>NC_136068.1:1136160256-1138574961 GCF_964261635.1 Lissotriton helveticus
AGTTATGACGTTGAAACAGTGTTAAAAAAATGCCTAAAACGCATAGCACTTTGTTGAAAAGACAAGAGTGGCCCGATTCGCCCGAAGGGTGTGCTGATCATCAAGGGCACTACAGTGATGAATCATCACTGTAGTGCCCCTTAAAGAGTCCTGGGCATCATTGTGTGCAATGTCACTCTCTTTTACACCTACCCAGGGAGTCTGTTGGTTTCACACCATGCCTCAGTCTGACTCTGTTCAATGACGCAGTTTCTCCTTCTGTTGTGGTTTTAGCTTCTATAGAGTTTCTCAGAGTCTGACTGTCCTGGGAAACACTCTCTTCAAGAGATATGTTCACTCAACATTGTGCAGTCTACTCTTGAAACATGTCCCCGCACTATAGTATGCTATCTTTTAAAGTGCACTGGAGAGAAGCCTCTTACTCGGTCTTGGACACCACCACTCCCATCCTTTACCACACTATAGCTGCCTGAATCTGTAGGATTCCCTGTTAGGAAATGAAATTGTGCAAAGCAAGCTCTACGCACACGACGTGACACAATACTTTCTGTGTACATATAACCAAGCCCCATGCATTAGGTGTGGGATGTCTTGTTTCAAATTTATCAGTTTGCATCCACCTTGAAACCCCTCTTGAAACCCCTCTTTCTATCATTTTTAGATTTTCAACATGGATATGAAAGGTGCTGGGAAGAGAAAATCACACAAGAAAGGAGGAGCTGAGAAAGAACGTGAAAAGAAGAAAAGAATGCAAGAGAAAGAAGCAAGCCAATACCAAAAAGTGACTGAAATGTTTACTCCCAAAAAAGATTTAATTTCTTTCGAAGGCGGCAGCACGTCTACCAGCCTCGGGATTGAAGGTGCTGAACAAACTGCTGAAGACCAAAGAATTGAAATAAGCAGTGAAGGCACTGTAACTCAGGCCACTTCCACGCATATAGAAGGTTACATTGAAGTAGAAAGTGATGTAGATTCCGAAGAGAAGTGTGAAGAGGACCCTGTAGTTGAGAAATCGGCATGTGCTGATGTGACTTTAACTCATGCAGCTCTTGGAAAGAGGAAAGTGCACCAGAAAGGAGGAGCTGAGAAAGAACGTGAAAAGAAGAAAAGAATGCAAGAGAAAGAAGCAAGCCAATACCAAAAAGTGACTGATATGTTTACTCCCAAAAAAGATTTAATTTCTTTCGAAGGTGGCAGCACGTCTACCAGCCTCAGGATTGAAGGTGCTGAACAAACTGCTGAAGGCCAAAGAATTGAAATAAGCAGTGAAGGCACTGTAACACAGGCTGCTTCTAAGCATATAGAAGATTACATTGACTTAGAAATTGATGTAGATTCCGAAGACAAGTATGAAGAGGACCCTGTAGTTGAGAAATCAGCATGTGCTGATGTGACGTTAACTCATGCAGCTCTTGGAAAGAGGAAAGTGCACCAGAAAGGAGGAGCTGAGAAAGAACGTGAAAAGAAGAAAAAAATGCAAGAGGAAGAAGCAAGCCGCTACAAAAAACTGACTGATATGTTTACTACCAAAAAAGATTTGATTTCTTTAGAAGGTGACAGCACGTCTACCAGCTTCAGAAGTGAAGCTGTTGAACAAACTGCTGAAGGCCAAAGGACTGAAATGAGTAGTGATTCCACAGTAAAGGAGGCAGCTCCCAAGTGTTTAGAAGGGGACATTGAAATAGAAAGTGGGGAAGATTCCAAAGAAAAGTGTCAAGAAGACCCCATCGTTGAGAAATCAGCATATGCTGATGTGACTTTGATTGATCCAGCGGAGGAGGACCAATGGTTTTTGAGACCAACATCTGAAAATTTGAGTGCGTTTTTTAAATTTCATCCCTGTCAACCTGATGGTCTATGTTGGAATGCTAAAAGATTATATCAGCAAAAAAATGGGAAACCAAGGCAGTGGTTGACTTATTCACGCAAAGCCAAAACCTTTTTCTGTGTGGTATGTCTAGCTTTTAGCAAAAAGACAGATAGAAGTGCTTTCATTGATGGCTGTTCTGATGAAAGGCATATGTATCAAAGAATCGATGAGCACGAAGACAGCATCCTTCATCACAGTACTTCGGAATCCTTCATGATGCGAACCAAAAACATAGATATATGTAGTCATCTTTTTACAAAACACACAACTGCAAAACAAGAGGAAGTCAAGCGAAAACGTGCCATTTTGGAAAGAGTAGTAGAAACAATAAAACTGATTGGCAAAAGAGGCCTGAGCTATCGAGCAACTACAGAAGCTAGCTACACCTTGGAAGATGAAACATTGGATCATGGGAATTTTTTGGAACTTCTTCAGTATCTCAACAAATTTGATCCATTATTGAAAAGCCATCTTGAGGATGTCATTAAAAAGAGTAAAAAACGTCATGAGGTTGCAAAGAGTGGTAAAGGACGTGGCAGTTTGGTTACCCTGATTTCAAAAACAACAGTAAACTCTCTGATAGATATTATTTCCTCATTAATAAAAGAGGGTATTGCTGAAGAAATAAGAGAAGCAGAAATGTTCTCAATACAGCTGGATACAACACAGGACATAAATGTTGTAGACCAGTGCTCTATTATAGTAAGATATGTCACCGATGTTGTCCACGAACGTCTTGTGGCTGTTGTTAATTGCACAACGACAACTGGAAAGGCATTGTGTCAGCTAGTTTGCACTGTACTTGAATCCATGAACATTAGCGTTGCAAATTGTGTTGGTAACTCAACAGATGGAGCCTCCAATATGCAAGGATAGTATAATGGGTTCACAGCATGGCTGAGTAAAGAAGCACCTGGTCAGATTCATGTCTGGTGCTACGCGCATGTTATAAGTGATGTCACTAAAACCTCAGTATCTGCAATTTCACTGTTTGGGCTGTTAAATTCTTGTGCCGTATTTCTCAGAGATTCATACCTTCGAATGATTGTGTGGCGAGACAAAAATATTGAATCACGGTTTCGCTCCATCTCTATAATTGGAGAAACAAGATGGTGGGCAAAAGATGTAGCACTCAAAAAAATCTTTGGTCTATACAATGACCCAAGCAAATCTGTGTACATTGAGGTTCTTCAAACTATGGAAGAGATATCCACATCAGATAACTTCAATGATGAGATCAGATACAAAGCCATTTCATTTCTAAAGTCACTAGTTACATTTGATACCATTTTGACTGCACAGATGTATCTATTTATTTTTCATAACACCACTCCTTTATCGCTGTACTTGCAAACACAAGGTCTGGACGTACTGCAGGCATATCGAATGGTGACTGAAACCATTGGCTCCCTACAGCAACATGTTCGGGATTTCAGCAGCATAATGGATGCTACAAATACATTCATCAATTGGGCACAAGAAAAATTGGTTCAGTGTGACAGCGAAATTTTGATTCAAGTTGACTTCCCAGAGGTTCGGGTACGCAGGAAGAAGATGATGCCCGGCGAAACTGCGACTGATGATCCCATCAGGTCAGCTACTGATAAATACAGGATAGAAGTTTATAATGCTGCAATGGACAAAGTAGTTACCAGCCTTCAAAGTCGATTCACAACTCATGGCCAGTTGTTTGCAGATTTGGCATGCCTGGACCCCAGAAACTTTAGAGACATCCTCCAGAACTTTCCACAAAATGCTCTTCAACGACTAAGTGGCTTGTTAACTAGATTTGATCCAGAAGCATCTGTTGAAAAACTGCAGCATGAGTTGCTTGATTTTGCATCTAAGTGGAGCAGACTAAAACTCAGTCTTGAAGAAGAGTACAGTATCATCCAAGAAGTTGAAGATGAGCAAGACTTAGACACACATTATCTCAACTTTGATGATGAGATAGTACAGTCCGCAAATGTTGGGCAAAAAAAGTATAAGTGTAAGACTTGCAGGGACTGTATTGCTTGCTGCTATAGTTTATTATTGCGTTATAACCTGTACAGTAAAGCCTACACTTCTCTTTTTAATGCCTATAAGTTGGCATTGACTCTTTCCTCCTCTCAGGTGGCTTGTGAAAGATCTTTTTCTAAGCTCAAGTACATCTTGAATAGGCTGCGTAATTCTCTCTCTCAGTCACGTTTGGAAGCCTTTATGCTTATGTCTGTTGAAAAAGATGCTTTAATGCGAATAAGCAATGAGAAAATCATTGATCTTTTTGCCTCCAAAAGCAAATTGATGCAAGGGATGTTAACACTTTAAAATGTGAGCTCAAGTTACCACATTTCTAAGCTGAGCACTTCTAATACAATATTTTCTTTGATGGTTGCACTCTTGACATGAAAACCATTTGACTTTTGCACGTTACCGTCAACATTTTGAGGGCCATTTATAAATATGAAACAATGCAGTGCAATAACCAGAGTTGACCTCCTTGCGTTGGCTCTCTTTGAGCCTGCTTTACACCACGCACACACCTTTGTACCATAGTGAAAGCCTGTGAGCATTATGTCTACTGTCTAGCATAGGCTTTGCACTGAAACAACAAGTAATATCCATCCAATACAAAACTGTATTTATGCAGTACTTTACAGCATACATGCATTCTTGGAAAACCTCAAGAAGGCGTCAGCTTTTGTTTTAAATCCAGGTCTACCTTTGTTAGTAGGTAGAACTTTACATCAAAATCCCATGGGTGGTTGCTTGGGGACTTGCTCCGACATCTCATCTGCGAAACACCCTCTTGACACAAATGAATGCAAAGTGCAATTGAATATAACACTTGTTTGAGAAGAAGTATGTTGTTATGTTTTATAGTATATAAAATCATATTAAGGATTTGCTACTACAAGCAGGTCATGTTAGCTGTTTACAATGTCAATATACCTAGTCATAATGTTGTGCACTGTTTCACTTTACATGAGATCCTTTATTTAAACACTGTTTACAAAACTCAGGATATAAAAATCATTTAATGTTTGCACATTGTCTTGTACACTTTTTACTCTGAACCTTTGCACACTTGTTTGAAGTTCAGTGTGTTTTTAAATGTCTTTATCCTATTTTATATGAAGAATAAATTGGTTATATTTAAATTCATGTTCAATGCTTGACATTTCATTTTTTAGTGTTCACTGTAGCAATGTCTGTGATTTATGATTAGGTATCCTGGTGCTCTATAAGGTAATCATTTACTATGCTTTAAAAGTTAATACAATCTAATATGTAATGAAAAATGTGTTGAACAATGCTTTGTTTTGGCCTTTGTGTCTCCCAAATTTTCTTGGGGGGGTTGAAGCTCCCCCTGGTCGTTGCTCACAGCGCTTGCTCCCTACACACCATGTGGGGGTTGGTCTCACTTTTACTTTGTTCTCTCTGATTCACAACTTGTGTCTATTTTTGGTGCTCTCTGAAAGAATGCCTATGAATACATATGACTGGGTGGGTAACCTGATGTTCTTTAAGGTCATCATCTACTGTTTACTGTGCTTTGAAAGTTGATACAATTTGAATATGTAATGAAAAATATGCTGTAAAATTCACCATTTTGGTCTGTCGTTTTTCAAAATTTTCTTGGGGGGAGAACCCCCCCAAACCCCCCTAGTGGTCGTCGGGCTCGCTCGCTGCGCAAGCTCGCTACGCGCTGGACGGGGGCTGGTCTGCTACGCGCCGGACGGGGGCTGGTCTTGCAAAATTTGCCAGGGCTGCTTTCAGTTCCCAGTCCGGCCCTGTCAGGGGTGCGCTCTGTTATACATTCACAGTGTGATGCTGTTGGTGGGTGATGGTTGCTTGGTGACAGTTAACACTGGACAGTTGCAATTTCAGTCAGCAGTGCTCTCTGTCATACATTCTCATTCCTGCCAAATCAGCCTCTTGCACTGTGCCGCACATACTTGACATTCTTTCGTGCGCTCTGGATCAATTTAGTAACGCTAAGACTGACAATCAGTTTTCATGAATGAGCCGATTTGAATGAACTCTTTTGTGGGGGTTATAAAGGAATGAGAGTGTCCATTTACTGGAGAGACATTATGACAAACGGGGAGAGGGGAATAACAGACAACCACACCATAGTTTGCTGCTAGGGACTGGAAGCTTCGAGCGACCCCGGCTCGTTTATTTAAGCCCTCTGGCCACGCCTGGCCAGAGAGTGCTACAATGTGTGGGTGTTCTTCCTGCGGCCTGCCCTGGGGCAGGAACACTAGACCGCTACATCTTTCAGTGCTCATAGCTCCTGCTTTCCCCGCATTTTCATCTTTCATAACAAAATTTACACCTTAATTTTTTTTTTTATCTGACCTCGTTATCTTTTCTGAATGTCCCTCGAAGGCTGCGAAACACTCTGGGACATAACCAGGCAGACCCACGTTGTACCCACCGTGGTTATCCTTCATTTTAGTATTTCTGGAAGGATTAGACCCCACCCCCCCGAAATTTGGCTCGAGTTGCGCCTCTGTCTTGTGGTTACCAGGGAGGGGGTGCTTTAGGTGGTGTATCTCGGAGGCACTGATGAGCAAAAATCCCCATAATCTTCGGGAATTATGAGATCAGATGAAGCAGGTAGATATAAATGAGCAACTCATAAGCGCACAGAGCAAAATACGTTTTATTAACAACTGCAGTGGAAAAGAATATCGGTGGTGGTGTCAATGGCACCACAGGTTTCTTCTGAGAAAATACTTTGAAGTTTATCTTTTGTCTGTTTTTCTATATGTGCAATATTAGATCTGAAAGTATTCAATAGCTTTCCAAATGTATTTCTGTAAATAATCTGGGATGTTATGAGGTTGTATTACATTTCTGGGTATCTGTGAGTTATAGAAGAAACTCACCCATGACACTCCCTTTGGAGAAGTCCGTTTTACACTTCCTTCGGGTTACAAGAGCACCTTCATTTCTGGTGTTTCGCAACAGCTGTAAGATCTCCTTACAGTTTCTGGTTGCTCAAAGATGCGACATTTCTGAGATTTATATGCCGCCGGCGGATGACACGGAATGTGCGCCTGCTAGTGACATCTCCTCCGGTGGCAACAGTTTAAAGATATCCCTGGGTCGTTAAAACTGAAAGCAGTGTCTTCTAGTGGGTTGCAACCACTGCTGCATTTGTAGAAAGTTGCCGCTCAAGCAGTAGGCGAGCATAGATAACCGAAGGCTTGGAAACATGTTAAGGCATAGGATGATGATCCCACCACGGATTCTCTCACTAGCACCCTCTATCAGTGACAATGGAGTCCCTATAATCACTCTCCCTCAGATGCATGGATTCGTTTTATAGCACCACTCTGACCAGTAAAGAATGTCAGAGCACTTTGCATTACACAGAGACAGTGAAACATACGTGTGTAAATTAGTGTAAAGGAAATGTTAAATAACTAAGGGGCATATTACCAAGCAATAGCGATAATTATCGCTATTGCTTAGTTAGAGACAAAATTTTACCGCTGAGCTGCGGCAATTTTTACCGCAGATAAACCTTGGTATTACCAAGGTTTATCGCAAATGCGATAAAAAACGGCCGCAAAGCATAAATACCGCTGAAAAGTCAGCGATATTCATGCATTACCGAGCTAATGCTCTTAGCCATGTTATCCACCTCCCATTGGATAACATGGCTAAGAACTGCTCAGGGCAGGTGTTAGCTTTTGGAGATATTCGCACTTAGCGCGAATATCTCCAAAAGTTGGTAATAGGAGATAGCGATGTTAGCGACTGTTTCCAGTCTCTAACATCTTGGCACGCCCACTTTGCATGTCATTAGTGATAAATATCACTGACATGCAAAGTGGGGCCCAAGATGGTCGCTATCTCCTACTAACTGTCGCTAACTGGTGTTAGCGACAGCTAGGTAATAGGGAGATAATTTTATCTCCGCTTTCTTGGCTTTTAAAGCCAAAAAAGCGGAGATAAACCCCCTTGATAATATGCCCCTAAAAGACTACAGGAGGGAGGAGTCACATCTCCCCATACTGGTAGACAGTACAGTCTAGAAGCGCTTGGGGTGGAGATGCACGAACTCAGAATTGTAAAAGAAACAGCGTAGTTGGGAGTTTCTCTCTGATAATGAGAATCGATTTCTACTCAAAATAAACCTTTTTGCAACATGTATCTATGCGCTAATGTATTCTTAGCGTATGCAGTTCTATGATGAAAGTTAATAGTTCATGGTTCTATATTAGGACTTTAAGATACGCTACAGTAGCTATTTTCCGCTACGAGGAGCGAGCGCTATAATCTCCCACAACAGTCAGCAGGCGCAATAGTATGGGCCATTGTTTTTGTAGTACTACGCAAATATCATGGGTAAAAGATGGTGACAGGCTCCAGGGAACTCTAGGTTAAGCTGCGTAGTGAGCAGTAGCGCTGGTACTTACTGGGCTTACAGGGGCAGGAGAGAGTGGCCTCCACAGCAGATAATCCAGGAAAGGCCCGCAGACATCGGGCAGACAGGGAATTGGGGACCGGCCGTAATTGGATTCTCCCGCATTGGTCAAAAACAGAGGGGTTTCTGGTGAGGATGGAAGGGAAGGGAGAGTAGTGGGGCTCCGCCTGACCGTGAAACCGTAGGTAGCGTGGTGGAAGGAACACAAGAAAAGTAGAAAAAAGAGAAAATTACTAAAAGGTAGATGGAAGGCTCCCACAGTGTCCTTGGGATGCCTCATGGCAGGGGCACTGAGGGAGCAATGGGTGGCTTACTGCCATAGAAAGAGTAGATGTGATGCTCCCGCAGGACCCGTGGGATGCCTCACGGCAGAGGTACTGAGGGAGCCAAGGGCGGCTTACCGCCATGGAAAGAGTAGATGTGATGCTCCCGCAGGACCCTTGGGATGCCTTACGGCAGGGGTACCGAGGGAGCAAAATGGAAGGACTCAGCCTCAGGAAGGTTAGAGTAGATGCTCAAGCATGGTCCTTGGGATGCCACCCAGCAGGGACCCCTGGAGAGGGAGGGCATATGATAGGACGGGATGGCACTTGCAGCCCGTGCAGGTCTATACGGACACCCTCCAAATCGGTAGCAAGTTGAAGCTTTGACCCGTGAATTAGAGGGCCAAACAGGTGGCCCCTCCCTTCCCTGGAAATAGAGGAGGCTGGGTCCACACAGCAAAAAAATTATTGCAAAGACAATAATAGATGTTAGCATGGTTTTAAGAGAGCAATTGGATAAACATGATTTCGCAAATGTATAAATATGTTATGTTTAATAAACTGCGACCTCTTAAGGCACCAAAGCACGTTCTCAGTGGTGTGCTTTGAGGGTCATTAAGGACGCAGTTTTGAAGCAAGGGTGGGGGGGACAACTCGCCTCCTGGAAGGGGTTTTTCACTGGCTTGCGCCATTCGCCTGAACGTGTACTACATCTTAAATGCATGAGGAGTGCTATTTTGGCGAGATTGCTTCGTTTCCATTGCTGTTCCTGACTGAGAGGATACCTGTGCTTACTTAAGGGGCTCAGCAGCAACTGTTCACGGCCCCCGCTTCGCAGGAGCCGTTCATGGGATTCCAGCGCTATGTTTCACACGGAGGGACTGCGAGGCCCAGCAGGCAATTCTCCAGCTCACACCTGCTGCCTCTTCCCTCCGTGGACACGCCCCCGCCTGGCTGCTCATATTCCCTGTTTGGCCCTCGCTCCTCGAGTGCTATTTTGGCAAGATTGCTTTGTTTCCATTGCTGTTCCTGACTGAGAGGATACCTGTGCTTACTTAAGGGGCTCAGCAGCAACTGTTCACGGCCCCCGCTTTGCGGGTGCCGTTCACGGGATTCCAGCGCTGTGTTTCACACGGAGGGACTGCGAGGCCCAGCAGGCAATTCTCCAGCTCACACCTGCTGCCTCTTCCCTCCGTGGACACGCCTGCGCCTGGCTGCTGATATTCCCTGTTTGGCCCTCACTCCTCGAGTGCTATTTTGGCGAGATTGCTTCGTTTCCATTGCTGTTCCTGACTGAGAGGATACCTGTGCTTACTTAAGGGGCTCAGGAGCAACTGTTCACGGCCCCCGCTTCATGAGAGCCGTTCACGGGATACCAGCGCTGTGTTTCACACGGAGGGACTGCGAGGCCCAGCAGGCAATTCTCCAGCTCACACCTGCTGCCTCTTCCCTCCGTGGACACGCACCCGCCTGGCTGCTCATATTCCTTGTTTGGCCCTCGCTCCTCGAGTACTATTTTGGCGAGATTGCTTCGTTTCCATTGCTGTTCCTGACTGAGAGGATACCTGTGCTTACTTAAGGGGCTCAGCAGCAACTGTTCACGGCCCCCGCTTCGCGGGGGCCATTCACGGGATTCCAGCGCTGTGTTTTAAATGGAGGGACTGCGAGGCCCAGCAGGCAATTCTCCAGCTCACACCTGCTGCCTCTTCCCTCCGTGGACACGCCCCCGCCTGGCTGCTCATATTCCCTGTTTGGCCCTCGCTCCTCGAATGCTATTTTGGCGAGATTGCTTCGTTTCCATTGCTGTTCCTGACTGAGAGGATACCTGTGCTTACTTAAGGGGCTCAGCAGCAACTGTTCACGGCCCCCGCTTTGCGGGCGCCGTTCACGGGATTCCAGCGCTCTGTTTCACACGGAGGGACTGCGAGGCCCAGCAGGAAATTCTCCAGCTCACACCTGCTGCCTCTTCCCTCCGTGGACACGCCCCCACCTGGCTTGGCATTATAATTGAATCAGCCTCCCGCGACGCGGGACGCGCGCTGGACAAAGCGTGGGGCTAAGCCCGTGCAAAGGGCGGGCCATCTGAGGCCCTCAGAGGCTGAAAAGGCTGGTGCTGGGCGGACTTCTGTTTTATTTTTATTTTTATTATTTCTTTTATCTTTGCATTCTTATTGTTTGTATTACTATGGCTACATCTACTTGTTACGGCTAATCCTTAATAAGTTATGACTGCCAAGAAATTGAGGTCTGGGAGACTTTTGGTAGGCAGGTCTTGCTCAAAAACTAAATCTAATCCACTACGAAATAAGGATGGCCAGGCTTCTTTATTAAAGGGAAAATCTCAGCTATTCAGCTTATGGGAAAGGGGTAAGGATAAAATCCTTACTGGGGTGCCCATGTTAAATGATAACTTAAAGGTCGGAGACGATGTGGACCAACCCGTAGAGAATAGGTATACCAATCTCCCTACCCCCATTTCTGTACCTACGAGGGTGGAGAGCATTGGCCCCCTTCGAGAGGAGTTGGGGAGTCCTTTTGTACCATCAAAAATTTGTACTTCATCCCGGCGAATTGTTGACTCCACAAACAAACTTTGCTTTTCCCCCTCTCATAGATTATCTGCACCAAGTTTTAAAACTGTAGATGTCATGGTACATAGCAAAATGTCTAACTCCGGTGAATCCCCAACTCCTCTAGAGAATGCTTCTGGTACCTCACCGCAAGGGGTAGCGCAAAATATTGATTCCCTTTGTCCTGATATAGATATGGATCTCTGCAAAAGGTATATAGAGGATGAAATTGATGTGATATTAGATCCAAAAAAAAGCCCGGCAGTTCCTGCTCCAACTGGGCTCCTATTATATAGCAGTACACCTTCTAACAATTCCCTCCTCTCTTTGCCCCAGTTAAATATTTCTTCTAGTCCGCAGCTCAATATAACTAATACTGACCTTAATGGGTCTGTTAGGTATGATAATCCAGTTTCCGAATCATTGATATGTCTTGAGCATTTGCCCTCTTCTATTCTTTCCCTTTTGGAAAAATTTGTTGGCGGTTCCGATTGTGTTTTGGAAACTGTGACCCAAATATTAAAGGTTCTGCTAAATAGAAAGTGGGGGAAGGATCCTAGTTCATTTTCAGCGACTGCCCAATCCGGCTCTGAAGTACCGAAGGTTCCATCGGAAGAGAACGTGATTATTGACTCAGACCAAACCGACTTAGTGGAGAATTCTCTGTCTACAGATAAAAAGAAGGTAGTAGCAGTTCGGAAGATTTCTCCAATAAAGCAGGTGGAAGCTCTCAGGAATAATTGTGTTGTGGAGGGCGATTTGGAAATTGAATATATAGGTGTCCCGGGAAAAGGAATAGGTCAAGATGTATTTCCTATTTTCAATTCTCCTGTAAAAGATGGGAAAGAGGAGGCATCGGCATTATCCGATAAGGGAAAGATAATGAATTTAAAAAAGAATGGCGGGAAAAGGAGGAAACAGTTATGTAGATTCGCGAAAAAATGGCGGAGGAAAATTAATTTTGAAGACCACTCCGATATTATAGTTAATAATTCCCCTGAGGAAATTCGGGAGGATAAGACGCCTTATGAGATGCTGGTCTCAATAGATAAGGGAGTTGCTCCCTCTCCCCTCCAAAATGCCCTTCCCTCTATCCCCATGCAGCCTACATTAGGTTTTACCTGCCCGATACTTGGGGGGTTCGCAATATTGCTCCTCCTGTGGAGTTAATGAAACCTGTTGATCAAGTGTCGACTATTCTTAACCCTCTCGCGAAGCCATTCCCTGTCTCTGCGGGAGGGGAAATAGACGCAATAAGGCCAACTGAGATAATTGAGGAGGAAAATATCGATACTCTTATCTTAGATTTTTTTCCGCTATTTGATTCTGATTTTATTTTAAACAGATCTATGCTTCTTAAATGTGTCCATGAGATGGAAAGTTTGAAGATGTTACAGACAAATGATATAGACTTGGTAAAAATCTTGCAAACTGACGTTGGGACCCTAACCAGAGTAAGCTTTTACTCAAAATGTATTGTTAATCTTATTCTTCAAAAAACTGAAAGTTTTCAGTGCAGAGGGATTGATGGTATGCCTTACTTGGTAAGACCTCAATTCAATAGATTAATGGGCAAGCCTTTGTCCTCTCAGGCTGTAGTTGGAAATGGGGCCTATCCCTCTGAATTTGAAGACCTAAAAATCAATATTGCAAAAAATGTGCGCCATGTGGAGTATCCAAATCCCCCTCTCTCTCACTCTCAAAGTGTTTTAGCAGAGGAGTGGCGTCAATGGAATTGGTTGCCCAGAGTCCTAGCGAGTAAATCTACCTATAATTCCCAATCGCAACCGTATCTTTAACAAAGATCTCAGGATTTTATCCTGGAATGCTGCAGGAATACGAAATAGCCCTGAAACATTACTATTTTTACTTTCTTTAGAGTTTAGTGTAATATGTCTCCAAGAAACTTGGTGTATAGAGAATTTTCCCACGGGAAAGGATTATTTTGTTTTGGAAGGTAGAGCCAGTCCCTCAAGGAGAGGCCATGCTAAAGGGGGAATAGCATGCCTCTTGTCTACTAAAATACAATGGAATTTTTCCCATTTTTTAGACCCTAGTAACCTTTTTCAAGCAGTTATGTTATTTAACTCTGCTAACTCTGAAAGCAAACCTATTATTTTGATAAATGTCTACATCCCACCGGATGTCTGTTACAATGAAATTTTAAATAGGGTTTTTTTATATATTAAAAATTTTTTGGCAAATGATTCCTCTCCCCACATAATTTTATTAGGGGATTTTAATTGTAAAGTCTCTAACTCAAGTTTGGAGATTTTTCGAAATGAACATAAAGAGGAATCTTTACAGATACCCCAAACCCTTTTTCACGGGAACATTAAAACAACTATGAGAGGGAAAATGCTACTTGAAGAACTCTCCGAAATTGATGGAATTATAGTAAATGGTAGGCTTCCCTCCAAAATTCCCGCAAATTTTACGCATTAGTCTACTAATGGTGAATCTATTTTAGATTACGTGGTGGTGGATATTCCAACTTTTTCCCTTCTTAAGGACCTTACGGTCACTCATACTGCTTTCAGTGACCATAAAATAATAACACTCTTTATAGATTTAAATCCTCCTCCCACGGATCATTGGTCCTTGGACAGTAATCTGGTCAGCTTTGGAGTTCAAACCGGAAGATGCTTTTGGGAATTTTAAGGCAAATAGGGGAATTAAGAGCCTTCTAGATATCGCAGTGAATGATCTGATCAATTGGAAAGGTTCTGAATTAATTTGCTTCGCTGACTTCTTGAATAAGGTGTTATTGATTGCAAAAAAAACATCAAAAAAAGAACAAACTAAAAAACTTCCTAGTTCCCTCAGGTTGCTCAACTTAGAAATAAATAAACTTGTAAGAGAACAATACTTGAGTCACTGTCCTCTAAGATATCATAAATTGGCTCTAATAAAAAGAAGGAGGAAAAGGCTGAAAATTAAATTAAAAAAGGAAAGCGAGGATTCAGTATGGATTAAACTGCGGGAGGCTGTTTCTAGCGGCCAAGCTAGACTATTCTGGTCACTCATTGGGGAAGGTTGTGGTCTAAGATCCAGATCCTTACCAGCCCCGATTGAAGAACAAAAATGGGTAGAATACATCTTGAACTTGTATGCCGGAAATGGAATAGTAGTCGTTCACGATAGAACGAAAGAGAACAATTCCGGCCTTGTCCCGCCTTCCGAAAGGATTATTGAATTAGCTATTAAGAGCATGCGTTCGTCGGAGCAATGGGCCCGGACGAGCTATCTATTTCTCTTTTAAAACAGAATAGTGTCATCTGGAGTAAGATTCTCTTCCCTGTGTTTAAATTTTGTTTTTTGCATAACATGATTCCTCAGTCCTGGAAGGGTAGCATACTGGTCCCCCTGTATAAGAAGGGAGACAGAAATGCTCCCCGAAATTACCGACAAATTGCCCTTCTCGATGCTATTGGCAAAGTTTTTGCTAAATGCCTTTTGCAATTAATTAATGATTGGGTAGTGGTGAATAATATACTGCCCCTTGAACAGACGGGGTTTCGACAAAGGCATGGCACCATGTACAATTTGACTGCTCTGCAAGTCTTATCGGAGAAATACATCAGGATCCGGGGAGGGAGAATTTATGCAGCATTTATAGATTTCTCCACAGCATTTGACAAAGTTGATCGTCCTTTGCTGTGGAGAAAACTGTCGGATCTGGGTATGCCAGCTGAACTCTTGGACTTGGTCCAGGAGCTCCACTCTGATACATGGTGCAGAGTGCTTCTGGGAGGGGAAAGAGGCCTCTCTCAAGCTATCCAGTCTGCCAATGGGTTAAAACAAGGCTGCCTGTTGGCCCCATTATTGTTTTCCTTATACCTATCAGATCTTCCTCAAACTTTATCGTCATGTGATGGTATTGCCCCAGTTTTGGGGGGCAAACCGATAGTATGTCTGTTATATGCAGATCATATACTAATTTTGGACTTGACCCCCTCTGGATTGAATAATCGGTCGCAAGCACTCCACGGATTTGCAGAGACACACCATCTAAGGATAAATGAATCCAAGAGTAAAGTTATGTGTATTGTAGGAAGGAAAAAGCCAAAATATGGGAGTTTTTTCTGGAATATAGGGGGTCTTGGATTAGAAGTGGTTCAATCCTACATTTTTCTGGGGAAAATAATTTCTAGTACACTAAGTGATAAGGCCCATATAGCGAATAATATTCGGAATGCAATGGCTCATGGGAAGGGTATAAACACCTTTTATAGATATACTGGCCAGAGACATTTTGCTTATTTGTTGGAGGTTTTTAGAGCTAAAGTCCCGGCCTCCCTACTATATGGTATAGAATTACTCGAAGTTGGGAAATGGGGTTTCCTGAACACCACAGAAGGAAAAATTTTACGGAATTTGTGCATGGTTAATACCGCTTGTAATATAGCGTCTCTTAGGCTGGAATTTGGTATATGAAGTGCTTGGGTCCAGGGCCTTGCTGGGGTAGTACGGTGGGTTTCCAGTTTGGCAAAGGGTGAACCAGGCACCTTAAGATATTTGATCCAAAAAGAGCTTCTTGGAACACTAAAAGAATACACCTCAGTTGTAAAGAATTTTAGACTAGCAGTTGATCTCTTGAAATTAGATGAATCAACTCTTTTTTCTTTATCTGCATACCAGTTAAAATCGACTCTAAAATTGGCCTCATGGAATCTAAGCTTTGAAATGGATAAGGAGGCCCTCATTGCAAAAAGAGGTCCCCTACCAGTTATTAATTACTATCAAATTAGGATTATTCAACCTTATGTTTCCTGGAATCTCCCCCATGGGGTACGTCGTTTTCTGTTCCTTCTGAGGCAGGATTTACTTCCTTTAAATAATCTATTGTCAAAATGGTATGGCTCATCAGTAATGTGCAATTTTTGTAACAGCTTTAAACAGTATGCTAAACATGTGTTATTTGTATGTCCGGCTTTAAAACAACACCGCCTTAAATGGTTGAGACCTACTTGTTTAAGACTAAATATCTTGTCTGCCTCTGCTTTCTTGGATGCTATCTGTAATCCGCCAAATGAGAGGTTTTGTTGTACAATTTTTAACTTTTTTAAAAGTTTCTTGGATATATACTAGATCCGTTTTCTGTATTATTTCTTTTTTTCCCTTTTCTTTCCTTTTCTTTTTTCCTTTTTTGTTATAATTGCTGAAAATTGTATAAATATCATTGTTTGGTGATTTTATGTGGACCTCTGTTATGAGTTCCAAAACATAAATAAAAGAAACTTGAAACTTGAAACTTAAATGCATGAAGGGGCCCAAGGTAATCATGCAAGCCCTCTACAAAGCTCGATAATGAAATAAATAAACAACAGTACTTAAGTTTGGTCTTCTTTCTAATTAAGTTACTCTCTTGATTATGTTTGCAGATATTTACCATTTATGTTTTTTGGGACTGCCTTTGTCATCCAGGGGTTGTTGATTTATTGTGTCGTAGGGATTTGTAGTTGCACACTACAGGGAAATGGCAGGTAAATCACAACAATTGCGCACACACACACATCCCAAAAAGTAAGATTATGTTTGTGTACAATCTCTGCAGGCAATTTATTTCTGACTGTATGCAGTATTAGTTCAAACATCTATAAAGAATCCTCCCCTTCACCTCTTCAATTTTGGTTTTAAAGGCAACTGAACAAAACTTTTGGAGGGGAAATGTTAGACTTGGCATCCTCAGCATGGTTTCCCCTGACGTTTTGCCTCTTCCACCTATATTTTTGATGCTGTGCTGCATTTAAATTCTGCTGGCTTAGATGATTTGGGCACTTTGCCACTGCTAATCAGTGTAAACGTGCAAGTGCTCCCTGTACACATTGTTATTGCAATTGGTTACCCATGAATGGCATATTTGATTTACTGGTAATTCTCCAGTAAAGTGCACTGAGTGTGTCAGGGCCTGTAAATCAAAATGCTACCAGTGGGCCTGCAGCATTAATTGAACAACCAACCTAAGTAGCCCTGTAAATGTATCACAGACCTGCCACTGCAGTGTCTGAGCACAGTATTTACTGCCAGGTCGACCTGGCAAGTGCACCCACTTGCCAGGCCCTAACCTCCCCTTCTCTTACACATAAGACACCCCTCAGGTATGCCCAAAATGCCCCCATGGGCAGGGTACAGTGTATGTGAAAGGTAGAATATGTAATGGTGTTGTTGTGTAGTTCCTATAAAACCTACACAGGATCTGCACGTTCAGATGAGATACACTGTAGTATTGGTGTCAGACTGATTCTAAACACTTCCATCAAGTTTGTTGACCTACTGTATCAGCTAGCTCACACTGCCACTAGAATCTCCTCTTACCAAGGAGAAAAAAGGTTTTGGCAACCTTCGAACATGACAATTGGGATCCCGCAGGACCTTGGAAACAGTGTACTACTTTTCGCTCAGTCACTCGTGCTCACTCAGCTTCAGAGAGATACACAGAATAAACGGTCTGGACGTTTTTCAATAAGCATTTATTGAAGAGTCGTTACTCTAGTGTAAAATAGATGAGCTGCAACAACCACTACACAGTAACAGATATAAATGATTAGAAGCACTATGAAAGTAAAAGAGTTCTACCATCTTGCAATAATCATGAATACATACGAGTATATAAAATACATGATAATAAAAGTGCGTACTCCTATGATGCCTCCCTAATTAGCTGTAGCTAAGTATACCTAGCATGTGTGAAGGTGCTAAGCCAAGAATCCCTCTAGGATAAAGTCAACCCCTTTACCTGGATTGAGAGACTGTGGGACCCCGTCCTGCTCTCGGATTGGACATCCCGCAAGGGATGTTAGACCACTGTGAGCTGGAGTATCTGCATGCAGGAACTTCAGCGTCTTTGGCCAGTGTATCGGCCCCGGAAAGTCCTGATCTCCTCTTCCTGTCTTAGCAAGATGTAATGTATATATATATACTCATAGATCTCCCCGGGGATTCTACCTCGCTGAATTACTTTGTTGGACTTAGGATGACGTTGGGGATTTACTTTGTACATAGAAATTATACAGGAGATGGTCCTGCAGTGCCTCCAAGAATCCTCATGCATATTGTAGGAGGCTTTTACCAGGGAAAATCCTTTGTTCTGTGTGCAGTGTTGTATCTAGGTAAAAGGTCAGTCCCTAAGAACTGTAATGTAGGGGAGAATTTAGATAAAGGGTTACAATGTTACCTGAGCCTATATTAGGGTACCTATATGTAATATATCAGTGTGTGCGACATGTCCTGATAGTGAAATACTGCAAATTCAGTTTTTTCACTATTGTAAGGCTGTCTGTGCCATAGGATAGCATGGAAGATACTTTGAAACATCTTACAAGTATGACTTCCGATTGGGACAGATGGAGGATTAAAGTTTAGGCTCTCTGAACTCCGAATTTAGAAACACATCTTTTAGTAAAGATGGTTTTTAGATTGTGTGTTTGAAAATGCCATTTTAAAAAGTACGCATTTTCTTGTTTAACCATTCGGGTTGCCTCTGCCTGTTTGTGTATTGACTGTCTGGTTTTGGAGTGACAGGGGCTAGGGATGTGCATTCGCTATAGACAGCCCCTGGGGGAGGTGGAGGTGTGCCCGGCCCTTCCTGGATGACTCACAGCTGAGCTTATTAGACCTTGGCCTCATTTAGGCTAGTGGGAGGAGTGTACATTGCACCTAAATAGGGCCTGCCTCCCTTGCACAACGCTGTCTCCACCCCTTGGTCATACAGCACCAGGGAGGACAGAACTGGTTTGGACTGAGCTCAGAGACCCTTGCATAAAGGAGAATAAAGACAAAATGAGGTATAAGTAGTGGACCTTAAACCCCAGAACTTTAGATCACTTCTGGACTCAAGAGGAAACTTTACCAAGGAGAAAAGCTGGGGAGCTGTGAGGAGGAGTACTGCCCCTTTGCTGTGTGCTGTGTGGGGTTGGCCTGCAGTTGCTGCTTCTGCCAATGAAAAGAAAAAGACTGGAACTTTGCTGAGAAACCTGCTTGAAGAAGAATTTCCAAGGGCTTGAGTCTGCTGGCCTACTGCTCTGAAGTCTCGGGGACACAAAGACTTCACCCCCAGCTCACTTGAACTATATTGCTGAGAGTTTTGACCTGCCAAGATGTGCCTGTTCCAGTTTTGGGCCTCAGGAGGTTGTTCCTGCTGTTGGGAGCTGGAAGAAACCTAAAAGAGTCAAGAAAAACCATCTCCGATGCCATCAGCAATACCGCTGTGATGTCGCAACCTGCACCAAGGCCAGGGGCACCGCTTGTGAAGTGCACTATGCACCACACAGCCTGCACCGCAGCTCCAACACCATTCAACCCCTCCCTATGCCTGCAGTTATCGGCCTTCTGACGCTCGCACCAACTTTGTCACCGCCAACACCTGCATCAAGGTATCATGGCACCGATAACCACCAAGGGTGACTCCAAGAACTCATTGACTTTGCATCACCCCACCGGACCCGGCACCTCACTGCGGAATCAACCGATTTCCCCAGTCCTGGATTTGACAGGTCATCTCCTCACAGACACAATGCCTCGCCTACCACTTGACAGCCAGGTAGCCAGCCTCAACTGCGCACCGATGCCTAAACTCCACAATACCATGCATTGCCATAGACTTTTTTTCCAAGGTACTGTTTGTTTGGGGTCGTGTGACTCCATGCCCAATGCTGAGCACCTCGCAGTCGGTGCAGTACTTTGGATTTATTTTTCTCACAGCATCGTATTAGCCCCAGGTGGAGCTGTTTGTTTTCTGCAAGCTCTATTTTTGAAATAACAGTTTTTAAGTGCTACCTTACTACATGTATGTTGGATTTTTGTTCTTATAGTCTTGTTGAGTTTAGATAAAGATACTTTATTTTTCTAAACTAGTGTGGTGTCCCTTTGTGATGTTTCCACTTTGTTACTGTGTGTCTTGAGTACAAATACTTTACACATTGCCTTCGGAATAAGCCTGTCTGCTCATGCCAAGCTGCCAAGGGGGTGATCGGGGCTTATCTAAAGTGTGTTACCCCTTACCCTGACTAGAAGCAAGGGTCTCTAACTGGACAAAGGTACATACCTCTGCTAATTAGAGACCCCCATGACGAAAAAGGGTTCAGGCAGATCAGGTCGTTTTTACCCCTTTTCTGGGATTGCCCGGCGTTAGCCGCTTCTCACCCAACTCATGATTACCAAATAAGAGGCAGGCGCTGGAGACTGGAAGGCAGGAAACAGGAGTTTATTTCCGACGGAACAGAACACGTCAAATCAGACAACAGGGTATCTTCTCGAGGTGCTCTAACAAGTTTCTCTACGGCTCCGTCTTTTATACACAGGTTTATGATGTACAAACATTCTTTATTGTAATAAAGACACTTTGAAGTACGAAAAAGGCATGTTTGGAATCCCAACTTCAGGCCTATTCATATACCGGTCGTTCTGATGTTGTTTTCCCCTCCCAAATCTAACATGTGATTGTAATCTGCAGCCGGACGTCCTAACAGGACACGAGGGCAAGAGGGGGGGTGGTCAGATCTAAGGTTGGGCAGGCGATAAGATCACGTTTCGCTATGCGGGGCCGGAGGGGTACATCCACGAGACCTAGTTTTATGATATGGGACTGGGTCGAGAGGCCATGTGTAGCCGGGGGGGGTCATCAGAAGAGAGGAAGGGTGTTCCTGGGAGGAATGCAGGGGTGTCGGTCAGATCTAGGGGTGTGAAGGCCTTGATTAATCACCGCTCCTCTGATGTGAGGCGAGGTCCTACTGTAGGAAGCAATAAACTGCATCTGTTGGGCTAGGTGATGGCCTGGGATCAGGCCGGACAATCGGGCAGGGAGGAAGAGGTTACCAAAAGGGCCCATTCTATGGGTAGGATGAAAGAGCGAGGGGGGCAGGGGTTCAGCACGGAGACAAGGTCGTGTTTAGCGGTGCGTTTATGGCCCGATCAGGAGAGACCGGGGGCTGTCGGGGCGCGGGGTGCTTGCGAGGCTGGAGAGAGAGAGAGAGAGAGAGAGAGAGCTGGCTATTGGCAATGGGCAGAGAGGTCATGACACACAGATGGCTACTATCTATGTTCGTGATGGGGCCTAAAAGGGAACAAGATGGCGGGGCCACTGTTTCGTGACTTTCGCTTTACCTTCAACAGTGGCGAGGGTGAACACAAATGAACGCCGCTTATGTACATATACATTGTCATTTTCCACAGTCGCCGCTTTTTACATAAGATAGGTCATTTCCGTGTTTATCATAACTGACGGGGTGTACATATAGTCGTGTGTAGTCAATGAAATAGCGTTTGTCAATACTGGTAGACTTGCATATAACCGTGTGCAGTTGATGCGACATACGAGGTGGAATACATATACATTTACATTTGTCGTATTTAAAAAGTGACTGATGAAACATTTTACAGGCAAAAGTGGTTGAGGGAGTAATTTAGTCCAATACAAGCAATTAGTCAAGGGGTGTAGAAAGTTCCGAAAAAAAGGGGGGGGTCTTCGCAACAGTGTCTTTTTAGTAGCGAGTCATCACTGGTAGGCTCTGGTAGTTCGTTTTCTCCCGTTGGCGCTGTTGAGCACCGGCGGTGGAGCTATAGGTCCAGCTCGGGTCCTTCTTTACACGTCGCAGGGTGTGATCTGTCCTTTGCTGTTAGGCCACAGCCCTGTTTCCTAGCTAATCTCTCTTAAGGGTGCCTTATGCTGGGCACCTGCATTTCTTTCTCGGAGTCAAAATCCACGTGGAAAGGATAGAAGGGGTTTTGTCGGATAATCGAGGGAGAAGAGGGTGGAGTGGGACCGGATCTTTGAGACGGACCAAGGGAGCAAAAGGGTGATGCGCAGGCAGGTCCATCAATCGGGCTCAAAGGGCGGGGACTTCTGGCATGCGTGGGTCAACAAGTAGAGGGCTTCAAGGCAGCCCTCCATTCCTTCGTTTTCTGCGTTTGAGAGTGGTGCATCGTCCCGCGTCCCGTTGCTCTGCGGCTCCATCTTAGGTCGAGGTCACACGCGCCTCACGATCTGTGGCCAGGCTGTGCGTCACGTCCAGCCCCTCTCCTCCGGTGACTGTGTATCCTTGAATGGGTACAAAACAGGTTTTAGCGAATTGGCAAGAGAAGGCATTTATACATTTCAATTCCGTCCCACATCTAGTTAGCTGGGGGTACGTTTCATCGGTCACGGTCAGAAGTTATCACTGTGGAGCATGTATACAGGCATGTCTACTGAGTTTGTACTAAGTCTATTTGGCGTTCACTCATGTCGCATGTGGCTTTCTGACCCTAGCCCTGGCAGTCTTTTATCATCATGAGAGAGGGGTAGAGGCTGAACACTCTTTTCTCGGGGAGCAACAGTTAAGCAGGGTCATCAGTTATACCTCGAGTTTATGGAGCTGGGGTCAAGCGGGAGGAACGGGGACGTTTTGGACATCCGTACTTGGGTGCGGAGGGGTGGGGCAATCTGGGCATAGGAGATTGTGTTTCTAACGAGCTGAGAGCAGAAGGCCACTGACGTATAGTCCTCCTATAAAAAGGGCCAGATTAGGGGGACATCAGTCGTCTTACCTGTCCTTTCCTTTATAGCAAATTCGAGTTCTATCATTTTTACAGAAAGGAGAGGTAGTAACATGGCAAATTACAATTGTTTTAGTTTCTGGCAATTTGTCGATCACCTTTGTGTTCGAAAAACCAATTAGGCTCGTGCCGGCGGGGCACAACATTACCACACAAAGGAAGAGGGAGCAGGGGTCGTTCGCATTTTAAATGAACTATTCGGTATACGTACAACATGAAGGGAAAGGAAGAGAGAGAGAAACGTGTACAATAATAGGCCATTTTGGTGCGCACACAACTCAAAACAGTAGGGGTCATATTATATAGAAACACAGACTGAGGGACAACGTAAATCCATATACTACGTACACATGAATTCAGGTGGGGGGACATGTATTTACATACAGAACTCAAGACAAAACATAGAACAGTACTTGGCCAAAGATATTTCCTCCTGCATGCTGCGCATCCTTAGTTTCCTATTTAATTCGCCTGGCTGTCTTTTGTTGTTGGTCTCTGTTGCAAATACTTATACTTTCGTCAATTGTTCGGGAACTATCCTGGTCGGGCTAGCACTTACGGTGGGATCTTTGAATCGTTTTTAGCTAATGGGTATCCAGGCTGAGGCAACGGAGGGTGTTAGTTGGGGGAACAATGGGCTACTCGTAGGTGCACATCATTCTTGGTTGCATTATTCGGGGGCCGGTTGGAGTCATATTTTTGTCATACTGCAATAACCCGCCAAGTTTCTGCTTCAGGCCACCCCTCCAGTCGCTGGGTTCAGAGAGAGAGAGACGGTCGTTTCTAAGTAAGGGAGTGTTATATCTATGTTTGCTCGTCGTGTATAGGCGCCATGTTCAGACCCCCCTTTTTCCCCATTCCATCGGTCGTTCGATCATCACTCAAGTCGTACAAAAACATCTCTCTTATCAAGCCAACGCGTGCAACGTATATCCAGTCGAGTTATACACATCCGGTCATACACGCGTGCATTCATATCACCCAAAATCGTCATGTCCTCAGGGGCAGTCCCCATGGATAATGTATCATTTGTCCCCGCGGAACCATGGCGCGTTGCTTAGGTCTTCTCCATACTTTAGTCGATGTTCCGATGTGACCTGCAGAAAGAAGGGGAAAAAGAAGGGGTGGGGGCAGCGTTTTAAGACACATTCGCGCGCATAAACCCAAAAGGCTTTTACTTACCACGTATTCGACCTATCTCCGCGGGGTGCAGTCCCTTCCATCTCGGCGGTTTAAGCCCAGAGGGACTGGTGGTGCGGGAGGCATAATCATTGATGGACTGCACGTTGCATAGATCGCCCACATGTGGTATTGCGGATCTTGTGTGGGGGGAGGTCGAAACAAAAGGGCAATCAGTGTAAAGTGGGGGTGAACTCGTGTTCTTCTTCGAGGAGTCGGGGTGGTCTACAGTGGTACCGGGCCTGGTTTAGGGGCATCTGAAACAATTTCCCTGAGATATGTGGCATACAAAGTAAAACAGAACACCGGGACCTTTATCGATTGCCTTATGTTGCACAAAAGTAAAAAAACACACGCAACAAACTTGTATCATTCATATTTTCAATATTTCTGGGTACTTTGCTTTTTAACCTTTCAGTAATCGACTTGCTTTATTTCGCCTGTATTTTACGTAGATCGGAAACAAGGGCTATGTATTCGAACTTACCAATCCAAAAGCTACGACTATATTTGTTTGTCACAAAATCTTTATTTAAAAAAATGTTGACGTACAAATGCAGGCCTACAACCACGTGGGCCAGCCACGGAGCAGACTGGAACTGTACATGAGGGCATATTTATCTGCTGAAAACATAACTGAGTCGGTGGTTTTATTTCATAAAGGTACGATAAGTGCAATAAAATCATATCGAAAATTCATTGTGGGTAAGTACCATCAGTGTCAAAAAGGTTCGAACTTTCAATAATACTGTAATCAATTATGCGTCAGAACTTAATATCAAATTCATTGTTTGAATGTTCAAGCAATACTCATCCCCTCCCACCATGTGCTTCAAAAACTGCATACATATCTCATGATATCAAGTCTGAGCATCCGGAACACAACGGGGAATTGCGAGTTTCGTTTGTACCGGCGCCATTTTGGGTGGGGTCAGGCGGGTCCAAGTATAGTCAAAATGTCTCCACCAACTTGTGGTCGGACCAGAACCTCTTTCGGCAGTCCAGAAGTTTCGTTAAGGGGCAACAGAAGGGACCGGTGACATGAACCATCAATCAAAGAAAAGGGAGGGGCAACAATCTTTCCTACCGGGTCGTACTGATGTTCCACCGGAACTGATCAAATCGGTAGTCTGCAGTATTTTTGGTCATTCAAAAACTGAGGCTGGCGCCAGCATGAGGGCGCCAACGTCTCGTGGCTACGTCTTGGTCGTTCTGTGGGCAATCATGGCAGTCGTTCTCCATCGGGGGCCTGGGGCCCCTGCAGTTCTCGTAGAATCTTCAAAGCTGAGGAGAACGTTTCTGAACGGAGGACTCGTTTTTCTAGCTGGCCAGCGACCAGGCCATCCTTGCACGCCAGGTTCATTCCTGCAGAGTCGACCGCCATTTTTAGGAGTTCTGCAGCTACCGGCAGTCACTGGGTCGAAAGAGCAGACGGATTCCAGCCTGCCGGGCGAGACGTCGTTGCACCGCCGCAGTGGACGAGACCCTGCTGGGTGAGTGGAGCGTCGCTGCACCGCAAGAGTGGACGAACCTTTTGCCGGGTGCGTGGAGCGTCCCTGCACCGCAAGAGTGGACGAACCCTTTGCCGGGTGCGTGGAGCGTTGGGGGTGCAGCTGAGGGGCCTCCACCTGGGGAGGCGGGAGAGGCTCGTCCGCGCCGCCTCCCCCTCCCAGTGCACCCCACGGCGTCTCGCTGACATTTGTTATGGCCGGACCAGGCGATGAAGAAGAGGGGGGGGGTCGGAGGCATATGCAAGACATCCCTCCCCCCGTGGCCTGCAAGGCGCCGGGAGAAGAAGGGAATGGGAGGACGAGTTCATTCCGGGCCGGGCCATTCACCCCACGACTTCTCCAGCCGAGGGGCTGCCAGCCGCTTCTCCACCCCAGGCCACAGGAGCGAGTCCCTTGGTTCATCCTGGGGACAGGCCTTGGCGCGTGGTGTCGCCTCCGGACTATTCGCGTAATGGTTCTCCATCCCAGGCCGCCGCCGACGGCTTTTGTAGACTTTCTGACGCCCAAAAACCTACTAGAAAGTAGCCCAAAGTAGCCCGACATTGCTACTTTGGGGAAGGAGGGACAGGAACGGCGTCAAGCAGACGGCGAAATGCATTGTGGGTTTGTTGTTGCAGCCGTTTGCCGTGTAAATAGTTGTTTAATATATTTTTGTTCAAATAAAAACGTTTTAACCTGTTACTTTGCTATAGTGTTGTATATTTCTAATATTTGCCTAGGGTTTGTCGTTAATTGGGCGGGGTGGTCGGTGGAGCCGAGCTGTTTCGCAGTCATCATGGTGTTGAGTTCGGTTTTCCTCACTAGTTTCATATTTCCTGAGGGGTTGTTCCTAATGCTTCCATTTCAGTGAGGTTGAAAAGAGATCTCATCAGTGGCCTACTGATTTTACTCGATTCCTTTTGTTTTTCCTAACGATTCTTATGTTCTTTTATTTGCTAGCACGATACAGCGGCTAATCTGCATTTTCTTTATATATGTCCTTTTTATTAGGGGTGTCCTCCGGTGGAGCCAGATGGTCTACCTCTAATAAATGGTCCGGGCTGAACCAACTACTGAGCAATGGGGGGGAGATAGGCATGACGGGTTACAACGGGGACAAAAGTCAGCACTACCTATCCTTCACTACTTTGCGGAGACTAGGTAGAATATTTCTATTCTACAGTATTCGCAAATAGGGAATACCCAAAGAGAGAACCAATTCCAAACAGTCAAGTTCGGACAAACAATCAATCAATCAAATGAGGAATACAATAGGCGCGACGGGTTACAACGGGGGCAAAAGCCTGCGCTACCTACCCTTCACTATCTGCAAAGAGAGAGATCTTCCTGTTCCTCTCTGTTTGTAGGCAGAGAAGATCCTTTCCGAGAACCAATTCCGAACGATCAATGTTCGGTCAAACAATCAATCAGTGGGGGATAAAAATAGGCACGACGGATTACAACGGGGCAAAGGCCTGCGTTACCTATCGTTCACTATCTGCAAAGACTAAACAGAGTATGGCGACTCTGTGCTTGTTTGCAAATAGAGAATGATCCAAAGAGAACCAATTCCAAAACAATAAATGCTTGGATAACAATCAATCAAATGGAGAGGGAAGTAGGCGCGACGGGTTACAACGGGGGCAAAAGCCTGCGCTGCCCACCCTTCACTATCTGCAAAGGGAGAATACTCCTATCCTTCCCCGTTTGTAGACAGAGAATCTCTCAGGACAAAACAATCAAATGCGTAATACTAGTAATTTCCAATGACAATCAAACAATCAATTCGCAATTTTGTCGTGTTTACACGACCTTACCCGGACCGTATGGACGGTTTCTCGTCTTCCGTTTCCAGCGCCCGATCGTCCTCTATTCTCCGTAATTGCTGTGGCACTCCTGATGGTTCCCAGTCAGGACCGTAGATCACTCGAGAGAGGTCTGCTTGGAACCAGTGAAGTTCGGATGATCGGCTGCCAGACAGGGGTCTATCGGGCAGGAGCTCTTCCCGGTCGTTGCAGTCGTTCACTCTGTCGTTGGGACCTCTCCCACTGGATCCACGTGTCGCTGATGGGCCCCACGTTTGGGACGCCAATTGACGAAAAAGGGTTCAGGCAGATCAGGTCGTTTTTACCCCTTTTCTGGGATTGCCCGGCGTTAGCCGCTTCTCACCCAACTCATGATTACCAAATAAGAGGCAGGCGCTGGAGACTGGAAGGCAGGAAACAGGAGTTTATTTCCGACGGAACAGAACACGTCAAATCAGACAACAGGGTATCTTCACGAGGTGCTCTAACAAGTTTCTCTACGGCTCCGTCTTTTATACACAGGTTTATGATGTACAAACATTCTTTATTGTAATAAAGACACTTTGAAGTACGAAAAAGGCATGTATGGAATCCCAGCTTCAGGCCTATTCCCATACCGGTCGTTCTGATGTTGTTTTCCCCTCCCAAATGTAACATGTGATTGTAATCTGCAGCTGGACGTCCTAACAGGACACGAGGGCAAGAGGGGGGGTGGTCAGATCTAAGGTTGGGCAGGCGATAAGATCACGTTTCGCTATGCGGGGCCGGAGGGGGTACATCCACGAGACCTAGTTTTATGATATGGGACTGGGTCGAGAGGCCAGGTGTAGCCGGGGGGGGGGGTCATCAGAAGAGAGGAAGGGTGTTCCTGGGAGGAATGCAGGGGTGTCGGTCAGATCTAGGGGTGTGAAGGCCTTGATTAATCACCGCTCCTCTGATGTGAGGCGAGGTCCTACTGTAGGAAGCAATAAACTGCATCTGTTGGGCTAGGTGATGGCCTGGGATCAGGCCGGACAATCGGGCAGGGAGGAAGAGGTTACCAAAAGGGCCCGTTCTATGGGTAGGATGAAAGAGCGAGGGGGGCAGGGGTTCAGCACGGAGACAAGGTCGTATTTAGCGGTGCGTTTATGGCCCGATCAGGAGAGGTCGGGGCGCGGGGTGCTTGCGAGGCTGAAGAGAGAGAGAGAGAGAGAGAGAGAGAGAGCTGGCTATTGGCAATGGGCAGATAGGTCATGACACACAGATGGCTACTATCTATGTTCGTGATGGGGCCTAAAAGGGAACAAGATGGCGGGGCCACTGTTTCGTGACTTTCGCTTTACCTTCAACAGTGGCGAGGGTGAACACAAATGAACGCCGCTTATGTACATATACATTGTCATTTTCCACACCCAGTTCCAACACAAAAGGATTAAAACAGTTTTAGCCACCTGGTGTTTATTGTCAACTCATCTTTTGGAACTTAAAGGAAAATCACACTAGATCCCAAGCCTGTCAATTATTCACTGCAAAAAAAGATGTTAAGTGACTATATGGATTGAGATGCTAGTAAGCAGGGCACAAGTCCCAAACAAATATGTAGGGACTAACCAAGTTAGGCAGTATGCAAGTGACATCATGGCGCATGACATTACTGCACGTGACCACACATGGCATTATAGGAAGTGGCATCACAAGAAGTAACATCAGATCTCTTAAGACCTCACACATATGTTTAGCATGTCTATCATGTGTACAATTGAGCGCATCATGGGTAAACACTTCTGATTTAGGCAGCAGATTCATGCTTTTGTAAGCTACACATAAAACAATGTTGCCTTTTGTCAGCATAAAACTTCCTTTACTTAAGGATTGAGCAAACTAACTTAGCTGCCAGCTTACTCCACAAGCCATAATATTCCAAATGCAGCACATGTCCATGTAGATGTGATTGCTTTAGCTGCCTGCTCTCTCATACAGTCCCGGACACCAAGGGGCAAACCAGGGCATCTGAACCCGTGGCAGGTGCTGTGGATCACTTTCCTGCATAAAGAAACACTTCTGGAAGTAAGTAGAAAGAACTCATGACTTTCCCCCGGCCCATCATGACCTTCTTTTAACCCTTTGAGCACTATTTGCTTCCAAGCACTAGTTTTACTTTTAATCTTTAGAAATTCATATCTCTCGCTCCGAACATTGGATTGGTTTCATTTTGGTGTCCATTTGTTCAGACAAATTTCATCTATTTGTATAATTTGGTGTTGGATTTTTATTGTGTGTTGTGTCTTACTTAATTAATGTATAGGTGTTTTTAAATGCTTTACACCTCTGTCTCCTAAGCTACGCCTGCCTGCTTGTTGCCAGCTACCAAGAGTTGAGCAAGGGAATAATTTATTGTGATCTTAACTGAACCCTCTATTGTGATTGTGGCCTTAATATTAGTGGTATGTGCCTCCCTACAACTCCTAATAAACCACTTTCCAACACCAGCGCTCTCAAATTTCCAGAGCTATAAAACATAACTTTACTGGAAAATGGTAAATAAGCACATCATTTCAAATGTTTGAAAATCAGTTGTGCAATAAACTGACATTTTTGAGTCAAGGAGGAGTAAGTTTATTATGGAAGGCAGTCCTTATTTAAAGTGAGAAATGCACAGTTGTGGCATCTCCCTTCCGTCCACACTCCAACTTCATGTGCCAAGAGTTAAAGACAAAGCATTAATCTTTGATTTCAAAAAGGGAAAATAGGAAAAATAAAGAGATGTCTATCTAATGGCTGAAATGAAAAGTGTGAAAGCAAAGAACTTGTGATCAATCCCAGTTCCTCAGCTTTACCAAATTGTGTGGCAAATCTCTTTCTTGTGTTTAATTTAAAATACTGCAATATTGCTCCATGTTGCTCCATACATAATAAGAACCTATGCCGAATATATGATGGACTTGACAAGACATTTTCATGTGGCTGCTGCCTGACAGCCAAACTCATAACTAATGCCCCAAGAATAAAAAACAAAACATTAACCTCTGACGTAAAATAGGAGAAATAAAGAGATGTCCATTTAGTGGTAGAATTGCACAAAGCGAATGCAGAAAACCTGTGTGCTGGCCATGACCTCTGTATGCCAGGTAGGGGATGCGGTGATGATTGAGGGCTGTCACCCTGATGCATTGCTCTATTGGGAAGAGGGCCATCACCTTGTGCAATGCTGTGACCTGGAGACGCTATTTGTGTGTGCTGTTACGAACCCCTGTATGCCAGAAGAGGACCGTGGTGAAGTGAGAGGGTTTTTGCAGTGGAGCAGTATGTGGCTGGGAAGGAGAAACAAACCATTACCCATGGAGAAAGAGCAACAATTCAACTGCCCAATAATACTGGAGAACCCAAGACCTGCAGCCAGATTCAATTAGGTTTACCATATAGGTGGAGTAGCGTGTGGATGCCTGCCACCTCTATCATAGCATCTAGACTTCTGCTCACTGCTGGGCTGCAGATGCATACCAGTGCACTCCAAACCTCCACTCAAGCGATAGCGGGAAAGACTGCCTACTGGGCTAGGCCTCCTGATGACTTGCTCTGACTGACATGCAAAGGCACGGAGGCACTTTGCCTTTCTCAAAGTCATCAAGGAACTTTTAAGACTTGAACTCACTAGAGAGGCCTAGATGAAATGTCACCTTATATGAAGGGGGAATTATCAAGATCCTTTGACATGGAAGTGAGACTCAAGAGCTGACCTAGGATAAGTTAGTGTGCCTGCCTTAGGAAGCCGGTGTATATTATTTGTACACAAAATACATGAGTGGTGCCCATGCACCACCCATGAAATGCCTACCTGATGAACAGTAACACAAGACAGCACATTGCGCTGCCCTGCATTTTTTTTTAAATAAGCCACTCAAAAACTATCCTATAAGGTTATTTCTACTTTGTAGTGTTGTTGTTTTTTTTTACAAAGCCAGACAACAGGGATTGGCATCTGTTAGAACTGGGTTTGCTGGATGTCAGAGTATGCACCCTGTACAAGCAGGAACCACCACTCTATTTAGGGTAAGCCAGATACGCACTAAGAGATAACCTGTGCTCACTTGCTGGTAGCTTGACACAGACAGTCAGACATATGCAAAGGGAATGTGTAAAGTGTTTGTGCAGCACAGACACATAGTAGCACAATTAAAACACCACAAAAAAAATCAACATGGTAAGAATAATAGATTATATTGCTTGAGTAAAACAAGATCAAAATGACAAAATCCAATAAGTAGAACCGGAGTTATGAATTTTTAAACAATAAATCAAAAAGTAGTGCTTAGAAGCAAATAGCATTTCGGGGTTACCTGAGGTCACGCTGGACCAGGGTGAATCCAATGTTCAGGCTCACTGCGATGGAGGGCAGGCCAGCTCTAGGATTCACATAGGTCCTGCTGAAAAAGTACCTTAAATGGAACAAGCATCAGCATCGAAAACTTGATGTGTCACTTCTAATCTGCAATGAAACGAAAAACCTGTGGTTTCTGTGAAGGGCTCTATTTGATTTAAGAGTCCTATTTGGAAAATACCACTCTCTGCACGGGACCCAGTAGTGTGTGGGACCTCAAGTAAATAACTACTCCAAGTAATATGTGGGGAGACTATATCTCTAACGACATCCCAAGTGACAAATAGTTATACAATTTTATAAAAAGATGTTAAACATATACAGGTAAACACACCAGAGAATTTGGGAATAATAACAAAATTTATTAAAATACCTCCCACTAGGGGTTACATTCTAGATAAAACAATTTTAAAAATACGGAGAGTCAAAGTAAAAGGGTCGACGCAGCGTTTCGGTGTGGACTTCAAATGTTTACACCTTCTTCAGGACACTTTGACAGTTTCTTAAGTCATCTAAAAATGTTTTTAAAAAAAACATCATTTTAGAATTTATAACTTGTAACACATTATCATCTTAAAACATTTATGTATACTAACTGGTGTGTCTAGAGACTATTCAATTATTACTACAACGTAGACTAGGGATGTGTTTTTAGACCTACTATATTCATTTTCCTTTGAATACACGGCCAGCGTTTATTAATTAAAATATATTGGGATCCTTACGTATCCTCTTTTATAAAGGGTATGTCCTTATTCATCAAACTTTGTACCTGTTAGTATACTCTTTTCAATTTTGAGATATACTTCACACTCAATAGAAGACGTCCGTGCCTTGACTTTTATTCAATGGCCTTGATGGAGAAATAAGTTTTAAGAAACATTTGTAGTTGACAATCTTATTTTCCTATATCTTAGTTCAACTATTTATTTTGATGTCATATATATTACCTGTGTTTGGTTCAAGTACACTTAGGAAAACTCTGGAGGGGCCACGGTATCTTTGCGGATAGTTATAGATAATAACTTTGCATTGTGATCCTCATTTGAATCAAGCAGCTATTTTCATTAGCGCTATTCTTCTTCGATTTTTCTCAATAAAACCTGTTGATGTAAATTTAGTGTAATTTAAATAAACCGCTTAGTACTTGTGGGTCATTGATAACATATTTAGCCTATGTACTCGGTTCCTATTACTTGGAGACCATATCATAATGTCCCTCCTCGGTCCCATATGCAGCCATTCTACAGTTTAACAAATAAACATATGGGAAAAATACCCTTTCAGTGGACTTGGCATTTTTTACTTAGTTAGTAACACGAAGGACATTTGAGTAGTTTACTTCCGTCGGACTTGGCTCTAAAACGGCTATTTAGATTATGCTATTCCCAGGTCTGTGTCAGCCAATCTTAAATCATAAAATAGTCGTATAGCGGGCCGACATTAGACCACTACCCTCCTCGGTTAGTCCCTCGAGTCTATTCGCTCTCTTACCGGTATCTTAGTTATCGGCCTCCCTGCTCCTCCAGGTTCCTCGTCATCCGGATAGATAGTTCACCGGATGACGGGCTGGATTAAGTACTCGCTCTTCCGGGGTTAACCTGGAAGTGGTTTCAGTACTTTATATTATTATCTTTGCGGTTGAGCGCTAGCCTGGTGCATTTCTATAGGTACGCTCAAACTGCAAAAACAAACCTTCACTCAAATTTGTAAATAGTTTGTCGCCGTGCTACCACTTATTTTTCATCGAGCGTAACCCGGAAGTGCTCGTAATGCGGGTGCGCTATTATTATTATATTTATGTGTATTTGGGTTATAACAATACCAAGGAGGAATGAAAAAAGAAGGCATGTACTTTATAAACTGCCTGCTTCACTCATGTTATATACATATATATTAAAACTATGGTCGGCTCCTACTTACTTCGAAATGGTCGCCATTTTGGGTTGGGATAGATGCGGTGTTTGTATGTTTATGTTTTAGATCACCCCTCGTTATCTGCGGGATAAAATTTCTTTAAGGCAAGGATAATTGATGCTATCATGTATCCTGTCACGTAGGATCGAACTGCCCGTTATGGTGTTTATAAAATATACTATCAAATCTTGTCACATGTAATTTCTATAGACACATGTTTCCTCGCATGTTATACAGTTTACAATGTATTCCAATGTTTTTCAAAGCCATTGGAGATGAAAATATACCCTAGAGATAATATAAACAGTTTAGAGATAATATAAACAGTTTACAAAGGTAGCTCGACATCTTGACAAGATAAATCATTTTTTTAAAAACAAATGTACAAAGCCAGCTCAACATATTCACAATTAGAGTCGTAAATTCAATGTCAAATAATTATATTATATGCAACATCTCTTCATGTCTGCAAGTTTCTTAAGCAAACTACCTACAGCATTTCAAATGAACATTCCTATATTTTCGCTCAAGGCTCATAGACAGTGTAAAAATGATCGTTACACATATATTATAAATCTCAGGGACTTGATTCAAGTTGCTTTACGAACAATCAAAGTAGTTAATATTTACACATACATCCTGCCCTGGGCATGTTTATCCTTATATAATGAGTTTCTCCCATTCTTCTCTGTTGTTCAGCCCTGTCCTGAATGTATTGAAGAGAGACATAAAAAATTGTTCTCTTCTTTTCCTTTTTGTCTGAAGATCTCCTCCTCCCAGGGTTTGCTGAACAATCTCTATGCCACACCATCTTAGGTCCTCAATCTTGTGATCATTAGACAACCAATGCTCAACTAAAGGGGCTGTTCTTTTTTTAGTTCTTATAGCTGATTTGTGTTCGGTTATCCTAGTTTTTATTTCTCTGGACGTCTCGCCAATGTAGGCTTTGTTGCATGGACATAATATGCAGTAAATTAAATTTTTTGTTCTGCAGTTGATAAAGCTTTTTATCCTGTGCTTGATGCCATTATGCTCAATTGTATCTATTTTCATTAGATTGGCGCAATTTTTGCACATGCTGCAACAAAAGTTACCTACAGGTAGGGGTTTATTGTCCATAGTTTGTTGGTTTTCTGATCTTTCATCTCTGAAAGTGTGCACTAGGCAGTTCCTCACTGTTTTATTCCTGCGGAAACTAAACATTGGTTTGGCGGGTCTTTCTCCATCATTCCTGCTCAGTAGTGACCAGTTTCGATTGATTATATTTTTGACCTTGTTACTGGCCGTACTAAAGTTGGTAACAAATATCAATTTGTCATTTGATTTTTCTTTTTGTTCCTGTTCTTTTGAGAATAAAGACTCCCTATTATAGTATTTGGCACGTTTATATGCTCTTCTAATTAGTTGTTTGGGGTATCCTCTTGCTTTCAGTTTCTCTGATAAAACATCCGCATGTTTATTAAAATCCTGGATGTCTGTACAGTTTCGTCTTATTCTTAAAAACTGGCCAAAAGGAATGTTATCCTTTTGGCTCTTGGGATGGTTACTCTTGTAATGCAATAAAGTATTGCGGTCAGAGGGTTTCGAATACAGTTCTACTCCTAAATAGCCATTTTTAGATTTTATTCTGATATCAAGAAATTCAATACTCTCTTTGTTATATTGAGAGGTAAAACGGAGATTTGGGTCACCTAAATTCAACCAGCTAATGAACTCATCTAGATATTCTGTGGTTCCAGTCCAAATAAAAAAAATATCGTCGATGTACCTCGACCAGCCAGTAATATTTTCATAGTACGGTGCTGTCTCATTAAAGATGTGTTTATTTTCAAATTTAGCCACATATAGGCAAGCTAGACTGGGAGCACAGGTGGCTCCCATGCTGGTGCCTTTGACTTGCTTATACATATCGTTTTTAAACAGAAAAATATTATTTTTTAAAATAATGGTCGCGCAGTCAATTATAAATAGCGCATGGCTGTCGAGATCTCCTGTAACATTAGCTAAGAGGCCCTCTAACATCTCGATCGTATCATCCTGAGGGATGTTTGTGTAGAGGGCCTCTATGTCTAATGTTACTAGCCATTGATTTTGAATGTCATAGGGATGACCCTCTACCTTATCTATGATTGCTGTTGTGTCCTTGATGTAAGCATGTTGGACAGTTACCAGTGGCTGCAAAAATTTATCCACATATTTACTGAGTGGTTCTGTTGCAGAGTTAATGCTAGAAACGATCGGCCGCATCGGTGGATCTGCTAGGTTTTTGTGGACCTTTGGCAGTCCATATAGTGCCGGAATTATTGGAGCTTTATTCTTAAGGAATCTAAATTCGTCCTCACATATTATTTCATCATCTTTTGCAAAATTTAGTAGGTTGTTTATTTTAAGGATCAAAGCGTGCCACTCATTTCTGTTTGATTTACAATAATGCTTAGTGTTGTTAAGGAGGAGCATCATCCTTCTATTATAGTCTTCAGTGTTCATTAGAACTATGCTCCCTCCCTTGTCACCGGGCTTTATTGTTAAGCTTTTATTATTTTCAAGGTCCCTAAGTGCCTGATTTTCAGCTTTAGTTAAATTATGGTTACTTGCTATGGGTTGGTCAAACAAATCCGATATATTGTTCTCTACCACTTGTTCAAACAAAGCGACCTGTTTGTTGACCATGTTAATTGTGGGAGTCCAGTCTGATTTCGGTTTTAAGCCTGATTTATTTACTTGCCGGATTTGCTGTTCTTTACCTTTGAAAAAATCATGTAGTCTTATTTTCCTAAAGAAACCACGTAGATCTCTTTCTAAATTGAATGTATCTAATTTTGTGGTTAAAGCATATCCAAGGCCCTTTTCTAAAACTGATTTTTCATGTTGGGTTAAAACAAAATTTGATAGATTAATGATTGCAGCTTTTTTGTTGCTTAATCCCATTTGGCCTGACTCCTGGTCTTCATATATGGTCTCTTTTGCTGTGGAGGTTGAGGGTAAAAATTCCCTCTCCCTCTGCCCCTCCCCCGAATCTGAGTACCTCTCTGGGCTCGCTGGTCCAAAAAAGGCAGGGAGCTCTGATTAGACGAATTGTCATTACTGGTAGTGTTGTCTGTGTTTGTTTCATTATCAGATTCAGCACTTGTATACGAAGAATCAGAGAAGGCCACTCTCTTTTTTGGGTAGGATCTTTTTGGTTGTTGCCATTGGTTACGATTAAAGTGTTCCTCTCTAGGTCTATCGAAGAAATCTTTCTGGGTGTATGGATATACTGCTTCTGTATTGTAAGTAGCTACATCTTTCCTAAATTTATTTAGTTTCTTATTAAGAATATAATCTTTGTAGCCCGCGACATCTTTTTGTATGTCTTCAAGTTTCTTTTTAGCATCATCCAATGCTGTATTACCCTGTAGCTTGATTTCAAGTTCTTCAATTTCCTTTTTATCAATAATCAATATAGCAGTGGCTGTTTCGATGATAAGTAACATCCAATCTCTGCTACATCGATTGGCTATGAGGGTCCAGTTCTCAATGAATTTGGCATGGCGTATAAAAATCCCAGGTTCATTTTTCACCTGTAGGCCTTTCGGGATAATACCTTTCTTACAATAATCAATTAGAAAGTCAGCGTGTAACTCGGTTCTAACAAGCTTCTTCTTATTGTTCCAAAGCTCGCGCCATTGTTCCTCATCAGCATTTGATGTAGATATTGAGGAATAGTTTTTAGAGGTGCCATTTATTATTTTATTAAACTCCTCTTCAGAAAAACCTTTTGTTTTTAGGGTGTCCATTAATTAACTTTAGGAAACACCACAAATACTGATATGTACGATGATACTACTAATGATCCTTCCCAGCTAACAAGCTGTACATATAACCATCAAAAGTTGAGTGGAAGGTTCCCCTGGTTATATTTAACACAGGTTGGGGGAATTTACTGCAATGAAACGAAAAACCTGTGGTTTCTGTGAAGGGCTCTATTTGATTTAAGAGTCCTATTTGGAAAATACCACTCTCTGCACGGGACCCGGTAGTGTGTGGGACCTCAAGTAAATAACTACTCCAAGTAATATGTGGGGAGACTATATCTCTAACGACATCCCAAGTGACAAATAGTTATACAATTTTATAAAAAGATGTTAAACATATACAGGTAAACACACCAGAGAATTTGGGAATAATAACAAAATTTATTAAAATACCTCCTACTAGGGGTTACATTCTAGATAAAACAATTTTAAAAATACGGAGAGTCAAAGTAAAAGGGTCGACGCAGCGTTTCGGTGTGGACTTCAAATGTTTACACCTTCTTCAGGACACTTTGACAGTTTCTTAAGTCATCTAAAAATGTTTTAAAAAAACATCATTTTAGAATTTATAACTTGTAACACATTATCATCTTAAAACATTTATGTATACTAACTGGTGTGTCTAGAGACTATTCAATTATTACTACAACGTAGACTAGGGATGTGTTTTTAGACCTACTATATTCATTTTCCTTTGAATACACGGCCAGCGTTTATTAATTAAAATATATTGGGATCCTTACGTATCCTCTTTTATAAAGGGTATGTCCTTATTCATCAAACTTTGTACCTGTTAGTATACTCTTTTCAATTTTGAGATATACTTCACACTCAATAGAAGACGTCCGTGCCTTGACTTTTATTCAATGGCCTTGATGGCCATGACAGGTACAAAGTTTGATGAATAAGGACATACCCTTTATAAAAGAGGATACGTAAGGATCCCAATATATTTTAATTAATAAACGCTGGCCGTGTATTCAAAGGAAAATGAATATAGTAGGTCTAAAAACACATCCCTAGTCTACGTTGTAGTAATAATTGAATAGTCTCTAGACACACCAGTTAGTATACATAAATGTTTTAAGATGATAATGTGTTACAAGTTATAAATTCTAAAATGATGTTTTTTTAAAACATTTTTAGATGACTTAAGAAACTGTCAAAGTGTCCTGAAGAAGGTGTAAACATTTGAAGTCCACACCGAAACGCTGCGTCGACCCTTTTACTTTGACTCTCCTTATTTTTAAAATTGTTTTATCTAGAATGTAACCCCTAGTGGGAGGTATTTTAATAAATGTTGTTATTATTCCCAAATTCTCTGGTGTGTTTACCTGTATATGTTTAACATCTTTTTATAAAATTGTATAACTATTTGTCACTTGGGATGTCGTTAGAGATATAGTCTCCCCACATATTACTTGGAGTAGTTATTTACTTGAGGTCCCACACACTACTGGGTCCCGTGCAGAGAGTGGTATTTTCCAAATAGGACTCTTAAATCAAATAGAGCCCTTCACAGAAACCACAGGTTTTTCGTTTCATTGCAGTAAATTCCCCCAACCTGTGTTAAATATAACCAGGGGAACCTTCCACTCAACTTTTGATGGTTATATGTACAGCTTGTTAGCTGGGAAGGATCATTAGTAGTATCATCGTACATATCAGTATTTGTGGTGTTTCCTAAAGTTAATTAATGGACACCCTAAAAACAAAAGGTTTTTCTGAAGAGGAGTTTAATAAAATAATAAATGGCACCTCTAAAAACTATTCCTCAATATCTACATCAAATGCTGATGAGGAACAATGGCGCGAGCTTTGGAACAATAAGAAGAAGCTTGTTAGAACCGAGTTACACGCTGACTTTCTAATTGATTATTGTAAGAAAGGTATTATTCCGAAAGGCCTACAGGTGAAAAATGAACCTGGGATTTTTATACGCCATGCCAAATTCATTGAGAACTGGACCCTCATAGCCAATCGATGTAGCAGAGATTGGATGTTACTTATCATCGAAACAGCCACTGCTATATTGATTATTGATAAAAAGGAAATTGAAGAACTTGAAATCAAGCTACAGGGTAATACAGCATTGGATGATGCTAAAAAGAAACTTGAAGACATACAAAAAGATGTCGCGGGCTACAAAGATTATATTCTTAATAAGAAACTAAATAAATTTAGGAAAGATGTAGCTACTTACAATACAGAAGCAGTATATCCATACACCCAGAAAGATTTCTTCGATAGGCCTAGAGAGGAACACTTTAATCGTAACCAATGGCAACAACCAAAAAGATCCTACCCAAAAAAGGGAGTGGCCTTCTCTGATTCTTCGTATACAAGTGCTGAATCTGATAATGAAACAAACACAGACAACACTACCAGTAATGACAGTTCGTCTAATCAGAGCTCCCTGCCTTTTTTGGACCAGCGAGCCCAGAGAGGTACTCAGATTCGGGGGAGGGGCAGAGGGAGAGGGAATTTTTACCCTCAACCTCCACAGCAAAAGAGACCATATATGAAGACCAGGAGTCAGGCCAAATGGGATTAAGCAACAAAAAAGCTGCAATCATTAATCTATCAAATTTTGTTTTAACCCAACATGAAAAATCAGTTTTAGAAAAGGGCCTTGGATATGCTTTAACCACAAAATTAGATAAATTCAATTTAGAAAGAGATCTACGTGGTTTCTTTAGGAAAATAAGACTACATGATTTTTTCAAAGGTAAAGAACAGCAAATCCGGCAAGTAAATAAATCAGGCTTAAAACCGAAATCAGACTGGACTCCCACAATTAACATGGTCAACAAACAGGTCGCTTTGTTTGAACAAGTGGTAGAGAACAATATATCGGATTTGTTTGACCAACCCATAGCAAGTAACCATAATTTAACTAAAGCTGAAAATCAGGCACTTAGGGACCTTGAAAATAATAAAAGCTTAACAATAAAGCCCGGTGACAAGGGAGGGAGCATAGTTCTAATGAACACTGAAGACTATAATAGAAGGATGATGCTCCTCCTTAACAACACTAAGCATTATTGTAAATCAAACAGAAATGAGTGGCACGCTTTGATCCTTAAAATAAACAACCTACTAAATTTTGCAAAAGATGATGAAATAATATGTGAGGACGAATTTAGATTCCTTAAGAATAAAGCTCCAATAATTCCGGCACTATATGGACTGCCAAAGGTCCACAAAAACCTAGCAGATCCACCGATGCGGCCGATCGTTTCTAGCATTAACTCTGCAACAGAACCACTCAGTAAATATGTGGATAAATTTTTGCAGCCACTGGTAACTGTCCAACATGCTTACATCAAGGACACAACAGCAATCATAGATAAGGTAGAGGGTCATCCCTATGACATTCAAAATCAATGGCTAGTAACATTAGACATAGAGGCCCTCTACACAAACATCCCTCAGGATGATACGATCGAGATGTTAGAGGGCCTCTTAGCTAATGTTACAGGAGATCTCGACAGCCATGCGCTATTTATAATTGACTGCGCGACCATTATTTTAAAAAATAATATTTTTCTGTTTAAAAACGATATGTATAAGCAAGTCAAAGGCACCAGCATGGGAGCCACCTGTGCTCCCAGTCTAGCTTGCCTATATGTGGCTAAATTTGAAAATAAACACATCTTTAATGAGACAGCACCGTACTATGAAAATATTACTGGCTGGTCGAGGTACATCGACGATATTTTTTTTATTTGGACTGGAACCACAGAATATCTAGATGAGTTCATTAGCTGGTTGAATTTAGGTGACCCAAATCTCCGTTTTACCTCTCAATATAACAAAGAGAGTATTGAATTTCTTGATATCAGAATAAAATCTAAAAATGGCTATTTAGGAGTAGAACTGTATTCGAAACCCTCTGACCGCAATACTTTATTGCATTACAAGAGTAACCATCCCAAGAGCCAAAAGGATAACATTCCTTTTGGCCAGTTTTTAAGAATAAGACGAAACTGTACAGACATCCAGGATTTTAATAAACATGCGGATGTTTTATCAGAGAAACTGAAAGCAAGAGGATACCCCAAACAACTAATTAGAAGAGCATATAAACGTGCCAAATACTATAATAGGGAGTCTTTATTCTCAAAAGAACAGGAACAAAAAGAAAAATCAAATGACAAATTGATATTTGTTACCAACTTTAGTACGGCCAGTAACAAGGTCAAAAATATAATCAATCGAAACTGGTCACTACTGAGCAGGAATGATGGAGAAAGACCCGCCAAACCAATGTTTAGTTTCCGCAGGAATAAAACAGTGAGGAACTGCCTAGTGCACACTTTCAGAGATGAAAGATCAGAAAACCAACAAACTATGGACAATAAACCCCTACCTGTAGGTAACTTTTGTTGCAGCATGTGCAAAAATTGCGCCAATCTAATGAAAATAGATACAATTGAGCATAATGGCATCAAGCACAGGATAAAAAGCTTTATCAACTGCAGAACAAAAAATTTAATTTACTGCATATTATGTCCATGCAACAAAGCCTACATTGGCGAGACGTCCAGAGAAATAAAAACTAGGATAACCGAACACAAATCAGCTATAAGAACTAAAAAAAGAACAGCCCCTTTAGTTGAGCATTGGTTGTCTAATGATCACAAGATTGAGGACCTAAGATGGTGTGGCATAGAGATTGTTCAGCAAACCCTGAGAGGAGGAGATCTTCAGACAAAAAGGAAAAGAAGAGAACAATTTTTTATGTCTCTCTTCAATACATTCAGGACAGGGATGAACAACAGAGAAGAATGGGAGAAACTCATTATATAAGGATAAACATGCCCAGGGCAGGATGTATGTGTAAATATTAACTACTTTGATTGTTCGTAAAGCAACTTGAATCAAGTCCCTGAGATTTATAATATATGTGTAACGATCATTTTTACACTGTCTATGAGCCTTGAGCGAAAATATAGGAATGTTCATTTGAAATGCTGTAGGTAGTTTGCTTAAGAAACTTGCAGACATGAAGAGATGTTGCATATAATATAATTATTTGACATTGAATTTACGACTCTAATTGTGAATATGTTGAGCTGGCTTTGTACATTTGTTTTTAAAAAAATGATTTATCTTGTCAAGATGTCGAGCTACCTTTGTAAACTGTTTATATTATCTCTAAACTGTTTATATTATCTCTAGGGTATATTTTCATCTCCAATGGCTTTGAAAAACATTGGAATACATTGTAAACTGTATAACATGCGAGGAAACATGTGTCTATAGAAATTACATGTGACAAGATTTGATAGTATATTTTATAAACACCATAACGGGCAGTTCGATCCTACGTGACAGGATACATGATAGCATCAATTATCCTTGCCTTAAAGAAATTTTATCCCGCAGATAACGAGGGGTGATCTAAAACATAAACATACAAACACCGCATCTATCCCAACCCAAAATGGCGACCATTTCGAAGTAAGTAGGAGCCGACCATAGTTTTAATATATATGTATATAACATGAGTGAAGCAGGTAGTTTATAAAGTACATGCCTTCTTTTTTCATTCCTCCTTGATATTGTTATAACCCAAATACACATAAATATAATAATAATAGCGCACCCGCATTACGAGCACTTCCGGGTTACGCTCGATGAAAAATAAGTGGTAGCACGGCGACAAACTATTTACAAATTCGAGTGAAGGTTTGTTTTTGCAGTTTGAGCGTACCTATAGAAATGCACCAGGCTAGCGCTCAACCGCAAAGATAATAATATAAAGTACTGAAACCACTTCCAGGTTAACCCCGGAAGAGCGAGTACTTAATCCAGCCCGTCATCCGGTGAACTATCTATCCGGATGACGAGGAACCTGGAGGAGCAGGGAGGCCGATAACTAAGATACCGGTAAGAGAGCGAATAGACTCGAGGGACTAACCGAGGAGGGTAGTGGTCTAATGTCGGCCCGCTATACGACTATTTTATGATTTAAGATTGGCTGACACAGACCTGGGAATAGCATAATCTAAATAGCCGTTTTAGAGCCAAGTCCGACGGAAGTAAACTACTCAAATGTCCTTCGTGTTACTAACTAAGTAAAAAATGCCAAGTCCACTGAAAGGGTATTTTTCCCATATGTTTATTTGTTAAACTGTAGAATGGCTGCATATGGGACCGAGGAGGGACATTATGATATGGTCTCCAAGTAATAGGAACCGAGTACATAGGCTAAATATGTTATCAATGACCCACAAGTACTAAGCGGTTTATTTAAATTACACTAAATTTACATCAACAGGTTTTATTGAGAAAAATCGAAGAAGAATAGCGCTAATGAAAATAGCTGCTTGATTCAAATGAGGATCACAATGCAAAGTTATTATCTATAACTATCCGCAAAGATACGGTGGCCCCTCCAGAGTTTTCCTAAGTGTACTTGAACCAAACACAGGTAATATATATGACATCAAAATAAATAGTTGAACTAAGATATAGGAAAATAAGATTGTCAACTACAAATGTTTCTTAAAACTTATTTCTCCATCAAGGCCATTGAATAAAAGTCAAGGCACGGACGTCTTCTATTGAGTGTGAAGTATATCTCAAAATTGAAAAGAGTATACTAACAGGTACAAAGTTTGATGAATAAGGACATACCCTTTATAAAAGAGGATACGTAAGGATCCCAATATATTTTAATTAATAAACGCTGGCCGTGTATTCAAAGGAAAATGAATATAGTAGGTCTAAAAACACATCCCTAGTCTACGTTGTAGTAATAATTGAATAGTCTCTAGACACACCAGTTAGTATACATAAATGTTTTAAGATGATAATGTGTTACAAGTTATAAATTCTAAAATGATGTTTTTTTAAAACATTTTTAGATGACTTAAGAAACTGTCAAAGTGTCCTGAAGAAGGTGTAAACATTTGAAATCCACACCGAAACGCTGCGTCGACCCTTTTACTTTGACTCTCCGTATTTTTAAAATTGTTTTATCTAGAATGTAACCCCTAGTGGGAGGTATTTTAATAAATTTTGTTATTATTCCCAAATTCTCTGGTGTGTTTACCTGTATATGTTTAACATCTTTTTATAAAATTGTATAACTATTTGTCACTTGGGATGTCGTTAGAGATATAGTCTCCCCACATATTACTTGGAGTAGTTATTTACTTGAGGTCCCACACACTACTGGGTCCCGTGCAGAGAGTGGTATTTTCCAAATAGGACTCTTAAATCAAATAGAGCCCTTCACAGAAACCACAGGTTTTTCGTTTCATTGCAGTAAATTCCCCCAACCTGTGTTAAATATAACCAGGGGAACCTTCCACTCAACTTTTGATGATCACTTCTAATCTGAGCATGCGATGTTGGCTTTATTGACGAACCCCTCTACGATGGAGGCACTGCATCGTTGTCTAGCCAACCTGTTCGTCATTGTGCAATCATGCAGTCTGTCAAAGCGATGTTGTCACTCAGTTCTTCTGTCAACATCGAAGGGCAATGTATTGATTCCTATCAGTGCTAAGTCATCACTGCGTCAAGTCAGATGGGTCGGTACAGCAGAAGTCACATTTCAAGGCCCCAGGACTGCATTGGCACTGCTTGGCTGGGCAGGATTCACATATGGCAGAGTCCAGGTGTTGTTGCAGGGTTGAAGGAAGCCTTTGAGGGCCCTCAGACCTCAGAACAGGGGGCAAGCCAGCGAGAACCTGGAGTCAAACTGGGTTCAAGTGAGATGGGTCCAGTCCTTGTCCTCAGCAGGGCAGGGCAGAGATCAGCAGGTAGCAGGGCTGCATAGCAGGGCAGAAAATCAGTTCCTTCAGAGCAGGGTTTCTTCCACAACAGCAGTCAAGCAGAGTTGAAATTCTTGTGTTTACTCCTGGACAGGTCCAGAAGTGTACTGTCTTGGTAGAGTTAGAGGCTCAGTACTTATACCCATTTGTGCCTTTGAAGTGGGGGTGACTTCAGAAATGATGCGGTGATGATTTGCGGCTGTTGGCCTTGAATTGCACAGGTCCCCATTTCTTCCCAGCCCTGGCTCCAGGTGATCAGTAGGGGGTAATCAACTCTTTGTGTTCAATACAGGACACTGCCTATTCAGGTGTAAGTTTCAGTCCCCTCCTCTATTCCTATCCAGGAATAGCTATCAAAATGCAGATCAACGCAGATGAGTTCTCTGACAGACTCACCCTTCCTGTGTTTGTGACTGTCTAGAGGTAATGCACATTGTGTAGCTGTCACCCACCCCATATGTGTATTGGAGACAGGCTGAAAGGCACAAAGAGCAGAGAAATGCCCAATTTTTAAAAGTGTCATGTCTAAAATAGCAATGTTACCGGTAAGGAAGATTACCATTTCAGAGATATGAAAAATGATGCAGCTGCTCATTTCCATACAGGAATTACAGCTTAAATGTGTATTAAGGATTTCCCAATGCTATCCTATGAAAGGATTAGACCTCACAGTAGCAAAAACATAATTTGGGTGTTTGTCACTACCAGGACATGTGAAACTTGGTAGTACATGTTCTACCTTTTACCTACAGAGCACCATGTCCTTAGAACTATCTAGTGCCTACCTTTGAGGTGAAATATGTGAAATTAAAGGGGAGTTTAAGGCTTAGCAAGTGGTTTTAAATGCCAAGTGAAAGTGGCAGGTAACTACGCATACAGGCCTTCTAATGGCATGCCTGAGACAGGGTTAAAAGGCTACTTGTGTGGTTGGCACAATCAGTGCTTAAGGACTGCTAGTAGCATTTAGATTACAGGACCTGGGAATATAGAATATTCCCAGGTCCAAGAGATTTACAAGTAAACTAAATATGCAGTTTGTGTATACACCAATGTTACCATGTTTAGGGGAGAAGCATGGGTGATTTGGCACTGGTCAGCAGAGGTAAAGTACTCAGAGTCCTAAGGCCATCAGAAGTTAGAGCAAGTTAGAGCAAAAAGAGGAGGTAAGTGGGCAAAAAGTTGGGGTGAAGACTACCATAAGGATGACAGGTTTAGTAGTGTTACAAAAGGGGGTGGTGATGGACGGAGCATCTGAACCAATCAAACACTCACACCCAGTCAAAAGATCTGGGTTTAATCCATCACCGTTCTTTAGCCCACTCTGCCACCCAGTTCAGACGTGGCCATATGCAAATCAGTCTGACCCTGTGCCTCATGGGAACAGTCCAGCCCGAACTGCCGAGCCATGCCTTCCCTGTCCAGAAACAAGCTTCCTAGGCACTGTAAATCCCATTATAGATTTTGTGTAAAGGTTGTGCCAGAAAAGTGATGCAACACTGATGCAAAATCTGGGGCTCAATTTATACATTTGTCTTTTTTTTAAACCAGCCACAAAGTAATTCGCAGCAAGGAAAAACATGACAGTAAATCTGTTCTGCTTAATTGATGGCAAAGTCTTCGGATTCCCAGGAAATCTGAGGGAATAATAATAATGGTAAGGTAAGTTTGGTGGATAACACATTTTCTGGAATGATGTGTTTTGTCTAGTCCCAGTTTTGAGTCAAAGTAGCATAGAGGGTTAATGTGTCTTCTGCAAAGCACATCATGTAACTTGCAGATGAGATTACAGACTTTTATTTTATATAGATAGGTAAGTGAGTTAAAGTTTTCAACAGAGATTCTTTTATTACTTTCAGTTGCTTTGTATTCCTTCTAATATAGCACAGTGAGCTATGCAGGATATTATGTGAATCTCACACATTGTAACCCTCATTGACTTATGTAAGATATCCTGTACATTTATTTACAATTGTGTATGATTTATTGTCAATGTAATGAGTATGTGTGATGTAAAGTCTCTGACAACCTGCATTGGGAGGAGTAGCACTTTTTCTGTAAATATTGGGGCAGACCAATGCATCCAACAGACTTACTGCGCATGCATATCTTTTATTTACAGGGACTGACCTAACTCAAAGGTGTGCTTCTCTGATGTATGTCTAAAGTGCTAACAAGCTGTATGCCTTTGTTTCCACTTCACTGCATGTACTTCTAGGTATGAGGCTCCAGATAGCTCCCAGCCAGGATACTCAAACAAAAGGAGGTCTGAAGGCCCCTTAAATATGGCTTTGTTATGGACCCAGTTGGAGTCTGAAACAGGAAAAATCCTTTCGCTGCTTACACATTGTTGCTCAGATCAAAAGCAAACAACATGTATATACTGCTGAATGTGTCCCAGTGTTTGAAAATTACACCAGAATGAATTCAGCAGTTTAAAGTGGGGCCCAACGCCTTAGTAGGGTGAACGGCATGCACCCTGTGAAAATAGTGGGTGGACTCCATCAACCTGCATGTCTGCAAAACATTACTGAAAAAAAACAAAGGTTAAATTGACTTATAGTTAGGTATGGTAATAAGTATAGATCTTAGCTTACAACACCTCTCGTCCGCCTTCGACACCGTCTCCAACCACATCCTATGCACACACCTACACGATGCAGGATTATGCGACAAAGCACTAGACTGGATCACCGACAGAAACCAGAGGGTCCACCTTCCCCTTTCCGTTCCGAAGCCACCAAGATCATCTGCAGCATGCCCCAAGGATCATCCCTCAGCCCTACCCTTTTCAATGTCTACATTATGCCACTCGCCAACAAAGGAATGAAGGCCATCGCCAGCTGGATGCAGACCAGCCACCTGAAACTTAACTCAGACAAGACAGAGGTCCTCATCCTCGGGTCCACTCCCTCCGCCGGGCACGACTCTTGGTGGCTGGCCGACCTGGGAGCTGCACCCACACAAACCAACCACGCACGCAACCTGAGGTTCATTCTGGACTCATCGCTCTCAATGACCCAGCAAGTCAACACTCTCTGCATGCTCCGCAAGATCTACAGATGGATTCCCACCAGAACCAGAAGGACGGTCACACAGGCCCTCATTAGCAGCAGACTGGACTACGGCAATGCCCTCTACGCAGGGACCACAATCAAATTCCAGAAGAGGCTCCAACGCATACAAAACGCCTCGGTATGACTCATCCTCGACCTTCCTCACCACACCCACATCACTGCCCACCTGAAAGACCTGCACTTGCTCCCAGTCAAGAAGAGGATCACCTTCAAGCTCCTCACCCACACCCACAAAACACTACACAACACCGGACCAGCATACCTCAACAAGCGTCTCACCTTCTACACCTGAACCGCCAGCTTCGCTCCACCGAACTTGCCCTTGCTACCATCCCACGCATCCACGGGATCTCCACCGGCGGCAGATCCTTCTCCTACATCACTGCCAAGATAAGGAACACCCTCCCCACACAGCTGTGACAGACCCAGGACCTGCTGACCTTCAGGAGACTACTCACTACCTGGCTGTTCAAGCAGTAGCTGCACCCCCTACCCATGCTCAGCGCATCGAGACTCTCACAGGTGATTAGTGTGCTCTACAAATAAATGATTGATTGATTGTTTATAAAACCCTAGAGATTTGCTGAGAATGCCAACCGGTTAAAGAAATGTTACAGTTAGGTATTGTAATAAGATAAAAGCTAATATTTTTAAAACAAGAAACTCACTGATTACAATTTACTGAGATAACTATATCTGGCACCCCTTCCCTGCACTGCTTAGAGCTTCATATTTGACATCACTGAAAACACCAAAGTCTTATGCTGCACCAAAGACTTATGCAAAATGTGTCTTCTCTACACATGTGGCCTCATAGCATGAAAATAGCATAATACTTGATGGAAGTGCGACTCTGTATGTTGAAAGATATATACGGTTCACCGTTTAGTAATCATTAAAGCTTGGAATGCAAGTTTTACTCCATCTTAAAACAGATAATGTCTGAGTGCATCTGATATTGGTTGGATAAGTATCTTTCAAAGTAGGTTGTGACTGAAAGCCAAATCCCATTCCATAAAATCTGTGATTAAAGCCACAGCTTCTGCTGACAATATGTCACCCATTCATCCACCAGTGAATGTCTGCCCACATGCATGCCTGTTTTAAATATTTGTAATACAGTGCTATTGACACATTCTATGTAGTGTGGACGTTTCTAATGTGTGGATGTTTCTTTCTAGAACTTAAATAAAGATTTGGATGCATGGCAGAATATTAATGAATAATGTAGAATGCAGAGGTGTCCAGTCTCACTTTGATGTTTATCTCACTCTGGCATTGTAATCATGGCTCTAATGTTGTATGCCTAAAATTATAGGTCATTTGAAGTCTTTAAATGGGTAATACCATTAATGTGAATAGACAACTGGTCACAGATGTAGCATGTTAAATTACTACAAGTGCACAGACCTTACAGGATGGGGTTGCAATGAATGAATGATGCCATCATTGATGTCATCAATGATCACATTTGAGATGTCATCAGTAATGGCATCAATGAGCTAATTTAGCATCTCATAAGTGATGCAATTTGCAAGGTCATAAACAGTGCAATGGGGAGCAAGTTATAACTATCACAGAAATCTATAACTGGTGAATATCAATGATGTTTTGTAAACATTAATTTTTATCATATATATTTATAATGTTGCTTTAGCCTTTTTTAGTGAATTTCTGGGGTTTATTTTAACATAAGCTAACTTTAATGTAAATGAAACCTCTATTTTTTCAGTGATGTTCTGTGGGTTTTTGATCATATTCAGCTAGCTCCGCTGTTGCACACAATAGGAATCCTCTGAATTGTTTTCACTTGCTTAACCATGAAGTAATTAAACAGCCTTATGGGTATCAAGATACTGGTACACGTCCTTCTCTTTCCTTTCAGGAATCATCTGAAAAAAGTTTGTAGAGAGGACGAAAGAGTGCAGGTCGGAGAAATACGTTAAACCGAAGAAGGACTCACAGCGCTCTTCTGACTTTATAATAAATTAGGAAGAAATATTTCCACATCAAAAGCCTCTATTTAAAAAGAAGAACGTGGCTGGGATAAAAACTAAACTTGAGGACTCTGCTTTTCAATGGGGAGTGGTCTCTGACTCTGCTGGACAGCGTGGCTGAAGTCATGATAGTTTGCCAGAATCTAAAGGAGTGTCTGGTGGCGGTAGCAACAAGTGACTATGTCTGGGTGGAAACACCAGACCAGAGACTAAGTGGACCAAATCAATTGTATATATTACAACTCCAAATAGAGAGTCATATAACATTCACAATTAATGTGCTCTTTTGGGTGAACTTAATATTTGGTTATGACATTCTCTTGGCTGAAAAAGATTGGTCAGTTCAGTTTGTTTCAGAGCCACGGACTCTGTGTCTACCGTTTAGCTGAACACTGATGTTTCTTTTCGACAGACTTTGGAGCGCCGTCATCGGGCGTGCGTCTGCTGCGATTCCCCCATCGGATTCATCTGAATCCACGTACTAGACTACATTGTTGCGGTTGCCAAGGCTCGTCTCTTAACTCAGGGACCTCCATACCCGCCACGCTAGAACATCTCTCCTGTTCCACTACCATCTGCAAACCTTGGCGATTCCTGTCTCTTCCAAATTGAGTCTCAACGGGACTCACATCTACGTGCGTGTGATACTTATTAGCGGCATATTTCTTTCAGACTGCATTATCTACCGATTCAGGCCGCTGCATCTATTTCTGCGTCCCAACAGCTTTCGCCTTTTCACTAGCCCTCATGGACTACCTATTCTCGTATCAGTATGTCCTTTCAGGCACATCCCACGACTAATTAAGTTGGTCTATGCCCCCTGAAGAAGGTGAGACCTGCATAGGGGGTCTAACACCGAAACGGGCGTCGGCGCTGGATTAGCAAGTTGGAGCTTTATGATTGAAAAATCCCCCAATTTTTTCGAAATGTCCATCTTTTCACTGATAATAACCGTATCTATCATTTGATCGTTTGGTGTTCTCCAAGTTCTTAATCCTTATGGTTTAATGTGTTTCATCATTCTAAATGTAAGGCGGATAATACCTCCTGTGCAACTCTTGAAACTTTGGGGGACCCGCTCATCTGTATTAAAATACTTTATTGTTGGATGTCTGATATTGTTTGCCGTGTGAGTATGCATGTTTATGAATCGGGATGTATGATGTGGATGAGTAAATGTGTTGTGGGATGTGCTCTGTGAATATTTTATTTATATATGTGTCTTAGTAAATCTCATTTGATAAAGTGATAAACAATAACAATAAACATTTTAATAATTCTCTATCTATGTGATATTTTGGCCTTTGTTGTTAGTGTTTTAGTTATCAGTGACTACTTGCACGAATAGAGCTGTACAGGTAGAAAACTTGTTCTTTGATTGTACCTCAGTTTGTTACAGAAGTCCCATGGGGCGAGAGTGTAATACTAAGAGCCTTCTATGACCTTGTTCCAGAATCAGTTAAACATACATACCCCAAGGAATGGGCCCTTGGACAAGCCCTGGCTTTATACGACATTCATGTGGGTCGGGATGAAGATTCACCTTACCATATAATACCCAAATGGTCCAGCCCACAAGTGCAACCACAATGCACAATTAAATGTGAAGCCAAACAACGGGTTTGAGAAATACTCACACAACTTGAATATCAGGGTGTAATAGTTCTGAGTTGTACCTCACCAATGAACAATCCTTTGTTTCCAGTAATGAAACCAGAGTATTCTTATCTCTTAGTCATAGACTATAGCCAATGAACAGTGCTACACACACATTTGCAGTACAAAACACGCATCGCTCAGCATTAATGAGCAACATAGCGCGCACAAAATATAAAACCATGTTAGACATCTCAAACGGGTTTTTCTGCTAAAACATAGCACCTGAAAGTAGCTATTTGACTTCTTTTACTGCCCTGGAATCTTGAAAACATTTTTGTCAATTGCCACAAGGGTATAAGAATAGCTGTGGGTTGTTCCTAGCCCGTGCAACAGAAATGTTACAAGCTTTTAACTATGAAGCATTGCCCTATGTCAATGACATATAGTTAATGGATAATGACTTAGCAACATACTTGGAAAGAGTAGATCACAAAATCCTGGGATTTGCTCACTTAGGTTTCAAACTAAACTATGAAAAATCAAAAATTTGCTATCTCAATGTTTTGTTTTTGGAATACGAATTATCAAATGAAGGCAACAGCCTAGGCGCACATTTCCTAGAGAAGTGCATGCCTTTACAACACCAACCACAGTAAAAAGGATAGAATTGCTTTTGGATTTTCTGAATTTTGGTAGAAAATATATACCATATTATGCACAATGGGTTAAATCGTTATATGAATTGATTCATCCAGACTTCTCACAAACACATTGGACACCAGAACACAGAAAAATCTTGCGTTCAGTACAAGCTGACATACTAGTTGCAAAACACTAACACACAAGTGTAAATACAACAACCTTTATAATCTGCATAGTTGCAGGGACTAAAGGATACACATGTCACATTTATCGAGGTGACATTGTGGGAACTGCAAATAAATGACATGCATTTTCAAAAGCAGAAATGCGTTTTGCACCAGACAGCTATAGTGAAGGAAAGATCATTGGCTGAGGGGGAATACATTATTGTGATAACCCTATTCCAGCCGTAGAGGCTATTGCAAAGACTAGTGTTCCTAACGCAATAACCTTACCTCCTAGATGGGTATGGTGGGCCAACTCAATTACAGCTACAGATGTAGATGAGGCTCGGACATACAATTTTGCTGAGTTCAGGATGTTTGCAGAATTCAGAAACTCCACACCACCCAGAGAACACAGAGCACCTGATAAATTCCGACATGCCATTTTTTTCTGTTGGCATGCATGAGTCTTGTTTTGCATGGCGAGCACGATGTGACTTTCCAGGCACTCACGAGCACCCATGACATTTCCTGGGTACTTGCGTTGATCACAAGACTTGAGGCCCACAAGTGCAGTACCTTTTTTGAGCCCTTAGCGAGTGCGACAGTGCACAAGCGACCACGGCTGCACTTTGAGCAGATTCCTTCCTTCAGAAGCAGCTAATTCTACTCTACGTGTCCCTACGTTGGGTTGGAAACCATTCTCCTGTAGGGAGCAGAAAATAAAGAAGCCTAGAAATGAAACAGAGCAAAGATGCAAATGAGAGACTCAAGGATGGAAAAGCCAAGTTTTTAATCTTTTACAGAAGGTGTTCTCTGCGGGCTCATCTCACAAGGAGAGCGGTAAAGAGATCACCTTTTCGGCTGCCAAGTAGTCAAAAGAGCACACTCCCATTCTGGCCCTTGGAGATGTGACAAGGGCATGTACTAAGGTTTTCCTCACCAATAGAGGAAGTAAGTCTAAAAATGTTCTTAGGAGTTTGAGGGTTCCAAAGCATTTTCTGACAACCTTCTTGATATGGGTCTCGAAGGAGAGTTTGTGGTCAAACCAAACTCCAAGAATTTTTGTTTCCTCCTTAGGGAATGTGGTTGGGCACAGAGTCTGGGGCCACTATGCTGAGGACAAAATAGAGGGGGTCTTCCCCACAATCAGTACCTCAGTTTTACTGCCATTTAATTTAAGGCAGTTATTAGTCATCCAGGTGGCAAGCTCGCTCAAGCAGGAAGAGTTTTGAGATAAGGTGACAATTTGTTGCATATTATCCGCATAGGAAATGATGGAGGCTTTATATATATGTATAAGTGGGGTGGAGGATGTGTTTGCCATAGGACACCATTTGTCTTTGTTCCCCATGCCATGTGGGCATAAGCCATTTTATTTAGTCAGTGTCAATAGTCAATAGGCATGAGCCTCCTAGCTTCGGTATGTTGTTTAACCATGTGGCCAGTGGCCATTTTGTGGGGCCAGTCAGTGTGCTTTTTGCCTTAGGCTTGCATGTCTTCTTTGTTGTGGCCATGCCACCTGGCATGGTGTTTTTGTTTGACCATGTGGCTGGTGACCATTTTGTGTACTCAGACAGGGTACTTTTGCCATAGGCCTGCATGTGTTCTTTGTTGTGGCCAAGCCTCCTTGCTGATTGTTGTTGTTTGACCATGTGGCCATTGGCCACTTTGTGTAGCCAGCCAGTGTGCTTTTTGCCATAGACCTGCATGCCTTCTGAGTTGTGGTCATGCCTACTTGCTCGCTGTTGTTGTTTGACCATGTGGCCAGTGGCCATTTTTTTAATGTCGCCAGCCAGTGCGATTTTGCCATAGGTGTACATCTGTTCTTTGTTATGGTCATACCTTCTTGAATGTTGTTGTTGTTTGACTATTTGGCCATTTTGTGTAGCCAGCCAGTGTGCCATTAGGCCATGCATACTTACAATATGTCAATAAATAACACCTTTATTCCAGACCTAATCCAATAGCTGGGGTAGTCAGCATCATGCCACAAAAGTCCCCAACATTTCAAGAATTGCCACCTTTATGGGAGATCCAGCATAACCCCGAGGATGCCATGCACTGGATATGCACAATATGGTTAGTATTTCCATACTAGTCTAGAATTACCATGATTATTCCAGTGCCAGCACTATACCATTTGTGGGCTCAATCATGCCATATATTATTTCCATATGGAGAGGATTGCCACCAGTGTGATGGGACCAACATGGTACAAAGGTGTGGGCACCATCATGGCTTATAGGCCACAGAATGACAAGAATTTCCACCATTGGGTCAGGTTCAGCATAATGCTAGGGAAGGATACAATCATGCCATTATGCCCCCATTATGCCAATATCTGCCACCAAGATGGCATGAAAAGGGCCTTTTTTAACTTGACTTACGTGGATAGACTGAATATGGCGCATACTATTCTGACATGTTGTCCAGTCATTTTGCAGCTCAAATATTGCTGCTACAATGCATGCAATGTTTATTGGGTTTGAGAGATGTCAACAAGTGAGTTTCATGCAGGCATGCCAAACTGATTCCATGTGGAGAGACTGCAAGTGTGCCTATATGTTTTATTGAAGGGTGTGCATTTGCAGTATATGAATGAACCTCTTACCTTCCTATTCTTGCATCACAGTGGTTGTTTAGTGAGGGAAATACATTATTCTTCTCTTAATCTAAAATCAGTTCATCAAACTGCTTTTCAGGCATTTGTTTCAGATGATCTCCGCCTGTGCTCTCATCCTGAAGTAAAAATTTCTTTCCACATAGCATTGAAAATTGGCAATGCATGTATTTTGAGTGTAAAATACACTGGATATTAGATAGGGAAAGTCTGGGTACATAATTAGAAACATGCCTTCTAGTATCCATCTTCAAAAGATTAATAGGTGAATGGGGGATCATAAATTGTAATGTTATAAAGCTATTCATATACCACACCAGACATAGAGAGCAAAATAACTGCTCCCACAAACTTAAGTTATGCTCTGGTAGCACACTTTCTCCCTCCTCCTTCCTTATTCCATTTCATTCCTCACCACTCTTTTTTTCTTTTTTTACTGGGTGTTTCAAAATGACCTGACCTCCTTGCATAATGAAAAGAAATCTATTCTGCCAATAAAAATAACTGACAGATGCTTTGCATATGGACAGAGCAACAAAGAAACTGAATTATAGTAATCTCCTCCCATGTTTACTTTGAGTGTCTGACATTCTTTTACATTTAGAAGCTGCATATTTCTTACTATCACTGAGCCCACAGTTGTTATCACACTTGGAAGTTGTTTATTTGTACCTATTTTGTAGTGTTAATCTTTTCATATTTGCTTTAACATGTTTGTATGATAACATCTACCTCCTGATATTGGTGGGCCTGGCAGTTGCCTTTGACACATTCTACCATCCCACCCTCATACACACCATGGAGGCTTGAATGGGATTCACCAGCAGTGTCTCTCACTGGTTCACTTTATACCTTCTCAACTTACACCAGTTTGTTCAGATGGCACCTCTAGGTCCCAAAAGATCTGTCACCAGCAGAATTGCCCAAGGTTCCATACTGTCTCCTGTCATCTTCAGACACTACATGGAACCTCTTGATGATGCTTTACTTGTAGATAGAAGCATCAGTATTGCAGATGATATACAAGTTTAATACAGAACCCTACTTCAAATTCTCCTTTACTTGAGACATCCAATGCCACAAAAACTGCCTTCACATCATCCACACCTACCCGAAACTCATCCCAACCAAATTAGATTTACTATTATTTGCAAGAACAAGATATAAGAAACTGTACAAACTGGGCTCAATAATGTGAACCTTGATGACTTCCAAACTTAGCTTCCACTAAACGTGGAACTAAACGTGATTTGGATTCACCTAGGATCCCAACTTCAGCCTCAAGGAACACAGTGTCAAAAACAAAGACAACCTGGCACCAGCTCTCTGTTCTAAAGAAAGAGAGTTCAGAACCGGATGCCACTTTCACACCTAGATGGTGGTAGTGCCCTGCACATTGGCCTCTAAGGCTCTACACTGGTACCCCTTGTGGCGTATTACATGCCACATCATGTCTCATCAAGGGCCTGACAAAATATGATCACATCACCCTCATCCAGTTGGAACTCCTTTGGCTTCCCTGTTGGACTGCACTATCTTCAAAACCAGCTGCATCATTTAGAAAGCCATCATTAACAGCACTCGTATGTTCAATTTTATTGCATGATTAATAAAAATCGCTACAATCTTCATTCAGGTAAAAAAGTAAAACATTACATACTATAGAAATATACGTTAATTATTAGACATCCTATATGATTTTAAAAGCCATTCTCAGTTTCCCCAAGTACAGTTCACTTTTAAGTTCAAGTTCTTGGCAAAAGTTTAATGGAATTATGTGTGCTTCAATGTTCTTCCCGCCACGGCCAGACCCTTCTGCTCAGCGTTGACTTCCTTCTTTCCTTTAAGTTTCTTGTAGATGTTTCTTTACCTCAGTCGTGAATTTAAGTCCACACCAGGCCCGGATGGAAGAAGTACCTCCCGGCCAACCTATTATTGCTTGTCGACATGAGTATACGTTCAGAGTAATAAAGATATCTAGTAGGTATTGTCTTCTAGAAGCTATAAGTGCTGGGCATCTGCATAACAGGTGCATTAAAGTTCCATTGTGGTATCCACACAGTCTGCAGTGGGGACTTTCTTTTTGGTACTTCCAAGATGGTCTTAAATCCTTAGAATAGTGCTGACCCATTCTGTAGTCAATATAAATCTTTTTTAAATGTTGACTAAAGTGGGTGACTAAGTATTCCTGTGGTTTTTGTTAATCATAAGAGGAAATTACTGTCCATGCATGTCGTCGTTTAGTTAATGTATTTTTGTCCTCCAGCAATGATTTCCTTTTTGCTGCTCCGTTAGCGACTTTGCTAAAAGACTCTTGGTCTGTTTTGTTTTCCTGTCTTATGTTATGTTATGTTATGTTATTAAAATACTTGTTGAGCGCGCTATCACCGATTGGTTTCTTGGCGCTAAGATCGACAGTAACATAAACGAGGATGAAGAATAGAGGATTATTACAGTGCTTGTCTGAAGAGCCAGGTCTTCAAGGCTTTTCGGAAAGAGAGGAGATCTTGGCAGTTCCGAATCTCCAGAGGGAAGGTTTTCCATAAGCAAGGGGCACGTATTTGCAAACCTACGGACTCCAGCGCTCTTGAGTTTAAAGGAAGGCGTCTGGAGGAGGCCCTGGTGGAGTGAGCGTAGATTGCGGGGTGGTATGTATCTGGTGATTAGTAGGTCGATGAATTTGGGGCTTTTGCAATGCAAAGACTTAAATATCATACACACGGTTTTGAATGCACAGCGCTGGGTGACTGGAAGCCAATGCAATTTCCTAAGTAAGGGAGTAGCTGCCTGTCGCCTCGGTTGATTCAAAATTAGCCGCGCGGCATAGTTCTGTACCATCTGGAGACGTTTAGATAGGTAGTTGGGAAGACCTAGATAGATGGCATTCGCATAGTCCAGATGGGACAGAACAGTGGCGATCACAACCTGGGTGATCACCTCGGGCGTGAGTAGACGCCGAACCTTCCGGATTTTTTTTAACTGGAAAAAGCACTTGGAGACCACCTGGCCCACTTGTGCTTTTAATGAAAGGTCACAGTCCACGATGACTCCAAGTGTTTTGGCCAATGGGGAGGGTGTCGGGGCTAGACCTAAATCCGGGGGCCAGTAATGAGGGCCCCAGTGCTTGACGCTGTCCCCAGTAAGGACCAGCTCGGTTTTTCCTGGGTTCAGTTTCAGCTGGTTTTGGTCCATTCAAGATTTTATGAACCTCATGGTTGACTGGAAATGCAGGATAGAATTTTCAGTGTTGTCGATAGTAAAAAGTAACTGTAAATCATCGGCATAGTTGTAGACCCTCACCTGTGCGTCTCTAAGAGTCTGAATCAGAGGGAGTATGTATAAATTGAATAGGTGGGGTGACAGGGAAGAACCCTGTGGCACACCAAACGTAATAGACTGCCTGGTGCCGGTTAGATCTCCGAGACGTAATGCCTTCCATTGTTTTAGTAGTTCCAGTTCGGACAGACAAGTACTCAAAAAGCTTCCCAATGAATTTGTGGGAGTCTGGCTTTCCTGATGGTGGTGTACGTGCTACATCCCTCACAGCCGTTTTAAATAGGGTAATAATGTTGGTCTCCATCTCCTTTGGGCCGGAAGTGATGTTCATGATGCCTGGCTTGTCATTATCATCATCCCCCTCTTGTGCATTTAACTCCATAACTCTAAGGCTTTCTAGAACCTTCCTTTTCACTCGCCTTGTCTTGTGGAGTGCATCAATCTCAGACTGAGCTGGTGGCTGTCAAGTGGTATCTCAATCATCAGAAGCGGGGCTTGAAGAGGAAGATGATGGACTAACCCTCCTTTTCCTTGCTGGGGGACTGGAAGACAATGGATCTTCTGAAACAGTGGCTTGCTTTACTTTGTCTGCAGAAAGCTAAATTTCCTGAAATGCCCCTACTTCAGGAGGAACAACTACTATTGTGGGCTGTTATTGCTTCTGTTCTTGCTGCTGTTTTTGCGGCTGCTGCTGTTCTTGCGGCTGCTGCGCCGGCTGCTGTACACTTATCTGCTTTGTTTCCTCCTGCGTTGATTGTGTACTACTTTGCGATAATGACATTTCAACATCGCTTCTCGTTAGTAAACTGGCTACCTCTACGACACTCATGGGCTTACGCCTAGGTTGGTGGGGCTGGCCTGCTGATGCAGAGGTGCTGCTCCAAGCTTGCTCCCCAGACAATGCTGCTGCAGGCATAATATTTTGTTTCCCAAAATGACACAGGGGGCGGCACTCCAGTCTTAGTAAGTGCCACTTCCTTTTTCTTTTCCTTCTTCTCACTGACAACTTTCTTGGTACTGGAGGACCTGTTACCTTTCTTTGGGCCCTTCTTCTTCAGATGTTAGCAGGACGCAGGTCCACAAGTTGCAGATTTGTCTGTGGTCACATGTGGACGTGAGGTGGTACAAAGCAGGACTTCTACCTGGCAGTAAAACGGGTGATGATGATGATGACACAATCATCTGTCTTTTTGTGCACCTAAAAGCGAAGAAGCCAGGAGAAGAACATCAGTGAAATGCTGCATTTGTTGTTGTGGTTTAATTACTACTAGTACAAGCAAATACATAAAAGATATAGTGTAGCCATTTGTGAGACTTTGTCAACAAGGGCTTTCATGGTATACTGTGCACACTACACTCTCAGGAAGGATGGGAAAGAAGAAGAAAAACAACAAAAATACAAATGTAATGGATGTGGACCCTGTTTGGCTTTACATTATTTGCTCATGACATAATTCAGGGAGCTGCTGCTCCCAAAGGGGATGGATGGAAGCAGTAAGCCAAGAGGTAAACCATGCAGGCCCTTATGATAACAGCAGCACACTAATAACTCCCACCAGAAATGGCCACCAGTCACATGGACACTCACAAATCCCAAGCAACAAGCAGGAGGCCTGGAAAACAATGTACTGACAAAAGGCCTACAATAGCCATGCAAAACCACACTGCTTTGCCAGTTTAATGCAATAAAATACAAAAACGAAAATCCACAGGGCTAAACAAGGTCTGCAAGGTACACAACAACACATCACACACAACAAAGGCATTTATTTAACACACACCCAAAAACGGAACTACTTCCAAAAACACATTTTGCAATTGAATCCAATGCCATCCATGCCCTAAATGATGTTTACATTTAACAACACACAGAAACAGTTGTTTCATGCACCTCTGAATACCTCTGAGCCTACTGGATGAAAGGCCTGTTGGCAGACTAGGACACAAGCTTGAAGTTCTATGTAGAAAAACACTCCACTGGGCTTCAAAATGGCCACCAGCCACAATTCCAGGCCCACACAACTACAAGAAACTGAAGACAGACAATGTAGGCCTATTGCAAAAAGCACACTGCCTGTCTTCGTAATGTCCGCTAGCCTCATGGCCAGGCCCACAATAACAAGAAGCCTAGGCCACAAAGGAAGACCAGGCAGGCCTATATGGCAAAAGCAGCACACTAATAACTCCCACCAGAAATGGCCATCAGCCACATGGACACTCACAAATCACAAGCAACAAGCAGGTGATTAAAACCTTCCTGTTTCCCGCCCTAGTATAGTCATCCCTTTCTTTTACTGTGTGTTATGTTATAGTGCCTGTCAAAGCGCCAGGACGCCCCTTTGCTGGGGCAGCTGTGCGCTATAGAAAAATAAATAACATAACATAACATAACAGAAGGCCTGGAAAACAATGTACTGACAAAAGGCCGATAATAGCCATGCAGAGGATGCATGCTTAACCACACTGCTTTGCAAGTTGAATGCAATAAAATGCAAAAACGAAAATCCTTAGGGCTAAACAAGGACCGCAAGGCACACAACAACACACCACACACAACAAAGGCATTTATTTAACATACACACAAAAACAGAAATACCCCCCAAAACACATTTTTCAATTCAATCCAATGTCATACCTACCCTAAATGATGTATAAATTCATTGGAACACACACAGAAACAGTTGTTTCATGCACCTCTGAGCCTACTGGATGAAAGGCCTATTGGCAGACTAGGCCACAAAAGCTTGCAGGCCTTTGGCAAAGGCACACTACTGGGCTTCAAAATGGCCACCCAACCACATTTGTTTGTTTATAAATTGGTGCATTGAGAGCATGGCACTACCCAGGCTTGCACGCAAAGTGCAAACTAAAAAGTTTAAATGCGGATGAACACATGTAAAAAGAAGAAACAGGTGCGCATACCACCCCCTCTGAATCTGTCTGATATTAATATGCCTCATGTTGGTAATGCACACGAGAAAAAAACGACTTTGATGTATAATGAACTTTTGACGTGAAAACCACATGCGAGTGAACAGCATGTTCCATTCAGCAGCGTTGAATATTGATGACATGAAGAAAGGATATTGTTACATACGTTTGCTTTTTTTAAGAAAACTTGCAATACAGAATGTATTAATCTAGTTAAGTTTGGTTATCTGTGTATGTTGGGTGCATCATGGGATTTGAAGTACAGGGCGCACACCACAGGTGCGAGGGATACGTTTGTCATCACGTGGGGAGGAAGGTGGAGTTTACGTGGTTTTAAACATCAACGGGAAACGAGGAATGGGGTACGTTAAGGAAGGCAATTGGAACGCGGGTCGCATGAAAAATAGCAGGTACGCAGAAAAATGAATAATAGAAATGGGCGCGTAATTCATAAATGTGGAGTAACTGAAAAGCGCTTCGCACATGTTTAAAGCGTGTGATATAAAACGGCTATTTTTTTAAGCAGAGGAGAAACAATATGCTGCTTTTGATTGCAAGGGGGTCATGATATAGTCACATGGTATCATGAAAGAGTAACGTAAATAGATGTGGGGGAAGATCAAGGATGGAACGAGGTAGAATTTGTTTGATGTTAAGACGGCAGATGTATCCAAAGACAAGTCAGGATGGGTGGGAACAAAAGTGACTTATTTAAAGAGGTAGATTACAGCGGTTTTCAAAGAAGTACTCCAAAGCATGAAGCATTCACAATAATGTGTATAAACATGAATTAACTACCGACTTATGTTGATATCGGTTGACATTAATAAATTTTTTTATTTTTTTTTAATTTGTTTAAAAATGCATTCTAGTAATTCTTGTAAATATTGACTTTCAGTGTCCCATGACGAAGGGCAATGACTTGCCCGAAATGCATTGGGCCAAGAATAAAGAACCACTGCTTGGAACACTCTGTTGTACTGAGATCATATTTTCGTAATGGAAGCCTGGATGGGCACACGTGAATATTAGAAACTTCTCAACTACAATTTGAAAACTTGTGGATTAGTCAAGAGAACTGAGACTTTGTTATGTATATTAGTGGACAAGAATGAGTATTGGATAAAATGGATTAAGAATGGTTGATATTATTACGAAACGCTGTGCAGCCAGGGAGTGGAGGGTGTGTTCCACCCTCCCCATTTGTTTGTTTATAAATTGGTGCATTGAGAGCATGGCACTACCCAGGCTTGCACGCAAAGTGCAAACTAAAAAGTTTAAATGCGGATGAACACATGTAAAAAGAAGAAACAGGTGTGCATACCACCCCCTCTGAATCTGTCTGATATTAATATGCCTCATGTTGGTAATGCACCCGAGAAAAAAACGACTTTGAAGTGAAATGAACTTTTGACGTGAAAACCACATGCGAGTGAACAGCATGTTCCATTCAGCAGCGTTGAATATCGATGACATGAAGAAAGGATATTGTTACATACGTTTGCTTTTTTTAAGGAAACTTGCAATACAGAATGTATTAATCTAATTAAGTTTGGTTATCTGTGTATGTTGGGTGCATCATGGGATTTGAAGTACAGGGCGCACACCACAGGTGCGAGGGATACGTTTGTCATCACGTGGGGAGGAAGGTGGAGTTTACGTGGTTTTAAACATCAACGGGAAACGAGGAATGGGTTACGTTAAGGAAGGCAATTGGAACGCGGGTCGCATGAAAAATAGCAGGTACGCAGAAAAATGAATAATAGAAATGGGCGCGTAATTCATAAATGTGGAGTAACTGAAAAGCGCTTCGCACATGTTTAAAGCGTGTGATATAAAACGGCTATTTTTTTAAGCAGAGGAGAAACAATATGCTGCTTTTGATTGCAAGGGGGTCATGATATAGTCACAAGGTATCATGAAAGAGTAACGTAAATAGATGTGGGTGAAGATCAACGATGGAACGAGGTAGAATTTGTTTGATGTTAAGACGGCAGATGTATCCAAAGACAAGTCAGGATGGGTGGGAACAAAAGTGACTTATTTAAAGAGGTAGATTACAGCGGTTTTCAAAGAAGTACTCCAAAGCATGAAGCATTCACAATAATGTGTATAAACATGAATTAACTACCGACTTATGTTGATATCGGTTGACATTAATTTTTTATTTTTTATTTTTTTTAATTTGTTTAAAAATGCATTCTAGTAATTCTTGTAAATATTGACTTTCAGTGTCCCCTGACGAAGGGCAATGACTTGCCCGAAATGCATTGGGCCAAGAATAAAGAACCACTGCTTGGAACACTCTGTTGTACTGAGATCATATTTTCGTAATGGAAGCCTGGATGGGCACACGTGAATATTAGAAACTTCTCAACTACAATTTGAAAACTTGTGGATTAGTCAAGAGAACTGAGACTTTGTTATGTATATTAGTGGACAAGAATGAGTATTGGATAAAATGGATTAAGAATGGTTGATATTATTACGAAACGCTGTGCAGCCAGGGAGTGGAGGGTGTGTTCCACCCTCCCCATTTGTTTGTTTATAAATTGGTGCATTGAGAGCATGGCACTACCTAGGCTTGCACGCAAAGTGCAAACTAAAAAGTTTAAATGCGGATGAACACATGTAAAAAGAAGAAACAGGTGTGCATACCACCCCCTCTGAACCCAACCACATGGCCAGGCCCACACAACTACAAGAAACTGAAGATAGACCATGCCTGTCTATTGTAAAAAGCACACTGCCTGTCTTCAAAATGGCCGCCAGCCTCATGGCCAGGCCCACAGCAAGAAGCCTAGGCCACAAAGGAATGGAGCAAGGTTTCATACATAAACAAACTTGCTTGGATTTAATCCTCTTGAAATAACATGTAACAAATTAACCAACATGTCATAAAATGACCGCCAAAAACGTGGGAACTCTTCTGCGCATAAGTCTACTGCATCTACGTAGTATGACGTCTTAGCTTTTGGTGGGAATTTTTTGCACCTGCGCAGTAGTGCCTAACATGGCCAGATTAAACTTCACATGCTAATACATATGCTTCTGCTTAAACTAAACCTTGTATATGTTGCTTAACTGCTAATGCAAAAATTAAAATAAAGTAATGGGGTTAGAGTAGAAATAAGTGGTAGACAGTGCATTAATTTATTTTTGTATTCTGATGTCTCTCTCTTTGACTTTATTTATAGCTCGTAATTGGGCCTGACGAGTAACTGTATTCTCCATCTTCGATTTGAGGTGCATGCGCACTGAAACTTCGCAAGCCTTGAAATCACTGGCATTGAACCCCCACCAAGTCTCACTTTACCAGTGATGCGCCTGGGAACCTCACCCCATGACCCAGAGAAGGAAGAAAAAGAAAATAAATGATTATACATTGTATAAGAAACTAAATGAAATAATGCTGGGTGGAATAAAGACAAAGGAAAGTACATTTATGGGCGGAAACCTAACTTAATGAAAATAAAGAAAAATGATTTCATATTGGGTGTGATGACCTCTTCCCCTCTTTCTGACCAATCAAATAAAGGGAATACATGACTGTGCAACATTGGGGGGTGGTACATGCCCCAGAAATGGTATAAATAAGGTAGGCCTAGTCAGTTAGATTGTCTGACTTGTCACAGACCTGTCACTGACCCAACGTATGCTGAAGGAGATCATGGACACCGCAGACCTCAATTGGCTGGTCGAGCACTCTGAAAGAAGAATTGTGAGTTTAGCTGAAGGAGAAGACTATCCTAGGGAAGGGGAATGAGAGTAGCTGCTGAGACTGGTGTGACGCTGGCTTTGCACTTAGCGGAGGTTAACTGTTCCGTCCTGCACCTGTCCTCACCTGTTGGCTCCTGATTAGTCGGAGCCCTTTCTTTCCAGCCCTTGGCCAGGGGTTGGTCCTCATACCATTCTAGGTAAATATAAATCTGTGTGGTATGTCCTTGTGCTGTTTCCTTTTCTCACCCTTTCCAGGTACCAATGTCTACAAAAAATTTTGCCAAGTCTCTAAAGATTTATTCTCTGATCATTATTTTCCTACTTGAAAATTCTTTGATCGCTCTGCACTGGTACCTGACTCACACAATATTGCATTGTCGTTATTTTATTATAGGGTGAATTATCATACAACCTATTATTCTAACATCCAGATCCAAAGAACCTAAGCGATTAAAGTAAGTATAAGTGACAAGGAATTGGTAAGTTATGAAGTTCAGGCATAACAGATAAAACCACTAATAGGCAGGAAGAGAAAACCGATTACCGGTTCGAGGTGTGCAAGTTTATGGACCCAGGTGAGTATGGTATTTAGGAAAATATCCTGAACTGGTAATCTTGCGCCATCAATATTTCTTTGGTAGCAGAGCTATGGTTAGGGGTTAGTTAAGATAGGTAGTTAGTTGTGTATTTAATTTTCATAAATTTATGTATTAACCAAAACCTGTTTGTATTGTTACATGTTATCTCGAATTCCCCAGGGATATTGAATAGCGGGTGGTAAATGGAAGCCACACTGCAGTGAGGTTACTGGCCTTGATGAAGTAAGTGCGTAAAGTTAGGGAGAAATTGAAGCACTGGTTAGGGATTATTTCTTATATACAAAGGGAGAATGATTGATGATAGCAAATTAGTTCGCTGATGAAACTTTGGTCTTATATCACCTAGAAAGGGTAAGGCTGAAGGAGTAGCAGGTTCTTTTTGCTTGCGTGAAGAGTAAGCGGAAAAGGTTTTTACTCATAGTGTGTGAAGGGTAAACGAAAACGTTTTACTCGCTGTAAAAGAATTGTCTTTCCTTTGAACTTTAGTCAATCAGGCACAGGAGCGAATGTTTTTATGTTATTAAATAATGAAATGTGTAATTAAAATTGCAAGAAACTGAGTTGTCGTATTACCTTGCAAAGGAGGGGTCAGTCGCGGGTGTTGTACTGACGTCACTTAGAGCCGCGCTGGGATTAGTTAAGACAGCGGGTGTATAGCTGAGGAAAAATTGTAAAGGAAGGGTGAGTTTAAGAGAGTGAAACTCAGGTCACCGAAAAGCCGCACAAGCATTGGTTAAACTGTATCTGTAAATGAAATGTTAATTGGACATTAAAATAAAAGATGCACTGTTATTGGAGAAACATTTCAGAGAAGTAAACAATTGATTAAATTGCAAAATTGAATTTTCAGTGTTAATAGATAGTAGTAATTATATGTGGAGCCTAGATCCAACAATTATAGGTACTCGCCCAGATAGAAGATACCTAGATTTTGCCCACGACCAGTACATTAGAGGACGACAGAACATCATGTACGGAGAAAAGAGAAAAATTTCATTTATGCAGAAAACTAAAAATTATTTTAAAAAGGATAAGCCTGTTAAAACAAGAGAAGGTACTAATATTCCACCTCCGAAAATGCCCGCATCATACATGATGACAGAAAGAGGCTACCATACTTGTCTATGGTTAGAAAATTGGATAGAGTACACAAAAGATGATGATATATTAGCATTCCCAGAGTACGGAACATTTAATGGAAGAATTTTACACAATTTGCAAACTCGTATGAATTCATTAGAACCCAGACCTAGATTAACGCTGTATGAAGCTCTAGAAGAGTGGGAGACTGAGGCTTTTGAACGAGACAGATCCCGATGTGACAGGAATTTAAGCACATTTTATCCCTGATTTCCTAGAGAGACTTGAGATTAAACAATGGAGACAGTCTATGATAGTGGAAGGATTATATCCTGTGTTTACCTCAGAAGAACCGACAGGAATTAAATGTAAAGAGAAAACAAAGCATTTAATGACTGGTAATGGGGACTTAGAAGAAGATTACCTTGAAGATTTATTAATGAAAAATCCTCCAGCTTATCAGGAAGAAACAACTAGAGTTACCCCTAGTGCCCCATTATTAAAAATGCCTTTGGTTCCACAGATTGTACCTGAGACCACTATAGAAAAGGTACTACAAGAAAAGGAAAAAGAAGCAATAAATAAACAGAGAAGTGAGTTAATTCAGAAAATAACTCAATTGAATACGAGTCCAGAAGCACTAACAATCCCAGTGACTATAGGTCCATTTTTCCTCTGTATAGAGATAAACAAACCAGTCCTAAAACTCCTGTTTTGACCACACCAATTATACCACCTAGAAAAGAAAATTTAATAATTGATGACCAGGCAAGTAAGTGTGAGTCAGTATTTTCACTATTGGATTTGCCCATAAGAGAGACAATAAATGAGTAATTTAGAAAAGTTACCCCTGGCTGCTCAAGAGATGTGCATATAGAAACACCCACAGGGACGAACAGTGCTACTGTAGTAACACCCTAAGAAATAGAAATATGGACACGAGATATATAAAAGCCAAAATCTCAGCCAAAATTATTCGATATTTTTTAATTAAGGGTAGAATTGGAAGAACTTGTAGCTGGAAATGTAGGGCTAGAAAGATTAAACTCAGTTAGTGAAGAGGAATTACTATTCATTTGTAGAAGCATCACTCAAAATACAAAAATATTCCATGAGAAATTAATGAATTTGGCTTCAGAATTGGGAATTGACATAAGGCAAATCAAAAGTATTGCAGAAGCCATATGGGGCAACATTTTCAGACAAAGATTTAGAGAACATGAATGTGCCAGGAAGAAAATTGCACATAAAAGAATTATTTTAATTGTTACAGAAATCGAGAGACATAGATAGATGGAAAGCCAGATGGACAAAGAAAAAGGAAGAAGCACAGGCGAATTGAACGACTTCTGAATATGTAATGAATGAAACAGAAAAAGTTGAGAGGTTGAGCCCAATGAGAGAAGATCCAGGAGGAGGTTATGTACATGTCCCATGGTCCCGACTGGAAATGTTATCATTCACAAATAATTTCCCAAAGCTTAGAGAAAACCAGTAGAATGGTACAGGCAAGTTAAAAGGTTTCTGAAAGTTTCGAAAGTACTGTTAAAAGATTTAGATGATTTATTTGACATAGTTGTTCCTGCTGACTTATGGATAAAATTTCAGTAGCTTGGCCTAATGATGAGAACCCAAGAGATGCAAAGACAGGAGCCCTATCAGATGATGTGATGAAAAAATACCATCAGGTAATAACTTATTTAAAAGGAAAGGCTCACCCAAAAGAAACAGATTGGACAAAAATAGACAGAACAACCCAAAACAAAGATGAATCTGCACATGCATATTATGAATGGCTTTTGCAGGTATTTAAACAGTATAGTGGGTTTAAAAAACATTGATAATAAGGACATGACAAATTTTATATATCGTTTCGTGTCTGAACTAAAACCAGAAGTATCCCAAATGATTAGAGAGCATAAGTTGTGCTGGCAGGCAAAATCTATATATGAAATCCATAAGAATGCAAAGTACTGTGGGGATGAGATTGATAACAAGCAAAAGAAATTAGAAGAAAAAGTAATGTGGGCTCAAGTTAAATTAGCAGGACAACAGTAACTTCAGTTAAGGCAACAGGCAAATAATCAAGGAAGAGGGGAAGGTCAAGGTGAGAGCAGTGGGGGCAGACCCAGAGGGAGAATGAGCAAAGAAGAGGCTAAGAAAAAGTTTCTCTGTCACAGGTGCGGAAAATTGGGGCATTGGAAAAACGAGTATAAATTTATACAGAATAATAATGTCTTAACTCAAAATTTAAATCTGCAGACGCAGAATTTGGTGTCAATGAGACAGCCGCAACAGGTAATACAGAATCAATTGCCACCTGCCCCTATGCCAGATTTTGTGAGTCAAGCCAAGTACAGTGTGGATACCGGATTCCGTGAGGGAAGTGGTAAGAAAAACTTGGTAACTCCACAGTTTCTTTTACAGGATACATTTTTTGAGGAAGAGACTTTTTGACGGTGCCTGAGAAGGGGGGAAAACTAATGTGTACTCGGCGCATCATTACCGGTAGATCAGTTAGGTCCTTATATAGATGGAAAGGTTCAGGGAAATGACATCACCTTTCTGTTGGACACTGGTGCTGCCCGTTCTACTGTGAGAACAGCAGACATCCCAAACCTACCCCTCTTGGGAGAAGCGATCCAAGTAGTGGGCATTTCTAATATACAGATTAGGACCCCTATTACCGACCCATTGGAAGTATGTATTGGCAACTTTATAGAGATGCATACGTTTGTCGTGTGTGATTCAAGACCTGTAAACCTGCTAGGAAGAGATTTATTGTGCAAAATGAATTGCACAATTTTTCACACACCGGATGTTGTCGCAATTCAGACTCCTGATGAAGATGGAGTGTACAAAATGATCTTAGCCAGACAAGGAACTGCAGTAAATGACACCACTAAAAGATGACCCTAAATGAGTTACCAGAAGAAATCCAAAACACTGTAAATACTGAAGTATGAGATTTTATCGGAAAAGAAGTAGGTCTAATGGCAAATGTAGACCCGGTAACGGTAACTGCAAAAGAAGGTGCAGTTTATCCAAATACCCGACAATACAAAATGAGCGCAGAAATAAAAGCAGGTGTTGCAGCAGAAATTGAACGTTTGGTTGAGCAAGGCATATCAAAAGAAATAATGAGCAGTCCTTGTAATTCACCTATAATTGGCATAAAGAAACTAAACGGCAAATATAGGGTGGTCCAAGACTTACGTAAAATAAATAAAATTGTTCTACCATGTTTTCCAATAGTATCGAATCCAGCTGTGATTTTATATCAGATACCATGGAGTGCAGGATGGTTCACTGTAATCGATTTGTACCATGCCTTTTTCTCCAATCCATTGCATCCAGACAGTCAATTTTTATTCTCTTTCAAATTTGATGAGCATGTTTACATTTGGATTCCGGTTCTTCGGGGGTACACTGAGAGTCCATCGATTTTTTATCAGATTTTGAAAAAATGTCTTGAATTTCTAGTGCTGCACAAACAGTCTGTCTTGGTGCAGTACATCGATGACTTATTAGTTGCGTCTAAAACTTGAAATTACTGTATTGTTGATTCTATTGCATTACTGAATCACTTGGCTGAAGGTGGACATAAAGTGTCACCGGAGAAACTACAATTTTGTACCACTTCAGTTAAATATTTGGGACACCAAATAGAAATGGGAGTCAGAAGACTGACTTCAGAAAGAATCAAAATAATCAGAAATATGAAATTACCACTAACTCAGAAAGAAATCATGATGTTTATCAGAGTCGTAGGATATTGCAGGCAGTGGATTGTGGGATTTGCAGTACTTGCAAAACCATTGATTCAACTGACAAAGAAACGAGCGAGAGATCCAGTCGAATGGGGTGATGAAAGCATGACAGCTTTTCTAAAATTACGCAACAGTCTATGCAAAGCCACTGAATTAGGTATGCCAGATTATTCCAAAGAATTAGCATTATTCTGTGATACAAGAGACAATTGTGCTCTCTCAGTTCTAACACAAACGCATGGCCTAATGCGACGTCCTGTGGCATATTTCTCTGCCACTTTGGTCTCAGTGGCATATGCATTACCAGGGTGCCTAAAGTCTGTAGCTGCAACTTGCAAGAGTCTGGAACAAAGTGAAGCCATTTTAATGGGAGACCCTGTAACAGTGTATGTCCCACATGCAATCGTGATTTTGCTGACGCGAACTCGCACACAATATTTTACTCCTAGTCAGCTGACTAAGTACGAGCGAGTTATTCTAGGTGCAGAAATTGTGACAATAGTCAGATGTACTGTATTGCACCCTGCAACCTTGTTGCCCGATTCACACTCTGAAGAAGTAAAAGATGAAGTTGAACATGATTGTCTCGACCTCACTGAGTACAGTGCTAAACCACACCCAGACATACAGGAAGAACCTTTAAAGAATCCAGAACATGAGCTGTTTGTAGATGGCTCATGTATGCGCCATGAGGAAGGAGGTTTGAGTACTAGGGGGTGTAAGACCATGGGAGGAAGTACGAGATTTACAAAATGAGGCAGAACCCAAAGTGAAGGAAGAATGGGAGAAAATAGGGTGTCAGAGAAGAACTGATGATGGTGTAATAGTTTACTTAGATGGAAGACCAGGTTTACCTGACTGTAGACTTGCACCTAGGGATAGAATGTACCATCGGGACACACACATAGGTAGAGATGCGATGATAAGACTGTTTAGACAGGATTGGTTTAACACAAGGTTCAGGAACGTAGCAGAGAGTCTTTGCCAGAAATGCTTAATTTGTCAACAAATGAATCCAGACAGGAGAACTGTAGTCTGTCCTGGAAAGATTGGAAAAGCAGAGGGTCCATTCATAAGACTCTAGATTGATTTCATTCAGTTGCCCACTTGTCGAGGATTGAAATATGTCCTAATTTGTTTATTTTCAAAGTGGGTGGAAGCATACCCAACCAGGAGAAATGACAGTTTACCTGTGGCTACACACCTGTTGAGGGAACCCATTCCTAGGTTCGATTTTCCAGTAATGATTGAGTCAGGCCAAGGGTCTCATTTTAATAATGCAATCATTCGATTCATTTGTGAAGCATTTCAAATTGAGCAAAAGCTGCACTGCGCATACCGCCCAGGGGCTTCTGGAGCGGTAGAACAACTGAATGGCACAATTAAATCAAGATTGGGAAAGCTGTGTGAATCCACTCCATTGGAGTGGCCTGATGCTTTACCTCTTGTCCTGATGGGACTCAGAAGCATACCAGACAAAAATGCAGGCTTGAGTCCCCATGAGATACTCATGGGAAGGGCAATGAGGCAGGCATGTGTGCCTGGACACAAGCTGTTGAATATATCTGATGATTTGGTATTGGAGTATTGCAAAGAGTTGGCTGATCAAGTGCTTTCTATCTCTCACAAGGTTAGGAAATATGCTGTAAACAGACAGTCGACTCAAGCACATGATTTGAATCCAGGTGACTGGGTAGTGATAAAAGATCACACCCGAGAATCGTGCCGAGCACCAAGGTGGGGAAACCACATAATGTCATACTGGTTACCACCACAGCTGTAAAGTGTGCAGGTATACCTAATTGGATTTATGCCTGCCATACCAAAAGAGTGGCTGAACCTGACGGAGCAGAGGCTGAAAGTTGTACAGCTGAAGGATCGCAAAAATTGAATCCTGAAGTAGCTGATGATGAATGACCGAGCACAAGTCAGGACGATTGGATTCTAATAGTAGACATACCTAAAGTAACCATGAGAACAAGAAGTCAAACTTATTTAGATAGTCAGAGTGTTAGTGAGAATGAAATAGGAATAGAAGAACACACTCAGATAACAGAAACAAAAGAAATTATAAAATTTGAGGAGGACCATATAAGGAAAGAGCAATACACTCAGACAGAAGAAAATAGAAACAGAACTCCCATGTCTGTGGAGGGACAAATGGTATTAGAGAAAATGCACAGGCAGAAGACAGTCAAGAGATTATAAGACCTGAGCAGGACCAGATAGGTAAAAAAAACGAGTTCAGGAAGAAAACGGAGAACAAAGTCAAAGTCAAAGCAAACAAACTCCTGAACAGGGCCAGACTAGTGTAGAAGAACCCATCCAGGCAGAAACAGCAATAGTAATAAGCCCAGGACAAACTCAGATAGAGAGGAAAACAGAAGACGAAAATAAAAACAGTGTGCCACAGCAAAATGAAAACAAAAGAGCATTTGAAGAAAAGAAAAGCACAGTGCCAGCTAAAAGACTCAGAAAAGGTGATACTTGGCCTAGTGTTATCAAGAGACTGAAATATCGCCTTAAAACAATAAATGAAGAACCAGACCAAGTAGATGAAATAACAAGCCAGTCTGGACCATCAATAGAGAAACCAAGAAGGAGAAGTCCATGTTTAAAAAGAGTGAATAATAAATTCAAAGGTCCCAAATGGACATATGTAATTCTTGAAGATTTCGAGAACTTGGAAATAAGTGGAGACAGTGATGAAGAATTGATTGCTGATAAAATTGATCAAGAAGAAAGACCAACTTGAAAATCAAAATCTTTGTCTATATATTATGAACATTTTCAAAGAGGGGATGAATTCTCCTTAAGTCAGAAATGGCTGATAATAGAGCTACTGGAAACCCGAACAGAAATTGCATAAAGACATGCTGTAGAATATGAGTATGTAGTATATTGATAGTGCTCATAGCATGGCTAAAATTGACGATAGCAATACTGTATTTAATGACAGCAAGTAAACAGAATGACACTAGTAAATATGGAAAGGTGGCTAACCTTAAGCAAGGCAGAGTAGAAATAGAAGCACCAGTTGAGACAGATTTACACCACAGTATAAATAGAAATTTAACAGATTTAAATGTTTTCGCTAACCTGTTAGTACATTATGTAGAAACTATGGAAGTTAGTGATTGCTATGCTTGTATGAAAATTACCAACATCAGTAGCAGAAGGAGTGACATATCATCATTTACCACTCACATATGGTATTTCATGTAGTATTCTAGCTAGTTTGTTTTATAGAACTGGAAAGTTACAATATTACTATTCTAACATAGTTGTGATCTTCTCTAAAAATTCCTTTACGCAGAAACATAAACCCTGTCCTTAGCAGTAGAGATTCACAGTTTATGGGTGAATATTTTCTAACAATGAAAACAATAGATATAGCTATAGCACATCAAGATAATCTAAGATGTAGGTTATATGAAGAGGAAAAGATATTTTTGAATTTAGTAGAGAAAAGGAGTCAGGATTTCCATAGAAAGGCTACTGAACCGAAACCTCAGATACCTAAGTGGGCTGAGAGGAAAGATTGTATTGCAACTGGCAGGACTCATGCTGCTATGTCCTAGGATCTTGAAATGAAAGGGGAAAATGTGTCTCCATCGGTTATAAACAGAGTATAACAATGTTTACATTTGTTCCAGTGAATGTTAACACAATTTCTTGATAATTGGGGTTTGCGGACTAAAAGGGGGAACTGATCCAGTATTTCCTGGAGTCTATTATATTTGTGGGAACAAAGCTTACTTTAAGCTGCCTGATCATTGGTATGGGAGTTGCTATTTCGGAATAGTATTCCCAAAGGTATATCATATAAAAAGAATCACTGGAAGCAATGAAGAAAATAATGGACTAACACGAAAGAAAAGAGCTAGTTTTTCAGAAATTGTAGGAGATATATTTAGTGCATTGATACCTTCAGTGGGAGTGATTCTGAATATGCAAAGAATCTGTAAATTGTCTACAGTGGTTGATCGTTTATCGACAGATACTGCCAGAGAATCTTATTGATCAATACAGAGTTAGTTGCGATAAGATCTATAGTTTTGCAAAATTGACTTGCTCTTGATATATTAATGCAAAAAACACAGTTGATGGACAGAATGTAGAACAATGTCATACATTCACCCCAGTACAAGGATCTGGGCCTAAATCCATCGTTTTTTTGCACTCCACACCACCCTGGGTTAGACACTGGCTATATGCAAATCAGCTCTGACCCTGTGCCTCATGGGAACAGTCCAGTCCGAACTACCAAGCCATGTCTTTCCCAGACCGGAATCAAGCATCCAAGGACCGGTTTCTGGCTATCAGCCTTCATCAGCCTGGATAGCTTGACTCCAGTGGTGTGGAGAGCCTGGGACTCACGTCTGAGCATACCCAGCCCACTCAGGGTGAAAATTGCAAAAAACACAGTTGATGGACAGAATGTAGAACAATGTCATACATTCACCCAGTACAAGGATCTGGGCCTAAATCCATCGTTTTTTTGCACTCCACACCACCCTGGGTTAGACATTGGCTATATGCAAATCAGCTCTGACCCTGTGCCTCATGGGAACAGTCCAGTCCGAACTACCAAGCCATGTCTTTCCCAGACCGGAATCAAGCATCCAAGGACCGGTTTCTGGCTATCAGCCTTCATCAGCCTGGATAGCTTGACTCCAGTGGTGTGGAGAGCCTGGGACTCACGTCTGAGCATACCCAGCCCACTCAGGGTGAAAATTGCAAAAAACACAGTTGATGGACAGAATATAGAACAATGTCATACATTCACCCCAGTACAAGGATCTGGGCCTAAATCCATCGTTTTTTGCACTCCACACCACCCTGGGTTAGACACTGGCTATATGCAAATCAGCTCTGACCCTGTGCCTCATGGGAACAGTCCAGTCCGAACTACCAAGCCATGTCTTTCCCAGACCGGAATCAAGCATCCAAGGACCGGTTTCTGGCTATCAGCCTTCATCAGCCTGGATAGCTTGACTCCAGTGGTGTGGAGAGCCTGGGACTCACGTCTGAGCATACCCAGCCCGCTCAGGGTGAAAATTGCAAAAAACACAGTTGATGGACAGAATGTAGAACAATGTCATACATTCACCCCAGTACAAGGATCTGGGCCTAAATCCATCGTTTTTTTGCACTCCACACCACCCTGGGTTAGACACTGGCTATATGCAAATCAGCTCTGACCCTGTGCCTCATGGGAACAGTCCAGTCCAAACTACCAAGCCATGTCTTTCCCAGACCGGAATCAAGCATCCAAGGACCGGTTTCTGGCTATCAGCCTTCATCAGCCTGGATAGCTTGACTCCAGTGGTGTGGAGAGCCTGGGACTCACGTCTGAGCATACCCAGCCCACTCAGGGTGAAAATTGCAAAAAACACAGTTGATGGACAGAATGTAGAACAATGTCATACATTCACCCCAGTACACGGATCTGGGCCTGAATCCATCGTTTTTTTGCACTCCACACCACCCTGGGTTAGACACTGGCTATATGCAAATCAGCTCTGACCCTGTGCCTCATGGGAACAGTCCAGTCCGAACTACCAAGCCATGTCTTTCCCAGACCGGAATCAAGCATCCAAGGACCGGTTTCTGGCTATCAGCCTTCATCAGCCTGGATAGCTTGACTCCAGTGGTGTGGAGAGCCTGGGACTCACGTCTGAGCATACCCAGCCCACTCAGGGTGAAAATTGCAAAAAACACAGTTGATGGACAGAATGTAGAACAATGTCATACATTCACCCCAGTACAAGGATCTGGGCCTAAATCCATCGTTTTTTTGCACTCCACACCACCCTGGGTTAGACACTGGCTATATGCAAATCAGCTCTGACCCTGTGCCTCATGGGAACAGTCCAGTCCGAACTACCAAGCCATGTCTTTCCCAGACCGGAATCAAGCATCCAAGGACCGGTTTCTGGCTATCAGCCTTCATCAGCCTGGATAGCTTGACTCCAGTGGTGTGGAGAGCCTGGGACTCACGTCTGAGCATACCCAGCCCACTCAGGGTGAAAATTGCAAAAAACACAGTTGATGGACAGAATGTAGAACAATGTCATACATTCACCCCAGTACAAGGATCTGGGCCTAAATCCATCGTTTTTTTGCACTCCACACCACCCTGGGTTAGACACTGGCTATATGCAAATCAGCTCTGACCCTGTGCCTCATGGGAACAGTCCAGTCCGAACTACCAAGCCATGTCTTTCCCAGACCGGAATCAAGCATCCAAGGACCGGTTTCTGGCTATCAGCCTTCATCAGCCTGGATAGCTTGACTCCAGTGGTGTGGAGAGCCTGGGACTCACGTCTGAGCATACCCAGCCCACTCAGGGTGAAAATTGCAAAAAACACAGTTGATGGACAGAATATAGAACAATGTCATACATTCACCCCAGTACAAGGATCTGGGCCTAAATCCATCGTTTTTTGCACTCCACACCACCCTGGGTTAGACACTGGCTACATGCAAATCAGCTCTGACCCTGTGCCTCATGGGAACAGTCCAGTCCGAACTACCAAGCCATGTCTTTCCCAGACCGGAATCAAGCATCCAAGGACCGGTTTCTGGCTATCAGCCTTCATCAGCCTGGATAGCTTGACTCCAGTGGTGTGGAGAGCCTGGGACTCACGTCTGAGCATACCCAGCCCACTCAGGGTGAAAATTGCAAAAAACACAGTTGATGGACAGAATGTAGAACAATGTCATACATTCACCCCAGTACAAGGATCTGGGCCTAAATCCATCGTTGTTTGCACTCCACACCACCCTGGGTTAGACACTGGCTATATGCAAATCAGCTCTGACCCTGTGCCTCATGGGAACAGTCCAGTCCGAACTACCAAGCCATGTCTTTCCCAGACCGGAATCAAGCATCCAAGGACCGGTTTCTGGCTATCAGCCTTCATCAGCCTGGATAGCTTGACTCCAGTGGTGTGGAGAGCCTGGGACTCACGTCTGAGCATACCCAGCCCACTCAGGGTGAAAATTGCAAAAAACACAGTTGATGGACAGAATGTAGAACAATGTCATACATTCACCCCAGTACAAGGATCTGGGCCTAAATCCATCGTTTTTGTGCACTCCACACCACCCTGGGTTAGACACTGGCTATATGCAAATCAGCTCTGACCCTGTGCCTCATGGGAACAGTCCAGTCCGAACTACCAAGCCATGTCTTTCCCAGACCGGAATCAAGCATCCAAGGACCGGTTTCTGGCTATCAGCCTTCATCAGCCTGGATAGCTTGACTCCAGTGGTGTGGAGAGCCTGGGACTCACGTCTGAGCATACCCAGCCCACTCAGGGTGAAAATTGCAAAAAACACAGTTGATGGACAGAATGTAGAACAATGTCATACATTCACCCCAGTACAAGGATCTGGGCCTAAATCCATCGTTTTTTTGCACTCCACACCACCCTGGGTTAGACACTGGCTATATGCAAATCAGCTCTGACCCTGTGCCTCATGGGAACAGTCCAGTCCGAACTACCAAGCCATGTCTTTCCCAGACCGGAATCAAGCATCCAAGGACCGGTTTCTGGCTATCAGCCTTCATCAGCCTGGATAGCTTGACTCCAGTGGTGTGGAGAGCCTGGGACTCACGTCTGAGCATACCCAGCCCACTCAGGGTGAAAATTGCAAAAAACACAGTTGATGGACAGAATGTAGAACAATGTCATACATTCACCCCAGTACAAGGATCTGGGCCTAAATCCATCGTTTTTTTGCACTCCACACCACCCTGGGTTAGACACTGGCTATATGCAAATCAGCTCTGACCCTGTGCCTCATGGGAACAGTCCAGTCCGAACTACCAAGCCATGTCTTTCCCAGACCGGAATCAAGCATCCAAGGACCGGTTTCTGGCTATCAGCCTTCATCAGCCTGGATAGCTTGACTCCAGTGGTGTGGAGAGCCTGGGACTCACGTCTGAGCATACCCAGCCCACTCAGGGTGAAAATTGCAAAAAACACAGTTGATGGCTAGAATGTAGAACAATGTCATACATTCACCCCAGTACAAGGATCATGGCCTAAATCCATCGTTTTTTTGCACTCCACACCACCCTGGGTTAGGCTTGATATAATAATGGCAAAAGAGGGCTAGTCTGTAGGATGTTGAAGGTGCAACACTGTTGCACCTACATACCTGACAAAAGTATTGAAATTGGGAGATATGTTAGAAATATTACACATTTGGAAGAAGAATTGAAACCAATGGAGGTTGATAGTGCATGGAAAAGACTAACTGTTGGTCTCTCCTCTGTAGGTAGTTGGTTTTCTAATGACGGAAGAAGTATTATAGGTCGAATACTGATGCCAATAATGGGACTAGCCTGTTAGTCTGGATGATAATGATTTGGTGCAAATGCTGCTGAAACAGAAAGTGCTATGCAGTGAATGAAAATGGAAGGAAGAGAAAATATAATGAGATTCAACTTGAAGAATTGAAAAGGGATATTTACAAAAGAATGAAAGGTTTTCAAAAGAATGGGGAAAGAGGAAACTCAAAAGTAATAGAAGAAATTTAATTGGGAAACTGCTAAAGTTGGCATCTGGTTCTAGAAATTAGTGATGGCATAGAATGTCATCAAAGAGGGGATTGATGGAGCAAGGTTTCATACGTAAAGAAACTTGCTTGGATTCAATCCTCTCGAAATAACATGTAAACAATTAACCAACATGTCTTGTAAATACTAATAATTGCACCACACAACATTCATTTTATGTAGGGGGAAGCTTGCATATGTGTTTTACTAAACAGTAACCCGAGTGTCCTAAAATGACTACCGAAAACGCGGGAACTCTACTGTGCATGTGTCTACTGCATCTACGTAGTATGACATCTTTGCTTTTGGTGGGAATTCTTTGAAGCTGCCCAGTAGTGCCTAATATGGGCGCTTTAAACTTCACATGCTAATACATATGATTCTGCTGAAACTAAACCTCGTTAGTTTTGCTTAACTGCTAATGCAAAAGTTAAAATAAAGTAATGGGGTTAGAGTAGAAATAATCGGTATACATTGCATTCATTTATTCGCAAGCCTTGAAATCACTGGCATTGAACTCCCGCCAAGTCTCACTTTACCAGCGATGCGCCTGGGAACCTCACCCCATGACCCAGAGAAAGGAAGAAAAAGAAAATAAATTGTTATACATTGTATATGAAACAGAATGAAATAGTGCTGGGTGGAATAAAGACATGGGAAAGTAAATTTATGGGCGGGAACCTAGCTTAATTAAAATAAAGGAAAATCATTTCATACTGGTATGGTGTGATGACCTCTCCCCGTCTTTCTGACCAATCAAATTAAGGGAATACACACATTTGCAACATTGGGGGGTGGTACATGCCCCGTAAATGGTATAACTAAGGTAGGCTTAGTCAGTTAGATTGTCCGAATTGTCACAGACCTGTCACTGACCCAAGGTATGCTGAACGAGATCGTGGATGCCGCAGACCTCACAGGGCTGGTCGAGCACTCTGAAAGAAGAATCAGGAGTTTTGCTGAAGGAGAAGATTCTGTTCTAGAGAAGGGGAATGAGATTAGCTGCAGAGAGGGGTGTGACGCTGGTGTTGCACTTAGCAGAGGTTATCTGCCTGTCCTGTACCTGTCCTTACCTGTTGGCTCCTGATTATTCGGGAGCCCTTTCTTTACAGCCCTTGGCCAGAAGTTGGTCCTCGCACTATTCTAGGTAAATATAAATCTGTGTGATATGTCCTTGTGCTGTTTCCTTTTCTCACCCTTTCCAGGTACCAATGTCTACAAATAATTTTGCTAAGTCTCTAAAGATTTATTCTCTGATCATTATTTTCCTACTTGAAAAGTCTTTGATCGCTCTGTTCTGGTACCTGACTCACAAAATATTGCATAGATAAAGTGTTTAAACTTTCCACGAGTCTGTGGTTATTTTATGAGAAGGTGAATTGTCATACTACCTATTATTCTAACATCCTGATCCAAATCACCTAAGTGATTAAAGTAAGTATAAGTGACACCGTATTGGTAAGTTATGATGTTCAGGTATAACAGAGTAAACCACTGAAAGGCAGGAAGAGAAAACAGATTACCGGTACGAGGTGTGTAAGTTTATGGGCCCAGGTGAGTATGGTATTTAGGAAAATGTCCTGAACTGGCAATCCCGCGCCATCACTCCCTCTCCCCCCAAAAGTTTTTTCTTATAAAAGGACTCCTTGCACAAAAAAGGGCAGCCAACTGTCAATCTAAGGAGTTTTGTCATCCAAATCATCATTTACAGAAGGTTTTATGCAGCTCGACATATTATTCTTCTCCAAATTGAAGATTTTGTGTGTTCGGGATCGCGAGCTTCACCACACTTCCGCTGGATGTCGAATGGCGCGTCCAAATGACGTTGGTGAATGACATGTTTGCGATTTCAGACTCTCACGGTGTCTGATGGCACGGTGAATGACGTGATCGCGATCGCAAACTCTCATGGGATAGCGTGACCAGCTACCACCATCGGAAAACTCGTTGGCAATCTCAGGGATCCCGGTAAATTGATCTCGCGCTCGAGAACCCATTTTTAAAGCACAAACATGAAAAATATCTCTGCTACGCCTTGGATCGCAGAAAATTAGACATTTCCACGTTCTCCACGGAACGCGAAAATGCTCAAATATCGCAAATTCCAAAAGATGGCTGCAACTTCCTAGAGCTCCGTGATCAAGCACTACCCCCGGCTCAATCCGACCATTAATCCTGTGTCCGCAAGAACACTGTGCGGTAGGATACCACCCGGCAACATCCGCAGCCCCGGGAGAATCGCTCCGGAGACCGAGAGGAGCACGAACAGCAGCGACACAGCCGACGGAAGAGGCAGGGCCTAGGTTACGGATTGGAGCCGGGGCCTCCAGTTGTGCAGCGGCCCGCCCGGGAGTGTGTCTGAGACGGCGCGTGGGAGGAGCAGCAAAAGAGACGGAGGCGGCAGCCACACATTAAGCCTACGGGAGACAATGAGCGGTCTGTACCCCTGCTGCCCTCGCAGCAAATGTGCGGAGCGACGGCGGATGGCGCTATTCACGGCCCGAGGGGGGCGGATCTGGCTCCCGGCAGGATTGGCAGCGGAGGAGTGAGGATCGGCACGCAAGGCGAAGGAGGTGGCCCATTAGCGGTCGGGGCCTAGTATAGCGCCGTGATCGGCAGCGGACTGACCTGGAGGAGGCACAAGGCGGGGAAGGTTCAGTTTCTGAAGCGGAGGCCCATCTGCAATTAAAACGATAGTCGCGTGAGGAACCAGCCCATTGGTCGGTGGTCCTTCTCAAACAAGGGGAGGCAGGAAGAACCGTAGAGTGCTGCTCCTGACCTAAAAGCCCGGTAAGTGGGGACCCAGGGCAGATCTAGCGCCCTGCAACAGGTAGCGGGGGCGGAGCGGCGCAGGATACGGTGGCTGCAGACAAACCTTGGCCTTTGAAGAAGACGGCAGCGAGCACATTTTGGCTGGAAACACTACACGGGAATAGCAATCCCACCTGTGAGAAAACATCGGCCTAACCTCCCCCCAAGACACACCAAATGATATCTCTTGCTCTTCCTGACCCTCACCGCGCAGTCCAGAGTTGAGCTTGTACAGATTGGCCCGGCCCGAGTGCGACCACAGTAAGGGCGACAGCGACAGTGTTAGACACGACGACCGTTTGTTTGGTGTGGTGGGGCAGGAAACCTGAACGGCCGGGTGCGGAAGTCACTGCACAGCAGGCAGCAGCGAGTACTGACCACCACACAGAACTGCACTAGCACCTGACCTTGAAGCTGAAATGGGAGGCAGGGGCCCAAGAACACAAACAATAACCAAATTGGACAAATTTGCCTACACGAAAGACTCTGACCAGGCGCACAGAGATACATTGCGCACAGCCAACACAGCAGCGGAAAAACCAGGCTCAACAGAGGAAGTTACACTTAAAGATGTAAGGCGGCATTGAATAATGTGCAGACCTCCATTGGTTCAATATCTACGGACATCTCCCTGATACGGGCTGACTTCTCTAAAATAACGGAGAGGATTGTGTATGTTGAGAAGACGGCGGTCACGTTGACCGCGGACACGGCTACCCTGCAGTAACAAATGCAGCGCCTGGAAGCGGACAATAAATTGATTATGGCAAAACTGGACGATCAAGAAGGGCGCTCCAGGTGCAATAACGTGCGCTTGGTGGGGGTTCCGGAAAAAATGGACGGCGTGGCCCTAGACCTTTTCGTTGAAGATCTTATCAAGAACCATTTGCAGCCCTGTGGACTGTCCAGCTTCTTTTCAGTGAAAAGAGCACATCGCGTGCCGGGGGCAGGCTGTGCCCAGGGACCCCCCCTCCACCAATTCCGGCGAGATATTTCAATTTTCGCGATCGTGATGCGGTATTACCGGCGGCAAGAATCTCACCCTCCATACGAATAGACAACGGAGAGGTCCAATTTTACCCGGATTACACGGCAGCAGTCACCAAGCAGAGGCGCGTTTTTCTAGAGATAAAGAAGGAGCTGCGTACCAGAGAACTCAAATACTCGATGCTTTTCCCGGCAAAGTTACGAGTGGAGGCGGAGGGAAAAACGTGTTTTTTTCACAACACCAGAAGAAGCGCAGGAATGGTTAGAAGGCTGGCACCGGCAAATGGCCCTAAACCGCATGAAGGAAACCAACAACGTAGGAGTAAGGAACCGCAATTCCTACTGTCTGGAGGACAGACTGAATTCTAAGAATGAGCAAATGTACGGAGGCCTTTTTGGGGACTGGGAGCGGCTGTTGGAGGCGGTCACCCACCGCAGTGTGAGTTTACAGTTCAGATATGAGATGGATGGCTTAAACCGCACAAGAACTTCTATGCACCGTAACTGTGGGGGCCGGGGCTGCAACTCCAATACGGTATGAGATGACTCATTTTTATGCTCAGTGGCAACAATTGTATTATTCTGGGGGGTCGTTTGGAAGATCACGGATAGACTCACCCCCACGTGAAACGATAGAAGTTGGGGAATCGAAGCGCTCTGCTCAGTTAGGGAGGAGGGAAGTTTCAGTGCCGCCGGGCAGGGAGGCAGGGTGGGGGGGTGGGAAAGGTGGGACAGTTGGTGATCTCAAGATTTTCGTTGTATTATGCTCTCCAGATATGCATGTACACTGGGAAAATGTCTGCATAACGAAGAAGATGAAGGAGGGTAAAGTTCGAAGATTGAGTTTCAATTGGAAGTTAGATGTATTGTTTTCTCTCCATGACTACTTGGTAGACACCGACCACTACACAATCACATACTGTTTGTCTCACAGCCGATTGCATTGGAAAAAAGCACCACGCAGGTATGGGTACGATATCACAATTACATGACGATATAGGAACCCACCCGAACACACCCGCACAGCTGACCCTTCCCCTGACTATAATCTCCTGGAATGTTAATGGGCTGGGTAATAAGAGGGGGTTGGTACTTCAACACATCAAACGTAAGACACCGGTGGTGAAACTGCTTCAGGAAACACGCCTCACGGGCTCGACTTGTAGGGCGCTCAACCAATGGGGGTTTAAGATGGTGGCCCACTCAGCATTTACCACAGGATCCCGAGGGGTGGGGGTTCTAAAAAGCTCACCACTGATTATAATAGGAACATGGACGGATGACCAAGGCCGCTTTGCAGCAGTGTCCTGTCAATGGGAAGGCAAAACGTTCAACATGTTATCAAACTACATTCCCCCCACACTTCACCAAGCGGCTCTCCAGGATCTCAGTAGGTTCCTACTGGGCCTTCCAGAGGGTGAACTGCTTATAGGGGGTGACTTTAACACAGTAATGGACACTGCCCTGGATAGACGCCCCCCCAGAGAATGTAATAGATGCACTCAACTACTAAAGGACTTTGTAGACTCCATGGCGCTGATAGATATTTGGTGCAGACTACACCCAACGGACCAACAGTATACATTCCATTCCGGAGTACATAACAGTCTCTCGAGGATAGACTACATTTTAACATTGGCAGTCACACAAGGGAGACGGTTAGAGATAACGCACCTACCCAGGGGTATATCAGACCATTCATACTACTTAAATGCATTTCTCGGACCTTGAGTAGAAGACGTTCGCTTCGGAAGAGATTAAAGCTAAACACACAGCCACAAATCATCTGCTCTATGAGATAGGGGACAAAACGGGAAGACTGCTGGCGTGGCTAAAGAGACGTGAGAAGGCAAGCCGCTGGATTGGCCAGCTGACAAGGGAAGATGGCACCAATACGACAGATCCACAACATATAGTGAAAGAGCTAGCATCCCATTATGAAAAAGTGTATACACCTGTGACTACAGCCACAGTGGACGAAAACCTGGGCTTTCTGCGCGGAATACAGCTGGCCACGCTGTCGTAAACAGAAAGTCGGGACCTAGAAAGGGCATTGACAACTGAGGACTTGGGTAAGGTGCTCAAGGCGCTCCACACGGGGAAAGCACTAGGACCCAATGGGCTGCCGATAGAACTATACAAAAAAGCAGCAGTGCCTCTACTGCCTGGACTACTGAATATGTATGACGAGAGTGTAGAGAAAGGTATGCTACCTAGAGATCAGCGCTTGGCCACTATAGTGGCGATCTATAAACCGGGCAAACCACCCGATATCCCTACTGATCGCAGAGGCCAAGATTTTAGCAAAAGCCCTCGCAACCCGCTTACAGCCTTACCTGGCGACATTGATTCACCCTGACCAATCTGGGTTCATGCCGGGACGCAATACCGCCTTAAATCTAAGACTTCTTCATGGAATACTGGCCCGGACATCGGATATAACGGAGGATGCTGCAATCCTATCAACAGAAGCAACAATGGCATTCGACCTTGTTGAATGGCCGTTCTTGTTTGCTGTCCTCCAGAGGGTAGGTTTTGGTCAAAAATGTTGCACCTGGATTAAATTGCTGTATACAGCACCTTTATCACAAGTGGTAGCAAATGGACGTATCTCAAGGGAATTTGCATTAGGACGGGGCACAAGACAGGGCTGCCCCCTATCGCCTCTCCTGTTTGCACTGATACTAGAACCATTAGCAACTTGGATAAGACAGGATGAGGGGATCTGAGGGATAAGATGGGAAGAGACATGGGAAGACCGCATCTCGCTTTATGCGGACGATGTGCTGATATATTTGACCTCCCCGACACGATCACTGAACTGTCTGTTGAATATGTGCACTGAGTACGGAAAGGTGTCGGGATACACAATTAACTGGACAAAGTCACTTCTTTATGTAATGCACGGCCCCACACCACAGCTCCCGCAGGGATGTGAGCTACAGGTCACAACCCGGGCATTTAAATACCTGGGAATATATGTTACTACACAGCAAACATTATTTATAGATTAAAACCTCATGAAACCACTACAGACGAGAGACACCACATATTGGAGATCTCTCCCGATTACGCTTCTGGGCAGGGCTGCCCTCTTTAACATGTTGGCCCTGCCTCGGTTTTTATATGCCCTACAAAATACTCAATTCCGGCCCCCCACGCATATTTTAAAGCAACTGAGAGCGAGGTCTCCACCTTACTGTGGGATGGTAGGGTAGCGCGGATAGCGCAACACAAGTTGACCGGTAGTTGGTATGATGGAGGGGTGGCCTTGCCTAACATAAAATTGTATCATTGGGCAGCACAACTTATGGTGATAAATTACTGGATACATACACCACATGACGAACCTGCCTTTCGCATGGACAGATTCATGCTGCCTGTGGACCAATTGATGGGAGCCCTCTACACCACTAAAAGAAAGAATACACTCACTGGCCCCACAGCACACACAGTTCAAATCTGGCATGTGGTGCAACGGGCGCTAGGTTGGGAAGGAGTACTGATGCAGGCTACCCCCCTTTGGGAGAACCAGAAACTAGGGAACTTGTCCAAATCGAAGGGCTTCAAGCAATGGGTCCTCATTGTTAAAGCAAAATAGGGGACCTATGGTCTAAAGGGGAGGTGGTGTCCTTTGCAACACTGCAGGAGAGATATGAACTAGCAGGGACCGAACTGTTTCGATACACCCAAATCAGACACGCCCTTACAAGTGCCATTCCTCCAGAGAAACAATTACCAGAGACCGCGCCCTTAGAGGACAGACTCCTCACCGACCACATGGACAAAAAGGCCATTTCCCTAACTTCCCGGAAGATCATAAATAATTTACCTGATCCAAAGACGGCCCTAAGGGAACGGTGGCAGACAGACGTGGGCGACATGGAAGACTCTGACTGGCAGGAGGCATTGGCATCACCACGAGAAGGGGCAATACCATCCAAACTTAAACTAGTACAGCTAAAGATACTCCACCGCATATACTATTCTCGCACCACGCTACATAAAATTGGCCGCGCACCTGACGCACTGTGTGTACGAAACTGCGGACTCCCGGGGACATTCTACCATATACTCTGGGAATGCCCGCGGATACAGATATACTGGGAGAAAATTCTGAATGTGATGTCACTGGCGGGAGGGGTGGAGGTCCTACCAAACCCAAGAAGATGTCTCCTACACATGTGGGAACCCACTGATTTGAACCTGCAACTGCAAAACTGGGTGACAATTGCTAAAAGGAATATAGCAAGGAATTGGGGAACAGCTGTACTACCCACATACCAGCACTGGAGAAATGATTTAGATGAGGCAATGGTGGCGGAAAGGGCAGTGTTTACACACAGGGGATGCCCCAGGAAATGGACCAAGATCTGGGGAACAAATTTAGAGGATACATATGCAAACCCCCACAAACAGACTTAAGTCCTGACACAAGCCTGGGATGATGGGAATGGAAGGAGTAAGGCCCGGTCCGGATATACAACATCATAGTAAGACGGGAGGGGATGAAAATCAAAACTCTGATTTAGAAGTAGTAGGGTGGGACAAACTGGTTATCCAAATAGCAAGAATGACTCATTGTACAGGAATAACGGTCGATGTATCAGAATGTGATGTAATGGAGAATGCTTTGATTTCTTATGCAAAATTTAATAAAAATGTTTTTTTTTTTTAAATATCGCAAATTCCGAGAGCGGAACGGAATTTGCTCCCCACCCTAATATAAATTAAAAAAATGCATTATTTATGTAGTCACTACATTTATTTTTTATGTATACTGTGTTTATTTTCTTTAACTTTTTGTCATGCAAGCCTAAATTTTTTAAAGCTTAACTTTTTTAGTCAAAGTTATTAATTTAAAATTGCATGTAAATTAAATAGGTTTAATTCAATAATTAATGTAACAGTTACATTTATAATGTAGCAACAAACATTGTTAAATAATTAAATTCTTATTAATTGGGTTAAAGCCTAGTCCACTAACTCCAGTCAAAAAAATTGGAGAAAGGTTTTAATTGGAATACAGTGGTAAATATACAATTCTAATTACTAACCCTCAGAACAGAGGCTACATTATGCATTATTCTTTTAATGCAGTCCAAGGTGCCGCATACATCACAATAATTAAAGGTTCCAGAATAGAACAATAGCAACACATAAAAGGCACAAGCCATCAACAATCTGCCTCTTTTAAATGTGGCTCCAAGCAGCTAAGTTGAACTTTACTTCTTACTATATTTGCCTCTTTATCTCCTTTTAATTACCTTTCCTGGGTACTCAACCCCACCGACCCCCCCCTAACAACATACCGATCTCCAAATTATGGAGATCTCCCTCAGCTTTCTTTCCTCTCACCCTGCCTGAGAAACCCCTTTATCTCTATCCACTTCTGTGAATCGCTATGCACTTGCACCGATAATAACTTATTTTAATTATTGACCGTAGCATTTTACACTCAATCTTTGGCCTATAATACTTTATGTTATTAATTGACTTTAGCACTTGATTATAACGGTTTATTCTTTCCGTTTTTGGTCTGTTTTCATTAATCTCTTACCGGCTCTCCTTCCACTTGGATGCAGACCGTGAGCCTCAGCCCAGGCGCCAGCGTGACTCTCCATCGCGTAGGGGATTAGAAGAAAGCTCCTTGGCATTGGGAACACCACGTCTTCCTGTTGCCAGGAGCCTTTCTTCCCGTCATTTCCTGGCCTTCAGCTGATCGCTTAGTCGATCATTCTCAAGCCCGGTTATCGCCCTGACAACGCAATATCAGCTGATCGCTCGAGCATAGGAGCGTCAGTTGCTCTGGTCTCGGAGATGATCCGCTGCTGCACTACCTACCTCAAGTGACATTTGAATATTTGCATTAAAAATAAAATAAAATACAAAAAGGGGAAAATAACAGAAAAGGCATCATTTTGGCACAACTTATCTCCCTAAGAGAAATCAATATCATTTTATGGTATTTCCTCTAGCGCCAAGAGAAATCTCTCTTTTAGGCATTCTTTACCATACCTTACATCATATAAAAGGTATTACTATCGTATGAATCTGTCTAACATAACCAACAACTCTTGCGCCATGTCTGACTCTGATTCAGATGATGCCACTGCCCCTACCCCTGATTTAGACAGCAAAGGCATGAAAAGAATGTTACAGAAAGAAAGTAGATCATGTATGAATGAGACCTTCAGCCAGGTCTTATCTTCTGAAAGGTCACTACCTATTCTAGAGGACGCTTCATAGTGATCCCCATCAAAGACATGATTAAATTGAGGGGCAAAAGACTAAATAAAAATATTGATGAAATAACCCCTAAAAGCACTTTGGGAGGTCCTAGAACCTCATCAAATTTGGGAGATCTTAGCACCTCAACTATTAATAATGGAGATCACCGCACCTCGAACTCCCTAGGTGTGCCTAGCGGCATGACATATCCGGGTGTCCTTGCCGGCACAAAATTTATACAGGTGTCCCTAGCGGCAAAAAATATAAGAGTGCTCAGTATAATATGGGAGATAACTAATTCAATGACGATGATTCAACCGACAAACCTGATGAATACGTTCTTGATCTAGACGAGGATGACCAAGAATTTTACAGTCAGGAGGAGGAACTCCCATCATCCCATCATCATCAAAGAACATTAATTTAGACCCCTTGGGGGAAGAAATGTTTTCCCCATTTACTATCCAACACCCCAGAAGCTCCAAATGGTGTCCACAAGAGCACATTGCTACATTCATCAAAAAATGGTTAAGAAACCTCCTAGAGAGGGACACTCATACCATCCTTAGAGGTGAATGCTCTAGACCATCTATCGTAGACAAAACCTGCCAACCCCCCAATTTGGATACCGAGCTGATTACATTCCTCTTCAAGCTCGGCCGAGATCCAAGGAAAGGGATAAAAAGATCCCTGAAAGGAAGCCAAAACCATATCTTGACATACTAGGACCTCTATCCAGAATCATTGATTCCGCAGAAGAAAGCCATATCAATGGCACACCCCTCAACACCGACCTGATCAGAGGCTGGGACCAGGGAGTACGTATACTCCTTGGCAATGCCAATGCCAGCCTTAACACAGAAAGCTGTAGAGTTATTTTGACCAAAATTAATCCCAAACTCAGTGATATGGCGGACAGAGAGATTTCATAAAACTCAAAAGGATTACTCTTTGGGGAAGAGCTCATTAAATCCTTTGAGAAATACATTTACTGCCTTGGATAAGGCACAACAAAATATGTGCAGAGTATTTAATCCTAAAGGGGCCTCTCTTCCGGCTGATTTAACCAAAGGCCCCATTCAAGATACCGTGGCTATGGAGGAGGGTATCAGCAGTACAACACACCTCAATGCTACCCCCAAAGAGGGAGAGGACCCTGCAGCAGAGGATTTAGATTCGGCAGAACAACCAACTCCATCAACTCTACAAGTGAGTACTCTTTCCCCTCCTTCCTTTCCTTCTTCCCCCCAAAAGGTGGTGATCGATTACTCAAGACCCTTGGGTTTTAAACACCATCAAGGCATTTATGATAGATTTCACTCATACACCTACACAACCCTCATTCCCGAGAGACATGCCTCTCTCTATAGATCAACAAAAAATAGTAGAAGAGATCTCCTCAATGCTTCAGAAAGGAGCAATAATAGAAGTCCACCTAGAAGCACTAAGAATATAAGCACTCTCTTTCTAGTAAAGAAAAAGGACAAGGGAAGGAGACCCGTGATAAACTTATGAGAACTAAACAAATATTTGGTCTACAGGCACTTCAAGATGGAAGGCATCACCTCCTGAGGGATCTACTATTAGAGAGACACTCGATAGTCAAACAAGACCTGAAATACGCTTATTTCACCATCCCTATGGCCACTATCCACCAACCCTTTCTCCAATTCATCTGGTAAAACCATCTATACCAATTCCAAGCTCTTCCCTTTGGACTATCTTCTGCCCCTTGATGTTTCACCAAGGTCATGAGAGCAATCGCCTCCTACTTAAGAGAAAGAGGTATTCACATGATCATTTACCTAGGCGTTATTCTATAATGTCGCAAGATCTCTCACAAATAGTCCAAGATCTGAAGACCTCCTAGAAAGCTTAGGTTTAATAAAAAACAAAGAAGAATCAATCTTAACCCCTACCAGAACTCTGGAGTTCCTAGGTTTCATAGTAGATACATCGAGATGTCTCCTTTTACTTCCTTCCCAAAAAATTGCCAAAATCAGGAAGCAAATAAGACACACCCTGAAACAACAAGATTTATCTCTCAGACAGCTAGCCAGAATATTGGGTCTTCTCTCCTTCTCCATCCAAGCCATCTTTCCTGGTCCCCTAAATGATCGGGCCCTCCAAAGGGTAAAAGCGAGAGCCTTAAGATCTGGTCTCTGGTACAGAGATCGAATTTCTCTGGACCAGGAAGCCCAATCAGAACTATCCTGGTGGCTCAAGAATCTAGAAGCTTGGAATGGCAAAGCGATCTTTGGGTCAAAACCAGAATTTGTTTTAGAATCAGATGCAAGCCTTCATGGCTGGGGAGCTTGCCTTCTCAATCAGAACACTGGTGGCATCTGGTCTCAAGAGGAATCCTTTCACCACATAAATTATTTGGAATTAACAGCTGGCCTTTATGCCTTGATGAGCTTCAAACACTCCCTACAGGGGAGGTCAGTCATTCTACAAATGGATAACATGTCCACGGTAGCCTATATAAATCCTCCAAATCTGTGGATCTCTCGAATCTAGCATAGATACCGTGGATGTTCTGTCTGGAACACAAGATTGCTCTCAAAGCGGAATACCTGCCTGGGAAATCAAACATCTCTGCAGACTTGAACTCAATATTCCTCTTAGATCACAGCGATTGGAAACTCAACTGTTTCTGCGTTTAGTATGTTATGTTATGTTATGTTATGTTATGTTATGTTAAAAGCACTTAATAATCGTGCGTACACCAACGGTTTCTTGGCGCTCATGTAAGGATCATGGCGGTGGGGAGGAAAGTGCTTAATCAGAATATGCTTGAGTAAACAGCCAGGTCTTTAACTGCTTCCTGAATTGTGCAAGGGAGGACAGAGACCTTAGCTCCACTGGAAGGGAGTTCCAAAGTTGCAGAGCCAGGACAGAGAACCTTAGTCCGCCATACTTCTTCTGTTTGGCTGAAGGAATTTCCAACAGATTGCGATGAGAGGATCTAGGGTTTCAAGAGGGAGTTTAACAGTGGAGACACGCTGAAATGAAAGCCGGGCCGTTGCCATGTAGTGCTTTAAAAATAGTGCAGCCCATCTTAAAAATGCAGGGCTTACTCACTGGAAGCCAATGTAAGCTTTTCATTAGTGGGCTGGCATGATGCCATTTAGGCTGATGGAAAATCAGCCTGGCCGCCTGGTTCTGGACTTGTTGGAGGCGCCTAAATTGATATGCTGGAATGCCAACATACAATGAATTGGCATAATCCAGGCGAGAGATCACTAAGTATAAGGGGCCAAGATCATGGCTTCCCTGCTCAGAAATCTGCTGATCTTTATTTTACGCAGCTGAAAGAATCCAGCAGAAACTACCGAGCTGATTTGAGACTTCATGGACAAATCATTGCTGATAATAATCCCCAGACTCTTCGAAGAGACAGCTGGCGTAGGGGGATTGCCAAGTTTAGAGTGCCAGGGGTTGGCCAACCCACCTGTGAGGATCAGCTCTGTTTTCTCCGGATTCAACTTCAGCTGGCTGTTATTCATCCAGTCACTTATAAAAACCATTGATCCTTGAATGTTGGACTCGGATGATGGGGATGAATTAACGTTAAACACCAGTTGGCATAATTAAAGGGATGTATGACGTTACAACGCATACTTTTACAACGCCTACCTTTACATCGCAAGTTTTACAACGCATACCATTACAACGCATAGTTCTTTGGGGCGCTGGATAGTGAATAGTTTAATTTACTATTCCAACTCCAGTTCCCGTGGATAGTAGGGAAGGTGTTGGATAGTACATTAAACCTATTCCCTATCCTAGAGCGCCCCCCAGCGCAATCCGTTGTTATGGTTTGAGTTGTAAAAGTTGCGTCGTAAAGGCACTGCGTGGTAAAAGTTGCGTTGTAAAGGATGTTTACCTAATTAAAAATTAAGTTCCTTTCCCTCAAAGAGTGAACAAAACCTTGAAGTGTTCCACAAAAGAGCTGAGGCAGTTGGCTACATGGGCCTCTAAAAGTTTACCCAGGTAGGGCAACAGAGAAATGGGCCGATAGTTACTAAGAGCCGACAGGTCGGCGCCCGGTTTTTTCAAGATTGGAATAACCTCTGCTCTTTTAAAAGAGTCCTGGAAAATGCCAAGCTCAAGAGAATTATTTAGCAATAACCGGGGAGAGTCGGACATATAGTAAATGCTTCTCGAAGAATATGCGGAGGACAACAATCCAGGGGAGAAACAGAACTAACCTTTTTTAATAAATTCAGGAAAGTATCCTCCGAGATCGGGTCATTCTATCAAGATGGTGAGGGCTGAGGTCATTTTTGAGATCCACAGAAGAAATGCTAGCCTTGATGATGCCTATCTTCTCTAGAAAGTAAGAGTAAAGAGAGTCAAATAGAGACTACAAGGGAACTAGCCCTGGCGTGACTCTATCGGATTTTGAGAGTTGGTCAACTATAGAAAAAATCTCTTTAGATTTGTTAGATGCATTCATTATTTTTTGAGAGAAGTAGTTAGACTTTGTTTGAATAATCAGATTTTTATATTCTGTCATCAGGGCTAAACAAAAGACCTTTTTTTCTGGAAGGTAGTGATGACGCCATTGGCGTTCTGCTTGTCTGAGTTCTAGTTTCTTTAATTAAAGCTCTTTCGAGAACCACCGTTGAGCGTCGTCAGGTCTCATGATCTTGGTTTTTTTGAGGGGAGCGACACAGTCACTAACCGACTCCAGCCATAGGTTAATACTCTCTGCCTGGGTTTGGGGGTCTTTTATTGGGGGAGATGTACTTGTTAAATGTAGTTGAAATAGGTCCATATCTGCTCTTTTCCAATTTCTGGACATTTGATTCTCTATCAATTGAGGTTTAGGGGAGGAGTACATTGAAGAGTGAATCTGATCAAATGGTGGTCAGACCAAGCACACGGGGTTATCAAGAGAGTGGAGATCTCCAAATTGGAGGACCAGGCTTGATCTAGGGTATGTCCTTTTATATGGGTGGCATCCCTCACATGCAAAGAGCAATTCATCCCAGCAAGCAGGTCGAAAAATTCCCTTGAGCTAGGGATTTCCTGATTGTCTCCAGGCCAATAGTTAAAGTCCCCAATTATAATAATCCCGGCGTGGTTGATGACGAAGTGAGATATCATTTCTCCCAACGCCTGTGGAAAAGTAGGCATGTTACCCGGTCTATAAAAAAGGGCTCAAATAAAAGATAGCTGAGGGGAGTCAAATTTTAAGATCAGAAAGTCAGCAGCGGGCAAACCAGTGGTTTCTAAACGGGGAAATTGATGATCCTTGCGGATTATTTCAGCAACCCCACAACCAACTTTCCCCGAAGACCGATTAGCTTGAAGGATGTCTTTCCCAGACCGGAATCAAGCATCCAAGGACCGGTTTCTGGCTATCACCACTGGAGTCAAGCTATCCAGGCTGATGAAGGCTGATAGCCAGAAACCGGTCCTTGGATGCTTGATTCCGGTCTGGGAAAGACATGGCTTGGTAGTTCGGACTGGACTGTTCCCATGAAGGCACAGGGTCAGAGCTGATTTGCATATAGCCAGTGTCTAACCCAGGGTGGTGTGGAGTGCAAAAAAAGGATGGATTTAGGTCCAGATCCTTGTACTGGGATGAATGTATGACATTGTTCTACATTCTGTCCACTAACTGTGTTTTTTGCAATTTTCACCCCAAGTGGGCTGGGTATGCTCAGACGTGATTCCCATGCTCTCCACACCACTGGAGTCAAGCTATCCAGGCTGATGAAGGCTGATAGACAGAAACCGGTCCTTGGATGCTTGATTCCGGTCTGGGAAAGACATGGCTTGGTAGTTCGAACTGGACTGTTCCCATGAGGCACAGGGTCAGAGCTGATTTGCATATAGCCAGTGTCTAACCCTGGGTGATGTGGAGTGCAAAAAAACAATGGATTTAGGCCCAGATCCTTGTACTGGGATGAATGTATGACATTGTTCTACAGTCTGTCCATCAACTGTGTTTTTTGCAATTTTCACCCCGAGTGGGCTGGGTATGCTCAGACGTGAGACCCATGCTCTCCACACCACAGGAGTCAAGCTATCCAGGCTGATGAAGGCTGATAGCCAGAAACCGGTCCTTGGATGCTTGATTCCGGTCTGGGAAAGACATTGCTTGGTAGTTCGGACTGGACTGTTCACATGAGGCACAGGGTCAGAGCTGATTTGCATATAGCCAGTGTCTAACCCAGGGTGGTGTGGAGTGCAAAAAAACGATGGATTTAGGCCCAGATCCTTGTACTGGGATGAATGTATGACATTGTTCTACATTCTGTCCATCAACTGTGTTTTTTGCAATTTTCACCCCGAGTGGACTGTGTATGCTCAGACGTGAGTCCTATGCTCTCCACACCACTGGAGTCAAGCTATCCAGGCTGATGAAGGCTGATAGCCAGAAACCGGTCCTTGGATGCTTGATTCCCGTCTGGGAAAGACATGGCTTGGTAGTTCGCACTGGACTGTTCCCATGAGTCACAGGGTCAGAGCTGATTTGCATATAGCCAGTGTCTAACCCAGGGTGGTGTGGAGTGCAAAAAAACGATGGATTTAGGCCCAGATCCTTGTACTGGGATGTATGTATGACATTGTTCTGCATTCTGTCCATCAACTGTGTTTTTTGCAATTTTCACCCCGAGTGGGCTAGGTATGCTCAGACGTGAGTCCCATGCTCTCCACACCACTGGAGTCAAGCTATCCAGGCTGATGAAGGCTGATAGCCAGAAACCGGTCCTTGGATGCTTGATCCTGGTCTGGGAAAGACATGGCTTGGTAGTTCGGACTGGACTGTTCCCATGAGGCACAGGGTTACAGCTGATTTGCATATAGCCAGTGTCTAACCCAGGGTGGTGTGGAGTGCAAAAAAACGATGGATTTAGGCCCAGATCCTTGTACTGGGATGAATGTATGACATTGTTCTACATTCTGTCCATCCACTGTGTTTTTTGCAATTTTCACCCCGAGTGGGCTGGGTATGCTCAGACGTGAGTCCCATGCTCTCCACACCACTGGAGTCAAGCTATCCAGGCTGATGAAGGCTGATAGCCAGAAACCGGTCCTTGGATGCTTGATTCCCGTCTGGGAAAGACATGGCTTGGTAGTTCGCACTGGACTGTTCCCATGAGTCACAGGGTCAGAGCTGATTTGCATATAGCCAGTGTCTAACCCAGGGTGGTGTGGAGTGCAAAAAAACGATGGATTTAGGCCCAGATCCTTGTACTGGGATGTATGTATGACATTGTTCTGCATTCTGTCCATCAACTGTGTTTTTTGCAATTTTCACCCCGAGTGGGCTAGGTATGCTCAGACGTGAGTCCCATGCTCTCCACACCACTGGAGTCAAGCTATCCAGGCTGATGAAGGCTGATAGCCAGAAACCGGTCCTTGGATGCTTGATCCTGGTCTGGGAAAGACATGGCTTGGTAGTTCGGACTGGACTGTTCCCATGAGGCACAGGGTTAGAGCTGATTTGCATATAGCCAGTGTCTAACCCAGGGTGGTGTGGAGTGCAAAAAAACGATGGATTTAGGCCCAGATCCTTGTACTGGGATGAATGTATGACATTGTTCTACATTCTGTCCATCAACTGTGTTTTTTGCAATTTTCACCCCGAGTGGGCTGGGTATGCTCAGACGTGAGTCCCATGCTCTCCACACCACTGGAGTCAAGCTATCCAGGCTGATGAAGGCTGATAGCCAGAAACCGGTCCTTGGAGGCTTGATTCCAGTCTGGGAAAGACATGGCTTGGTAGTTCGGACTGGACTGTTCCCATGAGGCACAGGGTCAAAGCTGATTTGCATATAGCCAGTGTCTAACCCAGGGTGGTGTGGAGTGCAAAAAACGATGGATTTAGGCTCAGATCCTTGTACTGGGATGAATGTATGACATTGTTCTACATTCTGTCCATCAACTGTGTTTTTTGCAATTTTCACCCCGAGTGGGCTGGGTATGCTCAGACGTGAGTCCCATGCTCTCCACACCACTGGAGTGAAGCTATCCAGGCTGATGAAGGCTGATAGCCAGAAACCGGTCCTTGGATGCTTGATCCTGGTCTGGGAAAGACATGGCTTGGTAGTTCAGACTGTACTGTTCCCATGAGGCACAGGGTCAGAGCTGATTTGCATATAGCCAGTGTCTAACCCAGGGTGGTGTGGAGTGCAAAAAAACAATGGATTTAGGCCCAGATCCTTGTACTGGGATGAATGTATGACATTGTTCTTCATTCTGTCCATCAACTGTGTTTTTTGCAATTTTCACCCCGAGTGGGCTGGGTATGCTCAGACGTGATTCCCATGCTCTCCACACCACTGGAGTCAAGCTATCCAGGCTGATGAAGGCTGATAGCCAGAAACCGTTCCTTGGAAAACTTGATTCCGGTCTGGGAAAAACATGGCTTGGTAGTTCGGACTGGACTGTTCCCATGAGGCACAGGGTCAGAGCTGATTTGCATATAGCCAGTGTCTAACTCAGGGTGGTGTGGAGTGCAAAAAAACGATGGATTTAGGCCCAGATCCTTGTACTGGGATGAATGTATGACATTGTTCTACATTCTGTCCATCAACCGTGTTTTTTGCAATTTTCACCCCGAGTGGGCTGGGTATGCTCAGACGTGAGTCCCATGCTCTCCACACCACTGGAGTCAAGCTATCCAGGCTGATGAAGCCTGATAGCCAGAAAACGGTCCTTGGATGCTTGATTCCGGTCTGGGAAAGACATGGCTTGGTAGTTCGGACTGGACTGTTCCCATGAGGCACAGGGTCAGAGCTGATTTGCATATAGCCAGTGTCTAACCCAGGGTGGTGTGGAGTGCAAAAAAACAATGGATTTAGGCCCAGATCCTTGTACTGGGATGAATGTATGACATTGTTCTACATTCTGTCCATCAACTGTGTTTTTTGCAATTTTCACCCCGAGTGGGCTGGGTATGCTCAGACGTGAGTCCCATGCTCTCCACACCACTGGAGTCAAGATATCCAGGCTGATGAAGGCTGATAGCCAGAAACCGGTCCTTGGATGCTTGATCCTGGTCTGGGAAAGACATGGCTTGGTAGTTCGGACTGGACTGTTCCCATGAGGCACAGGGTCAGAGCTGATTTGCATATAGCCAGTGTCTAACCCAGGGTGGTGTGGAGTGCAAAAAAACAATGGATTTAGGCCCAGATCCTTGTACTGGGATGAATGTATGACATTGTTCTACAGTCTGTCCATCAACTGTGTTTTTTGCAATTTTCACCCCGAGTGGGCTAGGTATGCTCAGACGTGAGTCCCATGCTCTCAACACCACTGGAGTCAAGGTATCCAGTCTGATGAAGGCTGATAGCCAGAAACCGGTCCTTGGAAAACTTGATTCCGGTCTGGGAAAGACATGGCTTGGTAGTTCGGACTGGACTGTTCCCATGAGGCACAGGGTCAGAGCTGATTTGCATATAGCCAGTGTCTAACCCAGGGTGGTGTGGAGTGCAAAAAAACGATGGATTTAGGCCCAGATCCTTGTACTGGGATGAATGTATGACATTGTTCTACATTCTGTCCATCAACTGTGTTTTTTGCAATTTTCACCCCGAGTGGGCTGGGTATGCTCAGACGTGAGTCCCATGCTCTCCACACCACTGGAGTCAAGCTATTCAGGCTGATGAAGGCTGATAGCCAGAAACCGGTCCTTGGTTGCTTGATTCCCGTCTGGGAAAGACATGGCTTGGTAGTTCGGACTGGACTGTTCCCATGAGGCACAGGGTCAGAGCTGATTTGCATATAGCCAGTGTCTAACCCAGGGTGGTTTGGAGTGCAAAAAAAACGATGGATTTAGGCCCAGATCCTTGTACTGGGATGAATGTATGACATTGTTCTACATTCTGTCCATCAACTGTGTTTTTTGCAATTTTCACCCCGAGTGGGCTGGATATGCTCAGACGTGAGTCCCATGCTCTCCACACCACTGGAGTCAAGCTATTCAGGCTGATGAAGGCTGATAGCCAGAAACCGGTCCTTGGTTGCTTGATTCCCGTCTGGGAAAGACATGGCTTGGTAGTTCGCACTGGACTGTTCCCATGAGGCACAGGGTCAGAGCTGATTTGCATATAGCCAGTGTCTAACCCAGGGTGGTGTGGAGTGCAAAAAAACGATGGATTTAGGCCCAGATCCTTGTACTGGGACGAATGTATGACATTGTTCTGCATTCTGTCCATCAACTGTGTTTTTTGCAATTTTCACCCCGAGTGGGCTGGGTATGCTCCGACGTGAGTCCCATGCTCTCCACACCACTGGAGTCAAGCTATCCAGTCTGATGAAGGCTGATAGCCAGAAACCGTTCCTTGGAAAACTTGATTCCGGTCTGGGAAAGACATGGCTTGGTAGTTCGGACTGGACTGTTCCCATGAGGCACAGGGTCAGAGCTGATTTGCATATAGCCAGTGTCTAACCCAGGGTGGTGTGGAGTGCAAAAAAACGATGGATTTAGGCCCAGATCCTTGTACTGGGATGAATGTATGACATTGTTCAACATTCTGTCCATCAACTGTGTTTTTTGCAATTTTCACCCCGAGTGGGCTGGGTATGCTCAGACGTGAGTCCCATGCTCTCCACACCACTGGAGTCAAGCTATCCAGGCTGATGAAGGCTGATAGCCAGAAACCGGTCCTTGGATGCTTGATTCCGGTCTGGGAAAGACATGGCTTGGTAGTTCGGACTGGACTGTTCCCATGAGGCACAGGGTCAGAGCTGATTTGCATATAGCCAGTGTCTAACCCAGGGTGGTGTGGAGTGCAAAAAAACGATGGATTTAGGCCCAGATCCTTGTACTGGGATGAATGTATGACATTGTTCTACATTCTGTCCATCAACTGTGTTTTTTGCAATTTTCACCCCGAGTGGGCTAGGTATGCTCAGACGTGAGTCCCATGCTCTCAACACCACTGGAGTCAAGGTATCCAGTCTGATGAAGGCTGATAGCCAGAAACTGGTCCTTGGAAAACTTGATTCCGGTCTGGGAAAGACATGGCTTGGTAGTTCGGACTGGACTGTTCCCATGAGGCACAGGGTCAGAGCTGATTTGCATATAGCCAGTGTCTAACCCAGGGTGGTGTGGAGTGCAAAAAAAATGATGGATTTAGGCCCAGATCCTTGTACTGGGATGAATGTATGACATTGTTCTACATTCTGTCCATCAACTGTGTTTTTTGCAATTTTCACCCCGAGTGGGCTGGGTATGCTCAGACGTGAGTCCCATGCTCTCCACACCACTGGAGTCAAGCTATCCAGGCTGATGAAGGCTGATAGCCAGAAACCGGTCCTTGGATGCTTGATCCTGGTCTGGGAAAGACATGGCTTGGTAGTTCGGACTGGACTGTTCCCATGAGGCACAGGGTCAGAGCTGATTTGCATATAGCCAGTGTCTAACCCAGGGTGGTGTGGAGTGCAAAAAAACGATGGATTTAGGCCCAGATCCTTGTACTGGGATGAATGTATGACATTGTTCTTCATTCTGTCCATCAACTGTGTTTTTTGCAATTTTCACCCCGAGTGGGCTGGGTATGCTCAGACGTGATTCCCATGCTCTCCACACCACTGGAGTCAAGCTATCCAGGCTGATGAAGGCTGATAGCCAGAAACCGGTCCGTGGATGCTTGATTCCGGTCTGGGAAAGACATGGCTTGGTAGTTCGGACTGGACTGTTCCCATGAGGCACAGGGTCAGAGCTGATTTGCATATAGCCAGTGTCTAACCCAGGGTGGTTTGGAGTGCAAAAAAAACGATGGATTTAGGCCCAGATCCTTGTACTGGGATGAATGTATGACATTGTTCTACATTCTGTCAATCAACTGTGTTTTTTGCAATTTTCACCCCGAGTGGGCTGGGTATGCTCAGACGTGAGTCCCATGCTCTCCACACCACTGGAGTCAAGCTATCCAGGCTGATGAAGGCTGATAGCCAGAAACCGGTCCTTGGTTGCTTGATTCCCGTCTGGGAAAGACATGGCTTGGTAGTTCTCACTGGACTGTTCCCATGAGGCACAGGGTCAGAGCTGATTTGCATATAGCCAGTGTCTAACCCAGGGTGGTGTGGAGTGCAAAAAAACGATGGATTTATGCCCAGATCCTTGTACTGGGATGAATGTATGACATTGTTCTGCATTCTGTCCATCAACTGTGTTTTTTGCAATTTTCACCCCGAGTGGGCTGGGTATGCTCCGACGTGAGTCCCATGCTCTCCACACCACTGGAGTCAAGCTATCCAGTCTGATGAAGGCTGATAGCCAGAAACCGTTCCTTGGAAAACTTGATTCCGGTCTGGGAAAGACATGGCTTGGTAGTTCGGACTGGACTGTTCCCATGAGGCACAGGGTTAGAGCTGATTTGCATATAGCCAGTGTCTAACCCAGGGTGGTGTGGAGTGCAAAAAAACGATGGATTTAGGCCCAGATCCTTGTACTGGGATGAATGTAGGACATTGTTCTACATTCTGTCCATCAACTGTGTTTTTTGCAATTTTCACCCCGAGTGGGCTGGGTATGCTCAGACGTGAGTCCCATGCTCTCCACACCACTGGAGTCAAGCTATCCAGGCTGATGAAGGCTGATAGCCAGAAACCGGTCCTTGGATGCTTGATTCCGGTCTGGGAAAGACATGGCTTGGTAGTTCGGACTGGACTGTTCCCATGAGGCACAGGGTCAGAGCTGATTTGCATATAGCCAGTGTCTAACCCAGGGTGGTGTGGAGTGCAAAAAAACAATGGATTTAGGCCCAGATCCTTGTACTGGGATGAATGTATGACATTGTTCTACATTCTGTCCATCAACTGTGTTTTTTGCAATTTTCACCCCGAGTGGGCTGGGTATGCTCAGACGTGAGTCCCATGCTCTCCACACCACTGGAGTCAAGCTATCCAGGCTGATGAAGGCTGATAGCCAGAAACCGGTCCTTGGATGCTTGATCCTGGTCTGGGAAAGACATGACTTGGTAGTTCGGACTGGACTGTTCCCATGAGGCACAGGGTCAGAGCTGATTTGCATATAGCCAGTGTCTAACCCAGGGTGGTGTGGAGTGCAAAAAAACGATGGATTTAGGCCCAGATCCTTGTACTGGGATGAATGTATGACATTGTTCTACATTCTGTCCATCAACTGTGTTTTTTGCAATTTTCACCCCGAGTGGGCTGGGTATGCTCAGACGTGAGTCCCATGCTCTCCACACCACTGGAGTCAAGCTATCCAGGCTGATGAAGGCTGATAGCCAGAAACCGGTCCTTGGATGCTTGATTCCGGTCTGGGAAAGACATGGCTTGGTAGTTCGGACTGGACTGTTCTCATGAGGCACAGGGTCAGAGCTGATTTGCATATAGCCAGTGTCTAACCCAGGGTGGTGTGGAGTGCAAAAAAACAATGGATTTAGGCCCAGATCCTTGTACTGGGATGAATGTATGACATTGTTCTACAGTCTGTCCATCAACTGTGTTTTTTGCAATTTTCACCCCGAGTGGGCTGGGTATGCTCAGACGTGAGACCCATGCTCTCCACACCACAGGAGTCAAGCTATCCAGGCTGATGAAGGCTGATAGCCTGAAACCGGTCCTTGGATGCTTGATTCCGGTCTGGGAAAGACATGGCTTGGTAGTTCGGACTGGACTGTTCCCATGAGGCACAGGGTCAGAGCTGATTTGCATATAGCCAGTGTCTAACCCAGGGTGGTGTGGAGTGCAAAAAAACGATGGATTTAGGCCCAGATCCTTGTACTGGGATGAATGTATGACATTGTTCTACATTCTGTCCATCAACTGTGTTTTTTGCAATTTTCTCCCCGAGTGGGCTAGGTATGCTCAGACGTGAGTCCCATGCTCGCCACACCACTGGAGTCAAGGTATCCAGTCTGATGAAGGCTGATAGCCAGAAACCGGTCCTTGGAAAACTTGATTCCGGTCTGGGAAAGACATGGCTTGGTAGTTCGGACTGGACTGTTCCCATGAGGCACAGGGTCAGAGCTGATTTGCATATAGCCAGTGTCTAACCCAGGGTGGTGTGGAGTGCAAAAAAACGATGGATTTAGGCCCAGATCCTTGTACTGGGATGAATGTATGACATTGTTCTACATTCTGTCCATCAACTGTGTTTTTTGCAATTTTCACCCCGAGTGGGCTGGGTATGCTCAGACGTGAATCCCATGCTCTCCACACCACTGGAGTCAAGCATTCCAGGCTGATGAAGGCTGATAGCCAGAAACCGGTCCTTGGATGCTTGATTCCGGTCTGGGAAAGACATGTATTGGTAGTTCGGACTGGACTGTTCCCATGAGGCACAGGGTCAGAGCTGATTTGCATATAGCCAGTGTCTAACCCAGGTTGGTGTGGAGTGCAACAAAATGATGGATTTAGGCCCAGATCCTGGTACTGGGATGAATGTATGACATTGTTCTACATTCTGTCCATCAACTGTGTTTTTTGCAATTTTCACCCCGAGTGGGCTGGGTATGCTCAGACGTGAGTCCCATGCTCTCCACACCACTGGAGTCAAGCTATCCAGGCTGATGAAGGCTGATAGCCAGAAACCGGTCCTTGGATGCTTGATTCCAGTCTGGGAAAGACATGGCTTGGTAGTTCGGACTAGACTGTTCCCATGAGGCACAGGGTCAGAGCTGATTTGCATATATCCAGTGTCTAACCCAGGGTGGTGTGGAGTGCAAAAAAACGATGGATTTAGGCCCAGATCCTTGTACTGGGATGAATGTATGACATTGTTCTACATTCTGTCCATCAACTGTGTTTTTTGCAATTTTCACCCCGAGTGGGCTGGGTATGCTCAGACGTGAGTCCCATGCTCTCCTCACCACTGGAGTCAAGGTATCCAGGCTGATGAAGGCTGATAGCCAGAAACCGGTCCGAGGATGCTTGATTCCGGTCTGAGAAAGACATGGCTTGGTAGTTCGGACTGGAATGTTCCCATGAGGCACAGGGTCAGAGCTGATTTGCATATAGCCAGTGTCTAACCCTGGGTGGTGTGGAGTGCAAAAAAACGATGGATTTAGGCCCAGATCCTTGTACTGGGATGAATGTATGACATTGTTCTACATTCTGTCCATCAACTGTGTTTTTTGCAATTTTCACCCCGAGTGGGCTGGGTATGCTCAGACGTGAGTCCCATGCTCTCCACACCACTGGAGTCAAGCTATCCAGGCTGATGAAGGCTGATAGCCAGAAACCGGTCCTTGGATGCTTGATTCCGGTCTGGGAAAGACATGGCTTTGAAGAAAAGTCAGCCCATAACACACCTGTTGCCGAGGCTGCTGGCGCAGGACGCCTCTTAGTTCCCATCTTGAACAATTACCAAATAAAGAGACGGGCGCTGGAAGCAGGAAGACAAGAATAGAGTTTTATTTCTCATGAGGAGAGCCTGTCATTTCGGACACTCGCATAGTGTCTTCAGGAGGTGCTCTAACAAGTTCTCTGAGGCTTCGTCTTTTATACACATGTTTATGATGCACAAACATTCCTTATTACAATAAAGACGCTTTGAAGTGGGAAAAGGCATGCTTGGAATCCCAGCTTCAGGCCTATTCCCATACCAGTTGCTCAGATATCATCCTCCCCTCCTGAATGTAACAAGAGATTGTGACCTCTCAGCTGGACATTCCTACAGGGCACGAGGGCAGGAGGGGATGATCAGGTCAAAGGTTGGTCAGGTGATAAGGTCGGACACTTCGGTTGGTGTATCACGGTTTTGTTATGCTGGGCAGGGAAAAGGGGGATGTACATCCACTAGGCTTGGTCTTAGGACTTGGGACCGGGTCGAGAGGTCAAGTGCAGCCGGGGGGGGGGGGGGGGGTTGTCAGCTGAGGGGAAGGGTGTTCCTGGGAGGAAATGGGGGGTGTGGGTCAAGCAGGAGTGCTACTTCTAGAGCAGGGTCACGCAGAGGGAGAGGGTCTTGTGGCCGTTGCATGAGCAGTGCGCGCGGGGAGGGGTGTCGGGGTTTAGCAAACGGTCAGAGAGGCCATGGTGCCTAAAATAGCTGTCGTGTACATATGTGCATGGGTCTTATGCTGGCGGGATAACACAGTCAGTGTTTCGTAATTATTCGTTCTGCTTACAACAAGGGGTACAGTGAACACAAATGAACGCCGCTTATGTACACATACATTGCCATTTTCAACAGTCGCCGCTTTTTTTACATAAGCAAGTTCAATTCTATATAGTCGATACGATAGGCAGAATGCAATATATGTTAATTTACATTTGTTGGGTTCTTCATACAAGTCTAGAGATCGGTATTATACTTTAGTCGGGGTTAATCAAGAAAAACGTTCAGACACATTATAGAATCATGTTCTGACTTTCTCTCCGCTGACATCAAAATACAGTAGAAAGAGCTCTGATACCTTCGGGTCTTGTCAGTGCTATAAGAGACCTTTGGAAAACTAAATGCATGAGTGATCGATGAAACATTTAAGAAAGCAATACAAAATGGCTGAGGGAGGAGTTCAAGTTGATACAAGCAATTTGGTCAAGGGGGTGAGTAGAAAGTTCAGGAAGGGGGGTTTTCGTCACAATTTCTTTTTTAACAGAGTCCGTCTTCTTTTGTTGGCGCTGTTGAGCACCGGCGGTGGAGCTATAGGTCCAGCTCGGATTCATCCTTACACGTTGCAGGGTGCGATCAGTCCTCTGCTGTTAGATCACAGTCCTGTTTCTTAACTGATTTTCTTAGGGGTGCCTCATGCTGGGCACCTGCGTGTCTTTCTTTTTCCGTGGCAAAACCTCATTCTATAGTCAAAAGTTATGCGAAAAGTGTGATGTTGTTGAATAATCAAGGGAAGAGAGGGCGGAGTGGGATCAGATCTTTGAGCACATCAAGGGACCAAAAGGAGCAAAAGATGACGACCAGGCAGGCCCATCAGTCGGGCTCAAAAAGGGACGGGGACTTCAGGCACGAGTGGGTCAGCAAATCGAGGGCTTCAAGGCGGCCCTTTATTCCTTCATCTGCCGAGTTTGAGAGTGGTGCCTCGTCCCGCGTCTAGTTGCTCGGTGGCTCCACCTTTGGTCGCGGTCACACGTGCTTCATGATCTGTGGCCAGGCTGTGCGTCACGTCCAGCTCCTCTCCTCCGGTGATTGTATCTTTGAATGGGTAAAAAATAAGTTTTAGAAAAACTGGCAGGAGAAAACATTTATACATCTCAATTCCGTCCCCAATCCTATGTAGGTGGGAGATAAGTTCATCGGTCACAGTCAGAAGTCATCACTTATGGAGTAAGTAGGAGGGCATTACCATTGAATTCATAAACCTGTTTGGCGTTCATTCGTGACGTATGTGGAGAGAAATTGGACCTTTATACACAGTGTATTATATCAAACTCAAAATCGAGTCCTTATGTAGAGACTCGCCATTTTTTTTTTTTTTTTAACCCAAGTACCGACAATCTTACATTTCCCTTTGGGGTCGGCTAACTCTTGCAAGCAGGGGCGTTATCGTCATGAAGAAGGGGGAGGGGGCAGATGTTAAACATGCTTTTCTTGGGGAGCGACCGTTAATCAAGGTCATCAATTACGCTTCGAGGGTAGCTGACATGAAGCTGGGGTTAATCGGGGGAAACGGGGACGCTTTGGACAGGGAGCTGGGGTCAATCGGGAGAAGCGGGGCCGCTTTGGACATCCGCACTTAAGTGCAGAGGGGTGAAGTGATCGGTGCATTGGGAATTGCATTTCTAGCGAACTGGAAAACAGAAGGCCATTGACGTTATAGTCCCCCTATAAAAGGCCAGATTAGGGGACATCCGTCGTCTTACCTGTCCTTTCCTTCATTACCAACTCGGGTTCTATCGTTTTGCAGAAAGGAGAGGTAGTAATATGGCAAGTCACAATCGTTTTTAGTTCCTGTCAATTTTGCCGAACACCTTTGTGTTCGAGGAGACCCAATTAAGTTTTGTGCCGGGGGGCACAACGTCACCATACAAGGAAAGAGGGAACAGGGGGCTTTTGGAGAGAGAGAGAGAGGAAGAGAGAGTGAGAGAGAGAGAGAGAGAGAGAGAGAGAGAGAGAGAGAGAGAGAGAGAGAGAGAGAGAGACCGCACTCTAAATGGTCCATTCGGTACACGTATGACATGGAGAGAGAAAGAGAGAGAGAGAGAGAGAGAGAGAGAGAGAGACGTGTACAATAATGGGTCATTCAGTGCGCGCACAACACAGAACAACAGGGGTTAAGTAATACGGAAACACAGGCAGAGGGATGACGTAGCTCCATACATTACGTACACACATACTCAGGTGAGGGAGACAGTACATGTATTATATACAAAAATCCAAGACAAGACATATAACCGTTATTGGCCATAATGCTCTCTTCCTGTATGCTGCGCATCCTTAGCATCCTACGCTCTTTTTACCCTTTTCTTTCCTTTTATTGTCGGCTGCCTTTACTGGTCTTTGTGGTTGTACACACTTACGCCTTTGGCAACCAGTCAAGAACTAACCTGGTCGGGCTAATGTGTCTCCAGGCTGAGGCAACAGTGGGTGTCAGTCGGGGGAACAATAGGGCAGCTTTGAGTTTCCGGTCCATGAGGGTGCGGAAAGGATGTAGTAATTTCCAAACACTGACAACATTCCTAGTCCTCCAAGCGGAGGGTACTAGAGTAAACCTCACCTCAGAATATTCTTTAAACCTTTCCCTATTTAGTTAAGTGTAGAGTGCTTAATCATGAGTGCACATTATTTTTGGTTGTATTATTCGGGGTGCGTAGGCACCATAATCGAACGCCTTTTTCCCGTCTCTTCGTCCGTTAGATCACCATTTTCTTTATCGTATTTTTAATCGATGTTCCAAAGTGACCTGCAGAAAGAGGGAAAAAAAAGGGGGCGGGGGCAGCATTTAAAAACACATCAGCGCGCATAAACCCGAAAAGGCTTTTACTTACTACATACTCGGTCTATCTCCACGGAACGCAGTTCTTGCCAACTCGGCATTTAAGCCCAGATGAACCTTTTAGTGTGGGAGAGATGATTATCGGAAGCCGGTGGATAGCATAGGTCACCCAAGTGTGGTATTACGGACCGTATGTAGGGAGGCCAGGTGGCACTCCTTCGGGGCGACTTAGGGACATTTTAGCACAATTTTCCTGATACAGGTAGCATATAAAGTATAGACTGAATTCCAGGGTCTTTTAGCGGTTGCATTAGGCTGTACAAAAATGTGCAAAGTACATACAACAAAAACCTGGACCATTCATATTTGCAATATTTCTGCGTACTATACTTTTTAACCCTTAACTAATCGAGCTGAGCCATTTCACCTGTAATTCAGTTATATCGGAAACAGTGGTCAGTTATTCAAGACTTACCAATTCACACGTGACAACTACGTACGTTTTTCTCCAAAAATCTTTAATAAAAAATGTCGGTGCATAAATATGGGTCTACAACCCTGTGGGCCGGCCAAAACTGTACATGTGGGGGTACCTATTAGTGCAAAACCTAATGGAGTTGGTGGTCATTGAAAAAAGTGCGACAAGTGCAATAAAATCATATCGAAACTTCAGTGTGAGCGAGTATCATAAGTGTTGAAATTCGAACTTTCAATAGTCATGATGCGCCAAACTTAACAACAATTCATTGTCCGAATGTTCAACCAGCACCCATCTCGCTTTAATTCATTGTCCGAACACATAATCAGTACCCATCCCATATCAATTCATTGTGTTTAAAAACTGTATACATATTTCATGACATCAAGGCTGAGCAATCGGGGTACAACAAGGAGTTGAAAGTTTCATTTGTACCAGCGCCATTTTGGGTGCGGCCAGGCAGATCCAGGCACAGTCAAAACCTCCACCAACTCGTGGTTGGCCCAGAACCTCTTTCGGCAGTCCAAAAAGTTCCGTTAAAGGGCAACAGAAAGGGATCGGCAGTATGAACCATCAGTCAAAAGGGGGGGGGGAAGCAACATTTTTCTACCGGGTCATACTGCGTTTTCACCGGAACTGATCCGAACTGTAGTCTGCAGGATTTTAGTCATTCAAATTGAGGCTGGCGTCAGCATGGGAGCGCCGACGTCCCGCGGCTACATTTTCATCGTTCCGCGGGCAGTTATGGCAGTCATTCCCCATCGGGGGTATCTGCGGGTGTCGGGGACTCCCGCGGCTCCTATAGAATCTTCAAGGTCGAGGAGAACTTTTATGATGGTGGAGTCAACAAGCAACCGGGCCATTCCTTCATGCTGGGCCCGCTCTTGCAAGGTCGACCGCCATTTTGAGAGTTCGGCAGCTACCGGCAATCGTGGGGTCAAATGAGCAGACGGGCTCCAACCTGTCGGGCGAGGCGTCGCAGCATCGCCACAGTGGACGAAACCCTGCTGGGTGAGTGGAGCGTCGCTGCACCGTAAGAGTGGACGAAGCCTTTGCCGGGTGCGAGGAGCGTCGCTGCACCGTAAGAGTGGACGAACCCTTTGCCGGGTGCGAGGAGCGTCGCTGCACCGTAAGAGTGGACGAACCCTTTGCCGGGTGCGAGGAGCGTTGGGGGTGCAGCTGGGGAGCCTTCACCTGGGGAGGTGGGAGAGGCTCGTTCGAGCCGCCTCTCCCTCCCGGTGCACCCCACGGCGTCTTGCTTGACATTTGTTATGGCCGGACCAGGCGATGAGGACGAGGGGGGGGGGTCGGAGGCATGTGCAAGACATCCCCCCCAGTGTTGTCGCAGCCATTATTGAAGAAGTGGGGACACCTGGCACGTTTCGGGCCGGGCCCACATTCGATGGCGGCCGGACGCTTCTTCGCCCTGGCCCCAGGAACGGGTCCCTTGGTTCATCCGGGGGACAGGCCTTGGCGTGTGGCCCCGCCTTCGGGCTATTCGCGTAGTGGTCCTTCCACCCCACCGCCCCTGACGGTTTTTGTAGACTTTAAAACGCCCAAAAACTACTAGAAAGTAGCCCAAAGTAGCCCAACATTGCTACTTTGGGGAAGGAAGGGCTGGAACGGCGTCAGGCAGACGGCGAAATGCATTGTGGGTTTCGTTTGTCGTTGCAGCAGTTTGTCATGTAAATAGTTGCTTAAATGTTTTTTTTTGTTTGTTAAAAAATAAAACGTGTTCACCTGTTACTTCGCTAGAGTGTTATATATTTTTCTATTATTCGCCTAAGTTTTGTCGTTAATTGGGCGGGGTGGGTGGTGGAGCCAAGCTGTCTCGAAGTCATAGCGTTAAGTTCGGCTTTCCTCACCAGTTTCATATTTCCTGAGGGGTTGTTCCCTATGTTTCCATTTCAGCGAGGTTGAAAAGAGATCTCATCAGCGGCCTACTGATTTCACTCTATTCCTTTTCTTTTCCCTAACGATTTTTATATATATATTTTTCTCTTTTATTTGCTAGCACGATACAGCGGCTAATCCGCATTTTTTTATTTGTCCTTTTGTATTAGGGGTACCCTCCTGGCCGAGCCAGATGACCTACCTCCAATAAATGGTCCGGGTGGAACTGGTTTACCAATCAGTGGGGAGTAGATAGGCATGACAGATTACAACGGGGGACAAAGGTCCGCATTACCTACCCTTCCTTACTTGCAAAGACTAGACAGAACATTTCTATTCCACGTTATTTGCAAACAGAGAATGCCTCAAAAGAACTATTCCTTGAACAATAAATGTTCAGACAATCAATCAATCAGTGGGGAGAAAAACAGGCATGACGGATTACAACGGGGACAAAAGTCTGCATTACCTATCCTTCACTATCTGCAAAGGGAGGCAGAATATTCCTATTCTTCCCCGTTTGTAGACAGGGAATATCTCAAAGAGCAATAATCGATAAAAACCGATAACAAACAATCAATGGGGAGAAAGATAGGCATGACGGATTACAACGGGGACAAAAGTCTGCATTACCTACCCTTCACTATCTGCAAAGGGAGACAGAATATTCCTATTCTTCCCCGTTTGTAGACAGCGAATGTCTCAAAGAGCAACAGAGCAACCAATCAATCAGTGGGGAGAAAAATAGGCATGACGGATTACAACGGGGGACAAAAGTCCGCATTACCTATCCTTCACTATTTGCAAAGAGAGAGGAACGTTCCTATTCGTCGCTGTTTGCAAACAGAGAATGTCTCCAAGAGAACCAATACTTCAAGTAGCAACCGAGGCTAAATTAACCAATCAATGAACAATACCAGTATTTTAAATACTGATTTCCAATCAATCAATCAATCAATCAGATGGATAAAGCCATCCTACCAATCGGACGTAAAGACGTCCTACTTAACCTTACCCGGACCGGACCATGTGGGCAATTCTTCGCCTTCCTTTCTCCAGCGCCCCATCGTTCTCTTTCTCCATGTTTTTACCGCAGCATTCCTGTGGGATTCCAGTCAGGACAGTAGGTCACTTGGGAGAGGTCCGTTCAGAATCGGTGAAGTTCATTCAATCGGCAGCCGGACGAGGGCCCTCTCAAGGCAGGTATACTCCAATCGTTTAGATGTTCACCCCATCGTCTGGACCTCTCTTACCGGACCTTATGTCGCTGATAGGCCCCGCGTTGGGGCGCAAATTGAAGAAAAGTCAGCCCATAACACACCTGATGCCCAGGCTGCTGGCGCAGGACGCCTCTTAGTTCCCATCTTGAACAATTACCAAATAAAGAGACGGGCGCTGGAAGCAGGAAGACAAGAATAGAGTTTTATTTCTCATGAGGAGAGCCTGTCATTTCGGACACTCGCATAGTGTCTTCAGGAGGTGCTCTAACAAGTTCTCTGAGGCTTCGTCTTTTATACACATGTTTATGATGCACAAACATTCCTTATTACAATAAAGACGCTTTGAAGTGGGAAAAGGCATGCTTGGAATCCCAGCTTCAGGCCTATTCCCATACCAGTTGCTCAGATGTCATCCTCCCCTCCTGAATGTAACAAGAGATTGTGACCTCTCAGCTGGACATTCCTACAGGGCACGAGGGCAGGAGGGGATGATCAGGTCAAAGGTTGGTCAGGTGATAAGGTCGGACACTTCGGTTGGTGTATCACGGTTTTGTTATGCTGGGCAGGGAAAAGGGGGATGTACATCCACGAGGCTTGGTCTTAGGACTTGGGACCGGGTCGAGAGGTCAAGTGCAGCCGGGGGGGGGGGTTGTCAGCTGAGGGGAAGGGTGTTCCTGGGAGGAAATGGGGGGGTGTGGGTCAAGCAGGAGTGCTACTTCTAGAGCAGGGTCACGCAGAGGGAGAGGGTCTTGTGGCCGTTGCATGAGCAGTGCGCGCGGGGAGGGGTGTCGGGGGTTTAGCAAACGGTCAGAGAGGCCATGGTGCCTAAAATAGCTGTTGTGTACATATGTGCATGGGTCTTATGCTGGCGGGATAACACAGTCAGTGTTTCGTAATTATTCGTTCTGCTTACAACAAGGGGTACAGTGAACACAAATGAACGCCGCTTATGTACACATACATTGCCATTTTCAACAGCTTGGTAGTTCGGACTGGACTGTTCCCATGAGGCACAGGGTCAGAGCTGATTTGCATATAGCCAGTGTCTAACCCAGGGTGGTGTGGAGTGCAAAAAAACGATGGATTTAGGCCCAGATCCTTGTACTGGGATGAATGTATGACATTGTTCTACATTCAGTCCATCAACTGTGTTTTTTGCAATTTTCACCCCAAGTGGGCTGGGTATGCTCAGACGTGAGTCCCATGCTCTCCACACCACTGGAGTCAAGCTATCCAGGCTGATGAAGGCTGATAGCCAGAAACCGGTCCTTGGATGCTTGATTCCCGTCTGGGAAAGACATGGCTTGGTAGTTCGGACTGGACTGTTCCCATGAGGCACAGGGTCAGAGCTGATTTGCATATAGCCAGTGTCTAACCCAGGGTGGTGTGGAGTGCAAAAAAATGATGGATTTAGGCCCAGATCCTTGTACTGGGATGAATGTATGACATTGTTCTACATTCTGTCCATCAACAGTGTTTTTTGCAATTTTCACCCCGAGTGGGCTGGGTATGCTCAGACGTGAGTCCCATGCTCTCCACACCACTGGAGTCAAGTTATCCAGGCTGATGAAGGCTGATAGCCAGAAACCGATCCTTGGATGCTTGATTCCGGTCTGGGAAAGACATGGATTGGTAGTTCGGACTGGACTGTTCCCATGAGGCACAGGGTCAGAGCGGATTTGCACACAGCCAGTGTCTAACCCAGGGTGGTGTGGAGTGCAAAAAAACGATGGATTTAGGCCCAGACCCTTGTACTGGGATGAATGTATAACATTGTTCTACATTCTGTCCATTAACTGTGTTTTTTGCAATTTTCACCCCGAGTGGGCTGTGTATGCTCAGACGTGAGTCCCATGCTCTCCACACCACTGGAGTCAAGCTATCCAGGCTGACGAAGGCTGATAGCCAGAAGCCGGTCCTTGGATGCTTGATTCCGGTCTGGGAAAGACATGGCTTGGTAGTTCGGACTGGACTGTTCCCATGAGGCACAGGGTCAGAGCTGATTTGCATATAGCCAGTGTCTAACCCAGGTTGGTGTGGAGTGCAACAAAACGATGGATTTAGGCCCAGATCCTTGTACTGGGATGAATGTATGACATTGTTCTACATTCTGTCCATCAACTGTGTTTTTTGCAATTTTCACCCCGAGTAGGCTGGGTATGCTCAGACGTGAGTCCCATGCTCTCCACACCACTGGAGTCAAGCTATCCAGGCTGATGAAGGCTGATAGCCAGAAACCGGTCCTTGGATGCTTGATTCCGGTCTGGGAAAGACATGGCTTGGTAGTTCGGACTGGACTGTTCCCATGAGGCACAGGGTCAGAGCTGATTTGCATATAGCCAGTGTCTAACCCAGGGTGGTGTGGAGTGCAAAAAAACGATGGATTTAGGCCCAGATCCTTGTACTGGGATGAATGTATGACATTGTTCTTCATTCTGTCCATCAACTGTGTTTTTTGCAATTTTCACCCCGAGTGGGCTGGGTATGCTCAGACGTGATTCCCATGCTCTCCACACCACTGGAGTCAAGCTATCCAGGCTGATGAAGGCTGATAGCCAGAAACCGGTCCTTGGATGCTTGATTCCGGTCTGGGAAAGACATGGCTTGGTAGTTCGGACTGGACTGTTCCCATGAGGCACAGGGTCAGAGCTGATTTGCATATAGCCAGTGTCTAACCCAGGGTGGTTTGGAGTGCAAAAAAAACGATGGATTTAGGCCCAGATCCTTGTACTGGGATGAATGTATGACATTGTTCTACATTCTGTCCATCAACTGTGTTTTTTGCAATTTTCACCCCGAGTGGGCTGGGTATGCTCAGACGTGAGTCCCATGCTCTCCACACCACTGGAGTCAAGCTATCCAGGCTGATGAAGGCTGATAGCCAGAAACCGGTCCCTGGATGCTTGATTCCCGTCTGGGAAAGACATGGCATGGTAGTTCACACTGGACTGTTCCCATGAGGCACAGGGTCAGAGCTGATTTGCATATAGCCAGTGTCTAACCCAGGGTGGTGTGGAGTGCAAAAAAACGATGGATTTAGGCCCAGATCCTTGTACTGGGATGAATGTATGACATTGTTCTACATTCTGTCCATCAACCGTGTTCTTTGCAATTTTCACCCCGAGTGGGCTGGGTATGCTCAGACGTGAGTCCCATGCTCTCCACACCACTGGAGTCAAGATATCCAGGCTGATGAAGGCTGATAGCCAGAAACCGGTCCTTGGATGCTTGATTCCGGTCTGGGAAAGACATGGCTTGGTAGTTCGGACTGGACTGTTCCCATGAGGCACAGGGTCAGAGCTGATTTGCATATAGCCAGTGTCTAACCCAGGGTGGTGTGGAGTGCAAAAAAACAATGGATTTAGGCCCAGATCCTTGTACTGGGATGAATGTATGACATTGTTCTACATTCTGTCCATCAACTGTGTTTTTTGCAATTTTCACCCCGAGTGGGCTGGGTATGCTCAGACGTGAGTCCCATGCTCTCCACACCACTGGAGTCAAGCTATCCAGGCTGATGAAGGCTGATAGCCAGAAACCGGTCCTTGGATGCTTGATCCTGGTCTGGGAAAGACATGGCTTGGTAGTTCGGACTGGACTGTTCCCATGAGGCACAGTGTCAGAGCTGATTTGCATATAGCCAGTGTTTAACCCAGGGTGGTGTGGAGTGCAAAAAAACGATGGATTTAGGCCCAGATCCTTGTACTGGGATGAATGTATGACATTGTTCTACATTCTGTCCATCAACTGTGTTTTTTGCAATTTTCACCCCGAGTGGGCTGGGTATGCTCAGACGTGAGTCCCATGCTCTCCACACCACTGGAGTCAAGCTATCCAGGCTGATGAAGGCTGATAGCCAGAAACCGGTCCTTGGATGCTTGATTCCGGTCTGGGAAAGACATGGCTTGGTAGTTCGGACTGGACTGTTCTCATGAGGCACAGGGTCAGAGCTGATTTGCATATAGCCAGTGTCTAACCCAGGGTGGTGTGGAGTGCAAAAAAACAATGGATTTAGGCCCAGATCCTTGTACTGGGATGAATGTATGACATTGTTCTACAGTCTGTCCATCAACTGTGTTTTTTGCAATTTTCACACCGAGTGGGCTGGGTATGCTCAGACGTGAGACCCATGATCTCCACACCACAGGAGTCAAGCTATCCAGGCTGATGAAGGCTGATAGCCAGAAACCGGTCCTTGGATGCTTGATTCCGGTCTGGGAAAGACATGGCTTGGTAGTTCGGACTGGACTGTTCCCATGAGGCACAGGGTCAGAGCTGATTTGCATATAGCCAGTGTCTAACCCAGGGTGGTGTGGAGTGCAAAAAAACGATGGATTTAGGCCCAGATCCTTGTACTGGGATGAATGTATGACATTGTTCTACATTCTGTCCATCAACTGTGTTTTTTGCAATTTTCACCCCGAGTGGGCTAGGTATGCTCAGACGTGAGTCCCATGCTCTCCACACCACTGGAGTCAAGGTATCCAGTCTGATGAAGGCTGATAGCCAGAAACCGGTCCTTGGAAAACTTGATTCCGGTCTGGGAAAGACATGGCTTGGTAGTTCGGACTGGACTGTTCCCATGAGGCACAGGGTCAGAGCTGATTTGCATATAGCCAGTGTCTAACCCAGGGTGGTGTGGAGTGCAAAAAAATGATGGATTTAGGCCCAGATCCTTGTACTGGGATGAATGTATGACATTGTTCTACATTCTGTCCATCAACTGTGTTTTTTGCAATTTTCACCCCGAGTGGGCTGGGTATGCTCAGACGTGAGTCCCATGCTCTCCACACCACTGGAGTCAAGCTATCCAGGCTGATGAAGGCTGATAGCCAGAAACCGGTCCTTGGATGCTTGATCCTGGTCTGGGAAAGACATGGCTTGGTAGTTCAGACTGGACTGTTCCCATGAGGCACAGGGTCAGAGCTGATTTGCATATAGCCAGTGTCTAACCCAGGGTGGTTTGGAGTGCAAAAAAAACGATGGATTTAGGCCCAGATCCTTGTACTGGGATGAATGTATGACATTGTTCTACATTCTGTCCATCAACTGTGTTTTTTGCACTTTTCACCCGATTGGGCTGGGTATGCTCAGACGTGAGTCCCATGCTCTCCACACCACTGGAGTCAAGCTATCCAGGCTGATGAAGGCTGATAGCCAGAAACCGGTCCTTGGATGCTTGATTCCGGTCTGGGAAAGACATGGCTTGGTAGTTCGGACTGGACTGTTCTCATGAGGCACAAGGTCAGAGCTGATTTGCATATAGCCAGTGTCTAACCCAGGGTGGTGTGGAGTGCAAATAAACAATGGATTTAGGCCCAGATCCTTGTACTGGGATGAATGTATGACATTGTTCTACATTCTGTCCATCAACTGTGTTTTTTGCAATTTTCACCCCGAGTGGGCTAGGTATGCTCAGACGTGAGTCCCATGCTCTCCACACCACTGGAGTCAAGGTATCCAGTCTGATGAAGGCTGATAGCCAGAAACCGGTCCTTGGAAAACTTGATTCCGGTCTGGGAAAGACATGGCTTGGTAGTTCGGACTGGACTGTTCCCATGAGGCACAGGGTCAGAGCTGATTTGCATATAGCCAGTGTCTAACCCAGGGTGGTGTGGAGTGCAAAAAAACGATGGATTTAGGCCCAGATCCTTGTACTGGGATGAATGTATGACATTGTTCTACATTCTGTCCATCAACTGTGTTTTTTGCAATTTTCACCCCGAGTGGGCTGGGTATGCTCAGACGTGAGTCCCATGCTCTCCACACCACTGGAGTCAAGCTATCCAGGCTGATGAAGGCTGATAGCCAGAAACTGGTCCTTGGATGCTTGATCCTGGTCTGGGAAAGACGTGGCTTGGTAGTTCGGACTGGACTGTTCCCATGAGGCACAGGGTCAGAGCTGATTTGCATATAGCCAGTGTCTAACCCAGGGTGGTGTGGAGTGCAAAAAAACGATGGATTTAGGCCCAGATCCTTGTACTGGGATGAATGTATGACATTGTTCTACATTCTGTCCATCAACTGTGTTTTTGCAATTTTCACCCCGAGTGGGCTGGGTATGGTCAGACGTGAGTCCCATGCTCTCCACACCACTGGAGTCAAGCTATCCAGGCTGATGAAGGCTGATAGCCAGAAACCGGTCCTTGGATGCTTGATTCCGGTCTTGGAAAGACATGGCTTGGTAGTTCGGACTAGAATGTTCCCCTGAGGCACAGGGTCAGAGCTGATTTGCATATAGCCAGTGTCTAACCCTGGGTGGTGTGGAGTGCAAAAAAACGATGGATTTAGGCCCAGATCCTTGTACTGGGATGAATGTATGACATTGTTCTACATTCTGTCCATCAACTGTGTTTTTTGCAATTTTCACCCCGAGTGGGCTGGGTATGCTCAGACGTGAGTCCAATGCTCTCCACACCACTGGAGTCAAGCTATCCAGGCTGATGAAGGCTGATAGCCAGAAACCGGTCCTTGGATGCTTGATTCCAGTCTGGGAAAGACATGGCTTGGTAGTTCGGACTGGACTGTTCCCATGAGGCACAGGGTCAGAGCTGATTTGCATATAGCCAGTGTCTAACCCAGGGTGGTGTGGAGTGCAAAAAAACGATGGATTTAGGCCCAGATCCTTGTACTGGGATGAATGTATGACATTGTTCTACATTCTGTGCATCAACTGTGTTTTTTGCAATTTTCACCCCGAGTGGGCTGGGTATGCTCAGACGTGAGTCCCATGCTCTCCACACCACTGGAGTCAAGCTATCCAGGCTGATGAAGGCTGATAGCCAGAAACCGGTCCTTGGATGCTTGATTCCGGTCTTGGAAAGACATGGCTTGGTAGTTCGGACTGGACTGTTCCCATGAGGCACAGGGTCAGAGCTGATCTGCATATAGCCAGTGTCTAACCCAGGGTGGTGTGGAGTGCAAAAAAAGATGGATTTAGGCCCAGATCCTTGTACTGGGATGAATGTATGACATTGTTCTACATTCTGTCCATCAACTGTGTTTTTTGCAATTTTCACCCCGAGTGGGCTGGGTATGCTCAGACGTGAGTCCCATGCTCTCCACACCACTGGAGTCAAGCTATCCAGGCTGATGAAGGCTGATAGCCAGAAACCGGTCCTTGGATGCTTGATTCCGGTCTGGGAAAGACATGGCTTGGTAGTTCGGACTGGACTGTTCTCATGAGGCACAGGGTCAGAGCTGATTTGCATATAGCCAGTGTCTAACCCAGGGTGGTGTGGAGTGCAAAAAAACAATGGATTTAGGCCCAGATCCTTGTACTGGGATGAATGTATGACATTGTTCTACAGTCTGTCCATCAACTGTGTTTTTTGCAATTTTCACCCCGAGTGGGCTGGGTATGCTCAGACGTGAGACCCATGCTCTCCACACCACAGGAGTCAAGCTATCCAGGCTGATGAAGGCTGATAGCCAGAAACCGGTCCTTGGATGCTTGATTCCGGTCTGGGAAAGACATGGCTTGGTAGTTCGGACTGGACTGTTCCCATGAGGCACAGGGTCAGAGCTGATTTGCATATAGCCAGTGTCTAACCAAGGGTGGTGTGGAGTGCAAAAAAATGATGGATTTAGGCCCAGATCCTTGTACTGGGATGAATGTATGACATTGTTCTACATTCTGTCCATCAACTGTGTTTTTTGCAATTTTCACCCCGAGTGGGCTAGGTATGCTCAGACGTGAGTCCCATGCTCTCCACACCACTTGAGTCAAGGTATCCAGTCTGATGAAGGCTGATAGCCAGAAACCGGTCCTTGGAAAACTTGATTCCGGTCTGGGAAAGACATGGCTTGGTAGTTCGGACTGGACTGTTCCCATGAGGCACAGGGTCAGAGCTGATTTGCATATAGCCAGTATCTAACCCAGGGTGGTGTGGAGTGCAAAAAAACGATGGATTTAGGCCCAGATCCTTGTACTGGGATGAATGTATGACATTGTTCTTCATTCTGTCCATCAACTGTGTTTTTTGCAATTTTCACCCCGAGTGGGCTGGGTATGCTCAGACGTGATTCCCATGCTCTCCACACCACTGGAGTCAAGCTATCCAGGCTGATGAAGGCTGATAGCCAGAAACCGGTCCTTGGATGCTTGATTCCGGTCTGGGAAAGACATGGCTTGGTAGTTCGGACTGGACTGTTCCCATGAGGCACAGGGTCAGAGCTGATTTGCATATAGCCAGTGTCTAACCCAGGGTGGTTTGGAGTGCAAAAAAAACGATGGATTTAGGCCCAGATCCTTGTACTGGGATGAATGTATGACATTGTTCTACATTCTGTCCATCAACTGTGTTTTTTGCAATTTTCACCCCGAGTGGGCTGGGTATGCTCAGACGTGAGTCCCATGCTCTCCACACCACTGGAGTCAAGCTATCCAGGCTGATGAAGGCTGATAGCCAGAAACCGGTCGCTGGATGCTTGATTCCCGTCTGGGAAAGACATGGCATGGTAGTTCGCACTGGACTGTTCCCATGAGGCACAGGGTCAGAGCTGATTTGCATATAGCCAGTGTCTAACCCAGGGTGGTGTGGAGTGCAAAAAAACGATGGATTTAGGCCCAGATCCTTGTACTGGGATGAATGTATGACATTGTTCTACATTCTGTCCATCAACCGTGTTTTTTGCAATTTTCACCCCGAGTGGGCTGGGTATGCTCAGACGTGAGTCCCATGCTCTCCACACCACTGGAGTCAAGATATCCAGGCTGATGAAGGCTGATAGCCAGAAACCGGTCCTTGGATGCTTGATTCCGGTCTGGGAAAGACATGGCTTGGTAGTTCGGACTGGACTGTTCCCATGAGGCACAGGGTCAGAGCTGATTTGCATATAGCCAGTGTCTAACCCAGGGTGGTGTGGAGTGCAAAAAAACAATGGATTTAGGCCCAGATCCTTGTACTGGGATGAATGTATGACATTGTTCTACATTCTGTCCATCAACTGTGTTTTTTGCAATTTTCACCCCGAGTGGGCTGGGTATGCTCAGACGTGAGTCCCATGCTCTCCACACCACTGGAGTCAAGCTATCCAGGCTGATGAAGGCTGATAGCCAGAAACCGGTCCTTGGATGCTTGATCCTGGTCTGGGAAAGACATGGCTTGGTAGTTCGGACTGGACTGTTCCCATGAGGCACAGTGTCAGAGCTGATTTGCATATAGCCAGTGTTTAACCCAGGGTGGTGTGGAGTGCAAAAAAACGATGGATTTAGGCCCAGATCCTTGTACTGGGATGAATGTATGACATTGTTCTACATTCTGTCCATCAACTGTGTTTTTTGCAATTTTCACCCCGAGTGGGCTGGGTATGCTCAGACGTGAGTCCCATGCTCTCCACACCACTGGAGTCAAGCTATCCAGGCTGATGAAGGCTGATAGCCAGAAACCGGTCCTTGGATGCTTGATTCCGGTCTGGGAAAGACATGGCTTGGTAGTTCGGACTGGACTGTTCTCATGAGGCACAGGGTCAGAGCTGATTTGCATATAGCCAGTGTCTAACCCAGGTTGGTGTGGAGTGCAACAAAATGATGGATTTAGGCCCAGATCCTTGTACTGGGATGAATGTATGACATTGTTCTACATTCTGTCCATCAACTGTGTTTTTTGCAATTTTCACCCCGACTGGGCTTGGTATGCTCAGACGTGAGTCCCATGCTCTCCACACCACTGGAGTCAAGCTATCCAGGCTGATGAAGGCTGATAGCCAGAAACCGGTCCTTGGATGCTTGATTCCAGTCTGGGAAAGACATGGCTTGGTAGTTCGGACTAGACTGTTCCCATGAGGCACAGGGTCAGAGCTGATTTGCATATATCCAGTGTCTAACCCAGGGTGGTGTGGAGTGCAAAAAAACGATGGATTTAGGCCCAGATCCTTGTACTGGGATGAATGTATGACATTGTTCTACATTCTGTCCATCAACTGTGTTTTTTGCAATTTTCACCCCGAGTGGGCTGGGTATGCTCAGACGTGAGTCCCATGCTCTCCTCACCACTGGAGTCAAGGTATCCAGGCTGATGAAGGCTGATAGCCAGAAACCGGTCCGAGGATGCTTGATTCCGGTCTGGGAAAGACATGGCTTGGTAGTTCGGACTGGAATGTTCCCATGAGGCACAGGGTCAGAGCTGATTTGCATATAGCCAGTGTCTAACCCTGGGTGGTGTGGAGTGCAAAAAAACGATGGATTTAGGCCCAGATCCTTGTACTGGGATGAATGTATGACATTGTTCTACATTCTGTCCATCAACTGTGTTTTTTGCAATTTTCACCCCGAGTGGGCTGGGTATGCTCAGACGTGAGTCCCATGCTCTCCACACCACTGGAGTCAAGCTATCCAGGCTGATGAAGGCTGATAGCCAGAAACCGGTCCTTGGATGCTTGATTCCGGTCTGGGAAAGACATGGCTTTGAAGAAAAGTCAGCCCATAACACACCTGTTGCCCAGGCTGCTGGCGCAGGACGCCTCTTAGTTCCCATCTTGAACAATTACCAAATAAAGAGACGGGCGCTGGAAGCAGGAAGACAAGAATAGAGTTTTATTTCTCATGAGGAGAGCCTGTCATTTCGGACACTCGCATAGTGTCTTCAGGAGGTGCTCTAACAAGTTCTCTGAGGCTTCGTCTTTTATACACATGTTTATGATGCACAAACATTCCTTATTACAATAAAGACGCTTTGAAGTGGGAAAAGGCATGCTTGGAATCCCAGCTTCAGGCCTATTCCCATACCAGTTGCTTAGATATCATCCTCCCCTCCTGAATGTAACAAGAGATTGTGACCTCTCAGCTGGACATTCCTACAGGGCACGAGGGCAGGAGGGGATGATCAGGTCAAAGGTTGGTCAGGTGATAAGGTCGGACACTTCGGTTGGTGTATCACGGTTTTGTTATGCTGGGCAGGGAAAAGGGGGATGTACATCCACTAGGCTTGGTCTTAGGACTTGGGACCGGGTCGAGAGGTCAAGTGCAGCCGGGGGGGGGGGGGGGGTTGTCAGCTGAGGGGAAGGGTGTTCCTGGGAGGAAATGGGGGGGTGTGGGTCAAGCAGGAGTGCTACTTCTAGAGCAGGGTCACGCAGAGGGAGAGGGTCTTGTGGCCGCTGCATGAGCAGTGCGCGCGGGGAGGGGTGTCGGGGTTTAGCAAACGGTCAGAGAGGCCATGGTGCCTAAAATAGCTGTCGTGTACATATGTGCATGGGTCTTATGCTGGCGGGATAACACAGTCAGTGTTTCGTAATTATTCGTTCTGCTTACAACAAGGGGTACAGTGAACACAAATGAACGCCGCTTATGTACACATACATTGCCATTTTCAACAGTCGCCGCTTTTTTTACATAAGCAAGTTCAATTCTATATAGTCGATACGATAGGCAGAATGCAATATATGTTAATTTACATTTGTTGGGTTCTTCATACAAGTCTAGAGATCGGTATTATACTTTAGTCGGGGTTAATCAAGAAAAACGTTCAGACACATTATAGAATCATGTTCTGACTTTCTCTCCGCTGACATCAAAATACAGTAGAAAGAGCTCTGATACCTTCGGGTCTTGTCAGTGCTATAAGAGACCTTTGGAAAACTAAATGCATGAGTGATCGATGAAACATTTAAGAAAGCAATACAAAATGGCTGAGGGAGGAGTTCAAGTTGATACAAGCAATTTGGTCAAGGGGGTGAGTAGAAAGTTCAGGAAGGGGGGTTTTCGTCACAATTTCTTTTTTAACAGAGTCCGTCTTCTTTTGTTGGCGCTGTTGAGCACCGGCGGTGGAGCTATAGGTCCAGCTCGGATTCATCCTTACACGTTGCAGGGTGCGATCAGTCCTCTGCTGTTAGATCACAGTCCTGTTTCTTAACTGATTTTCTTAGGGGTGCCTCATGCTGGGCACCTGCGTGTCTTTCTTTTTCTGTGGCAAAACCTCATTCTATAGTCAAAAGTTATGCGAAAAGTGTGATGTTGTTGAATAATCAAGGGAAGAGAGGGCGGAGTGGGATCAGATCTTTGAGCACATCAAGGGACCAAAAGGAGCAAAAGATGACGAGCAGGCAGGCCCATCAGTCGGGCTCAAAAAGGGACGGGGACTTCAGGCACGAGTGGGTCAGCAAATCGAGGGCTTCAAGGCGGCCCTTTATTCCTTCATCTGCCGAGTTTGAGAGTGGTGCCTCGTCCCGCGTCTAGTTGCTCGGTGGCTCCACCTTTGGTCGCGGTCACACGTGCTTCATGATCTGTGGCCAGGCTGGCGTCACGTCCAGCTCCTCTCCTCCGGTGATTGTATCTTTGAATGGGTAAAAAATAAGTTTTAGAAAAACTGGCAGGAGAAAACATTTATACATCTCAATTCCGTCCCCAATCCTATGTAGGTGGGAGATAAGTTCATCGGTCACAGTCAGAAGTCATCACTTATGGAGTAAGTAGGAGGGCATTACCATTGAATTCATAAACCTGTTTGGCGTTCATTCGTGACGTATGTGGAGAGAAATTGGACCTTTATACACAGTGTATTATATCAAACTCAAAATCGAGTCCTTATGTAGAGACTCGCCCTTTTTTTTTTTTTTTTTTTAACCCAAGTACCGACAATCTTACATTTCCCTTTGGGGTCGGCTAACTCTTGCAAGCAGGGGCGTTATCGTCATGAAGAAGGGGGAGGGGGCAGATGTTAAACATGCTTTTCTTGGGGAGCGACCGTTAATCAAGGTCATCAATTACGCTTCGAGGGTAGCTGACATGAAGCTGGGGTTAATCGGGGGAAACGGGGACGCTTTGGACAGGGAGCTGGGGTCAATCGGGAGAAGCGGGGCCGCTTTGGACATCCGCACTTAAGTGCAGAGGGGTGAAGTGATCGGTGCATTGGGAATTGCATTTCTAGCGAACTGGAAAACAGAAGGCCATTGACGTTATAGTCCCCCTATAAAAGGCCAGATTAGGGGACATCCGTCGTCTTACCTGTCCTTTCCTTCATTACCAACTCGGGTTCTATCGTTTTGCAGAAAGGAGAGGTAGTAATATGGCAAGTCACAATCGTTTTTAGTTCCAGTCAATTTTGCCGAACACCTTTGTGTTCGAGGAGACCCAATTAAGTTTTGTGCCGGGGGGCACAACGTCACCATACAAGGAAAGAGGGAACAGGGGGCTTTTGGAGAGAGAGAGAGAGGAAGAGAGAGTGAGAGAGAGAGAGAGAGAGAGAGAGAGAGAGAGAGAGAGAGAGAGAGAGAGAGAGAGAGAGACCGCACTCTAAATGGTCCATTCGGTACACGTATGACATGGAGAGAGAAAGAGAGAGAGAGAGAGAGAGAGAGAGAGAGAGACGTGTACAATAATGGGTCATTCAGTGCGCGCACAACACAGAACAACAGGGGTTAAGTAATACGGAAACACAGGCAGAGGGATGACGTAGCTCCATACATTACGTACACACATACTCAGGTGAGGGAGACAGTACATGTATTATATACAAAAATCCAAGACAAGACATATAACCGTTATTGGCCATAATGCTCTCTTCCTGTATGCTGCGCATCCTTAGCATCCTACGCTCTTTTTACCCTTTTCTTTCCTTTTATTGTCGGCTGCCTTTACTGGTCTTTGTGGTTGTACACACTTACGCCTTTGGCAACCAGTCAAGAACTAACCTGGTCGGGCTAATGTGTCTCCAGGCTGAGGCAACAGTGGGTGTCAGTCGGGGGAACAATAGGGCAGCTTTGAGTTTCCGGTCCATGAGGGTGCGGAAAGGATGTAGTAATTTCCAAACACTGACAACATTCCTAGTCCTCCAAGCGGAGGGTACTAGAGTAAACCTCACCTCAGAATATTCTTTAAACCTTTCCCTATTTAGTTAAGTGTAGAGTGCTTAATCATGAGTGCACATTATTTTTGGTTGTATTATTCGGGGTGCGTAGGCACCATAATCGAACGCCTTTTTCCCGTCTCTTCGTCCGTTAGATCACCATTTTCTTTATCGTATTTTTAATCGATGTTCCAAAGTGACCTGCAGAAAGAGGGAAAAAGAAGGGGGCGGGGGCAGCATTTAAAAACACATCAGCGCGCATAAACCCGAAAAGGCTTTTACTTACTACATACTCGGTCTATCTCCACGGAACGCAGTTCTTGCCAACTCGGCATTTAAGCCCAGATGAACCTTTTAGTGTGGGAGAGATGATTATCGGAAGCCGGTGGATAGCATAGGTCACCCAAGTGTGGTATTACGGACCGTATGTAGGGAGGCCAGGTGGCACTCCTTCGGGGCGACTTAGGGACATTTTAGCACAATTTTCCTGATACAGGTAGCATATAAAGTATAGACTGAATTCCAGGGTCTTTTAGCGGTTGCATTAGGCTGTACAAAAATGTGCAAAGTACATACAACAAAAACCTGGACCATTCATATTTGCAATATTTCTGCGTACTATACTTTTTAACCCTTAACTAATCGAGCTGAGCCATTTCACCTGTAATTCAGTTATATCGGAAACAGTGGTCAGTTATTCAAGACTTACCAATTCACACGTGACAACTACGTACGTTTTTCTCCAAAAATCTTTAATAAAAAATGTCGGTGCATAAATATGGGTCTACAACCCTGTGGGCCGGCCAAAACTGTACATGTGGGGGTACCTATTAGTGCAAAACCTAATGGAGTTGGTGGTCATTGAAAAAAGTGCAACAAGTGCAATAAAATCATATCGAAACTTCAGTGTGAGCGAGTATCATAAGTGTTGAAATTCGAACTTTCAATAGTCATGATGCGCCAAACTTAACAACAATTCATTGTCCGAATGTTCAACCAGCACCCATCTCACTTTAATTCATTGTCCGAACACATAATCAGTACCCATCCCATATCAATTCATTGTGTTTAAAAACTGTATACATATTTCATGACATCAAGGCTGAGCAATCGGGGTACAACAAGGAGTTGAAAGTTTCATTTGTACCAGCGCCATTTTGGGTGCGGCCAGGCAGATCCAGGCACAGTCAAAACCTCCACCAACTCGTGGTTGGCCCAGAACCTCTTTCGGCAGTCCAAAAAGTTCCGTTAAAGGGCAACAGAAAGGGATCGGCAGTATGAACCATCAGTCAAAAGGGGGGGGGGGAGCAACAATTTTCTACCGGGTCATACTGCGTTTTCACCGGAACTGATCCGAACTGTAGTCTGCAGGATTTTAGTCATTCAAATTGAGGCTGGCGTCAGCATGGGAGCGCCGACGTCCCGCGGCTACATTTTCATCGTTCCGCGGGCAGTTATGGCAGTCATTCCCCATCGGGGGTATCTGCGGGGGTCGGGGACTCCCGCGGCTCCTATAGAATCTTCAAGGTCGAGGAGAACTTTTATGATGGTGGAGTCAACAAGCAACCGGGCCATTCCTTCATGCTGGGCCCGCTCTTGCAAGGTCGACCGCCATTTTGAGAGTTCGGCAGCTACCGGCAATCGCGGGGTCAAATGAGCAGACGGGCTCCAACCTGTCGGGCGAGGCGTCGCAGCATCGCCACAGTGGACGAAACCCTGCTGGGTGAGTGGAGCGTCGCTGCACCGTAAGAGTGGACGAAGCCTTTGCCGGGTGCGAGGAGCGTCGCTGCACCGTAAGAGTGGACGAACCCTTTGCCGGGTGCGAGGAGCGTCGCTGCACCGTAAGAGTGGACGAACCCTTTGCCGGGTGCGAGGAGCGTTGGGGGTGCAGCTGGGGAGCCTTCACCTGGGGAGGTGGGAGAGGCTCGTTCGCGCCGCCTCTCCCTCCCGGTGCACCCCACGGCGTCTTGCTTGACATTTGTTATGGCCGGACCAGGCGATGAGGACGAGGGGGGGGGGTCGGAGGCATGTGCAAGACATCCCCCCCAGTGTTGTCGCAGCCATTATTGAAGAAGTGGGGACACCTGGCACGTTTCGGGCCGGGCCCACATTCGATGGCGGCCGGACGCTTCTTCGCCCTGGCCCCAGGAACGGGTCCCTTGGTTCATCCGGGGGACAGGCCTTGGCGTGTGGCCCCGCCTTCGGGCTATTCGCGTAGTGGTCCTTCCACCCCACCGCCCCTGACGGTTTTTGTAGACTTTAAAACGCCCAAAAACTACTAGAAAGTAGCCCAAAGTAGCCCAACATTGCTACTTTGGGGAAGGAAGGGCTGGAACGGCGTCAGGCAGACGGCGAAATGCATTGTGGGTTTCGTTTGTCGTTGCAGCAGTTTGTCATGTAAATAGTTGCTTAAATGTTTTTTTTTGTTTGTTAAAAAATAAAACGTGTTCACCTGTTACTTCGCTAGAGTGTTATATATTTTTCTATTATTCGCCTAAGTTTTGTCGTTAATTGGGCGGGGTGGGTGGTGGAGCCAAGCTGTCTCGAAGTCATAGCGTTAAGTTCGGCTTTCCTCACCAGTTTCATATTTCCTGAGGGGTTGTTCCCTATGTTTCCATTTCAGCGAGGTTGAAAAGAGATCTCATCAGCGGCCTACTGATTTCACTCTATTCCTTTTCTTTTCCCTAACGATTTTTATATATATATTTTTCTCTTTTATTTGCTAGCACGATACAGCGGCTAATCCGCATTTTTTTATTTGTCCTTTTGTATTAGGGGTACCCTCCTGGCCGAGCCAGATGACCTACCTCCAATAAATGGTCCGGGTGGAACTGGTTTACCAATCAGTGGGGAGTAGATAGGCATGACAGATTACAACGGGGGACAAAGGTCCGCATTACCTACCCTTCCTTACTTGCAAAGACTAGACAGAACATTTCTATTCCACGTTATTTGCAAACAGAGAATGCCTCAAAAGAACTATTCCTTGAACAATAAATGTTCAGACAATCAATCAATCAGTGGGGAGAAAAACAGGCATGACGGATTACAACGGGGACAAAAGTCTGCATTACCTATCCTTCACTATCTGCAAAGGGAGGCAGAATATTCCTATTCTTCCCCGTTTGTAGACAGGGAATATCTCAAAGAGCAATAATCGATAAAAACCGATAACAAACAATCAATGGGGAGAAAGATAGGCATGACGGATTACAATGGGGACAAAAGTCTGCATTACCTACCCTTCACTATCTGCAAAGGGAGACAGAATATTCCTATTCTTCCCCGTTTGTAGACAGCGAATGTCTCAAAGAGCAACAGAGCAACCAATCAATCAGTGGGGAGAAAAATAGGCATGACGGATTACAACGGGGGACAAAAGTCCGCATTACCTATCCTTCACTATTTGCAAAGAGAGAGGAACGTTCCTATTCGTCGCTGTTTGCAAACAGAGAATGTCTCCAAGAGAACCAATACTTCAAGTAGCAACCGAGGCTAAATTAACCAATCAATGAACAATACCAGTATTTTAAATACTGATTTCAAAACAATCAATCAATCAATCAATCAATCAGATGGATAAAGCCATCCTACCAATCGGACGTAAAGACGTCCTACTTAACCTTACCCGGACCGGACCATGTGGGCAATTCTTCGCCTTCCTTTCTCCAGCGCCCCATCGTTCTCTTTCTCCATGTTTTTACCGCAGCATTCCTGTGGGATTCCAGTCAGGACAGTAGGTCACTTGGGAGAGGTCCGTTCAGAATCGGTGAAGTTCATTCAATCGGCAGCCGGACGAGGGCCCTCTCAAGGCAGGTATACTCCAATCGTTTAGATGTTCACCCCATCGTCTGGACCTCTCTTACCGGACCTTATGTCGCTGATAGGCCCCGCGTTGGGGCGCCAATTGAAGAAAAGTCAGCCCATAACACACCTGATGCCCAGGCTGCTGGTGCAGGACGCCTCTTAGTTCCCATCTTGAACAATTACCAAATAAAGAGACGGGCGCTGGAAGCAGGAAGACAAGAATAGAGTTTTATTTCTCATGAGGAGAGCCTGTCATTTCGGACACTCGCATAGTGTCTTCAGGAGGTGCTCTAACAAGTTCTCTGAGGCTTCGTCTTTTATACACATGTTTATGATGCACAAACATTCCTTATTACAATAAAGACGCTTTGAAGTGGGAAAAGGCATGCTTGGAATCCCAGCTTCAGGCCTATTCCCATACCAGTTGCTCAGATGTCATCCTCCCCTCCTGAATGTAACAAGAGATTGTGACCTCTCAGCTGGACATTCCTACAGGGCACGAGGGCAGGAGGGGATGATCAGGTCAAAGGTTGGTCAGGTGATAAGGTCGGACACTTCGGTTGGTGTATCACGGTTTTGTTATGCTGGGCAGGGAAAAGGGGGATGTACATCCACGAGGCTTGGTCTTAGGACTTGGGACCGGGTCGAGAGGTCAAGTGCAGCCGGGGGGGGGGGGGGTTGTCAGCTGAGGGGAAGGGTGTTCCTGGGAGGAAATGGGGGGGTGTGGGTCAAGCAGGAGTGCTACTTCTAGAGCAGGGTCACGCAGAGGGAGAGGGTCTTGTGGCCGTTGCATGAGCAGTGCGCGCGGGGAGGGGTGTCGGGGGTTTAGCAAACGGTCAGAGAGGCCATGGTGCCTAAAATAGCTGTTGTGTACATATGTGCATGGGTCTTATGCTGGCGGGATAACACAGTCAGTGTTTCGTAATTATTCGTTCTGCTTACAACAAGGGGTACAGTGAACACAAATGAACGCCGCTTATGTACACATACATTGCCATTTTCAACAGCTTGGTAGTTCGGACTGGACTGTTCCCATGAGGCACAGGGTCAGAGCTGATTTGCATATAGCCAGTGTCTAACCCAGGGTGGTGTGGAGTGCAAAAAAACGATGGATTTAGGCCCAGATCCTTGTACTGGGATGAATGTATGACATTGTTCTACATTCTGTCCATCAACTGTGTTTTTTGCAATTTTCACCCCAAGTGGGCTGGGTATGCTCAGACGTGAGTCCCATGCTCTCCACACCACTGGAGTCAAGCTATCCAGGCTGATGAAGGCTGATAGCCAGAAACCGGTCCTTGGATGCTTGATTCCCGTCTGGGAAAGACATGGCTTGGTAGTTCGGACTGGACTGTTCCCATGAGGCACAGGGTCAGAGCTGATTTGCATATAGCCAGTGTCTAACCCAGGGTGGTGTGGAGTGCAAAAAAATGATGGATTTAGGCCCAGATCCTTGTACTGGGATGAATGTATGACATTGTTCTACATTCTGTCCAACAACAGTGTTTTTTGCAATTTTCACCCCGAGTGGGCTGGGTATGCTCAGACGTGAGTCCCATGCTCTCCACACCACTGGAGTCAAGTTATCCAGGCTGATGAAGGCTGATAGCCAGAAACCGATCCTTGGATGCTTGATTCCGGTCTGGGAAAGACATGGATTGGTAGTTCGGACTGGACTGTTCTCATGAGGCACAGGGTCAGAGCGGATTTGCACACAGCCAGTGTCTAACCCAGGGTGGTGTGGAGTGCAAAAAAACGATGGATTTAGGCCCAGACCCTTGTACTGGGATGAATGTATGACATTGTTCTACATTCTGTCCATCAACTGTGTTTTTTGCAATTTTCACCCCGAGTGGGCTGGGTATGCTCAGACGTGAGTCCCATGCTCTCCACACCACTGGAGTCAAGCTATCCAGGCTGACGAAGGCTGATAGCCAGAAGCCGGTCCTTGGATGCTTGATTCCGGTCTGGGAAAGACATGGCTTGGTAGTTCGGACTGGACTGTTCCCATGAGGCACAGGGTCAGAGCTGATTTGCATATAGCCACTGTCTAACCCAGGTTGGTGTGGAGTGCAACAAAACGATGGATTTAGGCCCAGATCCTTGTACTGGGATGAATGTATGACATTGTTCTACATTCTGTCCATCAACTGTGTTTTTTGCAATTTTCACCCCGAGTAGGCTGGGTATGCTCAGACGTGAGTCCCATGCTCTCCACACCACTGGAGTCAAGCTATCCAGGCTGATGAAGGCTGATAGCCAGAAACCGGTCCTTGGATGCTTGATTCCGGTCTGGGAAAGACATGGCTTGGTAGTTCGGACTGGACTGTTCCCATGAGGCACAGGGTCAGAGCTGATTTGCATATAGCCAGTGTCTAACCCAGGGTGGTGTGGAGTGCAAAAAAACGATGGATTTAGGCCCAGATCCTTGTACTGGGATGAATGTATGACATTGTTCTTCATTCTGTCCATCAACTGTGTTTTTTGCAATTTTCACCCCGAGTGGGCTGGGTATGCTCAGACGTGATTCCCATGCTCTCCACACCACTGGAGTCAAGCTATCCAGGCTGATGAAGGCTGATAGCCAGAAACCGGTCCTTGGATGCTTGATTCCGGTCTGGGAAAGACATGGCTTGGTAGTTCGGACTGGACTGTTCCCATGAGGCACAGGGTCAGAGCTGATTTGCATATAGCCAGTGTCTAACCCAGGGTGGTGTGGAGTGCAAAAAAACAATGGATTTAGGCCCAGATCCTTGTACTGGGATGAATGTATGACATTGTTCTACATTCTGTCCATCAACTGTGTTTTTTGCAATTTTCACCCCGAGTGGGCTGGGTATGCTCAGACGTGAGTCCCATGCTCTCCACACCACTGGAGTCAAGCTATCCAGGCTGATGAAGGCTGATAGCCAGAAACCGGTCCTTGGATGCTTGATCCTGGTCTGGGAAAGACATGGCTTGGTAGTTCAGACTGGACTGTTCCCATGAGGCACAGGGTCAGAGCTGATTTGCATATAGCCAGTGTCTAACCCAGGGTGGTTTGGAGCGCAAAAAAAACGATGGATTTAGGCCCAGATCCTTGTACTGGGATGAATGTATGACATTGTTCTACATTCTGTCCATCAACTGTGTTTTTTGCACTTTTCACCCCGATTGGGCTGGGTATGCTCAGACGTGAGTCCCATGCTCTCCACACCACTGGAGTCAAGCTATCCAGGCTGATGAAGGCTGATAGCCAGAAACCGGTCCTTGGATGCTTGATTCCGGTCTGGGAAAGACATGGCTTGGTAGTTCGGACTGGACTGTTCTCATGAGGCACAGGGTCAGAGCTGATTTGCATATAGCCAGTGTCTAACCCAGGGTGGTGTGGAGTGCAAATAAACAATGGATTTAGGCCCAGATCCTTGTACTGGGATGAATGTATGACATTGTTCTACATTCTGTCCATCAACTGTGTTTTTTGCAATTTTCACCCCGAGTGGGCTAGGTATGCTCAGACGTGAGTCCCATGCTCTCCACACCACTGGAGTCAAGGTATCCAGTCTGATGAAGGCTGATAGCCAGAAACCGGTCCTTAGAAAACTTGATTCCGGTCTGGGAAAGACATGGCTTGGTAGTTCGGACTGGACTGTTCCCATGAGGCACAGGGTCAGCGCTGATTTGCATATAGCCAGTGTCTAACCCAGGGTGGTGTGGAGTGCAAAAAAACGATGGATTTAGGCCCAGATCCTTGTACTGGGATGAATGTATGACATTGTTCTACATTCTGTATATCAACTGTGTTTTTTGCAATTTTCACCCCGAGTGGGCTGGGTATGCTCAGACGTGAGTCCCATGCTCTCCACACCACTGGAGTCAAGCTATCCAGGCTGATGAAGGCTGATAGCCAGAAACTGGTCCTTGGATCCTTGATCCTGGTCTGGGAAAGACGTGGCTTGGTAGTTCGGACTGGACTGTTCCCATGAGGCACAGGGTCAGAGCTGATTTGCATATAGCCAGTGTCTAACCCAGGGTGGTGTGGAGTGCAAAAAAACGATGGATTTAGGCCCAGATCCTTGTACTGGGATGAATGTATGACATTGTTCTACATTCTGTCCATCAACTGTGTTTTTGCAATTTTCACCCCGAGTGGGCTGGGTATGGTCAGACGTGAGTCCCATGCTCTCCACACCACTGGAGTCAAGCTATCCAGGCTGATGAAGGCTGATAGCCAGAAACCAGTCCTTGGATGCTTGATTCCGGTCTTGGAAAGACATGGCTTGGTAGTTCGGACTAGAATGTTCCCCTGAGGCACAGGGTCAGAGCTGATTTGCATATAGCCAGTGTCTAACCCTGGGTGGTGTGGAGTGCAAAAAAACGATGGATTTAGGCCCAGATCCTTGTACTGGGATGAATGTATGACATTGTTCTACATTCTGTCCATCAACTGTGTTTTTTGCAAGTATCACCCCGAGTGGGCTGGGTATGCTCAGACGTGAGTCCAATGCTCTCCACACCACTGGAGTCAAGCTATCCAGGCTGATGAAGGCTGATAGCCAGAAACCGGTCCTTGGATGCTTGATTCCAGTCTGGGAAAGACATGGCTTGGTAGTTCGGACTGGACTGTTCCCATGAGGCACAGGGTCAGAGCTGATTTGCATATAGCCAGTGTCTAACCCAGGGTGGTGTGGAGTGCAAAAAAACGATGGATTTAGGCCCAGATCCTTGTACTGGGATGAATGTATGACATTGTTCTACATTCTGTGCATCAACTGTGTTTTTTGCAATTTTCACCCCGAGTGGGCTGGGTATGCTCAGACGTGAGTCCCATGCTCTTCACACCACTGGAGTCAAGCTATCCAGGCTGATGAAGGCTGATAGCCAGAAACCGGTCCTTGGATGCTTGATTCCGGTCTGGGAAAGACATGGCTTGGTAGTTCGGACTGGACTGTTCCCATGAGGCACAGGGTCAGAGCTGATCTGCATATAGCCAGTGTCTAACCCAGGGTGGTGTGGAGTGCAAAAAAAGATGGATTTAGGCCCAGATCCTTGTACTGGGATGAATGTATGACATTGTTCTACATTCTGTCCATCAACTGTGTTTTTTGCAATTTTCACCCCGAGTGGGCTGGGTATGCTCAGACGTGAGTCCCATGCTCTCCACACCACTGGAGTCAAGCTATCCAGGCTGATGAAGGCTGATAGCCAGAAACCGGTCCTTGGATGCTTGATTCCGGTCTGGGAAAGACATGGCTTGGTAGTTCGGACTGGACTGTTCTCATGAGGCACAGGGTCAGAGCTGATTTGCATATAGCCAGTGTCTAACCCAGGGTGGTGTGGAGTGCAAAAAAACAATGGATTTAGGCCCAGATCCTTGTACTGGGATGAATGTATGACATTGTTCTACAGTCTGTCCATCAACTGTGTTTTTTGCAATTTTCACCCGAGTGGGCTGGGTATGCTCAGACGTGAGACCCATGCTCTCCACACCACAGGAGTCAAGCTATCCAGGCTGATGAAGGCTGATAGCCAGAAACCGGTCCTTGGATGCTTGATTCCGGTCTGGGAAAGACATGGCTTGGTAGTTCGGACTGGACTGTTCCCATGAGGCACAGGGTCAGAGCTGATTTGCATATAGCCAGTGTCTAACCAAGGGTGGTGTGGAGTGCAAAAAAATGATGGATTTAGGCCCAGATCCTTGTACTGGGATGAATGTATGACATTGTTCTACATTCTGTCCATCAACTGTGTTTTTTGCAATTTTCACCCCGAGTGGGCTAGGTATGCTCAGACGTGAGTCCCATGCTCTCCACACCACTGGAGTCAAGGTATCCAGTCTGATGAAGGCTGATAGCCAGAAACCGGTCCTTGGAAAACTTGATTCCGGTCTGGGAAAGACATGGCTTGGTAGTTCGGACTGGACTGTTCCCATGAGGCACAGGGTCAGAGCTGATTTGCATATAGCCAGTGTCTAACCCAGGGTGGTGTGGAGTGCAAAAAAACGATGGATTTAGGCCCAGATCCTTGTACTGGGATGAATGTATGACATTGTTCTACATTCTGTCCATCAACTGTGTTTTTTGCAATTTTCACCCCGAGTGGGCTGGGTATGCTCAGACGTGAGTCCCATGCTCTCCACACCACTGGAGTCAAGCTATCCAGGCTGATGAAGGCTGATAGCCAGAAACCGGTCCTTGGATGCTTGATCCTGGTCTGGGAAAGACATGGCTTGGTAGTTCGGACTGGACTGTTCCCATGAGGCACAGGGTCAGAGCTGATTTGCATATAGCCAGTGTCTAACCCAGGGTGGTGTGGAGTGCAAAAAAATGATGGATTTAGGCCCAGATCCTTGTACTGGGATGAATGTATGACATTGTTCTACATTCTGTCCATCAACTGTGTTTTTTGCAATTTTCACCCCGAGTGGGCTGGGTATGCTCAGACGTGAATCCCATGCTCTCCACACCACTGGAGTCAAGCATTCCAGGCTGATGAAGGCTGATAGCCAGAAACCGGTCCTTGGATGCTTAATTCCGGTCTGGGAAAGACATGGATTGGTAGTTCGGACTGGACTGTTCCCATGAGGCACAGGGTCAGAGCTGATTTGCATATAGCCAGTGTCTAACCCATGTTGGTGTGGAGTGCAACAAAATGATGGATTTAGGCCCAGATCCTTGTACTGGGATGAATGTATGACATTGTTCTACAGTCTGTCCATCAACTGTGTTTTTTGCAATTTTCACCCCGAGTGGGCTGGGTATGCTCAGACGTGAGACCCATGCTCTCCACACCACAGGAGTCAAGCTATCCAGGCTGATGAAGGCTGATAGCCAGAAACCGGTCCTTGAATGCTTGATTCCGGTCTGGGAAAGACATGGCTTGGTAGTTCGGACTGGACTGTTCCCATGAGGCACAGGGTCAGAGCTGATTTGCATATAGCCAGTGTCTAACCAAGGGTGGTGTGGAGTGCAAAAAAATGATGGATTTAGGCCCAGATCCTTGTACTGGGATGAATGTATGACATTGTTCTACATTCTGTCCATCAACTGTGTTTTTTGCAATTTTCACCCCGAGTGGGCTAGGTATGCTCAGACGTGAGTCCCATGCTCTCCACACCACTGGAGTCAAGGTATCCAGTCTGATGAAGGCTGATAGCCAGAAACCGGTCCTTGGAAAACTTGATTCCGGTCTGGGAAAGACATGGCTTGGTAGTTCGGACTGGACTGTTCCCATGAGGCACAGGGTCAGAGCTGATTTGCATATAGCCAGTGTCTAACCCAGGGTGGTGTGGAGTGCAAAAAAACGATGGATTTAGGCCCAGATCCTTGTACTGGGATGAATGTATGACATTGTTCTACATTCTGTCCATCAACTGTGTTTTTTGCAATTTTCACCCCGAGTGGGCTGGGTATGCTCAGACGTGAATCCCATGCTCTCCACACCACTGGAGTCAAGCATTCCAGGCTGATGAAGGCTGATAGCCAGAAACCGGTCCTTGGATGCTTAATTCCGGTCTGGGAAAGACATGGATTGGTAGTTCGGACTGGACTGTTCCCATGAGGCACAGGGTCAGAGCTGATTTGCATATAGCCAGTGTCTAACCCATGTTGGTGTGGAGTGCAACAAAATGATGGATTTAGGCCCAGATCCTTGTACTGGGATGAATGTATGACATTGTTCTACAGTCTGTCCATCAACTGTGTTTTTTGCAATTTTCACCCCGAGTGGGCTGGGTATGCTCAGACGTGAGACCCATGCTCTCCACACCACAGGAGTCAAGCTATCCAGGCTGATGAAGGCTGATAGCCAGAAACCGGTCCTTGAATGCTTGATTCCGGTCTGGGAAAGACATGGCTTGGTAGTTCGGACTGGACTGTTCCCATGAGGCACAGGGTCAGAGCTGATTTGCATATAGCCAGTGTCTAACCAAGGGTGGTGTGGAGTGCAAAAAAATGATGGATTTAGGCCCAGATCCTTGTACTGGGATGAATGTATGACATTGTTCTACATTCTGTCCATCAACTGTGTTTTTTGCAATTTTCACCCCGAGTGGGCTAGGTATGCTCAGACGTGAGTCCCATGCTCTCCACACCACTGGAGTCAAGGTATCCAGTCTGATGAAGGCTGATAGCCAGAAACCGGTCCTTGGAAAACTTGATTCCGGTCTGGGAAAGACATGGCTTGGTAGTTCGGACTGGACTGTTCCCATGAGGCACAGGGTCAGAGCTGATTTGCATATAGCCAGTGTCTAACCCAGGGTGGTGTGGAGTGCAAAAAAATGATGGATTTAGGCCCAGATCCTTGTACTGGGATGAATGTATGACATTGTTCTACATTCTGTCCATCAACTGTGTTTTTTGCAATTTTCACCCCGAGTGGGCTGGGTATGCTCAGACGTGAATCCCATGCTCTCCACACCACTGGAGTCAAGCATTCCAGGCTGATGAAGGCTGATAGCCAGAAACCGGTCCTTGGATGCTTAATTCCGGTCTGGGAAAGACATGGATTGGTAGTTCGGACTGGACTGTTCCCATGAGGCACAGGGTCAGAGCTGATTTGCATATAGCCAGTGTCTAACCCATGTTGGTGTGGAGTACAACAAAATGATGGATTTAGGCCCAGATCCTTGTACTGGGATGAATGTATGACATTGTTCTACATTCTGTCCATCAACTGTGTTTTTTGCAATTTTCACCCCGAGTGGGCTGGGTATGCTCAGACGTGAGTCCCATGCTCTCCACACCACTGGAGTCAAGCTATCCAGGCTGATGAAGGCTGATAGCCAGAAACCGGTCCTTGGATGCTTGATTCCAGTCTGGGAAAGACATGGCTTGGTAGTTCGGACTGGACTGTTCCCATGAGGCACAGGGTCAGAGCTGATTTGCATATAGCCAGTGTCTAACCCAGGGTGGTGTGGAGTGCAAAAAAAACGATGGATTTAGGCCCAGATCCTTGTACTGGGATGAATGTATGACATTGTTCTACATTCTGTCCATCAACTGTGTTTTTTGCAATTTTCACCCCGAGTGGGCTGGGTATGCTCAGACGTGAGTCCCATGCTCTCCTCACCACTGGAGTCAAGCTATCCAGGCTGATGAAGGCTGATAGCCAGAAACCGGTCCGAGGATGCTTGATTCCGGTCTGGGAAAGACATGGCTTGGTAGTTCGGACTGGAATGTTCCCATGAGGCACAGGGTCAGAGCTGATTTGCATATAGCCAGTGTCTAACCCTGGGTGGTATGGAGTGCAAAAAAACGATGGATTTAGGCCCAGATCCTTGTACTGGGATGAATGTATGACATTGTTCTACATTCTGTCCATCAACTGTGTTTTTTGCAATTTTCACCCCGAGTGGGCTGGGTATGCTCAGACGTGAGTCCCATGCTCTCCACACCACTGGAGTCAAGCTATCCAGGCTGATGAAGGCTGATAGCCAGAAACCGGTCCTTGGATGCTTGATTCCGGTCTGGGAAAGACATGGCTTGGTAGTTCGGACTGGACTGTTCCCATGAGGCACAGGGTCAGAGCTGATTTGCATATAGCCAGTGTCTAACCCAGGGTGGTGTGGAGTGCAAAAAAACAATGGATTTAGGCCCAGAACCTTTTACTGGGATGAATGTATGACATTGTTCTACATTCTGTCCATCAACTGAGTCCTATGCTCTCCACACCACTGGAGTCAAGCTATCCAGGCTGATGAAGGCTGATAGCCAGAAACCGGTCCTTGGATGCTTGATTCCGGTCTGGGAAAGACATGGCTTGGTAGTTCGGACTGGACTGTTCCCATGAGGCACAGGGTCAGAGCTGATTTGCATATAGCCAGTGTCTAACCCAGGGTGGTGTGGAGTGCAAAAAAATGATGGATTTAGGCCCAGATCCTTGTACTGGGATGAATGTATGACATTGTTCTACATTCTGTCCATCAGCTGTGTTTTTTGCAATTTTCACCCCGAGTGGGCTGGGTATGCTCAGACGTGAATCCCATGTTCTCCACACCACTGGAGTCAAGCATTCCAGGCTGATAAAGGCTGATAGCCAGAAACCGGTCCTTGGATGCTTATTTCCGGTCTGGGAAAGACATGGATTGGTAGTTCGGACTGGACTGTTCCCATGAGGCACAGGGTCAGAGCTGATTTGCATATAGCCAGTGTCTAACCCAGGTTGGTGTGGAGTGCAACAAAATGATGGATTTAGGCCCAGATCCTTGTACTGGGATGAATGTATGACATTGTTCTACATTCTGTCCATCAACTGTGTTTTTTGCAATTTTCACCCCGAGTGGGCTGGGTATGCTCAGACGTGAGTCCCATGCTCTCCACACCACTGGAGTCAAGCTATCCAGGCTGATGAAGGCTGATAGCCAGAAACCGGTCCTTGGATGCTTGATTCCAGTCTGGGAAAGACATGGCTTGGTAGTTCGGACTGGACTGTTCCCATGAGGCACAGGGTCAGAGCTGATTTGCATATAGCCCGTGTCTAACCCAGGGTGGTGTGGAGTGCAAAAAAATGATGGATTTAGGCCCAGATCCTTGTACTGGGATGAATGTATGACATTGTTCTACATTCTGTCCATCAACTGTGTTTTTTGCAATTTTCACCCCGAATGGGCTGGGTATGCTCAGACGTGAGTCCCATGCTCTCCACACCACTGGAGTCAAGCCTTCCAGACTGATGAAGGCGTATAGCCAGAAACCGGTCCTTGGATGCTTGATTCCGGTCTGGGAAAGACATGGCTTGGTAGTTCGGACTGGACAGTTCCCATGAGGCACAGGGTCAGAGCTGATTTGCATATAGCCAGTGTCTAACCCAGGGTGGTGTGGAGTGCAAAAAAACGATGGATTTAGGCCCAGATCCTTGTACTGGGATGAATGTATGACATTGTTCTACATTCTGTCCATCAACTGTGTTTTTTGCAATTTTCACCCCGAGTGGGCTGGGTATGCTCAGACGTGAGTCCCATGCTCTCCACACCACTGGAGTCAAGCTATCCAGGCTGATGAAGGCTGATAGCCAGAAACCGGTCCTTGGATGCTTGATCCTGGTCTGGGAAAGACATGGCTTGGTAGTTCGGACTGGACTGTTCCCATGAGGCACAGGGTCAAAGCTGATTTGCATATAGCCAGTGTCTAACCCAGGGTGGTGTGGAGTGCAAAAAAATGACGGATTTAAGCCCAGATCCATGTACTGGGATGAATGTATGACATTGTTCTACATTCTGTCCATCAACTGTGTTTTTTGCAATTTTCACCCCGAGTGGGCTGGGTATGCTCAGACGTGAGTCCCATGCTCTCCACACCACTGGAGTCAAGCTATCCAGGCTGATGAAGGCTGATAGCCAGAAACCGGTCCTTGGATGCTTGATTCCGGTCTGGGAAAGACATGGCTTGGTAGTTCGGACTGGACTGTTCCCATGAGGCACAGGGTCAGAGCTGATTTGCATATAGCCAGTGTCTAACCCTGGGTGGTGTGGAGTGCAACAAAACGATGGATTTAGGCCCAGATCCTTGTACTGGGATGAATGTATGACATTGTTCTACATTCTGTCCATCAACTGTGTTTTTTGCAATTTTCACCCCGAGTGGGCTGGGTATGCTCAGACGTGAGTCCAATGCTCTCCACACCACTGGAGTCAAGCTATCCAGGCTGATGAAGGCTGATAGCCAGAAACCGGTCCTTGGATGCTTGATTCCAGTCTGGGAAAGACATGGCTTGGTAGTTCGGACTGGACTGTTCCCATGAGGCACAGGGTCAGAGCTGATTTGCATATAGCCAGTGTCTAACCCAGGGTGGTGTGGAGTGCAAAAAAATGATGGATTTAGGCCCAGATCCTTGTACTGGGATGAATGTATGACATTGTTCTACATTCTGTCCATCAACTGTGTTTTTTGCAATTTTCACCCCGAGTGGGCTGGGTATGCTCAGACGTGAGTCCCATGCTCTCCACACCACTGGAGTCAAGCTATCCAGGCTGATGAAGGCTGATAGCCAGAAACCGGTCCTTGGATGCTTGATTCCGGTCTGGGAAAGACATGGCTTGGTAGTTCGGACTGGACTGTTCCCATGAGGCACAGGGTCAGAGCTGATTTGCATATAGCCAGTGTCTAACCCTGGGTGGTGTGGAGTGCAAAAAAAGATGGATTTAGGCCCAGATCCTTGTACTGGGATGAATGTATGACATTGTTCTACATTCTGTCCATCAACTGTGTTTTTTGCAATTTTCACCCCGAGTGGGCTGGGTATGCTCAGACTTGAGTCCAATGCTCTCCACACCACTGGAGTCAAGCTATCCAGGCTGATGAAGGCTGATAGCCAGAAACCGGTCCTTGGATGCTTGATTACAGTCTGGGAAAGACATGGCTTGGTAGTTCGGACTGGACTGCTCCCATGAGGCACAGGGTCAGAGCTGATTTGCATATAGCCAGTGTCTAACCCAGGGTGGTGTGGAGTGCAAAAAAATGATGGATTTAGGCCCAGATCCTTGTACTGGGATGAATGTATGACATTGTTTTACATTCTGTCCATCAACTGTGTTTTTTGCAATTTTCACCCCGAGTGGGCTGGGTATGCTCAGACGTGAGTCCTATGCTCTCCACACCACTGGAGTCAAGCTATCTAGGCTGATGAAGGCTGATAGCCAGAAACCGGTCCTTGGATGCTTGATTCCGGTCTGGGAAAGACATGGCTTGGTAGTTCGGACTGGACTGTTCCCATGAGGCCCAGGGTCAGAGCTGATTTGCATATAGCCAGTGTCTAACCCAGGGTGGTGTGGAGTGCAAAAAAATGATGGATTTAGGCCCAGATCCTTGTACTGGGATGAATGTATGACATTGTTCTACATTCTGTCCATCAACTGTGTTTTTTGCAATTTTCACCCCGAGTGGGCTGGGTATGCTCAGACGTGAATCCCATGCTCTCCACACCACTGGAGTCAAGCATTCCAGGCTGATGAAGGCTGATAGCCAGAAACCGGTCCTTGGATGCTTAATTCCGGTCTGGGAAAGACATGGATTGGTAGTTCGGACTGGACTGTTCCCATGAGGCACAGGGTCAGAGCTGATTTGCATATAGCCAGTGTCTAACCCATGTTGGTGTGGAGTGCAACAAAATGATGGATTTAGGCCCAGATCCTTGTACTGGGATGAATGTATGACATTGTTCTACAGTCTGTCCATCAACTGTGTTTTTTGCAATTTTCACCCCGAGTGGGCTGGGTATGCTCAGACGTGAGACCCATGCTCTCCACACCACAGGAGTCAAGCTATCCAGGCTGATGAAGGCTGATAGCCAGAAACCGGTCCTTGAATGCTTGATTCCGGTCTGGGAAAGACATGGCTTGGTAGTTCGGACTGGACTGTTCCCATGAGGCACAGGGTCAGAGCTGATTTGCATATAGCCAGTGTCTAACCAAGGGTGGTGTGGAGTGCAAAAAAATGATGGATTTAGGCCCAGATCCTTGTACTGGGATGAATGTATGACATTGTTCTACATTCTGTCCATCAACTGTGTTTTTTGCAATTTTCACCCCGAGTGGGCTAGGTATGCTCAGACGTGAGTCCCATGCTCTCCACACCACTGGAGTCAAGGTATCCAGTCTGATGAAGGCTGATAGCCAGAAACCGGTCCTTGGAAAACTTGATTCCGGTCTGGGAAAGACATGGCTTGGTAGTTCGGACTGGACTGTTCCCATGAGGCACAGGGTCAGAGCTGATTTGCATATAGCCAGTGTCTAACCCAGGGTGGTGTGGAGTGCAAAAAAACGATGGATTTAGGCCCAGATCCTTGTACTGGGATGAATGTATGACATTGTTCTACATTCTGTCCATCAACTGTGTTTTTTGCAATTTTCACCCCGAGTGGGCTGGGTATGCTCAGACGTGAATCCCATGCTCTCCACACCACTGGAGTCAAGCATTCCAGGCTGATGAAGGCTGATAGCCAGAAACCGGTCCTTGGATGCTTAATTCCGGTCTGGGAAAGACATGGATTGGTAGTTCGGACTGGACTGTTCCCATGAGGCACAGGGTCAGAGCTGATTTGCATATAGCCAGTGTCTAACCCATGTTGGTGTGGAGTGCAACAAAATGATGGATTTAGGCCCAGATCCTTGTACTGGGATGAATGTATGACATTGTTCTACAGTCTGTCCATCAACTGTGTTTTTTGCAATTTTCACCCCGAGTGGGCTGGGTATGCTCAGACGTGAGACCCATGCTCTCCACACCACAGGAGTCAAGCTATCCAGGCTGATGAAGGCTGATAGCCAGAAACCGGTCCTTGAATGCTTGATTCCGGTCTGGGAAAGACATGGCTTGGTAGTTCGGACTGGACTGTTCCCATGAGGCACAGGGTCAGAGCTGATTTGCATATAGCCAGTGTCTAACCAAGGGTGGTGTGGAGTGCAAAAAAATGATGGATTTAGGCCCAGATCCTTGTACTGGGATGAATGTATGACATTGTTCTACATTCTGTCCATCAACTGTGTTTTTTGCAATTTTCACCCCGAGTGGGCTAGGTATGCTCAGACGTGAGTCCCATGCTCTCCACACCACTGGAGTCAAGGTATCCAGTCTGATGAAGGCTGATAGCCAGAAACCGGTCCTTGGAAAACTTGATTCCGGTCTGGGAAAGACATGGCTTGGTAGTTCGGACTGGACTGTTCCCATGAGGCACAGGGTCAGAGCTGATTTGCATATAGCCAGTGTCTAACCCAGGGTGGTGTGGAGTGCAAAAAAACGATGGATTTAGGCCCAGATCCTTGTACTGGGATGAATGTATGACATTGTTCTACATTCTGTCCATCAACTGTGTTTTTTGCAATTTTCACCCCGAGTGGGCTGGGTATGCTCAGACGTGAGTCCCATGCTCTCCACACCACTGGAGTCAAGCTATCCAGGCTGATGAAGGCTGATAGCCAGAAACCGGTCCTTGGATGCTTGATCCTGGTCTGGGAAAGACATGGCTTGGTAGTCCGGACTGGACTGTTCCCATGAGGCACAGGGTCAGAGCTGATTTGCATATAGCCAGTGTCTAACCCAGGGTGGTGTGGAGTGCAAAAAAATGATGGATTTAGGCCCAGATCCTTGTACTGGGATGAATGTATGACATTGTTCTACATTCTGTCCATCAACTGTGTTTTTTGCAATTTTCACCCCGAGTGGGCTGGGTATGCTCAGACGTGAATCCCATGCTCTCCACACCACTGGAGTCAAGCATTCCAGGCTGATGAAGGCTGATAGCCAGAAACCGGTCCTTGGATGCTTAATTCCGGTCTGGGAAAGACATGGATTGGTAGTTCGGACTGGACTGTTCCCATGAGGCACAGGGTCAGAGCTGATTTGCATATAGCCAGTGTCTAACCCATGTTGGTGTGGAGTACAACAAAATGATGGATTTAGGCCCAGATCCTTGTACTGGGATGAATGTATGACATTGTTCTACATTCTGTCCATCAACTGTGTTTTTTGCAATTTTCACCCCGAGTGGGCTGGGTATGCTCAGACGTGAGTCCCATGCTCTCCACACCACTGGAGTCAAGCTATCCAGGCTGATGAAGGCTGATAGCCAGAAACCGGTCCTTGGATGCTTGATTCCAGTCTGGGAAAGACATGGCTTGGTAGTTCGGACTGGACTGTTCCCATGAGGCACAGGGTCAGAGCTGATTTGCATATAGCCAGTGTCTAACCCAGGGTGGTGTGGAGTGCAAAAAAAACGATGGATTTAGGCCCAGATCCTTGTACTGGGATGAATGTATGACATTGTTCTACATTCTGTCCATCAACTGTGTTTTTTGCAATTTTCACCCCGAGTGGGCTGGGTATGCTCAGACGTGAGTCCCATGCTCTCCTCACCACTGGAGTCAAGCTATCCAGGCTGATGAAGGCTGATAGCCAGAAACCGGTCCGAGGATGCTTGATTCCGGTCTGGGAAAGACATGGCTTGGTAGTTCGGACTGGAATGTTCCCATGAGGCACAGGGTCAGAGCTGATTTGCATATAGCCAGTGTCTAACCCTGGGTGGTATGGAGTGCAAAAAAACGATGGATTTAGGCCCAGATCCTTGTACTGGGATGAATGTATGACATTGTTCTACATTCTGTCCATCAACTGTGTTTTTTGCAATTTTCACCCCGAGTGGGCTGGGTATGCTCAGACGTGAGTCCCATGCTCTCCACACCACTGGAGTCAAGCTATCCAGGCTGATGAAGGCTGATAGCCAGAAACCGGTCCTTGGATGCTTGATTCCGGTCTGGGAAAGACATGGCTTGGTAGTTCGGACTGGACTGTTCCCATGAGGCACAGGGTCAGAGCTGATTTGCATATAGCCAGTGTCTAACCCAGGGTGGTGTGGAGTGCAAAAAAACAATGGATTTAGGCCCAGAACCTTTTACTGGGATGAATGTATGACATTGTTCTACATTCTGTCCATCAACTGAGTCCTATGCTCTCCACACCACTGGAGTCAAGCTATCCAGGCTGATGAAGGCTGATAGCCAGAAACCGGTCCTTGGATGCTTGATTCCGGTCTGGGAAAGACATGGCTTGGTAGTTCGGACTGGACTGTTCCCATGAGGCACAGGGTCAGAGCTGATTTGCATATAGCCAGTGTCTAACCCAGGGTGGTGTGGAGTGCAAAAAAATGATGGATTTAGGCCCAGATCCTTGTACTGGGATGAATGTATGACATTGTTCTACATTCTGTCCATCAGCTGTGTTTTTTGCAATTTTCACCCCGAGTGGGCTGGGTATGCTCAGACGTGAATCCCATGTTCTCCACACCACTGGAGTCAAGCATTCCAGGCTGATAAAGGCTGATAGCCAGAAACCGGTCCTTGGATGCTTATTTCCGGTCTGGGAAAGACATGGATTGGTAGTTCGGACTGGACTGTTCCCATGAGGCACAGGGTCAGAGCTGATTTGCATATAGCCAGTGTCTAACCCAGGTTGGTGTGGAGTGCAACAAAATGATGGATTTAGGCCCAGATCCTTGTACTGGGATGAATGTATGACATTGTTCTACATTCTGTCCATCAACTGTGTTTTTTGCAATTTTCACCCCGAGTGGGCTGGGTATGCTCAGACGTGAGTCCCATGCTCTCCACACCACTGGAGTCAAGCTATCCAGGCTGATGAAGGCTGATAGCCAGAAACCGGTCCTTGGATGCTTGATTCCAGTCTGGGAAAGACATGGCTTGGTAGTTCGGACTGGACTGTTCCCATGAGGCACAGGGTCAGAGCTGATTTGCATATAGCCCGTGTCTAACCCAGGGTGGTGTGGAGTGCAAAAAAATGATGGATTTAGGCCCAGATCCTTGTACTGGGATGAATGTATGACATTGTTCTACATTCTGTCCATCAACTGTGTTTTTTGCAATTTTCACCCCGAATGGGCTGGGTATGCTCAGACGTGAGTCCCATGCTCTCCACACCACTGGAGTCAAGCTATCCAGACTGATGAAGGCGTATAGCCAGAAACCGGTCCTTGGATGCTTGATTCCGGTCTGGGAAAGACATGGCTTGGTAGTTCGGACTGGACAGTTCCCATGAGGCACAGGGTCAGAGCTGATTTGCATATAGCCAGTGTCTAACCCAGGGTGGTGTGGAGTGCAAAAAAACGATGGATTTAGGCCCAGATCCTTGTACTGGGATGAATGTATGACATTGTTCTACATTCTGTCCATCAACTGTGTTTTTTGCAATTTTCACCCCGAGTGGGCTGGGTATGCTCAGACGTGAGTCCCATGCTCTCCACACCACTGGAGTCAAGCTATCCAGGCTGATGAAGGCTGATAGCCAGAAACCGGTCCTTGGATGCTTGATCCTGGTCTGGGAAAGACATGGCTTGGTAGTTCGGACTGGACTGTTCCCATGAGGCACAGGGTCAAAGCTGATTTGCATATAGCCAGTGTCTAACCCAGGGTGGTGTGGAGTGCAAAAAAATGACGGATTTAAGCCCAGATCCATGTACTGGGATGAATGTATGACATTGTTCTACATTCTGTCCATCAACTGTGTTTTTTGCAATTTTCACCCCGAGTGGGCTGGGTATGCTCAGACGTGAGTCCCATGCTCTCCACACCACTGGAGTCAAGCTATCCAGGCTGATGAAGGCTGATAGCCAGAAACCGGTCCTTGGATGCTTGATTCCGGTCTGGGAAAGACATGGCTTGGTAGTTCGGACTGGACTGTTCCCATGAGGCACAGGGTCAGAGCTGATTTGCATATAGCCAGTGTCTAACCCTGGGTGGTGTGGAGTGCAACAAAACGATGGATTTAGGCCCAGATCCTTGTACTGGGATGAATGTATGACATTGTTCTACATTCTGTCCATCAACTGTGTTTTTTGCAATTTTCACCCCGAGTGGGCTGGGTATGCTCAGACGTGAGTCCAATGCTCTCCACACCACTGGAGTCAAGCTATCCAGGCTGATGAAGGCTGATAGCCAGAAACCGGTCCTTGGATGCTTGATTCCAGTCTGGGAAAGACATGGCTTGGTAGTTCGGACTGGACTGTTCCCATGAGGCACAGGGTCAGAGCTGATTTGCATATAGCCAGTGTCTAACCCAGGGTGGTGTGGAATGCAAAAAAATGATGGATTTAGGCCCAGATCCTTGTACTGGGATGAATGTATGACATTGTTCTACATTCTGTCCATCAACTGTGTTTTTTGCAATTTTCACCCCGAGTGGGCTGGGTATGCTCAGACGTGAGTCCCATGCTCTCCACACCACTGGAGTCAAGCTATCCAGGCTGATGAAGGCTGATAGCCAGAAACCGGTCCTTGGATGCTTGATTCCGGTCTGGGAAAGACATGGCTTGGTAGTTCGGACTGGACTGTTCCCATGAGGCACAGGGTCAGAGCTGATTTGCATATAGCCAGTGTCTAACCCTGGGTGGTGTGGAGTGCAAAAAAAGATGGATTTAGGCCCAGATCCTTGTACTGGGATGAATGTATGACATTGTTCTACATTCTGTCCATCAACTGTGTTTTTTGCAATTTTCACCCCGAGTGGGCTGGGTATGCTCAGACTTGAGTCCAATGCTCTCCACACCACTGGAGTCAAGCTATCCAGGCTGATGAAGGCTGATAGCCAGAAACCGGTCCTTGGATGCTTGATTACAGTCTGGGAAAGACATGGCTTGGTAGTTCGGACTGGACTGCTCCCATGAGGCACAGGGTCAGAGCTGATTTGCATATAGCCAGTGTCTAACCCAGGGTGGTGTGGAGTGCAAAAAAATGATGGATTTAGGCCCAGATCCTTGTACTGGGATGAATGTATGACATTGTTTTACATTCTGTCCATCAACTGTGTTTTTTGCAATTTTCACCCCGAGTGGGCTGGGTATGCTCAGACGTGAGTCCTATGCTCTCCACACCACTGGAGTCAAGCTATCTAGGCTGATGAAGGCTGATAGCCAGAAACCGGTCCTTGGATGCTTGATTCCGGTCTGGGAAAGACATGGCTTGGTAGTTCGGACTGGACTGTTCCCATGAGGCACAGGGTCAGAGCTGATTTGCATATAGCCAGTGTCTAACCCAGGTTGGTGTGGAGTGCAAAAAAACAATGGATTTAGGCACAGATCCTTGTACTGGGATGAATGTATGACATTGTTCTACATTCTGTCCATCAACTGTGTTTTTTGCAATTTTCACCCCGAGTGGGCTGGGTATGCTCAAACGTGAGTCCCATGCTCTCCACACCACTGGAGTCAAGCTATCCAGGCTGATGAAGGCTGATAGCCAGAAACCGGTCCGAGGATGCTTGATTCCGGTCTGGGAAAGACATGGCTTGGTAGTTCGGACTGGAATGTTCCCATGAGGCACAGGGTCAGAGTTGATATGCATATAGCCAGTGTCTAACCCTGGGTGGTGTGGAGTGCAAAAAAACGATGGATTTAGGCCCAGATCCTTGTACTGGGATGAATGTATGACATTGTTCTACATTCTGTCCATCAACTGTGTTTTTTGCAATTTTCACCCCGAGTGGGCTGGGTATGCTCAGACGTGAGTCCCATGCTCTCCACACCACTGGAGTCAAGCTATCCAGGCTGATGAAGGCTGATAGCCAGAAACCGGTCCTTGGATGCTTGATTCCGGTCTGGGAAAGACATGGCTTGGTAGTTCGGACTGGACTGTTCCCATGAGGCAAAGGGTCAGAGCTGATTTGCATATAGCCAGTGTCTAACCCAGGGTGGTGTGGAGTGCAAAAAAACAATGGATTTAGGCCCAGATCCTTGTACTGGGATGAATGTATGACATTGTTCTACATTCTGTCCATCAACTGTGTTTTTTGCAATTTTCACCCCGAGTGGGCTGGGTATGCTCAGACGTGAGTCCTTTGCTCTCCACACCACTGGAGTCAAGCTATCCAGGCTGATGAAGGCTGATAGCCAGAAACCGGTCCTTGGATGCTTGATTCCGGTCTGGGAAAGACATGGCTTGGTAGTTCGGACTGGACTGTTCCCATGAGGCACAGGGTCAGAGCTGATTTGCATATAGCCAGTGTCTAACCCAGGGTGGTGTGGAGTGCAAAAAAACGATGGATTTAGGCCCAGATCCTTGTACTGGGATGAACGTATGACATTGTTCTACATTCTGTCCATCAACTGTGTTTTTTGCAATTTTCACCCCGAGTGGGCTGGGTATGCTCAGACGTGAGTCCCATGCTCTCCTCACCACTGGAGTCAAGCTATCCAGGCTGATGAAGGCTGATAGCCAGAAACCGGTCCGAGGATGCTTGATTCCGGTCTGGGAAAGACATGGCTTGGTAGTTCGGACTGGAATGTTCCCATGAGGCACAGGGTCAGAGCTGATTTGCATATAGCCAGTGTCTAACCCTGGGTGGTATGGAGTGCAAAAAAACGATGGATTTAGGCCCAGATCCTTGTACTGGGATGAATGTATGACATTGTTCTACATTCTGTCCATCAACTGTGTTTTTTGCAATTTTCACCCCGAGTGGGCTGGGTATGCTCAGACGTGAGTCCCATGCTCTCCACACCACTGGAGTCAAGCTATCCAGGCTGATGAAGGCTGATAGCCAGAAACCGGTCCTTGGATGCTTGATTCCGGTCTGGGAAAGACATGGCTTGGTAGTTCGGACTGGACTGTTCCCATGAGGCACAGGGTCAGAGCTGATTTGCATATAGCCAGTGTCTAACCCAGGGTGGTGTGGAGTGCAAAAAAACAATGGATTTAGGCCCAGAACCTTTTACTGGGATGAATGTATGACATTGTTCTACATTCTGTCCATCAACTGAGTCCTATGCTCTCCACACCACTGGAGTCAAGCTATCCAGGCTGATGAAGGCTGATAGCCAGAAACCGGTCCTTGGATGCTTGATTCCGGTCTGGGAAAGACATGGCTTGGTAGTTCGGACTGGACTGTTCCCATGAGGCACAGGGTCAGAGCTGATTTGCATATAGCCAGTGTCTAACCCAGGGTGGTGTGGAGTGCAAAAAAATGATGGATTTAGGCCCAGATCCTTGTACTGGGATGAATGTATGACATTGTTCTACATTCTGTCCATCAGCTGTGTTTTTTGCAATTTTCACCCCGAGTGGGCTGGGTATGCTCAGACGTGAATCCCATGTTCTCCACACCACTGGAGTCAAGCATTCCAGGCTGATAAAGGCTGATAGCCAGAAACCGGTCCTTGGATGCTTAATTCCGGTCTGGGAAAGACATGGATTGGTAGTTCGGACTGGACTGTTCCCATGAGGCACAGGGTCAGAGCTGATTTGCATATAGCCAGTGTCTAACCCAGGTTGGTGTGGAGTGCAACAAAATGATGGATTTAGGCCCAGATCCTTGTACTGGGATGAATGTATGACATTGTTCTACATTCTGTCCATCAACTGTGTTTTTTGCAATTTTCACCCCGAGTGGGCTGGGTATGCTCAGACGTGAGTCCCATGCTCTCCACACCACTGGAGTCAAGCTATCCAGGCTGATGAAGGCTGATAGCCAGAAACCGGTCCTTGGATGCTTGATTCCAGTCTGGGAAAGACATGGCTTGGTAGTTCGGACTGGACTGTTCCCATGAGGCACAGGGTCAGAGCTGATTTGCATATAGCCCGTGTCTAACCCAGGGTGGTGTGGAGTGCAAAAAAATGATGGATTTAGGCCCAGATCCTTGTACTGGGATGAATGTATGACATTGTTCTACATTCTGTCCATCAACTGTGTTTTTTGCAATTTTCACCCCGAGTGGGCTGGGTATGCTCAGACGTGAGTCCCATGCTCTCCTCACCACTGGAGTCAAGCTATCCAGGCTGATGAAGGCTGATAGCCAGAAACCGGTCCGAGGATGCTTGATTCCGGTCTGGGAAAGACATGGCTTGGTAGTTCGGACTGGACTGTTCCCATGAGGCACAGGGTCAGAGCTGATTTGCATATAGCCAGTGTTTAACCCAGGGTGATGTGGAGTGCAAAGAAACGATGGATTTAGGCCCAGATCCTTGTACTGGGATGAATGTATGACATTGTTCTACATTCTGTCCATCAACTGTGTTTTTTGCAATTTTCACCCCGAATGGGCTGGGTATGCTCAGACGTGAGTCCCATGCTCTCCACACCACTGGAGTCAAGCTATCCAGACTGATGAAGGCGTATAGCCAGAAACCGGTCCTTGGATGCTTGATTCCGGTCTGGGAAAGACATGGCTTGGTAGTTCGGACTGGACAGTTCCCATGAGGCACAGGGTCAGAGCTGATTTGCATATAGCCAGTGTCTAACCCAGGGTGGTGTGGAGTGCAAAAAAACGATGGATTTAGGCCCAGATCCTTGTACTGGGATGAATGTATGACATTGTTCTACATTCTGTCCATCAACTGTGTTTTTTGCAATTTTCACCCCGAGTGGGCTGGGTATGCTCAGACGTGAGTCCCATGCTCTCCACACCACTGGAGTCAAGCTATCCAGGCTGATGAAGGCTGATAGCCAGAAACCGGTCCTTGGATGCTTGATCCTGGTCTGGGAAAGACATGGCTTGGTAGTTCGGACTGGACTGTTCCCATGAGGCACAGGGTGAAAGCTGATTTGCATATAGCCAGTGTCTAACCCAGGGTGGTGTGGAGTGCAAAAAAATGACGGATTTAGGCCCAGATCCTTGTACTGGGATGAATGTATGACATTGTTCTACATTCTGTCCATCAACTGTGTTTTTTGCAATTTTCACCCCGAGTGGGCTGGGTATGCTCAGACGTGAGTCCCATGCTCTCCACACCACTGGAGTCAAGCTATCCAGGCTGATGAAGGCTGATAGCCAGAAACCGGTCCTTGGATGCTTGATTCCGGTCTGGGAAAGACATGGCTTGGTAGTTCGGACTGGACTGTTCCCATGAGGCACAGGGTCAGAGCTGATTTGCATATAGCCAGTGTCTAACCCTGGGTGGTGTGGAGTGCAACAAAACGATGGATTTAGGCCCAGATCCTTGTACTGGGATGAATGTATGACATTGTTCTACATTCTGTCCATCAACTGTGTTTTTTGCAATTTTCACCCCGAGTGGGCTGGGTATGCTCAGACGTGAGTCCAATGCTCTCCACACCACTGGAGTCAAGCTATCCAGGCTGATGAAGGCTGATAGCCAGAAACCGGTCCTTGGATGCTTGATTCCAGTCTGGGAAAGACATGGCTTGGTAGTTCGGACTGGACTGTTCCCATGAGGCACAGGGTCAGAGCTGATTTGCATATAGCCAGTGTCTAACCCAGGGTGGTGTGGAGTGCAAAAAAATGATGGATTTAGGCCCAGATACTTGTACTGGGATGAATGTATGACATTGTTCTACATTCTGTCCATCAACTGTGTTTTTTGCAATTTTCACCCCGAGTGGGCTGGGTATGCTCAGACGTGAGTCCCATGCTCTCCACACCACTGGAGTCAAGCTATCCAGGCTGATGAAGGCTGATAGCCAGAAACCGGTCCTTGGATGCTTGATTCCGGTCTGGGAAAGACATGGCTTGGTAGTTCGGACTGGACTGTTCCCATGAGGCACAGGGTCAGAGCTGATTTGCATATAGCCAGTGTCTAACCCTGGGTGGTGTGGAGTGCAAAAAAAGATGGATTTAGGCCCAGATCCTTGTACTGGGATGAATGTATGACATTGTTCTACATTCTGTCCATCAACTGTGTTTTTTGCAATTTTCACCCCGAGTGGGCTGGGTATGCTCAGACTTGAGTCCAATGCTCTCCACACCACTGGAGTCAAGCTATCCAGGCTGATGAAGGCTGATAGCCAGAAACCGGTCCTTGGATGCTTGATTCCAGTCTGGGAAAGACATGGCTTGGTAGTTCGGACTGGACTGTTCCCATGAGGCACAGGGTCAGAGCTGATTTGCATATAGCCAGTGTCTAACCCAGGGTGGTGTGGAGTGCAAAAAAATGATGGATTTAGGCCCAGATCCTTGTACTGGGATGAATGTATGACATTGTTTTACATTCTGTCCATCAACTGTGTTTTTTGCAATTTTCACCCCGAGTGGGCTGGGTATGCTCAGACGTGAGTCCTATGCTCTCCACACCACTGGAGTCAAGCTATCTAGGCTGATGAAGGCTGATAGCCAGAAACCGGTCCTTGGATGCTTGATTCCGGTCTGGGAAAGACATGGCTTGGTAGTTCGGACTGGACTGTTCCCATGAGGCACAGGGTCAGAGCTGATTTGCATATAGCCAGTGTCTAACCCAGGTTGGTGTGGAGTGCAAAAAAACGATGGATTTAGGCACAGATCCTTGTACTGGGATGAATGTATGACATTGTTCTACATTCTGTCCATCAACTGTGTTTTTTGCAATTTTCACCCCGAGTGGGCTGGGTATGCTCAAACGTGAGTCCCATGCTCTCCACACCACTGGAGTCAAGCTATCCAGGCTGATGAAGGCTGATAGCCAGAAACCGGTCCGAGGATGCTTGATTCCGGTCTGGGAAAGACATGGCTTGGTAGTTCGGACTGGAATGTTCCCATGAGGCACAGGGTCAGAGTTGATATGCATATAGCCAGTGTCTAACCCTGGGTGGTGTGGAGTGCAAAAAAACGATGGATTTAGGCCCAGATCCTTGTACTGGGATGAATGTATGACATTGTTCTACATTCTGTCCATCAACTGTGTTTTTTGCAATTTTCACCCCGAGTGGGCTGGGTATGCTCAGACGTGAGTCCCATGCTCTCCACACCACTGGAGTCAAGCTATCCAGGCTGATGAAGGCTGATAGCCAGAAACCGGTCCTTGGATGCTTGATTCCGGTCTGGGAAAGACATGGCTTGGTAGTTCGGACTGGACTGTTCCCATGAGGCAAAGGGTCAGAGCTGATTTGCATATAGCCAGTGTCTAACCCAGGGTGGTGTGGAGTGCAAAAAAACAATGGATTTAGGCCCAGATCCTTGTACTGGGATGAATGTATGACATTGTTCTACATTCTGTCCATCAACTGTGTTTTTTGCAATTTTCACCCCGAGTGGGCTGGGTATGCTCAGACGTGAGTCCTTTGCTCTCCACACCACTGGAGTCAAGCTATCCAGGCTGATGAAGGCTGATAGCCAGAAACCGGTCCTTGGATGCTTGATTCCGGTCTGGGAAAGACATGGCTTGGTAGTTCGGACTGGACTGTTCCCATGAGGCACAGGGTCAGAGCTGATTTGCATATAGCCAGTGTCTAACCCAGGGTGGTGTGGAGTGCAAAAAAACGATGGATTTAGGCCCAGATCCTTGTACTGGGATGAATGTATGACATTGTTCTACATTCTGTCCATCACCTGTGTTTTTTGAAATTTTCACCCCTAGTGGGTTGGGTATGCTCGGACGTGAGTCCCATGCTCTCCACACCACTGGAGTCAAGCTATCCAGGCTGATGAAGGCTGATAGCCAGAAACCGGTCCTTGGATGCTTGATTCCGGTCTGGGAAAGACATGGCTTGGTAGTTCGGACTGGACTGTTCCCATGAGGCACAGGTTCAGAGCTGATTTGCATATAGCCAGTGTCTAACCCAGGGTGGTGTGGAGTGCAAAAAAAACGATGGATTTATGCCCAGATCCTTGTACTGGGATTAATGCATGACATTGTTCTACATTCTGCACATCACCTGTGTTTTTTGCAATTTTGACCCCGAGTGGGCTGCGTATGCTCAGACGTGAGTCCCATGCTCTCCACACCACAGGAGTCAAGCTATCCAGCCTGATGAAGGCTGATAGCCAGAAACCGGTCTTTGGATGCTTGATTCCGGTCTGGGAAAGACATGGCTTGGTAGTTCGGACTGGACTGTTCCCATGAGGCACAGGGTCAGAGCTGATTTGCATATAGCCAGTGTCTAACCCAGGGTGGTGTGGATTGCAAAAAAACGATGGATTTAGGCCCAGATCCTTGTACTGGGATGAATGTATGACATTGTTCTACATTCTGTCCATCAACTGTGTTTTTTGCAATTTTCACCCCGAGTGGGCTGGGTATGCTCAGACGTGAGTCCCATGCTCTCCACACCACTGGAGTCAAGCTATCCAGGCTGATGAAGGCTGATAGCCAGAAACCGGTCCTTGGATGCTTGATCCTGGTCTGGGAAAGACATGGCTTGGTAGTTCGGACTCGACTGTTCCCATGAGGCACAGGGTCAGAGCTGATTTGCATATAGCCAGTGTCTAACCCAGGGTGGTGTGGAGTGCAAAAAAATGATGGATTTAGGCCCAGATCCTTGTACTGGGATGAATGTATGACATTGTTCTACATTCTGTCCATCAACTGTGTTTTTTGCAATTTTCACCCCGAGTGGGCTGGGTATGCTCAGACGTGAGTCCCATGCTCTCCACACCACTGGAGTCAAGCTATCCAGGCTGATGAAGGCTGATAGCCAGAAACCGGTCCTTGGATGCTTGATTCCGGTCTCGGAAAGACATGGCTTGGTAGTTCGGACTAGAATGTTCCCCTGAGGCACAGGGTCAGAGCTGATTTGCATATAGCCAGTGTCTAACCCTGGGTGGTGTGGAGTGCAAAAAAACGATGGATTTAGGCCCAGATCCTTGTACTGGGATGAATGTATGACATTGTTTTACATTCTGTCCATCAACTGTGTTTTTTGCAATTTTCACCCCGAGTGGGCTGGGTATGCTCAGACGTGAGTCCTATGCTCTCCACACCACTGGAGTCAAGCTATCTAGGCTGATGAAGGCTGATAGCCAGAAACCGGTCCTTGGATGCTTGATTCCGGTCTGGGAAAGACATGGCTTGGTAGTTCGGACTGGACTGTTCCCATGAGGCACAGGGTCAGAGCTGATTTGCATATAGCCAGTGTCTAACCCAGGTTGGTGTGGAGTGCAAAAAAACGATGGATTTAGGCACAGATCCTTGTACTGGGATGAATGTATGACATTGTTCTACATTCTGTCCATCAACTGTGTTTTTTGCAATTTTCACCCCGAGTGGGCTGGGTATGCTCAAACGTGAGTCCCATGCTCTCCACACCACTGGAGTCAAGCTATCCAGGCTGATGAAGGCTGATAGCCAGAAACCGGTCCGAGGATGCTTGATTCCGGTCTGGGAAAGACATGGCTTGGTAGTTCGGACTGGAATGTTCCCATGAGGCACAGGGTCAGAGTTGATATGCATATAGCCAGTGTCTAACCCTGGGTGGTGTGGAGTGCAAAAAAACGATGGATTTAGGCCCAGATCCTTGTACTGGGATGAATGTATGACATTGTTCTACATTCTGTCCATCAACTGTGTTTTTTGCAATTTTCACCCCGAGTGGGCTGGGTATGCTCAGACGTGAGTCCCATGCTCTCCACACCACTGGAGTCAAGCTATCCAGGCTGATGAAGGCTGATAGCCAGAAACCGGTCCTTGGATGCTTGATTCCGGTCTGGGAAAGACATGGCTTGGTAGTTCGGACTGGACTGTTCCCATGAGGCACAGGGTCAGAGCTGATGTGCATATAGCCAGTGTCTAACCCAGGGTGGTGTGGAGTGCAAAAAAACGATGGATTTAGGCCCAGATCCTTGTACTGGGATGAATGTATGACATTGTTTTACATTCTGTCCATCAACTGTGTTTTTTGCAATTTTCACCCCGAGTGGGCTGGGTATGCTCAGACGTGAGTCCTATGCTCTCCACACCACTGGAGTCAAGCTATCTAGGCTGATGAAGGCTGATAGCCAGAAACCGGTCCTTGGATGCTTGATTCCGGTCTGGGAAAGACATGGCTTGGTAGTTCGGACTGGACTGTTCCCATGAGGCACAGGGTCAGAGCTGATTTGCATATAGCCAGTGTCTAACCCAGGGTGGTGTGGAGTGCAAAAAAATGATGGATTTAGGCCCAGATCCTTGTACTGGGATGAATGTATGACATTGTTCTACATTCTGTCCATCAGCTGTGTTTTTTGCAATTTTCACCCCGAGTGGGCTGGGTATGCTCAGACGTGAATCCCATGTTCTCCACACCACTGGAGTCAAGCATTCCAGGCTGATAAAGGCTGATAGCCAGAAACCGGTCCTTGGATGCTTAATTCCGGTCTGGGAAAGACATGGATTGGTAGTTCGGACTGGACTGTTCCCATGAGGCACAGGGTCAGAGCTGATTTGCATATAGCCAGTGTCTAACCCAGGTTGGTGTGGAGTGCAACAAAATGATGGATTTAGGCCCAGATCCTTGTACTGGGATGAATGTATGACATTGTTCTACATTCTGTCCATCAACTGTGTTTTTTGCAATTTTCACCCTGAGTGGGCTGGGTATGCTCAGACGTGAGTCCCATGCTCTCCACACCACTGAAGTCAAGCTATCCAGGCTGATGAAGGCTGATAGCCAGAAACCGATCCTTGGATGCTTGATCCTGGTCTGGGAAAGACGTGGTTCGGTAGTTCGGACTGGACTGTTCCCATGAGGCACAGGGTCAGAGCTGATTTGCATATAGCCAGTGTCTAACCCAGGGTGGTGTGGAGTGCAAAAAAACGATGGATTTAGGCCCAGATCCTTGTACTGGGATGAATGTATGACATTGTTCTACATTCTGTCCATCAACTGTGTTTTTTGCAATTTTCACCCCGAGTGGGCTGGGTATGCTCAGACGTAAGTCCCATGCTCTCCACACCACTGGAGTCAAGCTATCCAGGCTGATGAAGGCTGATAGCCAGAAACCGGTCCTTGGATGCTTGATTCCGGTCTCGGAAAGACATGGCTTGGTAGTTCGGACTAGAATGTTCCCCTGAGGCACAGGGTCAGAGCTGATTTGCATATAGCCAGTGTCTAACCCTGGGTGGTGTGGAGTGCAAAAAAACGATGGATTTAGGCCCAGATCCTTGTACTGGGATGAATGTATGACATTGTTTTACATTCTGTCCATCAACTGTGTTTTTTGCAATTTTCACCCCGAGTGGGCTGGGTATGCTCAGACGTGAGTCCTATGCTCTCCACACCACTGGAGTCAAGCTATCTAGGCTGATGAAGGCTGATAGCCAGAAACCGGTCCTTGGATGCTTGATTCCGGTCTGGGAAAGACATGGCTTGGTAGTTCGGACTGGACTGTTCCCATGAGGCACAGGGTCAGAGCTGATTTGCATATAGCCAGTGTCTAACCCAGGTTGGTGTGGAGTGCAAAAAAACGATGGATTTAGGCACAGATCCTTGTACTGGGATGAATGTATGACATTGTTCTACATTCTGTCCATCAACTGTGTTTTTTGCAATTTTCACCCCGAGTGGGCTGGGTATGCTCAAACGTGAGTCCCATGCTCTCCACACCACTGGAGTCAAGCTATCCAGGCTGATGAAGGCTGATAGCCAGAAACCGGTCCGAGGATGCTTGATTCCGGTCTGGGAAAGACATGGCTTGGTAGTTCGGACTGGAATGTTCCCATGAGGCACAGGGTCAGAGTTGATATGCATATAGCCAGTGTCTAACCCTGGGTGGTGTGGAGTGCAAAAAAACGATGGATTTAGGCCCAGATCCTTGTACTGGGATGAATGTATGACATTGTTCTACATTCTGTCCATCAACTGTGTTTTTTGCAATTTTCACCCCGAGTGGGCTGGGTATGCTCAGACGTGAGTCCCATGCTCTCCACACCACTGGAGTCAAGCTATCCAGGCTGATGAAGGCTGATAGCCAGAAACCGGTCCTTGGATGCTTGATTCCGGTCTGGGAAAGACATGGCTTGGTAGTTCGGACTGGACTGCTCCCATGAGGCAAAGGGTCAGAGCTGATTTGGATATAGCCAGTGTCTAACCCAGGGTGGTGTGGAGTGCAAAAAAACAATGGATTTAGGCCCAGATCCTTGTACTGGGATGAATGTATGACATTGTTCTACATTCTGTCCATCAACTGTGTTTTTTGCAATTTTCACCCCGAGTGGGCTGGGTATGCTCAGACGTGAGTCCTTTGCTCTCCACACCACTGGAGTCAAGCTATCCAGGCTGATGAAGGCTGATAGCCAGAAACCGGTCCTTGGATGCTTGATTCCGGTCTGGGAAAGACATGGCTTGGTAGTTCGGACTGGACTGTTCCCATGAGGCACAGGGTCAGAGCTGATTTGCATATAGCCAGTGTCTAACCCAGGGTGGTGTGGAGTGCAAAAAAACGATGGATTTAGGCCCAGATCCTTGTACTGGGATGAATGTATGACATTGTTCTACATTCTGTCCATCAACTGTGTTTTTTGCAATTTTCACCCCGAGTGGGCTGGGTATGCTCAGACGTGAGTCCATTGCTCTCCACACCACTGGAGTCAAGCTATCCAGGCTGATGAAGGCTGATAGCCAGAAACCGGTCCTTGGATGCTTGATTCCAGTCTGGGAAAGACATGGCTTTGTAGTTCGGACTGGACTGTTCCCATGAGGCACAGGGTCAGAGCTGATGTGCATATAGCCAGTGTCTAACCCAGGGTGGTGTGGAGTGCAAAAAAACGATGGATTTAGGCCCAGATCCTTGTACTGGGATGAATGTATGACATTGTTTTACATTCTGTCCATCAACTGTGTTTTTTGCAATTTTCACCCCGAGTGGGCTGGGTATGCTCAGACGTGAGTCCTATGCTCTCCACACCACTGGAGTCAAGCTATCTAGGCTGATGAAGGCTGATAGCCAGAAACCGGTCCTTGGATGCTTGATTCCGGTCTGGGAAAGACATGGCTTGGTAGTTCGGACTGGACTGTTCCCATGAGGCACAGGGTCAGAGCTGATTTGCATATAGCCAGTGTCTAACCCAGGGTGGTGTGGAGTGCAAAAAAATGATGGATTTAGGCCCAGATCCTTGTACTGGGATGAATGTATGACATTGTTCTACATTCTGTCCATCAGCTGTGTTTTTTGCAATTTTCACCCCGAGTGGGCTGGGTATGCTCAGACGTGAATCCCATGTTCTCCACACCACTGGAGTCAAGCATTCCAGGCTGATAAAGGCTGATAGCCAGAAACCGGTCCTTGGATGCTTAATTCCGGTCTGGGAAAGACATGGATTGGTAGTTCGGACTGGACTGTTCCCATGAGGCACAGGGTCAGAGCTGATTTGCATATAGCCAGTGTCTAACCCAGGTTGGTGTGGAGTGCAACAAAATGATGGATTTAGGCCCAGATCCTTGTACTGGGATGAATGTATGACATTGTTCTACATTCTGTCCATCAACTGTGTTTTTTGCAATTTTCACCCCGAGTGGGCTGGGTATGCTCAGACGTGAGTCCCATGCTCTCCACACCACTGGAGTCAAGCTATCCAGGCTGATGAAGGCTGATAGCCAGAAACCGGTCCTTGGATGCTTGATTCCAGTCTGGGAAAGACATGGCTTGGTAGTTCGGACTGGACTGTTCCCATGAGGCACAGGGTCAGAGCTGATTTGCATATAGCCCGTGTCTAACCCAGGGTGGTGTGGAGTGCAAAAAAATTATGGATTTAGGCCCAGATCCTTGTACTGGGATGAATGTATGACATTGTTCTACATTCTGTCCATCAACTGTGTTTTTTGCAATTTTCACCCCGAGTGGGCTGGGTATGCTCAGACGTGAGTCCCATGCTCTCCTCACCACTGGAGTCAAGCTATCCAGGCTGATGAAGGCTGATAGCCAGAAACCGGTCCGAGGATGCTTGATTCCGGTCTGGGAAAGACATGGCTTGGTAGTTCGGACTGGACTGTTCCCATGAGGCACAGGGTCAGAGCTGATTTGCATATAGCCAGTGTTTAACCCAGGGTGATGTGGAGTGCAAAAAAACGATGGATTTAGGCCCAGATCCTTGTACTGGGATGAATGTATGACATTGTTCTACATTCTGTCCATCAACTGTGTTTTTTGCAATTTTCACCCCGAATGGGCTGGGTATGCTCAGACGTGAGTCCCATGCTCTCCACACCACTGGAGTCAAGCTATCCAGACTGATGAAGGCGTATAGCCAGAAACCGGTCCTTGGATGCTTGATTCCGGTCTGGGAAAGACATGGCTTGGTAGTTCGGACTGGACAGTTCCCATGAGGCACAGGGTCAGAGCTGATTTGCATATAGCCAGTGTCTAACCCAGGGTGGTGTGGAGTGCAAAAAAACGATGGATTTAGGCCCAGATCCTTGTACTGGGATGAATGTATGACATTGTTCTACATTCTGTCCATCAACTGTGTTTTTTGCAATTTTCACCCCGAGTGGGCTGGGTATGCTCAGACGTGAGTCCCATGCTCTCCACACCACTGGAGTCAAGCTATCCAGGCTGATGAAGGCTGATAGCCAGAAACCGGTCCTTGGATGCTTGATCCTGGTCTGGGAAAGACATGGCTTGGTAGTTCGGACTGGACTGTTCCCATGAGGCACAGGGTCAAAGCTGATTTGCATATAGCCAGTGTCTAACCCAGGGTGGTGTGGAGTGCAAAAAAATGACGGATTTAGGCCCAGATCCTTGTACTGGGATGAATGTATGACATTGTTCTACATTCTGTCCATCAACTGTGTTTTTTGCAATTTTCACCCCGAGTGGGCTGGGTATGCTCAGACGTGAGTCCCATGCTCTCCACACCACTGGAGTCAAGCTATCCAGGCTGATGAAGGCTGATAGCCAGAAACCGGTCCTTGGATGCTTGATTCCGGTCTGGGAAAGACATGGCTTGGTAGTTCGGACTGGACTGTTCCCATGAGGCACAGGGTCAGAGCTGATTTGCATATAGCCAGTGTCTAACCCAGGTTGGTGTGGAGTGCAACAAACGATGGATTTAGGCCCAGATCCTTGTACTGGGATGAATGTATGACATTGTTCTACATTCTGTCCATCAACTGTGTTTTTTGCAATTTTCACTCCGAGTGGGCTGGGTATGCTCAGACGTGAGTCCCATGCTCTCCACACCACTGGAGTCAAGCTATCCAGGCTGATGAAGGCTGATAGCCAGAAACCAGTCCTTGGATGCTTGATTCCGGTCTGGGAAAGACATGGCTTGGTAGTTCGGACAAGAATGTTCCCATGAGGCACAGGGTCAGAGCTGATTTGCATATAGCCAGTGTCTAACCCTGGGTGGTGTGGAGTGCAAAAAAAGATGGATTTAGGCCCAGATCCTTGTACTGGGATGAATGTATGACATTGTTCTACATTCTGTCCATCAACTGTGTTTTTTGCAATTTTCACCCCGAGTGGGCTGGGTATGCTCAGACGTGAGTCCAATGCTCTCCACACCACTGGAGTCAAGCTATCCAGGCTGATGAAGGCTGATAGCCAGAAACCGGTCCTTGGATGCTTGATTCCAGTCTGGGAAAGACATGGCTTGGTAGTTCGGACTGGACTGTTCCCATGAGGCACAGGGTCAGAGCTGATTTGCATATAGCCAGTGTCTAACCCAGGGTGGTGTGGAGTGCAAAAAAACGATGGATTTAGGCCCAGATCCTTGTACTGGGATGAATGTATGACATTGTTTTACATTCTGTCCATCAACTGTGTTTTTTGCAATTTTCACCCCGAGTGGGCTGGGTATGCTCAGACGTGAGTCCTATGCTCTCCACACCACTGGAGTCAAGCTATCTAGGCTGATGAAGGCTGATAGCCAGAAACCGGTCCTTGGATGCTTGATTCCGGTCTGGGAAAGACATGGCTTGGTAGTTCGGACTGGAATGTTCCCATGAGGCACAGGGTCAGAGTTGATATGCATATAGCCAGTGTCTAACCCTGGGTGGTGTGGAGTGCAAAAAAACGATGGATTTAGGCCCAGATCCTTGTACTGGGATGAATGTATGACATTGTTCTACATTCTGTCCATCAACTGTGTTTTTTGCAATTTTCACCCCGAGTGGGCTGGGTATGCTCAGACGTGAGTCCCATGCTCTCCACACCACTGGAGTCAAGCTATCTAGGCTGATGAAGGCTGATAGCCAGAAACCGGTCCTTGGATGCTTGATTCCGGTCTGGGAAAGACATGGCTTGGTAGTTCGGACTGGACTCTTCCCATGAGGCAAAGGGTCAGAGCTGATTTGCATATAGCCAGTGTCTAACCCAGGGTGGTGTGGAGTGCAAAAAAACAATGGATTTAGGCCCAGATCCTTGTACTGGGATGAATGTATGACATTGTTCTACATTCTGTCCATCAACTGTGTTTTTTGCAATTTTCACCCCGAGTGGGCTGGGTATGCTCAGACGTGAGTCCTTTGCTCTCCACACCACTGGAGTCAAGCTATCCAGGCTGATGAAGGCTGATAGCCAGAAACCGGTCCTTGGATGCTTGATTCCGGTCTGGGAAAGACATGGCTTGGTAGTTCGGACTGGACTGTTCCCATGAGGCACAGGGTCAGAGCTGATTTGCATATAGCCAGTGTCTAACCCAGGGTGGTGTGGAGTGCAAACAAACGATGGATTTAGGCCCAGATCCTTGTACTGGGATGAATGTATGACGTTGTTCTACATTCTGTCCATCACCTGTGTTTTTTGAAATTTTCACCCCTAGTGGGCTGGGTATGCTCGGACGTGAGTCCCATGCTCTCCACACCACTGGAGTCAAGCTATCCAGGCTGATGAAGGCTGATAGCCAGAAACCGGTCCTTGGATGCTTGATTCCGGTCTGGGAAAGACATGGCTTGGTAGTTCGGACTGGACTGTTCCCATGAGGCACAGGTTCAGAGCTGATTTGCATATAGCCAGTGTCTAACCCAGGGTGGTGTGGAGTGCAAAAAAAACGATGGATTTATGCCCAGATCCTTGTACTGGGATTAATGCATGACATTGTTCTACATTCTGCACATCACCTGTGTTTTTTGCAATTTTGACCCCGAGTGGGCTGGGTATGCTCAGACGTGAGTCCCATGCTCTCCACACCACAGGAGTCAAGCTATCCAGCCTGATGAAGGCTGATAGCCAGAAACCGGTCTTTGGATGCTTGATTCCGGTCTGGGAAAGACATGGCTTGGTAGTTCGGACTGGACTGTTCCCATGAGGCACAGGGTCAGAGCTGATTTGCATATAGCCAGTGTCTAACCCAGGGTGGTGTGGAGTGCAAAAAAACGATGGATTTAGGCCCAGATCCTTGTACTGGGATGAATGTATGACATTGTTCTACATTCTGTCCATCAACTGTGTTTTTTGCAATTTTCACCCCGAGTGGGCTGGGTATGCTCAGACGTGAGTCCCATGCTCTCCACACCACTGGAGTCAAGCTATCCAGGCTGATGAAGGCTGATAGCCAGAAACCGGTCCTTGGATGCTTGATCCTGGTCTGGGAAAGACATGGCTTGGTAGTTCGGACTGGACTGTTCCCATGAGGCACAGGGTCAGAGCTGATTTGCATATAGCCAGTGTCTAACCCAGGGTGGTGTGGAGTGCAAAAAAATGATGGATTTAGGCCCAGATCCTTGTACTGGGATGAATGTATGACATTGTTCTACATTCTGTCCATCAACTGTGTTTTTTGCAATTTTCACCCCGAGTGGGCTGGGTATGCTCAGACGTGAATCCCATGCTCTCCACACCACTGGAGTCAAGCATTCCAGGCTGATGAAGGCTGATAGCCAGAAACCGGTCCTTGGATGCTTAATTCCGGTCTGGGAAAGACATGGATTGGTAGTTCGGACTGGACTGTTCCCATGAGGCACAGGGTCAGAGCTGATTTGCATATAGCCAGTGTCTAACCCCGGTTGGTGTGGAGTGCAACAAAATGATGGATTTAGGCCCAGATCCTTGTACTGGGATGAATGTATGACATTGTTCTACATTCTGTCCATCAACTGTGTTTTTTGCAATTTTCACCCCGAGTGGGCTGGGTATGCTCAGACGTGAGTCCCATGCTCTCCACACCACTGGAGTCAAGCTATCCAGGCTGATGAAGGCTGATAGCCAGAAACCAGTCCTTGGATGCTTGATTCCAGTCTGGGAAAGACATGGCTTGGTAGTTCGGACTGGACTGTTCCCATGAGGCACAGGGTCAGAGCTGATTTGCATATAGCCAGTGTCTAACCCAGGGTGGTGTGGAGTGCAAAAAAATGATGGATTTAGGCCCAGATCCTTGTACTGGGATGAATGTATGACATTGTTCTACATTCTGTCCATCAACTGTGTTTTTTGCAATTTTCACCCCGAGTGGGCTGGGTATGCTCAGACGTGAATCCCATGCTCTCCACACCACTGGAGTCAAGCATTCCAGGCTGATGAAGGCTGATAGCCAGAAACCGGTCCTTGGATGCTTAATTCCGGTCTGGGAAAGACATGGATTGGTAGTTCGGACTGGACTGTTCCCATGAGGCACAGGGTCAGAGCTGATTTGCATATAGCCAGTGTCTAACCCCGGTTGGTGTGGAGTGCAACAAAATGATGGATTTAGGCCCAGATCCTTGTACTGGGATGAATGTATGACATTGTTCTACATTCTGTCCATCAACTGTGTTTTTTGCAATTTTCACCCCGAGTGGGCTGGGTATGCTCAGACGTGAGTCCCATGCTCTCCACACCACTGGAGTCAAGCTATCCAGGCTGATGAAGGCTGATAGCCAGAAACCAGTCCTTGGATGCTTGATTCCAGTCTGGGAAAGACATGGCTTGGTAGTTCGGACTGGACTGTTCCCATGAGGCACAGGGTCAGAGCTGATTTGCATATAGCCAGTGTCTAACCCAGGGTGGTGTGGAGTGCAAAAAAACGATGGATTTAGGCCCAGATCCTTGTACTGGGATGAATGTATGACATTGTTCTACATTCTGTCCATCAACTGTGTTTTTTGCAATTTTCACCCCGAGTGGGCTGGGTATGCTCAGACGTGAGTCCCATGCTCTCCACACCACTGGAGTCAAGCTATCCAGGCTGATGAAGGCTGATAGCCAGAAACCGATCCTTGGATGCTTGATCCTGGTCTGGGAAAGACGTGGCTTGGTAGTTCGGACTGGACTGTTCCCATGAGGCACAGGGTCAGAGCTGATTTGCATATAGCCAGTGTCTAACCCAGGGTGGTGTGGAGTGCAAAAAAACGATGGATTTAGGCCCAGATCCTTGTACTGGGATGAATGTATGACATTGTTCTACATTCTGTCCATCAACTGTGTTTTTTGCAATTTTCACCCCGAGTGGGCTGGGTATGCTCAGACGTGAGTCCCATGCTCTCCACACCACTGGAGTCAAGCTATCCAGGCTGATGAAGGCTGATAGCCAGAAACCGGTCCTTGGATGCTTGATTCCGGTCTTGGAAAGACATGGCTTGGTAGTTCGGACTAGAATGTTCCCCTGAGGCACAGGGTCAGAGCTGATTTGCATATTGCCAGTGTCTAACCCTGGGTGGTGTGGAGTGCAAAAAAACGATGGATTTAGGCCCAGATCCTTGTACTGGGATGAATGTATGACATTGTTTTACATTCTGTCCATCAACTGTGTTTTTTGCAATTTTCACCCCGAGTGGGCTGGGTATGCTCAGACGTGAGTCCTATGCTCTCCACACCACTGGAGTCAAGCTATCTAGGCTGATGAAGGCTGATAGCCAGAAACCGGTCCTTGGATGCTTGATTCCGGTCTGGGAAAGACATGGCTTGGTAGTTCGGACTGGACTGTTCCCATGAGGCACAGGGTCAGAGCTGATTTGCATATAGCCAGTGTCTAACCCAGGTTGGTGTGGAGTGCAAAAAAACGATGGATTTAGGCACAGATCCTTGTACTGGGATGAATGTATGACATTGTTCTACATTCTGTCCATCAACTGTGTTTTTTGCAATTTTCACCCCGAGTGGGCTGGGTATGCTCAAACGTGAGTCCCATGCTCTCCACACCACTGGAGTCAAGCTATCCAGGCTGATGAAGGCTGATAGCCAGAAACCGGTCCTTGGATGCTTGATTCCGGTCTTGGAAAGACATGGCTTGGTAGTTCGGACTGGAATGTTCCCATGAGGCACAGGGTCAGAGTTGATATGCATATAGCCAGTGTCTAACCCTGGGTGGTGTGGAGTGCAAAAAAACGATGGATTTAGGCCCAGATCCTTGTACTGGGATAAATGTATGACATTGTTCTACATTCTGTCCATCAACTGTGTTTTTTGCAATTTTCACCCCGAGTGGGCTGGGTATGCTCAGACGTGAGTCCCATGCTCTCCACACCACTGGAGTCAAGCTATCCAGGCTGATGAAGGCTGATAGCCAGAAACCGGTCCTTGGATGCTTGATTCCGGTCTGGGAAAGACATGGCTTGGTAGTTCGGACTGGACTGTTCCCATGAGGCAAAGGGTCAGAGCTGATTTGGATATAGCCAGTGTCTAACCCAGGGTGGTGTGGAGTGCAAAAAAACAATGGATTTAGGCCCAGATCCTTGTACTGGGATGAATGTATGACATTGTTCTACATTCTGTCCATCAACTGTGTTTTTTGCAATTTTCACCCCGAGTGGGCTGGGTATGCTCAGACGTGAGTCCTTTGCTCTCCACACCACTGGAGTCAAGCTATCCAGGCTGATAGCCAGAAACCGGTCCTTGGATGCTTGATTCCGGTCTGGGAAAGACATGGCTTGGTAGTTCGGACTGGACTGTTCCCATGAGGCACAGGGTCAGAGCTGATTTGCATATAGCCAGTGTCTAACCCAGGGTGGTGTGGAGTGCAAAAAAACGATGGATTTAGGCCCAGATCCTTGTAATGGGATGAATGTATGACATTGTTCTACATTCTGTCCATCAACTGTGTTTTTTGCAATTTTCACCCCGAGTGGGCTGGGTATGCTCAGACGTGAGTCCAATGCTCTCCACACCACTGGAGTCAAGCTATCCAGGCTGATGAAGGCTGATAGCCAGAAACCGGTCCTTGGATGCTTGATTCCAGTCTGGGAAAGACATGGCTTGGTAGTTCGGACTGGACTGTTCCCATGAGGCACAGGGTCAGAGCTGATTTGCATATAGCCAGTGTCTAACCCAGGGTGGTGTGGAGTGCAAAAAAACGATGGATTTAGGCCCAGATCCTTGTACTGGGATGAATGTATGACATTGTTTTACATTCTGTCCATCAACTGTGTTTTTTGCAATTTTCACCCCGAGTGGGCTGGGTATGCTCAGACGTGAGTCCCATGCTCTCCACACCACTGGAGTCAAGCTATCCAGGCTGATGAAGGCTGATAGCCAGAAACCGGTCCTTGGATGCTTGATTCCGGTCTGGGAAAGACATGGCTTGGTAGTTCGGACTGGACTGTTCCCATGAGGCAAAGTGTCAGAGCTGATTTGCATATAGCCAGTGTCTAACCCAGGGTGGTGTGGAGTGCAAAAAAACAATGGATTTAGGCCCAGATCCTTGTACTGGGATGAATGTATGACATTGTTCTACATTCTGTCCATCAACTGTGTTTTTTGCAATTTTCACCCCGAGTGGCATGGGTATGCTCAGACGTGAGTCCTTTGCTCTCCACACCACTGGAGTCAAGCTATCCAGGCTGATGAAGGCTGATAGCCAGAAACCGGTCCTTGGATGCTTGATTCCGGTCTGGGAAAGACATGGCTTGGTAGATCGGACTGGACTGTTCCCATGAGGCACAGGGTCAGAGCTGATTTGCATATAGCCAGTGTCTAACCCAGGGTGGTGTGGAGTGCAAACAAACGATGGATTTAGGCCCAGATCCTTGTACTGGGATTAATGCATGACATTGTTCTACATTCTGCACATCACCTGTGTTTTTTGCAATTTTCACCCCGAGTGGGCTGGGTATGCTCAGACGTGAGTCCCATGCTCTCCACACCACATGAGTCAAGCTATCCAGCCTGATGAAGGCTGATAGCCAGAAACCGGTCTTTGGATGCTTGATTCCGGTCTGGGAAAGACATGGCTTGGTAGTTCGGACTGGACTGTTCCCATGAGGCACAGGGTCAGAGCTGATTTGCATATAGCCAGTGTCTAACCCAGGGTGGTGTGGAGTGCAAAAAAATGACGGATTTAGGCCCAGATCCTTGTACTGGGATGAATGTATGACATTGTTCTACATTCTGTCCATCAACTGTGTTTTTTGCAATTTTCACCCCGAGTGGGCTGGGTATGCTCAGACGTGAGTCCCATGCTCTCCACACCACTGGAGTCAAGCTATCCAGGCTGATGAAGGCTGATAGCCAGAAACCGGTCCTTGGATGCTTGATTCCGGTCTGGGAAAGACATGGCTTGGTAGTTCGGACTGGACTGTTCCCATGAGGCACAGGGTCAGAGCTGATTTGCATATAGCCAGTGTCTAACCCAGGTTGGTGTGGAGTGCAACAAACGATGGATTTAGGCCCAGATCCTTGTACTGGGATGAATGTATGACATTGTTCTACATTCTGTCCATCAACTGTGTTTTTTGCAATTTTCACCCCGAGTGGGCTGGGTATGCTCAGACGTGAGTCCTTTGCTCTCCACACCACTGGAGTCAAGCTATCCAGGCTGATGAAGGCTGATAGCCAGAAACCGGTCCTTGGATGCTTGATTCCGGTCTGGGAAAGACATGGCTTGGTAGATCGGACTGGACTGTTCCCATGAGGCACAGGGTCAGAGCTGATTTGCATATAGCCAGTGTCTAACCCAGGGTGGTGTGGAGTGCAAACAAACGATGGATTTAGGCCCAGATCCTTGTACTGGGATTAATGCATGACATTGTTCTACATTCTGCACATCACCTGTGTTTTTTGCAATTTTCACCCCGAGTGGGCTGGGTATGCTCAGACGTGAGTCCCATGCTCTCCACACCACAGGAGTCAAGCTATCCAGCCTGATGAAGGCTGATAGCCAGAAACCGGTCTTTGGATGCTTGATTCCGGTCTGGGAAAGACATGGCTTGGTAGTTCGGACTGGACTGTTCCCATGAGGCACAGGGTCAGAGCTGATTTGCATATAGCCAGTGTCTAACCCAGGGTGGTGTGGAGTGCAAAAAAATGACGGATTTAGGCCCAGATCCTTGTACTGGGATGAATGTATGACATTGTTCTACATTCTGTCCATCAACTGTGTTTTTTGCAATTTTCACCCCGAGTGGGCTGGGTATGCTCAGACGTGAGTCCCATGCTCTCCACACCACTGGAGTCAAGCTATCCAGGCTGATGAAGGCTGATAGCCAGAAACCGGTCCTTGGATGCTTGATTCCGGTCTGGGAAAGACATGGCTTGGTAGTTCGGACTGGACTGTTCCCATGAGGCACAGGGTCAGAGCTGATTTGCATATAGCCAGTGTCTAACCCAGGTTGGTGTGGAGTGCAACAAACGATGGATTTAGGCCCAGATCCTTGTACTGGGATGAATGTATGACATTGTTCTACATTCTGTCCATCAACTGTGTTTTTTGCAATTTTCACCCCGAGTGGGCTGGGTATGCTCAGACGTGAGTCCCATGCTCTCCACACCACTGGAGTCAAGCTATCCAGGCTGATGAAGGCTGATAGCCAGAAACCAGTCCTTGGATGCTTGATTCCGGTCTGGGAAAGACATGGCTTGGTAGTTCGGACAAGAATGTTCCCATGAGGCACAGGGTCAGAGCTGATTTGCATATAGCCAGTGTCTAACCCTGGGTGGTGTGGAGTGCAAAAAAAGATGGATTTAGGCCCAGATCCTTGTACTGGGATGAATGTATGACATTGTTCTACATTCTGTCCATCAACTGTGTTTTTTGCAATTTTCACCCCGAGTGGGCTGGGTATGCTCAGACGTGAGTCCAATGCTCTCCACACCACTGGAGTCAAGCTATCCAGGCTGATGAAGGCTGATAGCCAGAAACCGGTCCTTGGATGCTTGATTCCAGTCTGGGAAAGACATGGCTTGGTAGTTCGGACTGGACTGTTCCCATGAGGCACAGGGTCAGAGCTGATTTGCATATAGCCAGTGTCTAACCCAGGGTGGTGTGGAGTGCAAAAAAACGATGGATTTAGGCCCAGATCCTTGTACTGGGATGAATGTATGACATTGTTTTACATTCTGTCCATCAACTGTGTTTTTTGCAATTTTCACCCCGAGTGGGCTGGGTATGCTCAGACGTGAGTCCTATGCTCTCCACACCACTGGAGTCAAGCTATCTAGGCTGATGAAGGCTGATAGCCAGAAACCGGTCCTTGGATGCTTGATTCCGGTCTGGGAAAGACATGGCTTGGTAGTTCGGACTGGAATGTTCCCATGAGGCACAGGGTCAGAGTTGATATGCATATAGCCAGTGTCTAACCCTGGGTGGTGTGGAGTGCAAAAAAACGATGGATTTAGGCCCAGATCCTTGTACTGGGATGAATGTATGACATTGTTCTACATTCTGTCCATCAACTGTGTTTTTTGCAATTTTCACCCCGAGTGGGCTGGGTATGCTCAGACGTGAGTCCCATGCTCTCCACACCACTGGAGTCAAGCTATCCAGGCTGATGAAGGCTGATAGCCAGAAACCGGTCCTTGGATGCTTGATTCCGGTCTGGGAAAGACATGGCTTGGTAGTTCGGACTGGACTCTTCCCATGAGGCAAAGGGTCAGAGCTGATTTGCATATAGCCAGTGTCTAACCCAGGGTGGTGTGGAGTGCAAAAAAACAATGGATTTAGGCCCAGATCCTTGTACTGGGATGAATGTATGACATTGTTCTACATTCTGTCCATCAACTGTGTTTTTTGCAATTTTCACCCCGAGTGGGCTGGGTATGCTCAGACGTGAGTCCTTTGCTCTCCACACCACTGGAGTCAAGCTATCCAGGCTGATAAAGGCTGATAGCCAGAAACCGGTCCTTGGATGCTTGATTCCGGTCTGGGAAAGACATGGCTTGGTAGTTCGGACTGGACTGTTCCCATGAGGCACAGGGTCAGAGCTGATTTGCATATAGCCAGTGTCTAACCCAGGGTGGTGTGGAGTGCAAACAAACGATGGATTTAGGCCCAGATCCTTGTACTGGGATGAATGTATGACGTTGTTCTACATTCTGTCCATCACCTGTGTTTTTTGAAATTTTCACCCCTAGTGGGCTGGGTATGCTCGGACGTGAGTCCCATGCTCTCCACACCACTGGAGTCAAGCTATCCAGGCTGATGAAGGCTGATAGCCAGAAACCGGTCCTTGGATGCTTGATTCCGGTCTGGGAAAGACATGGCTTGGTAGTTCGGACTGGACTGTTCCCATGAGGCACAGGTTCAGAGCTGATTTGCATATAGCCAGTGTCTAACCCAGGGTGGTGTGGAGTGCAAAAAAAACGATGGATTTATGCCCAGATCCTTGTACTGGGATTAATGCATGACATTGTTCTACATTCTGCACATCACCTGTGTTTTTTGCAATTTTGACCCCGAGTGGGCTGGGTATGCTCAGACGTGAGTCCCATGCTCTCCACACCACAGGAGTCAAGCTATCCAGCCTGATGAAGGCTGATAGCCAGAAACCGGTCTTTGGATGCTTGATTCCGGTCTGGGAAAGACATGGCTTGGTAGTTCGGACTGGACTGTTCCCATGAGGCACAGGGTCAGAGCTGATTTGCATATAGCCAGTGTCTAACCCAGGGTGGTGTGGAGTGCAAAAAAACGATGGATTTAGGCCCAGATCCTTGTACTGGGATGAATGTATGACATTGTTCTACATTCTGTCCATCAACTGTGTTTTTTGCAATTTTCACCCCGAGTGGGCTGGGTATGCTCAGACGTGAGTCCCATGCTCTCCACACCACTGGAGTCAAGCTATCCAGGCTGATGAAGGCTGATAGCCAGAAACCGGTCCTTGGATGCTTGATCCTGGTCTGGGAAAGACATGGCTTGGTAGTTCGGACTGGACTGTTCCCATGAGGCACAGGGTCAGAGCTGATTTGCATATAGCCAGTGTCTAACCCAGGGTGGTGTGGAGTGCAAAAAAATGATGGATTTAGGCCCAGATCCTTGTACTGGGATGAATGTATGACATTGTTCTACATTCTGTCCATCAACTGTGTTTTTTGCAATTTTCACCCCGAGTGGGCTGGGTATGCTCAGACGTGAATCCCATGCTCTCCACACCACTGGAGTCAAGCATTCCAGGCTGATGAAGGCTGATAGCCAGAAACCGGTCCTTGGATGCTTAATTCCGGTCTGGGAAAGACATGGATTGGTAGTTCGGACTGGACTGTTCCCATGAGGCACAGGGTCAGAGCTGATTTGCATATAGCCAGTGTCTAACCCCGGTTGGTGTGGAGTGCAACAAAATGATGGATTTAGGCCCAGATCCTTGTACTGGGATGAATGTATGACATTGTTCTACATTCTGTCCATCAACTGTGTTTTTTGCAATTTTCACCCCGAGTGGGCTGGGTATGCTCAGACGTGAGTCCCATGCTCTCCACACCACTGGAGTCAAGCTATCCAGGCTGATGAAGGCTGATAGCCAGAAACCAGTCCTTGGATGCTTGATTCCAGTCTGGGAAAGACATGGCTTGGTAGTTCGGACTGGACTGTTCCCATGAGGCACAGGGTCAGAGCTGATTTGCATATAGCCAGTGTCTAACCCAGGGTGGTGTGGAGTGCAAAAAAACGATGGATTTAGGCCCAGATCCTTGTACTGGGATGAATGTATGACATTGTTCTACATTCTGTCCATCAACTGTGTTTTTTGCAATTTTCACCCCGAGTGGGCTGGGTATGCTCAGACGTGAGTCCCATGCTCTCCACACCACTGGAGTCAAGCTATCCAGGCTGATGAAGGCTGATAGCCAGAAACCGATCCTTGGATGCTTGATCCTGGTCTGGGAAAGACGTGGCTTGGTAGTTCGGACTGGACTGTTCCCATGAGGCACAGGGTCAGAGCTGATTTGCATATAGCCAGTGTCTAACCCAGGGTGGTGTGGAGTGCAAAAAAACGATGGATTTAGGCCCAGATCCTTGTACTGGGATGAATGTATGACATTGTTCTACATTCTGTCCATCAACTGTGTTTTTTGCAATTTTCACCCCGAGTGGGCTGGGTATGCTCAGACGTGAGTCCCATGCTCTCCACACCACTGGAGTCAAGCTATCCAGGCTGATGAAGGCTGATAGCCAGAAACCGGTCCTTGGATGCTTGATTCCGGTCTTGGAAAGACATGGCTTGGTAGTTCGGACTAGAATGTTCCCCTGAGGCACAGGGTCAGATCTGATTTGCATATTGCCAGTGTCTAACCCTGGGTGGTGTGGAGTGCAAAAAAACGATGGATTTAGGCCCAGATCCTTGTACTGGGATGAATGTATGACATTGTTTTACATTCTGTCCATCAACTGTGTTTTTTGCAATTTTCACCCCGAGTGGGCTGGGTATGCTCAGACGTGAGTCCTATGCTCTCCACACCACTGGAGTCAAGCTATCTAGGCTGATGAAGGCTGATAGCCAGAAACCGGTCCTTGGATGCTTGATTCCGGTCTGGGAAAGACATGGCTTGGTAGTTCGGACTGGACTGTTCCCATGAGGCACAGGGTCAGAGCTGATTTGCATATAGCCAGTGTCTAACCCAGGTTGGTGTGGAGTGCAAAAAAACGATGGATTTAGGCACAGATCCTTGTACTGGGATGAATGTATGACATTGTTCTACATTCTGTCCATCAACTGTGTTTTTTGCAATTTTCACCCCGAGTGGGCTGGGTATGCTCAAACGTGAGTCCCATGCTCTCCACACCACTGGAGTCAAGCTATCCAGGCTGATGAAGGCTGATAGCCAGAAACCGGTCCGAGGATGCTTGATTCCGGTCTGGGAAAGACATGGCTTGGTAGTTCGGACTGGAATGTTCCCATGAGGCACAGGGTCAGAGTTGATATGCATATAGCCAGTGTCTAACCCTGGGTGGTGTGGAGTGCAAAAAAACGATGGATTTAGGCCCAGATCCTTGTACTGGGATGAATGTATGACATTGTTCTACATTCTGTCCATCAACTGTGTTTTTTGCAATTTTCACCCCGAGTGGGCTGGGTATGCTCAGACGTGAGTCCTTTGCTCTCCACACCACTGGAGTCAAGCTATCCAGGCTGATAGCCAGAAACCGGTCCTTGGATGCTTGATTCCGGTCTGGGAAAGACATGGCTTGGTAGTTCGGACTGGACTGTTCCCATGAGGCACAGGGTCAGAGCTGATTTGCATATAGCCAGTGTCTAACCCAGGGTGGTGTGGAGTGCAAAAAAACGATGGATTTAGGCCCAGATCCTTGTAATGGGATGAATGTATGACATTGTTCTACATTCTGTCCATCAACTGTGTTTTTTGCAATTTTCACCCCGAGTGGGCTGGGTATGCTCAGACGTGAGTCCAATGCTCTCCACACCACTGGAGTCAAGCTATCCAGGCTGATGAAGGCTGATAGCCAGAAACCGGTCCTTGGATGCTTGATTCCAGTCTGGGAAAGACATGGCTTGGTAGTTCGGACTGGACTGTTCCCATGAGGCACAGGGTCAGAGCTGATTTGCATATAGCCAGTGTCTAACCCAGGGTGGTGTGGAGTGCAAAAAAACGATGGATTTAGGCCCAGATCCTTGTACTGGGATGAATGTATGACATTGTTTTACATTCTGTCCATCAACTGTGTTTTTTGCAATTTTCACCCCGAGTGGGCTGGGTATGCTCAGACGTGAGTCCCATGCTCTCCACACCACTGGAGTCAAGCTATCCAGGCTGATGAAGGCTGATAGCCAGAAACCGGTCCTTGGATGCTTGATTCCGGTCTGGGAAAGACATGGCTTGGTAGTTCGGACTGGACTGTTCCCATGAGGCAAAGGGTCAGAGCTGATTTGCATATAGCCAGTGTCTAACCCAGGGTGGTGTGGAGTGCAAAAAAACAATGGATTTAGGCCCAGATCCTTGTACTGGGATGAATGTATGACATTGTTCTACATTCTGTCCATCAACTGTGTTTTTTGCAATTTTCACCCCGAGTGGGCTGGGTATGCTCAGACGTGAGTCCTTTGCTCTCCACACCACTGGAGTCAAGCTATCCAGGCTGATGAAGGCTGATAGCCAGAAACCGGTCCTTGGATGCTTGATTCCGGTCTGGGAAAGACATGGCTTGGTAGATCGGACTGGACTGTTCCCATGAGGCACAGGGTCAGAGCTGATTTGCATATAGCCAGTGTCTAACCCAGGGTGGTGTGGAGTGCAAACAAACGATGGATTTAGGCCCAGATCCTTGTACTGGGATTAATGCATGACATTGTTCTACATTCTGCACATCACCTGTGTTTTTTGCAATTTTCACCCGAGTGGGCTGGGTATGCTCAGACGTGAGTCCCATGCTCTCCACACCACAGGAGTCAAGCTATCCAGCCTGATGAAGGCTGATAGCCAGAAACCGGTCTTTGGATGCTTGATTCCGGTCTGGGAAAGACATGGCTTGGTAGTTCGGACTGGACTGTTCCCATGAGGCACAGGGTCAGAGCTGATTTGCATATAGCCAGTGTCTAACCCAGGGTGGTGTGGAGTGCAAAAAAACGATGGATTTAGGCCCAGATCCTTGTACTGGGATGAATGTATGACATTGTTCTACATTCTGTCCATCAACTGTGTTTTTTGCAATTTTCACCCCGAGTGGGCTGGGTATGCTCAGACGTGAGTCCCATGCTCTCCACACCACTGGAGTCAAGCTATCCAGGCTGATGAAGGCTGATAGCCAGAAACCGGTCCTTGGATGCTTGATCCTGGTCTGGGAAAGACATGGCTTGGTAGTTCGGACTGGACTGTTCCCATGAGGCACAGGGTCAGAGCTGATTTGCATATAGCCAGTGTCTAACCCAGGGTGGTGTGGAGTGCAAAAAAATGATGGATTTAGGCCCAGATCCTTGTACTGGGATGAATGTATGACATTGTTCTACATTCTGTCCATCAACTGTGTTTTTTGCAATTTTCACCCCGAGTGGGCTGGGTATGCTCAGACGTGAATCCCATGCTCTCCACACCACTGGAGTCAAGCATTCCAGGCTGATGAAGGCTGATAGCCAGAAACCGGTCCTTGGATGCTTAATTCCGGTCTGAGAAAGACATGGATTGGTAGTTCGGACTGGACTGTTCCCATGAGGCACACGGTCAGAGCTGATTTGCATATAGCCAGTGTCTAACCCCGGTTGGTGTGGAGTGCAACAAAATGATGGATTTAGGCCCAGATCCTTGTACTGGGATGAATGTATGACATTGTTCTACATTCTGTCCATCAACTGTGTTTTTTGCAATTTTCACCCCGAGTGGGCTGGGTATGCTCAGACGTGAGTCCCATGCTCTCCACACCACTGGAGTCAAGCTATCCAGGCTGATGAAGGCTGATAGCCAGAAACCAGTCCTTGGATGCTTGATTCCAGTCTGGGAAAGACATGGCTTGGTAGTTCGGACTGGACTGTTCCCATGAGGCACAGGGTCAGAGCTGATTTGCATATAGCCAGTGTCTAACCCAGGGTGGTGTGGAGTGCAAAAAAACGATGGATTTAGGCCCAGATCCTTGTACTGGGATGAATGTATGACATTGTTCTACATTCTGTCCATCAACTGTGTTTTTTGCAATTTTCACCCCGAGTGGGCTGGGTATGCTCAGACGTGAGTCCCATGCTCTCCACACCACTGGAGTCAAGCTATCCAGGCTGATGAAGGCTGATAGCCAGAAACCGATCCTTGGATGCTTGATCCTGGTCTGGGAAAGACGTGGCTTGGTAGTTCGGACTGGACTGTTCCCATGAGGCACAGGGTCAGAGCTGATTTGCATATAGCCAGTGTCTAACCCAGGGTGGTGTGGAGTGCAAAAAAACGATGGATTTAGGCCCAGATCCTTGTACTGGGATGAATGTATGACATTGTTCTACATTCTGTCCATCAACTGTGTTTTTTGCAATTTTCACCCCGAGTGGGCTGGGTATGCTCAGACGTGAGTCCCATGCTCTCCACACCACTGGAGTCAAGCATTCCAGGCTGATGAAGGCTGATAGCCAGAAACCGGTCCTTGGATGCTTAATTCCGGTCTGGGAAAGACATGGATTGGTAGTTCGGACTGGACTGTTCCCATGAGGCACAGGGTCAGAGCTGATTTGCATATAGCCAGTGTCTAACCCCGGTTGGTGTGGAGTGCAACAAAATGATGGATTTAGGCCCAGATCCTTGTACTGGGATGAATGTATGACATTGTTCTACATTCTGTCCATCAACTGTGTTTTTTGCAATTTTCACCCCGAGTGGGCTGGGTATGCTCAGACGTGAGTCCCATGCTCTCCACACCACTGGAGTCAAGCTATCCAGGCTGATGAAGGCTGATAGCCAGAAACCAGTCCTTGGATGCTTGATTCCAGTCTGGGAAAGACATGGCTTGGTAGTTCGGACTGGACTGTTCCCATGAGGCACAGGGTCAGAGCTGATTTGCATATAGCCAGTGTCTAACCCAGGGTGGTGTGGAGTGCAAAAAAACGATGGATTTAGGCCCAGATCCTTGTACTGGGATGAATGTATGACATTGTTCTACATTCTGTCCATCAACTGTGTTTTTTGCAATTTTCACCCCGAGTGGGCTGGGTATGCTCAGACGTGAGTCCCATGCTCTCCACACCACTGGAGTCAAGCTATCCAGGCTGATGAAGGCTGATAGCCAGAAACCGATCCTTGGATGCTTGATCCTGGTCTGGGAAAGACGTGGCTTGGTAGTTCGGACTGGACTGTTCCCATGAGGCACAGGGTCAGAGCTGATTTGCATATAGCCAGTGTCTAACCCAGGGTGGTGTGGAGTGCAAAAAAACGATGGATTTAGGCCCAGATCCTTGTACTGGGATGAATGTATGACATTGTTCTACATTCTGTCCATCAACTGTGTTTTTTGCAATTTTCACCCCGAGTGGGCTGGGTATGCTCAGACGTGAGTCCCATGCTCTCCACACCACTGGAGTCAAGCATTCCAGGCTGATGAAGGCTGATAGCCAGAAACCGGTCCTTGGATGCTTAATTCCGGTCTGGGAAAGACATGGATTGGTAGTTCGGACTGGACTGTTCCCATGAGGCACAGGGTCAGAGCTGATTTGCATATAGCCAGTGTCTAACCCCGGTTGGTGTGGAGTGCAACAAAATGATGGATTTAGGCCCAGATCCTTGTACTGGGATGAATGTATGACATTGTTCTACATTCTGTCCATCAACTGTGTTTTTTGCAATTTTCACCCCGAGTGGGCTGGGTATGCTCAGACGTGAGTCCTTTGCTCTCCACACCACTGGAGTCAAGCTATCCAGGCTGATAGCCAGAAACCGGTCCTTGGATGCTTGATTCCGGTCTGGGAAAGACATGGCTTGGTAGTTCGGACTGGACTGTTCCCATGAGGCACAGGGTCAGAGCTGATTTCCATATAGCCAGTGTCTAACCCAGGGTGGTGTGGAGTGCAAAAAAACGATGGATTTAGGCCCAGATCCTTGTAATGGGATGAATGTATGACATTGTTCTACATTCTGTCCATCAACTGTGTTTTTTGCAATTTTCACCCCGAGTGGGCTGGGTATGCTCAGACGTGAGTCCAATGCTCTCCACACCACTGGAGTCAAGCTATCCAGGCTGATGAAGGCTGATAGCCAGAAACCGGTCCTTGGATGCTTGATTCCAGTCTGGGAAAGACATGGCTTGGTAGTTCGGACTGGACTGTTCCCATGAGGCACAGGGTCAGAGCTGATTTGCATATAGCCAGTGTCTAACCCAGGGTGGTGTGGAGTGCAAAAAAACGATGGATTTAGGCCCAGATCCTTGTACTGGGATGAATGTATGACATTGTTTTACATTCTGTCCATCAACTGTGTTTTTTGCAATTTTCACCCCGAGTGGGCTGGGTATGCTCAGACGTGAGTCCCATGCTCTCCACACCACTGGAGTCAAGCTATCCAGGCTGATGAAGGCTGATAGCCAGAAACCGGTCCTTGGATGCTTGATTCCGGTCTGGGAAAGACATGGCTTGGTAGTTCGGACTGGACTGTTCCCATGAGGCAAAGGGTCAGAGCTGATTTGCATATAGCCAGTGTCTAACCCAGGGTGGTGTGGAGTGCAAAAAAACAATGGATTTAGGCCCAGATCCTTGTACTGGGATGAATGTATGACATTGTTCTACATTCTGTCCATCAACTGTGTTTTTTGCAATTTTCACCCCGAGTGGGCTGGGTATGCTCAGACGTGAGTCCTTTGCTCTCCACACCACTGGAGTCAAGCTATCCAGGCTGATGAAGGCTGATAGCCAGAAACCGGTCCTTGGATGCTTGATTCCGGTCTGGGAAAGACATGGCTTGGTAGATCGGACTGGACTGTTCCCATGAGGCACAGGGTCAGAGCTGATTTGCATATAGCCAGTGTCTAACCCAGGGTGGTGTGGAGTGCAAACAAACGATGGATTTAGGCCCAGATCCTTGTACTGGGATTAATGCATGACATTGTTCTACATTCTGCACATCACCTGTGTTTTTTGCAATTTTCACCCCGAGTGGGCTGGGTATGCTCAGACGTGAGTCCCATGCTCTCCACACCACAGGAGTCAAGCTATCCAGCCTGATGAAGGCTGATAGCCAGAAACCGGTCTTTGGATGCTTGATTCCGGTCTGGGAAAGACATGGCTTGGTAGTTCGGACTGGACTGTTCCCATGAGGCACAGGGTCAGAGCTGATTTGCATATAGCCAGTGTCTAACCCAGGGTGGTGTGGAGTGCAAAAAAACGATGGATTTAGGCCCAGATCCTTGTACTGGGATGAATGTATGACATTGTTCTACATTCTGTCCATCAACTGTGTTTTTTGCAATTTTCACCCCGAGTGGGCTGGGTATGCTCAGACGTGAGTCCCATGCTCTCCACACCACTGGAGTCAAGCTATCCAGGCTGATGAAGGCTGATAGCCAGAAACCGGTCCTTGGATGCTTGATCCTGGTCTGGGAAAGACATGGCTTGGTAGTTCGGACTGGACTGTTCCCATGAGGCACAGGGTCAGAGCTGATTTGCATATAGCCAGTGTCTAACCCAGGGTGGTGTGGAGTGCAAAAAAATGATGGATTTAGGCCCAGATCCTTGTACTGGGATGAATGTATGACATTGTTCTACATTCTGTCCATCAACTGTGTTTTTTGCAATTTTCACCCCGAGTGGGCTGGGTATGCTCAGACGTGAATCCCATGCTCTCCACACCACTGGAGTCAAGCATTCCAGGCTGATGAAGGCTGATAGCCAGAAACCGGTCCTTGGATGCTTAATTCCGGTCTGGGAAAGACATGGATTGGTAGTTCGGACTGGACTGTTCCCATGAGGCACAGGGTCAGAGCTGATTTGCATATAGCCAGTGTCTAACCCCGGTTGGTGTGGAGTGCAACAAAATGATGGATTTAGGCCCAGATCCTTGTACTGGGATGAATGTATGACATTGTTCTACATTCTGTCCATCAACTGTGTTTTTTGCAATTTTCACCCCGAGTGGGCTGGGTATGCTCAGACGTGAGTCCCATGCTCTCCACACCACTGGAGTCAAGCTATCCAGGCTGATGAAGGCTGATAGCCAGAAACCAGTCCTTGGATGCTTGATTCCAGTCTGGGAAAGACATGGCTTGGTAGTTCGGACTGGACTGTTCCCATGAGGCACAGGGTCAGAGCTGATTTGCATATAGCCAGTGTCTAACCCAGGGTGGTGTGGAGTGCAAAAAAACGATGGATTTAGGCCCAGATCCTTGTACTGGGATGAATGTATGACATTGTTCTACATTCTGTCCATCAACTGTGTTTTTTGCAATTTTCACCCCGAGTGGGCTGGGTATGCTCAGACGTGAGTCCCATGCTCTCCACACCACTGGAGTCAAGCTATCCAGGCTGATGAAGGCTGATAGCCAGAAACCGATCCTTGGATGCTTGATCCTGGTCTGGGAAAGACGTGGCTTGGTAGTTCGGACTGGACTGTTCCCATGAGGCACAGGGTCAGAGCTGATTTGCATATAGCCAGTGTCTAACCCAGGGTGGTGTGGAGTGCAAAAAAACGATGGATTTAGGCCCAGATCCTTGTACTGGGATGAATGTATGACATTGTTCTACATTCTGTCCATCAACTGTGTTTTTTGCAATTTTCACCCCGAGTGGGCTGGGTATGCTCAGACGTGAGTCCCATGCTCTCCACACCACTGGAGTCAAGCTATCCAGGCTGATGAAGGCTGATAGCCAGAAACCGGTCCTTGGATGCTTGATTCCGGTCTTGGAAAGACATGGCTTGGTAGTTCGGACTAGAATGTTCCCCTGAGGCACAGGGTCAGAGCTGATTTGCATATTGCCAGTGTCTAACCCTGGGTGGTGTGGAGTGCAAAAAAATGATGGATTTAGGCCCAGATCCTTGTACTGGGATGAATGTATGACATTGTTTTACATTCTGTCCATCAACTGTGTTTTTTGCAATTTTCACCCCGAGTGGGCTGGGTATGCTCAGACGTGAGTCCTATGCTCTCCACACCACTGGAGTCAAGCTATCTAGGCTGATGAAGGCTGATAGCCAGAAACCGGTCCTTGGATGCTTGATTCCGGTCTGGGAAAGACATGGCTTGGTAGTTCGGACTGGACTGTTCCCATGAGGCACAGGGTCAGAGCTGATTTGCATATAGCCAGTGTCTAACCCAGGGTGGTGTGGAGTGCAAAAAAACGATGGATTTAGGCACAGATCCTTGTACTGGGATGAATGTATGACATTGTTCTACATTCTGTCCATCAACTGTGTTTTTTGCAATTTTCACCCCGAGTGGGCTGGGTATGCTCAAACGTGAGTCCCATGCTCTCCACACCACTGGAGTCAAGCTATCCAGGCTGATGAAGGCTGATAGCCAGAAACCGGTCGGAGGATGCTTGATTCCGGTCTGGGAAAGACATGGCTTGGTAGTTCGGACTGGAATGTTCCCATGAGGCACAGGGTCAGAGTTGATATGCATATAGCCAGTGTCTAACCCTGGGTGGTGTGGAGTGCAAAAAAACGATGGATTTAGGCCCAGATCCTTGTACTGGGATGAATGTATGACATTGTTCTACATTCTGTCCATCAACTGTGTTTTTTGCAATTTTCACCCCGAGTGGGCTGGGTATGCTCAGACGTGAGTCCCATGCTCTCCACACCACTGGAGTCAAGCTATCCAGGCTGATGAAGGCTGATAGCCAGAAACCGGTCCTTGGATGCTGGATTCCGGTCTGGGAAAGACATGGCTTGGTAGTTCGGACTGGACTGTTCCCATGAGGCAAAGGGTCAGAGCTGATTTGGATATAGCCAGTGTCTAACCCAGGGTGGTGTGGAGTGCAAAAAAACAATGGATTTAGGCCCAGATCCTTGTACTGGGATGAATGTATGACATTGTTCTACATTCTGTCCATCAACTGTGTTTTTTGCAATTTTCACCCCGAGTGGGCTGGGTATGCTCAGACGTGAGTCCTTTGCTCTCCACACCACTGGAGTCAAGCTATCCAGGCTGATAGCCAGAAACCGGTCCTTGGATGCTTGATTCCGGTCTGGGAAAGACATGGCTTGGTAGTTTGGACTGGACTGTTCCCATGAGGCACAGGGTCAGAGCTGATTTGCATATAGCCAGTGTCTAACCCAGGGTGGTGTGGAGTGCAAAAAAACGATGGATTTAGGCCCAGATCCTTGTACTGGGATGAATGTATGACATTGTTCTACATTCTGTCCATCAACTGTGTTTTTTGCAATTTTCACCCCGAGTGGGCTGGGTATGCTCAGACGTGAGTCCAATGCTCTCCACACCACTGGAGTCAAGCTATCCAGGCTGATGAAGGCTGATAGCCAGAAACCGGTCCTTGGATGCTTGATTCCAGTCTGGGAAAGACATGGCTTGGTAGTTCGGACTGGACTGTTCCCATGAGGCACAGGGTCAGAGCTGATTTGCACATAGCCAGTGTCTAACCCAGGGTGGTGTGGAGTGCAAAAAAAACGATGGATTTAGGCCCAGATCCTTGTACTGGGATGAATGTATGACATTGTTTTACATTCTGTCCATCAACTGTGTTTTTTGCAATTTTCACCCCGAGTGGGCTGGGTATGCTCAGACGTGAGTCCTATGCTCTCCACACCACTGGAGTCAAGCTATCTAGGCTGATGAAGGCTGATAGCCAGAAACCGGTTCTTGGATGCTTGATTCCGGTCTGGGAAAGACATGGCTTGATAGTTCGGACTGGACTGTTCCCATGAGGCACAGGGTCAGAGCTGATTTGCATATAGCCAGTGTCTAACCCAGGTTGGTGTGGAGTGCAAAAAAAGATGGATTTGGGCACAGATCCTTGTACTGGGATGAATGTATGACATTGTTCTACATTCTGTCCATCAACTGTGTTTTTTGCAATTTTCACCCCGAGTGGGCTGGGTATGCTCAAACGTGAGTCCCATGCTCTCCACACCACTGGAGTCAAGCTATCCAGGCTGATGAAGGCTGATAGCCAGAAACCGGTCCGAGGATGCTTGATTCCGGTCTGGGAAAGACATGGCTTGGTAGTTCGGACTGGAATGTTCCCATGAGGCACAGGATCAGAGTTGATATGCATATAGCCAGTGTCTAACCCTGGGTGGTGTGGAGTGCAAAAAAACGATGGATTTAGGCCCAGATCCTTGTACTGGGATGAATGTATGACATTGTTCTACATTCTGTCCATCAACTGTGTTTTTTGCAATTTTCACCCCGAGTGGGCTGGGTATGCTCAGACGTGAGTCCCATGCTCTCCACACCACTGGAGTCAAAGCTATCCAGGCTGATAAAGGCTGATAGCCAGAAACCGGTCCTTGGATGCTTGATTCCGGTCTGGGAAAGACATGGCTTGGTAGTTCGGACTGGACTGTTCCCATGAGGCAAAGGGTCAGAGCTGATTTGCATATAGCCAGTGTCTAACCCAGGGTGGTGTGGAGTGCAAAAAAACAATGGATTTAGGCCCAGATCCTTGTACTGGGATGAATGTATGACATTGTTCTACATTCTGTCCATCAACTGTGTTTTTTGCAATTTTCACCCCGAGTGGGCTGGGTATGCATAGACGTGAGTCCTTTGCTCTCCACACCACTGGAGTCAAGCTATCCAGGCTGATGAAGGCTGATAGCCAGAAACCGGTCCTTGGATGCTTGATTCCGGTCTGGGAAAGACATGGCTTGGTAGTTCGGACTGGACTGTTCCCATGAGGCACAGGGTCAGAGCTGATATGCATATAGCCAGTGTCTAACCCAGGGTGGTGTGGAGTGCAAAAAAACGATGGATTTAGGCCCAGATCCTTGTACTGGGATGAATGTATGACATTGTTCTACATTCTGTCCATCACCTGTGTTTTTTGCAATTTTCACCCCTAGTGGGCTGGGTATGCTCGGACGTGAGTCCCATGCTCTCCACACCACTGGAGTCAAGCTATCCAGGCTGATGAAGGCTGATAGCCAGAAACCGGTCCTTGGATGCTTGATTCCGGTATGGGAAAGACATGGCTTGGTAGTTCGGACTGGACTGTTCCCATGAGGCACAGGTTCAGAGCTGATTTGCATATAGCCAGTGTCTAACCCAGGGTGGTGTGGAGTGCAAAAAAAACGATGGATTTATGCCCAGATCCTTGTCCTGGGATTAATGCATGACATTGTTCTACATTCTGCCCATCACCTGTGTTTTTTGCAATTTTGACCCCGAGTGGGCTGGGTATGCTCAGACGTGAGTCCCATGCTCTCCACACCACAGGAGTCAAGCTATCCAGCCTGATGAAGGCTGATAGCCAGAAACCGGTCTTTGGATGCTTGATTCCGGTCTGGGAAAGACATGGCTTGGTAGTTCGGACTGGACTGTTCCCATGAGGCACAGGGTCAGAGCTGATTTGCATATAGCCAGTGTCTAACCCAGGGTGGTGTGGAGTGCAAAAAAACGATGGATTTAGGCCCAGATCCTTGTACTGGGATGAATGTATGACATTGTTCTACATTCTGTCCATCAACTGTGTTTTTTGCAATTTTCACCCCGAGTGGGCTGGGTATGCTCAGACGTGAGTCCCATGCTCTCCACACCACTGGAGTCAAGCTATCCAGGCTGATGAAGGCTGATAGCCAGAAACCGGTCCTTGGATGCTTGATCCTGGTCTGGGAAAAACGTGGCTTGGTAGTTCGGACTGGACTGTTCCCATGAGGCACAGGGTCAGAGCTGATTTGCATATAGCCAGTGTCTAACCCAGGGTGGTGTGGAGTGCAAAAAAACGATGGATTTAGGCCCCGATCCTTGTACTGGGATGAATGTATGACATTGTTCTACATTCTGTCCATCAACTGTGTTTTTTGCAATTTTCACCCCGAGTGGGCTGGGTATGCTCAGACGTGAGTCCCATGCTCTCCACACCACTGGAGTCAAGCTATCCAGGCTGATGAAGGCTGATAGCCAGAAACCGGTCCTTGGATGCTTGATTCCGGTCTTGGAAAGACATGGCTTGGTAGTTCGGACTAGAATGTTCCCCTGAGGCACAGGGTCAGAGCTGATTTGCATATAGCCAGTGTCTAACCCTGGGTGGTGTGGAGTGCAAAAAAACGATGGATTTAGGCCCAGATCCTTGTACTGGGATGAATGTATGACATTGTTCTACATTCTGTCCATCAACTGTGTTTTTTGCAATTTTCACCCCGAGTGGGCTGGGTATGCTCAGACGTGAGTCCAATGCTCTCCACACCACTGGAGTCAAGCTATCCAGGCTGATGAAGGCTGATAGCCAGAAACCGGTCCTTGGATGCTTGATTCCAGTCTGGGAAAGACATGGCTTGGTAGTTCGGACTGGACTGTTCCCATGAGGCACAGGGTCAGAGCTGATTTGCATATAGCCAGTGTCTAACCCAGGGTGGTGTGGAGTGCAAAAAAACGATGGATTTAGGCCCAGATCCTTGTACTGGGATGAATGTATGACATTGTTCTACATTCTGTCCATCAACTGTGTTTTTTGCAATTTTCACCCCGAGTGGGCTGGGTATGCTCAGACGTGAGTCCCATGCTCTCCACACCACTGGAGTCAAGCTATCCAGGCTGATGAAGGCTGATAGCCAGAAACCGGTCCTTGGATGCTTGATTCCGGTCTGGGAAAGACATGGCTTGGTAGTTCGGACTGGACTGTTCCCATGAGGCACTGGGTCAGAGCTGATTTGCATATAGCCAGTGTCTAACCCAGGGTGGTGTGGAGTGCAAAGAAACGATGGATTTATGCCCAGATCCTTGTACTGGGATTAATGTATGACATTGTTCTACATTCTGCCCATCACCTGTGTTTTTTGCAATTTTGACCCCGAGTGGGCTGGGTATGCTCAGACGTGAGTCCCATGCTCTCCGAACCACAGGAGTCAAGCTATCCAGCCTGATGAAGGCTGATAGCCAGAAACCGGTCTTTGGATGCTTGATTCCGGTCTGGGAAAGACATGCCTTGGTAGTTCGGACTGGACTGTTCCCATGAGGCACAGGGTCAGAGCTGATTTGCATATAGCCAGTGTCTAACCCAGGGTGGTGTGGAGTGCAAAAAAACGATGGATTTAGGCCCAGATCCTTGTACTGGGATGAATGTATGACATTGTTCTACATTCTGTCCATCAACTGTGTTTTTTGCAATTTTCACCCCGAGTGGGCTGGGTATGCTCAGTCGTGAGTCCTATGCTCTCCCACCACTGGAGTCAAGCTATCCAGGCTGATGAAGGCTGATAGCCAGAAACCGGTCCTTGGATGCTTGATTCTGGTCTGGGAAAGACATGGCTTGGTAGTTCGGACTGGACTGTTCCCATGAGGCACAGGGTCGGAGCTGATTTGCATATAGCCAGTGTCTAACCCAGGGTGGTGTGGAGTGCAAAAAAACGATGGATTTAGGCCCAGATCCTTGTACTGGGATGAATGTATGACATTGTTCTACATTCTGTCCATCAACTGTGTTTTTTGCAATTTTCACCCCGAGTGGGCTGGGTATGCTCAGACGTGAGTCCCATGCTCTCCACACCACTGGAGTCAAGCTATCCAGGCTGATGAAGGCTGATAGCCAGAAACCGGTCCTTGGATGCTTGATTCCGGTCTGGGAAAGACATGGCTTGGTAGTTTGGACTGGACTGTTCCCATGAGGCACAGGGTCAGAGCTGATTTGCATATAGCCAGTGTCTAACCCAGGGTGGTGTGGAGTGCAAAAAAACGATGGATTTATGCCCAGATCCTTGTACTGGGATCAATGTATGACATTGTTCTACATTCTGCCCATCACCTGTGTTTTTTGCAATTTTCACCCCGAGTGGGCTGGGTATTCTCAGACGTGAGTCCCATGCTCTCCACACCACTGGAGTCAAGCTATCCAGGCTGATAAAGGCTGATAGCCAGAGACCGGTCCTTGGATGCTTGATTCCGGTCTGGGAAAGACATGGCTTGGTAGTTCGGACTGGACTGTTCCCATGAGGCACAGGGTCAGAGCTGATTTGCATATAGCCAGTGTCTAACCCAGGGTGGTGTGAAGTGCAAAAAAACGATGGATTTAGGCCCAGATCCTTGTACTGGGATGAATGTATGACATTGTTCTACATTCTGTCCATCAACTGTGTTTTTTGCAATTTTCACCCCGAGTGGGCTAGGTATGCTCAGATGTGATTCCCATGCTCTCCACACCACTGGAGTCAAGCTATCCAGGCTAATGAAGGCTGATAGCCAGAAACCGGTCCTTGGATGCTTGATTCCGGTCTGGGAAAGACATGGCTTGGTAGTTCGGACTGGACTGTTCCCATGAGGCACAGAGTCAGAGCTGATTTGCATATAGCCAGTGTCTAACCCAGGGTGGTGTGGAGTGCAAAAAAAGATGGATTTAGGCCCAGATCCTTGTACTAGGATGAATGTATGACATTGTTCTACATTCTGTCCATCAACTGTGTTTTTTGCAATTTCCACCCCGAGTGGGCTGGGTATGCTCAGACGTGAGACCCATGCTCTCCACACCACAGGAGTCAAGCTATCCAGCCTGATGAAGGCTGATAGCCAGAAACCGGTCTTTGGATGCTTGATTCCGGTCTGGGAAAGACATGGCTTGGTAGTTCGGACTGGACTGTTCCCATGAGGCATAGGGTGAGAGCTGATTTACATATAGCCAGTGTCTAACCCAGGGTGGTGTGGAGTGCAAAAAAATGATGGATTTAGGCCCAGATCCTTGTACTGGGATGAATGTATGACATTGTTCTATATTTTGTCCATCAACTGTGTTTTTTGCAATTTTCACCCCGAGTGGGCTGGGTATGCTCAGACGTGAGTCCCATGCTCTCCACACCACTGGAGTCAAGCTATCCAGGCTGATGAAGGCTGATAGCCAGAAACCGGTGCTTGGATGCTTGATTCCGGTCTGGGAAAGACATGGCTTGGTAGTTCGGACTGGACTGTTCCCATGAGGCACAGGGTCAGAGCTGATTTGCATATAGCCAGTGTCTAACCCAGGGTGGTGTGGAGTGCAAAAAAACGATGGATTTAGGCCCAGATCCTTGTACTGGGATGAATGTATGACATTGTTCTGCATTCTGTCCATCAACTGTGTTTTTTACAATTTTCACCCCGAGTGGGCTGGGTATGCTCAGACGTGAGTCCCATGCTCTCCACACCACTGGAGTCAAGCTATCCAGGCTGATGAAGGCTGATAGCCAGAAACCGGTCCTTGGATGCTTGATTCCGGTCTGGGAAAGACATGGCTTGGTAGTTCGGACTGGACTGTTCCCATGAGGCACAGGGTCAGAGCTGATTTGCATATAGCCAGTGTCTAACCCAGGGTGGTGTGGAGTGCAAAAAAACGATGGATTTAGGCCCAGATCCTTGTACTGGGATGAATGTATGACATTGTTCTACATTCTGTCCATCAACTGTGTTTTTTGCAATGTTCACCCCGAGTGGGCTGGGTATGCTCAGACGTGATTCCCATGCTCTCCACACCACTGGAGTCAAGCTATCCAGGCTGATGAAGGCTGATAGCCAGAAACCGGTCCTTGGATGCTTGATTCCGGTCTGGGAAAGACATGGCTTGGTAGTTCGGACTGGACTGTTCCCATGAGGCACAGGGTCAGAGCTGATTTGCATATAGCCAGTGTCTAACCCAGGGTGATGTGGAGTGCAAAAAAACGATGGATTTAGGCCCAGATCCTTGTACTGGGATGAATGTATGACATTGTTCTACATTCTGTCCATCAACTGTGTTTTTGTAAAGTATCTGGGGCGCAATCATCGGTCAACCAGGTTTCGGTTAAAATGAGGATGTCAGGCTTTTCTGTTCGTAGGAGTAGTGAAATTTTGACTTGGTGTTTCACCAAGGATCGGGTGTTTAAATAATAGACTGTGAGTCCTGTGGGTTGCTGATCCTTGGATCCTTGGAGGGAGAGGGGATGGACTGGGGTAAATTCCTGGGGAGGAGGGATCTAAAATTAATTCTGGAAAATTGTATCTTTGTATACAAATTTCCGCCTGTTCAAGGTTCAATTTAGTAGGCGTGTTGATTTGAGGTTTACCTTGCCACTAACAAAAACAAAATGTGGGGTCCCCTAAAGATAGACTTATTTGCAAGCAGACTAATCTTTCAGCTGGAGAACTACTTCAGCTGGATGCCCAACCCGGGTGCTCTGGCAGTCATTGCCTTACTACAGTCTTAGAAAGGAGCCAATGCTTACGTGTTTCTTTAGAAAGTGAGACAGGATCAGTGCTTCCTTGTCCTAATAACTCCCTTTTGGCCATCTCAGGCATGGTTCCCCACCACTCGTGAACTATCTTGCAACCCCTCCTTCTTAATTCCTTCCCTAGAAAATCTTCTTACAGACGTAGACGGAGGAGGTCATCCCCTAATTCAGAACGGGAATTTATCCCTTCTTGCCTGGAGATTGTCAGGAGATCCAACAAAATCTCAGGACTTTCGGCAACAGCTGCAACTCTCCTTGGAGAGTCTTGGGCCCCAGGCACGCACTACAGATATAACAACATTTGGAAAATCTGGGTACGCTGGTGCCTGGAAAGGAACCTGGATTCCTTGGAGGCACCAATTGTTGACATAGTTAACTTCCTTGTTGAACAATTTGAAAGAGTTCTTAGCTATAGAACTATCACTTGTTATAGATCAGCTATTTCTGCGAGCCATGTCAACGGTAAAACCGTAGGTTAAAATGTAATTGTTTGCAGAGTGATGAAAAGCATTCATTTAAGAAGGCCTCTTATACCTAAATATGAAAGACTCTGGGATATAATCCTAATCCTTGATTTTTTCAACAACTTGCATGTTAATACTCTCCTTAATAGAAAAAACCTTTCCTTTAAGCCGGCTACTCTACTATGCCTAATTTCATGCAAAAGGGTCTCTGTGGTCAAAGCCCTAGAGATTACAAATAGATCTTATAACATGTTCGGTGTCAAAGTTGAGATTTTTAGAAGAACAAAGATTATTTCTGATTTAATCTTTTACACACGTTTTGATTTATGCCCAAAACTTTGCGTTGTGGACTGCATGAGACAGAATGATCGCAGAATGCCCGCTCTTCGCCTCCAGGGTATGAACCAAATACTTATATCCTTTGTTAAACCCCACAAAGGTATATCCTCGAACTCTATTCCTAGATGGGTTAAGACTGTTATGAGTTTAGCAGGTATTGACTTAAAGAAATTTCGAGCTCCCTCTCATCGAGTCGCTATGACCAGTAAATCTCTCTGGTAGGGAGGTGAGTTGGATGACATTCTCAAAGCAGCTGACTGGTCAAATAAATTCTAGCACCTTTGCACATCCCTATTGCAAGCCTATCGAACATATGTCTGAAGTAGTTTTACAAAGCTACCAACATGCATAATATAGCCTCCGTTCTTGTAACGAAATTGCGATTCTCCTATTACCATGACTAGAGAATCTGGATTTCATTAAAAGCACGGAGGCTGACATCCCTCCCTTCCTAACCTCTGTGGTCTTACTATGAAATAATGTTGTTTTCATTACAGTGAATGAATGTACTTTTTATTAACAGTACCTGTATCATCTCTTTCTTCTTCTTTATCGCGTTACGTTTTACACATGTTAAGTTAAGGAGGTGTTTACTTCTTTCTCTTTTCAAATAACCCTTCTTAACTGCAAGTCGTATGACCTTTGGATTGACCTTCGTTCTTCCTTCTCCTTCACCTTGTTCATCAGAAGATCGTTTTGAAATTTAGAAGTTTCAAGTTTCAAGTTTCATGAACTTATTCTCCTCCACATTTAAAAGAGGCAGATTGTTGATGGCTCATGCCTTTTATGTGTTGCTATTGTTCTATTCCGGAACCTCTTATTATTGTGATGTATACGGCTGCTAGGACTGCATTAAAAGAATAATGCATAATGTCAGCCTCCGTGTCGTTAATGAAAAACAGATTCTCTAGTCATGGTAATAGGCGAATCGCAATTCTAATTACAAACCCTCTAAAATTGAAGAAAGTCCAATAATTTGAGGAATTAGGGTTACTATTCTAATTCTAGTGCAACCAACACCGGGGCAAGTGTATAGGATTTGGAATTGGACATGTAAAAATATATTTAACGCCAAACCACCAAACAATGATGATGATTTATCACTGGAAGGTGTCATATTTGTTATTCAGATTCCAGTCCAACGAACATTGGGTAAAGAGTTTAATTAAGAGTTGCAAATATACTTTACTATCTCAAAACATGTTATGTATTCTTAAAATATTGGTTGGAGGAGATGTATTTATTATTCTAAATCCAGTCTATTAACAATGGTGTCCATTGTATAATATGGGGAGGCATGCGAGAATATACTGTTATAAATACAAATCCCAAATATTGGGAAGGTGCCTAATTTGGAGGGATTAGATTAACTATTATATCCTCAGTGCAACAAACATTGAGTCACAGGGGTATATTACCAACAACTAGCGATAATTTTTGTCTCTAACTTGTTTAGAGACAAAAATTATCGCCGCACATCGGCGATTTTTATCGCAGATAAACCTTGCTATTAGCAAGGTTTATCGCAAATGCGATAAAAAACGGCCGCAATGCATGAATATCGCTGAAAAGTCAGCGATATTCATGCATTATCGAGCAAATGCTCTTAGCCATGTTATCCACCTCCCATTGGATAACATGGTGAAGAACTGCTCAGGGCAGGTGTTAGCTTTTGGAGATATTCACGCTTAGCGCGAATATCTCCAAAAGTTGGTAATTGGAGATAGCGATGTTAGCGACTGTTTCCAGTCGCTAACATCTTGGCACGCCCACTTTGCATGTCATTAGTGATAAATATCACTGACATGCAAAGCGGGGCCCAAGATGGTCGCTATCTCCTATTAGCTGTCACTAACTGGTGTTAGCGACAGCTTGGTAATAGGGAGATACTTTTATCTCCGCTTTCTTGGCTTTTAAAGCCAAAAAAGCGGAGATAAACCCCTTGATAATATACCCCTCAATGTATAATTAATAGGAAAGAGGGCAGGTATACAGGGACATAACTTACTCGGTGAGATTTGGAGGATTTGTATCTCAAATTTCTCAACTAAAAAAGCAGTAGGCCACAGGGTGAATGAATGAGATAATCAAAGTTTGAGGAGAAGGGCCATAGTGATTTTCATTAGGTGGGTCTCAGGGCCTGAGTTAGAGTTTGGTGGACAGGCACTCCATTGCAACAGCAAAGGAGAATCCTTTCCATCAAAGTTAAGGCCTGCCTATTTGATTTTGAGATGAATGGACTACACGTTTCATGCTGATGGAGTAAAAGTTATTCCATTGGTGTAAAACTTCCTCAATGGCCCAATGAGGTAGGAGTTGTCGGAGGCAGGCCATTCGACTGACTGCCCTATTTAGAGTGGATGGTGGGCTGGCTTTTTATTTTACTGTCTATCACTGCCAGCATGCATCCTATGTGAGACTGCTGCTCAGGGCCGGACTGGGAGGCACAACCGGCTCTGGCACAGTGCTCGTCCGGCCCCCTTCCCCTCCCCACTCGGAGGGGGGGTGGGAGGGTTGGGGGGGAGGTGGGTGGCCGAGCACTTTGCCGGGGCCGGTTTTCAGCCAAATTTGTTACAGGGCCGATTTTGCAGCTATGCTGCAAAAACGGCCCCCAGGGGCCCAAAACCGGCCCCCACCCGTGCGGCGCACCGGGGGATTGCCCGGTGCCCGCTATGGCCAGTCCGGGCCTGCTGCTGCTTCCTTTGACCACAGACGTGGGTTCCCTGCTCTCCATCCCACTGGAGTCACGCTATCCTGGCTGATATGGGGTGAAACCCTGACACCGGTCCGAGGATGCTTGTTTCCAGTCCAGGGAGGACCTGGCCTGGCAGTTCGGACTGGACTATTACCATTGGGCACAGGGTCAAGAATGATTTGCATATGGCTGGGTTCAAACTGGATTGGCATGGGGAGCAAAACAACGATGGATTTAGGCCCAGATCTCTGTGCTGGAGTGATTGTATGACATTGTTCTGCATTCTGTCCATCAATTGTTCTTTTAGCATTTGTTACCCCGAGTGGGATGGGTATGCGCAGACGTGTGCCCTGTGCTCTCCATGCCACTGGTGTCAAGCTACCCTTGCTGATTAGGGGTGAAACCCTGTAACCGGTCTTAGGATGCTTGTTTCTGGTCCAGGGAGGACCTGGCCTGGCAGTTCGGGCTGGACTGTTCCCATTGGGCACAGGGTCAAGACTGATTTGCATATGGATGGGTTCAAACTGGAATGGCATGGGGAGCAAACAACGATGGATTTAGGCCCAGTTCTCTGTACTGGGGTGAATGTATGACATTGTTCTGCTTTCTGTTCATCAATTTTTCTTTTTACAATTGCATGGATGTTTGCCTTCAGTGGTTCAGCAGACCAACATGTCTATGGTTGCATTAAATAAAGTTTACTTTAAAAAAAAAAATGTTTGTTGGGTGACAGCAGTGCCGTGGGCCAATGCCTACTCTACAACAAGCTATGTATTTAATTCACAAGGGTGACAGTGTCCACTTCCCTTTTGTGATGCATTAACACCCCCCCCCCATTTTCGAGTCTGTTATTTCTCAAAGTTTTGTTTTCAAAACACTCATACATCGCACGCCAATTCAAAACTTAGAACACCCTGCTTCTAACTTACGAATTGTTATACATTAATAATCCAATTTCAGGAATCTGTTAAAGTTGACTGACTTCTAAAATGGAATTAATACATAGTATAACCCTATTTTGAGGTCACAAATGCACCGATTTTGCAAATTGCCGTTTGCAACTGAAAAATAGATTTGTACATCAGGCCCAAAGTTTATTCCTGTGCAGGTAGAGAGTGAAATGGATAACGTATGCTTTGTGATGCTGGGAAATCTGGGCCCAAACTCAAAACCTGAGCAAAGCCCTCTAGGTCAATGTGCCTCATTTTCCTTACCTGAGAAAACGTCAGTTCAGAGTTTGTACTCGACACAATGTTATTTATTAAAAACCTATACTGCACTATTAATCCATATATAATAACATTATTGAATACGTTTTGAGGAGAAAAATGACATTTATTCTTCGCTCACTGTCATCACCAGATTATTTCCTAAATTATTTAATATTTAGATTTTAAGAAGTGTAGTAAATACCACCTAATACGGCACCATAATATTGAATTCAAATACGAACAAAATAATTATCTATGTTCGAATTTTTAAGAGTCGTGAGCTATTTTTGAATGTGGTTGAAATGAGTCATTGGATAGGGCCGTTGACCGGCTCAGCTTGTACTGAGTAACAGACTTGAACCCTGTCTCAGCTCACCCAGTGAACATTATGGCTACCCACGTCAGGCTGATTTCCATGTATTGCAATATTGTGTGCAATTGTTTTCTGTGCTGCTGCAGCCCTATTCACCTGTGTGTAACACAACCACTGCATGTGTTTGTATCCTGAAACTGTGGTCCACCACCCCAAAAGGAAGATCATGGCTATAATGTGGGGTCTTTGGTACAGCATTGTGAATTCACTGCTGACTTGGCCATTGTGTATGTAATGCGGAGTTTAGACTTAAGGATCTTTTCCCGGCTTTCGCTCTTTCCAGGGCCGTTTTCTGGCATAGGAGATACTCACTCACTCATTCATTCATTAGTTCATTCATTCCTTATCATGAGTAATAATGGAAGGATTGCACCACCGAACCAACTACAGAAGTCCTTCCTGCGTGTCACCGAAATCTGCGATTTACAAACAGCAATTTACGACCTGGCGAAGGAGACATGATAAGCAAGCAAGCAAGGCAGTCTAAATAGAAACAAGAATGTCTCAGATAAGAGAAATGCGTTTGGATAACCTCTTATTTCCCCAAAAATCTGGAAACTTGCAGCGTTTGCTTTTTCAACAAAGTAAATTGAACTCGTATGCAGCTAGCAGGTACTAATGTTCTTATACTGATTGTACAGACATAATTCCCAAAATAACCCTTATGTGACAACACAGCTGCCTGAAGAGCTCCAAAGTACAAGCATCGGGAACGATGTGAGCAGAGAATCATTCATTTGAATATGCTCAAGAAAAAGACTATTGCTGCTAAGAATTAATTTCAGAAATTAAACCGTTTGTATGCTCTGTTCTGTCTCTTATGATTGCTTTTCGCACAGTGTGCATCCTCACAGGTTTACAAAGTTATTCAACCTGCAAATAACTGAGGGTAAAGCAGGCCATTCCTAATCTGAGATGTATCAATAGGGGACAGATTGACAAAGCACTTCTGCGCCTAGTGGAAGGTCTGAAACAGCTTAATGTACGAGCGTGAATTTAACAGTGGAGGTTTTCTCAAGTAAATGGAGCTACTCACATATACATTATTCTGAGTAAGGCAATCCATCTTTTGACATGTTTTCCCATCACCCCATTGTTTCGCTCTGGACCCCTGGGGTCTGATTCCCAATGTCATTTTCACATGCAAGTTTAGCTGACATATGTAAGTTTCCTGCTTTTTGTGTGCAAGTGCACTTCACACAACGTAGCTTTGCACTCGTAAATTTACTAATGCATAATATTGGTAATGTTAGTAAAGTGTTAACATTAAAAACGAGCAAATCCTCTTCCAGGAGCGGAGAGTGGATGTTCCAGGGAGAAGATGCCATGGAAACGTTTAAGTATTGACATACTTATCAATGATCCATTCACACCCTGGAAACAGTGAAAGATGTTCTCTTGTCAAGAGCAGGAGTTGCCAGGACGAGAACAGGAAGGGGACACCCTAAAAATCAGCATGGGCGTAGTGGAAAGGATCCTTCTGCACATGAAAGAAATATTTCTCCTTTCTGAAAAAGACAGTTGGACTTGAAATCATAGTTGAGAAAAAGAAACTATTCTAGGAATACTCATGGAGACCTGAGGCTGTTGCAAATTTCTCCTGCAAACTTTTCAGATTAAAATACACTGGGGGCATATTATCAAGGGATTTATCTCCGCTTTTTTGGCTTTAAAAGCCAAGAAAGCGGAGGTAAAATTATCTCCCTATCAGCAACAGGGTGCTAACACGCAAATTCGCATGTTAGCACCCTTTTTCTCTACCCTTCCCCTTGCATCTCTAATGAGATGCAAGGGGGGCGTTCCTGAGAAAAATAATAGGAGAAATGTTGTTAAGCGACATTTCTCCTATTATCGAGGATTTTGCTAACCCTGTTAGTGATAAAAAAAAGCAGCGCTAACCGCGGTAAGCACTGCTTTTTTTACACCTGGTATTTTCCTGACTTAGCCATGATAACCTATGGAAGGTGGATATCATGGCTAAGTTTGTGAGCCCCTATCATCAAGCTAACGCCAAACTTCGTGAGATTATCGTTTGTTTTCCAGCGATAATCTCTCATTTGGCAGTTACCGCGAGGATTTTTATCACTTCTGAGATAAACCTTGCTAATAGCAAGTTATCTCTGCAATAAATTCCGGCGATGCTTAGCGTTAAAAAATACGTTGCTAAGCATCGTTAGCGATAAATATCGCTCATCGTTGGTAATATGCCACACAATTATAACACCTATGCACTTAAGTAAACATAGGATCACTGACATAATATTGATGGATATAATATTGAAGCGCAAAAATAGCGGAAATTAAATATTGAATACAAAAATATCTACTTCCGATACTTAACTATAAAAAAGCACAAATATTGAGGACACAAATATTGTTGTCAAAAATGTAGATTTTTACATATATTGAAAACAAAATTCTCGGAAGCAAAAATATTGTTTCCTTTAAATAAACATATAACATATCAAAAATATCAATGCAAACAATATCAACTACAAAATAATCACCAAAAGAATAAAATAATCATCAATAAATAGATTGAAAAAAAACATTTTACATCAAAATGCACCCCAAAAAATATATATCAAAAATATTAAAAACAATAAAAAATTTGCACTAACTACAAACATTTAAACACCAACCTAAATATTGATAAAACCTATATACAATTCCAAAAGTATCAAACTCTTGGGCACATTCATCAACCATTTTTTTGAGCGCAAACGGTGCCATTCGCAAAAATTGTCTGCTTGCGCCCACAGAAATGGCATTTGCAATGCATCAAGGTTCAAGGCACTCGCAATTTTTGAATTCGCAAATAATTGCGATTTCTCAAATTGCGATTGTAGTTAAGAAATCGTAATTTGCGATTCCTTAAATGCAATGCAAGAACCACTTTAAAATTGCGATTTCGCTGTTAGGGGGCGCAAATTACCATGAAGTTGAACTTGATGGTAATTTGAAAAGTACACTAAAGTGCATTTTGCAATGTTGTAGGTTACACACATGAACAACAAGAGAGAGAGGGTTTTAAGGTTTATCTGGACGGAATCACTCTTGTTCCCCCAATGCAATATAATCAAAAACAACAAAAGAGTGTCCCTCTCAGGAGAGAGGAAGAAAGGAAAAAGAATCACAATTGATTCTTTAGAAAGCCCTCACTCACCAACCTAGTTGGTGACATGATTCATCATCGGGCCCCACCAGGAAGGTCTAGAACCAACCCGACGGTGTCAAGGCACTAAGGGGGGGGGGTGCTGCTACTGCTCGAATAGCCAGGTCTTGAGTAGCCTCCTGAAGGTTATTAGGTCCTGGGTCTGCCGTAGGAGGATAGGGAGGGTGTTTCAGGTCTTAGCGGCGAGGGAGGAGAACGATCTGCTGCCGGAGGTCGCTCTTCGGATGCGGGGGACGGTAGCGATGACACGGTCGGGGGAGTGGAGCTGCTGGTTTGGGGTGTATAAGGTGAGTTGTCTGTTGAGGTATGCTGGTCCAGTGTTGTGGAGTGCCTTGTGTGCGTGGGTGAGGAGCTTAAAGGAGATCCTCTTGTTGACATGCAGCCAGTGCAGCTCTCTCAGGTGGGGTGTGATATGGGTGTGTCGGGGAGGTTGAGGATCAGGCGGGCAGAGGCGTTCTGAATGCGTTGCAGTCGTTTCAGCAGTTTGGCCGGGGCTCCCGCGTAGAGGGAGTTTCTGTAATCCAGCCTGTGGCTGACGAGGGCCTGCGTAACCGTTTTTCTTGTGTCGGTCGGGATGCACTTGTGAAGCATGTGGAGGGTTTTGAAGCAGAAGGATGAGACGGCGTTGACTTGCTTGGTCATGGAGAGCGTTGGGTTGAGGATGAATCCTAGGTTGCGTGCGTGGTTGGTGGGTGTCGGTGCTGCTCCCAGGGCGGTCGGCCACCAGGGTCGTCGCGGGCGCAGGGGGTGGAGCTGAGGATGAGGACCTCCGTCTTGTCCGAGTTTAGCTTCAGGTGGCTGTTCTCCATACATTTGGCGACCGCTTTAATTCCTTGGTGGAGGTTGGTTTTGGTGGTGAGGAAGTCCGTGCTGAGGAAGAGAATCAGTTGTGTGTCATCAGCGTAAGAGATGATGCTGAGATTGTGCAGTCTGGTGACATGAACGAGAGGGGCCACGTAGATGTTGGACAATGTCGGGCTGAGTGATGATCCTTGGGGTACGCCCCAGATGATCTTGGAGGCTTCAGAATGGAATGGGGGAGGCGGACGCTCTGGTTTCTGCCAGAGAGGAAGAAGGTGGTCCATTTCAGCACCTTATCTCGGATCCCTGCTACGTGGAGGCGTGTGCGCAGGGTGCAGTGGCAGACAGTATCAAAGGCGGCTGATAGGTCCAGGTGGATGAGGGCCGCGGTTTCGTCATTGTCCAGCAGGACCCTGATGTCGTCTGTGGAGGAGATGAGGGCAGTTTCGGTGCTGCGGAACCCCGACTGGGATGTGTCCAGGATGTTATTCTCCTCAAGGTAGCGGGTCAGATGTTTGTTGACGGTTTTCTCGATGACCTTCGCCAGGAACGGGAGCAGTGAGATCGGCCGGAAGTTCTTGATGTCCCTCTGATCTGCCTTGGGATTCTTGAGCAAAGCGTTGATTTCGGAGTGCCTCCAGCTGTCTGGGAAGGTCGCGGTCTGAAAGGAGATGTTGATGGCCTTGCGAAGATGGGTTGCGATGGTGGTGGTGGCTTTGTTGAAGATGTGGTTGAGGCACGGGTCTGACGGGGAGCCGGAGTGGATGGTGTTGATGATTTTGATGGTGTCGTGATCGTTGATGTTAGTCCAGGTGAGCAGGGGGTCGCTGTGTGTGGTGACCATAGGGTCTGAGGTGTTGTTGGCTGTTGGGGTGGTCAGGTTGTCGAAGCTGTCGTGGATGTCTGCGATCTTGCGATAGAGGAAGGTGGCAAGGGAGTTGCACAGGTCTTGTGATGCTCGGATGTCGTTGGTGTTGGAGCTGGTGTTGGAGAGTTCCTTCACAATGTTGAAGAGCTCTTTGCTGCTGCTGTTGTGTGTGTTGTTGTTGAGGTGGTCCTTGAAGGGGGTCCTTTTGGTGGCTCTAATGAGGTGATGGTGTCGGTACATGGCGTTCTTGTGGCCTGCTTGGTTCTCCGGTGTCTATTCGCGGTGCCATTTCTTCTCTAGTTTTTGGCACGTTTGTTTGGATGTCTGGAGATCCACAGAGAACAAGTTGGCTTTCTTGGTGTGAGGGTTTCTTGATCGGGGAGAGCGTGTTGGCGCAGTCGTAGATCCAGTGTCTGAGGTTGCTGTCGGCGGTGTCAAGGTCAGTGGGGTCGGCAGATGGGCTTCGGGCTTCGGACGGTGTTTAGCTGGTCTTCGGAGATTTTGCTCCAGATGGGGTCGGGGGAATCTGTTGGGTGTGGTGGTGCGTGGTGGGTTTCGGGAAGGTAAATTGGATGCAGCGATGGTCGGTCCAGTGGAGTTCGGTGGTGTGGCTGAAGGAGACATGGGAGCTTGCAGGGAAGATGGGGTCAAGCGTGTGGCTGGCGGAATGGGTGGGCGTTGTAACGAGCTGTCTGAGTCCGAGGTTGGTGAGGTTGTCGATCAGGGTGGTGGAGTTGGTGTCGTTGTTGTTCTCGAGGTGGAAGTTCAGGTCCCAGAGGAGGAAGTAGTCCAAGGAGGCGTGGGCATGCGTGCTGACGAAGTCGGCGATGGAGTCGCTGAACTGAGGCTGGGGCCTGGGGGGTCTGTAGATCAGGGATCCTCTGAGGGTGGTGTTGGAATTAGTGTGGATCTGGAAGTGCAGGCATTCGGCGGTACTGAGGGTGCCGTCGGAGTTTGTCGAGACCTTGAGGGTGGACTTGGGGATGATGGCGATTCCACCTCCTACTCTGTTGGTGCGGTGTCTACGGGTGATCTTGTAGCTGTACAGGATTACAATGGTGATGTCAGGTGACGAGGAGTCTTCCATCCAGGTCTCTGTCAGGAAGGAGACGTCTAGGAAGGATGTGTCGAGCAGGTCCCAGAGTTCAACAGCGTATTTGCTTGCGAAGCGGGTGTTCAGTAGTATGCATCTGAGGTGATTGCGTTCTGTCGTGGTAGGTGAGTTGGTGGCTTGGAGACTGGTGAAGCAGCATCTCCGGCAGCAGAAGGGTCCTTTGGTGCACTTTGGGGCGGCCAGGAAGCAGGTGTGTGATCGTCCGGTGCTGAGTGTGTGGAGGGTGCTGGCATCTTAGCGTTGTCGGGCACTGTGCTGTTCACAGGAGCCAGGGGATCTGGTGCTGGGCGCGGTCCAGGCACGGACGGACTTGCCTTAGGTGCACCTGCTGCGCGGCCATGCAGCAGCTGCCATATAAGGGGAGGTGGGAGAGAGGAGCAGCTGGGAGGTGGGAGAGGGCGCGGGCAGCGAATGGGCGATCGGAGGGCGGGGCCACAGGTGATGGAGAAAAAACGAAGGGGAGAGTGGGCGGGGGTACAAAAGGCAAACAAATGGGGGTGAAAAATCACAATCCGTACACAAAGGGCAATGCACTAGAGACAAATCAGGAAAATGCAGGCAGAAGCACAATCACGGCACGAGGAGGCAGAGCGAGCTCAAGGCTCGAACCTGAGCAACGGCAGCAGCGGGCTCAGGGGCAGCGCACAGAGGCGGTGCTGTGCCGCGTGGAGAAGCTTCCTATAAGAAAAGATATACGGCTTGAAAACTGAGAAAGTATAAACCCAAGTAACAAGCAAAAATAAACCTAACGAACCCGGTAACCTTCTGCAGTAATCTGAAGGTTTTCAAGGTCTATCTGTGTCGTGTACTAGGATACTTGGAGTTCCTTCGACCCCCCCACCAGCCACCCCTTATGAGACAACACTAGAGAATTACCCTACACGCACTATGGGAGAGAAAGAGGTCCTCCTCAAAGCAGTAAAATCTGGGTGACCATTAGACCCTATCCCTGCTAAAATTGCCTCAAACCTTTTTAAGGAATTAGTCAGACCCATATGCGGTATCCTAAACAGTTCCATGAAGGAAGGCACCCTCCCACCAGAGTGGAAAGACGCTCAAATACTTCCTATCAGGAAAACTGGCAATATCGCTCCTGAGGATGTTTCCAACTATCGCCCCATATCCCTGCTCCCCTTACAGAGTACATTTTTCGTAAAACACATAAACAAGCACCTGTCCGAATACTTTGACTCCTCAAATTGCCTGGACGTCTCACAATCTGGATTCCGACGCAGACACAGTACAAAGACTGTGCTGGTGGAAGTCACTGACAACATCAGAGCGTGGCAGGACAGCAGTCAAGCGGTACTTTTAGTGTTGCTTGACTTGCCTGCAGCGTTCGATACCATCTCCCACCAGACTCTACTGAGGAGACTACAGGAACGCTCTGAAATGGATGGAAAGTTTCCTATCCGACAGAACGCAAACGGTGCACCTCGGCCCCTTCCACTCACAGACCACCAAGGTAACCAAGGGAGTGCCACAGGGCTCCTGTTTGAGCCCCACTCTCTTTAATGTCTAGGTCACCCCTCTAGCAAAGCTCCTGAAAAAGCTGGGATTCTGTCCTATGTCCTACGCCGACGACACCCAACTTCTCATATCCTTTGATAAAAATTACTCTAGCATTCAGGATACCTTGGTAGAGGGCATGAAAATCATTGCGGACTGGATGAAGGATAATTTCCTCCAACTAAACACAGGCTGGTTGCCAGAGGTTTTAGGCCCCGCCCCAATCCAAAATTGGTAGTAAAAAACCTGGGCGTCAAATTAGACCAGAAACTTAGTTTTGGGGAACACATCTCAACTATGGGAGCTTGCTTTCACAATCTCAGTCTCCTTAGGAGAGTATTCCCCTTTCTCCCCCTGTCCACTCGGAAGACCTTAGTCCAGACACTGGTGTTGAGCCGACTGGACTACTGCAATGCACTCCTGATCGTAGCCAACGAAAAATCTCTGAACAAATTGCAGGTAGTCCAGAACACGGCGGCCCGCTTGGTGAGCAATGCCCCTCCCAGAACGGAATCTCTTCCCATCCTCCAAAAACTGCACTGGCTCCCAGTGCGAAAAAGGATCAAATTTAAGATCAGTTGCATGGCTTTTAAATCCTTAAATAACTAAGGCCCCAGCTATTTGAAAGACAAATTCATCAGATACCCACCCTCCAGATCCCTCCACTCCGAATCTAAAGCACAGGTCCAAATCCCCCACTTCAACAAAGCACAAATGGGTGGCAAGGCATTCTACCATCTGGCCCCACTATACTGGAACCAACTCCCCATCCACCTACGACTATGCACGGACTACCTGAAGTTTAGAAAAATGCTAAAAGCAACTTTGTTCTAATCTACTTTCTCCTGAAGGCCTATAGCACTTCGAGCGCGAGATACCCTGATGCGGTGATTCGGGCACTTTATAAACCATTACAATGAATAAAATAAATACAATTCTAATGAGTTCTGTCAGTGGCATCAGTCAACACTCTGAAAGCATAGAGATCACTATAGTAGGTAAGTATTTCATTCTGAATACCTATTGTGTGAGAGATGTAAGTGGCATTGAAATATTGGAGAGCAGATATATAGGATTGGCCCAATGGGTGTGGCAGCAGCCTAGCCAGTGTGGGTTCTGGCCTCTCTCACTCCCCGTGTCTACATACAATTGCATATTTCCCCAGGTAGTATACTTCTCTCTTAGCCGATTCCTTAAAATCGGGCAGTAAGGCAGCTTGTTGTTGTAGATGAGTCAGTGACTAGTGTGGTGTCTGGGACTGGTCTAGTTTAGCTAGCTTTCTATCAATTTGGGATAGGGTGTTGCATAATATGTGCAGGATCTCTGCATGTTTGGAAATACAAATCCTCCTCACATACTCTTTAGAGGCTTCCCACAAGGTGGCCCATGATTTGATGGTCTTGTTAATTTCAAAATGCTCAATAATGGCAGTCCAGAGTACTGTCTGAAAGTGTTCTTCCTATAGCGCCTGCCCAGGCAATCTCCACTGTATTTCAACACTACCCACTCTAGGTATGTGTAGCTTCAGTAAGATGGGGGAGTGGTCAAAAAGTGGACAGGTTTATGCAACATGGAGTTAATACAGGGGGTGAGGGTTGTCTTAAGCATTAAATTGTCAAGACGGGTCAATGTGTTATGTTGCACAGGGTACGCAAATTGGAGAGGATTCTGCTGACAGCAAGCACCCACAAGTGTGTATGTGTCACAGAGTTGCTATAAAGTGTGCCGTGCGTGGGGCTTGTTGTTCAGGGCATTCGTGGTGCTGTCCAGTCCTGGGTTGAATAATATGTTAAAGTCCCCCCCATACAAATATGATCCGCATCACCCAGATCAATCAGTGCCTGCAGGTGTTGGTAAAATTCCAGGCTGTCATTGTTTGATGTGCATATATATATTTACTAACAGAATGCTGTATCCTATCAGCCACTAATAAATGCCTTCCCTCTGTGTAAGTACAAAGTGCAGATAGTTAATATGGCAATAATTTAGGTATCAGTATAGCAACACCCCTGGCATAAGTCCTGACGCTGAAAAAGAAACAGTGAAGCACCCAACTGCATGTGAAAGTAGGTGAAGAGTTAGGGGACAGATGTGTCTCCTGTAAAAAAGGCAATGTCAGCCTGATGTTGGTGCAAATATTGTAGTACCTGTTTGCCCTTGCGCTGGATATTTAGCCCTCGTATGTTACATGTCACTAGAGCGATGTCTGCGAAGGGGTGGATCTTATTGTGTGATTTCATTAAGTATTAAGTGTAAGAATGAATGTAATTGTGGTAAGAGGCACGGTACTGTCTGTGAACTGCATTTCTGGAAGCATCAAACATACCCAACCATCCTCACATTTCCGCTCCCCCTCTCCCACCCACCCCAGTCTCTTTTTCCAGGGAGAATCCCACCACAACGGAATTACAAAAGACATGATCTATCTCAACTGTTGTATGGCGTTTTAGGATCCGAGTGAATTTTCCTGATTCATGCCCTTATATAGGTACAATTCACACTGCCCTAATATAGGCATAGAAATCATTCCCTTATTTAGACATTGCCCATGCAGACCAAATACAGGCATGGCTACTTCCACCCGTGCCAAAACGTCACAACGATTTCTTGGAAAATCGGCTTAAGCAGTCAGGGACCTTCCCTTGCTTGAATATTGATTTGTCCAAGAACTCATGTACTTTAAAAAGAACTACTATTCCCTTGGGGCTCTTTCCTGTCGTTATTATGCCCGACTTTAAGTCAAACTAGACACTTTCAAGGTATAAATATGCCTTCACTTGCTCTAGCAAGACACGGTGGTTCGGAGCAGTTCGACTCTCTACTTGCCCGACGCAGCTCGCTACAGCAAGTGGCGAAGGAAGCCTTCTCTACAGCTGACGCACTGATCAAGAGGCTGCATTTCTCTCTGCGAGAATACAGCTCCAGTGTTTCGAAGCTCCCCTTGCGGGGTGTTGGGAAATGGAGTCCCGAGACTGAGATACCAGACCTCCTTCATTCTAAACTAAAGGCATGGATCTGATTAGAACCTAGAGAAACCTTGGATAGATTCTTGACAAAGAAAAACTAAACCTATGATACACCACACTTACTCCTTCCCGCGTACTAGACTTAGGTTTGGTACATTGGGGTGTGCGTATTTTAGAAGCACCAGTTGAGTACTTTTAGCTATTGTTTTTTATGTATGTATTTAAATATGGTTTAGAAAACATACAATGCTCTTACAGTAGTATTTTATTATGTTGCTCTCGCTGTACGCCTTATACTTTGCAGTCTGCATTACGATCGTAGCAGTTCACTTTACTTGCATGAGAAAGAAGACTGCTCAATAAAACCTTTTATTGAAAACGCCCGTCTCTCAATTGCTCTGCACCTCTGTAGAAACAAAGCATGCATGAGTGACTGAGTGAAATACTTATCTATTGTTTCCGCGACTCTAGAGATACATTTCTTATTCTTGGGAAACAAAGTTGACATGTTTATGCGGTTGTCAGAAACTAATCCCTTCTTGTGAATTCAAGAAAGTTTCTAGTGACATCTGAGCTAGCTGGCATTCGCTTTTAAGTTTAATATATTCGATAGAGACCTAGTCGACCTCAGTCCTACATCTAATCTATAGGATATATTATTCCAATGCGCAGAGCCTATTGGGAATATAGGAACTACACTACACAACATAGAGTGGTATCAAATTAACTTATGTGTGTACCACACAACGGGCAGGCGATGCCACCTCGGGTTCCCACATCCTGTAGGAAAATAAAAGAAAACATTATGCACTGACATTTAGTCAGATAAACAGTGCCCAAAATGTTTTGGAATCAGCCAGCACTGAAAGTACAGTACGCACATGTCATCTGCTTCTGTCAAAGTACAGCAACATCCATGCCAAGGCCAGGGATGTCAACCAGTAGAAAGGAGATCTGCACTGGCGCTGGAGTGGACATCCGGTGGGGACCTTCCTGGTGAGCCTCACCACAATGAGGCTCGCTCCTCAGAGTATTGTCAACAGAAGTCTTGTACATCTGTTGGAGAGTCAAGCAGGCGTGGATTGCAATTTACCTTGACTCGAAGTCGGGCTGGGCAGATCATCCCATATCGAAGCCTCAAGTTATGGAGCATAGCCTTAACACCAGTGTATTTCTGGAACGCATCATGGATCATTGCTCTAAAGTCAGGCAATAGAGAAATGGAAGATCCCTGCTAGCTGAGCAGACCTCTTTTTCTCACCAGACACAAGGCTGTGTCATGGTCCTTAAAATTCAAAAGGCAGGCAATGAGCGGTCTCGTTGGTCATTCTGGATTCAGATGAGGTCCAAGAGGGTGGCGGGCCCTCTCGACCATGAAACTTGACGCGACGAATTCTTTGCTAAACATTCCTAATAAAAGTTGCTCAACAAACTGCTCTAGGTGTCAGGTGTTCGTGGATTAAGGTATTCCTAAAATACAGATATTGTTTCATCTAGGTCTGGGCTCCAAATCTTCATTTTTAATTGCAAACCATTTTCCTGAGTCTTTCCAAGTGATGTAGCTTCTTGGCCAATTGAGACACCCGATCCTCCAGGTCCAGGATCCTGCCCTCAATGATGTCGATCCTCCGTTTATGTCAGTCCAGGTGCTCACCCATCGCATCCAGTCTTTTATCCAAGATATCAAACCGGCTATCTAGGGTCCTCAAACCCAATCACAGTTCAGTCATGATAGCTTCTGTGCCAGGCAGCGTTGTTGTAGGGGCATCAGGCACTCTGCCCCCCTCCAACATCGTTGGTTCTTGTCCAGTGCTAGGGGGATAGGTTTTGTCAAATGTGAGCCAGCATAGTTTATGTTCTCCTCGGACCATGGTCTGTGCTCAGCGCAAAGTTCGATGGAGATCAGTTCCGGACCATCCGAGTCTAACAAGGTTAGATGGGGTGGGTTTGCAGGAATATCTACAAAATGTCACCACCGGAAGGATCAGGAAAGTTCTCAAGGAGAGGGTATGTGGGCCTATGCTGTGAAGGAAAACTATGTGAGGACGGCGGGTGGATGCAGCTCTGGTGGGCTTACTGGCACACCACTCGCAGCCGGGTCAGGCCCCCATCCAGTACAGACTGCGTGAGGTGCAGGCATTCAGTTGGAGTATTAAGGTTGAGGCCACCGGAGAGGACCAAGGGCAGTACCACATAGGAGGCACCCGTCAGCCCAGGCATCCATGGAAGATGGCATGCAGGTTTCTTCACCTCTCCCCGTCCAAAAGCTGCAGGTTCAAAGATTTTGTAGGGGCCCAATGGACATTAGCAGGTTCTTGAAGCAGGAAAAAGGGACAGCCCCTTTGCAGCAATGAGTGAAGGTCGTGGCAGATGGGAGAGGGGGCAAGGAGCAGATAACCGGCAGCAGACCAGCTCAACTTGGCCCTGATGGCAGGCCCCCAGGCTCACCTGCAGTCCCTGTCAGTGTGGGGCCTCTGGATAGAACACGGGTCAGTGTTACCTTGGCTTGTGCTTGCTGCCCAATAGCATGGCTCTCTTCCGGCTCATCCAATGAGTCACATGCAATCTTCCCAACAGATGTGGCTCCGCTAGAGGTCCCCGCCTCGTCCTCATCCGAGCCGGGCCTGGCGGCGGCTCCCCCACAGCACCCACCTCCGCATCCATGGCCTCCCCAACTGAGGCAGGCCCAGTGCAAACAGCAGCAGATTTCTTCAGTGGTCATCCTGCTCAGTATCCTGGGCCGCCATGTTCCCAGGGAAGCTCGGCAATGTGATGCAGTTCAGAGAGGGCTGTCCTGTTGGCGTTCTGCGGTCAATCACCTCAATGCCAGTCCTAGCCGTGGACAAGCCCCAGAAGAATATCGATGATTTTGGGTGAGTTTTTTAATGTCTGTGCCTCTTTTCCTCATAGCAGGTTGTTTCCTGATGCGGCGGAAGCCTCATGTGGTGGCTGTCCAGTAAAGGGGCCAGTATATGGCCAGGATGGTGGGGATGCAGGTAGAGATTCAATGCAATATGGCCATCACAGTCGGCAGCTTGGTCACTCACTCAAACATTTTCTCTACTTTTGTTTAGTATAGAGAGGGAATAGTGAATTTGACCACTATAAAGGCTAATTATTTGTATTTTATTTTTTTATATTTTACTTTGTTTTATATTTTGTATTTAATTTGAAAAGTTATTTTAGTTTCAATGTTATTGTGTTTTTGTAAATTTGTATTTTTTGAGTAGTCATTTATATATTTAATTTGTAATCTTTTTTTATTTATAGTGTTTTAATTATTCTTAATTCAGTGCTGTTTAAACAACTTTGAATCCCCAGCTTTCATCAAATGCCTAATCGATTGGCATCAGTGGGCACCAACCTCAACCTCCAGGAAGACACTGCAAAAAACAAACAAAGATGGCCTCAACCCAGCTCTCGTTTCTATAGAAAGTAAAATAGAGTCTTCCTAAAAGCGACTTTAGAACTGCTGTTCAAACCATTAAACTCTCACATTCGGATGGTTGTAACACCCCGCTCCATAGCACCCAGACTCCCAAAAATACCCTTTCAGCACATCCTACATACCAAAGGAGATCTCATCCAGGGCCTGAAGAAATATGATCACATCACCCTCATCCTGATGTAACTCCATTGGCTCCCATTTCCAGACCACATTATCTTTTAAATCATTAATCACAAAGCCATTATGACCAGCACCCTTACTTATTTTGCAGGCATGCTACCCCTCCCTGGTTATTCATGGCACACACACAACCAGGACACCAGATTGCAGACTAATAAGGGTAGAAAAGAAAAAGCAAGCCAGAAGGCCTTTTCCATCTATGCATCCAGGACATGGAAAAAACATCCCCATATCCATCAGGACCACTCCAAGGCGACTCTAATTTAGGAAACATTTGCCTACTCATTTCTTTAAAGGACAATACATGAAATTACAATAACCATCCACAACCCAGCTGCCTCTCCTATGCAGTAGTGTAGCCAGTGTATGGAGGCCCTAGTGCAAGAACGAAAATGGGCCCACTGACAGCTGTTTGAATTATGAAATATAACACTAATTAGGGTTCAGTTGACCCCTCAGGACTCTGGGCCCTGGTGAGACTACACCCATGCTTCTAGGACTCATTGACTTTATACCTGTCTTTGATCCTTTACAGCACTCTTTTGCCTTTTGGCTAGGTTTGCTTTCAAATATCATGTACATACATACATACATACATACATACATACATACATACACACACACATACATACGTGTTTTCAACAACTAATTCCGTTTCAGGTTTTTGAAAAATCATCTATTTTGAAAAGTCAACAATCACCAGATCCTTTGATGACACCTCAATTTGGCACGCTTTTTCTGAACAAACCATGTTCTCTGCATCAAAGGTTTGTTTCCAGCTGCTCCGAAACATGATAGTAAAAGATACTTCATATTTGTTTTTTATATATCAGAAGAGCTACAGACTTTGACATGTGTTAAAACAACTAGGAGGGCAATTCTGTTGCTGGAAAAGGAGAAACTAAGGAGCTCATTAGGATAGCTGACGGATCGCCACCGCCATGCAAGCAGTGGAGAACGTCCGCCATCCATGCCTGTCCGCCAGCTATTTACCCCCGCCATATTAAAATGGCTGGGGGAACCACGGCGGACGGAAACACCGTCCGCCGCTTTTCCACCCTGGGCGCCTTGGACCCCTATATTAGCAGAGGTAGTCCTGTTACATGACTTAGTTTTTCAATGTCATTAGTCTCTGCAGCAACCACAGGAACATAAATTTGCTTTTAGATTAAGAACTATATTTCAGGATTTCCTTTGTGTCAGTAAGACAGATGAATGTGTGTGCTGGTGTGCCAAATGTTCCAGTGCTAGCCAGAGCAGAAGTCTGTCAACAATGGAATGTTGGGGCTGTTGCTGAGTGCAGAGAGTATTCATCAGGTAGGAACTACAAAGAAGAACATAATGGGAAGAGCTATGAGTCGCAGGTTAATTCAGGTAACCCTGAAAGAAAGCTTTCCTATAGTTTAAGCCTGGAGGACTTCATATTCTGAATTCCCTAGGTCTTCTCTTATCCTGAGAAAAGTTCTATGTTCATGAGACCACAAATGAAGTTAGTAGAATCATTGTTCAATCAATGGTGGAATCTGAGGGAAATAATACTTCGAATGAATAATCAAACTCTGCAATTTCAGCAGCACTGAAGTGATAGAGATGCTTCCATTTTCTTTCATCGAGTATAACCGAGGTTGTTCAGCTCAGAAATATGACATGTAAAATCTGTTTGCAGAATAAAATCTCCTTAAGCACAAAAAGCGGTGAGCACAGCTCACTGAATATTTTTATTTATTCACCACAAGAGTCCACTTAGTCACAGTGATAACGTTTATTTAAAGACCACGTTTTGTGTTTTATGTGCAGCTGTCAAACAATTAAATGTGTTATCAATTGTTTTTATTATTGTTTTTAAATGTTATCAACTGTGTTTCATGGTTTCTTTAAACCGACATAAACTTGTTTTGATGGCCATGTTGAACATGTCAAATCTAAAGTTGAGCTGTTTTAGTAGAGAAAGAAGAGGTGGCATCTAAACGGAAGTTTCTTTTTTTATCATGTGTTATCAAAATAGTACTTGCTAGAAGTTCCAAAGAGTTCAAGTTTACTTGGCTTCAGCCACATTGCATAGAGAGACCTTTCTTTTTACCATTCAGACCCATTGCAATAAATATGTGCAAGAAAATGGGTTTTAGTTTGGAGAGGTCAGAGCCAGACTAACAAATCATAAACACAGCCCTTATCAGGGTGAAACACAAAAGTCACAAGAGCCTTATTACGAATACGGCGGTCCTGGGATCTCCGTAACTGTGGTGGCAGTCCTACCACCACCACCCCGTCGGTCCAGCAGCCGTATTACGATGGTGCAGTGGGACTGCCATAATACTGCTGCCTCCACCAGGATCCAGGATCCCATGGCGGTGGCGGTGTGGAAAGGGGCAGAGAATGGTGGCAAAGCCGATGCTCGTACTGCAGAGCAGATTATGACCTGCATTTCCAACACCCATTTCATTTTGGAGATCCCGCCATGAAGAGGGTGGAAGAAATGCAGGAAAGGGAGCCCTAACAGGGCCCCCTGGTGAATCTGACCATGGGGGTTTGTGTAGGGGGGCTCATGTTGTGCCACCCTAGATTTGGAAGTTAGAGCATGCAGTGTGTGGCAGGCATGACAGGGTGCATGCCACACAGTACATGAGTAGCTGTAGGTGCTGTCATAGCGGCAGTATGCTGTTTATGCTCTCCTATGAGCCTAACATATCCGGCAGGTGGGTTCGCTTGGTGGTCTTCCTGGGATCGACACCGTGGTGGTCCTACCGGAAGACCAACAAACCTGTAGTAAGGCCGTAATAAACCTGTGCTTAACCCTCCAACAGCTTGACCCTAAAGCAGTCATGCTTATCTTAGAGGCAATTTGTAAAGTATGTATGCAGCACCTAAGCAGAAATGAAGTAAAAAAACTACTCAAGAAAAATCCAAACCAATTTAGAAAAATAGAGTACATTTGAATAAAGCGACTAAAACAACAAAAAATCCAAATAAGATTAAACAGATTTATGAATTTTGTAAGTTTTAGTTAAAATAGTGGCAAACATACCAAAGAGCCAATCGTGTTTATCTGGTCACGCTGGATCAGGGCAGGCTGACAGCAATGCAGCAAAGGTCGGATACAGGGGCCAGGTTCATCCCTTAGGAAAGTTTACCTTCTAAATTAGTGCTGTTTTACTTGTTAAATCTCAGTTGGCACAGTGTGCAGACCTGGCCACCCTTCAGTACTTCACGTTGGCGGAAAATGCAGGGCAGTTGAGCTCCAGTGAAGTCTGGGGCCTGTGTACGGGAAGGTCGCGTTGGCAGTAGAATGCAGGTCCAGCCTTGGCCTCTGTGACGTCCGCTTGCATTTGTGAGGAGACAGGAGACAGTTCCCTTTGAAGCAAAGAGTCCGGAACCTCTGTTTTCTTTATCGGAATTCCAGTTCTTGCAGTTTTGGGGATGGAGCTTGACACTGTAACACCACCTTAGTGTCCTGGGCCTAGAGAAACACCTTGTGGGGGATAGGACTCACTCCATCAGAGGCCAGCAGCAGGCTTCAGACAGGTACAGTTGGAACTAGTCAGCTGAGCAGTTGCATAGAGAAGCCTCTGAATGCTTGTAGTGTCCCTGTAGCGCACATAGGCAGGCAGCAAACTGACCCATGGAGTCACTTCTGGGTCCCTGGGATCAAGACAAGCAGGCCCAGTCTTCCTTCAGGTTTTCAGCAAATAAAGCAGTCCTCCTTCTGTGTTGCCACAAGTCCGGGACTGCTCTGATGCGAGGTTCTGAGGATGCCACATATATGTCCTTCCCCACAACCAATGCACAGGTATCCCCTGTCTAGAAAGAGTACACATCATACCACAAATGAGCCATTAATAGTCATGTAACCCTGGACACTGAGAGAAAGTCACATTTGGTTTATCCAGAAAAAATATTATTCCAAAAAGGGGAACTGAGGGCTTTTATTTTATAGGTCCAACATACATGCCCTAAACATAATGTAACAAACAAGGTATGAAGTTCCTAGTAAGAAACGCAGGTGAAGGTCAATGATTGTGATGTGTCCTCTTCTGTGTGGGTGTACAAATGGTTCAGGAGACAGGATTCCTCCTTATTGGAAAAAGACACTCACACACCCAACAAGCAGGTGTCTTGCTTCATCATTGGGTCTGTTCCTACTCGGGTTGGCACTGCAATATCCGATCAGACGCCCGTGATGGGGCCTACTTGGTCAAGATCTTTTTTTTCGTTAGCCGTTGGGTGCATTGCTTGTAAGGGCCCTAACATGTAATATGAGTGTAGGTGGTGATGCGGTGTGAGTGTGAATTAAAACAGGGAATAGTGGTCCACTCAGAACAATTTTAATGAGGTGTGGCCACACGTAATAGTTTAGAATATAGCAACCAGACCATATATCATAAAGGGAGATGTTATATTAAAAAGACGATAGAGAGAAGACAGTTCAGCCTAACCTCCCTTCCCTTGGTAGGAATTGGTATTATAATATAAAAGAAGATCTCTGTGTTTTGTCAGCAGACCCCATACCTTAGTGCCTAGATGGTATATCTACATCACAGAAACTGCATTGCTCTACTCCCTGGAAATATCCCTCCCCAGGTGTGTGTTCCCCATGCGTGCATCCCTGTAATATCAAAGGTGCTAGGGCCTTACCAGAACAGATCAACAAGGGGCATTGTTAATCAAACTTGTTCACAATGTTCAGACTAAACTCAAGGAACAGGCAGCGAATGAACACAGCAAACAGTTCCCATTTTAAAGGCATGGACAGAGTTGTTGCAAAATAAAAGCAGCTAGTAACGTGTGCAAAGCTGAATCATAGCTGAAAGGCTCATGCTAATTTAGTGACGTCGACAATGTCCCCACCGACCACGTGACAGTAAGACCCCTGACTAGCTAGGTGTTGTTGGTGAGATCGAATTCCAACTGGAATCATACTGGAGAGGCATAGGTTGGTATGTTAAACATAATTCTGTAGGTCCTAGCTACTGTGCTATCCAGAATATTTGAATATCTTCCTCTTAGGGCTTCACTTCCCTTATGTGATAATAGGTACGATTTACGATTGTGCTACCTTGAGGAGAGGGGAGAGCATAGGGACTGTTAGTTTGGATTTTAGTGGCTTCAGAGGTGTTGCTGTATCCTTCCCTTTTCTTCTGATCTTCTCAAGCTGGCTGGCAAATTGGCCACCATTATGGATGATAACCCCTAAGTATTTGTAGTTAATTGCATTCAGGATTGGCGTTTTGCCCAGCTGCCAGGTGTAGAGGTGTTGCTTGCCCCTTTTTATTGTCAATGTTTTATTTTTCTCAGAGTTCACTTCAAGGGAGTTGTCTGCTGCGTACTCCTTCATTGTATTGAGGAGGCGTTGCATACACACTTTGTGTGATTGGCCAGGACCATGTCATCAGTGTATAAGATACTGGATAAGGCCTTGCCGCCCAGTTGGGGAGCATGAGTTTTGCATGAATTTAGGGTTTCTATCATATCCACCATATAAAGATTAAACAGAGCTGGGGCAGGCACGCATTCTTGTTTCAGCCCTTTGGTCATTCTGATGCACTTTGAAAGATGTGTGCCGTTACCCAGTTTTACCGGCACCCCGGTGTAAGTATGGAGCGATATTAACAGGTCCAAGAGTTCTAGTGGAATTCCCAAGTATGCCAATTTCCTCCAGAGTCTTGCTCAGTCAATATTATCAAATGCTGCCCTGAAGTCTATGAAGCAGAGATGGAGGGACTGTGCTTAGAGCTTTTCTGCAGCAGCAAACCCGTTTCAGCAGGATGTCGCAGAGGAGATATGCAGCTTTGTAGATCCCTGTTCAGCTACAGCTTGCAGCCTTGCCCCACTGGAGGAATACGAGCTCCAAAAAGAGACTAAGCATATACACAGAAATCTTCAAAGGACAATGGTGCCAAAAGTATCCGGCCAGCAAGGGACCTTCCTTTGGTGAGCATTTTAAATTTTTCCCCACTCGAAGATTTTCTGCCTAAAATCAGAAGCTTGCCTGGGACTTTGTCCAATGGTTATCCAGCCTTTTGGCGTCTTTCTTGACTATAGCCTGCTGCCTTGCCCCGCTGAGGATTTTTTACTTCCATTTCGGAGATTGAGTCACATTCATTGAAGAACACAACATCCTCGCCTCCTCCCAATCCGGCTTCAGAAAAAAACACAGTACGGAAACCGCCCTCCTCGCCGCAACAGACGACATCCGCACCCTACTGGACAAAGGAGAAACAGTAGCCCTCATCCTCCTCGACCTATCAGCGGCGTTCAACACAGTCTCCCACCGCACCCTAATACGCAGACTCTACGACGCAGGAATCCAGGACAAGGACCTCGACTGGATCTGCTCCTTCCTCTACGGCAGGACGCAGCGAGTCAGACTCCCCCCTTTACTCTCGGACCCCACACCTACCACCTGAGGAGTCCCCCAGGGCTCCTCCCTCAGCCCGACGCTCTTCAACGTCTACATGGCTCCACTTGCCCCCATCGTCAGAGCCTACGGACTCAACATCGTGTCATACGCAGACAACACCCAGCTCATCCTCTCCCTATCCAAGGAGCCCAACACCGCCAGACGCAACTTTCGAGAAGGCATGGAAGCCGTCACCAAATGGATGAAAAACAGCTGCCTACAACTAAACACCAACAAAACAGAAGTACTCATCATGGGCCAAAACCCCGACGCCTGGAGCGACACGTGGTGGCCCACCGCCCTCGGAAACCCGCCAACCCCCACAGACCACGCACGCAACCTGGGAATCATCCTGGACTCCGAGCTCAAAATGGACTGCCAGGTCAACTCTGTCTCATCTTCCTGCTTCCACACCCTCCGCCTCCTTCGTAAGACCTTCAAATGGATCCCCCTCGAACACCGAAAGACAGTCACTCACGCCCTGGTCACCAGCAGACTCGACTACGACAACGCACTCTACGCCGGAATAAACAAAAACCTCATCCGCAAGCTACAGAACATCCAGAACGCCGCCGCATGACTGGTCCTCAACCTGCCAAAACACTGCCACATCTCCCAGCACCTGCGCACACTCCACTGGCTCCCCGTCGAGGTGAGAATCACCTTTAAGATGCTCACCCACGCACACAAGGCCCTCCACGGCACCGGACCAGCATACCTGAACAGCCGACTCAAATTCCACACACCCCAAAGGACCCTGCGATCAGCCCAGCTCTCCTACGCCGTGGTCCCCCGCACCAGAAAGAGCAGATCGGGAGGCCGCTCCTTCTCCTTCCTCGCAGCCAAAGCATGGAACGCCCTTCCGCTCCACCTCAGACAGACAACATCGCTCCCCATCTTTGCAAGAAACCTCAAAACCTGGCTCTTCGACAGACCCCCTCCTTGATGGAATGGAACCTGCACCCCCCCCCACCCCTAGCGTCTTGAGACCCTTACGGGTGAGTAGTCGCGCTTTAACAAACCCCTGATTGATTGATTGATTGATTGAGTCAGGAGGTAAAACTCCTGACCTGGTCAAACCTGGTTTCTGTTTTCAATCCATGCTCCATCGAGGCTGGACACATCATACCTAAGTACCTAACAAGAAAGTGATGTTATAAATTGTTATGAACTACCATCCACCTTAAGTAATAATCTACTTTCTCACAGCGACCAAATACAGCATCAAAAAAACATCAGAGATATTAATGTAATGTCAATTACGTGCAATCTGCTGGGAATGGTCCAAGTCTCAGTTTTTCTTTATCTAATCTATCTCTCTATTAAGTCATAAAGACATGAAATTATTCAATACAGGCATTAGATTAGGCTTTAAATATTCTTAAAACTACTGAACGCACCGCATCTACGCTTTCAAGTTTCTGAATGTTATTCAATGGGTAGACCATGGAGATTAAAATTATTTAAAAAAACATGATCCTGCCCATGATAAATTTCGTACTATACAGTCAAATGCACTGCTGTGATCCGCCTTATAAAAGTGACATTGTTGATGTGGCTAAATGACTCCTCAAGCCATTTCAGGATGGTAATAAATGATTTTTCCCACACTGGTTATTGCTATTGCTTAGAACTTTGGCAAAACTCCTTGAAGCTGTGAATCATTAAGCTATGAATTCTTTCCAAAGCAGTAAATAATCTATTCCGTTTTGTAAGTTCCCGTAAAATATAATTGAGTACTCAAACATATCTATACATAGTTCAGAAAAATTATAACTGAGAAAAGAATAAGCACCAGGCACTATTCCTGATACACTCCAATTGTGTATTATATCTATACAAAGTTAACAAAGGCATTGCTTATTATTGTGCCACTCGATGATGAACCCAATACCATACTCAAATAATGAGATAAAAACTGTAAACGTTATTAAAAACACATTCTTGAAAAGAACAGACGTCACTAAAGGACAGTACAGAAATGTGTAGCTGACAGTTGCAAATTTTAACAAATCATGTACTGGAAAATCTGTTTATTTGTTTGAATAACTTTCCATATCAGTCTTGAAGTTCAGAAAAGTCACCCCAAATCTCCTGGAAGGTGAAGGCATTATCGCCCATTCGACAGAACAACTATTCTCTCTGAACAAGCCTCATCACTTCCACAAACTAACAGACAATTTTAGGGGAGGTATTTGATTTTCTTTTCCATATTTCCCAAATACTTGTTTTAGTCATCAAATGTTTATTTAAAATCCTAAAATCCAGAGTGTCTCTGACTTTCCCAAATTATCCATTTATTTATTTGTAGATTTTATTTAGCGCTCGTTAGAGCTGAGGGCATCAGAGCGTTTTACATGAATGAGGGAAGAACACAATATAATCAAGTCACTTACCACACAATGCGAGACATATAGTATTTTAGAACACACATAAAAATATACAAATATACAAATAAAATCAGACAATGAGAGTGAGTTGCCGAAAGTGGGCAATAAGAACTTCTTAAGGGAGAAAAATACCTAATCGACAACAGACATAAATATACAACCGTCTTTCACAGAGGGTCTCAACCTTTAAAATAGATAAAAACAAAGTTCAGTATGCTTAGGTATTAAAATATGTGTTGAGGAGGAGAAGTTTCAGGTCTCTTTTGAACCAAGAGAAGGAGGGGTTGCAGCATAGATTTCTAGGTAGAGAGTTCCAGTATGCTGGGTGCATTTCCAGAAAAAGAGCAAGTCTGGATTGATTTCTTTTTTAGTTTGGGAGGTATGAAAAGAAGTAAGTTGGAGCTTCTCAAAGTTGTGGTTCTTCCCGCTTTCATGAGTTTGTTGTCTAAATAGCTGGGGGTATGTGAGTGAAGGGGTTTGTGGGTGATTCAGGCAGTCTTGAAAGTACATCTTCCTTCGATGGGTAGCCAGTTGAGGATCTTCTGGGCTGGTGTGATTTGTTCATACCACTTAACACCTGATATGAGTGGGCTGCCATGTTTATAGCTGATGTTAGGGGGGCGAGGTGAGTTTCGGCATCCCTCTGAGGATGGCATTACCATAGTCCAGTTTGGAGAGGACGAGAGATTGGACAACCATTTTGAAACCATCAGAAGGAAAGAAAGGTTTAATTTTCTTGAGGTGTATTAGTGTGAAGAGTGCACCCGCGGGCCGTGGAGGGAGTTACGGTGGGGCAGGGAGGCGGGGAGGAGGAGGGGCAGGGTGGAGGGACCTAAACACTGGCATATGGATTATTGCAGGTAAGTACACAATTTAATTATTAAAACGAATTTCGTAGCGCGCACTGCATCGCACAATGCGATGCTGTGCGCGCTACGAATTTCGTTTTAATAATTAAATTGTGTACTTACCTGCAATAATCCATATGCCAGTGTTTAGGTCCCTCCACCCTGCCCCGCCTCCCTGCCCCACCGTAACTCCCTCCACGGCCCGCGGCTGGAAGAGTGCTCCTTTGGCTGAGTTTATGATGTGATTTTTCATTGACATGTTATTGACCGGGATGAAGCCTAGGGACTCTGCTGAGTTGGACAGAGTGTGAGAACTGTTTAATACATTCAGGTTGCAGAGCCAACAGTTGAATGCATTCAGGTTGCAGAGCCATTCAAGGATAGGGGAGAATAAATGGTTTCTGTTTTGTTGGGGTTTAGCTTTAAGAGGTTAGAGTTAAACCAAGATTGTATCTTGCTCAGAGTCGTGTCAAGATAAGACAGGATTATGTGAGGAAAGCAATATCAATTTCTTCACTGAGTATAGATTCCATGATATCTGTAGCGTGTTGAGCTGCTAATCTACAGTTGAGGAGCATGCATGAGAGAGGGCAGGGATTTTTGTTAGTGGAACGTGTTGTTTGAATGGTGGTGAATTGAGCGGGAGGACTTGACTCATTAGTAATTATAGGGGTACTCTTAGTGCTCACAATTACAAGGAATGTGGAGGGGGTTTTTGGAACCCTAGTCTGGATCTTACTGCGATAGGAAATGCTGAGAGCATCAGCCTCAGGTTCTGATAAGGGGCAGAGAGCACCGTGGGGTCTGTGGGACACCCAAGACAAGGGAGTGGAGGGCCATGGTAAGCGTTTTCAGGCCGTAGGAGAACCGCTGTATGAAGGCAAATATATCTTCCAGAGGTGTGATCGCGGGATAACTTAGCTTGGATAGAGAGTTCTTGTCTTAGGTGTGCTATGTTATTCACAAAAGAATCAAGTTTTTGCTCCATTCGGTTCATGATCTGTGTGAGTGTGTTATTCATGATACCTATAATGAGAGTGGGACGATACACAGCAAGCCCTGGGTGTAACGGGGTACAGAGCGCTGTTCTATGGGGAAATTCCTTGTCTTTGGGACCAGGATTGTAGATAGTCTGTGGAGGCTGATAGGGTCTGTATTAGCGGGGAGGTATGGGTCAGCTGAGGGTTAAGCAGATGATTTTTGTGACAGTGTGAGTGCTGGTTGGGATTGGAACAAGAAGTCATTCCAGTGGGCATTTGTGAGTATTGTATGTAGAAGAGGGTGTCAAGGTTGTTAGTAGCATCAGTGGGTGTCTCAGAGTTGGATAGTGCTTTTGTGGGGGGAGGAAGGCAGGGCGGTTCAGGGTTGATGGTTGGAGGTAACGGAGAGGAAGGCGATTGGGAAAGATGGCCCTGTTGTGTTAGTGGATTGAAAAATTACAGGAAGTGTCGATCAAAAATGGTGAGGTGTTTAACGTCAATACACCTTATTTTATATTCTCCTAGTTACTTCAGATCACCAGGAAATGTTTACTACAATAAACAGACATTTAAATTACATTTGCTTGCGACATCCAGCATCTCTAGATATTTCATTTACAATTAAGTTAATTTTTGCAATTTTTGTAGGTGTCCAAAACATATGAAAATGCTTTTTACTGTGTGTGAATGGAGTGTGTGTGCTAGTTTTGTGCATGCTTTCCAAGTTAGAGTGCTTTATGAGGTCACTTAGAATCCTAAAATGAAAAGCAATCCCATAATTCAATTTTTACCCATCTCTAATTTTTTGTTATGTGTGGCCAGTAAAATCATCTGCTCCTGCGTTCAACTGCATCAGACGCTGTCCCACCCTGCACACGTTCAGGAAGGACCTCAAGACCTGGCTCTACGACTGACCCGGAGACGCGCTCCGCCCCAGCACCTTAAGACCCTCACAGGTGAGTAGGTCGCTATATAAACCCCTGATTGATTGATTGATTGAACTGCTATGCAATGGCAGGGGAGTAATGGGGAGCCACACAGTACATGTACTCTGTTATGTATCACTGTCCCAGTGGGAAAAAAATACCTTACCTGCCATCCTTGACCTACCTCTAGAGCATTCTCAGCTTTCTTTCCTTCGCTCTCTGCAGCTGTGCGGTCTGCTTTAATTCAACGTCGATAACTAGCGCTTGCCTGGAAAATGTATAGCAGTTACAGGTCACACGTATAATCAACAGTTCTGATACTGAATGAGTTTAAAACAAAATAAGTTGACACCGGTGGTGTGGTAGAACACGTTGTTTTATGTACATTTCTTCAGATTTTATAACGCCAGCCGACACGTGTTTCGTCAACAGGGCGATACCTGTGACTCATCAGGGCTGCATTTGGCGTGGATCTATGAAGCAGAGGACCGGTGATAATTCCAACCCGGTCAACGGGTGGTGAAGGGGCCGTAGGTACGGTGCAGTGGATACAGGGAGAGGGCGCAGGCGGGTTCGTCTGCGCAGTGGAGACCTCCGAGTACGGGGTCCCGGCAGTGTTCGTAAATACGCATCGTATTTACGAGCACTGCCGGGAGTTAGAGTAGATTTGCTGTTGCATATGTCGGTTTTCTACTCGAGCTGCAACAAAATCTACTCAAGCGGCAATGCACTGTTTTGCAACACATGGTGCCATTCGCACTGATTTTCAGCGCTGCTCGGTCTACCAGCACTAAATTAGTAGCGTGAGCTGCATATTTTTCACCCATTGCCAGAAGTTTGCTGAATCTTGTGGAATTTTTATGTTACTCTGTGGAATTCTGCGGAGTGAAACTACACAAGGTCCTCCCACCCCGTTACTGGTTGCAGATTCTTCTGTCAGTTCTGAATATATTTTCATTGAAACAGGGAGGTTGTTGTGCATGCCGCAATTTAATACCACAATCATCTAAAAATGCACAGCAAAGATGTTAGTTTACTAACTACATTACAGATTAGATCAGGGTCGACTTGATATATTTTACGAGATCATTGCCTTCTCCATTCACATGTCTGTATCCATTTTTTAGATGATGCTTACTGATAGGGCACACCTTCCCTCTTTCTCAATTTTGTATGTATGTATGCTGTCCTGCTTTGCAAAATCTTTAGAGGGATTCTACACTGCATTCTGTTTTACTTTTCTTCCCTCCAAAAATCAACTAGATGTTAGTAAGTAAGGAAATAAAGGAAATGTGCTGCTTCCTCTGTGTTCCAAATATTGGGTTAGTTTTAAGGCTAACCCAATATACATCAAGATTAGGGGGGGGAAGTGAAATCCAATCTGCCAACAGAGTGCGTGGAGTTTTGCCACTCTGCACTCTGCTTGGAGCACTGAGTTTGGCAAGAACTTCACCAACACAAGCTGGCGGATTATACTGCCCACCTCGTATTCTAGCTATTTGTTCCTATGCTTCCTACCACCACCATTCGGTCCAATAGTGCTTCCTGCTCCTGCTCCAGTCCATGCTCAGCCCCATGTGTCTGCAAGGATGCTTGTGCTGACCGTGCCGCCCATAATCGCGAACGGGTCACACAAGCTGGTGAGCAGGGCGGGGGCAAATCAATTGCATAGGAGTCAGAAAGCTGAGCTTTCTATTCGAAGCACCTCCCACAAGTGTTAGCTTGGTGAAAGCAGTACTTTCCCGGCAGAGATATAGTGAAGAGGATACACAGTTCTGAGCAAAGGTTCACGACAAAAGCAGGTCCTTGTGTGTATTTGCAGTCCGAGTAGCAGCCACCACGTATTCCCTGGGGCCTTCTGGAGTAACGTAGTTATTGGCCTGGTCGGGGATTGAGATGGGCAAGGGTATGTTGAATTGATTCAACACTGCTTTTTCCACAGGGCACACTTTGGACGCTCCTCGCTTACCGTATATCTTGTACAAGACTTGCCAATATGATTTATTGTAGCTGTACAGGATGTATTTAATGGGAGATCCGTAATGCATTTATGGAGCATAGAGAGCTCTGTATACATATTCAACATTGTAATCCACACAGCTTCTAACCAAGCCCAGCAAATGAGTACCTGGTCTCCGGTCTGTCAAAGTGCATCTCAGTGCCTTTGCAGGAGTATGTAGTGCTACATATGCCCAACTACAATGCATCACTGTAACCCTGTATACTTTAATGTGTCCCTCAATGATAAAAGTGAACACAATGCGTTGTTGAAGCATTTCAGTTCGCAAGCCACTGTTGTCTACTCATTTAACCCCTCCGGTGGCATGTTGAATCACAATGGTCCTATTCAAAACATTGAATACCTTCCTCACTATTAGTACTAATACATGCTGTTTAGCATCACTTTGTTCGCCCTACGTTGGCAGGGTATACTCAGACGTGAGTCCCTTGCTCACTTTGCCACTGGATTCAAGATAGCCAGGCTGATGAGGGTTATGAACCCGAAACTGGTCCCAGGATGCTTGTTTTCGGTCCAGGGAAGACATGGCTTGGCAGTTCGGGCTGGACTGTTCCCATGAGGCACAGGGTCCGACTGATTTGCATATGGCCATGTCTGAACTGGGGTGGCTGAGTGAGCTAAAGAATGGTGATGGATTAAACCCAGATCAGTTGACTGGGGGTGAGTGTTTGATTTGCTCAAATGCTCCGTCCATCATCCCCTTTTGTATCGTTTAGCAGGTACGGTGCCCCAGGCAAAATACCATTTCATCTACTTTCGTGGCATTTCTTTGTTCTTATTGCACCTCCTGGTACTGCTGTCCTAATGCTGCTGCCTTACTTTGTCCAAAGTACATGTTAGTGACAGCTGCTTCATAGTGCCTGATGTGCATGGATATTTTTATCCCATGTTTAGTTGGCTCCATTAAGGCACAAATCATTTAAGGGCTACAATGATGCCTAGGCATCTAGCGTTGTTTTCTTTGCCCATGTTTGTTCTGCTGATGGATGTGGATTTGCGCATCATTTGTGCACTGCAGGAGAAGTTCCGTTTGTTCCCCTTGAGAAAGGCATCTTTTTGACATGGCCTCTGTCTTGCACGGTAATTTAAATGGCTCCTGTTGTAGCGTTTTACTTTTATCTTGTTTTAACACTCAGCCGGCACTCATGGATTTTTCAGTCTGAAGAAGTTGCTGACAAGATGAATTGTTAACAAAAAGAGTCCCTTTAAGACAGAGGATATGCGATGTATAAAAGGAGAAAATCAATACGATGCCTGGCATAATCTAAGCCATTCATTTACCTTGCACTCGCTGCATCGCCGAGTTGGCGATGCAGCGAGCTCAAGGTAAATAGTTGTATTCACCTAATTACTTACTTTTCTCCTGGCCGTCTAGGTTCAACTCCACTACCCCCTACCCTACCCCCTACCCTGCCCCTCCCGAGCCCCGCCCTACCGCCCGCCGCATTTCCTCTGGGAGTCGCCACTGCTTGATCTGTATGTGCCAGGCGCTGCGCGTGTAATGGAAGTGGAGACAAAATGTGCCCTAGCAGGCATATGGTGCATAATGGAAAGTGAGCGATGGTTATGAGTAAGGGTCGGTTGAACTCTGCGGAATCTGGTGGAGTTCTTATCTAACTTTGCAGAATTCCACAGAGTAAAAGTTCCCCAGTTCCACCCAAGCGTAATCAAGAATCAATATTGAAGTGGACAAGATTAAGGTCGGCCAGCATTACAATTGTTGTAAAGATCTAGGCCTGAATACAGTTAAACTTCTAACAAGTATTCATGTGAACTTGAACTAAAAAATCAAGTATTTGAATTTTTTCCACATTTCTTTAGATACGTAGTACATGGTGAAATGTTTAAAATGCAGTTAATCAAATCATATTTTAAAAAAATCAATTTAGATTCAGAATTTAATAAATGAAAGTAGGAATATTACTTCCTCATTATTTGTTAGTTTTTGTCATTTTATTTGCAAAGTGCACAATGAACAAATGATAAATGATCACACATCAGCACATGTTTATGAGAGTATTTTTATCGGTTTTTAACAGCTACACTTTCAGCTTTGACTTTCAATTATCTAAAAAAAATATTCTCCATATTCAGTCGGATACATTCTAGTCAGCGTTAGAGTGCCCCTGAGCGTTTTGAGATGGTCAATGTACCTGGTAAATATGATACCACTGAATACTGCATTTATCATGTCTCAATATTAACAAATATGTTTTTCCCTTTCAAATGGGGAGTAAGATAGATTTTCGTGCCTTCTGCGCCAAATCCACAGTGGCGGCTTCTCCACTAGGGTGGAGGAGCGTCGTCACGCTGCTTAAAAGGGAAAATAAAATGATAATAACTATGCGTTATTATCATTCTATTTTCCCTATTACTATCAGTGGCAAGGCGGGCTAGCCTGAGCAGTGGAGGAGTGGTGCGCACTCCCTAAGTGCGCATGAACTATTTGGCCGGCCCTCTTGAGCTGACAAAACAGTTTATGCGCACTTTGCATGTTCCTACCAGGCTGCATTACACAGCCTGGTCAGGAACATGCATCCCTGTTCTAGTCTGAGCGCCGATCCATGGCTCTCAGACCAATAACAATGCTGCATTGCAGTGTTGTGATTGGCTCAGGTGAGCCTCTATGCCTGGGTGCTTTCTACTGCCACCGGCTGGGATAGGAAAACGAAGGGGGTGAGGATGGAGGAGAGGCGGCGGCCAGCCGAGAGTTAATGGTAAGCCTTTTTTAGGTCTCGCCTACTCAGCGCGCATGCGCTGCATAGGCAAAATGACCTATTGCTGTCGCTATGGCTTTTCAGCTAAACATGCACACGCGTTCCATTGCCTTCAATGGCAACGGGTGCACGTGAGGTGATTTCCTTGCGGGAGCGCACTCTGCCATATGGTCGCATGCTCCCACAAGGGAATCGCGCAGGCCCCCTCCCCCTGCTGCTGCACACTTGTTTTATGAATCGTCACGGCGCCCGCAATCATGGGCACCTCACATCTCAGGCCGCCAGTGTCTCTACCCCTGCTCTAGGTGCAGCGACTGAGCTGCCCCAGCTCAAGGGGCTACCAGACCCGCCTGATGCACAGTGGCGGCGCCGGTGCCGCCTCCCTTTGGTCAGAGCGGCGGATGGCCAGACTCGGTGCCGCTACGGGGGCTGTGTGCTGTGCCATCTACTACCTATACCGGATCCATTATATTCCCATGGAGTCTCTCCGTGCAAACTGAGATGCCCGACAGCTTATGCAGAGCGGCACAGGCCTCTGGGGGCTGTAGCAGGCAGCCCACCACCCCCGCAGCTCTCCCTCCTGCTGGTAGCAGTGGGAGTTTGCTCTGAGCCCTGTTTTACTGCTTACCAGGAAAAGCAGCGAGCGAGCCCCGAACAGTTTCTGACGGCCACATGACTCAGCCAGACCCATGTGCGAGCATCTGCCCGGTGGGTGGGGGAAGAGGGTAAAGGTTATCCCGTGTCCTTCTGGGAAATGTAGTCCTCCGAACTTGGCCTTGTAAACAGTCTCAAGATGCCGGACCAACACTAGTAGGCAAATAATATATTGCCAAGCCCCTACTGTACGCGCACGGACGTAGTAACGTATTCAGTAACATATGCTCTTCCATCAGCGTCATGAAGCAGATGAATTCAAACCAGGAAGTCAGGGAAGTTATAGCACTGTGTAGCCTGTGACCCCACGCTGATCACAATACGCAAAAGCAATTTGAGCGCCAAGAGGAAGTTCCTGGAAGTCTTAGAGCCTTCTGGGAAATGCAGTTCTCAGTACCTGGTCCTGGAAACAGCGATAAGAAAGAGCAGCGCTAGTAGCCCTCTGCTGTGCGGACGCAGTGACACGTTTATTCAAGAAGCAGGTATGTGTAGCAAAAGCTTTGCCTATACTCAGTTTGGCAGAATAATCTAAACCTTTGTTTCTGTGCCCTATTCTTCCTCACTCATGCCACTCTCCTTGATTGTACTCATGCTGCTGATCACACGTTTTTCTTGTTCATAATGTACACCTGTGCCCAGCTGATGTTCACAGTCTCCTACAGCATCATGAACTCCAACCCATAGAGGGTCGTGGGTAGGTAGAGGAGGATTAGCAGGGCACTTTCCCTGTCAGCTTCGGTGCTGGGGCTTAGTCCATGTCAGCGTTTTTACCAAACTACAGATCTCCCTTCCTCTTTGTGTACCCCATATCTGTCAGAGCCGATGTCTTCCCCACGTCCCGTTTCCCTCAGTTCATTGGTATGCACCTCTGTATTCTACTATAGCCTCACCCGCTGTTTAGTTGGCCTTCCAGAAGAGCACAGAATTCGTATGGAATAGTATTGACATCTGGTTCATAGAGCAAACAATTAGCTTTATATTCAGATAGTCAATGGAGAAGTTTTTCAAAGTTGTGAAGGTTCCTTGCTCTTGTTTGGGCTGACCTCCGTGTGCTAGTTCGGAAGCTGAGCTGGTAGATGTAGTTGGTGAGGTGGTCGATTCGGCCCAGAGGTTGGGGGGTGGGGGCGGGATAGAGTTGGATTTGCAATAATTTGTGAAGTTGGGAAAATGAGGTTAAGGTTGTGGCATATAGGTTGTGTTAATTAGGTGATGTGTTGTGCTGCATCATGTGTGCCAATGAGAATTTCCTTTTCTAATTCCTGTATTGTCTTGGAGGTCGAAGTCACCAAAGGGGAAATTGTGGGTCCCTTTATGTCCTTATTCTATCTGGGAGGCATGTAGCGGAAGGCTGATTACTGAGTGGAAAGTGACATGTGAAGTGCACCATGGAGTTCAGTGTCACATATTTGTCTAGGGTAGAGGAACCAGGTGAGGAGGCCTTATTGATCAGTAAGTCATTATGTATTCTGTCTGCTTACTGGATGCTGCAGTGAGACCAAGCGAGTTTGGAACTTGTGGAGTTGAGCTACACGTCTCTGATTAAGAGTGCTTCAAGCTAGTCTGAGGTCATGAGGTTGTCTGTCTGGAGCATGGAGTACTGCATGTGTTCGGTGATTGAAGTGCAGTGTCTATTTGGTGGTTTAAGGGTGTATCCTAGTTAATGGGATATGTAGGAGGTTGTGACCATGTCTGGGTATGATTGTAGGGATGGGTTGTGTGGTGTCCTGGCTAGGAATATGATGCTCTTACCTTCTAATTGCTCACTAGGGTCGTAGTAGAGCAGTAATCCTCTGTGCAGTAGAAACAGAAGCAACCACCACAGGAGGAAGGGGAAAATAGTTAGCCGTGTAACCAAGCACAGGTATTCTGTGTTTGAGGGGTGTAAACTTGGTGACTGAATAGAAGTAAGAAGCTGCTTCCCAGGGTACAGAATCAAGGGATCCCGATTTACTTCTGTAGTGTGCTGCTGCACAGGTGTTAGGGCGATGGACTACATAGCGTATTGCCTCTAAAGTGCCAAGACTCCCTTCAAACCATGCATAAATTGTTCCCACCAGTTAGTTCCCTAGGCCTTATAGCTCTTCCTGTTTAATACTTACAATGGTGGTAGGTGACTTCGATGTAGTCTTTGTAGTTATTTCTTCTCAGCAGTTGGAAGAATGCTTAATGTTTCTTTAATGGCAGCGGGTGGAAACTTGCAATGCAGATTCCTTTTTGTACATCTTCATTGAAATATTTAAATCCATACACCTATAAAACCGATTCTCTTTCTGCATCTATAGTTGTGGTGAAAGTTATGCAGTTGTGGCAATCATGTTATATACATATAATTAAAAAAATTCTCTTCCTAAAATAAACAGATTATCTTATTTATAATTAACATGCAGAGTGTCCTGGGTTTTCCTGTACCTGATTTTTTTCCATTTTTTAGGTCTCCCCTATAGACTGATTTTTGCTGACTGTTCTCAAACCTTTTGTGGGCAATATCAGTTCGTAGAGTGGGCTATGGTTCAATCCATTGCTTAAAATTGGCAGGTTTATTTGTCATTCTCATCTGTTTGAATCTTATTCAATGACGTTCCTTCCTCTTCTTCAATCACTCTTCTGAAGCATAACTTCTTTAACATCCTTTTGATTGTATGACTTGTATCCTCCCACATCTTCACATCGTAGCTATTTTTAAGTCGAGCCTAGCGCACCGCACATGCACTGCATTATGGGGAGGCCTCTTGGAATCACTCCAGACTTTCTTAAAACTTTAATACCAGCAAAGGGTTTGAAGTGATGCGGTATACGTTGGCGCCTCCAGTCGTAAACGTGTGTGTAAAGCGAGACTAAACAGTGAACGGTGCTACAGGTAAGAGGATAACCCAAAACCCCCAAAATGGACCGAAGCCCTTGATACAATTATACAGGTAGCCTGTGCACACGTAATCCTCATTAACAGTATTGATACTGCTAGTATCTCATGAACATAACAATAACAGTGGTCGGATTGACGTTTTCTTTCCGTGTGGTTTATTTGTGTTTCAGGTGCCCAGCCAACACGTGTTTCATCAGGGTGTTACCCACGACTTTGTCAGGGCTCTAAGATGTATAATGGCAATATATTACAACATTGCACCGTACAGTTGGAATCAACTGACAATGGCAGGCTATTGAACTGTGACTCCAGTGTAAATTTCACCCGTAGTGACAAGTACCCTCAAATCCAAGATCTTTGGGTGTATCAAGCAAAGCAATAGAATGCATCCCCAGTGATTATTTATGGTGTATAACAACAAGAACTTAGTGCTTACATAATATGTATATACACATAACATTGTACTATCGATCCTCATATTTCAAACATATTTACAATACAGCAGTTCTATTGTGAATCATCAGTGGCTTACAGGAATCATCATACTTCTTTCTTAAAACTTGTCTGTGTGGTTTTTCAACTTCCACACGTCTATTGGACTTTGCATGTGGCTTTCAAAAATGAAAGCACACAATTGGCCAAAGGCGGGTGCGTGTCCACCTTTTCTGTAAATGTTCACTCCCACGGCCTCGAGCTGTCGGGAGCGAGCAGCGGTGCGCAGGGTTCCAGCTGAATTCCTCATCGTGGATCATTAAACTCAGCGCGGTCATGCGCAGCTGGAACCGGACAACTTGTTTTCTTGTTTCATCATGCTGCGCATCACTGCAACTCCTTTCAGTGTATGGGGCAAACCAGCAGTAACATTCACAATTCTTCCGCCCACGGGGTCTCATTGCAGCCGTGTTTAATTTTGGCACGAAGCAGTGGCTGGTGACAGCGCACAGCTTTGAGGTGCTGGACTCCAACACACACGTTCACTAAACGCCCCAAGCTGTAGGGTCGACATATGAAGTGCAGACTTATGCTAAGGCCTGTCCTAAATGAGAGCTGGGACACTCTTTTATTAATATCTTGTTTTCTGAATGGGTTTTTAGCGCACAAGTCGTGAATGTGTACACCTTCACACAAAACAAAAGCGTGAAATGCACTTTTAAATAATCACCGGTTTTTCCTTTGTATTCGCCTTTGACATGTTGTTTATTATAAGTGTTTTTTTCACACAGTGCAGATTGCCCCTTGAAACTTCAGTATTATGTGTTGCTACTAGGTGGTACCAGTGTTCTCGACCTTGGAAGGATTGCAGGTTGAGGTGGCCTTGTTTTTTGGTGTGTTTAATGTTGCAGTGTCCTTCATTCGTGTGTACGTATGTGCTGCATGGCTAAACACTTTAAAGGTCCCAAAGGCGAGACCTTTTGGCTATGCCAATGCTTGTTTTTTTTTGTTACATTCCTCCCACCACCTACATCTGGCAGCAGCCACTATTGCAAAAACATCTTCATGTCGCTATATTTAGAGTGCCTTTTTTCCTGTTAAATTCTGGCCGGATTGGTTCTCTGAAATTTTATCTAAGGGTATAAATATTTATGAACCTGGTAGTTAGGGTGCACCAGACTGTTTAACTCATAATTCTAACCCCAAGGCCAATATGGTCTCACGCACTGGTCAGGCTACAACATTGTTTTCTCTCTCCATTTAACTGAAAATGTAGTTTCCGATTTTCAAAAAATTTGTGTTTGTTTTGCTTTCTTTTTTTAATATAGGCCCAGCAAAAAGTCTACTGTTGAAATATCCAATCCAAAGCAAATGTGATTAACACAATGCAGCTCAATATGCTGCCTTGTGTTACTTTACATCAAGGGAGCGTTCCCATTCAACCACTCATGAGCTTTGACACAAAACCCAATCAATTCACAATAGCAGTCAGGGATTTGCACCAAATTACTGTGCTTCCCCTTGGCAGATTTAAGAAGGAGATTTTGTATCTCCTTGATTTTCCTCTTTGTATGCATGCCGCATTCTAGGCTGCTGCTCCAACAACAAACTCGAGCTTAATCTTGAAAGTGCTAACTAACAAAACAAAAATGTTAATGAGTTTGTAAAATATGTTTTGTCACACAAACAACTTCTGTATCTTGCTGTAATGGAGGTACATAAATAAACATCTCGAAATGCATGTAAATGGTTGTCATTCTTCTTAGGAAAAACATGAGCTTCATATGCACTTTGAAATAAATAAACGGTGTGGTTCACTCAGTAAGAACGACCCAGCAGGAATTTGTTTCACTCCTATTTAATTCATCTAAGGCAAGACAATACATGCTGACAAACCACACAGCCTTGAGGTTAGCCTCAGCCGCCAAACACATTATGAGAGCACTTGCCGGCCCTTCACTGACCTCACAAATAAAGTAATTGAGCTAGTCCCTCATTTTCTCAGCTATGATTCTTGCTTACAGGGAATTTCCTCCAAAGGTGAAAAAGGCATACTTTGTTTTTCTGACATGTGTGTTAACTTGGTTCACAGAATAACCTTGTCTTATGCATTTGTGAGTCAACAACACATTATCTTCCTGTTTTTGCGCGTATTCGAAAACACTGTGGGGCAGATTTACAAGCCCATTGCGCCACTTTTGCATCAACTTTAACATGGGAAAATTGACGCAAAAGTGGCGCAAGGGGCTTTTAAATCTGCCCCTGTGTGCCAAGGTCTAAACTTTTCTTCCCATCACGGTGCATGGGAGCCTCCCAGAAAAATGTATGCTCTACATAACTGAGATATATCTTCTTTTAGTCAACTGTTTGCTGACTTGACCATAAAGTGCAACATAAGCAGGCATGAAAATTAAAAATACATCTTGCTCCTATTACAAAATATTGGCTAATTAATATGCTTGAAATTGCTGCAAAACATTCTCAATTTGTTGCATACTGATGGGTTCTTTAATGTATGTTGCTTCACCAGGCCTGAGTAAAAAAATTTACATGGTAAAATCTCATGAAATTTCCACATTTTGCATTATTTAAATTTCACAAGATTTCCAGTGTGTGAAATGTAATATTATTTTCGTCATGCCGGAATATCTCATTGGAACAGAAAGACTGCATGAGAGCCATTTTTGTTTCAAACCAATCTACTGCCTGCATCTTGTTTCAATTTTGAGTGAGAGTTATGTCGTTTAGTTCAGTTGTCAATTCAATGCAAAACAGCTTTATTTGGTGACAACAAGAAAAGCACCATAAAAGCATACAAACATCTATATATCAAGAAAAAAAATACAATCTGATTAATATTCGTATGCAATAATTAAAAAATATATATACAGACTTGTACGATACAATGGCAAATCCAATTTTCCAAAGTTTTATAAAAAGACGATCAGCCACAAATTCATACAGTAAAGTGCAAGTGCAAACAGTGCAAGAATATACGGTTGGAAAAAGAAGTTAATCATCTTCTTTTGCATACAGCAAAGCATCCAAAAGTGCATAGTCTTTTCTTTTTCTAATTGATTGTTGTATGAAGCGGATTGCAGAGCTAATCATTTTCATTGTATCCAAGCTGCATTTAAAATTAAACGCGTCCTTATAGTTAAAAAGCATATTTTTTAAAAAGAGCGTTTAGTTCTGTTGTCGGGAGAGACACCAGTAAGCTCATTTTGTGAAATTTCACTTAATTTGCCTGAAATTTCATGAAAAAAAAGTTGCTCGCCCAATAGTTGTCACCTAATTCAATGTTATCAAGCCCACTCACATATATTTGAACATGAATTTGCAGAGTGGAACTTGATAGCCACATATGCACAGACCTGATTCATAATTTGTACTTGGGGGCAGCAATAGGAACAGGAAGGATCTTGGGTCGACTGGACTTTTTTATCTGCTGAGAAGTGTAAAGGGGAGAAAACCAATACAATCACTACCATCAAGAGGACTCATCAATTCAGACTCGAAAAGGAAAACTCGACTATGACTTACAATTTAAGGGTTTTATTACAAAGCCAAAAATAATAGAACATGCAAGCACCGCATAACGAGGTTAAATAAAAACATGGGCACTAACACTAAATTCATTCTATGGACTAACCTAATTCAGTGCAATGCAAACTCCTAAAGGATTAAGCAAGCAACACCTGCTCCAGTATCCAAATTAGTCTTCATCAGTTTACAGAAAAAGGGAAAATGATCGGTTAACTCTGTCTATACTCTAAAACTAATGTGACATCCCTACATAGCATCCTTCAGGCAAAAATCGAGAAAAAGAAGGTGTCAACTTGTGAAGGGTTCCTAAGAAGCAAATTCACATTGGAATGGGTCAGAAACTAGCTAAGTCTTCATCCTAAGAATCGATCCCTTCTCTTACCTTCCTAATGGCTCTCTGCTCTCATCAGCCCTCTCTGCCTCGTCTGACTCCCTTCCTACGGGGCACTGTCCCTAATACAAAATGAACAACTCGAAGAACATGCCCGAAACTCCTCCTTTGGATGGACATCTTCGGCTGGTAAATTTCCTCAACTTGTGCTTCATCCAAAAACGGTTGAGTTGTCCTTGGGTCCCAGGCTTCTCCTGCGATCTTCCAATTATCAAATTGCACTGTAACATTGTAACAGGTCTCCTCCATACCTAACTCTTAAAACAGAGAGCATCAGTCTAACTAATGAGGAAAATGTCCTTGCACCTGCAACGGAAAGCATGTGAACAAAACAACATTGCACGCATAAATCTGCTGACTGCACTCATCTGAGAGCCTTCCAAAGGAAAAATAAAATTCAGGCCTACTCAATTCTGTTAACATAAGAAACCACGAACAGGCCTTTCATGACAAACCGTGAATACTTATTGCAATTCAGGCCATTATGCATTCAACTTGCACAAAATTAATAAACGTTGCATTTATAAGCATTACATTTCTTCACCTTAAGGCACATTTAGTCATCCCTACCCGTGCAGACTTTTATAGTGCACGGTTTAATAAAATGCATTACATTACACATGAACTGATTTGTTAAGCACTTGCAATAAGCAGTTACATTTACATTTTGTTTTACCCTTTCTACTAACATGAATTACATTGTAGCATTATACATACAGTATTCATTATTATATCCACCTTTTCTAATGATTAATACTTAATTCAACCCAGGATTACATATGGGTGCGGTCTACCAGTGATTATGATGCACCCCTACAAATTTCAGAATATTATGATGCTTTATCTGTTCCCCCCTTTAATGACTAGTGTCATCACCTAAATCCCAATCCCTTGGAGAAAGAACCGACCTAAACTGAACTTGTAGCCACTCTTCCCTGTCGGAACTTCTCTAAATTCTTAATATTCTGATAGTGCCTGTCCTGCCCTCTAAGGGATCGCTCAACCTGATTTGACCTGTACTACTGGTAAGCTCTGGTAAATCCCCACAAACAAACCACACAAACCACAATGATAATCATAGGCTTCAGAATATACCCAATGATACCTTTCCCCAAATTCGCAAACCAGCCTCCCACCTTTCCAAACCCTTTACCAACCTTTTCCCAAACACCTTCCTCAGTCAGATCCTTTAATCTCATGATGGATCACAGTGATGTTTTATTTAATTTAGTTATTTGTAGAGTGCAGCATTCATCCCGAGGGATATCAAGGCGCTATGGCAAAACAAAAAGGCCAGGCTGCAGATGAGGTAGACAAATGACTGGATGTTATTCTTTGGGGAACACATGGGTTTTTAGTTTTTTTTCTAAATAGTAGGTAGTTGGCTGTGAGGCGTAGGTCCAGGAGGAGCTCATTCCATTTCCTGGCTGCCAGATATGAGAAAGAGAGCCCTCCTGACCTCACTTTCTTGATTCGTTTGGTTCTGGCCAATGCTTGGTTGAGTGACCTAAGGCTCGTTGAGGGAACATAGAACTCAATTTTTCCCCTGCAATATTCTGGGACCATTTTGATGAAGTACTTTGTGTGCATGACTCAACAGTTTAAATGCTGCTCTCTGTCGCATAGGTAGCCAGTGCAGGTTTTTCATGCACATTGAGGCAGAGCTAAATCTGCTTTTGTTACACACCAGCCTGGCTGCAGCGTTTTGCAGTACTTGAAGCCCTGTGAAGAGAAGCTTGTTCATGCCAACAAGTAGGACGTTTCCGTAATCGAGCTGGCTGATGAGCAGAGCCTGCATAACTGTTCGTCTACAGTCCAGCGGGATCCAAGGGAAGCGTCTGATCAGCAGCTTCAAGGTTGCAAAGCCCTTTCCACAGAGGGCCCGCGCATGGGCCTTCATGGAGAGGGCACTGTCGATGGTGATGCCCAGGTTTCTTGCGTATTGCTTAGGGCGATACCAAGCGTTTGCCGCCACCATGTGGCATCCTTGATTAAATTGGCTCCTCCAAAAAGCAGGATTTCTGATTTTCCGGAGTTTAGTTTCAGATAGTGTTCGGACATCCATTGTGCCATCTCTGAGAGGCAATTATGAAGTTTTAATTTAGTGACTTCAGGTCTTTCCTCGAGGGCTACCATCAGCTGTGTGTCATCAGCATAAGAGCAGATGCTAAATCCCCACTTTCTGCTAATTATCGCCAAAGATGATAAATAGGCGTTAAATAGGGTGGGGCTGATTGAGGCTCCCTGCAGGACACCACAGCTGATGGTGCTAGGTTTAGATTGGTAGTTACCAAGTTGAACTGTTTGAGTACGATTACTCAGAAACTAACTGAGCCATTCCAAAGCTTTAGAGTGAATTCCCTTCTCATAAAGGGTGTGCAGCAGTTTGGAGTGTGAGACCGTGTCGAACGCCACCGACAGGTCTAACCCCCTGGTCGGTGCATGCCCTGATATTGTCCAAAACTACCAGCAGCGTGACCTCTGTGCTGTTTGTGGCCCTGATACCTGTTACTTATATATTTTTCCAGATCCTTGCTGTTATCTGGTATATAAATACAGCACTCTTGAACCTTCAACATTTTACAGACTCCGCCCTCTGTTGCCAATAAGACATCCAAAACAAGACGGTTCTGCATCACCATCGTTCTTATCGACAACATTTCCCCATCAACGAGTATCAATTACTTAGCTGTATTTGTCGATAATCGAGCCACAACATTCGCCAACTTTCTTTTCTATACATCATTCAAAATCACTCTCAATCCTGGTATCACTGATCCAAAAAAGTCTCCAATCACGGCTCCTGCACTTGCATCCCTCCTTACTCTCGAATGATTTTCACCTTCCAACAGTTCCAAATCATCTGCGTGGTAGATCTTAGGAAAAATCATACCCAAATAACATGTACCATACCAATTGGCAGGCAGTCATACATAAGCATTTCTTCCACACACATAATATACTGTTGGCACCACTTGCACCGAACCTTGCAAAAAGTCCTTTGCAGACACTTCCATCGTGAAAACATGATCACACAAACTGTGTCCTACATAGATCTTATCATAATAGGTCTGCACATGTTTCAAACACAACTTCCCTCTATGCTCTAGGTTCAATGCAATAGGACCATAGCTTCCCTTTGCTATGTGAGCTCTCTCGTCATCTTTCCAATCTACTGGACTATCTCCGGTGTGACATGCGTGTGCTAATTGTCTATATCTATCTTCTATTTGGTCTACAAACTTCTTTTCTACATCTGTTAGTGAACAAGTCAAATTATGTCTATGGGCATAAGGGGTATCTAGTGTTGTATCTGGTATGAAGTACTTCCCAATCCTGTCTTCTTGCTTGTAATAATAATACTTATTCAGATGCTTATAAGCTGGTACCTCTGAAAGCACTGCATCATATTTCAAAAAGAAATGCTCATAATGGGCTTTCCCATAGAATATAGTAAGTAACAAAGTACATGTAATGTTATGCCCAGGTGCATGGGAACAATTCCCACCCCTAAAAGTGAAATCAAAAGCCTTGGGGTCTGGCTGGACCAAGATCTCTCGCTTAAAACCCAGGCAAAGAAAACTGCTGGTGTGTGCTTTGGGTTACTCCGTACAGCGCGGAAAATTCTTCCCCTAATACCTCCCCACTCCAGGAAGCTCCTTATACAGGGCCTAGTCCTGTCCAGGCTGGACTATAGTAACGCCCTATATTTGGGGGCCCCCAAAGCCACTATAAAAAGATTACAACTGGTCCAGAATGCAGCAGCTAGACTGATAACCGGATCATCATCCAAGCTCTCAGTCAAACCCGCCCTTAGCTCGCTACACTGGCTGCCAATAAGGAAGATAGTTCAGTTCAAATCCCTGTCCATTATGCATAAATGCCTACAGGGCAAGAGCCCTCTCATTATGAGAAGTTTGGTAGGCCCCTACAAAGCAACCAGGGCTCTTAGGTCGGATCACCTGTATCTGCCATGTGTTCTCTGAATAAAGAAGACTCGAACAGGAGGACGGCGTTTTTCCGTCAACGCTGCAACACTCTGGAATTCTCTCCCCCTCAAGATTCGCACTGAACCCAGCCTTCAGAAGTTTCATGGGGCTCTAAAAACCTTTCTTTTTCCGAGGGCCTCTTGATTTTCCACTTTCTCTTGGCAATCCTGACTTACAGCGCTGGGACGTCTACGGATAGCCATGCACTCTATAAATCCGTTTTCATTTCATTTCATTTCATTCATTCATGTCATTCATGCCATAGTCAGTTGAAGATGGTGATACTTAATACCCTCATCCACTGAGGCAGGAAACTGCATACACATATAACAACCCTTTGCATCCATCGCCTCAAAGTATTTATATAGCAGTTTGGCATATGCATTAAGCTTAAAATCTTCTTTGGACAAATCTACATGCAACCTATGACTATTTTGATCTAGCAAAGCCTTTTCAGCTCCTACGATGCCCTCTTTCTTGGTTGAAGTGCAAGGTATAGGCGCTCTCTTCACCTCTCCGTCTTCTAACTCATGTGAAATAGCAACTGACACTATGATAACTACAACTATTGAAACTATCACTCCTACTATGATTGTGCCTATCATACATTTGGACCTCCGGTTCGGGTTACCAGCCTCCATTCTTGCTGTTGTGTTTGAGTTTCAACAACCACCACTTAGAGTCTACGTCTCCACCACAAGTTGCTGCTTAACCAGTCAAGTGCCGCTTCTTGATGAGCTGGAAATCCCCCCTTTTGAGCAGTTTTTGTTCCTTATTTACACAGTTCACAGAAGACTCCCTTAACCCTCTTTTCTTCTTCTACGGAAAGTCCCTAATTTTATTCTTCTTCCACTCGGTCCTAGGTTACAATCACAATTCATTGACAATCTACAATGAGTTCAGATCTTATTGCAGCTAGAACATGTTGCTAAATTTCAAGACGAACAGTTACCATTTTCTGAGTCGATGCTTCAAATCCAAACATCGGGAAAACTAGTCTGTGTAAGATCAGGATTTGCACTTTGTTAAAGACTGGAGGATTCAAGACCATGATGGTCAGCGCCACTTCGATTTCAAGGCCGGGCACTAGCAGTACACTTTGATATTCAGTAGCGGATTCCTGCTGACCACACTCACGGACCTCAGCCTCCCGTAACTCACTACTCCTGGCATCAGCTACTGCGTGAGTCCACTCTGGGGCAGCTTATCTCTGGCAAGGAACCCTTGTCTTTCTGGACCTCCTCAGGCCTTGATTTTGCTCTTCGTCGCTCTCTCCGATTCAGAGACCTCTGACACAAGAACAAGATCTCTCTCTGGAGCCAGTCACAGATTTAGCCTTGTCCGACTTCCAGGCCATGCTTCTTCTGCGCTTTGAGCCCTTCTGCTTTCCACTCGGTCACCCTGCGCACCAATTCCCTCTGCTGAGTCTGACTCCGGACATCTCCCAGAATGGCTTTCTTCCTCAGAGTCAATGTCCAGGTCTGAATAGCGTAACCCTCCTCAGCTCGATCTGGTGAACAGCTAGCTTCATCAGCTACCCTCACATCTTGGCTTGCCCTCTCTCGCGGCCCTGCCGCCACAGCCGGATTTTCATTCTGGACAGGAGCTGTTTCTTCCAAGGGTGCTGAAACTCTGCGGGTGTGCAAAGCATGTACCCAGTTTGGCAGTCCTCCACAATTCACTGCCGTGTTTGTTACCAGTATCACCTGGTAAGGGCCTCTCCACCGAGCATCCAAGCAGCTCTTCCTAATGTGCTTACGGGCAAGCACCCAATTCCCTGGACACAGGTCATGGCAAAGGTCACTTGCAGCGAGGACAGCGGCAACCTGCACCTGCTGAGTCACCGAATGGACCACAATTCTGCAGTAATCAAGGATTAAGTCCTCAGTGATGTTTATCAACACTGTGGCTGCCACTGCTGGCAAATGCATCACCTTCCCCATTAAAATCTCATGTGGGGAAAGGCTGGTCCTCCTATCTGGTACACTGCGAACACTCATCAACACCAAAGGCAATGCATCAGGCACTTCAGGGAGGTATACAAGCACATTTTTGCGATCTGTGCTTTCAAAGTTCCATTGATCTGCTCCAATATCCCAGAAGCCTCTGGTCGATAGCTACAATGAAGTCTCTGATCAATGCTTGAAGCAGTACAAAGCACATTTATGATCTCGCTGTGGAAGTGTGTTCCTCTGTCCGACTCCAAAGAGGTTGGAAAACCGCACCTAGGAATCATCTCTCTAAATAACAGCTTTGCTACAGTGAGAGTGTCACATCTCCGTGTTGGATAAGCCTCCACCCACCGTGAAAACACACACACCACCACTAAAATGTACCTCAATCCATGGCACTTGGGCATCTCAATCAAATTCAACTGCATCTTATTAGAAGGTCCTCCCGGCCTCCCAATGTGACTCAAAGTGACTACAGTATTTTTTCCAGCATTTGTTTGGTTTGTTTTTTTTGTTTTTTTTTTGTCCTCATTCACCTCAGAAAAAGAGAAAAATTGCAATTTCTTCTGCCTGTATTTTTTGTGAGGGTTACCAACTGACAACGGGCATACTCCAATAAACACCAAACTTTCTGCGGCTGTATCTCACACCCGGTAATTTTACCGGTATTGCTTTATATTCCGAGAAGAAACACTGAGAAGGCCCAATAAGCAGTCCAGGAGTGTTAGCCAGTGTAATCATTGGACGTGAGCTACTACTGAGCTACTACTGATGTCCCGAATATCACCCCAACCATTACTTCATACACCCTCCAACCAAACGGTTAATAGATTCCAGTAAGCCTTTTTGTTGGACCTTTTCCCTGAGAGGTCCATTCTAGACATTTAAGTTAAAGATTCCAACCAATCTGAGTACTGTTGGGTTAAGTTGCTTACCCATTTACGACAAATTTCCCTGCTGGCTACTAATACAGCGTAAAACTTCCTGTTATCTCTTCATCAACCCCAAAGATAACCAGAGTAAGGCTTACCTTTATTGGCTGACCCAAGATACCTGACATAGTTGTTTCTACTTTGCTCCAGAACTCGCTGTTTTCTGGGCATAGATAGAACATGTGGATGTCCGTTGCCTTTTCCAACATTTCACACAGCTGGTTCGGCTTCCTTTCCCCATCTTCTCCGGTGATATATAGGCCCTATGAAGGGAAAAAATGTGGTTTCTTCCTAAAAAAGCGGGTTTAACTATGTTATAAAGAGTGCGCATAGATATTTCCCAAATGTTCTGCAACTGATCGCCAGACAAGTACTTTCTACACAGCTCCTCCGCCAAAGTAAGTTCTCCATCGATGCTGTCTTGAAGGTGCCAATAGCAGAGAAATACCTCTTTACTTCCCAGTGGCTTATTTGTCAGTTGGTCTTCCAAGATGTTACTAGTGCCTAATGACAGTGCTTTGCTTTGCTCCCAACTTTTTAATTGGAGGTACTTGTTGAACCAAGGCAGCAAATGTCCATCTATAGACAGATCTCCCCAGATGTTTAAATTGGCTTCTCTGAGTGGTAACGACAATTTGTCATTGAGACACTTGGGGGTCCCTGGGGAATCCCAGATAGGAGTGAAATATGAATAATAAACTGATTTTTGCATACAGCATATTTGATACCACATTAATGCCATCGAATAGAGTACCTTCAATTTAACAATTTTAACGAATTTGGGGTCTCCAAATTTGAAGAGAAAGCTGTCGGGTTTTATTTTTTGCTCTTATAGCATAGCTGAGAACATTGAGCCTATTATAGATCCATCAGGGATCTTTGTAAGCATTCTTGAATTTTTTAATTGAAAGGCCCACACCTAGAGCTGAATGTCAGTTAAGGATAAACCCCCCTTCTCCCTTCTTCTACGTAACTTCTTCCAAGAATTCCTGATGTCTTGCTGAATACTGTGTATGGTAGTTTTGTTAAAATGTAACAGAAGTGAATTAAATATGAAAGTGATTTTCGGCAGGATACTCATTTTTACCAGGTTGACTCTCCCTAGAATGGTACGTGGGAGGTGCATCCGATTTTTCATTAATTGAGTTGTCTCTTTGAACACTCGTCTTAAATTTATGTCGGCGATTTGATTGATGTCCTGGACTACTTTAAGACTGAGATATAGTATCTTCTTTTTAACTAATGCATTGCAGCTCACTTGATTTTATTTCATAGCCTCGGTCTTAAGTTTGTTTACAGAATACCCCGATATTCTTCCAAATTCTGTTGCTATACAAAAATAATGGGTAGATACATATCTAAACTGGAGGAATATACCATAAGGTCATCAGCATATAATGACACTTTTTTAAACCAGTTACCCTGACAGAATGGTGAAATGTCTATTGAATGTCTGATTCTAAAAGCCAAGGGTTCCATATATAAATTAAATATTAGAGGGGAGAGGGGGCCACCCTGTCTTTTACCTCTAGGAATTTTAAAGGAGGAAGATAATCTGCCATTGACCAATACTCTTGCTACTGGGTCTTTGTATATTAATTTTATAGCTTGGTAGAAGTTATCACCCAAATTGAAACTTTTTAAAACAGAGAACACGTAGGACCATCGAACCTCATCAAATGCCTTAGAGGCGTCGAGTGTTGTTATAGCTAACGGTGTACCTGAGCAGGTTGCAAGATCAATAGCCCCAACAAGCTCATAGGAGAGCTCATGTAAGTATCTCCCTTTTACAAACCCTCTCTGGTCTTCAGCCCGGCAATTTTGGCTAACCTGTCTGATAAAATGTTTGTGAAAAGTTTATAATCTGAATTTAGAAGTGATATTGGTCTGTAAGACTCGCAGGATACAGGGTTTTTCCCCGGTTTCAAAATGAGGGTGATTGTAGCCTCATTCCATGATTTAGGTAAATATATTCCCTGGCTCAAAATCTCGTTTGTCACTGATGTTAAGAGTGACGCTATTTTGTCAACTAAAATTTTGTACATCTCAATTGGAATGTCATCTGGCCCTGCCGCTCTACCTCCTTTACTGGATTGGATTACTTTTACTACTTCCTCCCTACTAATTGCCGGATTTAAAATATTCTGTTGAGTATAATCTATAGGGCTAATGGATTCGTTAAGCCAATCCTCTACCTCGGAACCTACAATATCTTCTAATCCTTCTAAGTATAAATCACTAAGGAAGTTTTTGAAGGTTTCTCTTATCTCCATCTCCCTGCTTAGTGTGACTCCAGACCCTTCTTCTTTAATCTCCTTGATCCTATTCCTATTTCGTTCTGTCTTAACTTTCCAGGCAAAACGTTTTCCCGCTCCCTCACCATATTCAAAGTGTGCCAGTTAACTGGTATCCCACCTTTTTTGACTCTTAATTGGAGAATCTCTGATAAAAGATTTTTCATAAGTAGTGGCTGCTTTCCCAACACCTCTCTGTTCTCCTCTGATTTAGATTATTTCCAGTTCTATGTTTTTCATCTTTTCCTCTACTTGTGAAATTTCTCTTCCGAATGTCCTATTTCGATGGGTAGGTATGCTGGAGATGTTACCCCTTATATAGGCCTTTAGACTGTCCCACACCATTCCATTCAACGCTGAACTAATATTGATCTCTATGAAATCTCTAACATCAGCTTTAAGCTTTTCCATTGCATAATTATCTGTTAGTATAGTTCGATCTAATGTCCACCTAATCTCTTCACACTCACTACTGTTTTTTAGAGTTAAGAGTACCGGTGAGTGATCCGATAAGTGAGCCGCCTTATATTCTATATCTACAATATCCTCCCTAAGACACCAATCCACAAGAAAGTAGTCGATTATTGACCTACTGACATATTTTTTATTGTGGAAAGATATTCCCTGTGTGGTCCCTGCTCTTTTTCTCCAAAGGTCGCATATTGTATGTAGGGTCATAAACTTTTTTAATAATGCATGCGAATTTGGGGTTGGTATAGTTCTTGTTTTGCTTGATTTATCCAAATTTAAATCTAATACAACTTTAAAATCACCTCCCATGTTTATCGGCCCAGAAAAATCTAAAAGATTAGACAAGAGGGTGATCAATGGTTCACAATCGATGTGATTCGGGCTGTAATGGCCTACTAAGGTCAATGAATTATCATCGATTTTAGCTTCTGCAACGATCCATCTACCCCTTTTATCTGTTTTTGTGCGTATTACCCAGACTTTTGTCTATTTTTTTACTATTATGGCTACTCCCCTGATATTCCCACTTTGATCTGTAAAAGAAACTTGTTGGACCCATCTTAATTTTCCAAAGATGTCTAGACATTCCTTTTTTAATAAGTGTGTTTCTTGTAGTATCAATATTTGCGCTGGGGAGTCTTTTAGGTATTGGAGTAGTCTAGCTCTTCGGTCCTTCACTCGTAACCCATTGATATTCCAAGTTAATACCTATATGGACATTTCTTTGATATTGTAATTGTTGATGTAAGAACTAAAACTAAGGTGATTGAGGGATTTTTAATGTTTTTTCCCATATGCTCCCCACCCTCTGACACCCTTCCCTCCCCCCCGCTACCACTACCCTGGAGAACCCACCCCTGCTTTTTCCTCTTGGACATGATTTTGATCCAAGGTAAAAAACTTTGTTTTTTTTCCTTGGATCAACATCATGTCCCAGTATTCATTTGTTGACCGGTAACACATCTCTGACACACAGCCTCAGCCACTGCACAAAATCGTGGATTGTACCACGTCTGTCTGAACACCAGCGCATCTCTTCCAAGGTGTACCGCGCCATGAATATGCCTTGCCATCGGGCTCAAAAGGTCCTCTGGTAACACTGCTCGCCCATTATTTGAAACCCAATTGTCGACATCCCCTTTCTCACATCCAGACTTGATCCATACATTCCTTTCCTGCTCTGAGACCTCGCCCGGCAGGCGATTGAGTTAGTCCCAAGTGTCTGCCATGGCTAACATCATGTTAAGTTTGGTTCTCTCTTGGCTCTCTCTTGTGTATTCTCCAGTAAATACACACACTTGCTCGGCACAAAAGCATGCAATCTCATCGGCGTACTTATTGCAGAGAGAAACAAAATCTGTTCCCCTCCCATGAGCCGTACATTTCACAACAGCAATTTCTTTAGGACACTGCAAAGCCTCTAACAGTTGTCTAACATATTCCCCACCCTGATGGGAGAACCAGATGATTTCATATAACCTCTCTGAGACCAAAGCTGTCCGAAATCATGAACCACACCAAACCCAAACTGGCTGTCAGTGTAGCTAGTGATTAGGATCTGATCAGCTGCCATACAGGCGCGAGTCAAGGCAATGATCTCAGCCACCTGTGCAGAGTATACTCATTCTAGACAAGCAGCTTCCACCACTCCTGTGATGGTACATACAGCAAATGCTGCTCTCAATTGACCAACATTGTCTCTTAGGCATGAACCATCTACAAAGAAAATCTCATCAGGGTCAGGCAGAGGTTCATCAACAATGTCAGGTCTCGGTTTGGTGCAAAGTTCAGTCACTTCAAGACTGTCATGGTCTTCAAAATCTTCATCATCTACAATTGGCAAAGGCACCAATGTAGTGGGATTCAAGACAGATCACCTTCTCAGAGCCAAATTCTCCGCAGCAAGTATGACCTGCTCATAGCATGTGAGTCTGTTATTGGTCAGGTGCTGTGTCTTAGTCCTCATCATCAACAGTTCAACTGAATGTGAAACATGCACAATCAAAGGATGCCCCATAACAATGCTTTCACATCTCAATGCTGACACTAGTTGCAGCAACTGATTTGAGAAATCCGGTCAATGCTGAAGCTTCTGGATCTAAAGTAGCTGAGAAGTAGGCAACTGGTCTACGGACACCTCTATGGTTCTGAGATAGGACTGACAATTGCCAACCTTCCCTCTCACAACAGACCAATGAAAAAGGCTTGTTGTAATCAGGCATTCCCAGAGCTGGAGCACGACACAAGCCCTCTCTCAGGTCTAAGAAAGCCCTCAAACAATTGTTGTCCCATGGTACCGGATGGCTCACATCCTTGTGCGTCAGCCTCTGCAAAGGCTTTGCTTTGAGGGAGAAATTAGGAATCTACTGGTGACAGTAGCCAACCATCCCTCGGAACATTCTTACCTCCTTTTGAGTGGGAGGCACAGCCATACTCGTGATTGCCTCAATGCGATCCGGTAACACCTTTCTCTTGCCTTTCTAAATTCGATGACCTAAATATTGTGCCTCACTCAAACAGTGCTGCAACTTGTTCAGGGACACCTTGTGTCCATTCTCTGCTAAGTGATTTAATAGGGAAAATGTGTCAATCCTGTAAGCACCCTCCGTTTCTGAAGCGACCAAGAGGTCATCAATGTATTGCATGAGAACAGAGTTCTGTGGCAACACGAGACTCTCAAGGTTCTTTTTCAAGATCTGATTAAAGGTAGATGAACTCTCTGTATACACTTGAGGGATACGACACCACGTTAACACTAGGCCAGGGCGGTAAATTCTGTCCGCTCATGTAATTTGAGGAATTTGGGTAATTTCCCGTACCGTGGAGAACGTGGAATATGCAAAAATTCCACGATCCACGGTTTCGCCAGATTTTTTGCTTGTTTGCGCTTCCAAAATGTGTGTTTGCAAGATATTTCTCCCTGAGCACGCAAACAGCATTCGCGAACAGGAAAAAAGCATCACGAATGGGCGGAACAAGCAATTTTGCGTGTTCACTAAACTTTTGCATGCTTGTGGAGATTTTTTACCGTTTCGCGGAGCTTTGCGTAGCGCGACTATGCAAATTCCGTCCACTAGCCTATATAACACATGGTCTTCCAGCCGGAAAGCGAATAAAAATTGGCTTTCCTCACACAGGGGTATCAAAAACAATGCTTGACACAGGTCAATTACAGTAAACCACTCGGCCTTGCATGTAATATCACTGATGGATTCGGTACCACTGGACAACATGGAACAACATTCGTGTTGACCTTTCAAAAATCTTGCACAATTCTGAATTTCCCACTCAGTTTCTGTAATCCCATAATGGGCGAATTGCTCGGACTACCCATTATCTCCTTCAAAATTCTTTGCTTGATCATGGACTCGATTACAGGTTTAATCCCTGTGAGTGTCTCTGGTGACAAATTGTACTGGGGTGTTCTTGGGAATTCAACATTTTGTTTGACCTGGATCTTAACTGGTCCAACACCCTTAATTAGTCCAATCTCTTCTCCTGTAAAATCCCACACATCCAGTGAGATAGAGTCTCTCAAGTCGAGTGAAAGCTCTTCCACTGTTAACACAGGATACATTTCTATGCACAAATGCTGATTGGCAACCTTAAAGGTGGCATCATAATCATTGGTCTGCAATTCAACTCCCTTGGGGGTGCAATAGATGGTACAATTGAGCTTACACAAGAGATCTTGTCCTAACAGACAGACCAGACTTGAGTCGCACACCATGAACTGGTGTTGATCTCGGAAAGTCCCTATCCTCACAGGAATCGGCTCAGTCAGTGGGTTAGTCATTTTCTTGTTCACTACTCCTTTGACTTGGATTGATTTTCCCAAGAGGGGTAGGTTGGGAACTACTGCAGATCTAACAGTAGAACGTGTAGCACCAGTATCAACCAGAATGGTGGTAGGATGACCATCGACATCCGCCTCTACAAACAGTCCTCTCTGGTCTACCTCTAAGAATGCCCCAAGACTGCAGTCTTCCTCCCCTCTCAGGCACCGTCATTGCAATGGGACTGAACTGTACTCATCAAAATCTTCAAACAGGGGCATCTGCCTGTAAGTTCTAGCTCCCTGTGGAATCCTCAGAGGTTGCGTAACTTGCACCTTTGGTGCCAATGTCCCCCCTTGCATGGACTTGGCTATTGTCACAGTATTTACGACCTCAGTTTCCTGCACCACCTCCTCTTCCTCCTGTTGGACCTGATTTGCTAGATTCAATCTACATTTGCGTTTCCAATGCCCAATTTTGTGACAGAGATCACACGCAGTAGTCTTTTTCATTGTCACCACATCTACTTCTGTCTTGGGGTCTACAGGCTTTCCCTTTACTTGGCTCTGGGCATTCTGAGCTTCTCCCTGATTGTTCCCCTGTCTTCTTCCTAACTTTCCTCCACTTGGCTGTATCCGGAGTACCCTATCAGCAGTTTGCATTTGGACTAGCATCAGCCTATCTTTTAAGCTTTCTGTGCTTGGAGTCTTCCTCATCACTGCAATACCTAGCATATCGCAGTAGTTCGTCCACTGACTTATTCTGCCAGCAGATCAAATGATACTGAATCATGAAACTCATTTCCGGTCTCGAACCCAAGACGAACTTGGAGATAAAATGTCCCATATCTTTGGGGTCTAAGGTGTATAGCCCACTGTACTGCTTAAATGCTTGTAAGTGCCTCTCATAATACCCATGCACTGTTTCTTTTGGTTCCTGAATGGTTCGGTCTATCTTAACCCAATCAATATCCTGTGGCGATATCTTGTATTTCAACCATGTGGTTACTTGCGCAAAGTTTCTCATGACAATAGGTGAAGGACAATTCGTAACAGGATCCCTATCTAGTTCAGAGGTAGGACAATCAACTGCAACCTTACAAGCTGCCCACAAGTCGCCTGGTACTACAATGTCAAACAATGTGTTCATGTCAACTCACAACACTGTCGAGATCTTAACAAACCGATCAACCTGTTTGTATCATTTGACAGGTTTCTCCCTCAGTCGAGGAAACTCATTCGTAAAGGCTGCCAAGTCACCTCTACTCCAAGGCACATGCACATACCTTCCATTGGACACCTCACACAAAGAGTAATTCTCTATTCCTACCATCCCTACTCCTGGAGGCGGTGTCTCTCCTATGCTCTTTTTGGTGCTCTTCTTTTTGGACCATCTTTCCTCCCACTTGTCAAGCATACTCCAGGCACGTATCCCTATGCTTGATTCCCAAATGTGAGCCTCCAGCACTATAACTCTTTTTTCTTCCAATTCCTTATCACTGTACTGCAATCCATGACTTCTCTGCAACATCTTAGTTTTGGACTGGTCTACCTCGTATCTTTTTGCCAAATCTGTTAACTTCTCATGTGCTGACCTTACCTTGCGAGTCTCATCTTTCGCCACAAATAGTAATTCGTCAGATTCGTATAAATCCACCCTCTCCAAAGGCAAGTTCCCATGTATGATCTCATCTATCCCAGCTTTCAACCTCACCACATCCAACATCTTTGCTCTTATGGCAACTTTCAGAGTCCCTCAACTAAACGCTCCACCTGCTCCTTCATTGTCATTACTCTGATCTCCAGTACCCTTCCATAATGTCCCTGAGAGCTGGTCTATTCCCTGCATTTCCGTGGTTCCAACCTCCTGTCATCCAGTCATTCTGGTTCCTCACGTGTGGTTTCCACATCTTTAAATCAGATCTTGAATCGGCAAGAAATCGTGGCCTCATCGTCCTCATATCTACTTGGCCCCTTGAGGAGTCTGCAGTGGCTGGCAATGGGGTACTCAATTCTATGAGCCTCGGTAGGTGAGCTATTCCACTTACTGTACCATTTCCTCCTGAGCCAGTTCCTTCTCCTGCTACTGACTGTGCTAGACTCCCATTCTTCACCTGATCCGGATCGTACACTGACACTATGGGGCTGATGGTAACCGGTACTGTAAGAGAACCTGGTAACCTTGTGACACCTTTAATTCCATGAGTTTATGTACCTGCGGGGGTCTGCGCTCCCATCCCTTCTGTAAGTGTCTAAATTCTCCCAACCAGTTTCACAGTAGGTTGAGTCTGTGACCCTCCATTTCCCTCTGTAGTTGCTGCCTTTCCCTCTACTGAATATGGATTGTATGGAGGCGGTCTTTCTGACAATAGTCTCTCTATCAGGCTGTCATTGGTATCACTATCATCTTCCTCAATACACTTCTTTTGGGCATCTCCTACCTATACCAACAACGGGAACAGCCTATCTCCCTCTATAGTTCCTACTCTCCATCGTTTCTCCAACGCGTCCCATTGCGCTTCTTGAAATGCCCTGATTGACTTTTTTCACTTTTTTTCCTGGCTTCGATCTCTCTTCCTGTCATGGGCTGCTCTAATCCACGCATTTAGCGCCTCAAACTGTGTTGGTCTAGGTAGGGGTCGTAAGGAAGACATCACTATTTTCAATTGATACAACACATCCAGCCTGAAAGTACCATAGCGGGGAAAAGTCAATTCTTCATTTCCTTCAGTCAATTTATGCCAATTCTAGAGCCAAAATATAGTATGCAAACCCACATTCGTAGCCATGTAATGGGCTGGGGTATCCTCAGGCGGCGCTTCTTCTCCTCCTTGAGTAACCACCCTTCTATCTCCTCTACACATATCTCATAAAACCTTAAAACAATTCATGGTGTAATCAACTTTTCCTCTTTCCGTAGCGTTTAGTTTACTTCCTGATCTCAATCAACCAATGCCAGCACAGCTTCACTCCAACCACCCTATTGCAGCGTGGCACCCTCTGACATCACTCTTCCTCCGCTGGCAGCAGTTCCCCTCCTTTACAATTTGTCTCTCACACTCTCACGTATCTCTTTCATACAAATGAAATAACTATTTGTCCGCGAAACGACCGAACAGTCACTTCTCTGACTGTCTGTTCACCAAACGACAGGTCAGTCTCTCACAATTGTCGACCTCAACACTGGCAACCGCCTGTCCGTGAAACAATCGGACAGCTGCCACAGACTGTCTGCCCTCAAATGACTGGACAGTCATGCACATAATCAATAGGACCCAATCACTCTGGTTTCCCAATACAGTAACCCAAAACCTGCGTTGGTTACTCAAGCACTCTCACACATGTTTCCCTATCACCGGTGGTTTAGTCAACGACGTCTCATGACTCCCACAATCTCTGGTCAGACAATTTCAACTTTGGCTGTCTTCTACACCACAATCTCTTATTCCGGGATATCAAAATCAAATCTCACGGACTGAAAGCGTTCGGCCCAAAACCACAATCACTCAACTTACATTCCAACTCCGCAAGTCATCACACAACCAAAACAACACCGCAATCTAACAGACATACAACCCTGTTCTTCTGCCGCACCGTCACTCTCCGTCGATTTCCATCCATCGTCCTCCGTTCATGATACGCCGGACAACCATCACCTTGAGCTCTACAGCTATAGGGACCTCAATGACTACCCTCCTCTAGATCTCCCCTAACTCCAGAGATAACCATCTTACTCTGCTACCAACTGATTTCACCAGATCCTTATCTCATTTTATCAGCTCTTACCATTTATAAGACTCTTCGGTTGACTGGACTTTTTTTAATCTACTGAGAAGTGTAAAGGGGAGAAAACCAGTACAATCACTACCATCAATAGGGCTCCTGAATTCGGACTCAAAAAGGAACACTTGACTCCGACTTACAATTTAAGGGTTTTATCACAAAGCAAAAAATAATTGAACATACAAGCACCTCATAACGAGGTTGAAAAATGACATGGGCACTAACAAAACATTCATTCTACGGACTAACCTAATTTGGTGCAACGTGAATAGGATAATCAACTCCAAAAGAATTCAGCAAGCAACAACTGCTCCAAAATCCAAATTAGTCTTCATCAGTTTACAGATAAAGGAAAAATGATCGGTTAATTCTGTCCCTACTCTAACACTAAGGTGACATCCCTACATAGCATCCTTCAGGCAAAAATCGAGAAAAAGAAGGTGTCAGCTTGTGAAGGCTTCCTAAGAGGTACATTCACGTTGGAATGGGTCAGAAACTAGCTAAGTCTTCATCCTAAGAATCGATCCCTTTTCTTACTCTCCTAATGGCTCTCTGCTCTCATCAGCCCTCCCTGCCTCATCTGACTCTCTTCCCCCGGGGCACTGTCCCTAATACAAAATGAACAACTCAAAGAACACACCCCGAAACAACTCCTTTGGATGGACATCTTCGGCAGGTAATTTTCCACAACTTGCGCTTCGTCCAAGAACAGTTGAGTTGTCCTTCGGTCCCAGGCTTCTCCAGAGAGATTCCAATTTTCAAATTCCACTGTAGCATTGTAACCGGTCTCCTCCATACCTAACTCCTAAAACAAAGAGCTTCAGTCTAGCTAAAGAGGAAAATGTCCTTGCACCTGCAACGGAAAGCATGTGGACAAATCAACCTTGCACGCATAAATCTGCTGACTGCGCTCGAATGAGAGCCTTCCCAAGGAAAAATAAATGTCAGGCCTACTCAATTCTGCTAACACAAGAAACCACAAACAGGTCTTTCATGACAAACCATGAATACTTATTTCAATTCAGGCCTTTTTACATTCAATTTGCACAAAATTAGTAAATGTTGCATTTATAAGCACTACATTTCTTCAAATACAAGAGTTAATGGAAGGAGCGCCACATGTTTGCAAAATAAAAGGTCAACAGTCCATGTTGTAGTCCTTATTCTGTTTATTCTCCAAATGGCTCAACAACAAGTTCATTTTCCAACAGAAGAGAGGATTCAGTCAAATATCAATGATCCAATATATGAGGATGTAGTTCAACGATTTTTTGTAGAAATAAACAAAAACAGCCAACGCCTTTCATCCTCACAGGGACATCATCAGGGCTGCAAAGGTAGTAGAAACAATAAATCAAAATTAAGTTTACAAAATTTAAGTATGAACAATGTCACTACCCTCAGACTCCATTCAAATGGAAACCACCCACTGACAGATTTACATCATAAATTTGTCGCACATTTTTTATTAAATTATGCACTAACACATATTCATTTTTGGTTCCTAGCACAACATCCCTATACATTCTTAAAAATAATTTTTCCTTATTCCCCTTATTGCGCAAATAAATAAATAAACAGAATAAGGACTACAACATGGACTGTTGACCTTTTATTTTGCAAACGTGTGGCGCTCCTTCCATTAACTCTTGTATTTGTTGATCTGTTTGGTCTTAACAGTGGACCTGAGGAAGAAGAGCACCCAAAGGTCACAGGAATATAATTTATATTGAACTTTTTTGACACATTACTCTCTAGTTCATACTAAAGAGTGCCTTCACCGTTGATTTCTATTTTTGACTGAACTACATTTCTCCACCTTAAGGCACATTTAGTCATCTCTACCCATGCAGACTTTTATAGTGCACGGTTTAATCTAATGCATTACATTACACACAAACTGATTTGTTAAGCACATGCAATAAGCAGTTACATTTAAATGTCCTTTTACCCTCTCTACTAACACAAATTAAATCCTAGCATTATACATATACTATTGATTATTACATTCACATTTTCTAATGATTAATACTTAATTCAACCCAGGATTACATATGGTGCGGACTACTAGTGATTATGATGCACCCCTAACACTTTCAGAATAACTTGATGCTCTATCAAAGGCACACTTTTCTCACGTGTGTTAACTTGGTTCACAGAATAACCTTGTCTTATGCATTTGTGAATCAACAACACATTATCTTCCTGTTTTTGCGCTAATTTGAAAACACCGTCTGCCAAGGTCTAAACTTCTCTTCCCAGGGCGGTGCTTGGGTACCGTCAAGAAAAATTTATGCGCTACATAACTGAGATATATCTTCTTTTAGTCAACTGTTTGCTACCTTGATCATAAAGTGCAACACATGCAGGCAGGAGAATTAAAAATACATCTTGCTTCTATTACAAAATATTGGCAAATTAACATGCTTGAAATTGCTGCAAACATTCACAATTTGTTGCATACTGATGGATTCTTTAATTTATGTTGCTTCACCAGGCCTGAGTGAAATTTTTTGCTTGGTAAAATCTCATGAAATTTGCACATTTGGCAATATGTAATTTTCACAAGATTTCCAGTTTGTGAAATGTAATATTATTTTAGTCAGGAGAATGCTCCAAGCATGCCGGAATATCACATTGGAACAGTAAGATTGCGCATGAGAACCTTTTTTGTTTCAAACCAGTCTACTGCCTGCATCTTGTTTCAATTTTGAGTGAGAGTTATGTCGTTTAGTTCAGTTGTTGGGAGGGACACCAGTAAGCACATTTTGTGAAATTTCACATAATTTGCCTGAAATTTCATGAAAAAAAAGTTGCTTGCCCAATAGTTATCACCTAGTTCAATGTTATCGTGCCCACTCACATATATTTGAACATGAATTTGCAATGTGGAACTTAATAGCCTCATCTGCACAGACCTGATTCGAAAATTGAACTTGGGGGCAGCATTAGGAACAGGCAGTCAACACAGAGGCTGCGCTCGCATCTGTTGCAATGTTTTTCATACAGGAATGAGCTGCCACAATCTTGCACCTCTCCTGTGCTCTTCTCTGAGTATGACAGTAGTTTGATGTCAGCAGACTTCCACGCTCATATTTATTGCACCCATGATAGCAACATGCATTGGCCTTAAAAGCATGGCTGTCATTTAGGGGTCCCCAGGAGTCGCAGCTGCAACCCCTGGCTTGCTAGCGGCGGCTGGCACAGGTAAGAGCAGCCCTTTGCTACTCCTAGCATTGCCTTTCCAACCCCTGGCCTCAGAGGTGGCAAATTCAGTGCCAGGAACACAAGGACAGCTGGGGCTTTACTCTACTAATAGTGTAATGGAGTACAATAAGCTGGAATATACCCTCCCATGGCAGCTGAGTTAAGTAAAAAATGCTTTTAGATGTATTTTATGTGCACGCTTGTGGGAGAGAGTATGTTTATGTCTGAGAGAGTGAAAATGTATGCATTTGTGTTTATATGTAAGTATGTGTGTGTGAGTTAAAGTGGAGGCCTAAGGGCATGTGATGTCACTTTTGCAACCCATGGCATTTACGTGAAGAGACGTCCATGCTTAAAAGTCCTGAAATTTCAGTGTTTAGATTTGCATCCTCACCTCCAACTAAGGAGTCGGAATAAAACTCCACAAGTCAAGAATTACATGAGCAGTGAAGAAAGGGGACCACGGAGCATCAACAAAAAGAGACTAGAATTAAAAAACCACACGATAACATGAATGTGTTCATGCGTACAAGTCATTATGCTATGGCGGCCTAATGAGATGATGTGTGCCAACACATGAACCACCATGCATAACATGAATGTGCATAAGGCATGAATCAGGCCCCATTTTGTTTATTTTTTAATGTACCATTTTAGGTTGCCGGACGCCACATGAAGCAGTACAATTTAAAAAAATGCATATAAATGGTTGTGAAGCCCTTTGAGAAAACAGATTGGCCTGGCAGTAAATGGCAACTGGTGCCCCTCCCAAAAATGAAATGAAGATTTTTGAAGGAATTTGATATGATGGATGGACGAGCAATCAAGGAGTGGCGAGAGCAAGCGAGAGGGAAGAAGTCAACACATAAGCAATGCGGAGTGGACACGGGAGCAACTGAGAAGCTTGAGCACCGGGGTTTTGGAAATGGAAAAAAATAATACAAAGCCTGGGTGTGGGTAGCAAGGGAAGAGCTGCAGAAGAAGGGAGGACAGGAGCAGGACAGACTGAATGGAGTGGGGGCAAGAACTTGAGGGGGAAGATGTAAATGAGGGAGAAAATAAGGAAACAGATGCACTACCATGCAATGCTGAAAGAGAATGAAAAAGTAGTTCCTTGCATATGACAACTAGAAGCTTAGAAATCAACCAACCAAAAAGATAGGAAAAAAGCTATGCCCTGGGGGAGGGACAAACACAAGATGAGATAAGAAAGTCAGTGAATAAGAAGCAAACATACAATAGTGACAAGTAAGCCAACCAATGGTAAGGAATGAGTTAACTTTAAGCACTTTGTAAATATTTGATAAGGTACTTAAGAGATCTTTTAATCAACAAACAGCTGACAGTTTTCTCTATTTGAAACCTTAAAAGTACCAACTACCACCTACGGGTCATACTCAACTATAAAATATCCATGGGTCTAATGAGTCTAACCAGACCCTCACAACAACAACATAGACCTAAGAACCTGTGATCCTATTCAAGAGGAAAATACTTAAAAAAGGACAGATTCCCATCACTCACCCAAGTGACATGCTTCATTATCTGGGATCTCCTCCTGGTTACAACCTGGTGTAACCAGGGGCTACAACCCTCTCACAAAGAGAGGGGAGCTCACATATGTTTTCCTAAGAGTATGTTATAACTAAAAAGCTCTAGAAGATCCACAGGTGTGAGAAAGTGTTATGTAGAAGAGTGATGAGTGCAGTGCATGAATGTATAAGGTGAAGATAAAAATGGGTAGTAGGAGAAAAAAGATTTTTTGGTATCTCTTGATATCCAAATTAAAAACAGTGCAAAACAGTTTTAACAGAATAACTGCAAGAATGTAATAACAGGATCTATATGTTTCAGCCACATGGGTTGTGAGTAATCCTGGCCTTCCTCAGGACCACAATGAGATATTTCTACTGCGTAGTGAATTAAGATTAAAAAAAAGGACAACAAACAAGGTTGGAACAAATACAACGATATGACATGATATTTACGTATTTGGGTCCTCCGTAGTTTACAGGATGCCGGTGGCACCTGCAGAAAAAAGATGATTTTAAGAAAACAGGAAAACAGGTCTAGTGCTAATATTATATACCATTGCAGAATGTGGTGTAACAGTAACCATCAATTTTCAAGTATCTAAATAGTATAAGGTTCAATAAAATGTATACAATTGTGCCGACCGGTATTTTAGGAGTAATGAGCCTCACCTCACCTGGCGACAGCTCAGGAAATGAGGCCCGCTCTATGAACAAGAACAAAAGGGCTAAAAATAGTAAACAGACAAATAACTCTTCTTATGTTCTGTAATGCCATTTCCCTCTAACTTTAAAAGAATCAATCCCTGAATTGTGCGACTCTGAACAAAACAACATAGTGGCAAAATCACACGCCAACCTCTAGTGAGTGTGTCTTGATGTCATGGTTTTATAATACAAAAACAAGCATTTAAGCATATAAGGATACATCAACTACAAGAATAGAAAACATATTGAAAATATTGCCTGTGATGCTTGAGAGCCAGCACATTGTGCACTGGAAAAGCATATGATGGTACAGCAACAGAGTGTACATTATTAATGGCTGTGCCAGTATGTATTGGATGGTATCGTGTGTGATGATTATAGTAAAAAAGAGGAGGGGGAGAGTGTCTATATGTTATACACTCAAGGCTACTATGCAGATATGAATACTCCTTTATCCAGGGGCTTTATTGTGTGCAGCACATAGAGAACATTGCGCATGAAATGTTTTGTTCAAGTCGAAAAACAAATATACACCATGCACTCTCCATGCCAATACAGCACATGTTATTTGAACATGTCAATCTACATACAGACTCAGCTTAATGAAAGAGTCAATTCCCCACGATATCAGAGGACCGGGCAGGGGAGATACAAAGAATCTTTTGTACCCCTTGTAAAGGTATACTCTCATAACCATAATGATATTAATTGTGTGAAGCATGTAAACTAATCAACCAAATGCATCTGAATTAGACACAACATGTGGGAAAACTAACTGCTGTTTTGCAAAATTCTAATTTGTTAATAAAAACTATGAGTCAAACTAATATAGTGCTATGATGACGTGGATATAACAGAGTAAACACGTGTTTTTTGCTTATGTTAGAAGGGTTTTTTGTGGCAAACAAATGCAAATGGTAAGTAACATATCGCCTATATGTTTGCTTTGCTAGGTAACACCTAACATGGGAAAATTAGAATGGTGAGAGGTAAACAGAAGGGCTTAATTTCTATATCTAATTTCTGTTGTGTTTGCTTTCATATTAGTTCCCATTTTGGCCTGCTCGGCCTAGTCTGAAAGTGGCTGTTTAAACAGGATGATGGAACTGAAATCCAAAGATGCCTCCCACACATGCGAGAATGAAATGACAAGTCACGAGTGTATGGCCTATGCCCGTAGCAAGAGATGTCAAGGCCAGCCTGGCCTATGAACGGGAGTTGTGCCAAAGTTGCCTGCATTTAAAAGTCTTGGAAAGGAAGAAGTTTTGAAACTTGAATGTTTGGAATGGATACAAGAAATAATAGACAAGTACAAATGTGAACATTAAGTCATTAGAAAACGTCGATGTGACTTTGCAAATGTACGAACTGGTTAAACCAAGGTGATCATCACCACCCCTCTAATGGACCAATGAGAAATGATTGTGGACCCTAAAAGTTTCAATTTGGGTTTAGATGGATAGTAAAAAGGGTATGAAATTTTAAAGACAGTGTTGTCTGTGAATATTACATACTCTTGCATAAATACATTAACATTGTCGGTTTATGCTAGGCGCATATCTACATATAAGTTCTGTAAACATATGGCACGCGATGTATTGCACTTCTCCTCCCACACATGAGTATGAGATGTACAATGGGCATATCGTAAAACTACACTTCCCAGGAGGCGAGTGGGTTTGTGTAGTTCTATTTAGAATCACGTCTTGGTTCACTACACTCTTGCATAAATTCATCAAATGCACAATGCACAATTTGTTGGTCTTATGAAATAGAAATAACTCATGTTGGCACATATGTATATACATACTTTGTGAAGACATGTGATGTATAATCACTACATTTCCCATGCACGAGTGAGAGATGTACAATGGCTATATCGTTAAAAAAACATATTTCCCATGAGGCAAGTGGCTATGTGTTGTTCTAGTAAGAGTAATGTCATCACTGTGCGCTATTCCGCGGGAAATTAGCGGCACCTGCGAAGGCTTCCCGACATAAAAATTTAGTTTTCCTGACGTCAGGTATCTCCATACATGGCTCAGAAGCAGCCTGGGGTACCGACTGGGCTGCGTGAGAGCCGCTTGCAGTAATATGCCAGTGATGCGCTGGTAAACGAGTTTAGAATACACCATAGAGTTGTTGGGTTAAACTATCAACTCCTCTTACATGCCGGTCCTCTGAATTGACTCTTTCGTGAAGCTGAGTCTGTATGTAGATTGACATGTTCAGATGACACGTGTGGTATTGGCATAGAGAGTGATGGTGCATTGTTGTTTTTCGACTTGAACATAACATTTCATGTGCAATGTTCTCAATGCGCTGCACACAATCAAGCAGCTTGATAAAGAACTATTAATTTCTGCATTGTAGCCTTGAGTGTATAACATATAGACATTCTCCCTCTTCCTTTTTCCTACTATAATCATCACACATGATACCATCCAATACATACTGGCACAGCCATTAAGAATGTACACTCTGTTGCTGTACCATCATTTGGTTTTCTAGTGCACAATGCACAGGCTCCCTGTTCACTGCAAGCATCACAGGTGACATTTTCAATATGTTTTCTGTTCTTGTGGTTGATGTATCCTTACATGCTGATATGCTTGTCTTTTGCATTTTAAAACCATGACATCAAGACACACTCACTAGAGGTTGCCGTCTGATTTTGGCACTATGTTGGTCTATTCAGAGTTGCACAGTTCAGGGATTGATTCTTTTAAAGTTAGAGGGAAACGGCATTACAGACCATTAGAGGAGTTCTTTGTCTGTTTACTATTTTTAGCACTTTTCTTTTTGTTCATAGAGTGGGGCCTCATTTCCTGAGCTGTCGCCAGGTGGGGTGAGGTTTATTACTCTTAAAATACAGGTAAGCACAATTGTATTCATGTCATTGAACCTTATACTATTTAGATACTTGCAAATTGATGGTTACTGTTACACCACATTCTGCATTAATATATAACATTAGCACTAGACCTATTTTCCTGTTTTCTTAAAATTATCTTTTTACTGCAGGTGCCGCCAGCCTCCTGTAAACTACGGAGGACCTAAATACCTACATATCATGTCACATGGTTGTATTAGTTCCAACATTGATTCACTATGCAGTAGCAATATCTCATTGTGGTCCTGATGAAGCCCAGGATTACTCACAATCCATGTGACTGAAACATGTAGACCCTGTTATTACATTCTTGCCGTTATTCTGTTAAAACTGCTCTTGCACTGGTTTTAATTTGGATATCAAGAGATACCGAATAAATCTTTTTTCTCTTAAGTTGCTACCCAATTTTATCTTCACCGTATACATTCTTGCGCTGCGCCCATCACTCTTATACATAACACTTTCTCACATCTGTTGGATCTTCTAGAGCTTTTTAGTTATACCATACTCTTATGAAAACATCTGTCAGCTCCCCTCTCTTAGTGAGAGGGTTGTAGCCCTTTGTTACACCAGGTTGGAACCAGGAGGATATCCCAGATGATGACGCATGTCACTTCAGTGAGTGATGGGAATCTATCTTTTTTTAAGGATTTTCACTCTTTGAATAGGATCACAGGTTCTTAGGTCTATGTTGTTGTGAGGGTCTGTTTAGACTCATTATACCTGTGGATATTTTGTTGTATTGTGAGTTATTAATGGGGAATATATCCATGCTTGGTCTCTAAATGTTCCCTTAGACCCCCTATTACTTGTTGGTTGTTTTCATACTCAACCATAGACATTTTCACCCCAGATCTGAGTTTAAAAAAAACATACTTTATGCTGCTATCATATTAAGAATTGATTATGAAGTGGCTCCCTGTTATCTTTCTGTAATTTCTCAAACAATAGTCCTGTTAAAATATTTTTTTAATACTCCTTTAATGAAGTCACCCCATTAGGTTTTCTACTCAATATTTTTTGCATAACAGCAACCTTTGAAGGACTGCAGAGACACAGGGGGGCATATCAGGGAGGGGTGTGCTGACTCCGTCCAGAGTTCAGTGCCTGTTTTTAGGCACCTATTTTGTATAAAATGAATTAATTCATCCCATTATCTCTTAAGTTTAAAACTTGATTTTCTGCCACTATAACTCGGAAGCAGTGAACAGAGTTTGCTTCTTACAGTTTCTGAGCTGTGCTGTCTAAAATAAAGTTCACTCAAATATATACCAGGTTAAAAGAAACTGGGTCCAGACTTACAAAGACTGCATCCTGCTTGACTTACGTTTTTAACATAGACCCACCACAAATTCTTCTGGTGTGATTTGCAATGGAACACAAATTGTTTAACCTTTACTACATTTATTATCCACAATCACATATTTATATCTAGTGCACCAGCAACTTGTTATTCATTTCTCCTGAAAAACACTTCTCCCTCAACAAGTCTATTTTCTTATTTTTGCAATTAAATAATTACATGCCATGAACTCTGCTTCCATTACAGTTTCTAAATTAACACAATCATCTTGACACAACTTTACTAACACTCATCACATTGCTTAACTCTACAAATAGCAATATCGCTACTAAAACATCTCATAGGGCTAAAACATATGTACAATCAGGTTCATAAGACTAGTAGAGCTTGTATTATTACATTCTTTGTTTTATAATTTAGTAAACACTGCTTCATTTACTCACCACAAGTACATAGATGTAAACATTGTAATGTGTACCTTTCAAAAGCTATATTAAGAGATCTACACCTCCCCAAACAGCTTTTCGCTCCGTAAACAAAACGTAGAATATGTTTACCAATAATAAATAGTACACTTACTGACCCTTCACAGCAAAGTTTATAAAATATATTTTTAAATACCTGAACTTGTATTTCTTTCTAAAATGCAGATGAAGACACCAGTCCCTTTCAGCCCCATAATAAGTCTCGTTGGCTGATCATAACGCAAAGAGACTTCCTTCTCCTCCAAAGCACCAAGGAAAAACTGAGCTATCTCTGGTTCGGGAGCCAGCCACATCACAGCATTTCTTGAACGAAGTAATAAGAATGGTAACTACTGTTTCAGCCTCGATAATGTTTTTCTACTTCTCCCCATTGTATTGTATTGTATAGTAAATGCATTTATAAAGCGCTTATAATGTTGCGGGATTGCAACACAGTTGCAGGGAAATACTAGTATATGGGAAGCACTAGCCCTTCCACTGAGAACCCTAGTTTGGATAATGGGTGTGCATACAGCAGTATGAGGAGGGACTACCCTCTGAATTCAAACCTCTCTCTCAAATGTTAACTATGCTTAATAGGGCATGTGCAGGGACTGGCTTCTCCACTGACATCCCTCCCTTACATAACAGATGTACATTGTAGGGTGTGTGATGGGACTGGACTCTCCTTTGAGACCTCTCTCTCGGAAAATGGAAATAGGTAGTGAGAGGGGGGATAGTGGCCTCTCCTTTTAGACATCTCTCTCATATGACAGGTGTGCATAGTAGGGTGTGTGGAAGGAGTAAACGCTTCTTTGAGACCTCTTTCTCAGATGATGGGTGTGCTTAGTAATGAGCGGAGAGGGACTGCCCTTTCCTCTCAGACTTCTCTCTAAGATTACACATCATGTGCATAGTAGCAAGTGGAGAGAAACTACTGTTTTCTCTCACACCTTTCTCTGCTGTGCATATTAGAGTGTGTACATGGACTGGCCTCTCCTGTCAAGCATGTCTCTCAGATGATGGGTGCATGTAATAGTGTTTGTGGAGAGAGACTAGCCTCTCCACTGAGACATTTGTCTCAGATGATGGGTGTGCCTAGTAGGGTATAGAGAGGGACTGGCAGTTCCTTTCAGACCCCTCTCTCAGATGGTGGGTGTGTGAAGTAGGGTATGTGGAGGGACTGGCCTCTCTGGTGAGCCCTCTCTCTGTAATGATCGGTGTGTGTGGTAAGGTTTGGGGAGTTACTGGGCTCTCTTTTCAGACACCTCTCTCAGGTGACGGGTGTACCTGGTAAGGTGTGTGGAGAGAGACTGGCCTCTCTGCTGAGACCTCTCTCTCAGATAACGGTTCGTGTCGTAGGGTGTGTCAATGGACTGGCCTGTCTTTTCAGACCCTCTTTCAAATGATTGGTGTGCATAGGAGGGTGTGGGACGCGACTGGCATCTCCTTTATACCGCTATCTCAGGTGACGGGTATGCATAATACAGTGTGGAGAGGGACTGACCTGTCCGTTCAGGCATCTGTCTTGGATGACAGGTGTGGGTAGTAAGGTGGGTGGAGGGACTAGCCTCTCTGCTGAGACCTCTGTCTGTAATGATGAGTGTGCATCTTAGGGTTTGGGGAGGGACTAGGCTCTCCTTTCACACATCTCTCTCATGTGACAGGTATGCATAGTAGTGTGTGGGAAGGGACTAGCTTCCCCCTTCAGACCTCTAGCTCAGATCACGCTGAGACCCCTCTCTATATTTATGGGAATGCCTACTTGGGTTGGGGAGGAATAGAGTTCTCCTCTCAAGACTTCTCTCTCAGATGTTGAATGTGCATAGTTGGATGTGCATAGTAAGGTGTGCAGTGGGAGTGGCATCTTTGCTGAGACCTTCTGTCTGTAATGATGGGTGCGTGTAGTAGGGTGTGAGGAGGCCTCTCTCTCAGAGGACGAGTGTATGTAGTAGACTGTATGGATAAGCCTTAACTCTAATCACAGCTCTTCTCAAGCCAATGAGCCTAAATAGTAGACTTTAATAAACATGATCTCCAGTAAGACTCCTTCCTATAGTAACAAGTGTGCATAGCACAGTGTATTCAAACATCCCCTACTACTTCCTACTTTTCATGATCCCATGAGAGACTCACAAGATCGGAGCATATAGAAAATATAACCTTCTACTCATCACAGTACTTATGTCTTACACACTTCCTATCAATTACAAGGACCACAATATGCATTCCTACTAGTAGAGTGTATTGAGAACTCAACTTCTTTTTACTATTCACTATCCCACAAGAGTCCTGCAAGTTGATAAAAATAAGTTAAAAATAATATGCATTTTAAAGATCACAAAAATTAGTTTAAAATAATGTGCATTTATTTTCTTCACAGTAATTAACCCTTAGACACTGCTCTACATCTAGGGGGCAGCATGTCTTTCTTCATTTCTGCAACAACTGGGGACCCTGGGGACTGCCACCCCCAAGGCTTGACTCTTGCTATATCCAGAGGTGTCCACACTCGGGACATAACATTTTCCATGCCCACTTTATTCTGATCAGGAAAAACTCTGTTTGTTCTCTCTTGGCAGGAGCAATTTAAAGCTTCCGTCAAACGAGAGCAAACAGTAAGTTCTGTCCCAGTAAACAAGACCAGGAAAAATACTCCTGCCCTCTGGAAGTAGACTTTTCATCTATTTCCCTGCCTGCTGTGGAGCAGGCAAGGAAACAGAATTAAACATGCTCCCACCCTCAGGGAGCAGTATGTTTAGCATTTCCTTGCAGGCGGGAGCAATACTGGCTCCCACTTAAGGCGGGGAGCCCTGGGGCTCTCGGCCCCCAACAATGATTAAAACGGGTGCCCTCGGTGGGCTCCAACGCACCCACAATTGACTGGCCAGGCCCCAGGCAATGGGATCCTTGGGGCCAGAATTGGCCTGTAGAGGTGGGTTATGCAGCCCCCTGCCCCTTCACTAATTTTGGCCGGGCAACGGGGTATTGAGGCTTTGTGCTCCCTAACTTTTAAATATAAAGTGGGAGCCCTGGGTGGGTGTGGCATTGCAGTGTGGGGTTAGCTGCATGCAGGGGGTGTCGGGAGGCCCCCTGGCCAATCATATGCCACATACAGTCAAAGTACATGCATGGTGGATGTTGGATCAATGTATGGTAATTAAATACTGCTACTAAATAAAGAAGCATGGGAATTTACTGAAAAAAAAAAGTTACAGAAATGTTATAGTTAGGAAATACAATTTTAAAAACCTTAGAAGTTCACTGAAAAAAAACAAAGGTTACTTTGATGTTAGGTTCACATTTCACACACACAAAACCATAGAAATTCATCAGTTATAGCTAGAGTTATCTGAAGAAACAACAATTCGTTCAGTAAGTTAACAATAACTCGTGCTCTCGCCATGCACTGCTAATTAACCCGCATTTTACATCACTCATGACATCTATGACATTATTGATAATTGCGCTACAACATATATATGTTGAAGGCTACAGCTGAAATGCACTGATCTTGTGTCTGCACTTGATGGTGATGTAAATTTAATTTAAAAAACAGTGAATTTGGATGCTGTTACACAGACAAATTCATATATATATATATATATATTCACTGAAAAAACCATAGGTTATAGACCATATATAGTTAGGAATTAGCATTTACAAAACCTTGAAAATTCACTGAAAAAACCATAGGTTATAGACCATATATAGTTAGGAATTAGCATTTAAAAAACCTTATTTTACTCACACAAAACCATTGAAATTCCATATATAGTTAGTTGTACTAACTATATATCGCGCACCCGCAATCCACTGCTGATGATGTCACATATTACATCATTCATGACATGGTCAGTGACATCACTGATGACATCACTGATGACATCTCAAATGACATCACTGATGACACCACTGATGACGTCATCCAGTGACTGTATGTTTCTGTAAAGTTAAAATATGTCTTACATATTTAAGAATTAGTGGATTTATAAATGTCTGGATGAAGGATTTATTAGGTGCATGACTGAGTGTATGAGTGAGTGGTTAAATGTGTCTCACTGAGTGCATGGGTTAGTGACTAAACTGTCTCAATTTGTGCATCATTATCTTTGTTGTTCTATAAACTGCTGCATGTGTTGATCATTAGCTATATGATTAACTATATGCGTTATTGATTGGTTTCCTACGTATTTGTATGGGAGACTGAGAGTGTGTATGGGTGGCTGGTAGGTGTATGACTCTGTGCATAGATGTGTGAGCAGTTGATTCACTAGATGTATGGGTTCAAAAGTGCATGTGGAAACAGCTGTATGGGCGGTTGACTGTGTGCATGAGTGTATGGGTGAGTGAATGGATATCTCAGTGCTGCATGTAAAAGTAAGTACATATGTAAAAAACAGTACATGTGAGAGTTGACATATATAAATAACTGTGCATAAGAGCCAGTGAATGTGTGAGTGGCTGTATGGATCATTGTGAACTTGTATCAGGGATTGTATAAGAGAGTGAATATGTGTTAGTATATCTTTGAATAAGTAAGGTGTGTATAACTGTATAGTTGAGAAAATGGATGTGTGATTGATTCTTTCCATGACTGACTAGGTGTGTGTGTAACTCTATGGATGAGTGACAGTCTGTGAGTGTCTATTTACACTTACTGTATCTAAGGTTATATTAGAGTCTGAAGAGCTTCATCGTATTATCACATGAATGATGTCATCAGTGATGTCATCAGTAATGTCAAATGAGATGTCATCAGTGATGTCATCAGCGATGTCATTTGAGATGTCATCAGTGATGTCATCAGTGATGTCATTTGAGATGTCATCAGTGATGTCATCAGTGATGTCATTTGAGATGTCATCAGTGATGTCATCAGTGATGTCATTTGAGATGTCATCAGTGATGTCATCAGTGATGTCACTGACCATGTCATGAATGATGTAATATGTGACATCATCAGCAGTGGATTGCGGGTGCGCGATATATAGTTAGTATAACTAACTATATATGGAATTTCAATGGTTTTGTGTGAGTAAAATAAGGTTTTTTAAATGCTAATTCCTAACTATATATGGTCTATAACCTATGGTTTTTTCAGTGAATTTTCAAGGTTTTGTAAATGCTAATTCCTAACTATATATGGTCTATAACCTATGGTTTTTTCAGTGAATTTCATTGGTTTTTTAAAAGCTAATATCTACAGAAGTAAAATGTATTCTTCTTTAAATCCAAAAATATATTTTATATGTTTATTAATAATTTTTTTTAAATATTTTTTTGGTTTCGCTCCCGGTCCGCTAACCGGGAAGCTTCCAGTTAGCTCAATTCGATTCCGCGATCCCGTCCGCGAACCGGTAACAAATCAACATAGTGATGGTATTGCGTTGCCGCGTAATGCGTCTTATGACGTACTGCGTTAGCGCACCCGGAAGTGCCCCGGGGCGCGGACCGAGGCGCGAAACGCAACTCCCCGGAAGCGATCCGCGGCGCGAAAGCGCGACGTATCGCGTTGCCGCGAAATGCGTCTTGTGACGTACTGCGTTAGCGCACCCGGAAGTGTCCCTGGGCGCGGACCGAGGCGCGAAGCGCAGCGAACCGGAAGCGAACCGGGGAGCGTTCCGCAGCGCGTAACATGAAAGTTAGAGTCATGTGACTTGTTAATAAAGCTTTTCATTGGTTCATTTCACTTTTAGTTTCATAATTATGGAAGGCTAGGTCAGGTGACCTAAAAATAACACTTTTCATTGGTTGAGAAGTATTGTTTTTTCCAAATGATGAAAACCCCTCCTTCTTTCCTCACTCTGACTTTCATCATTGTGAGAGGAAGACCTTTATTAATACTTGAGAAATGACTTCAGTACTTGCTTCAGCTGGTGCACCCCCACCACCACCTCCACCTCCTCATGGGAAGAGAGGACCACCTCCCCAGGTGATCACCAACACAGAGGAGGAAGAGGAAGAACTAGAGGAAGAGGAGAGAGAAGAACCACAGTTCTTGGAAGAGGTGCCCCGGGTTTCCCATAGGAAAGCCAGTTTCATCTGGCAGTTTTATTCAATCCCTCCAGGGCAAAAGAAAGTGAATGCGAGGTATGTCACCTGCCTCATCTGCAAAGAGAAATTATCAAGAGGGACTGATAAAAAGTATAGCTATGGGAACTATACCATGCATAGGCACATGACCAGGAAGCATCCACTTAATTACAGCCGGGCGGAAATACGGGATATGGAACAAAACCCAACAGCAACTCCTGTGGCCAGGTCAACATCGTCAATATCATTGACACCAGCAGAGGCACGGGAAACTGTGCCAAACATCCAAGAGAATTTTGGGCACATGAAACATACTTGTATGCACTGTGGTGCGTTGATATCATGTGGTAACATGAGTATTAATGCCATCAACCTGGCTTATGACAATCATAATTGCCCTAACCGCCCCCAGTAATTTTTTTTTGCTCCTGTTGAGCCCTTTTCAACGCCTGTTTTTTGTTGTTCCCCCCCCCCAAAAAAACCAAAAAAAATATAAAATCGTTCAAAAAATACAAAAAAAACAAAAAATGTTCAAAAAATACAAAAAAAATATAAAACAACAAAAATATTAAAAAAAAAGTTCTTTTCAGAACTACCTTCCCTTTCCAAAAAAATTGCTAGAATGTTTAGCACTCTGGCAAGCTCTATTTCTTTTGGTTCGCTTCCGGTTTAGCTTCCCGGTACGCGTACCGGGAGCTAACCAAAAAAAAAACTTTTTAAAAAAAAAGAGTAAGTATAAGGAAAGTAAACAGAGAGTGATGTTTCAAGAAAGACAGCTATAGGGAGTAAAGAAGAGATACTATTTAATAGATCTATTTACCAAAGAACAGACAGAAGATGGTATAATTGTGAAAAACAAAATAGATAACGAAGTGAAAGAAAAACAAGCATTGGCATAGCCAATAGGTATCGACTTTTGGACCTTCTAAGTCTTTAGTTATGCAGCATAATATCCTTGGTGCAGCAACATCAACTGTTGCATGGCTAAACACGTATAAGGTCCCAAAGGCGAGACCTATTGTCTATGCCAATGCTTGTTTCTTAAGTAGAATTGCAATACGTATGGCTCTTCCATGTAAAAAAATCTTATCTTGTGCTCTAAAGATTGCTAAAGTCTCGACAGAGAACAGGCTAGATTGTAAGTAGGGTAAATTGCGCTTGGTGATCTGTTTGAGGGAGCGTCTGCTTTGCCTGGTGTCTTTGGAGAGCAATTTTGATTGTTATACTGGACAATATAGCCCTAATGTAAATAACATAGGGGCATATTATCAACATAGGCAATAAAAGTTTTGCAGCTTTTATCGGCAGAAATGTGTCGCTAAAGCTGCTTTTGCGGCAGAAAACTGCCGCTAAAGCCGCTTTTGCACCAGTTTTCTGCCAATAAAAAGAGCAATAATTTTATTGGCTGCATTCATAATATGCCCCTTAGTGTGCTTCAACTACACAGAGAAAGCATTATGAACAAATAGTGATACAGTGATCAGTCAAAGACACTAAGAGTAATAGAGACGGAGTGAGTGAACAAGAGTGAGGAACTATGAGAAGAGAGGGACTGAGAAAAAAAGTGGAAGGAGTTGAGTAAGTAGGTAATAGAGAAAGGAATGAGGGAAGTAGCAAAGGCAGGAAACTGAGGATTAAAGAAATGAAGCAGTGGAACTAATAGTAGTTCAATGTGATAGAAATGTAACGAAAAGAGTACAAAATACTTACCTTATAATTGTCGTTAAATTCCTCACTTTTTATTTTTATACTTTCAATCTGTGAAAGAGAGAACAAACATTTGAAAAATATAAAAACATGTATTAAAAAATTACAAAAGACAAGGGCAAAGATTGAAGGACAAACAGTTTTTCAATAACTTTGACACTTACAGAAGCTACACAGTCCTAAAGATATACATTTTAAACTAACACTATCTTGATGCAGATGAAGTGAGGCCTATCTTAAAACATGGTGCATCTTTTGCATTGCTGTTGTCTCAGAAAAGTGTTGCAAGACACTAAAATTTAAAATAATTGCTTCAGGATGCCAATAAGATGTCTACTATCCAGAGTTTTGTTTCAGGTGAGGCCTACTCAGGGTTGCAGATGAAATTTCGAGTTGTTGAAGAGAATAGAGGACATAATACATGTGAAGGTCTACCAATGAAGTGAGTCATGTCCACTGCAATCTTCAACAAAGTCCAAACCTCCTATGTTTCCCTGGACAGACCTAAACTTGATCTGCACAATGTGATTCGTAATGATAGGAAACACACATGATGTAATTGAAATACATGCAATTTATTTTGCTCATTTCACAATCACGTCACTTGTGTTTCCTTTGCTTATTTATCTCATTGTGCAGATGTAGTCTAGCATATCAAAGAATACGCAGAAGTGCAGCACTGCATGCAACAACTTTGACACTTACAGAAGCCTCACCTTCTCCATGCCTCCTACACAGTTCTACATATACATCATAAATGCAAACAGTACAGAATTAATTATACATCTTAAATGGTTTATTTTTGCTGTTCTCAGAATGTATCAAAATTCACTAAAAACAGTGACTTGAAGGTATTCATCATGTAACAGCGGGGAAAAAAACCCATACAACATCAGAAATCAGAATTCAGAACTCCTTAAAGTTAACTTACTTTCCATGACGTCCAAGGATGTCCTATGAACAGCTTACACTCTTTTGTGCTGTTATTACTTTCAGCCCGCCACTTTCTGAAAGAAAACCTCCATCGTTTTTAAAAACACGTTACATGCAATAAATGACTTCTTGCTCTGTACCACTATTTTCCACAAGGCCAAATCTAGTCAGAGATATTTATAACTCTTGGATTTCTTGTAAGCCAATCCCATCATTTGGCATTTCCGCAACTTTCACAATTAAAATTTTGAAGATCATTTTCACAATCCTGGAATAGTAATATCTTCCCCTTCTTGCTCAGTCATGTTCTACATTTCCTATGACACTGATACTGCTTAATATGAAGCAGACTTACACTACCTCTATGAGTAGTACAATTATTTAATTCTCTACATCACTTTTAATCACAAAGCAATGTAAAACAGTAGACAGCATTGCAGACTTACATTCCCTCTACTGCATGTTTTGATTGGCTGCTTCAATTAGCTTATGAAAAGAAACAGTTTTTCTGAACTCATTCAAAGTGCACTTATTTCTCCATGATGTCCAATCCTATGATTAGAAGTTATGTCTCTGAACTACACTTATCCTCAAGGCCAAATTGTGTAGGAGCCATTAGAACTTCTTGAAATTCCACAGAGCACATCCCGAGATTATTTCCCTAAAATTTTGGTTTTAAAAACACCAGGTAAGAGTTTTTAAGGTCATACGGCAATTTTTTTTTGAAAATTAAAACAGAATCATTGCAGAATGACCAGCCATTTCTAGACTTTAAATAAGCTGTGTAATGTCCTGATGATATTGAAGGGCCGTCATGATATATAATTGCTGTAGTTACAAAAGTCCTTCCTGATATTGACAACTGCGAAGCTACAAAATTTTTTATTAAAGTTGTCAATTTTGTTCCATCAGGCCTACATCGTTGGAACATTAAAATGACGTACTGGCCATATGTTCGTATAAATAATGTGGACATCATTTCAGATTTACATTGGCTACACTCCATGTTGTGATTAGCAGCTTTTACTAGCTTATTAAAGGAGACTGATTTACTGTCTGGCAAAGTTAAATATATAAATCTTTCTGAGTCTACACTAGTAGTACTTGATACCATACAGTTCTCGCAGTCATGCTGCCATTGATAAGAAAGCCCAAACAGCTGATCTACATCTACACCTTCAGCATGTAATACATCAAGCATATACATTAAAAACTCCTGACAATCTTGCTGAATATTTTGAGAGAATTGTGTTTGGCCTGAACATCTATCTAACAGATTTCTAATTTCAGACACACTTTCTATGTTTCTTCTATCAGTGGTACATTTCTCTAACACAGAATTTAACAAACTGCAAAATCTTTGATCAGAATTGACCAAAATCTCTTCTTTTACATTTTTTAGAGAAAACAAAACATTAATTACTACATTAGCATAGCAGTTGACACCAGAACTGTTTTCAAACTGAAAACCAACAACATCTTCAACAGAATCCTCTTTGTTTCTGCTTGTAATTTTAGGTTCATCGACTTTTCGTCTTTTTGCTACAACCTCCCCAGTATTGGTCACATTTCTTCGTTTCCGGCCTACCACACGTTTCTCAAACAAAGGATACTGAGGCAAATGTGGCGCATACTCTCTTCTTAACCTATTGTATTCCTTAACACAATCTAGATCCGCACAAATGTTTGTGACATCACACTCAATCAAGTACAATCCCGATAAAGTTCTAACTCGTGACAATGCCACGTATGCCATACCCTCCTTGAACACAGAACTGCCAATATTCACCAATGCACAGTCTACACTTAAACCTTGCGATTTATGGATTGTCACCGCATATGCCAAGCAAACAGGAAACTGCTTACGGCGAACATATAAGTCTTTCACAAGCAAAAATCTAGCAGAGCAACGACCAATTAGCTGTACTTCCTCAATGCCATCAAATTTAATTTTTAAAAATTCAATTCCATCTCTATTTCTGTATTTTACAAAATCAACAACATTACCCATTGACCCATTTACCAGACCTCTTTCAACATGTAAATTCCTTCTAAAAATTATACGGCAGTTCAAGCACACATTCAGAGTCTTTTCAAAACCTGCAGTTTTAGATATAGTCTTCTCTAATGAATCCAATTTTGTTTTCAGATTCTCAGACAAAATAATTGTTGATCCCATATGCTCTACTCTGTCAATAGCTTCCAGTTTCACAATCTCTTGCTTTTCTAAATTCAACATTTTGTTGTTGAATTTGGCACATTCTGCAAGAGTTGGCATCAAACATATTCCAGATTTCTTATCAGTAATTTTCTGAAAAATATTCTCAGGCACAACATCTTGTTCTGGATACAAATTTGACAGTAATCGTGCATGTAAAGCTTCTTTCCCATGCTCGGTCACTTTTCCAATTCTAACATCTTGTAGAATAGTCTTGTAAACTTCATCCTTCGCCTGACGCATATTTTCATGCAGTTCAGCATAATTGAAGTTTAACCATATATTGACGTTGCCAATGCTGCCTAGGCACTTCCTGGTATCTTCATGCGTGAGCATTTTGAACACAGGTTGCCCTTTCACTGGTGTCAGCTGCAGAAGATCTCCGAAAACAATGATGTGTTTGCCACCAAATAACACATCATACTCTGTTTTGAGAACTTCTTGCATCCTCAAATGCACAAAGGCAAGCATGACATTGGAAACCATGCTTACTTCGTCAATGATAAGAAGTTTAATTTTCCTCAAGATTCTTGAAACTTCAAAACAAGCATCTCCAGATAGCTTGTGATATTCTAATTTGTTGTCATGCTCCACTGGCAGCATCAGTAAACGATGTAAAGTAATCCCTTTAATATTATGTGCTGCCAGTCCAGTTGGAGCAGTGACAACACAAGACAGCGATGACTCTGTCCTTTCCTGCAAATAGCATGAAATTGCTTTAATGAGGAAACTTTTTCCAGTTCCCGCTTCTCCACTCACGTACAGTCGGACAGGCTTCAACGACGTACATGAGCACTCTTTCTTATCATGACTTAATCCATGATCAATTTGCATGGTAACTTCGTCATATATTTTCCTCTGCTCAACGTTGAGTTGCCTTTCCAACTCTTCTAAGTTAACCGCATCCTCTTGAGCATGTGCCATGGCTCTTTCCACTTCATTCATAGCAGTGGCAGCTTCATTTTCAATAAGAGGTCCTCCTAGTGGATCCTGACTCAATGAAGCAGAACTCTGACTGTCCTGAGAACTGTCTCTGGCAATCTCGGCTGCAATCGTTGCTTCCTGCTCAATTTCCGCATTCAACATTTCTACATATTTGGGAAAAGCAGGACATTCTATGGTCTCCTTGGCGGCATTGAAAGAGTCTTCGTAACAGAGGAAATCTCCAAGCAGTTCCTCTTCTGCACGCCAAGGCTTGAAAAGTTGCAAAAGTGCTAAATAGAAAAACTCCTTTTTTTCAGGAGATTCGCCACTCAATTTTCGATGGTTTATCAAGTGGCATTTTCTTTGCTTGACCAGACATCCCTCACTTCCTATTACAGCATACACTCCTTTCTCAGTATCTTCTTTGATGTTCCTCTTGAACATGTAATTTTGCAGAACCTCACACAGACAAACATTCTCTAGGTGACTGCTTCGATTTGGATAATATGTATCCAACATGTTTGTCTTCAAAATGTCGGTACTGTTTGGCTCCTTTTCCGCCAAATACTCAATTTCCCGCACAGGTTTGAGAACTCGATTACGCGTTGCAGCAAGACCAAGACTCGCCCAAATGATACTCCTGGACTTGGCATAGAGACTTGCTGAAGACAACCGGTCAGAACATTCGTACGCTCCGATTTCTCGATGCGACAACATCTTCAGACTGAAACTGTACAACTTCTTGCTGAGGCTCTTTTCATGGGAAATGTCCTCCCACATATCCTTCAATTCTGTCTTCTCTTTTTTGGTGATGTAAGACGTCACATACCGAGCAACAGCCATACAGTTATCAGCCACAAACTGTATATCCATGTTAGCATTCCACATGGACAAAATCACCGGGTTGTAGTCGTTGATGTACTTGGACTCTTCGTTCCTCTTCAAATTGTATGTGTTTTTAGGTGATTTCTTCATCACATTGTGTCGCAGCGAAGACATCAAACTGTTTACTCTTCCTTTAGAAATCACCGGTCGTGGAAAGCCGAAACGACATTTGGTGTAGAACTTGTCTTTGTTTCGGAATTTACGACGGCAGTACTTTCCACATCGATGGCTTTGGAAACGCAGAACTTTTTCTCTTAGGCTTTTCTTCTCCTTTGCGTTTGGAACAGCACACGTAGAATACTGTTGGATGAAACTCATCACTGAGTCTTCTGGATCCGTTCCAAATTTAGGTGCATCCTTGATCCACAGCAACATATGTATATGAGGAGCACCTCTTGCTTGGTACTCCTTTCTCCAGAAGAAATCCAACACCTCTCCAAGAGGTGGATTCTTCTTATTCATGATGAAAGACATCATAGCTTCAAATCTATGATTGAAGTACCTACATACATTGACTGGATCCAAAGAGCACAGTTCTCCGGGTGTCTTGAATTCGATGTTTTCTACGTTAGCATTTGCCTCTCGTAGAAATTGAAGTAAGTCTTCCCAGCCATACTCGGCACAACTCAGAGTGAGGAACCATGTGGGAGTACCTAAGTTCCTCAGCATACATTTTAAATCACCATGACGACGGTACCAGTACTCATTAGTACCACGCTGACACGCCATGAGATTAATCAGGTGAGAATCCAAAATACTATCTTGGACATTCACTTTATCCATAAAATCACTTGCCGAGATGTTTTGCATGTGTATACCACTTTTCAAGATGTGGTTCACTGCATATGACAGTCCAGACAGATCGCTTTCAAACAGGAGATGAAACAAATAAGGAATGCATTGTCGAAACCTAGCATCTCCTGCATACAATCGCAAAGTCCGGTATTCAGAAGCAGGAATTTGATGAGGTCGCTCATCATATCTTCCTCCCTGACCTGTTGGAAAAAGCTGTGGGAAACACCGAGCTTCCAAACTTTCCTCCCAAACACTAATGGGACTCCCTTTGGCTTGTTTCATTTGAAACAACTCAATAGCATTCCCCATGACTTCCTTCGAATGCAAAGGATGAACACTATAATGTTCATATATTTCCTCACTAGTAGAGGGTTCTACTTTCTCAATTTGACCAGCACACAAATCGCTATCCTCTTCCTCACTTACTTCCTCTTCTGCAACATATACATTCTTATAGTATTTATTATTTTTTTTCAAATACAATGTTGCCTTTTTAACTTTCCTAACATCTACTAAATCTTGCCATATTTTCTTATTCTTTGTCGGAACCCCATTAACTAAGATAACCAGAGGTTCCTCTTCCACTTTTTCTACTCCAATTGTGTTAATGTTTTTCTTGAAATCTAGAGGCAAATAAACAACTCTTCCCTTTAATCCTCTCTGTAAATCTGATGGAGGCAATTTCCCTGTCTTTGGCTCCATTCTTACAATAGCCTGAAAGGGATGGATACTTTGAATCAAAATAGATTCATAAGTATTTAAGTCCTTCAATTCAGAAGGAATCTCAACCAATTCCAGATTATTATGAACTGCTCTAGCAGGCATCTGGTTTTGTTTTAATTTGTTACAACAATAAGTACACACACGTTGATCCAATCCCAAATCAAAACAATTTTCTACCATCAAGTATGTTGCAAAATCCTTCCATTCACTATTATTTTCCCTTTCACTTTTTGCATATAAATCCACTAACTTAGTCTGATTCTTATAATAAGTGCGTCTACAACACACACAAGTGAAATTAGGCCTCTCACTTGATTTCATGTCAAACGTCGCAATTTCCCTCTGGAAATTATCTGTACTGGAAACATGTACACTATCTTCCAAATGACCCTCTACTTCTTGCTCAATTTCAACATTCTCCTCTTTACTTCCAAAGTAACAAAACTCAATTTCTTCACATATATTCTTCACATCTATTTCAGAACCATGCAAAAGAGCAGCGCATAATTGTTTCAGCATAATTGCTGGACTCTTAGCATAATACAACAGTCTAACTAACTTCCTCACTTTGTTATGATGCACTGCTAGCATCCTGAAATGATGAAAAACACTCTGGCATACTCTCCTGGATAGACAAGCCAGTGAATGACCATGCAAACCTGTCACTTCTCTTACTCTGCAAGGATCTAATTCTTGCAACAACCTCATTTTCTGCTTCAAACTTTTTTTGTTAAATGACCGTACAAAATCACAAAGCAAATTGATGGAATCCTGTCGCACACTGCAAATACTACTACACTTCCAGGTGTACACAGGACCCTTAGCACGTCTTCCTAAAACCTCATTACCTAACAACTCTTCTGCCTCTGTTGTCACAAGTTTTTCTTTTTCAACTGGACAACCATCTTTCACTTCATAAGTACGACCACTGATGTCAACTGCATGCACCAAATCATTATCCTGGAAATAACTCTCTTCATTAAAAAATGCCTCACAGCTTGAACTATGTATCCATTCTCCAGAAAAAACTTCACAAAAATTACTACGATTAACTATTCTCTTCCATCTACTATTTCTTTTGAAATCAAAAATTGCCTTGTTTAGCTTCCTAATTCTATTGATTATCAAAATAAATAACTTACGTTTAATTTCAAATGCCTGATCAATAACTTTCTCAACTTTTTTTTTCTCTTATAAAAAACTAGTTTCTGTTGACCTTTCTTAATATTTTTTAACAAATTGCCAATTATCCTGTTACGGAACATTCGTTTACGAATCTCCCTAAACTGTTGTTTCCTTCTACTATCATGCACAGATTTATCTCTTGCTCTAGCAGTAACATTTTCATTTGTCCTTTTCTTTCCATTTGATTTACTTCTCGTGTTATGGATTGAAACATTTTCTGTAGTAATATTTTTTTTATTACAAATATTTCTTATGAAATATTTAGAGCTCTTACCCGGTGCTTTCTTCGTGGCTTGAGAAATCTTTTTGTTAGAGGACTGCTGCGTTTTTTTTTTCTCCTGCTGTCTTTGACGTTTTGCAGCCTTTATCTGTCTTAGTACTGTAGGCATATTGAAATCTTGAAATGATCTGCAGTTGAATCTGAGGAAAAATATAATAAAAAATGTTAATAAACATTATTATCAAACAGTAAATCAGTAATAGTGATCAAAAACATAACACACTACTTGACATTTTAATTTGAAGATTTTTTAGTCATTGCCATTTTTACAATACAGAAATACCAGAAAAGAAATGACATTTATATTTATGTTACCTATGCTATTTTATATGTGAATCTGATCTAATTTTATGAGCATATTTTAATATTTTATTGAAGACACTACACATAACCTGTTTTTGAAGGTGTCTTTATTTTTAAATTAAACGGTTTACCTTTTTACTTTTTATTGATTATAAATTTTAAAAATAAATGTTTATAATTCCAAAGGCTCAAGCAGGTCAGCTTCCCATCCTATATCATATAATTCGGACAAATCTGCATCCTCATCACGCTCTTCTTCATCCTCAGGATTTAAATCATCCAATGGATCAACATCCACTGATGTTTCAATTACAAGTTCAATGATGAGGTCAAAATCAACTGATTGCAGATTGTCGCTCATGTTGAGGTTGTCTTTATCTTTAAAGAAAGATAACAACAATGAGATGTTGCAGAGTAAGAGACAAATCTCACAGATTATAATAGTAAAATTATTTAACAAGAGTAACATTTTGCAGCTATTATTTAGCCATGTCCAGCGATGCTGAGCAGGTGAAGCCTATGTCTAATTTTTCACTGAACAGGACTCATCTGTTCTTAACCTTGGATAAGCCTCAACGACTCTGTGTCCCCTGCACATACTCAAATGTTAAAGTGCAGATTTATATTAAATGGCACATCCCCAGGCATGCACCAGTTAATGTGCACCACTGCTTTACCACCCATGGTGTGCCGCATTTACAATCAGATAGGAGAAAGCTGCTTCAAAACCCTGCGCCTGCTTGAAGCTGGCATAGGTCTTGACGCAGCATTGTAGAGATGGGGCACCCCTGAGCCTTGCTGGAGCTGCATCGCACTTACGATACAACTCCAGCAATGCGCCACCTTTACGGCACAGATGCGTCACGCATCTGTGCCGTTTTTGCCCCATGCTGCGCCGCATTGTAAATGCAGCACAACATGGGTGGCGGAACAGTGGCGCAGGATGACTGTCACATCCCTGGTGATGCGCCACTCATCATAAATCTATCCCTAAGCTTCTTATCTTGTTACAGATGAACTGCCATATGTATCATCAAAATATTTTACATTTTCTAAATAGCGAATTTTAAGGAATAAATAGCGATTCTTTACCATTCCTAATTTGCGATGAGCAAATTGCTAATTGCAAGTTACCCATTCATTTCCATGGCCTAGGAGGCTAATATGAATGAAGGTTTAATTTGCGATTAGCAATTTGCTCATCACAAAGTAGGAATTTTTCCAAGGGTGCAGGGGTGTCTCAAGAACACCTGCTGCACCCCTGAAAAACAAATTTAGGGGCATATGGCACACATACATGCCTTAAGGGCATGTGTTGGCGTCATATGGCACCTTTTCTTTTTTTGAAAAAAAGCTTTTTGAAAAGAATTCACAAATTACCACTAATTTACCACAATAGTTTCCAAATCCTTAATGTCATTTTTTACATAGTTTTTGTTTGATACATTGCATTTAAGTAGTCACAAAATTTACAAATGCTTCAGTGCAATCGCAAAATAAGGAATAGCAAATTTTGCTACTCCTTATTTTGCATCAAAGTTGTTTGATACATACCATTTGTCTAATTAACATTCGCAAAGGCCGAAATTCATAGAATTTTGATCTTTGCAAATGCTAATTAGCTTGATACATATGGCCCCAAGTGAGGCCTGTCTTGCGACATGGTGCATCTTTTGCATTACTGCTGATTGGGTTTTATGTGGTACGTTTTTTTTTTACACTATGACATATCTGCCTAAATGCATCAATTTTTAATGTTGTCACCTCATAGCAAATATTATGCACCACCGCTGCATCATAAAAGTGACGCACAGTGGCAGAAAAAAGGCATACACCTATCATAAATCTATCCCTAGCATTTTAAATGATTAATCCAGGATGACAATAAAGTGTGTCCTATCCAGAGGTTTGTTTAAGGTGAGGCCTACTCAGGATTGCAGATTAAAGTTACGCTTGATGAAGAATACAGAGGAGATAATACATATAAAGGACTACCAATGAAGTAAGTAATGTGCACTTTATTGCGCCAGTCATCATAAATGTATCCCTAAGCTTCTTATCTTGTTACAGATGAACCACCATATGTATCATCAAACTATTTTGCATTTCCTAAATAGCAAATTTTAAGGAATAAATAGCAATTCTTTACTATTCCTAATTTGCAATGAGCAAATTGCTAATTGCAAATTACCCATTCATTTCCATAGGCTAGGAGGCTCATAGGAATTAATGTTGCAATTTGTGATTAGCAATTAGCTCATCACAAAATAGGATTTTTTTCAAGCGTGCAGGGGTATCTCAAGAACACCCTGCTGCACCCCTGAAAAAGAAATTTGGGAGCACATGGCACACCTACATGCCCTAATGGCATGTATGGGCGTCATATGGGACCTTTTTTTTTTTGTTGAAAAAAATGCTTTTTGAAAAGAATTCGCAAATTACCACAAACTAGAAGTTGGTGGTAGTTTCCAAATCCTTAATATCATTTTTTACATATTTTTTTTTTGATACATTGCATTTAAGGAATCACAAATTTTGAATTATTGACATTTTAAGTAATTTCCACATGTGCAGTGTTTTCAAAATATAATTTGAAAATCGTTTTTGGGGAAAAGTAATGGTTTGCAAATTTATGACAAGGACATAATGGTGTATGCTTCTCTATAAGGCATTTCAGTATCTCTAATGTCATTTTTCCCATATTACATTATAAGACCTTTCCCCATGAAGCACATTCCTTGTAAATATGCTCCCACCTGTGCATTGCAAATTTAGATTTTGACTGTTTCAGACACATAGCCATGTTGAAAGTGACCCAAAAAAATTGCAAACGTTTTAAAATAACACATTCATGTGTCTTAAGGACATTTTAAGTCATTTCCCCATGGACAATGTTTTCTAAGTGGCACAAAAGAGGTATACACCTATCATAAATCTGTCCCTAGCATTTTAAATGATTAATTCAGGATGACAATAAGATGTGGCCTATCCAGAGGTTTGTTTAAGGTGAGGCCTACTCAGGATTGCAGATTAAAGTTACGCTTGATGAAGAATACAGAGGAGATAATTTATTGTAACGGCCTACCAATGAAGTAAGTGATTTCTACTTCATTGCACCAGTCATCATAAATGTATCCGTAAGCTTCTTATCTTGTTAGACATCAACCGCCATATGTATCATATAACTATTTTGCATTTCCAAAAAAGCGAATTTTAAGGAATAAATAGCGATTCTTTACCATTCCAAATTTGCTTTGAGAAAATAGCTAATTGCAAATTACCCATTCATTTCCATGGGCTAGGAGGCTCATATAAATGAAGGTGCAATTTGCGATTAACAATTAGCTCATCACAAATTAGGAATTTATTCCAAAGGTGCAGGGGTGTCTCAAGAACACCCTGCTGCAACCCTGAAAAAGAAATTTGGGGGCATATGGCGCACATAAATTTTAACAACATTCCTTTACCTCAACAACGATTTTCAAATCATAACTTCAAAACACTACACATGGGAAAATTACTTAAATTGTCCTTAAGACACATAAAAGCGTTTTTTGATTGGCTTTCCTGCATGGTAGGGTCACTTTTAACATGGCTATGTAACACAAACATTCAAAATCAAAATTTTCCATGCACAGGTGGGAGCATATTTACAAGCAATTTGCGCCACAGAGAAAGGTCTTACATTAAAATGGGAAAAATAACATCAGGGACAGTCAATTGCCTTATAAAGAACCATACACCATTATGTCCTTCTCATGAATTTAAAAACAATTCCTTTTTCCCAAAAACGATTTTCAAATCATAATTTCAAAACACTGCACATGAGAAAATGACTTAAAATGTCATTGAAACACATGAAAGCGTTTTTTGATTGGCTTTCCTGCATGGTTGGGTCACTTTTATCATGGCTATGTAACACAAACATTCAAAATTAAAATTTTCATGCACATGTAAGAGCATATTTACAAGCAATTTGCGCCACAGAGAAAGGTCTTACACTAAAATGAGAAAAATAACATCAGGAACAGTCAATTGCCTTATAAAGAACCATACACCATTATGTCCTTGTCATGATTTTATAAACAATTCCTTTTCCCCAAAAACGATTTTAAAATCATAATTTCTAAACACTGCACATGGGAAAATGACTTAAAATGTCATTAAAACACATGAAAGCGTTTTTTGATTGCCTTCCCAGCATGGTTTAGTCACTTTTAACATGGCTATTTAACACAAACATTCAAAATCTAAATTTTCCATGCACATGTGAGAGCATATTTACAAGCAATTTGCGCCACAGAGAAAGGTCTTACACTAAAATGAGAAAAATAACATCAGGGACAGTCAATTGCCTTATAAAGAACCATACACCATTATATCCTTGTCATGAATTTAAAAACAATTCCTTTTCCTCAAAAACGATTTTCAAATCATAATTTCTAAACACTGCACATCAGAAAATGACTTAAAATGTCATTAAAACACATGAAATCATTTTTTGATTGGCTTTCCAGCATGGTTGCGTCACTTTTAACATGGCTATGTAACACAAACATTCAAAATCAAAATTTTCCATGCACATGTGAGAGCATATTTACAAGCAATTTGCGCCACATAAATCATAATTTTCTCCTTAAAGCACACTATTCTCTATCTAAAGTAAAGAAATATTTTCTCACCTTAGCAAATACTTTCAGTTTGAAAACAGTCTAAGAAACACACCAATTTGTCTTCAGCAGAGCAAAAGGTATGCACTCCAGAGTCTGCAGCTATCAAAAGCACAGAAATGCTGTAATTCTTCACACATATTTCTCATGTCACCCAATCAAAACTCTTCCCTCACTTTTTTTCAAATGAAAACCCTTCCCCCTCTGCCCTTTCTGCCTATTTTCCATAGCAACCACCTCTTGGAGAAACTCTGGTGTTTGCAAGTTCACACAACAATGTTGCAATTGAACTCTGAACTCTCAGTGCACCTGCATATCCAGTGCTTTCTTTCATTTAATGATTTTTTATTGACCACTCAAAATACATCTTTCAAACAACACATCTGTACACCCTAACTTTCTGTTTTCATCAATCAAAATCCACCAATCACTGTTACTACTTCATGAACACAGAAACTCCACAGTTTTTTTCATTTCAAACTCTCATTTTTTCAACTGCCATTTCATTGCCACACTTCATCTGACTGCAGGAGAACCTTCTCTCACCATGTTTTCTGTCTGGATTGTTGGTCATAGTTATATTCACTGGGCTCAAAGGTACGTTGAAAGCAGGAATTTACCTAACCTCAATTTACAAGATGTGGAAATTAAGTGGTTTGGCCACAGAGGATTAAAATGTCACCAATTGATACCATTGGTGAAAACCTTTATGCATTTGCCAAAACCTGACCTGTTAATTGTGCACTGTGGAGGTAATGACTTGGGCACTTTGACTGGTGTAGGTCTGGAAATGCTTTTAAAGGACACCTTTGAGCAATTAATGGCACTTTTTCCTCAGACTGCCTTGGTATATTCAAATATATGCCAAAGACAGAAATGGAGGTGGTCAAACCAATTTTGTCCACAAATTGAGAAGTCGAGGAAGCATGTAAACAAATCTGTTTCAGCTTACATGAGAGACCATGGAATGGGCTCCCTGTACAACAATAACTTGCGTTACTACATGCAAGATATCTACAGAGGAGATGGAGTTCACTTCTCAGATGAGGGCAACAGAGTTTTCACTCTGAATTTAAGAATGTGCATTGGTACCTACTTATAAGTACCTAAATGTACCATAAACCCAAAAGCTCTTCTCAGAGCTACCCTACATCTAATCACTCACAATTATTATTTTACTCTAACTTTTTTCACTAATTTTCAACAAAGTACGCTCCCGGGGGCGCTACCCGGTACGCGTACCGGGAGCTAACCTCGCGAAATTTTTTTAAAAAATGGTTTTTTTTCGCACATATAAACCTCCTCAGCCACCCTCAGAAAACCTAGGGGGTCAAGTTAAGTCTACCGTGCCCCCTTCTACCCATTCTGAACATTATTTGCCCTCCATCTTGTATCTTAATTCGACCGAAACACAAAATGGTGGACTCCCGGAACGCTTAAGGTACGCGAACCGGGGCGCTCAACGGTTCGCGTACCGGGTCGCTCCCTGGGAAGCGCACCATCAAAAAAGGTGGGAAAGTAGTTCACAGAAAAGCCACTTGAGACAATTTCACCAAATATAGATTAGCTCATACTACATACCAATCCCTACCATTTTCACAAATTTGATTGGAATTCCATTTAGCCATTTAGCCTGTAGACCTCTCTAAATACCGTGAGGTAAATTACTTCACAAAACACATCTGAAATGTTGGAATTGACAACCAATTAAAATGTTACTTTCATTTTCTACTTTTTTTACCTGACATTTGATTGGTTATGTACCCGAATATATATAAAGGAAGAGAAGGAAACACAGCCATTTTGACTACTACTTCCTGGTGTACATTTCAATAGGATTTTCATTAATAACTTCAACTTCTTTTTAAAGGTAAGTTGTTATTTTTAAAACTGAAGTATATTGTGCACTTTAAGTTAATATGGCAAACTTTTTCTGTTAGTTATATACTATCCCTCTGTAGTACTTATAAATTTAGATACACTTTTTTATATTCCTACTTCCACTCTGATACTATACACTGCCCAAAGATAAATTCTCTGTTAAAAACTGCCTATCTAAAATTAATCCCAACAGTGCCCTACCTCTACTAATATATATTTTTTTTATGCAAATTTCAGGGAAAATGGAAAGTGAACAAAACATTTCATTTGAAATTGTCCTTCCAGAGTCCAACACAGAAATCATTGATCCAAATGAGATTGAATTTATGGATGAAACTTGGGACCAAGAACTACTGCAATGTGTACAAGCAGTAGATAACCTCCTTGCAAATGAGGACATTTTACAACCTCAGAGACTACAATCTATATTCCATGATTATTATGAAATTTCTGACAATGAAATGTTAGAAAGTTTAATAAATTATGAAACACAATAAAAAAAGCTTAAAAAATAAAAAAAAATAAAAAATAATCAACAAAACCAACAATCAATTAACATACAGCATTTGAAAAGTCTATCATTTATTTTTCATTGTGGTACGCTCCCCAGAACGCTTCCCGGTTCGCGTACCGGGCGCTAACCACGAAAAAAAACAAAAAGAAAATTTTTTTTTTTTGCTTCGCGGGGCCCCTTTAAAACCTCCACATTAAACCTAGGGGGTCAGCGAGGATCTACTATGCCCCCTTATAGTTATTTCCCCCTTTGTTTTGGCCTCCTCTTGTCTCTCGATCCTACCGAGAGACAAGATGGCGGCCGCTCCGGACTGTTTAGAATGTTGACAGACACCGGAAAGCCAATCAGCTTCGCTACGCGAAGTTCCGATACGCTTAAGGTCCGCGAACCGGGGCGCTGCCTGGTCCGCGCTTACAGATATATATCTTTTTTTAAACGTTAATTTCTCAAAATCCACTGGAGCACATATATTGAGACCTACAAAAGGCACATCGGGCTACCAGTCCCTACAATTTTGTCAAGTTTCGTGCAAATCCATTCAGCCGTTCGGGCTAAAAGTGAGGCTAACCGCCCTATGGAAAACTCAATGTTAAAAACACGTTTTGGGACCCCCCTTTTTTCTCGGTCCCCCCTGGACGAACCCCCCCCCAAATTTTCAGGGGCTGCTCAGAAACAAAATGTTCCATTTTCCTGAAAATTTCAGCCAATTCCGTCCACAAACGCCAACGTTATTAGACATAGAATTTTCAAAAATCCCATAGGGAAAAAATCCTAACTATATATACCTACTGGCGACCGCCAGTAGGTAATATATATATATATATATATATATATATATATATATATATATATATATATTTTGAATATCAATGGCCTCAGCTTTCCAGGGTGCACTCAACAGCGCGTTACCTCGAAGGGCATTAACATTCTCGCCACCATCCGGGTAGTTTCATTCGCCTGACGCGTTTTAGTGGTCCATTACCACTTCATCAGAGGCGTTCTCCTGCATTTCACTGAAACGCGCTTCTTTAACGCATGCTCATTTGTTGATTGCCATATGTGGGACTGACTTAGTTCTTGATTGGACCACACAGCATGCTGGTCTTAGTAGTTCTTTGCGCTCCATTGATTGTTCAGTTAATGCAGATATTGGAGATAGTATTTTAATCCTTAGTAGGATCCGATTCGTGAGAGCGAGTTATTTGACACAGAACGCGCTGTGCTAACAGGAGTGGAAAAGTTCCTCTACCTTAGCCGCTCGATTCTTTGAGCCGGTGCATCCTGCACGGGAAGGCCCCCGTGTCCAAATTTTGTATATCATTGGCCTCAGCTTTCCAGGGTGCACTCAACAGCGCGTTACCTCGAAGGGCATTAACATTCTTGCCACCATCCGGGTAGTTTCATTCGCCTGACGCGTTTCTGTGGTCCATTACCACTTCATCAGAGGCGTTCTCCTGCATTTCACTGAAACGTGCTTCTTTAACGCATGCTCATTTGTTGATTGCCATATGTGGGACTGACTTAGTTCTTGATTGGACCACACAGCATGCTGGTCTTAGTAGTTCTTTGCGCTCCATTGATTGTTCAGTTAATGCAGATATTGGAGATAGTATTTTAATCCTTAGTAGGATCCGATTCGTGAGAGCGAGTTATTTGACACAGAACGCGCTGTGCTAACAGGAGTGGAAAAGTTCCTCTACCTTAGCCGCTCGATTCTTTGAGCCGGTGCATCCTGCACGGGAAGGCCCCCGTGTCCAAATTTTGTATATCAATGGCCTCAGCTTTCCAGGGTGCACTCAACAGCGCGTTACCTCGAAGGGCATTAACATTCTCGCCACCATCCGGGTAGTTTCATTCCCTGACGCGTTTCTGTGGTCCATTATAAACTTCATCAGAGGCGTTCTCCTGCATTTCACTGAAACGCGCTTCTTTAACGCATGCTCATTTGTTGATTGCCATATGTGGGACTGACTTAGTTCTTGATTGGACCACACAGCATGCTGGTCTTAGTAGTTCTTTGCGCTCCATTGATTGTTCAGTTAATGCAGATATTGGAGATAGTATTTTAATCCTTAGTAGGATCCGATTCGTGAGAGCGAGTTATTTGACACAGAACGCGCTGTGCTAACAGGAGTGGAAAAGTTCCTCTACCTTAGCCGCTCGATTCTTTGAGCCGGTGCATCCTGCACGGGAAGGCCCCCGTGTCCAAATTTTGTATATCAATGGCCTCAGCTTTCCAGGGTGCACTCAACAGCGCGTTACCTCGAAGGGCATTAACATTCTTGCCACCATCCGGGTAGTTTCATTTGCCTGACGCGTTTCTGTGGTCCATTACCACTTCATCAGAGGCGTTCTCCTGCATTTCACTGAAACGTGCTTCTTTAACGCATGCTCATTTGTTGATTGCCATATGTGGGACTGACTCAGTTCTTGATTGGACCACACAGCATGCTGGTCTTAGTAGTTCTTTGCGCTCCATTGATTGTTCAGTTAATGCAGATATTGGAGATAGTATTTTAATCCTTAGTAGGATCCGATTCGTGAGAGCGAGTTATTTGACACAGAACGCGCTGTGCTAACAGGAGTGGAAAAGTTCCTCTACCTTAGCCGCTCGATTCTTTGAGCCGGTGCATCCTGCACGGGAAGGCCCCCGTGTCCAAATTTTGTATATCAATGGCCTCAGCTTTCCAGGGTGCACTCAACAGCGCTTTACCTCGAAGGGCATTAACATTCTCGCCACCATCCGGGTAGTTTCATTCGCCTGACGCGTTTCTGTGGTCCATTACCACTTCATCAGAGGCGTTCTCCTGCATTTCACTGAAACGAATGTATGACATAATATCGACCACAAAAATATCGCAATACAAAAATATCGCAACAAAAATATCGAGGACAATAATATCGGGATCCTATCTTCATAAAGGTAAGTACAAAAATATCGAAAAAATAATATCATAGTACAAAAATATTGAAATTAAAAATATCGTTTTTTTAAATGTATTAATAATAATGTAAAAATAATGTTAAAATACATATAATTTAACAAATATTAATAAAAACATTAAAACATAATTAAAAAATTAAAAGTAATACATATACATTTAAAATAAATTAAAAATTTAATAATTTCATGTAATTTTATTTTTTTTAATTTCATTTAATTGATTTAAATTAAATTTAAATTTATTTTATTTTTACCCTTTACGCCTGTACCCCAAAAACCCAAAACTGACCCTGAACCCTAAAAATACCCCTGTACCCCAAAAACCCAAAACTGACCCTGAACCCTAAAAATACCCCTTTACCCAAAAACTGAAAACTGACCCTGAACCCTAAAAATACCCCTTTACCCAAGAACTGAAAACTGACCCTGAACCCTAAAAATACCCCTTTACCCAAAAACTGAAAACTGACCCTGAACCCTAAAAATACCCCTTTACCCAAAAACTGAAAACTGACCCTGAACCCTAAAAATACCCCTTTAGCCAAAAACTGAAAACTGACCCTGAACCCTAAAAATACCCCTTTACCCAAAAACTGAAAACTGACCCTGAACCCCAAAAATACCCCTTCACCCAAGAACTGAAAACTGACCCTGAACCCTAAAAATACCCCTTTAGCCAAAAACTGAAAACTGACCCTGAACCCTAAAAATACCCCTTTACCCAAAAACTGAAAACTGACCCTGAACCCCAAAAATACCCCTTTACCCAAGAACTGAAAACTGACCCTGAACCCTAAAAATACCCCTTTACCCAAAAACTGAAAACTGACCCTGAACCCTAAAAATACCCCTTTACCCAAGAACTGAAAACTGACCCTGAACCCCAAAAATACCCCTTTACCCAAGAACTGAAAACTGACCCTGAACCCTAAAAATACTCCTTTACCCAAAATTAATTAACATTATTTAATTACCAATTAATTATTAATTAACAATAACAATAAAGTAAATATATTAGCACATTAGCTATAATTAATTTAATTTACTAATTAATATTAATTTTTCCCAAATAATTAATGAACAATAAAAATTTTTATATATATTAAAAAAGTAATCCAATTAATGTAATTAACTAATTAATAATAATTAATTACCAATTAATTATTAATTAAAAATATGTACAAAATTATATTAATTAACTAACTAATTAATATTAATTAATTACCAATTAATTATTAAATAAAAATATGTATAAATTTATATTAATTAACTAACTAATTAATATTAATTAATTACAACTTAATTATTATTTAAAAATATTTACAAACATATATTAATTAATTAACTAATTAATATTAATTAATTACCAATTAATTATTAATTAAAAATATTTACAAACATATATTAATTAATTAATTATTATTAAATTACTTCCCACCCTATTCCCCTATAAACCCACAACCCGCTCTAATACTAAAACGCAAAATGTTAACAAAATTACTAATTTTCAAACATACATTTCTAAACATATTTAGCAAACATATAAACAACAAAATAAAATACATATCACTAAACAACAAAATTTCGATATTACTAACATACATACCTTAATCTCGATATTCTGTCTGTCGATATTATGGCACATCGATATTCTATACCATCGATATTAAAACATCGATATTATTGTATATCGATATTTTAATTTCGATATTTTGTCTGACTACCCACTGAAACGCGCTTCTTTAACGCATGCTCATTTGTTGATTGCCATATGTGGGACTGACTTAGTTCTTGATTGGACCACACAGCATGCTGGTCTTAGTAGTTCTTTGCGCTCCATTGATTGTTCAGTTAATGCAGATATTGGAGATAGTATTTTAATCCTTAGTAGGATCCGATTCGTGAGAGCGAGTTATTTGACACAGAACGCGCTGTGCTAACAGGAGTGGAAAAGTTCCTCTACCTTAGCCGCTCGATTCTTTGAGCCGGTGCATCCTGCACGGGAAGGCCCCCGTGTCCAAATTTTGTATATCAATGGCCTCAGCTTTCCAGGGTGCACTCAACAGCGCGTTACCTCGAAGGGCATTAACATTCTCGCCACCATCCGGGTAGTTTCATTCGCCTGACGCGTTTCTGTGGTCCATTACCACTTCATCAGAGGCGTTCTCCTGCATTTCACTGAAACGAATGTATGACATAATATCGACCACAAAAATATCGCAATACAAAAATATCGCAACAAAAATATCGAGGACAATAATATCGGGATCCTATCTTCATAAAGGTAAGTACAAAAATATCGAAAAAATAATATCATAGTACAAAAATATCGAAATTAAAAATATCGTTTTTTTAAATGTATTAATAATAATGTAAAAATAATGTTAAAATACATATAATTTAACAAATATTAATAAAAACATTAAAACATAATTAAAAAATTAAAAGTAATACATATACATTTAAAATAAATTAAAAATGTAATAATTTCATGTAATTTTATTTTTTTTAATTTCATTTAATTGATTTAAATTAAATTTAAATTTATTTTATTTTTACCCTTTACGCCTGTACCCCAAAAACCCAAAACTGACCCTGAACCCTAAAAATACCCCTTTACCCCAAAAACCCAAAACTGACCCTGAACTCTAAAAATACCCCTTTACCCAAAAACTGAAAACTGACCCTGAACCCTAAAAATACCCCTTTACCCAAGAACTGAAAACTGACCCTGAACCCTAAAAATACCCCTTTACCCAAAAACTGAAAACTGACCCTGAACCCTAAAAATACCCCTTTACCCAAAAACTGAAAACTGACCCTGAACCCTAAAAATACCCCTTTACCCAAAAACTGAAAACTGACCCTGAACCCTAAAAATACCCCTTTACCCAAAAACTGAAAACTGACCCTGAACCCCAAAAATACCCCTTTACCCAAAAACTGAAAACTGACCCTGAACCCTAAAAATACCCCTTTACCCAAAAACTGAAAACTGACCCTGAACCCTAAAAATACCCCTTTACCCAAGAACTGAAAACTGACCCTGAACCCCAAAAATACCCCTTTACCCAAGAACTGAAAACTGACCCTGAACCATAAAAATACTCCTTTACCCAAAATTAATTAACATTATTTAATTACCAATTAATTATTAATTAACAATAACAATAAAGTAAATATATTAGCACATTAGCTATAATTAATTTAATTTACTAATTAATATTAATTTTTCCCAAATAATTAATTAACAATAAAAAAATTATATATATTAAAAAATTAATCTAATTAATGTAATTAACTAATTAATAATAATTAATTACCAATTAATTATTAATTAAAAATATGTACAAAATTATATTAATTAATTAACTAATTAATATTAATTAATTACCAATTAATTATTAAATAAAAATATGTACAAATGTATATTAATTAATTAACTAACTAATATTAATTAATTACCAATTATTTATTATTTAAAAATATCTACAAACATATATTAATTAATTAACTAATTAATATTAATTAATTACCAATTAATTATTAATTAAAAATATTTACAAACATATATTAATTAATTAATTATTATTAAATTACTTCCCACCCTATTCCCCTATAAACCCACAACCCGCTCTAATACTAAAACGCTAAATGTTAACAAAATTACTAATTTTCAAACATACATTTCTAAACATATTTAGCAAACATGTAAACAACAAAATAAAATACATAACACTAAACAACAAAATTTCGATATTACTAACATGCATACCTTAATCTCGATATTCTGTCTGTCGATATTATGGCACATCGATATTCTATACCATCGATATTAAAACATCCATATTATTGTATATCGATATTTTAATTTCGATATTTTGTCTGACTACCCACTGAAACGCGCTTCTTTAACGCATGCTCATTTGTTGATTGCCATATGTGGGACTGACTTAGTTCTTGATTGGACCACACAGCATGCTGGTCTTAGTAGTTCTTTGCGCTCCATTGATTGTTCAGTTAATGCAGATATTGGAGATAGTATTTTAATCCTTAGTAGGATCCGATTCGTGAGAGCGAGTTATTTGACACAGAACGCGCTGTGCTAACAGGAGTGGAAAAGTTCCTCTACCTTAGCCGCTCGATTCTTTGAGCCGGTGCATCCTGCACGGGAAGGCCCCCGTGTCCAAATTTTGTATATCAATGGCCTCAGCTTTCCAGGGTGCACTCAACAGCGCGTTACCTCGAAGGGCATTAACATTCTCGCCACCATCCGGGTAGTTTCATTCGCCTGACGCGTTTCTGTGGTCCATTACCACTTCATCAGAGGCGTTCTCCTGCATTTCACTGAAACGCGCTTCTTTCACGCATGCTCATTTGTTGATTGCCATATGTGGGACTGTTTTAGTTCTTGATTGGACCACACAGCATGCTGGTCTTAGTAGTTCTTTGCGCTCCATTGATTGTTCAGTTAATGCAGATATTGGAGATAGTATTTTAATCCTTAGTAGGATCCGATTCGTGAGAGCGAGTTATTTGACACAGAGCGCGCTGTTCTAACAGGAGTGGAAAAGTTCCTCTACCTTAGCCGCTCGATTCTTTGAGCCGGTGCATCCTGCACGGGAAGGCCCCCGTGTCCAAATTTTGTATATCAATGGCCTCTGCTTTCCAGGGTGCACTCAACAGCGCGTTACCTCGAAGGGCACTAACATTCTCGCCACCATCCGGGTAGTTTCATTCGTCTGACGCGTTTCTGTTTATATATATATATAAATGGTAGGCGCCATTAACTGCATGCATTATATATACAGCCCACGTGGGCTTCTCCTGTGAGTCACAATTTAAGCATGCTGGTGCCTGGAGACTTGAAGCCAAGCAGATTGTTCCCCATCTCGGTTCAGTTTAGGTAACAGTGTCCTTTCTTTTAAACGAATAAAATGCCACAGTGGGTTTCTGAATGAAATCCCCAGTTCTCTTTTTCCATAACTCAGCTGCGCCTAAAGGTCATGAATGTTCAAACCTCTCTGGCCCCATTTTGACTCCATGGTGAGGCATCCTTCTCGGCCAGGCTTCAGAGTATACATCCCAAAAACGTTTGCTCTTAAGCAAGGACGCAACTTCCCAGGTGAGTTGCTTTTCAAAAGCCTTTATTGTTGAAAACCAGCATTTCCAGCTCCAAACATTTAAAAATTCCTGACGCATTACGGAGCCCTGAGGCTCTTTCTTCAGAGGATGACACTGCCAAACTGAAATGCAAGGTAGGCACCATTAACTGCATGCATTATATATACAGCCCACGTGGGCTTCTCATGTGAGTCACAATTACAGCATGCTGGTACCTGTAATTTTGAATCCAAGCAGATTGTTCCCCATCTGGGTTCAGTTTAGGTAACAGTGTCCTTTCTTTTAAACAAATAAAATGCCACAGTTGGTTTTGTAATGAAATCCCCAGTTCTCTTATTCCATAACTCAGCTGCGCCTAAAGGTCATGAATGTTCAAACCTCTCTGGCCCCATTTTGACTCCATGGTGAGGCATCCTTCTCGGCCAGGCTGTCGAGTATAAATCCCAAAAAAGTTTGTCCTGAAGCAAGGACTCAACTTCCCAGCTGAGTTGCTTTTCAAAAGCCTTTATTGTTGAAAACCGGCCTTTTCAGCTCCAAACATTTACAAATTCCTGACGCGTTACAGAGCCCCCAGGTGCCAACCTTGCATTTCAGTTTCGCAGTGTCATCCTCTGAAGAAAGAGCCTGGGGGTTCTGAAACGCTTCAGGATTTGTAAATGTTTGGAGCTGAAAACGCTGGTGTGTCCAAGGCCTGTTACTCAAATGCTGCTAGTGTGTCTGCTGCAAGCAGCCTTTCCAACGGGTCTCAGACCTGCCACTGCAGTGTCTACTCGCAGTTTGTACTGTCACATCGACCATAACCTTCCCTTTTAATACATGTGAGTCACTCCTAAGGTGGGCCCAAGGTACCCCTGTGGGCAGGGTGCAGTGTGTGTGAAAGGTAGGACATGTACTGGTGTGTGTGACATGTCCTTATAGCGAAATACAGTGTATTCATTTTCCACTTTTGAAAGGCAATCTTTCCTATTGCGATACAAAAGGGGATGATGGACGGAGCGTTTGAGCAAATCAAACACTCACCCCCAGTCAACTGATCTGGGTTTAATCGACCACCATTCTTTAGCCCACTCAGCCACCCCATTTCAGACATGGCTATATGCAAATCAGTCTGACCCTGTGCCTCATGGGAACAATACAGCCCGAACTGCCAAGCCATGTCTTCCATGGACCGGAAACAAGCATCCTGGGACCGGTTTCGGATTCATAATCCTCATCAGCCAGGCTATCTTGAATCTAGTGGCCAAGTGAGCAAGGGACCCATGTCTGAACTGGGGTGGCTGAGTGAACTAAAGAATGGTGATGGATTAAACCCAGATCAGTTGACTGGGGGTGAGTGTTTGATTTGTTCAAACGCTCCGTCCATCATCCCCTTTTGTATCGCTTTGTTCGCCCTAAGTGTGGCAGGGTATGCTCAGACGTGAGTCCCTTGTTCACTTGGCCACTGGATTCAAGATAGCCTGGCTGATGAGGATTATGAATCCGAAACCGGTCCCAGGATGCTTGTTTCTGGTCCAGGGAAGACATGGCTTGGCAGTTCGGGCTGGACTGTTCCCACAAGGCACAGGGTCAGACTGATTTGCATATAGCCATGTCTGAACTGGGGTGGCTGAGTGAACTAAAGAATGGTGATGGATTAAACCCAGATCAGTTGACTGGGGGTGAGTGTTTGATTTGTTCAAACGCTCCGTCCATCATCCCCTTTTGTAATCTTTCCTATTGGACAGAATGGGAGTTTATTTAGAGCATCTTATAAGTATGGACATTATGCTTCAATTGTGACTTCAAACCACTACAGTACACAGAGTCCTTTATTATTTTATTATCATGTATGATGTTTGTGTCACCAACATGTTGGAGTAATAATCTGTACTGTACAGTGATCTTTGTTGAAGTGCGACGCCCAATATTTTCCTTTTGTTAACTTTGCCAATTTAGAATTACAAGCTACGTGCTCTTAGTATCAATTAGAGACCCTCTTCTGCGAGTTGTACCAGTGTATTTATTGTTTTCTTGTAATCTTCACTATAGTAACTTTCTACAACATCTACACATTTTTGATCTAACATTTATGCGCAGGCTGGCCAATGATATCGGTTCTTTTCAAACCGCATTCTATTTTCCCTTTTGTTGGTAAGACACGCGATGCTCTGACACGTTCTGATCAGCATCCAGCGTCTGCTGGTCTACGTAATACACACGGTTGTGGAGATGAGCTGCTTTATTTAAATCACAGTCGGGGCAGCGCTCAGGTTCCTTTCCTTAGTGTTTCTGGATGAGCGCCTCCCGTACCCCCCTGGAGTCATCTTTTAGGCTATGCCTAATTTGCTGTTTCTGCCTTCTTTTGTTTTTTTAAATGTAGAGTTTGCACCGTTGGGCTGCCTGATGACCCCACAGCATCCCCGTATTTAGCGGTGAGTGAGTCTTTCTGTCTTTTCACTTTTTGAGCTTTGACCAATGTGCTATGTCAATAATAAGCACCAGCACCTGAACCTGCACTGCTGGGTCGGTATTTATAACCACATTCCTTTTATCTTTATTCCTAGACTGCGCATCCAACAAGCTTTGTTTTGTAACCTGAGGAACCACACAGGTGTTCCGTTTTCTGGCTCATGGTGTGATGAATCTTTGAAACCTTGCCTTAGGGATTTCAGACTCCATTGCTTTCGTTTTTTGTCCTCCTTTTTTTCCAGATGATTTAACGGAGGGATCGAACCAAGTATTCTGGTTCTGACCAAGCGTGAACTTGGAAGAGACATGACATGTGCATTTCTGCTTTAAGTAAGTGGCCTTATTTCCCTGCATGCCCTAGCCAGCCACAACCCCACCCCAACGGTGATGGGTGGCTTAAATTAAACTGCACCTTACTCTTGCAGGTGCCATTCTTCCGCTCTCGTCTTTTTGGAGCCTGACCTCCCTACATATTTCTAACCAGCCCTCGGTGTGGGGTTGTTCGTGGCAATTCAAGGGATTTTTGCCTTTCTTCAATTTTTCTTTTATAACTGTTCCGTCGCTTGGAGATTAAAGCTATTTTTATACTTCATTTTTAGGTGCCCCCCTCCCTGTTCACCACAGTCCCGAGGAAGACCCCTTTGTAAGGAATTCAGGAACCTACATCCTTTTGGGGGTCGAAACGTCAACACTTTATATCTTGCCAGCATAACCAACAGTGATTGTTTCACTGTGTTATTCCTCTTTGTCATGGCTATATAATAATTCTTGGACAGTGTTATGAAGTTTTAGGCAGAAGGATGAGCCACTGTTTCATGTAAATCAGAATATGTGATTTTCACAATACTCTGTCCCTTTATGTACACCTTTTATCCTCCCTTAAATCACCCAACTCTCCCAGCACTATCTCCCTTTTTCCTTCTGGACACTTACTGTTTTTAAAGTGTTCTTATTCATCATTTGCCTAAACAATATGGGTTGTTCAGTGTGAATAAATACACTGTTTCACTAAACACACAACATGGTCGTTTTGAATATGTTTTCCAATCTCTGTTTATATTATGTTTGTTGTTGAATATTTGCTTACTGGGACCACTTTGCACTGTACTGTTCTATACCCAGGTCCCAGTGACATTTGGGTTTACCCTTTCACGTAACAAAGTCTACAATAACGGAGGGGCCGCAGTGAGAAACTGATGTATCACCTCCCCGCACAGTAAGAAACAGATGCATCACCTCCTCTTCAGTAAGGAACTGATGCATCACTTTCCCTGTGTGGCAGTAAGGAATCGATGCATCACCTCCCCTGGAGGAAGGAACCAATGCATCACCTTCCCTGTGCATAAGGAACCAATGCATCACCTTCCCTAAGGCTGTTTTTGTTTATGATTTTGATGCATCCAAGGTACTTTGTGTTGAAAGTACTGCATCTATAGTTTGATATGAACAGAACTGTTTTTACCTTTTAAAAGTCATATCTTGATAATTGCATGTTGGATATTTTTTATTTTTGGTCATGTTTAATTTAGATAAAGATTACTCATTTCTCTCAACTGGTGTGGGTCCATTTGTAATGGTTTAAAGTATTACTGTTTGTGTGCACAAAACTTTACAAACTGCCTCTGAGATAAGCCTGTTGGCTCATGCCAATCTACCTAGGGAATGAGTAGGGGTTGCCTAAGGGCGTAACTCCTTTACCCTGACTGGAAGCAAGGGCCTCTACTTGGACAAAGGTGCAAATCATTGCCAACGAGAGACCCCCATTTCTAACAAACTGCCTTTTTCAATCACTCGTTTCGGCAGTACAACTGCCTTTTTCAATCTTGATTGAAAAGGGCAGTTGTACTGCTGAAACACATCTCTTGTATGTTCCTGTGTCCGGGGAGAGCTGATTCAATGAACAGGTTATACTCCCCTGTCTTTACAGGAAAGTTATATTTCAGCTCAGATTTCACTCAAACAAAACCAGTGAAATTCAGCAGTTATAGTTACCTGAGCTGTAACTATAACTTACGCCCCCACAAGGCACTGCTTATCACCTCACATATTACATCACGGATGACATGTTCAGTGACATCACTGATGACATCTCAAATGAGAGTTTTCTACATTCTATTTCCTAACTAAAACGTCCCTGTTACCTTTGCTTTTTCAGTGAATATCTATGTTTTTTTAATGTTGTTTCCTAACTACAATGACTATGGTGGTAAGTGGGCAGTGGCAGTGTCCCTACCGCTTTTTTAACTGCGCTACCGGCGTGTTTGTGAGTGAGACTAATACGCTGACACAGCGCTTGTGATCACTTTTACTTTATTTTAAAACTTACTGTACTTTGGTGTGGAGGAGAGCGGGTCGCGGTACCCGCGCTGCTTATATCGCGCTATAGCAGGATTTGCATGACAGGACTGGCTGCTTTTCCATAGGCTGTTCTGCTGAGGCATTCGGAAAGCAGACAGACAGCCGCATTATCCAATTAGAAGGCACTGGACTCGCCCTTCCCTCCCGCCTCGTTCTGACGCCGGTGGTTAGCGCCGTTTGTGCAGAGGGCGTGGAGGGTCCGAGCCAGCTGCTTCCTGGAGTCCACCTGCAGCGCTCTAGTTGTTGGACGCTGGGGGGGATATAAGGCACCAGAACTTGCAGTTTTTTGTGGGAAGTGGGCAGTGGCAGTGTCCCTACCGCTTTTTTAACTGCGCTACCGGCGTGTTTGTGAGTGAGACTAATACGCTGACACAGCGCTTGTGATCACTTTTACTTTATTTTAAAACTTACTGTACTTTGGTGTGGAGGAGAGCGGGTCGCGGTACCCGCGCTGCTTATATCGCGCTATAGCAGGATTTGCATGACAGGACTGGCTGCTTTTCCATAGGCTGTTCTGCTGAGGCATTCGGAAAGCAGACAGACAGCCGCATTATCCAATTAGAAGGCAGTGGACTCGCCCTTCCCTTCCGCCTCGTTCTGACGCCGGTGGTTAGCGCCGTTTGTGCAGAGGGCGTGGAGGGTCCGAGCCAGCTGCTTCCTGGAGTCCACCTGCAGCACTCTAGTTGTTGGACGCTGGGGGGGATATAAGGCACCAGAACTTGCAGTTTTTTGTGGTAAGTGGGCAGTGGCAGTGTCCCTACCGCTTTTTTAACTGCGCTACCGGCGTGTTTGTGAGTGAGACTAATACGCTGACACAGCACTTGTGATCACTTTTACTTTATTTTAAAACTTACTGTACTTTGGTGTGGAGGAGAGCGGGTCGCGGTACCCGCGCTGCTTATATCGCGCTATAGCAGGATTTGCATGACAGGACTGGCTGCTTTTCCATAGGCTGTTCTGCTGAGGCATTCGGAAAGCAGACAGACAGCCGCATTATCCAATTAGAAGGCACTGGACTCGCCCTTCCCTCCCGCCTCGTTCTGACGCCGGTGGTTAGCGCCGTTTGTGCAGAGGGCGTGGAGGGTCCGAGCCAGCTGCTTCCTGGAGTCCACCTGCAGCGCTCTAGTTGTTGGACGCTGGGGGGGATATAAGGCACCAGAACTTGCAGTTTTTTGTGGTAAGTGGGCAGTGGCAGTGTCCCTACCGCTTTTTTAACTGCTCTACCGGCGTGTTTGTGAGTGAGACTAATACGCTGACACAGCGCTTGTGATCACTTTTACTTTATTTTAAAACTTACTGTACTTTGGTGTGGAGGAGAGCGGGTCGCGGTACCCGCGCTGCTTATATCGCGCTATAGCAGGATTTGCATGACAGGACTGGCTGCTTTTCCATAGGCTGTTCTGCTGAGGCATTCGGAAAGCAGACAGACAGCCGCATTATCCAATTAGAAGGCACTGGACTCGCCCTTCCCTCCCGCCTCGTTCTGACGCCGGTGGTTAGCGCCGTTTGTGCAGAGGGCGTGGAGGGTCCGAGCCAGCTGCTTCCTGGAGTCCACCTGCAGCGTTCTAGTTGTTGGACGCTGGGAGGGATATAAGGCACCAGAACTTGCAGTTTTTTGTGGTAAGTGGGCAGTGGCAGTGTCCCTACCGCTTTTTTAACTGCGCTACCGGCGTGTTTGTGAGTGAGACTAATACGCTGACACAGCGCTTGTGATCACTTTTACTTTATTTTAAAACTTACTGTACTTTGGTGTGGAGGAGAGCGGGTCGCGGTACCCGCGCTGCTTATATCGCGCTATAGCAGGATTTGCATGACAGGACTGGCTGCTTTTCCATAGGCTGTTCTGCTGAGGCATTCGGAAAGAAGACAGACAGCCGCATTATCCAATTAGAAGGCACTGGACTCGCCCTTCCCTCCCGCCTCGTTCTGACGCCGGTGGTTAGCGCCGTTTGTGCAGAGGGCATGGAGGGTCCGAGCCAGCTGCTTCCTGGAGTCCACCTGCAGCGCTCTAGTTGTTGGACGCTGGGGGGGATATAAGGCGGATGTGTACCCGGCAGCGCAGCGGACGCGACGAAGGCGCGCCGGAGTTGCGCCTGAGTTAAGCCCGTCTGCGCCCGTCCGCGGCCGACTGCGGCCCAGGGCCAGAACCCCTGGCCCTCCCGCAGCCCATATCTGTTGGAGCCGAGAGGATCTACTTCTCCATCGTCATGAGTATGTGGGGTCTTGCTTACATAGCATGGAGGTAGGAAATAACGTGGCCTGCAACTACTGTGGCTTTGCCTTCTATACAGGGGAAGCGAAAGTTAGTGCCCAACACTCGCTGACATGCGGCTTGCTGAACGTACGCTCCCTACGTAAGCACTGCCTCGATATTCATGACCTACTCAGCGGGCTGCAATGGGATCTACTTTTCCTTACGGAAACGTGGTTAGATCAAGATTCCATGCCAGAAATTATCGAGGCAATTCCAGAGGGCTACTGTCTTCAAAGATTGGACAGAATAAAAGGGAGAGGGGGGGGCATAGCCATAGTCGCTAAACTGGATTACCAATGTCAGCTGGCACTACTAACATTGAGGGTAGTGAAGCCGGTGCCTTCTCTATCTCGATAAATGGCAACCTTACTGTGAAAGGCCTTTTGATCTACCGGCCCCCGGGCCCCTCTTCAGCCTTTATTGATAAGTTAGTGGAGGACGTTACAGAAGCTGCACTTAGCACGGATAAATATCTAGTCCTGGGCGATCTAAATCTACACCTAGACACCCCCACAGACAAGGCAGCAAATGATCTCTGTCTGACTATGGCAAGTCTGCAGTTTGCACAGAAGGTACAAGTTCCTACCCACAAGATGGGCCACCTTCTTGATCCACTTTTTGCTAACTGGAACCAGGTGGACGCCCAGACTCCTATCCCTATCCCATGGTCCGACCACCATCTTATTCCTTTTACCATTGGGACTCAGGGACCTGGTCAGGCCGACCCTCCTGCTGACAAACACCCTAGGCGGAGATAGGTGGCGTTCTCCCAAGCTCTCTTTAACCAGGCGCTAATTGCTAAGGACCATCTCGGTGGTGTGGGGGTGGAAGAAATCAATTCCAGCCTAGATCAGCGCATCACGGAGGCTCTGGACCTGGTGGCTCCACTTGGTGCGGCCAAAATGGGGGGCAGAGTTATGAGATCAGCTCCCTGGTTCAATGAGGACATGCGGGTGGCCAAAGCAGCTTGCAAACGGGCAGAGAGGCAATGGAGGATTGCCTATTCAACTCCCGCCAAAGCAGAATACATAGATTGCAGGCGGAACTATCACAAGCTACTCAGAAAGGGCAAATCAATGTACTTCTGCACTAAGATCGCTGAAGCTGAACAGTCCACCAAGGAACTCTTCTCTATTTACAAATCCATTGCAATAGGGAAGCCCGCTGTGATGCCCACGAAACTCTGCACTACTGAGGGCTGCGACCGTATTGCAGATTTCTTTGCCAACAAAGTTATCAATATCTATAACTCCTTTCCTCAGCAGGCAAACACCAACAGCCCCCCACACTGGAAGGTTACCAAACCCATAGGAGAACGACAGCTTACCACCTTCGCCACTCCCACGACTGAAGAACTGATCCGCATTTGCGGGTCAATAAAATCAGGTTCCCCAAGAGACCCGACGACGCCTAGTCGACTCAGGGGTAGCCTGCAAATACTTGAACCCCATGTCCGCCTCTTACTTGACACCTCCTTTAAATCTCAGAGTGTCCCTAAAGCCTGGAAGCAAGCTATTGTTTTACCCCTACAGAAAAAAGCCAATGTTAATTTTGATAAACTTGATAACCTCCGCCCTATCTCCCTCCTGCCTTACATGGCTAAAGTGGTGGAAAAAATAGCCAATATCCAACTCATGCAGCACGTGGAGGAGGCGTCGCTGCTCCACGACTCGCAATTTGGCTTCCGCCCCCGTCATTCGACGGAATCGGCGCTGCTTGTGGCGGTTGAGGCACTGCAACAGGGCGTGGATGAGGGCCACACTATGGCTCTGATCTTGCTTGACTTAAGCGCAGCATTCGACACTGTAGCACATTCCGCCTTGCTACAGTGTCTGAGTGGAGGAGGGGTTGCAGGCGCTGCGCTGGGCTGGATCAGGTCTTTCCTGTCTGACAGGTGTTTCCAGGTCAGGCTGGGCGAGTGCTATTCGAGGGAGATCAAGTTGGGCCAGGGCGTGCCTCAGGGTTCGTCCCTGAGCCCAACCTTATTTAATATCTATGTCTCCCCCCTAGCGGCCATCGTGGAGGGTCACGGCCTCCGCCTGGTGTCGTATGCCGACGACACACAGCTGGTCGTCTCCCTATCGCGTGCACCCGGTCTTGCAGCGGACATCTTCAGGAATTGCATGCAAGATCTTGCAACGTGGATGTCCGCTAACTGTTTAAAACTGAACGGTAGCAAGACCGAGGTGCTCGTGGTGGGGGGAGGGCCCTCTGCTTGGTCGTCGGCATGGTGGCCGCCCTGTCTGGGTGAGGTCCCTGCTCCTTGTCAGGAGGCCAGGAACCTCGGCGTGTGGCTGGACAGAGACCTGGCTTTTGGTCCCCAGGTCAGCCGGGTGACGGGGATGTGCTTCGGGGTCCTAAGAGCTTTAAGGAAAGTCTTAGATCTGCTTCCCATTTCTGCTCGAAGGACGCTGGTGCACGCCCTGGTCACCTCGCGACTTGACTATGGGAATCTGCTCTACCTGGGGGCCACGAAAAAGGTCATGGGCCGCCTTCAAGTCCTCCAAAACGCCGCGGCACGGCTTGTACTCAGGCTCCCTAGGAGATCACCATCAATTCCTGCTCTTCAAGCCCTCCACTGGCTTCCTATGGAGAAGAGGGTTGAGTTTAAAGCCCTCTCCACTTGTCATCGTATCTTGAGCGGTAAAGCCCCTGTACCGCTTCAGAATCTGGTGACCCATTACGAGCCTACCCGTAAGTTACGGTCTTCTCAGACCGGACTGTTGACGGTTCCCAGGGTAAGGAAGGCCCGTATGGGAGGGAGATATTTTAGATTTCTCGCTCCCAGATGTTGGAATATCTTGCCTCCAGAACTACGTCTTGAACCATCTGAAACCCTGTTCAGGAAAAAGCTCAAAACTCACCTTTTCAGCAGGTAACTTTTTATGGGAGGGAGGGCGGTCATTTCTCACTTACTACAGCGCGGGGACACGCCAGTGGCGTCACCAGGCGCTTTACAAATGCCCAAAATAGAAATAGAAAATATACACACAAAGGAGATTAGAGGGTACATAGAAACAGGTCGCCCCCCACTCACAGAGTCCAACACAAGAAAAGACCTGTTCTGTCAAATGAATGAACTGCTACATGTGTCCACCATGGATTTACAGTCACACAATTTTGTATGACAGGACAGCAGATGGATGTATCCCGTCTGTTCTAAGGTGACTTCAATCACTTGGTATTCTTAAAACCTGATGCATCTGCTGTCTCTCACTGTGTATCCCTCCCCCAATTATGAAGAGAGGGAAAATAGTGTAAAGAATAATGTACACGCAATGTGAAAATAATGTGAAACGTGTGAGGGAATGTAGTGCATGCGTTTTAAGTGACAAGTCGCAAGTTAATGTACCCTCTCCTGTTACACAAGTGGCCAGCACTGTGGTGCAATGGCACAAATTGGTGTTAGGTTTGTCCCGTCCCTGTGGGGTCCTGGGTAGGTCACCTAAACATGCATTGGTGTTGATTAATTACAGGCCCAAGTGGACTGAGATAAAGTTTATCAATAGTGTCAACTCGAGGGTGGTTAGTGATTTTTTCTAGGACATTTTCATCAGGGATGGCTTTCTAGAAGAATTAGTAACAGACAATAGTAGCCAATTGGTGTCTAAGGAGATCTGTGATTTTTTTTATCAAGTGAGATTAAACATATGAGAACTTCTTTGTGCCATCTTTGTAGCAATGGCCCTGTGGAGAGTGTGTATCAGATTCTGAAGGGCCAGTCTCAATTAGTTATAATCAAAGGTGTACATTGGGAAAGAGTAGATATGTTATGGGCAATGAGAACCACCCCAAACACTATCACAGGAATATCTCCCTTTTCCTTGGTAAGTAGGAGAGTTGTCTGTACACGTTTAAACAAGGAGTGGATGAAAAGGGAGAATCTGGATGGTCACAAGATAGGAAGCGTGTTGGATGTGCGAAGCTGTGTACATGAGCTGTATGGTTTTAAAAGGGGTGGACAGAATGACAGAATGGTTTGCTTTCAAGCTGGTGACTTTGTGAGGGTGCAGATTCCTTGTCACATTTGCAAAGGACATTTCAAGCTGTCTCCGTCGGTTTTGGTGAAAGAAGTGAAAGACCATGTGGTGTTTCTGGGGGATGGAAAAGTTTAGAACAAGAGTAAGGCGGTTGTTGTACCCAGGCCCAAACCTGAGTATGTTAGTGAAAATATGAGGGTTGAATGGCCCAAGAAATCAACAGAATCTACGATTATGTGTGGACTTTAGCCTGGTTCAATGAGAAGGAAATGTGTTCCCAAAAAATTCAATGATTTTGTGATGTAGGATGTTTCATGTCTTATGATGAGTTTTCCTCCATTTCTGTACCTTTTGAAGGGAATTTTCTATATATCTATTATTCCTTTATGGTTGAGTTTTCACTATAATTGCTTTATATTTTATGTGGAATGTTTCATGCATATGTTATTTCTTTTTATTGTTACTATGTGTATTATGTGCTAAACTGTATATGGATAGTTATCGTACGTTTTGCACATTTTGTTCCCAGTTGTAATATTTTAGAGTTTGTGCTTATTTTGTTCCTTTCTGTTTGTAAGTATTTTGTAGGGAGAGGGATATGTTGGGTTATGTCTTCATTCCAATTAAATAAATTAATAATTTTCCCTCATCATCGCCCATCGAAATCCCCCCACTCGTCTCAACCTATGCATTGTCTGACATTGATGAGCGTAAACTATATGTAATACCGATGCATGCCATTAAATTGGTTATTGCTAGCGCCTCAATTACTTCACATGGAGACGGCAAAAGCTCTAGTATGAACGTGGAGTAGAAGAAACAGTACTGTTATTATTAGTAGTCATAGATGCAGTGCTGTTATGCATATTATTCTAGAAATCACGTTGCCTTCCAAGGTAAAGCCAAACAATTCATCTCCTTGTGCTGGATCACAAATATAAACACAGGTAGTGTGTGTAACTATATTAGAGCGAGACGGTCAAAGTCCAGCTGCAGCAGGAATTAACCTCATGAGAAGCGTTTAGAGAAGAGAAAACATTAGTACACAGGCGGAGAGGCTGCAACAAAGGTGCCTTTAATTATACATTTGTGCAAACACATTAACGATAAAACATCATTTCCCGAAAAGGAACCCGATTAGGGTCAGACGGGGTCAAAAGGAGGCGGCCCTGTGGTGTTATTGCTTTGCATGTAACCCAGGGAATCCTGCGCGTGACGCAGTGCTAGTGCAGGGCCCGCCACTTTGTATTCCTGAACTGTTGCTTTTATGCATCTCTAATGGAAGTGGCGAGTCTGCGGTGTTTACCTTAAACTGCTTAGACGCTGAGAAGTGAAGGTAACATCAATAATTGCCTAATAGGTTGTGCAAAATGGGAACTTCTGTCTCTGTTTCATCCGCGCAGTAGCAGCAGTTGAAAAAGAGAGGAAAAATCGCCTGGTCATGGCCCAGAAATACAGCCAAGCAATGCTGCACTGGTCGGCAGACTTATTAGACTTACCTACCCTGTCTGGGAAACCTGCTTCTCCAGAAATAATGCGACAGAAAGCGTGAAATGCACACGTCTAATCTTTTATCTGATTCAAACACACTGGCACAATAGGTGAACATTGTACGGCGTTTCATACAATTCTACAATTGTTAATACTTACGCCAATTGATGTTCAAATTAGAAAGGAAAGAAGGGCCTTTTAGGTTGGTGTTAAGGCTTGCAGAGGTAGGGATGTCAGCGCTCTAACCCTCTTATGGTGTGAGCTGGTTTATGTGTTTTTCCCAGCAATGTAAATACAGTATGATTCTGCATTTCTCCGTTGAGTATGAGGGATACCATGTTGGGTTACAGTTATCACACTCGATTTTTTGCACATTTTTCAAATTTTACCAGTTTTCCAAACAACAATTTCAGCAGCTATTAGCTGGAGTAATGAACGGGAAAAAATAATGGATGCAGTATCATCACAAAACTTACAATTGAGGGGTCGGCAAGCACACTGCTTGAATAAGACGAGGTGAAAGGCTTTTGGCGAATGGCTTTAGTAAGGAAGTACAAAGAAGAGCAATGCCCCCATTTTTAATTGGACGATGGTGTGAGGAAAAATATATATCTCAGATTTCTACATTATTTCCCTACCACCAAAGCCCTGACTTTGAGTATGGATCCAGTAAATAACAATACGATGGGACACAGTATATACTACATGTAATAATTACCTCCTATTCCAAGTTTTGCCTTGGAAATGTAGGATGTGATAGCACTTAATTGGACAAGAATCAATTTTTACCATACTCATTTCCCCTGATGAATATCAGCAGGATTGATCTGCTAAAAGTTATGAAGGTAACATTATGAGGGCGCAGTGTTCACTGCAAACTTCAGAATTTCGACCCCTATGCAAGGTATTGAATGCACATGGTTCGGAATTTCACACCACACTTATAATCGGGGCACTAACATGAAAATAATTTTATTGTTTTCTATAAGAAAGAAGATATGCCTGCTTAGTAATTTTCCAAAGCTACCGATGCTCCAGCTTTTAAATTTTTTTTAATTTTTTGATATAATATGTTATGATGGAGTGTTATCTTAGCACAGGGTTTTTACAGATTACTAAAAAAAAAAATGAGACTCCTCCTTTCCGAACGAAACACATCTTGGCGATATAAACAAAGAGTCCTAAAGGTGTACCCAAACAATCTTGATATATTTATTAAATACAACAGGCACTTCTTGTTAGGGTGCGCTTGGGTACTGTGTTGGCATGTTTGGGAATGTCACCTCAACTACCAGCCACAGAAGCTGGTTTACGATAGTGGGCCTCTATTAATGGAAAAGCCACTTTTTTACCTTCATGCCATAATGGGCAGCAAGAGTTGACAGCTTATAGGTTTGCTTTTCCAAATTCATCATTGTATTTATCAAATTCAGAATACAGCTCTTACTACACCAGCTGAGTATATTGGACATTCCAGTGGAGTTCACCTGCGCTATGGCCCTGTTACTTTCTGAAACAAGTGTTCAAGTAGTTGACAGAATCCAGAAAACTGCCTATGAACCACTACATAGGGGTGATGTTAAAGAAACGCTACTTCATCCTTCATCCCTATTTAATCTCATTCTAAGGCTTTAATCTTCTATATTAAATGTTGGGAATTTAGAGCAACTTAAATGCAATAGCTGGTCAGTTGCTCTCATTTTGTATGTGGATGATGCATTATTTCTATACACTGTCCCTTATCTGTGTCATTCTCAGATCAATTTACAAGTCACTTATACAACAATGACCTCACGCTAACAAAGGGAGAAACAGCGATATGATATTTTGGCTTTTTTCAGAAGAAAATGTGGCAATATGGGCGAGAGACATATTTTCTCTTAATATAAATACCGTTTTGAGACAGCTCTGCTTTAACAAATCGTTTTTTCTCAAGTGCAGGAAGGCAGAATGTTAAGTTATGTCTGTAAAGGTCACAGTCTCGATGGGAATCGTGACGGAGCTTTCAGAAGGGACAAAAAGTGACCCTCAAAAATGAAGGTTTCTGTGAATAATCCCTTCCTCGCCTTTGTCTTGTGGGCTCAGACACCAAGGCCGGCCTCAGACAAAATGAATTTAGTATGTGTGCATGTGGTGATTTGGTTTAGAATCTAAGGTGAAGTTATTTAATATCGTTGCAGGCTTGTTAGGTCTCTAACTCTGCTTTTCCTTTCCGAAAAGGCATGGTAATAGTGAGGGTAATGAACTTGAGTGCTTGTTTTAGCCTGCTGCTACCACTTTGAGTGTCTCAACTGCCTGCTACTTGATGTTGTCCAAAGTGCCTTGTGAAATTGCCAGCACTGACCTGGTTTTGTATGACAAGGTTATGGTGTCTGCTGTTATCCCATGACTATTATTCTTTGAAATGTGCTTTTTTTTCGTGAAAATGCATGAATAGGTGAAGATTAGTATGCAAAAAGAATGCTGATCCCAGATATCTAGTTCGCTCAAGTATGGCATGTGTTTCCGTTTAAAAGCATACCTTGATAATAAATCGATTTGTTACATCTACAACTCTAATCTTTTTGGTTTAAAGCAGAAAACGCAGGCACATTCGGTTGTGGGTGCTACTGAGGTTTGAGCTACAGTTTCTGTTTCAGCCTGCTGCCTCTCCACAAACTTCCCTACTTGCTTCTTCTTCACTAAATGACCTGGTAGCATACAATGACTTGCGTTTGGATGGTAAGATTAAATCACAGGTGTGTTGTGTCATTAAATGAGTGTTTCCCTTCTGAAAATGCATGTTTATTCGGCCTTAATGCCCGAGGCACAAACAAAAATGTCACTCAACAGGGCCTTTTTCCAAAGTCTTGCTCTTCTATACTGGAATATTGTGAGTTACGCACCTTTTTATAGAAGCACCGTATCTTCATAACGCTTACTTTTGACGAAATGCTGAATACGCTGCATATACAACGAACACAATACACATTTTGCCCAGGAGAAAAAAGCTCTTGCAGTATCTTCGAGATTCAGGTGCGCAGGTCATTATTCTCCAGGAGACACACATGACAGAACCCGAGATGCTTTCCCTAACAAAAAGCAACGGATGGATAGACCTTTGTGTTGCTACAACCCAGACCATGAATATTAGAGGAGTAGCGGTTCTAATTAAAAAAATCATTAAAAGTTCGGTTGGTCTCCAAGTTGGTAGACTCTTCAGGTAAATGGGTGATTGTTACTGCGATTATTGCAGGTACATCTGTAACAATAGTGGGTTATTATGGCCCAAACCATGACGATCCCTCGGTCCTTAATCCATCTTTTCACATTACTGCTCGACGGTCCGATTATTTTTGCAGGTGATTTCAATATTGTGTTAGATCCCATTTTGGATAAATCAACGAATAGTCGTGCGCAAATAGCCTCTAAAACCAGGTCTTTTTTATTAAAAAGCATGAGACAGTATGGATTTTTTGGACATATGGAGAGTTAGGTCAGGTCAGCAACAAGGGGTTTCTTTTCACAATCATAAATATTGCCACAAATCAAGTATTGATTTCATTCTGGTCAGTCAGTCTTTGAAGAGTGTTGTAAAATCGATCAACTATTTCCCTATACACCTATCAGATCATTCTTCAGTTTCTTTAAGATTGGAAGGTTTGTCTAAGGTCTCTCCTAGGACGTGGTCATTTGACCGCTCTCGCTTGTTGGAACTTGAAGTGATCGCATTCCTATTAAATGAATCGGAATCCTTTATGAAGGTGAACCTAGGCTCAGCTTCACTAGGCTCTGTATGGGATGCATATAAAGCTTCTCTAAGGGGGACAACTAACCAGTAGGGGCACATATAAGAAGAAAAGATAAATAGAAGAGCTTGCCGCTAAAGAGGCGGAAATTGAAAGAATACGAAGGGAAATAGAGTTACACCTAGACGCTCCCGCTAACATCCGTCAGGATCTACAACATGAGCTGTTGAGAGCAAAAGGGCACTTGGACTCAGTACTGAATACTCGAATTATGCTCAGGTGGGAGGCCAGTAAAATTGCCCATTTCGAGTATGGCGAAGGGGCAGGCAAACTCCTAGCCTGGAAGTTGAAGACTGATCAAGTGCGGAACAACATCAGTTTGATTATCCAGGATAATGTGGAATATACATCTGATGAGGATATCCGGAGGCTTCTTAGAATGTTCTTCCAAGAAATCTATAGGGAGAGCAAAGTCATAAAGCCGAATCCTATTGATGGCTGGTTGAGTGAAATTCAACTTCCCTCATTAACCTTGGATCAGCGGGACTGGTTAGATCGAACTATCACACAAGAAGAGGTGAAAATGGCTATTAAGCTTATTAAGAAAGGTAAAGCGGCAGGCCCGGATGGCCTGCCTGCCGAGATTAATAAGGCTTTAGAATCGGTTCTTGTCCCTAGTCTATCCACATTATTTAACCAGATTCTCCAAGATGGGATGTCACCTCCAGGTCCATGGGATAAAGCCTCGATAACTCTGATGCTAAAGCCAGGTAAACCGGCATCAAAGTGTGGGTCATATAGACCAATTTCGATATTAAATGTTGATTACTAAATCTTTGCTTCTGTGATGGCAAATAGATTGGGGTCAGGGGCGGGAGACATCCTACATCAGGACCAAAAGGGGTTTGTTAAGAAGGGGCGCTAGAGGGCGCACATGCAGAATGGCCGCACTTGAGTGAGGCTCCTGCAGCCTGGACAGAAAATCCGGCATTTATCCTGTATAACCAACTCCAAACCCGGTTACAAGCGCGCACGTGTGTAGAGGATACTGTACTTCAGACTCGGTGAAAGTTTGGCAGGCTGAAGTTGGAGGCAGTGAAGTCGCGGGCCGGAAGCTGAACCGGAGCCTGGAAGAGCGCGGCGCGCGGACCCGTGGACTACGACAGCCCCAGGCCTCTCACGAGGCACATAGGCCTCAAGAGAGGGAATGCCGCTAGTGTGCCCGCCCTCCCACCCGGATACGCCATAGAGATTCGTAGGGCGCCGAGACGGGACGGGCGGCTGCCAGTTAATATCTGAGGCACCAGCGGAGCGCCTGCAAAACATTCAGCTGTGGGGCGATATACCGCATTGAGAGACCGGGGACTGGCTGTGAACCGTGTTAACTGCTGAAGAGATGCTGCCGGGCCGGGTAGCGGACGCCATAACAACGAGAGGTGCGGCGACATTAGGGACCGGGAACGAGCGCCGGAGCACAAAGTGGGAGGCGGGACCCTCCCTCTGCCCCTACACTTGCAAACCTGATTGTAACTGCCAGGAGAGGCCGGACTGCACGAAACGCGACTGGCCGCTGTGCCGCCCAGTCTCCAAGCCGCCGTCCGTTTGGGTGCAGCTGGAACCAAGACTCGGCTGAAGGCGAGGAAACTCTCGGAGCGGCCTGCAAGCGTACTGGAACTCCGGCTTAAAAAGAACCGACATAACTACCGGACCTCGCCGGAGTGCGGACCGCAACGCGGTACATCATGCCAGGCCACGGCTAGACACGAGAGCTATAGGCCGCATAGAAGACAGCCCTGTTTGTCCGTCCTGCCAACACCAGCGGTGCGAAAAGGGGGTACACTGGCCTCAGGAGACGGTTTGTACTCACGCTGGAGACTGCCCGTCACACCCGTGATGCATCCTGCTGATCACCCCATGTAAGAAAAGGCACCAAGTTGAGCAGCTGGGGCACAACCTATAATTGGTATAACAGCAATTGGAAACTCGCGAGCATACACAGCAAGACAAGAGCAAGCAGGTGGAACAAGACTAACAGAGGGGGTCCCGAGCTAAGCACACCAGGTCAGTCCCAGTCCCTAAGCGGGCAGACGGCAACGTGACAGGGAACCCGCAAACATAAGTGCAGCAGAGGGTGGCGCAGCGAAACTGTAGAGAACTACCCCAATGCTAAACTATACGGGAGCACCCCGAGAGCATAGACCATCGGGCCGCGACTGGAGAGGTATATGGTGAGAAACTGCGCAGAGAACAGGCACCAGGCAACAGCGCACTTACACCATGATATCTCGTGCATGCATGCAGGCGTGCCCAATGCCGTACGCATAACCACAGATACGCGGAGAGGTCCTGCGTGCGACTGTGAATAGCTACGATACACGTAGGAAATTTACAACGCCTGCAAGAGTGCTCCCCCAACATAGTGCGAGAAACTTCCACTCCAGAAGACCCTGAGCCATACCGCGCGGCCATACTGGAGGTGGCATCGGAGCACTGGACTGGAGCGCTCCAGGCCAACCTCTACGAGTCTACGGGCAGCCGCAACGCGCCACTGATCAGTCTGCTCAAACTCTACAGGGCCACAATCACCGTTCCGAAGACGCGATCATCCTACCGCCGAGGGTCACGACCGAGCGACAAAGCGCCCATGAGAAGAGGATCCAGCTCCTCCCAGGAAAAAAGTACTAACCGTACAACACCTGGAGCTTCAGGTACTAGTAGCAGCACCACTATGGGTAGAACGGATAATCGTCAATCGAAGCTCACCTTCGAATCCACAACTGCAAAAAAAGGGCTGAAACCAACATCAGAAACTGGTGGACCAAGTAGTCCGGCGGCAACAGGAACAGCACCAAGCTCTTCATGTATGGATATACAGCAGATAGTGCAAGAAATGAGGCAAGGATTTGCCACTGTTGTGGACTAAGTATGGGTGAATTTTGCGAATTCGCAATTCGCGAAATTGCGTATTTACGGATTCGCAATCCGCAAAATTCGCGCACTTTTGCGAAATTGCGGATTTTTTTTTGTTTTTGTGTTTGCAAGGGTTCCTGCCAGTTCGCAAGGGTTTTTTACCAGTTCGCAAACGCGAACTTACTTTTCGGGTCGCAACGGTCGCGACCATGTTGTTTCTACGTCTGGTTCATCACAGCACCCTCTGTTTCACCACTGCCACCCTCTGGTTCACCCATGCCACCTCTGGTTCATCACTGCAACCCTCTGGTTCATCACTGTAGATTATGGGGGGAAAAGCACGCCTGCCCTGCCTCAACTGACATGAATTAATTTGGGGCTGATTAATGTGTCACTGAATTTGAGCTGGCATCTGCTTCCTTAGCTGTAAGTGGTTCCTGATTAATGATGAGCTTGAACTTTTGCACCTGCTAAGTGCTTTCAGTTTTGCAAAATTCGTGAGCACACCTTCCCTGCCTCAACTGACATGAATGAATTAGGGGCTGATTATGTGTCACTGAATTTGAACTTCCAGTCTGGCACCTGCTTCCTTATCTGTAATTGCTTTCTGTTGCAGTGTAATTTTTTTTAACAGGACCTTTGTGGCATACGTGTAGCTATTCTCTGAGCCTGCTGTGAGGGTCAGAGCAGGGTCATAGAATAGTTGCAAGTAGGCAACTGAACTCTGGAGGGGCCCCTCAGGAAGCACTACAGGGAATCGTTCCCAATAATGAGCTTGAACTTTTGCACCTGCTGAGTGCTTTCAGTTTTGCAAAAATCATTTTTCTGCAATTTCGCGCGATTCGCGGGGTGCGAATTTGCGCGAGATCAAATTCGGAAGCCGCGAATTCGTGCGGATATGCGATTTGTTTTTTGCGGCGTGTTAGTTCCCGTGGTTTTTTGCGTTTACGCAAGCCGCTTGTAGCGCAACAAAGCAAAGTTACCCTAGCGATCGTACATGGGCGCAGCCATCTTGTTTGCGTGACGTTTCCATTTCCTGGCGCTATGTGTAATCTCGCAAAGTGTGCGGCTCGCTAGTACAAGTTCAGGTGTGATCGCGGGGGAATCTCGCGCGAACTTACCCACGCGGTCGTGCACGGGCGCGGCCATCTTGTTTTTCATTCATTGCTATGGTTCTTGGCATCCTTTCTGTATCCTCTCTCAATCTCTGCCATCCTTTGCTTGTTTGAAGTTTTTTTGATCTATTTTACTTATTATCTATCCCTCTATTTTTCTAGCTCTATATTTTTGTGTTTTCTGCTACTTTTGGTTAATTTTAAACTACTTTTTAAAACTCTTTTCTTTTCTTCTTCCCTATTCTATTTCTTATTTATTATTTACCTTCCTTTCTGCCCAGACCATGGTAAAGAGAGCCAGGAAGCAGCCTGGGAAGGGTCCCGTGCCCGGCTCCCGTGCGGGCGTTTGAGGGGGGAGCTAGTGATGCCACAGGAGATCTCTAGCGCGGAGGAGGTGGCCGCACTGATGTACTTTGTACAGCGCCGCCTCCCCAGGACCATCGCGGCAGGCAGCAAGATCGCAAGCGGTTACGGGCTCCGGGAGCGCCGGAAGCGGTGGGAGAAGGTGTGCCGGGCCATGTATCAACACTCTCGGGTCCAGCGCACCTACAACCAGGCCACCCACCGTTGGACGGATCTCCTGGACCGGGAACGTGACTTGCTCGACCTGCTCGGCGTCGAGATCCCCGGGCTTGGTGAGTAGTAGTAGCTATTTCATCACTACTCTGTTTTCTCATGCTCTGTGTGTTATTATATTGCAAATTGTTGTTTTTTATCAAGAGCAATAATGCTGCCGATTACATTGTAGGTAAATTATATTTCAAAATCTTCTGTGCATTTCAGGTGCACTGCTCTCCTTCTGAGTAGCGTTGCTACTATGCTTATTTGTTTTCGATTTTGTGTTCATTTCTTTGGACTGAGAAATTATGTATGAGTATAGTTTACAGAACTGCGTAATGCTAGACACTAAGGGGCAGATTTGCAATTACCGGCGCATCCCTGCAAAGTAGCAGGGATGCGCCAGTAATTGTGCGCCACGCCACCACCACCCATGTGCGCCGTATTTACAATGCGGCACACCATGGGCCCAAAATGTCACCGAAGCGTTACGCATCTCTGCCGTAAAGGCGGCGCATTGCTGGAGTTGCGTCGCAACGATGGCGCAGCTCCAGCAATGCTCTGGGGTGCCCTATCTCCCCAATGCTGCGTCAAGCCGTACGTCTGCTTCAAGCAGGCGCGGGGTTTGAGTGACGCATCATTGTCCTAAAAATGACTGATTGAAATCTTGTAGATTTCCCTCAGCCACTTTTAGGATGCGTTCCTGCGCAGGAACGCCCTCCCTTGCGCCGGAACGCCCCCTGATGGCACATGGCTTTACAACGTGATGCATCTCCCATATGCGTCACGTTGTTAATATACGCCGCACCATGGCGCCTCTTTTGTTCTGCCGCTGCGTTACAAAAGTCACGCCACAACAGAGCAAAAGAGCCGCAAGGGGCTTGTAAATCTGCCCCTACAGACTCAAGTCCAGTCCTTCCTTTGTACACCTGGCAAAAATAAGAAGAAATAGTGGTGGTGGATTGATAGTTTGAGTATTTTAATGACTGGGTAATGTAGTAGGAAAATTTTTAGTGTTGTCACTGATCTGCAATCACGATGGAGTTTGTATGTCACTTCGCGTGCTGCGGACTGCTGCCTGCCAGTCCTAGGCGAACCTTTTTAGTATTTTGTTTAGTGAGTTACATAACTTTCCAAGTCGACGGTCTGCAAATCAAGCAATACTAATATCGTAGTAGACCACATGAGATAGGTCACTATATCCCATGGAATAGTTGTCTATTTGCTATTTCGCCAAAATATTTTGTTATTGTTCTTTTGAAATGTTTGATTTGGTTGACAACAATCATCCATGTTTTCGGGTCTTTCTTTCTTTCATGTTGTACATCAGCTCCCCCCAGGGGCAAGGGGACAGAGGAGGAGGTGGTTGCTGCTGCTGCTGTAGAAGGCCAGGATCGGTCAGGCGAGGGCTCCTTTGCTGGCCCCAGTAAGTTTTTATTTTAATATAGAGTACCTATTTTTTCCTAGCGTTCCTCATTCGATTTGTTCTAAATCGCCTTTGATCTTCTTGTAGACTGTATCTAAATTCTTATCCTGCCTCTACTATGACTCCCTGTGGTATTACTAGATTATTCTTATTAGTCTGTCTGTGTAGCTAACTAAGATTGCACAGTTGGCAAAATGTGTCAAACGAAACTCCCATTCTAGTCATCAATAGCTCTATGAACTGAGTGCAGTCCTCTGGGATTGTCCATAATGTGTTTTCAATTCTTCAAAATGTTTATGCTTTGACAATTCCCAACAATAACATGTGAATGACCACCAAGAAAGAATAAGATACTACTTTACTTTTGGTTTGGATAGGAGGACAATCCATACTACTACTGTTGCAGGGACAAATCTGCACAAACAGAACTATGGACACTAAATAGTGCATTGTTTATCAATTATAATAGGCGCAGGTAGACTTTCCACATACCTCAGTGATAACAGACTTTGAAGAACCCCCAATCTCCTTACTGACTACGTAGTGTGGCAGAGTCATTTAGCTCCCGAATTCATGGATGATTGATCCCCAACGATGATTATCCAACGCAGGACAAGAGTACGGAGTCAGAGTCCAGAAGTGTCAGAGGCACGGACTCATGCGTGCAAATTGCAAAACCTTTTGCTCAGTCACTCTTGACCAAAAACCACAGAGTCTATTTAAGTTTTAAAGCTTTAATAAAAGTAAAAACATTTATTAAAAATCAAGTTTGTCATAAAACATAAACGGTTGATTAAAAATGGAAAAGTGCTTAGTGATTTATTTCACACATTTATTGTGGGCGAGCCGAGCCCTCACCTGGTTTGAACTTTAATTTTTCTTTTTGGTGCTGAATCGTTGGTCACTCCGTCCTAGTGATGATGATCTGATCTTGCTCTTGTTCTTAGAAGTGAAGCTTCTGTCTGTTATGAGAAAAATGGTGCGTGTTAAAAAGCAAGCATTCATCAGTTGTACCAAAAAGTGCAGCAAGACAACACCCTTCCCTGGAAAAAGGGACATTTTTACTTTAGAGTAGACAGTCACAAATTATTATATTGTTTTCTGTATTCACATTTCTTCATTCCTAGACAAAATACTAGTGAGTGGTGTATGTCTATGACATCTAACATTCTTGTAATAACTTTTTATTATTATAACACAAGAGGAAAATACACATATCGGGTGTCATTAAACGAAATACAGCACAGCCGTGGATGGGCGAATGAAGTGACTAAATAATGTACAGTCATAAGCAGCAGAAAAATCAAATGCAGTGTGAACCAGAAGCAAAACAATTGGATAGCAATGACCGCAGGCACCCATCAACAGCACCCGCCCACCAGGAGTACAGGATGTACGGAATAAACATGTGACACCCGGAGACGTTCAGGCAAGGATCAGGAGAATACGCCACAGCTCTTCTGAAGAAAGGAAAGGGGAAATAGAATGGTCATAGAAAATAACAAAGGAAAAATAACCCCCCCCCACAACCCCCCACCCTACACCCCTGCAGATGGCTACGACCTAACCCCACTAGCAGCGTGCCTGTCGCCCCCTAAACTACACCCCAAGGAAGGGAAAAAAGGTTGGAGGAGGAGAATACAACAAATCAATACGAGCTCCCGGACTCCCATCCCCCCACCAAGAGCAGACATCCCGTACCGTAATGGTAAGCAAGTGATAGCAAATCAAGAGACATTCCATAGGGGAATCGCAAGCAGAGAAAGGACCATCCCGCCCGATCCCCGGAACCACAGAGGCAGCAAGTCCCGTCCCGATCACATCAGACAAAGAAATATTAAACACACAGAACCACTTCTGGCCCTCGCTCCCACAGATATACCCCAGCAAAGATAAAAGAAACATTGCATCAAAGTCCAATCAAGTTCAGCCCAAACCCTCACGTTCCATCACAAGACCCCGTCCAATACAAACGAGTTATTACGGTTTTCACACGGGTTCTATCCATCCGAACCGCCTGCATCACGAAAATAACCGAAAGCAGTAGAGTGTCGAAGTCAATTAGAGAGAAGGAAAAACAGGATAGGCGTATACAGAGTCTAAAAAGTCAAAGCAGGTCCACTGCCCACCATCGACAAATCAGCAAAACGGTTCTGATCACTCACGACAAGAGGCAAAGGGTTAATCCTACAGACACTGGAGAAGACACAATGGCTAACAATCCAAGACACGACCTCAACCCTGTCCTGTGCGATCCAAAGCGTCAGCAGAGCTCAACCAGCCAGCCGCCCCAAGGTCAATCTGTACGGGGAGTCGGAGCGCCCAGGCGGGCGTGAGCAGCAGCACAGGAGCGTCAATTTGATGTAACCGGACATCTGCCAGACCCTTCTCACGTCGTTCCAGTGGCCCCGTCCCGGCCCGAAAGTACACCTTCCACCTGATATTCAGAAGAGCAGGGCCGGGGAGAAAGATCTCAATGTCCAACCACCGCTAGAGCGGACGTCGGGGCACGGAAAGCACGGCCTGGGGCGAACACAGCCGTCGAGATTCCAAACCAAGGTCTACACATCGTCTCAGGCAGTCAAGATCCTCAACAAGAGCAGTCCCGGGCATCGGGTTTTCAAGCCTGCCGGCGTCGCTTAGTGCCGCCATCTAGATACAACCGGGCATTGAATGAGGCATAACACTGTACACCCGTTGACCAGCCGTTCTCGAGTGCCCCAGTGCAGACACGAGCTCATCCACTTTACTACCCAGGATTCGGGCAGATTGCACCAAGTCGTGACGTAGGGCAACAAGAGCGGCTATAAGATCGCCATAGTGCAAGTCTCTTCCAAGCCCCCCCTCGATCGAATCTCCCTTTTCCATACACTCACAAGCACTTTGTGGCTCAGTCTCCCCGAGACTGCACTCCGTCTCACCCGTTGTGCGCACGGGCAGGGCCGCCCTGATTTGGGGCCAGGTAGCAGGCTGAGGGGCATCAGGCATCTTTGTACCGCAGTCGTGGCTGCCGACACCAATATAGTGCAAGAAACAACTGTCGATGCGAGCAGGCCCCGCTCGGTATCAAGTGAGCGGAAATTCGGGAACCACCTGCCGATAGCGGGACAATGCGCAAGCAGTTACCCAACGGTGAACGGTCAAGGCTCCCACGATCGTGCAATTCACTCCAAGCACATTGTTAGGCACGCAATCGGGGTCGTGTCCGTAGCCGACAGGATATGCAGTCCGGAAATCGGCCGTTTTTCGTCACACATGACCCGACCGACACCTCGTAGTCACCGGCGCCCGCTGTTATTCATCTGGTGACCAGCCTCTCTATCCACTCGAGGCCCCGGTCTCATGGCTGCTGCGGGCCACGAACTGCAGCTGTATGTTTCCCCCGTGTTAAAGCAGGTGCAAGCCTCAGGATTTCGCCGATAGTAGTCGGAGGTGCTCGTCACCGCAAATGTGCCTTTTTAGTACAGGATTACAGGCAGGATGTGAGCTCGGGAGGAGACGGTCTCCGGAGCCGAGGGACTGGGCGACTGTCCCGGTCGCCATCTTGGCTCCTCCCCGACATCTAACATTCTTAAATGTACTTTGTAGGTGAAACATCTGGTGCCGGGGCCAGCGCGGAGGTGGAGGAGGACACTTCTGGGGAGGAGGCGGTGCAAGTGCCGGAGGAAACTGCTGTGAGGGTTGCCACGGTAGTGGCGGGCAGTGGTAAGCTCTTATATTCCTTACTTATTGAGATTGCAGACTGCAGAGTGTGCTCTCTGCACGGGTGTAGTATATATGTTGTACAGCTAAGTTACTATACTGTTAAGAAGACTTTCAAATTTAGAACAAAGTTTTTATCAACCAGGTAGTAGCCTCCTCTAAATGTACTTCAACTCAGCGGTGAATTTTTTTTAGAGAATCCAAATCAGATCTGAGATGAACTTGATGGATGGGATGAACGAAAAGCGAAAGAAGGGTGTAAGTAAGTGTGGAAGGACAAGCAAGTTAAAAGTAATGATGACTGACAAAGAAGAATGATACGTGTTTGATTGGTGCCCGAGGTGGCTGGGAAGGAATATGATGCATGGCTGGGTGAAGGATGAAGCAAGGATGGGTGGAAGGAGAACAGCCTTGGTGGGTGAAACAGAAACTGTATGTGTGCGCAATATATCCTTTGGTTGAAATTCAAATGCAAGTCAAGCACGGATGTATGGCTTGCGGTTTCCCAAATAAAATGAAAAGGTTGTTTTCCCGTGAGAAAACTTAAGGTTTGTCCAGATGAGAGACATGACGAAGAATGATTGACATATAGTTTGAATGGATGGATGCCTGAATCATGGTACTATCTGACTCTTAGATAGCAAATGTGTATCTAGAGAGAGTAGACGGTCACTGGATGAACTAAGTGTTACTTTGAAGAGCATGTAACACCGCACCCGCTCGTCCGTTCCAGTGTAGGAAAGGCAAGGAAAAGAAGTTTTAATTTTGTCCGAATACTACCATGAATAGTAGCAGTAGTTTGTATTGCAAGCACAGCATATATCCGGCTATTACGATGGCCACTCACTACCTCTGTTAATAAGTTTAGTAGAACTCGATCATTCATGTGTGGATGTATCACTGTTCACTCAATAAAAAGCATAGCACCTAAAGTCATCCCATATGTAAGCAAATACATACCATGTGCAGTGATAGATAATCAGATTATTTATCTTCTTCATTTTCCTTTTCTAGTATTCATTGGCACTGTAGGGTGAAAGTTAAATTAATTAAGCAGTAGCCCTTGTAACAGAGTATTCTCAGTGCCACCCGTAATAGAAAAGTAGGAGCATCACCACCTGCATGTACTGGACCGGTACAGTAATGCAAGTCTGTCTCACTCATCATGGCGGGCGTCTGTTTTTCTCGGGTGCAAGTTGACTGCGCTTGCATTATGCCGGCTTGCAGAAGTTAACGTACCAATTTTGCTAAACAAGAGAGAAGAAGAAGAATAAGACTGATGTACTGTCATAGTCGACTCTAATGGAGTGAGTCCATAGTGCTCGTAGAATTGATTCCTTAAACTCCCACTAATGTTAGAGCAAGGATGAAGAAGTGGGAGGTTAGATAGATACTAGCCACAATAGTTATGTACTGCACTTGCAAGTTCTACTGTGACACAACTTTCTGCTGAATCATTTTGTGTTAATCTTAAAGAGCATTGGTTACAGACTATGTCTTTCTTTCTTCATATAGATGCTCCTTTCAAACCAACACGGAAGGAGCTCGCTAAAAGGGCCCAGCAACGGAGGCTGGAGGCGACTGTCGCCGAATATCGACGGCTGGTGGCCCAGGAGAAGGGGGACACGCAGTCGACCACAACATTGACCGGTACAGTCCTAGGACCGTCAGTCTCTCGTCTCTCCTAATACTCCATTATACTACCTTCCCCCAAACGCTTATCTTACCTGTAATTTGTGTTTGGAAATAGGGCTAGGCACAGGGCTGGCTGCACGGAAAATGGCGATTAAGGTTGGCAATCCTGGGCGGATGAAATGTCATCATTGCGGTGGTACTAGTGGTGTTACACAGTGGCAGTTGCAGCATCTGAAAAAAAGAAAATGAAACCTTGTTTGTCCTTACCGTAGCATTAGAATGGTACGATAGAGAATATAGCAGGTGACAGTACACTAGAACAGTGCCACAATGTAGCCTAACAAATGGTAAAGTATTGAAAGTATAACTACTACTTGCGTTGAATTTCTTTGACATTGGCTACTACTACAAGAAATAGTACTGAAGGTGAAGGACACAGCAGCGTAATCATTTGCCACGCCTAGGAGGAGGATGTTCTGGATGAGCAATCAAGTTGATGGCGCACATGAAAATCTGCTTTCATTTGCCAATAGTCATGGGTCTGTGTCAAGCTGAGTAAGAATGTATCCTCGGATTCCTTCACCCGCCTGTTGCTATGACCTTATCATCCCCAGCAAGTGTTTGGAATTATTGCTGTCATTTAGTCACACATCAATCAAAACCACACAGCCCGGGGGAAGAGAGTTAGGGTTTGGAAAATGGATGGGAATGGGGTTTTTTGGGAAAGTTTTGTTGAGAGAAGAAAAAAAAAGCACAGCATGGACAAACAATAATTGAAGATAAACAAATCTTTGGGTACAAAGCTATCCATAAATCTTTTAAGTGACATAAAGGAAGTGCATGCACTACTGCATGCATGGTTACTGAAAAGTAAGCAGTACTTTAGACAACCGTGAATGAAAGAATGCGACAGTACAGGGCTGCAGTAAATATGCATTTTCACTTGCCTATCTCTGCACTCAGAGAAACACTTCGTACATTAAATTAGGTTTGAAAAATAGCAGAAGTAAAACCTATGCAATGGCTGTAGGGATGAATTTAGAAGCAGAGATCAAAGAAATGCAGTCACACTCATAGAATTTCACAGCAATAACATTACTTAAAAGATACTTAGAAAAGAACGGATACTATATCTGTATGTTGTTGTAGTTGTCCTGTTGAATTTGGGAAGTTGCATGCATCCAACCACTCCTCTTATTAGCGGGACTCCTCCATTCCATCTGACGCTCCGTCCATCAATGTTGGTGACCAGAAGACACCCTGTCCACTGCCTGCCTGGCGGATGCTGAATTGCGGCTCGCTAATGTGAAGCCTGACTTCATCCTTTTTTTCCCATTGCACAGGCTGAAACCCGGCCTGTAATTATTGATGGAAAAACAGGAAGTGATATTAGAACACCACTGACAAATAAATATAAGGTATGTACGCTGTGTAGTGCAAAAAGTCACACTTTGAATTTCCTAATAGACAGTACAATATTTTTGAAAGTGTGTACTCTGTCTGAGTCTCCTTTTGAAGGATAAATAAGTATGGGCGAATTAATTTAGCGGATTTTTCCCTTCAAGCTAGGTGTACTGTAAACTGTGTTTTAGAACAAAATGAGACCTTCCCAGCAGTGCTTCCAGACCCTTACTAAACCCAGTCGCAAAAATGTAGAAGACCCCCAATCAGATCTCAAAAAACGTGCGATACTGCTACCTGTCAGAGGCCTAGTAGAAAATGGTGACAAAACGTACTTTGAAAGTAAAGAAGGCCCAAATCCCCCCTTACCCACCATGGATTGTATTCAAACCACTTGCAAGCAAGCAAAAGTATCCATACCCAGCATTGCTCCAAAACTCGCAAACCCCCCCAAAACACCAGGAACCCCCACAAACAGCCCCCCGAAAACGGTAGAGTGAGCGAAATCTCGGAAAATGCAAAAACTTTTTCCCCAGGGATTGTCTCCAAAACACTTTCTTTCGGGTATTAGAACTTCCTAGCAATGGCCCCAGAACTGTCAACCCGGGCGAAAACAAGTTTAACACCCCAACAAGCCAAAATGCAAAACCCGGGAAAAGCCACACTTAGAAAACTTTGGGCCTACCTGGAATTCAGTCCAAATGCGCTCTGCAGCTAGGCCCCAACTCCCCTTTTCCACCATGGATTTCCTGTAAAACAAATGCAATCAACATTAGAATGTGCCAGCAGTGCTCACAGACCCCAAAACCCACCCCCAAAAACTTAAAAGCCCCACAAACAGCATCCCAAAGACAGGCAAGTGATCAAAAGCGCAAAAACTATTTCTGCTCCGATTTTCTCCAAACCACTTTTAGCCAGTATTACCCCTTCCAAGCAAGGCCCCCAGACCCGTGACCCGGGCAAAAACAAGTTTCACCCCCCCCCCCCCCAAAAGGCCGAAAAGCAAAACCGGGAAAAGGCACACTTAGGAAACTTTGGGCCTACCTGGAATTCAGTCCAAATGGGCTCTGCAGCTAGGCCCCAACTCCCCTTTTCCACCATGGATTTCCTGTAAAACAAATACAATCAACATTAGAATGTGCCAGCAGTGCTCACAGACCCCAAAACCCACCCCCAACAACCTAAAAGCCCACCAAACAGCACCCCAAAGACAGGCAAGTGATCAAAAGCGCAAAAACTTTTTCTGCTCCGATTTTCTCCAAACCACTTTTAGCCGGTATTACCCCTTCCAAGCAAGGCCCCAGACCTGTGAACCCGGGCAAAAACGAGTTTCACCCCCCCAAAAGCCCGAAAAGAAAAACCGGGAAAAGCCACACTTAGGAAACTTTGGGCCTACCTGGAATTCAGTCCAAATGCGCTCTGCAGCAAGGCCCCAACTCCCCTTTTCCACCATGGATTTCCTGTAAAACAAATGCAACCAACATTAGAATGTGCCAGCAGTGCTCACAGACCCCAAAACCCACCCCCAACAACCTAAAAAAAAACAAACAGCACCCCAAAGTCAGGCAAGTGATCAAAAGCGCAAAAACTTTTTATACTCTGATTTTCTCCAAACCACTTTTAACCGGTATTACACCTTCCAAGCAAGGCCCCCAGACCCGTGAACCCGGGCAAAAACAAGTTTCACCCCCCCCCCCGCCCCCCCCCCCCCCCAAAGGCCAAAAAGCAAAACCGGGAAAAGGCACACTTAGGAAACTTTGGGCCTACCTGGAATGCAGTCCAAATGAGCTCTGCAGCTAGGCCCTAACTCCCGTTTTCCACCACGGATTTTCTGAAAAACAAATGCAATCAACATTAGACTGTGGCAGCAGTGCTCCCAGACCCCAAAACCCACCCCCAAAAACCTGGAAGCCCCCCAAACAGCACCCCAATTACAGGCAAGTGAGCAAAAAACGCAATATACTTTTTCACCTCCGATTTTCTCCAAACCACTTTTATCCGGTATTAGACCTTCACAGCAATGCCCCAGATCCGTCAACTCACCCGCAAAGAATTAGAACACCCCCGCAAGTGCAGAGTCTTTCTTCATTGGGCGTAATCCAGCCATCTGCTTTGAGGGAAATAGGAGTCTGGAGGAGTAAGCTAGAGAAGCATGTTCTTGTGAACTTTTGAACCTGAGGAATGCAGACTGCGGCACCTTCAAATCAATAAGCAAATAAGTGAAGACAGTTCTGCTGATGGGCTTGTTTTTGTGATTAGGTGATTAAAGTTTTTTTTATATAGATTTTGCAAAACAAAGAAAGACAGACACACAGGAATAAAAGTGAATAAGGACGAAAAAGAAAGTTAGTGATTCATTGACTCATTTTCAGGGCTCCGTGTCAGGGAAGAAGAGCTCGCCCTCAAACTCTGAGCATTCAGACGGAAGTAGGTCAGTTAACAGAGAAGAACTTCCCTCATCTAGGTTGGTGTCCTCCTCGTCTTCTTCCTGCGTGCATTCTCGTATTTTATAATCTGGTGGTATGAAGTGCTGATTTATGTTGATCATTGTTAACCTCTCCACATTTTTGGGCGAGAGGCGGGTCCTTTTGGAAATTACAATGCCACCAGCAGCTCTGAAAACACGTTCAGAAGACACACTTGCGAGTGGGCAAGACAAGTTATTTATAGCCAGGTTGGTGATCTCTGGCCACACATTTCTTTTCCCATGCCAATACGCCAATGGGTCATGATGAACATAGACCTCTGTTGAGCCATTCAGATAGGCCTGCACCATCGAGTCAAGGTTCTCCAGGGTTCCTCCACTTTGCTTATTTTTTTCTGGGACCTCTTGAGAAGCAAACCCAAGCTGAGTTAGCCAATCCTCTTCTTCACACAATATTACTGTTGTGTCTGGTGCAGATGATATGGTTGCTGGTGTCGTTAACGGCTGAGAGGGAAAATCACTCACTTCTGCCACAGCCACAGACGCAGAAGTGGATTTTTTTTACTCCGGATGGCCTGTTGATGCTGATGTACTGCCTTTTCCTTCAATTTCCTGCTGTTCTCTTTCAAACCGAGTGGCTGACACAGCTAGACAATGTTTGTACTTTGTAACATCTGCGTCATCAAAAGAAAGAATACTCTGCCTGCCACTGCCTTTTTGTACCGAGGATCCAGAATAGTAGCAGAAATGTAATGCTGTTCTGTGTGGATCTTTTGAAGACGTTCATCGCGAAGTAGGAGCTGTAATAACTTCTCTGCCAACTCAAATGCTTCTTGCTTTCCATCTTTTTGAAACGTAGAAGACACCGACTTCAGTTTGTCCTCTAGCAAGCGCAACAATGGGATAGCTTTTCCCAAATTACAGTCCTCCCTGCTGACAGTACGCGTGAAGACCTCAAAAGGACGAAGCGTGTCTGTCAGGCTTTTAACTAGCTCCCATTGCTCCACCTGTATCCTCAGGTCTATCATAGGTGTACCCAGTTAAAAGAAATACTGATCGACTACCGCATACTGCTCATACAGACGCTCAAGCATGTAGAAGGTTGAGTTCCAACGTGTTACCACCTCCTGGATGAGTGCTTTCACTGGCACTTTACGTTCATGTTGCAGGCCCCTCAGCTGCTTCCGGGCCTTAAAAGAATGGTTGAAATGTGTGCACATTCTTCGCCAGGTGGTCAGTAACTCGTAGACTGGACTTTCTTCATGCAAGACTTTTTTAACAACCAGGTTTATACAGTGCGCCAAACACGGCACTCTGAAATAGTTAACCATATCCATGGCCTTAACTACATTGGTGCCATTATCCGTGGAAACATAACCAATCATGCGTTTTCTTGGGGACAGCCATTGAAAGACCTTTGTGTTAAACTCATGCAAAATGTTTTCTCCTGTATGAGTTTTCTCCATGGCAAACATGGCTACTGTTGCATGTTTCCGAGCAGCTTTATAAACTTTGTCCGTGTCAACACCTGCGTTTAGCTTTGCTTTAACCCCTGAAAAAGAGACCCAGTGTGCAGTGATGCACATGTAATCAGTGGCTGCGCAACTGGTCTACATGTCTGTTGTCAGATGTATAGTGTGAACAGCACTCTTCTGCAAAGCTGCCCCTATCACCTCCAGCACATATTCATGTAGTGCTGGAACCGCAACTCTGGCAACATAGAACCTGCTAGGAACCTTCCATTTAGGGCAGAGCGTTGCCACCATTTCAAGAAAACCCACCCCTTCCACAAAAGAAAAAGGGAGAAGGTCCAGCGTTAGCATTTTAGCCAGCTTAGTGTTATACAGACCCGCCGTTGGGTGGTTGCGTTCAAATGGCGCATCTGAAAACAACATGCTTCTAATGGTGGGCTGGACCATTTTACGGGATGATGATGACTTTTTCGACCCAGTTACGCTCAGTGATGATGATGAACTTTTTCGCATTGGTGTCTCACTCTCTCCCACACTCTTAGTGTGGCTCATATATCTTGCAGGGGGTGTGCTGCTGACAGGGGTACTGGGTGTAACTGAAGAAATGTTTGACGCTTCTTCCTCCTCGTCATCATCAGATGAAACATCAACAGATACAATTTGTTGACTTGCAATTCGGGCTGCCTTGATCTCCCTTAGGTGTGCATGCTATTTGACAGTGTGCTGTCTTTTAAGATGACCTCTCTGGCCTCCGGTACCATAGTTGGTACCAAGCTTATCACGACTAACTCGAACCATACAAATGGTACAAATGGCCATGTTTTCCCTTGTTGGGCTAACACTAAAAAAGTCCCAAACTGCGGACTTCAAATGTCTGTGGGGGGCGGACAAGGCGATACTGGGAATGCTAATGCCAGATGAAGTGGAGGATGTATGTTGCCAAAATGTAGTACGTTGTGCACTTACGGCACCACTAATTGAGGAAATGGAGGTCGAGGTGGATGGAGGTCCCTTCTGGCGAGAAAATGTGGAAGCTGTAGGTGGTGGTGTACTAGTTAACTGCATTGGTGGTGGTCACATTGACACGTCGCCTACATCACGCTCAGCAGCATTTCGGGATAGGGTATAAATGTCTGTTTGCTGCATGCCTGCTGAGCCTGGAGTGACGTCTATGATGACTGCGTCGTCGTCGTGAGAGTCTTCATCAGCAGGAGTATACACCACGTCTTGTTCAGCATCATCATCACACTCCATAACTATGAGACTTTCGGGGACCTTCCTTTTACGCTTAGCTACCTTTGTCAGATCATGGTGTGCCTCACTCTCAGACAGGCCTGATGGTTCCCAATTTTCATCCATATCATCAGAAGGAAGGGGGCTTGAAGAAGATGTAGACACCATCCTTGATCTTTTCCTTGCTGGGGATCTGGAAGACAATGAATCATCAGGAGGAGTGGCTTCCTCATATGATACCTCGGCTTGAATGTCGATTTCCTGATGTGCCCCTATTTCGGGAGGAACAACTATTGTGGGCACTTGTGCCGCTCCATGCACTTCTGCTTGCACCTCTCCTTGTGCCGCCTCTCCTTCCACATGTACTTGGGCTTGTACTTGCACATGTGGTTGTTGTTGTGGCTGTGGTTGTTGAACACCCGTCAGATGAAGTACAACAACCTGTGTTGATTGAGGGATGCTGCTATTTTCTTGCGATGAGCCAACATCACTGGTCGATGGTGATTGAACAACTATACTGGCTGCCTCTGCAGCACTCAAGGGCTTGGACCTAAGTTAGCGTGGTGGTGGTGGCACTGAGCCCAATGGAGCGGAGGTGCTGCTCCCAGCTTGGTCCCCAGCAGACCCCGCTGCTGCTGCAGGTGTACTTTTTTTTCCCAAAAAATGTGGCGGTCGTCACACCAGTCTCCTTGGTAAGTGGCGCCACTTGCTTCTTCTGCTCCTTACTGGCAACTTTCTTGCTAGAGGAGCTACGGGCAACATTTTTTGGGGCCATCTTCTTCAGATGTCAGAACAGCAGGCCTCAGTTGCACAAGTTGCAGAGCTGTCTGTGGCCACACGTGACGTTGTGCTGCACACACCGCAGCAGGACTTCTTCCTGGCACTGATGAGGAACGATGAGGCTGATGATTCGTCTTTCCGCACCTAAAAGCAAACGAAGCCAGAGGAACATCAGTTAAATAAGTGTTGCATATGTAGCGCTTCAATTAATAGTTTGCAAGTAAGCATTTTTATTATACCCACCCCCCCAAAATGGAAAGACCAATAAAATGCACCACTGACAGAGTACCCCTGGGCATAATGGATGAAAGCATGGCAGACTGGGTACAGGCCTATGACACAACAAAGCACACTGCCTGGCTTCAAAATGGCCCCTAGACCCCCACCCACATGGCCAGGCCCTGCCTGGACCAGGCCTCAAAATGGCCCCCACCCACATGGCCATGCCCCATCAACACCCCAAAATATCGAAAAACACACAAAAATCACCACAATCCAATGCCATCCATGCCCTCAATGATGTTTACATTCAAGACACCCCACATAAAGACTAGGCCCATGCACCACTGAGTACCCCTGGGCAAAAGGCCCCAACAACAGCAAAAAAATCGAAAAACACATAAAAATCACCACAATCCAATGCCATCCATGCCCTCCATGATGTTTACATTAAAGAGACCCCACACTAGGCCCATGCACCACTGGGTACCCCTGGGCATAATGGATGAAAGCAAGGCACATTGGATGCAGGCCTAGGGCACAAAGCACACTGCCTGGATTCAAAATGGCCCATTGACCACCACCACATGGCCAGGCCCTGCCTGTACCAGTCCTCAAAATGGCCCCCACCCACATGTCCATGCCCATCAACACCCCAAAGAATCGAAAAACACCCAAAAATCACCACAATCCAATGCCATCCATGCCTTCCATGATGTTTACATTCAAGACACCCCACAGAAAGACTAGGCCCATGCACCACTGCCTACCCCTGGGCAAAAGGCCCCAACAACAGCCAAAACATCGAAAAACACATAACAATCACCACAATCCAATGCCATCCATACCCTCAATGATGTATACATTCAAGACTAAGCATGGGCGGATCTAGCGGATCTCGCGTACGCGAACTTGCGGATTTACGGATTCGCAATTTTCCCGTTTTTTGTGTTGGCGCGCGTTCGCGCCGATTTTGGGACAAGTTCGCAATTGCGAACTTACTTTTCGGCTCGCAACGGCCGCGACTATGTTGTTTCTACGTCTGGTTTATCATCACAGGTTCACAGCACCCTCTGTTTCACCACTGCCACCCTCTGGGACACCCATGCCACCCTCTGGTACATCCTCACTGCCACCCATTAGGTTTATTTATCACTGTAGATTATGGTGGTTGAAAAAAGCAAGCACACCTGCCCTTCTTCAACTGCCATCAATTAATTTGTGTTTCATTAATGTGTCAGTAATTTTGAAAGTTCCAGTCTGGCTGGCACCTGCTTCCTTCCTTATCTGTAATTTGCTTTTTGTTGCAGTGAAAAATTTTTTTCACAGGACCTTTATGGTCTACTTGTAGCTATTCTATGAGCCTGCTGTTTGGGTCATAGCAGGGTCATAGAATAGTTGCAAACTCTGGAGGGGCCCATCAGGAAGCACTACCTTGAATGTTACTAATGTTAAGTTTGAACTTTTGCACCTGCTCATTGCTTTCAGTTTAGCTAAAATCGTTTTTTTCTGCAATTTCGCGCGTTTTTTGGTGCGCGAATCCGTGCGAGATCGATTTCGGAAGCCGCGAATACGTGCGAATACAAAATTGTTTTTTTTGCGACGTGTATGTTCGCGTGATCTTGCGCGTGTTCGCGAGGCGCTTCTAGCTATACGTTTGCCAAGTTACCCTATCGGTCGTACACGGGCGCGGCCATCTTGTTGGCGTGACGTAATTCCGTTTCCGCCCGCTATGTGTAATCTCGCAAAGTGTGCTGCTCGCTAGTACAATTTCGCGCGTACTCGCAAGGAAAATCTCGCGCGAACTTACCCACGCGGTCGTGAACGGGCGCGGCCATATTGTTTCTCATTCATTGCTATGGTTCTGGGCATGCTTTCTCTATCCTCTCTCAATCTCTGCCATCCTTTGCTTGTTTGAAGTTTTTTTGATCTAATTTTACTTATTATCTATCCCTCTATTTTTCTAGCTCTATATTTTTGTGTTTTCTGCAGCTTTTAATTACTTTTAAACTACTTTTTTAAACTCTTTTCTTTTCTTCTTCACTATTCTATTTCTTGTTTATCATTTAACTCTATTTCTGCCCAGACCATGGTAAAGGGAGCCGGGAAGCACCCTGAGAAGGGGAAGGGTCCCGCACCCCGTGCCCGGCTCCCGTGCGGGCGTTTAAGGGGGGAGCAAGTGGTCCCGAGGGAGATCTTCAGCGCGGAGGAAGTGGCGGCACTGATCTTCCACGTCCAGCGCCGCCTCCCCAAGACGATCCTGGGAGGCGGCAAGATCGCGACTGGCTATGGCATCCGGGAGCGTCGCAAGCGGTGGGAGAAGGTGTGCCGGGCCATGTACAAGATCTCTGGGGTCCGGCGCACATATAACCAGGCCACCCACCGCTGGACCGATGTCATGGACCGGGAGCGGGACTTGCTGGACGCGCTCGGCGTGGAGGTCCCCGGGCTTGGTGAGTAGTAGTAGTAGTACATTTACTACTCTGTTTTATCCTGCTCTGTTATTTGCAAATCTTTGTTCTTTATCAAGAGCAATAATGCTGCCGATTACATTGAGGTAAATTATATTTCAAAATCTTCTATGCATTTCAGGTGCACTGCTCTCCTTCTCAGTAGCCTTGCTTGCTACTATGCTTCTTTGTTTTGTATGTTGTGTTCAGAAGCATTTCATTGGCCTGAGAAATTATGTATGAGTGTAGTGTAAAGAAAAGAACTGCGTAATGCTAGACAGTAAGGGTCATATTTTCAATTACCGGCGCATCCCTGCAAAGTAGCAGGGATGCGGCAGTAATTGTGTGCCATGCCACCACCACCCATTGGCCCAAAACGTCACAGAAGCCTTACGCATCTGTCCCGTAAAGGCAGCGCATTGCTGGAGTTGCGTGCCAACGATGGCGCAGCTCCAGCAATGCTCTGGGGTACCCTATCTCCCCAATGCTGCATCAAGCCGTACGTCGGCTTCAAGCGCGCAGGGTTTGAGTCATGCATCATTGTCCTAAAAGTGACTGATTGACATCTTGTAGATTTCCCTCAGCCACTTTTAGGATTCGTTCCTGCGCAGGTACGCCCTCCCTTGCACCGGAACGCCCCCTGATGGCGCAGGGCTTTACAACGTGATGCATCGCCCATATGCCCATATGTGTTTTTTTTTAATATATACGCCGCACCAACACCATGGCGAGTCTTTTGTTCTGCCGCTGCGTCACAAAAGGCACGCAACAATGGAGGAAAATGAGCCGCAACTTCCGCAAGGGACTTCTAAATCAGCCCCAACAGACTGAAGTCCAGTCCTTCCTTTAGACACATGGCTATAAGAAGAAATAGTGGCGGTGGTGGCGGGTGGATTGATAGTTTGAGTATTCACTGATCTGCAAGCAGGATGGACTTTGTCTGTCACTTCGCGTGTTGCGCACTGCTGCCTGCAGTGCCAGGCCTAGGCAAACCTCTTTAGTAGTCTGTTTATTGAGTTACATAGGAACTTTCTAAGTCAATGTTCCGCAAATCAGGCAATACGAATAACGTAGTATACCACATGAGATAGATCCCGTGGAATAGTTGTCTATCTATTTGCTATTTTTCCAAAATATTTTGTTATTGTTCTTTTGAAATGTTTGATTTGGTTGAAAAATCTCATCCATGTTTTCTGGTTTTTCTTTCTTTCATGTTGTACATCAGCTCCCCCCAAGGGCAAGAGGACACAGGAGGAGGGTGCTGAGGATGCAGGCCAGGATCGGGCAGGCGAGGGCTCCTTTGCTGGCCCCAGTAAGTTTACATTTTAATAAACAGTACCTATTTTTTCCTAGCGTTCCTCATTCGATTTTTTCTAAATCGTCTTTGATCTTCTTGTAGACTGGATATAAATTCTTATCCTGCCTCGAATATGACTCCCTGTGGTATTACTAGACTATTCTTATTAGTCTGTCTGTGTAGCTAACTAAGATTGGACATTTGGCAATTCCATTGGACTCCCATTATATTCAGCAATACCTCTATGCACTGTCTCCTTACTGACTAGATAGTGTGGCAGAGTCATTCAGCTCCCGAAGTCACCGATTATAGATCCCCAATGATCTCTAGATTATCGTACGCAGGACAAGAGAGTAGTACGGAGTCACAGCACAGTCAAGAAGTGTCAGAGGCACTCATGCTTGCAAAAATTCCAAAACCTTTAGCTCATCCACTCTAGTCTAGAGGAACAAAAACCACAGAGTCTATTTAAGTTTAAAAGCTTTATTAAAAGTAAACACATTTATTAAAATCTACTTTGTCATAAAACTATTTAACTGAAAACGGAAAAGTGGTTAGTGCTGACGATTAATTGGACACATTTCTTGTGGTCGAGCCGAGCTCTCACCTGGTTTGAACTTGATCCTGGTCGTGTTCTTAGGAGTCAAGCTTCTGTCTGTTAGGAGAAAAAGTGGTGCGTGTTAAAAATCAAAAGCAAGCATTCATCAGTTGTGCATAAAAGTGCAGCAAGACAACAGCCTTCCCTGGAAAATGGGACATTTTTACTATGGAGTAGACAGTCACAAATTATTACATTGTATTCTGTTTTTTTAACATTTCTCCTAGACCAAATATTATATAGTAGTGAGTGGTGTATTCTAACATTCTTAAATGTACTTTGTAGGTGTAACATCTGGTGACGGGGCCAGCGCGGAGGTGGCTGTGTTGGACCAGGACTCGGAGGCCTCTGGGGAGGAGGCGGTGCAAGAGCCGGCGGACGGTCCTGTGGGGGATCAAACGGTGGTGGCGGAAACAGGTAAGCTATATATTCCTTACTTATTGAGATTGAAGACTGCATAGTGTGCTTTCTGCACGGGTGTATTACAATTACAAATCAACCAGGTAGTAGTAGCCTCCTCGAAATGTACTTCGACTTAGCTGTGAAGTTTTTGGTGAGAAGAATCCCAATAAGTTCTTAGACGAACGTGATGGATGGGATGAACGAAAAGCGAAAGAAGGGTGTAAGTAAGTGGGACGCGAACTTGTATGATGGCTGGCAAAGAAGAACGATATGTGTTTGCTTGGCCCCCGAGGTGGCTGGGAAGGAAAGAATATGGTATGGTGCATGGCTGGGTCAATGATGAAGCAAGGATGGGTGGAAGGACAGCAGCCTGGGTGGGTGAAACAGAAACTGTATGTGTGCGTATACTTTGACTGAATGGATGCCTGGAGCATGGTATTCTCTGACTCTTACATAGCACATGTGTATCTAGAGAGAGTAGATGGTCGCCAGGTGAAGTAAGTGTTACCTTGAAGAGCATGTACCACCGCACCCGCACGTCCATTCCAGTGCAGGGAAGGCAAGGAAAAGAAATTGTAAATGTGTCCAATACTACCATGAATAGTAGCAGTACTTTGTATTGCGTTTGCAATCACAGCATATATCTGGTTATTACGGTGGACACTCCGTACCTCTCTTAATAACTTTAGTTTACTTGTAGTACGTCATTCATGTGTGGGTGTATCACTGTTCACTCAATATTAAGCAAAGCACCTAAAGTCATCTCATCTGTCATTAAATACGTCCCATGTGAAGTGATAGATAATCAAATTAGTTAGCTTCTTCATTTTCCTTTTCTAGTACTCATTTGCACTGTAGGGTGAAAGGTAAATTAATTAAGCAGTAGCCCTTGTAACAGAGTATTCTCAGTGCCACCCGTAATAGAAAAGTAATAGCTTCACCACCTGCATGTACTGGACCGGTACAGTAACGCAAGTCTGTCTCACTCATCATGGTGTGCAACTTTTTTTCTCGGGTGCAAGTTCACTGTGCTGTCCATGTCATTCTGCCGGCTTGCATAAGATAACGTACCAATTTCCCTAAACAAGAGAGAAGAAGAAGAATAAGACTGGTGTACTGTCATAGTCGACTGTAATGGAAGTCCATAGTGGTCGTAGAATTTGTTCATTAAACTACCACTAATGTTAGAGCAAGGATGCAGAAGTGGGAGGTTACATAGATACTGTCCTCAATAGTTATGTACTGTGCTTTCAATTTGCTACTTGTACTCTGTGACCCAACTTTCGGCTCAATCACTTTGTGTTATTAATAAGGAGCATTGGTTACAGACTATGTCTTTCTTTCTTCATATAGTTGCTCCTTCCAAATCAACAACAAGGAGGGAGCAGGCTAGATTGGCCCGGCAACGGAGGCTGGAGGCCACAGTCGCCGAATATCGGCGGCTGGTGGCCCTGGAGGAGGAGGAGGACACGCAGTCGAGCGGGGCAACAACGACATCCTCGACTGTGACCACTGCATCCTCCTCCGTGACTAAGCCAGCGGGACCGAGCCGGGCTAAGAAAGACGACCGCCACCGCCAAGCAACCGAAATACCAGCTGCCCCCCACAGGAGCTGCAAGGACCGCCAACGCCGCCTACGAGTCCGCATGTCCAACCTGGAGCAGGAGGTCCTAAAGTATAAGAACTTGGTTAAGGGCCTCCGCTCCGAGCTTGCCACCCTCCGCAAGGAGTATGATGCCCATGCCGCATCATGCACCAGCACCAGCACCCTCCAGTAGTGGAGTGTCCCTTGCCCTTTTTTTATAGACTTTTGGGGGGTGGGATTTGGGAGTTGGGATCGTTTTGGGACGTTTCAAAGACAATCGTTGGGGTTAGGGTGGGTGAGGGAGATTATTTTGTTAGGGCTAAATAAATATATTTTTAAACTTTATCTGACCATACCTGTTTTTTACTGCTTTTCAGTCTGGTGGGTGGGGGGCGGGGGTGTAACAGTAACTTTGTTTTCCTGAACAGTCGTAGGACTTTAGTAGTACAACCGTCAATCTCTTGTCTACTCCGAAATAATACTCCATTATACTACCTCCCACCAAACGCTTATCTTACCTGTAATTTGTGTTAGAAATTAGGGCTAGGCCCAGGGCTGGCTCCAGGTGAAATGGGGATTAACGTTGTCAATCCTGGGCGGGTGACATTTCCTCATTGCGGTGGTACTAGTGGTGTGACACAGTGGCAGTTGCATGCCTATGGAAAAAAAGAAAACGAAACCTTGTTTGTCCTCCTTACTGTAGCATTACAACGGTTACGGTACGATCGAGAAAATAGCAGGTGACAGTACACTAGAACAGTGCCATAATGTAGCCTAACAAATGGTAAAGTATTTGCTTGCAAGTATAACTAGTACTTGCGTTGAATTTATTTGACATTGGCTACTACTACTAGAAGATATAGTACTGAAGCTGAGTAAGTCTAGAAGATATCCTCGTATTCCTTCACCAGCCTGTTGCTGCTATGACCTTATCCTCCCCAGCAAGTGTGTGGAATTATTGATGTCATTTTAGTCAGACATCAAGCAAAACAACACAGCCCGGGGGAAGAGGGTTAGGGTTTGTAAAATGGATGGGAATGGGGGTTTCTTTTTGGGTAGGTTTTGTTGAGAGAAGAAAAAAAAGCAGAGCATGGACAAACAATAATTGAAGATACAGACAATCTTTGGTTACAAACTAAAGGTAAGCACATGCAGTCACACTCATAGAATAAAAGACAACAATGGATACTGTATCTGTATTGCGTATGTTGTTGGAGTTGTCCTGTTGAATTTGGTAAGTAAGTTGCATGCAGCAAACAATTCCTCTTATTGGCGGCACTCCTCCATTCCAGCTGACGCTTCGTCCATCAATGTGGTGACCACTGACAGAAGACACCCTGTCCACTGCCTGCCTGGCGGATGTTGACTGAAACCCGGCCTGTAATTATTGAACGGAAAACAGGAAGTGCTATTACAATACCACTGATAAATAAATAAAAGGTATGTACGCTGTGTGGTTCAAAAAGTGACACTTTGATTTCCCTAATAGACAGTACAATATTTTTGAAATTGCGTGCTCTGTCTGAGTCACCTTTTTAAGGATCAATAAGTATGGCCAAAATATTATAGCGGATCTTTCCCCTCAAGGTAGGTGTACTACTGTGTTTTAGAACAAAATTTGACCTTTCCAGCAATGCTCCCACCAAGACCCTTACTAAAGCCAGTCGCAAAAATGTAGAAGAACCCCAATCATATCTCCAAAAACGATGCCTAGCAGAAAAATGGTTACAAAACGTACTTTGAAAGTAACAGTAGGCCCAAATACAGACCGTGGATTGTATTCAAACCACTTGCAAGCAAGCAAAAGTATCCATAGCCAGCATCGCTCCAACAGTGCTCTACAACAACAGAACCGCGTTGCAATAGAACCCCCCGAAACACATGCAATCCTGCTGCTAGGGCTAACCCTAACGAACCCTAACTTACAAAAAGTGCCAAAACTGGTGTTTCCTTATGGATTTTGTCCAACAAACTTCTAGCCGGTATTAGACCTTCCCAGGAATGCCCCAGGCAAGACCCGCCAACCCACCCGCAAAAAAACACCCGACACAACACCCCCAAACAGCGAAAAAGCTAAATCTCATACTTACAATGTCTCTCGGCCTTCGGTCCAAACGCGGCGCTGTGCAGCTAGGTCATCATCATCATCAATCATCATAACTCCTGTTTTCCACCACGGATTTCCTGAAAAGCAAATGCAATCAAGATTAGACTGTCGCAGCAGTGCTTCGACAGAGACCCCGGCCGCAACCCACCCACGAACAGCAGGAAGCCCCCCAAAACGCTACATTGAGCAAGATGTCAGAAGAAATAGCAAAAAAAAGGCTGTTCCTTATGGATTTTGTCCAAAACACTTCTATCCGGTATTAGACCTTCCCAGGAATGCCCCAGGCAAGAGCCGCCAACCCACCCGCAAAAAACCACCCGACAACACCCCCAAACAGCGAAAAAGCTAAATCTCATACTTACAATATCTCTCGGCCTTCGTTCCAAATGCGGCGCTGTTCAGCTAGGTCATCATCATCAATCATCATAACTCCTGTTTTCCACCACGGATTTCCTGAAAAGCAAATGCAATCAAGATTAGACTGTCGCAGCAGTGCTTCGACAGAGACCCCGGCCGCAACCCACCCACGAACAGCAGGAAGCCCCCCAAAACGCTACATTGAGCAAGATGTCAGAAGAAATAGCAAAAAAAAGGCTGTTCCTTATGGATTTTGTCCAAAACACTTCTATCCGGTATTAGACCTTCCCAGGAATGCCCCAGGCAAGACCCGCCAACCCACCCGCAAAAAACCACCCGACAACACCCCCAAACAGCGAAAAAGCTAAATCTCATACTTACAATGTCTCTCGGCCTTCGGTCCAAACGCGGCGCTGTGCAGCTAGGTCATCATCATCATCAATCATCATAACTCCTGTTTTCCACCACGGATTTCCTGAAAAGCAAATGCAATCAAGATTAGACTGTCGCAGCAGTGCTTCGACAGACACCAAAAATTATCCACAAACCCCCGGAACCCCGCCAAAGAGCACCTCAAAGGCAAGCAAGTCAGCAAAAACGGCAAGAAATTTCCACCTCATATTTGGTCCAAAACACTTTTGTCCATTATTAGAGCTTCACAGCAATGGGCCCAAATCCGTCAACTCACCCGCAAAGAAGTACAACACCCCCACAAGTGCTGAGTCTTTCTTCATTGGGCGTAATCCAGCACTCTGCTTGGAGGGAAATCGCAGTCTGGAGGAGGAGGATAGAGGAGCATGTTCTTCAGAACTTGTGAACCTGAGGAATGTAGACTGCGGCACCTTCAAATCAATAAGCAAACAAGTGAAGACAGTTCTGATGATGGTCTTGTTTTTGGGATTAGGTGATTAAAGTTTGAATTAAATTAACTGTGCAAAACAAAGAAAGAGAGACACAAAGCACACAGGAATAAAAGTGAATAAGGACGAAAAAGAAAGTTCTTGATTGATTGTCTCATTTTCAGGGCTCGGTGTCAGGGAATAAGAACAAGATTTCGTCATCATACTCTGCGAATTCAGGCTGGATGAGGTCAGTGGCACCGAACAGAGAAAAAATCCCCTCATCTACGTTGCTGTCCTCCTCGTCTTCATGCGGCGTGCTTTCTCGTACTTTGTAATCTGGTGGTATGAGGTGCTGATTCATCTTGATCATTGTCAGCCGCTCCACATTTTTGGGCGAGAGGCGGCTCCGTTTGGGAGTTACAATGCCACCAGCAGCACTGAAAACACGTTCAGAAGACACACTTGCGAGTGGGCAAGACAAATAGTTTATAGCCAGGTTGTAGAGCTGTGGCCACAATTGTTTTTTGCCATGCCAATACTGCAATGGCTCATCATTAAGAAAGACCACTGTTGAGTCATTCATATAGTCCTGCACCATCGACTCAAGGTCATCAACGGTTCCTCCACTTTGCTTACTTTTTGCTGTGGCTGTGACATTTTTTCGAGAACCATACCCAAGCAAACTTAGCCAATCCTCTACAACAGCCACTGTTTTTGTTGTGTGTGGTGCAGATGATCCAGTTGCCGGTGTCTTTAACGGCTGAGAGGTCACTTGTGCCCCAGCCACCGGTGCAGAAGTGGATTCTTGTGACTGGGGATGGCCTGCTGATGCTGATGCTGATGTACTGGCTTCTCCTTCAATAACCTGCCGTTCTTTTTCAAACCTCTTGGCTGACCAGGCTAACCAATGTTTGTACTTTTGAACATCTGCATCAGCAAAAGGAAAGAATGCTTCGCCTGCCAGCGCCTTTTTGTAGCGTGGATCCAGAATAGTAGCACAAATGTAATGCTGATCTGACTTGATCTTTTGAAGACGTTCATCACCACGTAGGCGATGTAATAATTTCTCAGACAAAATGAAATGGTTTTTTTTTTTTCATCTTTTTCAAACTCAGAAGACACCGCCATCAGTTGGTGCTCCAGCATGCACAACAATGGGATAGCTTTTCCCAAATTACAGTCCTCCTGGCTGACTGCACGCGTGAAGAACTCAAAAGGACGAAGCATGTCTGTCAGGCTTTTAACTATGTCCCATTGCGCCGCACTCATCCGCAGGTCCTCCTTCTGAGATGTAGCCTCTGTGAAGAAATAGTGATCGAGTACCGTATACTGCTCATACAGACGCTCAAGCATGTAGAAGGTTGAGTTCCAACGTGTTGCCACCTCCTGGATGAGTGCTTTCACTGGCATTCTACGTTGAAGTAGCAGTCTCCGCAGATGCTTCCGGGCCTTAAAAGAATGGCTGAAATGGTTGCACATTTTGCGGCAGGTGGCCATTACCTCGAACGCTGGACTCTGTTTATCACTCAAGAATTTTTGAACTACCAGGTTGATACAGTGCGCCAAACACGGCACTCTAACATGGTCACCCATGAACATGGCCTTAACTACATTGGCGCCATTATCCGTGGAAACATAACCAATCTTGCGTTTTAGGGGGGATAGCATTGTCAAGACCTTTTTGTTAAACTCTTCCAAAAGGTTTTCTGCTGTGTGACTTTTATCCAAGCCAAACATGGCTAGTGTTGCATGTTTCCGAGCAGCTTTGAAAACTTGGTCCGGGTCAACACCTGCGTTTAGCTTTGCTTTAACACCTGAAAAAGAGACCCAGTGTGCAGTGATGCACATGTAATCATCGCCTGGGCCACTGGTCCACATGTCTGTTGTCAGATGTATTGTGTGAACAGCACTCTTCTGCAAAGCTGCCCCAATCGCCTGCAGCACATCTTCATGTAGTGCTGGAACCGCAACTCTGGCAAAATAGAACCGGCTCGGAACCTTCCATTTAGGGCAGAGCGTTGCCACTAATTCAAGAAAACCTACCGCTTCTACAAAAGAAAAAGGTAGAAGGTCCACAGCTAGCATTTTAGCCAGCTTAGTGTTATACAGACGCGTCAGTGGGTGGTTGCGTTCATATGGCACGTCTGAAGTAAGCATTGTTCTAATGTTGCCCTGGACCAAGCATTTACTGGCTGATAATGACTTCGTTGACCCAATTTTGCTCGCTGGTGAACTTTTGTGCGTTGGTGTCTCACTCGCTCCAACACTCTTAGTGTGCCTCACATTGGGTGTGCTGCTGACAGGGGTACTGGGTGTAAGGGAAGTGTTTGACACGTCTTCTTCCTGCTCGTCATCATCAGATGAAACATCAACGTTTCCTTGAATTTGGCCTTTCTTGATCACATCTAGGTGCGCAAACCATTTGACAGTGTGCTTTCTCTCAAGATGACCTCTCTGGCCGCCGGTACCATAGTTGGTACCTGACTTACCACGACTAACTGCAAGCTTACAAAGGGTACAAATGGCAAACTTTGGATTTTTTGGACAAACAGTAAAGAAGTCCCAAACTGGGGACTTGAAGTGTCTGTGGGACATGGAGGAGGCGGCGATACTGGTGGTGGTGGTCATGAAGCTAATGCCAGATGAAGTGGAGGATGTGGATTGCCCAACTTTTGTACGTTTTGCACTTTCACCGCCACTAATTAAGGTCGAGGTTGACGGAGGTCTCTTCTTGCCAGAAAGAAATATGGAAGCGGGACGAGTTGGTGTACTACTTAACTCCAATGATTGTGGTGTTTCCACTGCCTCCTCATCGACAACATCATCATCACGCTCAGCAGCTCTTCGGGCTAGGGTCAAAATGTCTGTTTGCTGCATGCCCGCTGGGGCTGCAGTGACCTTTATGATGACTGGGTCGTCGTTGGCAGAGTCTTCATCAGCAGCAGTATCCGCCACTTCTTGTTGAGACTCATCACACTCCATAACTCTGAGACTTTGGACGAGCTTCCTTTTACGCTTAACTACCTTTGTTTGTTCCCAAGTTTGATCCGTATCATCAGAAGGAGGTGTGCTTGAAGAGGATGTAGACACCACCCTTGATCTCTTCCTTGCTAGGGGTGTGGAAGACAATGAAGGATCATCAGGAGGAGTGGCTTCCTCAAATGATACCTCGCCTTGATTGTCGATTTCCTGATGTGCCCCTACTTCGGGAGGAACAACTATTGTGGGCACTTGTTGTGACCCTCCATGCACCTCTGCTTGCGCATCTCCTTGCGCTGCCTCTCCTTCCACATGTACTTGGGCTTGTACTTGCACATGTGATTGTTGTTGCGGCTGTGGTTGTTCAACACTCGTCAGATGAGCTACAACAACCTGTGTTGATTGAGGGACATTGCTGCTGCTTTCTTGCGATGAGCCAACATCACTGGTCGATGGTGATTGAAGAAGTATACTGGCTGCCTCTGCAGCACTCAAGGGCTTGGACCTAAGTTGGAGTGGTGGTGGTGGTGGCACTGAGCCCAATGGAGCGGGGGTGCTGCTGCCAGCTTGGTCCCCAGCAGATCCCGCTGCAGCTGCTGCAGGCATACTTTTTTTTTTACTCCCAAAAAAAGGGGCGGGCGGCACACCAGTGTCCTTGGTAACTTGCTTCTTCTGCTCCTTACTGGCACCTTTCTTGCTAGAGGAGCTACGGGTTACTTTTTTTGGGGCCATCTTCTTCAGAGCAGGTCAGCAGGCAGCAGTTGCACGAGTTGCAGAGGGTTCTGTGTCCAGACGTGACGTCGCGTGACGTTATGCTGCACACACAGCTGCAGGACTTCTTCCTGGCACTGGTGGTTCTATTGAGTCTTCTTGTGCACCTAAAAGCAATGGAAGACAGAGGAACATCAGTTCAGTTATACACCCCAAAAAATCGACAAAACACAGAAAAATGAGCACAATCCCATGCCATCCATGATGTTTACATTGAAGACACCCCACAGAAAGACTAGGGACATGCAAGTATGCAACACTCACTACCCCTGGGCATAAGGGATGAAAAGTAGGCAAAATAAGTGCAGGCCTCAGACACTGCCTCTCCTCAAAATGGCCCCCTTACACCCCAAGCACATGTTGCCTGTACCAGCCAGCACTCAAGATGGCCACCACCACCACCCACATGGCCAGTCCACATCAACAGTACACCCCCAAAAAACAGAAAAACAGCCAGAAATCACCACAATCCAATGCCATCCATGATGTTTACATCAAAGAGAGTGAGACCACACCACAGGCACACTCAGTCCATGCACCACCACCACCCCTGGGCAAGCAAAAGGCCACACCAGCAGCCCCCCAAAAACGACAAAAAACAATAAAATAAGCACAATCCCAGCCCATCCATGGCCTCAATTATGTTTAAATTCAAGAAGACACCCCACAGAAAGACTAGGCCCATGCAACACTCACCACCCCTGGGCAAAGGGCCACACCAGCAGGCCCAAAAAAACGACAAAAAACAATAAAATCTGCACAATCCCAGCCCATCCATGGCCTCAATGGTGTTTAAATTCAAGAAGACACCCCACAGAAAGACTAGGCCCATGCAACACTCACCACCCCTGGGCAAAGGGCCACACCAGCAGGCCCAAAAAAACGACAAAAAACAATAAAATCTGCACAATCCCAGCCCATCCATGGCCTCAATGGTGTTTAAATTCAAGAAGACACCCCTCAGAAACACTAGGCCCATGCAACACTCACTACCCCTGGGCATAAGGGATGAAAAGTAGGCAAAATAAGTGCAGGCCTCAGACACTGCCTCTCCTCAAAATGGCCCCCTTACACCCCAAGCACATGTTGCCTGCACCAGCCAGCACTCAAGATGGCCACCACCACCACCCACATGGCCAGTCCACATCAACAGTACACCCCCAAAAAACAGAAAAACAGCCAGAAATCACCACAATCCAATGCCATCCATGATGTTTACATCAAAGAGAGTGAGACCACACCACAGGCACACTCAGTCCATGCACCACCACCACCCCTGGGCAAGCAAAAGGCCACACCAGCAGCCCCCCAAAAACGACAAAAAACAATAAAATAAGCACAATCCCAACCCATCCATGGCCTCAATTATGTTTAAATTCAAGAAGACATCCCACAGAAAGACTAGGCCCATGCAACACTCACCACCCCTGGGCAAAGGGCCACACCAGCAGGCCCAAAAAAACGACAAAAAACAATAAAATCTGCACAATCCCAGCCCATCCATGGCCTCAATGGTGTTTAAATTCAAGAAGACACCCCTCAGAAACACTAGGCCCATGCAACACTCACTACCCCTGGGCATAAGGGATGAAAAGTAGGCAAAATAAGTGCAGGCCTCAGACACTGCCTCTCCTCAAAATGGCCCCCTTACACCCCAAGCACATGTTGCCTGTACCAGCCAGCACTCAAGATGGCCACCACCACCACCCACATGGCCAGTCCACATCAACAGTACACCCCCAAAAAACAGAAAAACAGCCAGAAATCACCACAATCCAATGCCATCCATGATGTTTACATCAAAGAGAGTGAGACCACACCACAGGCACACTCAGTCCATGCACCACCACCACCCCATGGCAAGCAAAAGGCCACACCAGCAGCCCCCCAAAAACGACAAAAAACAATAAAATAAGCACAATCCCAGCCCATCCATGGCCTCAATTATGTTTAAATTCAAGAAGACACCCCACAGAAAGACTAGGCCCATGCAACACTCACCACCCCTGGGCAAAGGGCCACACCAGCAGGCCCAAAAAAACGACAAAAAAACAATAAAATCTGCACAATCCCAGCCCATCCATGGCCTCAATGGTGTTTAAATTCAACAAAACAGTTGTATCATGCACCCATAACCAACCCTGGTCCTACTGGATACTGTGGCTACCCACAATATAATTTATTTAATTTTCTGAAAAAGTTCCAAAATTGTACTTGCAGCAACTGTAATGCCCCAAACAAACTTACTTGTGAAAGTTGATTTCTAATCCAAAAGTGATCCAAAGACAGTCAAAAAGGCCTCAAATCCAAATATCCAGCAGCACCCACAAAAAGTAATCCTTCCAGCTCCAGATCCAAATGAAAGTGACCAGGAGATGGACAAAGCACTGGGAGGAGCCTGCTGGACAGGAACAGGAAGTTGGAGACTGTGGGGCACTTCCTTCCTCCCCCCCCCAAAATGGACTCCTTGCAAAAAAAAAGGCCATGCAAATGTCAACCTGAGGAGTGATTCTGATAAAAATCATAATTTTCTGAAGGTTTATCCTGTTTGCTGGTGATTTTCTTGTGCGAAATTGCAAAATCTCTATTTCGCAAGTGCGAGATTGTTCCTTTCCGCCGCAACTACGTGTTCGCAATTGCGAACTCTCGCGAGGTGTGCTGTGCAAGGTGGCAAGCCGCGAGTACGTATTCGCGGGCGACAAACTCCCGCTGGAACACGCAGCAAGATCTAAAATGGCGCGTCACTCGCAAAGAAAAACAACTCGGCAAACGCTAAAATGACGGAAAGTGAACGCCGTGCACCACGCCGCGCGCCGCAACCAAGCAAAAAATCCGCCGCGAGCGGATTCACGGATTTTCGACAAATTCGCGAGCGTTCGCGGATTGCGAATTTGCCGAAAATCCGAAAAATCCGCGAGCGGAGCGGATTTTACGCCCATGCTTATTCAAGACACCCCACAGAAAGACTAGGCCCATGTTCCACTGAGTACCCCTGGGCAAAAGGCCCCAACAACAGCCAAAACATTGAAAAACACATAAAAATCACCACAATCCAATGCCATCCATGCCCTCAATGATGTTTACATTAAAGAGACCCCACAGAAAGACTAGGCCCATGCACCACTGAGTACCCCTGGGCATAATGGATGAAAGCAAGGCACATTGGATGCAGGCCTATGGCACAAAGCACACTGCCTGGATTCAAAATGGCCCCTTGACCCCCACCACATGGCCAGGCCCTGCCTGTACCAGTCCTCAAAATGGCCCCCACCCACATGGCCATGCCCCATCAACACCCCAGAAAATCGAAAAATACATAAAAATCACCACAATCCAATGCCATCCATGCCCTCAATGATGTATACATTCAAGACACCCCACATAAAGACTAGGCCCATGCACCACTGAGTACCCCTGGGCAAAAGGCCCCAACAACAGCCAAAAAATCAAAAAACACATACAAATCACCACAATCCAATGCCATCCATGCCCTCAATGATGTTTAAATTAAAGAGACCCCACAGGAACACTAGGCCCATGCACCACTGAGTACCCCTGGGCATAATGGATAAAAGCAAGGCACATTGGATGCAGGCCTATGGCACCAAGCACACTGCCTGGATTCAAAATGGCCCCTTGACCCCCACCACATGGCCAGGCCCTGCCTGTACCAGTCCTCAAAATGGCCCCCACCCACATGGCCATGCCCCATCAACACCCCAGAAAATTGAAAAACACACAAACATCACCACAATCCAATGCCATCCATGCCCTCCATGATGTTTACATTCAAGACACCCCACAGAAAGACTAGGCCCATGCACCACTGACTACCCCTGGGCAAAAGGCCCCAACAGCAGACAAAAAATCGAAAAAAACACAAAAATCACCACAATCAATGCCATCCATGCCCTCCATGATGTTTACATTAAAGAGACCCCACAGAAAGACTCACTCCATGCACCACTGAGTACCCCTGGGCAAAAGGCCCCAGCAACAGCCAAAAAAATTGAAAAACACACAAAAATCACCACAATCCAATGCCATCCATGCCCTAAATGATGTTGAAATTCAGCAAAACAGTTGCATCATGCACCCATAACTAACCCTGGTCCTACTGGATACTGTGGCTACCCACAATATACTTTATTTAACCCCTTGGACGCTCATGACGAGCTCAGCTCGTCATGGAGTTTCCATTGATTTCAATGGAAATTCAATGAAGAATCTGAAAGTGCCTTAGCATCCAAGTGGTTAATGTTCTGAAAAAGTTCCAAAATTGTAGTTGCAGCAACTGTAATGCCCCAAACAAACCACATCAACTTACTTGTGAAATTTCGAATCCAAAAGTGATCCAAAGAAAGTCAAAAAGGCCTCAAATCCAAATATCCAGCAGCATCCACAAAAAGTAATCCTTCCAGGTCAAGATCCAAATCAAAGTGACCAGCACGTGAACAAAGCACTGGGAGGAGCCTGCTGGACAGGAACAGGAAGTTGGAGACTGTGTGGCACTTCCTTCCTCCCACCCCCCCAAAATGGACTCCTTGCAAAAAAAAGTGCAGGCAAATGTCAACCTGAGGAGTTATTCTGATAAAAATCATCATTTTCAGAAGGTTTATGCTGCCTGCAGGTGGATTTCTTGTGCAGAATTGCAAATTTTGCAATTTCGCAAACGCGAGTTGTCGCTGCCCGCCGCATCTACGTGTTCGCAAGTGTTTACTCCCGCGATGCGTGATCACGGGCCTTTATGACGTACTCGCGTTGACAAACTCTCGCTGTGCAAAGTGGCAAGCCGCGATGACGTAATCGCGGTCGACAAACTCCCGCGGGATCTCGCAGCAAGATCCAAAATGGCACAGCACACGCAAACATGGAGTAAAACAACTCTTCAAATGCTGAATGACGGTAAGTGAACGCCGCGCTCCGCAATATTGTATTTGTCAAGCGCGACCAAGCAAAAAAATCCGCTTTGTGCGAATTTGCGAATTTTCGGCAAATTCGTGAGAGTTCGCGGATTGCGAATTTGCCGAAAATCCGCGAATTCTGCGAGCGGAAAGAATTTTACGCCCATGCTTATTGTGGACAAGGTGGAACGTATATCCTCCAGAATAGAGGCTATCGCACATAAACTGGACTTACATGATGAAAGAATCAAGAAGACCGAGAGACGGATATCGGACAATTATGACACCACGGCTTCCCATACAGTGCAGCTTGCAGAAATGGACAATATTCTTAGAGTAATTGTAAGTATGAATCACGCGTAAATAGTGTTGAAGTTGGGTTTATTCGTAGATAAGAAGGCACCCTCCAGAAACACATCCCGTGACACCGGTCAGCGCTCAGTAACTGACCTAACCGTACCACAACAATAGAACGGCACGATGGTAGATCGTGCCGTGGCATGCGACCATACATTTGAAAGAAAATACAAAGGTGCGTGAACGTACAAGACGCGCGAGAGAAAGGGTAAGTATGGACATAACAGTAATTGCCACAAAGAACGAGGACTTGGAAGCCCGCAGCCAGCGCAACAATATTCGTGTGACAGGCGTGCCGGAGTCCACAAACACGGGCGCATGGAAGACTACATAGAAAAATTACTCCTAGCTGCGATTGGACTCGAGGCATTCTCCAAGCAATTTATAGTTGAACGAGCTCATCGCTCACTTGGACCGAGGCCTAAACCTGGAGCCCCACCGAGACCCATTATTGCGCGGTTCCTCAACTATCGTGACCGCGATGTGGCACTGAGAGCAGCACGCAACAACCAAAAACTGTCATATGAAGGTGTGGCCTTCTCAATCTACCCCGACTTCACACCGATGGTGCAAGAAGAAAGAATCAAGTTTCTAGAAGTGAAGAAAAAACTGCAAGCAGCACAAATCGATTCTGCATTGCTATACCCTGCAAAATTGCGAGTAACACACCAAGGAAAACAACGGTTCTTCACAAACCCGCAGCAAGTGGATGACTATCTGAAGGCTTTGCGACGCGCACAACGTCGAAATGGCGGCCGTGATGAGATGCAGCAGGAGGAAGAACGAGCACCTGCTGATGAACTATGAACTGAAGGACTGAGTGGTGGGGCGCCGCTCTAAACACGAGACACTGTGCTTGCAGAACCTGAGGTGACCTATATCAAGACTGGAAAACGCTGTGGGATCGAGATACCATGGACGGGTATAGGACTGTTGGTGGTAATGTATTCCATGCACCACTTCCCTCCCTTGACTGATCCCCCCCACAAGGGTCGAACAGGTTGTAGGGCTAAAGGTGGAGGGAGTGGCAATGTGCATACCTTAGATGTCCCCCAACGGGAGTTTCCCACTGTTTACGTTTGGAAAAACTAAGTTACCGGGGAGATTTACGAATGCTGTGGGAGGGGGGTGGGAGGGGTATTCTGGCAAGTTGGGGATGCTTCAGTGGGAGGGGGAAGAAGAAGGGACAACTGGAGAAAAAGTATACTGCATGATGTTAAGGGAAGTTCGGAAACTGTTCTAACGGGCAAATATGTCCACAGCTACACTGTTCAGGTGTTAGATAGACTAAGTTCAAAGGGAACAGTAGGCCTCGATAGGACGGCATGGTTCACAGACACACAGAGGTATGGTTTCAAGACTACGACTAGCATTACAGCACAAATGGCGAGGCAGGACAAGGCACACTCGATTCCTTTCCATCACGGGCGGGACAATTGTTGTATCGACAATGTACAATGGCACTGAATAACCTAAATGTTATAACATGGAATGTTAGGGGATGAGAAGATCCACGTAAAAAACGTCAAGTTTTAGCATATCTCGACAGACAAAATATACATGTAGCTCTTCTACAAGAAACCCATATTAACCCCCAGACTAATAACACATTCGCCTGTAGGTGGGCGGAACATACGACCTTCTCCTCATACTCCGCTTATGCCAGGGGAGCTGCCATACTAATAAAGAAAGGAACTCGGTTTAGTGTCTTAGGAGCGAAAGGGGATGCACAGGGCAGATGCTGCGTGACATGGGGTCGAGTGGGACACCTGTCGCTTACACTAGTATGTTGTTATGGCCCGAATACAGATGACCCCCTTTTGTTTACCGAGCAATGGCCACCATTGTGGATATAGGATCGGACCATATCATATGGGGAGCTGACTTTAATGTATCACGCGACCCAGCGGTTGATAGATCGCATCCCGCCCCACATCATTAGACCGTGCCGAGTTACATGCAATATTACAGGATCACTCGTTAGTAGACGCCTGGAGACATCTACACCCCGACATGTGTGAGGGTACACATTATACGGCTCATGCTGCTTCAGGGGCCAGACTAGACTACATATTCGTATCGGCGGGACTGTGCCCAGCACTCACGGCAGCCAACCACCTAGCCAGAACATATTCGGATCATGCACCGGTACGGCTCACATTGACAAGCGATGAGCTAGGACCACAACGATCGAGTTGGAGGTTGCAACCCACCATGCTACTAGACACAGCATTTCAAGAAGAACTAAGGGAAGAGGTGCTAGACTTCTCCGACCGTAACAAGGGTACCGTTGATAGCGTAGAGACGATATGGGAGGCCTTCAATGTCACACTACGAGGGATATGCATAGCAAAAGGTTCTGGGGAACTAAAAAGCATCCAACGTACGTTACATAGACTCGAACAAGAATTGAAAACATTAGAAAATTCCCTGATTGACAGGCCAGAGGGGACGACACATTCCAAAATAACAGAGAAAATTACGGAGTACAAAGAAGAAGCAGATAGGGAATCAAAATTCAGGGGGAAGTACTGGACAGCACGAAGGTATGGAGAAGGTGAGAGGCCTGGGAACGCGCTTGCCACAACGGTTAGATTAGAACGACCTACAAATGTGTTGATGGAAATTGAGGATTGTGAAGGGAAGATGTACAGAGACACGACACACATATTGAATTCCTTCGCACAACACTACACTGCTCTTTACACAACCATGAGAACTGACACACCAGACTTCTCTGGATTCCTGAATGATGTGACGCTAGGCTGGCTGAGTGATGCCCAGCAGCGATTTTTGAGCACCACGTTTGAATTGGATGAAGTGCGAGACGCAATATTGAATATGTAGTCTGGCAAGGCCACCGGCACGGATGGGATACCGGTTGAATTTTATAAAACCTATATTGAATTTATGGCCCCAATACTACGAGAAGTGTACGAAGATGCGCTAGAAGTGGGACATCTTCCTCCTTCTATGAGGCTGGCCCTCATCACTTCGCTGCTGAAGCCAGATAAACCACCACGGAGCTGTGACTCTTACAGACCTTTGTCTCTACTTAATTGTGATGTAAAAATACTGGCTAAGCTTATAGCGACACGGCTCAATCTCCTCATGGAAAATCTAATATTGCGGATCAGTCAGGGTTCGTACCCGGTAGAGCATTGTCTCATAATCTGAGAACCTTCTTTACGGTATTAAATAATATCTCTGACGAGTTGCCCATGGCGGCCATCTTCCTAGATGCTACGAAAGCATTTGACTCTTTGGAGTGGGACTATCTGCTTGCAGTAATGACGAGCATGGGGTTCCCCCCAATTTTCCTATCCTGGATTAGGCTATTGTATGACTCACCCACGGCTAAAGTGCTCATAAACGGGAAAATGTCCCTGGAAATGCCCATTTCGAGAGGCACGCGACAAGGGTGCCCGCTGTCACCTCTGCTTTTTGCGATTGCAGTGGAGCCGCTTGCAGCGAAACTGAGACAACACCATAATGATAAGGCGCTGAGGTGCAACCTGCGACAAATATTAATATCACTATACGCAGACGACACTATACATTTGAGACCTCCAGCAGAATCTGAATCCCATTTTGAGGGAATTAATAAAATTTGGTACAATGTCTGGAGTCCAGGATAACTGGGGAAAATCATGTTGTTTCCCGCTCACGGCTGGAACAACGGCATTCCATATGGACTATCCCATACCCTGGTGTGATGATGATTTCAAATACCTGGGAATTCGCATATCGAAGGACAGAGATGAGCTGATGAGGCTAAATTACGGGACAACCATGACCCGGATATCGAACAAAATCTCATGCTGGATTACACTACCATTGTCAATGAGGGAGGGTGTCCCTAATCAAAATGGTTATTCTGCCACAGTTATTATATCTCTTCCTGAATATACCCTTTTACCTGGGGAAGTATTTTTTTAAACTCTTGAAGTCTGAACTGACCCGCTTGGTATGGGGAGGCAAATGCCCACGGCTTGCATGGGAAGTGCTAACCGGACCATATACTCAAGGAGGATTCGGGATCCCCGACTTTGAAACGTACTACTATAGCGCACAGGCCCACTATGCATTCTTCTGGGTGCACCAGCCCCGATACATGCCTCAGGTAGCGGCAGAACACTGGCTGACACTACCAGTTCCCATATAAGGGGCACTATATATACCTATAACGGGCAGAGATAAGACACCGTCCACAGTCATGAGCACGGTACATGCATGGTCACAATTGGGGAAGATGCTGGACGCGACTATGATATATTCCCCCCTACTGCCACTGGTCTACCACCCTGATATGCCTCTGCTCCAGGAAGCCCTCTTTCATGACCTGAGGGAGCGCATTCGGGTTGTAACCTGGGGAGACCTCTATCACGAAGGGCAATTCAGGACACTAGACCACATGTTTACGGGAGTGGCGAGAACACCCCTTGATGTCTTTTTATACATTAGGCTTCGAAAGGGACTAAGAGCAATCACCCCAGACTTTCCCAATGAACCTCCATTATCCGAACCTCTACAGAAGATCTTGCAGGGAACACAAGCTAAAAAATTAGTGTCAGTGATATATAAAACGGTGCACGGGCTAAGGAACCGACCAGTTCCGATTTCTCGTGCAAAATGGAGCCAGGAATTGGGACTGGCCTTAACTGATGAACAGTGGGATTTCTGTGCACAGCAGACAGAACGGATATCTGCAAACAGTAGGCTCAGAATCGTACATTATAGGTACTTGCATAGGCTGTATTGTACGCCTGCACGTATGCATAGACACAAATTGCGAGAAACGGATAATTGCGATAGATGGCATGCGCCGGGTGCTGATTTTTTACACCTAGCCTGGAACTGCGATAGCATCAATGCATACTGGACACAAGTGTTCAGTGCCTTGTCCACCATGATCAATGCTGACATAACACCCTCACCAGTTCTTGCACTTCTGGGGCACGTTGTACCGCTGCCGGCAGAGAACCGTAAATTTGTTGCAATCGCTCTGCTCATGGCTAAACGAAGAGTGGCTTGTAGATGGGGTAGAGGGAGAGCACCTAAGTTTAAAGACTGGCTGAATGACCTTATTTATTGTCAAGAGCAACTACTGACATATGCTGAACTACTACCTGTGACTTCCAGGCCAACCGACATTTGGCCCCCCTGAAATGCTACCTGCTAACACAAGATAGGTCCGGTACCCCAAACTAATAATTTATCTATGTATGGCACGCCTGCAGATATGAGGCACAGGGTCAGACTGATTTGCATATAGCCATGTCTGAACTGGGGTGGCTGAGTGAACTAAAGAATGGTGATGGATTAAACCCAGATCAGTTGACTGGGGGTGAGTGTTTGATTTGTTCAAACGCTCCGTCCTTCATCCCCTTTTGTATCGCTTTGTTTGCCCTAAGTGTGGCAGGGTATGCTCAGACGTGAGTCCCTTGTTCACTTGCCCACTGGATTCAAGATAGCCTGGCTGATGAGGATTATGAATCCGAAACCGGTCCCAGGATGCTTGTTTCCGGTCCAGGGAAGACATGGCTTGGTAGTTCGGGCTGGACTGTTCCCATGAGGCACAGGGTCAGACTGATTTGCATATAGCCATGTCTGAACTGGGGTGGCTGAGTGAACTAAAGAATGGTGATGGATTAACCCCAGATCAGTTGACTGGGGGTGAGTGTTTGATTTGTTCAAACGCTCCGTCCATCATCCCCTTTTGTATCGCTTTGTACGCCTGCAGATATGACACTGTGTAACCGCACCGAACAAGATGACGCTATAATGGAGATGTAGGAGAATAGGCTATGAAAAGATACTACGTTAATATATAAGCCCTAAAAAGTGCTGTTTATGATATGTAATTGTCAATGCCTGTAATATGTATGCCATATTGAACGTGAAATTTGCTTGTTATGATACTAAATTACACTGTGTACCTGTACCCGCCTGTTCTCGCTATGTAACCTGTATTACACTGAAAAATCCAATAAACAAAGTTTAAAAAAAAAAAGGGTTTTGTTAGGGTAGGCAACTGTTTGAACTAACGTACGATCTGATAGGGGCTATTGAGGTAGCATCCACATGTTCTATTCCTTTGGCTGTTCTCACACTTGATGCTACTAAGGCCTTCGACAGGGTGAATTGGTCATACCTGTCGGGGGTTTTAGAGAAATTTAACATCGGAGATAAGTTTCGGCGCATGGTGAGTCTGCTCTATCAAAACCCTTCGGCGTGCCTATTGGTGAATGGAGCTGTGTCTGACCTGTTTAATTTCACGAGGGGAACGCGTCAGGGATGCCCACTCTCTCCTCTCCTTTTTGATCTATATATAGAACCCTTTCATCAAAAACTTAGGGACGACATTAACATCAAGTCGTTCAAATATGGAGAGTGGGAAAAAAAATCTGCCTTGTACGCCGACGATATCATGATCTTTTTGTCAGAGTTGGCTTCGGCCCTCCCCTCGGTGATCAAACTCACTCACTATATTGGAGAAATCTCGGGATACGAGATTAATGCTTCGAAAACGGAGATTATGGCCTGGAATTGTGGGGACGAGGGTGTGCAGACCAGCTCTAAAATACGATACCTGGGGATCACCATCGTACAGGATATCAATAAAATCGTGGAATCAAACTTCTTACCAGTAGCTAGGGACTGTAGGAAACTAATGAGAACATAGCCTTCCTTACCTCTGTCCATGCTGGGGAAGGTTAACCTTGTTAAGATGTCCATTTTGCCAATGGTCACCTTTTTGTTTAACACTATTCCTTTATATTTTGAACCCTCACTTTTATCAAAGCTGCAGAGCGTCATTAATTCATTTATTTGGGCACAACACACACCCAGGATTGCCTGGAAAAAACTGAAGCGGCGCAGGGAAAAGGGAGGCTTAGCAGCCCCTGATCTTCAACTGTATGCATGGGCATTTCAGCTTACTCATTCCCGCATGCTTTTGAAGATGCCCACCAGTAGTGGGAAAGGCTGCATGTTTAGAGTCATGCTGAGTGGAGCGAGACTCTCTTTGGAAGGTTTTTTGTTTAAATTCGGGGACCCCAAATTCTTTAAGAAAATAAAACTAAAAGTCCCACAAGGGTTGACTAAAACTTGGTTTAAACTCCGTAGTTCGGTCTCATTGGGCTATTTTTCTAGTAAAGCACCTCTTTGGGATTCACCAGGGACCCCGGCTTGGCTGAAGAATAGCCATGCTTTACCTTTGAGGGAGGCAGGGCTTAAAGAATGGGGAGATCTGTTTTTAGAAGGAGATGTTATGTTATGTTATGTTATGTTGTAAGGTGGATTTCTATAGCGCACGGCTACTCCGAAGAGTGTCCCGGCGCTGGAAGATCCTCAGTCATAGCGGAAGGGGGCGGTGAAAGAGTTACTGAGTGAAAAGAAGAGTTTTAAGATTTTTTCTGAAAGCCAGGAGATCGTTAGTCGCTCTCAGAGAAAGAGGAAGGGCATTCCACATCTGGGCTGCCAGGCGCTTGAAAGAGCGGCCCCCGCACCGGGCACGCCTGATCTTAGGCGTGACAGCCATGACCTGAGTAGAAGATCTCAGAGATCTAGAGGGTGTGTAGAAGCTCATCCTTCTCTGAAGATATCTGACGGCCAGACCATGGAGAGCTTTGAATGCCATGGTGAGCGTTTTGAAAGCAATGCGCTTTTTGATCGGGAGCCAGTGCAAGGTTTTAAGATGATCACTGGCACTAGCTCTCCTAGTGAGGCCGAAGATGGCTCTTTTATCATGGAACTCTATCAGGGATAGGATTGGATTAGATTAGATTAGATCTTTCAAAGTTGGAATACCTGCAGATGACTAGCTGGGGTCAGGCACAGACCATAACTAAGAGTAGGTCCCTAGTGAGTGGAGGTAACCAGCTTGAGGTCCAGCTACTAGATAAAAGCCATTTTAAGAAGGAGGTCTCTTTCAGGTACTATACAATTTTGGAGGAGATGGACGGCGAATTCCAACTTGATGATAAACTTTGGGGTAGCTCCTTCTTACCCCGATACGTTACCAACCTTTGGTTAGATTCTTTTAAAACACTGTGGAATATTGTAAAACCAGCTTGGTTACGTCGCAACCATCTCTTTACATTACATAGGGCATAGTATTCACCGCAGAGGCTCTCTAAATTCTCTCAAGGCTCACCGGTATCCTGTTTGAGATGCGGTGAAAGTGCGGCTTCTGATCTGCATATGTTCTTTGATTGTCCAACTTTGTCCCCTTTCTGGGGATCAGTAAGCAGCTTTTTGTCAACCTCTCTTGATCGGCAAATTATGTTAAATTCAACGCATATAATCTTTGGATTAGTAAATGGAGTCTTAGGCCCTGCTAAAAATCTTTTGTTTTATTCTATTTTGCTGGCTAGAAGAGAAATTTGCAGAAAGTGGAAAGACTCTTCGCCACCAAATGCACAGGAATGGCAAGCATCGCTACTACAAGTTGCCAAATTAGATCTAGCAAGGCCAGGAAACCAGAATAAGAGAGCCTTCTGGTATCTTTTGAATTGGGGTTAACTCTGAAAGTCTCTGGCGGGTTTTTTTTTTCCCCCGGTCCGATGATTACGCTGCCTTGGCCCTTTTTTCTAGTTTCAACAGATGGCGTCCTGTACGTGGGCTAAACATCACTCTCAGCAGCTTACCCGCTTTCGGTTACTGCATGTATGTCAGTTGGGGTTCTGCGATTCAACTATTGGCACTGCCTAGTCTGATCTAGAGCTTTGTCACCCAGATGTCTGAGATGGTGTGTCGCGCCCTGGTAGACGTTAACTTCTGAAACTGGGTAGTAAATGAGGACAAAAAAAATACACATTTTACATACAATTACTTGATTTACAAATAGTGAGACTGAGGCAAAAGAAATTGCACCTATCAAGTTTAGTGAATCTGGTCAAACGTATGTGGTGCTCTGATAAGGAAGAACAGCCTCCTAGTCTTCCTCACAGGAGTCCTTCTCCATAATACTATTTCACAAGGGAGATCAGCACACAAAATTGATTTCATTTATAAACATATAATATTCATTGTGTTGTTAGGACATGGGATGCACAAACTCCAGTCACACTTTATTTCTTTTAAAATAATTCCTTTATTCAAATCTTCTAAAAATGTCTACTCATATGGGATCCCCCCAGAAAGTTGAAGTTGTTATGTCAAATGTAAAAATAGCATGAATCAAAAAAGATTATATAAAACTAGCCTCGTATACTGGTACATGACGTTTTTGTAGAAAATTAAATAATCAGTAAATGGGTTGCACACAGATGTTGAACCTTTTGACCAATTGTTGACAACACATCATTAAATGGTTCGGATGATTAAAAATACACAAATGGGCGGCTTTCATAACAAAATGTTGGTTTTAACTAATAATCTTTTTATTTTTTATTTTAATTATGTGTGCATTATCTGTATTTTTGTATCCCTGAAGAAGTCTCTTGTGAAGAGACGAAACGCTTTGGTTACATGAAAAATCTAATTTTAAGAATATTTGATTAAAGGTATTATTTTAAAAAGAAAGAACATGTGAATGGAACTTCTTCATCCATAGTCTAACAATATGTATATTACATGTTTATAAATGAAAAATTGTGTTTGCTGATCACCCTTGTGCAACACATTTTGCATACAATTTGTGATCACTGTGCTCTTATCAACACAAACCACTTCCCATGTACCTGCCTCATTAGGAAAATAGCATGTAGGCCTACGGCATAAGTAGGCTAGTAATGATATACTACATGTTTTTTTTTTGTTAATTCACCTCAGCCCTCTTACAGATTTTGCCACGTGTGCTTTTACCACATGCTGTATTGTAGACAGTATTCCTGGATGTGGAGTTGGAGTGTGTAAGTACCACATGTGGTAAGACTGCATGTGGTAAAAATCATTTTCTGCATACAAAAGGTGCAATGAAACAAGAAGATGATGCAGAAATACCCTTGAAAGCCAACGATTCCCATCCACTTAAAACAAATGCACAATTACTACTATAGCACCACACAAGCCACAGGTTAGCACTACGAATACATTTAGAAACTTTTGCTGTCATTCCAATTATGCCAGTTACCATGTGACTAAAGCCTATGAAGTCTATAGTGAACCTCATAGATAAGCAAAGTTGGTGAAGGCAGCCTGTAAGGTGTAAGGTGTAATTCATTACCTGATTTAGCACATAAACAGTGAAGCATTCACTAACATATGACACACTTTAGCATTTTAGATGTAATTTCCCTGTTGTGTATTGTCATGTGAGCATCAAATGACAGAACCTTTGGGGCTCCTGATGGACTCCGTAGAACTGTGACATAATCGTTAGGGAGTAGTGAACTGAATGTGGGATTAGAATGTGGAGTTCGCAGTTACACGGTGAAGAATAAAGACTTGTTATACTATGCTCTGTGTGTGGGTTAGGCATTGATGAGTATCCGGGTTTGGGTGGACACTACAACTGGTGACGAGATAGGGGAAATGTAACCCAAAGATCGACAGTGCTCTCCCAGAGAGTTTGCCGGGGTTTAACAAACTGCTTATGCGTGCAATGTGTTCGTGTGTCGAAGTGCAGAATCTAAATTTGATGTTTGTGGAGTCAAAGAGCAGCCCCAGTTCCGTGTAAAGCAAATTTAAGATAATGAAAGCATCTTTCAGAAAGGTACTGGGCTACTGCACAACTCAAAGCCATACATTTATACAGAGGACCAACACTAGAACTTGAAGTGGAGTCAGATAACACCAAAAAACGCTTAAAAGCAAAGTGATACAAGAAACGGTTGTTAGAAATGGGATTTCTGGTTGGATAGGGCTTGCACCTAAGCCGGACAGAAACCGCCACTCTAGTCAGGGCAAGGGAGTTACACACTGATGATTACCCCTGCTCACCCCCTAGGTAGCTTGGCCTGAGCAGTCGGGCTTATCCCAGAGGCAATGTGTAAAGCGTTTGCGCAATTCACACACACAGCAGCAAAACACTGGGCATTCCACAATAGGAACTCCACACAAGGTTATATAAAAAATAGCCTTGGTAATATCAGAAACACATTAGAATAGTAATCACACAATATACATTGAGCCAACTGGCACTAGGCAATATTTACTGGGGATTTTATACAAGACAGGGCCAATTGGGCCACTGTCAGAACCATCTCAGTGCAGGTAGTAAATATAAAACTCAACCAGTAACTACTGGTACCATAATGACCTAAGCATTATCAAATTAGCATTAGACACCTTCCTAAAATATCATAGCATGACATTAGGCATAAGCAGTAGGCATACAACACATTAGGCCCCAAACCTCATTAGCATAAACACATTACGCAATAGGTCTTACCAGCATAATCACATTGTGCATAAACCTCTTAAACATAAACACATTATGTCATAGGCATCACATTAGGACCTAAATCAGGGCATAAAATCACATTAGGAGATAAGCATCACCAGCATAAACACAGTATAGCCCAATCACACCCTAAATGACCAACTGGCCTTCCGATAGGGCTCACAATGCCCTGTGTGCAGAAATGTCAGGGCTGACTGTCAATGCAGCAGAATCCCAAAACGTGCGCAATTGCGCAGGCCTAAACATTGCAGCTGTCACTAAGTGCTGTACAGCTGTGAAAGTACTGTAGGCATGGGCACTCACTGTGCCCTCTTGGTGGGTCTCCACTGGGACACTCTAAAACAGATTTGCAAAATGTTGCAGCTGCTCGCGCTGGTGCGGCGCAGCTTTGAATCAGCCAAGAGGCAAGGGCACCGCTGTGCCCTTTGGGCCCTCACTAGGGCTCTATCAACAAATCTGCCAACATTGCAACTGCCCACTGTCAGGTGGGGCAGCTGTGACACTATCACAAAGAGGCCTAGCCCCACTGGGCCCTCTGGACCCCCAGGGGCTCTAATTAAAACAATTGCGGCCCCCGTTGGAGAGGCCCGCTACCCTGTGGGACGGCCCAGGCACCGAAAATGTGCCTCGGACTCACTCACCAGTCTCCTCTCCTTTTGGGCACTCACCAGTCTTCTCGCATCACCAGTGATCTCTGTGGCCTTCTTCCCCATCTGTCAGGTGGGGGAAGGCTGAAGGCTGAAGACGCCACCACTGGAGCCCGCGAGGCTCCGTCGTATCTCACCGGGCTGGTTCAGGACTCTGGCATCTCTCCTCGCTTCACTCGGGCCCCCTTCTGGGACCCGGGACTTCGATGTGGAGCTCGCGAGGCTCTGGACTTCCCGCTTCAGGGTCTCGGCTGTGGGAGGCTCCGCCCCCAACCAGGCAAGTTGCCTGACTTCCAGGGCTGCTGCAGTGTTTTTCCTTTTTGGCAAAATGCGGGGTGAGCTCCCGTCGACGGACACCACAGGCGGGATGGACACCCACTTTGAATAAAGCTCACATGTGGGGTGGGCACCTGCTCGTCACTCAAAACGCGGAGTGGGCTCCCACTAGCATTAAAAACTCAAAAGAAGCAGAAACACGGGGTGGGGCGCCCACCGAAAGACACCACAATGCGGGGTGGGCTCCGCTCGATTCTTTGCGCAACTCGGGGGAATCCCTATGCCGGGGATTCCCTCTCTCCACGCAGTGCAGCGCTGCAGACCCAAATGAAACGCTCCTCTGTTTGGTACTTTAAATATAGTGCTCAGAAGGCGTTAGAAGCTACAGCTCCAGCAGCAATGTTTTTAGGGGCACAAGGCTGGGCAAAGGAGTCCAGCAGCCAGGAAAAGTCCTTGGGGCAGGGGACACCTCAGCAGGGCACAGCCAAGCAGACCAGCACGCAGGGACCCCCAAGAAGCTGCAGCTGGGTACCACGGCGGTTCCTTCTGGCAGAGTGTCCGCCACAGCCCAGGTAAGCACCGGAACAGCATTTCCATGGGGTCACAGCCCCTATCTTTATAGTACAGTTTCCTTTGTCGGGCTCTGGGGGAACCAGATGCAACTGGTTCAGGGGGAATTGGAGCACTTTGACTACAAGGCTTCTCATCCCCTTTGTCAGGTGGGGGCTCATAACCAGACACACCACAGGGGGGCGGAGCCAGCATTCACTAGGGCAGGCACCATCCTATTTAGGGACCAGGGATTTCTCCTCCAACCACTCCAAATGCAGATGTCTCACCTGAGATAGGTTTGAAAGGCTACTTTGGAGGGTGGCGCAATCAGCGCTGCAAGCCCACAAGCAGCATTTAATTTACCAGCCCTCTGTATATGGGATACCACTTTACAAGGGACTGACAGGTAAATTAAGTAGGCCAAACAGGTGTAGACCAATCCTCATCATATTTAACTCAGAGAGCTGGATAGCAGTGCTAAAGTGCCCAGAATCCTAGAACCACCAACACCATGTCAGAAAGAAGGCTAGGAGAAAGGCAAAAAGTTTAGGGGTGACCCTGCAAAAAGGGCCAAGTCCAAAAATGGTAATCTGTTTACGAGTCCTGAGTGAATAGAGCCCACGTGCTGCTGCGCTGGGATGAACCAACCCCACAGAAAGCACCTGGGGTTGTGCTTCCAGAGCGGTCCTTTCTTGAAGCAGCAGGCCATCAAACCTGCTGGGTGGTGGCTAAGAACAACTCCAGAGGTCTCCTGAAAGCATAAGGCTCCCATGGACACCAAGGGAGAGATCAAGGTTTCACCAGGCCTTAGCAATATTCTGGATGAAGCATGCCTTAGTTGACAGCAGATGGTGTCGGAAAGAACTCCACCCTCAGAGTCAGCTAATCTTAAAAACTATTAAAATGATGCCGCTTTCTTGAAATTGCCACAGCCATTCAATACCGCCAAAAAGTTAAATATTTCCAACAAATGGATTGCCTGGATAAAGACATATGATGATTTTGTTGATGCAATTTAAAAAGCAGATAACAAGAAAGTTATTAAGTACCTTAAGGCATGAAGAAAATGCCACGAGCTGAAAAAATTAGAAACATTCAAATCAAAGCTGCCTTGAATCTCAAATTCAATCCAATGCCACATATAGATTACGAAAGATATGTCTTTAGTCAAGATAGACAGAATGCTGGTGAGACTATTGATGAATTTGTGAGAGACTGGAGATGCTCATCAAGTACTGAAAGTTTAAGGAATTCAATGATGAAGAACCTTTACGCCTCAGAGTGTTTGAAGGATGCTTGTCAGATTCATTCAGAAAACAAAAGCTGAGAGAGACTCTTAGTCTGGATCGAGTTCTCATGGCTGCCAGAGCTGAATAGCATACTGATTGACAAGCTGTTGACATGAAGGCCGGAGGTGCTCAGGGTGAGTCTATCATGAATGTAAGAAATAAGCCAAAGCACAAGGCAGAGGGTCACAGAGTAAACTCTCGACAGGAAAAGAAGTTGGGCTTCAGGTGTGGATTTTCCTTTTCACACAAAGGTAAATGTCCCGCCATTGGGCAGATATGAAAAGGCTGTGGAACGGATAACCATTTAGTGGTGGTGTGGAAGGCGAGAGAAAAAATAGGTGCATCACGGCTCAAATGACAAAATGGCTGCCCGAAAGTTCTAGAAGCAACTCATGCCCATAAGGCCACACAACCACATTAACTGATGAAAATTGACACCAAAGGAAGTCTATCAACATCTACATCTTCGTCAAATAGTTGTTCTGTGTCAATATCAAGGGAAAGTGAGGAAGATGGGTGTCCTATGTCGATGTTAACCTCAGAGAAGCATGCGCATGTTGGACTGGCTGCTTCCCAGGAAAAGCATTGATCCAAGAGAAACTGACAGGACAAAGCACCAAAGTCATTCAAACATTTTCTGAATATCACACTAAAGGTCAATGGTTGTTCAATACCTTTCATTATCAATAGTGGTGCATCAATAAATATCCCCAGTGCCCCAACTTATGCCATCAAAAGAAATATGTATACATTGGCTGCATCAATACTACTTAAAGGTCAAGGGTCATTTGTGGCTACGATGAAGCGTAAAAAAACAAAAGTAAAAATGCCCATTCACATACTTCAAGGTACAGTGTCATCTGTAGCTGATATGGGACTGATATCAGTAAGTCAATTGCCTTTGTTGTTTTGTGGGTTGGGAAAACTCAAGATAGTGAAAGTCCAATTCCACATTAATGAGGACGTCAATCCTATGTTTCTATTGCTCAAAGACACAGACAAGTTGCCTTTCTCTTACAGGAAGCTCTTGAAAAGTAACTTGAATCTTTACTCAAGCACAATATCATATAGCGTTCTCCTGGTCCAACTTCATGGTTTTCTCCCATAGTGGTAGAACCCAAAAAAGAGCAGTACGCATCTGCGTGGATATGCATCAAGTGAACAAGGCCATTGAAAGAGAATGCCCTCCCGGTCCGCACATTGCCAAGATGATAAAACAATTGAATGGGGCAAAAATATTCTCTTGCCTGGATCTGAATAAAGAATGTCATCTGTTGGAACTCAAGGAGAAGTGCAGGTACATTATAACATTTTCTACACATGTCGGTCTGTTCCGTTATAAGAGACTGAGGGCCAGATGTACAACAGTTTTTTGTGGTTGCAAATGGAGAATAGGGATGATTTCTACAGTTAAATTGGTTTCCAGCATGTACAAACCCTATTTTGCGAGTCAGTAACCGATTACTGACTCGTGAAATAGGGTTCGCTATTAGAAAGGGGCGTTTCAAGGGTACCCTCTCCTAATAGCGAGTTGCAGTAGCATGTATGAATGTTGTGCACCCAAAATGCGGTCGTGAAACATTCAGATTTCACGGCCTCCATGAAGAAGGTGGTAACTCATTCGCAAACAGGAAGGGGTCCCCATGGGGCCCTTTCCCCTTTATGAATGTGGGCGCCAACATTTTTTAAGAGCAGGCAGTGGGCACAATGACCACTGCCTGCTCTTAAAAAATAAAAAGGAATTTTTCGGTTTTCTTTTTTAAATGCATCTCGTTTTTCTTTAAGGAAAATGTTGGACTTGGACCTTTATGCAGGGACATACCAGAACTTTTTGCCTTCTTCCTGTATTTTTTCTGAACTGTTGTTGGTTTTATGACTCTGGGCATTTTACCACTATTGATCAGTGCTAAAGTGCATGCGGTCTCTCTTGTAAACTTGGTAAGATTGGTCTACACCTCTTTGGCATATGTAGTTTACCTGTAGGTCCCTTGATAAGTGGTATCCCATATACCTGGGGCATGTAAATTAAATGCTACTAGTGGGCTTTCAGCACTGCTTGCGCCACCCACTGAAGCAGCAGTTCAAACCTGTCTCAGGCCTCTGCTACTGCAGGGCCAGAGAGCACAGTATACTGCCACAGTGACTTGGCATGCAAAGTGGTTTCCACGTCTGAGACTCCCCTTTTACTACATATAAGTCACCCCTAAGGTAGGCCCTAGCTAGCCCTATGAGCAGGGTGCTGTGTAGGTAAAAAGATAGTACATGTGCCTTAACTGTGTGGTGTGTCCTGGTAGTGACAAACAGCCTTTTTTGGTTTATCACTGCTGATAGTTTGCCCTCTCATAGGTTTGCATTGGAGATTCCCCGATATGTGCTTCAGTGGTAATTTCTGATATGAGAGGGGTAACATGATGATGTTTGGTAAGTTCCAAATAGTAGTGGGAGGCATGGCCTGCAGGGTCAGCATGGCGGAGACGCACTGACCTTGCTCTGCCACAAATCCCCATAAGTTGGCATATTAATCGGATTGATTGCAGCTTTTTCTAACGAAGAGCCGTAACTACCTGTATGGTGAAACCCCGGGCGTCTGATGAAGCGCTGACTATGCCGGTATAGCTCCCGTGGGACCGCTGGGGCTGAGAGTCATGCTAAGGCGAGACGTGTGCAGCCTGGGCTGGGCCTGCAACGTAACTGATTTAAAGCTGTGGCCAAAAATTGACGAAGGATCGGGACGGTGGCGAGTGCTGAAGTATTGGGTATCAGAGCAGGGCATGCAGATGACTACACACAGCAACTCCGGAAGACAGCGGAGACAGATGGTGCTGGCGGGCAAAGCCCCGGAGACGGCCCTGGAAGCGGCAATACTGGTCTAGACCGACCCGCTCAGAATGATGATAAGAAGGCTGCAGGAGTGTCTGCTATGAGTTGGACAGGGACCGGTTACCTCTGCCATCGGAGGACCCTGCAGTGCAGCTGCTCACTGGGAAGGGAGATCGCTGGAGCTTGAAGGCAGGACCAAAAGGAGGTGACATGGCCTGGGTGTTGCCTGAGTCAGGACCGATGTGCGGCTCCGGCCAAAGTGTGAAATGGGATCACGTAGTGATTTCCGCTACACTGCCCGGTGCTGAAACGAAGACATGCAACAAGTTGCAGGCAGCTGCGCTTGTTGCAGTGAGGGGTGGGTGTTGCTGGTAGCCTGGAATTTAGATATGGGCCAGAGGAGGGTGGGGGCTCTGGGCCTGCTTACTCTCTGGGAGGAGATCAACACTGCAAGGGTGTGAGCTGGGAGGCATCCTAGAAGCAACTACGGTTGTCACTGGTGGGCCCGTGATTGTTGGATCAAACCTGAAGTGCAGTGACTGTCCTCATGAGTGGCATGAGCGGAGGTAAAACCAGGGACTGGCGGAGGGATGTACCCTGCCCACGGAGGAGGCGGTTGAAAGTAAGTGGCTGCTGTCAGTGGGGCCTGCGATGAGGTACAGTGATGTAGTGAATACCGTCCTGGGGAGGCGAGAGGCGGTTGTTTGTCTCCAAGAGGCGACCTGGCTGGATCAGCTCCATGGGGAACAGTCTCCTGGAAGTTGAGCAACACACAACTCTAGACTGTTGGTCTGGGTGCTGCGACACTGAGTGAGTCAAGCCTAAACGTGGCATATACAGTACTGGCCAGATAATTGGAACTATTTGGGGGTGTGCTTCTGCTTACAGAGTTACTGAGGTGCGCTAAGTGCCAGGGGACTGTATATCGGTATATTCTGTTGGATACACTGAGTTAGCTGGAGTGCGCTGAAGGGCCTAGCAGGACTGATGGGTCTCACGAAGGGAACAGGCTCCAGGGCCTCCATGCAGGCTGCTGGCCCGGTGAATGTAGATTGTACGCAGTGGTCAGCACTGTTATACACCCCGGATGACTGACTAGATGTTATTCTGAATGTCATTTAACGCTCCAGAGAATCGATGGAAGCCATACTGGATGAGGTCATGCTGGATCTTACACTGTTACACGCTGATCACCGGAAATTGAAAGACCGTGTTACCGTAGTGGAGCAGGACTTTGTGGACCTGAAGCCTGCCACGGACTTCCAAGAGTAGCAACAAAATGCACATGAGGTTTGGATATGTTTCCTTGAGGAGCTGATGGACGATACAGAGGGCAGTTCCAGGAGGAATTATATACGCCTGATTGGACTGCCGGAGGGAGCAGAGAGTCAGGACGTGGTAGCTTTCATGGAGCATTGGCTTAAGACCTTATTACCATCAAGCTCATTCTCTCCGTACTTTACCAGAGAGAGGGATCATGGTGTCCTGGGTAGGAAACCGGCTCTGGGTGCTACAGCATGACCACTTATCTTTAATCTGCTGCATTTTAGAGACAGTAACCCAATTGTACGCGACACCAGGAAGATGGCTGAGATCAAGTACAAAAACACCAAGGTCCTTTTCTTCCGTGACTATACAATAAAGGTTCAGTGTCAACATGAGTACTTCCTGCACGTCAAGCAGAAGCTTAGAAAATTGAACATCTCTTACTCACTGCTCTTTCTGGCCAGACTCCGTGTGGTCCCTGATTGGAAGACCAATTTCTTTCACACACCGCAAGATGCTTGGTATTGGCTGGAGACCTAAGGGCAGTACTCTGGCCCGAGCCCTATGGTGACTTGGACACCTAAATGGTGAGACAGATATCGCCAGCGTAGACCCAGGAAATGGCTCCTTGGCCTCTCAGTGGCACCTGGTCCAGACCAAATTCGCTAGGAGCGACAAGCTGGGGTTCAGATTGCGGAGCAGTTGGCTGGATCTGCAGAGTTAGCTGACAAAGCTGGAACCTCGATTCACTCTTCTGGAGATGGGGGCTCATCGAAATAGGACTATCGGACTCTGTATCATTACGAATGCCTGATGTTATGCCACAGACTTCGGATTGTATTGTATGAAACGACCTGGGAGTAGCGCCTGTTTCTCGAACTGCCTTAAGACTGCCTTGGTGTTGTAGCTATTGCCTTTTTTTATAACATAGTGTCACTTGTTTATTGGGTGCTGTGCATGGGCTTAAAGACAGCACCTGCGGGTAATTCTCCGCTACATACGCCTTTCTAAACACGATTATGAGCTACTTGGGAATTCATAGTTGTATGCCCTGCAAGGTTACACATCTCCTCCAATTCACCCTAAGATAGAGAACCAGTTGGGTACGCAAATGTGTTGTTGTTTGTTAGCTTTGGGTAACACCCCATGTTCAAGGGGGGTTGCTCTTATAATGTTTTACCTATGTTGTATTTGTTTACCCTTGTTCCTTTTGATTGTGGTAGACCTCCTGGGAGGTATTGGAGATGATACAATGCATTGTTAATTCATACACACAGCTACACGCATGAGTTGGGGTGCACACCCGTTCTCCTATAATCTAATGCTATGAAAGACCACACGATAATTACCAGGAATGTGCAAGGCCTCCTTACACCATCCCGCAGGTATGCGTTCTCCTCTTATCTTAAGCCACACAATGTGTGCATTGCGCTTTTATAAATGGAGGGGTAAAGTATATGCTACTGATTATTCTTTATTTACACAAGGGGCCTTGATCTGGGTTTGTCCGGGTATGCCCCTTGCAGTGGATGAGGTCCTTATCGACAAGGAAGGTAGGTATGTATTCCTGAAGGGCAAACTGGATAGGCGCTATACCCTGTTAGGGAACGTGTATGCTTCTGACGTAGAATGGGGCCAATTTATCAGAATGCTATCCCAATTGTTGATGACATGGTGTGATATACCAAGGCTAATTGGAGGAGACCTTAATAGTGTCATGGACACAGATTTGGATAGATCCTTCCCCCCCACTCAGAGGTACGACTGCCGCTGCCAAATCTACAGGGTTGAGTGGATGGGCATGTAGCTGGGACCTGATCGATGTCTGGAGACATTATAACCCAGATGTGAGGGTATATTCCTTCTATTCAGTGCCCCATGACTTGCATGTCAGATTGGATAGGTTCCTCGGCTTTCCCTCCCTTATTCCCTACATAGTAGACTCGGATTATTGGGGTTGAACGCAATCCAATCACAACCCACACTGACGTGGGAGAGCATGGTTCCTAGTGTCCCTATTTGGCGACTGCAGCCGACGATGCTTGAGGACCTAATCTTCCGGTACTCAGTGGGGGAAGCTATAGGCGAGTACTTCACACATAAATCTGGGTCTGGCTCGCCCTCTATGGTGGAATGGGCAGTCATGAAAGTTACGCTTCGCTGGAAGTGTCTGGGACTGGGTTGCGGTTTGCAGAAACAGACAGAGCGGGAGCTACATTCTGCGGAAAGATAGTAGTTGTCATTAGAAATTCGAGCGATGGAAGATGCTCCAGACACTGCCCCTCTGTTGGACGTGCCTGGAAAACAGGCAGAACTCCTAGAACATCAGCAGTGTCTAAACTTTGCGGCACATTCAGCGTCAGCGCATGCTAAAGCAGAGGCGATCTGGGCCTCTTTTGACCTGACTGGTCAAACAAGAACTATCTGCGGGACCCATTACTACTCTTTGGTCCCCGGAAGGGGGGATCAAATACACTCAGCATGAAATCCATAGCGTATTGACCACACACTTTGCACAATTATTTAAATCTGCCTTGGACGCCTCTGAGGCAGAGCTCCATACTTTTTTAGATTGCCTTTCCTACCCTAGCCTCATGTCCGAACAGCGCAGGGAACTGGATGCCCCACTTACACTAGAGGAGGTGAAGGGCACAATGCGAACGTTGGCATCTGGCAAGTTGCCTGACCCCAATGCTCTTCCCCATGAATTCTATAAAACTGACGCTGACCTGTTAAGCCCGCATCTGCTCAAGTTTTATGAGGAAGCACTTGAAGGTATCCCCCTCCCTGCATCTTTGACAGAAGCCACTCTGATCACAATTCCTAAGCTGGGCAGAGATCCCACGCACACAAGTGCTTATTGGCCCATAGCACTTCTGAATGGTGATTATAAGGTCCTAGCAGGGGCCTTGGCAGGTAGACTAGCTCCTGTCACTCTGTATGTGGTCCATCAAGACCAGAATGGCTTCGTGCCGGCTCGGAATACATCTCTCAATATCCGCAGGTTCTTTCGGGTGATGCGGAGTGTTGCATTGGACTGACCAACAGCTCGCTGCCTAGTGTTAGACTTAGAAAAAGCTTTTAATACTGTGGAATGGTAATATATGCTTGAGGTGCTACAACGCTTTGGGTCCTATTTCCTGAGCTTAATCAGATTTTTGTATGGAACACGTCTTCGTTTGGGCACCTTATTCTCTAGACCCATACCGATAGAGAGGGGAACAAGGCAGGGATATCCCCTTTCTCCCAGATTCTTTTTTGGGCTATAGAGCCACTGGCAATAGCTCTGCATCAATGAGCAGCACGGTGGGGGATAGACCTGGGAGGAGAGCTACATTCTGTTCCGCTATATGTGGATGATATACTACTTTAGGTCAAGGATTTGCAGGCAATCCCGCAGATAACTCTGGACACGCTCAAGGTATTTGCTTCACTGTTGGGACTAGGTGTGAATTGGGGTAAACCTTGTTTGTTCCCCTTTACCCCGGGGGCTGATGACCCTCACATGGCGGTAGTTGGGGCACTGCTGACCTGGCAACCAGTGAGGTTCAGATATTTAGGTATACATATATACCACAATGATCGGGATCTCTTGAATGGCAATCTGTCCAGAGCAGTCACAGCTCCAAAATCCCAAACTGATTTTTGGAAAACACTGAATCCCTCAGTGGCAGGTAGGGTTGTGGAAAATTAGTACGGTTTGGTAAACATTGTCTGCGCCATCTCGCCTTTTTCCCCGGATGCCACACTTTTTGTCGTGTGCACCCGCCATTTTAGGTGCCTCGATCAGAACCACCCTCTGCACGCCACTGGCCCCCAGAATAGCCCTTCGCCCTCGCAAAGCCCGCACGCTGACAACCCCCACACTCGCATGCCTTGGATCATAAACCCCCCTTCAACGCAGCTCTGCCTCAGAACCCCATCCTGTTCCCAGCGCGACACCTCCCTTCATTCCTTTTCATGGTCCCAGGCCCTTTGATACCAGCCCCCTTTTCCTGTGTGCCCGTTTGTCTTCCTCGTTCCCAGGCCACCACCTAGCTCTGCGGATACTGTTTATTGCCCCCCCCCGTACAGTAGGAAGCTTCCCTCAAATTGATCAAAGCCCCCACCCTATGAGATCCGATCAACCCCACACATCCCGTGAATCGGCGGGATGTCCAGCTGCGCGATAATCATCACCTGTTGTGACCGGGGTGGGGACTTCAACTGTAAATGTGTGTGGGAACGGGCCTGTAGGGGAGATTCAGAGGATGTCCTTTCATACTTCAAAGCATTACAAGACTGTGTTACCTTCAATAAAATTCATTTAACTGTGTATAAGAGGCAAGGCCTCAGAGATGCGGTTAGAGCACCTCGTGACGATACTGGCTGTCTGAACTGATGTGTTCTCCTCCGGAGAGAATAAACCTTGTTTCCTGCCTTCCAGACTCCAGCGCCTGCCTCTTCATTGATTAATATTTTGTGGGTTAAAGAGGCGATACCGCCGGGCAAATATTGATTGTCCATTGACCTTAGTTTTTACAATTGGCGTCCCAAGCGTGGGGCCCATCAGTGACTCGTGGATCCAGTGGGAGAGGTCCTGACGACAGAGTGAACGACTGCAACGATCGGGGAGTGCACCTGTCCGATAGACCCTCGTCTGACAGCCGATCATCCGAACTTCACTGGTTCCGAACAGACCTCTCTCGAGTGATCTACGGTCCTGACTGGGAACCATCAGGAGTGCCGCGAGGATTACGAAGAAAAGAGGACGATCGGGCGCTGGATTCGGAAGACAAGAAACTGTCCATGCGGTCCGGGTAAGGTCGTGTAAACACGACGAATTGCGAAATAATTATTTGAATTGTTTAGAAAATACTAGTATTACTCTTTGTTAATTTATTTGGAGATCCACTGTCCGCAAACGGAGAAACAACAGGCTCTCTCTTTGCAAACAGTGGAGGATAGGTAATACAACCGTTGCACCTATCTTTCTCCCCCACTGATTAATTATTTGAAACTGAACTATTGTTCGCAGACTGTTTTCTGGAGATTCTCTGTCTGCAAACAGGAAAGAGCCCCCCTCCCCCCTTTTTACAGATAGTGAAAGGGTAGGTAACGCAGACCTTTGCGGGCCTACTTATTCTCCCCACTGAATTGTTTTGACCGAACGTTGACTATTTGATATTTGTTCATGAGGTATTCACTGCCTGCAAACCACGTAGAATAGGAATATTCTGTCTAGTCTTTGCACGCAGTGATAAGATAGGCAGTGCTGACTTTTTGTCCCCGTTGTGCTCTGTCATGTCTGTCTTCTCCCCACTGATTGGTAGCCTGTTTAGCCCGGACCGCTTATTAGAGGTGAACCATCCGGCTCCACTGGAAGGCACCCCTAATAAGGACATGTTCATGAAGCATGGATTGATCGCTATAGCCTATAACAAACTGTGGCATAAATATACGAAAAAGGATCGAGAAAGTCAGTGGCCACTGATAGGATCCTTCGATCTTGATAAAATAGAAACGTTAGAAATAGCCCTTCGTAATAATAAGACAACGCCTATTATGCTCGACAGTCTCGGTATGTGGCGCAAAGAAGCAATGCAACGAAAGAAAAGAGACGAGGACAGAGCAGGTAAAGGAATATATCGACAGGACAACCCCAGGACACAACGACCCGAAAGTAATCCCCCGACACTGCGCACAGGGCGACCAGACTTAGGGCAAAACCAATGTGCTTTTTGTAAATATGCCGGGCACTGGAAAGCCCAATGTCCGACTCTACTGAATGAGAGTAGGAGCAGAGGGCCGACAGGAATAACAGGCCGGCAGAAAGGGAAAAGGCGCGAGACAAAGATGAATCAGACTGACATGGACAGGCCAGATAGAACCACCACGTTCGATTATGCCCGATGGCACAGATTTCGCCAGGCCGATTTCAGCGACATGTTTGAGTCCTCATAGATCAAACAACGCTAAGACAGGAAACCCAGTCTAGCTCTAAATTAACAGGCGACGAACCCCGTACTACCACTACTGTTCCCTAACAAAACAAAAAAAAAAGAAAGAAAGCCACCCTTCTCGGAGAACCTATAGAAGCAATACACAGAGTAGTCTCGGACAGATTAGTATACATTCCATTACTGAACTCAAACTCCGAGTGCAATGGGACTGATTACTTTCTGCTGCCCCCCCCCCCACTCTGTAAAAAGAAAGGAGCAATTACAGGCATGCATAGACAACCCCCCATTACCCAGACATGCCTGCCCAAACAAAATACCTACCCCCACTCCGGAAGTTCCCGAAATGCCGCAGGTCACCGGTCACGCCCATCCGGAAGGTGAACCACACAGCACGTGCTGACAACTGTCGATCGAATCGCCAGTGGGATGTCCAAGAGGCACCACGGGCCCGGCACGAAATGGCTGTCCCATCCTCTTCTTCTCGGAGGTCGGGCTGGGAGGGAGAGGCGACGCGGACGAGCCTCTCCCACCTCCACAGGTTGGAGGCTTCCCAGCCCCAGTCCGGCCATCACAAATACCTCCGCGAAAATTAGTCCAGGTCGGGCTGGGAGGGAGAGGCGACGCGGACGAGCCTCTCCCACCTCCACGGATAGGAGGCTTCCCAGCCCCAGTCCGGCCATCACAAATACCTCTGCAGAAATTTGTCCAGGTTGGGCTGGGAGGGAGAGGCGACGCGGACAAGCCTCTCCCACCTCCACGGGTAGGAGGCTTCCCAGCCCCCGGCCCGGCACCGAAATCCTCCAGCCGGGCGGCGCCAATACTAGCGCAGCACCGAACATGCAACGGTGCCAATACTTGCGCAGCACCGAACATGCAACGGTGCCCATACTTGCGCAGCACCGAACACACAATGGCTGCGCCAATACTTGCACAGCACTGAACATGCAACGGCTGCGCCAATACTTGCACAGCACCGAACATGCACCGCAGGTGGCCATACTTCCACAGCACTGGACATGGGACTTGAGGAACACGGGATGTGGAGTGGCCATCATGCATGCCCATGAAAGAGAGCAGCGTGGGGTGCACCGGGAGAGGGAGACGGCGCGAACGAGTCTCCCTTGCCCCCCCCCAGGTGGGGGCGCCACAGCTGCACCCTAGCCGAATGTCCTGCTCCTACAACACAGAGTTCCTTTTTCTTTCACTCCAAAAGGTCTCCTCCACTCTTGCAGACTCGACGAAGGGCGGCTGCTGCAGGGCCTCAAAATGGCGTCTGGGCCCCCTGGAAGGCGGGTCTAGGCCGCTAGAGTAACTTTGACCAGCAATGTAACTCGGACGCTTGTCCACCGGGGCACGAGCCCCCACCTCCGACAGCATCCCCACAGCCTTGAAGATTCTACAAAAAGTCCCAGGAGCCCTCGGCCCCTGCCGGCTCCCGGCGAGGAACGACTGCCTTGGTCGCTAACGAAAATAACCACGACATAGCCACCCCTTCTGTTAGCACGAGTTTTTGAACTGCCGAAGAGGACTCTGGTCCAACCGCCGGTTGTGGGAAACATTTTGTCTCTGATGCTACTTCCGGACTAGCCCGGCCCCGCCCAAAATGGCGCCGGAATCAATGAGAACTTGCGAACGCCTCGTGGTGTTTTTAGCTAAAAAGACTCGATGTTCTGAAATATGTATAAGATCCTTTGTACACTTGACGAAAAAGAGGGAGGGTTCACTCGACGAACATGTAAAAGGTCCCCGTGAAAAATGTTTTTTCAAATGTACAATTTATTATGATGTTTATTGTAGCCGATACATAACCTCGCTTACGACACACGCACACGGTATACATATAGGAAATTTGATTGCAACTAGTCCAACTGTACTGCCAACTATGAAATGAATGCCCCTTGATCCCTCAACTATCGATAGACGTTTTAGTCCCCTACAAATGAATGAATAAACTTTTTTAATATTCTTAATATTCCCAATACTGCAAAATAGCCCCCCCCCCTGCTGTACGCACTTTAGCCATTGCCGCACCCGGCCAAATACAATTGCACTGTCATATCTGCATGCTGAACGATTGTGCAAATAAAGGTTTTCCGAACTATGAAATGGGTATTGCATACTTTTTTGAAAAATGTGGGGTCAGCGGGAGAGTTTTTTTGTGCACCCTGCTTTGTTCTCTTTTTAAGGTTATTAGAAGATGGTTGCTCAGCTCCAGATGGAGGATCGAATCTAAGACACGATACTCTGCCTCCAAGTATGCGACTGGCTCTGGAACTAACGCATGGAGAAGGACCTCGACTTCTGAGGACGGGTAACGTGAAGCGGTGTAAATAATAGAACGTTATGAAGGTACGACACTCAAAGGTACTAGGGAACAGAGTTGACCGAAGAGCTGATATGCCTTAGACCATCACAGCATTGGAAAAGATTTAAGGGCCCCGATAGCTAGATACATCTACCAACTAGACACCCCGCACTAAGAGCCCCTGATTTTTTAACGTTTCCCTACACGCGACCTATAAGGACACACTGCCCCCTCCCCCCCCTGGCTTCAGAAACCAAGACCCCAGGGATTCTATCCCGAGGAGACAAGACGAGTATGAGGTAAGTAAAGAACTTTCATACCCATGCATTTGATATGCCCGAATGTTGTCCCCCTCCCTTCCCCTCTTTTCCTCCCTCTACAGGTTACACCAGAAATTACGACCAAGGTATGGTGAAAATCTGAAGCCTCGCCATGTCTGATACATGAAGCGGACCAACGCTGCAAGGTGGCACCTAAGCACACCCACCAACTGCTCTTGTAACAAAAGAGCTAATAAGTTGTATAATATGATAAAACACGGTCACCCCTAATCCGTGTTGCGTGAATGGGCACGTGTCACGTATGTCTGAAAACACGGTCACCCCTAATCCGTGCTGTGCGAATGGACACGTGTCACGTATGTCTGAAACTATGAGAACATGTTTTTGTGCGACTGAGGCGCTGACTTGACTGGTCGGCGGACCGAGAGTGCGAGAAGTGCGATACAATGGTGTCTTTTACTCAATGCATGCCCCCTCTACCCTGCCTAATGCTCGTCCATCCCAAACTGCATGCTTTCGAAATTCTAACACGGACCCGTAATGTCTTATGTTGTGTAGTGCGCTGAATAGCCTATCTTAATACACGGCCACTCCCCATGTCGCATGTGTACTATTTAGCCTATTGTTGCACATCTCTCTCTCTCTCTCTCTCTCTCTCTCTCTCCCTCCCCTCCACACTCACGCTCTTCCGAACGACTAACACCAAAATTGGCAAACCGCCATCCCTAGTGCACCCCCCCCAATTGGCTCCAAATACCGCAAGTATTTGCACAAAATTTGTCTTAAAAATAATCACCCTGATGCCGTGTCACTACCTCTCCTTTCTGCTAAATATTGATGAAACCTAGAATTGGCCAAACGGGAAAGGACAGGTAAGACGACTAAGGTTCCCTAATCTGACCCATTAACAAGGGAACTACATGTCAGTGGCTTCTATAAAAAAAATTAAAAAAAATGCCTCAGATAACGCGACCTTCCCCGTTCCGAATTGTCGCAATCCCCAAACAAAAAAAAAATGATCGAAACATCCCCATCTTCCCAGAACCCCTTCAGTTTTGTATCAGCTGCCCTGGACGAGAGTGTTAAAAAAATGTCCCTCACCCCTGTTGCAAGAAACAAGTCGACTTACAACTAACACAGGCCAGCCGTTGTTCCTAGAAACGATCTGTTGATGAGCAAGCTACGGAGTTTTAGAATTCGAGAAATGTCACTGAACGCTTACCAACTGAACTGTGGCCTTCTGCTAAATAACGCCCTTATGACACAAAGCAAGACGATAGTCCCTAACCACAGTTTGCTATGTCCATAGTTGTTTCCATAAGACCCCGGTTTTTAATAAAGTAATCAGGTTGTAAGAGGCTATGTAGGAACTAGAATGATGTTTGCGAAGTTAAGATTAGGCCGAAATGAAGGAATCGTTGCAATGAACCCTGTTGAAGTGTGGCTCAGGGGTTAGAGGCGGCAGACCCGGAAGCTGAGATCGGTCCTGGACCAGGGTTCAATTCCCCGCCTCGGCGGGTCTTGGGCTCAAAAATTCCACGGACTCGATAATTCTCGTTCCGGTGCCTACTCGACTCACGGGTTCACACTCTGCGACTCTGGGCAATAGCTTGCTTAATCTCCACTACGGCCCCTCGCGGCGGGATGCCTGGCTTTCACCTTGTGGGGCTTTCACAGGGGAATACCAGGACGGGTTCCCAAGGCAAGCGCCTTGATGCCTTCGGGTGATACGTGCGCTATATAAATCGCAATACATTTACATTTACATTTGAAAGTAAAATGTTTAGCTGAAAGGTAGGATGCATTTATAGAATGGAAAATTGTTTAGCCTATGTTAAACCCTCAGAAAGATACCCATCAGACCATGGTGATAGCACGTTGCACTTTTTTCGAAAAATATAAAGCCCTGGAGAACGGTATAGCTTTGTAAGGCTCGTACTAGGAAGGTGGGTCTCTGTCAGAAGAACTGACGTAACTGTAATACAGAGTTTCTATGAATAGGTACCAGATTTCGTACCACGACAATGAATGTAACACCAACAAGCACCAAAGAAATAGTTACGAAGGAAAGATATAGGAAATCCAACAAGCCCATCATCAATTACTTATATGATGGTTGTGAACCCCAATGTGACGGATGTTTCTTATTTGCTTGGAGCTGGGAGAGAAATAGACTTATGTGATTACCTTCCTCTGCCAATTCTCTAAAGACTGTCTTTTCAAACTCATTTAAGGGTACCGCTGTCGGAGGAAAGAGAGACCGAATGTGGGAGCACGTGGCCTGACTACAGATCGTGGAACATCTGCGACATTGGCCAAGGCGAGACCGCGACAGAAAGGAGTTGCAGGACGAGGCACTGTTTCCGACAAAATGAGAGGAAAGGGCTGACCTGATGCCCCTGCTCAATGTTCAACGTGTGCCGAAAAGTCCCCGCTCTCTGAATTCGGTCATGAGCCCGCCTACCTGAAATTTTCCGCCCCCCTGGTCTGTTCCCGATTTGGCCCTGCTCCATCCCCCCTTTTTCTCCGACCTACCCTATGGATTACTTACACACACTCTTCTTCCACCTGAACTTTTTGACAATCGACTCAAAAGGACACAGGGCGAAAAGGACCTTTTTGACCAGGAAAGCGAGGAAAAGGCCATGCCCTGCAACGCGGAGCTCAGAAGAGAGCTGGACTCATCGCTCCACCGTGCCAACAGAAGACGACAAAGAATGCTGAGAACTCACTAATAACGGTCCATGACAATAGGACCTCCCCTTCGAACAATGGCACCTCTGATTATTGTTTTTACTACGTCTCATTTCTCTCCCAGCCACCATTGTATTGATTACGCTCCAACTAAAAATGAACAGAACTTACATATGTAACAACCTATCAGTTCACATTCCGAATGACTACAAGTATCTATGAAATGTACTCAATGCTCACATTACAGAATCGTTTTGCCCGATATTGCATTACTATGACCTTCCTGCAAACGAGTTTATCGATAGACCCGCCTCCTAAGACGAAATATTTTAAATGTAATGTTTATAGCTCCTTCACCTGGGTTCCTATCTCTTTACTTATGACCACCACAGTAGACATGGATAGGAAATAGGCCGGCAAGATGTCTTGGATATGTTAAAGGGAGGACTGTGGAAAATTAGTACGGTTTGGTAAACATTAACTGCGCCATCTCGCCTTTTTCCCCGGATGCCACACTTTTTGTCGTGTGCACCCGCCATTTTAGGTGCCTCGATCAGAACCACCCTCTGCACGCCACTGGCCCCCAGAATAGCCCTTCGCCCTCGCAAAGCCCGCACGCTGACAACCCCCACACTCGCATGCCTTGGATCATAAACCCCCCTTCAACGCAGCTCTGCCTCAGAACCCCATCCTGTTCCCAGCGCGACACCTCCCTTCATTCCTTTTCATGGTCCCAGGCCCTTTGATACCAGCCCCCTTTTCCTGTGTGCCAGTTTGTCTTCCTCGTTCCCAGGCCACCACCTAGCTCTGTGGATACTGTTTATTGCCCCCCCCCGTACAGTAGGAAGCTTCCCTCAAATTGATCAAAGCCCCCACCCTATGAGATCCGATCAACCCCACACATCCCGTGAATCGGCGGGATGTCCAGCTGCGCGATAATCATCACCTGTTGTGACCGGGGTGGGGACTTCAACTGTAAATGTGTGTGGGAACGGGCCTGTAGGGGAGATTCAGAGGATGTCCTTTCATACTTCAAAGCATTACAAGACTGTGTTACCTGCAATAAAATTCATTTAACTGTGTATAAGAGGCAAGGCCTCAGAGATGCGGTTAGAGCACCTCGTGACGATACTGGCTGTCTGAACTGATGTGTTCTCCTCCGGAGAGAATAAACCTTGTTTCCTGCCTTCCAGACTCCAGCACCTGCCTCTTCATTGATTAATATTTTGTGGGTTAAAGAGGCGATACCGCCGGGCAAATATTGATTGTCCATTGACCTTAGTTTTTACAGGGTGAAGCTTATACAAATGGTGATGCTGCCACGTCTTCTCTATTATTTTGCTGATCTGTCACTGTAATTACCTGCGTGCTTCTTCCAATCACTAGGGAATCATGAGAGATTTGATTTGGAAAAACATGGAATTTAGGGTGGCAGTGGCAAAATTATACCTGCCTCAGACGCAAGGAGGGCTGGCTCTACCCAACATGTTACACTACTACTTGGCGTCCCAACTATTATGAGTGGCGAAATGAGTGGCAGAACCACAGCGGAACATGGGCCTCTGTACACATTAGATAGAATCCTTTTGCTCTTTCACCCATGCACTAGGCCACGCACACAGCTTCCCCCTTTGGTGCAGATAGCCCAGAAATATTTCCGCAGGGCATTATAACTCACTAGACATACTATACCATATGTGCATGCCAATCCATTATTGGATATGCTGAGAGAGAGGGGAAGATTCAGAGAGTCTGACTTTGCAGACTGGCAAGGAGCAGATATACATACAATGGGAGACATGTACACGGAGGGTGTGTTGTGGCCCTTCCTCTCCTTGTCTGAAGAAGAGGGCGTTCCTCCTGGACAATTCTTGAACCACGCCTCCTGAGTGGCCATGCTGGGGTGACACTGGCGTAACATCTCCCAGGAACCCCAAACACACCTCCTAGTGCAATATGTACATGTGATGGGCACGGGCGACATCTTGTAAAGTGGTTCGCAGACTCATTTCGAGAACATACTAAGACGGATTTAGCACTATTGCATAATATATGGGAGACAAATATGATATAACCTCACCTAAGGAATGGACCATGATGTTGGAAAGTCCTGGGATTCCGGGTCACCAAGGGCAGAGACAGCACAAGCTGCTAGACGGGTGTTTGAAGGCTAGAGTGAAGCCTCCCCCTAACTGCTGTGGTTCCCGAGGAGACAAGTCTTACATAATGTAGAGGTACAATGTGACCTACTACCACAAAACGAATCAGGTTACAAATTTACCTTTTCCTTTTTTTCACTTAATCACTTTATGGTCCTGAGGAAAGCCGACTGACCAACAGGCAGATAAGGCTGAAACATGTCGACCACTTTTAACCTCACAAGATTAGTGCGCTAGAATTCCTAAATAATTCCATAGCGACACGCCTTAACCTTCTACCCGAATCCAGAAATATTAAAGTTGAACCTCTGGCTGTCCGGGTATTTTAGAACACCTTTATAGCACTATTTCACTTATTCACCATCACTACTGTTTTAACCAATGGTACAACCTCCTGGCGGAGGGTGCAAACAAAAACTGACCCAAGGATTACGCACGGACACGTGTTACAAGAAGCGGGGACACATCATATACCGCTACACGACTCTGAAAAAACACGTTTATGAGGGTCTTTTATTTGGGAGACACCTACCGATCCACCTGAAGACCTTGGTTATGCAGGACCAGTGATCTTTTCCACATTGATTTATAAAAAGTTGGAAAGTCCTAGAAAAATCCCCAGAAATGCTAGATTTAGGCTAATCCAATTTTATATAGTTCACAGTGCGTACTTATCCCCTGACAAAATTAACAGGTATTTTAATCGAGCGGACGCATGCTGCCCTCGTTACAAACTGATAGATGCCGATTTGCTGCATATGTTAGGGTCATGCCCCGAACTGCAGCCCTACTGGCATAGGGTGATCCATCTTTTCTCATCCTATATGGACAGAGTATTGCAGAACTTGTGAGAAGCCTGCATAACAGAGATATTCCCTAGAAACAAGAAGCACAAAGCATCCTCTATATTACTAGACCTGGGGTTCACTGTTGCAAAAAGACTTATCACTCGTCGCTGGAAAGCAGGAGACCCCCATCACTAACATGGTCCCAAACTATGCTGAGCTGGGCCAAGGCTGAAGCAGTCTCAGTAGTAAGAGAAGATATGTTAGGCTTGCGTAAATATCCCATATCATTAGCCCGGAACACAATATTGAGCATGATTCAAGTGATTATAGATCCGGGTGACCCCCCCTGACATTCCTAACACTGACTAGCATTAGTCAACATTTGTGTTTTAACATGTACTGGCAAACAAAAGCGGTCTGGAAAGTGTAATATGCATCATGCACCTCAGAGGCAATAACGAAATGGTGATATAGCATGTATATATATATACATATATATATATATATATATATATATATATATATATATATATACACATATATATATATATATATATATATATATATATATATATATATATATATATATATATATATATATATATATATATATATATATATATATATATATATGCAAAAAAGAAGGAGAACTCTGGGTAGTTCCCAAGTTTCGGTGGAAGACAGCTCCTGTATAGAGCACCCTCAACACCGGCGACACTCTAAATTTGCTCACCTCAAATGTCTGCTTTGCTATCAAAGTTTTTAGGCATAGGATTAGCACAGTGCTATCTATGCCGAGATAGAAATGGACAAAGTCTTTTGCCATTTGTGCAGCAAAGTCTTTAAGCATAGGATTAGCACAGTGCTATCCACGCCGAGCTGTAAAATGACAAAAGCCACTTACCACTCCAGGCACAATATTAATGCTTTGGATTGGTAAAATACCATCCAAGCCAACCTGAAATGAATAAAAGCATCCCTGGCACGTGTTTCGCTGTCATTACAGCTCTTCAGAGAGGTTTAGCATTGTCCAGACACAAGGGATCACCCAGTATAAGTCAAACCAATTCCCTTGCAGGCATAGAGTGACGCATAAATTATGCAAAAAAGAAGGAGAGAACTCTGGGTTGTTCCCAAGTTTAGGTGGAAGGCAGCTCCTGTATAGAGCACCCTCAACACCAGCGACACTCTAAATTTGCTCACCTGAAATGTCTGCTTTTCTATCAAAGTTTGTAAGCATAGGATTAGCACAGTGCTATCCACGCCGAGATAGAAATGGACAAAGTCTTTTGCCATTTGTACAGCAAAGTCTTTAAGAATAGGATTAGCACAGTGCTATCCATGCAAACTGTAAAATGACAAAAGCCATTTACCACTCCAGGCACAATATTACAGTTTTAGATTGGTAAAATACCATCCAAGCCAACCTGAAATGAATAAAAGCAACCCCTGACACGTGTTTCGCTGTCATTACAGCTCTTCAGAGAGGTTTAGCTTTGTCCAGACACAAGGGAGTACCCAGTATAAGTCAAAACAATTCCTTTGCAGGCATAAAGTGACGCATACATTATGCAAAAAAGAAGGAGAGAACTCTGGGTAGTTCCCAAGTTTAGGTGGAAGGCAGCTCCTGTATAGAGCACCCTCAACACCAGCGACACTCTAAATTTGCTCACCTCAAATGTCTGCTTTTCTATCAAAGTTTTTAAGCATAGGATTAGCATAGTGCTATCCACGCCGAGATAGAAATGGACAAAGTCTTTTGCCATTTGTACAGCAAAGTCTTTAAGCATAGGATTAGCACAGTGCTATCCACACCGAGCTGTAAAATGACAAAAGCCATTTACCACTCCAGGCACAATATTACAGCTTTGGATTGGTAAAATACCATCCAAGCCGACCTGAAATTAATAAAAGCAACCCCTGACACGTGTTTTGCTGTCATTACAGCTCTTCAGAGAGGTTTAGCTTTGTCCAGACACAAGGGAGCATCCAGTATAAGTCAAAACAATTCCCTTGCCGGCATAGAGTTTGATGGCAGCAGATTTATTAAAAGGCGGCGGCCTGCCCGCAGGGGCTTCTTTGACAAATGAAAAAATAACACCAATTATCCAGCCATTCGTGTTTCGAGAGTTGATCTCTTCATCAGTGGCTTACTGGAATGGAGAGGGGAAAGCTGCTTACAAGGCACCTCCTATAACTTCTACCTGCCCAAGTGGGCGTGGCCCTCGGGCCTTCTGGGAGATGTAGTCCGTGCCAAAATTCAAACCACAGTGGGTGCGCTTTCACCTAGTCCAAAATGTCCTTGCAAATTCGGTGCATTGTCTAGGGATCCCTGCTCCGCTTTAATGCCGTCGCTCCGCTGAAAGCAGAGACCTTACTGCTTTGGTGTATGCTCTGACTCCCTCCGCTCGTGAGCAGCATCTGTGACGCTGCTGCGGCCCCGCTCCAAACGCGGGCGGCTCTTTCAACGACCTGGGCAGGCCGTTTACAACATCCAAAACTCGCAGCTCCCAAATTCTGAAAGAACCAGTGGAGACCCAGTTTGATGGCAGCAGATTTATTAAAAGGCGGCGGCCTGCCCGCAGGTGCTTCTTTGACAAATGAAAAAATAACACCATGGATCCAGCCAAATGCGTTTCGAGAGTTGATTTCTTCATCAGTGGCTTACTGGAATGGCGAGGGGAAAGCTGCTTACAGGCACCTCCTATAACTTCTACCTGCCCAAGTGGGCGTGGCCCTCGGGCCTTCTGGGAGATGTAGTCCGTGCCAAAATTCAAACCACAGTGGGTGCGCTTTCACCTAGTCCAAAATGTCCTTGCAAATTCGGTGCATTGTCCAGGGATCTTGCAATATATATAAAAATGTGGAATCTATAATATTGTGATTGATATCGTTCATCCTTTCCCCGCCACCCAGGCTCCCAGGCTCCCCTGCCACCCAGGCTCCCCAGTTCTCCTTCCCTGATCCTTATTTGGATGTTTTAAAATTCAAGTGTTACATGTAAGACTGTTTGATCGAATGGTTGGGTCAAGCGGCACAGCTGAGAGGAGCCCTATGAGGTATATATGTATGGAATTAATACATGGCTGTATAATAAGATTGCAATGCGCTCCCATAAGAAACATTAATACGTTCGGATTTACATCATTTATTTGCTTTTTTACGTTGTAAGGTGATTTGTGACATAGAGATAGATCGATGTACACTTTATGTACCAACACTGCTATAATGTTTTGAAGAGTTTGTTTAGGGGACTGCCTACTGGTTCTATTGATAATGTATCTACCTGTTGAATATATCATCTATCAAAAGAACAAAATGGAGGAGTACTACCCGATGAGGGTATGTGAAGGCTCTTGTCTGAACTCAGGAAGAATTGTTCCTTTGTTAGGAAACCCCTCACTCACCACCTAGTGGTGACTTGCTTCATCATCGGGGCCCACCCAAGTGGCCTAGCGTCACTTGGGTGTGCTTCAACACCTGCAACTGCAGTGGAGCTGGTAGTGAAGTGTGGGGTGCATACAAAAAAGAATGTGAGTGTTAAAAATTGTCCTGGTATTCTTTTGTATAGAGTTTTAATAAAAAAGATACTGGACAAAATTAAAAGATAAGGTTGAGATAGTAGTGGGGAAGTTACGGCCCACTTATCTCTGTTTTATGTGTTGGTCGACATGTTTCTACCATAAGGGGAAAATCCCCGGTATTCCTCAGGACCAAAACAAGGAAGTGGGTGGTATGTGCCCCCTAAAAGATTTAGGTCTGGGTGTGTCTTTTAGGGGGCACATACCACCCACTTCCTTGTTTTGGTCCTGAGGAATACCGGGGATTTTCCCCTTATGGTAGAAACATGTCGACCAACACATAAAACAGAGATAAGTGGGCCGTAACTTCCCCACTACTATCTCAACCTTATCTTTTAATTTTGTCCAGTATCTTTTTTATTAAAACTCTATACAAAAGAATACCAGGACAATTTTTAACACTCACATTCTTTTTTGTATGCACCCCACACTTCACTACCAGCTCCACTGCAGTTGCAGGTGTTGAAGCACACCCAAGTGACGCTAGGCCACTTGGGTGGGCCCCGATGATGAAGCAAGTCACCACTAGGTGGTGAGTGAGGGGTTTCCTAACAAAGGAACAATTCTTCCTGAGTTCAGACAAGAGCCTTCACATACCCTCATCGGGTAGTACTCCTCCATTTTGTTCTTTTGATCCTTGACCAGGGAATCAGGAGTATTTCCCGTCCGACGTTCACGGACACAACTCCTTACTCTCCTACTTGTTTTCCAAGAATATATCATCTAAGCAAAAAAATTCTAATAAACAGATCAAACAAAAATAATGTTTGGAACAGTAGTGATACATCCTGCTTATTGGTGAAAGTGGATTTGTAATTACTATTTTAGAAATGCCACTTTTAGAAGTGGGCATTTGTTATAATCTGGCAGTTGGTACATTCCTTCAATCAATCAATCAATCAATGACACTTGTAAAGCGCGCTACATACCCGTAGGGTCTCAAGGCGCTGGGGGGGGGGGTGCCGCTACTGCTCGAACAGCCAGGTCTTCAGCTTCCTCCTGAAGGAGAGGTGGTCTTGGGTCAGGCGCAGGTCGGTCGGGAGGGAGTTCCAGGTCTTGGCAGCCAGGTAGGAGAAGGACCTTCCTCCTGTAGTCACTCTTCGGATGCGGGGGACGGCGGCGAGGGCGTGGTTGGCTGATCGAAGGTGGCGTTTGGGAGCGTAGAAGTTGACTCGGCTGTTGAGGTAGCTCGGGCCTTGGTCGTGTAGGGCTTTGTGTGCGTGGGTGAGGAGGCGGAAGGTGATTCTTTTGCTGACGGGGAGCCAGTGAAGGTCTCTGAGATGTCCGGAGATGTGACTGGTTCGTGGGATGTCGAGGATGAGTCTGGCTGAGGCGTTCTGGATCCGCTGGAGTCTCTTCTGGAGCTTGGCGGTGGTGCCGGCGTAGAGGGCGTTGCCGTAGTCCAGTCGGCTGGTGACGAGGGCCTGGGTGACGGTCCTCCTGGTCTCGGTGGGGATCCACCAGAAGATCTTCCGTAGCATGCGTAGGGTGTTGAAGCACGCCGAGGAGACGTTGTTGACTTGCCTGGTCATGGAGAGGGAGGAGTCCAGGATGAAGCCCAGGTTGCGTGCATGGTCTGTTGGTTTGGGTGCGGAGCCCAGGGCGGGAGGCCACCAGGAGTCGTCCCAGGCGGAGGGTGAGGGTCCCAGGATGAGGACCTCCGTCTTGTCCGAGTTCAGTTTTAGGCGGCTGGTCGTCATCCACTCGGCTACCTCCTTCATCCCTTCGTGCAGGTTGGCTCTGGCGGCGGCGGGGTCGTTGGTCAGGGAGAGGATCAGCTGGGTGTCGTCGGCGTAGGAGATTATGCTGAGGTTGTGTTTGCGTACGATGGCCGCGAGGGGGCTCATGTAGACGTTGAAGAGGGTGGGGCTCAGAGATGATCCTTGAGGGACGCCGCAGATGACTTCGGAGGCCTCTGACTTGTACGGTGGTAGGTGGACTCTCTGTGTTCTTCCGTCGAGGAAGGAGATGATCCATTCCAGCGCCTTGTCCTGGATTCCGATGTTGCTGAGGCGCCGTACTAGGGTGCGGTGGCAGACCGTGTCGAATGCCGCGGAGAGGTCTAGGAGGATGAGGGCCGCTGTTTCTCCATTGTCCATCAGGGCTCGGATGTCATCGGTGGCGGCGATGAGGGCGGTCTCGGTGCTGTGGTTGGCTCGGAAGCCGGACTGTGAGGGGTCGAGGGATCCGTTCGTCTCGAGGAAGGCGGCCATCTGCTTGTTGACGGTCTTCTCGATGACTTTGGCTGGAAACGGGAGGAGCGAGATGGGGCGGTAGTTCTTGAGGTCGGTGGTCCTTCCCCCCTCCTCTTGTCCCCTTGGTTCATGCTACCTTGTTCTGAAGATTCCACAACTGACTCCAGCTGACTGGACTGTGGTGGTGTAATGGAATAAAGTCTCTCTCTCAAAACTTACCTTAGTGTTGTCTTCAAATATATCATTGGCGACGATTTACCGTGTGGGTACGATTCACCACCACCCCAACTTCTTCTCCAGTGTAGCCTGCTTCTTTCCACTCCCGTGCCTCCAGCCTGATGTGGATAGAGGAGTCACCTACTTGTACTGTTATCTTGTTGTGAGTCTCCACTCTGTCAACCAGTGTCCTCTGCATCTGCTGTTGGATCCTTAAGCCGTGCAATCCTGTTCCCAGCGAGGATTTAACCCGTTTAGAGCGTCGAACGTTCAGCGCCCAGTGCTGAACGTTCGAATAACGGGTGGGGCCGCGTCGGCCAACGGACGTGCGCAGCACTACCAAGGTAGTGCACGCGACGACCGTTGGCCGACGGCAGCGCTTAAGGGGTTAAGGTACTGTGTTTAACACTTGCCGGTTTGAAAACCACCGCTACATCAAGCGTTTAACCCCTTGCTCTCTCCCATTGTGGTTCTGGGCTGAAGCTGTATGGGGACTGTCTCTGCAGCGAGTGGTAGGCTCTGCAGCACCTTGGGGACACATTATGTGCTTCCACGTCATTCCCCCTCTTTGTCCCACTACGTCTACAGGACTTCACCCTGTGGGTCTCCTTTTGGGAAATCTGTCAGCTGTTATGCGGTGAGTGGCTGCCCTGCCTTCTCCTTCAGCGCGGCTTCACGAGATGAGGCTGAGTCACTCGGCGGCTGTCCAACCTTTCCTCTCTTCACCTTTCTCTTCAGCACGCAGAGTCACTGTGTAACGATCCTCTTATTGAACATCTTCTCTTCAACAGCACGACGCAGTGGCAGTTCCTCAGACTGAGGTCTTCCTCGACGTTGCTGTTCAGTGAACCAGTCTTCGGCTTCCTGGGACTGTCCTCATCCGCCCCAAAGTTGCCGCCCTACCGTCCACTTTCCAAGAAGGGCGTTGTTGTGGTTGCCGCCCCCTCCTGTAGAGTTTTGATGCTGTTAATTTAAACACACCGGCTTGTGACATTTACTTCATTATTGCTGGTTTATTTCATAGTGGTCCAGATGTATTCTCTTCTATGCTGACTAGCACAGCATTATCTCCTACTGTACAAGCTGCTTGTCACTCCTTTTTCTGGTGTTCTTTAACGCTGACAGGCAGAGCATTGCTCCTGATGTATAACCTCAGCCTGTCAGTCCTTTCAATCGCTGATGGGCACAGCTTGTTCTATTTGAAGGGGTACAAGTTATTACTCATTTCTCTGAAATGCACATCTTGTGTAATTATTTCAATCTAATAGTTGTTACTCATTTCGCTGATAAGCACAGCCAATTCACTCCATCAACACCAATTGCCTGTCAGTTCTTTGTTGCTGATAGGCACAGCTTGTGTAATGATTTCAATCTCCGTGTGCGTTTTGTAATATCACTGATGTGCACAGCCAATGGTTCTTTAGTGCTTGTCAATATCCTACTAGCTGATGGGCACAGCTTCTTGGTGGTATATCGCAGCATAATTTTAATACTACGTTGAGACTTTACCTTTTCCTTTCCCTATTGCCATGGCTTCTGCGAATATGTCACAACCACCTACATTTTTGAACGAGGTAGGAGAACCCCTTTTACCTTGGAAACATAGGCTTGGTTGGTTGGAATCATATCTTATTGCCATAGGTAGGGAAAAATTCTCCCCGTTAACGAAACTACATACGTTACTTCATAACTTGGGGATTGAAGGTCGCAAATTGTACAATAATATATCAGTGTCCAATCCAGACATAGAGGACAGCGATGAACATGAAAATGTCTACAAAGCTGCAGTGAACAGGCTGGTGAAGCACATTGGGAAGAATATTAACGTGGTGCTAGAAATGCACACATTTTTCTCAATAGTACAAGGAAAAAATGAAAAAGTAAAACCGTTCCTTGCTGCTTTAAAAGGTTTAGCAAATGCATGTGAGTTTGAGTCCCTACAAGAGTCATTTATTAGAGATCAATTGGTCAGATGTACCAATTACCCAAAGATCCAGGAAAGACTACTGGTTGCAAATACTGACCTTAGAGAAGCAATTGACATTACGGTAGAAAGTGAACATACAGTCGACTGCATTGTGGCTCGGAAAGAGGGTGGAGACAACCTATCTGATGTAAAAGTCATCAACAAACAAGAGATAGTGAAGGACAACAAAAATAAAATCAGTAGCACCTCCCCTTCAGCGGTCAAACCCAGGTGCTATAGGTGTGGCAGCCCAGGCCATATGGCAAATAATGTACCTTGCCCAGTGAGAGCAGTTGTGTGTCACAAGTGTGGAAGAAGATGCGACATGGCAAGAGTCTGCAAAGAACAACATAATAAACCATTCTTTGCTATTTAACATTAATCTCCTTCTGAGAACAAATTTGTGTTCCAACTTCAAGATAGCACTGAACCCACACGTTTTCCTTCATGCAATATCACACTTGATAAGAAACATGTGTCAGCATTTCCCTACTCTTGCTCCCCTACACATTAGTTGATGCAAAATGCTTTTCTGAACTTTTTCCTGTATGGCAAGACATGTTGCAATGTCCTGATATACAACCGGGGGTGCTACAATGGGGATCCCATACCTTTATTGGTGATGAATTTGATGGAAATCTGATTCAAAGGCAGCTAGAACAGGTGGCAAGATTTATGGTACACAGAAAGGTTCCAGCCTACTTGGGTGGAGGCACCAAAAGGAATTGGGTATCAAATTGGACCCTAACACCCCTGACCAAGTCCTTCTGGTGAACCCATCAGTGGGAGGGATGGAGGTCAGTAATGATTTCCCTAAGGAATTCAGTGAATATTTGGGTTTGTTGAAAAACTATCAACATTCCACTAAACTCAGTTGCAGTGAATGTAATGATGCTTTCAGAGGAGTGAAGGAAGGTGTTTTGGCTGCACCATCTCTAGCCAGATTTGACGCCACCAAGCTCATGTCTCTATGTACTGACACCAGCAACAAAGGGTTGGGAGCAATCCTCACTCAATGAGTGGAGGGCAAGGAATAAGTGGTGGCATTTGCCTCTTGTGCACTCAAAGGTGCAGAGAAATATTACTCAGTGGTAGAAAAGGAGGCGCGTGCCTACTTTTTGGCAATCAGACATTTCAAGTACATTTTATGGGGAATACCATTTACAGTAAAAACTGATCACAAACCCCTTATGCTTGTTTTCACCATGAAAGGGTCAGACAGGACTACACCCAGGATTGCTAGATGGGTTTTGGGTTTGGAAGGTTATAACTTCAAGGTCATATATGTGTCTGGTGCGCAAAATATTGTGGCAGATGACTTATCCCGTGCACCGATTGAAGTAGAGGAGGATTCTGACAATGGGGAGTGTGGGGATATTATCTTACAGTTAACAAGTATTAACAGAGAGGAATGCGAAGCTTGTGTGGGAGCAGATGAGCAAATGAAGTCCCTTAAAGTGTACATAAGGGAGGGCTGGCCATCAACCAAAAGCAAGGTGCCTGCATCACATTGCAAATATTGGGTGGTGAGACTAGAGCTAAACATACAAGAAGCAATAGTTTATAGAGGTGAGAAGATCATCCCTCCTGAAAAGTTAAGGGGAAAAATTGTAGAATTAGCACACCTAAGACACAGTCTCACCAAGAACAAGGTACGCTTGGATTATTGGTGGCCAGGCATGGACTCCATGACAGAGAGCATTGTAAAGGATTGTTTTTAAGTGTGGGAAGAGTGAAAAAATTCACCAGACACGAAAACCCCCAGTTTCCCCTGTAGTGGTCCCCAGTAGACCTTGGTCCAAATTGGCAATAGAAATCATTGCTCCACTCAACCTCAAAATACTCGGAAAGCATTTCATCGTGGTGTTTGCTGGATTACCACACTCAATGGGTAGTGTTCAAGTGTGTGCATCAAATAGACACAGAAGCTTTCATAACATTTTTGAAAGGTGCATTTTTTGAAGAAGGTATCCCTCATATGTTGGTCAGGGACAACAGAGTGCAATTCACATCTGAGAACATGAAGGGATTTTTTAGTGACCTAGGCATAGTCCACCATAAAACAGCCTTGTATTGTTCCCGCGCTAATGGGCTGGTAAGGCGGATGAACCGTATGTTTAAGGAGTGCTTACAAAGGGTAAAGTCCATTGGCACATCTGCTTTAGTCGCTTTACAATACACCATTTGGGCATATTGCTCTACTCCCAATACCATCACAGGGATATCACCATTGATATCCTTAAAAGGCAGAGCACCGAGAATGAGGTTATCACCTCCTAACTCGAAGATGGAAAGGAAGTGTGTAGTGGACCGTAATAAAATTTTCAGGAAAGTGGGTAAAAAACAGGTGAAATATAAGGGCAGATATGAACATACAAAGCATGCCAAATATTGTTTGTTTCAAGAAGGTTATTTGGTTTGGGTAGACCTTCCTAAACCTTGCAGGAGGGGTGCCTCCAAATTTTATGAACCTTTCAGAACTACCAAGGTGGGCAAGAATGTGGTGCAACTTGAGGACGGCCAAACCTGGAGTATGGATTTAATTGTTCCCCACAAGGGGAGGGAAGGGCACCGTGCCAACCCAGATCAAATGGGAGCTATGAACAATGACAGTTTTGATCTAGGTGGAACTAATGGGAATATGGTATTTCAAGTTCCCAGAATTTCCCAGAGGAATACGCCTACTCCGGTGTGGGTCAAAGACTATAGCTTAACCTGAGTTAATGAATTTTCCAATTTTCCTTGCTCGTGTAGAGTATTTGTCATTGGTATCCATGACAATGTACTTTTTATGCTCTGTTCCCAGTACCTCTTCCTTTCCTCCTTTCTCTCTCTCTCTCTCTTTCTCCTCCTCACCTCTCCTTTTTCTTTATTCACCTTGCATAAGAGATGTGTTGTAATCTGGCAGTTGGTACATTCCGTTCCCCAACCCCTGTCCCCTTGGTTCATGCTATTTTGTTCTGAAGATTCCACAGCTGACTGGACTGCGGTGCTGTAGGGAAATAAAGTCTCTCTCTCAACACTTACCTTATATCATCATTTCTGTGTGCTTATGTGTCTTTGTGCTTTGCCTGGATGTGTATTAACTGTCTGGTTTTGACTGACAGAAGAGATGAGATGTGCATTCACTCTAGACAGTCACAAGGGGGGTTGGGTTGTGTTCTACCTTTCCTGGGTGACTCAGTGCTAGGCTGAATAGACCTTGGCTGCATTTGGATTAGCAGGAGAAGTTCCCCTTGCACCTAACCATGTCTGCATTTGGAGTGGTGGGAGTTGTACCTGCAACTGAATATGGCTGTGTCTGCCTTCTACAATGCTGTTTCCGCTTCCCTGTGGTTTGTCTAGGGCCAGGGCTTGGGATGTAAAAAGGGGTGTTGTGCAAATGTGTTTGTAGTGCCTCCAGAACAAAAACGTTTGCACTCTAAGTACAGGGGCTGTAACCCCATGAAATCAGACGCAGCATTAGACTTGTGATGAGATGCTGCTGGCTCTACATACTGCAACAGAAGATTGTTGTGCTGCCAAGGAACCACCTCTCTGACTTTGCCGTGGTGTGCTGACCTGCTGGAAGGGCTGCATCTCTGAACCAAGGATCCTGTGTGCTGGCCTGTGCCTTGCCTTCATTATCTGCATGCTCCCCCAGTGCTCTCAAAAGGAGATCAGTGCTAGGTGAGCACTGTGGACTGCTCCAGGCTGTTTTTCCCTACAGTTGGCACTTCATTTTGTTGCCCACAATGACAGAAATCTGGCAGAAGCACTTTCTGCCAACAAAAGGTGTGCGTAGAGTGCTTTGGGAGGTAGTGCTGCACACTGATCTGCAGCGAGGACAGGGCACTCCTGGTTACCGTGCAGTGTGTGTAGGGTGCCATTACCCCTGTGGTAGTGGAGCAACGAGAGGGGAGAGCTACCCCAGAAGAAGTGTTCTCTCACTCTCCCTGCCGTGTTGCCTGCATAGTTTCCGAGGGTCTGCAGCCAGGGCACTGCTACGTGGCTCTGGGCTGTGTGACGACACCCAAGCAGCAAGAAATCCCAGCCTGGGAGTTCCTGCAAATGTCAGAAGAGGGCGGGCCCAGCCAAGACCCCAGAAGCGTCATTGACCGCCGCTCAGAGGAGTCCTGCTGGCTGGGTGCTGAGACCCAGGGCAGGGAGAAGAAGTATGGCAGTGGATGCCAGGTGTGACCAGCAAGTGAGGAGGTGACTGGCACATTTTCCATCTTGACATCCTAAGGCTGCAATAGAAACCGCTCAGACCCCGGTGATTAATGACTAGGACTAAGCTTTCTTACTGTCACAAGCTGGACCGTGTGCTCTTGGGCAGCCAGCCCTTGTGTGAGGGGAGGTCCCTAGCCAACGTGGGTAGAGTGGGTGCCTCCCCTCCCAGTGGCACCTACCTTCCGGGCATGGTCTTTGCTGGCATCTTGGGGTAAACCTCGACTTAGGCCCCCCTTGTGTTGTGTGAGGAATGAGCTGCTCTGGTGTTTTACGGTCCCGAGGGGTCATTACTCGAACGCTGTATATGGTGAGTGCTGCTACAGCACCAGGCAAAGGTACTGTATTCCCTGCTGTAGGTGGGCAAGTGGCCGAGGAATCTACATGGAGGGAACAGGGACCCTGGATACCCATACTAGGTGTGAATTAAGTTATATATGGCTGTATACAGATGTGGGCATTGCATTTATGGTCCTGGGGTGGTTTACGGTACATTCTGTTGCACTTTAGGCCCTGATATTATAATGTATATTGTTTTGCCTTACAGTATTAGGATACTGATTATTATCTCAGGAAGTGGCCAATATGTGCAGTGATGGTGGATTTATGATGTGTGCACTCTGCAAGTATTTACTGTAGTGCACTGCTGGTGTTGTCATGACTACTGCCCGATTGGCAAAGTGATTTGTATAATCTATGTGATGTCATGACAAGTGCCTAGTGGCACAGTGATTTAGGTGATAGTGGTCTAATGTGTTTTATGAACAAAACATAGAATATTTTTATATAACCTTGTGTGGAGTTTCTTTTTGTGGTGTGCCTAGTGTGTCACTGGTGTGTGTCTGTGTTGCACATACGCTTTACACATTGCCTCTGGGATAAGCCGGACTGCTCTGCCAAGCTACCAAGGGGGTGAACAGGGTAGGGGTGGGTGGAATTTGTGTAGTCGCGCTATGCAAAGCTCTGCGAAATGGTAAAAAATCTCCGCAAGCACGCAGAGTTCTGCAAACACGTGGAATTGCTCTGCCCATTCGTGATGCCTATTCCCTGTTCGCGAACGCTGTTTGCGTACTGGGGGGAAATATCTCGCTTACATGCATTTTGAAAGCGCAAACAAGAAAAAAATTCCGCAAAGCCACGGATCTCAGAATTATTGGCAATTCCGCATTCTCCTTGTTAGACCTGGCACCATTGGCGTGGGTCTCCCTTCCATTTTTGCTGTGGCCTCATGTGTTTTTGCTGGTGTTAGATGCTTTGGGCACTGTGCAACTGCTATTCAGTGCCACAGTGCAAGTGCTCCCTATTGTAAATTAATGTATTAATCAGTGGTTCCATGTTTGGCTATTTGGTTTAGTTGTCAGGCCCTAGTCTAGTGCATTGAGTGTGCCAGGGCATGTAATCCAAATGCTGCTGGTGACCCTGTAGCCCTGCTTGTGCCACCCACAGAGGCATCCCTGTAAAATGTGTCTAAGGTCTGCCATTGCAGAGCCTGCGTGCAGTCTGGTACTGTCATGCTGACTGGACAAGTGCACCCACTTGCCAGTCCCTAAACCTTCCCTTTTCTTCATATTAGTCACCACTATGGTAGTCCCAAGGGCAGGGTGCATTGTAAGTATAAGGTAGGACAAGCCCTGGTGTGTGTGGCATGTCCTAATAGTGAATTACAGCCATTTTTGTCTTTCACTATTGTGAGGCTACCTGCTCTCCATAGGCCAGAATGGGCTGTTAGAATTGTTACACTTTATAATCCTAACAGGCTCAGAAAACATGGTAGAAATTCGAGATTAGTATGCCTGAACTCAGATAGTAAAATACATCTTTTAGTAAAGTTTATTTTAATATTCTGTGTTTGCAAATACCACTTTCAGAAAGTAGGTATTTGCTTGTCTAACCATTCAAACCTGCCTCTGCTAGTTTGAGTATTCCTATGTCTGGTTTCTGTGAGTGACAGGGCTGGGGAATTCCAGGAGACAGGCTGAGTCACCCAGTGGTGAATAGAGAGATCTGCATCTTGATGGGAGGGGGGAGTGCACCTGAACTCTGAATAGGGCTGTGCCTGCCCTCCACAATGCTGGCTCCACCTCGTGGAGAGTGGCTGATGTCTCTGCACTGCACACTGAAAGAAGAGAAGGAAGACTGTCAACAGAGTACTCCAGGACTGTACTTGCCTTCCACAATGCTGGCTTCACCTCCTGTGGGGCGTCTGATGTTTCTGCCTTGCATTGTGAAAGGAGAGGAGAAGTCTGGAAAACAAAGTGCTCAGGAACTGGTTTGAACTAGGCACAGGCCCCTCTCTCCTCAGAGAACAAAGGATTTTGGGGTATAAATATTGGGACCCTGATCCTATGAAATTAGATCACTCTGAACAACAAGAAGAAACCTTTACTGAGGAGTAGAACCTGAGGAAACTGAGGAGAGACTATTCCCAAGCTGAAGTGCTGCTTGGGGGATTGGCCTGCAGTGGTTGCCTTACTGCCAAAGGAAGGAGATAGGAACTTTGTAACTTTGCTTTCAACTTGTGAAGGATCTCCAAGGGCTTGGAAAACAACTTGCCTTATGCTTAAGTCTCAGGGACAACAGACTTCACCCCCCAGCTCCCCGGAGTTCTTTTGGAAAGGCATGCTGCTGTTTTGGGCCTTCTGAGGAACTGCGTGCCGCAAGGAGCTGGAAGCGCGACTCAACGAGAAGAAGCATGTCGCCGTCGGTTTGCCTGCCATCGCAACTCTGAAGTAAGGAGGGTGTCGCCGCTGGAACAGTCGCACTGCACCGCATCGGAGAGAAGCGTGCCACAATGAAGAGGAAGCGTGTCGCCGTCGCTGCTGCTACCGTCGCAACTCCGAAGAAGGGGGGTGTAGCCGCTGTAGTTGTCACACTGCACCGCATCAGAAGAAGAATCTCGCGACAAGGTCGGAGCGTGTTGCCGTCACTGTGCCTGCCGTCGCAACTCCGAAGCAGGAGGCTGTCGCCGCTGGAACTGTCGCATTGCACCGCATCGAGCAAGAGGATCTCGCATCCCCGAGAAGCGTGCCGCCATCGGAGCTGCTGCCGTCGCATCTTGGATGTCGCCGCTGTAGTTGTTGCATCAAGCGGAAGCTTCACTCATTGTGGAGAAGAGCGTTGCAGCTGGAGCTGTTGCCGTCGCATCGTAAGGGTGTCGCCGCTGCAGTCCAAGCATCGAACAGAGAGTATCTCGCATCCCCGAGAAGCGTGCCTCATATGGAAGATCTTCACGTCTTTATTTCTTTGCACCTGAACTTTGCCCCATTTCCCATCGCTGCCACATTGCTTGTCGTGGAAGCGCAATGCAACTTAAGGTACATTGACGCAGAGTGTCGCATCTAAGAACTGAACTGAACTAAGCTTAAATCTACCATCTTAAAGTAATCATAGTGTGTATTTTTGTTGTTTATGGTCTTGTGGTAACTCTATATAAAGTCTACTTATTTTTTATATAAAACCTGTGTGGTGTCCATCTGTAGTGTTGTCACTGGGTTACTGTGTGTGGTCACAACTGCTTAACTTACAACGCCTCTGAAGTAAAGCCTTGACTGCTATCGCCACGCAGCCCAGAGCGTGAGCAGGGGTTATATTGGGTGTGTAATCCCCTTTCCCTGACTAGAGGAGAGGGTCCCTGTTTGTCACAAGTACCTACCTGTGCCAACCAGAGACCCCCAAATCTAACATTGGTAGGCAGCAGAAAGGATTCTGGATTTGCATTTGTGACTCATGTACAGTGACTGGTGAACACTACTTAGTGAGTGCAGACAATAACGATACGGCATACTTTTTGGTAGATTCCTTTTTTTGATTTTTGGATTGCCTATTTTTTGAAAAAGGCCTAATTCAGTAGAGAGAGCAGAATCTATAGCCTCACTTCAGTATGAATGGGAAGAAGAGAGGCTGGAATGCTAAACAGTAAAGCAGATGAAGTACTTTTGCAAGAAATTCAATGTTTCCACTTCTGGATTTAAAGTGAAGGAAGAATGCTACACGGTGCTGAGGGCCTGGGTAGAAGCAAGGAAAACTCCTGTGATTGAGGAGGATGATTACGCAGAAGTATAACAGGAAGAGCAATTGGGCTCCAGAGGAAGGAAGGCACTTTCCCCTGCAGGTAGCATTGGCTCTAACAAAAGTCTGTCTCCCGAGGACTTGGAGGTTGGAGAGAGATCAAGAAGGCATGAAATGGAAATGACTAAGTTCAAGGTGAATAGGCAGCTAGAAATAGAAAAAAATGTTAGATCTTGAGAAAAAGAAGATACAGTTTGAACATGAAAACGTTTTGAGGGAGTTGGAGTTAAAAGCTAAAAGTTTGGAAGTTACTCCCTCTGGTGGCAGTGTACTGTCAGTACATACAGAAATTAGAGTGTATATTCCCAAGGATGTGGTGAAGGAGTTTTACAAAAATGATGATATTGGTCAGTGGTTTAGAGCCTGTGAGGTAGCCATGTCTTCCCACCGGGTCCCTGAGAGAGATTGGGGAGCGGGGTCGTGGGTAAGGTTCCTTAGTGAGGGGCGGGATACAATGTTAGACCTGCCTTCTGAAGTCCACAATTCATACAGCCACATGAAAGATGCATTGATGTCTAGATATGGTTTGACACCTGAGCTCTATAGGCAGAAGTTCAGGAAATGCAAAAAGTTAGAAAACAGTACTTAGGTTGAATATGTCACTTTCTTTTGCAGAGCATTGGATGGTTGGGTAAAGGGCAGCAAGGTGAATGATTTTCAAGGTCTCTTTGATTTGATTGCATGGGAGCACTTGTCTGATAATTGTTTTCCAGAGCTGCGCCAGCATCTGATGGAGAGCAAGCTGACTAACCCTAGGAAGCTTGCTGAGGAGGCGGACCACTGGGTCAGTACCAGGGTCCACAACGGTCACATGGGAGACTCAGCCAAAGGTGGGCAGGGTCCCCAGCAGAAGAGTGGGGGGGACAAGGGTAAACAGGAGTTCCGCGAAGGGCCCCAAAGTAGTCCCCAAGGGAACCCCGTGAAAGGTTCCCAGCCTCCCCCTGAGAGAAAGCAAGGGGCCCGACAGGTAGTCCTGTTCCCCAGGGGCCCCTGAAAAGTTACAAGTGTGGTGATCTGGGTCATAAGGCGAATGATATTTGGTAAACAAGCACCAACTGGTGCTCTGCCCCGGCAGATGGCTAGTGTAGCCTTGTGGGAGGAGAGTGAAGTCCAAGGTAGGGGGGGTCCCGTACAGATGACCCTTGTTTCTTTAGGAGACAGTGAGACGGTCTCAGAAGCTCAGCTGCCCAGGAACACTAAGAAATATGGGTAGCGAGTGACCGTCAATGGCCGAAAGGTGGAGGCTCTTAGAGACACAGGAGCCAGCATGATAGCTGTCAGGTGTCACCTGGTGACTCAAGAGCAGATTGTACCTCATGCATTTTGCCTAGTCATTAACGCCGACAACACAGAGAGTCATTGTCCAATGGCTCAGGTTCCCTTTGATGGGGGGTCTCTGGTACTCTTCAGGTAGCTGTGAGGCCCGCCATGCCTGTTGACTATTTGTTGGGTAATGATTTGGAGAGCTCCCCTTGGGAAAAGGTGGAGAAAACAACTCACTTGAAGATGGTTGGACTGCCTGGGCGTGCGTGACCACCCAGTCAATGTCAGCCAGTAGGGGTTCTCAAGAGGACCTGGAGCCTGAGAGGCTGAGAGGGAGGCCAAGGAACCTGCCGAAGCGAGAAGTGGCGAGGGGAATAGGAAACCGCCCCCTGAAGTTCCCACGGCCCAGGAGGAGGTAGACCCTGAGGGGGATGCCCAGGAGCCTACCGGGGAACAGATAGCTCAACTGGGAGACCTGCCTGAGATGACCCATTGGCAGCAAGAAGGAGGTCCCTCCAGGGAGGAATTTTGCAAGGAACAGAGAGAGTGCTCTTCTCTGTGGGCTTGCGGCAACAGGCTGCAAGCCAGGCAGCAGGTGATCTATCAGGGACACACTTGATTTACTGGGAGAATGGTCTCCTGTATAGTGAGCCTAAGCTTGCTAAACCTGGGTCAGCCCGTGTGGTGGTGGTACCCCAGAAGTTCAGAGCCTTCCTACTGGGACAGGGGCTGGCTCATGATGTGCCATTAGTAGGACATTTGGGGCAGGACAAGACCTTTGAAAGGCTTGTCACCCACTTCCATTGGCCCTAAATGCGCAAGAGTTCTGATACTCAGTGCAGGACTTGTCAGACTTGCCAGGCAAGTGGAAAGAGTGGGAGGAAGCACACGGCTCCTCTCCAGCCATTCCCTGTGGTCAGTACCCCCTTTGAGCGGGTGGGGATTGACATTGTGGGGCCACTGGACCCCAAGACAGCCATGGGCAACAGGTTCATCCTGGTCTTGGTGGACCATGCCACCCAGTACCCGGAAGCCATACCTCTGAGGACAGTGATGGCCCCCGTGGTGGGACGAGCACTGTTGGGAATTTTCTCACAAGTAGGATTCCCTCGCGAGGTAGTGTCTGACCGGGGGACCAACTTCATTTCCAAATATATGAAGTCCCAGTGGCAGGAGTGTGGTGTAACTTACAAGTTTACCACTCCTTACCACCCCCAAGGAAATGGGCTGGTTGAAAGGTTCAACAGGACCCTGAAGGGCATGATTATGGGTCTTGAGGAACCCATGAGGCATAAGTGGGACATCCTCTTACCATGCCAACTCTTTGCATACCGTGAGGTGCCACAGAAATCTCTAGGGTTCAGTCCCTTTGAGCTTCTCTATGGACACCCTGTCAGAGGACCTCTGAGTCTGGTGAAAGAAGGCTGGGAGCAAACTCCCAGGAAACCTCTCCAGGATGTATATAGCTACATGCTTGCCTTAAGGAACCAGACCAGGCGCTTCAGTGAACTCGCTCAGGCGAACCTAGAGGCCAGCCAGGAGGAGTTGAAGTGCTGGTATGACCAGAATGCCACTCTGGTAGAGCTTCAGCCTGGACAGAAGATGTGGGTCATGGTGCCAGTGGAGCCCTGTGCACTCCAAGATAAGTGGACCAGACCTTTTGAGGTTGTGGAGCGCAAGAGTCCTGTTACCTATTTGGTGGACTTGAGGTCCCTGGGAACCCCTTGAGGGTCCTACATGTCAACTGCCTTAAGCCCCACTTAGAGAGGTCTGAAGTGGGCATGCTCTTGGCAACAGATGCTGGGATGGAGGAGGAGACTGAACCTCTTCCTGACCTCTTGTCAGCCTCAGAGCAAGATGGGTCAGTGGATGGTGTTAACCTCTCTTCCACACGGAGCCCTGAGCAACAGAATGACTGCCACCAGTTGCCGGGACAGTTTTCTGATCTGTTCTATCTGGTTCCTACTGTCACAGATTGGTGCATCCATGATGTGGACACAGGAGACAGCTTACCTGTGAAGCACAAGTCTTACAGGGTAACTGACAGGGTCAGAGCTTGCATTAAAAAGGAGGTCTCAAAGATGCTTGCACTTGGGGTGATTGAGTCATCTAGCAGTCCTTGGGCCAGCCCAGTGGTCTTGGTCCCGAAGGCTGCAGCACCGGGTGCCACACGCGAACTCCAGTTCTGTGTGGACTACAGAGGGTTCAATTCAGTCACGAAGACTGACGCGCACCCGATCCCCATAGCTGATGAGCTCATTGATCTGCTAGGGGCTGCACTGTACCTCAGCTTGTTTGATATGATGTCTGGGTACTGGCAGATCGCCTTGACTGATGGGGCAAAGAAGAGGTCAGCATTCTCCACACCAGATGGGCATTTCCAGTTCCGGGTTATGCCTTTTGGGATGAAGAATGCCCCTGCCGCCTTTCAGAGGCTGGTCAACCAGGTGTTGGTTGGGCTGGAGGAATTCGCAACGAGGTCAGAGCGTGTCGCCATCACTGTGCCTGCCGTCGCAACTCCAAAGCAGGAGGGTGTCGTCGCTGGAACTGTCGCATTGCACTGCATCGACGAAGACCACCTTGCATCCCCGAGAAGCGTGCCGCCGTCGGAGCTGCTGCCGTCGCATCTTGGATGTCACCTCTGTAGTTGTCGCATCGAGCGAAAGCTTCACGCATCGTGGAGAAGAGCGTCGCCGCTGGAGCTGTTGCCGTCGCTGCGTAAGGGTGTCACCGCTGCAGTCCACGCATTGAACCGAGAGTTTCTCGCACAACCGAGAAGTGTGCCGCATCTGGAAGATCCTCACGTCTTTATTTCTTTGCACCTGAACTTTGCCGCATTTCCCATCGCTGCGACATTGCTTGTCGTGGAAGCGCAACGCAACTTAAGGTACCTTGACGCAGAGTGTCGCATCTAAGAACTGAACTGAACTAAGCTTAAATCTACCATCTTAAAGTAATTATAGTGTGTATTTTTGTCATTTATGGTCTTGTAGTAACTCTATATAAAGTCTACTTATTTTTTATATAAAACCTGTGTGGTGTCCATCTGTAGTGTTGTCACTGGGTTACTCTATGTGGTCATAACTGCTTAACTTACAACGCCTCTGAAGTGAAGCCTTGACTGCTCTCGCCACGTAGCCTAGAGGGTGCGCAGGGGTTATTTTGGGTGTGTAATCCCCTTTCCCTGACTAGAGGAGAGGGTCCCTGTTTGTCACAAGTACCTACCTGTGCCAACCAGAGACTCCCAAATCTAACACTCCTCATAACGTGAAATTACCTAAATTCCACAAGCGGACCAGAATTTACCGCCCAAGCCTAGAACAGGGGTTATCTTAAGTGTGTAACTCCCTTGCCCTGACTGGAGTGGTCAGTTCTGCCTGGCCACCACCCCTTTGATTACAGGCCATTCCCAATGGGTCGCAAATTTGACCTACCTAATGAATATTAATTAGGTAGGTAATTTTGAACCCCATTAGGGAATTGCGAAATCTGTCTGAGACACATTAGTACATTTCATGTGCGACTCACTAATTTTGAGTCACTAAAAAATTCAATTTGCGAATCGCAAATTATATTGTCATATATCTGGCCCTTCGTTTTCGTGTGTCATCAGCTGCAGAGCTATTCCAAGATGTTATTTGATGTATCATGCAGCATATCATTAATGCTTTAAAATACAGTGATGACATATTGGTTTTCGGAGCTACACAGAAGGAGCATGACAAACCTCTCATTCAAGTGTGTTAGTTGCTCACTAATGCCAGTTTAACTTTGAATGCCGAAAAATGTAAGTTCCATAAAACAAAGTTAACATTCTTTGACCATATCTTTACTGATGGAGGCATGACACCTGACCCTGCTAAAGCGCAAGCAATATCAATTGCCAGTCGTTCACAAGATGTTTCCATGTTACGTTCATTCCTTGGAATGGCCAGTTATAGCTCCACATTCAGGGGGCTCTGGGCAAAACTTATTTTAGGGGCCCCTGTTCAGAACAGCTTTGAATTTATAATCCAGTTCAGCTCTTTTATGCCCTCTTTAACCAGCTCACTGACAGTGCACAGGCACACTGGTCCAAATTCTAAATGTGTTTACATCTAATATGACAGAAATCTGACAATCAATCAATCAATCATTTGTAAATTGCACTACATACCGGCAAGGGTCTCAAGGCGCGAGTTGGAGGGCAGGGGGCGCTACTGACCGAACAGCCAGGTCTTGAGTATCCTCCTGAAGGTCAGCAGGTCTTGGGTCTGTCGTAGGCTCAGTGGGAGGGTGTTCCATGTCTTGGTGACGAGGTGGGAGAAGGATCTCCCACCGGTGGTTGGGGATGTAGAAAGAGAGCCGTCTGTTGAGGTAGGCTGGGTCAGTCTTGTGCAGTGCCTTGTGTGCGTGGGTGAGGAGCTAGAAGGATATCCTCTTGTTGACGGGGGCGTTTCCGTAGTCAAGTCTGCTGCTGACGAGGGCCTGGGTGACTGTCTTTCTTGTATCTGTCGGGATCCATCTGTAGATCTTGCAGAGCATGCGGAGGGTGTTGAAGCAGGAGGAGGAGACGGTGTTGACTTGCTTGGTCATTGAGAGCGTTGAGTTGAGTATGATTCCCAAGTTGCATGCGTGGGCGGTGGGTGTCGGGGCTGCCCCCTATGCTGTCGGCCACCAGGAGTCGTCCCAAGCCGAGGATGAGGACCTCCGTCTTGTCCGAGTTCAGCTTCAGGCAGCTGGTCTTCATCCAGCCAGAGACGGCCTTCATTCCTTTGTGGAGGTTGGCTTTGGCTGTGATGGGGTCCTTGGGGAGGGAGAGGATCAGCTGAGTGTCGTCGGCGTAGGAGATTATGTTCAGGTTGTGCTGTCGGGCTACGTGTGCGAGTGGGGCCATGTAAATGTTGAACAGCATCGGGCTGATGGAGGATCCCTGAGGTACGCCGCAGATGAACTCGGAGGCTTTGGAACCGAATAGGGGGAGGCGGACGCTCTGGGTTCTGCCAAAGAGGAAGGAGGTGGTTGAATCCAGAGCCTTGTCTCGGATCCCTGCAGTATGGAGGCGTGCGGGTAGTGTTCGGTGGCAAACGGCGTCGAAGGCGGCAGAGGGGTCTAGGAGGATGAGTGCTGCGGTCTCGCCGTTGTCCAGCAGGGTCCTGATGTTGTCGGTGGCGACGATGAGGGCAGCCTCGGTGCTGTGGCTGCTGCGGAACCCTGACTGGGAAGGGTTCAGGATTCTGTTTTCTTTGAGGTATTGGTTTAGCTGTCTGTTGACGGTTTTCTCGATTACCTTGGCCGGGAAGGGGAGCAGAGAGATGGGCAGGAAGTTCTTGAGGTCTCTTGGGTCTGCCTTAGGTTTTTTTAGTAGGGCGTTGATCTCTGCGTGTTTCCAGATCTCTGGGAAGGTCACGGTCTCAAGGGAGAGATAGATGACGTTGCGCAGGTGGGGTGCAATGGAGCTGCTTGCTCTGTTGAAGACTTGGTGCGGGAATGGGTCCGACGGAGAGCCGGGGTGGATTGAGCGCATGGTCTTGATGGTGTCATGGATGCTCACGCTGGCCCAGGCTAGCAGGGGGTTGTGGTTGATGATGTAAGGAGGGTCTGTTGTGTTGCTGTCTGTTGGGGCTGTCTGGGTGTTGAAGCTGTCATGGATGTCTGCTATCTTGCGGTGGAAGAAGGTGGCGAGGGAGTCGCACAAGGCTTTTCTTATGACGGGATGTCATTGGTGTTGGAGATGGGGTTGGAGAGTTCCTTCACGATGTTGAAGAGCTCCTTGCTATTGCGGGTGTTGTTGTCGAGGCGGTCTTTGAAGGAGGTCCTCTTGGCTGCCCTGATGAGGTGGTGGTGGTTGCGGATGGAGTCCTTGTGTGCTGCGTGGCTGTCCGGAGTTTGTTCACTGTGCCATTTCTTCTCTAGTTTCCGGCAGGCTTGCTTGGAGGCTAGGAGTTCTGGGGTGAACCAGCTGGTGTTCTTGCTGGTGTCTCTGTGAGAGGGTTTCTTCAGCGGGGCGAGGGTGTTGGGTACAGTCCTCGATCCAGAGTCTGAGGCTAAGGGCAGCGTCGTCGATGTTGGAGGGTTCGGTGGGTGAGCTGAGAGTGAGGTTTGCGTGTAGTTGGTCTTTTGTGATTTTGCTCCAGCAGTGGCGGGGGATCTGTTGGGTATGTTGGGTTTCTGGAAGGTGAAGTGGATGCAGCGGTGGTCGGTCCAGAGGAGTTTGGTGGTGTGGTTGATGGAGACGTACGGCTTGAGGAGAAGACTGGGTTCAGCGCATGGCCGGCGGAGTGGGTGGGCGTTGTGACGAGTAGCTTCAGTCCGAGGTTGGCGAGGTTATCGATCAGGGTTGTGGAGTTGCTGTTGTTGTTCTCAAGGTGAAAGTTCAGGTCTCCGAGGAGGATGTTGTCAGTGGAGGTCAGGGCATGCGTGCTGATCAAGTCAGCGATGGAGTCGCTGAACTGGGGTGGAGTCCAAGGGGTCGGTAGACGAGGGTGCCTCTGAGGGTGGAATTAGGGCCTGTGTGGATCTGGAAATGCATGTGTTCGGCAGTGCTGAGGGCGTCGTCGGAGCTAGTCGAGACCCTGATGCTGTTCTTGTGGACGATGGCGATTCCTCCTCCGACTCCGTTGGTGCGGTCTCTGCGGGTGATCTTGTAGCCGTCTGGGATAGCTATGGCAATGTCGGGTGCGAAGGAGTTGTTAAACCAGGTCTCTGTCAGGAAGGCGACGTCCGGGGATGTTGTGTCGAGCCGGTCCCAGAGCTCGACGGCATGCTTGTGTGCAGAGCGGGTGTTCAGTAGTATGCATCGGAGGTGGTTGGGGTCTTTCTTGGTGGGTGGTTCACCGGCTCTGAGGCTGGTGTAGCTGCAGTTCCGGCAGGTGAAGGGGCCATGAGTGCGTTTAGGGGCGGCCTTGAAGCAGGTGTGGCTCCGTCCGGAGTTGAGAGCATGCAGAGTGCTGGCGTCGTAGTGGCAGCGGTCGTCTTGGTGGGTGCGGGGGCTTTCTGCCTACAAAAGTTGTGTTTAGAGTGCTTTGGGCCGTAGTGCTGCACACTGATCTGCAGCAAGGACAGGGCGCTCCTGGTAACAGTTCAGTGTGTGTAGGGCTGCATTACCACTGTGGTAGTGGAACAACGAGAGGGGAGAGCTACCCCAGAAGAAGTATTCTCTCCCTCTCCCTGCCATGTTGCCTGCATAGTTTCCGAGGGTCTGCAGCAAGGGCTCTGCTACGTGGCCCTGGGCTGAGAGACGCCACCCAAACAGCAAGGAATCCCAACCTGGGAGTACCTGCAAATGTCAGGAGAGGGCGGGTGCAGCCAAGACCCCGGAAGCGTCATTGACGACCACACAGAGGAGTCCTGCTGGCTGGGTGCTGAGACCCAGGGCAGGGAGAAGAAGTATGGCAGTGGATGCCAGGTGTGACCAGCAAGTGAGGAGATGACTGGCACACTTTCCATCTTGGCATCCTAAGGCTGTAATCTAAACCGCTCAGACCCCGGTGAGTGGTGTGTGGGACTGAGCTTTCTTACTGTCACCGGCTGGACCGTGTGCTCTTGGGCAGCCAGCCCTTGTGTGAGGGGAGGTCCCCTGCCAACGTGGGTCGAGTGGGCACCTCCCCTCCCAGTGGCACATACCTTCGGGGCATAGTTTTTGCTGGCATCTTGGGGTAAACCTCGACTGAGGCCCCCCTTGTGTTGTGTGAGGAATGGGCTGCGCTGTGGTTTTCCGGTCCCGAGGGGCCATTACTGGAACTCTGCGTGTGGTGGGTGCTGTCCCTGGACCAGGCAAAAGTACTGCATTCCCTGCAGTATGTGGGGAGGTGGCCCAGGAATCTACGTGGATGGAACAGGTACCCTGGATACCCATACTAGGTGTGGATTAAGTAATATATGGTGGTATACGGTTGTATTACTTCACAACGCATGCTTTTACCATGCATGCCATTACAACGCAGTTTTTACAACGCAAGTCGTTACAACGACTTGCGTTGGGGGGCGTTGGATGGTGGAATAGTTTAATTTTCTATTCTAACTCCAGTTCTCGTGGATAGTAGGGAAGGTGTTGGATAGAAAATTAAGCTATTCCCTATCCTACAGCGCCCTCCAGCGCAAGTCGTTGTAATGACTTGCGTTGTAATGGTTGCGTTGTAATGGTAGTGCGGGGTAAAAGTTGCATTGTAAAGGATGTTCCCCTGGTATACAGATGTGGGCATCGCACAGGCACACTGGTCAAAATTCTAAATGTGTTTACATCTAATATTGAGGATGTGACAATGGTTGGATCTGGTGAGTGGGATCTGATATAAGAACCCCTTCCCCTCAGAGCTAGGAGTTAGTGGTGAGAGCATAATGCAAGTAGTAAATATCCCTTACAATGTTGGTGCCTTTATTCCATGTGTTGCATGCTTCCCCAGGCCATAACAACCAAGGACCGTATTACACAAAGAGCACTTTCCAGGTTTAAGCCATGGGGCACCTTTCAAAAGGTGTGCTGGGAGCAAACAGGGGCAGTACACCCTATCACCACAACCATTAAAAATGCAATAGGTCTCGCCCTTTATTAAGTTAAAGCCATTTGCTGTGTTATACAATACCATTATCAAAGCAAATGACTTTAACTTAATCAAAAGCAAGACCTATTGCATTTTCAATGCTTGTTCTCTGCCACTGTCTATCCATTTCTCCGAGGTAGCATAAAAAAAGAGAAAAAAGACGTAGATTGCAAAGGCAGCAGTGTGACGGGGAATTAAACTTACTCTTCTTGTTGTGGTTGACAGCTATTGTTGCAATGTCTAGTCGGTTAAGGTCTCTGCTCTTAAGTCAGCGATTTCTCACTGGGTTTGTGATGGGCGCTGCAGTAAGCACCGCTTCGTGCCTGACTGCAGTGCATCTGTTCTAGAAGCTTGAGAAGGAGCAACTCATCGATTTGCCAGCCAGTAAGTCACGCCTGTGAACTTGTCAAAACTAAAATTCGTATGATATTTGCGAAGTAGTGCAAACACCCTCGGCATGTTGCAAATGCACAGGTGTTTTCTCCAATAGTGGAATTTTTTGAGCACTAGTGCATTTAAAGGCACAATTGAACAATCACGTTACTCATGACTGGGTGTATTTTAAAGACCACAATTGCAAGGTTAGTTTGTGGGTCTTTGCTAGTGATTTCTTAGTTTTAAATGGCTAGAATTGGATCTTCAATGATCAGCAGGCTACTTCTGATATGCCATACACACAGCTAGCAATTTATTTTTTTAATTTCTGCAGTGTGTTTATTTAGGGAAAATAATGTGAGGATGTATGCTTCAAAATTCCTCATCTTGTGGTATGAAAAAATGTGCTTCCTTTTCATGAATGGTTTGATCCCAGTGGCTAGCACCGCAGCCAGAAAACTACGGGCTGCACGCAGATCTTGGCAGTAGGCACATGAACCTCCTAAGCTACCCCGCACTGCTATGATCTTAACCAATGCATGCTCCTGCATCTTCGCCCTCCCTCCAAGCAACAGCAGCAATGACAGGCCGCCTCGGTGGCTGGGTGAACACCCTGTAATGCGGTTTAAAATGCATCAACAGGAGTAGAAGGGACTGCGGGCCGATGCAGTTTAAAACGCATCAACTGGGGTGGAAGGGAATGGGGCCGGTGCAGTGGGCCATCGGAAGTCAGGGCTGGGCATCGAGGAAGCGGGGGCAGAGCACCAAGGAAGCGGGGGCTGCACGCGAGACGCAGAACCTTCCTGCGGCATTTCCCAACAAGCAAAACAAAAAAAATTGTTGCACGCCGGCTTTCTTCAACTCTGGGTCCGTCGCGCGCGCGTGTACTGTTTAAAGTGAAAGCACGCCAGAGTCCGAGCTGAAGGAAGCCGGCGTAAACAAGATGATGGCGGACTGTCCACTGCCCCACAGACCCGCGCATGCTGTCTGCTATGGACAGACGGCGAGAGAAGCCGTCTTTGTCTATACAGGCGTGTTCATTATCCCACGGCTGAGAATCGATTCCAAAAGGTCCTCTCTGGCGAGAGCAGTGCATGCGTTGCTTTCGCCAGGCGAGACCTAAAAATGAGATGCCCCGAAGGCAGCTGTGAACTCACTCTGCTCTGGGGACAACTCATTCAAGGGAAATACTAAGTGGCTGCTTCATAGTAGCTTTGTGTTTCACAGTGCAGGTGGCATGCCGCCTGCACTTTGAAGAGGGGAGAGAGATCCCCTTGTGGGCAGATGCAGTGACTGACTACACCCACCTACAGGAGGATGTCTGTGAGTCAATGGAACCCTCTTTGTCCCCTCCAAAGGGGTGTCTTCAGGAGGCGCACTTTCAGTGCGCTACCTTTTTGTGGCGCACTTTCAGTGTGCCTTCTAAGGGCATTTTTTACTCCGCGCCTGCGTCCATAATACAGCACAGTACTAACAAAAAAGGGCTAGCTCTAATCAGTAAGGCTGAGCCTATCAATGCATAATACGATACAGAAAAGGGGGTGGTGATGAACAGAGTGTCTGAATTAAGCAGACCACTCTTACCCAGTCCAAAGATCAGGGCTTGATCCATCACCGTTATTTATCTCACTGCCCCATCCCAGCTCAGAACCTGGCTATATGCAAATTAGTCTGTCCCTGGCCCAGTGCATCATGGGAACAGGGCAGACCAAACTACCAAGCCAATTCTTCACCAGAAAGGAGACAAGCTACCGGGGACCGGTTTCTGGCATTTCAGCCTCTTCGGCCCGGCTTGCTTGAATCCTGATGGAGCAGTGAGAAAGGGACTCATGTCTGAGTATACCCTGCCACACCTATAGTGGCCAAAAACGATACAGAAAAGGGGGTGGTGATGAACAGAGTGTCTGAATTAAGCAGACCACTCTTACCCAGTCCAAAGATCAGGGCTTGATCCATCACCGTTATTTATCTCACTGCCCCATCCCAGCTCAGAACCTGGCTATATGCAAATTAGTCTGTCCCTGGCCCAGTGCATCATGGGAACAGGGCAGACCAAACTACCAAGCCAATTCTTCACCAGAAAGGAGACAAGCTACCGGGGACCAGTTTCTGGCATTTCAGCCTCTTCGGCCCGGCTTGCTTGAATCCTGATGGAGCAGTGAGAAAGGGACTCATGTCTGAGTATACCCTGCCACACCTATAGTGGCCAAAAACGATACAGAAAAGGGGGTGGTGATGAACAGAGTGTCTGAATTAAGCAGACCACTCTTACCCAGTCCAAAGATCAGGGCTTGATCCATCACCGTTATTTATCTCACTGCCCCATCCCAGCTCAGAACCTGGCTATATGCAAATTAGTCTGTCCCTGGCCCAGTGCATCATGGGAACAGGGCAGACCAAACTACCAAGCCAATTCTTCACCAGAAAGGAGACAAGCTACCGGGGACCGGTTTCAGGCATTTCAGCCTCTTCGGCCCGGCTTGCTTGAATCCTGATGGAGCAGTGAGAAAGGGACTCATGTCTGAGTATACCCTGCCACACCTATAGTGGCCAAAAACGATACAGAAAAGGGGGTGGTGATGAACAGAGTGTCTGAATTAAGCAGACCACTCTTACCCAGTCCAAAGATCAGGGCTTGATCCATCACCGTTATTTATCTCACTGCCCCATCCCAGCTCAGAACCTGGCTATATGCAAATTAGTCTATCCCTGGCCCAGTGCATCATGGGAACAGGGCAGACCAAACTACCAAGCCAATTCTTCACTAGAAAGGAGACAAGCTACCGGGGACCGGTTTCTGGCATTTCAGCCTCTTCGGCCCGGCTTGCTTGAATCCTGATGGAGCAGTGAGAAAGGGACTCATGTCTGAGTATACCCTGCCACACCTATAGTGGCCAAAAACGATACAGAAAAGGGGGTGGTGATGAACAGAGTGTCTGAATTAAGCAGACCACTCTTACCCAGTCCAAAGATCAGGGCTTGATCCATCACCGTTATTTATCTCACTGCCCCATCCCAGCTCAGAACCTGGCTATATGCAAATTAGTCTGTCCCTGGCCCAGTGCATCATGGGAACAGGGCAGACCAAACTACCAAGCCAATTCTTCACCAGAAAGGAGACAAGCTACCGGGGACCGGTTTCTGGCATTTCAGCCTCTTCGGCCCGGCTTGCTTGAATCCTGATGGAGCAGTGAGAAAGGGACTCATGTCTGAGTATACCCTGCCACACCTATAGTGGCCAAAAACGATAAAGAAAAGGGGGTGGTGATGAACAGAGTGTCTGAATTAAGCAGACCACTCTTACCCAGTCCAAAGATCAGGGCTTGATCCATCACCGTTATTTATCTCACTGCCCCATCCCAGCTCAGAACCTGGCTATATGCAAATTAGTCTGTCCCTGGCCCAGTGCATCATGGGAACAGGGCAGACCAAACTACCAAGCCAATTCTTCACCAGAAAGGAGACAAGCTACCGGGGACCGGTTTCTGGCATTTCAGCCTCTTCGGCCCGGCTTGCTTGAATCCTGATGGAGCAGTGAGAAAGGGACTCATGTCTGAGTATACCCTGCCACACCTATAGTGGCCAAAAATGTATATATTTTTGTCCACCCCAAGCGTGGAAGGGTATACTCAGATGTGAGTCCCTTGCTCATTGCACCATCAGGATTCAAGCAAGCCGGGCCGAAGACGGCTGAAATGCCAGAAACCGGTCCCCGGAAGCTTGTTTCCTTCCCAGTGTAAGAATTGGCTTTTGTAGTCTGGTCTGCCCTGTTCCCATGATGCACTGGGCCAGGGACAGACTAATTTGCATACAGCCAGGTTCTGAAACTGGGATGGTGCAATGAGCTAAAAAACGGTGTTGGATCTAGCCCTGATCTCTTGACTGGGTGAGAGTATTCTGCTTAATTCAGAGACTCTGTCCATCACCACCCCTTTTTGTAAATATTTTTGTCCACCCCAAGCGTGGAAGGGTATACTCAGATGTGAGTCCCTTGCTCATTGCACCATCAGGATTCAAGCAAGCCGGGCCGAAGACGGCTGAAATGCCAGAAACCGGTCCCCGGAAGCTTGTTTCCTTCCCAGTGTAAGAATTGGCTTTTGTAGTCTGGTCTGCCCTGTTCCCATGATGCACTGGGCCAGGGACAGACTAATTTGCATACAGCCAGGTTCTGAAACTGGGATGGTGCAATGAGCTAAAAAACGGTGTTGGATCTAGCCCTGATCTCTTGACTGGGTGAGAGTATTCTGCTTAATTCAGAGACTCTGTCCATCACCACCCCTTGTTGTAAATATTTTTGTCCACCCCAAGCGTGGAAGGGTATACTCAGATGTGAGTCCCTTGCTCATTGCACCATCAGGATTCAAGCAAGTCGGGCCGAAGACGGCTGAAATGCCAGAAACCGGTCCCCGGAAGCTTGTTTCCTTCCCAGTGTAAGAATTGGCTTTTGTAGTCTGGTCTGCCCTGTTCCCATGATGCACTGGGCCAGGGACAGACTAATTTGCATACAGCCAGGTTCTGAAACTGGGATGGTGCAATGAGCTAAAAAACGGTGTTGGATCTAGCCCTGATCTCTTGACTGGGTGAGAGTATTCTGCTTAATTCAGAGACTCTGTCCATCACCACCCCTTGTTGTAAATATTTTTGTCCACCCCAAGCGTGGAAGGGTATACTCAGATGTGAGTCCCTTGCTCATTGCACCATCAGGATTCAAGCAAGCCGGGCCGAAGACGGCTGAAATGCCAGAAACCGGTCCCCGGAAGCTTGTTTCCTTCCCAGTGTAAGAATTGGCTTTTGTAGTCTGGTCTGCCCTGTTCCCATGATGCACTGGGCCAGGGACAGACTAATTTGCATACAGCCAGGTTCTGAAACTGGGATGGTGCAATGAGCTAAAAAACGGTGTTGGATCTAGCCCTGATCTCTTGACTGGGTGAGAGTATTCTGCTTAATTCAGAGACTCTGTCCATCACCACCCCTTGTTGTAAATATTTTTGTCCACCCCAAGCGTGGAAGGGTATACTCAGATGTGAGTCCCTTGCTCATTGCACCATCAGGATTCAAGCAAGCCGGGCCGAAGACGGCTGAAATGCCAGAAACCGGTCCCCGGAAGCTTGTTTCCTTCCCAGTGTAAGAATTGGCTTTTGTAGTCTGGTCTGCCCTGTTCCCATGATGCACTGGGCCAGGGACAGACTAATTTGCATACAGCCAGGTTCTGAAACTGGGATGGTGCAATGAGCTAAAAAACGGTGTTGGATCTAGCCCTGATCTCTTGACTGGGTGAGAGTATTCTGCTTAATTCAGAGACTCTGTCCATCACCACCCCTTGTTGTAAATATTTTTGTCCACCCCAAGCGTGGAAGGGTATACTCAGATGTGAGTCCCTTGCTCATTGCACCATCAGGATTCAAGCAAGCCGGGCCGAAGACGGCTGAAATGCCAGAAACCGGTCCCCGGAAGCTTGTTTCCTTCCCAGTGTAAGAATTGGCTTTTGTAGTCTGGTCTGCCCTGTTCCCATGATGCACTGGGCCAGGGACAGACTAATTTGCATACAGCCAGGTTCTGAAACTGGGATGGTGCAATGAGCTAAAAAACGGTTTTGGATCTAGCCCTGATCTCTTGACTGGGTGAGAGTATTCTGCTTAATTCAGAGACTCTGTCCATCACCACCCCTTGTTGTAAATATTTTTGTCCACCCCAAGCGTGGAAGGGTATACTCAGATGTGAGTCCCTTGCTCATTGCACCATCAGGATTCAAGCAAGCCGGGCCGAAGACGGCTGAAATGCCAGAAACCGGTCCCCGGAAGCTTGTTTCCTTCCCAGTGTAAGAATTGGCTTTTGTACTCTGGTCTGCCCTGTTCCCATGATGCACTGGGCCAGGGACAGACTAATTTGCATACAGCCAGGTTCTGAAACTGGGATGGTGCAATGAGCTAAAAAACGGTGTTGGATCTAGCCCTGATCTCTTGACTGGGTGAGAGTATTCTGCTTAATTCAGAGACTCTGTCCATCACCACCCCTTGTTGTAAATATCAATGCATAATACAGCGCAGGCACAGAAGCTTGCAGCTAGATTCATCAAGCCGAAAACGGCTCGCAAAGGGCCAGATTCTGAGAATCTGGCCCTTTGCGAGTGCATTTTTTGCATTTGGGATTCATCATCCCAAATGCAAAAATCGCAAATTGCGAAATCGCATATTTGCGAGGAATTGCATTTAAGGAATCTCTATTTGAGATTCCTTAAATGCAATTCATTAACCATTTTCTAATAGCGAATTCGCTATTTCTGGCCGCTATTTACCACGAAGTCAGACTTCGTGGTAAATAGCGAAAACTCAGAAAAATGCACTTTAGTGCATTTTTCTGAGTGGTATGTTACACACACACATGTCTGCGCAACATCTGGCTACATTTGCTTTTCAGGGGTGCTACAGGGTGTCCTTTGGACACCCCTGGCACCCTTGAATTCGCATCCTTATTTGCGATTAGCAAATTGCTAATCGCAAATAAGGAATAACTCCCTATTCATTCCTATGGGCCTTTAGGCCCATAGGAATGAATGGGGAGTTGCGATTAGCAAATTGCTATTCGCAAATAGGCCCATAGGAATGAATGGGGAGTTATTCCTTATTTGCGATTAGCAATTTGCTATTCGCAAATAAGGTAGATGTAGGAATCGCAATATTTTTTGCAATTCCTACATGAATCCCGTTTTGCAAGTATTTAATAGCGATGCCTTATGAATCGCTATTACAGACTCACTACAACTGCACCGGTGCTATCAGTATTACAGAAGGGGATTAACAAATGCTTTGTACCTGGTTGTGTTCTATAAAGCACCTGTATACACGCATTTATCCAGTTACATCACTCACCCATCACATGATCGTAATCACTGAAGAAATGCATTCTGTAAATTGTACACTGAGGCACGGTGACTGGCTGCGATTAGCTGTGCTTGACCTTCGCCTGCGTTTAGAGCAGCAAAACAAACCGCTGTCTGTCCCAGAAGGAGGGGCGGCCTCTGCACGTCAGGTCTTGTTGCTTAATCTCCTGGGTCCTTGAGCTCATGTTCCACCTGCCGGCTGGTGCGCTCGATGACAGGCTAGTAGGATTTCAGTCTCAGCTGCACTAATGTTGTATGACTGCTGCCTGGGGACCCGTGACGTGTCCTCTGCGTGTTTCGGCATAATCTAGACTCTCCTGGCAAGAGCTGCTGAAAAGCATCCCACAGGTGCAGTGTCAGCTCAGGAGACGAACTGGTTCAATGCTGCTAATAAAGACTTTCTCTCTTCGTTCCCAAATAGGTTTGCTCTCAGAGGTCACTCTTTTGTGTGTGCGTGTGCGTGCGTGCGTGCGTGTGTGTGTGAATATATATGTATATATATCTGTGCAATTTGTGAAGTATTGTGTCTTATGTTGCACTTTCGAAGCATCTGCCCCGAAACAGAACGTAGAGGATAATATATTAATTCTAAACGCCGTGCATCAGATACTTCATATGCTAAAGAAGTTCATCTGCTCTAGGCAGGGCTAGATGTCTGAACATTAGTAACAGTGAATACCAATTAGTGATTTTTTACAAATCACTATTTGCCAATCGCTATTATTAATGTACTAAAGAAGTGAAACCTGGACCTTATTTCAAAATTAGCGATTACTAGTGGGTCAGAAACAGACCTACCTAATGAATATTAATGCGGTAGGTTGCAATTTCTGATCCACTAGAATTTGCTGCCATCACTGGGATGGTGGACTGTCATTGCTTTTAAATAAAGCAATCTATTTTTTCTGTGGGACCACTGCCTGCTCTTAAAAAATATTTGTTAAATTATTCTCAAAGGGGAAGGCGTCCCAAGGGGACCCATTCCCAATTGCAAATGGCTTGCCACCAATTTTTAATTAGTTGTAAGGGGAGAATGTTTTGCGACTGCATTTTGGTTGCAAAACATTTGTGCATACCATTCAGATTTCTTGTTTGGAGGGGATGACCTGAACACGCCCCTTCCAAATAGCAGTTCTGTTTTTGTTTGCTAACTCAAACTGTGATTCAGTTGCAAGTTTCTGAACTGCAATTTAGTGTTTGTACATTATAAAAAGCATTTTTGCTGTCACAAACAGCACGATTCTCAGAATTGGGCCATTTGCAACAACGAAAATGCTTTGTACATGTTGCCCTAAGTGTTTAACATGTGAGAATATAAGTGCAATGTCAAAACATTCTTAGGAGGACATCACTCATCACTGAAGCCAGGGTCCCTGGATAGGTCATCTGCAACACTTATTGACAGCGTTTACCCCACTCACTACATACAGTGATAGTATCAATCCTGCAAACACATGGTCCTCCTTGAGTGAGCCCAAGGGTTGCAGAGTGAAGAGTTAATGGGTGCTTTTTAAGGTCTGGCTTGACATCATAGTTGTCATCAGAAACGTATGAGAGGAACACTAGTGAGGTAGGATATTTTGATTGGGCAGAAGTTGTGTGCCTTCAATCTTGAAATAATCAAATGCACAATATACCTCATTTCTTTCATTAGTGTGAGTGAACATATTCTTCTTTGGTGAGGACTTTGGGTGACTGGGAGAGAGTGAGTCTAGCAGAGCATCACTGAGCGGAGCCAGTATGCCCTTTTATTCAACATGAGGACTACTTTACTTTTTTATTTTGGCATTACAACAAAAGTTACGCTTGGTGACTCAAACAGATTTACAAAAGACGATGATTGTTTCAATTTAAGCATGTTACTGACTTAAAATTTTAACATAAACAGGAAGTGTAATTTTACTTTGAAAATTATTATTCCATGCCTGCAAAATAATAAAAAAACATGCACCAGCACAAATTGTAAATTTCATGTTTCATGAATCACTAATGTTTCTAGGAATAGTTAGTTATTTGATGAGATATCCGACGTGAGGTTTTGTATTTATTTCTTTATTATTAGGGGATTTCAACTCTTTAATTCTCAATTCTCAAAACAAAAGTTAGTTTGAAATACAAGACTAAACTGATTAAAAACATAAAAAGTAACAAAATATATGTAAGCAATCCTAACAAAAAAATTTCACCAACCCACAGGTGGACACGTTCTACAGCTCTTTGGCACAACACTCTTAATTGATTTATAAACTCATGACACTATGGAGAACTTGCTGCGAAAAACTGAAATCCACAAATTTTGTTAAAAATGCATAACAGCAAAATCACTAATAAACACAGATTGTCGCTGTTGAACTTGGCCCTTTTTGCAGGGGCATCCCAGATATCTTTGCTTTCCTCCTGTATTTTTTCTGACCTGTTGTTGGTGGTTTTAGAACTCTGGGCATTTTATCACTGCTGATCAGTGCTAAAGTGCATGCGCTGTCTATGGTAAACTTGGTAAGATTGGTCTACACCTGTTTGGCATATTTAATTTAACAGTCAGTCCCTTGTACTGTGGTATCCCGTATACCCAGGGCCAGAAAATTAAATGGTACTGGTGGGCTTGCAGCGCTGCTTGCGCCACTCACCAAAGTACCCATTCAAATCTGTCTCAAGCCTCTGCCACTGCAGGGCCTGCGCGCACATTTTACTGCTGCTGTGACGTGGCACTGTTGTATATTGACTGTCTGGCCCTGGAGTGACAGGGGCTGGGGAGGTGCAGTGGCTCCAGAAAGTCTGGGTGAGCTAGGCTGAATAGGCCTGGTCTGCATTTGTAGCGGTGGGAGAAGTAGAATATGCTGTGTCTGCCTTCCACAATGATGGCTCCACCCCCCTATGACATGTCTGGGGGCAGGGCTTACACTTACAATGGGGAGTGGTGTGCACTGTAAATGATACTTTTTGAGTGCCCTCAGAACTGGTTTACACTGGGTCCAGGGCCTTGTACCATGGCAGAACAAAGACTTTGTGGAGTATAAGTATTGGGGCTGTAACCCCATGTCTTTGAACTGAGCTTACTTTGGATCTTATGGAACTGAGGAGACCACAGTGTGCCAGGAGGAACTGCCACTGGGGACTGACCTGCTTCCCGCTAGGCAGTGGAAGGGACAGCTGCTCTTCTGAGGGACCCTGTGTGCTGGTCTGCTGTGTCCAGCTCTGCATTGGTGATTCTGGGGAAAGAGTGCTGCCTGCTTCCTGCTTGTGGCTTCAGGAGGGAGACAGGCTGAGTGCCTTATTTGTATTGCCCTGTTCTGGAGTAGCCAGGCACCAGTGAATTGCTTCACAGTCTCCACCTTGGGACCTGGGGTTAAGTGTAGGCGGAACGATTGTTGTCACTATTCCCAGCTTTGGGAGCAATGTATGGGAAGGGGCTCTTCCGGTTGTGACTGGAGGACTGCCTGAAAAGGGCGCTCTGAACAGCAGTGCTGTCTGCGCTCTGCAATGTGGCCCCAAGCCGCTCAACGGTGCGAGAAGGACAAGGATTGCCAGCTGGGGAAGTCCTCTGCATTATTGAGTAAATGCCTTGAAAGGAAAGGGCAAGATCGACGGAGACTTTGCTCCGCGACGGCCGGAAGTCAGGCGGAGGAAGCCTGGCTGTGGGACGGGCTCCTGTGAGGAAAAGGAGAGCCTTGTGTGTTGCCGAGCCTGGTGGTGGGTGGGGCCCGTGACCGTGAGGAGTCGAGTGAGGGAAGACGAGGTCGACAAAGACTTGCCGCCATGGAGAACAGCCCTGCTTCCCATGCGAGGTGAGACTTCGCACCATGCCCTGCCAACAGTATTTCGTGTCCCCGGGCTGGAGCAGCTACACTGCGTGGTTGTGGTCAGCAGCAGTCTCAGGAATCCTCATTCGAGGTCCCCCAGCCCGCCGTCGCCAGGTCAGTGGGACTGGGGAGAATCTCCGGCAAAGAGGGGGGATGCCCAATGCTGGGCCTGACATGCTTTTGTTGCTCCAGTCTCTTTGGGAGTGTGGGGTCTGTGTCCACAGCTGCAGTCAGACCAGGCAGCTGCTTGAGGGACACACGCATTGGCCTGAGCCCTTACTTTGAAGGGGGCATTGTGGGGAAAGCCCAGGACGGAGCCCTGAGGATGAGGCTGTGGCTTCCTACGTGGTGGGATGGTCTAGGCACAGAAGTGCAGTACTTAAAGCCCCAATTTTGTTCGGGGTACATGCCTAGGGTATCCGTGACTACTGGGAAGCTGGCCTGAAAGGTGTCTACAGATTACTGGCTCGTATTCCTCATATCTCAGGTGTCTTACCTTACAGCTTTTGCCCTGATTGAAATATGTATATGTGGTTTTCTTTTGCCAGGGTTGATTATACTATAATGTGTGCACACTGCTAGTAATTACTATGGTGCACTACTAATGATGTTTGGCATAAGGTGCTACGCTTAGTGTAATATTGCCAGTAGTTACTGGTCAGTCTGATGTTTTGTTATGACAGTGGTCCGATTGGTCTAATGATGTATTCAACTCCTGTAAAGTCATGACAAGTGCCTGGTGGCACAGTATATATATGTAATGGTGTTCTAATGTGTTTTTATGGATAATGCAAAGGCTATTTTTATATAACCTTGTGTAGAGTTTCTTTTGTGGTGTGCCTAGTGTGTCGCTGCTGTGTGAGTGTGTTGTGCAAACGCTTTACACATTGCCTCTGGGATAAGCCTGACTACTCTGCTAAGCTACCAAGGGGGTGAACAGGGGTTATCTTCGGTGTGAGACTCCCTTGCCCTGAATAGAGTGGTGGTTTCTGCCTGGCTTATCTGCATGCCCCTAGCCAACCAGAAATCCCATTTCCTAAACTTGCTATAAGCATGGTTGCATATGCTTCAGGATTGTGCCAAAGCCTGTGTGAGTATAAGAATCGACACCCATTCTGAGAGACAGTGTGGAGCAATTTTGGCCATTTCTCCTTTGAACCTGCTTATCCTGCATACACCAGTAGCTGCTATTGACTCCCTTCACAGCAGCTCTCTCTTCCCCTGCAACAAGCAAAAGCTTCTTAAACATGGTTGACAGTCACAGCACATCTATATGGGCAGAGGAGCTATGCCCCCTCTCTTTTTTCTTATTTGGGTCAGGCAGCTAGGAGCTAGACATGTACTAAATATGCAGGCTCCTGGCTGCCTAAGCTGAACTCTGGCATGCTGAGGATTACATAGCCCTCCTCAGTCTGGCAAAAGAGCCCCAAGGTCCTTTTCCTCATGGCAAGGGGGAGTGTCACTGATTGCCTTGGGCCTGGGTGCTTCAGTTTATAGCCCTGTAGCGCCCAAGGCTGAGTGTCGATCAGAGTGGGGTGGGGTGGGGTTAGCAAGTCTCACTCACCCCATTCCACTCTGTGATGAGCGAGGCACTGCTGGCTCCTCTGAAGGTGGCAGCTTCATTCCTCCTGGTACATCGCAGGCTTTCCTCTCCAGGCGCTGCAGGGCAGGTAAGTTTTATGTTTGGGAATGTTTTATGAATGCATGTGTGTCTGCATAAATGTAGGAGTGTTGTGAACGGTTGTGTGCTTGCACATTTGTGAATGTTTGGTAAGTTAACAAACTTATGAAAACAGCCATTTGTGTTGGAATGTAACAAAAAGTAATGCAAGGCAGCACATTATGTCACCCTGCATCAAGGTGGCCTACCATGGGTAGTGCATGGGCTCAAATCCATATTTACAAAGACTTGTAGACATGGATTTGGACCAAAATCCTGCGACTCCCTAAGTCTGGCCTATCTATACTTTTATTTGTTCTTCCTCTTTGAAAGTGTGCTACATTCTACAGCACCCATACAAAGAGGAAATTGCCCTTCAGAAAAGATTTTGTACAGGAAGGGACTTATTTCTTCATAAAAACTTTCCTGACCATACTGCAGAAACCAGAGCACTTTGGTGCAAGGGAACTTGTGCTGGCACATGGCTGCTGCAAGTGCACCAGATGAGGGGGAGAGCAGAATTATGCCACTTCTTTGTAGATTTGGCGCTGTTCTGCTCTCTCCAGCTAAGGCAATACATCAACTCTGCCTATTGCCCAGCATTGTTTCTCAGCTTTGTAAATATGAGCATTGGTCTCTGCAGAGAGATGGACAACATAGGTACTTCCCAGCCATCGTTTTGCCTAAACTTATAGAAATAATTGAAAAGTTAGTAATATGATATTAACTGTCAGAGAAGCTTTTGCACTGTATATTTGGGAGCCTTGCAAAAGACCCCCGAAACAATACTTTCAACTTATATAATAATTTGTTTTTATTATGCTAATCGTATGTAAATCACATGTATCAAAATTGTCACCATAATACAGCAATACGAAATATTATGATGATTAACTCTATTTACACCCCAACAATGTTTATCACACATCCCTAATGTTTTAGTCTGTCAGACACTGGGTTATTGGTTAAGAGGGGTGGAAGCCCCATTCTAGTGATAAACATTCTAGTGATAAAACAATTTTTTTCAGGGTGAACCAAAAAAGTCATTAAATAAACTAATGCTTAACCATCTAGTAGCTTGGCACTAATACAGGTTTAACGTAGAGGCAATATGTAAAATATTTATGCTGCACTCAAACAGTAATAAAGTAAAAAACACAACACAATAAAAATCCCAAGCAAAGTTAGAAAATTAGAGTAATTTTTTAGAAATAAAATGAAACCAAAATGACAAAACCCAAACTAGTAGAACTGGGTATGTCCGTTTTTAAAGTTTTGGGTGAAAATAGCGCCAGAAATCACAAAGCGCAACTCACAATGATTGGGTTCACGCTGACCACGATAAAACACGGGCCTGAAACAAGGACCAGGTTAGTCCAGCTGAAGAGTTACATTCTCAATTCTGGAGCGAAGAATGCAGTTTGCATTAGCTGGCGCCACGAGAAGTGGGAAATTGGCACAAGAAGCAAGGTGAGTATTGCAGACAGTTCTTGCTGTAGCGTGAAGAGTCATTCAGCGCTAGAGATTCACATTGGTTGATCGTGGCGGACAGTCACTATCAGGGCTAACTATAGGTCTGAGTTGCCGCTTGTTATGGGCAGTTGCTGTTGGTCTTTAGGGAAAGGTCCTGCTGGAGCTTCACATTGGTAGTGTTGCAGTAGGTCGATTCTTTGCACGAAAGGGTCACTTGGCTTCAAAAGGATCCCAAAACTTCTGTCTCTTCACTTTTTCTTCAGGAGGAATTCTCATTGATGTCTGCCAAGGATCCCAGGACTTAGGGGTCACCTCTTGGGGATCCAGACTCATTCCAGCAGAGGCCAGCAGGAGGGCTCAGCCAGATGCAGACAGGTCCAGTTAATGCATGTCAGCTGGGAAATTGCAGGGAAGCTTGTTGTGTCCCTGTAGCTGACACAAGAGGTCAGCCATCGGACATTGGTCTCTCTCGGGGTAACCTGTGTTCAAGGTAAGAAGATCAAATTTTCCTTTTTCAGTCAGCAGGGAAGCCCCTCTTTATAATCTTCCACAGTACAAGGAGTTTCTTGATAAGAGGTTTTGAAGGTGCCACTTTTATGCCTGGTGCAAGCCTTTGTGTGGGAGAATTCCATAGTGTATGTCCCAAAACTAGTTATGGTCAGCTCTTTTCATTCTCCTGGTTTTTGGCTTCAAACAGTCTAGGATCACAAAGACAAGGGCAGGCTTGGTGTGAGGTTTCTTTGTGGGTGCTGCAGACAGAGTTCTTTGAAGTGTAATCAGAACAGGGTGTGGTATTGGGTTTCGTCAGGTCTACATACTCTGCAAAAACTTTCGAACACCATAGAATAGAAGTTGGCACGGAAACTGGAAAATGCAAAAGACAAGTTTATTAAGACCCCATGGGGTAGTGGTACATTCCTACAGCACCCTTCGGCAATGCAAGAAGTATCACCCTGAATATCGGTGTGTGACCTCTTTTATACAAGTTTAACAGTAATAAAAAAATAGGCGGTAGACTCTTTTCACAGTTTAGGTACATATAAGGGCATTTTTGGAACACAGCCAACATGTGGGAGGAGTTTACTACCACTGGTCAGTTTTAGAGAACATTCCTAAGAGGTGACAGCTCATTAATCCAAATGTTCGAGTACGCATGTGTGAGCTTGACCAGTGCTAAAAATAGCCTGTTGCCGGGCAAGGTAAATGGTCATTGGTACAGAGGAAGGACAAAAGGGCATGTTGACCACGAGGCCGCATGTTCATTCAAAATGGAAGCCAGGAAATACAAAATGGCCCCCGCACGTTTGGTCAAGTTAACGGTGAAAGTTTGTGTAGCTGAGCTAAATGCTAATTCAGTTGCTGCCAAATTACGACAGACGGCCCTTTTAGCATTTAGCTGAAGCTACCTCATAATGGAAGTAATCAGGATACTCGTCATCAATATTGATCATCATTATCTTCATCATTTCTGCATTAACCATTTGCTCATTTTTGGCAATAGCTCGTTTGGATGGAATACAGGCTGTAATACATACAGAGCATAAGGTAGGGCCACATTGAATACACAGACAAAAGAAAAAGAGTATTCCAATAATCATACACAGGATAGTCAGCAATTTCAAACCCCAGGTAGTAAGTAGAGTCCAGAACCAATTAGAAAATGTCCGTGTACCATTTTCGGGGTGTATTTCAGCAGCAATTTTGTGCAATTTAGAAATGGCATCATACACAGAAGGCGAATTATCTGGGACATAAACACAACAACTACTTCCGATAATGCGGCATGCACCCCCACGATCAGCCAGTACTACATCAAGAACCATTCCGTTTTGGAGCGTTACAATTCTGGTAATTTGGAGTTCCTCAGTAAAGTTACCTAAAGCAGAGGCAGTTTCATTAGCAACAGCTTCCACAACACGTGTTAGCCTTCTTATCTTCCTGCTATTTAAGGCAGCACCAACAAAGGAAAACAGACCTAAGTTAAAATCTACATATTGTTGTAAGGAGGTGTCGGTCTGAACTACATTTTCAATCTCCAATGTTCTCTTAACCCTATTTAATATAAAATCATGATATAATACAAAATCATTATGGTACATAGGCGGGGCAATAAATACAGGGGGCAGTACAAAAGATATATAGCAAGTTCCTAACCACCCAATGAGAAGACGATGATATCCTTTATTTCCACAAATAAAGTAAGTATTTCGTGAGGCTACAAAAGCAATACCACTTGGTGTGTCAAATGTGAGAGTAGTATTACATTCACTTTTCCCTACCGGAATTGTTCCTTAATTCCTTACGCATAGATCAGCCTTAGTATCAATAATCGTAATCACATGTAAACTAGACATATTTATAAGTCTTTGATTAGTGAAAATACGAGGTGTAGATACATTGTCCGGTCGATATTCTTCCCACTCAAATTTAGTTCCTTCTGCTTGTGGATAACCATCTCTATCATTATAGCACACTTTATTTAGTCGAAAGAGTAGTCCATCTTTTGTTGGCCATCTTAGAGTAAAAAGAAGAGTGTACCAAGCATTACAAGAACCGTTATGTGAGAATGGAAGAGGAATAAGTGGAGTGCCTCCTTTCTTTTGATGTCCAGGCAACATTCCACATACCCAACAGTTCGAAGTGTTGGTCATATTATGAGTATGATGCAGAATTTGAATGAAGCTGTTATTTAAATAAGTCTGTCTATGCCTCTCTTCATGATAAGGCAGAGTAAAATGGAAATGTTCCGATGGGATTGGAGTGGTAGGCAGTAAATATTCTCATGCAGGAAGCAATCGTTCTACAGTCCAAGCTATTACTGCTATTACCACTATAGTCATAACAAAAAGTACTGCACCCAGAATTCTTCTGTTTCTCATCATAGTAGGTGCCATAGTGCAAAGAACAAAAGTTTCAAAAAATAAAATAAAAAATAAAAATTGAGTGCTGAGATCCGAGGTAGCCGCTGGTTTCTTCTCCGAGATTCAAGACGGGTGTCGCTACACTGGCCAGAACTGATCCCCCCCCCCTTGATATTCTTGGCTTCCGTTTTCGCAAACCTCAGAACGGTAACTCAACCAGTCTCGCACAAAATAACTGCTTTTCTTGGCCGTAAGTTGTATCTCGCTCCACCAGAAACAGTATGGTCCGGGAAGGCTCCCTCCGACTCGTGAGACGTAACAGCTGTGCTCTTCGCTGCATCCAAGATGTCTCGATAATCAGACAGCACCGCAGGATTCACCAGATCCGGAGAGACACGACGGCAGTGAGTGGAATGTATCCACCACTTCTTATTCGTGACTCGCACAGCCGTCCGAGTTGCCAGCAATACCTGATCAGGGCCACGCCACCTCGGCTCCAAACTGCTGGTTCTCTCGAACGCGCGGATCATCACATGATCCCCAGGACGGAGATCGTGAGTCTCTCCAATGGAATTGTCGGGGAGCGCTTCTCGAACCTGTTGATGAATAGAAAGTAAATCATTTGTTAATCGTGCCAAATAATCGTTCATCATTATACAAGACACATCATGTATCAAACGAGGCTTTAGAACTCCCCAGATATTCATAGGCCTTCCAAACACCACTTCATAGGGTGTGAGGCCAGATCGGGAATGTGGCACTGATCTAATAGACAGTAATGCCAAAGGCAAAGCGTACGGCCATTTTAAAGACGTGGATGCCACGATCTTTGCTAGCTTCAGCTTCAGGGTCGCTTTATACCTTTCTACTAGACCTGCTGACTGCGGGTGGAATACAGCGTGGAACCTCTGTTTAATTCCCAATCCTTTCAGGACATGCTCCACTATTTTCCCAACAAAATGAGGACTATTGTCATTCCATAAAAATTTACCAACACCATAACGTGTGAAGTACTCCTTGAGTAACACCTTAGCTGTTGTCAATGCTGTATTATCCTTCATGGGGTAGGCCTCAATCCATTTACTGAAGGCACACACCACCACTAGGACATATTTGAGGTTATTACAGCACTCAAGCTGGATGTAATCCATTTGTAGTACTTCGAATGGTGCAGTAGGTGGAACGAACCCTCCTTTAGGAGTATAAGTCCCTTTGGCAGGATTGTACTGTAGGCATATCAGACAGGTCTGCACTACTCTTTTGGCCGTGCTGGCAATCTCAGGATGCTCCCAAACTCGTGTGAGCAATTTAGTAATTGCAAGAGCTCCAACATGTGCCAGCCCATGTGTCATTTGAACCATTGCTTGCAAGTAAGCGACAGGCAATTTCCATCTCTCCATATCTTTGCTACGCCAACAACCTTCATCATCCAACACTCCCTCTATTGCCCATGTTGCAAGTTCTGCTTCAGATGCTGATTTTTGTATGTCTAATATTTCCTCTCTAGCATCATGCCATCGCTCAGCTTGTGATCTCACCACATACATAGGAGAGACATTCTGTAACATGGCAGTCTCTCTCGCTATGCGATCTGCAAAAGCGTTTCCTTGTCCTATTTTATCTGTCACCTTCTTGTGTGCACTACATTTGATTATCGCTACTTTCTTTGGACATAATAGTGCATTCAGGAGGTCACGTACTAATTCTCCATGCATAATATGCACTCCATGTGAGGTCAAGAACCCTCGTTCCTTCCAGAGTAGGCCAAAATCGTGCACTACTCCAAAAGCGTAACGGCTGTCAGTGTAGATATTCACACATAAACCAGCACTTAACTCACATGCTTTCGTTAGGGCTATCAATTCAGCTGCTTGGGCCGATTTTTGCGGTATTCGTGCTGTTTCTACCACTGTCTTAAGTGTCGTGATCGCATAAGCTGCGGAAGTCGTACCCTCTGGCAACTTTAAACACGATCCATCAACCCACAGTTCCCCATCTACATCTGGAAGTGACGTATCCTGTAAATCGATACGAGCCTTTGTTTGTTCTTCAGTCAGAAAAACACAATCGTGATGTTCTTCCTTCTGGGTCTCAGCAACAGGATATGGCAATAAAGTAGCAGGGTTCAAAGTGGCGCACCTCTTCAGTGTAATATGTGGCGCCAACAGTGTTAGCTCGTATCCTGTTAAACGAGCGCTAGTTAGATACTGTGTTTTCGTTTGGTTCAATAAAGCATCTACCGCATGGGGAACTAACATCAACAATTTGTGTGACAAAACTATTCCCTCACTCTGTCGTATGGCTACTGCTGTTGCTGCAACTGCTCAAAAACATCCAGGCAGTCCTCGAGCCACAGGATCAAGCACTGCTGAAAAGTAAGCGCAAGGTCTCTGTTTATCTCCGTGTGTCTGCACTAAGACTGACAATGCGCACCCATCCTTCTCATGTACATATAATATAAAGATCTTTGTATAATCTGGTGTACCTAACACTGGTGCAGAACAAAGGGCTTGTCTCAATTGTTCAAAAGCATTCTGACATTCATCTGTCCATTCAAGGGGAATTGGTGTAGTTTTGGACAACAACGCAAACAAGGGTTTTATAATGTGCGAAAATCCTAGTATCCATTGCCTACAAAAAGACGTCAAACCTATGAAGGCACGAACATCTTTCTGAGTGCAAGGGAATGGTGTATCTAAAATTGCTTGAATTCGGTCTGATGTCAATGCACGCCCCTCCTTAGACAAAAGATGACCGAGGTAGGTCACCTTTGGTCTACAATATTGCAACTTCTTCCTTGAGACCTTGTTATTATTTTTAGGAAGAAAAGAAAGTAAGGAGAGAGTACTCTCCTCACATTGTTCCTGCGTGTCTGCTGTAAGTAAAATATCATCAACATATTGAATAAGAGCCACCCCAGACTGTAAGTCGAAAGAATCAAGCTGTCTTTTTAAAGCCTGGCTGTAAATGCTAGGGCTTTCTGTGTAGCCTTGAGGAACTCGACAAAATCTACATGATTTGCTATTTAATGTGAAGCCGAACAAATATCGACTGTCAGGATGAATGGGAATTGAGAAGAAGGCATTCTTCAAGTCAATAACAGTGAATGTAGTGGATGTAGGTGGAAATAAAGTAAGTAAAGTGGTAATGTCAGACACCACCGGATACTGAGGTACGACTATCTTATTAATTTCTCTCAAATCAATAATGAAACGATAGATCTTAGTATCTGTGTCATTCTTCAGGATCGGACTGTTACAAACATTATAGGGAACTTCCTCCACCACCCCTGCCATAATCAAGTCATTTACAATATGTGTCCAGGCCACTTCGCCTTCTCTGGAGATCTTGTACTGTGGTACACGAGGCAAAGACACTCCCTCCTTTACAGTAATACGTACAGGAGGGATAATCATTTGACCCACATCGGTATCAGAAGTGGCCCATAGAGTGCTTGGAAGAGAAGCTAATGCATCGGCCTCCTGCATGAGGCACGATCTCTCAACCTCTGGGTAGTTCTCATTCAAAATAACCCGCACCCCTTCAGGGGCACAGCGTATGGTTGCTCGAAAATGTTTAAGCATATCAAGTCCCACAATATTATCTGGTGTGTTTGGAGATAACAAAAACGGACATGGGGCAGTAAATTTGTCAATGTGAAATATAAGGGGTTGAGACAATGGGCTAAGAGAAGGTGTTCCATCGAACCCTATTGAAGTAATTGTTTCGCCAGACAGGGGAGCCCTTGGAATCAAGGGTTTGGACAGAGCGCTACGAGTAGCTCCTGTATCGACCAGAAACTGATCAGTAGAACCCAAAACATGTGCTGATATATATGGACCCCTTTGATCGACTGGTACTTCAACCGATTCCACACCCCATCCTACGCAATCCTATGCATAATTATTATCCTGAGACTCAGTTAGCTCTCCTTCAGCTATCTGATACTGATTCCGTCGATCAAAAATATTATGATCAGCCTGACCACGACCCCTTGCCTCAAACCTACCACGATCATTCGCTCCACCTCTCGGTCCTGCATAACTATTCCGTGACCTCCCACTCCCTCGTCCACGCTGATTACGCTGTTCTCGAAGCACCGGACAATCCGAAGCCCAATGTCCAAACTGTTTACAGTATGCACACTGATCCTCAGAAATATCAGTACGAGTGGAAGGCGTACCATACGATCCTCGTCTACCCCTATCATTCCCTCTCGACTGCGTCGCATAAACCTGAGCCAACATCACCTTCATCTTTAAATCCTTCGCTTTCTTATCACTACTTTCTTTAGCCTCCAATTCCTGTCATTCATAATACTGATCCATAGTTAATAAAGAAGCAGGGGTTGCCGTGGTCCATGAACTTTCACTAGTTTTTAAACGTTTTGCAATCTCTGGTAGGAGATTGGCCACGTACTTATCAACGAGCAAATGCTTGCCCGTATCTTCTGTTAATGATTGCCCACTGTAATCATGGAATGCTTCCTCGAAACGTGAAAAGATATCAGAGACCGATTCATCCGGCTTCTGTTTGCAAGAAGCCAACATCGTCCAATCAATTTTCTTAGGGGGAACAAGCGTTTTTAATTTATTCAAGATAGCCGCCGGGAGATCTAAAATCAATTGGCATGGCTTACATGCAGGTTCTCTATCTAAATCAGCTCGGGCTAATTCGTTTCAATCTGCACCTAGAATCGCTCGATTATCAAACTTACGAATCGCCCTCCACATATCAGGAGGCAATATCAACCCGAAAAAAAGATCAATATAAACTAGTGTCATAACACATGAAGAAATAGCACCTTCCACGCCTTCATAAAAAGCTGCTGGATTTTTACGGGGGTCAGGCAAAGCATTCGTGAGCGCCATAACGTCTGTTCTATTCCATGGCGTATAAACCCAATTATACACAAAATAACCCATCGCATCTTTAGACCTCTTATCCTCATCTGTGCCTTCCCCTTTAGGAGGGATATACAAAGGTGCAGCTTCTCGCATAGGCATAACATTGACTGCAGTGCTCTTATCTGTTCCAAAGATAGGGCACTCGTTGGATACTTCCGTTGATCCAGACGTAGACGAACCCGATGCCTTTTTCTCCGCTCGTAGCCGTGTCGCCTCATCCCGTAGCTTAACCAAACGCTGGAAAAACTTATCCGCATCTGCAAGAACAAAAAGACCTTTACGAAAATTCTCACGACCAACTGATATAACTTTAGGTTCCAACTCAGGTGAATACCATCTAAATCGTTCGACAACTTCATCTCCAAAATGATCTAGAAAATACAATCGTTCTCGGTCAGGCCACTTACACATAAGGCCATCAATCTCCGAAACAGTTATAGAATTCACATTAAGTTTACGAGCAAACGCGCGCAATTCCGTAGCTCGATCAGCAGTTAACCTGATACGCTTATTTTCCTGATCGTCCTCGCCCGAGTCCTCATCGGGGGCCGTAGACGGAACATACGGAGGCAGGCAACGATCTAGTAATGAAAAATCATCTGACTCATTAGTAAGGACAGGATAAAGAGGACGTCGAATAGGAAACTGACCATTAACTTGCAATTTAAGTTCTCGAATCTGCCTCTCTTTCTGTTCCTGCAATTCTTTTTCCTGCAACTGTAAAGCTTTATCACGAGCAGCCTTTCGCTGCTCTTTGTCCGCCAAGGCTTGTTCACGCTACATTCGTTCACGCACCGCTTTCTCCCACATACGCACACAATCAAACATATCCTGTCTAGACCTGCGCTGAAACAAACACTGCTCCACATACTGAACCTTTCGCAAATCAAATGACCCATGTAGTGGCCATTGCAATTCACGATCAGTTTTTGTATATTTATGCCATAATGTACTATACATAATGGGAGGAAGGCCAAATTGTATGTACATTTCACGATTAGATGTCCCCTCTGGGGGAGCCGGCTGAGATTCATTCAATCGATAATTGGTACCATTTCCAAAACAGCACATTCCTCGAAGTGTGCTTAGAACAGGCATGTCAAAATATCACGAAAACGCGATATTACGTAAAATGGCACTTAAATATGTGTTTACACACGGTGTGCCGTTCAAACAAATACAAAGTCAGAGAAATATCTCTACGTGCCTGTCTATGTGAGGTGCACTCCACATATAACTCAAATCATAGGTCCAAACGTTAGCTAACTCAAACAAATCCAAAAAGCCACAGTAAGTGTCCGTAGACTACCTTACCAATCACAAGCTTACCAAATATTTTCAAACGTCCAGGTTCCAACTGCCAAGTTCCGTAATCGAATCAGCCAAACGGGCACTGCACGACAACCCAACCGATCAGGATCTCAGTCGAGGACCGGCGCCATCTGGAAGGTCGAGTCAGAAGGAAAGGAAGAAACACCGTGGATGCCAAGACTCGGGTCACTCAGTGGCAGCGTACGCATCCATGGTGAGTTTCCAAGCCTTCGTCGCGACCTCTCCTTCGGGCATCCGAGTCGCCGATGAGTCCTTTCGTGGTCGCCAATTTGTGGTATTGGGTTTCGTCAGGTCTACATACTCTGCAAAAACTCTCGAACACCATAGAATAGAAGTTGGCACGGAAACTGGAAAATGCAAAAGACAAGTTTATTAAGACCCCATGGGGTGGTGGTACATTCCTACAGCACCCTTTGGCAATGCAAGAAGTATCACCCCGAACATCGGTGTGTGACCTCTTTTATACAAGTTTAACAGTAATAAAAAGGTAGGCGGTAGACTCTTTTCACAGTTTAGGTACATATAAGGGCATTTTTGGAACACAGCCAACATGTGGGAGGAGTTTAGTACCACTGGTCAGTTTTAGAGAACATTCCTAAGAGGTGACCGCTCATTAATCCAAATGTTCGAGTACGCATGCGTGAGCTTGACCAGTGCTAAAAATAGCCTGTTGCCGGGCAAGGTAAATGGTCATTGGTACAGAGGAAGGACAAAAGGGCATGCTGACCACGAGGCCGCATGTTCATACAAAATGGAAGCCAGGAAATGCAAATGGCCCCCGCACGTTTGGTCAAGTTAACGGTGAAAGTTCGTGTAGCTGAGCTAAATGCTAATTCAGTTGCTGCCAAATTACGACAAGGGCACAATTCCTTCACAGCCACCCTGTCAGGAAGACCCTCTCTCCCTCACAACTAGGCTTCTTTAGTCTCAGTGTCTGGATGCAATACACATCCCACAACAGTAGAGTCAATCACAGTCATGTGACCCAGGATGCAGGCAGAAAGACACACTTGGTCTGGGAAGAAACATGCAAACTTTCTGAAATTTACATTTATACAAATGTATCTTAAAATTCAACTTTCTATTAAAGAGGATTTTACATTACAATTCAATTGAATATAAATATTATGTTTCTATCTGTACCCAGTCTGAATTTAGCCTGTGTAACAAAGCAACCCAATGTCAGTCTTTGGGAGATATAGCCTTACAGCGGAGGAAAACAACTTTAGGAGGTTTTCACTGCTTGGACATGTAAAATGTAAGTATTGATGTCCTACTTTTTAAATTCTATGCGCCCTGTCCTATGACCCTTTAGAGCTTAACTTATAATGACCTGTAAGTATTAAAAAGTAAGGTTTAGGCCTGGCAATAGCTTTATTTTTGAAGGTTACCATGCCAGTTTAAAATTGCACTACAGACTGCAGTGGCATATTTTACAGTGCTCCTTTAGTGTTTGGCACAATGTGTACTGCTGCCCAATAGAAGCATTTAATTTACAGACCCTGGATACAGGTATGACCATTTGGTAGGGACTTACAGGTCAATTAAATGTGACAGTTAGGCGTAGGCCAATGCTTCCACGTTTTAAGGAGAAAGCACAAGCATTTTAGAATAAATGACAAACTGAATGAATTGGGGCAATTTTTAAGTACACAGTCACTGGTAGGTGACCACCCTGGTGCTGTACTAAGTACCGTGGCAAACCTTGTCCTGGACCCAAATGGAACAATTAGTTGAGGGTGTGACAGAGTGTGTGTGGGGCTTGGATAAGTCATGTTGCCAGGGTTTTTTTAATGCATTTTTTGTGTCTATAAATCGGAGTTGTGTTGGCAGATGATTTCAAGCTTTGGTGCCTAACACCATAAAGGATTTTCCACCTCGAGTTTTTAGTCTAAAAGACGGGGCTTCAGCAAATTTTTTACTAGCAAATTTCAATGTTCTCATGGTTTCTAAACCTGGATTGAGGTATTTTGGGCCTGTAGCCTTGAGTTCTCTAATGACTAACAACAGGGCCTTAAACAAAATTTGTTTATGTATAGGAAGCCAGTAAAGTCTTTTTAAAGTGGCTATTGAAGAGCTCCATTCGGGGAGCGTAACACCAGTGTAGCTGCTGCGTTTTGAACCATCTGAGGTTTGTATATTTGCTGTTTTGAGCAGCCCGCACATAGGCTGTTGCAATAGTCGAGTCTTGACGTAATGAGGACAAATGCTACGGTTTTCCTGGCAATGCCAGGAACGAATGGAAAATATTTTGACGAGATTTAATCAGGTTAAAACACATCCCAGCTGCCATTGCTGCGTGAGGTTGAAAAGACTGTTCGTTGTCAAATTTGACTCTCAAGTCCTTTTCAACTGTGACCATATTTGGTGGATAGGAGACTGAATTTGATCACCAACGTACAGGAGAAAAATAATTCGATTTTCCATAGAGAAGGATTTCTGTTTTCTCTGAGTTGGTGAGTGGGAGTAAAGTGTCCAAATAGGCTACGTTACAATGCATGCAAATACATCGCAAGCCATTACAACGCGGTCATTACAACAAGCCCATTGTTACATCGCATACCATTACAACGCAAGTCATTACAACGACTTGCTGTAGGGGGCGCGCTGGATTTTGGAATAGTATAATTTACTATTCCAACTCCAGTCTGTGCAACAGTAGGGAAGGTGTTGGATTTTAAATCAAAAACATTCTGCCCCCTACAGCAAGTCGTTGTAACGATTTGCATTGTAATGGTTTGCGATTTAACAACCCGGTCGATGTAATGACCGCGATGTCATGGCATGCGATGTATCACATGCGTGGTAAACAATGTTTCCCAAAGTGCCCAGAGGCCAAATGCCAACAAAACAAGTTATTAATTATGTAGGGAATGAAGGCAAATTTTGGGAGAATTCTACACCAAGGATTTCATGTCTTACATAGTTTATCTCCCTATTTTGACCCTTGACCTTATATTATTGTGCTACTAAATTGCCGAGCAATGTAATACCTTGCTGCATATTTTCCAGTCTTCAGTCAATGGTAACTTCGGTCAGCATCTCATTTTGCTGTCTCTTTTCACTAATTGAGGGAACCTTAAATATTTCCACTAGAGCAGTGTTTCCCAAACTGGGGTCCGCGGACCCCCAGGGGTCCGTGACACATTCCCAGGGGGTCCGTAGGCAGAAGATTTAAAAGCACAGCAACATTTCCTGTATAATTAGCAGCTTTTGAGTAACAATAAAAGTGTCAAGATGATGCCAGTGATTAATGTACCTGCTGGAGAGAGATGAGAGTTTTGTTCAGTGGCATGTTTGACTTAACTAATATAGCACAGAGGGTTAATATGCCTACTGCAAAGAACGTGTAGCATGCATTTTAAAAAGCAGTATTTTATGTGCATAGGTCTGTGGTTACTGCTTTTGTCACAGGAATTCTTTTGTTAGTGTGAACTTCATAAGTGACAATCGTAATCTAGCAGAGGGACCTATAAACTGTCACCAAAGAGCTGCTTGCAAACTGCATGGTACCAGTTAGTAAAATATGTTTTTTCCCAGTCATTCATTATCCTGATGCTGCTAAAAAATTATTTTGGGTGGAAATACATTTTTTATGTTATACTCACTGCTAGCCACTGTGTTATGTTCTGAATCCTGAGTTTGTGCTTTTCCAGACCAAGCACTCTTTAAAAATACCTACCAGTATGAATGACATGTGAATACTACACCTTATAGTCCCCTTTACCTTATGTAACATTTTCTATACACTGATTTGCATGAATGATTCATTGTCTCTATATATGTAAAGTGCTGACATCCTACAATGGTATGAGAGATGCTGTGAAAAAATGAAATACATGTGACAGAGGGGCTATTCCTTCAATATAAAATACTAAGGGCCAGATGTACGACCCGTTTTTATTTGCGCAAACGGGTTCGCAAACCGGTTTGTGCATGCAAAAGTCTATTGGGCCATGTACATAGCCTATTTCGCAAGCCTCAGTATTTTTGTGACTCGCTAAATAGGTTTTGCAACTTACTATTTGGAAGATGCATTCCCTTCCAAATAGGGAGTCTCAAAACCATGTACAAATGTTTTGTGACTGCAATTGCGGTCGCAAAACACTCGCAATTACCACCTACTTCAAGTAGATAGTAATGCATTCGCAAATGGGAAGGGGTCCCCGGGGGACCCGTTTTCCTTTGCAAATGCATGCAAACTTATTTTGTAAGGGCAGGCAGTGGTCCCAGGGACCACTGCCTGCCCTTAGAAAATGATACAAAAACGGTTCATTTTCTTTTTTTTTAAATACAGGGAAAACGGTCTGCATTTTTTTAAAAAAAACTGCTTTCTTTAAAAGCAGTCCCAGACATGGTGCTCTGTTGAGCCCAGAAGGCCACCATCACTGGGAGGGCTGGCATTCCCAATGGGCTCGCAAATTGCGAGTGGCTCATTAATATTAATGAGCCTCGCAATCCCAGTGTTAAACACACTGTTGTACATTTCATTTAGCGACTTGGAATTTGCCACTCGCAATGTGTCGCCAATTGCGAGGTCCTAAATGAAATGGTCGTACATCTGGCCCCAAAATCCTTAGTACTTTGAGTATTTGTTTTGTGTGCACACATGTGGTTTTTTTTTCGAATTACTGTTTTAATATTTGAAATTTTAATCATACAACTTGCTTGGGGGTCACCGGCTTCCAGCGGTGACTCAATGGGGGTCCTCAGGAGTCAAAAGTGTGGGAACCTCTGCACTAGAGTATCCACATGAAGCTGGTGGGGTAATCTTCAATTTGGAAACCACTGTTGAGCAAATCACAAGTACCAAAATGTGAAGGTTACAATGCTTTCATAAGAAGCTTAAGGTGTTAGTATATGTAGCAAACAAACTTGGTAGTACAGAAACCAGAGACCTAAAAAGGCCATAATAAGAAGGAAAGTTTTACCTCCATGTTATGCTTAATATTAAGCAGAGCAAAAGCTTAACCTTTTTCCTTTAAGATGCTGTTAATAATAAGCAGCATGAAAAAAAAGCATGCAGTATATGCAAATAAAATAACACATTTTGCATAATTGTGGACAGAACAACTCTTAAATGACCACGCACCTTTATTATGAGAGTAATGTGAAATACACATAGGCTAAACACATATGAGGCTTTAAAATACACTAACTCAGGCTTCTCCAAGTCACCTTCACTTACGATACAATCTCTTTCAGCATAGTCTCACCATTCTGCTCTATGAAGTTCACTGCTCCTCATTGACAGTCCTATCATTGTAGACTGGGACTGGCGCACAGAAATGCCACTCTGTTCTGCTGCCTTTGTGCCTCTTGCCACCTTCTCTGCACTGTGACACCACATATCTTTCTCTGTTAGCCTCGGTGTGTGCTCAGAGATTGCCAGTGATGTCTCCAGCAGCCTTCTAAAACACATTTTATACTGGCTCCAGAAAAGTATATAAATTGAGTGGCATGTGTTATAGCCCATAATGTATGTAATGAAAGAATCCAGAGGGTGCTTGAATCTTTTTATTTGTCTCGCAAGGAAATCACTTGTAGCCTTCCCCTGCCTGTTACAACTGATCTGCCTATATTCTAAACACCCCTCCATTCCAACTTAGAACACTTCCCCTACATTCCATTACATCACATTACAACATCACGTAGACTGACCGACAGCCTAAAAAACAAACCACAAGACAGATTTAGATTTTGGTCAGTGGAATTTGCATCCGCATTGTTGGTGAATTTACAATCCTCACCGAGATGACAGCTGATCATCGTTCCGGACGTCAAAGGTTTTTCCTCCTATGTGACTTTATCTGGCAAGATAGGTGCCACTAGGCCTGAGATTTGGTAGTGGAAAATGCACAGAAGTCCGTCAGTACAAGCGGAACTACCCATACACTGTCAGTGCACACAATAGACTCCTTTCCATGTCCTGGCAGATTAAGACCTTTTCATGAATGTTCACCATCATGTCCATGGTACGCAGTGGCGGAAGTGGGGAAAAAAGTAGGGGAACTGTGGGTGGAGAATCAGGGGGTGGGAATAACCGAAGATTGGATCAGTGGGCTGAGTCAGGGGTGTGGCTAGAAATAGCAAAACATACCAATTTTTTAGTACGTTTAGCATTTCACTGACTAGTTACAGCTTATAACATTATTTAATTCAAACAATGGATAATTTTTATTTGAGGTTTAATTCAGGAAAAAGCAAACACTCATAGGGAATGCAGGTTTATCTAAAGCGTGCAACTTATAAGCAGGAACAACAAGTTACCTTAATGCTTTTACTCTCATTGTTCAGAAATCCATGAGTATTTTTTGTCTCAAATATTGAGGACATGAATACAGGGTTCCTCCTGTACACATGTGTTAAGCAAGGTTCAGAAAAGAAAGGGACTACTCTTCATGAGAATCTAGACTCACGGAAACCCGCAAAGGCTCCTTCATATTCATATCAGCCAGCTAGCTGCTCAATCATAATATAGCAAAAAGAACAACTGGTGGACAGAAAGCAGAAAATTGTCATACATTCACCTCAGTACAGAGATCTGGGCCTAAATCCATCACTTTTTTGCTGACCATGCCATTCCAGTTTGGACCCAGCCATATGCAAATCAGTCTTCCTCCTGTGCCCAATGGGAACATTTCAGCCCGAACTGCCAGGCCAGGTCCCTCCTGGACAGGAAACAAGCATCCTATGACCGGTTTCGGGCGTTCAGCCATCATCAGCCAGGATAGTTTGATTCCAGTGGCATGGAAAGCACAGGACCCATGTCTGGGCATACCTGTCTCACCTTGGGTGACAAAAGCAAAACGAACAACTGATGGGCAGAATGCAGAACAATGTCATACATTCACCCCAGTACAGAGATCGGGGCCTAAATCCATAGTTTTTTTTGCTCACCATGCCATTCCAGTTTGGACCCAGCCATTTGCAAATCAGTCTTATCCTGCGCACAATGGGTACAGTCCAGCCCGAACTGTCAGGCCAGGTCTTCCCTTGACTGTAAACAAGCATCCTAGTACCAGTTTCGAGATTTCAGCCCTCATCAGCCAGGATATCTTGATTCCAGTAGCATAGAGAGCACAGGTCTGGGCATACCTGTCCCACGGTGACAAAAATAAAGAGAACAACTGATGGACAGTATTCAGAACATTGTCATGATTCACCCCAGTACAGAGATCATTGTTTTTTTGCTCACCATGCCATTCCAGTTTGGACCCAGCCTTATGCAAATCAGTCTTGATCCTGCACCCAATGGGAACAGTCCAGCACGAACTGCCAGGCCATATGTATTCAAGTGTCAATCGTCACCTCACCTGCCCCATCACCTCTCCTGCTGTCACATCACCTCTCCTGTCCATCACGTCACCTGCCAGTCATATCACCTGCCTGTCACGTCACCTGCCCGTCACTTCTCTTGCCTTTCACTTCTCCTGCCCCGGTCACTTCTCCTGCCCGGTCACCTCTCCTACCCTGTTGCCTCTCCTTCTCCGTCACTTCTCCTGTCCTGTAACTTTTCCTGCCCCGTTCACTGCTCCTGCCCCGTTCACTGCTCCTGTCCATTCACCGCTCCTGCCCGGTTACCGCTCCTGCTCATGCCTAATCACCACTCCTGCCCCAACACTTCTCCTACTTTGTCACTCCTCCTGCCGTCACCTCTCCTGCCCTGTCACCTTTCCTGCCTTATGCAAATTAGTCTTGATCCTGCACCCAGGGGGAACAGTCCAGCACAAACTGCCAGGCCATATGTATTCAAGTGTCAATCCTCACCTCACCTGCCCCATCACCACTCCTGCCGTCACATCACCTCTCCTGTCCATCACGTCACCTGCCAGTCATATCACCTGCCTGCCACGTCCCCTGCCCGTCACTTCTCCTGCCTGTCACTTCTCCTGCCCCGGTCACTTCTCCTGCCCGGTCACCTCTCCTACCCTGTTGCCTCTCCTTCTCCGTCACTTCTCCTGTCCTGTAACTTTTCCTGCCCCATTCACTGCTCCTGCCCCGTTCACTGCTCCTGTCCATTCACCGCTCCTGCCCGGTTACTGCTCCTAATCACCACTCCTGCCCCAACACTTCTCCTACTTTGTCACTCCTCCTGCCGTCACCTCTCCTGTCCTGTCACCTTTCCTGCCCCGTCACCTCTCCTGCCCATCACGTCACCTGCCCGTCACTTCTCCTGTCCATCACTTCTCCTCCTGCCCGGTCACCTCTCCTGCCCGGTCACCTCTCCTGCCCTGTTGCCTCTCCTTCCCTGTCACTTCTCCTGTCCCATCACTTCTCCTGCCCTGTCACTTCTCCTGCCCCATCACTTCTGCCCCATTCACGGCTCCTGCCCGTTCACTGCTCCTGCCCCGTTCACTGTTCCTGTCCGTTCACTGCTCGTGTCTGTTCACCGACCCTGCCCGGTTACCACTCCTGTTCATGCCTAATCACTGCTCCTGCCCCGTCACCTCTCCTGCCCCATCACCTCTCCTGCCCCGTCACCTCTCCTGCCCGTCACGTCACCTGTCCATCACGTCACCTGACTGTCATGTCACCTGGCCGCCACTTCTCCTGCCTGTCACTTCTCCTGCCTGGTCACCTCTCCTGCCCTGTCGCCTCTCCTTCCCCGTCACTTCTCCTGCCCCTTCACTTCTCCTGCCCTGTCACTTGTCCTGCCCTGTCACTGCTCCTGCCCCGTTCACTGCTCCTGCCCCGTTCACTGTTCCTGCCCCATTCACCGCTCCTGTCCTTTCACCGCTCCCGCCCTGTTACCGCTCCTGCTCATGCCGCCTAATCACCACTCCTGCCCCGTCACTTCTTCTGCTTCATCACTTCTACTGCCCCTTCACCTCTCCTGCCCTGTCACCTTTCCTGCCCCTCACTTTTCCTGTCCTATCACTTCTCCTGTCCCGTCACTTCCCCTGCCCGGTCACCACTTCTGCGCGGTCACCACTCCTGCCCTGTCACCACTCCTGCCCAGTCACCTCTCCTTTCCTATTGCCTCTCCTGCCCGGTCACTGCTCCTGCCCGGTCACTGCTCCTGCCCCGTCACTTTTCCTGGCCCGTCACTTTTCCTACCCCATCAACGCTCCTGCCAGTTCGCTGCCCCTGCCCGTTCCCTGCTCCTGTCCGTCCAGCACTCCTGCACATGCCCGATCACCGCTCTTGCCCCATCACTTCTCCTGTCCCATCACTTCTCCTGCCCCGTTCACTGCTCCTACTCGTTCATTGCCCTTATCCGTTCACTGCTCCTGCCTGGTTACCGCTCCTGCTCATGCCTAATCACCGCTTCTGCTCCATCACTTCTCCTGCCCCATCACTTCTCCTGCCCGTCACCTCTCCTTTCCTGTCACCTCTCCTGTCCCGTCACTGCTCCTGACCCGTAAACCTCTCCTGCCCTGTCACTTCTCCTGCCTCGTCACTTCTCCTGCCCCATCCCCTCTCCTTTCCTGTCACCTCTTCTGTCCTGTCACTGCTCCTGCACAGTTGACTCTGTGTACAACATTGACAAATTATACAAGGTGGCAAGTTCCCCACAGTACTCTGTTTGGGGAAGCTCCTCTGCAATCACTGCTCTCACTGCCACATGATATGCTAAAGGCAGACAGCCCGCTCATTGTCAGCCTCAATCGGAATGACAATGGGCCTGCCCACAGTCTCTGAGAGCTCAGGGAGGGGCTGCTGCAGCCTCTGGAGTTCAACAGAGAAGTGTGAGCCGCCCCTGGCACCACACAAGCTGAATGAAAAAGTTATCATTTTTAAGTAGGACTATTCTTGCTGTGCTTATTTTATGGGAAAAATGAAGTAGGGAAACGGACTGAAATAATTTGTAAAAGTAGGGGCACGCTGTGCCATTCCGATCCCACCAGCTTCTACCACTGATGGTACGTCATGGACACAACTCAGTCAGACACAGTGGTTGATCATTCAGCATAGATTGGGCAGCAGGTCAGCCATCATGTTGGATACATTCACATGGAGCAAAGATGACAGTATTTCCGCTGCTAGCAAGTCCCTGTGGTATACTAAATATTATGGTTATTCCACCAGAGTTGCAGTCATCGAATCTTCTGCTTATACAGAGTCTACCTCCTTTCACCCTTCAGGTGTCACTGTCCTTACCACTTACAGGCTCCTCCGTTCTCACCCGGTTGTGTTTACAAGTAAAGTCTGGTATCATCAGGCTGTGTGATTACCTTGACTTTGCATAACACACCGGTATTGTATACCCAGCACACTTTCTGATGTATTCATACCCCATTACAAATGGTTTCTATTGGATTTTGTTGGGGGACATGTTTTTGGACACGTGGCCAAATAGGCAAAAGAGAAAAAAGTGTCTTTTGGACTGTTTGCATAAAATAACAATTCAAACCAATGGCAACCAATAGATTCCAGAAGTAGCTCCTAGATGCAATTGGATTCAACCAGCGCTTCCTATATGGCCATTCTGTAGACTTCCAAATCTATATTCTAATACGGCCATCTAATAGAAAACCTTTGTAACTGGTGAAATGTTGTATCCAACGGAGCCCTAACGTCAAGACTCTGCCCAACTCTCCTTCAAGATGGCTTTTCACATCGGCGTTTCTCACAGCATAAACCACATTCGAATGTAAAGCAGGAAGACCCACCCCTTAAAATAATGCAGTTTATATTGGTTACACTACGAAGCAACATAACAGAATAACCACTGCAGTGAGCTTTGCTGCTGACAATCAGAGGCTGTTTGTATGGACAGTGCAGCCAGCTGATATATTTTGATAAGGTCAGTCTTTCTCTAAGTTATTTGCAATAGAATACTTTTTCCGTATACAATTTTAGCATTTAGAATTTCTTCGTGCGTACTGTCACGAATTCTACCGCACCAATTTGCTCGCGCACTTCCTGCATCCAGATACCGGGGCCTCGAGTACTGTGAAGTGAAGTTTCCAGGCCTGCAGCAGGGCGTCTTTGAAAGGCTGATTGCCGGAGCGCTGCAACAGTGGCAAGTTTCGCGTTGACTTTTGATCACTATAATGCCGTGGAAGTGCGTAGATTGCTTCGCTCATTTTGGAGTCTCTTAAACGCGTCATAGAGATAGGATGGGGAGCTTCTGGAAAAAACCCACACATTTTGAAACGTGACTAGACTTTATGGCCCCATTAGAAATTCAGGTATTTCTTATGCAGAACAGTTTGAGTATGTAGTCGGTAACCCGCTCAACACATTTAGGTTGCTCGCCACAATTATGTTTCATAATAATTGCGGCGTTTAGGCACTTCTGTAAATTGCACTTAAGCACCGTTTGCGTATATAGTATGACCTTGTCCATTCCATAATTACATAGAACGATCTCATTCTAAAGAATAAATAAAGAACTGACACCACCGCCTGTGAGCGTTTTCTCCTTAAAGACTAACGCACGGTCATGGGCGTGGGAATGCAAATGGCACACTTACACTAATTTATCTTCATTATCATGTTATACATTACATCCAAAGGTTCAAGACACTCATATGCCAAGCATTACCCCCTCATGGGTCCTCCCCGTCCCACTCCTTACAACGTGAGGCAGTCCTGCTTCCACCCAACCAATCACGACGATAGAAAACCAAACCTCCATGCCTGTTTTTAGGTCTGCCTAGCTATCACGTAAGCGATGCTATGCGAGATATTTAGTGGGGCTTCTGAAAGTGCTCCCAAAGTCTGCAGGCGGATCGGGTACAGTGCATGTGTGCCGGGAGTGCGCACCATTTGCCAGCCTGCGTGATCACTTTCACGCCCGTTTTGATGTTCTCAGTTAGCCGCGCGGCCACTGAGAACATCAAAGCGGCCACGATAGTGATCACACACACCCTGTACTGCTTCCTTCTCAAGTGTTGCACACCCTTTCCCAAGTCCCCCTGGGGGACTCTTGTTCTATGCGCATTTATTTTTGGACGCATCATATAAACGACAAAGGAGCGAGACTTATGACTGACCCCAAACCTCGTGGAGACTGGGCTCCACAGCCTGAACAAATCACCTTTTGTCTCAACTCATTCTCCCCACAACCCTGACCCCACTGCCTCCCGCTCTAAGGCCCTTGGAGGGCTTTCCAAATGTCCTTCCTGTTAGCATACATGAAACGAAGATAGTTTTATTTTCGGTGTTTACTGTTAATGGGGTCTTGACTTGTCTTATTGATGTCTTTTTGCATTTTATCGCAAGTGCACCAGTTTCTAAGCAATAAAAATCATGAAGAACCAAACGTACAACTGCATTTCTATACCAATATTATACATTCTAGATAGCTTTATTGTGAGATAATTGCCCGCCACCTATTGCTGGGTTTAAGCCATAGGCGCATCATAAGTAACAAGGCCAATTACTTCAAGATAATGACCTCTGACAGTCACTTATTCTGCTGTACCGCATGACTCTGCACTATGGAGAGCTAGTTTTACTGCCTCTTGTTGCCCCTTTCTTGGGCACGCTGAGTGGACTGGGCAGCCTAAAAATGCCATTGTCTGTTTCATATAGCTCTTGAACTGAACGACTGCAAAGTTAATTGCATGACACTGCCCCGACAAAGGAATTTTTTTAGTTACAAGACTAGATCATGACACAGGAAACACATTTCACATACACACTTTGGCTGGCCTCTTGACCTTCCTTTTTCTGGCCTCCCCCAGACCCTTCCTTGACCTTCGTGGCACGTTTTTCCCCACTGCAGCACATCCGTGAATCTTCTGGCACCAGGGCCTTCGGTAGATTAATTCTCCGGCCCCTCATGGCCCCGGCGCGGGCTGGCCTTCCTTCGTGATAAAATGAGACACTTAGTCATGGCCAGCAGCGTTGCTGGGTAGTGTCGACAGCTGCGGCCTCCCTTCTCATTGCCACCACCTTTCATTCATCAGATCACACCCCACTTTTCTCCAGTCACACCCTCCTTTGAAGTGCTCGTGACCCACCCGTCCCCCTGCTGCCCCACTACCCCCTCCCATTACTACTACACGATCGGCACATATGGTTATTTTTCTTGCTCTGAGTCAAACTCTGTTGAGGGAATATAAGTGCCAAGCCACAAAAATGATTTCCGCTGAACCTCACCTCCAACTACAGGTTCAAACTAAGCGCCTCATTATGGCATTTTGGCGGAGGGAGGCGCAGCAAGGCACCATGATGCGCTGCCCTACGCCAAAGGGAAAGTGCAGGAATCCACCATATTTAAGCATTATAGTGCATTCCTGTCACACACACAACCACAACCACACATACAAACACACACACAACCACACCGTCAGTGAACAATTTCACCTGGCACAGACAACATCAGTCATCAGTACATGCTTTCACCAGGCACAAACACCACCAGCCGTCAGTGCATGCTTTCAACGGGCACAAACAACACCAGCCGTCAGTGCACGCTTCTACCAGGCACACACCAACAGACATCAGTGCACGCTTTCACCAGGCACACACACACACCACCAGCCGTCAGTGCACGCTTTCACCAGGCACACATACACCACCAGCTGCCAGTGCACTCTTTCACCAGGCACACAGCACCAGCCGTCAGTGCACGCTTTCACCAGGCACACATACACCACCAGCTGCCAGTGCACTCTTTCACCAGGCACACAGCACCAGCCGTCAGTGCACACTTTCACCAGGCACAGACACCATCAGTCGTCAGTGCACGATTTCACCGGGTACAAACACCACCAGCCGTCAGTGCACGCTTTCACTAGGCACACACAACCACACCGTCAGAGCACTCTTCCACCAGGCACGCACCACCAGCCGTCAGTGCACGCTTTCACCAGGCACACACACACCACCAGCCGTCAGTGCACGCTTTCACCAGGCGCACACCACCAGCCATCAGTGCACACTTTCTCCAGGCGCAGACACCATTAGTCGTCAGTGCACACTTTCACCAGGCACAAATACTACCAGACGTCAGTGCCCTCGTTCACCGTATTTAAGCATTACAGTGGATTCCTGTCACACACACAACTACACATACAACCACACACACAACCACACCGTCAGTGCATGCTTTCACCAGGCACACACACTACCAGCCGTCAGTGCTCACTTTCCCCAGGCACACACCACAAGCCGTCAGTGCACACTTTCACCAGGCACAGACACCACCAGCCATCAGTCCATGCTTTCACCGGGCACAAACACCACCAGCCATCAGTGCACACTTTCACCAGGCACACACAACCACACCGTCAGTGCACGCTTCCACCAGGCACACACCACCAGATGTCAGGGCACGCTTTCACCAGGCACACACACACCACCAGCCGTCAGTGGACGTTTTCACCAGATACAAACACCACCAGCCATGAGTGCACGCTTTCACTGGGCACAAACAACCCCAGCCGAAAATGCACGGTTCCACCAAGCACACACCACCAGATGTCAGTGCACGCTTTCACCAGGCACACACACACCCCACCAGCCATCAGTGCACGCTTTCACCAGCCCCACACACACCATCAGTCGTCAGTGCACGCTTTCAACAGGTACACACCACCAGCCGTCAGTGCACACTTTCACCAGGCACAGCCACCATCAGTCATCAGTGCATGCTTTCACCTGGCACAAACACCACCAGCCGTCAGTGCACGCTTTCACCAGGCACACACAACCACACCGTCAGTGCACGCTTCCACCAGGCACACACCACCAGACGTCAGTGTAAGCTTTCACCAGGCACACCCACACGCCACCAGCCGTCAGTGCACGCTTTCACCAGGCACACACACACCACCAGCTGTCAGTGCACGCTTTCACCAGGCAAACACACACCACCAGCCGTCAGTGCACGCTTTCACCAGGCACATACAACCACACCGCTAGTGCACGCTTCCACCAGGGACACACCACCAGACGTCAGTGTAAGCTTTCACCAGGCACACACACACACACACCACCAGCCGTCAGTGCATGCTTTCACCAGGCACACACACACCACCAGCCGTCAGTGCACGCTTTCACCAGGCAAACACACACCACCAGCCGTCAGTGCACGCTTTCACCAGGCACATACAACCACACCGCTAGTGCACGCTTCCACCAGGGACACACCACCAGACGTCAGTGTAAGCTTTCACCAGGCACACACACACACACACCACCAGCCGTCAGTGCACGCTTTCACCAGGCACACACACACCACCAGCCGTCAGTGCACGCTTTAACCAGGCACACACACACCACCAGCCGTCAGTGCACGCTTTCACCAGGCACACACACACCACCAGCTGTCAGTGCACACTTTCACCAGGCACAGACACCATCATTCGTCAGTGTACAGTTTCACCAGGCATAAACACTACCTCTCGGCAGTGCACGCTTTCAACGTATGTAAGCATTACAGTGGATTCCTGTCACACACACAACCACAACCACACATACAACCACACACACAACCACACCATCAGTGCACTCTTTCCCCAGGCACAAACACCACCAGCTGTCAGTGCACGCTTTCACCGGGCACAAACACCAGCAGCCATCAGCGCATGCTTTCAACGGGCACAAACAACGCCAGCGGTCAGTGCACGCTTCCACCAGGCACACACCACCAGACCTCAGTGCACGCTTTCACCAGGCGCACACACACACACCACCAGCCGTTAGTGCACGCTTTCACCAGGCACACACACACCAACAGCTATCAGTGCACTCTTTCACCAGGCACACATCACCAGCCGTCAGTGCACACTTTCACCAGGCACAGACACCATCAGTCGTCAGTGCACGATTTCACCGGGTACAAACACCACCAGCCGTCAGTGCACGCTTTCACCAGGCACACACAACCACACCGTCAGAGCACTTTTCCACCAGGCACACACCACCAGCCGTCAGTGCATGCTTTCACCAGGCACACACACACCACCAACCGTCAGTGCACACTTTCACCAGGCGCACACCACCAGCCATCAGTGCACGCTTTCACCAGGCACACACACACCACCCGCCGTCAGTGCACGCTTTCACCAGGCACACACCACCAGCCATCAGTGCACACTTTCACCAGGCACAGACACCATCAGCCGTCAGTGCACGCTTTCATCAGGCACACACAACCACACCGTCAGAGCACTCTTCCACCAGGCACACACCACCAGCCGTCAGTGCACACTTTCACCAGGCACATACACACCACCAGCCGTCAGTGCACACTTTCACCAGGCGCACACCACCAGCCATCAGTGCACACTTTCTCCAGGCACAGACACCATTAGTCGTCAGTGCACGCTTTCACCAGGCACAAATACTACCAGACGTCAGTGCCCTCTTTCACCGTATTTAAGCATTACAGTGGATTCCTGTCACACACATAACTACACATACAACCACACACACAACCACACCGTCAGTGCACACTTTCACCAGGCACAGGCACCATCAGTCGTCAGTGCACGCTTTCACTGGGCCCAAAAACCACCAGTCGTCAGTGCACGCTTTCACCGGGCACAAACAACACCAGCCATCAGTGCACACTTCCACCAGGCACACACTACCAGATGTCAGTGCACGCTTTCACCAGGCCCACACACACCACCAGCCGTCAGTGCATGCTTTCACCAGGCGCACACCACCAGCCATCAGTGCACACTTTCTCCAAGCACAGACACCATTAGTCGTCAGTGCACGCTTTCACCAGGCACAAATACTACCAGACGTCAGTGCCCTCTTTCACCGTATTTAAGCATTAAAATGGATTGCTGTCACACACACAACTACACATACAACCACACACACAACCACACGTCAGTGCACACTTTCACCAGGCACAGGCACCATCAGTCGTCAGTGCACGCTTTCACTGGGCCCAAACACCACCAGTCGTCAGTGCACGCTTCCACCAGGCACACACCACCAGAGGTCAGTGTAAGCTTTCACCAGGCACACACACACACCACCAGCCGTCAGTGCACGCTTTCACCAGGCACACACACACCACCAGCCGTCAGTGCACGCTTTCACCAGGCAAACACACACCACCAGCCGTCAGTGCACGCTTTCACCAGGCACACACAACCACACCGCTAGTGCACGCTTCCACCAGGGACACATAACCAGACGTCAGTGTAAGCTTTCACCAGGCACACACACACACACACCACCAGCCGTCAGTGCACGCTTTCACCAGGCACACACACACCACCAGCCGTCAGTGCACGCTTTCACCAGGCACACACACACCACCAGCCGTCAGTGCACGCTTTCACCAGGCACACACACACCACCAGCCGTCAGTGCACACTTTCACCAGGCACAGACACCATCATTCATCAGTGCACAGTTTCACCAGGCACAAACACTACCAGCCGGCAGTGCACGCTTTCACCGTATGTAAGCATTACAGTGGATTCCTGTCACACACACAACCACAACCACACATACAACCACACACACAACCACACCATCAGTGCACTCTTTCCCCAGGCACAAACACCACCAGCTGTCAGTGCATGCTTTCACCGGGCACAAACACCACCAGCCGTCAGCGCATGCTTTCAACGGGCACAAACAACACCAGCGGTCAGTGCACGCTTCCACCAGGCACACACCACCAGACCTCAGTGCACGCTTTCACCAGGCGCACGCACACATCACCAGCCGTCAGCGCACACTTTCACCAGGCACACACACCATCAGTCGTCAGTGCACGATTTCACCGGGTACAAACAACACCAGCCATCAGTGCACGCTTTCACCAGGCACACACAACCACACCGTCAGAGCACTCTTCCACCAGGCACACACCACCAGCCGTCAGTGCATGCTTTCACCAGACACACACACACCACCAGCCGTCAGTGCACACTTTCACCAGGCGCACACCACCAGTCATCAGTGCACGCTTTCACCAGGCACACACACACCACCCGCCGTCAGTGCACGCTTTCACCAGGCACACACCACCAGCCATCAGTGCACACTTTCACCAGGCACAGACACCATCAGCCGTCAGTGCACGCTTTCTTCTGATAGATACATCTGCCGTGTGGATTCCTCACCTTGTGAATATCCCCCTTGCGTCAGCAACGTTCGGAAATTTTCTTCGTAGTACGCCGACGTGGGCGACGTCACAGGAGCACGGCATTGCGCGCGACTCCGTCTGACGTCACCGACCCCATATCAGGCCCACGCCGGCGTGATGACGTCAGTTCCCTTTTTTCCGCGTCTTCGACGCTAACGGTTTTCGGGATCTTCGGCGATACTTAGTATCTAGCTGTTAATTATTTGTCACTGTTTCTCTTCTACGACTTGATTCTTCACCGAAGATGTCGTCGAGGAAAACAGGCTTTAAACAATGTAGGTCTTGTGCCCGCATGATGTCTATCACTGACCCACATAAGGATTGTTTGTGGTGTCTTGGTTCGAGTCACGACGTCAAAAACTGCAGTTCCTGTTTTAAAATGAACCCAAAGGCGCTTCGGGAGCGTGAAGCTAAACTACTTTTGGCGAAAGTAAAACAGGATACTGGAAGATATTCGAGATCGACGTCACGAAGATCGAAGTCGAAGCAAAGGTCTCGATCGAAGTCGAGATCGGCGTCGAGATCCAGAGCGGGTTCGAGATCTGAAGAGGAGTCGAGATCTAAAGCGAAGTCAAGATCCAGAGAAAGATCTAGGTCTAGATCTAAGTCGGCTTCCGGTCACGCTTCGAGCTCCTTGAGGAGAAAGCATAAGAGGAGGAAGCACAGTTCAAAACATCATTCGGAGAAGGAATCCTCTGACTCGAAGAAAAAGTCTCACAAACATCGTAAAGACTTTGTCTCTCCTTCGCCTGCCTTGTCAAAAGAAGGTTCTCCGACTCCGGAGCCGGAGCAGGATCCGGATCCGATATCCTCGCATCCTTCGGAGCATGAGGAGGAAGAAGAGGTGATTCCTCAAGATCCGACTCCAATGGAGACTCCTGTGGACCCAGAAGGTCAGAGTGAGAAAGTGTCGGAACGGCCTCCATTGGAACATCCGGTAGGTCCGTACCCTCCCTTTCCTGGTCCCGGTCAGGACCCCTCGCATTTTCTCAATGCGATGTTTGGAGTGTATTCCAGGGCGATGTACCCCGCTGGAGCGCCTGTTGGTCCCATGGGTCCATTATCGTACAATCTGGGTATTCCTCAGTCGTACGCCCCAGCTCCATTTATGCCTTTCATGCCGACGCCTCTTCCACCTTCGCTCGGTACGGCTCCACCGAGGTCTTCGACTCCGCATGCGGCTTCGCCGACTCCGGATCGACCTCGTAGTCGAGATCGAGGTACCACACCTGTTCATGTTTCTCGTCCTACTGCTCCGGTTCCTCGATCGACGTCGGAACCGGCTCCGTCGGAGTCGTTACCGGATCCGTCGACTTCGGTTCGATTGGAGTGGTCGAGGCGAAGAGCTCAGCGTCTTCTCGAGCAAAGAGATGATGAAAGTTCTGATGTGGAAGAAGGCGAGCTTCCTGATCATGATGAGGATTTCGATGAACTTCGGGAGGCTAGTGGTCTGGAACTCTCTCCTGAGTGGGGTCTACCTTCGACTTCTGATGCTCCGTCTAGGGATGTGGCACCCTATCACGTGGTTATTAGGAAGGCTGCTGATCTTCTTAACTTAAAGCTGCCCACAGTGGAGTACAAGCCCAACATCCTCACTGAAGTCTTCCATTCTCCCTCTTCAATTGTTGAGCCTACACTGCCATTTACTGATGCCTTGGCGGATCCAATAAAGGAGATTTGGAAGAGGCCATTATCTGCTCCTGCAGTTTCAAGAGTTATTGCGAGGCGATATAGGGTGGCTCCTGATGACCCTGCTTTTCTTTCTACGCATCCATCACCAGAAAGTCTTGTGGTACAGGCAGCTTGCTCTAATAGAGCTGCAGGCTCTTTCCCTCAAGTGCCAGGTGACAAAGAGTCTAAGAAATTAGATCAGTCGGCGAAGAAGACTTTCTCTTCTGGGAGCATGGCTCTTAAATCATCAAATGCTACTTGCCTTTTAGGTAGATATGTGCATGCATTAATGGACTCAGTGAAGCAATTGTCATCAAAACTTCCTGAGGAGGATAGGAAGAACTTTAATGAAGTGGTCTCTGACACTCAGGCTGCTGCCCGCATGGTCATTCAGAGCGGCATGGACACTGTGGATTCTGTTGCTAGAATTATGGGTTCATCCATTGCGACCAGGAGAGCTGCATGGTTAAAGTCTTCGGATTTCTCTGCGGATGTGCAGTCTACATTGCTGGACTTACCTTTTGAAGGAACTGGCCTTTTTGGTAAAAAGGCTGATGTGGCCTTGGAAAGGTTTAAAGACAGTCGTGCCACCGCAAGATCTTTGGGTCTGCAGATGAGAGGGTCTACGACTAGAAAATTCAGAGGATTCGGTAGATCTTCTTTTCATCCCTTCAAGCAGGGCCAACAGCAACAGCAGCAGCGGCAGAACCCTCTGTATAGGTCCTATAGAGGTAGACAGAAGGGTCGTGGACGTGGACGTCAAGTCTCCTCTTCCTCCACTTCCTCCAATAATACCCAACCCCCACCCGCATCAGCAAAGCAGCCCTAGATCCACCATTCTGGATCATGGAGGGCCAGTAGGGGGTCGGCTTACTCATTTTCTACGAGATTGGGAATCGGTTACATCAGATCTTTGGGTTCTCAATCTCGTAGAGAATGGGTATGCACTTCCTTTTCAGGAGTTCCCTCCCAATTACCCTCCTTGCCAAGGTTATTGTTCGGAGGACCACCTGCTTCTCCTGCAGGAGGAAGTCCTGGCTCTGTTTCGAAAGGGTGCGATAGAGGTGGTTCCAGAGCAGGAGAGGGGTCAAGGGTGCTACTCCCGGTATTTCTTGATTCCCAAGAAGAATGGCAGGCTTCGGCCGATCCTGGATCTCAGGATTTTGAACTTCTATCTCAAACAGGAGAAGTTCAAAATGCTCACCCTTGCTCAGGTTCTTCTGGCGCTGATAGAAGAAGACTGGATGGTGTCGATCGACTTGCAGGATGCGTATTTATACATCCCAATCCTGAAGTCGCACAGGACGTATCTCCGTTTTACGGTGGGATCGCAGCACTACCAGTTTGCGGTCCTTCCCTTTGGACTTACTACTGCGCCTCGAGTCTTCACCAAGGTGATGGCAGTGGTGGCAGCACATCTCAGAAGGTCAGGTATTCCTGTATTCCCTTATCTAGACGACTGGCTGATCAAAGCAGAGTCGCCGGAGAAGGTGCTCCATCATCTACAAGAGACAACTCAGTTGTTACACAGGTTGGGTTTTTCGATAAATGTACCCAAATCTCACCTGGTGCCCTCCCAGCGCAACCTGTTCATAGGTGCGGTACTGGACACTACTGTATGTCGTGCATTCCCTCCACCTCAGAGGATTCACGACATTCAGGAGATGATTCCTTTATTCTTCAATGGAGCGGTTGTTCCGGTCCTGAAGGTCCTTCGTCTGCTCGGTCTGATGGCTTCGTGCATTCTGTTGGTCAGTCATGCACGCTGGCACATGAGGGCACTCCAGTGGTGCCTCCGCAGGCAGTGGTATCAGCACAACGGAGATCTCAGGGAGTCAGTGAAGATCTCCAGAGAAGCTGCAGCGGATCTGTCTTGGTGGGGCGTGGAAGGCAATCTGTCGCAAGGAAAGCCTTTTCAACTGCCTACATCAGTGGCCACAGTGATAACGGATGCATCCACTCTCGGGTGGGGTGCTCATCTGGGAGACCTGGAGGTCAAAGGTCTTTGGTCTCCGGAGGAAAGGTTGTTTCACATCAACCTTCTGGAATTGAGGGCGATACGTTTGGCGCTCAAGGCCTTCCTCCCTTCCCTTCGCGGTCGGTCAGTCCAAGTCCTGACGGACAACACGACTGCGATGTGGTACATCAACAAGCAGGGAGGAGTAGGGTCGCAGTGTCTCTGCAGAGAGGCTCTGCGTCTCTGGTCCTGGGTTCAGGACCATCAGATTTGTCTGGTGGCAAATCATCTGGCCGGAGTTCTGAACGTTCGTGCAGACAGTCTCAGTCGGCAGTTCTCTGCCGACCACGAGTGGAGGCTTCACCCGGAGGTTGTTCACGACATCTTTCAGATGTGGGGGACTCCTCGGGTGGATCTATTCGCAACTCGCGAGAATGCGCACTGCCTGTCATTCTGCAGTCTCCAGTATCCGATGCAAGGAGCATTGGGGGACGTGTTTCAGTTGAGTTGGGAAGATCAACTCCTTTACGCGTTTCCTCCCATACCTTTGATTCCTCGGGTTCTGAGGAAGATTCGTCAAGACCGGGCCCAAGTCATATTGGTCGCTCCGGATTGGCCAAGAAGGGTGTGGTATTCGGACCTACTCCACCTCTCCTCTCACCCGCCGCTCCGTCTCCCTCACAGGGCAGACCTCCTCTCTCAGATGGAGGGGCAGGTTTTACACCCCCACCTCCAGACATTACACCTTCATGCCTGGAGATTGAACGGGGCAACTTGAGTTCTTTTTCTCTCCCTCACGAGGTAGTGGATGTCATTCTCTCTGCCAGGCGTGACACCACTAAGTCCATTTATTCCTATAGATGGTCAAAATCTGTTTCTTGGTGCAGGGAGAGAGATGTTGACCCTTTGAAGGCTCATTTGTCTAATATTTTACAATTTGCCCTTTATCTGGCGCAGCAAGGTTTGGCTGTGGCCACGGTCAAGGGGTATCTTTCAGCCTTATCGGCGTTTCTATGTTTGCCGGATCAGCCATCTCTCTTTAAATCTCCGGTGGTTATGAGATTCTTGAGGGGTCTCATAAATATGTTCCCTCCTACTCCTTTTGTTGTTCCTCATTGGGATTTGAATCTTGTGCTGACCTTCTTAATGGGTTCTCCCTTCGAACCCTTGCACAAGTGTCCATTGAGGCTTCTCTCTTTTAAAACTATCTTCCTCGTTGCAATCACCTCGGCAAGGAGGGTAAGTGAGCTTCAAGCTCTAAGTTCCAAACCCCCATTCCTGACCATTCATGCTGAAAGGATGGTTCTTAGGACCAGGGCTGCTTTTCTGCCTAAGGTGGTGACTCCTTTCCATCTTGGGCAGTCCATTACCCTTCCTACCTTCTATCCTCCCCCTCACCCGTCTAAGGAGGAAGAGAGACTGCATCGCCTGGACCCTAAGAGGGCGGTGTCTTTCTATCTGGACAGGACTAAGGACTTCCGGATGGACGACCAGCTGTTTGTTGGCTTTGCTGGCTGCAAGAAGGGCAGAGCGGTGCACAAGCGCACTCTTTCCAGGTGGATAATCCTGTGCATCAAAATCTGCTACTCACTTGCGGGTAAGGACCCTCCTGAGGGTATTAGAGCTCATTCAACTAGGGCAAAGTCTGCAACATCTGCTTTGTCTAGGGGTGTACCTGTTGAGGATATTTGCAGGGCCGCGACTTGGGCCTCCCTCCACACTTTCGCGAAGCATTACTGCTTGGATACCGAGGTGAGGAGGGATGGCCACTTCGCGCGCTCTCTCCTCCAAGATTTCCTGGTGTAGCAGGGTGGACACCCTCCTCCGGGAGTGGGGACTGCTGTGGGAATCTATTCACAAGGTGAGGAATCCACACGGCAGATTTATCTATCAGAAGAACAAGTTACTTACCTTCGGTAACGCTTTTTCTGGTAGATACTATATCTGCCTGTGGATTCCTCACTGACCCTCCCGCCTCCCCGTTGTCCACTCTGCTATACCTGGTCTTTCTGTATATATGGTTTATACTATTGCATTGATTTTGTTCTATATGTACTGTGTACATTGTATATTTGCATATTTGCTATCGTTGGTCCGTCCGTGTGCCTCGAAGGCACGGAAAAAAGGGCGGAACTGACGTCATCACGCCGGCGTGGGCCTGATATGGGGTCGGTGACGTCAGACGGAGTCGCGCGCGATGCCGTGCTCCTGTGACGTCGCCCACGTCGGCGTACTACGAAGAAAATTTCCGAACGTTGCTGACGCAAGGGGGATATTCACAAAGTGAGGAATCCACAGGCAGATGTAAATGTAAATGTAAATGTAGTATACTTGTAAAGCGCACAGCTGCCCCAGCAACGGGGCGTCCCGGCGCTGTATAACTCTGAGGAACCCGTCCTGGCTTTTCCCTGTGGGATGGTCCCTTGCTGGGAGTCCCCAAGGTGGAGCCAGGCATCCCCGGAATTGGTGGGGCCGTTGTGGAGATTAGGCAAGCTAATGCCCAGAGTTGCCGAGTGGAACCCCTGATTATAGTAAGCACCGAAGCGAGAATTATCGAGTCCGCTGACCAAGGTCCACGACCCTGCCGCGTCGGGAATTGAACCCTGGTCCCGGGCTGACTTCTGCTCTCAGGCCTGCCGCCTCTAACCAGTGAGCCACACTACTCCATATATAGTATCTACCAGAAAAAGCGTTACCGAAGGTAAGTAACTTGTTCATCAGGCACACACAACCACACCGTCAGAGCACTCTTCCACCAGGCACACACCACCAGCCGTCAGTGCACGCTTTCACCAGGCACACACACACCACTAGCCGTCAGTGCACACTTTCACCAGGCGCACACCACCAGCCATCAGTGCACACTTTCTCCAGGCACAGACACCATTAGTCGTCAGTGCACGCTTTCACCAGGCACAAATACTACCAGATGTCAGTGCCCTCTTTCACCTTATTTAAGCATTACAGTGGATTCCTGTCACACACACAACTACACATATATAACCACACACACAACCACACCGTCAGTGCACACTTTCACCAGGCACAGGCACCATCAGTCGTCAGTGCACGCTTTCACTGGGCCCAAAAACCACCAGTCGTCAGTGCACGCTTTCACCGGGCACAAACAACACCAGCGATCAGTGCACACTTCCACCAGGCACACACTACCAGATGTCAGTGCACGCTTTCACCAGGCACACACACACCACCAGCCGTCAGTGCATGCTTTCACCAGGCGCACACCACCAGCCATCAGTGCACACTTTCTCCAAGCACAGACACCATTAGTCGTCAGTGCACGCTTTCACCAGGCACAAATACTACCAAACGTCAGTGCCCTCTTTCACCGTATTTAAGCATTACAATGGATTCCTGTCACACACACAACTACACATACAACCACACACACAACCACACCGTCAGTGCACACTTTCACCAGGCACAGGTACCATCAGTCGTCAGTGCACGCTTTCACTGGGCCCAAACACCACCAGTCGTCAGTGCACGCTTTCACCGGGCGCAAACAACACCAGCCATCAGTGCACACTTCCACCAGGCACACACCACCAGATGTCAGTGCACGCTTTCACCAGGCACACACACCACCAGCCGTCAGTGCTCACTTTCACCAGGCACACACCACCAGCCGTCAGTGCACACTTTCACCAGGCACAGACACCACCAGCCATCCGTCCATGCTTTCACCGGGCACAAACACCACCAGCCATCAGTGCACACTTTCACCGGGCACACACAACGACACCGTCAGTGCACGCTTCCACCAGGCACACACCACCAGATGTCAATGCACGCTTTCACCAGGCACACACACACCACCAGCAGGCAGTGCACGTTTTCACCAGGCACAAACACCACCAGCCATGAGTGCACGCTTTCACCGGGCACAAACAACCCCAGCCGAAAATGCACGGTTCCACCAGACACACACCACCAGATGTCAGTGCACGCTTTCACCAGGCACACACACACCCCACCAGCCATCAGTGCACGCTTTCACCAGCCACACACACACCATCAGTCGTCAGTGCATGCTTTCAACAGGCACACACCACCAGCCGTCAGTGCACACTTTCACCAGGCACAGCCACCATCAGTCGTCAGTGCATGCTTTCACCGGGCAAAAACACCACCAGCCATCAGTGCACGCTTTCACCAGGCACACACAACTACACCGTCAGTGCACGCTTCCACCAGGCACACACCACCAGACATCAGTGTAAGCTTTCACCAGGCACACACACACACCACCAGCCATCAGTGCACGCTTTCACCAGGCACACACACACCACCAGCCGTCAGTGCACGCTTTCACCAGACACACACACACCACCAGCCGTCAGTGCACGCTTTCACCAGGCACACACAACCACACTGTCAGTGCACGCTTCCACCAGGCACACACCACCAGACGTCAGTGTAAGCTTTCACCAGGCACACACACACACCACCAGCCGTCAGTGCACGCTTTCACCAGGCACACACACACCACCAGCCGTCAGTGCACGCTTTCACCAGGCACACACACACCACCAGCCGTCAGTGCACACTTTCACCAGGCACAGACACCATCATTCGTCAGTGCACAGTTTCACCAGGCACAAACACTACCAGCCGGCAGTGCACGCTTTCACCGTATTTAAGCATTACAGTGGATTCCTGTCACACACACAACCACAACCGCACATACAACCACACACACAACCACACCATCAGTGCACACTTTCACCAGGCACAGACACCATCAGTCGTCAGTGCACGGTTTCACCGGGCACAAACACCACCAGCTGTCAGTGCACGCTTCCACCAGGCACACACCACCAGACGTCAGTGCACGCTTTCACCAGGCACACACACACCACCAGACGTCAGTGCACACTTTCACCGGGCACAGACAACATCAGTCGTCAGTGCACGCTTTCACTGGGCTCAAACATCACCAGCCATCAGTGCACGCTTTCACTAGGCACACACAACCCCACTGTCAGTGCACACTTTCACCAGGCACAGACACCACCAGCCATCCGTCCATCCTTTCACCGGGCACAAACACCACCAGCCATCAGTGCACACTTTCACCGGGCACACACAACGACACCGTCAGTGCACGCTTCCACCAGGCACACACCACAAGATGTCAATGCACGCTTTCACCAGGCACACACACACCACCAGCCAGCAGTGCACGTTTTCACCAGGCACAAACACCACCAGCCATGAGTGCACGCTTTCACCGGGCACAAACAACCCCAGCCGAAAATGCACGGTTCCACCAGACACACACCACCAGATGTCAGTGCACGCTTCCACCAGGCACACACACACCCCACCAGCCATCAGTGCACGCTTTCACCAGCCACACACACACCATCAGTCGTCAGTGCATGCTTTCAACAGGCACACACCACTAGCCGTCAGTGCACACTTTCACCAGGCACAGCCACCATCAGTCGTCAGTGCATGCTTTCACCAGGCACAAACACCACCAGCCGTCAGTGCACGCTTTCACCAGGCACACACAACCACACCGTCAGTGCACGCTTCCACCAGGCACACACCACCAGACATCAGTGTAAGCTTTCACCAGGCACACACACACACCACCAGCCATCAGTGCACGCTTTCACCAGGCACACACACACCACCAGCCGTCAGTGCACGCTTTCACCAGACACACACACACCACCAGCCGTCAGTGCACGCTTTCACCAGGCACACACAACCACACTATTAGTGCACGCTTCCACCAGGCACACACCACCAGACGTCAGTGTAAGCTTTCACCAGGCACACACACACACCACCAGCCGTCAGTGCACGCTTTCACCAGGCACACACACACCACCAGCCGTCAGTGCACGCTTTCACCAGGCACACACACACCACCAGCCGTCAGTGCACACTTTCACCAGGCACAGACACCATCATTCGTCAGTGCACAGTTTCACCAGGCACAAACACTACCAGCCGGCAGTGCACGCTTTCACCGTATTTAAGCATTACAGTGGATTCCTGTCACACACACAACCACAATCACACATACAACCACACACACAACCACACCATCAGTGCACACTTTCACCAGGCACAGACACACCACCAGCCGTCAGTGCACGCTTTCACCAGGCACCCACACACCACCAGCCGTCAGTGCAAGCTTTCACCAGGCACACACCACCAGCTGCCAGTGCACGCTTTCACCAAGCACACACACCACCAGTCATCAGTGCACGCTTCTACCAGGCACACACACCACCAGCTGGCAGTGCACACTTCCACCAGGCACACACACCACCAGCCATCAGTGCACAATTTCTACAGGCACACACACCACCAGCCATCAGTGCACATATCAATTGTTAACGCATCCACAATGAACTATTGTAGCAATCGCAGTATGGCCCACTTTACTTTTAAACATATTCATCTAAAGCGCAACATGACACCATTTCTACAAAAATAAATACAAATTTTTTGGGCCTGCAATTTATAGACTTTTGTTGCAATTGGTGTTGCAATATTTAGCAGTGTCAATAGCTCAAACTTAATTAATGCGAGACCTATTGCATTGCAAATGCTTGTTTTTCCTGCTCCTACAGCTGTCGGAATGCTGGTGCTCTGTATTCCTTCCATTTCCGGGTTTCCTGCGGGATGATTTGTGGTATCGTGAGTATTTCTTAAACCATATTTTGAAAGGATGTCATGTATGCATTTCTGCTGTTGTCTTTTCTCTGTGTGGCCGTACCTGTGCTCCGGTCGGACGCGCTCCTGCTCTGGGGTCAGGATGCTCCCGGGAACATGTGCTGGGCTGGGGCGGGGAGCTCTCCTGGTGTCCTGGCCCTGGGTCGTTTGGGCACTGGTGTTTGCTAGTATCCTCCGACCCCGCGGCCATGTTTGAAGTATGAAGTTGTGGGTGGAGACTGCAGGGCTGCCCGTTGTTGTTTGTTTTTTCATGTCATATGTTGCGAGACATGCTGCTTGGGAGCAGTTTTTAATGGAGGTTGCTGGGCACTTCCTTTGTGTGTGTTGGGAGATTCTTGTAGGGTTTACTCCCTTTTTCCTCGCCATGGATGTGGGGGATTCTTCTTCGGTGCCTGGCAAGGCAGTTTCCAAGCAGCATAATGTCCCATAATTGCTAAAAGATGACATTTTGCAGAATTCTAGGGCTGACTTGCAGGAATTAATCAATTCTGCTGTCCAGTCTGCGCTGCTGGAGCCTGCGGTGAAGCGGTCCAAGGATGATGAAGAGGACTTGGACAATTCCCCTAAGGGAAAATACGTCCAGGGCAAGGTTTTTTCTGACATGTTGGTCCATATTCGATAGGTGCTTGGTTTTGACCCTAAATCATTGTCTAATGAGGGTTTTACGCCCAGTGTAGTTGCCTCTGTGGTGGATGACCTTCCCTTCCATGATGTCCTGAAGGATATACTGGCTAAGGAATGGCTTGAGGGTGATAAACAGGGTATCCCTTGCTTTTTGGGGAAGTAGTATCGCCTGGCGGACGTTAACGCCCAGTTTCCAGCGGTTCCCAAAGTCAATTCTCTTTTGTCTTCTATGGCTTCAATGTCTTTTTCCTCTTTGTCCTTGGAGGAGGCTTCCCTGACGGACCCGGTGGAGTGGAAGGTGGAGTCTGCTCTCAAACATTCTTATGCAGCTTCTCATTTTGGGGTCCATGCTAGCACCTATGTGGTCTTTGCCTCGCAGATCCTTTTGAAGGATTTTGAGAAGTTGTTCGACTTCTCAAATTTTGAGAAGTTGTTTGACAGGATCATGAGGACCCTACTCCTGTTTTAGCTCAGATGGAGGTCTTGGTGCAATTCCTCTCGGATGTGACTTTTGGTTCATTGTGGGCCTTCTCCTTGGCTGCCGGGGCGGCGATGGCTGGTAGGAGGTCTCTCTAGGCCAAGCCTTGGTGTCTTGAGGCTGTTCAGAAGGGCTTAGCCCATAAGCTGCCTTTTGAGGGTACCTGTCTCTTTGGGAAAGCCTTGAATGCGATGGTGCAGCGCTCTGCGGAGGAGAAGAAAATGTTGAAGCCTTTTCAGCCTATGCCTAAGAAGAAGTCCTTTTTTCATAAGCAGGGTTTTCAGGGGGCTTTGTCTTCTCAGCCCTTTCATGGTCGGGCCCGTGTTCGGGGGCCGCTTTCCATTATAAATTCCAGCAACAGCAGCTGCAGAAGCAGCAGCAGCATACCTTTGGTGCGGGACAAAAGTGACTATGCCGATGTGGGGGCTCGGCTCCGTCTGTTCCTGGACCGTTAGTCTGCTCTGATTTCCGATCAGTGAGACTTGTCTGTCATCAGGTTGGGTTACCAGATTCCCTTCCGGGGTCCTTCCGTTCTGGATTACTTTCAAGTTACCCCATTGTCAAGAGATCCCTTGAGGCAGTCTGCCAGGCTGTCCGGCGTCGACATGTTGTTGTCGAAGGGGGCTGTTGTTCCTGTTCCAGTGGAAGAAGTGGGCCTGGGGTTCTATTCCCATCTGTTTCTGGTCCCAAAACCCGATGGTTCCTTCTGCCTGATTCTGAATCTCCGGGCTTTGAACAGGTTGGTGCGGTTGGATAAATTTCAGGTGGTCACCTTACAGTCAGTCATTCCCCTCATCCAGAGGGATTTTTTGGCTTCTATGGACTTTGGAGGACACTTATTTTCATGTTCCTGTCCATCCAGCCAGTCAGCGGTTCCTGAGGTTTGCTGTCCAGGGGATGCATTTCCAGTTTCAGGTCTTGCCGTTCGGCCTCTCCACTGCTCCCAGGACATTTACCAAGGTATTGGATCCTGCTGTGGGGGTTTTACACCATCAGGGTTTCTCTGTGTTACCCTATATTGATGATTGTTTGGTCTCTGATTCCTCCTTTCCAAAGTCTCTTCTGGCGGTGGAGGCTATGTTGACCTTGTTTTAAGAGCTGGGGTTCAAGTTGAATCTGGCCAAGTCTCATCTGGATCCTGTTCAGCGACTTTAGTTCATCGAGGGTCTGTTTGACACCTCTCTGGGGGCAGTGTTTCTCCCTCCAGTTTGGATCCTTTCACTGCAGACTCTGTTGCAGGATCTGTTGAGTCGTCCCTCTGCCCAGGCTTGTATTTGGGTGCGGGTCCAGGGGTTGATGGCTGCCACCACTACTGTGGTTCCTTGGGCTCGCCTCTATCACAAACTGTTGGTGACTCATCTGTTGGCTCGGTGGGACTCCTCCTGGGCGGATTACGAGACTCTTTTTCATCTTTCTCCTGCTCTGATTCAGGACTTTGACTGGTGGCTTTGCTCTCCCAATCTGGAGAAGGGGGTACGTTTTTGTCTTCCTCCTCCCCTGTTGTTGACCACGGATGCCAGTCTTTGGGGTTGGGGGGCCACGTTGGGGTCCTTGGATGTCAAGGGTCGGTAGTCTTGGAGGGACAGTGCATGTTCCTCAAACTGGCAGGAGTTGGCGACTATCTTCCTCAAACTGGCAGGAGTTGGCGACTATCTGGGAGGCAGTGTGATTCTTTCAGGTTCAACTTCAAGGGACGCATCTGTTGGTTTGTACCAATAATCAGGTGGCTCGTTGTTACTTGTACAGTCAGGGGGGGACCAACCCCCAGATTCATCAAACTCTAATTCTGCGATTCCTAAATTGCGAGAAATAGCGAATCGCAATTTAGAAATCGCAGAATAGGATTCAAGAAAAATTGCGAGAAAAAAAGCGAATCGCAATCGGCCGCAATCGCCGATTGCGAGTTTCCGAAAATCGCATGAAATTCGCAGAGTCGGCCGATACCCTTGTTGAAATTGCGATCTCGCAATTACCGAAATCGCAAATTATGATCTCGTTAAACACGAGATCGCAAAAATGGGAAGTCGCATTTTGAGCACAGTGATGACATCACAACCAGGAAGTAGGCAGTCTCCACCCTCATTTTGCATTGTGAGCCTGAAGTGGAAGCAGCATTGCTCAGAGCTCCACTCCAGAGTACCTCCAGCTGAAAACCAGGAGAGACCCCACTGCAGAACATGTCACAGGAAGCTGCAGGGGAAACTTCCTCAGGAAGGAAAAGGAAAATACAATTTTCGGAACAAGAACTCGAATATCTCATAGAGGGAGTGTGCAAGGACCACGGCCGCCTCTTTGGGAAGGACTCTAGAAGGGTGCCGGAGGCCGACAAAAGGAGGATTTGGGTGCGCATCCGCGCAAAAGTAAATTCTGTGGGAGTGACCCAGCGCTCTGTGGATGATTTGAAAAAACGGTGGTACGACCTCAGAGGGCGGGCCAAGGAGAAGATCGCAGAGAGGCTGGGGGAGCGTGTCGCAACAGGAGGAGGAGAGCCCACCGTCCCACCCAACACCCCACTTGAGGACCGAGTAGAGGACACCTTGCATCCCCAGGCATGCGTGGGGGTAACCCAGCTGGACTCCTCCCGACCCACCCAAGATTCACAAGGTAAGTGCCATGCGACTGCGATCCTGTCCCCTAACAATGGCCATGACCCAAGATCATCCCATTAGAAACCCCAGTCATGCAGCCAAAGCACACCACAAAAGCCCTATTGCATTGTGGGACATGTAGTCTGACCACAATTACCATCTAGCCCCATACAGCCAGACCTGTTCAGTGAGAGTCAATCCTGCAGCGAGTCAGGGAATGGTAGCCTGCATGCATGTAGCAACCTTCAATGTGTAAGATACATGTAATTAATCAACGTCCACTTTACATCACAGGTGGCGCTGAAGTACCCAGTATGGATAGCGATGCCCTACAAATAGAAGACATAACTGAGGACACCGAGGGAGACGTACATCCATCCACACAACCAGGACCATCAGGGCAAGCTGCCGCACCAGCGGAAGTACCACCACCTGCCCCTGTGGACAGTGCCACCTCAGCGCCAACAGGCACACCACAACCACAGCGTGTGACACACACACTAGTGGGGCCGACAACTACAGCTGCAGCGTGAAAACCAACCCGCCGCACTGCCGCTGTGAGGAGCCAGTCCAGCAGACGGGTGAGGGAGCCGCGCAATACCACACCACGCGCTGGCAGGGGGGGGAATGTGCGGGCACCTGGGCTCTCTATTGAGCGCCGTATGCTCCACATCCACCAGACACAAGCCCGTCATCTTGCAGCAATACATCTACAGCTCAACAAGACCGCTAGGAATGTTGGACAGCTGTCAGACAGGATGGAGAGGATGACCGCTGCAGTGGAGGCCAACACCCAGGCCATGTATAGTCAACCGGCGCAGACACCGGCAGCTGCAGACCCGCCTGTCTGCGTACACGAGGTCAAATTATATAATAGGGAATGCCACCTCCCAGCTCTCACGACGCTCCTTGGCCATGCAAGTGCAAATGGTCCAGTGCTGCCAGGATGTCGCAGGGGCACTGGAGCAAGTGACCACTGCAGTGCAGGGTATGCAGGCAACTGGCCATGGCCAGGCGGTGGGGGGGATGTCACTAGCGAGGATAATTCTAGCCACAGCAGCCAATCCGTGCCACCGGTGGTAGCACCCCGCCGCAGCACCAGGCCCTCTGCTGCCACACGGACAAATCTGGAGGAAGAGCTGGAAAGAAGATTGGGAGCGTCCGCCCGGAGGTGCCATTGAACATTTGTAAAGTACCATGAAGGGCCATGCTGCTGAGACAAGCATGCCCTCCTCAAATACATGGGACATATGACTCAATATGGCTCTCATGTTACTGTGTGAGAAATTCCAACTTTATTCTGCAAAAAACAATAACAAATATTCTGCTCAAGTTAATATGACTCATGTCATTATTTCTATTGTCATGCATGAGTGAAGTGTCGGGTGAGGGGAGTGGGTGCACTAGAAACAGTCATTTGTGATTTGGTTGCGGCATCTGTGTCCTTCAGCTGGATTTTCCCCCCGTGCATGACGCGCATGTGCAGGTAGGCGGTTGTCCCCTTCTGACTCACTGCCAGATATCTCAACAGGTATCCTGCGCTTGGTAGCAATGTTGTGGAGTATTGCACACACGGCCACAATGCGGCAGCAGACCTCAGGCTCGTATTTGAGGGCCCCACCAGTCTTGTGCAGTATGCGGAAGCGGCTCTTCAAAAGCCCAAATGTCCTCTCAATGCAATTCCTAGTGCGGATGTGTGCTGCATTGTAACTCCGTTGCTGTGGTGTTGCAGGGTTGAGGTAAGGGGTGAGGAGGTACTCACGGAGACCATAGGTGCTGTCACCTGAATGAAAGGAGCAAAGGGTGAGTGCATGTTCTGCGCAGCTACATGATCACAGTGTACTATATGGGGGCATGTGTACTTACCTAGTAGGTGTCCTTCGCCAAAGTCTCCCCTAGCCAGTCGTGTGTGAATGCTGCTGTGCCGGAATATGAAGGAGTCATGTGTGCTTCCCGGGTATTGTGCCACTATGTCCGTGATGTAAGTCTTAGCGTTGCACACCATCTGGATATTGAGGGAGTGGTAGGACTTGCGGTTGCGGTACATGTATTCCGTTTGTGCTGGTGGGCAGATGTGGATGTGGGTACAGTCAATGCATCCAATTACATGTGGGACTTGCGCAACGTTGTAGAAATGTAGCTTGGTCTCATTCAAGTCCTGTTGGGTGGTCGGGAATGAGATGTAGGGGTGTAGCTGGGTCAGCATTGCCTCCAGGAAACTCCTTAGGCAACGGGACATGGTGCTCTGGGATAGCCCCCCTGCAACAGCTACTATCCCCTGGAAGCTTCCGGAGGCCAGTAGGTGCAGGCAGCACAAGATCTGGACATGGGTGGGCACAGCATTGGTCCTCCTTGTTGGGTGCTGCATCAGGGGGTCTAGGTCCTGGATCAGCTTGATGATCATTGGCCCATTCAGGCGGTACTTAGAGTAAATTTGCTCCACAGTTTGGCCCAGCAGGGTGACCCGCTAGCGGAATATTCGCTCCTGGATCCTGCGTCTGTTCCGTGCTGCAGCCTGGAGCCTTCGCCGCCTGACCACCATGTAGAGTCCTGGCATTGTGAGAGTCCTCATGCTACTACTGTGTTTCCTTAAGTGTGTTTCTTCAGGGCTGCACCTGTGGCTCGTTAGTTAATTTATTTGATTTTTTTTCCTCAATGGTTACCACCTGCTTTTGGTTCTCCTTAAATTGCGCCTCGCAAATAGCGATTTTCAGCTTTTTCGCTGAATTGCGTTTGTGATTGTTTAGCGAAATCGCAAAACAAATCGCAGAATCCATGGTTTCTCGCTATTTCCGATTCGCTATAGGGGTTCCTCCTAGTTTCTGCGATTTATTTTGCGAACTCGCAATTTAATTTTAGCGATTTCGCAATTTCTGTGTTTTTGACATGATGAATTGCTTTTCTGTTAATTGCGATCGCAATAGCTAATTCGCAGCTATTGCGTTCGCAATTTTGCTTCAACGATCTGGCTGCAAGTGCACATCTCTGAATCTATTGGCCTCCATGATTTGTGCTTGAGCGGAATCTCACCTGTTGGCCTTGAGTGCTGTGTACATTCTGGGACAGTTGAAATTTCATGCGGACGCTTTGAGCCCTAACCTTCCTTCCTCTGTTCTGTATCATCTTTCTCTTCCTCTGTTCCAGTCCCTTGGTATTCGGTTCGGACTCCCTGGATCGATATCTTTGCCTCTCCTCACACCGCTCTTCCCCCTGGTTTGTTCGGAGGTGCTGTGTCCTCAGGCTTGGGTGGTGGATGCTCTTTTGATTCCCTGGCCTTCGGGCCTTCTGTATGCCTCCCCCCTATTCCCCTCCTCCCGAGGGTGCAACAGAAGATTCAGGGGGAGAGGGTGTCGGTCATCTTGATTGCTACCTTCTGGCCTTGCTGCTTTTGGTTTCCTCTCCTGTTGTCGTTGGTGAGAGGTCTGTTTGTCCGTCTTCCTTGGTTCCTGCTCCTCTTCAGTTTCCCCTCCTGTCTCTGCCTTGCCTTCATCATTTTCAACTGACGGCCTGGCTTTTGAGCAGTTGACGTTGGAATCTTTGGGGTGTTCTGCAGTGGTGGCCAATGATATTCAGTTGTCGCGTCAGCCTTCGAACCTCAAGTGCTATGGTGGACATTGGAGCTCTTTTGTCTCTTGGTGTTCTTCACGTTGTGTGTGTGGATTCTGTGCTTGGGCATCCTGCTTCTGTGCTGGATTTTCTCCAGGATGGTTTTTTGAAGGGCCTTTCCCCTTCCACATTGTCTGCTCAGTGGGAGGCAGTTCGTGCTTGTCAGGGACCTTGGGCTTCCTTGGTGGTTGTTGCCCCTTTGGTGAGTCGGCTTCTTCGGATCTTTAGGCTTCATCGTCCGGTCTCTCCTGTACTCGTGCCTTATTGCAATATGCCGACTGTTGGACTTGGCCTTTTTGGCAGGGTCACCCCTAAACCTTTTGCCTTTTCTGTTAACTGATATTGGTAGTTTTTGGCCTCTGCACACTTTAGCACTGTGGCCCAGTGTAAAGTGAGTGCGCGCTCTGAGTGCGTGTTGTGAGATTGGCCTGCCCTCCCATAGGAATACATGGGGGATATGTGTCCATGGTAATTCTTGGTACGAGAGGAGTGCAGGGGCGAGTTTAGTATGTATGAACTCGTGAGAACAAATGCTGCACAATGGTATGCGCAGATTTATGGTGATGTGGTGAAATGCCACTTTTAGAAGTTGCCATTTCTGTGTGTTGTGTCTCTGCCTGCCTGATGTGAATTGCATGTCTGGCTTGTGATTGACAGGAGCTGACAGGTGTGGGTGGCTCCAGGAGCCAGGGGGAGTCTGCCCAGTGGTGAATAGAGAGATCTGCATGCAGATGGGAGGGAGGAGTTGCACCTGGGACCTGGATAGGGCTGTGCCTTCCCTCCACAATGCTGGTTCCACCCCCTTTGGTGCGTCTGATCCCTGAGCCTCCACCTGACAAAGGAGAGAGGAGCTGAGCAAAACCCCTAATTGGGGTAATGAAGATTACCAGTAAGTAACAAGACATTACCCCCTCATGGGTACTCCCCGACCCAATCCTTACAATGTGAGTAACTCACAAGCAGAGAACCAAGAGCAAAAAACGCAGGACACCAGGGATCCATACAGAAAGTACAAAATGTTTAATCAAAGAAATGATCAATGACCAGCAGCGCTGAGAACGCCAACAGCAAAACTGTCAACAGATGCATGCAAAACATCAAGACGGTATTGCCGAACAAACGTGGGATGAGACTGCCAAGTGGCCGCCCAACAAATCTTTTGGACAGAGACCCCCGCCACCTCAGCCCAGGAAGCGGACTCAGAACCTGCACCTGAGATGGAGGAGTCAGATCCACAGACTTATAGGACTGGTAGATCGGCAAACACACCCATCGACTGATCATGGAGGTGGACACCTTCTTCCCCTTAGTCTCGCCCCCACAGGAGACAAACAGGTTAGGAGGAAGATGAAGCCCAAGCGAACGTTGCAGGTAAATTTTAAGAGCCCTGTGCAAATCCAAAGAAGAGGGATCAAGGGAATCCCCCTCCATAGGTAAATCAGGAAGCACTTCCTCCTGTCTAGTTGTAATAACCAACACAGACATAGCAGACCTGACTCAGGCCCCCACAGACAGGGCTGGACTGGTGATGCCGGGCACGGGGCAATGCCCCAGCAACAAAATCAGAAGGCCGTCCGACTCGTCTCCGAGTCTAACGTCCGTGATAGAGTCAGTCGCTCTGCTCTGCACAGTCAATGCACTCTGACTTCTGTGTTTGTGCAGGTAAAAAAGCACATCTGTGATTGGTGAAGTGATCTCATCTCACGAATGACAGTGGTGCTTTTTAACCGCACAGACAGAGGTCAGAGTACAGTAGTTGGGTTGAATTTAGTGGTGTGTCTGTGTCGCACTCGTACTACTAAATTCAACCTAATTAACCCAACTACTGCACTGTGCCTGCATGCGCACTGCGTAGGGTGTGTGCAGGCCGCGGCGCGTACACTGTCAATGCCACGCTGCTACCACCACTCGTCACCAAACACTGAGGCACCTGACCTGACCCACCTTAATGTAGGCAGGGGCGCATATAATTGGTCCGATTCGCACATCACATTCACCAACCGGCCCCGCAGCCCACAGAGAGCGTACAGAAGTTAGTTTCCCGGGCCTCCAGCTGGTTCACTTCACACGCAACTGCCCTGCTTAAGGAAGGTAAGCAGGTAGAAAAGCAATACATTTTTGGTGACCACTCACGGACCAGTGTTAAAAACATGACATACACTGCCAGTGTACGTAACGTTTTTCAAGCAAGTGAGTTAGTATATTTCTCATATGACAACTGTGCAGGCAGCTGCCAAGGTTTCATGTTGCCATATGAGGCATTTTCATAATGTCAGTGTAATTATGAGTTTCATTTCAAATATGTGATAGTCTGTCAGTGTATAACTACCATCCTGCCTAGGTTGACGTATGTATTCAGAGGGCAAAACATGCCACAGGTGTTCTCAGATTTCCAGGATCGCCTAAAAGAGATAAAAATTGTCTGCTATGGGAGGGCCCCTACACACATGTAACTATTCCATATCCTATCCCCTACTATACAACCCCTGTACTCCTTCGCACTAGGGCTTTTTAGATACCAGTTTCCAATCTTACACTCAGTCTCTTGGAGTCCTACTCTAAAGCAGCTAAGGCTACTCAAGCAACTATGGTTCCTGTTTGGTTTCTGTCTCCAAAATATTTTGGGGGGGAGAACCCCCCAAACTCCCCCTAGTAGTGGTCGCTCACTGCGCTTGCTCGCTACACACTGTATGGGGACTGGTCTCACCTATACTTTGTGTTCTCCGATTCACTACTCTTGTGTCTATTTTTGTTGCTCACAGTAAGAATGTCTATGGGTACATATGACTGGGCAACATAGTGCTCTTTACGGTACTCATCTACTATTTACTGTGCTTTGAAAGTTAATATAATTAAACATATAATGAGAAATGTGCTGTAAAATGCACCATTTTTGTCTGCCTTTTTCCATAAATTTTCTTGTGTGGAGAACCCTTTGAAGCTCCCTTAGTTCTGGCGGTGCTCGCACGCTGCACTTGCTCACTTCGCACCAGACGGGGGATGGTCTGGCAAAATTTGCCAGGGCTGCTTTCAGTTCCCAGTCCGGCCCTGCCCACAGACCCTTCTACCAAGACAGGAATGCATTTATTTGTGGGTGTCACACCCCAAATGTCCCCCTGATGCTACCCCCAAAGCCAAGCTTGGAGAGGAGGCTCAGGATAGGAGCCAGTTAACATAGGGAACGGTTAGGCTACTTAGGTCCTTGTGCCACTGGTCCGGGCCTCTTTCTGCTCTCCCTTCCTATTGCCACAGTTGTGCCTTTTCCATCACTACTTTTACCATAATCAAAGTTGGGTGTCCACTTTGGGTGTCCATCTTTCGGTTATCATGTTGCAGGACACTTTGTGCCCATAGTACACTTTTGCACTTTGTGCTCACAGATACACGGGGCGTATTTACAAACAAATGTTGGAGTGCAGAGCTCCCCCAAATTTGGTAACACTGCTCTCTGATATCTTAAAAACACAGGGATGTGCCGTATTCACAAGAATACAGTGCACCCCTCTGTTTCCCCTAGCGTTGGCGCAAATAAAGCTGCCTAATGTCAGTGAAGGCACCATGCAGCCATGTTGCAAGGTTGAATGCACTGCAGGGACAATTGTTTATGTGCAGAAAGGAACACCTTCCTGAACATAAACTATGAATAATGGCAATTTGCTCTTTCTATGTGTACTGCAGAATGCAGAATGCAGCACATATATAAAAAACAAAAATCAAGTTTCTCCTCGCATCGCCATTCTAATGAATGGTATTCTATGGCGTTAGCTTTTTGTGCTGCCTCAGTCTTGTAAATCTTAAGCAGTGTCAAAAAGCAATGGGTGTTGCGGTGGAAGGCCAATAGCAACACCCATTGCATGCCCCTTTGCCAGAGAGGAATGTAGCTGAAAGGGGCATATTTCCAAGGTGGCGTTAAGCCAAGCAAAGTGGCTTAGCGCCACCTTGCAAATGTGGTAAATGGCGCTATGCCACCGGAGCATCCAAAAAGTGACACTCCCGTGGCGATAGGAGCTTGTAAATATGACCCACAGCGCACTTGGCCACTTTGCAAGTACATGCACAGCAGAAAAAGTTAGTTGGAGAGAAAAGGGGTTTGAGTAACGGGTGGCATTTCTGAGGTTTAGGTCTGTGACACCTCCTGCAAAATAGCCCCTTTTCAAAGATATCACCTGGCTGGATGTTCAGTTTGTGGAGCCTGATTATCATGTCATGCTACATTTACATTCCAAAAAACACAGTTGATTGACAAAATGTAGAACAATGTCATACATTCACCCCAGTACAAGGATCTGGGCCTAAATCCATCGTTTTTTTGCACTCCACACCACCCTGGGTTAGACACTGGCTATATGCAAATCAGCTCTGACCCTGTGCCTCATGGGAACAGTCCAGTCCGAACTACCAAGCCATGTCTTTCCCAGACCGGAATCAAGCATCCAAGGACCGGTTTCTGGCTATCAGCCTTCATCAGCCTGGATAGCTTGACTCCAGTGGTGTGGAGAGCCTGGGACTCACGTCTGAGCATACCCAGCCCACTCGGGTGAGAATTGCAAAAAACACAGTTGATGGACAGAATGTAGAACAATGTCATACATTCACCCCAGTACAAGGATCTGGGCCTAAATCCATCGTTTTTTTGCACTCCACACCACCCTGGGTTAGACACTGGCTATATGCAAATCAGCTCTGACCCTGTGCCTCGTGGGAACAGTCCAGTCCGAACTACCAAGCCATGTCTTTCCCAGACCGGAATCAAGCATCCAAGGACCGGTTTCTGGCTATCAGCCTTCATCAGCCTGGATAGCTTGACTCCAGTGGTGTGGAGAGCCTGGGACTCACGTCTGAGCATACCCAGCCCACTCGGGGTGAAAATTGCAAAAAACACAGTTGGTGGACAGAATGTAGAACAATGTCATACATTCACCCTAGAACAAGGAACTGGGCCTAAATCCATCGTTTTTTTGCACTCCACACCACCCTGGGTTAGACTCTGGCTATATGCAAATAAGCTCTGACCCTGTGCCTCATGGGAACAGTCCAGTCCGAACTACCAAGCCATGTCTTTCCCAGACCGAAATCAAGCATCCAAGGACCGGTTTCTGGCTATCAGCCTTCATCAGCGTGGATAGCTTGACTCCAGTGGTGTGGAGAGCCTGGGACTCACGTCTGAGCATACCCAGCCCACTCGGGGTGAAAATTGCAAAAAACACAGTTGATGGACAGAATGTAGAACAATGTCATACATTCACCCCAGTACAAGCATCTGGGCCTAAATCCATCGTTTTTTTGCACTCCACACCACCTTGGGTTAGACACTGGCTATATGCAAATCAGCTCTGACCCTGTGCCTCATGGGAACAGTCCAGTCCAAACTACCAAGCCATGTCTTTCCCAGACCGGAATCAAGCATCCAAGGACCGGTTTCTGGCTATCAGCCTTCATCAGCCTGGATAGCTTGACTCCAGTGGTGTGGAGAGCCTGGGACTCACGTCTGAGCATACCCAGCCCACTCGGGGTGAAAATTGCAAAAAACACAGTTGATGGACAGAATGTAGAACAATGTCATACATTCACCCCAGTACAAGGATCAGGGCCTAAATCCATCGTTTTTTTGCACTCCACACCACCCTGGGTTAGACACTGGCTATATGCAAATCAGCTCTGACCCTGTGCCTCATGGGAACAGACACTGGCTGATAGCCAGAAACCGGTGCTTGGATGCTTGATTCCGGTCTGGGAAAGATATGGCTTGGTAGTTTCGTCATGGACTGTTCCCATGAGGCACAGGGTCAGAGCTGATTTGCATATAGCCAGTGTCTAACCCAGGGTGGTGTGGAGTGCAAAAAAATGATGGATTTAGGCCCAGATCCTTGTACTGGGGTGAATGTATGACATTGTTCTACATTCTGTCCATCAACTGTGTTTTTTGCAACATTTACATTCCAGTCGCATTACCATCTCCCAGAATCAACCCTGACTGCTCGTTATTCGTGCCTTGGAGGAATGAGTTTACAAAAGAGTAACTCCCATCATCCAAATGAACAAAATAGTCTTAAAATACAAACCAACAACAGTAAAAGTACCAACCATGGATACTTCTCAGTGACCACCTGCTGTGACTGTAGTACAGAATATTGAGCATAGGAATATTGTGTTATCGGAACATCATGCACAGATTATTGAGGGAAAACATATCGAAAGTCAAGGGCATACAGAGAAAGTATAGATTTACTATTATTACTTCGATATTTATGCACCTATGTGGTCATAGGTATAGACAATCTCTACGTAATTACCGTTCAATATTTCAGACATCCTTTTGCTTTTGTCCTCCTAAGTGGGAAGGGTATGCCCAGACGTGGTTGCCGTGCTCACTGCACCACTGGAACCAAGCTAGCCTGGCTGATGAGGGATGATACCTGGAAACCGGTCCCAGGATGCTTGTTCCTGGTCCAGAGAGGACCTGGCTTGGCAGTTCGGGCTAGACCGTTCCCATGAGGAACAGGGTCAAGACTGTCCTGCATATGGCTGGGTCCAAACTGGGGTGGCGTTGTGAGTAAAAGAACAATAGATTAAACCCAGATCCCTGTGACTGGGGGTGAATGTTTACATTTTTCAGCATTCCATGGCCAGGATATTTCATGACACTGAGATTCCCATCTTGATTTTCCTGGACCCACATCACCTGTTGCACCAGAAACGATCTCACAATTTACTTCTGTCTTTCTTCTATGAAATGAGACTATAGGTGAGCAGTGGTGTAGAAATAGCACAATATATGTATGTAGCAAGTGCTATAAAAAAAATCCTTGATAGAACCCTTAGGAAGGTGTGAAATTCACTGAGATGGGCAGACAGCATCACTAGAGTTAATAACTAATCTTGGCTTTACCACATAACCAAAATATGCTGGAAATAAACACTGAATTAAAAATGTGGGCATGGTCCACAATTCATTGACCTTTCTCTGGAAATATACTCTTATGTACTTTTCATCAGAATCACTGGCATCCCAGTTGTCATATAGTAGGCTAGTTGGAAACTGTAGAGCCAGGAACCATGCTTTATAATACTGGCCTCTCCAAATGTCAAAATGTTGTGCACTTAACTTTTGAACTGATTCCCCAGCCCCTATTTTTGCCCAGGATTCGGAGTATTTAGACTAAATCTACTAGCTGCTAGTAAGTTTGTGGTTAAAATTAAGTCTGGGCAGTGAACTTTGCTCCGATGTGGAGTTTGCAGAGATTTCGACACTGCGCGTTACGCGGTGCTCGCTCGCGTATGTCAACGTCAAGTTGGTGAGCGCAAGCAAAGAAAATCCACCTCCCAGAGAGATTTTTCTTCACTCGCGATCGTCAACATCAAGTTGGCAAACGCGAGCGTGTAAAACCAACCACTAGGCAAGATTTCTCAACGCAGGCAGTCAGATTTCTTATTGCGAGTGGTCTGAATGCTCGCGACTGCTCGCGCTGAGAAACCATCCGTTCGCGTTGATAAAGCTGTGGCTCGAGTAAAAATCTACTCAAGTGGCAGAAAAGAAGCAGCACCTGCTTGCGCTGTGCAAAGTGCTGTTCGCGGTGATTGCCCAGTACAGGCAAGCACCTGGCACTGAAAATCAGCGCAGTGGAGTTTTTTTTGCACTTAACTCCGCGAACTCTCACAGGCTTAGTTAAAATAAAAACACAAACAAAATGGGAATAACTCAGAGGTGGTGAGTAGAGAACACCCCTTCTCATTGTCTATGTATCACGCCTTTGGAACAGGAAGGAAGTACTGCATTACAATCTCTGGTCTCCAACTATAAGAAATTGTTTGATTTTGGAAAATCAAAACCTCCCTGTCATCAGTCCCCTTATCTGCAAATATATTTACACCTTGAAGAAGGCTTCATGGAACAAATAAGAACAAAGGGAATAGTTCCAGCAAATGATCCAATCATTATTTTCATTCAAACGCTTTTTGTGTTGTTTAACTGCAGACCTTCACAATCCCTATTAGTAGTTCTAAAAGTGATCATATTCCTGAAGCATTATTTTGCCTCCTGTGCTGCAGCCCCTTCCTTCCGGTCACACACACAGGTACTTCTTTCACAGCTTATAGATGGCTGAAATTGTGAGATGTGGAGGCCCTGCCAGGCTACTCAAAGTGACTTGCAGGCAGCTGGCCCTGAGCAGCAAAATGGGGGGTATTTGGCATCCCACAACAGCGGAGTTTTGGTAATGGAGCAGATGAACAGATGACAAAGGTGACAACGTTGGAAAGTTGCCCACCCTATTTGGAGCTGATATGTTTAATACTAATATTTTAGCTGAGAAGCAATTCTGACATTAACACTAGGCTGTGTGCTATATCAAGGTAAGAAATAGTCCTTCAGTGCTTTATTCATAACTATGCGCCTTGAGGCTGAATAGGAACTATTCTTTAAATCAATCCTTGAGAATGCTACATGTGACAGTCTCCTAGTCAATGTCTCTGTCCTGTTCCAATGTAGAAATGGTCCGCTGATTTCTTTTTCCTATCTCAATGGTCCGCTGATTTCTTTTTCCTATCTACCGCATAAACATTGACTCGAAAAATCGCTGAGTTAGTGCATGAGATGCAAACGGCAGAGTCCCGAAACGGAGTGTAGTAAATGCCTCTTTGTATTTCCAATCTCTGCTTTCACAAGCACACACACTTACTTGGAGAGTTTTCGAGTTAATGGCTGTGCTGCACATGGTAAAAACAGATGCACAGACCCCTGCTGAATCGGCGCAGGAGGTGGTGTAAATGTACTGCGCAGCCTACATATGGCATTTGCCTCCTATACCATCTGGTCTTTTCCTGCACCATCTACTATGCCTTACAGTGACGTCAAGTAGATCAATTACATGAAACCCATTTTACCCATACCCCTTTAGGAGCTGAATAGGGTTCAAAAGAAGGTGAAAAATGTGGGACGACCACCATGTAAATTTGCTACAATATCTTTTTCTTCAATATGCAGTATTCAAATAGATGTAGCTATAGCCTTTTTTTCTCCACTTTGTTTTTTCTTTTAAAGCTTGTAAGTCTTGCTGCCCTTGAAAGGCATCCATCTCTCAAAGCTGGTTATTAACCATCACGTGTATCAATATGTTCGAGGTACTTTATTCCGATGTTACTGAGCACCCACAATTTAGATTGTGGTCAATATTATTTTTCGAAAATATTTAAAAAACGAAAATATAAAACAGATGCAATCTACCAGCTGCAACGTACAATAGGAAAAACACTTTCCAACATTGCTCATCAATTTCTCTTAAAGCAAGGTATTTCTAGTTTGAAACAGTATATTCACATATCAAAACAGTCTACACAGTTCCTGGTGTGTTTCTGTTGTTGATAGTGCTGAGTCTGGTGGCTTAGTGGACAAACGTGTCTAATTTAGGGGGCTATGTTTGACCTCATGGTCACTGGTCAAATAATCCTGGCGGGTTCAATTAGCCTTTCATCCTTCTGAGGTCCATAAAATCAGTACCATTGAATTAAGTGATAATAAACATCTTTTATTCAGCGCCAAGATGCCCCAGAGTGAACGTGCGCTTTACAAATGCACATGCTATGCTATGATATGTAATGTTAATCAACAACAACTGAACTCTTGTCTCTGTTCTGCAATAAGTTAACATAAAAAACAAAAATACATAATAAGCTGAGGTGGTAGAATCATGCTGATTTGAAGAGATGTTTGCCACGAACTAACAAGTGGACTCCTTTTAGAGCCCTGGGACTTAATTGTGATGCCTGCTTTCATGATTGCACTGGATGTGCAGTAGTGAGTTGTACATTTTGTATGACGGAACCACAGCAGTAACTGGACTACTGTTATTGTAGTGAATAGTGAAAATGTGCAACTAAAATGGACCTTGTCAGTCTAGTTGTAGTGCAGAACAGGAAAACACTTAGATCTAGTTATAGGTTGATGTAGGAGACCTTCAAGGACAAACATACCTCCTTTTACTACAAAAAATGGACAGGAAAATAGTAACAAAAGTGACAGCTGCCAAGGACAGTGCCAGAAATGATTAAATGAACACAGTAGTAATGAATCACATATCATAGGATCACCTACAGCAATTTCGGATGTATAAGACATCATCACTGATCCTCATGTTATCTATGCTGCCTTGTGTAAAGATTTGCCATACAGATGGAACTAAAGTAAACCATTAGCTACAAATAGAATTATAAATAGGTAACGGTGAATAACAGATATCTTTTTCACTGAAAGGTTTAGGAGATACATCAAATTGACTTCGCTGGAGTGATGGGAAAGTTCAGCCCCATATACATTTGGCGAAAAGGGGTAATCAGGTGCACGTTTGAGCTAAGGTCTTAAAAAGTGTCTAGGAAGGTCTTAGGTTTTATCGTCTGGTCAATTTAGCATAGCCTATCATTTTATGACATGTGTGTAGATTCTTTCCTCAACTCTACCTTCGATCTGTCTTCACTTTCCAAGGCTACCGCTTCTGAGTATATTTACAGGCATGCATTTAGATTGGCAATTTATTTGGAGGAGGCAGGGTTGGAAACTGAAACGCTAAATTTACATATCATAATCTCAGTAAGAAGCCCAAAAAGCAACCGCCATGTTACACAGATTGCATATCCCACAATAGGGATACCACTCAGGTTACACAGGTCTTGCAGGTTTGGACAACAGACATATTCATACGTTATGCCAATTTTAATGATTTGGACTGGGACGGCTGTAAGGATGATAATGTTGTAAAACATTAACAATACTTCTGCATGAGTCATAAAACAACAGACATAGCAGGAAATACCATCGGAGACAAAGGAAATAACATTAGCAGTTTGGGTGCCCAGCTCAACGTGACATGTTACTTAAGGGAAACTACCTTTACAACGAAACTATTACAACGCAATACTATTACAACGCAACTATTACAACGCAAATACTATTACAACGCATGTTTTTACAACGCATGCTTTTACAACGCAAATGCTGTTACAACGCATGCTTTTACATCGTAAATATATTTAAAAAAAATTATATTAATTGATGTATTTTTAGTTATATTAGAAAATGTAAATGTTTTAACTATATGTAGTGACTATTTTTTATTTAATTCTAATTAATTAATTAATTTAAATTAATGTTGGTTAAATGTTTAAATTTTTTTTTTATTTATAAGAATTAATACTCAGGTATCTTTTAAAAAATGTAAATGTTTTAACTATATATTTTATTTAATTTTAAATAATTAATTAATTTTTATTAATGTTGGATACATGTTAGAAAAATGATTATTATTACTAGAATTAATACTCAGGTATCTTTTAAGTGAAAGAAAATGTTTTAACTATATGTAGTGACTATTTTTAATTTAATTTTAATTAATTAATTAATTTAAAATATTGTTGGTTAATGATAGAAAAATGATTTTAATAACAAGAATTAATACTCAGGTATCTTTTAAAAAAATGTAAATGTTTTAAATATATGTAGTGACTATTTTTTAATTAATTTTTATGAATTATTTAATTTAAATTAATGTTGGATAAATGATAGAAAAGTGATTTTAATTACAATAATTAATAATCAGGTATCTTTTTAAAAAATGTTAATGTTAATTTTTTTTATCTATTATATAAGAACTATTTTTATTTAATTAATTTATTTATATTAATATTGAATAAATGTTGAAAAAATGAATTTAATTAAGAGAATGAATACTAAGGTATCTTTGATGAAATATATTTTAAATAACAGTATTTAATAATGATAGATTAATTAATTTAATTAGAATAATTAATACTCAGGTACCTTTTTGAAAATTAAAAAATATTTAAATATTAAGTATTAATTAATATTTAAATATTAAGTATTAATTCATTTTGTATAATTAAAATATTTAAATTTATTTTACAAATATATTTTAAAAAAGAAAATTTATATTTAATTTAAAAAAAAAATTAAAATATAATAATGATTAATTAAATGAAGGAAAATAATATTTATAAAAATTATATTTATATATAAATATTTTATTAAAAATATTTAACATTTTTTAAAAATGATATAAAGATAATAAGAAACCTTTTTGGAAATTTTCCCACGGTTTTTCATTCATTCCAATGGAAGGTTTAGTCCTTCGTTTATTACAGTGACCACTCTATAGAAACCCACGTAATGGAATAGTAAGGTCGAAAAAGAGCAGAAGGAGGAGAGAGAAGATGGAAAATAGACCAGCATACAGGTAAGTGAATAAAAACATAATTAATGGTAGTCAATACATTATTTTTAAAGTAAATATAATGATGTAAAAAAGTATAAAGACAATGACGTTTTTTTTTTATTTTATTTCATTGATTTAAAAAAATAATTAAAAAAATATACATTTTTATTAACATTCTCCATATTTTTAAACAATTTAAAGATAAGAAATAACATTTATAATAAATTAATATATTTAATAAATAAATGTTTATTAAATAGTCCTTTGCTTATCTTGGTAGATTTTGATCACGTCGTTACGTTGACGTCGACGTTAGCGGCCATCTTGGATAGCATCGATTGCTGGAAGCAGCTGGAAGCTGATCTGCGCTCAGGTAGGAAACTTATAAAACTTTATTTACAATAAAAAAAAATATATGTATATATATATTGTAATGAAAGGAGAAGGAGAGGTTGCGGTAGTTGTAAAAAGATGTTTAGAGTTTGTTTACAGCATGTCGCCGAACTTATTACTTGTAAATGTCTACGTCGGGTTAGGTAACGAATAATGTAATGGCTATTGTTTGAAAAATTATTAAGTGTTTCATTATTTGAAACCATTTTGAACGTTTTATGTTATGCGTTGAGATAGAACTGTTTTACGATGGAAGATTTGAAGGTGTTGAAATAGGATAGTTTGGTAGTTTTTCAAAAATGATTGCTTCTCATTAGGTAGTTGAAAAATTAAACTGTTTCCTTGAATTGCAAGAGAAAAAAATAAGGGCGATGTATTTCGTTTTAATTGTTCTACTTTTCGTTTTGGAGATTTGATTTGTTGCATTGGTTAATTATTTATTGGTTCTGGAATTCAGACACATTTATTTGCGTGTTGTTTTATTGGAAAAATTGGAATGAGATATGATATGGTTTAGTTAGTGAGAAAAAAAATAGTTAGGATGTGATGTTTGATAACTGAAAAAATTAATTTTCAGGTTGGGGACGTCAAATTTTGCAACATGGAATTTTTGTAAAAAAGAAAAATGTTAAAGATTCGTGCAACGAAGACGGATTTGATTTAAAGAACGAATATTTTCTGTTTGAAAAAGTACAGAAAATATTTAAAAATGTTAAGCTAATAAGTTAGGAAAATAGTGGTATTTTATGGCATTAAAAAATATTTTTGTTTGTAAAGTAGAATGCATTAAACAGGAAATGCATTACTTTATCCATTATCAATAAGATTAGGATTAAATAACGATCTGATATTTAGTAATTGATAAATATTCAGATTAGTTTTGATAATTTTAAAGTAATAACTTTAGGAGATTAGCAACATCCTCTTTTTTTCACAATTTTTAAAAGGATGTCAAATACTGTACAAAAAACTTGCATTAAAAAACCAGTTTAATATAAATAATATATTGTCATAAAAAGCATCACTTTGGAAAAAATAAGTGGTGAGAAAGGAAAGATTAAATTTAAAAGATCGTTCAAAATGTTTTAAAAAAAATAATATTCCATTTTAAATGCAATGGATATCATAATCTTATTTGGAAATAAAAGAAGGTGAAGAGTGACTTATCTTTGGATTGTAAGGGTTTTTTGAAAAGGAAAAATTTACTAATGGATTTGTCTTTATTAAAAAATGGTGGAATAGAAAAAAAGAAGACTTTTTAAGGTAAGGGAACCCGACGAATTTAAAAAAAAAAAAAAAAAAAAAAATGCCAATCAAATTAAATGTGTAAAAAATAATTGAAGGTAAAAGCAGGAAAGTAATTTTGTGAGAATTGATTAAAAATGTAATATGTTAGCAACATTTTCAAGGTAGTCTAATGCCACACTCAACGAAAATTGTTGAAGTACTACCAATAGTCTCTCAGACATTTCCTTAGCTTGCTTAGAAGGTCGTGGATTTAGGCTACCTGTTAATGCTTGTGCAAGTCTCATTTCTTGAAAACTTTGCTCCTTCTTCAAAGTTTTCAAAAAAGAGTAGAAATTTGGATGATGTTTCCCAATTGTATGACTGAAGGAGTTGTGCCATCCCTCTATGGCATTGTTTGTTTTTGCACCTCCTTCTAAGCAGGTTGAGTAGCAGTTCCACCACTCCACATGGAAACGTGGCTTCCTCCTGCGACCTGATCTGCTTAGATGCCCAATCCATGTGTCCTCAAAGTAATTTAACAAGGGTGCCAATTTTTCTTCATTTTCGACATAATATTCTGATTCAGAAATTGCAGTGTAGTACTCGTCTACACTTTCAGGAGGTACAAAACAAAGTGCTGTTAATTTTTTTAATTCAAATTGTAGTTTACTATCTGAGCAGTAATCTGTAACCAGGGATGTTTTTTGTAATTTACGCCAATATGCCTGGGAAAAATGAAAAAAAATCCCTGAATTTGGGTATCCACGTACAATTTGTTGATCACATTGATCATAGTCAATTCGAAATCGATAATGATTTTCCGAGGACTTTTTCCGGATGTTTTCTCTTTAATCACTGACAAAAATTCAGTGTAGGTTGCAGATTGCTTATCTGGTAGTAAACTATACACTAAGGGAACTACATTTTTGTTTATTTGTGCATGAATGCTGTAAATTTGGGTGAATGGATGGGGCGTACATTTAAACGTCCCATCCATCATCCAAATTTCAGTATTCTGTAACTTAAAAAGGTTGCGGGGAGTGCTAAATATTAGAATACGTTTAAGAGGGTTTTGGTTGTCATAGAGTAAGAAAGGTTCATTAGAGAAAGATAGAGTAAGGTCATGAGGAATATTTATGTCTGCAAAAGTTTGAGGGGTAACTGTGTGAGTGTTACTTGCCTGCTTTTTACGTTGGATAATTCTACGCAAATTGGGTATATTAGGAATATTACAAGCAATATGACCAGGGACATGCTGTGCAACCTCTCTTAAAATTGAACCAGGAGTTTCATTGGAGGTGGATGCAATATCTTTCATTTCATTTATGGTTTCACGTATTTCTATCTCCATTGCAGAGGCAGAGTGGTTATGTTCAGTTGTTTTTTTTATGTTGTCACCAACAGTAACCGCTCTGCCGCTGCAACGGGAAGAATAATATTGCACACACCTCCAATGTCTCCTTGGTTCACTTATCCTTTCATTACAATATATATATCCACAATGTTGGAGAAGTCTGTTTCCTTTCCTGGATTTAATGTAAGATGCTGTGGCCTGGCTTGACATTATCTGTAGAAAAAATGAAAATAGAAAAAAGAATTACTATGTTTTTCTATGTTTTTGTTTTATCTTTTAGAAATGTACAACTTTTTTTCATATTCATAAAAGTTCATGGAGTTAGAATAGTAAATGGCACCCCTACAGTATCCAGCACATTCCCTACTGATGCACTTTCATGGAGTTAGACTAGTAAGTGGCACACCTACGCTATCCAGCACTTACCCTACTGATGCACTTTCATGGAGTTAGAATAGTAAGTGACACCCCTACACTATCCAGCACTTATCCTGCTGATGCACTTTCATGGAGTTAGAATAGTAAGTGGCACACTTACACTATCCAGCACTTACTCTACTGATGCACTTTCATGGAGTTAGAATATTAAGTGGCATACCTACAGTATAAAGCACTTACCCTACTGTTGCACTTTCATGGAGTTAGGCTAGTAAGTGGCACACCTATGCTATCCAGCACTTACCCTACTGATGCACTTTCATGGAGTTAGAATAGTAAGTGACACCCCTACACTATCCAGCACTTATCCTACTGATGCACTTTCATGGAGTTAGAATAGTAAGTGGCACACTTACACTATCCAGCACTTACCCTACTGATGCACTTTCATGGAGTTAGAATAGTAAGTAGCATACCTACAGTTTAAAGCACTTACCCTACTGTTGAAATTTCATGGAGTTAGACTAGTAAGTGGCACCTCTACACTATCCAGCACTTAACCTACTGATGCACTTTCCTGGAGTTAGAATAGTAAGTGGCACCCTTACACTATCCAGCACTTAACCTACTGATGCACTTTAATGGAATTAGAATAGTAAGTTGCACCCCTACACTATCCAGGACTTACCATACTGATGCACTTTTATGGAGTTAGAATAGTAAGTGACACCCCTACACTATCCAGCACTTACCCTACTGATGCACTTTCAAGGAGTTAGAATAGTAAGTGGCACCCCTACACTATCCAGCACTTACCCTACTGATGCACTTTCATAGAGTTAGAATAGTAAATAGCACCCCTACATTATCCAGCACTTACCCTACTGATGCACTTTCATGGAGGTAGAATAGTAAGTGGCACCCCTACACTATCCAGCACTTACCTTACTGATGCACTTTCATGGAGTTAGAATAGTAAGTGGCACCTCTACACTATCCAGCACTTACCCTACTGATGCACTTTCATGGAGTTAGAATAGTAAGTGGCACCTCTACACTATCCAGCACTTAACCTACTGATGCACATTCATGGAGTTAGAATAGTAAGTGGCACACCTACACTATCCAGCACTTACCCTACTGATGCCCTTTCATGGTGTTAGAATAGTAAGTGACACCCCTACACTATCCAGCACTTACCCTACTGATGCACTTTCATGGAGTTACAATAGTAAGTAGCACCCCTACACTATCCAGCACTTACCATACTGGTGTATTTTTATGGTGTTATAATAGTAAGTTGCACCCCTACACTATCCAGCACTTACCCTACTAATGCACTTTCATGGAGTTAGAATTGTAAGTGGCACCCCTACTTTATCCAGCACTTACCCTACTGATGCACTTTCATGGAGTTAGAATAGTAAGTAGCACCCCTACACTATCCAGCACTTACCCTTCTGATGCACTTTCATAGAGGTAGAATAGTAAGTGGCACCCCTACACTATCCAGCAGTTATCCTACTAATGCACTTTCATGGAGTTAGAATAGTAAGTGGCACTTCTACACTATCCAGCACTTACCCTACGGATGCACCTTCATGGAGTTAGAATAGTAAGTGGCACCCCTACACTATCCAGCACTTACCCTACTGATGCACTTTCATGTTGTTAGAATAGTAAGTGGCACACCTACACTATCCAGCACTTATCCTACTGATGCACTTTCATGGATTTACAATAGTAAGTGGCATCCCTACACCATCTAGCACTTACCCTACTGATGCACTTTCATGGAATTAGAATAGTAAGTAGCACCCCTAAACTATCCAGCACTTACCCTACTGATGCACTTTCATGGTGTTACAATTGAAAGTGACTCATTTATATTATCCAGCACTTACTCTACTGAGGCTATTTGTTTGTTTTTTATAAAGTTGATGAATCTACTTTTGGTACTTATTGTATGATTTAGATGTGTTTATTTTTAAAAATTACCTTTGGTTTTTGGAGTTTGCTTCTTGCTTTTCTTCCTGGTCTTCTAACTTCTATTTGATTGAGTTTCTTGTTGATTGCTTTTTCAACTTTTGCTTTTCAAGCTGAGCTCTAAAAAAAACAATTGGAGAATGCTGTAAATGTATTCTAAATGTTTCATGTCATTTGCTTTTTAGAAGTTTTTGAAGGTGTGCCAATTTTCAAAATGATTGATTATCATTTTAATTTAAAAAATGTATTTTCACTGTTTAAAATTTTTAAAAACGCTTCATGTTTTTGAAATTAGAGTACTCATTGACACACCTACACTATCCAACAATTACTCTATTGTTGCACTTTCATGGAGTTAGAATAGTAAGTGGCATCCCTACAGTATAAAGCACTTACCCTACTGTTGCACTTTCATGGAGTTAGAATAGTAAGTGGCACACCTACGCTATCCAGCACTTACCCTACTGATGCACTTTCTTGGAGTTAGAATAGTAAGTGGCACCCCTACACTATCCAGCACTTACCATACTGATGTATTTTTATGGTGTTATAATAGTAAGTTGCACCCCTACACTATCCAGCACTTACCCTGCTAATGCACTTTCATGTTGTTAGAATAGTAAGTGGCACACCTACACTATCCAGCACTTATCCTACTGATGCACTTTCATGGATTTACAATAGTAAGTGGCACCCCTACACCATCTAGCACTTACCCTACTGATGCACTTTCATGGAATTAGAATAGTAAGTAGCACCCCTAAACTATCCAGCACTTACCCTACTGATGCACTTTCATGGTGTTACAATTGAAAGTGACTCATTTATATTATCCAGCACTTACTCTACTGAGGCTATTTGTTTGTTTTTTATAAAGTTGATAAATCTACTTTTGGTACTTATTGTATGATTTAGATGTGTTTATTTTAAAAAATTACCTTTGGTTTTTGGAGTTTGCTTCTTGCTTTTCTTCCTGGTCTTCTAACTTCTATTTGATTGAGTTTCTTGTTGATTGCTTTTTCAACTTTTGCTTTTCAAGCTGAGCTCTAAAAAAAACAATTGGAGAATGTTGTAAATGTATTCTAAATGTTTCATGTCATTTGCATTTTAGAAGTTTTTGAAGGTGTGCCAATTTTCAAAATGATTGATTATCATTTTAATTTAAAAAATGTATTTTCACTGTTTAAAATTTTTAAAAACGCTTCATGTTTTTGAAATTAGAGTACTCATTGACACACCTACACTATCCAACAATTACTCTATTGTTGCACTTTCATGGAGTTAGAATAGTAAGTGGCATCCCTACAGTATAAAGCACTTACCCTACTGTTGCACTTTCATGGAGTTAGAATAGTAAGTGGCACACCTACGCTATCCAGCACTTACCCTACTGATGCACTTTCATGGAGTTAGAATAGTAAGTGGCACCCCTACACTATCCAGCACTTACCCTACTGTTGCACTTTCATGGAGTTAGACTAGTAAGTGGCACCCCTACACTATCCAGCACTTATTCTACTGATGCTCTTTCATGGAGTTAGAATAGTAAGTGGCACCCCTACACCATCCAGCACTTACCCTACTGATGCACTTTCATGGAGGTAGAATAGTAAGTGGCACCCCTACACTATCCAGCACTTACCTTACTGATGCACTTTCATGGAGTTAGAATAGTAAGTGGCACCTCTACACTATCCAGCACTTACCCTACTGATGCACTTTAATGGAGTTAGAATAGTAAGTGGCACCTCTACACTATCCAGCACTTAACCTACTGATGCACTTCCATTGAGTTAGAATAGTAAGTGGCACCCCTACACTATCCAGCACTTACCCTACTGATGCACTTTCATGGTGTTAGAAATGAAAGTGACTCATTTATATTATCCAGCACTTACTCTACTGAGGCTATTTGTTTGTTTTTTATAAAGTTAATAAATCTACTTTTGGTACTTATTGTGTGGTTTAGATGTGTTTATTTTTAAAAATTACCTTTGGTTTTTGGAGTTTGCTTCTTGCTTTTCTTCCTGGTACTCTAACTTCTATTTGATTGGGTTTCTTGTTGATTGCTTTTTCAACTTTTGCTTTTCAAGCTCAGCTCTAAAAAAAACAATTGGAGAATGTTGTGAATGTATTCTAAATGTTTCATGTAATTTGCTTTTTAGATGTTTTTAAAGGTGTGCCAATTTTCAAAATGATTGTTTTTCAATTTAATTTAAAAAATGTATTTTCACTGTTTAAAACTTTTAAAACTGCTTCATTTTTCTGAAATTAGAGTGCTCATTGACACACCTACACTATCCAACAATTACCCTACTGCTGCACTTTCATGGAGGTAGAATAGTAAGTGGCACCCCTACACTCTCCAGCACTTACCCTACTGATGCACTTTCATGGAGTTAGAATAGTAAGTGGCACCTCTACACTATCCAGCACTTACCCTACTGATGCACTTTCAAGGAGTTAGAATAGTAAGTGGCACCCCTACACTATCCAGCACTTACCCTACTGATGCACTTTCATAGAGTTAGAATAGTAAATGGCACCCCTACACTATCCAGCACTTACCCTACTGATGCACTTTCATGGAGTTAGAATAGTAAGTAGCACCCCTACACTATCCAGCACTTACTCTACTGATGCACTTTCATGGAGTTAGAATAGTAAGTGGTACCCCTACTTTATCCAGCACTTACCCTACTGATGCACTTTCATGGAGTTAGAATAGTAAGTGGCACCCCTACACTATCCAGCACTTACCCTACTGATGCACTTTCATGGAGTTAGAATAGTAAGTGACACCCCTACACTATCCTGCACTTACCTTACTGATGCACTTTCATGGAGTTAGAATAGTAAGTGACACCCCTACACTATCCAGCACTTACCCTTCTGATGCACTTTCATGGAGTTAGAATAGTAAGTGGCACCTCTACACTATCCAGCACTTACCCTACTGATGCACTTTCAAGGAGTTAGAATAGTAAGTGGCACCCCTACACTATCCAGCACTTACTGTACTGATGCACTTTCATGGAGTTAGAATAGTAAGTGACACCCCTACACTATCCAGCACTTACCCTACTGATGCACTTTCATGGAGTTAAAATAGTAAGTAGAACCCCTACACTATCCAGCACTTACTTTACTGATGCAATTTCATGGAGTTAGAATAGTAAGTAGCACCCCTACACTATCCAGCACTTACTCTACTGATGCACTTTCATGGTGATATAATAGTAAATTAAACCTAAAATCTATCCAGTAATTACTCTACTGATGTATATTTAAAGAGTTTGAAAAGTAATAGTAAATAGCATATTTATACTATCCAGTACTTACCTTACTAATAATTCTATTATTTTTGATGATTTTCTTTCGGTTTCTTTGTCGAGTGATATTCTCACTTTTTTGCTCGATTGGATGGCTTCAAAAGATACATTTGAGTATCTAAAATGTATATAAAAATAATTTAGAAAATTTAAAACCTATTAATTGTGATCTAATGATAACTGACAAGTGCAAAATCGACTCTGGCTTTCTGTAAAATTTACCTTCTTTAAATGTGTTTGTTTCTATTTCGAAAATGAATGGATTTCTTCTTAAACCAAGTTGGTTTTTCTGTCTGTAAAAAATTAAATATAGCTATGGATTATAATTTAGGAAGGTGTGTAAAATATTTACTCATGTGTTTTGGTAAATAGGTAAAAAATTACCTTATTTTAACTCGTGCTGAGTTATGTTGATCTGTAGAAAAGTAGCTTTTTTTTACAAAAAGCTTGTTTATTGGTCTCACTTGTTCGGAGAACTGTTTCAGAAAGAAATAAATATTTGTCGTTTCTTAAATTAATTTATAGTATTTTTCTAAAAAGAATACTATCTGTTGAAAAAATTTTAACGACTTTAAAACAATTACATTTATATTTTACTTTGATTATTTAGAGATATTTTTAAATATATGCAGGTATTTTATTAGTTAAATGTTAATGTACTATTATTAATTGTGTTTAGAAAATAAAAATATATAATTTATTGCTGCTTAAATGTTCTACATAAACACTTGTTTAAATCGTTTTTATTACTTGATTATTTTTGAATAAACGCTTTAAAGTTGGCTACAGCTGATATCTCGTTGAAGAGGTCAGAGAGTCACCTTTTGATGTCTGCTTACTCTGAGAGTTGATAATCAATTGAATTTAAAATGGTGTCTTGCTCCTATTTATATCTTTTAGTCAGTAGCATCATTATTTTTTTACTTTACACCGTTAAATTTCTAATTTTATTTTAAGACATATGATGTGGAAACGTATAATTTAAAATGTTTAGTTTTGAAGTGGTGTTTTGATACTTTCGTTCCGTTTTGGCATCCATTTTGAGAATACTGTTTATGTTTAATGTCATGGAAATGGTTGATTGACTTCTTTTTAAACATTAGTACTTAAAATGGCGGTTCTCTAAATGCAATATTTTTCGGTTAATATAAAATGTTTGTTTTTCATATCGTTTCTATGTTTTTAAGAAAAGATAATTTTTCTCTTTGTGAAATTTGTGAATTTTTATAACTGCGAGTACTAAATTTGTTACCCGAGTAGTAATTTTGTTACTTGAGTATTTATTTTATAAATTCATTAAATTTCTGAGCATTTCCATGCAGATTTCATCACATTTTAATACACTACCCCACCCAAAAACCCCTACTTTCTCTGCATCCCGTGGCAGGATTTATTACTCTTAAAAAAATATATTTATTTTATAAATTAATAAAATAAATAATGTTTCGTAAAGGTATATATTTTACAGAAAATCACGGTATTTGCGTGCAGTTTTTCACCACATTTTAAAACACTTCCCCACCCAAAACCCCTAATTTCCCTGCATCCCGTGCCAGATTTTATATTTCTTAAAAAAAAAATTATATAAATGCGTTGTAAAAGTATGCGTTGTAAAGTAATTCGTTGTAACAGTACTTTTCTATTACTGACTCTATATTGCGTTGTAATAGTATTTGTTGTAAAATATTGCGTTGTAGTATCCTATGGGTTGTAAAAAATGCGTTGTAAAAGCATGCGTTGTAATAGTATGCGTTGTAACGTCATACATCCGTTACTTAAGTATCCACATAAAATATGTATAGGAAAAGCAATAATTTGACAGTAAACCTCCACTTGTCATTTTCTGAAAATACACACCTCTTCAAATTGCAATTCATTTTGGACCCATACACTTGATCACCTCAAACAAAAGCTGACATTTCTTTAAATGCGCTTGCCGCCTACATGCGAGTTTTTCCACTGGTAAATCCACATCTCTGCCCTTAAATGTTAGCTTATCACTTTCATCAATATGAACTACTATTTGACATGAGCAGACTCTGCTTCACATGACATGGATGCCAAGGTTACGCTAGTGGTAACCACCAAATGTCAGGGAATTCCACTCTAATCCAAGACACCCACCAGAAGCCATGGGCGACTGTCACATGGTAGGGTAGCATGATGCCAACAATATTATACCACATTGTGCTGTTTTGTCTGGCTGAGAAGGACTTAATTACTACTTAGCAGTGGTAAAGTGTGCGGAGTTCTAAGGCCAGCAAAAACGAATCAAGAAAAACAGGACGGTTGAAGGCAAAAGTTTAAGGGAGAACCCATGCAAAGGATACAAGGTCTTACAAAGTGAACTTCGAAAATAGTTTTTGTCAGTTCAGCCACTGGACTAAATCTGTTGCCTCTGTCTCTCTACCTTTCATTATTAGGAGAATACCATCTATAACACTTTTTAAGATCTAAATCCTACCAAGATACAGGTTTTCTGGTGAATATTCATGTTCCTCAAGCCTATGGACATATAAGCAGACCAAATTAGGGACAAAAGTACTCCAATTTGATGATTTGCGGGTCTGCTATGATAAGTACCATGATTCAAAGTATTTCCTGGTAAGTGCAATTCTTGTTAATGAGATGACAAACACTATGGGGGGCAGGTAATCCCAGTCTTCTCCTTTGATGAGATCTTCGACTATTCTCAAGGTTTTATCTTGTGATATGCTAGTATATAGCAATTCTGTATCTAGAGAAATAGGTGCATTGGATTCCATATCAAATGAAAGAGTGTCTAGCAGGTTCAATAATTATTTAGTGTCCTTAAGATATGATGGCATTTTCACTACAAAGGGACATAAATTGTAATTGCTAAATTACCAGAGTGGTTCGAAAATAGCACTTATACCCGATGCAATCAAATAATCTGGATTAAGAAGGTAGCCTCAATCCCTGTAATCCAAGCATTCTTAGGGTTGACATCCCCCCACCCCCCCGCATCGTCCCACTTTGCCCCACCATGCTTACTTGCACCGGCCGCAACTGGGGCTGTGTCAATTTCCCTTTTCATAAGTGAAATTGACATAGGTGAGGTCTCTGTTTGTTCTCTTATAATTCCTATAATCATTAGGAATCAACACAGTAATAACAGAGAGGCCCTTTTAGAGGATAAACACAAAAAGGAGACAGATAATTTAATCTGTTTCACAACAGAAAGCACAGCGTCCAATCAGATTAGCAAGATAGTAAATCAATATAGGCGAATTTTGAACAGTATCACACGTATGTTTTCATTTAAATGGGGTAAAAGTCGAAAGATAAGTTAGTCCATACTAGACCAAGGTTAGACAAACCAGAGACTATTAGGACCCTGTGGTATAATAACCCAGTAATGGAACATTTTCCATGTGTTGTGTGTAGTGTCAAGATTTACTTCAGTAACCAAGAGGTGGATTTAAGTATAGAGGCCCCATGGCAGTTAAGGGCCTATCACAACTGTACTTCTGAGGGTGTGATTTATTTCATTACATGCCTCTGTGGCTTACATTATGCATGCAGGTATAACTATGAGGAAAGTGAAAACATGGAAAATTGAACATAGGAGACAGATGGATTATATGCACATGTACATCCACTAAACTTACAAATCACTTTATATATGACCATCACTCTAAAAAGGACATTCTTTGGGTAGTCATTGAGAAACCTTAATTTAAAAGTGGGGCGACCCTCCATAAGGTATCTTTGTTGAGAAGGGAACAGCGTTCCGTCTACCTTCTTAAAACACATGAGGTGTGTTAAAAAAGGGGGTTGTGGTTGTCAGAGTATGCACACTGTACAAGCAGGAACCACCACACCAGTCAAGGTAAGCTAGCCACACCCTAAAAGATAACCTGTGCTCACCTTCAGGTATCTTGGTGCAGAGCAGTCAGGCCTATCTAAAGAGGCAATGTGTAAAGTATTTGTGCAACATGCACACAAAATAAGACAATGAAAACAGCACATAAATACTCCACGGAGGGTTTGAAGAGTAGATTATAGTTTTATCTGTAAAACAAGACAAAAACAACGAGAATCCAATAAGTAGAACCAGAGTCATTCATGTTTAAAGAATAAATAAAAGAGTAGTGCTTAGAATCAAACAGTGCTGAGGGGTAAAGCAAAAGTTCAGGCTTACCTCCTTGATGAAGGGCAGGCCGGCTACAGGACTCATGCAGGTTCCGCTCAAAAAGTACATTGGATGGGGCAAGCAATAACATCGAAGTCTCAATTAATCAGTTCTGATCTGCGCAGGTGATGAAGACTTCATCGATTAACCCCTTTAGGATGCAGGTGCCGCATCTTCTTTGGGCCACACTGTCCATCCTCATTAAGCCAGGCAGTTTATCGAAGTGATGTAATTGACCGGCTCCTGCATTGAAGGGCAATGTGTTGGTTCCAATTGGTGCAAAGTCATTATTGCATCAATTCTGATGATTCTGAACAGCAGAAGTCACCTTTCAAGGGACTGGATTATCACCACTTGGCAGGGCAGGCCTGAAAGACGGCAGAGTCCAGGTGTTGTTGCAGGATTGAAGGAAGTCTTTGATGGCCATTAGACTTCAGAACAGGGGTCAAGTCAGCAAGCCTTTCAAGTCACTCTTTCTTCAAGTGATTTGGAACCAGTCATTGTCCTCAGCAGGGCAGAGATCAGCAGGCAGCAGGGCAGTACATCAAAGCAGAAAATAAGTTAGTCCAGAGCAGCAGTCAAGCAAAATGGCAATCCTTGTAGCACAGCAGTTTTTACTCCTGGCACAGGTCCAGTAGTGTACTGTCTTGGCAGGGTCATAGGCCCAGTACATGTTTCCAGTTGTGCCTTTGAAGAGAGGGTGACATCAAAGCAGGAACTTGAAGTGGGCATGTCCCCCTTTCTTCTCAGCCTTGGTCCAGACTATCAGTAGGGGGTAATCAGCCCATTTTGTGGGAAACAGGACACAGTCTATTCATGAGTAAGTGTCAGCTCCGCCTCCCTCTTCCTGCCCAGGAAGAGCTATCAAAATGCACATGAATGCCGATGAGTTATCTGTCACACCTACCATTCCTGTCTTTGTGGTTGTCTAGAGGGAATGTACAAAGTGTAACTGTCACCCACCCCAGACGTGTATTGGAGACAGGCTGTAAGGCACACTGAGAAGTAAGAGCAGAGAAATGCCCACTTTCTAAAAGTGGCATTTCTAAAATAGTAATGTTAAATCCAACTTTACCATTAAAGAGGATTCATCATTACTATTCCAAAGATATAAAACATGATGAAGCTACTCCTTTCTGATCAGCAATTACAGCGTAAAAGCGTATTAAAGGAATTTTCAATGCTAGTCTATGAGAGGAATAGTGCTCACAGTGGTGAAAAATGAATGTAACGGTTTGTCACTACAAGGACATGTAAAACTTAAAATGACATGCCCTACCTTTTACTTACAGAGCACTTTGATCTTAGGCTACCTAGGTTCTACTTTAGGGGTGACTTCAGTGTAATAAAAGGGGAACTTATGGCTTAGCAAGGAGTTCAAAATACCAAGTCGGAGTGGCAGTAAATGGCACACACAAGCCCTACAATGGCAGGCCTGAGACAGGTTTGAAGGGCTACTTGTGCGGATTGCACACTCATTGCCACAAGTCCACTAGTAGCATTTAGGTTGCAGGCCCTGGGTATATGGTATACAACTTTACAAGGGACTTACAAGTAAACTAAATATGCCTGTTGGGTACGCCAATGTCACCGTGCTTAGGGAAGAAGTACATGCACTTTAGCACTTGTTAGCAGTGGTAAATTGCTCAGAGCCCTGAGGCCAACAAAATGATACAGCAAAAAGTGGAGGTAAGCAGGCCAACAGTCTGGGGGAAGATCACTCTAAGGATGACAGGTCTAACAAGGTGGGACCAAATGGCAATATCCTGTGGCACCATCTCTCAGTTTAATGTCATGTTTTGGATGCACTGCAGCAGCCCTTCAGTAGTTCTTTTATTTTTATTTTTGTAATAGACACCTATTTCATAACAGCCACTCTTCACATAATAATTCAGGTTGATGGTGCAGGGACCATTAGATATGCTGTATAAGCATGGGCGGAAAATCTGTTCCGCTCGCGGATTTTGCGAATTTTCGGTAAATTCGCGATCCGCGAACTCCCGCGAATTTGCCGAGAATTCGCAAATCCGCGAGCGGGGGATCCGGGCCCGGGGCAAAAGTTGAAGCCTGGCCTGTTGTAACTATTTTACGTTGGCGCCGGCAAGCTGCCGGCGCCATCCTAAAATAGTTACTAAGTTAGCTTCAACAGGAAGCTCTAATAGATAAAATAAATCAGGTGCTCGATTTTATCTATTAGAGCTTCCTGTTGAAGCTAATTTAGTAACTATTTTAGGATGGCGCTGGCAGCTTGCCGGCACCATCGTAAAATAGTTACAACAGGCCAGGCAGGTGTGCCTTCTTCCCAAATCTACCGTCGAAAATCAGCTGTGATGCTGGACAGAGGCCTTTGCATCCTTGACTTTCAGGAGCGCAATCCCTTTGCTGTTCCTGTGACCTGGAGGGTCTGTCTCTTCATCTACTGCTCTGATCGGTCTAAGACCTTTTACCCACACAAGAGGCATGTGCTCTCGCATGGAAGCCCCGCCCACACACTCGCGGTGTGCACCGTCTTCCCGCCATTGACCCACTATGATGGACAGCTCACCTAAGGGACCCCTGCGCCCTTCGGGGCGATTGCATATTAACACACACATGGTCACTGGAACTAGTTGGAGCTCCATTGCAGTGACTCATTCATCAGCCCAAAAAACAATCGTGCTCGTCATCGAGGCAGGGCAGGTGTGCCTTCTTCCCAAATCTACCGTCGAAAATCAGCTGTGATGCTGGACAGAGGCCTTTGCATCCTTGACTTTCAGGAGCGCAATCCCTTTGCTGTTCCTGTGACCAGGAGGGTCTGTCTCTTCATCATGTGTACCTTTTAAACACACAAGAGGCATGTGCACTCGCATGGAAGCCCCGCCCCAAATCCACGGATCCGCAAATACGCAAAATCCGCCGATTTTGCAGATCCACGATCCGCAAATCCGCGGATCGTGGATCCGCAAAATCCGCCCATGCCTAATGCTGTATAGTGATACATGTTTCATATCTGTATAGATGCACTTAAGTGTAATGTGTACATTGGCTAGTGTGTATTCATAGTAATCAAGATGGCCACCACACAGTACAGTGTCCGAGGCAGGCATGATGTAATTATGCTAAATACTTGTAAATGTGTATTTGCAGGTGCTTAACATAGGAGGCAAACTATAGTCAAACTCACCAGTGGAGTGAACACCAAGGCGAAGATGGTAGCATTGGTCCCTTCGAGTAGTAAGTGGGGAATTGTTGATTTGTTTTTCTTTCCCCTTTCTTCCCAGATTATTTATTGAACGGGGTTCTGGTATGATCGCCATGTGGGACAAGGGCCTTTCAGGGCCAGACGGGGAACCCAAAGCAGCCCAGGCAAATTTTGCCAGCCCAGCACTTGTACGTTGCTTAGCTAGAGAACCCAGTGGGCAAGCCCGACCACTAAGAGGAGAGTTTGGGGAAAATCTAGGACAAAAAATTGCAAAAATTCTAAATTATACTACATATTTTTCATTATATATTCAATTGTGTTAGCTTTTAAAACATAGTATATGATGGTGCATCAGGATATGTTTTTTAGGGCTCTTCAATGATTCCCTCACTATCACTCTCCAACAGTGCCCCTCATCTGTCCATAGCCCCTCTCCCACATGCATTTCATTAGCCTTATAGCGTCTCTTATACCAGATTGCAGTGTTGAAACACTTTATATCAAACACACATAGAGAAAATTAAGTCAATGTACACAAAATGTTACATAAGACAAAGGGCATTACAAGGTGTAGGCATTTTTTAATAGTGCTTGGGCTGCAATAGCAGAAACCCAGGATTCAAAATGTAACACAGTGTTTAGGATTACATTTACTAATAGTAATAATAATATATTTCTGCCCAAATAAACCCATTTTAGCAACATTATGACAATGAAACACTGGAAAAAATAACTTTCTAACCAGTACCATGCAGTTTGCATGCAGTTCTTTTAAAGGAGTGCATAGCTCACTGTGCTAGTTTACTATTTTAACTTTGTTTGCATGGTTAGCCCCCACTTTTTGCATGATGCCTGATTTGATTTCGAACTGTAAGTGCACTGGGTCCCTGCTATCCATGTCCCCAGTGCCAGATCTCTTTCTCAAAACACTGTACCATGATTGGCACAACTTCAGCTACCCCTGTATGTCCCTAGTAAATGGTACCTCTAGTACCTAAGGCATGGATACTGAAGAGGGCCCTCCCGGACTGCAGCACTGGATGTACCACTGCCATGGCCCCCTCACCAAGGCTATGCACTCTGCCATTGCAGGCTGCATATCTTGGTGCAGGACAATCCGAAGAGTCAAAATGGCACAGAGCCCTGTGTACCATGCCAATCACACACTGCCTAAGATATAGGCAAGTTAGCCCTACTGCACTATATCCTATGTGTGGAAATATCAGCATGAGCATATATGCCACTACAATGCCCAGTCTATTCTGTGATGTTGTAAGTAAACAAGGAAGTCAAAAAGAGTCCATGGGCTGGAAACTTGTCAACATGAGCTTCCTAGATCTATGATGGATACACTGACTTGTAAGATGTTTGGTACCAAACATCTTTGTCTTAATAAAACCTCACGGATGCCCATGTCTGATTTATTAATACATTTACACAGGAGATCCTTTTAGAGGGTCCTCTGAAACCTAACCAAACAGTAGTGGGTACTCTGGCCAGTTTTTACCAGACTGGCACCATCAGACATGTTTCTGACCTCATGGGGTGAGAGCCAGTGCTCTAAGAGGACAGAAACATTACCTGCTCTGGGCAGGGTGGGTTCACACCTCCTCCAGTACAGGATGGCCTTTCCGGATTAGGAGCTTCAAAGGCAATGCCACCTTTGAAATCCAACTCAGAAACCCCCAAATAATGGGAGAATCCAAGCCCCATTTCCTGCTCTTCTTTTGGCAGGAGGAAAGGTGGGCCAAGTAATTAGACAAGGAGAAGGGTCCACCCTCAGGCTGCACCCTCAGGCTGCACCACCCCTATGGTGGGACAGGCTAGGTGAATTTCTCTCCTGACATTCCACCATCTTGAGATGGTGAGAGGCCCTTGTGAGTGGACCTTCTGAAGTCAAGTGCCAAGGTCGATAGCTGAAGCTAGGCAAGCTCCTGAGCTCTTTCAGACTGTGGCCCCCTAGGTACAGTTGGAACATCACTGCCCTATAATCTGACCAGATTAGCGGTAGAGACGGGGAGACCTGAATGAGAGGTCCTCCAATCAGGGCTAAATTAGTGCCTCTTCCCACAGGAAGTTGTCACTAGAGGGTGTAGACACCATAAAGGTAAGTAGTCCATTGGCTACTACCAGTCTTGTCTTTTAAAGCCTCTAAATTCAATATTTAGGTGGATCGCAAAGACCTGAATCTCAGGTTCACATTAGAAGAACAGGAAAAAAGAAGACCGGTTACATGAGAACAGAAGCTCTGCTGCTGGAGAAATAAAAGGTGCTCTGCTGCTGGAGAAATAAAAGGTGCCAAACCCTGCCAGCTGCAAGACCCCAAGAATGACCCCAAGAAACCCGGAGCACCTACAACCTTCGAGAAATCACTGAGAAGCTCCCTTGGAGTGGAAGTATTACTCCCCACCACACCACAGGCACCGATCCTGTGAAGTTTGGTTTGTCAACTTGTTGTTTCCCAAAAACCTCGACACAGCACCGAAGCAAGAAGAGGTACAAGGGCTTCAAAGGGTCAGATCTGCCTCTTCAGCAAGTTTGGAGTCACCAAGACCACAGCTGGACTGTAAACAAAAAACGGCCCTGGCAAACACCTGTGTGCTAGTTGGAAGCACCACTACCCTTTAAACGCTGCAGCTTTTGTTACAGCGGGCTATGCTGACAAACCGGCCTCTGGTAACAAAACTGGCCTCCCAGGGGTCCAAAACTGGCCCCCACCTTGGCAGCCCTCCAGGGAAATGCCCGGTGCCCCACTACAACCAGTCAGGCCCTGACCAGGACCTATCGGAGCAGCAGAGTGCCAATACCCAGGGTAATGGACCCCAATAGTAAAAAGCAAGACAAGAGTCCAATCTGGACTTCCAACGCACCAGAAGCAAGCACCCATCGAGGGATGTCGAGACACCAGAGTCCCACTTCCTGAGTGGCCCAGCTGTCCGGAGATTGCCTTTAAAAGCAGCTTGCTCCAGACCGCTAGGACCCTAAAGATGCACAACGTTCGTCTGACCTGTTCGCACTGCACCCTGGCCCCCCACCGACCAACTAGCTCAGCTTCCATGGTCCCCAGGCCCTTGCGACCTTCTCACTGCAAGGAGACCCTTGACTGTGAGTTCACCTGTGCAGGGCATTTTCAAGTAGCCCACTTTGTCTTTGCGCACCAGTTTCCAAGACCCTCAGAACTCTGCTCCAGCCCGATCAGGGATGTTCCTGAACATCATCTGCTGGAACTTTGAACCTGGTACTGATATCGAAGTAAAACAAGAAGGTGAACTAATTTTATATGCATTTTTCATCTTTTTCCCTATTGATTTATATGGTGTGTAATTGTGTTGTTGCCTCTGTGAGTACAACGAATGCTTAGCACTTTCCTCTGATAAGCCAAACTGCTCGCCCACACTACCACCAAAAGAGCATTAGAATTATCTGCTTTTACCTCTGTGTACCTTTTGGAGATTCTCTGGGCTTTTCTTTTTAGTACACTATATAGAGAGCCAGCTTCCCACAACTGAACAGTAACGAAAGGATCTCTGTGACAAAAGCAGTAACCCACAGAGCTGTGCACAGAAAATAAACATATGTGATCTGCATGGCACAGTATTTGCAGCAGGCATATTGACCCTCCGTGCTACCTTACATGAGTCAAGAATTCCAGCTCACTCCATCAGAAACATCAATCACCAGAGATATCTTTACACTTTTATTTTGGATGAAAAGCGTTCGTTATTCCAATAACTCAGCAGCGGGTGCCTTTAAAATTATACCATATTTCAAAACACAGAAAGTATCGAAATGAATGTGACTGCTGTGTGGCTTATACTCTTGGGGTGAGAGCGGGAGTGAAACTCTAGCCTAGTAAGGCTCTTTACTTAATGATTTATGGATTTACTGATTTACTGTTGCTATTTTAAACAGTGACTTTTTAAAAAAGTTTTTAGAGTATTTTTATGGTATTATCCTCCTGCACTGCTGCGTGTTGCAGGGTGCAGGAGCACTTAATCTCCGCATTTTTTCACTCCACTCCCATCCGGGTCCTCCAAACTGACTGGGGCCATTGGGCATGCCTGGTGTGCTCTCCCGCTACAGCACTAGCAAAGGCGCCTTTTTTGGAGGGTCGGCGGTCTAGTGTTCCTAACGGCTGATCCTCTCCACCTACATAATGGGAGCTGCAGCACGGACGTGCGCAGTGGCGTGCCAAAGGCCGGTTCGGCACCCCAGGTCAGCGGTTCTGCTTCTTAGCGCAGTGATGACCAGAAATATAGTAGCGAAGAGCTACTTTCTTTTGACAGTGAAGCGTGGCTTTGTACGGGCCCCACTATATCCCCTGGTGATTCACCAACATGCCAAACCTGCTCAGTTTGTTCCCTCAGACTCAATTGCCTTAAGATAAAATCACTTGGCCACTCTGGGGACAGAACTCAAAAAGGCATGGCAAAAACGATAAAATGCACATTGCTAAATGGCCGGTCACTCATTAAACATGCTATGGAAATGGCTGACTTTCTAGACAGATCGAATATTGATATAGCGTTTATAACCGAGACCTGGCTGATGCCGCCTCTGGGCCAGACCTGGTTACTGCCACCCCTCTAGGCTACTCGTTAATCAGGCTGGAACGTATTGGGAACAGAGACGGCGGCCTCGCAATTATCTTTAAGGTAATCTTCAAAGTCGGATTTGAACCCCTGCCCCACCCTGGTTGCTAAGCCCTGACCTTTAAAAGTGGTCTTACAAATCACTATTCCTTCAATGGGGCCTTGATTTACAGACCCCCTGGTCTTAGAAATCTCTTTCTAGATATGGACAAGTGCCCATGGGACATTAAAGCTAACTCCTCTGATTTCACCATTCTTGGTGACTTCAATTTTCCTCTGGAGAATAAGGAGGATCGATCCGGACACTCAGGATCTTATAGCCTTTTTATCTCTCTTAGGGTTATCGCAACTAGTTAGTGGTCCTACGCATTCTGGTGGCCATACCCTAGATGGGATTTTTTCAGACTGTCCTCTCATTCAGGTCTCCCTGTCTCTACCGCTAATCTGGTCAGACCATAGGGTAGTGATATTCCAACTGTTCCTAGGGGTCCACAGTCTGAAAGAGCCCAGGAGCTTGCCTAGCTTCAGCTATTGACCTTGGCACTTGATTTCAGAAGGTCCAATCACGAGGGCCTTGAATGAATCTATCATGCCAGTATCTCCCAATCTGGATCAAGCAGCGGAGGATTATCATCAATGGATTAGTGATTCCATAAACAGCCTAGCTCCTGCCCAATGAGGAAATAACAAGAGAACTGTTCCATCTGTACCTTGGCTCAACGAAGATCTTAGACTTGCCAAACAATCATGCACAAGGTCCGAGAGAAAATAGAGGTTGAATTACTGCTTGGAGGATAAAGACTCCTGTAAGGCAAAATTACTACAATATAAAAAACTTCTGAACAAAACTAAAACCAATTTCTTAATAAATAAGATTAACTCAGCTCTGAATACTCCTAAGGAAATATTCTCTACAGTGGTCAAGCTTAGCAACACGTCACCAACCAGTAATCTTAACGCAGATGCCTCGTTCTGCAAGAAACTTGCTACCTTTTTCAAAACCAAGGTAGAAGTGATCTTTAACGCTTTAACCTCATGCTCCAGCTCCGGAGGGCGAGGCTCGATTGACAGCACACAGGCAGCAATGTGTAATGACCCCAAAGCAGGAAAAGCTATTAGGAAATCCACTATTTTAAAGACGGACATGCTGGTACCTTCCCAATCCAATAATTCGACTCTTTTGGTTTTTTCCCCCCTTACAATTGAGCAAGTAATTAACTTGTTCAGGCAAATTAAGTCAGGCTCACCTCTGGACCCATGCCCACCTAAAGTTCTGCAGCTGGGATCAGTTATACTTCCTGGGCATCTCTTGGGGATTTTTAATCAAATGCTCCCGTCTGGATACTTCCCTAAAAGTTGGAAAGTCGCAGCAATTCTTCCTCTTTAAAAAAACCTAGTCTGGAGGCTGATATCACCAACAACTGCAGGCCAATTTCTTGACTTCTCTTTCCAGCCAAACTGATAGAAAAAGCTACTAACACAGAGCTCTCTCTTTATATCCAGGAAAACAATTTACTGAATTATTCTCCGTTTGGCTTTAGAAGCCAACATAGCACTGAGACAGCCTTGATTACAGCTACTGAATACATCAGAACAACGTTGGACGAAGGAAGGTACTCTGCCATAATTTTGTTAGATCTCCCGACAGCATTCAATACTGTTTGCCATCAACTCCTTATCAATCGATTGTTCGAGATAGGAGTTAGAGGCACTGCTCTTAAGCTTCTCAGCTCATTTCTCACGGACAGATCTCAGTACGTGGAATGTAACAGTCACAGATCTACATCTTTCAACCTTCCCTGTGGTGTACCACAAGGGTCGTCGTTGAGTCCCACTCTTTTTAATCTGTACGTTGCACCTCTGGCATCACCGATCAAAGGCCTTGGCTTCTCGATTGTCTCTTATGCTGATGACACCCAAATTGCAGTGTCAGTCACAGAGAATGCTGATAACACAGCTAAATGCTTCCACAACTGTATGCTACAGATTGGGAGTTGGATGTCTAACAACTGTTTAAAGTTGAATTCAGATAAAACTGAGGTGCTACTCTTGGGTAATCAACCATCATTGTGGTACCCTTGTTGGTGGCCTTAAGAAATGGGCGCACTCCCCACTTCCATGCTAAAGGTGAAAAATGTGAGCGTTCAGTTTGATCAAAAAGTCTCCTTTGTGGGTCATGCCAATTCCATCCGCTTGTCATGTTTTTTCATCTTTAAATCACTCAGGAAGGTTTTCCCTTTTATCCCTCTGGACCTACGTAAAACGGTGACTACTGCACTAGTATTTTCAAAAATTAACTACTGCAATGGGCTCTTTCTGACTGACCATAAGAAAGCTCCGGGCAAACTACAAATGGTCCAGAATGCTGCAGCAAGGTTGCTTTTAGGGATCCCAAAATATCAATACATGTTCAAGTCTCTCCCCTTACTCCACTGGCTCCCGGTCAAAAAAAAGAAAATTATATTCAAATCCCTGTGTATAGCTTTTAAAACCCACCATTCTGATGGTCCAGTTTCTATTAGGCAACTCTTCCATCGTTACATGCCAGCCAGAAACCTAAGATCCTCCTCCCAGGCTAACTTGGTTGTTCCCAAGTTTAAAGGAGCTACTTGAGGAGGCAAGAGTTTTGCAGTGGTGACTGGGAAGCTCTGGAATACGATGCCACTAACCCTCAGAACCTCAAAAATGTGTGTACTTTTCGTAAAGCCCTTAAAACTTGGCTTTTTAATTGTTAGCTTAATACACTCTTCCACTTCTCTTATGCTTCACTGATGTTTGGTGTTTTCTCTACCCGGCCCCTTTTTTGTTTGGAACTCAGTGCCTAGACACTCGCGGGTAGTAGTGCACTTTAGAAATCATAATTTCATTTCATTTTCATTTCATACTAGTCTACTAATTTTGTTACTGGGGGCTGACATTGCAGCACTGCTGCAAAATCAGCCCCCCAATAATAAAACAGGGCCCCCACCCTTCAAGCCACCAAGGGAAACAGCTGATGTCTGATATGGCCTGTAATGCCTTGGAGCCTTAAATAAGCCTAGCATAATGGAATGCTTTGAGTTTGGGGCGTTCTGCTCTCAGATATGTTATACCATTAACATCTAGGGTTAAGTGGATTACTCCAGCAGGACATTATTTGTTTACTGACAATATAACTAGATGATTCGTTTTTGAGTGAAGAGTACTATAAACTAATGAGGGTTTCCAATTTCCCATAAATCACTTCATGTTTATTTAGACAACACAGATATAAGCTCACTTTGATTAAGATGCCTGTTTCATTGTTGCATATAGGTATCAATATGGGTATTTCAATGTTATGCAACATTTTTTATCTATATGTCTTTAGAGTTTGACAATAAGGCGATGCCCGTTTAGGTTCCCTGGGTTGAGAAGAAATTCCTCAACTCCAGTGTAATATCTTAGTGTGTTCAAGATAAGCATGTTCACCATTGCTTGGATCAGATGATGTGACACTTTTGTTGGAGAACCGAGTTTGATCACATGAGGAAATACTGAGTGATTCCACTACAAAGATGAGTTTGCTATGTACAAATGTCTTGTGGTGGGATTGCCTGCAAACCCAAAGCATTTGTAATGAGAAATTACAGAGCATTCGCATGCCAGTGTATCATACTTGTGGTTTATGTCAATATGCCTATGTTAATTTATTTATTTGTCTACTTATAAAGTTTTCGAAGAGCAATGGTCTCCTGCACACAACATTTTAGAGAAATACTGTCCTATATGGTGTTGTTTTTTTCTGGGGTATTTGATTATTTAGTTGCATCTACACTGATTGGTCACAATCATACATCAAGCAGTGTTAGATTATAATTTCAACTATAGGGTGCAGTGATAGTTAGGAGGCAGAGACTAGACATCCTGATGAAGGCTACTGACCCATGGGGCATTTCAAGAGTTGGCAGAAAAATATTGACACAAATATTGGATGACAAGCTAATTAATAACCCTTAGGTAGCATCCACTTATATTTTAACCCTATCAGAATATCCACCAATAAAACTGATTTAGAGTAGTCCTATATAGTTTTAATTGGTATTCTCACTCTGGCCTCTTTACTTTGAGAAAGAACTCGCATTGTATGTTCAAAAAACCCTCACGCTCACACATACTGGTAGAGCCCATCTTGAACTTAAAAAGGTACAGGGTGTGGGAAACCCAACGATGAAGCATGCCATATTTTTAATGTGGGTGAGGGCCTTACCTTTTCCAGAGATTACTCTTTTGATTAAATTGATTGGAGACCAATTAAAAGGCTCACCTTTTGTGGTGTGTAAATTGGTATAGTTGGAGGACAAAGGCCTTGGCATCTTACCTCTTCCCCCTTAATTGTGAAAGTAGTCTTAGAAAAAACACACTAGTCCATACATAAACAGTAAAATGCCTGGTCTTTTTTGGTGTGTATGTTAGTTTTTCTACGACACCTGGTATCAGTTTTGGTTAGTGTAACTGGGGCAGTAAAGTTTACAAGGCAGCCCTCCAAACTGACATTTGAAAGCTTTTGCCATAAGTTTCTTGAAGGGAAGGTACATTGAAAGGCAAAAGAGTTTAAACATACTCCTGAATGAATGAAGAGACTGGTAGGCAATACTAGATAAAGCCCCACATTCAATTTAAGAAAACTTTGGAGGTGCAAGACAGAACGAATCTTGACCCCACCTTGATGGTATTGCTGCTCTGTAGATATGTTTTTTAAAATAACATTACACATGATGATATGACTAGGCATGGGACACATTTCAATTAAGCCATGATAGTCAGATAATTTCAGTAATTCTGTGTTCATGATTGTGGAATTATGCCTGCCTGCATAACTAAAAGTAATTTGGGTGGAAAATTAGTACAGAAACACCAAATTTAGCAGGCGGCTGATATTGATGCTCTTTGTTTTGATATAGTACTTTTTTCTCAAAGTAAAATAGATCCTTGAATCCACTTTTGATTTGAGGGTGAATTTTGCACCAAGAAACTAGTGCCAAAGTGCGCTAGTAAGTTGGGTGAAAATTCTACCCCAAGAGCATTTTTTGCCAGAGCTGTTCTCTTGCATTTAAGCACTATTTCTTAACTCAAAATGAATACTTGTGGCCATTGTAGGTGTGATAGGGCATTGCTGTGCTAAAAAATGGATCCAGGGGTATTACTCTGTTAGACATATCAGCCTTCTGGTAGTCTTCCCCCAAACATTTTGATTTCCTCCTCAATTTTTCCAGATCTTGTTTTTCTGGCGTTAAGACTGTGTGCTTTACAAATGCTAACCAGTGTTAAAGTATTTGTGCTCTCTCCTCTAAACATGCAAACACAACAATGATGGACAGAATGTGGATCAATGTCACACATTCACCCCAGTCCAAAGATCTGGGCCCAAATCCATCGTTTTTCCACTCCACACCACCCTGGGTTAGACAATGGCGATATGCAAATCAGCGCTGACCCTGTGCCCCATGGGAACAGTCCAGTCCGAACTACAAAAGCCATGTCCTTCCCAGAACGGAAACAAGCATCCGAGGACCGGCCCGGTTTCGAGGTAACACCTCTCATCAGCCCGGCTAGCTTGATTCCAGTGGTGTGGAGTGTCTGGGACTCACGTCTGAGCATCCCCAGTACACTTAGAGCGGTACCTGCAAACACAACAATGATGGACAGAATGTGGATCAATGTCACACATTCACCCCAGTCCAAAGATCTGGGCCCAAATCCATCGTTTTTCCACTCCACACCACCCTGGGTTAGACAGTGGCGATATGCAAATCAGCGCTGACCCTGTGCCCCATGGGAACAGTCCAGTCCGAACTACAAAAGCCATGTCCTTCCCAGAACGGAAACAAGCATCCGAGGACCGGCCCGGTTTCGAGGTAACACCTCTCATCAGCCCGGCTAGCTTGATTCCAGTGGTGTGGAGTGTCTGGGACTCACGTCTGAGCATCCCCAGTACACTTAGAGCGGTACCTGCAAACACAACAATGATGGACAGAATGTGGATCAATGTCACCCATTCACCCCAGTACAAAGATCTGGGCCCAAATCCATCGTTTTTCCACTCCACACCACCCTGGGTTAGACAATGGCGATATGCAAATCAGCGCTGACCCTGTGCCCCATGGGAACAGTCCAGTCCGAACTACAAAAGCCATGTCCTTCCCAGAACGGAAACAAGCATCCGAGGACCGGCCAGGTTTCGAGGTAACACCTCTCATCAGCCCGGCTAGCTTGATTCCAGTGGTGTGGAGTGTCTGGGACTCACGTCTGAGCATCCCCAGTAAACTTAGAGCGGTACCTGCAAACACAACAATGATGGACAGAATGTGGATCAATGTCACACATTCACCCCAGTCCAAAGATCTGGGCCCAAATCCATCGTTTTTCCACTCCACACCACCCTGGGTTAGACAATGGCGATATGCAAATCAGCGCTGACCCTGTGCCCCATGGGAACAGTCCAGACCGAACTACAAAAGCCATGTCCTTCCCAGAACGGAAACAAGCATCCGAGGACCGGCCCGGTTTCGAGGTAACACCTCTCATCAGCCCGGCTAGCTTGATTCCAGTGGTGTGGAGTGTCTGGGACTCACGTCTGAGCATCCCCAGTACACTTAGAGCGGTACCTGCAAACACAACAATGATGGACAGAATGTGGATCAATGTCACACATTCACCCCAGTCCAAAGATCTGGGCCCAAATCCATCGTTTTTCCACTCCACACCACCCTGGGTTAGACAATGGCGATATGCAAATCAGCGCTGGCCCTGTGCCCCATGGGAACAGTCCAATCTGAACTACAAAAGCCATGTCCTTCCCAGAACGGAAACAAGCATCCGAGGACCGGCCCGGTTTCGAGGTAACACCTCTCATCAGCCCGGCTAGCTTGATTCCAGTGGTGTGGAGTGTCTGGGACTCACGTCTGAGCATCCCCAGTACACTTAGAGCGGTACCTGCAAACACAACAATGATGGACAGAATGTGGATCAATGTCACACATTCACCCCAGTCCAAAGATCTGGGCCCAAATCCATCGTTTTTCCACTCCACACCACCCTGAGTTAGACAATGGCGATATGCAAATCAGCGCTGACCCTGTGCCCCATGGGAACAGTCCAGTCCGAACTACAAAAGCCATGTCCTTCCCAGAACGGAAACAAGCATCCGAGGACCGGCCCGGTTTCGAGGTAACACCTCTCATCAGCCCGGCTAGCTTGATTCAAGTGGTGTGGAGTGTCTGGGACTCACGTCTGAGCATCCCCAGTACACTTAGAGCGGTACCTGCAAACACAACAATGATGGACAGAATGTGGATCAATGTCACACATTCACCCCAGTCCAAAGATCTGGGCCCAAATCCATCGTTTTTCCACTCCACACCACCCTGGGTTAGACAATGGCGATATGCAAATCAGCGCTGACCCTGTGCCCCATGGGAACAGTCCAGTCCGAACTACAAAAGCCATGTCCTTCCCAGAACGGAAACAAGCATCCGAGGACCGGCCCGGTTTCGAGGTAACACCTCTCATCAGCCCGGCTAGCTTGATTCCAGTGGTGTGGAGTGTCTGGGACTCACGTCTGAGCATCCCCAGTACACTTAGAGCGGTACCTGCAAACACAACAATGATGGACAGAATGTGGATCAATGTCACCCATTCACCCCAGTACAAAGATCTGGGCCCAAATCCATCGTTTTTCCACTCCACACCACCCTGGGTTAGACAATGGCGATATGCAAATCAGCGCTGACCCTGTGCCCCATGGGAACAGTCCAGTCCGAACTACAAAAGCCATGTCCTTCCCAGAACGGAAACAAGCATCCGAGGACCGGCCCGGTTTCGAGGTAACACCTCTCATCAGCCCGGCTAGCTTGATTCCAGTGGTGTGGAGTGTCTGGGACTCACGTCTGAGCATCCCCAGTACACTTAGAGCGGTACCTGCAAACACAACAATGATGGACAGAATGTGGATCAATGTCACACATTCACCCCAGTCCAAAGATCTGGGCCCAAATCCATCGTTTTTCCACTCCACACCACCCTGGGTTAGACAATGGCGATATGCAAATCAGCGCTGACCTTGTGCCCCATGGGAACAGTCCAGACCGAACTACAAAAGCCATGTCCTTCCCAGAACGGAAACAAGCATCCGAGGACCGGCCCGGTTTCGAGGTAACACCTCTCATCAGCCCGGCTAGCTTGATTCCAGTGGTGTGGAGTGTCTGGGACTCACGTCTGAGCATCCCCAGTACACTTAGAGCGGTACCTGCAAACACAACAATGATGGACAGAATGTGGATCAATGTCACACATTCACCCCAGTCCAAAGATCTGGGCCCAAATCCATCGTTTTTCCACTCCACACCACCCTGGGTTAGACAATGGCGATATGCAAATCAGCGCTGGCCCTGTGCCCCATGGGAACAGTCCAATCTGAACTACAAAAGCCATGTCCTTCCCAGAACGGAAACAAGCATCCGAGGACCGGCCCGGTTTCGAGGTAACACCTCTCATCAGCCCGGCTAGCTTGATTCCAGTGGTGTGGAGTGTCTGGGACTCACGTCTGAGCATCCCCAGTACACTTAGAGCGGTACCTGCAAACACAACAATGATGGACAGAATGTGGATCAATGTCACACATTCACCCCAGTCCAAAGATCTGGGCCCAAATCCATCGTTTTTCCACTCCACACCACCCTGAGTTAGACAATGGCGATATGCAAATCAGCGCTGACCCTGTGCCCCATGGGAACAGTCCAGTCCGAACTACAAAAGCCATGTCCTTCCCAGAACGGAAACAAGCATCCGAGGACCGGCCCGGTTTCGAGGTAACACCTCTCATCAGCCCGGCTAGCTTGATTCAAGTGGTGTGGAGTGTCTGGGACTCACGTCTGAGCATCCCCAGTACACTTAGAGCGGTACCTGCAAACACAACAATGATGGACAGAATGTGGATCAATGTCACACATTCACCCCAGTCCAAAGATCTAGGCCCAAATCCATCGTTTTTCCACTTCACACCACCCTGGGTTAGACAATGGCGATATGCAAATCAGCGCTGACCCTGTGCCCCATGGGAACAGTCCAGTCCGAACTACAAAAGCCATGTCCTTCCCAGAACGGAAACAAGCATCCGAGGACCGGCCCGGTTTCGAGGTAACACCTCTCATCAGCCCGGCTAGCTTGATTCCAGTGGTGTGGAGTGTCTGGGACTCACGTCTGAGCATCCCCAGTACACTTAGTGCGGTACCTGCAAACACAACAATGATGGACAGAATGTGGATCAATGTCACACATTCACCCCAGTCCAAAGATCTGGGCCCAAATCCATCGTTTTTCCACTCCACACCACCCTGGGTTAGACAATGGCGATATGCAAATCAGAGCTGACCCTGTGCCCCATGGGAACAGTCCAGTCCGAACTACAAAAGCCATGTCCTTCCCAGAACGGAAACAAGTATCCGAGGACCGGCCCAGTTTCGAGGTAACACCTCTCATCAGCCCGGCTAGCTTGATTCCAGTGGTGTGGAGTGTCTGGGACTCACGTCTGAGCATCCCCAGTACACTTAGAGCGGTACCTGCAAACACAACAATGATGGTTGCAGTTACCGCTCTAAGTCTACTGGGGATGCTCAGACGTGAGTCCCAGGCACTCCACACCACTGGAATCAAGCTAGCCGGGCTGATGAGAGGTGTTACCTCGAAACCGGGCCGGTCCTCGGATGCTTGTTTCCGTTCTGGGAAGGACATGGCTTTTGTAGTTCAGACTGGACTGTTCCCATGGGGCACAGGGTCAGCGCTGATTTGCATATCGCCATTGTCTAACCCAGGGTGGTGTGGAGTGGAAAAACGATGGATTTGGGCCCGGATCTTTGGACTGGGGTGAATGTGTGACATTGATCCACATTCTGTCCATCATTGTTGTGTTTGCAGTTACCGCTCTAAGTGTACTGGGGATGCTCAGACGTGAGTCCCAGGCACTCCACACCACTGGAATCAAGCGAGCCGGGCTGATGAGAGGTGTTACTCGAAACCGGGCCGGTCCTCGGATGCTTGTTTCCGTTCTGGGAAGGACATGGCTTTTGTAGTTCAGACTGGACTGTTCCCATGGGGCACAGGGTCAGCGCTGATTTGCATATCGCCATTGTCTAACCCAGGGTGGTGTGGAGTGGAAAAACAATGGATTTGGGCCCAGATCTTTGGACTGGGGTGAATGTGTGACATTGATCCACATTCTGTCCATCATTGTTGTATTTGCAGTTACTGCTCTAAGTGTACTGGGGATGCTCAGACGTGAGTCCCAAGCACTCCACACTACTGGAATCAAGCTAGCCGGGCTGATGAGAGGTGTTACCTTGAAACCGGGCCGGTCCTCGGATGCTTGTTTCCGTTCTGGGAAGGACATGGCTTTTGTAGTTCAGACTGGACTGTTCCCATGGGGCACAGGGTCAGCGCTGATTTGCATATCGCCATTGTCTAACCCAGGGTGGTGTGGAGTGGAAAAACGATGGATTTGGGCCCAGATCTTTGGACTGGGGTGAATGTGTGACATTGATCCACATTCTGTCCATCATTGTTGTGTTTGCAGTTACCGCTCTAAGTGTACTGGGGATGCTCAGACGTGAGTCCCAGGCACTCCACACCACTGGAATCAAGCTAGCCGGGCTGATGAGAGGTGTTACCTCGAAACCGGGCCGGTCCTCGGATGCTTGTTTCCGTTCTGGGAAGGACATGGCTTTTGTAGTTCAGACTGGACTGTTCCCATGGGGCACAGGGTCAGCGCTGATTTGCATATCGCCATTGTCTAACCCAGGGTGGTGTGGAGTGGAAAAACGATGGATTTGGGCCCAGATCTTTGGACTGGGGTGAATGTGTGACATTGATCCACATTCTGTCCATCATTGTTGTGTTTGTAGTTACCTCTCCTCTAAACATGGCACAATCGGCTCACATTCAATTGACATATTTAATTTATTTAAAACTCCTGAGTCTAGTGGTACTATGTGTTCCCAGGGCCTTTAAACGAAATGTTACTAGTGGGCCTCCAGCACTTGTTGTGCCACCCACTTAAGTAGCATTGCAAATCTATCTCAGGCCTGCCATTGCAGCTAGTGTGTGCAGTTGTAAACTGCCATTTTGACCTGGCAAAATATACTTTTTGCCAGGCCCAACCCTTCCTTTTTAACACATATAGGTCACCCCTAAGGTAGGCTCTTAACAGCCCGGAAGGCAGGATGCCATGTATTTTAAAAGTAGGAGTTGTATTTTTAAGTTTTACATGTCCTTATAGTGAAAAACTCTCAAATTTGTTTTCCACTATTAAAAGGCCTACTCCTTCCATAAGATAACATTGAAGTACCTTATCACATTTAGTACGCTGTAACTTCCAAATGGGAACAGGTAAACAGTTCATGTATGTTGCATTTAGAACTGTAAAGAAATGTCCTCTTTTAAGGTAAAGTTGGATTTTTGGTTGCAAATTTAAAAATGCTACTTTTGAAGTTGTCAGTTTCCTGCCCCATCCATTTAGTGCTTGCCGCCTCTCTATGGGTCACATGACTGGGTGTGTTGATCTTTGTGTATTCCTCCTAGACAGCCACGCAGTAGAGAGCTTAGGTTTGCCTGGATGGGCCATTACTGGCAGGATGAGATTACTTAGATGCGCAAAGCCCATTTATACCTGGATAGGCTATGTCCTGCCTTCACACAAATAATTGCATGTCCCTGTAGTTAGTCTGGAGCCAGAGGAGGCAGGAAACCAATGCATTTCAAAGAGAAACATATAGAAAGGTCTTGAACTTCAAAAGAGGCATGAGATATAAATATTGGACCTCAGATACTAACTATTCAGTACACTTCTATTCCTGTAAAAGACTCTGCCATGAAGTAGGACTGCTGTGCTGCTGCAAGGACTGTGACTCTATTGATCTGCTGCCCTGCTGCCCGCCTGCCTGGGTGGGAAGTACTGGACCAGCAACCTGTGCCCAGAACCATCAGAGTGACTCCAAGGGCCAAGTCTTTCTTATCTAGCAACTGAACTCTGCAACTGTGAGTCATTCCCTGCCAACTGGTGCCACCACAGTCTTGGACTGGACTTGGACTTTTGGTCGAACGTGTCGAAAGCGCCGGCATCCAGGGTACCCCCCTTAAATGGATATCCTCCTTCCTTTGTAATCGTCACCAAGCTGTACGTTTATTCGACTTTACGTCCAAAGGGAAGGAACTCACCTGTGGGGTCCCCCAGGCCTCCTCCCTCTCCCTGCTTTTATTCAATCTTTACATCCGTCCACTAATATCAGATTTGCGAAAGAGGGATGTAGCTATCTTCAACTACGCTGACGACATCCAGCTTGTTTTTACCATCGACACCTCTCCCCCTGCAATTGAATCCTTTCAGTCCACTCTAACCTTCATTCAACCTTGGATGAACACAAATCAACTCAAATTAAACCCAGACAAAACGGAGTTAGTTCTCACCAGGTCCACATCTAATCCTTGGAACCCCAGTTTTTGGCCACTCACCCTTGGTCCCTCACCTATCCCTGCTGAAGCAGTCAAAAGTCTTGGTGTTCACATCAGTAGTGACCTTACCCTTAAGACTCAAATTAACTCTGTGGTATCCTCCTGCTTCTTTCACTTGCGCAGGATTCGAAAGATTAGTACATTTCTCTCTCCTGAAGCCTTGGTTCAGGTCACATTGGCCCTAATAATGTCACGTATTGATTACTCCAACTCTCTGTATGCTGGCATTCCGGCCTACCAGCTCCAGAGGCTTCAGCTGGTCCAGAACCAGGCTGCCAGACTGGTCCATGGTCTTCCTAAATCACATCGAGTTAAACATCTCCTTAGGGGCCTTCATTGGCTCCCCGTGGCGCAGCGCTGCCTCTATAAGATCGGCTGTCTAACCCACAGAGCTCTCTCCTCTAACGGTCCCATCTTCATCGCAGATAGAATCCAGCGTTACATCCCCCGCCGGACCCTCCGCTCGGCCAACGCCAATCTGCTTATTCCCCCTGGCTTCAAGCGCAAGAAACTCGGCGGCTTGAGATTTGCATCAATCGCCCCCCAGTTTTGGAATTCTCTTCCTTTGACGTTACGTCAAATAGAGTCTTATCCCATGTTCAGGAGATCTCCTAAAACTTGGCTGTTTTCCCAGGCCTATGACCAATAACTCCCACTCCCCTCTCATCTGCTATGCTCCTTACCCTAGCGCCAAGAAACCGTCGGTGTACGAGCGCTCTATAAATTCCTCCTATATATATATTGGACCTTAGGAAGTGGGTCTGCAGGTTCTCTGCTGGGCCATCAATGAATCCAGCAGAACAGATTAATCTCCTTGCCTGAGTCGAACCAACATATCACCTCTGCTGTGTGGACTTTTCCCAGCGTCAGGACTCCTCATCACAGCCTTGAAACTCCTCAGACCAGTTGCAGCTTCTCGGCTGCGCGATGCATCATAAATGCCAGACTCCGCATCACAAGACCTCATCAGCAAGATCCTCAACGACGACGCAAGTCCTCCCATCGCTGCCCCGCAGCTCCTTGGAACCAATGCATTGCCTCAGCAGCATGATGCATTCTCAACACCAGAGTTCTCATCACAAGCTCTCACTGACAGGCTACTTGATGACTACACAGGACCAGGCACCACAGCCTTGCATCTCTTTGGAACCAATATGTCATCTCTGCGGCACGGCTCATTCCTTTATATAGGCCCAAGCAATTCCCTGCAATCACGAATTAAGGTACTCTGTTGCAGTATTCCTAACTGGGTCCCTATAGCCAGCCTGCACTCCATTGTGGTTGGCCTGACCGTTTGACTTTGTCCCAGTCCGGCACAACCAGATGTCCACATTTGGCACTTGGTGCTATTTTCACTTAAATCTTTAAAACTACATATCTCCGGTTCTACTGATTGAATTTTTGTCATTTTGGTCTTGCTTTACTTGTTAAAATGTACTTCGGTTTTCTAATCCGGTGTGAGATCCTTTATGTGGCATGTTTTCACTTTGTGACTGTTTGAATTATTGCACACATTTTTTATGCATTGCTTCTGAGTTAAGCCTGACTGTTCTGTGCCAAGCTACCTTGAGCACAGGTTAATTTAGGAATTGCTTGTGACTTTACCCTGACAAACTTTGTGGTTACTACTAGAGTAGGGTTCCCTCCTCAACCAATAACCCAGTTTGGTACATACTCTTTTTGGGTAATTATGCAGACATTTGCAGAATCTTAGGTAATTCTGCTTGAATATGTTGCATTACATGATGAATAGAGACAATCAGGCCTTGGAGTACAAAACATTAAAAGTGGAATGAATTAACCTAGAAAAACAGTGCAAGAGAAAAATAAATAGTGCCTGGAGAAGAATAGATGGAGAAGATAAAGTCAGAGGCGAGAAGATGAGTAGGGTTTGCCGTGATTGTTTAAAGCCACTCCAGGAAATATCCCTCAAAGAATTCTGGAAAATCTTCACATTTTATTAGCTAATCCAGCACATGGGTCAGAATTGGAAATTATGCAACTTAGGCAATTGTGTATTGTTTATTGATTCCAACTAGCATAAATATTTCCACGAGAGAGATCCTGCAAAAACATCAATTGCAAATAAAGTGCGTAATAGCAATATCGGGTTGGGAAGGATGAACAAAGAGCAGATTGAGGTGTTAGTGCGTGGAAGGCAGTTCCATGGAGACAGAAATTAAGAGATAATATTATTAATTGCAAAAAACACACAAAATATGTTTCTTCTCTCTAATATAATTCGGGGAAATGTTCCCAGCCAAAACAACTCTTTTTAAGAAAGAGAAATGGCAAGTGATACTGCCCTTTGTATTGCCTGGCAGAAAATGCTGCCATTACCCACAGCATACTGAAGAGGCCACATATTCCCGAGACACCTGCCATCCTTGGTATCAACTATCCCTCTTTGTCATACTGTAGGAATTCGATTCCTGGGAAAACCCACAAAAATGCGCAACTTTAGCTTGCTGTGATGATAATGTGAAATGTAAAATGCAAACAAAGTTTTGCGGCATGTGTCACTCATAAATAATTTCTCAGCCTTTATTGTTAACACCGCAGATTAGTGTGAAGCTTTGCACTTTATTAAAATTTGTCAAATGAAATCCATAACTACATCGTCACCCTGCATTTGATGTTGATAGAGCGCCATGTTATTCTGAAAATTATAGGGGTGCATTATATTCGCCGATAGTCACCACCCACATATTTAGAGGACTGTATTAACGTGTAATCTTTAGCAATGTAATGTTAAATCAGCTTATGTTAAAATGTTTAGAAGTATACTCATATAGGGTTAAAGATTAGTGTAGTTTACAATCGTACAGATACTTTGGAAATGCAAAATGTATTGGTTCACATGTAAAAGTGATGTATTAGGATTAAACGTGCACCATATAAAAGTTTGCACGTGTAGGTTGCTTCCATGTAGTGAAATATTGTATTAGAAGACCGCAAATAGCAATGTTTATAATGTGGTATTAGAAAATGTGTGTTTAAATGTAGGAAGGCCTGACAGCATATAGGTATAGGAAAAGGCCTATTTGTGATTTCTTATGTTAGCCAGAAGCTGTAGGCCGAAATGTCTTTTCCCTTGGGAAGGCTCATTTCTTTAATTAAAAGCAGACAGTGAAACTTATGTGCGTGCTAGGATGAGTTGTTTACCAGTTTGACGGTGCAAGGACACATGTCTCGTTAAGCAGAATAACCCTTTTGTTGAGAATAGGGATGGTAGGAACTGGCGCCACAGGAGTCAACTGGAATGCTGAAAGTATGTTTTAAGTGGAGATGGTGTCTGGAACTCAAGGTCAACTCAACGGTTCTCGGATGAAGTCAGAGTTTCGATGAAAAAATCCAGAAGAAGGACCTGCTTGAAGGGGTGTGCGCAGGGAGTGCCCTACTGTTTGGGGATTTTGTATTAGGGACAGTGTCCGAGTGAGGAGAAGCAGAGTAGGAGTGAAGGGGCAAGAAGGAGCATCTTAGAACGAGCTCTGTAGCTTTGGCTACTTACCTTTGCAAAGTGAGTTTACTTCTGAGGAAGTCTTCACTTCTGACACCTTTTGCCTCTTTCCTGGGAATGATGCTATGTGGGGATGTCACTTTAGTGTTAGTGTAGGGACAGATTGATGGTTTTCCTTCCTTTTAGGCCGATGCAGTCGTCTCTCCATGTGGGGACTGTAGTGGTTCGCCTCATGCTTTTAGAGATCACTCTGATCATCATATTGAGTCATCTGAGGCTCATGCGTAGGATTATGTTTGTATTAGTGCCCGTTTATTTTTTTAACCTCGTGCTGAGGTGCTTGTATATCCAATTGTTTCTGGCTTTGTAATAAATCTTCAAACTTTGTTTTGTAGTCAGTAGTTATTGATTTGGACAGATTTGGTTAATGATAAATTGCAAATGAGAAAAGAGTTTCTTCTCTTTACACTTCTAGCAGTCAAGAAACGTCCGGAGAAGAGGATTCAGGTATTGGTAAGATAAGGGCTGAAAGTCAGATAAGAATCCGGCGTCATCAGTTGGTAGCAACCGAGGATGGTTGTCTCTAGAGATAGGGGAGATATAGATTAGGACAAGAGTTTCCCAAGCCCCATAGAACCCAGGTGATGATGGTCCAGAGGAGTACCAGTGGAGGACGGTGTTTTGCAGAAACTGACAGAGAGTAACGGTGCGGTGAAATCAGCAGTTAGTGGTGGAGTGAGTATGAACAGGGTTATGTGTTGCTAGATTGCGGTGTTGTTTAATGTCGTGATGTCTTGCAGAGTTGGAGTGAGTGTTGTGTGATTGCGAGATCAGGCTGTGAGAGCGCGCATCCCGGGAAAGTCTTAGGCTCGATGAGTAGCATAGGTGGTTGTGGTGTAGCAGACACTCGGAGTAATTGTCGACCATTGTGGAGGGAGTCGTGAGGTACCATCGACTGCCTGGACCGAGATAGGGGGAGCGAATGTGTGAGTGCGTGAGTAACTGACGCTGGTTGTGAGTTGCTGTATGTGGAATATTGAGCGATTGTAACCTATCAGTTGAGGTGATTGTCCGGTCGTTTCGTGGACAGACAGTTGCCAGAGGAGGTAGACAATTACATGAAACTGTGGACGTACAGTCAGAGAAGTAACTTGTCTGGTCGTTTGGTGGGCAGACAGTTATTTCAGCATATGTATGGGATGTGTGAGTGGGTGAGAGAGGAATCGTAAAGGGGGGGAACTGCTGCCAGCGGAGGAGAAGTGACTTCAGAAGGTGCCGCGCTGGGATAGGTCGGTCAGTGTGAAGCCGTGCTGGTATTGGTGGATTGCCACCAGGAAGTAAAAGAGCGTTGCAAAGCAAAGAAAAACTGATTTTAGTATGAAATGCTTTAAAGTTTTAAGAGATTTGTGTAGAGGAGAAAGACAGGTGGCTCCTCGTGGTGGAGAAGCTGCTCCGCCTAAGGATACTCCAGCTCATTATATGGCTAGGAATGTAGGGTTGCATACCTATTTGGCTTGCAAATTTGGCTTTTGGAATTTGGCTTGCAAATTGGTGGAAAATGAAAGAGGGAAATGAGGAGTTGACCTTTCCCTGGTATGGGACCTTTAGATTGGAGGTGTTATACCAGGGGAAAACGATTATGGCTTCCTTGTGACCTTTACCTAGACCCACACAGTTTGAGGCACTACATGCATGGATTAGGGCGGCACACAAAAAGAAACAGGGACAAGAGACAAGAAAGAGTGAAAAGGTCGGTCAGGGCATTTCAAGACGCAAAGTGGGATGCCTTGGGGAAAAGATGGAGAGTACAGTCAATCGAAGGGGATAAGTTGTTCCCATTGATGGTCCAGGAAGAAAATGGCAGAAAGAAAAGTAATGAGGGAGACGACAGTGACAGCTTGATAGAGAGGCTGTTATCTTAGAGACCACCTCCGTACAACCCAGATTCAGTAGGGGATAGATCAGCCTCGATGGAGGGAAGTAGAGAATCACAAGTTCCACAAGGTGCAGGAGTAGTGGGAAGGATTTCGACCGGAGGGATAGGAACGCAAGTCTCAGAAACTACAGATGTCAGGAGGTTACCGGATGCCCTTACGATACCGGTTGCCATTGGTCCCATTGTGTCGGCATATGATCCAGATCATGTGAGGAATGGAAATTCACCACAGCTAGTGGCAGGGAGAGAAAGCACGGGAGGGAATGGCATAGTGAGCAGAATAGCTCACTTACCAAGACCCATGGAATCAAGTACGCCGTTGCCTGCTACGGCAGACTCGTCGAGGGGACCAGTAAATCTGAGGGGACCAATGGATCTGAGGGGGTCAAGGCCAAAAACGTTTGCTGAGTTGAGATCGGATCTAAGGTCGTGGGATCAGTCAATGGGGAAGCAGGATGACAGGATGACTTGAGAGTGGGACCATGGGAATGCAGAGAACAGGACAATTGTTAGGGATACCCTAGAAAGAAGTAGTTGCAGAGAGCAGAGCAGAGATTGTGGTGAGTCCAGTGGTGCATCTAGCCGAGGTACCCTGAAGATGGTGATAAGGGCAAAAATGTTGGATGTGATGAGGTTGAAGGCAGAAGTGGATGAGATAATTGAGGGAAACCTGCCTCTATAGAGAGTGGAACATTACGAGCCAGACGAGCTGTTGCTTGTAGCAAAGGATGTGACTCATAAAGCCAGATCAACACACGAGAAATTGACTGAGTTGGCAAACAGATACGAAGTGGACATTTCAAAAACAAAATTTTTACCGGGGAATCACAGACTACAGTATAGCGACCAGGACCTGGAAGAGAAGCGGGTTATTGGGCTAAAAACCCACATTAGAGAGTTGATTATAGGGATACGAGCATGGAACAGAGTCGATAGGTGGGAAGAAAGATGGTTACCAAGTTGAGTATGACAGGGACACCGCCTCCAGGAGGGGGAATGATGGGAGTAGGACATTATCCTTTGAGAGAGGTATCTAGTGGAGTATACGGGCATGTGCCTTGGAGTAGAGGTGACCTGGCGGCATTCACAAATGATTTTCCTAAATTAAGGGAGAAACCAGTCGAGTGGTACAAGCAAGTTGAGTGGTTTGTTAAGATTTCGAAGGTGTTGTGGATAGACCTGAACACATTGTTTGACATTGTGGTTCCAAGTGATTTGTGGGCAGCTTGTAAGGTTGCAATTGAATGGCCCACATCGGAACCGGAGAGGGATGCTGTCACGAATGGACCTTCACCCATTGTCATGAGAAAGTATGAGCAAGCGATAACGTGGCTGAAGTCCAAGATATCACCACAAGATATCGATTGGGTCAAAATAGATCGGACAGTTCAAGAACCAAAGGAGACAGTGCACAAATACTATGAGAGGCTCTTGCAGGTCTTTAGGCAGTATAGTGGGCTGGATACCTTAGACCCCAAAGACATGGGACAGTTTGTCTCTAAGTTCGTTTTGGGTCTACGACCTGAGATTTGCATTATGACTCAGCAGCATCTGATCTGCAGGCAAAACAAGCCGATATATGAGATACTGCATTATGCTAGATATTGCAGCGATGAGGTGGATTGGAAGCATAGAATATTCAAGGATAAACTGATGTTAGACCAAATGCTAGCGGCTGATAAAGGAAATCAGATGCAGTCCGAGAGTAGATGTGGCGACACTGAAAAAGACTACCGCGTGCCACCTTTATCATCAGGTCCGACATTGGAGACGCGAGTGTCCCTTGAATCCGGCGGATCGGATGCAGCAGGAGGGAGAGATAGTACAGGTACCTGAAGCGACAAACACTGTGATGAGACAAAGGTCGATGAAAGGGGGGATACAGGCTCCACAAGTACAGGTTCCACAGGACTCGCACTTACCAGCAGATGTCTCTTTTTGATGCAAACGATGAATATTACTCAGACCCGATGTCATGACGGTGCCTGAGGGGGCAGTCTTGGAGGTAGACCAGAGGGGACCATTTGTAGAAGCAGATGTTGATGGTCACCCTACCACCGTTTTGGTTGATACTGGTGCTATCCGTTCTACTGTGAGATCTTCAGTAGTGCCCAACCTACCCCTCTCTGGACAATCAATCCAAGTTGTAGGTGTTGCAAATAGGAGAATGACAAACCCATTAACAGAAGCGATTCCAGTGAGGATAGGAAGCTTCAGAGACATACATGAGTTTGTGGTGTGCGATTCAAGTCCTGTCTGTTTGCTAGGGAAGGATCTCCTATGCAAACTAAACTGCACTATCTATTGCACCCCGAGAGGAGTGGAATTTCAGACTAATGATGATGATGCTACCTTTAAGGTCACAAAACAGCACTTGTGCGATGAAATGTACCCCATGGTAACCGTGGAAGAACTCCCACATGATTTGAGAGACTCAGGGGCATATTATCAAGGGGTTTTATCTCCGCTTTTTTGGCTTTAAAAGCCAAGAAAGCGGAGATAAAATTATCTCCCTATTACCAAGCTGTCGCTAACACCAGTTAGTGACAGCTAATAGGAGATAGCGACCAACTTGGGCCCCGCTTTGCATGTCAGTGATATTTATCACTAATGACATGCAAAGTGGGCGTGCCAAGATGTTAGCGACTGGAAACAGTCGCTAACATCGCTATCTCCTATTACCAACTTTTGGAGATATTCGCGCTAAGCGCGAATATCTCCAAAAGCTAACACCTGCCCTGAGCAGTTCTTCACCATGTTATCCAATGGGAGGTGGATAACATGGCTAAGAGCATTTGCTCGATAATGCATGAATATCGCTGACTTTTCAGCGATATTCATGCATTGCGGCCGTTTTTTATCGCATTTGCGATAAACCTTGCTAATAGCAAGGTTTATCTGCGATAAAAATCGCCGATGTGCGGCGATAATTTTTGTCTCTAAACAAGTTAGAGACAAAAATTATCGCTAGTTGTTGGTAATATGCCCCTCAGTTTCGCAGAAGGTGTGGGACTTCACAGGTGAAGACATCAGATTGATCAAAGGGGACGAGCCAGTTAAGATTCAGGTTAAGCAGAATGTTGAGCTCCCAAGAACTCCCCAGTATAATCTGACACTGGAAACAATTGCAGGGATAAAACCTGTGATTAACTCCATGATTAAACATGGGATTCTAAAGGAGATAATGGGCAGTCCATGCAACTCACCCATTATGGGATTGCAGAAACCGAGTGGCAAATTCAGGATAGTGCAAGCTTTGAGGAAAGTGAACAACATAGTTGTTCCATGTTGTCCAGTGGTACCGAATCCATCAGTGATTGTTTCAGATTCCATGTAAGGCAGAGTGGTTCACTGTGATTGATATGTGCCAAGCATTCTTTTTGATACCACAGCATGAAGAAAGCCATTTTTTTTTTCGTTTAAGCTGAAAAAACGTGTTTTAACGTGGTGTCGTATTACTCAGGGGTATACAGAGAGTCCATCGATCTTCAATCAGATCTTGAAGAAAAACCTTGAGAGTGTTGTATTGCCACAGAACTCCGTTCTTGTGCAATACATAGACAACCTCCTTGTTGCGTCCGAGACTGAGGATGCATGCAGGGTAGACACCATCGCCTTACTGAATCATTTGGCAGAGAATGGGCACAAGGTGTCCCCAAATAAGTTGCAATACTGCTTGAATGAAGTGAAATACTTGGGGCACAGAATAGGGAAGGGAAAGAGGAAGGTGTCACCTGACCGGATTGAGGCGATCATGAGCATGGCTGTGCATGCCACAAAAAGAAAGGTCAGGATGTTCTTAGGGATGGTTGGCTACTGTCGCCAGTGGGTTCCCAACTTCTCTTTGAAGTCAAAACCTTTGCAGAGACTGACGCACAAGGATGTGAGTGATCCAGTACCATGGGACAATGACTGTATGAAGGCATTCTTGGAGTTGCGAGAGGATCTTTGTCGTGCTCCGGCACTGGGGATGCCTGATTACAACAAACCGTTTTCACTATTCTGTTGTTAACGAGAAGGTTGCGCATTGTCAGTTCTGACTCAGGATCATGGAGGTGTCCGTAGACCAGTTGCCTATTTCTCAGCTACTTCAGACCCAGTAGCTTCAGCGTTGCCCGGATGTCTCAAATCGTTGCTGCAACAGGTGCCAGCATTGAAAGATGTGAAAGCATAGGTATGGGACATTCATTGACTGTGTATATACCGCATTCTGTTGAAATGTTGATGACAAGGACCAAAGCACAGCACCTGACCAATAATAGACTCACAAGCTACGAGCAAGTCATTCTTGCTGCGGAGAATGTGAGTCTTAAGAGGTGTTCTGTTTTGAATCCTGCCACTTTAATGCCGTTACCGAATACAATTGATGAAGATTGTGAGGACCATGATTGTCTTGATGTGACTGAACTTTGCACCAAACCGAGACCTGACTTTGTTGATGAACCATTGTCTGACCCTGATGAGATCTACTTTGTTGATGGTTCATGCCTAAGACACAGTGTCGATCAATTGAGAGCAGCGTTTTCTGTATGCACCATTACGTTAGTGGTCCAAGCTGCTTGCTTAGAATAAGTATACTCCGCCCAGGTAGCTGAAATCATTGCCTTGACTCATGCCTGTTTGGCCGCTGATCAATTTCGAATGACCATTTATACAGACAGGCAGTATGGGTTTGGTGTGGTTCATGACTTCAGTCAGCTGTGGTCCGAGAGGGGTTACATGACATCGTCTGGATCACCCATCCGGAATCGGGAATTTGTGAGATTATTGTTGGAAGCCCTGCAAAGCCCAAAAGAGATTACTGTGGTTAAATGTATAGCTCATGGAAGGGGGACGGATTTTGTCTCCCTTGGAAACAAGTATGCAGACGAGGTTGCACGTTTCTGTGCTGAACAAGGTTGCATTTTTACGGCGATTTACACAGGGGAGAGCCAGGAAAGAACTGAGTTCAACATGATGTTGACCATGGCAGACACTTGGGACGAGCTCAAGTGCCTGCAGGAACAGGTCCCAGAACAAGAGAAAAATGTGTGGATCAGATCTGGGTGCATGAAAGTGGATGTTGATATTTGGGTATCGAGTGATGGAAGAGCAGTGTTGCCGGATGACTTGTTGTACCCAATGGCGAGGCAGATTCATGGTGTGGTACATCTAGGGAGAGATGCAATGGTGCTAGCGTTCAGACAGATGTGGTACAATCCAAGATTTGGAGCAGTGGCAGAAGCTGTATGTCAGAGGTGTGTCACATGCCGCCAAATGACTGAGGGAAAGAGGACTGCAGTTACACTGAGTCACATTGGGAGGTCGGGGAACCTTTCAATAGGATGCAGTTGGATTTCATCGAAATGCCTAGATGTAACAGGTTGAGGTACATTCTAGTGGTGGTGTGTGTTTTCTCAAGGTGGGTGGAGGCTTACCCCACTTGGAAGTGTGATACACTAACGGTAGCTAAGTTACTTTTGAGGGAACTCATTCCTAGGTTTGGATTTCCGACCTCTTTGGAATCGGACAGAGGAACACACTTCCATTGTGAAATCATGAAGATGCTTTGCACAGCTTTAAATGTTGACCAAAGACTCCATTGTAGCTATCTTACAGAAGCTTCTGGAATAGTGGATCAGATTAATGGGACTTTGAAGGCTCGAATGGCAAAAGTGTGTTCATCCCCATCTCTGAAGTGTCCTGATGCGTTGCCTTTGGTATTAATGAGTATCCGTAATACCCCAGACAGGAGAACAGGTCTTTCACCTCATGAAGTTTTGATGGGAAGCGCTATGTGATTACCATCAGTGCCATTGACCGCTTTGATAAGCATCACAGACGATTTGATCCTTGATTATTGCAAGGGACTCGCTGATGTGGTCCATTCTGTTTCTCATCAGGTGCAGGCTGCTGCTGTTCCAGCTTCGAGTGACCTCTGTCACGACTTGAATCCAGATGACTGGGTTTTGGTTTGGAAGCATGTGAGGAAGAGCTGCCTGGACATCCGCTGGCGAGGCCCTTACCAGATAATTTTGGTGACGAACACTGCAGTGAAGTGCGGAGGACTGCCAAATTGGGTGCATGCTTCCCACACCCATAGAGTTCCAGCACCCTTGGAAGAAACAGCTCCTCTCCCGAATGAAAATCCAGCTGAGGTGGCAGCGCCACAAGAGAGGACAAGTCAAGCTGTGAGGGTGGCTGACAAAGCTGGTCGCTCACCCGAACTAGCCGAGGAGGATCACAACAATAGTGACACTGAAACTGCCTCAGAAAGGGGAAGTTGCTGTGAAGGTGATTCAAATGCAGACCCAGCAGAAGAGAGACGTGAGCACAGTGAGCAGAGAAGGAGCAGAAGAATGAGATGTGCAGAAGAAACGTGGCCTGAAAGACAGAGGCAACTGAATCTGGTTCCTGAAAGAGATCTTGCTCCTGTGTAGGAAGACTCAGAATCAGAAGAAGGTGAAGAAGGGCAAGCTTGTGGAGGACTGAGAAGATCAAGATGAACAAGAGTGCCTTGTCAGAGGTACGCAACTCCGGAGTGGACCTACGTTGCGACAAATGCCGGGACTGCTGAGTTCGTGGAGGTTGAGGTCAGTGGTCGTGGTCAGCCCTAACGTGAAGATTGATGTGACACTATTGATACCAGGACTTGAGATCGGAGGAGTACTGACCTTCACTGTCCCGAGTGCCCCAACATTGAGTGGAGTTTGTGATTTGATACTGAACAGACTGATATTTCCTACCTTTGCTGTTGAAGTTCCAGATCATGAAATTATTGTTATTCACCTTGAGCTTTTGCAACATGTTCTAGAGAAAATTGGAGCAAATCTCATTTTGGATTAAAGAGGCTTTGTGTAAATAAGATAAAAAGAGATAACCTAGGTCCGAGTGGAAGAAGAAAAAATGTAGGGACTTCCCAGAAGAGGACGGAGAAGGGTTACGGTGTCTTTGCATTGTGTAAATAAGAAACTGAAATAAAGAAAGGGAACTTCCAGCTTTCTAAAGTATTGTTCGAACTGGTTCAAAAGCAACTGAAGGAGAAGAAAAGTAACGTTGAGTGTTTGTTGCTGAAACAAGGATTTTGAGAACTCTTACGAGACCATGGAGGCTGGAAATACAAATCGTAGGTCTAGGTGCATAGTAGGCACACTTGTAGTTGGAGATATAATCTTTATAAGCCTAGTAGTTGTAGTTTCATATTTAGCCCCATACAAGGGCGAGCTAGGTGAGGTACAGGGTACACCTACACCTACCACTCCTGGCAAGAAAGAGGTCAAAATAGGAGATGAATGATCTTTGCTGCTAGAGGAGAGTTGCAGGTTTCATACAGATCTTTCTAGAAGTGACTTTAAGCTTAATTCGTATGCTAAATTGATGTATGAATATATTGATACAATGGATGCGAAAGATTGTTCTGCGTATATGCAGTTACCTGCTTCAGTGGACGAGGGTATTCGATATCACCACCTTCCACTGATTTATGGTATTTCTTGTAGTTTGTTGCTTAGCATCTTTTATGGACGCGGCCAGTTTGAGTATTTCTTTTCCAATTATGATGCAGTGCTTCCTGAGGTACCATTTTATAAGCATTTGACTAAGTATGATTATTGCAAAACAGAGGATAGGCTCAGAAAATATTTTATACCGTCAATAGAGTTAGATACAGCTTATACACATCGACATAATTTGACCTGTTTATTGTCAGATGTAGAGACAAAGTTCATTAATCAAGTAGAAGATAGGTACCGAAAACAAACTCAGTTGCGAGACTCAGGAGAAGGTAGAGTAGATTGGACAGACGAGGAGAAATTATATAAATCGAAGGGAAGTTATGGTCTTATAGCGCTAGATGAAGAACAGAGAGGGATGCTGTGTATAAAACGTCATCAGACATACTATGAGAATGTTGCAGTAGGACAGACAACATGTAATCATGTTTTCACTTTGGAAGATTCGGCGAAAGACTTTTTGAGAAGGACTGTGTATTATGTGTGTGGAAAGAATGCATATGTGCGATTGCCTGCGAAATGGTATGGCACTTGTTATCTAGCGATCATTTTCCCTAAGATTCACCATGCAGAAGATTTGGAGCTCCTGGAAGGAGGAAAGCATTCAAGAGCAAAGAGGGCGCAAGGGTTGGAGCTTTTGTTGGTGATGTTTTTGGAGCAATGATACCGTGCTTGGGAGTGATTCTGAATGATGTAAAGATTGGGAGACTGGCGACTGTGGTGGAGTTGTCCATGAGTCCCACTAAGTCGCTAGTGTTGGTTGAAGGAGAGATGTTGTCAATAAGGGCAATGGCTTTGCAAGATCGTCTCGCTTTAGGGTATGCAGTCAAAATATCGAGTTTTTAATATCGATTTGCATTAATATCGATTAAAAAATATAGAATGGACACAATATCGACTGGACAGAATATAGACTACAAAAATATCGAATAGGATAGCATTATTATCGAATCAAAAATATAGAATGGACACAATATCGAATTGACAGAATATAGACTACAAAAATATAGAATGGACAGAATATAGACTACAAAAATATCGAATTTGAGTTAATATCAATTTTTAAACTGTTTATTATGTTGGTATATGTTTGAAAAGTGTATATTTATTTTAATATTAATATTAATTAATTATTTTTATGGTATTTAATTTTTGCATAATATAATTCTGTAGCGGGTTGTGGGTTTATAGGTGAATAGGGTGGGAAGTAATTTAATTATAATTATTAAATATGTTAATTTATTTATTGGTATTTATTTTGAATTAATTGTTAAATAATTATTATTTGGTAATTAATTAAAATATAATTGGTATTTAATTTTAATTAATAGATTAATTGATACATTTGTTAATTTTTTTAATTTCTTTTCTGTAGTGGGTTGTGGGTTTATAGGGGAATAGGGTGGGAAGTTATTTAATTATAAATAATTAAATATGTTAATTTATTTATTTGTATTTATTTTGAATTAATTGTTAATTAATTATTAATTGGTAATTAATTAAAATATAATGGGTAATTAATTTTAATTCATTTATTAAATGATAATTATGTTAATTTATTTTCTGTAGTGGGTTGTGGGTTTATAGGGGAATAGCGTGGGGAGTAATTTAATTGTAAGCAATTATATTTTTTAATTCCTTTTTTTATCTAATTTTAATTGTTTTTTAATTGTTAATTAATTTTTGGTTAATTGGTAAATAATTTGTATTAGTAGGTAATTATTTTTATTAATTATTTTTATTTTTTATTGATTAATTAATATATTATATAAAAGTGTTAATTATTTTAATTAATTTGTAATTGGTATTAATATTTATTTTATTTTTATTTATATATGAAGTATTTACTTTCCCTACTGTTGCACTCACTGGAGTGGGAATATACATTTTTACCCTCCCTCTATCCAATGCTTTCCCTACTGTTGCACTCACTGGAGTGGGAATAGTAATTTTTAAACCTATGCTATCCAACGTTTTCCCTACTGTTGCACTCTCTGGAGTGGGAATAGTAATTTTTATCCTACGCTATCCAACGCTTTCTCTACTGTTGAACTCTCTGGAGTGGGAATAGTAATTTTTACCCCTACGCTATCGAGCGCTTTCCCTACTGTTGCGCTCTCTGGAGTTGGAATAGTAATTTTTACCCCTACGCTATCTAACGCTTTCTCTACTGTTGCACTCTCTGGAGTGGGAATAGTAATTTTTACCCCTAAATTATCCAACGCTTTCCCTACTATTGCACTCTCTGGAGTGGGAATAGTAATTTTTACGCCTACGCTACCCAACGCTTTCCCTTCTGTCGTGTTTTGGCAGCTCCTGAGTTAGCGTTTAGCACAGCTACACGGTCTTTTCGTTAACTTGACCAAAACGAACGGGGGCCATTTTGAATCCTTCTGGCTTCCATTTCCTATGAACATGCTGCCTCGTGGTCAGTGTGCCCTTTCGTCCTTTCTCGATACCCATGGTCACCTATTCTGCTCGGTAACAGGCTATTTTTAGTACTGGTCAAGCGCACATGCGCACTATGCATCAACTGGTCATTCTTTAGGAATGTTAGCACTAACTGACCAGTGTTATTGAACTCCTCCCACATGCTGGCTGTGTTCCAAAAATGACCTTATATGTACCTAAAATATGTAACTTGTAACCGCCTATCTTTTTATTGCTATTAAACTGTATAAAAGAGGTCGCGCACCGATGTTCGGTGTGCTACTTCTTACATTGCCGAAGGGTGCTGTAGGAATGTATCACCACCCCATGGGGTCTTAATAAACTTGTCTTTTGCCTTTTCCAGTGTCCGTGCCAACTTCTATACTAAGGTGTATGAAAGTTTAGCAGAGTATGTAGGTCTGATTTGAACCCAACACCACAATTGGCGACCACGAAGGGACTCATCGGCGACTCAGATGCCCGAAGGAGAGGTCGTGACGAAGGTCAGGAAACTCGCCATGGACGCGATCGCTGCCATTGAGTGACCCGAGTCTTGGCACCCACGGTGTGTTTTTCCTTCCTTCCGATCTGACCTTCCAGGTGGCGCCGGTCTTCGACTGAGATTCTGATCTTGGATTGTCGTGATGTGCCGTTTTGGCTGATTCGACCACAGAACTTGGCAGTTGGACCTTGGACGTTTTGAAGATACTTGGTAAGCTTTTTGACTGGTGAGGTAGTCTACTGACACTTGCTGTGGCTTTTTGAATTTTGAATTTGAATTTGAATTTGTTTGAAGTTAGCTAACGTTTGAATCTTTTGACTTTGAATTTGAATATGTGAAGTGCACCTCACATAGGCAGGCATGTAGGGATATTTCTCTGATTTATTTGATTTGAACGGCACACCGTGTATGAAGCACATTAAGTGCCATTTTTGTGTAGTATCGCGTTTTCGTGGTACTTTTTGAACATGCCTGTTTTTAGTACGCTCCGAAGGATGTGCTGTTTTGAAAATGGTACCAATTATCGATTAAATGAATCACAGCTGGCTCCCCCAGAGGGGACTCCAAATCGTGAGATGTATGTTAAATTCGGTATTCCACCAATAATGTATAGTACGTTATGGCATAAGTATACTAAAACTGATCGTGAATTACAGTGGCCACTACATGGGTCATTTAGTCTTCGAAAGGTTCAGTATGTGGAGCAGTGTTTGTTTCAGCGAAGGTCTAGACAAGATATGTTTGATTGCGTGCGTATGTGGGAGAAAGAGGCGCGTGAACGAGTGAAGCGTGAGGAAGCCTTGGCGGAGAAGGTGCAGCGGAAGGCTGCACATGATAAAGCTTTACAGCTACAGGAGAAGGAGTTACAGGAAAAGAAAGAGAGGGAGACGCGAGAACATAATTTACAGGTTAATGGTCAGTTCCCTATCAGGCTTCCTCTTTATCCGGTCCTTACTAATGAAACAGATGATTTTTCATTACTAGATCGCTGTCCGCCTCCGTACGTTGCACCTACGGCTCCGAACGAGGAATCAGATGAGGGTAATGATCGTACACAGCGTACAAGGTTACATGCGGAACGAACTGCAGAATTGCGTTCGTTTGCACGAAAGCTAAATATTAATACTGTTACTGTTTCTGAAATTAGTAAGCAAATGGAACAATGGTCTGATCAAGAGCGACTGTATTTCTTAGATCATTTTGGAGATGAGGTTGTTGAACGGTTCAGAAAATACTCTTCAGAATTAGAACCTAAGGATATATCTAAGGGTCGTGAGAACTTTCGTAAAGGTCTTTTTGTTCTTTCAGATGCGGATGAATTTTTCAAACGGTTGGTTCAACTACGGAATGAGGCGACACGGCTACGGGAGTCGGAAAAATCGAAGGGTCCGCCTGCGTCCGGAGCGACGGAAATATCCAAAGAATGCCCTATCTTTGGAACAGATAAGATCGCTGCGATTAATGTTAGACCTATGCGAGAAGCTGCGCCTTTATATGTCCCCCACAAAGGGGATGGCACAGATGATGATAAACGCTCTAAAGACGCGAAAGGGTATTTTGTATATAACTGGGTTTATACGCCTTGGAATAGAGCAGATGTTATGGCGCTTAAGAATGCTTTGCCTGATCCCCGTAAAAATCCTGCGGCTTTCTATGAAAGTGTTGAAAGTGCAATTTCATCGTGTATTATGACGTTAGTTGATATTGATTTGTTTTTCGGGTTGATATTGCCACCTGATATGTGGAGAACGATTCGTAAGTTTGATGACCACACGACTCTTGGGGCCACTTGGAAAGATCTTGCTCAAGCTGATTTAGATAGGGAACCAGCATGTAAGCCTTGTCAATTAATATTAGACCTTCCAGGGGCCATACTAACAAAATTAAAGACTCTTGCTCCCGCTAAAAAGATTGATTGGACTATATTAGCCTCGTGTAAGCAGAAGACGGATGAATCGGTTTCTGACTTTTTCTCTCGCTTTGAGGCAGCATTCCATGATTACAGTGGGCAATCATTAACAGAAGATACAGGCAGGCATTTATTCGTTGATAAGTATGTGGCTAATCTCCTACCGGAGATTGCAAAACGATTAAAAACGAGTGAAAGTTCGTGGACCACGGCAACCCCTGCTTCTCTCTTGACTATGGCTCAATATTATGAATGACAGGAATTGGAGGCAAAGGAAAGTAGTGAGAAGAAAGTGAAGGATTTGAAGACGAAGGTAATGTTAGCTCAGGTTCAGGCTACGAGAGGAAACAATAGAGGGGGACGAGGATTGTACAATAACGCTCCTCCCCCTCGTTCTGACATTTCTGTGAATCAATGTGCATACTGCAAACAGTTTGGGCATTGGATTGCAGACTGTCCGGTGTTTCGAGAACAGTGTAATTTGAGGGGACGAGGAAGTGGAAGGTCTAGGAATAATTATGGGGGGCCGCGAGGATATGGAGCAAATGATCGTGGAGGATATGGAGCAAATGATCGTGGAGGATATGGAGCAAATGGGCGTGGAGGATATGGAGCAAGGGGTCGTGGTCAGACAGATTATAATACATTTGATAATCGCAATCAATATCAGATAAATGAGGGTGGCTCTGCTGAGCCACGTGATGAGTACTATGCATAGGATTGCGTAGGATGGGGTGTGGAATCGGTTGAGGTACCAGTTGATCAAAGGGGTCCATATATAGAAGCACATGTTTTGGGTTCTACTGATCAATTTCTGGTCGATACAGGAGCTACTCGTAGCGCTTTGTCCAAATACTTGGTTCCAAGGGCTCCCCTGTCTGGCGAGGTAATTACAGCTATAGGGTTCGATGGAACACCTACTTCTAGCCCACTGTCTCAACCTGTTGCATTTCATGTTGATAAATTTGCTGCCCCATGTCCCTTTTTGTTGTCTCCAAATACACCAGATAATATTATGGGACTCGATATGTTAAAAAACTTTCGAGCTACTATTCGCTGTGCCCCAGAAGGAGTACGAGTTGTGTTGAATGAGAATTACCCAGAAATTGAGCGAGTGTGTTTTCTCCATGAATCTGAAGTATTAGCCTCCTTACCAAAAACGTGGGCCACTTCTGATACGGATGTAGGGCAAATGATAATTCCTCCAGTACGTATTACTGTAAAGGAGGGAGTATCTCTACCACGTGTCCCACAATATAAGATTTCGAGAGAAGGTGAAATTGCTTTGATACACATTGTGAACGATTTGATTTTGGCAGGAGTCGTTGAGGAAGTCCCCTACAATGTTTGCAACAGCCCAATTTTACCGATCCTTAAAAGAGATACAGATGCTAAGGTTTACCGTTTTATTATTGATTAGAGGGAAATCAACAAGATAGTAGTGCCTCAGTACCCGGTGGTGTCTGACATCACCACGTTGCTTACGTTGGTTCCAACGACAGCAACTACTTTTACAGTCATCGATTTGAAGAATGCCTTCTTTTCGATTCCTGTACATCCTGATAGTCGATATCTATTCGGCTTTACATTGAATAATAAATCGTACAGATTTTGTCGAATTCCTCAAGGTTATACAGAAAGTCCTAGCATCTATAGTCATGCTTTGAAAAGGCAGCTTGATTCCTTTGAATTACAAGATGGAGTGGTTCTTATTCAGTATGTGGATGACATCTTACTGGCTGCAGACACACAAGAACAATGTGAGAAAAGTACCTTTTCCTTGCTTTCCTTCCTAGCCAAAAATAATCATAAGGTTTCAAAGAAAAAGCTGCAATATTGTAGACCCAAGGTGACCTACCTCGGTCATCTTTTGTCTAAGGAGGGCCGTGCATTGACACCAGATCGAATTCAAGCAGTTTTAGATACACCAGTCCCTCGCACTCAGAAAGATGTTCGTGCCTTTATAGGTTTGACGTCTTTTTGTAGGCAATGGATATTGGGTTTTTCACACATTGTTAAACCGTTGTTGGCATTGTTGTCTAAAGATACACCGATCCCCATTGAATGGACGGATGAATGTCAGAATGCTTTTGAACAATTGAGACAAGCTCTTTGTTCTGCACCAGTGTTAGGTACACCTGATTACACGAAGATTTTCACATTATATGTACACGAGAAGGATGGGTGCGCGTTGTCAGTTTTAGTACAGACACACGGAGACAAACAGAGGCCTTGTGCATACTTCTCGGCGGTACTCGACCCTGTGGCTCGAGGATTGCCTGGATGTTTTCGAGCAGTTGCAGCAACAGCAGTAGCGATACGACAAAGTGAGGGAATAGTTTTGTCACACAAATTGTTGGTGTTAGTTCCCCATGCGGTAGATGCGTTATTGAATCAAACGAAAACACAGCATCTAACCAGTGCCCGTCTGACAGGATATGAGTTAACGTTGTTGGCGCCGCACATCACACTAAAACGATGTGCGACACTGAACCCTGCTACTTTACTGCCGGATCCTGTTGCTGAAACTCAGAAGGAAGAACAACATGATTGTGTTTTTCTGACTGAGGAACAGACAAAGGGTCGTATCGATTTACAGGATACACCCTTTCCAGATGTAGATGGGGAACTGTGGGTTGATGGATCGTGCGTGAGGTTACCAGATGGTACGACTTCCGCAGCTTATGCGATCACGACACTTAAGACAGTGGTAGAAGCAGCACGAATACCTCAGAAATCGGCTCAAGCAGCTGAATTGATAGCCTTGACGAAAGCATGTGAGTTAAGTGCTGGACTATGTGTGAACATTTACACGGATAGTCGTTACGCTTTTGGAGTAGTGCATGATTTTGGCCTACTCTGGAAGGAACGAGGATTCTTGACTTCACACGGAGTACACATCATGCATGGAGAATTGGTATGCGATCTCCTGAATGCACTATTATGTCCAAAGAAAGTAGCAATAGTCAAATGCAGTGCACATAAAAAGGTGACGGACAAAATAGGACAAGGCAATGCTTTCGCAGATCGCATTGCGAGAGAGACCGCTATGCTACAAAATAATTCCCCCATGTATATGGTAAAATCACAAGCTGAGCGGTGGCATGATGCTAGAGAAGAAATACTAGATATACAGAAATCAGCATCTGAGGCAGAACTTACGAAATGGGCCACTGAAGGAGTATTGGATGATGAGGGTTGCTGGCGCAGTAAAGATATGGAGAGATGGAAACTACCCATGGCCTATTTACAAACAATGGTGCAAATGACACATGGGCTGGCACACATTGGAGCTTTTGCAATTACTAAATTGCTTACACGAGTTTGGGAGAATCCTGAAATTGCTAGCACGGCTAAGAGAGTAGTGCAGACCTGTCTGATATGTTTACAGCACAATCCTGGACAAGGGACTCATACTCCTAAAGGAGGGTTTGTTCCACCTACTGCACCATTCGAAGTACTACAGATGGATTACATGCAGCTGGAACGCTGTAATAATCTCAAGTATGTCCTAGTGGTGGTGTGTGCCTTCAGCAAATGGATTGAGGCTTACCCTACGAAAGACAATACAGCATTGACAACAGCTAAGGTGTTACTCAAAGAGTACTTCCCGCGCTATGGTGTTTGTAAGTTTATGTGGAGTGATAATGGTCCTCATTTTATTGGGAAAGTAGTAGAGTACGCCCTGAAAGGATTGGGAATCAAGCAACGATTCCACGCTGTCTTTCATCCGCAATCAGCAGGTTTGGTAGAAAGATACAATGCGACTTTGAAGCTAAAGCTAGCAAAGATTGTGGCATCCACATCTCTGAAATGGCCGGATGCTTTGCCTCTGGCATTGCTGTCTATTCGATCAGTGCCACATTCTCGATCTGGCCTCACACCCTATGAAGTGGTGTTTGGAAGGCCGATGAATATTTGGGGAGTTCCTAAGCCTCGTTTGATACATGATGTGCCTTGTATAATGATGAACGATTATTTGGCACGATTAACAAATGATTTGCTTTCTATTCATCAACAGGTTCGAGAAGCGCTCCCTGATAACTCCACTGGTGAGGCTCACGATCTTCGTCCTGGCGACTATGTCATGATCCGAGTGTTCGAGCGTTCCAGCAGTTTGGAACCGAGATGGCATGGCCCTGAGCAAGTGCTGCTGGCGACTCGGACTGCTGTGAGAGTCACCAATAAGAAGCGGTGGATACATTCAACGCACTGCCGACGTGTCTCTCCGGATCTGGTGAGCCCTGTGGTGCTATCCGACTACAGAAAGATTTTGGAGGCAGAAAAGAGCCCAGCTGTCACGCCTGATGAATTGGAGGGAGCCTTCCCGGACCACGCTGTTTCTGATGAAGTGAAGTACAATCTACGTCCCAGGAAATAAGATTCCTTTTTGCATTTTTTTGAACTGGTTGGTAACCGCTCTGAGGTTTGTGAAACGGAAGCCGGGAATATCAAGGGGGGGGGATCAGTTCTGCCTAGTGTAGCGACACCCGTCTTGAATCCCGGAGAACAAATCAACGGCAGCCTCGGTCCAGAACCATCGTTTTATTTTTTTGTTTAGTGTTGTTCTTGAAGAGGATTGTTTTGTGAACTATGGCATCTCCTTCGATACGAAAAGGGAGAATTCTTGGTGCTGTTTTGTTTGTCTTGACCGTAGTGGTGATCGCAGTATTAGCTTGGACTATAGAACAATTGTTTCCTGCACGAGAACATTTGCTGCCCACCACTCCAAGCCCATCTGAACATTTTCATTTTACTTTGCCTTTTCACGAAGAAAGACATAGGCAGACTTATTTGAATAACAGCTTTATTCAGATTTTGCATCATACTCATAACATGACCAACACGTCCAATTGTTGGGTATGTGGAATGTTGCCCGGACATCAGAAGAGGGGAGGAACTCCACTCATTCCTCTCCCGTTTTCTCATAATGGTTCTTGCCATGCTTGGTATACTCTTCTTTTCACTCTGCGATGGCCAACGAAAGGTGGATTACTTTTTCGATTGAACAAAATATGCTATAACGACAAAGATGGTTATCCACACGCTGAAGGAACTAAATTTGAATGGGAAGAGTATCGTCCGGACAATGTCTCTGCACCTCGTGTATTTACGAATCAAAGACTTATAAATGTGACGAGCTTGCATATGATAACAGTTATTGATACAAAAGCAGATCTGTGTATTAGAAATAAAGGTACAATCCCTGTAGGCCGCAGTGAATGTAATATTACACTTACCTTTGATACGCCAACTGGAATTGCATTCGTAGCTTCACGTAACACATATTTCATTTGTGGAAATAAGGGATACCATCGTCTACCATTGGGATGGTTAGGAACGTGTTACATAGCTTTTGTATTACCACCTGTATTTATTGCTCCTCCTATGTACCACAATGATTACGTGCTGTACCATGATTTCGTACTGAACAGAGTTAAACGAACATTAGATCTTGATGAAATCGACCAAACTGATACCACTTTACAACAATATGTAGATTTCAACTTGCGTTTATTTTCATTTGTAGGAGCTGCACTGAATAGCAGGAAGATAAGGCGGCTTACACGTGTGGTGGAAGCTGTCGCTAATGAAACTGCCTCTGCTTTAGGGAATATTACTGAGGAATTGCAAATTACCAGAATTGTAGCGCTCCAGAACCGAATGGTTCTAGATGTGATACTAGCTGACAGGGGCGGAGCATGCCGCATCATCGGAAGTAGTTGTTGCGTGTACGTGCCAGATAACTCACCTTCCGTGTATGATTCTATTACGAAATTACATAAGATAGCTGCTGAGATCCACCCAGAAAATGGAGCATGGACCTTTTCTGGTTGGTTCTGGACCCTCTTTAGTACTTGGGGTTGGAAATTATTAACTATTCTATGTATTTTTATTGGAGTACTATTTTCCCTTTGTTTATGTATTCAATGTGGCCCTACATTATGTTCTGTATGTATCACAGCCTGTATTCCGTCTAAACGAGCTATTGTTAAGCAAGAGAAACTGATCAATGATGAAGTATTGAAAATAATGGCTATTAACATTGATGATGAACATTCTGATTACGTCCATTATGAGGTAGCTTTTGCTAAACGCTAAAAGGGCCGTCTGTCGTGTTTTGGCAGCTCCTGAGTTAGCGTTTAGCACAGCTACACGGTCTTTTCGTTAACTTGACCAAAACGAACGGGGGCCATTTTGAATCCTTCTGGCTTCCATTTCCTATGAACATGCTGCCTCGTGGTCAGTGTGCCCTTTCGTCCTTTCTCGATACCCATGGTCACCTATTCTGCTCGGTAACAGGCTATTTTTAGTACTGGTCAAGCGCACATGCGCACTATGCATCAACTGGTCATTCTTTAGGAATGTTAGCACTAACTGACCAGTGTTATTGAACTCCTCCCACATGCTGGCTGTGTTCCAAAAATGACCTTATATGTACCTAAAATATGTAACTTGTAACCGCCTATCTTTTTATTGCTATTAAACTGTATAAAAGAGGTCGCGCACCGATGTTCGGTGTGCTACTTCTTACATTGCCGAAGGGTGCTGTAGGAATGTATCACCACCCCATGGGGTCTTAATAAACTTGTCTTTTGCCTTTTCCAGTGTCCGTGCCAACTTCTATACTAAGGTGTATGAAAGTTTAGCAGAGTATGTAGGCCTGATTTGAACCCAACACCACACTACTGTTGCACTCTCTGGAGTGGGAATAGTAATTTTTACCCCTACGCTATCCAACGATTTCCCTACTGTTGCACTATCTGGAGTGGGAATAGTAATTTTTACCCCTACGCTATCCAGCGCTTTCCCTAGTGTTGCACTCTCTGGAGTTGGAAAAGTAATTTTTACCCCTACGCTATCCAACGCTTTCCCTACTGTTGCATGTTTAAGTTAATTATATTTATTATTTCATTAATTTCTAATTAATTTAAAGCATTTTAAAAAATTCGATATTTTGACTAACTATATTTTTTACATCAATATTTTTGTTTCGATATTTTTATACTTACCTGTTTGGAGATAGGAGGTCGATATTTTGGTACATGTATGAATGACTTTGTTCCACCGCTCATCATCCCTGAGAATAATATGCGCAGACTAAGATGGGATTCTGTAGTTAATAATCAACAGGCTATAGATACTATCAACAGCGAAACTGACCAAGCAATCTTAGCTATGGAACTGATTAGTGCCTCTTCTTCTGGCTTGGGGGACGTGGTTAAAATTCACGATACCCTCTTTGCCAAGATCAGGGTGCACTTTTTAAAACCTAATAAGCGAAAGGGGGCTCTGGTTCGTAAAGATGCAAGATGGTATAACGCTGACTGTAGGAAGGCAAGACTCGCCCTTGGACAAGCAATTAAGAAGAGAGACTGTGTATCTATTTGCCTTGCCAGAAAGGAATATAAAGTATGCATTGTAAAAGCCAAGAGGGAGTGGGATGAGCAACATTGGTGCAAATTGAAAAAGGCCTGCGATAGGAAGGATTCCAGAGTATTCTGGAACATTGTAAAATGGGGTTCTGAGAGAGCTGAAGAGTCCCCAAACAACAATGTCTCACAAGAGGCATGGGTAAAATTCTTTAGCTCACAATATACTCTTAACACCCTGGCCACAGATGATGATAGTTTTACCATGAAGTTTTCTGAAGATTGTCTTTTTACTCACAAAGAGATTATGTCCGCTATTTGTGCAGTAAAACGAGGGCGGGCTCCTGGCTTAGATGGAGTACCCGCTGACATCTTTTTAAATGACAGGGAACGCTGGTGCAAATATATTTACTTGCTTATTAATTCTATTGCTCAGGGAGCTGATGTCCCTGATTCATGGAGAGGTGCAGTGATAATCCCCGTGTATAAAAAGGGGGATCGTGCTCAGCCCTGCAACTATAGGCCTATTAGCCTTATTGACACCGTGCAAAAAGTTGTGGGTCGTGTGGTGGTCAATAGGCTTCACGAATGGGCAGAAGATTATAACATCTTATCTCCCTTCCAAGCAGGTTTTAGAAGGGCAACCAGTACGATTGACCAAGTGTTCCGTTTCCAATTGCTACAGTGGAAGACCGTGGTCCTAGGGGGGGGCAGCCTGTATGCGGCATTCGTCGATTTGCGGGCCGCCTTCGACCTGGTTCCACGGGTCAAACTGTGGCATGTTTTGCATAGCCTGGGGGTACCAGATGAATTATTAACAATGATACTGCGCCTCCACGAGTCTAACTTTGCTAAAATCCAGTAGGGCGGCCACGGGATGGTCACAGCTGATTTCCGTGTTGAACGAGGCGTCAGACAAGGGTGCTCAATGGCTCCTACTTTGTTTACATTGTTTATAAATGGTGTAGTCTCTCGATTGGCACCTGTGACAGTTGATGCTCCTTCTCTTTCAGGCCTAAAAATCCCCATCTTAATGTTTGCGGATGACACGCTAATTTTATCAAAAACCCCTAGTGGCCTACAGCGTGCTCTGTTGATTTTTGAGAATTTTTGTGGGGAACATGGACTTGAGGTGAATACCACTAAATCTAAACTTATGATTTTTAAGCCGCATCGCATCTTCGAGTCCAAAATTATGATGAGCGGCCGGCCTTTAGAGTTAGTCAACTCATTTACATATTTGGGTATCCAAATCGCTGATAACAACAGGTGGAGCCAGCACTTAAATACTGCTATATTGCGGCATAGGCAAATAGCGGGCGCCATTAATTCAGAGCACAGGAGGTCTTTAACTAAACCTGTTAAACCTGCCCTAGTGGTTTATTAAGCAAAGGCTCTTGGGTCTGCACTATACGGCGCAGAAATGTGGGGCTTTGAAAACCTTAAATCTTTGCAAGCCTCAGAAAACAAATTTCTACGGGCACTCACTGGTACACCTAAAAGCACTCCATTGTTACCTCTTCGATACGATCTTGGCAGAAAACAAATCAAGGATTTAGCTAGATTACGCCCGATTCAGTACTGGCGCAGACTCTGGACTACTCCCGAGCTCTCACATTATGCCGCGGGTTTTGTGGATGTCATCAAGGCTGATGGCTTCCACAAAATAAGCTGGCTTAATTCTCTGAAAGCTATGTTATGTGAGCTTGGGTTGAGTTCTCTATGGCTGGACCCTGCTGGCGCATCATTTCCCTCCAAGCTTGTCTTAAAAAACATTTTTTGGGAAAATGTTGCTAACAAAATCTTAAACACTTCTAGCTCTGGGTCCATGTCTATGTACTTCCTTGAGGCTAAAATGTATCCAGCCTTGGAATCATATTGGGATATTATCTCAAAGCCAGGTGACCGGAAGCTCTTATTTCAACTGAGAGCTGGTGCACTCCCTATAAGAACATTGATTGCTAAATGGGGCTCAGGTGGAAGTAACATCTGCCCAGCTTGTGGGACAGGGAAGGAGTCATTGGGCCACTTTCTGTTTTCTTGTAAGGTATACGATGTGCCAAGACGTGTCTGGTTAGCACCTATGTGCAGGAACCTTGGGACAACATGTAGTTCTGTAGCTATGCGAATCATATGTACGAGCCCAGTCTCTTGGATTTTGATAGCTACAGCAAAATATCTCGGCTGGGCGTGGGTGATCAGACAGAGACTGCTAGTTAAATAACTATTCTCTGTCTGAAAAACTGGTCCCCATGAATTTGATATTACTTTTTAAGCCAGAGACTGCTAGTTAGTTAAACTATTCTCTGTTTGTAATATTTGACTTTTTGTATTTGTATTCCTGTTCTTAGATTATTGGCGTTCCACATATTGAAAAAACTTTTTATCAATTGTATTAATTCCTTTCTTAACCATTTATAAATTGTTGTAATGGAATTTTTTTTTTTATTGAATGTATTATATGTATATCTAACAGTGCTGCGTCAATCTGATTGACAGACAAATTTAATCTACTTTTAAACATTTGTGTGTACCATGCTTTTATGAGTAATAACTCGAATAAAGCACTTTGAAATTGAAAAATTGAAATTGATATTTTGGTATTCTTTATTTTTACCCTGATATTTTGGTAGGTCGATATTTTGGCATTCTATATTGGGGTCGATTCCGATCCGGTAAAATCACTGTCCGTACGAGTCGTACAGACGCCGTCAGGTTAGGGCGATCCGTACGGAAAAGCGCACATTCACATACACACCGTACGGCGCGTACACCCCATGATCGCAGGGGTACGCGCCGTACCACTGCGATCATGGGGGGTAGGTGCCGTACACCCAGCGTACATGGGGTACGTGCCGTACACCCAGCGTACATGGGGTACGTGCCGTACACCCAGCGTACATGTGCCGTACCCGGGGGGGCCCTTCCGTACCTGTTTCGGGGCGAACTCTGCTTTTACGGCTGTTTTCAGCTCCCCTAGGAAAAGGGTTGTATGGTGCGTACCCAGCGTACCAGGACATGTGTCGTACGGTCCACGTCAGGTAAGGGCGATCCGTACGGAGAAGCGCACATTCACATACACACCGTACGGCGCGTACACCCCATGATCGCAGGGGTATGCGCCGTACCCCTGCGATCATGGGGGGTACGTGCCGTACACCCAGCGTACATGGGGTACGTGCCGTACACCCAGCGTACATGGGGTACGGCCCGTACCCCATGTACGCTGGGTGTACGACACGTACCCCCCATGATCGCAAGGGTACGGCGCGTACCCCTGCGATCATGGGGTGTACGTGCCGTACCCGGGGGGAGGCGTTCCGTACCTGTTTCGGGGCGAACTCTGCTTTTATGTCTGTTTTTAAGCTCCCGTAGGAAAAGGGTCGTACGGTGCGTACCCAACACGAATCGTACTTGCCGGGTCGGAAAAATCGGCCGCAAACCGTACAGATGTCGCGTACAGCGGGTTCCGAGGGAGAGTCGTACAGGTATTTAATTTGTACGGTCCCTGTACGATTCGTATGGAGTACGGCTCCTGGTACGGATCGTACTTCGTTGTTCGTACGGGGGACGTTGCAGGGTACGATTCGTATGGGAAAAGCGCTCCGAACGGCAATTCGGAGCACTTTTTATCGGATCGGAATCGACCCCATTATGTCAGTGATCCCTTGCTTTAGATGTCCTTTTGGCAAAGGATGTACCAGATAACAGCAAGGATCTGGAAAAATATGTAAGTAGCATCACTACGATTCATCGTGAGATTGAGGATTTGACTCAGGATGGAGTTTGGGAGAAAGTTGGCAAAGGATTTGGCATTGTAGGAAGTTGATTTGCAAGCCTGGGAAAAGGGTTCCTTGGCTTTGTTTTGAAACCCCTTATTATAGTTGTGGCATTTGTGATTGGATTGTGGGGTCTGATTGGGGCTTACAAGTGGTATAAGTGCAACAGACTTGAGAGATCACTTAGAGAGCAAGGGACGAGAATGGAAAGATCACAGGACAGTCACTATCAGAACCTTAAAAACATGGAGATGCTCAGACGTGGGAGAATGGCAACAAGTTCTGTTTAAGTAGTTCTTTCTCTAGGATGGTAGGATTTTGGTGATGACACACGTCATCAAAGGGGGGGACTGATAGAGCCCCATGTTTTTCTGAAAATTGTAGGGGTACATCATATTCACCAATAGTCAGCACCCGCATATTTAGAGGACTGTATTAACGTGTAATCTTTAGCAATGTAATCTTAAATCAGCTTATATTAAACATTTTAGAAGTATACTCATATAGGGTTAAAGATTAGTTTAGTGTTGAATCGTAAAGATGCTTTGGAAATACAAAATGTATTGGTACACATGTAAAAGTAATGCATTAGGATTAAACATGCACCATATAAAAGTTTGCACGTGTAGGCTGCTTCCATGTAGTGAAATAATGTATTAGATGATCGCAACTAGCAATGTTTATAATGTGGTATTAGAAAATGTGTGTTTAAATGTAGGCAGGCCTGACTGCATATAAGTATAGGAAAAGGCCTATTTGTGATTTCTTATGTTAGCCAGAAGCTGTAGGCCTGAAATGTATTTTCCCTTGGGAAGACTCATTTCTTTAATTAAAAGCAGACAGTGAAACTTATGTGCGTGCAAGGATGAGTTGTTTACCAGTTTCCAGTTGCAGGTGCAAGAACACATGTCTCGTTAAGCAGAATAACCCTTTTGTTAAGAATAAGTATGGTAGGAACTGGCGCCATGGGAGTCAACTGGAATGCTGATAGTATGTTTTAAGCAGAGATGGTGTCTGGAACTCAAGGTCGACTCAACGGTTCTTGGATGAAGTCAGAGTTTCGATGAAAAACTCCAGGAGGAGGACCTGCTTGAAGGGGTGCGCAGGGGGTGCCCTACTGTTTTGGGATTTTGCATTAGGGACAGTGCCCGAGGGAGGAGGAGCAGAGTAGGAGTGATGGGGCAAGAAGGAGCATCTTAGAACGAGCTCTGTAGCTTTGGCTACTTACCTTTGCAAAGTGAGTGTACTTCTGGGGAAGTCTTCACGTCTGACACCTTTTGCCTCTTTCCTGGGAATGATGCTATGTAGGGATGTTAGTGTAGGGACAGATTAATGGTTTTCCTTCATTTTAGGCCGGTGCAGTCGTCTCTCCATGTAGGCACCTTAATGGTTTGCCTCATTCTTTTAGAGATCACTCTGATCATCATATTGAGTCATTTGAGGCTCATGCGTAGGATTATGTTTGTATTAGTGTCCGTTTATTTTCTTAACCTCGTGCTGAGGTGCTTGTATATCCAATTGATTCTGGCTTTGTAATAAATCATCAAACTCTATTCTGTAGTCAGTAGTTATTGATTTGGACTGATTTGGTTAATGATAAATTGCAAATTAGAAAAGAGTTTCTTCCCTTTACACTTCTAGCAGACAAGAAAGGTCCAGAGAAGAGGATTCCGGTATTGGTAAGATAAGGTTTGAAATTCAGATAAGAATTCGGTGCCATCAATGTGGTCTTGCAGTACCAACTGAATTCTGTATATATTGCCCCTCTTTCAAGTATTCCATCACAAGATGGACTGGAATATGTTTCTGTGTAAGCCAGCCATTATTAAGATTCACATCTTAATTCCAATACGGATGATAGTTGAAGTGACTGGACTCACTGGAATTATGAGAACGCTCAGCCTACTTTCATCCAAAGATTTCGGCTTCCGAAAGCAGTCTGAAATTTCGATATGAAAATCGAAGTAGGGGGTAAAGATGAATTATAAGGAGAGTTGGACTTGAATTACTAACTAATTTTAGACACACTGAGCACAGGGGTTTGAGGCTATAAACAATTGCACTTATCCACTAGTGTCAGGTTTATATCTAAGAAATTTAGGTGCTAGGGACTGGAGATCCAAAACCCCTCGATCTCCCTAAGACTAACAAGTCTCAAACAATCATAATTCAAAAAAATGTCCAGCACTCTTTAACAAAGTGAAAATGATACATTATAATACAGCACAATCATAACAATTTATAATAAACAATGTTGTATCACGGTATTCCATTAATTTCAGTCTGGTAAATGATGAGTCTACAGTGGAAGAGTGATAAATTCTTTATTTAATTCAAAAAGAGATTCTTTCTTCATATAAGACAGACTGTAGCCGGTGCCTATGCGTTTCGTCCAAAAAGGACTTCTTCAGGGCTACAAATTACATATATATACATATATATACATTATTCACACATTATACATATTTTAATCACCACATAGCACCAATAAAAAAAAAAACACACATATACAATACAATATTTACAAACTTTATACATAATTTAAAATTTTGAAATTCATTTAAACCGTTGAAAATTCCACTGAAGCATTTTCTTTCTATACATTGTCTTTAAGTGTACACATCAAATATTGGACCCTATATATTTTTTGACAGAACAAGACTAACTGTGAAGTACTTTTAAAATCTGGTGGGTTAGTATTCTTTTTCCAAAACAGAAATAGAGAGGCTGGTGAAATTGAGCAGTTTTGCAAGAGGACTTTTTTTTCAAATGTTCTTTCGAAAATAGTACCCTCAAAGGGAAATGGATCCAAGCCCTATTATTATTTCTATAGATCCTATATTTTCTTTATAGCTAATAACTATTACAATTTTCTATTATAAAATTGATCATCTATATCCAGACCAATGTAGAAGGGAAAACATATATGTAATATTTCTTACCGAATTGATAGCTGTCTGGAATTCTCGGTATATTAGAAAGAAGGATTTTACTGGTTCTTCTTATGGTGACTATTTGCATTAGTCACTTCCTTTGTACATTTGATGCGATCCCGTGTCGCTACTGTGCTATAAGAAAGGGGAAGTTTGTTCAGTTTATATAAGTATCTCCCCTCTACTGGGTCTCAAATGGCAAAAGCGAAAATTATGTCACTTTAATTATCTATTAAACACATCAATGACCATTTTATAGTACATGAACTTTTAGCCTACCTTGTAAATTTGGAAAAAAGTTTCTCCTGATTGATATCTCTTAATCTTTCGATGATGAGTAAACTGTGATGCGCTGGCTTTTTACAAGTCCAACATACTGCAAAAGTAAATAAGTTTGTGTTTTATTCATAATATATGTTGTAGAAATAAGTTAATACTTGTTTTAACCAAAAGTGCTATATTACATCAGCATTTTGTTGGGGCAAGTAAAAAAAAACAGACATTATGTTATGTTCCCACTATGGTACTGGTGCGATTCAAATATTTATTAGGTACTAAAGATTAAAAGGGAAGCAGGGCTAGTCCCATGAAACTCAACATTTTTTAGAAAAAAAGGCAAAGGTATATAAATCATATACACTATTGGTGTCTCTGGCAGTATTTGCGATAAAGTTGCGATCTTATTGGGACAGTTTAAAAAGCCAAAAAGGTAAGAGAGTATTTAGCTTAATGAGAGAAAGGGATTCGGGATAGAGTATCCCCTTACACTTACTTGTATTTCGTCTGACAGCTGGCTTCGTGGCGTCGTATCCACCGCGGTTTGGGAGGATCTGCGCTATTCCCCAAGTTTAAATAGCCCGCTTTAGTTCAATAATTGAGAACAGCTGAATCTAATTTATGTACCGTCGTGCTTTTCATTCATGCACGCACACCATCTTTAAATGTTCAAAAATGCAAGGTTTTATGCAAACAAAAATGATACCTTTCTATGTAGATATCCACACCTTGAATTGATCCATGTAATTTGTTATTCATTTTTTCAGGCAACTCCTTACTTCTCGATTTTTTTCAGTTAATTTAGGTTATTATATTTATTAATCATCGTCGATAGTTTTAACTCACCATTTCCGTGTGCCGCTGTTATTTACGGTCTCTCCACAGTCTGTCGGCGTGTAGCGAAGCACTATTCTCTGCGCGAGAGAATAGTGCTTCGCTACACGCCGACAGACTGTGGAGAGACCGTGTGAGATCGACTCCTCAAGTACACTCCGATTATCTGGGATGTGCTGACGCTTCTTTTTGATCACCGCCCGCTCATCCACAGAGTTTATAGTAACCCCGCTGGATTAAAGTCCTAAGCACACGCCAACTGAATTGGTATGTGCTGACGCTGCCTCCACAATACGCTACTGAGACCGTTATCTATCTTCGAAGATATAATTCCCTTCAGGGATGCCGACCTAGGTGATAAAGAACACCAAGTTAACTCACGAAGCGTCCAGCCCTCTCCCATTCTTATCCACGCTACAGTTCTTCATTTTCGGCGGCTGCCTACAATTCTCAAGGTTATTTCACTCTAGAGAAGCCTCCAGCCTATGACTTCCGTAGATCACATAATCATGCAATTGGGTATGTCTGAGGCCCTGATGAGAATCCCTGACGAACAATAGGGGATTTGAAACGCGTAGGCCATTGTCTTACTGGTCTGCTTGGGTATCTAGGGGGCAGTAACACCCTCTGGCTCCTCACCATCCTATGTACATTACCTTCTACTGTATTAAGTTCTAATGAATGATTCTAAATTCATCAACAGATAGGAATGTAGCTTCTTTAAATTGTACTAAATGATTGTATAATTTGTGCAGATCTAGTATATTCTTTGTTTTACTATAGTGGTAGTATGTGGTATGTATGATGGAGATATGAATGTGGTGAATGTTGTGCTGATTGTGATATGATTGAAGGTGTAGAATGTATGAAGTTTCTATTGAATGTGGTTCTTTTGATGTGTCCTCATTTCTCATATGCTTCTCTTTTTATAAAAAATAAAAACATTTTTGTAATAACTGTTAATCTTGAAAAATAAAAGTGCGAGTAATAAGCAAATACCCCATTTTGAATTAGTTTTCTTAGTGTGGATGTTAAGTGTGATAATTGAATAAATATCATCAGTACTGGTATTTACAATGCGGCACACCATGGTCCCAAAACGTCACCGAAGCGTTACGCATCGGTGCCGTAAAGGCGGCTCATTGATGGAGTTGCGTTGCAACGATGGCGCAGCTCCAGCAATGCTGCGTCAAGCCGTACGTCTGCTTCATGCAGGCGCAGGGTTTCAGTGATGCATCATTGTCCTAAATGACTGATTGAAATTTTATATATTCCCCATAGCCACTTTTAGCATGCGTTCCTGCGCAGGAACGCCCTCCCTTGCGCTGGAACGCTCCATTATGGCGCAGGGCTTTAGAATGGGATGCATCTTCCATATGCGTCACATTGTTAATATACGCCACACCATGGCGCCTCTCTTGTTGTGGCGCTGCGTCACAAAAGTGACGCAAGAACGGAGCAAAAGAGCTGCAAGGGGCTTGTAAATCTGCCCCTAGAGTAGAGGCTCAGGTGCAGTCCTTCCTTTGTAGCCCTCTTTTTGGCTGAAATAGTTGGTTCTTGTTCTTTCTAAATGTTTGATTTGGTTGACAAGGACATCGACAAGCAGCAATCATCAATGTTTTCTGTTCTTTCTTTCATGTTGTATGTCAGGTCCGCCCAGGGGCAAGCGGACGGAAAAGGAGGATGCTGTGGCTCCAAAGGAGGAGGATGCAGGCCAGGGCGGCGAGTGCTCCTTTGCTGGCCCCAGTAAGTTTTCATTTAAATATAGAGGACCTATTGTTGTCCGAGCGTTCCTAATTTAATTTTTTCGAAATAGTGTTTAGATAGGAGCAAAATCCATAATACTACTGTTGCAGGGACAATTCTCCACAAACCGAACTATGGACACCAAAGACCAGAGTAATAATATTTCAGAGTGGCGTGTTTGGCACACTGTATAAACCTGGTAGTGTCAGCGGCACGGACTCCTCCTTGCAAAAATTGCAAAACCTTTCGCTCAGTCACTCTAGTCTGGAGGACCAAAAACCACAGAGTCTATTCAAGTTTAATAGCTTTATTAAAAGTTAAAGTAAACACATATATTAAAATAAAGTTAGCTGGGAAATGGAAATGGAAAAGTGCTTGGTGCTGAGTTGATGAGTAATGGAACACATTTCTTGTGGTCGAGCCGAGCTTTCACCTGGTTTGAAGTTGATGTTGCTCTTGTCCTTAGAAGTCCAGCTTCTGTCTGTTCAGAGAAAAATGGTGTGTGTTAAAATTAAGCAAGCATTCATCAATTGTGACAAAAAAGTGCAGCAAGACAACAGCCTTCCCTGGAAGGAGGGACATTTTTACTTTAGACTAGAGTAGACAGTCAATTACTTTTTATGTTGTTTTCACATTCTTCATTCATAGACCAAATACTAGTGAGTGGTGTAATCTAACATTCTTAAATCTACTTTGTAGGTGGAACATCTGGTGGCGGGGCCAGCTCGGATGTGGTAATAGTGATCGACTCCGAGTCCGAGGACCACTCTGGGGAGGAGGCGGCACAAGAGGACCAAGAACAGACTGTGAGGAAGCAGACAGTGGTGGTGGCGGGTACAGGTAAGCTGGATCATGGTACTATCTGACTCTTAGATAGCATATGATGTGTATCTACAGAGAGTAGACGGTCACTGGATGAACTACGAACATACTATGAAATGTTTCCAGGGGGGGGTGCAACATCATCACCATCTCCTGAGTCCTACTCCTGACAAGATTGAGCACAAGTATTAAATACATTTTTTTTAAATCTAACACGACATAGAGCTTAAATAAACAAAGAACCCCATAGGGGGAAGAGAAAAATCTTGTGCGGCACCACAGTAGACGACCTGGCAACTACATTAAAACAGAGGGAAAAATAAAAAATTGCCAGAAAAAAACAATTCAATCTAAATCAGGAGGATGTGGTTATAGAGCATGGGTCCTCACAAACTTTCTCTCGGGGCCAAATTGACAGTGTGGTTTGTGGCCAAGGGCCGCACCGAAGGGGGCAGGGTCAGTGGGGGAGGGGGGTGGATCTAGAGCAACAAAAAAAACTATGACCATGAGGTTGAACTCATGCCCCTCCCTGCGGACGCCCATGATACTGGCCTGAATAGTTTTGTACTGCGCTGGCTAGTTGCTAGTTGTACTGTGACACATCTTCCTGCTGAATCATTTTGTGTTAATCATATTCTTAAAGAGCATTGGTTACAGATTATGTCTTTCTTTCTTCATATAGTTGGTCATACTACAACATCAAAACCTACAAGGAGTATGCAGGCTGTACTGGCCCGGCAACGGAGGCTGGATGCAACTGTTGCCCAATATTGGCGGCTGGTGGAACTGGAGGGGGACGACACGCAGTCCAGTACTTCGAATGTGACATCTGCATCCTCCTCCGTGACCCCACGTTCTGCCGGTCAGCGCAGTGCTCCAGCCAAACGGAGCCGTGCTGGCAGACGCCACCGCCGAGCAGCAAAGGCTGCACCTCACAGTACTGTAAAGGCTCGCTTGCGCCGTGCAATCCGCAGAGTGTCGGACCTGGAGGCGGAGGTCCGGAAATGGAAAGAATATCAGAATTTGTTGGAGGGCCTCCGTTTAGATCACGCCACCCTCCGGGAGCAGTATGATGCCCTGGCCCTAAGGCATGATGCCCTGGAGGCCAAAGTCAACAACACCATGCATCCCTAGAGTGTCCCTTGCCCCTTTTTTAGAGAATTGGGAGTTGGGTTTTTTGGGGACTTTTGAGGGACTATTTATTTGTTGGGGTTAGGGAGGGTCTTGCGGGAGATTATTTTGTTAGGGATATAAAAATATACCTTTTCAAACTTTATCTGAGCATATCTTTTTTTTTACTACTTTTGAGCCTGGTGGGTGGTGGTTTTGCAGTAAGTTCGTTTTACTGAACACTGTCATCGTGTTGGTTCACGTGTAATTGGCCAAATGTTTTCCAAAGTAGATGCCTGTCACAGAGTTTGTTAATTGAAGAGTCCTAGGACTTTACTACTAGTACCACGGTCACTCTCTCGCCTCTCCTAATACTCCATTATACTACCTCCCATCCAAACGCTTATCTTACCTGTAATTTGTGTTTGAGGGCTGGCTCCACCTGGAATTCACAGTGTCCTAAAGCATTCTGCAGCAGGGCCCCAACTGGAGTTTCCCGGCGTGGATTTTCTGCAAAACAAAAGCAATCAACATTAGAAATATGGCAGCGGTGCTCACAGACCCCAAAATCCTAGAAGCCCCACAGACAGCACCCCTAAGACAGGCAAGCGAGCAATAGTAACGCCTAAACGTTCACGTGTAATAGGCCAAATGTTTTCCAAAGTAAATGCCTAACCAATTTCATCCCTTAATAGACCTTGCCAGCAGTGGCCCAGCCAAGACCCGTAAACCCAAACGCAAAAAAGTCACACTTAGCAAAATGTATTTAAATGAGGACTCACTACTTCCAGACAGTCCCTCTTTAGGGGACTCGTCAACGTAAGTTTCTTCATTGTGCAGAATCCAGGCATCAGCATTACGGGAAATGGATAGGGTGAGTCTGGAGGAGGAGGATAGACGACCAGGACTGAGTTCTTGTCAACTAACTGTTGTGAACCTGAGGAATGCTGCGGCATCAAAATCAAGACAGTTCTGTTGATGGGCTTGTTGTTTGATTGGGTGATTACAGTTTTGTTGTGAATGTGATGAAGCACTTGCTAAAAAAAGAAAGACAGACACACAGGAATAAAAGTGAATAAGGACTAATATTAAAGTTAATGAATCATTGACTCATTTTCAGAACTCGCTGTCAGGGAAGCAGAGCTCGTCCTCAAACTCTGCAAATTGAGTCGGTAGTACTTCTGGTAACTGAGGAGAACTTTCCTCAGGTAGGTCGGTGTCCTCTTCTTCCTGCGTGCATTCTCGCACTTTGTAATCTGGTGGTATGAAGTGCTGGTTCATCTTTATCATGGTGAGCCGCTCCACATTTGCGGGCAAGAGGCGGGACCTTTTGCAAGTCACAATGCCACCAGCAGAACTAAAAACACATTCTGAAGACACGCTTGCGAGTGGGCAAGACAAGTAATTGATAGCCAGGTTGGTGAGCTCTCGCCATATGTTTCTTTTCCCATGCCAATACGCCAATGGGTCCTCAGTAATATTGACCGCTGTTGAGTCATCCAGATAGGCCTGCACCATTGAAAGAATGTCCACCCGGATTCCTGTACTTTGCACTTCTGTGTCCTTTCTGGGACAAGGAAACCCTAGCTCACTTAGCCAATCCGCTTCAGACATATCGCCTGGGCCTGGTGCAGATGATACGGTTGCTGGTGTGGTTAACGGCTCGGAGGAAAAGTCACTCACTTCTGCCACAGGCACAGATGCAGAAGTGTTTTTTTGGGACGCCTGATGGCCTGCTGATTCACTAGTAGTACTGTCTTCTCCTACAGTTTCCTTCCGCTCTCTTTCAAAACGAATGGCTGACTGAGCTAGCCAACCTTTGTACTCTGTAACATCTGATGTTTCAAAAGGAATTATTACTTTGCCAAACAATGGCTTTTTGTAACGTGGATCCAGAATAGTAGCACAAATGTAGTGCTGTTGTTTCTTGATATTTACAAGCCGTTTATTGCTAACTAGGCGTTGTAATAATCTCTGCGCCAACTCATATGCTTCATTCTTTCCACCATCTTTTAATTCTGAAGACACCACCTTGACTTGGTGCTCGAGCTTCAGCAACAATGGGATAGCTTTGCTCAAAGAACAGTCCTCCCTGCTGACGTCACGCGTGGAGACCTCAAAAGGACGAAGCATGTCTGTCAGGCTTTTAACTAGCTGCCATTGCTCCACCGCTAGCATCATTTCTGTCGTATCACCACCCAGGTTGTAGAAATACTCATTGACTACTGGAAACAGCTCATGCAGACGCTCAAGCATGTAGAAGGTTGAGTTCCAACGTGTTGCCACCTCCTGGATAAGTGCTTTCACTGGCATTCTACGTACATTTTGCTGGCGCCTCAGCTCCTTCCGGGCCTTAAAAGAATGGTTGAAATGTGTGCATATTCTTCTGCAGATGGTCAGTATTTTGTCGACTGCAAGTTCTTTTTTCAAGAACTTTTGCACGACAAGGTTCATACAGTGCGCCACACACGGCACTCTGAAATAGTAACCGTTCTCCATGGCCTTAACTACATTTCTGCCATTATCAGTAGAAACATAACCAACCTTGCAATTTCTTGGGGGCAGCCATTGCGAGACCTTTTTGTTAAAGTCATCCAAAATGTTGGCTGCAGTATGACTTTTCTCCATGCCAAACATGGCTAATGTTGCATGTTTACGAGCACCCTTAAAAATCTCGACCAAGTCACCACCTGCATTTATCTGTTTTGCAACCCCTGAAAAAGAGACCCAGTGTGCAGTGATGCACATGTAATCAAGGGCTTGGCAACTGGTCCACATGTCTGTTGTCAGGTGTATAGTGTGAACAGCACTCTTCTGCAAAGCTGCCCCAACCAACTCAAGCACCTCTTTATGTAGTGCTGGAACAGCAACCCTGGCAAAATAGAAGCGGCTAGGAACCTTCCATTTAGGGGCCAGTGTTGCCACGAGTTCAAGAAAACCCACACCTTCGACAAACGAAAAAGGGAGAAGGTCCACTGCTAGCATTTTAGCCAGCTTAGTGTTATACAGGCGTACAATTGGGTGGTTGCGTTGAAATTGCGCATCTGAGGAGAACATGGCTGAAATGGTGCGCTGGACAAATTTACTGGCTGATGCTGATGCCTTCTTCGACCCACTTCTGCTCAGTGTTGACATTTTCCGCATTGGTGTGTCTCCCTGACTCTCAGTGTGCCTCCTATGTGTTCCGGAGGGTGTGGTGCTTCCAGGGGTACTGGGTGCAACCGGACAAATGTCTGACGCTTCTTCTACCTCCCCGTCATCTTCAGATGAAACACCTAGTATGGGTATATTTTGGCCACTTGCCCTTTGGGATTGCTTTCCCTTGATGTTTGCTAGGTGCGCAAACCATTCGACAGCGTGCCTTCTTTGAAGATGACCTATCTGGCCTCCGGTTCCATAGTTGGTACCAGTCTTACCACGGCTAACTCTAGTCTTACAAATGCAACAAACGGCTATGTTATCATACTTTGCATGGACACTAAAAAAGTTCCAAACTGGGGACTGGAAACTTCTGGTTTTGCCGCACGAGATGATACTGCCAATGCCAGATGAAGCAGTGGTGGATGAGCCTTGCAGACATCTACTGGGTTGTGCAATTATTGCAGCAACCCTACTTGAGGGAGTCGAGCTGGATGGAGTCCCCCTCTGGGGAGAAAATATGGGAGCTGTAGGTTTTGTTGAACTTGTTGTACTACTTGACTGCGTTGGTGGTGCTACCAGTGCCACGTCGCCAGGGTCACGCTCAGCATGACGTCGGGATAGGGTATAAATGTCTGTCTGCTGCATGGCCGGTGTGGCTGGAATGACGTGTGTGATGACTAGGTCATTGCTGTCACCCTGTTCAACAACATCAGAATGCACCACTTCATCAAGTCCGACGTTCGGATCCATAAGTATGAGCTTTCCGGGGCCCTTCCTTTTAACATTTGATACCTTTCGCAGCTCATGGTGTGCCTCCCTCTCAGACGTCAGAGATGGTTGCCAATCTAGATCCAGATCATCATCTGATGGAGCGGGGCTTGAAGAGGAACTTCTACACACACTCCTTGATCTTTTCCTTGGTGGGGAGCTGGGAGAAAATGAATCATCAGGAGGAATGCCTTCGTCTTCCTGACATGATACCCCGGCTCCAAAGTCAATTTCCTCCTGTGCCCCTACTTCTGGAAGAACAACCATTGTGGGCACTTGCACCGCTCCATGCGCCGCTACATGGGCCTCTTCACTGACCTCTACTTGCAACTCTCCATGGACCTCTCCTTCTCGGCCTTCTCCTTCTCGGCCTTCTCCTTCTCGGCCAGCTCCTTCTCGGCCAGCTCCTTCTCGGCCAGCTCCTTCTCGGCCAGCTCCTTCTCTGCCAGCTCCTTCTCGGCCAGCTCCTTCTCGGCCAGCTCCTTGCGCATGTACTTGTGCTTGTACTAGTAGCCCATGCAGTTGTTGTTGCGGCTTTGGTTGTTGAATAGTACTTGTGAGATGAGTTACAACCTGTGTTGATGGTGTGCTGCTACTTTCTTGCGATGAGCCAACATCACTGGTCGTTGGTGATTGAACCACTAAACAGGCTACCTGTGCAGCACTCATGGTGGGCCTTTGTTTTTTCCACAAAAATTTAGTGGTCGAGCCACCAGTCTCCTTGGTAAGTGGTGCCACTTGCTTCTTCTTCTCCTTAGTAGAGACATCTTTCTTGCAAGAGGAGCTACGGGCACCTCTTTTTGGAGCCATCTTCTTCAGATGTCGGAACAACAGGCCGCAGCAGGACTTCTTCCTGGCACTGATGCTCAACGATGATGCGGAGTTATTGACTTTGTGCACCTAAAAGCAAACAAAGACAGAGGAACATCAGTAAATATATGTTGCATATGTAGCGCTTCAATAAATAGTTTGCAAGTAGGCATTTATGAATACACACGTGCACACCACACAATATGGAAATTTCAAAATTAGGAATTTCTAAATTTTTGGGAAACAGGAATTTAACATTGATCCAAGAGAGCACACACAGAGAGGGTTATAGTTTCATGTACCACTGACTCCCCCTGGGCACAATGGGTGAAAGCAAGGCAAAATGGGTGCAGGCCTATGGCACAAAGCTCACTGCCTGCCTTCAAAATGGCCGTGGGACCCCCATCCACATGGCCAGGACCATGCCTCAAAATGGCCCCCACCAACATAGCCAGCCCCCAACCCCTACTCCAAAAAGTCAAAAAACACAACACCAATCAAATCATCACAATCCAATGCCATCCATCAAGTTTCAGAAGGTTTAGGCTGCCTGCTGGTGGTTTTCTGGTGCAGAATTGCAATTTTTGCAATTTCGCGAGTGCGAGATTGTTGCTTCACGACGCGAACGTGGCCAAAAAAACAGCAAAATCCGCGAACAGACGGATTCTGGGCCCCCTGGGCATGATAAAATCACAGCACACTGGGTGCAGACCTATGGCACAAAGCACACAAACTGGCTTAAAAATGGCCCCTAGACCCCCACCCACACGGGACCAGGCAATAAACTGGCCCACACCCACAGAGCAAGCCCCCAACACCACCCCAAAAAGTCGTAAAACACACAAAAATCACAACAATCCAATGCCATCCATGCCCTGGCCAGAATATTGTTAAAATTAAAGAAAACAGTTGTATCATGCATGCACCCATAACTAAGCCTGGTAGTTTTCAATTCATGTGCAGAATTGTAATTTTTACAATTTCGCGAACGCGAGATTGTTGCTGCGCGGGACGCGAGCAGTGCGAACACAGGCAAAATCTTTTTTGTAAAAATCCGATTTTCGGGTAATCCGCGGGAGTTCGAGGCCCCCTGGGCATAATGAAAGCAATCAGAGCAGACTGGGTCGGCCTAGGGCACAAAGCACACTGCCTGACTTCAAAATGGCCGATTGACCCCATCCACATGGCCAGGACCTGCAGGACCATGCCTCAAAATGGCCTCCCACACATAGCCAGCCCCCAAACCCACCCCAAAAAGTCGAAAAACACACACAAAAATCACCACAAACAAACAACATCAACTTATCAACTTACTTGTAAATCAAATTTCGAATCAAAAAGTAATCCAAAAGGCCTCAAAGCCAAATCTCCAGCAGCATCCTCAAAAAGTAATCCTTCCCAGTCAAGATCGAATTCAAAGTGGCCAGGAAATGGACTAAGCAATGGGAGGAGCTTGCTGGACAGGAAGAGGAATCTGGAGACTGGGTCACTTCCTTCACCCCTCCCCAATTGTAATTTTTGTAATTTCGCGAGTGCGAGATTGTTGCTGCCCACGCCGCGGCCCACGAGCAGTGCGAACACAAGCAAAAAATCCGCAGCGCGCGGATTTGCGTATTTTCGCCACATCCGCGAGAGTTCGCGGATTGCGGATTTACAGAAAATCCGAAAAATCCGCGAGCGGAACGGATTTTGCGCCCATGCTTAGTATGGATTAGTGATTCCATGATTGGCTGGTTTGGTTCCCCTGTCAGACCCTAGTACAGTGTACCAGGAGTGCCCATGGCTTGTAAACCAAATGCTGCTGGTGGGCTTGCAGCACTGGTTGTGCCACCCACAGAAGCAGCCTGTAAAAATGTGTCTCAGGCCTGCCATTGCAGAGCCTGTGTGTAGTCTGGTACTGCCATGTTGACTGGGCATGTGCACCCACTTGCCAGTCCCTAAACCTTGAAGTTGAAGTTGAAGTTGGAAAGGTTTTGTATAGCGCTTTACTACCAAACGGTTTCTTGGCGCTGTAGACAGAAACTAAAACTGAAACTGAGGGGGGGGGGGGAGAATTAAAGAATGTAAGCAGAAGAGAAAAGGTAGGTTTTCAGAGCAGCCGAAAGTCCAGATAAGAAGGGGTAGATCTAATTGTCAGAGGGAGTGAGTTCCAAAAGAGGGGGGCAAGTGTCGAAAATCTAGAGCCACCCTATTTCTTCTTACGGAATCGGGGTACTAGAACGAGAAACTGGGTGGAGAACCGCAGATGTCTAGCCGGAACGTATGCAGTGATCTTGGATCTGATGAAGGCAGGAGCAGTGCCAGCTAACGACATATGGGTCAAACAGCCCAGCTTGAAGAGTGAGCACTCCTTTATAGGGAGCCAATGAAGAGTTTTGAGCCGAGGGGTGGTGTGACTACATTTGGGGAGCCTAAAAATGAGGCGCGCTGCCTGATTTTGAATGAGCTGCAAACGACGACATTCGTAGGCTGGAATGCCCACATATAGGGCATTACCATAATCTAGTCGGGAAAGGATCATTGCCGAAACAACGAGTTTGAGAGCTTCAGCCAAGAAGTAGCGTGAGACTTTCCGGATGATCCTGAGGGAAAGGAAGCAAGAAGAGACTACTGCGCTTATCTGGGGGCGGAGAGAGAGGTCCTGGCTGACCTTGATGCCGAGGGTTCTGACAGAGGCAGAGGGGGACGGGCGTAAACCGAGGATGGGGGGCAAAAAAGCAGGGGACCAAGGTTTAGAGGGAGCACCGATAAGGACCAGCTCCGTCTTATCGGGGTTCAATTTAAGATGATTGAGGTTCATTCAATTATAGATGAAAGTAAGAGTGGAATGAACCCTGGAAACTGAATCGGGAGAAGGGGAGAGTTTGAAAATGAGCTGGAGGTCATCGGCGTAATTGAACGCCGTGACCTCCATGTCCTGTAAAGCAACAATCAGGGGGTATATGTAAAGGTTAAACAAAAGAGGGGAAAGAGAAGAGCCTTGGGGTACCCCACATGAGACGGGCGGATGGGTGCAAGAAAACCGTCCAGCCGAACAGCCTGAGTACGGCCTGTTTAAAAGGAGGTGAGCCAAGACAGGGCTGACCCCCGTAGGCCGGCACCTCAGACACGGTCGAGTACGATGGAATGATCGACCGTGTCAAAGGCCGCGGATAGATCGAGTAGAACTAAGGCCTGGGGGGAGTTGATGTCAGCACTACATCTAAGCTCATCAACCACTGAGAGGACCTCAGTTTCCGTAGAGTGTACAGGACGGAAGCCAGCCTGGTGGTCAGCCAGGAGGTGATTAGCTTCAACTTAGGTAGAGAGCGAAGAGGTGATATGGCTCTCTAAGATCTTGCTCAAGAGTGGAAGGAGCGAAATAGGTCAAAAGTTGGAAGAAACAGTAGGGTCGGCACCAGGTTTCTTTATAATGGGGATAACCGTAGCTGATTTAAAAGCATCTGGTACAATTCCTGAAGTAATCCCTTTTCTTCATACCAAACACCCCTATGGTAGGCCCAAGGGCAGGGTGCATTGTAAGTATAAGGTAGGACAAGCTCTGAGGTGTTTGGCATGTCCTAATAGTGAATTACAGCCATTTTCGTTTTTCACTATTGCAAGGCTACCTATTCCCCATAGGCCAGAATGGGCAGTTTGATTATTACATCTTACAATCCTAACTGACTCAGGGAACTAGGTAGAAATTAGAGTTTAGTATGCCTGAACTCAGAATGATAATATGCAGCTTTTAGTGAAGTAGGTTTTAACATTCTGTGTTTTGAAAATACCACTTTTAGAAAGTAGGTATTTTCTTGTCTAACTATCCAAGCCTGCCTCTGCTAGGTTGTGTATTCCTTGTTTGGAGTTTGAGTAACAGGGGATGGGGGATTCCAGGAGACAGGGTGAGTCAGCCCAGTGGTGAATAGAGAGATCTGCATCTAGATGGGAGGGAGGAGTTGCACCTGGGACCTGAATAGGACTCTGCCGCCCCCTCCACAATGCTGGCTCCACCTCCTGTGGAGCGTCTGATGTCTCTGCTCTGCACTGTGAAAAGAAAGAGAAGTTATGTCAACAGAGTGCTCCAGGACTGACCAGAACTGGTTTGGACTAGGCAAAGGCCTCTCTGCCTTCACAGAACGAAGAGAAATGGTGTATAAAAGAGGGGACCCAAACACCAGAGAATTAGATCACTTTTGGACAACAAGAAGAAACCTTTGCTGAGGAGTGGAACCAGGGAGACTGAGGAGAGACTATCCCTAAGCTGAAGTGCTGCTTGGGGGATTGGTCTACAGTGGTTGCCTGACTGCCAAAGAAAGGATAGAGGAACTTAGTGTGCCCTTTCATCAACTTGTAAGGATATCCAAGGGCTTGAGAACAGAGCTTGCCTCCTGCTGAAGTCTCAGGGACAACAGACTTCACCCACCAGCTTCCTAGGAGTTCTTTTGAAGTGCCTGCAGTGCTGGACTTTTTGAGGACTTGCGCGTCGCAAGGAGCTGGAAGCGTGACTCAAGAACAGGAAGCGTGTCGCCGTACTGCCGCTTCACAACACAAAGCACCTTGCATCGCTGGAGAAGAGGATCGGCGTCGCAGCAGTCACCGCAGCATCACCAGGTAGCATGTCACAGAGGAATCGTTGAGTCATTGCAGGTCCACCGAAGCGCCTCGCATTGCCAGGAGAAGAGGATAGACGTCGCAGCAGACACCGCTGCATCACTAGGAAGCATGTCGCAGTGCTTGTCGCGGCTCATCGCAGGAGAAGAGGATCAATGTTGCATCAGACGCCGCCGCATCTCCGAGAAGCGCGTCGCAGGGCCTGTCGCGGCTCCTCGCGGGAGAAGAGGATCGACGTCGCAGCAGATGCTGCTGCATCACCGGGAAGAGTGTCGCAGGGCCTGTTGTGGCTCGCATCATTGTGGAAACAACTCGCATCGCCAGGGGAGAGGATCGACGTTGCAGCAGATGCCGCCGTATCACTGGGAAGCGTGTCGCAGGGCCTGTCGTGGCTCGCATCGTGTAAAGCATCTCGCATCGCCGGAGAAGAGGATCGACTTCGCCACAGACGCCGCCGCATACCGGGGAAGCGTGTCGCATCAAGAAGAAAAGCTCCATCTTTGTTTCTTTGCACCAGATCTTCAATTCATCATCGTCCTGGCGTGTAAGGGACTACCGCATCACCTTTCCTGCAACACTTTTGTTGCCCTGCGTGTCGCATCTCAAGGTACATTGATTCAAAGTGTTGCATTTTAAGATCTAAAGAGAACTAAGCTAATTCTACCATTTTGAGTACAGTATTGTGGATTTTTGTCGTTTGTGGTCTTGTGTTAAATCTATATAAAGAATACTTATTTTTAATATACAACTGTGTGGTGTCCATCTGTAGTGTTGTCACTGGGTTACTCTATGTGTTCGCAAATGCCTCTGAGATAAGCCTGTCTGCTCGTGTGACGCTACCAAGAGGGTGAGCAGGGGTTATTTTCAGGAGAGTACCCCCTTACCCTGACTAGAGGCAAGGGTCCCTATTTGTCACAAGCACCTACCTGTGCCAACTAGAGACCCCCAAATCTAACATATATCTTCAAGGTATGTAGATGTGGAGGTAAGAATACTAAATCTATACTTCCTTATATATACTTATCTTTTGATATTTCTTTCCCTCAAAATTCCATTCTCAATATCAGTATGGCACAATATTATTTGTGTTGAAATTCAGTACTGCAATCAAAAATTAATATTGATTTGTGAGGGCTTTGTGTGCTAGAACAGATGTATTTGGTATGGCAAATGAGCAGGATAACAAACCCCCTCTCATTTCTTCCTTTCTCCCATTCCTCCTCAAAGATGATGTATAGAAAACTTCAATGGTCAGAAGGAGTACAGACATACAATTAGCGGGAGCTGTGGGAAGGAAAGTAGAATCCAGAATGTACCATTGAATGAAAAAGCGCCATTCCTATTTTTTTGCACATGCTGAGAATCGCAAACAGATCAACGACTCTCTCCTGATGTTGCATAAACTCACATGGCTCCACTCTCTTTTTGGAGCCACAGGTTTACATTATTAGGTCTGGAAAAAATACATTTTTAATATTCAGAGGCAGAATCTAGACCGTAGGGGAAGAAAGATAAAACAATAAAAGTATAGCCTTTTTGTTGGCTTTTGCCGTACCTCTTGAGAAACAGAAACAGTCTGTATTTGCTATCCAGCCTTGAGGTGTTGGTATTGTTCCCACTGTAAACAGAGCTGGGACACATGTAAATTCCTTGTTCGATAAGTGTAGGAAAATGCCAGTTTTGTGTAGTCCCCTACACATCTGTGATAGATTTTATTGCTGATTTTTAGACTTTGAACACTGGGGCACTGCTGTCCAGTGATCACTTTATATGATGTGACCCCTAAAACATGTAAAATTGGCTGAACTCCAATCAGCATATTTAACTGACCTTTAAGTCCTTACTTTTAAGTCCAAAGGCTTGTACGTTAAATGTCATTTGTGGACTTCAGAACACATTGTGTCACTCACTACAGTACAGACATGACTACAGGCCTAAAATTACCCCTGTTGACAGGCCTAAACCCACCCTTGAATATTAATAAATCATCCATATGGAGGCTGTATTGTCCATAAGGTTGGGTGCATGGTATTTAAAAGTAGGACATGTCAACGTTTAACATTAAACATGTCCTTACAATGACAAGGCCCCAAAAGCTATTTTCACCGTACCAGGTTTAGCTGGCAGAAAAACATTAAGAATCAATACTGCATTTAATGTTATCTCTGCTTAGAAAACACCCACAAAATTCATTATTGAAATCTTTAAAATATATATTACAAGTCCACTTCACTGGTAAAGTCAGATTTGTAATAAATATTTTGTAAAGGTACTTTTAGAGAGTTTCCTGTTCAATGCCTAAAGCTTGGTATGTTGTGGAACAGCCACTCACCTGAAGCTCAGGACATCTGCAGGGGCAGTAAATGCCTTCCCAACCTCCTAGAACACCTCTTGGCACTGCTGGTAGGGCACAGGCGGTCCAGCAGATGTCCCAAAAAGAAAGGGGGATTGCAAGAAGGAGAAAGACACTGCTACGTCTTGCTGCAGGGTCCAGCCAGGCAACCGGTTTTTAGGGAGTGCAGGAGATTATAAGTGTTGCTCTTGGGTTTGCTTCGGATGGAACAAAAGAAAATGAGGGATAAGTGAGGAGTACACTTACTGGGTGTAGAAAACTGTACTGTGATGCAGTATTCCCCCACTTTTTGCCTGGTATCTGGTGCAACTTTGACTGAACGTGTACTGGGTTCCTGCTAACCAGGTTCCCAGTACCAGTGTTCTTTAATTAAACTGTACCATTGTACCACAACTGGCACCCCTTGTGGATCCCTGCAAGTCCCTAGTTAGTGTTACCTCTGGTACCTAGGGCCTTAGATCTAAGGAAGATCCCTAAGGCCTGCAGCACGAATTTTGCCACCCTAAAGGGCCCCTCACCAAGCTCAAGCAAACTACCATTGTAGCCTGCATGTCTTGGTGCAGAGAGAAACGAAGAGTCGACATGGCAAACATACTTGTGTCAAGATGGTCAGGTCCCAAATAGGCGGCCTGGGCTCACACAAGCACAGTGTAGGTGGATAGGGGGGGGGGGTTAATACTAACAGTCACTCAACTCTAGAACAATTTTTCATCACAATAATAAATGGCAATACTATTTCCGATTCACCTCATGCAATTTAATCATTGCATGATTTTCATGTATATTTGGTTATACATAAGTGTCTTCCAATTACAAACAATGACGTGTGCATTACATTGTAAAAATACAATCATAAAAACTAATACAAAAGTGCAAAATAAACATGGCCCAATACACTTCGGGACGCCTGTCCCTTCGTCAGGGGCGAATTGAGTATAAAGAATAGTCTCTCTTCAGGGTGATAGAGTACAACAATCTTTGTGGATGTGTCCTATGCGCTTTTCCACAAATTAAACCTGGACTCAGCGTATACAGCACTCAGATGCCGGCCACACGGTGCCTTTTAAGGGGTGCTTCATCATTCAAAACACTAATGTTACATTCATTTAGTCCTTCCTGCAACACAGTGATTACACATCCAAAACGCCAACCTCCAGTAAAACGAGTGAAACAAGAACAAAATTAAGTTAACACAACACATATAGGTGTGCAGAATCCACAATTCTTTTTTCAAAACATTCCTGTGTGCCAGCAAAACACTGAATGTGGTATAGGTAAGTCAAACCATAGCAGGCCTTACAGCCCTAAGAAAGAGTGCACTATACTGCATCTGTGGGCACATCTGCGTTAGTGGATGTGTGTCTGTGACATCTAAGCAGAACCTTAGATATTCCAATAGCATAGGGAAGCCATGACGAGTTATGGACTGCACACTCAGTGAATTCACGAAAATTACTGTACCTACCTTTGTGCATCTCTGACCTTTCCTTCCATAGGATTGCATTGTGCGTTATGGCACACAACTTTAAAATCTTTACTTACCTATATGTATTGCTATTAAAAATATTACTTACTATTGAATACATTTCTTAGTTTTGAAACATATATAAAAAAGAAGTGTTACTTTTCTAAATTGGCCTCAGATTTATTCTTTGAGTATGCTTCTCATTTATTGTCTTTGTGAGTACAACAAATGCTTAGCACTACTCTCTAATACCTATGAAAAGCCTAACTGCTCTCCCACACTGCCACAAAAGAAAGCATTAGTATTATCTACATTAGCCACTGTAACCCAATTGGGGGCCAACTCGACTCTCTACATAGTGTACTTCTTTTTAGTGTACTATATAGTAAGCCAGCTTCCTACACAGGGAGACCATGCATATATCATAAACATATCACACAACATGTAGTTTGTACAATCACCTGGCACCCGAGTGAGCCACTCTGATCACTCTCTTCATGTCACAATAAACCATGGGCTGGATGGGATAGTGTTCAAGGATTCTACGTGGACGGGTATTGTTTCAAGGATTAAACTGTATGCGTTTCATTTAGAGCTCTCAAGGGAGTCAGCAGTTGTGCAATAACATAACATGCATGCTCAGAACAGAAACAGGAAATAAGGTAGAGTGCTCCCTGAAAGGCACTCGCATAATAGGTAACTCTAACAGAAAATAAACAGCAATATCAACCACACTGTGCAATATAATATGAGAGTGTTAACGGAAAATAAATTTGGCACGCACGCTGTGCACAATATTACGAGAGCCAATCACTAATATTCATAAGATTTGCCCATCAAACGAAAAGTCCCACGTCCAGCGCTTGTCTGCAAGTTTCAAACATACCCAGTTCACGTGTTTCACCAAGCCTCAGGAAAGAACACTAGCGTGATTCCAAAGGCCAATGAAACACACAATGCCCTTCCTGGGAGCACGCTTCACATAGTTTTGTGCTGCTGGGGACCGCCGTGGAAGTCTGCAGGGCTCCAGTGCTGAACGCACTGCAGAACACTAGAGGAGCGGGAGGTCCAACGGGAGAGCGCGGTTCCTAGCGTGAAGGCGACGCGCTGGCGCAAAAACAGGAGTCTGGCCTTATGTAGCCAATCAGGAGCTGCTGTTGAAAGTGGCACGTGGCTAAACACTCCTGCAAGCTACAAGAAATAATCGTTCAGGAACGTGCAGTCTTACAGGTGCTCATAGCGAACAAGCATTGGCACCAGCAGGACACCCAAAATACAATCAAGCATTGGTGGTTGTAGGAACCTTCTTTGCACTAATGATTCTCGGAGCTAGGGAGTGGTTAGTTATAATCTTTATTCCCCTGAGCGCCGGGACTACGTGACTCTCACACTGAACCGACCGGCGCCACACAAAATGGCCGCCTTCCGGTTCCGGCTCACTTCTTCCGGTTCCGGCTCTAGTTGCCGACAACTAGACCGTCACCACATATCTCCCCCCTTTATGCAACCAACAACACATAACATGAGAAGATAGTATTACTTATTGTCCATAGTAAAGTCCTTGAACCTCATGGGAGTTCTCACGATTCTTCCTGCTCTTCTTCTCACCACTCCTTCATCCTTCCCGCCGCCTTGGGTCTCAGGGATGGCGAACCCACTTCATGTCTCAGTTCCTTCCAGTTTCCCATCATTCCTCTCTTCGTCTTTGCCTTTCTCGCTTGGGCTACCTCCTCTCTCTCTCTCTCTCTGCCGTTCCCGCCATGTACACTCTCTGTCTCCTCCACTTGCTGTACCAATCCTTCAACATGCTCTTGTCTCCTTCCTCGACATTCCTCATTCACGCTCTCTTCCACTCCTTCCACGTCTCCGTCTGCTTCCGCTCCCCACCTCAGGATTTTGCTGCACTTCGCCATCCTGTCCTGCGACCACACCTTGCCATCGCTAAGTAATGCCGATCTGGCATAAGGTTCTAAAACTTGTAGGGGCGGTGTGAACTTGCTTTCTCCTTTCCTTCTCATGGTCGCTACCTTCACTCTCACCCAGTCACCCTTCTCTAGTGACACTCCTTGCACATTGCGTCTCTTGTTGAAATGTTCTGTGTACGTCTCTTGTGCTTTCCCCAGATTTCTCCTTACTATTGCCGGTGACCATTTGCTGTGCACTACCATCTGCCTCCATGCGATGTTGTCTTTAGTGAACGGCTCTCTACCCCTCAGTACCTTAAAGGGGCTGAAGCCTGTGCTGCCTGTCGTAATATGGTAGGCCCATAGCATCCTGGGCAATTCCTTCTCCCAATCTTGTCCATCATTTATGGCTGCTTGGACCGTCCCCATTATCACCCGATTGAAACGTTCCACCAGTCCATTCCCAGCTGGGTGGTATATGGGAGTGTGCTTGACCTCTATCCCATTTCTGGACATGAAGGCCTCCCATTTGGCTGAGACGAACTGTGGCCTGTTGTCGCATGTTATGACCTTGGGGATTCCTTCCTTTATAAATATGGCGTTCAAAAACCTGATCACCGCTTCGGTGTCCACTGTGTCCTTTACTTCTACCTCCGGCCACTTGGAGTACCTGTCAATTACTACTATAACGTACTTCTGTATTCCTTCAATGTTCAGGATGGGTCCTATGATGTCAATGGACACCATCTCCCACGGTCCTCCAGGCACGGGGAACTTCCCTAACAGTGGCCTCAGCATGGTCTGGGATTTGTCCGCTTTGGAGCAGTAGTCACACTGTCTCACATACCTTTCCACCTGAGCGTCAATTGCTGGCCACCAGTACGCCTGTCTAGCTAAGGCTTTAGTCTTCGTGATCCCCTGGTGTCCTTCATGTAATAGCGCCATCAAGTGTTCTATGAGTCCTTGGGGGGGATGACTTTGTCACCCCTGAGCAGGAACAGGGGGTCCTTCCCAAGTGACAGCTCGTCTCTCACTTCCCAGTACCTCCTCAGGGTCTCTTTCAGGTGCCTCTTTTCCGGCCACCCATGGATGACATACCCTTTTATCACTTCCAAGTCCTCATCTAGTCTGTAGGCCTCTGCCCATTCCTGCGCACTCATCACTTGCTCCATGTCCTGCACGGTTGCCGCCATATAGCCTTCCCATCCCGGTGTCTCTTGTTCCTCCGCTCCTTCCTTGGCCGCCGCCCTACTCAGGAAGTCAGCTACTTTGTTCTGAGGCCCCGGTATGTACTCCACATCGTACACGAAGTCTAACAGTCGTAGTGTCATTTTTGCTATTCTCGGGGTGGCATGCGCGTGACCATTGGACGTCAGGACCTTTATCAGGGGTTTATGGTCTGTGCGGACCAAGAACTTGGCTCCCCACAGATATTGCCTGAAGCGTTCCATCGCCCACACCACAGCTAGCATCTCTTTTTCAATGGCACTGAACTTCTCCTCATTTGGTGCCAGGGATCTGGATGCGAAGCTGACTGTTGATAGTTCTCCATTGTCTGACCTTTGCAATAATACTGCCCCCAGGCCCCGGTCGCTGGCATCGGTGGTGAGTATGGATTCTGCAGCCGGTTCAAATCCTTTAAGTGGTATGGCTTCGCCCATCTCCTGTTTTAAGGTCTCAAACTCCTCCTGCTCTTCCTTGTTCCACTTGAACCCGTTTCTCTCCTTCAGCAACTGGCGTAAGCAGTGCGTCTTGGTGGCAAAGTTGAGGATGAATTTACTATAGAATTCGGCCATGCCCAGGAATGACATGAACTCTTCTTTCTTCCCTGGGGCTGGTGCGTCCATTATCGCCTCCATGTTGGCTCTCTTCGGCTCTATCCCTTTCTCGCTAACTTCATGACCCAGGTAGGTAACTGACGGTACACCAAATTTGCACTTTGTCCACTCTGTGGTGAGTCCGTTTTCTTGTAATGTGCGTAGCACGGTGTGCAGGTTCTCATTGTGCTCCTGTTTGGATTTTCCCATTACGAGGATATCATGTTGGAAAAATTTAACTCCTTCCACCTTTTGAAAGAGTTTGTGCATCAGCTTTTGAAATACGGCAGCAGCAGATGCCAATCCGAACAAAATTCTCACAAATTTGTAACACCCAAAAGGTGTTATGAAGGACGTAAGATGGCTGCTGGAGGGATGTAGTTTTTCCTGATGGTAGGCTGATGACAGGTCCACCGTCGAGAACCCCTTGATTCCTTTTGTCTTGGCAAGCAACTCATTTATGCGTGGGAGTGGACATTTGTCGATTAGAATGTTTTTGTTAAGTTCCCTGAGGTCTACACACAGCCTCACTTTCCCGTTGGGCTTTTGAGCTACCTCTAAGGGCGACAACCATTCCGCGCTCTCTATGGCCTGTGATGTATTCCTATAGGTTCTGAATCGATCCCCCTATTCCTGACCCTATTCTGGTTAAACAAACCAACAAGTTAACTAGCAGTCAGCCCATGAGGCAGAAAACCCCCATGATGCAGATACCGTTATCTGACGCAGTCACACTACGGCACAGGAACGTGTTATCTGATTAGGTCATAACGCTTGCGATCTAATTAGACAAGCGATATTCCTCCAGCCCCTGATAAGGCATACGGAGTTCTCATAACAAATCAAACCTATGACAACCTGGACAAAACCCTGCGGCCATTGTTTTGATTTCACCGAGAACTTCAGCAAAAGAATGTGCTAACGAGCAAGTCGTATGACATCCTTATTGACGTATCTATGTCCATCCTTACGTCAATCTCGGCACCTTAAAGGTATAAATATTACCGATATTGCCCTATGCAAACACACGCGGTGGTGACGAGACGGAGCAGCCATACTTGCCGAAGCCCAGAGCAGAGCAGACCCCGCTGGCACAGCCCCGCCTTCCTGACGCGCTGAGAACGAGACGCGCTGCTTTCTCCTGCCGAGAAATCCAGCACCGGCGCTTCCGGGTAGCCCTCGCAGGCAGCCTGGAATATCGAGACCAGAGAGAGAGATACCACCCCTCATTCATCCTTAATTCCAGGTACAGAACTGAATAACCCCTCGCAGAGAATTCTTTAGTTATTCACTTGGCAAAAACAAACTTAACTTAAACTGTAACTTTCTATTCCCGCCCACGTATTAGGCCTAGGTCAGGTACACGGGGTAGGCGTATTTAGAAACACCAGTTGAGTACGTTTAGTCAAATGTGTATGTGTATATAATATATTTTATTCATTTTAAAACATCTTATGGCTTAGAAACCATATCAATGTTTTTACAGTATTATTTTATACTTCTGCTTTTAATGTATGCACTTTACTTAACTATAAGTATTGCAATAATATCGATCCATTTCTCTTGTATGAGAAAAGAGACTGATCAATAAATAACACCTTTTTATTGAACACGCCCGTCTCTTCCTTTTCTCTACATTCTGATGAGACTAAGAATGCACGTACTGACTGAGTAAAATAAATTGCCTTTTGTTCACACGACTCTCGAGATACACTCTTGATTAGGGGAGAGCAAAGTTGTCATGTTCTATGGTTGTCAGAAACTAAATCCCTTCTTGTCTAATCAGGGAAGTTAATTCCTTCCTGAACATTCGAGAAAAGTTTCTAGTGAACTCTGAGCTAGCTGGCAAACCGAAGTCTAATATCGTCAGTAGTAGACCTAGTTAACGTCTGGTCTAGGCCTTTACTATTGAAGGTATTATTCCAATGCGCAGAGCCTATTGGGATAATAGGAACTACACTACATGGCGCCCAACGCGTTTGGAAAGGGCGATAAAACTAACGTAAGACATTTAAAGTAACTCAGTCGTGCTTTCTCACTCAGACCCCTTTCTCCCATAATACTCCAAAGACGTCTGGAGTGGGTAAAAGGTTATATCCGCCAGACCTCGCAGGAGGGAACTCCTATGTATGGTTCTTGGTATAGTCAACGTTGAAGGATACACTGTTCCAAAATATTGTGCATCTAATCTTTGTTTCCATAAGAAACCTGATCTGCAAACAAACAAAATAACCATCCTGTCGGTAAAATGGGAGACAGTGATGAAACTTATAGAAAATCGACTGACACCTAGAGGTGGTACAGTCATATTCGTAATTGAGGCACACGAATATCGGCAGACAGAGGTATACTATTCATGGATAAATTTTCCAGCAGCAAATCCTGTAACAAAGTACTTCCACTATTACAAAATAGAGGAACCTCCTGAAACGTACACTCCTTTCGAGGAGGTGGAAGTACCACTCAAATTTCAAGAGCATTTGCTCTTATTTGATGGCGCCCTAAAACATAATAATCACATCACCAGGCTCGGTCCTTTAGGTAGACCAGGAGCAACGTGGCCGGTCCTAGCCGGATACACACCACATCCAGACATCGACGGGATGTCTGCAGCCAACCTGTTAACACAGATAAAACAATTAATAAAAATACATAGACAATTAGTCCAGTATGTGATGCGGACTTCAACAATTCAGCCAGCGATTAAACTCCCACAGCTGACCCCTCACCAGGGGAACACAAATAAAATTACACCACAGAACATCCAGTCCTGCCTAGGTAAAGTACCGGCTAAACGGGAACAAATACCATTCTGGCTAGCGCAGAAAATCACCCAAATAGAGGCGGTGTTTCCAGACACCACCCCGCTAGAAAAGCACAGGATTCTGACTATCTGTCTTCCAATGGGAATCGCACCACACATTGAGGACTGTGACACTTGGGGTACAGTCTTTGCTTCCATCTACACAAAAACGCACGGTGTTCCATCCATTTCGGTAATACCTGATGTGCTAAAACAAATTCAAGACGAATACGGTCCAGAACCCGCTTTAACTCTTGGTATGAAATTCCTAAAAGACTTCAAGCAGGTCTCGGCTATATTATTAGCCAACATAAAGGGAGAAGCAGCAAACGTGGCGATCCGCCAGAGGTTAAAGGAGACAGATATAGCAGACCAACCAGCTGAAATAGCCAGAATCATAGAAAAATCCTATGAGGAACTAGGTAGAGATAGTTTAGGTGGAATACCAGTAAAACCACAACTGATTGAAAGTCCTGAAAAAATATTTTTTAATAATAATTCAACATCACAGAAAAAGAGCTGGGATGGAAACAAGCAATCCAATCCCAAAGAAAAGAAATTCCAGGCCAGAGGAAGGTCTCCTAGGCGAAGAGAGAAATCTCCGAACCAAAGACACAGGTCACCGCAGAGTGACCCCTCTGGGAAAAGATATAACCTTAGAAATAGGGATAATATAAAAAAGCCTGATAGATATCAAGACATTGATACACGTCCCTCTCAATCTTTTCAGACTTCCTCGCAGAAATCGGAAAGAAGAGGACGATCAGAACAAAGAGAAGAGCACGCCAAGTCCAAAGACAAGGAACCTGCTCAGCTAAAAAAGAAATTACAATTTCCAAAGAAGAAGGTAGCCAGCACTAAAATAGTTAACAATGCCGAGAATTCTGAGGACACAACTGAAAAACGGGGAATGGGCTTAGACAATGCTAGACAGCGCAGCAGAAGTGAGCATAGCTCGCAAAGTCCTTATGAATCATCTGGAGACAATGGACACGAATGAATATCTTCAAGTGGAAACTGCGGACACCAGAGTTAGCAAACCTCACAAAATATACGAAATAACATTACGTATAGAGGGAGATAAGACTAGAAAAATAAGGGGACTATTTTGGGATAATCTCTCCAAGGGCTATGATATCCTTCTAGCTGAAAAAGACTGGCCACCTGAGTTTGTCAGGGATTGCCCTCATGGCGAAGAAGTAATTATGCCTGCCTTCTCAAATCATATCCCAATTCATAAAAAATACACACTTGCTAGAAAGTGGGCAGTGGCTCTATCTCCTGCTTTATATAAAAATCACGTGGGATGGGATGAGGACTCTCCTCCTCACAAAATCCAGTTAAAATCACAACCTACTGCACAAAGGCAGTACCCAATTAAGCAAGAAGCGAAAAAACAGGTAAAAGAAATACTAGATCAGCTAGAATACCAGGGGGTGATTGAAACTTGCACCTCACAAATGAACAACCCTTTGTTTCCGGTCTCCAAACCAGGCAATTCATATCGTCTAGTTTTGGATTACCGACACCTTAACACATGTTGCAAAACTTTTGCAGTGCAAAATTCGCATAGTGCTGCACTAATGAATAACATAGTGCGCAAAAAATACAAAACAACATTAGACATCTCTAATGGATTCTTTTGTCAAAACATAGCACCAGAGAGCAGATATTTGTCTGCGTTCTCAATAAATGGCACTCAAAAACAATTCTGTCGGTTAGCCCAGGGGTACAAGAACAGCCCGGGAGTATTCTCAGCGAGAGTAACAGAATTACTACAAATATATGATGATGAAGCATTATCTTATGTCGACGACATTTACTTAACAGATGATGACTTGGAGACTCACTTAAAGAGAGTGAACACCATAATACTTGGGTTCGCAGCAGAGGGTTACAAATTCAACTTTAAAAAATCCAGAATTGCCCATCTGACAGTCCTGTTCTTAGGATATGAATTATCAAGTGAAGGCAAAAGCCTGGCTGACAATTTCCTAGAGAAATGTGCCGTAATCCAAGCACCTAGAACACTAAAAAACCTACAGTCGATTCTAGGCTTCCTAAATTTCGGAAGAACATACATTGCAAATTACGCAGAAAGGGTCAAACCCCTTTATGATCTGATAAAACCAGATTTCAAAAGATCCAATTGGGCTCAAATACACACAGAAATTTTGAGATCCCTACAAACAGACATGCTAATTAAAACAAAATTAGAAACACGTGATAACACACGCAATCTTGTGATTCGAGTCATCCCAGGGAGATGCGGATTCACATACCTGACCTCTAATGAGGGAGAAAAGGTACCAATTGCATTCAAATCACACTTGTACACTAAGGCTGAAATGAAATTTAGCCCTACGGAAAAAATTCTAACTGCAACACAGACAGCTATAGCAAAAGAACGAGCCCTGGCACAAGGTAAACGAATAATAATCGTGACACCGATACCAGCCCTAGAGGCGGTAACAAAGGCAAGCATTCCAAATGCTAAAGCGCTCCATCCGAGATGGATACAATGGGCTAATTCTCTTGCTGCAACGGACGTGGCATACGAATTTGATCCTAACTTAAAAACACAAGAATTTCTCCAATATGAATTTGAATGTCCTCCGCCGACCGAAATTCTGCCTCTAGATCATTACGGCTGTATTATATATACAGACGGATCAGCACAACCCGCAGTCGGGGGTAAACAAGCTTATAGTGCTGCGTGCGCGATTGTTAAAGGTCGCTGGCACGAAGGGAAATTTAAACCAACCCTCACTAAAACGCAATCTCTAGGAGATTGCACAGCTCAGCGAGCTGAATTACTGGCATTCAAGATGGCGCTTGAAAATACCGATCGAGAATTCCCCACGCTCATAGTGTGCGATTCGTATTATTGCGTTCAATCTTATAATGAATACTTGCAGATCTGGCTTCAAAATGGTTTTAAAGATGCAAAAGGAGGCACAATCAAGCATAAAATGCTCTGGGAACAAGTAGTTCTTTTACAAAAAGAACTACCAAAGACTCACGTGATACACACACTGAGTCATCAACGTGATGGCGTTCACGTTGCAGGGAATTCATTGGCTGATGAGGCCGCGAAGGCAGCTGTGCAAACGGCTTCCGTAGCTGCAATCACCCGGTCAAAAACAAAAATAGACAGCGAAATATTACAAGCTGTCAGCGCTTCAGAAAAGGATTCAATAGAAACACTCCCGAAAGGCTTTCCAGTAAAATACTCATACATAACTGATGCAAACAATGTTCCTTTTGCTCGAATCCCTGGAGTGGGGGATAGGGCAATTCCAAACATGGAACATAGGTTAGGACTAATAATAGCGGCACACGAAGGGCTTGCTTCTATCCATGCTGGCGTCTCAGCCACAGTATCATTATTAAAACAAAGATACTGGTGGCCACAAATGAGAAGACAAACAAGGAACTATGTTCTAGAATGTGAAATATGTCAAAAAATGAAAGTATCAACTGTGAGACGTCCAGCTCAGACGCCCCTTCTAATCTCGGATAAACCATTAGCCTGTGTTTACCTAGACCACTGTGGTCCCTTACAAAGGGACGGTAACTATAAATATATCTTGGTCGCAGTGGATTCATGCACGAGATTCATATGGATGTGGCCCCAGCGAACGGCTGACGCCAGAATTGTTATAAAAGATTTGCGAGTCTTTATCGGCACATACGCAATTGGCATGCTGCATTCGGACCACGGTCCTGCTTTTAGCTCTAGAGCTTATAAGGAGGCCATGGTCAGCATGGGCGTGGCATTGGGGTACTCTTGTCCATTTCACCCTGAGGGGAACGGAATTGTTGAAAGAAAAAACCGTGACATAAAGCAATCTATAACGGCAAAGGTATTAGGTTCGGGAGCTGGGTGGGTCAAGCATCTAATAAGTGTCCAACGTAGTCTAAATAACTTGCCAAGAAATTCTCTGAAGGGATTCAGTGCGTACGAATTATTATTTGGAACTAGGATGTTGATCTCTGACATTGATAGTCAGACTTCAGTGGTGAAAGAAAAAAGCTTTGATATCAAAGACCGTTTGGCTATTTTGCAGGACTTAAACAAAACAAGAAAAGACCTGAGCAACATAAAGTTGAAACAACAGCCAACAACCACTGAAGAACCACCACCTGTCCCAGCAAGACCTGTCTGGATTCCAAAAGTCGGGGATCTAGTCAGGGAAAAGATCGCGGTAAAGAAGGAATTTGGGCCTTCTTACAGGAAAGCAGTCGCTGTCTTGTCTATCAACGGGACAAGATCTGTTGTACTACCGCCACTTGCTGGTAAAAAGGAGAACCGAGTTGTATCCATCGACCTGGTAAAACCACAATCATGTGGCCGATAACAAACAGTAGGCCAAGTGGACTCCCAATAAGTAGCCGAACACCAAGGTTTGCTACCAGTACAGAGGTCCTAACGAAGAGGCTCATCACATTCGAAACGCCTACAGAAGAACAACAAGGACTATGCAACAATGCAATAGAACTCAGACCTCTGAAAACCCAAATAAAAACTTTTAGCAGAGACACACCAATCTATAATGAAGTACCAAGCGAAAATGCAGAAAACAGTAATCCTGAAGTAATTGGAACAATTGACAGAACTGCATCCGGCTACTTCATAAACTTCGATGATTCCTCTGAAGGCTTCAGTGAATCAAAGACACAGACATCATCAAAAACCTTTAAAGATAAAGCTAAAGAACTTTTGAAACAACTGAAAGAAACATATCTGCTTTCTCCATGGATAGAATTTTGGGTGGGTTTTGGTGCATTTATCCTCATACTTTGGCTCATCATGGTACTTACTTTGGGACGCTTCATTGAGGGAAAATATGCTAAAATGGACACAGCAAGTCAGAAAATCAACTTGATCCTCAAACCACACACATCGTCACACGTCGAGAAAAGAGAACTTTCTTCAGTCAACTTCACAGCCAATCCGATACCGGGTGGGGTAGCCTGGGACAACACTGACTATGAAATTTATGGTCCAGTCGAAATCCTGAAATATCCACACCAAATTAAGATCTCATTGAGTGACTTTGCAAAACCAAGCTCATTTGCTGATGATTGGGACTTCGAAAGCATTAATAATATGATGTCTGACTTAGTAATGTCTGCTAAATTTACCAAACATGATTATTTGCAGGGTTCTACAAATTATGATAGTATGTACTGTTATAACCACTATGGTAACCATTTTCTACATAGATCTGCACAACCTAGAAATGTTTTAAATTATAATCAATGGGAACATTGTGCAACCCCTCCAAAAGGAAGCTCGAGAACCTTCTATGACAAATACTCATACTTTTCAGGTTTTAACATAAGTAATGCTGAAACATTTTATTTCAAATTGTCAAATAAGACAGGGACAAAGACCATGATAACAAACACAAAATTGATATATTGGGACTCATTCTTTGAACAAATGAATACTTTTGGTTTTGATTATTGGGACAAAAATGTTGAATTGAAAAGTGTTTGGGACACAAAAGAATGGCAAGTACAGGGTATAGAATCTTTGTTTAGAGCCTGCATGATCCCAGAACAAATGATATTTTTAAATGACACTGTTCAACAAACTACCTGTCTTGGCCTAGCCAAAATTAAAGACTTAAATAAACCGTCTATTCCGAAACCAACAATGTACAGCAATAGCTCTATAGATGAAGAGATAGACGTAAACTATGTATTAAGCCTAAACAGAACACATCCTGATTGGAAACAGTGGTTGATCTGGCCCACAGATACTAATAACTGTCAAGACAGATTCCTGAACAAAACACAGGGGTTCAAAATGACCAGGCCAGACCCTAGATATCCCCAAAGACATCACCCAGGGATAATAACCACCTACAGTGTGGGCAAATTATGCCTTCAGTGGCTACAAACTTCCACACTGACAGAAATTAAGCAACACCTAACTTTACTTACTGATGGTGCTGACTTGCGTGATTTCATTTTGGGACCACGCAAACAGCGTCAGAAACGTTTCATAGCAGCCTCTGTATATGCAGCATACAATGAGGCCTGGAAGGTTACTCAAATTGAAACAGCAGAGAGAATACGGGAAATTGACCGTATTAATTTGGAAAAATCACTTTCTGTAGTGGACAATGGGTTAATGACTCTGTCCTCCAGAATTTTTTCTTTGGACAGCATTGTGTCTTCAGCAATCGACATATTATCGCAAGACTTACTGTTATTACAACACGGTCAGTCTCAATTGCGTTCTATTGTACAGCTTGGCTGGACGTTACAAAATCTACGTTCAGGCTATGTGCCTTGGCGTTTAATCAACACAACGTCACTATTCCAAATCTTTAACCTTACTGATAAACAAATCAGTATGGCACAAAAGGGTGCTGATTATACAATCTTCAAAAAACAACAAGTGATGGACTGAATGTGGATCAATGTCACACACTCCCCCAGTCAAAAGATCTGGGCCCAAATCCATCGTTTTTTTGCACTCCACACCACCCTGGGTCAGATAATGGCTTTATGCAAATCAGCTCTGACCCTGTTGCCCCATGGGAACAGTCCAGTCCGAACTACAACAGCCATATCTTTCCCAGACCGGAATCAAGCATCCGAGGACCGGACCGGTTTCGAGGTAACACCTCTCTTCAGCCCGGCTAGCTTGACTCCAAGTGGTGTGGAGTGCCTGGGACCCACGTCTGGGCATCCCCAGCGCACTTAGGGCGGCAATTGCAAAAAACAACAAGTGATGGACTGAATGTGGATCAATGTCACACACTCCCCCAGTCAAAAGATCTGGGCCCAAATCCATCGTTTTTTTGCACTCCACACCACCCTGGGTCAGATAATGGCTTTATGCAAATCAGCTCTGACCCTGTTGCCCCATGGGAACAGTCCAGTCCGAACTACAACAGCCATATCTTTCCCAGACCGGAATCAAGCATCCGAGGACCGGACCGGTTTCGAGGTAACACCTCTCTTCAGCCCGGCTAGCTTGACTCCAAGTGGTGTGGAGTGCCTGGGACCCATGTCTGGGCATCCCCAGCGCACTTAGGGCGGCAATTGCAAAAAACAACAAGTGATGGACTGAATGTGGATCAATGTCACACACTCCCCCAGTCAAAAGATCTGGGCCCAAATCCATCGTTTTTTTGCACTCCACACCACCCTGGGTCAGATAATGGCTTTATGCAAATCAGCTCTGACCCTGTTGCCCCATGGGAACAGTCCAGTCCGAACTACAACAGCCATATCTTTCCCAGACCGGAATCAAGCATCCGAGGACCGGACCGGTTTCGAGGTAACACCTCTCTTCAGCCCGGCTAGCTTGACTCCAAGTGGTGTGGAGTGCCTGGGACCCACGTCTGGGCATCCCCAGCGCACTTAGGGCGGCAATTGCAAAAAACAACAAGTGATGGACTGAATGTGGATCAATGTCACACACTCCCCCAGTCAAAAGATCTGGGCCCAAATCCATCGTTTTTTTGCACTCTACACCACCCTAGGTCAGATAATGGCTTTATGCAAATCAGCTCTGACCCTGTTGCCCCATGGGAACAGTCCAGTCCGAACTACAACAGCCATATCTTTCCCAGACCGGAATCAAGCATCCGAGGACCGGACCGGTTTCGAGGTAACACCTCTCTTCAGCCCGGCTAGCTTGACTCCAAGTGGTGTGGAGTGCCTGGGACCCACGTCTGGGCATCCCCAGCGCACTTAGGGCGGCAATTGCAAAAAACAACAAGTGATGGACTGAATGTGGATCAATGTCACACACTCCCCCAGTCAAAAGATCTGGGCCCAAATCCCAGACGTGGGTCCCAGGCACTCCACACCACTTGGAGTCAAGCTAGCCGGGCTGAAGAGAGGTGTTACCTCGAAACCGGTCCGGTCCTCGGATGCTTGATTCCGTTCTGGGAAGGACATGGCTTTTGTAGTTCGGACTGGACTGTTCCCATGGGGCAACAGGGTCAGAGCTGATTTGCATATCGCCATTGTCTAACCCAGGGTGGTGTGGAGTGCAAAAAAACGATGGATTTGGGCCCAGATCTTTTGACTGGGGGAGTGTGTGACATTGATCCACATTCAGTCCATCACTTGTTGTTTTTGCAATTGCCGCCCTAAGTGCGCTGGGGATGCCCAGACGTGGGTCCCAGGCACTCCACACCACTTGGAGTCAAGCTAGCCGGGCTGAAGAGAGGTGTTACCTCGAAACCGGTCCGGTCCTCGGATGCTTGATTCCGTTCTGGGAAGGACATGGCTTTTGTAGTTCGGACTGGACTGTTCCCATGGGGCAACAGGGTCAGAGCTGATTTGCATATCGCCATTGTCTAACCCAGGGTGGTGTGGAGTGCAAAAAAACGATGGATTTGGGCCCAGATCTTTTGACTGGGGGAGTGTGTGACATTGATCCACATTCAGTCCATCACTTGTTGTTTTTGCAATTGCCGCCCTAAGTGCGCTGGGGATGCCCAGACGTGGGTCCCAGGCACTCCACACCACTTGGAGTCAAGCTAGCCGGGCTGAAGAGAGGTGTTACCTCGAAACCGGTCCGGTCCTCGGATGCTTGATTCCGTTCTGGGAAGGACATGGCTTTTGTAGTTCGGACTGGACTGTTCCCATGGGGCAACAGGGTCAGAGCTGATTTGCATATCGCCATTGTCTAACCCAGGGTGGTGTGGAGTGCAAAAAAACGATGGATTTGGGCCCAGATCTTTTGACTGGGGGAGTGTGTGACATTGATCCACATTCAGTCCATCACTTGTTGTTTTTGCAATTGCCGCCCTAAGTGCGCTGGGGATGCCCAGACGTGGGTCCCAGGCACTCCACACCACTTGGAGTCAAGCTAGCCGGGCTGAAGAGAGGTGTTACCTCGAAACCGGTCCGGTCCTCGGATGCTTGATTCCGTTCTGGGAAGGACATGGCTTTTGTAGTTCGGACTGGACTGTTCCCATGGGGCAACAGGGTCAGAGCTGATTTGCATATCGCCATTGTCTAACCCAGGGTGGTGTGGAGTGCAAAAAAACGATGGATTTGGGCCCAGATCTTTTGACTGGGGGAGTGTGTGACATTGATCCACATTCAGTCCATCACTTGTTGTTTTTGCAATTGCCGCCCTAAGTGCGCTGGGGATGCCCAGACGTGGGTCCCAGGCACTCCACACCACTTGGAGTCAAGCTAGCCGGGCTGAAGAGAGGTGTTACCTCGAAACCGGTCCGGTCCTCGGATGCTTGATTCCGTTCTGGGAAGGACATGGCTTTTGTAGTTCGGACTGGACTGTTCCCATGGGGCAACAGGGTCAGAGCTGATTTGCATATCGCCATTGTCTAACCCAGGGTGGTGTGGAGTGCAAAAAAATGATGGATTTGGGCCCAGATCTTTTGACTGGGGGAGTGTGTGACATTGATCCACATTCAGTCCATCACTTGTTGTTTTTGCAATTGCCGCCCTAAGTGCGCTGGGGATGCCCAGACGTGGGTCCCAGGCACTCCACACCACTTGGAGTCAAGCTAGCCGGGCTGAAGAGAGGTGTTACCTCGAAACCGGTCCGGTCCTCGGATGCTTGATTCCGTTCTGGGAAGGACATGGCTTTTGTAGTTCGGACTGGACTGTTCCCATGGGGCAACAGGGTCAGAGCTGATTTGCATATCGCCATTGTCTAACCCAGGGTGGTGTGGAGTGCAAAAAAACAATGGATTTGGGCCCAGATCTTTTGACTGGGGGAGTGTGTGACATTGATCCACATTCAGTCCATCACTTGTTGTTTTTGCAATTGCCGCCCTAAGTGCGCTGGGGATGCCCAGACGTGGGTCCCAGGCACTCCACACCACTTGGAGTCAAGCTAGCCGGGCTGAAGAGAGGTGTTACCTCGAAACCGGTCCGGTCCTCGGATGCTTGATTCCGTTCTGGGAAGGACATGGCTTTTGTAGTTCGGACTGGACTGTTCCCATGGGGCAACAGGGTCAGAGCTGATTTGCATATCGCCATTGTCTAACCCAGGGTGGTGTGGAGTGCAAAAAAACGATGGATTTGGGCCCAGATCTTTTGACTGGGGGAGTGTGTGACATTGATCCACATTCAGTCCATCACTTGTTGATTTTTGCAATTGCCGCCCTAAGTGCGCTGGGGATGCCCAGACGTGGGTCCCAGGCACTCCACACCACTTGGAGTCAAGCTAGCCGGGCTGAAGAGAGGTGTTACCTCGAAACCGGTCCGGTCCTCGGATGCTTGATTCCGTTCTGGGAAGGACATGGCTTTTGTAGTTCGGACTGGACTGTTCCCATGGGGCAACAGGGTCAGAGCTGATTTGCATATCGCCATTGTCTAACCCAGGGTGGTGTGGAGTGCAAAAAAACGATGGATTTGGGCCCAGATCTTTTGACTGGGGGAGTGTGTGACATTGATCCACATTCAGTCCATCACTTGTTGTTTTTGCAATTGCCGCCCTAAGTGCGCTGGGGATGCCCAGACGTGGGTCCCAGGCACTCCACACCACTTGGAGTCAAGCTAGCCGGGCTGAAGAGAGGTGTTACCTCGAAACCGGTCCGGTCCTCGGATGCTTGATTCCGTTCTGGGAAGGACATGGCTTTTGTAGTTCGGACTGGACTGTTCCCATGGGGCAACAGGGTCAGAGCTGATTTGCATATCGCCATTGTCTAACCCAGGGTGGTGTGGAGTGCAAAAAAACGATGGATTAGGGCCCAGATCTTTTGACTGGGGGAGTGTGTGACATTGATCCACATTCAGTCCATCACTTGTTGTTTTTGCAATTGCCGCCCTAAGTGCGCTGGGGATGCCCAGACGTGGGTCCCAGGCACTCCACACCACTTGGAGTCAAGCTAGCCGGGCTGAAGAGAGGTGTTACCTCGAAACCGGTCCGGTCCTCGGATGCTTGATTCCGTTCTGGGAAGGACATGGCTTTTGTAGTTCGGACTGGACTGTTCCCATGGGGCAACAGGGTCAGAGCTGATTTGCATATCGCCATTGTCTAACCCAGGGTGGTGTGGAGTGCAAAAAAACTATGGATTTGGGCCCAGATCTTTTGACTGGGGGAGTGTGTGACATTGATCCACATTCAGTCCATCACTTGTTGTTTTTGCGATTATACAATCTTGAGCATTGAAAAACTCGAAAGATTACCAGTGACAATGTCAGAACGACCTGTCAGTGAATGGATAATACATGGGATAATAAATATTCCAATCTCAACCTTCAGGTTTCAATACTGCCAAAAATATATACAGGCTGGCATGTACGAGAAATTGGGAAAGGGGTACATTAAAACAACATGGAACCTGCCCTATTCACATGCATGTGTCAGTAATAAAGGACAGAAAGTGTTTCTTAGTGGCAATAATTGTGCAATGTCACTAAGCGGCACGCTTCTGTGTAACGGAATTAGTTTGCATGGAGCCTGTGAAGGGAATTCATACAACCTTTCATGTCACCAGCAAGGCGCACCTGCAACAGAGATTGAACCATTCTTTCAAAGACTCTATAATGGGAGTTACATTCTAATTGTAGATCGCAGATGTTGTAGTCTTATGCCCGGGACTCCTTATCTCGTAACTACGACTGCGAAGGTCAAGTGCTGTGGACGCTCATTGTTCCCCAGCTCCTTTCCAGACAGGGAGGCAAGGGCATGGCCCAACTTGAAAATTACTTCTATTAGAATAGATACTTTAAGCAGAATGAAAACAGTGCTTCTTCAGACGCCTACAAGGCTCACGTCATCAAAAGAAACGTATGATCTACAAGTCGCAAGGACGACTGCAGAGATACATTCATTGTTATCGACTAATTCCCCCTTACATTTCGCAGAAATCCTGAATGAAATCTTAAATATTTCTGATACCAATGGGGTCTCAAAGGTATTTAAGACAGTATTTTCGATGGCATTAACACCATTCAAAGCCATACTGGGTATTTTTCCAGATTTCGTCCATTCGATCTTTGGCGGACTTCCCCTGATCTTGGGACTAATTGCAGGAATCCTCTTCTTGGTCCTTATTTTTCGTTATGGCAACCCATGTCACAGACCAAACTCTAGCGACAAGGGAAGAAACAATCCTAGCCATTGGATACCGGGACCGGATATCAAAAATCCTGGGACTCTCCCGGCTTAGAGACCTGAACATGACTTGGTTTCTATCATTTCGACCAATGTGGCAAAGATGTGTTTTACCTGTATTGAGGTGTCTGCTATGCGGAGAAGAATGCGTGTTAGACACCTGTCTGACACTACAATCGGATGCGCCAATGGATGCAGAAACATTGTTGAGCCCGATCAAGGTTCACGCTTTGTGCTGCCCTCAAAGGCTACCAATCCTGATGACGGCATTCGTGGAAGCTTCACCACTACGATTAAGGGGTAGTGAAGTTCAAGATGAAAGCAGCATCGAACAGGTACGACCTTCTGTCAGCAATGCGAATCAGAATGTCAATGGAGACAATCATGCGCACGAATGCATGGTTACACCTTTTTCCGAGTTAGTGGAACTTTCCCAGGAAGCTGTTGACAGCTTTTTCGAAAGCCTAAATGATATGATGTTCTCACCAGAGCAGAAATAGAGACTTTTGAGCAAGCTCGCACACGGCGTTCCCTGAATTCGGCCTTCAACTTTAAAAATAAAGTCACATGAACAATTTTACCTCCAGTTCACGGACAGCAATTTTTCAGCAGCCCCAAAATATTTTGCATATTTTTCGGGACACTATCTTCTGCTTAAAGTAAGAACTATTCTTAGAGAACTAAGGTTTCTAAATTTTAGATAGATTATAGACATTAGCTGCCCGCTGGTATGTTCATAAATATTTTATTGTGTGATGGAATGGTCTCGAACTTTTTTTTTTGTATTAAGAGCCATTTCATGTGTAGATTCTCATATACCAAACAGCAATAATGTATACAAATGCGTGATTACTTTGGCATTATTCTACAGCTTGAGTGCATACAATACATATGATTGCAATTTTTTACGTATATTTGAAATATTTCAAGATGCATTTATGTATTTTGGGGTGGTAAGGTATACACTATACTCTATAGTATGTTTTACTATGCATAGATTAGTAAATATGTCCATAGTTAGCGTGGAGTGGGTGTGATGTATTCCTATAGGTTCTGAATCGATCCCCCTATTCCTGACCCTATTCTGGTTAAACAAACCAACAAGTTAACTAGCAGTCAGCCCATGAGGCAGAAAACCCCCATGATGCAGATACCGTTATCTGACGCAGTCACACTACGGCACAGGAACGTGTTATCTGATTAGGTCATAACGCTTGCGATCTAATTAGACAAGCGATATTCCTCCAGCCCCTGATAAGGCATACGGAGTTCTCATAACAAATCAAACCTATGACAACCTGGGAAAAACCCTGCGGCCATTGTTTTGATTTCACCGAGAACTTCAGCAAAAGAATGTGCTAACGAGCAAGTCGTATGACATCCTTATTGACGTATCTATGTCCATCCTTACGTCAATCTCGGCACCTTAAAGGTATAAATATTACCGATATTGCCCTATGCAAACACACGCAGTGGTGACGAGACGGAGCAGCCATACTTGCCGAAGCCCAGAGCAGAGCAGACCCCGCTGGCACAGCCCCGCCTTCCTGACGCGCTGAGAACGAGACGCGCTGCTTTCTCCTGCCGAGAAATCCAGCACCGGCGCTTCCGGGTAGCCCTCGCAGGCAGCCTGGAATATCGAGACCAGAGAGAGAGATACCATCCCTCATTCATCCTTAATTCCAGGTACAGAACTGAATAACCCCTCGCAGAGAATTCTTTAGTTATTCACTTGGCAATAACAAACTTAACTTAAACTGTAACTTTCTATTCCCGCCTACGTATTAGGCTTAGGTCAGGTACACGGGGTAGGCGTATTTAGAAACACCAGTTGAATACGTTTAGTCAAATGTGTATGTGTATATAATATATTTTATTCATTTTAAAACATCTTATGGCTTAGAAACCATATCAATGTTTTTACAGTATTATTTTATACTTCTGCTTTTAATGTATGCACTACTAAGTATTGCAATAATATCGATCCATTTCTCTTGTATGAGAAAAGAGACTGATCAATAAATAACACCTTTTTATTGAACACGCCCGTCTCTTCCTTTTCTCTACATTCTGATGAGACTAAGAATGCACGTACTGACTGAGTAAAATAAATTGCCTTTTGTTCACACGACTCTCGAGATACACTCTTGATTAGGGGAGAGCAAAGTTGTCATGTTCTATGGTTGTCAGAAACTAAATCCCTTCTTGTCTAATCAGGGAAGTTAATTCCTTCCTGAACATTCGAGAAAGTTTCTAGTGAACTCTGAGCTAGCTGGCAAACCCAAAACTTTAAGTCTAATATCGTCAGTAGTAGACCTAGTTAACGTCTGGTCTAGGCCTTTACTATTGAAGGTATTATTCCAATGCGCAGAGCCTATTGGGATAATAGGAACTACACTACAGGCCTGTATCACCCCACTTTTCTCCAATCTGTCAAGTTCTTCTTGTACTGCCTCTCTGCAACGGAAGGGAATGTTTCGGACTTTGTGGATGACCGGTTTCGCTCCTTCTTTCAACCGTATCATGTGTTTGAACTTAGCCAATTCTCCTATCTGTCCGCTGAACACTTTTGTATATTCTCTGTGCCAGGCCTCATCCTCACGTCTTTCCTCCATTTTCATCAGCAACACTTTTTCTATGCCTCCTGGATTCAGCTGGATCCCCAGCGCGCCCTGATCCTTCCAGCTGAGCACTGGTGGTCCCTTCTCAGCTACATATAGTTTGCAGTTGGCTTGACGTCCCTTGAATTCGAATAGCAATGGGCAATAGCCCAGCATGGGTATTCTCTGTCCGGTGTAAGTGACTGGTCTCACATCCATGGGACGCAGTTCTTCCTTTACTTTTGTCATGAACTTCTCTTCCCACACTTGTCTTTGAACAATCGTGATGGGGGCTCCTGAGTCTGCTATTATTTCAATCGGCACTCCTCCAATGTGCATGTTGAGCTTTGGTTTGTCTGACTCCTTACATCCCACATCCAGGACTTGGGCGTCGATGTAGAGGACTTCCTCAAGGTCTTCCTCCTCTGCCTGCGTGTCTTCTTCTTCTATATCCCCTTGGTCAATGTATTTGACCGTGGCACCCTTGGGTTTCCGACGGCACACCTTCTCATAATGACCAAACACGCCACAGAATGCACACTTCACCCTAAACACTGGACATGCTTTGTCGTTGCCCAGGTGTGACGCGCTTCCACATCTATAGCAGCTTGGTCTTCCTCCCCTTCCTGACCTTGGGGTTGCTCCTGCTGTTTGTTGGCCTCTCCTGGTGTCTTGGTTCCTGGGTAGTTCCCGTTGTCTGGGTTTGTCTCCTTTGCGCTGCATCATGACTTTACAGCTTGTTTGCGTGCCTCCCGTGTCCTTCCGGGCCGCTTGTGCACATCGTTTGGACATCTCCGCCTTCTTCACTAAGGCCCAGACCTCCTTAAGGGGAGCGTCGCCGTTCACCCATAGTTTCTCTTGAATGTGCGTGCTCGACGTGTGCATTATGATTTGATCCCTTACCAGATCGTCGTGGAGGGTACCAAATTTACACATGAGTGCCAACTTCTGCAGGGCTGCCACATACTCATCGACGGTCTCTCTGCTTTCCTGTTTTCTCTGGAAAAAATTGTATCTGTCTATGGCCACACATACCACAGGCCTGTAGTGCGCATCCAGGTCTTCTATGGCATGTCTGAATACATCCGTATCTGCCGCATCCCTTGGACTTTTGACAATGGTGTCGAACACTCTCAGCCCTTCAGGTCCCAGATTATGGAGTAGTATTTTCCTTCTCCTTGGGTCTGTGTACGCGGTCTCATTTTCGTCCTCCAGTGCCTCCAGGTAATTTAGGAAATACCGCTTCCAATCCTCCCAAGGCATCATGGGTTCTCCCCTTTTTGGAAGAAAGGGCACCATGTGGGTGAGGGAAGTGGACGGTGTCGCCATCCTTACGTTGCCCCTTGGCCCTGCCTGGGCGGGAATATAACGGATGGGCGGGCTGCCAGGTGCTTGTTTGGCGTCTCCGTCCTCCCCTCTGCTCTCCCCGCTGTCTGCGCCTCCTGCAGCCCCTTCAGTTGCTGGGCCCGCTTGTAGTCCACCTCTGTCCACCTTGCTAGGCCCCTTACCCCGCTCCTGCTGATGCGCCAGCGTGTCGTGGCTGGGGGGCAGGTGCTGGACCGTGTCTCCTCCTCCTTACTGCTTATGGTGCGGGGCTTGCCGCGTTGCTCCGGCTATGCGCTTTGTATGCTCTCGTACCGCGCTTTACACTTTGGGCCTCCCCTTCGCTGGGGTGGTAGCCCTTGTATCGTAGTCGGTGCAGAGCAGTGCCCTCCGGTAATGTGGGGCGTGGCCGGCACTGCTGCTTGTTATTCGTTGCTCCTCCGATCGCCCTCTGCCGGAATCCAGGGTATGCACTTGAGGCTCCGGTGCAGGTGTGTTCCTAACGATTTTTTTTTCGTTTATATTTCCTTTTCGTTTTTTTTTTCTTTGGTTATTGCAGGCTCTGATCCCGCCTCGTCGCCATTGTAGGAACCTTCTTTGCGCTAATGATTCTCAGAGCTAGGGAGTGGTTAGTTATAATCTTTATTCCCCGGAGCGCCGGGACTACGTGACTCTCACACTGAACCGACCGGCGCCACACAAAATGGGCGCCTTCTGGTTCCGGCTCACTTCTTCCGGTTCTGGATCTAGTTGCCGACAACTAGACCGTCACCACAGTGGTGCCAAGGACAATATAATACTATAAAGACTACTGTAGAACAAGCATTGGTAACACCAAGTTCAACACAATGAAATAACAGTGACCACCATGTAAAGCATGGCACAAATTAGAGAGTAATACACACATGATTGATGTTTGAGCCCCCCGGGATGGTGACAAACTACACAGAACTGAAACAGTGGCTGACATTTCATGATAAAGCCTTTAGAAGCACATTTGCATGAGGTTCGAACAGTCACCCAGGAGCAGAATAGACCCCCTCGATGAGGTGTGAACTGTCAGAGCTGAGATGAAGGCCTTGGCTGTGGGAAGTGTTCTAATCCTCTGGCACAATGACCATCTGGGGCATGTCCAGAAACTTATTTCACTATAAAGAGCCCTACCCTGTCCTGGCAAATGTTAACTGGCACCTGTGAAAAGCCCTCTTTTGCCCACCTAGACGGGCAGGTACCAATTCCAGTGGGAGAGGAGCTGGCCCAGAACTGAATTGAAGTAACCACAGAGGAGGGTTTGCTCATTTCCATGGTCACAACTCTGGGGTGGGTGCAGGAGCTCTGCACATAGTCAATCTTTAATCAAGCATTTGTAGAGCGCGCTACTCACCCAAGAGGGTCTCAAGGCACTAGGGGGGGTGAAGGGAGGTGGGCTGCTACTGTTTGAACAACCAGGTCTTGAGAAATATACTGAAGGTCATCAGGTCCTGGGTCTGTCACAGGTGGATGGGGAGGGTGTTCCATGTCTTGGCAGCAAGGTGAGAGAAATATCTCCCTCCAGTGGTTGTTCGGTGGATGCGTGGAATGGTGGCAAGGGTGAGGTCAGCGGAGTGAAGTTGGTGGTTAAGGGTATAGAAGGTGAGTCGTTTGTTGAGATATGCTGGTCCGGCGTTGTGGAGTGCTTTGTGAGTGTGGGTGAGGAGCTTGAAAGTGATCCTCTTGTTGACGGGGAGCCAGTGCAGGTTCCTCAGGTGGGCATGATGTGGCTGAGGCAGGGGATATCAAGGATGAGACGAGCGGAGGCGTTCTGTATGCTTTGAAGTCTCTTCTGCATTTTAGGTGTGGTTCTTGCGTAGAGAGCTTTTCCTTAGTCCAGCCTGCTGGTGACGAGGGCCTGGGTGACCGTCCTTCTGGTTCCGGCGGGGATCCATCCGTAGATCTTGCAAAGCATGCGGAGGGTGTTGAAGCAGGAGGAGGAGACGGCGTTTACTTGCTGGGTCATTGACAGAGATGAGTCCAGGACAAACCCCAGATTGCGTGCGTGGTTGGTGGGTGTTGGCGCAGTTCCCAGCGAGGTCGGCCACCAGGAGTCATCCAAGGCGGAGGGGGTGGAGCAGAGGATGAGGACCTCCATCTTGTCCGAGTTCAGTTTCAGGCCACTGCTCTTCATCCATTCGGCGACGGACTTCATTCCATTGTGGAAGTTGGTTTTGGCGGTGGCGGGGTCCTTGATGGGGGAGAGGATCAGCTGGGTGTTGTTGGCGTATGAGATGATGCTGCGGTTGTGCGATCGGACGATGTTGGCGAGCGGTGTCACGTAGACGTTAAAGAAGGTCGGGCTGAGGGATGATCCTTGAGGTACGCCGCAGGTGATCTCGGTGGCTTTGGATCGGAATGGCGGGAGGCGGACTCTCTGTGTTCTGTTGGTGAGGAAGAAGGTGATCCAGTCCAAGGCTTTGTCGCAGATCCCTGCATTGTAGAGGCGTGTGCGTAGGGTGTGGTTGCAGACGGTGTCGAAGGCAGCTGAGAGGTCTAGAAGGAAGAGGGCCATGGTTTCGCTGTTGTCCAGCAGGGTCCTGATGTAGTCGATGGCGGCGATGAGGGCGATTTCGGTTCTGTGGTTGCTGCGGAATCCGGATTGGGATGATTCCAGGGTGTAGTTCTCTTCGAGGAAGCGGGTCAGTTGTCTGTTGACAATTTTCTCGATGACTTTCACCAGGACCGGGAGCAGGGAGATGGGCTTGAAGTTCTTGAGGTCCCTTGGGTCTGCCTTGGGTTTCTCGAGTAGGGCGTAGATCTCGGCGTCTTTCCAGCTTTCCGGTAAGGTTGAAGATCTTTTGGAGTTGGGGTGCGATGATGGAGCTTGCTTTGTTGAAGACGTGATGGGGGCAGGGGTCTGACGGTGATCTGGAGTGGATGGCGTTCATGGTTTTGTTGGTTCATTCATCATTGACGTGGTTACAGGAGATGAGGAGACCGGTGTGGCCAGGGTACAGTGAGACTGGAGTGTTGGCGGCTGTCGGGGGGGTCTGAATGTTGAAGCTGTTGTGGATGTCTATGATCTTGCAGTGAAAGAAGGTGGCTAGAGAGTTGCAGAGGTCCTGTGACTTCGGAATATCGTTGGAGCTGGAGCTGGGGTTGGCGAGCTCCTTAACGATATTGAAGAGCTCTTTGCTGTTGTGTGCCTTGTTGTCGATGCGTTCCTTGAAGGCAGTCCTTTTGGCGGTTCGAATGAGTTGGTGGTGCCTGTGGCTGGCATTCTTGAGGGGTGCATGGTTGTCTGGTGTTTGCTCGTGGTGCCATTTCTTCTCTAGTCTTCGGCAGGTCTGCTTGGATGCCTGGAGGTCGGCGGTGAACCTGATGGCCCTTCTGTCGGTGTGTCTGTTTGAGGGTTTCTTGATCGGGATGAGAATGTTGGCGCAGTCGTTGATCCATTGCCTGAGGTTGTGGTTGGCTGTGTCGGTGTGGTCGGTTGGTGGGTCTCCGGTGAGGGTGGTGATTAGCTGGTCTTCGGTCACCTTGTTCCAGCTGCAGTGGGGGAGTCTTTGCGGGAGGTTGTGTGCAGTGGTTGTCTCGACGGAGAAGTGGATGCAGCGGTGGTCAGTACAATGGAGTTCGGTGGTGTGGCTGAAGGTGACGCAGCTACAGGCAGAGAAAATGGGGTAGAGCGTGTGTCCGGCGGAGTGGATGGGCATCGTGACGAGCAGTTTGAGACCAAGGTTGGTCAGGTTGTCCAGTAGTGTAATGGAGTTGCTGTCACCAGTGTTCTCGAGGTGGATGTTCAGGTCTCCGAGGAGGATGTAGTCTGTGAAGGCCAGGACGTGTGTGCTGACGACATCTGTGATGGAGTCGCCGAACTGTAGTCAGAGTCCGGGGGTCTGTACTCTGTAGACGAGGGTTCCTCTGAGGGTGGTGTTGGGATCGATGTGGATCTGGAAGTGCAGGTGTTTGGTGGTGCTCAGGGTGTCTTCGGTGCTGGTCGAGATTGTGAGGGTGTTCCTGTGGGTGATGGCGATTCCTCCTCCCAGTCTGTTGGTGCGGTCCCTGCTGGTGATCTTGAAGCCGTCCGGGATGGCTATGGCAACGTCAGGTGCCGATGAGGCATTCATCTTTGTCTCCGTTAGGAAAGCGACGTCCGTGAAGGATGAGTCAAGCAGGTCCTGGAGTTCGATGTGTTGCCTGTGGACGGAGCGGGTGTTGAGCAGTATGCATCTGAGATGGTTGTGGCCTGCCTTGGTGGGTGGACGGGACGTGCTGGTGTGCGCTAATTCGTGAAGCTGCAGTTTCGGCAAGTGAAAGGTCTGTGAGGGCATTTCGGGGTGGCCTGAAAGCAGGTGGCAGATCAGCCGGTGTTGAGTGCGTGGAGGATTTTAACGTCGTAGCGACATCTAGTGTCGTGGCGCTCGCGGGGTCCATGGGGTCTGACGCTGGGCGCGTTCCAGGCCCGGACGGGCGCAGAGGGACGTGCATTCTGCTCACCAACAGCGCGCCCGCTGCATGCATCTGCTGTGCGGCCGTGCAGTGGCTGCCATAATAAGGGGAGGTGGAAGGGAGGAGCAGCTGGGAGGCGGGAGGAGAGAGGGGAGAGCGAATGGTCGAGCGAGGGGGGGCGGGGCCGCAGGGGATGTAGCGACAGGAAGGGGAATTGACGAGGCCAAGAAAAGAACAGAGAGCCAACTGAGGACTAGGAGGTTAAAAAAGGCAGAAGTAGAGAAAAAGCATACTGTGGTAGCAGATCAGTAGAAATGGGCAAATTAGGAAAGAAATAGGGAGAGCGGTACAGGAGGCGCGAACCCGTGGCAGCAGTGGGAGCAGAAAGCTGGCACAGTCAGGTGGAGCTGTACCGCGTGGGGAGCAACCTGCCTGTAAACAGGGTCAAGGGACGCTCTCTTTACCGCGCAGTGTCCGCCATAATAAGGGAAGGTGGGAGGGAGGAGCAGCTGGGAGGCGGGAGGGGAGAGCGAATGGGTGAGCGAGGGGGGCATGGCCGCAGGGGATGTAGCGGCGGGAAGGGGAATTGGTGAGGCCAAGAAAAGAACAGAGAGAAAATGGAGGACTAAGAGGTTAAGTAAGGCAGAAGTAGAGAAAAAGCATACTGTGGTAGCAGATCAGTAGAAATGGGCAAATTAGTCAAAAAGTAGGGAGAGCGGTACAGGAGGCGCGAACTCGCTGCAGCAGCGGGAGCGGAAAGCGGGCACAGTCAGGTGGAGCTGTGCAGTGTGGGGAGCGACCTGCCTGTAAACAGGGTCAAGGGTCGCTCTCCCTTGTTCTGCTATCTTGGTTTTACGTAGAGAGAGGCACTGTGGGGTTGTTTGCTATAGGACACACAGGTAGTGCTGCAAAAAGTGGTAGGGCTACCACTAGTTAATTTTCCTCTGTTGGTTAGGGAGTGGCCAGGAGTCACCCTCACCCACAGGCTAGTGCCAGGCATAAATGGGCCTGAGGAAGATGGATGAAGGACTGCGTCTGCTTTTGAAACCTATGAACACCCCCGAAAGGCTGGATCTGCTCCCACTTGTCCCCAAGACAAATAATTGAACTCCAAATGTAAGCTGAATGACCTCTTGTTTTTAAATTAGAGGGACACAACACGCCACAAGTAGCCTTTTCCCTGAAGAGCCCAACTGACCAGTTCCAACAGAACCTATGACCCTGCAGGCTATTGAAGTGAGTCTGGACCGTAAAAGCTGTACTTGAGGTCCTGGGAAGCTTGGGTGGGTCAAAGTGTACTCCTCCTAACAGCCATTTTAGCTCCAAAGACCTCCTGAAGACAGAGACAAACCTACCAAGGAAATCCAGGGGCATTGCCATTAGGCCAAAGATTCAGTTTGCTCCCGCTCAGAGCTTTTCTGCAGCAGAAAATCTGTTTGATTGGGACATCCAGCCTCATGAAATCCTGTTGGGCTACATCTTGCTGCCTTGCCCTGCTGGAGGAATCTTAGTTTTAAAAAAGGTGACTAATACCAAATGTAGAACTCTTCATTATGCGAAGGTGCCAAAAGTATCCAGCAGCTGAGGGACCTTCCTTAAGCATTCATTTTGATTTTCTCCCACTCAGAGCTTTCCTGCCAAAAGCCAACTGCTTCACTGGGACCATGTTCAATGGGTATCCAGCCTTGTGGAGCTCTTCTCATGCACAGCCTGCTGCTTTGTCCTGCTGAAGGTTTTGTGTTTCATCCGACGTGGTCACCCTGAAATCCCGGTCCCGGTAAAGCATAACCAGATGATCAAGGTTGTTGCTTAATGATTTTATGCTATTTTTGCTTACATTTTTTAAAAAATTCACATCTCTGGTTCCCCTTATTAGATATTTGTCATTTTTTTTCATTACATTATTCTCTATTTTTATAAATCGGAGTGAGATTTTTATTGTGTAGTGTTTCTGACATTTTAACTGTTTTGGTATTCTAAAAGTCTTACACATTTTCTTCCATTAAGCCTGTCTGCTCTGTACCATAGCTAACAGTGGCTGAGTTCAAGTTTAAATTACTGAAACCTTTACTGGACTTAGAAAGAATAGTGACATTCTTACTTGTGGTGGACTACCATCCACCCCAACTAATATTCCACTTTCTCTCAATAAGTTTGTATAAATGCACTTGGGGGCATATTTATGAGCCCCTTGTGCCACCATAACATAACTTTTTGTGACGCTCCAGTGGTGCAAACCTTGAAACCATATCTATGAGGCCACACAAAGCTACTTTGTGTGGGTTTGGATGGACTCATAGATATGGAGTAACGCAGTCTATGGGCATTGCAGTGGGTATACCCATGCAACACCCATGGATTTTAACTCTTCCCCAGATTTATAAAAGCATGTAATCCTGGGGAAGCACCCTCAACTTAAGCCTCACGAGGTGGGGCGTAACAAGGAGAAATAACTTTATTTCTACTTGTTCATTCCGTTTTCCATGTGTGCTGTATACTGCAGCACACATCAAAAGAAGAAAACACCTCTCAGGATTGGTTTTGTGCAGGAACGTGTCCCTTCCTGCACAAAAACAATTCTGCAGACAACACAGGGACCCTTACTCCATGGGGCAAGGGTACCTGCACTGGAACTAGGCTACTGAAATGGTGCTATCGCTGGGGGAAAGGACAGGAATGCACTGTGTTAGGTAAATATGTTGTATTCCTGCACTTTCGCTGTGATGTAAGTCAGCGCATCAAGGTGACCTGCTGCGCTGCCCTAGTCAAAACTCCCTAAATGAGGCACTAGATGTTTATCATACAGTGCAGTATCCTGTAATATCCCTTAGCAGCTCATGTGTTTTTGTACAGCTCAGAGCAAACAGAAATGTTCTTACAGTCCCAGGAAATGGGATACGTTTCTGTTAATGCATGGCAAGCTTTATGAAAGTGCAAGACTGAGGCACTTAGCAACTCAATCTTTTATTCCCCCCCCCCACCAGCACTCAGTCCTGCTGATGGATGTGCCTTTTGAAAACGAGATGATTCCTGGAATTAACCCTTGATGTGCAGCGCCCTATTAATCAAGACAAATTGCAGCGAAAAGTGCAGCACTGGATTTGACTTTCTCTGTGGCAAACATAAACACCAATGTAAATCAAGGGGGTCAGATATGGATGACTGTTTTCCGGGAGATCATGAAATAGACCGAACCGTAGGAAATTCTTCCATTTCGTCTGTAGTGCCACACGTTGCAGTTAGCAGCTACAAAGCAAGAAAAGGCAAACCTAAACATCTGGGCTATTTTAGATGAATGAGCTCTTTGCTAAAATATCCATAAATTGGAAGGAATAAAGGTTCGTGTATATTTCAAGCAGATAACAAGAGCCATCAGACCCTTGCTGCTGAATGAGGTAATCATCAAAGAGAGAATCGTGCTGCAAAAAGCGGTATTAGAGGAGAGCTGGATAGGGCAAAGTCACGGACTTTTGGTGGGGGAGGATTTATATCGCAAGTGTGCCAGGCAAGAGAAGACAGTGGGCGTCGCCCTCCTGGTGAATTCACTGCCCTCTGTCTCCAGAGATCCCCACCTTTCTATTATTTCTTTATATCCGTTGGTGCAGCATGTGCACTGAAGGGAGAGCAGAGTGCTCCATGTTTTTTTAGCCCTTCTTGTTTCTATTTTGTGTGTGTTTTTTCCAAACCAAATTTCAAATGCACAAAGCAATGACCCTGTTGTGCATGGAATTATATCTTTCAGCATCAGGGCGATTGTGTAATTTCCCCACTCTAAATTAGACAGGCTACTGCCACTGTGACTTTCTTGGCAGTCCTGTGGCAGCCAGAGTGCCAGGGTAATAATTTTCGTATCCAGGGTATACGGAAATCCAACATCAGCTCCACCGGAGGCAATCCATTGGTTTCATAAATTCCACCATCTTTTAGTGGGACGAAAGATCCACAGGGTTACTGGATGGATCGATGCCTCACATCCTCTAAATGAAACCTTTAAGCAAGGATCTCTGGGAGCCACAGTAGGTAGAAAAATGACCAAAATATATTGATCTTGTAGTCAGTCATTATTTGCCACACCAATTTCCAATTCATTGAACTACACAGAACTGGCTGAGGTTACAGAGGTTTGTATACAGTAACCCGGAGACATGAAAGCTTCATCCCAATGCACCTGAATAAAAACACTTCCGCACACAAGTATTACTCTATATGTCACGAACGACAACTCAACCAATAAATGGCTAGTAAAAATGCTCTGCTAACATCCAATGACCGAGTGGAATTGTCCTTTAGTCTCTGTTACATTTTGTAAAACGTATTGACCGAGGAAACAGAAAATGCTGTCTCTAGTACAGACATAAACATACTGCCGGAGCCTCCTGCAGTGTACCATGCGAAGATGATAAAGCAATGTGGTGTGGATAGCGGCAAAGGCAGTTTATAATTTAACTCTGTGAATGCCTGAGATATCTGTACTTGGGAATCCGTGACATGTCTATACGGAGAGGATGTTTGTTGTTACAATAATGTTACATGAGAGAGATGCCCGAAAGGATACACTTTCAGCATGAGCAAAAGTACAAGAATAGTTTCACAATTATTATTAGGTAAAAGATCTGGGGTGGAATGGGCTCAAGTGGTGTACATGAAGAAGCCCCAGTTTATGGGAAATGAAATGTCTAGAGTTGTTAATCCGCAATTTGAATTTGTGGAAACTAAAGAAAATGAAGTGATGGTGTATTCCAGTGATGTGTGGAAAATGCTTAGATTGTTTCGAGTGAAGGGTTGTGGTGTTGGTGGAAGCAGGATAGAATTCCAGGAAAAGGATTCAATGGACTGCGTGGGAGAATACATGGAGGGTCATAGCCATTGAGCCATGTGAAAGGAGAACGCCTGTTTGAATGAAATTATGTGGCTGCGTAGCTGGCGTTTCTACTTCTCTTACATTTCCTGTGAATTATACAGAATTCCGCTATTTTTATTTCTCATTGTACACATTGGTCTTCTGTACCCATAGGTATAGCCTGAGGTACAGATTTACCACAAATGTGTGCCAGGGAGGGTCACTTTTGTGGTACAGTTTTGACGCAAAACAATGCTGGCATTTACTAAGCCTTGTACAGCCACTTTACAGGCCTTTGTGTAGTTTATTAAACACAAATGAACACAAGGCAGCACAGTTTGCTTTGTGTTATCTTCAGTGCTTAATTTGTAAAATATTAAGTCCAGGTGCTCACATTTATGTAGGAGGTCACACCCACTTACCCCGACTCCACCCACTTCCTCCAGTGGCCCCACCCATTCACTCTATTGGCTCCACCCTCATCCTCAACTGGCATAGAACAGCTTTTGAGGTACCCACCGATCCTGAAAGATATTTTCAGAATCAATATTACAACGGAATAATGTATATTAATATAGTACAGCTTTAAATCCTCCCTTACTACATCTCACACACCTCACAATGTTACCCACTGTAGAAGTGTGCCTCTTCTGAATCTGTCTTGTTCTGCATATTGATTTAATTGTGCATGGTGGCACAGAATAGAACAGTGCACCATATCCATAATGCAGACCCTGGGCTGTATAATCTGCATGGAGTAGGGCATCACTTTTAATTTACATGGACACATCCTTAACCCAGTCATTCTCCCCATAGGAAAATTCAGTAATGCAGAGACAAAATAGAACAGAATCCCAGGAGCAGCACTATCCCACCCATGTCCTTGTCATATTGAGAATAACTAAAGCCCCTCTCCAGGCCAGGTGTACAGTTATTGAGGAATGATTGTACACATTCCTAATTAAAGATATCAAACCCTTGTCAATACTTTTCCATATTTTGACAAAAGTTGTTTTGAGTCACTATCTAAATCTAAATCTTGGACAAGCTTAAGTAATCAAAATAAAGATGTAGATGATGCCTCTCTTCTCGTTTGGTACAGAATCAGGCTTGATTAAACTGAAGAACTCAATTTTAAACAATCTGTTTCAGGACCTCGCCCAAGATCCACAAGTAATACATTTGAACACATATCCTGAGGATATTTGGGCCTATATTCATCTAGGTCACCAGTTTTCTTTTCTACAAGAAACAGATCCATCTAGGGTAAATATATGACTCTGTAATCCATCATCTGATATTTAGAAAAAGTAACATGTGCCCCAAAACAGTTCTAGTAGTGTTATACAAGCCACCATGCTGGCTAAACAAGAGTTTGGGTGATGGCCTATTGAGAATAAATCATCTTGAACACTAAAGACAGTTACTCCCCATTGATAATCCTTAAACTTTAAAAGACCTGAAGGAACCGCCTAGGAGGACTATAAAACCTTGTGATACTCAAAGTAGCCCAGTGTGTGGCAAGCAAAGTCAGCCCATACACTGAACTCAATGCTACTGCTGAGGCTGTCATGTACTTCCTAGAGGCCCTCATAGCCAAAACTCCTCACTATACTTATAAATTGACCAACAACAGTACTTCACTGACAAAATAAGCACCGACATGTCTCAACGTCAGCAGCACATAAAACTCACACTGATCAACAATAACACAGTCTTACCTCACAGTACTATCTCAATAATATCACTTCTAGAAAGTTAATCTAAATTATTTCTTCAAACATTGACTAGTAATATTAATAGCACCTATAATATGATTTGTGAGTGAATCTGCTCTTTTTTGTTTTTTTGCAGTTATATATAGCGCACCCTCGACTCAAAGGTATTGAAACACTTTACAAGAGCATCAGTTACATCACGCAAAGACACTTTATTATGTTAGGCACAGTGAGATTAAGTGATTTGCCCAGAATCACAGGATGGTGAGCCGATGCCCAGACCAGAACTTGGTTCCCCAGTTCCAAAATAGGCAGTGCTGGCACATCCTCTCCCCTAATCTGGGAGAGAAAGCCTGGAGAGTGGTTGTTCAATTGCTAGAGTGCCTTGCAAACAATGTGAAGATCCACAAACTTGCAAGTTTGTAGGCATTGATTAAGGTACATTTAAACTTTGATTTATTGTTGAGGGAAAAGTAAATTGCTTTCACATGGACGAAGGGCAGTGGGATAATCTCAGAATTCGTGAGGTGTAGGAGAAGGGGATTGTCTACAGGAAAATCAGCATTCCCCTGAAAGAAAGAAAAAGTTATGTCTTAACCCCATTTTCTTATATGTTAACAAATGTGTAACTGTGCACAAAGCACATTGACAAATGTGTGTGTATTCCTGGAAAGCTACCGTAATAATAATCAGTACTTTAAATGGGCTGGTAATTTCAGGCACTGAGTATCTGCACTTCTTTCATTTTCAAGTGAGAGTACCTGTACTTCTCAGCAGAATTATAATACGTTTAATTGGAGAGTACCAGCACTTCTCTGCAGCAAGAAGGTACTCTGGAATTGTAAATATCCACAGTTTTCCATTAAATGCATCTTTCATCCTGTCCCTAGAGTGCTCTCCGATGTTTTGTACAATTTCAAATTATCCCTGCAATACCATGAACGACAGACCAGGCCCAATCTATGCAGGTCAAGCCACATCCTTAAAACGCTGCAGGAAAGGGTGGGTAGCGACCTTACTTCATTATTAATTATCCTTGGCAACTGGCCCATCCAGATCACTGGGAAAAGACCAAGTGGCACCTTCAAATGAGACTTCACAAAATCAAAGTACTACTCGGGATAGGGGTACAGGGAGATTTGCCTAGGTCCAATACATTACCGAGAGAAGGCATTGCATTCAACCAGGCAGTATTCATTCATATGTAGGCCTTAGCATGCTACTAAACATCAAACCATAACAAAACGCCAGCTTTAACAAACGACGATCCGAAGGTGCAAAAAAAGGACATTTGCCAGTCAGGGCTGGCTAAAAGGGGCTAATGTTTCAATGGTCTACGCTTGAAATGCGCTGGCTGCACCCTTGTTGTGGCTCCACAGGGGTTAGTTTTCCATTGCGGTGCATCTTCAAGGACTGATGCCCGATGGAGCTACCTGGTTTAGCTATAGAGGAGACAGCTCGGGGATTCCCTCCTTGGACGTCACCTACCAAGTCGGTCTTTAGCCAGACTTCCTTTCGTCTCTCCTGTCGTCTCTTCCCGCATCCTCCCTCTATTTATGTCTCTCCTTCTCTCCTCTCTCAATGTATTGAGTTTGAACTATTTTGTCTGATGCCCGATTGAGCTACCTGGTTTAGCTATAGGGGAGATGGGTCGTGGACTCCCTCCTAGGTCGTCACCTACCCAGTCGGCCTTTAGACATATTTCATTTTGTCTCTCCTTGTTGTCTCTTCCCCTATCCTCCCTTTCTCACCTTCCCTGTCCCCTCCCCTCCACCCTCCATTTATTTTGCCCTCCATGTTCCTTAAGTGTTTCCCATTGAGACCTAGCTATTTGGCCAAAGCCCGGTGGAGCTACCTGATAGCTAAAGAGGAGATGAGTTTTGGGACTTCCCCCTCGACCGTCACCTACCCAGCCGGATTTTTGGCAGACTTTCCTTCGTCTTTCTGCAGTATCTCCTCCCACCCCTTTACCCTTACCCCCTTCCCCTTTGCACTTTACTTATCTCGTTTTCTATGCTCTTGTAATTGTGTGTCTAGCAACTGATGTAAATTGGAACTGATGTAATCTTGTAATTTTGTGGAACCTCATGTAAAGCGCTCTGATACCTCCGGGTCTAGCCAGCGCTATATACAACTCTTAAAATAAAATAAAAATAAATAAATAAACCAACTCCACCACGGTAACCCTGCAAAATATCCTCCAGCCAGAGAAATATTTCAAATTCTCCAATATCTACCTCGTTAACCTTGTCTACAGGGAGCACTATCTTCCGAGCTAGTTCATGCTTTTGCAGTAGAATGGTCAGATGCCTGTCTGCATCCTAAATCCCCAAATAAGAAAACAAAGGGATGCTTGCATCTAATAAACAGTCATGCATCATTCCTGTTCTTCCTATTACAAAAAAACAGAAAAGAGTATGGCCCACCATATAAACGATGCTCAAAGGCTCAAGAATGTATCCGGATAAAAGTTGACACAATCTTTAACTTTAATGGGGCAAACTCAAAAGCGTCACCAGCCAAACGTAATCTAGCATCCAAAAAATTCACAACAGCAGTGTCTAACGTAGGGTAGCCATGCAACATTTTCAGGAAAAAATGCAAGCTATGAATTAGTTCAGGCAGGAATCGAATAGGAAACTGCTGTGATTAGGTTGAAAAACATTTTTTAATTGACTGGGAAGAAATGTGTGCATTTGTTAGCATTGGAAACTTTATGCACATTTTAGCGCAAACCTGAGAATTCGAAAAAGAAATAGATAGCAGAGAAAGGAGCTATACCGAGAAAAGAATGAACAATTAGGCATACCAGGCCCTGCCCTAACTAGTGCTGTTCAAACTTTTGTAACTACTGTCTACTCCTCAACGCTTGCCTCAAAGCCAACGTCGTCCAGGTCACGCTCTTAGACTGACTTCGAACGGCGGCAGCCATTGAACCATGATGACTCGATGCCAGTGATGAGGTGTGGCCCTTAGGGTATGCTGTCCGGGGCTTGGAAAAGCAGCGAATGAGTGCTCAATCTGAAAATATCTGAGCATGCTGCCTGTTGCAGCACACAGCCCCAACCCCCACAGAAGACCAAAATCCAGCCCTGCCCAACTCAATGTCCTGCCCATAGGCCAGGCAACACTGAGCCGCGGCCGCTGGGCCGCCAGTGCCACTGCATCAACAACATTTAGATTGAGACGAACTTGAAGTTGTGAAGAACAGAACTTGAAGAATCAGTCAGAAACATTCAACATCAACACAACAGTACGTAACACTCTGTAAATAGTAACAGCAGCACTTACAGTAGAGAAGCACTCACTCTGTGCCACTAATTACTGTCAAATCAATGTTATGCACTAAATGCGTATAGACCCGTCCCTGGTAATTGTGTTGGTGCTAAGCACCGGAAAGCACCAGCAGAAATTAAGCACTGGTTATCTTGCGGTAAAAAGGCATTCAAAGGGGGAGACATGAGCGTTCCCATGCATCCATACATTGTTTTTGGGCATTCCGAGATTTAACAAAGTTAATGGACATGAGATTGCTTCAACATGCTACACCTTTCCCAATGAGAACAAATCTTTATTTCTCGCTGGTACTTCCTCTTTTTATGCGTATCGCATTCTGCAGCCCACATAGAAAGAGGAATATGCTTCTAAGGATTGTTTTTGTGCAGGAAAGGATACCTCCTGCACAAAAACAATTCTTCCTGAAACACAGACCCCTTACACCATGGTGCAGGGATGTGAGCGTTCCTGCTAGGTAGAGAGCTGAAGACTGCCGTACCTTACTAGCTATGGTGCTTTTCAGCTTTCTCCCATTCATGTGCAGCAACCTGCCTTGCATCACTTTGATGCACTAAAAGTAAATCTGCCACTGTGTCTTGTAAGAGTTGCACTTAAGGTAGTTATGAGAAATCAGGACTTGTTTGCAGTGTCCCCCACTTTATGCCCCCATTTTGACTACAAGGTGCTGGTTTTCTGATTCTGATTGTGCCATGGGCTCTGCTAATCAGACCCAAGTCCTGTGCCCTGATTAGTTAGGTATAAGTATAATTGACAATGACAGCCCCTTGTAAATCTCTAGCATTTAATAGGGCACAGAGGTTTAGTTTCCCAGTAGATTTCTACACAAGAGTGTGCAATGCTGAGTTGCCTGCTGTCATTTTAAAAGCCGGGCCTGCCTTACAGGCTGCTTTACATTTTTAATTATATGCAAGTCCTACTTTGGAATTAAAGGTACTTTCAAAGTGGTAATCTACCTAGTGTTTGCATATAAGTCACCCCTAAGGTCTCCCTAAGGTGCCCCAGCGGTAGGGTTCCATTTAACAATAAGCCAGGACATTATAAAAGGTGTTTTATATGCACTGGTGAGGGAAAAACTGTCAATTTTGTTTTCCCCCATTGTAGATAACTTGCTCCATAGGCTAACATTTCAATATTTCATTTAAGAATGAATATTGATAGGAAGCAGCTCGAAAAGTCATTTAAGGACCTAAAATGATTGTTCCGATAAATCCAACAACTTGCCACTGTTAGATTTATAATAATGATCACAGAAAATAAGTTATTAAACTTTCTTTTCTGTAAGACAAAATAATAATAATAATAATAATATCAACATTTATAGGGCGCGACCGGTACCTTAAGCAGAGGTGCCCTGGCCCTTAGCAGGCAAGCAGGAGAGAGGGATTACCAAGATTCTAGCTTTGGATAAAAAGCCAAGTCTTCAAAATCTTTCTGAACTGACGTTCAGACTGAATAAGGCGCATATTGGTAAGGAGGGAATTCCACAATCTTTCCGTTACCACCGTAAAGGATCTGCCCCCTATGCGTGATTTCGCATATCGAGGTTCGCAGAGCTGTTGTTGAGCGTAGACCTCAATGACCGTTTTTGTTGGTAGATGCATAATCGCTGTTTAAGGTAACTTGGACAGTTGCCTCGCAGTGCCCAGAAGGCCATGCTCAGGGCCTTAAACTTTTTCCTATTTGCCACCGGAAGCCAGTGGAGCCATCCTATATGCGGAGAGATGTGGTTTTGATATGGTACTAGTCTAATTAATCTCGCTGCTGCATTTTGTACATCTGCATCTGCAAAATCCAGCATTCCAGTTGCTCTCTCCTGATTGGCTAGCCTCTGCCAGGTTGAGCCAAGCTGTCTTAATGAGGTGTGAAGTGGCCTGCTTGAGAGATACTGGGTTTCTTGTAGGAGAAGATCTTAAACTGCAGAAGCAGAAGGAAGGAGGGAGTAGGGGTGGCCAAACTGGTATTCAAAGGGAAAATGACACATTTGGACAGCACAGGCTCACCCCCACACCCTGCCACACAGGAACCCCAGTAATTAGATTAGAGAGAGGGTTGGAAGGGGAGTGTTAGAGAATCTTAGTCATGCCAGTGGGTTGGCTTAGCCTAATGTAAGCTCCACGAGATACTTTCTCCATGTGTTCTTTTGGTAGAATGGTGCTGTCTTGGGCAAGAATTTGCCATCATTTGGATGAAGTGGTCATACACCTGGGTGACACCCTGCACCACATTGATCGGGGGCCTCGTGCTTCATGCCCAGGGATACTGCATAAATATGGAAGAGCTGCATGGCAAGTTAGATCTGCTGCCAGACACTACAAGAAGAAGAAGGACTGCCCTGCTGGAAGCCTGGCATGCACCTCAAAGGATAGCACTCTGAAGGACCGCACTTGCTACACACTAGAAAATACAGACCTAAGGACTCTGCCTTCCTTCTGGAAAGATTAAGGAGTGGACTCCCTGCATGCTACAGGTTAACAGAGCCCACCTGCATCATCTCTACCAAGAAGTCCCCATCCTGTAGTGTGTCCAGTAGTCCTTTAACGATTGGGCCAGGTGCATTGTGGGAATTGCAGTCCCAGCATCCCAAATACCTTTTCAGAGATTCCAGGCGCTGGATTGCTCTTGTAAACATTTTGAATCCTCAATGAGATCTGTTGGAAGAAGATCCAGAGGTTTTGACAAAGTTTTGGGAAAAAGCTCCATAAGGTGATCGACTCGTTGTCGAGAGTCAAGCTGGCTACTTTCAACCATGACCTGGCCTGAATTCCAGGTTCGCCCTGCTGAAAGCTCTGGAGCTCCAGAATGTCAGTATTTTAACAGGGTCTTGCAGAAAACCAAGCTGATGACGTCAACGTGAATCTGACCTGAAGAAGAGCCACACTCGACGTCGAGAGAAATTGCTCAAGAAAAAGGGCCAAGTGCAAAGGTAAAAGTTTGACCGAGTCCTTCTGCTTCGTGTATCTGACCAGGGTGCCATTGTGGTCAGCCTCAAACTTTGACTTTGTCCCCGTCAAGCGTGACCAGATATCCCAATTTGGTGCTATAGTTTTTTTTTAGTTTAAAAATAAATTTTTATTTTGAGAAAGATGCAACGAGGTATAAACAGTCAAATAAATATCATATGATAATTAAAGCATTAAGGAAACTGAAAGAATTAAAGGGGAAAAACAGTTGCATGTAGAGGCTATGATAATAATGAGGGAAGGCATTGTCCTTAAATATATACGAAAAGTGTTATATACTGTAGAGAACATCAAACATTAATTGCTGCATATTAAATATGATAACAGTTGAAGCGAGAGAGAAAATGTTAAAATATAATTTCAAATAACAATCAGGAAAATAATACTATAAATAAATCATGGAGGTTTGGGAACTTCTTCCGATGAAGGGTGACGTTGGGTAGATCGTTGTGCAGAAGTGTCCAAGAAAATAGTCACTGGAGACCATATACATTCTCTTTTCAAGAGGAGAGACATAGGGGAAACATAGGCATGGTCAAATCGATGGTTATAACATACACTGTACCACAAGATTGAAAGGAGAGTTGTGTGGATTGTTTCCAATTTTTCGTTATTTGTTGGAAAGCAATTGGCAGTAATAGATCCACAATATCTAAATTGTACGAAAGAGATTGACATTGATCCAATAGTGTGCCTAGAAATATAGATTCAGGGGAGAAAGGGAAAAGAATGTGGCAAACAGCGTTAATCTGAGACCATACTTTTAACCAAAATAGATGTGTAAAGGGACAAGAGAAAAGCATACAAAATAAATATGGTTGAGAGGCTTTGCAAGACCAGCAGTCTGAAGAGAGTGCGGGTTGAAATTTATGGAAGGATAGTGGAGTAAATAAAAGTTGTTTGTGAACAAAGAAAAGTGTTTGAGTCGTACTGGCTGATTGTGAGGTTTTGCAAACTTTCAACCATATTCTATCCCAGAGTATAGTAGGCCATGAAGAGTGGAATTCAGACTCCCAGAGGAGCTCAGTGGTGGTTTTTAGGTCTATGTTCAATGGGTGTAGTGAGGAATTTATAAATGGATGAAGCACTGGATTGGGCGCTTAAAATGGGAAGAATGTTACGATGGAGTGAAGGGGAGGGTGGTGAGGAGGATATGAGAAGTAAACAGTCAGTTATAGTCTTGATCAATAAATTATATTTGGTGGAGAAAGATTTTGTAGATGGTAGAGTGATTGTGCATCAGAGACAGTAAGAAAAGAATCATTGGAGTATAATTGATGGATCCAAAGTAGACCTCTGTCATGCCAAGTTTTACAAAAAAGGGGTTTGTTATTTATTTTAAGGAAATTATTATGCGATCTAAAAGAATTAAGGATGTGATCTTTAGGTGAAAGGTGCGAGAGCATAAAGGAGTGAAATAATTTATAAGAAGTGTCATGCATAGGAGAAGATTGGGAATGCATTTTATGGGTAAAAGTGAGAAATTTGGGGATAAAAAGTGTCTAGAGCTTTCCATAACGGAGGAGGATTAGAGGGAGAGTCATGTAATGATTTAGAGAGCTGTTTAAGGAGTAAAGCATTATGGTAAAGTTGAAAATCAGGAAAATAACTCCACCTTGTGATGTAGGACGCTTTAGCTTAATTAAAGACATGCAAGGTTTTTTCTTGTTTCATAAAAAGATTGAGAGAATAGAATTGATTTTTTTGAAGAAGTATGCAGGAAGACTGGGAGGAATAGCTGAAATCATGTAAAATATGACAGGAGCAAGCATAATTTTATTAGTGTCTAGCTTGCCCCACCAAGACAGATATAAAGGGTGCCAGGGTGTAGAAGTAGATGAGGCGAAAAAAGACGGGACATATTTATGGAAAGTGTTTGTTTAATAGAGGGAGCAAACAGAAGACCTAGATATTTAATTTCGTTGGGGTTCCACGAAAAATGAGTAGAAGTAAAATCTTGTTTATAACAAAAGATATTCAGAGGTAAAATTTCACATTTTTCATGATACAGATTGTAATCACAAAGTAGACCGAAAGAATCAACTTCTGCTAGGAAGGCGGAATGGAGAGTTCTGGTATGGATAAAAATAAGAGAATATCATCGGCATAGATGTTCATTTTAACATGAATAGTACCTTGTTGAAAACCATGTATTGTGGGGTTTTGTTTGATTTTAGCTAGAAAAGGCTCTAGAGCTAAAATTAAAAGAAGAGGGGAGAGGGGACAGCCTTGTCAAACTCCTCTTTGCAACACAAAGGGATCAGAAAAAGAGCCATTGGTAAAATGATAGCTTTGGGTGAGGTATATAATAATGAAACATAAGAAATTAATTTGGGACCGAAACTAAACCAAGACAAAGATTGAAAAATAAAAGACCAATCCATACGGTCAAAAGCTTTCACTGCATCTAAAGAAATATCGGCAAGAGAATGGGGATATTTGTAAGCTTTATGTAAAACATTAATATTCCGTCCTTTAATAAAACCAGATTGTTCTTTACAAAAAATAGACTGTAAAAAAGGTTCTAATCGGAGTGCAAGAATGTTAGCGGATATTTTATAATCGGAGTTAACTAATGATATTGGTCTATCATTTTTACAGAGATGAAGATCCTTTCCTTCTTTGGGAATTAAGCAAATGAGAGCGTCTTGTAAAGTACCTGAGCATAAGAAGAAATAAAATATGAAAAACAATGCAAGAAGATGATGAAGTGATTTGAAGAAATGGGAATACAACTCAATAGGAAAGCCGTCTGGGCCGGGTGCTTTACCTGTATTTAGGAGCTTTAGGGCCTGAGAAATATATTTTATGGTAATGTCATGTTCTAGTGAGGAAAAATCAACATCTGTGGAAAATTGTTTTTGTATGGTCGCGAGATAATTTTGCATATCGAGAGACCCAGGAGAAGATTCAGGGGTATAAAGGGAGGTATAATACTTTTTGAATTCGTCTACAATCTCAGTATGCTTAGTGATTGGGGTACAGGCAAAATTGAGTACATAATCAATTACAGAATTACCTTTTTTAATTTTGAGATAAGACGCAAGAAGCTTACCCGCTTTGTTTTGATAGCCATAGTAGCGAGCAGTACCTCTAAGAAGGTAGGCGGAAATATTTTCTGTGGACAATTGATTGTATTTAAATTTCTCTTCAATTAGATAATCAAGATCAGCTGCAGAATTCATCAATGTATAAAGGGATTATAGTAATTTAATAGATTTGAGAAGTTCATTAGCTATATGGGAGTGCTGAGGTTTTTTGTTGGCAATATAAGAAATAATAAAGTATCTGGCTGAAGCTTTAAAAGAATCCCAAATGATAGAAAAGTAGGTAACAGAAGATACGTTATGTTAAAAAATTCTGAAATGAAGTCTTTAAAAGAGGAAGTAAAATACGAATCAACTAATAATGAGGTATTAAAGCGCCATCTTTTACTAGAACTAGTAAAAGGAATTAACTCTATGTCTAATATTACAGGAGCGGGATCAGAGATTAAAATGGGTCCAATGTCTGCATGTAAGATAAATTGTGTCAAAGCCTTTGAGACAAACAAACAATCTATGCATGATTGTGATAGGTGAGTGGGAGCGAAGAAAGTATATTCACGGAGTTGTGGGTGACATAATCACCAGGAGTCAACAAGGGATCTTTGAGCAATAATTTTGGTGAAATGTTGGTGCATCTGTGAGGAAATAAAAGGCATTTTAGAAGTACGATCAATGTAAGGGTCATTAATTAAATTACAGTCTCCATCGAAGATAAAATATGGCGTATTAATGGACATCAGAAGGGAAGAAATGTGAGGCCAAAATGCATTGTCCGGTTTATTGGGTGTGTATATGTTAAACAAAGTAATAGGTACATCATTACATTTTAGTTGAATGATGAGCCAACGACCATCATCAGAAGTCTGAGCAATAAAAGAGAGTTTAGGTCTTTTATGAATCAGAATTACATTATCATTTCTTTTACTAGTGCCTGAAGATGAAAACACATGTCCTACCCATTGTCTCTTTAACTTAAGAACTTCTGCATCTAATAAATGGGATTCTTGTAGGAGCACAATATCTGACTTAAGATTAGACAAATGGGAAAGTACTCTTTTTCTTTTAATAGGAGTGCCCAAATCTTTAACGTTCCAAGAGATTACACGTAAAGTCATTAATCAACTATTGAAATTAGATTTCTTACAACAATACAGCAAAAAATTAAATGTAATAAGTAATCCAGAATAACAAAAAGTAAAGAATAGAAATCAGTTCTTGAACTGGAGAGAATAAGTAAAGAAAAAGCAACGGAAATCAATTTGGGGATGAAATATCAAAGAGGAAAAGAAAAAGATAATAAGATAGAAATTAAATGAAGATAGTAAAGAAGAAAAAAGAATGATGCTGAATTAGAACCTGGTGAAGAGAAGAGAAAAGGAGAAAGAGGAAAAAAGAAAAGAAAAGAGAGGAAAATAAAATATAGGAAAGGAGTAAGAGAAGAACATAAAAAACAATAAAACGTACCAACAACTCAAACATGGGTAGAGTGTGTTGAGGCAACGGGACGGTAAGACGTAACCGGCGAAACATCTCAGAAGGAAACCATGAGGAAGAAAAATGGTCTAGACGAAATTGGACAATGGAGGATACATTTAAAAAGAAGGGGGGAGACAAACCTGAAAGAAAAGACATGAGAAAAGACAAAAGGTTAATCAAAATCTGTCACGAACAAGAAAAAACAGTGCTACAAAAATGGAATAATAAAATTATCAAGTAGAAGATGATCTGTCGAAATCCATAGATTCTTCTCTGCAGTTTTCAAGAAAACGCTGAAGGGAGGCTGGTTCTTCATATGTGGTTGTTCTATTTTTATATGTCACTTTAAATAAGCAGGGATGGATCAAAACATATCTATCGTATAAATCACGCAGAGCTGGTCTCATCGCAAGAAAGTTCTTTCTTTTACCTGCAGTGGTCTTGGCATAATCTTAGGAGAAAAAGAGCTGAGAGCCATTCCAGGAGATACGACGTTTGGGGTTAGCTGCCTGCAATAATTTCAACAAGTCAGTATATTCTAAAAAGTAGAGGATTACACCACGTGGTTTAAGTTGCGCTGAGGAAGCAGAAGGAGGACGATCCAATCTATGTGCTCTTTGTATATTCAGTCGAGGAGATTCTGGAAGATCTAATAGCTGTGGCAGAAAGAACTGAAAAAAGGATATTGGGTTGGACCCTTCCAAACCTTCACATAGGCCATAAATGCATAGATTATTGCATCTACTGCGGTTCTCAAGGTTTTCAACTTGTTTCTGAAGTTGCAATATTTGTGCTTGCATAGGAGGAATCTGTTGAGCAGAGGCATGCAGAGACTCAGCCTGGTTTTACACAGAAGTGACTTTGGTTTGAAGTGAAGACCAATTATCCTCCAAAGCTTGATGGCGAGTATTTGGTTCCTCCATGTATGGTTTAAGAGCAAGAATTTCATCCAATAAAAGTTCTATTGAGGTTGGTGGAGGAGAAATGATGGGGGTAGGAGGATCTTTTTTGACATGTTTAGTGGAGGTCTGTACTGGCAAGACAGTGGACTTAGGAACATTTTGAACAGTACTTTGAGAGGAAAGAGAACTAGAAGCAGGCACAAACGAGAACATATTGGCAGGAGTTTCATTAAATGAAACACAGTTGTTTGTGAAGGGTCGTCCATGTCGGTTTGCAGTACTGAGAAAGGATTAGAAGTAGGCAAAATTGTGAATTTGGGACGAGTGACCAAAATGGTGGAGGAAACACCACCCCTGCCACCTTTGGGTTTCCCATAGACATGTGGAAGTCTGTTGGAAAAAAGGTAGTTCGATATGGGGAAGAGTCACATGCAAAAGGGTGTAGAAATAGTGGAATTATTTGATATAGCACAACTTCCAGAACAGCGCCAGCAGCTAATAGCCCACAGTCAGTTGAGTAGAAAGATGAACCACTGTGTCACATCTGAGGAAGGCATGCAGAGTTGCAGCACTGAAGCAAAAGCACCGTAGCAGAGTTCCTATTTTCAAAGAGAAGTTAGCAGAACAAAAGGCAAACAAGCATTAGAAGTATTCAAAAATGGTTGAAAAAGGTATTTCCCCCACACCGGCATAATATGTGAGGAGAATCGGCATGCGTTAGAAGCATTACGAAACATGCAAGATGGCGGCCGCTCCTCAGACACGGAGCACGTCACAAAGAAAATGCCGATAACGGAATCCCCGATGAAAGGCTGCAGCGGGAGGCTCCATCGAAGGAAAGCTGGCGTTGTCTCAGGTCGCCTCTCGGAGCTGCGCTAGCCAGCCGCTATCACCGTCGGCGCTCAAGCCACATCCCGTGCTATCGTTTTTTAAGCACTAGAAACGTGTTTATTCTTTAAAAAATTAATATTTGATGTTCCCTACTTTGGATGTTTGTTGATTTCGTGTCTATTTGTTCATAAAATATATATCCTATTTTTATAAATTGTAGATTTCTATTGTGTATTGTTTCTTTCTTAGTTAACGTATTGGTGTTTTTAAATGCTTTATACACCTGTCTCCTAAGTTACTGCAGCCTGATCATTGCCAGCTACCAAGGGTTGAGCAAGGGAATCATTTTTTGAGACCTTGACTGACCCTTTTATTGTGCTTGTGACCTTATTACTAGTGGTAAGTCACTACTCATCACTACTAATAATCTACTTTCCAACAGTATTTAATTCTTATAATTGTCTTTTGACTACCTTAGGAGTTCCATTTCTTAATATATATACTTCTTTAATATCCTGGTGTTCCTCTGTTTTGATGTATGTATTATTTTTTAACTTGTCTATTATGTTATTTTATAATCATTACATGGTACATAGTTTGTTTTTCGAGTTGCCCTTTGAAGCTACTTTTCCACATAAATGACCTATACCAATTACCTACATAAATTCAAAATATAGAATTGCGCTGAGGCCGCATATGGTGCAATATGCTGTCACCGACAAGGTGTAGCCCTGCATGGCTCTAGAGCAGAGTTGTAGTGTTGCATAGAATAGAAAGGAAGACCAAATATTGCACAAAAAATGTACATAGTTTAAGGCGCCAAAATATATTTAGACTGTCCTGCTGGGGGTCATCCCATATGCAATTTTAAATTCAGCTTCACTTAATCTTTGAAAGCTCCTTGGTTTCAGGAATGTTGCACAAGTACTTTCATATCCTTTTGTTTGTTCGACTTTTCTGTGCACAGTTTGGAGCAATAGTAGATTTTTGGCCTTGGCTTATAGCTAAGGTAGATGTTGTCACTATTTATTCTGTGAATCTCATGAAAAACATGCAGGCATGAAGTGTAAAGAGGGAAAAATGCCATCTTTCTACTCACAGAAGAATAGACAATCCCAAAAACTATAGCATGAAATGCTAGAGCGCATATCCATAATGCACCTCATACTGGAAAATAAGATAGTTGGTGCACACAAGCAACACACATAGTAAAGCTAATAGGTCAGGCTCATAAGTGAAAGATTTTTCCAACTATGCAGTTACTCATTCATCCATCCATTGACCTACCCGCTCATCATCTATGAACTTAGTCACTCATTCGTGCACACATGCATACATTCATCCACCCACTCATTCTAGTATTAAACAACATGCCCTTTCACAATACCACATGCCCAAACTCTTCAATCATTCATTGAGGAGGTACTGTATGCTATCAGCCAGTCCTACTGACTTTGATAGTTTGTGAAAAGTGGTAGAGTGCTTCCAACATTGAATGATTGCTAGTCTGTGAGAAACCTTTGAGTGTTTTTGCTTCTATGATCATGCTTCTCTGTGATGGGTGTAAGAATGCTTCTGCTAGTATATGACTGCCACTCTTATGGGCATGGGAGTCAGAGGTGGCTGGTGACTTTTCAAAGTGGAGGGACATAAAAGTGAGGGCTGAGTATGACTTTGACTTAGCAAGTCAATCCAACTGACATAAGGGTGGCTGGGGGGAGTCTTCCCCTGAGTAACTTTGAAAGAAAAAAGGGGCAAACGGTGCATTTTAAAAATACCTTTGTGAAAGAATTTGTTGAAAAATCTAAAAGAATGTAGACCACCTATAGGCTGTACATGGTCAACAACAGTTAATGGCTTTGTTATATTGTTGTAATGTGGACGCCAAACGTTTCTAGTAAGTTTATGTTTAAAAAAACTTCACTTTTAAGAAATGCCACTCAATGCAGTAATATAATCATTTTAATGTACTGAGGCGAAGCATGTGTTAAAAATACATGTTTATTTTATTTTTGAAGAGGCTACATGATGTTTTTGATGATTTACATTGTATTGAATAGTATTGCTGATGAGGTATTGAAGCACTTTACATCTTCACAGACAATAAATATGCGTGCATAACATATGGGTGGCAGATTTAATGGGGCATATTTGTTTTAGAGCTGTGATGCGAATTTTATCCAAACATTGAGAAACTGAAGGCAAAACATTGCACAGTGATTGGCTATGAAATTCGGGATATGTGTCCGATTGCAGCTGTTTACTCACAAAACAAACATACACAATCAGTGTGTGCTTACCTAAATAAAGAGAATGTTAGAAGCACTGTAAAATCTGTGATTATTTCCAAAAACAGTGGGCGATTTTTTCAAAGTTTGTGGTGCAGGGTAGTGCAGCAAGTCACCTTGCTGCGCTGCCCTGCCTCACAGGGAAAGGCAGGAATGTGCCATATTTATCCACCATGGTGCAAGGGGGCCTGTGTTGTAGGCAGGATTGTTTTTGTTCAACAAGGGACACATTTCTGCACAAAAACAATCCTGAGAGGCTTTTAGTTTCCTTTCCATGTGTGCTTCAAAATGCAGCACACATAGAAAGAGGCAATAACAAGGAGAAATAAAGATATTTCTCCTTGTTACGCCTCTCCTGGGAGGCATATCTTTTTGGCACATTCACAGGTTTACAAGGTCTAGTAAATCTGAAAATGAGTCAAAAACCATCGGAGTCAAGCAATGCTCATGAAATGCCTACCCAGCGCAGAGTAACACAATGCATTGATTTGTGCTGCATTGTATTACTCCAGATTTTTAGAGCCACTCAAAGCCATGCAAAATGGTTTGGTGTGGCCTAAAATAATCCGCTTAACCCCTTCGCTGCTAGGCCTTTTCCCCTCCTGTGCTAAGCCTTTTTTGGGCGATTTGGGGTAGTGCGCGCTTAGGCCCCTGTAACTTTTTGTCCACATAAGGTATCCACGCCAAATTTGCGTCCTTTTCTTCCAACATCATGTGGATTCTAAAGGTTCCCAGGGTTTGTGGATTCCCTTGGAGGGGTCCCAGAAATTAAGCAAAATACAGTGAACATTTAGTTTTTTTCAGAAAAATTTGAAAAAAGGGCAGCAAATGAAAGCCTCTGAGTTTTTCCCTGCAAAGGTTATCAAAAAAGGGTTTGTAGTGCTGAAATCTCCATTTTTTCAGCTTTTAGGGAATGACAGTCTTTTGTCAGAGAACCAACATTTTTCACACAGTTTTGGAATTTTTCTGGGACATAGCCTATTTTTGCTATTTTTAGAGCTTTCAACCTCCTGTCAGTTAATGGTAGAAATGAGTTTGAAAGCAATAATGGATCCTGGATAGCTATACATTTTCGAAAAGTAGACAAAATTCTGAATTCAGAAATGGGTCATTTGTCTAAATCCATGAAGGTTTCTTTATAGAAACTAACATTTAAATATTGGAATAATTGAAAATTAGTTGAAAAAAACAGCCTTTCGTCTCAACGTTGTCACCTATAACTTCTTGTAATTTCGATAGCTTTTTGAAATCAATATACCGTTACATCCGTGTGACGTTCCTGGTTGCGGGGATATATAGGACTTCTAGTTTCACCAAGAACCCGACGAACCCAGAGCCAAAAACTGAGAAGCAACTTTCAATGGTATTTTATTGTTTACTGGGTATAGAGCACTTATTCTTGGAAAATGTATACCTGGAAAAATCTGTATGAAAGACACCTATGTATTTCTGAATTAGCTACAAATTATAGAGTTTAGAAACAGTATATTTTTGTACATTTTTAAAATTGGAAATACTCCTACTAGCATTTGAATTATTGGTCATTTTCCAAAAAGATTTTTTTTTTACACAATGTCTTTCATTGGGAAGGGAGAAATGCGTGAAAACTCAATAGGTAATAACAGTTGATTTACAGATCTGAATTACCCTAAGTCTCCCGATAAAAACGATACCTCACTTGTGTGGGTCGGCCTTGTGCCTGCGACAGGAAACGCCGCAAACTGCAACGTGTTCACACCTCAATTTTGCAGTTAAAAATTGACCCTTTTTTGGCAAAGTGCCTAGCTGTAGTTTTTGCACCCTAGCTCTGCCGGCACCTAGGGAAACCTAGCAAACCTATACATTTTTGAAAAGTAGACACCCAGGGAAATTTAGGATGGGGTGACTCGACTGCCTCCCACTCGGTTCTGATAACCCAGAATCCCTTGTAAAGCTAAAAAATTGACAAAAAAACGCATTTTCCTCACATTTCTGTGGTGGAAAAATCTGGAATCTGTGTGGATCAAAAAAATTTTACCCACCCAGTGTTACCCCAGGTCTCCCAAGAAAAATGGTACCTCACTTGCCTGGGTCTGCCTAGTGCCTTCGACAGGAAACGGCGCAAAACACAATGTGGTCGCACCTCAATTTCGCAGTCAATACTAGTCCTTTTTTGGCTATGTGCCTACCTGTAGTTTTTTAACCCTAGCTCTGCCGGCACTTAGGGAAACCTAGCAAACCTATACATTTTTGAAAGGTAGACACCCAGCCGAGTGTAGGATGGGGTAACTCAACTGCCTCCCACCAGGTTCTATTACCCAGAATCCCTTGCAAAGCTAAAAAATTGACAAACAAATGCATTTTCTGCACATTTCTGTGGTGTAAAGTTGTGGAATCTGCTTGTATCAACGAATTTTCACCCACCCATCGTTCCCCCAGGTCTCCCGAGAAAAATGGTACCTCACTTGCCTGGGTCTGCCTAGTGCCTGTGACAGGAAACAGCACAAAACGCAACGTGTACGCACTGCAATTTCGCTGTGAAAACGGGCCCTTTTTTGGCAAAGTGTCTACCTTTCGTTTTTGAAGCCTAGCTCGGCCGGCACTTAGGGAAACCTAGCAAACCTATATATTTTTGAAAAGTAGACACCCAGGGGAGTTTAGGATGGGGTGATTCAACTACCTCCCACCGGGTTCTGTTACCCAGAATCCCTTGCAAATTAAAAAAATTGACAAACACAATGCATTTACCTCACATTTCTGTGGTGGAAAGTTCTGGAATCTGCGTGGATCAACAAATTGCCACCCAACCGTGTTCCCCCAGGTCTCCCAAAAAAAATGGTACCTCACTTGCCTGGGTCTCCCTAGTGCCAGCGACAGGAAACAGCGCAAAACGCAATGTGTTCCCACTGCAATTTGGCTGTGAAAACGCGCCCTTTTTTGGCAAAGTGTCTCTTTTGTTTTTTAACCCTAGCTCTGCCGGCACCTAGGGAAACATAGCAAACCTATACATTTCTGAAAACTAGATACCCAGGGGAATTCAGGATGGGGTGACTCAACTGCCTCCCACCAGGTTCTGTTACCCAGAATCCCTTGCAAAGCTAAACAATTGTAAAAAAAAACACATTTTCCTCACATTTACATTTTTCTGTGGTGGAAAGTTCTGGAATCTGCGTGGATCAACAAATTTCCACGCACCCCGCGTTCCCCCAGGTCTCCCAAAAAAAATGGTACCTCACTTGCCTGGGTCTGCCTAGTGCCTGCGACAGGAAACAGCGCAAAACGCAACGTGTTCGCACTGCAATTTCGCTGTGAAAACGGCCCCTTTTTTGGCAAATTGTCTCCTTTTGTTTTTGAACCCTAGCTCTGCCGGCACCTAGGGAAACCTTGCAAACCTATACTTTTTTGAACACTAGACACCCAGGGGAATTCAGGATGGCGTGACTCAACTGCCTCCCACCAGGTTCTGTTACCCAGAATCCCTTGCAAAGCTAAAAAATTGTCCAAAAAAACTCATCTCACATTTCTGTGGTGGAAAGTTCTGGATTCTGCGTAGGTCAACAAATTTCCACCCACCCCGCGTTCCCCCAGGTCTCCCGAAAACAATGGTACCTCACTTGCCTGGGTCTGCCTAGTGCCTGCGACAGGAAACTGCGCAAAATGCAACGTGTTTGCTCCGCAATTTCACAGTGAAAACGGGCCCTTTTTTGGCAAAGTGCCTACCTTTCATTTTTGAACCCTGCTCGGCCGGCTCCTAGGGAAACCCAGCAAACCTATACATTTCTGAAAACTAGACACCCAGGGGAATTCAGGATGGGGTGATTCAACCGCCTCCCCCCAGGTTCTGTTACCCAGAATCCCTTGCAAATCTAAAGAATTGTCCAAAAAACACATTTTCCTCACATTTCTGTGGTGTAAAGTTCTGGAATCTGCGTGGATCAACAAATTTCCACCCACCCTGAGTTCCGCCAGGTCTCCCAAAAAAATGGTACCTCACTTGCCTGGGTATGCCTAGTGCCTGCGACAGGAAACAGCGCAAAACGCAGCGTGTTCTCACCGCAATTTCGCAGTGAAAACGGGCCCTTTTTTGGCTATGTGCCTACCTTTTGTTTTTGAAACCTAGCTCGGCCGGCACCTATGGAAACTTAGCAAACCTATACATTTCTGAAAACTAGACACCCAGGGAAATTCAGGATGGGGTGACTCATCTCCATACCACCATGTTCTGTTACCCAGAATCCCCTGCAAAGTAAAAGAAAATTCCAAAAAAATGAATTTTCCTCACATTTCTGTGGTGGAAAGTTCTGGAATCTGCGTGGATCAACAAATTTACACCCACCCTGCGTTTCCCCAGGTCTCCCGAAGAAAATGGTACCTCACTTGCCTGGGTCTGCCTAGTGCCTGCGACAGGAAACAGCGCAAAACGCAACATGTTCGCACCGCAATTTTGCAGTGAAAACGGGCCCTTTTTTGGCTATGTGCCTACCTTTCGTTATTGAAGCCTGGCTCGGCAGGCACTTAGGGAAACCTAGCAAACCTATATATTTTTGAAAAGTAGACACCCAGGGGAGTTTAGGATGGGGTGACTCAACTGCCTCCCACCAGGTTCTGTTACCCAGAATCCCTTGTAAAGCTAAAAAATTGACAAAAAACCCGCATTTTCCTCACATTTCTGTGGTGGAAAGTTCTGGAATCTGCGTGGATCAACAAATTTCCACCCACCCGTGTTCCCCCAGGTCTCCCGAACAAAATGGAACCTCACTTGCCTGGGTCTGCCTAGTGCCTGCGACAGGAAACTGCGCAAAACGCAACATGTTCGCACTGCAATTTCGCTGTGTAAACGCGCCCTTTTTTGGCAAAGTGTCTACCTTTTGTTTTTTAACCCTAGCTCTGCCGGCACCTAGGGAAACATAGCAAACCTATACAATTCTGAAAACTAGACACCCAGGGGAATTCAGGATGGGGTGACTCAACTGCCTCCCACCAGGTTCTGTTACCCAGAATCACTTGCAAAGCTAAATAATTGACCAAAAAAAAGGATTTTCCTCACATTTCTGTGGTGGAAAGTTCTGGAATCTGCGTGGGTCAACAAATTTCTACCCACCCCGCGTTCCCCCAGGTCTCCCGAAAAAAGTGGTGCCTCACTTGCCTGGGTAGGCATAGTGTCCGCAACAGGAAAAGGCCCAAATCGTACAGTGGAGAATATAAAATAATCCAATGGCAAAATGACCTTCTTTTTTGGGGAGGGGCACCTGAGTTTTTGGCCTGGGGCTCGGCGGCAAACTTTTGAAACTACCAAACCCAAACAGTTCTGAAAACTAGACACCCGGGGGAGTCCAGGGAGGTATGGCATGCATGGGTCCCCCAATGTTTTCCTACCCAGAATTCCTTGCAAACCTTATATTTAGGTAAAAACTTTTTTGCGTGGGATCTCCATGCCAGCACAAATGTCCTACCACCCAGCATTCCCCTTGATCTCCCGAGTAAAATGATACCTCACTTGTGTGGGTGGGCCAAAGGCCTGTGACTAGGATGACCCCAAAACAGTTGAATTCTCCACCGTACGATTTGGGCCTTTTCCTGTTGCAGCCACTATGCCTACCCAGGCAAGTGAGGTACCATTTTTTTCGGGAGACCTGGGGGAACGCGGGGAGGGTGGAAATTTGTTGACCCACGTAGATTCCAGAACTTTCCACCACAGAAATGTGCAGGAAATGCTTTTTTTTGGTCCATTTTTTAGATTTGATAGGGATTCTGGGTAACTGAACCTGGTGGGAGGCAGTTGAGTCACCCCATCCTGATTTCCCCTTGGTGTCTAGTTTTCAAAAATGTATAGGTTTGCTAGGTTTCCCTAAGGGCCAGCCGAGCTAGGGTTCAAAAACAAAAGGGCCAGTTTTCACTGCGAAAATTCCGGAACGTCTACGTTGCATTTTACGCTGTTTCCTGTCGAAGACACTAGGCAGACCCAGGCAAGTGAGTTACCATTTTTTTCAGGAGACCTGGGGGAACGCGGGGTGGGTCAAAATTTGTGTGAGCCAAGTGATGCCACACTTTTAAACACAGAAATGTTTGAAAAAAATAAATTATTTCAGCTACATTTAAAGTTTGCTAGGGATTCTGAGAAAAGGAACGTTGGAGGATCCATGCAAGCCATTACCCCTTGAAAGCCCCCGGATGTCTACTTTCCAAAAATGTGTGGGTATGCTAGGTTTCCCTAGATGGCAACCGAGGAAGGAGTGAAAAACCCATGTAACCCCCCCAGCTAAACCAATTAGTTTTGACAAAATTAGTTGTTTACTTGTGCAGCGTGACAACTTGGGCGCAATATTGCAAGGAAAATATGACGGACATTGTGAGTTTTGAAGGATATTGTGGATACAATTAATTGATAGATTTCACCAGAGAGACATCACCATGTAGTCCCATGGGTTTTCAAGAATATCTACAATTGGCAGATTATTCATAAGCGGAATGTACACCTTGGCACAGAGAGTAAGAAAAGCAAGATCCCTACACAGCCATCTATTCCTCAAACACACATACATACTGGTTGGATTTGGCACGAGGGTGAGTGATGATTCAGTATATATAATTTTATTAACAAGAGATTTCACAAAAATGAAATGCACTGTCAATTACATGGCCAAAAAAACTGAACCAATGACTCGCAGCTCGTGAGCTGTAAAGCCACATGAAGGCACCAACCGCTTTACAGGCCATTCACACACCTTTCATACCTGACACACAGAAGACCATTCACACCACCAGGCACAAAAGCAACACATCACAACATTTACAAAAAAAGTGAGAAGGTGCGTCCAGCTTAAAAAAAAACAAAAAACACTGACAACAAGTTTTCAAACACACACATACTGGTTGGATTTGGCACGAGGGTGATTGATGGTTCAGTATTTACCATTGTATTAGCAAGTGATTTCACAAAAAATGAAATACACTGTTAATAATGGAAAGGACAAGAAACTGAACCATTGACTCACAGCTCGTGAGCTGTAAAGCCACGACAAGGCACCAACCGCTTTACAGGACATTCATTCACCTTTCATACATGTGACACTTACAAAACATTCACACCGCCAGCCGCAGGCCCATCACATTAAAACACTCACACCAGCAGACAGCGCCATTCTAGGGCCCATCACTGTCACACGCCCACATTCCTGACACAGCAACTACACAAAATGATGGACTGCGCGGAGTGGCACTCAGCTAGCACTGTGTGTAGTGACCAACAGAAAGCAAATACTCACACACCGCCAGCCGAGCGCCAATCCACCCACACCACCATCCAAGCACCAGTCCACACACACCACCAGCCAAGCACCAATCCACAAACACCGCCAACCACACACCAATCCTTGCACTCTGCCAGCCAAACACCAGTCTACACACACCACCAGTCAAGTGCCAGTCCACGCACACCACCAGCCAAGCACCAATCCACACACACCGCCAACCACACACCAATCCTTGCACTCTGCCAGCCAAGCACCAGTCAAGTGCCAGTCCACGCACACCACCAGCCAAGCACCAGTCCACACACACCGCAAGGCAAGCACCAATCCACACACACCGCCAACCACACACCAATCCTTGCACTCTGCCAGCCAAGCACCAGTCTACACACACCACCAGTCAAGTGCCAGTCCACGCACACCACCAGCCAAGCACCAGTCCACGCACACAACCAGCCAAGCGCCAGTCCACGCAGCTCGCCAGCCAACCACCAGTGCACGCACACCACCAGCCAAGCACCAATCATTGCACTCCACCAGCCAAGCACCATCCACTCACACCGCCAGCCAAGCACCTAACCATGCACTCCGCCAGCCAAACAAAAATCCACACACACCACCCGCAAAACACCAATCCATGCACTCTGCCAGCCAAGTGCCAGTCAACGCACACCGCCATCCAAGCACCAGCCTGCACACACCACAATCACATTTAGAATTCTTTTTTTCAAAATAAAACTAACCAATTGGAAATACCTACAAATCTGCTAACACAAATTCTAAAACTAAACACATTGCACTAATGCCAATCCTTGAAACAAACTAAACATTTTTACAGAATACAGACCAGGCAATTCACTTTACAGCTCATTAAAACTAACAAAACTTCTTTTGCGTGTGGTACGATTTAAAACAAGCTGACACACACAATCCAGGCTTAGAAGGACAGTCAGGGCAGTACATACGAGACTCCTTCCGCACGCCTCTTCGCCAACAGACTCTGCATCTTCTAGTCGGAAAGTCTCTTGCGGATGTGGGAGGAATGTATTCAGGAAAGTGGCGCTCTTTCAATCTAGCCACATCCTCCACCACTCCAAATCTAGGAACACTTGCCTGTTCCACTAGTACAAGGCTGCCTATTATAGACTCCTTAAACTTAACAAAAGGCATCTTCGACTCAGGACAAGACTTCTGGAACACAACAAAAGCATTAAAGGATGCCAAGTGGAAAAGATGGATAGCCAACTTCTTGTACCAAATGTAAGCCTTTCGAAGAGCAGCATAAGGTTCCAACCTTTGATCTACTCTGTCAACACCACCCATGTACTTATTGTAATCTAAAATGCACACAGGTTTGCGCACTTCAGCAACCTGACCCCAAACAGGCACAGGTACAGTACTTTCATCATGGATAGTAGTCAGCATGTACACATCTCTCCTGTCTGAAAACTTCACAGCTAGAAGCTCCCCACATCGCAATGCACTAGACTGTCCCCGCACAAGCCTTTTGCAAACAAGTTCCTTTGGGAAACCTTTACGGTTACAGCACATTGTGCCACAAGCAACAGTGCCCACTTTGGCCAATTCCTTGAACAACCGCACACCGGTGTAGAAGTTATCTACATATAAATGGTGGCCTTTGTTAAATAATCCTCTACCTAGTTCCCACACAATTTTTTCAGTCACTCCAAAAGTTTAAGGACAACCAGGAGGGTTAATGCTGGACTCCTTACCAGTGTACACCCTGAAATTGTAGACATATCCAGTCCCACTGTCACACAGCATATACAGTTTGATTCCATAGCGTGCCCTCTTACTAGGAATGCATTGCCTAAAAACCAAGCGGCCCTTGAACAATAGCAAAGACACATCCACTGCAATTTCTTTACCAGGAGCAAAGATCTCAGAAAAATGATCAACAAAGTGATCAAGGACAGGCCGAATCTTAAAAAGACGGTCACAATCAGGGTGATCGCGTGGCAACGCTAAACCATTATCAACAAAATGCATCATCCGAAGAAGAAGCATATACCGATCACGACTCATGACTGCTGGAAATATAGCAGTTGCCATCAAGGGACTAGTGGACCTATATGAAGACATCGATGGCTTCCTTAGCAAGCCCATCAAAAGAGTTAATCCCAAAAACTTCTTCATCTCTTCAACATTTGTGGGAGTCCACCGGGTAGTTCTAGAATGGGGCTTAAGTCTGGCACTGTTGTCCCTCAAATACTGTTCTGCATACAAATTAGTTTGCTCAACAATCTCTTGCAAAAACACATCGTCAAGAAACAACTGAAAAAAATGTATTGGCAGAAAATTCTCAGTATTCACTCTACTCCCAGGAACACCAGTGAAATCTGGCAATGCCGGCTGCACCATGCCAGGGGGAACCCAGAGGCCATCCCTATCAACGGGAGGAGCAGCCACCCCAGCCTGTAGCCCAGACACCTCTTGCTGCAGTACACCAACGGGAAGCCTAACAGCCACAGATACTTCTGGCTGCACAAAACCAACAGAAAACCTAGCATCCCCAGAGGGCTCTTGCTGCACTACACCAACGGGAAGCCTAGCAGCCTGAGATGCTTCTTGCTGCACTACACCACCAGGAAACCTAGCAGCCCCAGATGCCTCTTGCTGCACTACACCAACAGGAAGACGAACAGCACCAGATGCCTTTTGGCGCACCACAGCAATGTGAAGCCTTTTGGGCGCAGGCTGCAGCCCACATGCCTCTTGCCGACGTAAAGAAAAGGGAAACCTTGCGGCCCTAGGGAGCAGCCCAGATGTCTCTTGACCCACTACCGGCACATCAATGTCCTCCTCTACCATAGGCACTTCATCAGCACTAGAAGAAGAATCATCATCCGATGATTCCATGCGAAGAGAAAACTCACTCCCTGAATCTTCTGTCCCTACCTTTGGGTCCGAATCGGAGTAAGTCTCTGATCCATGGTCAGAGGAAGACTCAAAAAGCAAACCAAGAACCTGCTGAGCAGTAATCCTGTGACTAGCCATTATCCTTACAAAGCAAGAAGACTGCACACACAAGTGAACAACAACCTACACTATGCAAAGTAAGAAGTAAAAAAGGTAAGGCTTTCACACAAAGATCTATACAATCCAAAACAATTTAACTCTTACCAAATATAGCTACACTCACCAGCACCTACTCTGGTGAGACAGACCAAAAAGAAATGATATCCCACTAGAAAGAAAAAAAAATTACAGATTAGACAACAAAGTGCACATTAAGCACTAATGCTGAAAAAAAATAAACAAACAAAAAACACAGAGCCACAAAAACTGCTATAAGTACACCTTTTACAAAAACACATTCATCTAGGGAAAGTAGTACAAAATACATTCACTTACCAAGCACATGCAACCACACAAGCTGCAAAACCAGCAGTAACAGAACCGCAACCTACAGCAAAAGCCTGGAACAAGACTAAAATAGACAAGAAAAAAAATGACTACTACATTTCGCAAACAATATAACAATTAAAAAAACAACACACAAATTTGCCCCCCAAATTTACATTCGCCCAGATGGGCCATCAAATAGGGCTTAGACCAATGGGGTTTAGGTGAGGTTTTCCATCAAGAGACTGGTTAAATTTGTGGATGTTTTTTTCTGCCTACCCCCTTTGGTGCCAGTCGGTCTTTTGGTCCTAACTGTACCCCCCTCACATGGGTGCAGTTAGGACAAAAAAGAACGACTGCCACCAAGGGAGGCAGCCAGTAAAAAACATCCAAAAATATAACCACCTTTGGAAACAAGCCTTCCACAAGGGCTCACTTCCACACACTACAAAACACAATCCCTAGGGCCTAGTGGGCCAAAAAACAGAAAAGAAAAGGGCCAATTCGCCACCAAGGGGGTGGGGGTGGAGCAGAAAAACATTCCTAAAACAAGTTGCCTCTAGGAAGCAAACCTTGCCCAAGGGGTCGCCGCCATTACAAACAAACAAATCCCTGGTGCCTAGTGGCGTATTTCTGCCCCCCAGGGGGCACAAAAGCTGAAAAAAACAGACCTAAATGCCACCGGGGGGAGGCAGAAAATGAAAATCTACATTTAACCCCCACCTGGAAGTGACCCTTGCCCAAGGGGTCACTTCCATTGCAAAAAAAACAATCCTTGGTGCCTAGTGGAATTTTCTGCCCCCCCCCCCCTGTGGGCAGAACGGGCAAAAAAACAGGCCTATTTGCCCCCGGGGGGGTCAGAAAATGTACATAAAAAATTGAGGCCCCTCCTGGAAGTGACCATTGCACAAAGGGGTGACTACTAGCTTGCAAAAAAATATCCCTGGTGCTAGTGGCGATTTTCTGCCCCCACCCCCCCTGGGAGCAAAACGGCCAAAAAAACTGGCCGATTTGCCCCCAGGGGGGCAGAAAATCAAATACAAAATTAATATCCACCAGAAAGCGACCCTTACCCAAGGTGTCGCTTCCAAAAAAAAAAATATTGCCCCAAAACATATCCCCGGTGCTAGTGGGGAATTTCTGGCCCCCCTGGGGGCAAAACGGCCGAACAAACGGGCCGATTTGCCCCCAGGGGGGGCAGAAAATCGAAAAGATAATCACACCCCACCTGGAAGCGACCCTTGCCCAAGGGGTCGCTTCCTATATACTAAATTTAAATCTCTGGTGCTAGTGGGGGCATTTCCGCCGCACAATCGTGACGCTGTGCGCGATCGTGAGGCAGAAATGACCTGCAAAGAGACATCAGGGGAGAGGAAAATCTCTTTCCTCTCCCCTGATGCCTCCATGCGGCCCCAAACCCCCCCAGGCACGCAAAAACCGTACCTGACTCCTCGGCGCTCAGGAAGCAAATGGCTTCCCGAGCGCCGGGGACTCCCTGATGACATCAGCGCGCGCTGTGCACGCTGACGTCACGGGATTCCCATGGGGAGGGGCGGGGGGGGTCAGCGAAAGCTCTTCCGCTGCAATCCCCATTAGAATGAGCGCAATCGGGCACCCTCGGGGGGAGCGCCAGCGCTTCCCCCAAGCGTGGGGCTCATGACGAGCTGGGCTCGTCATCAGCGCACGACCAGTGTGCACCATGACGAGCCCAGCTCGTCATGAGCGTGGAAAGGGTTAAAGGTTAGCATCACTCTTGCACCATGTTGCATGGAAACTCTTGCTCATTCAAACAATTCAACTGTGTGAGAACCTGGTACACATCAGCTACCTGCCAGCAACTCAAGTTAGGGAAAAATATAAACACAGTCATTTATTGAGAATTCTAGGTTTTTTTCAGATACTTCAGCTGTAGAATTGCAATGAAGTTTTAAAGTGTGTCACCCAACTTAGAGATACATTATCCCATTTCTTTAAAATCCACTGAAATAAACCAGTGTTTAGGTTTTCAACATATTACATCACCATTACACAAAGGCTTGTGCTTTGATATTCTGCATGTTTGTTGTTTCTCCAAAGTTTGCTTTAGTCATACACCTTGATTCCTGTGTACTGAAGGGTCTCACTCAGGCACTCTTAGCTTTTTGAAAGTATTCTTAGCGCACGTTCGAAGTCGCTACTTCTCAGTTATGTTTGTTCGAAGTACATTTTTTGTAATCTCTATTGCTTTTACTATACACCTGTGTCTGTTCAATTGAGAATTTTAGTTGTTGTATTGAGTATTTGTTCAACTATTGAAAGAGTGTTGTGACCTGCTTGTTAACTAACATTTGTGTTCACATAGAATTATTATGGCCATTCTACAGTATGTTATTTTACATTAGAGGAGGCAGCATTCTTCCTTGGACATCTAGATGCCCAGAAACTATAACTTTTAATGATACGTTGATCACAAATTATAAGGATTTGACACATTGTAGTCGTGAAGGTACGTGGTTTTGATCAATTGTATTTCTTGTGAAATATAGTTTTTACAGGTCGTTTTTAATATAGAGCATGTTATGACATTGTGCCTTGTTTGCTTTCTTTAGAATTTAAACAAGTATATTACAGGTATATTCATGAATTTTAGTTGATATTGGGAGCTTTGGAGCATGCTCTGTCTGTGCGTATACAATGCATGGGACATATACTACCAGTATACATGATCTTTGGAATATATCTCAACTCTCTTTGGTGGCAGTGTCAATTGAAAAAACCTTTGGGTCATGTAATTTTTCTGTTTAAACGGTGACCTTTTGATGTTCAATCACTCATGTTTGCTTTACTCTGCCTACCAATAGACTGCTATATGCACACTGTTATTTAACATTGAATTTGAGTATTTCTCCCAGAAAATTACAGTGTGGGGAGCACTGATTTCTGGTTTTCTCAATGAGCACCTGGTTATGGTGTCACAAATAAGTATTACCTTTTGTTATAACTTCAGGTAACCACAGTTAATTGATATTCCAGCCCTGTCATAGGGCAACTAAACCCGAAGGCGAAACACGTGTTGTCTGGTGCAAGGCTGGTGTGCAATTAGCTATTAAAGAGAAGTTTTGATGGACTTGAAAACTATTGGAATACTCTCATTTGGACCAAAGAGTGCATGGGCTCAGAGTCGTTGTTCTGTTTGATGCTCACTTGGGGATGTGGGCTGACATCGCTACTCTTGTAGCACTGATTTGACTGTTGTATGGCTACAATGTTCCGGTGCACCTAATTTCCCTTTTTCACCCATATTATTTCAATGACTGACTGTGTAGTCAGCGGTCACGGTATGGGTATATGGGTATCAACATCTTGCAACTAACGAATGCAGGGCAATGAAGGGTGTCATGATTGGCATGGCCAGATCGTATGCAGTACTTTGTTTCCGAAATGAACAGGAGTACCAAAACTAGTTGTGTACAGACTGAGACAATGCAGGCTATAGGTGTCTTTGCAGCCATATGTACTTAAAGTTTCAAAAAATGAAATATTGTGGTTGACACAGCTCGACCTCTGTGGTTGCTCTCAGTTGGTAATTTTTGTACTAATAGCTGAATCCAGTCTTCAAAGAAGTCATAAGCCAGCCTGTGCTGATGCAATATTCATTCATGCTGCTCACACGCCATATGCAGAGCAGGGATTTTTATCCCGTGTTCGAGGTGGCGTAGACCTATCAGGGAAACAGAATATGGGCACACAAGGAATATCTTTGCACAATGAAACATTGATTAGTTCAAAAGAAGTGTTGTGTACTCCAGAAGCTGGGGAGCAGTCTGTGATCAGGGCGTGGGGTGCAAGCTTTTCAATATTGTCATACCTGAGTGAACACAACAGTGCATGAGGCGGAAGTTCTAGAAAAAAAAAGCACTAAGCACTGTTGGAGTCTCAGCGCTGGCTCTATATGCGATGATTCTGGGCAAATTGCATAACCTGAGGCATAAAAATATCTGACCTTGTGTAATGTAGCCTGGACGGTCAGGTAACGTATGCCAATACCTTTGAGAAAGGACACAGGCTCAGCTTCTGTTACATAATGTTTTAAAGAAATTAGAGCACAGACTCAAGAAGAACGAAGAGAGCAATCAGGTGCACCCCTCCTACAGCCTGCCCCCACTTGCCTCCCGCCTGCCCCTTCTTGTGATGTCTATTACATATTTACCACCGGTTGCCTCATTCAGCCTATTAGTCTGCCCCATCCCTGCCATTGAAATGAAGTGAGTTCTGTTAATTCATCCCACGGTCATTGCATAAGTGCCGGAACAGCAAACTTATCCTTGGAATTGCACATACCTGTGCCATGATGTCACTGCTGCAGCTTATGTCTGCAGGTCATAGAAGACCTCGCCCAGTGCCCACATGAGTAGCAGGATGTTTGAGAAGTTAATCATAGCGTCTCACCTCAGGGTGGTAGGGCGACGTCCCTTTTGCCCATTAACACCAGTCACCCCTGGTGGGAGTGGTGTCAATATTCCAAGACTGATAGAATATGTGGGATGAAAGAATGCTTCCTGCAGAAGCATATGGGTGGAAGCAATGTTGCTTCCAGTTGTGAATGACTTATTGTCTGTGTACAATGTGAAAACTCTGTTTGTAATAAGGATATTTTGCTTTTCCACCTTGTGGGTTTTAGCACTTCTCCTTGTGTTTTCATTGAGGTCATGGCTGAAGACACACTGTATACCCATTTAACAATGGAAAACACTTATGTTTAAAGTGAGTCTGTAGGAATTGTTCCTAAGTGGAATCCTGTTCCTCAGTTAGTGAGGCTTGGTTTTCTGTCTTTCGAATTAGACTACCCACAGATTGTCGGGACACTATTGCCCACCTGTTCACTTCTTTTGTTTCTAGAATATGTTTAGAATCTTTGCCAATTCACTATTATCAAGCCAATTGTGCTTACTGGCGTCAAGAAGCTCAAGTTACGTTGGTAAACAGACTCCTCTAGACCTCTTAGTGCTTTCAGATACTCATCTGCTGTGGGACTGTGATTTCTGGTTTGTATGAATAGCTCCATCAAACTTTCCAGCAGCTATGCAGCCAGACCGAATGAAGCCACTTCATCTCCCCTGTGCATCCAGCCTTTTATATGCACAGTGCCTGTAGGGTACAGTGAACTTAACAGAAGCACATGGTTCTCCTCTCCCACATCAGACCAGAATCCTTTTTGTACCAAGAATCAGAACTGGAAATGCGCGTTGGCCAACCTTATCAGGACTTAGAGCGTGCAGCTTGGAGTCCGGGTTGCTTGTTTGTTCTGCTGCTGCACTGTCAAGGCCAAGGTGAACCCTGCCCACTCGGCCCAATGGGCCACGGATGATCTTGCCTTCCATTTCTTTTGCCCGGGGCCCCACAGGTCACTTTCTGCCTCCAGCTGCTCTTGCTACTTCCCAAATTGCATCACATTCATTACTTTGGACGATAAACAAACTCCGTCATCAGTAGGCTGGTGGCGTAGTGTGGCAGAAGCCTTTAGAAGCCCTAACATCATATGGAGCTCAGAGAAGAAGACCGGTGTGAAAGGACAGCAGTGCGGGTGATGCTCACTTTACCACTCCCCTCGCAAAACTTTCATACCTTCTGATATCGCCCAGCTCTACTTGGCCCCAACTGCACCTTTCCTGCGAGAATGGGGTGGCAGAGTAGACAGATTTGCCTGAGCAGGAGTGTTGACAGGGGGTCCACGGTGCCTGCTGCCATTGCCTGCACAGGGGTCTCAAATGACCATGTTATCTCCCAAAAGTCCTATACTCGAAGAGCTAACGATAAATCTGGAGAACCAGGCCTTATGGGCCGGGCGGCGCAGGGCACGCCTAATATCTCCGGGTTCACCTGCCTTGTCAGACAGAGACACGAGACACTCTGTTGGGCGTAGAAAATCAGTTTATTAGCTGCAGCCAAGCACAGTTGTCCAAGAAGTACAACAGAGGTAAGTTCTTAGGAGACTGCCACTTAACTCCGTGGCTCTCAATCTCTTATAGGTCATAGGTTTACAATGCCCACTCCCAAAACATACAAAATCAACAAATAGAAATAGTTCGAAAACAAGCTATCGAATGTCCAAAACACACCCTCCTTTCAAACCCTGTGTGCTCCCCTCCCCTCAAGTTAATCAACACTAGTGCCTGTTAATTCAATTTGCAGGTGGTAGAACATGTTCATATACTTCAAAGGATAGTTTATGTAACAAGAGAATACACGAAGAGAATAGCGAAGGCCAGTCAAATAAGATAAAGTCAGAAAGAATGGTGGGACTCAAACAGTGGAGTAATGCAAGGATTAATCAGTCTAGACATGGATTAACGAACTCGGCCAGACCCTAACATCGGTTTTACAAACAACGACAAGGGGTTACTTTTTAACAGGAGGGACGCGTAGCAGCTAAGAAAGCAAAAACACCGCGTTCGCCGTGCTGCCTGAGTGAGGCAACACAAAATGGCGGCTGAACACAAAATGGCGGCTAGATACAAAACGGAGTCGAAAACCACGGAACCTCAGACCCTCCTTTTGCCATACTCAGGCAAGGCACAAGGACTCATGTTAGTCTGAGTCGATGTCAATGGTCATGAGGTCATTGAGTTGTTGCTGTAACATCATTCTAATATTCTCTGTTTTCTGTGGCACTGGTTTTGGAACGCATACAGTGGCACAAAGTCCACAGATGGCTGGGCCACACTGTAAACAGAGGCAACAAGAAAAGATGATCGCTAGAATCACTCCAAGGAAAGTTAACACTTTCCATCCCCATGTGGACAGTAGTCCCCAAAACCATCCCATCACAGACCAATCTCCGGTGTCCTGATGATTGGACTCGGAAATGACATGTAGCTTAGAAATGGCTTGGTATACTGTAGGGGCATTATCAGGAACGTAAACACAGCAACTAGACCCAATTAATTTACAGACTCCTCCTCTATCTGCAAGAACAATATCTAAAACCATTCGGTTTTGTAAAGTCATGAGACGATCCGCCGGAATTTCAGCTGTCAGATTATTCAATGCTCCAGAGGTTACATTTATGGTAGCATCGACAACACAGACTAGACGTCTGATGTTTCTGCTATTAACTATTGGACCCCAAAAGGGAAGAAACCCTTTCAGAAAATCTCCTCCTTCTTGTCCAGCTGTGTCTTCAGAATCAATAACCCCTCTTCCATATCTGTTTTTATGATGATCTGCAGGAGCAGTATATGTTGGAGGAAGAAGGAAAGCTATATAACATGTTCCCGAGAAATAGGCAGGAAGCCATGTATAAGCTCTGTTGTGGCAGATAAAATATGTACCTTGAGATGGTACCAAAGGTGAAGAAACCAAGGGTGTATAAACGTATGTATGGGAACAATTACTCTTTTCCTGTTTGATCTTAGTATTCTGGCCATTTATTTGTAAATACAAATTTCCTTTATGAGGTATAGTCCAAATCGGTGGAGATCTTTTCTGTTTAATCTTATCAGTGAGGCTAGTGATATCATATAACGAGTCTTATTCCAAACATCATATGCTCGCTTCTCATCGATTACTAATGTCAGCAATTTTTGCCATAGTTACTATACCCTTTATCAAAGGACTGTGGCTGAAATCTACTCCACCACTATATGACCCACCAGGAGGATATCGGAGTTGTTTCTGGTATGTATTAGAAAACATAGCCAGATAAACCCAAGCAGAACCTTCGTATGAAAATGGGAGAACTAGGTACGGCATCCCTCTTTCTGTATTATGGGCATGAGCCCACAGACCCGACAGTCAGTAGTATTGATCACCAATTGATGCTGATGCAACAACTGGATAAACACATTATTAAGATATTCTGTTCTCCTCATTTCCTCATGGTCTGGGAGTGCATAGATTTTGTGTGGAGAAATAGTAGAAGAGGAAATCAAAGAAACAGAAGCAGGAGCAGGTGTTGGCTGCATAATGTGGACAATCCATCCTACACAAGCTAATAAACTACATAAACATACTAAAATGCATAATGCTACGCCACAATGCCTAAACAGTAATTTCTTATAATGATTTCTTTTCATCATCTTAATATCACTCCCTTCCACTTCGTTATCCATTACCCTAAAGGCGTTGCTCACGATAATCTTCCTAGATCACTTGGCTGTGATTATTAGCCGTCTTATGACACTGCAAATCCTGTTGACCTAGTCACTATTCAGGTCACAGCCTAAGACTCCTACCGTGACCCTGCAACTTGATGGATAGTGGAAAAGGAATGTCTTTTAATAAACTGCAAAAGTATCACCAGCAAAAAGAAAAACACAAAGTTCAATTAGTCTTGGTCAACCTTGGCCTCAGGTTGTACTGTGTTTTGCCAGGTATCGTTTGATCTTTGAACAAGGTCTCTGGATCTGACGTGTTCAGTCGCAGGTGTAGAGGTACAGATTCCTGTAGCACGTCATCATCTTCCTTTTCAGAATTCGTCCAGTCCAGGCGTGTACTACTAAATGGTACAAATCTGGGTACTTTCTCAGTTTCGTGGTCACCTATGCCTTCTCGAACCCACTGATCATAGGGTAAAGGCAAGGGTACCTTCTTGCAGTGCACGCCATGAATCCAGTTTTCCTTCCCCACGACCTTCACGGCTGTACGCGTTGTCAACAACACTTGTTTCGGCGGCCCCCAACGAGGTTCCAAATTCTTTTTCCTCTAAAAATTCTTCAGGCAGACCCAGTCCCCAGGTTGGATGGAGTGCCCTGGATCTGAGGAAGCCTCCGGCAAAGCGTTCTGGATCTGTTGACGAATAACACGTAATTTAGTGGTGAGGTCATGCAAATAGTCAACCAACAATGGATACGGAACATCAGAATATTTCTTTGGTCGAGGGACTCCCCAAACATTAGCTGGATGTCCAAAAATAATCTCGTATGGACTAAGTCCCAAACGAGAATGAACTGTCGTTCTAGTTGAGAGAAGTGCCAACGGCAAGGCATCAGGCCAAGAAAGGCCTGTACTTTCCTGCATCTTTGCTAACTTGAGCTTAAGAGTGCCATTATAACACTCTCCCAAACCCGCTGATTGAGGGTGGTTTGCCGCATGGAACTTCTGTCTGATACTAAGACCCATACACACCTTCTGCATAATTTGGCCTACAAATTCACTCCCATTGTCACTCCAGACAATGCGCGGCAAACCAAACCTCGGGAAGAATTCCTTCAGGAGGACTTTAGCAGTGGACAAAGCAGTATTGTCCTTTAGGGGGTAGGCCTCTATCCATCTAGAAAAGGTGCAAACCACCACCAAGACATATTTGAGGTTGTTGGAATGTTCCATGTGAATGTAATCTATTCGCAACACCTCAAAAGGATACGTAGGGGGAGCAAAATGACCAGCCGGAGTTGGTGTTCCCTTTCCTGGATTGTGCATCAAACAGACAATACAATGCTTCACCACGTTCTCTGCACATTTGGGAATACCTTCATTCTGCCATACTGGAGCCAGAAGTTTACATATTCCCCTTGCATTGATATGAGCTGGACCATGCGCCATAGTAACTACAGGTAGTACATATGCATCTGGTAACAGCCACCGCTGATGCTCTGACAATTCCGTCCAACATCCCGTCGCGTCCAACATTCCCGTACTCTCTCTCCACTTACTCAACTCTTTCTCAGTTGCTTCTTTCTGGATCATTTTCACACTTTCTACTGTGTCTTCACACATACCTCCTTCTACGACCCATCTTGCAGGGCCTGCAACATACATGTGTCTTTTAACATCTTTCGCTGTCTCTCTTGCTACTTCATCTGCAAACGCATTCCCTCGACCCACATCATCAGTACTCCTTTTATGTGCGCTGCACTTCACAATCGCTACTTGAACATGCAAGACAAGTGATTCAAGAAGGTCAGTTACCAACTGACCATGCTGTATTTTAGTGCCGTGGAAGGTAAAGAATCCTCTTTCCTTCCACAAACGGCCGAAACTATGAGCAACGCCAAAGGCGTATTGGCTATCTGTATAGACAGTCACTCTTTTCCCTTTCGCCAACACACATGCTCTTGTTAATGCAATTAACTCTGCAGCTTGCGCGGAATTCTGTGTAATGCGTGCAGTTTCTACTACTGTATGTAAAGAAGTAACAGCATAGGCTGCTGTTGTCTCACCATTTGGAAGCTTAAAGCAAGACCCATCTACCCACAGGATCCCATCTGGATCCACAAGTGGTGTGTCTTTCAAATCTACTCGGCCTTTAGTTTCTTCTTCTGTGCGAAGAAAACAATCATGTCGTTCCTGCGTATCTTTCTCATCTAAAACAGGCAAAAATGTTGCTGGATTTAGAACATTACTTCGCTTGATGTGTATGTGACTAGCTAAAAGCGTTAACTCATATCCAGACAAACGAGCACTTGTTAAGTGCTGTATCTTTGTTCTATTCAAAAGGGTATCCACTGCATGTGGTACCATAACATTAAGAGTGTGATCCAACACCAATCCAGCAGATTGACGAATGGAAATTGCTGCTGCTGCTGTTGCTCTGAGACAACTAGGTAATGCCTTTGCCACTGGATCCAATGTGGCCAAAAAATAGGCACATGGCCTTTGTTTGTCTCGAATTGTTGTGTCAAGACTGATAATGCACAACCTTCTCGTTCATGAACATAGAGTGTGAAAGGCTTACTATAATCTGGAGTACCTAACACAGGAGCAGAACACAATGCAGTTCGTAAATCAGAAAAACTCTTCTGACATTCATCAGTCCAAGGTAGAGGCTGAGACATGTCTTTCAAAGTGAGTGCTAACAAAGGTTTAGCCAATAGGTAAAAATTTGGGATCCGTTGTCTACAATAAGAGGTAATGCCTAAGAAAGCACGCACCTCTCTTTGTGTGGATGGTACAGACATACGTGCAATTGCATGAATACGTTCTGGGGTCAATCTTCTTCCCTCCTTCGACAAGAGATGACCTAAATAGGTAACCTCTTGGCGACAATATTGTAACTTGGAAGGTGACACCTTATGGTGTAAATCAGATAAATGTTGCAGAAGTAACACAGTCGAATTTTTACAGACATCTTCTGAATCGGCAGCCACTACCAAATCATCCACATACTGGATGAGAGTAGCACCAGGAGGCAAAGACAAAGTGTCAAGCTGACATTTCAAAGCCTGACTATAGATGGAGGGGCTCTCACAATAGCCTTGAGGAGCACATTTGAATCAGAAGCTTCGGCCTCCGAGAGAGAAACCAAAACTATCCCTACTCTCCTCAGCAATAGGAATGCTAAAGAAAGCATTTTTGAGATCAATAACCGAAAACCAAGCTGCCGAAGCAGGAATCATAGTGAGCAGAGCAGTAATGTCCGGAACAACAGGAAACTGGGGAACAACAATTTTGTTGACCTCTTGAAGATCAATCTCAAAACGGTACACAGGTGCCTTAGAAGGATCAGTACGCTTAAGAACAGGCAGAACAGGACTATTGCAAACATTTCCTCTCGTCTCTTCGCCAACACCCTTCTGAACTAAATCATAAACAATGGCCAACAAAGCTCTTTCGCCATCGTTAGAGATCTTATATTGAGGAATGCGAGGCAGCTTAACATCAGGCTTAACAGTGATCACATAAGGCGGAATTTGGAGCAGACCAACATCATTCGGACCCGCAGCCCAAAGCGTAGCAGGAAGTGAACGCAATTTGAGTGGTAGTTGATCTTTAGATACATACATCGGAGAAGTCAATCTATCACCCAAAGTAAGATGTACACCAGAACGGGAACAATACAATGTGGCATGCAAGCGTTTCAATAAATCTAATCCCAGTAAATTCTCTCCGCCACCAGTCATCAAAAGAAGTGGAGCTTCTAAATCATACGGACCAATGGAAACAGGCAAAGGACAGGAAAAAGGGTTGCTAACTGGGGCACCAGAGAATCCTACGGAAACATTCGTTAAGCCAGACAAAGGTGCCCCAGGGAGTTTGGAATGCATAATAGAACTTCTCATTGCACCAGTATCCAAAAGAAATGGTTCTGTAACACCTAATGCTACAACATCAACATAAGGTCCATTCTGATTCACTGGAACTGATACGACTCCCTTGCTTTGTCTTTGGCTGTCCTAGTCATTGTGAAAATCAGGACTGTCACTCTCTGCACAATAATCGTCATTATAATATTGCGTAGACTGAGAATTCTGTTGATCAAAATAATTCATAGTATTCTGCGGGGGTAAGGAACGCTGTCCCTGAGACAACGCACCTCGCCCTCTACCCCTAGGTGCTGACTGAAAACCACCACGACATTGTGGCACATATTGTCCACCAGTGCGTTGTAGTAAAACCGGACAATTAACTTTAAAATGTCCTTCCTCTTTACAATAGGCGCATTGATTAGGACCTAACAAATATCGTGGAACAGACGGTGTAGGTTTCTGTAATAATCTCTGAAACTGTGGAGGTTGTTGTTGTGATTGGGGCTGACCAGAACGAGGGGGATATATGGCCGGGATGCCCGCCACCCCCTCCCAACACATATCCCCAAGGATGGGAAGTCGGACAATAGTTGAACTTTTGGAAGACAGGAGGGAGTCACCCTCCCGGCCGTATTTATTAAAATATGAAACAAATTTAAAACATTAAATAAAAGTTTCATCATTATGCATTATGTACAATTTGTCATTTTATTACATTTCGATGCAGTCATGTACTTTTGGCTAACATCCTGAAAATGCATATACTCTAATTCAAATTGTACATCCTAGCATTAAGGGCCAACGGCAAGGTCCTAACCGGTGTCAGATCCCTACTACCAAACTCCCGCCCTCACTGTGTGAGCGGCGCATGCGCAGAGGGCTCTACCCTCATTGCCAACTGTAACTTCCCTTGTCGTGGTGGGGGCCCCCTTTCTACTCGACGCCATCTTAAGGGTCGTCCGAGTTCCCGTATGAGGTCTCTGTAGGAAGGACAGCGTGGACTCTCCCCCCCAACCCCACACTCTCTATCCGCCGTCGCGGATATCCGGCCCCCGGGAAATTAGTAAGGAGGGGCATATAACCGCCTCCCCCCCTGGGAGGGGCCCATGGCCATCTCCCCCTAGGCGCCCCATCGTTAGTGGGTGCCGCCTCCCCGTGGAAGGGGCCAATGGCCGTCTTCCCCCGGGCGCTCCCATCCATTGTGGGTGGCGCCCCACTCTAGGGACCTTGAAATTACTGCTCACCGATCATGACCTTACCGCCCGACCAATAAATACGACAGTTGTTTTACCTATGAAAAGAATTTTTTTTTACATCATCTTACTGTTAACACTGAACTTTCCTGCAAGAAGACATTTCTTTAATGCCAACCAAATCTTTATTCTCAAAGTTCCTTCATTCACTGTACCAAGGAAAAAGGCCTAAAATTTCATCACTCAGAAAAACTTTATTTTCCTCCAAACATTTGCTATCAGGGGCTGGTGGGTGGGTCAAAATTGCTGCTTGTTCCGTCGAGGGCTCACGAGCAACGAGTGGGTGCAGCCTTCCGATCCGAGGAACAAGAGGACGATCTTCTGGATTCCCGCTCCTTTATCCTTCTGCGGGAGGGCGTGTACCCGTCCCCGATACGCCTACTGGGTGTGGTCTTCCATCGAGGTGTCTAGGACAACCCCTCTTGGGCGGGGGAAGGCGCGCCCCAGCTACGCCGCTTTGGGCATACCAGCCGGGCTAAGCCCCCCCCGCCAAAACTGGTTTCCCGGGGGGTTCGGGGCACCCATCCATACGTTCGGGGGGACCGAGCGGTCGCCCCTTTCCATATGGCCGGGATGCCCGCCACCCCCTCCCAACACATATCCCCAAGGATGGGAAGTCGGACAATAGTTGAACTTTTGGAAGACGGGAGGGAGTCACCCTCCCGGCCGTATTTATTAAAATATGAAACAAATTTAAAACATTAAATAAAAGTTTCATCATTATGCATTATGTACAATTTGTCATTTTATTACATTTCGATGCAGTCATGTACTTTTGGCTAACATCCTGAAAATGCATATACTCTAATTCAAATTGTACATCCTAGCATTAAGGGCCAACAGCAAGGTCCTAACCGGTGTCAGATCCCTACTACCAAACTCCCGCCCTCACTGTGTGAGCGGCGCATGCGCAGAGGGCTCTACCCTCATTGCCAACTGTAACTTCCCTTGTCGTGGTGGGGGCCCCCTTTCTACTCGACGCCATCTTAAGGGTCGTCCGAGTTCCCGTATGAGGTCTCTGTAGGAAGGACAGCATGGACTCTCCCCCCCAACCCCACACTCTCTATCCGCCGTCGCGGATATCCGGCCCCCGGGAAATTAGTAAGGAGGGGCATATAACCGCCTCCCCCCCTGGGAGGGGCCCATGGCCATCTCCCCCTAGGCGCCCCATCGTTAGTGGGTGCCGCCTCCCCGTGGAAGGGGCCACTGGCCCTCTTCCCCTGGGCGCTCCCATCCATTGTGGGTGGCGCCCCACTCTAGGGACCTTGAAATTACTGCTCACCGATCATGACCTTACCGCCACAGACCGGATAGTTGACCGACGATCCGGTCCCCCCCAATTCCTCCTATAGGTCATGCTTCCTCAAACCTCTTAGCCATGCAACAAAGTCTCCTATGAGTAAATCATTCCCTTCCCTGGACAGGTGAACCCCATCGTTCAGGTACATATGGTCACCCCGGATAAAGCCATGAGGAATGACATGCAACTGTGCAGAACGGAACAATCTACCAATCTTATTATTGACCCGTTTAACCGAATGGTTCAGAGCTGACACCGAAAGGCCCCCCTGCCACCTCCTTCTAGGAATCATGTGGGACCAGGCAATCGTGCACCCCGGGACTCTTTTAGCCAACCAGCTAACAGCCGACAAGACTCGTTCAAGTAACACTCGTCTACCCAGTGTCACAAAGTCGTTGCCTCCCAGGTGTACTATGACTACAGATGGCGCTGACCTATGCCGCCCTAAAAGTCCCTCGAAAAATGACTCAAATTTGTCAAAAACGAGCCCACCTTTCCCATGGAAGGCCACTCTGAACCCGTATTCCCCAGGTGCGTGAATCGCGTCACCTTCCTTGAATACGTCACCGGCGCGCCTCACGTATGAGTGGCCCACGACCCATACCATCCTCTCTCCAGTCGGTGACCTCTGACCGCTGGTCTCTTGATGCAGGGTCGACCTCCAATTCCGCCCTGCGTGGCAGGTTCGCAAAACTGCAAAGTAAACAAAAGACAGAAAACGTGAGTGCATGTCAATTGATCACTTACAACATGTGCAAGCGCACATACCTCTTGAAGCAATTCGAGGACCAACGGCCCAATTGTTTCACTTCCTCAGCACTCTGACCCCTGGCTGTAGCCTCAGTAGCAGCCCCTATCCTAAAGGAGTGGGTCCCAAAATTGCACGGGTCCATGCCCGCGTCAGTGATTGCCAGTGCTAGCACCCTCTGCAACTGAAATCTCGTCAGTGGGGTGCCATCCTTGTGTCGGAGCAAACTCCCCCCCCATGCGGCCGCTCTCAGCGCCAAATAGTCTTCCACACCCTTCAATGGGCAAACGGGGGACCCACGTCTGAGCTGTACGACAACACTATCTCCCATAGCCCCCTGGTCAGTCTTGGACCTGGCTATCGTGATTACCATTGAATCACCCCTTATTCGGATGTGATCCCTGCACAAGCCTCCCTCCATATCTCTCTTGTTCCTTGCGACAAGTTCGCTCACCCTCATGGCCCCATGGAATGCCAATGTGAACGCTGCCCGGAACAGAACTGCTTCGTAATGGGAGGAACACGTCTCATCCAGCTTTGCTAAAAGCAGAGACAGTCTGTCTAAGCCAATCGGGTGCCTCGTATCTTTCTTGCAACCCTCAAGGCGCTGCCAGCCGCGAAGGGCTTTCTTCACCAAAAAAGAACCTGTAGAGTCTTTTATGCCGTGTACCTGGGCCATGAAGGAAATGGCCGCCCTATGCCTACCGGCCGTTGCCACTGATCGGCCCTCCCTGTGTAGTGCAACCAGGTACCCCAGGAAGGATTCCTCCTGACCCCAATTCGGACTCCCCGTGGGACCTAAATATGTGCAATAGGAACGAAACGCTCCTTCGTATGCTTTCCTTGTCCTGGGGGCTAGACTCGCTGCCACGAGGTCTTGTAATCCGAGGCACCGATTAGCCACATTGCTTCTGGGAATGGTGCTGCCTCTAGGTCTGCTGTGGGCAGATAACCCCTGAATGCCTGTATATGTGAATGAGAGAGTGCATCAGCCGCATGATTCAGTACACCTGGCACATGTTTCGCCCTGAACAGTACATTCAATCTCATGCAAAGCAGCACAATCTCTTTCAACAATCTCAAGATCATTTTGCAGCGTGCTGCCTGTTGGTTAATGCAATCAACAACAGACATATTGTCGGACCAAAAAACCACTGAGCGGCCCCTCAAGTTGTCAGCCCATGTCATCAGAGCAACCCAGATGGGGAATAACTCGAGGAACCCAATGTTACCTGTGAGACCGTTGGAGTGCCACCATGTTGGCCATGTTTGTGCCGACCATCGATCACCTAAGATGGCGCCAAAACCCACGCTCCCTGCCGAGTCGGTCCATAGACCTAATTCCTCCGAAGACTCTGGCGGGGAGCTCCAGATGACTCGACCGTTGAAGTCCGCCAGGAATGCCAACCAAATACGCATATCCTGGCGAACCTCTCCAGACAGTCTCGTACGGTGGTGAGCCTCTTTGAGACCACCCATAGCTTGCGCGATAGAGCGCGAAAACGGGCGGGCCATAGGAATCACCCTTAAGGCAAAATTAAGCTGACCCACGGTTTGTTGTAACTGGTGCAGGGTCACTTTCTCCCCACCAAGGCATTGCATCAAGGAAGCCTGGAACTTGATCACTTTGTCTACTGGTAGTCGGAAACACCCCTCCACAGAATCGAGCTCAATTCCCAGAAACTCCAGTGAAGTAGATGGTCCGACCGTCTTACCTGGTGCCAATGGGACACCAAATTCATTCATGAGGATGCAGAATTCATACAGCGCCTGTGCGCAGTTCGTATCACCGGCTGCCCCCAAAAACAGAAAGTCATCCAGATAATGCATAACATGTCTATGCCCTGTAGCCTCGGTAAATGCCCATTCCAAAAAACAGCTAAACATCTCAAAATATGCACATGAAATGGAGCAACCCATGGGCATGCATTTATCCATGTAATAACTTCCCTGAAATGCAAAACCTAGCAGGCGCTGATCCTGCGGGTGCACCGGAAGCAACCGGAATGCTGATTCGATATCACATTTCGCCATCAGCGCCCCAGGGCCTAGGTGGTTCAACATGGCCAAGGCATCGTCGAACGATGCATATCGTACTGCACAAACTTCTGGGTCAATGGCATCCTTCACCGAGAAACCCTTGGGAGCAGAAAGATTATGTATGAGTCTAAACTCCCCTGGTTCCTTCTTCGGGACAACCCCTAATGGGGAACATATGAACTCGGCCACCGGCGGGCAGGAAAAGGGGCCAGCCACACGTCCTAAACTGACCTCTTTTGCTATTCTTTTTCCGCCACGCCTGGGTTGTGCCGTACCGATAACAGGTTTCTACAAAAGGAGTTCCCCCGAAATTCCCCCGCCGGGATGTGGAAGCCATGTAAGAATCCCTTCCTCAACACCCCAGCGGATACATGATCAGGGTATTTGTTTAACCACGGAATCATAACCATGAGATCAACGGGTGTAGGCAATCGGTTACAAAGGTCTACCTCACTCCTGCTTAGGTCCACCTTTTCCTCCCGTCCCGCCATTTTTCGATCTACATGCACTTTCCGGGTGTGAGGAATTCCCACAGCCGGCACACACATGCTTAAACTTGCATGTCCCCTGCGGTCTGTTACAATTGCCTCGATTGAAGCCCCAACAGACCCCTCCTTTTCCGCCATTCCCGCCAACTCTAGGCTGATAGCCCCCACCTGTGCCTGCTCGAAAGGGCACCCCGGGTTTTTGGCGGACCACTCCGGACCCGCTCCCGCCTGGCGAGGACGTACCTGTCGCCCCTGGCAGGAGTTGCTTGTGCCATGACACCGAGTCCAAACAATCCCAAGACAAAGAAGCATCATATTCTTTTGCTTTACGGAACTTCATGTCATAGCCTTTCCATTCCTCCCCCTCATACATTGAATAAAAATTCATAATGCGATTCTGATAGCAAACCAACTCAGTCATAACCTCAGGTTTACGTTCCCCCATAACTGCGGTAAATATAGAGAAGGCCTTAACCCAGTTCGTCACTGTCTCTTCCACCCTGAACTCGGCCATCTTGGCGCGCCAGACACTAGGGTGCCACAAATCTTTCTGCGTTTTAGCATACTCCATCTCACGATGGTCCGTTAACAATGAAAACATGTTGACATACTTGTCTCCCCATATTAACTCCTTCGTGGCCAAGGGAATGTGCTGTGCAACCTTTTCCCGCCTTGAGGGTATTGAGCCCTTCCCCACCATTGGCAATGCGAGCTTAACCGGATCGGCTGTTGTTGCCGCCATCTTTTCTTGACCAGCTGCTGGTACTCCCGGCGCCACCTGTGGGGGAACAAGAGGAACACTCGCCTTCGCGACATCTCTCGATTGCCGCAACTGCTTTATTAACACTCTGGCTTCTTCGGCCGGATCTCCCGGGGTCGCCGTCTCCCCCACCTTTGTTTTGAGCCATGCCGTCAACTGTGCGGCCAATTCAGGGGGTATTTCATCGTCCTCGACGGAGGTGATCACCACCGGGATAGGCTGGCCTACATCTGGGTTCTGAACCGGGTTATCGATCGGTACGAGGGGGGCGATGAGAGGTAACTCTGGGACTGGGACCCCCCCCGAAACCGCCCTTTCCTTGACCCGCTTGCCTCTTCCCCCGGGGACTATTCCTGGCAAAGCCGGGCCTATAACCTTTTTCGGCTGACCTGGGTCGTTCAATGCGGCCAATTGCTTCTTTACCTCCGCTAAACCTCTCCCGAGCGATTGGACTTGTCCGAGCTTTCGGTCCATACAAGCCATCCGATTCGACAACAGGCGTAACATCCTCTCTGTCTCGGAGCCCTTTCCTGCTTTCTTGCTAGGCATGGTTTCGAGTCTTCGTCCTGAAATCTGTGGGCCCTCGAAACTGAAAGAGAAAAAACAAGATTACCACATTCAAAATTGCTGCTTGTTCCGTCGAGGGCTCACGAGCAACGAGTGGGTGCAGCCTTCCGATCCGAGGAACAAGAGGACGATCTTCAGGATTCCCGCTCCTTTATCCTTCTGCGGGAGGGCGTGTACCCGTCCCCGATACGCCTACTGGGCGTGGTCTTCCATCGAGGTGTCTAGGACAACCCCTCTTGGGCGGGGGAAGGCGCGCCCCAGCTACGCCGCTTTGGGCATACCAGCCGGGCTAAGCCCCCCCCCCCGCCAAAACTGTTTTCCCGGGGGGTTCGGGGCACCCATCCATACGTTCGGGGGGACCGAGCGGTCGCCCCTTTCCAAGCTTGCTGCAAAAGAATCTTCGTTTTCAATTCCTTAGTCTTTTTCTCCACTTTGTCCTTTTCTTCTTTATCCCTATTCTCATAATACTGAGCAGTAGCTAATATCTGGGCAGTTGATGAAACGGCCCATGAACTCTCTGATTGTTTCAATTTGTGTGACAATTCTGGAAGTAAATTAAATACAAATGTATCCACGAATAATCGCTGTCCAATGAAACGGGTAAAGAAATCGGAGACACTTTCATCCGTTTTTTGTTTACACGCCGCTAGCTTATCCCAGTTAACGCGTACGGCAGGCATCATCGCTTTCATAAGAGCTATTATTTTACCAGGTAATTCCGTAATTAAATCATCGGGCTTGGCACCATCTATTTGTCCTGCATCTGCGGGTGTTATAGCAGCCCAATCACCACCTAAAGCTTGATCGTTATCTTCCCTACGATTTCTGGCCCATAATGCTTGTGGGACTACATTTCCCATCAACAAATCAACATCTGCCAAGTTCATGATACATGCATCAACAGTCTGGGACAACTCTTTATAATACCCAGCAGGATTCTTATGAGGGTCCGGTAAAGACTGTTTAAGCGCCAACACTTCCGATCGTTTCCAAGGATCATGTACCCATATATGCTGAAAATGAGCAGGGACACCCAGAACATTACCGGCCTGTGCAACTGCTTCTCTCCATATTGGAGGAACTTCTCGCATAGGATATTGTTTTATTTGACGCCGAACTGCAGGATCAGGCTCAAAAGAGGCTTGAGAGAAAAAGGAAGACCGGAAAATAGCAAGTGTCTGGACAGCGTGTTCTACATCGGGACCCACAATAAATCCTTTGTCAAATTGATCCTGTATCTCAAACAAACCTTGAGGAGGTACATCCAAATCCATATCCCCCCATGCTTTAATAAGAGTATTACACATAACATTAAAGACATATCTCTGCGTGGGCGGATTCCATTGAAGGAAAGTATCTAAAATATCATGTACACTATACTGTGGACCACTCATGATCCAAGTCCGAGCGAGAGAGTCTAACTTAATCTGTTCTTCGGAATCCGGAATTTGACTACGAGATTGCCTTCGAGACGAGGCAGGAGAAAAACTAAGGGACCTAAAGAAAGGTGACAAAATACCGGAAACAGTATCAACTAATCGTTGACGAGCCGTAGGGAATTCCGACACTAAAACGGAAGACAATGTATTCAGTACAGCAGGAGAAGAGCTAGTAGCAAAAGAAACTGAAGATGAAGAAGACTGAGGCACAGAGGACTGAGGTACTGAAGTCTGTGGTACAGAAGTCGGTGGCAAAGGAGGCGGAATTGGAATTACTGGAAGAGGCAATTGTGCATGAACGGGAATGACTGGTTGAGCAACATGTTGTTGGACAACAGGTTATAATGGGGGTGCATTAGCACCTTGTACATAAGGTGGAGGTAATCTCAACAAATGAGACAGGAAAGGATCTTCGTCAAGATCTTTACTCTTTGGCGAGGTAGGCAACACAGGGTAACATCTATCTATTGCCATACAATGCTGTCTTTCTGAGACTTCAGTCATCTGATCAGTCTCATCATTTTTAAACTGTTGAGCAGCCTGTAAAATCCTCATATTTTGCTCCTTTTTATCTTTCTTCATTTGCTTAATTTCTTTCTGTTTGGCTTCCTTACGCCAGAGGCGGAAAGAGTCAAACATTGCCGGCCGGGCTTTTCTCTTGAACAAAATCGCTTCCAAATTATTTAATATATCAGGCTCAAAACTACCATTTTGTGGCCACTGTAGGACACCATCTTTCTTCGTATATCGGATCCATATTTCATTGAAAATAATAGGACCAAGACCATGTTTCGAATAGAGTTCATAAGTGGGAGTTCCAACCGAGGGAATCGGACAAGGATCCTCTAGCCGGGAATCTCTAGAACAAGCAAAACAACACAATTTCCTAAACTTACTAAATCCAGGCATTTCGTAACAAACTGGACTTTACAAACGTCAAGGGGTTTTAGACAATATAGTCACAGCACAAACGTACTTACCCCTCGGCTTCGATAAGTGCACTGATTGAATAACAAAAAAAAGACAAAAGAGTGGGCGCTACTCACAAATACTTAACTAAATGTTTTGTCACAGAAACAGATGTCTGTCTAACGTCTCGCGATACCAATCATCACCAGAGGGCCAAGGCAGGGTGACAGTCAGGGCAGCAGTCATCAGCAGCCGTCGGAAAGGAGTAGCGGCGCTGAAAAAGACTTTCGGTGCACTTCGACATACAGTGGTCGCTCACGTGGTTCGCGAATCCTCCAGAATTTTCTTGCGAAGCTCCTCACGACCCTTGGGCTGAACCGCTACCACTGAAGTCGCCCACACGTTGGGCGCCAGTTGGAGAACCAGGCCTTATGGGCCGGGCGGCGCAGGGCACGCCTAATATCTCCGGGTTCACCTGCCTGGTCAGACAGAGACACGAGATACTCTGTTGGGCGTAGAAAATCAGTTTATTAGCTGCAGCCAAGCACAGTTGTCCAAGAAGTACAACAGAGGTAAGTTCTTAGGAGACTGCCACTTAACTCCGTGGCTCACAATCTCTTATAGGTCATAGGTTTACAATGCCCACTCCCAAAACATACAAAACCAACTAATAGAAATAGTTCGAAAACAAGCTATCGAATGTCCAAAACACACCCTCCTTTCAGACCCTGTGTGCTCCCCTCCCCTCAAGTTAATCAACACTAGTGCCTGTTAATTCAATTTGCAGGTGGTAGAACATGTTGGTATGCTTCAAAGGATAGTTTATGTAACAAGAGAATACACGAAGAAAATAGCGAGTGCCAGTCAAATAAGATAAAGTCAGAAAGAATGGTGGGACTCAAACAGTGGAGTAAAGCAAGGATTAATCAGTCTAGACATGGATTAACGAACTCGGCCAGAACCTGACATCGGTTTTACAAACAAGGACAAGGGGTTACTTTTTAACAGGAGGGACACGTAGCAGCTAAGAAAGCAAAAACACAGCGTTTGCCGTGCTGCCTGAGTGAGGCAACACAAAATGGCAGCTGAACACAAAATGGCGGCTAGATACAAAACGGAGTCGAAAACCACGGAACCTCAAATCTACACTGTGGTATACTGCCTAACTCCGTAAACTCAAACAAGCATGTAAAAAAGCAGAAAGGTAGAGGAGAAAAGATTATCAGATTTCCAAGGAGAAATATCTTGATAGTATCAGAATCTATCATGCTGACATCAAGGAAGCACAAACTGTATATTTTGAGGGCAAAATCAATGGTGCCACCAACTCCTTGCTCAAAATGTTTTGCGTTGAGAAAGCACTTCAAGAGATCTCTGCATCTGGCCCTATCTTTGAATCCTCACCTGCATGGTGTAATGACCAGGCCAATTCCTTTCAGAGAGAAATCCAGAGAATTTATGATTTGTTTCAAATTACCTCTCAATCTGGGACAGGTAACCACAGTGATGACCCGGTGGCCACCAATTCAATCACGCTGAGTGCTTTTCTCGATCCCACATTAGATAGTCTTCAAGATATCCTGAGTAAAATTAAATTGGCTCCCCTATTGACCCCGCCCGATGTATTTTAGTTAAAGCAGCCAAGGTGATTTTCCCCACCCTGCACAAAATTATAATTCTCTCCCACACTACGTGTCTTGCACCATTGGCATGCAAAGATGCCATGGTTAAAGCACTCTTCTAGAAATCTAATCTGGATCCTCTTGACCTAGAAAACTTTTTCCTCTTGCCAGGGATAAGTTATATTTTAGAAACACATGTCAACTCTGTGCTCTCAGAATTCCTTGAGAATAACAATATCTTGCATCCAACCCAGACCAGATTCTGTCCTTATCATGGTACTGAAGCCATGGTACTGAAACCACTCTTTTAGAAGTGGTTAAACAAGGTAAAAGGCTGCTAGATTGAGGTAGTTCAGTTGCAATCATTCTCCTTGATCCGATCACAGCCTTTGACACAGTGAGTCAAAACTATCTAGGTAATTGATACCAAGTCAGCGAAGCCGCAATAAATTGTGCTGGGCTACGCAGAGTTCCGGGAGTGGACAGAGATGCTTGTCCTGCCCATTTGCAAATATCACACAAACTGCACCACATGGAAGTGCTTGGGCACAACCATCTTGTTTCTTATTCTGTTTATGGTGCTGGGGCCTATTTTGAATCCTTCTTTAATCTTGATTAGTAAAACTTTTTTTCAGATTTTTTTATTTATTGTCTTCCTAAGTGTATATTTTTCGTTTTTTTCTACTTTTTTGTGTGTTTTGGTGAGTTTTGTACTTGTTTTTTTCTCTCTTGTTTCTTTCTAGTTCTTTGTACTTCCTTCCTGCTTATTCATGTTTTTTATACTTTCTTTTTCTCTTTTCCACCCCCCAACATCATGACAGAGAAGGGGGCTCAAAAAAAGGCGGTAACCAGGAGCCGCCTTTATTTATTTATTTATTTATTTATTTTTCACATTTTTAAAGCGCACTGTTACCCAGAGGTGTCCTGGCGCTGGGTGCTTGGGCACTTGCGGAAGCTGGCGCCCGGAAGCAGTGCAGCCCGGGCCTTGTTTTCAGCGGTGGAGGTGGCAGTGCTTGTTTTTTGTCCAGCTCTAGCTCCACCTCCCCTCCACCCTGCCATCAGGCGGCATGCCTGGGTCCGGGTACAGGCTCCGGGAGAGCAAGAAGTGCTGGAAGAGGGTACACTGGGCTGTATAGCGCTCTCTTGGGCTGATTATGTAAGAACTTAAGTAATGCAGACTTAGAAGCGACTCCTTTGCTTTGTCCTGTCACTAAGATAGTGGTAGTAAGTATTAGTAATTTAGCGGAGCACGTCCTCACATTTCAGTTCTGAGAACCTTTTTTTGTAGATCGTACAGTGACAAGCAACCAACCAATTAGGTGTATGCATGCATCCATCTGTGCATTTAAAGACAAAATGTAGACTTAGTGAATTGGTCCATCAAAGGGGGTTGAGAATGATTGTTAACGAGATTGGAACATAGGAACAAACATCATTTGCTGCAATTAATTAGCAATTCCAAAGTCTTTTGAATAGGCGGGCTAGGTAGGTTTGGGAAATGTGGAATAAATAGGATGGTCTGTGATACCAGTCAACTACTGGTCAATCTGATTTAAGAAAGTTCAATGCTATTGCAATTGCTGTTTCCTGTAAAAATCTTTTTGGGAGAGAATATTTGTTTATCACCACTCATTATTTGTCTCTTTATGTCTCACATCAGCATTCAGGGGCAAGAGGTCATCCGAGGTCGGTGCAGGAGCTGGTGGTGCCTCCCAGAGTGAAGAAAGCCACTCGGCCGATGACTTTACTGGCCCCAGTAAGTCCTCCTGTTGTTAATATTAATATATATTTCCCTAACTTTTGCCGCTCCCTATTTTGAACTAATTATTTGTATCTGTTTCCTAATTTTATTTCTCCCAAAAATCCTCTTCGATCTATCCATTTCCATATTCTTGTTTTTCCTGCTTTATCCTAATTACTTATTTTCTATATTCCTTGTGTCTGTATTTTACCTCAAGCTGTCTCTGTCTGTACTAGTCTGTCGGTAGCTTCCTTACTTATGTTTTTTCAGTCAGCTTTCCCTCTTTCCATATATATTTTTTAGACTGCCCGGTGGTGGGACTATAAGACTCTGGGAACCCATTGGTCAATGTCACATACTACTACTAGTACTACTACTCTGCCGTGCAGGTTGCATGTCCAAGTAAGGTATTCTACGGCTGTTTGTTAATATGAAAAGGCTTTCTTTTAATTTCTCATGTCATTGCTCAATTGCTCAATTGCTCAATTGTAAAACAAGGCCATTGTCAAGTTGGACACTCCAAAGTTGTGTCTTCTTCTTCTACTTCTTCTCGAGGCCTGATATTACTAGCAGCAGTTGGAGGTGAACTGAATATAGTTCACCATGCAAGGAAGGAAGTATGAGAAGGAGGATGGCCCCATTTCATTTGCCAACCAAGACCTTATGCCCAGTTGTCCACTCTTATTTCTTTTCAAAATCTCAGATTCATCAATAGCCCTAGCCACTCCAGTCCTTTAGAGATTGTTTTCTTGAGAGGCTTTTCAAAAATTGCCACCAACAAAATACCCAAGCTGAAAATGTTGATAGAAGATACTGTCTGTATCCGAATTGTAGTGCTGTATATGGTGTATTTTCAATTTTGCTATGAAAATAAATAAATATGGGAGTAGTATCTGACACCAAAAAAATGTGTAATGTTTTTTCTAGCCGCAATGACTCCCAGTGCCGGGGCCAGCGATGACGGCGGTGTACGCTAGGTAGCAAATGCAGCAGTTGTAGGCGGTGAGCCAGCGGCAGTGGTGGGCGGTGGTAAGTTATATTGTTTGCTTATTGACAATTAATTATATACTTGCTGCAAGGGTGTACACTATACTGTTGAGACTTGTGAATAATTGAACACACCTTCTTAGCATATACAGCGGGACTTGAGTAACCAATGGACTCTTCTATCTTCAGCTCAGCAGCAAAATTTTCATGGAGAGTCAGACCTCGATGAGTTGATGGAAAAGGGAAAGAAGGAGGAAGGACAGCTGAAATGTAATATGACTGGAAGAGAAGGATGTGTAGGTGGAAGGATGCATATATTATAGGTGGCTAAGATGCATGGGTGATTGAATGACGGATGAAAGGTGAAAGGATGCCTGCCTGCCTGTGTGGCTGAAAATGAATGGGTGAAAGGAATCAATCCTCCAGTGGGTTTGATGGGTCAAAGGACCCATGGGTGGTTAAATGAAAAATGTATGTTGGTGAAAGGTTTGTTGAGAATGGGAGCCATGTTTGGATGGGTGGTGTTCATAGATGAAGACTGAATGGAGAGAATGCAAAATGTAAATGGTGACTGACCCCGGTTGGGATCCTCTACTTGGAAATATCCCTATCAGAGGCAACCATCGACTGTAACCAACCCCTTAAGAGTAATAGGATTAATGCCAGCACCATCGGGAACCAACGAATTTTCAAATCACACAAGACATCGACATATTACCAGCGCTTACCTGGCCGCACACCCCGGACTGGACGTCGTTCTGGCCGCCACAATGGAGACTGTCTGTTGATGAACCAGGAAGATGGCCGGACCCTCTTGGTTGCATGGTCACCCACTGCTGCCCACACAGAGAGCAAGATCTGCTGCCTGGTGATGCTCGGGCCGTTACGGCGGGATCCTAGGAGCGGCAGCTGCTGCTGTTGGTTTGTCCACGCTTTAGAGGCGGCGGACCCCAGAGGATAGCGGGACGATGTTGCCATGGCGGCAGTTCCCTGAGCAGGGCTGCTGGACCTCTGTGTTGCGGTCGCAGCCTGCCCCCGGAGTCCTCGGACCGCGACTTCGGGTCCCCTGAGCTGCTGCAGCTGCCGGATTCCGCGGTCCACTGAGCAGAGCCGCAAGTCTTTGGAGGCACATCAGCGACGCACCCGTGTTGCGATTTTTGATCTCCAGAGGCAGAACATTCACGGTGCGAGGGTGGGATCATCCTTGCCCTCCGTGTTCTACTGCAGCTAAACTGACGCGCTACAAGTGCCTTCCTGCGCGCAACGGAGTTGACGCGCACCCCGGTTGCCCCCGGAGTAGGTAGCGAGCTGGTTCCCCGGCAAGGCAGGATCCCCCACAGCAATGGGACCACCGTGCTGGAGGATCATGTGAGTTCCAGGGGCCAGATAGGATATCTCTGATCGGCCCCCAAGAGAGATCATTGTGTGACCCCACCCCCCGGAGCAACACACAACAACGCGGATAGTTCGTTTGTTGTGCTAAGTTTACCGGATGTCCTAAAGATCATTAAGACTCAGAAAGCCTACTCAATACAGCCTCCACGAACACTTGAAAACAGAACCCTCACTCTTCAAAGGGGCATGACGCTGCCAGCTGAACGGGCGATCCTACACCAGAAACTACCACAACCATGTCATCGCGGTCGAGGTATTTGTAAATATGTGCAATTGACTTTATGACTATTATTTTTATTTTTAATCGTTTTGACCCTCTTCTACATATTCCCTAGCAGGCCAGTGATTCTAGGTTCTCACTTGCCCAAAATTGCTGATAGCTTGTAGTACAAGGGATCTCACCCACCCACCCACTGGTCATTCTCGTTTTGTTTTCAACAAACACTTCCTGTGAATTTCTTTGCAAATCGAAATAGGACCATAGGCTTGTTCATGGACAGCAAAATAGGACTTTTCAGTTCTCCCATACCCCCCTACAGTGTGATGGACAGTAAAGCAGGACTACATTAGTTTCCCCTCAGTTAATGGAAACTAACAGAGGACTACATATCTGTTTCAGAAAACCCCTGCTAAGGAGTCAGCCATTTTAGTCTGCCATCACCTCAGTGGTTTAGCCTTTAGATACCTCAGCCCTTAGTCGACTACTGATGCCACCCCCTTAATATCAGCTCAGACTTTTTAGACTTTCATCACTATCGGCCCCCTACCCAACGTATCTCCCTCCTCTCTATCTCTTTGCCCTGTGCCTTGTTCTTTTCTCTATCTTTTGCTTTCTCCGACCCCTCTGCCTACCCAGCACCATGCACTCCTGGGGCACATATCAGGATATCTGAGATCCAACCCCCCGTCTCCCCCTCAGTCCATTGGAAATTAATCACATTCGCAGTTATTTATTCCAACCCACCTACCCACCCTCTTTCCCTAACCCTTCTCACTGGACTCCTTAAAGTCCTCCTGGGTCCCATTCATCCATACTCTCTCTGGTGCCCTTTTCTCCGCACCTATTTGCCCTCGCATATCATGGAACTCACAGGCACACACACCTACAACATCATTTATCCCCCCGGCCTCACTAAAATATCTGCCAAACGGTTCAAACACAATTTTATTAAAACACACCCTGAAACTCTCTTCGCTGATCCCTATTTCTCACTACGCAACGGGCACACAACCACTGACATCATCTTCCACACGAAACGGAGAGCCCATTTGAGGAAAGTAATCCTAGGCACATTTACGATATCTTCCACTAGGAAATCTGGACATGGTCTAGCTATTTCTATTGCTCCTTGCCAACTCTTCCAAGCGACAGCAACCATCACTATCTACAATAATGGTACTATCCTCATTCAATCCACGGACCGTAGTTTAAATCTCCTGGATAACATCTTCCCCATTATTAAAGAACAAGTGTATAATCCCCAAGCTGCTTCCCAAACTACCCCACCTCCAGGACTCGAGGTGCTGCCTCTCTTACCCCATCTGTCTTCCTCCCCACCCTACACCACTATCCACTACAGGCATCGTATCTAAACACTTCTTCAACACTGACTACCCTGACTACCCCTCCTACCAACACGCTTCACCTCACCGAAACCTTCCACGCTTTCTCCACCTAGCATGACCGAGACTACATCCGCACCCCCAATTGCAACTGAACCCACTCCGGAAATGACCATAGCGCCTCACCCCTCTCACATAACCCCTTACTTACTGATCTCTCCCCCTACCTCATCCACTCCTCACTATAACACACTCAACACGGACTCCTCCCAGTCCAGCCAATCCCCACCTAGCATGACCGAGACTATATCCGCACCCCCAATAGAAACTTAACCCACTCCAGGAACGACCATAGCGCCTCACCCCTCTAACATAACCCCTTCCTTAATCATCTCTCCCCCTACATCATCTACTACTCACAAATAACACACCTAACATGGACTCTCCCCATTCCAGCCAATCCCCCACAGCTCAGTCGCTTGCACTTTACGGGTCACCCCATGACCTTTCCGAAACCATACCACCCTCAGAACACTTACCACTCCCAATCACACTTCACACAATCGCTCACCTGCCAGCCACACCCACTACTCAGCCACCCTCATCAACATCCCTCCCACACACTCACATAACTTCACCTACAAACCTACTCACTCCTGCACCAGATCTAAGCATGGGCGGATTTTGCGAATTGGCAATCCGCGAACTTGCGTATTTACGGATTCGCAATCCGCAAAATCTGCGGATTTTTTTTTTTTTTTTGTGTTCGCAAGGGTTTCTGCCAGTTCGCGAGGGTTATGTACCAGTTCGCAATTGCGAACTTACTTGTTGGCTCGCAACGGCCGCGACTATGTTGTTTCTACGTCTGGTTCATCATCACAGGTTAACAGCACCCTCTGTTTCACCACTGCCACCCTCTGGTACACCCATGCCACCCTCTGGTACATCACTGCCACCCTCTGGTTGGTTTATCATTGTAGATTATGGGGTGAAAAAAAGCAAGCACACCTGCCCTGCTTCAACTGACATGAATTAATTTGGGGTTGATTAATGTGTCACTGAATTTAAACTTCCAATCTGGCTGGCACCTGCTTCCTTATCTGTAATTTGCTTTCTGTTGCAGTGCAATTTTTTTTCACAGGACCTTTGTGGCCTACTTGTAGCTATTCTCTGAGCCTGCTGTGAGGGTCAGAGCAGGGTCATAGAATAGTTGCAAGTAGGCAACTGAACTCTGAAGGGGCCCCTCAGGAAGCACTACAGGGAATGGTTACTAATGATAAGATTGAACTTTTGCACCTGTTGAGTGCTTTCAGTTTTGTCTGTAATTGCTTTCTGTTGCAGTGTAATTTTTTTAACAGGACCTTTGTTGTATACTTTTAGCTATTCTCTGAGCCTGCTGTGAGGGTCAGAGCAGGGTCATAGAATAGTTGCAAGTAGGCAAATGAACTATGAAGGGGCCCCTCAGGAAGCACTACAGGGAATGGTTACTAATGATAAGATTGAACTTTTGCACCTGCTGAGTGCTTTCAGTATTGCAAAAATCCAAATATCCAGCAGCATCCACAAAAAGTAATCCTTCCAGGTCAAGATCCAAATCAAAGTGACCAGCACATGAAGAAAGCACTGGGAGGAGCCTGCTGGACAAGAACAGGAAGTTGGAGACTGTGGGGCACTTCCTTCCTCCCACCCCCCCCCATCCCTCAAAATGGACTCCTTGCAAAGAAAAAGTGCAGGCAAATGTCAACCTGAGGAGTTATTCTGATAAAAATCATAATTTTCAAGGTTTATGCTGCCTGTTGGTGGATTTCTTGTGCGAAATTGCACATTTTGCAATCTCGCAATTGAGAGATTGTCGCTGCCCGCCGCATCTACGTGTTCGCAAGTGTTTACTCCCGCGAAATTGTATAGTATTCTAGATGGCAAGTGCGCCCAAGCAAAAAATCCGCTTCGCACGGATTTTACGAATTTTCGGCAAGTTTGCGGATTGCGAATTTGCCGAAAATCCGCAAAATCCGCGAGCGGAACGGATTTTACGCCCTTGCTTAACCAGATCACACACCTAACCAGTCCACATCACAGCCACACACACTCATATCATGCCTCCCACTCCATTCATAACCGCTCCAGACACCAGACTGGATGAGATCATGTCCACACTTCACCAAATCAAAGAGGATCTCCATGCTTTTAAAGTGATGTTATCGAGACAACCAGGGCTCACCAGATCCTCTAGAACTTTTATACCTAGCAAGCCCCCGACTCACCTTCCTATCACCCCTAACATTTTACTCAGCTGGAAATCAGTACCCTCCCGTAATTTATCTTCCCGCCCAATGCGAAGCATCAACCCATTTTCGGAGAACGATCTTCGCTCTCTTCTACACTCCTACAAACCTTCCCTCACGATCCCCTTATCTCTCACACACATGCCCATCCCTACTATCCCCCCAACCCTCACAGTTCCTCCACTCATAACAATAGAGGAATCTTCGACAATAATCTTAGAAGAGTCCCAATCATGCAGGACCACACCACTTCACTCACCACACCCCGGCTTAAATGCACACTCCTGAATTGTAGATCGGCCTCTAAACACGCAGCGGACATAGCTGACCTCATTATTTCTCCTGATCTGGACCTGATAATTATAACTGAAACCTGGCTAACAGAATCCTCCTCACCTCTCATCGACATCCTAGTACCCCCTAACTACGACATCATCAGACTGGACAGGAATTGTAAGACAGGGGGAGGAATTGCATGTATACACCGAAGCAACATCGCCGTAAACAGAGCCATATCCCCTGTATTCCTCTCTTGGGAATACATATGCCTCAACATCAACAGCAATGGCAAACCAGTATGCTCATTACACATCATCTATCATCCACCTGGTGACAACCTCATCTTCACAGAACACCTCATGGACATGGTCACAACGTACTCCGGGTGACGAAATACCCAAATATTCCTTGGTGACTTCAACCTCCACTGGAACGACCACAACAATACAGTGGTCAACAGTCTCAAGAACTTCCTCGGTGCCCTAAGCCTCAACCAGATTTGCAACAACCCGACACACAATAAAGGCTCAATCCTGGATTTAATAATCTCTAAAAGCGATTCCACTCAGCTTGAGTCGATCCAACCCTGTGATTGGTCAGACCATCAAATCATCACCTTCTTTATCAAGGAAACAGTGAAACTTAACTTAGCTCAATCCACAAAACCACAAAACCAAAGGTATGGAAAAGAGACTTGAAAAAACTCAACCCTAACACGTTGCCCTCTACTTCTGCCTCCTGCTGGTTCTTCCAACGTACATGATCTCACCAACCACTACCTCAACTCTATGACCTTGACAAGTTTTCTCCCCTTCAACTAAAGAGAGTTTCCACGAAAGATTCTAAACCCTGGTTCAACGGTCTTCTTAACGACGATAGCCGTTCTCTCAGAACTTCAGAATGCAACTGGAGATAGGTCACATCTGCCAAGCACCTCATGATTCTAAAAAGAAAGAGAAATGCTTACTACAGAAAGATCAAGTGCACTAAAGCAGTCTTCTTCAGCCACCAACTTGACCAAGCAACAAATCGCCCCAAAAAACATTTTGAATTAATCAAAACCCAATCTAAAGACGCACCTCAACGACCACAAGACTTAGCCCGTCCACAACCCACTTGTGAAGAATGTTCTACCTTCTTTAATCTAAAGACTGATAACATCAAGAACGATCTCCACAATGACCTAATATCTCACTCTAGTCCTCATACCAAAACCTCCCCACTACCCCCAACTGCATCACAACAAATCCCTTCAAAGTTTGTTTTAAAAAATGACACAGTATGGTCATCCTTTGATACCTATACAGAAGATGCTATAGGCAAGATTCTTTTTTTTTTTAATAAAATCTTTATTGAAGCATTTTCATGATTTTATCCCCTCCATAATTTTACAACAAAAACGAATTATTATTAATACCCGCTACCCCCCACCCCTCCAAGCTTGAGTTTATACATAAACAAAACAAAAATAGGAACATGGTACCTAAAACCTGACTGTTTTGGTGTCCAAATTATAATAACCATAGTATGCATTTTCTGGATATATAGTTGAAAACAAACTAAATTATATAAAAAGTTATCAACCCAGATTCTGTATCCAACATGTTAGTGGGTCCCAAATTTTCAAACCGGTCTTTTGTTTCTTTCTACCTTTCTTTCGGTATATAGCCTTTTCTAAAATATATGTGGCCAGGAATCTGGCCCACCATTGTTCAAAAGCCGGAGGGTTATCATCTAGCCATGCCGAAGCAAAACACAATCTAAATACAGCCGCGGAAATAAAGATAAACCCTTGAATTTCCTTTGGCCTGGTATCTCTATCTAGACCTAGTATTAATTCTGCCGTCGTTATTTCAAATTGTAATTTAAAGATTTTAGATAGAAAGGTGGATATTTCCCTGCGTATTGTGCCCAGTGCGACACATGTCGCAAATATATGTACGATATCTGCCTTGTGCTGTTTACATCAAGGACATTCTGTACCTCTGCCCGATCCCCATTTGGTGATCTTGTTCGGGGTATAATATAACTGGAAAAAAGTTTTGTAATATTGGGCTTGAAGGTTTGCCGACATTAGCCATAATTGAGATGCCTTATATGATTTCTCACAGGTTTCTTGCATTACATCTAGTTTTTCGTGCCATTTTAATGTATATTTTGAAACATCATCTGGTAAAGCGGATATAAGGTTATTATATATACCCCCTATTCTTGTTGTGTGGGTACCAATTATTGTATCTATTGTATGAATTTTTCCGAATTTGGCCAGGCCTCCCCCTTTCCTCATTAAGAAATCTCTAATTTGTAGAAATTTGAAAAAATCTGATTGACTTAGTCCAAATTCTGATTTTAATTCATCAAATGATTTGAATCCGTTATTGGATTAAAAGTCACCACACTGGGTAATCCCAACCGTTTGCCACCTTTTCATGCACACGTCATTACATATATCTAGTAGATTGGTATTTCCCACTACTGCTGTATAGTATGAGAATCTCCCAGTCCCCCATATCTTTTGAACATTGTTCCAGTCTGAGTATAAACCCCTTAGGGTTTTAAATCGTACTTTTTTATAGTGGCAATTGTAAGTTAGTCGCCAGGGATGTGCTCTTGTTTTCTTACCTAATATTAAACCCTGTGGTGTCGGGATTGTTTCTTCACATTCTACGTGGTTATACGAGGTCAGAAGTCTTTTGCTATACTGTATGATAGTGGCCCACCAATATATTTTGAAATTCGGTAGTGAGAGCCCACCCCTGTCTTTCGGGAGTGTAATATATTTGAGTGCCCAACGTGGTTTTTTATAATTCCATATGAACTGTGAGAATAAATTATCTATGTACTGGAATATTTGTGTAGTGAAGTCTAGACAGATGGTCCGGAAGAAATACAGGAATTTTGGGAGATATAGCATTTTGATGGCATTGCATCTTCCCACTATGGTCAGATGAAGATTGTGAATTCTACGCAGGTTTTTGCTTGTTTGGTTTATTAGGGGTTCCAGATTAATATTGACCAGATTGTCTAGGTCAGATGTTATATTTACTCCTAGATAAATGGTGTTGGTGACTACCCGATCATCAAGAAATATGATTTTATTATTAACGACTATCTCGGTTTTTTACTGATTAAGTTTGAATCCTGAGACCTCCCCGAATGGTTTGGCATCTTCTTCTATTGATTTAATTGCCGTGTTAGGGTCTCCGGTGACTATTGCTATGTCATCCGCATAGGCATTACATTGATTAACTGAGACTCTAAAATATACTCAAAAATTACTGGCAACAAGACTGGCTCAATATATACACAAAATCACATCCCCACGACAACACGGCTTTATTTCGGGCCTATCAACCACTGACCATATTCAGAGGGTCATCACACTCTTCGACATTACAGAAGTTGCAGGAGACCCTATGGCCCTAATCCTTTCAGATGCCGAGAAGGCCTTCGATAGGGTCTCCTGGCAATACCTGTGGACAGCAATGTCGAAGTGTGGTATTGGTAACCGATTCATTAACGCTACCCGTATGTTATACACAAACCCTGAAGCAGTTATCACAATCAACGGAGAGATAACCGAGAGCATTAAAGTTACCAGAGGGACCAGTCAGGGTTGCCCTTATTGTTTGCCATCTTCATTAAACCTTTCATCTTGAAACTAGAATTAAATCCGGCCATATCACCAATCAAAAGCATCAACGGCAATACTAAGATGCTAGATGCGGATGACATAGCTATAGGCAAGATTCTTAGTGCCCTGAAGCCTGCCAATCACCTCACCGACCCTCATCCCTGCAAACGCGGTTAAATACTTCCCCGTTGCTTCTACCTCTCTGGACCAAAATCATTATCAGTTCACATCTACAAGGTTGCATCCCTGACAAGCTAAAGGCAGGGCAGGTAGCTCCCATCTTAAAGAAACCACAGCTGACCCCACAGACCTAAACAACTACCACCCTATTTCCAATATTCCTTCCCTGGCCAAACTTCTGAAAAAATGTGTTCACCACCAACTAACACAACATATTGATCACTTCAACCTTCTTAACAAACACCAATCCGGCTTCCGAGCAGGTCACAGCACGGAGCAGCCATGACACACATTATTGATGATGCACTACAAAAACTTGATCAGAACGATACATGCCTACTCATCCTACTAGACCTTTCTTCAGCCTCTGATATGATCAATAAACGAGAACTTGATAGATCTGCTGAACCACAGAATGGGTCTATCAGGGTCAGTGCTTAACTGGTTTACCTCTTTTCTGCAACACCGGACTCAAAAATTCAAGGTCAACAACACCCTGTCCAAACCCATTCCTGTAACGTTAGGAGTCCCGCAAGGGTCTTCGTTATCCCCGACACTCTTTAACTTAGTCATGGAACCACTCTCCGATCTGCCACAAGCATCCAACGTGCAATTTCACATGTACGCTGACGATACCCAATTATACCTTAAGATCCACACCCTTGAAGACATTAAATTGCTTAACACTATGCTTAAGAGCACCCAAACATGGCTGGCAGAGAACCACCTCAAATTGAACGCTCTAAAAACTGAATTCCTCCTAATTGCTCCACCTGCCAAAAGTCCCCTTAATGCATGACTGGGTCAAACATCTAACAGCACTCAATGTTCAACTAACCATTGTGGACTCAGTGAAATCATTGGGTATAACACTTGACTGCAACCTCAATATGCAGAAACACATTAGCAACGCAACTAAGGGATCAAACTTTCAGATAAATACATTGAGGAAGCTGAAAGCCTTCCTGCCCGTCAATGACTTTAAGATGGCGGTTCAAGCTCTAGTTTTACCTCGGTTAGACTATGGAAGTGTCACTCTTTGCGGCCTCCGAAATCTTTAAAATGGCTACCATTTAAAGCCAGAAATCACCTGAAAAGTGCGTGCATGACACATAAGGCCATACATCACAATGCACCCAGCTATCTCACACAGAAACTGACTATATCTGGTGGTATAAGAACCACAAGAAGTGCAGAAAGCCTACTACTGAAACCACAAAGATTCAACAAAGAAAAAATATATAAACAATCCTTCTCAGGAATGGCGCCTAGGATTAGGAATGCCCTACCCCCAGAAACAAGACTGAACTCCACTGCATTTTTAAAAATTAAGTAAAAGACATTCTTATGGCAAAATTCACTTAAACACAGACTTAAGAAATTGTGAGAACATTCATTCCCGCTATCCAACTAGTCAACCCAATCATTCTATTTGCCATAGTCATGACTCATCAGGACTCTCCTGTTTTGCACCTTACTGCTTTGCTTTATGTTGCATAAGATGTTATGTATATTTGATTTACTTGTTTTTTATGTGTTATATAATTAACCTTACTTACTGTAAAGCGCTCTGATATCCGCAAGGGTCTTGTCCGCGCTCTATAAAACTTTCAAAATAAATAAATAAAATAAATAAATAAAATGAACAATGCATGATGAATGGAAAAATCCCTGGGAAGAAGAGTAAGCAAGGGATTTTTTTTATTAAAGATTTTTGATTGAAAGTGTTGAGGTGGTTTTCAGACCACTCCCTTGACTCACATTAGTTTTCAAGCGAATCACTGTCAAAATATCGACCTTCAAAATATCGACCTACAGGAATATTGATGCAGAAATATTGAAGGCAAGAATATCGACATCCTATCTACAACATGGTAAGTACAAAAATATCGAAAAAAATATATAGATGTTAAAAATATCGATGTTAAAAATATCGTTTTTTTCCAGTAAAAATATAAATGTAAAATAAAGTAAATAACACTAATACATAAAATAAACATAATTAAAAATATCTAATAATGTTTAAAATTAATAAATAATACATATATAATAATAATAATGCATTAATTAAACATATACATAAAATATATAATACATTCATACTTAATAAGTTGTAATGATTATTTTAATAATTGATAAATTAATAAAAAATATTATAAATTACAAATACATTTACAAACATAAAACAAAAACATAAATAAAAAGTAAAGAATTACGTTTAATAAATTAAAAAATATTAAATATACCTTTAATATTTTTAAAATTAATTATATACTACATTATCTAAATTTATACAAAAAAAATTAAATAACTAAATAAATAAAAATACTACTCAAAATCCATAAGTAAAAAAAATACAGTAATAAAAATGTTGGATAGCATAGAACTTAAAATTACCATTCCCACTCCAGAGAGCGCAACAGTAGAGAAACCGTTGTATAGCGTAGAGGTAAAAATTACTATTACAACTTAAGAGAGTGCAACAGTAGGGAAAGCGGTGGATAGCGTAGGGGTAAAAATTACTATTCCAACTCCAGAGAGTGCAACAGTAGGGAAAACGTTGGATAGCGTAGGGGTAAAAATTACTATTCCCACTCCAGAGAGTGCAACAGTAGGGAAAGCGTTGGATAGCGTAGGGGTAAAATTTATTATTCCATTTCCAGAGAGTGCAACAGTAGGGAAAGCGTTGGATAGCGTAGGGGTAAAAATTACTATTCCAACTCCAGAGAGTGCAACAGTAGGGAAGGCGTTGGATAGTGTAGGGGTAAAAATTACTATTCCCTCTCCAGAGAGTGCAACAGTAGGGAAAGCGTTGGATAGCGCAGGGGTAAAATGTACTATTCCAACTCCAGAGAGTGCAAAAGTAGGGAAAGCGTTGTATAGCGTAGGGGTAAAAATTACTATTCCAACTCCAGAGAGTGCAACAGTAGGGAAAGCATTGGATAGCGTAGGGTAAACATTACTATTCCAACTCAAGAGAGTGCAACAGTAGGGAAAGCGTTGGATAGCGTAGGGGTAAAAATTACTATTCCCACTCCGGGGAGTGCAACAGTAGGGAAAATGTTGCATAGCGGAGGGGTAAAAATTACTATTCCAACTCCAGAGAGTGCAACAGTAGGGAAAGCATTGGATAGCGAAGGGGTAAAAATTACTATTCCAACTCCAGAGAGTGCAACAATAGGGAAAGCGTTGGATAGCGTAGGGGTAAAAATTACTATTCCCACTCCAGAGAGTGCAACAGAAGGGAAAGCAATGGATAGCATATAAGGTAAATATAACATACTTATAAATGATTGTTGTAAGTAAAATATTTAAAAATGTAATTTTTAAAAAACTCTACATCATTTGCAAATACTCATTTATGATTACTAAAAACATATTTAAAATTGAATAATTAATTAACAATAAATTAACATTAAATACCAATAAATATGAATTATTAAATATAAATTACCAAATAATAAATATTGAACACTAAAATATTTTTCAAAACAAAAAACATTTTGATAATCACAAATTGATTTACAATTAAAAAATGGTAAGCAATAAATGTATTTTTAAATAAAAAACATTTTTTATGAAAAATGAATTACCCATTACTAAAATAAATTTCTAATTAATAAAAAGTAATTAACAATTAAAAATATCAATTACTAATTGTAAAAAATTAATTACCAATTTAAAAAACGAATTTCAAATTAAAAAATGTAATTTCCAATTAAACCTTAATTACCAGTTAAAAAAATGATTTGCCAATTACAAAATATAATTACCAATGAAAAACCTTAATTACCAATTTAAAAAAAAATAGCAATTCAAATAATTATTTACCAATTAAAAATTAATTAGAAATAAAAAAATTATCAATACCAATAAAAAATGAATAATTACTTAATTACAATTTAATTACTTGCCACCCAATTCCCCTATAAACCCACAACCCGCTACAGAACTTAAACGTAAAAATTAATTAAAATTAAATTACAATTACTAAAAATTAATAATTAATTTACTATAATTGAATTACTTCCCACCATATTCCCCAATAAACCCACAACCCGCTCCAATACTAAAACATCCAATTAAATAAAAAATAACATTTTTAATATACCAAAAATAGTACACATATAATTTAAAGTAAATAAAATACTTTAAAAAAAACATACACATACATATAAAATACATAATAAAATACATAACAACATACATAACAACAAACAAATATCGGTATTAGTAACATCAAAATTAGTCACATCGATATAATTTATATCGATATTACTAACTTCGATATTACTTACATCGATATAAAAAAAATCGATATTACTTACCTTAGGGTCGATATTCTGTCCAACGATATTCTTGACCTCGTTATTCTTCACCTTCGATATTTTAAACTCGATATTAATGTTAATCGGTAATTAGGAATCAATATTTTGACTGTGCACCTTTTCAAGCACAACATATGTTATGAATACTTCCTAGTACCCACCCCTTATCATTAATCACCTCCCTCCGAGTGCCAACCAATGGCATTGCTCCAGTGACAGCCATGGGTGACCTATCAGCAGCACGGTTACATTGGCAGCACTGCATTGTTGGTTGTGGAATGTGTGTCCGCTTCAGTTAATGTGTAGGTCCCTTTAAAAATATCATGGCAAGGCGAAAGATAAATTGTTGTTTTCCCTTCACTCACAGTGCCCACTCATTCTCTTCCTTCCTAGTACATAAGTAACTCCAACCCTTTCTAAACTTCCTTGTTCTGTCCCAGCCTTCCATAAAATTTGAAAAAAAACATTCTTTGCATGCACCAGTTATCTCTGGTGAAGTGATATATCTGATTATTGCTTTCATAATGGATTACCTCAGTTCACATTTTTCCCTTTCAACAATTGCTGAACAGTCACTCACTACTAGCAAAACCATAGGCACCTAATGATGAATGATCAGTGAACCGTCTACCAAGCTGCCTATTCCCTCTACCCCTTACGTGCAGTCGACTAAGTTAATAAATATTTTCCTTACTCCCATTAAAATCTATTTTGTTGGGAACAAGTAATGTCAAATGTGTTGATGGAGGGTGAGGCCAGGCATTAAATTGGGACTAAAGAGGAGGGGACTTTGCATTTTGTGGATGGGATAGTCAGTGATAAAAGTTGCAAATACATAATCTTGTTTCTTAATTCTTTCTCCGTACTGTAGTGCATTGCTTTTCCCAATGACGGACAGGAGGAAGTTTGTCTGTATAATTGTTTTCTTTATAATGAGTTAGTAGTACCTCACGTAATGTATATCATTCATAGTATTTATTTATCTGCCTTGTTGTAGTCAGGGTAAAATTGTGGCATTTAAAAGAGCATGTCCATGATAGGAAAAGAGATAATTGTCTAGTACAGCTGCCCTTCCTGTAGATAGTAGCAAAGTAACAAAACAGAAGCATATCTGTCTAGGGCGCAAGATGAGCTGGCATGCCTACATTATTTTAAATCAACAACAGAGAGAAGAATGCTTGTATATTCCATAGTGCAGAATGCCTGACACTCTAATCACATTAAAGGCAGCTGCCATTCCACCACTGGTTCTTACCCCTATGTTAGAGCCTGTCAGCCCATTCTGCAGAGGTTGGCTAGCATGGAAGCCAGAATGGAGGAGCGTCTGGACAATTTTGAGAGGAAGCTCCTGGTCGGTATTCTTCTTTTGCTCCTTTTTAAATCTTTTTTTGGGTTGGTGGGACTTGCTGGGGAGAGGGTGGGAATGTGGAGGTTGGGGCATTTTTAGGGTTTTCCATATTTCTTCTTTATGGTCAATTTCATTTTTGGACTTTTACTTTGGACATTGGTTGGGGTTAGGGAGATTGGTAGGCCAGTTGTTGTGGGTTTACTAGTTTTTTGTTTTTGTTTTATGGCAATTCATTTTTTGTAGTTGTATATATGATTTTAATCTTTTTTTGGGGCTCACTGCTTTATTTCACACTACTGCCTTTGCCGCAGTCCTGGAGCGAGGTTTTAAAATCTGCTCATAGTGTAACAACAACAAAATAGTTATGTGGTACCCTCACTTGTCCTACTACTCTCTCTTCCTAATCTCTGCAGTCTGCATCTATATTGACCCCTAAGGACTTGGAAGGGGATAAGTGTGTCATTTTCCATTGTATATAGGATATTGCAGTTCAACAATGAATCCCCCACAGTTCTTCTCTTACCTGTTTAGATGAAGCAATGTCTACATGGTAAGCCATGATGCCATGATGGTGGTAGTTGACAGTAACAGCATTCAGGGGACTAATTGAATTGAAATAAAAGCTGAGTTAATGCAGTTATATGTAAGCTTTACAAAGAAAAATGAGACAGTCACCACATACTCCAGCTACAAAGCTAAGAAGCACAACCTTTGATGCAATAGAGTGCTGGGAATTATGTTTCTCTGAATGCTTTTTTAAATAAAGAAAACTGTACGTGGGAGGCTAATCTAAATATCATATTGACAGTCGGCTATACACAGAGCTGAAGAAGATTTGCGCCGTGCTCTGAGTTAGTGTTTCTGTCACCACATCCGCTCCACCAACTGTGAGATCATTTAATGATATCAATTTAATTTAGTCACACCTAAATAAATCACACAGATAGAGGGTTGGGGGTCGATGAATATATAGGAAGGGGGATTTGAGGGAAAGGTTTCTTTGACAAAGATAAACACTACACAAGGACAACATTCATCTTGGCAGCCAACCATCATAAATCTGTTATAGGAGGAAAAGGAAATGAAGGAATGATGATGAGTAGTACAGGTAAACCAAATCAAATTGTCCGTCTGCCCCCAAAGAGACCTAAGTCACATTATGTTCTGTGGTACCGAGCTTTTAAAGATAGCAAATAAAATTCAAATATCTGTAGAAGTAAAGTAAACATAAATACAACACACACTGTTCTAATGATTAAAGAGAAAAAAATTATCCTGCATTGTCAAAAATGGGAGTTGCATCTCCATTCCTCTTAGACTGTCCGTCAATCTTGGGTGCCTGGCAGATGTGGTTCAGTAAGGAAAGTGTGAGTATGTTATATATTGTTTTTCCAGTATGGTGCAGGGTAAGAGAGCCTGTAGATTGTAAAACAAAAATGAATTGAAGAACCAAGGAGAAAAAAAGTTAAATTGCATAAGGAGTGGACCGAGAAGACTCAGAGGCAGCATGGCTAAATGTCTGTTTCCAGTTACCTTCAACAACAGGCCCCCCACCCAGAAACCACTTAGCTTTGAATTTGAGCCAGAAAGTACTGAGCACACACACGCAGCAACATAGCATTTTCCCGATCAAGTAAAAATCAATGCACCACTGTCACTGACCACTCACCACTTCTACAGTTCTGTAGGTTTGTTGTTTTTCCATAGGCCACTTGAAAATCATCACCAAATTGGTTGGTTTCAGTAAATTTGAACATAGTCCATCTTCTTCTGATGGCAATTCTCAAAGTAGTCACACCCACACCATGAGTCATTCCATCATCACTGATACTCCTGAGTCTGACTTCCACTATGGTGTCCAACTCTGTACCAACTGTGTCCCAAATGCTGACTCAAATCAAATGCAATAGATCGGCCAGTTGTACAATTTTGTTGCACAAAAAGAAGGGAAAGATTGAGTATTTTTTTTTGTAGACTAGATTTGTATTTGTGTTATCTAAGGGACTGGTCCGGTCTGAGGAGTATGAAGTAGGAAACAATAAGCCAACACAGTGTGAACAGTGGAGTGGAGTGGACACAGTGAAGAAATGTCACTGTCTCTAAAAGGAGAATGAAAAAACGATAACCTTCAGGGGAAAATTGATCAGCCGTTGTTAGGCCACCAACATTGTAAGTCATCACAAACATATTTTAGGCATAATATTTACAGATAAACTAGCACACAGTGTCACACTGCCTGCTACCACTTGAATCATCTCTCAACACCCATCACAAGTTCACAACAAACAACAATTACTCAATGTGCAATGCATGCCATTTACTTGTTCTTCCTGTTTGCTAACTGTGTGTCAAGGTCTCTTGTACTCACTTAAGCCAAAACTCCCGGGAGCAGAATGTCGAGGTTTTTTCAATTCCCACTCCAAGACTTCCCATGAAAACCAAATTTACTGGCTGTCGTGTGAACCCTGTCGGGGGGGAAAAGGGATGTGGACAGAGAAGAGACTGCCCTGACTTTCTTTTGATCTCCTCACTCGCTCTTTTCTTTCTTCTGAAAGCGCCTTTTCCTTCTTGTTTTCTCACTCTCTTCCTATCGCTTAGTGTGGAGATACTTTAATAGAAAGCAAACAATTATTACTTACAAAGATTCCCTCCCTGACTCTCCTTGATGTCTTTCATCTAATCTTCCTTACCCAATTTGTCTAAGGCCTTTGCTCCTCTTCTATCTTCTTTTAATGTTTATTGAAAACTGGTGTCCTAAACCACAAACAGGACATGGGGGCCGATTAGGATGGCGGACGGACTTTGCCTGTCCGCCATCCATGTGGAAAACAGGACCGTCTGCCACGTGGGCGGCGGTCCCACCATGCCAATTATGATGCGCCCGCCACACTGGCGGGCGCATCATGCATTTTTAACATTGCAGCAGACGGTTCTGAAAGCACTGCCCGCCGCAATGTCAAAAATGCAGGCATGCATTTGCATACACAAAGCGGCAGGCACCGCGCGGTGCCTGCCGCTTTGTGTATGCAAATGCAGGGGGGTACCACAGGTACCCCGCATGTCCACCCCCCCCCTCTCGCCTTCACCATGGGGGCCCGCAGGGAGCCCCCAAAGTAAAAACCGTATGCCTTTCTGTGGCGGCATTGCCGCCACGGAAAGGCATCTGCATGAGGCCATCCTAATATGGCTGGCGGTGTCTGGAAGACACCGCCAGCCATATGAACCCTTTTCCGCCCTGGCCAGAAGGCGACCGGGGCGGAAAAGTGGCGGACGGTGTTTCCGGGGGGGAAATAGGTGGCGGACAGGCATGGATGGCGGACAGATCACCACCGCCTACATGGCGGTGGTGATCTGTCCGCAATCCTAATCGGCCCCATAGTACGGTCTCTCTAGCAATTTTTCAATATTTATTTATAGTAGCTTTCTCTCTCACACTCTCTCTTAATTGTTAGTTGCTGTCAACCTCTTATTTCTTTCTTCCTCAGGAGAATATGTGTCTTATTGCTGTCACAAATTCACAGGAGGACCCCAGACCAGCTAGAGCAAGGTAAGTAATCAAATCTTCTTTTTGTCTTTTTGAATTTTTCCCAAACTATTACCTAAAGCTACCTCTATCTAACTACCGCTGCTGCGAAACACACTAACCTACGCCTAAGCCTAACCAGAATAACTATCCTAACTCTGACTTACTAAACGCTACTACAATAATGTACTCCTCACTCAAAAATTACATTGGTGAAGTGCCCGGTTCAGAATTCAACCATGGCACTTCACAGTTGAGCAAGACCTCACGCCTGGTCCAGGCGCGATAAACTAGACCACCGACCACTTGAGCATTCCTCCCTGTTGGGAGTACAGGACTGCTTGTCTTATTTCACACAACAATCTCATGATTTATTTAGAGTAAGTGATCATTTCGAAATTGGTTCCTTCAGTATAGTCGTGGCGCAATGGAGCTTATGAACTCCTTTCATTCCAACCCTGACAATACCCCCTCGCAAGATTAATCCTCTGGGCCGGGGTTGATATGGATATTGTAAGGGAAAATTCTTGACTAATCGAGGTGCAAGATTGTTCCACCCAGGACCTATTCTCTGGGCCATAACCCTTTCACTCCACAAGATCATTTTTTTTTACCTCAAACAGACTTTGAGTCTAAGATCATCTTAACTTCAAATTCCTCCTGTCCTTCAATCAAAGGGGTTTTTGATGCTTCAACCCTTTCTGATGTGGTGAGACCTTTTTGAGCAGAGAGACATGAAACACTGTATCTTTAACTGTGGGGGAAGTTTCAACTTAAAGGTAACTGGATTCACAACTTGCTCCACTAGAAACGGGCCTACGAAACATGGTTGGAACTTTCTATTCCCTTTTAACTTTAAACTTAGATTTCTTGTATTCAACCAAACCCTGTCTCCTTCAAGTCTGGTTCTGGTCTTCTTTTCTTGTCTGCTCTCTGCTTATAACGTTCCTTAGCTAATGCTAAATTCCTGGTGGCAGACCACTAGGAATTTAGCATTAGTTAAATTAATAATGAATAATTAATACATTTGTTCAACACCTCACTAAGGTGTTGAACTAAATTTTGTGCTTTAGGGACCAACACTTCCTGGGTGGAAACCACGGAATTTAGATGTCTATTGTAATTCAAGTAAAAAGGTGAATACCCATTGGAGACATTCTTTGCATTATTATGCGCAAATTCTGCGGTCCAAAGAAGATCAGGCCACTCACCCTCTTGATCTATGAGAAACAATATAAAATACTTCTCAAGCTCCTGATTGTCCCTTTCAGTTTTCCCATCTGTCTGTGGATAAAAATAGCTGAGTATAGTGTCTCAATGCCCAATTTCTTAGTATCGGCCTTCCAGAAATGGGATAGGAACTGCGACCCTCTATCAGTAATCAGAACTTTAGGGATGCCATGTACTTTAATCAAACTTTGATTGAGTTGTATGGCTATTAGTTTTGCTGATGCATTTCCCTACAGGGCGACAAAGTGCGCCATCTTAAAGAAGGCGTTCACCATTACTAAAATTTAATTGAATCCCTGACTAGAGGGCAGTTCCACAATTCAATCGAGCGTAACTGTGTGCCAGGGGTAACTGGTCGTGGGCAATATTCTCGACAACCCTCGAGGAGCCTGTTTATCCGTCTTTCCCATTGCACCAATCTCACAGCCTTCTACATGAACTCAAATGTCTTTAGATAGCCCTGGCCACCAAAACTCTCTTTTACGCAACTCTTCTGATCGATGGATACCAGAATGTCCAGCCTTTGGACTGTTATGGCACTCAGTTAGTACTTGTTGTTGGAGTTCTTGAGTTGGTAAAACAAGGCATGGGAGTGGAACAGTAAACCATTGTGAACCTCTCGAGCTGTATTCTCCGGAGCCCATTTTTGCTTTTCCTCAGAAGTTAAGGCTTCTTTGACTTTGTCTTCCACAGTTTTCTTAAGAGTTGCTCTAATGATTTTTGCTTCCGGTATTATCTTTTGTTCACAAAAAAGATATTTTTTTCCATCCATGTCAATTCGTGACAAGGCATTGGCCTTCCCATTATTTTTTCCTGGCCGATAAGTTATTATGAAATTGTTGTCGGTGAAGTACAGCGACCACCTAAGTTGATGTGGTGTGAGTGTTCTTGCTGATTTTGGGAACTGCAGATTCCTGTGATCTGTGAATACTGTGACCACATGTCTGGCTCCAAGAAGGTAATGTCACCACTCTTGGAAAGCGTCTTTGATGGCAAGGAGCTCGTTCTCAGAAATTTTATAGTTTATCTCTGTTGATTGTAGCTTCCTGCAATGGTACGCAAACGGGTGCAACTGGCCAGTTTCTTTGTGCCTCTATGAAAGAACCACTCAAGTAGCCTGTACTGAAGCATCAGTCTCCAGATAAAATGAATGAGTCGGATCAGCATGTAGCAAAATGGGTGCAGAAGTAAAAGTCTTCTTTAGAAACTGGAAGGCATCTTCCGCATCTGTAGTCTCTTGAAAAGGGACTCCTTTATGTAGTTATGTAGTAATCTTGTAATGGGTGCCACCTTTAAGGAAAAGTCTTGAATAAACCTACGATAGAAATGTGCAAATCCAATGAAGCTCAGTACTGCTTTCACAGAGGTGGGTGGAGGCCAATTTAAAACCGCCTCTATCTTCTTAACATCCATTGTTAGGCCCTTGGGTGCAATCACCAATCCCAAGAAATCAACCGAAGTTACTCCAAAAGCACACTTTTCCAATTTCACACAAAGATCGTCCTCCTTAAGGCAGTGCAAGACCCTTTTTAACTGATGTTGGTGATCTTCTTCAGAAGAAGAGTAAATCAAAATATCGTTGATATAGACGATAACGCACTGGTCACTGAACTACTCCTCCAAAACATCATTAATGAAGTACTGGAAAGCTGCTGGAGCGTTACTTAAACTGTAGTGCATCACCTGATACTCATACAATCCATACTTTGTCATAAATGCAGTTTTCCATTCATCTCCTCTTCTCATTCTGATTAAATTGTAAGCCCCCTCCAAATCTAACTTTCTGAAGATTTTTGCATCTTGTAGATCATCCAGGAGTACGGAAATCAGGGACAACGGATTGCAGTTTTTAATGGTAATCTTGTTCAAGGCGCAATAGCCTAAACACGTCCTCAAATCCCCATCCCTTTTTGAGACAAAAAACAGCAGAGATGAAATAGGTTACTGGGACAGTTGAATGAATCCATTTTCCAAGTATTTCTGAATGTATTTAGATGTTAGTTCTTAGCTTCTGTAAGCTCATAAATCCGACTACATGGGAGGTTGGACCCTTGGTCTAAATCGATTTTGCAGTCGTATGACCGATGAGGGGGCAACTTTGATTCAGATTCACTGGACACTTCAGCAAACTCCTGGTATTCAACAGGTAAGCTCACAGTCTGCACGGTACACACCATAATCTTCCTTTCACATAGTAAGGCTGCTGGATTATCTTTTTGCTCCTTCAGCTTATCTCGGAAGCAATGTTCCAAACAGTAGCTGGAGTCAAACTTCACTATTCTTTCGCTCTAGTTAGATTTTCAGGTTGTGTTTCTCCAACCATGGAAGACCCAATATGAGTCCAAACTGTGGGGCATTAATTAGATTGAATTGAATGTCCTTCCCATGACCTTTCAACAAGATGAGTTCCACAATTTCCGTATGACTGGTAATAGGACCAGAGAATAAATTGGTTCCATCTACAGCCCTCACTGCTTCACTTCTCTCCTTGGGTAACAACTTCAATCCAACTCTCTCGGCTTACTTAAGGTCACAGTAGTTCCCAGTGGCTCTCGAATCCAGCATCACCACTACTCCAGATAGAATGTGATCACGGAACTTCAGTGTCATCGTCTGAATGAGGTGTGGAGCAGAAGACCGTAGTATGTTATCAATTTGATGAGAATGTGGAGTTTATTTTTGTCAGCAACCACCAGCCCAACTCCCTCTACTAGTGGTGCAAAGAGTTTTCCTTTTAGAAGGTTTTAGGCTTCCTGGGCCATTCTTCCACAAAATGCCTGCTGATTCCACAATAGATGAAATAAGCATCTCCTAACTAGGGTATGTCCCTTAGTGCACAGCCATCTGGCCAAAAAAGGCATACAATGTTCAAATTCAATGATAGTATCAATCCAAACAGGATGTAGTTTGAATAAACTTTAATAAAGTATGTTTCAACATCGGATAGAGGCAGAAAGGTAAGCGTAAATACCGTCCAGGATTCTGACGGAATGGAGACATATTCTGTTCAAGCCTCTTAATAGCTGCCCATTATACATTCTCTTTAGGGTATTTAACAACGGAGCACGCACCAATGATAATTGGGCATTCCCTGTGTTCCGTGGCTTGGCGCATTAATTCCTTAGGATTTTCAGGTCTGGACAGAGGCTCGTACAATACATATACAAAAAGGTAAGCACTGTCTCTCTCTGCGACTACCTAGGTATATAAGCACAATTGATAAGAAGCCCTCCAACAACTAATAAGCCCTTCCCCTTTTTTCTCCCTTTCCATTTCAAACTGAACAGAATACCTTGCTCTGATAATTTCTGCAGAACGTACCAAGACATAAGTAACACCCTGGAAGATTTAAGCACCATATAGTCATCCATAGGCGAGAGAGTGCTACCTCGTTCTTTTTACGTATCTCATTCATCCCACAGTGTGCTTTTTTCATCCTTTTCAGCAAGAAGTCAGAAAGAGAGCCTGCTGTCACCTATATCTTATTCGGTGTTAACACATTATGCACAAAGATAATTTTTGCCTTAGTTGAGAACTTGGCAGTGATTATGCACACAGTCAGAGTGAATCTTGGTTTCTACCCCATTTCTTCGTCTTCACTATGAAGTGTTCCTATATCCCTTAAAACTTTTACTACCCTTTTTCTTTCTGTTAAATATCTATCTTTCACACATATTGGTGTCTCCACTTCTTGACGATGTTGTGGTTTTGGTTATCTTTTCTCACATGATCTCATAGGCAGCAAGGGATGTTACCTCATCCTTTGAATGACATCATGCATGTGAGCCAATTATATTTTATAGTCTGTCTGGTTGGTATGAGGCCACACGATTGGGTTCTCTGCAGGAATGCTACTCACATTTTTGGTATCTGGTATAGTCTTTTTGAGACACTCTGTTGAATTTGTTATCTGTATCTTGTGATTCATTGACTATTTTAATAATTTTTATATATTTCTCCTATTTGGGCATTTAGGGCAAAGGCATTCTAACCCAGATCTTTTTCTCAAAATGTCTTATAGACGTTATTCATCATGGCTTCCTGATGAAGGCTATAGAGCTGAAACGCGGGTAGGGTATATTTTGTCAAATACCATTAGCCATGTTGTACTTGCATATGTTTTCAATTTAATTGAGTAAACAGAATAGCAAATTCTCCATTTAAACCTTCATGAATCCCGAAGATCCACAATACTTGGCCCACTGATATAAAAAGAAACAATTGTGATCCTCAATGGGCCACCATACTGTGATGCATTAGATAAAGATTCACCTCAACACTCCATGGCTTTGGTATTTATATGAATTTGTATCTTGATTGTACCAAACCTAGAAGAATTGAATGTGTAAGTGTGAGTGAATATTCAGTTGTGTTTTATCAACCTGTAGAAGGAGATACAGATTGCTGTTTTATGTAGGGGTGGGCGGAATTTGCGTAATCGCGTTACGCAAATCTCCGCGAAACGGTAAAAATCTCCACGAATACGCAGAAATTCCGCTAACACACGGAATTGCTTGCTCGCGATGCTTTTTTACTGTTCGCAATCGTTGTTTGCGTGCTTGGGGGGAAATATCTTGCGAACACGCGTTTCAGAACGCGAACAAGCAAAACATTTCACAAAGTCGCGAACACCGTATTTTGGGTAATTTCGCGTTCTCCGCGGAACGCAAAATTACCCAAATTCTTCAAATTCCGCAAGCGGAACGGAATTTACCACCCAGGCCTAGTTTTATGAAGAATATTTAATATCACGAACAATGCTTTTTAGGATCATGCATTCCATTTAACGTATTTTCAAATTTATGTTGTCTAACATTTGTACTTTTTATATTATCAAATTATTTTTGCTAGAGATCTCAATCTGGATTTTTCCATTTATTACTTCAACTGTTCGCCCATATTTTCAATAGTTTTCTAAGTATTTATGTATACATTTGTTGTTTAATCCCTGATTTAGGAAGACATCAAGTTACAGGTTTACCCTCTTTTTTCTACAATTTTCTTAACTATATTACTGCCATTGTCCATGGCAACACATCCAATCTTAAGCTCTTTTGGTCTCAGCCATTCAAAGACCTTGTTGTTAACGTCTTTCAAAATGGTTGCAGCTGTATGGGATTTCTCCATCTTGAACATGGCTGTTGAATGCTTCTGAGCAGCATTAAAAATCCCAGCTGGGTTAACACCTGCAGATATTTTTTCTCTAGAGATCCAGTGTGCATTGATGCACATGTAATCAGTGGCTTAGCAAATTGGTCTGTGTGTCTATTGTCAGGTGGATACTGTGAACAGCACTCTGCTGAAAAGCTTGTCCAAGCTGTTCCAGCACATCATGATGTAGCTCTGGAACAGCAACTCTTGTGAAATGGGACCGGCTGAGATCCTTCCATTTTAGCCAGATGGCTGCCACAAATTCAATAAAACTCACCCCTTCCACAAAAGTAAAAGGGAGGAGGTCCAGTGATAACATTTTAGCCAGCTTTGCATTGCACCTACATACTGTTGGGTGGTTGTATTCATACTGCCCCTCTGGCCTAAACATGGCAGGAATAGTAGCCTGATTTTTTTTCTGATGCCACTAATGCAGGTGACTCTTTGAGAGCAGGCAGTGGTAGGCGTAAGGTGTTTTTCACTGGGGCAGTCACTGTCCTCTGTTGCCTTGGTGTCTTGACCTGAGACTTGTGCTATTGTAATTCTGCTGATGTTGGCAATGCTACTGCACTGTAACAAAGATGTCTTCCTCTTCTTCACCTTTCACCATGATCAGATTGGATTCAGAATCCCTGTTCAGCCGGCTTTCACCCCTTCATCAACAACACTGCCAGTTTTTTGGCTGCTTAGGTGCACCTTACTATGAATCATAGGGAGCTTTCTCTAATGTTTTTTTGGCTCCTGGTCCCATAGTTTTGGTCCAAGCTTACCCTAACTAACACTTACTACACAAAGGGAGCATATGGCAATGTTAACCTCCTTCTAGCTAACCAAAAAGAAGTCCCAAACTGGGGAGCTCAACTTGTTCACGCTGGTGCCACTGCAAAAGTTAGAGGAGCTGGTGGTAGGTTGGCAATTTGACGTTTGACTCACTGCAGTACCTACTTCTACTGAGGTGGTTGTGGAAGATTGCATACTTCGAACAGTGAGGAATACCAGACTTACCTCGCTCAGGAAAGACTATCCAAGTAGTTGGGGTTATAAAAACATTTTAAATCCAATTTCAGAGGAAGTTACAGTACAAATAGGGACATTCAAGAGGAAGCAAGAGGAAACATCAATTAGTTGTTTGTGAAACAATCTCAGTAAATCATGTTAGGGAGAGACCTTTTTGCAAGTTGAATTGCACTATGTATTGCAAACCGGACCGTGTAGCATTTCAGACTCATGATGAAGATGTAGATTTTTACATGATCAAACAAAATGCTAGAATAGGAATGTTCCCTTTGTTAACCATTTCTGAATTACATGAGGACTGAAGAGACACAGTTAATAAAGATGTTTGGGACATCACAGGGAAAGATATTGGACTCATAAAAGGTGTAGAATCAATCCAAATACAGTATAAAACCAAATGCTGTCTATCCCAGATCACCATCCTATCATTTGACTCCAGAGACCATTGATTGAGTGTTTACTACAGAAAGACATATTGAAGGAATTGATTTGAAACCCATGTAACTCTCCCAATATGGGTTTACAGGAGCCCGATGGGAATTTCAGAATTGTCCAAGACCGGAGAAGGATTAATGAAATTATAGTGCTCCGTTGTCCCATGGTACCGAATCCAGCAACTGTACTTTTTCAAATCACCATGTACTCCAGAGTGGTTTATTGTCATTGTCCTATGTCAGGCTTTCTGTTCAGGGTCCTTGCATGAAGATAGCCAGTATTTGCTTTCATTTAGATTCCAGCACACGACCTTAACATAGTGTTCTGTCCATCAAGGGTATACAAAGAGTCTGTCTATCTTTAATCAGACCTTAAAAAGAAATCTTGAATCTATGTCATGTGAATCTACCCTTGTTCAATACATAGACAACCTACTTGTAGCATCAGAAACCCATAATGAATGTAGATGCAACATCTTTGCATTGTTAATTTACCTGACAGAAAACAGACACAAAGTGAAATTCAAGATCTTTGACACGTTATTCTGAAGGGAGGTTTAAAAGGTGTCTCCAAAGAGAATGGAAGGTATCTTACAGATAAACTCACCAAAAACTCAGAAGGAAGTCAGAATGTTTTTGGGAATGGTTGGCTATTGTAGACAGTGAATACCAAACTTTTCCTTGATTGCAAAACCTCTAATGAGACTGACACACGGAGATGTGTCTGATCCACTTGTATTGGACAACGAATGTACAAAAGTGTTCTCAGATCTGAAAGAGAAATTGTGTTGTGACCCTGCACTAGGAATGCCTGAGTATACTAAAGAATTCTTATTGTTTTGCAGTGAGAGGGATGGTTGCCCTCTCTCAGTATTGACAAAGACTCATGAAGGAGCTTAAAGACCTGTGGCTTATTTTTCCACCACACTTGACCTTTTAGCAGCAGGTCTCCTGGAATGCCTTAAAGCGGTGGCTGTGGTGAGTACTAGTATGGAAAAGAGCAAGAATATAGTGATGGGATATCCTTTAACTGTTATGCTCCCACACTCTACGGAGCTATTGTTTGCCAGAATGAAAACCCTACATCTAACACATAACAGCTTGACCGGCTATGAAGAAAGCATATTATCAACTGAACGTGTTCTTATAAAGCAATGTAATGTGATAAATCCATCCACACTGTTACCTCTGAGTGAGCAAGATGACAAATATTCAGAATTGGATCATGATTGCCTAGATGACACAGAACTATGCATCAAACTTTGACTCTACATTAAGGATGAACCACTAATTGAGCCTGACCATGTCCTATTTGTAGACGGTTCATTCCTCGGAAGAAATTAAGGCACACTAGGAGCAGCATATGTCATGTTCTCCATAATTATGTTATAATAGCCTCCGGGCTTCAGTCTGTTATCCCTGCACAAGTTGCTTAGTGAATTTCCTCTCCCGAGATTGCAGTATAACTGTACAAATGAGAGTCACCATACTTACTGACAGCCAGTAGGGGTTAGGTGCGGTCCATGACTTTGGGCAATTATGGTCTCAGCGACGATTTCTTACAATTGCTTGATGAAATTGCTGTGGTAAAATGTCCAGGTCATCAAATCAGTAGCGGCTATATTGCCTTTGGCAACTGATACACTGACTTAGTCGCTAGGTTTTGTGCATTGCTAGTATGTTCATTCATTGGAGGGTTCACATGTGAATCTAAGGGAGACAGCTCTTTTGCAAAGGTACTGAGAATCACTGACACTTGGGAGGAACTGAAAATAGTTACAGGAAAATGTGTCTGTAGCAAAACAGAATGGGTAGGTCAGGTCAGGATGTGAGAATAATATAAATGACATATGGATGTCAGCAGATGAAAGGCCAAGGCTGCCTGATAGCTTGTTGTTTCCAATGACACAATATTATCATGGATACGAACATTTGGGAAGAGATGCAATGGTGAGAACCTCCTAACAGAATTGGTACAAGCCCAGGTTCCGAATGATTGCTGATGAAATTTGCCATAGGTACGTTACATGTCACCAGCTAAATGCAGGGAAAAAAAACACAAATCAGAATAACAGACACATGAATGTCACAAATACACACATGCACAATGTTAGGCATAGCTTGTTAGTGAACGCATTTGTGAGTTGCAAGAAAGAAGACTACTCTGCTAATGTTTATTCTAAATTAGTTCAAGAATACACTAATGTTATGGATGCAAAGAATTGTTATGAGTGTGCCCATTTACCCACTTCAGTTTCTGAAGAAGTAACCTACCATCATTTGCCTCTATCCTGTGCAGTTTCTTGTAGTACTTTACTATAAATATTTCATACTTAATAATAAGGTAATTCTGAATACTTTTATTATAATAATGATTAACTACTTTTGAGAGTGCCTTTAATAGAAAACATAAATTTACATCCACAAGCAAAAGAAATGGGCACGGCCAGGTATTATTTATTTCCACATACACCTAAAGATAGTGTGAAGGCTTTCAAAAACAATCATACGAGTGGTGTTCATTGGCTGAAGATGATCTATGCCTACTAACCTTAGAGATCTTATTTGTGTAATTCATATTATAATTGAGTGTTCCTAGCTAGAGAGAAGACATTATTATTTTCTCTCTGTTCCCTATTTAGATCACTATCCTCAAAGATGTCCTTGGGGACCAACTACCCATCCTGTCACCTCCAGTAAGACCCACACAGCTGGATTGCTGAGGGATTGTCAGAGGCCACACCCTCTTTCTCCACCACTCTTCAAATGTGCCTTCTGGCACACTACTATTAGGGGGATTAAGTCCCCTTGGATATTCTGGGTCATTGGGGGACAAGAAGCCTTCCTGGTACCTCTTGTAAGTCTTACACAGCCAGATTCCCGAGAGGTTTATAAAAGGCCCATCCCCGTTTCTCCACCACTCTCCAAAGACAACTATTACTGAAAAAACCATAGAATTTCGTTGAAAAAAACAAAAGTTTCAAGAACGTTGCAGTTTGGAATTAGCATTTAAAAAACCTTCCAAATTCACTGAGAAAAACAAAGGTTACGAGGATATTATAGCTATGAAATGAATTAAGAAAACCTAGAAATTCACTGACACAGAGACGTTATAGTTAGGCTCAGGTTTTACTCATACAAAACCAGTGAAATTCAGTATAACTCACGCTCCCACAATGCACTGCTTATGACCTCACATATTACATCACTCCTTATATGGTCAGTGACATCACTGATGACATCACTGATGACATCTCAAATGACATCACTGATGGCATCATCCAGTGACTGTTAATGTTTTCAAAAAGTTTTTGAGTGTTAAATATAGATACCAAGGTGTGTTGGTGAATCAGTGGGTGTATGAATGCCTGTATGGATTATTCAGAGGGTGCATGACTGACTGTATAAGTGAGTGATTAGGTGTCTCAGTGAATGTATGGGTGAGTGACTAGGTAGTGTGAATACCTCTAAGGGTGTACGAGTGGGTGGCCTGCATTGATGAGTAGGTGTTACTGCCTGCATGGTTGAGTGAGTGGGGGAGTCAGTGGCTGTATGGGTTAGTGAGTGCATCTGTGAGGGGCTGTATTGGTAACTGAGTATGTACATAACCCTGGAAGCACGTGTGTACTAGCAGCTTGTGAGAAAGCGTTTTTTTAACTGCGAAACGCGTCGCTCTAAGCCTTCCTAAAATAAACACGCTTTGCAACTTGAAGTGGCCTGGATAATCTTTTCTAAAAGAGGAGTGAATGGTGGTATTTGCGGGGATTCACTATCCCGTCCGAGGCCCGCCACTGGAAGAGGCAGGGGTCCTAAGCAAACTTGTTGGCTGGAATATATATATATATATATATATATATATATATATATATATATATATATATATATATATTTATATATATTCCACCAATCAGTCCTGAATTACAGCATCTTCACTGCAATATGCTGAGGTACAGACCACAAAGGCGCGATACGATCTGACATTCAATGCTTTATTTCTCAGCTTGTCCCCAGCATGACGCGTTTCGGCTGCGTCACTGCAGCCTTGTTCACATGACTTTTCAATTCCAATTACAGTGTTTAAATAGTGATTTCCTGGATGAGCATGTCACATGGCGCGTAGAGCTAAACAAAATACTATGTATATAAACAATAGTATTGAAAAGGATTCATCAGTGCAAAATACGTAGTATATAAATAATTAAACCTTTTATAACTTTACCCACAGCAATTACAACAAAATATAGCAGCAATATATGACAATATCTAAAACCTGTTTTTCCTCCACATTGATAAAGATACGACATAGCATCTATTTACAAATTCGGCCCAGTGACTTAACTGCATAATATGCATCCATTGCTCTTAATCCTATATTGTCATGTCACGCCTAAAGTGCTATGCTCAGAATGATAAAGTGCTAGTGCAAAAAATTGATTAAGTGGAAAATAGTGCAAAGTGCAAATACCTCAGAAAAGATGATATTAAAATGGCATATCAAACTTCCAGGTTAAAAATAATCATATAAAAATTAATAAATACCGTGAATGTATGAACGGACAAATTGCTAAAATTCTTTGCATTATAGCTTGACCTCCAAACATATTTTATCATATATATATAAATATAGATACATTCAAGTGCAAGTGCATTACAGGTTAAGAGTCCCTTGACTATCTTAATCTAAACTATGATCCGTGCATTGTCAAGTCTTATGATCATATTCTAATATTTTAATTTCCATTCTCCATTTGTGTTTCTTTTTCCATTAACCTATCTAAATAATACACTAATCCAAACCTTTATCAGAGCTCAACTTAGAGTTATAGAGTTTATTATCTATATCTTGTATAGTTTCCAGAGGAGTAAATTATTATAATAAGTGCACATAAGTGCAACAGGGTGGCTAAAACATTCTTACATTGAAATTCAGACAGCAACTGGAATCTATGGGGTACTTCCTTCTAGCAGTTTTAAAGAAAATTGTGTAGGTCTTCCCCCATATTCATACCTTTTGGGTTCCTCGTATCTAATAAAAGAATGTATTTGGATTCTATCTGCCTGAGTTGTTTCTCCCTGTTGCCTCCCCTTATACTCTTGGGCACTGAGTCGATGATATAATAACTAAGGTCATTCAAGTTTTTATCATGTACCAACTTGAAATGACAGGCTACTGGGTAGCTCTCATCCGAGTTTACAATTGCCCTTAGATGTTGAAGAATCCGGTTAAATGCTTGCAGCTTCGTGCTGCCTATGTATTTTAGCCCACAGATGCATTGTAATACGTACACCGCATATTCTGTGCGGCATGTGTATAGTCCTTTGATCTTAATGGGGTTAATATCAAAAGCAGTGCAGTATTCGCTAGTATTTACACGAAATTTGCACGCTCTGCATGATATGCACCTGTGGAACCCTGTCTTACTCGATAACCAGTTCTTAGAGTTAACCACCTCTGGACTTGATTTCACTAGGGCATCCCTCATAGAGGTAGCCCTTCTGAAGGTGATAGACGGTTCCTCTGGTAACAATTGAGCTAGGGTGATGTCAGTTGAACGTGGTGATAAGGCTGATCTGTTCTTGATTTTTGATGGGATCTAGGTTATCTCTCAACTTGTCTTTGCTACCTGATCCGGCCAAACATTCCTCCCTGCTATGGCTGTTGGCCTTGATCTTTGCACGCTCTCGCTCTTTTGGACAATACCCACAGGCCAGAAATCTCTTATGTGCTTCTGTTTGACAAACCTCTAGGTCTAAATCAGAGCTACATATTCTTCACATTCTGAGGAATTCCCCGTAGGGTATACTTCTAATCAAGTGTCCTGGGTGCGCACTCTTGGCGTGTAAAATCGCATTCCCAGCAGTTTGTTTTCTGTGCAATTTGGTTTGGATTGTGTTATCTTTCACATACATCTCAACATCAAGGAACTGTATGCTGACTTTGCTTATGTCTGCCATAAAATATAGGTTCAAATCATTGTCATTGATTATACTAACAAAGTTTCTGGCAGACTCCTTTGTACCCCTCCATATCATGCAGCTATCAATGAATCTCCAAAACTGGACTACATTTGATTCAAATATTGATTTATGTGTCGCCGTGAGGACATGCTTCTCCCACCACCCTATATGTAACCATGCATAGGTTGGGGAGAATCATGCCCCCATAGCGACACCCCTCAGCTGCTGATAGATTTCTTTGTTAAACAGAAAAAAGTTATTAGTGAGACACAATTGTATCATACTCAAAAGCATGACATTATGTTGTCTATACTCAATACTACGTTGATTTAAAAAATATTTTACAGCATTGAGTCCATCCGCATGTTGAATACTTGTATAGAGGGTACTAATATCTAAAGCAATGAGAACATAATCTGCCTTCCATTCTATGTTGTTGAGTTTGGATAGGAAATGTCCGGTATCTTTAATAAAAGAAGGTAAGTTATCAACAAAATCATGCAGGAAGTGGTCAACTGCTTCCAGGAGGCTTCTCTGAGCAGAAATGATTGGTCGCCCAGGTGTAGGTATAACTTGCTTATGGATCTTTGGGATGAAATAGAGGGTAGGGGTCACTGGGAAGTCATTCTTAAGGAAATTGTGTTCCTGCTTACTCAGTAATCCATCCCTCTTCCATTGATTTAATTCTTTGTTCACATTTTATTTAAGGCATTTGATGTCATTGAAGGTACCCTTCCTATAACATTCCTCATCACTCAAATGCCGATTAGCTTCCTCCATGCACATTGTGCGGGGCCATATAACAATGTTAGCTCCCTTATCCGCTTTATTTATTATAAGGTTAGAGTTGTTACGGAGTTTCTTCATGAGGGTTGCATATTGTTTTTCCATGTATTTATGTTGTTTCACTTTTCTGGCAGTACCACATTGTAGCTCCTTTAAATCTTCAATTACAATGTCATTGAAGGCATCTATTGTGTCCTTCGGCATGAGTGGTATAAATGTAGATGATGGTTTGAAATGGCTGACACACGGGTGATTAGTACTTATGCCCATAGCTTGCAAAACCTCCTGTGAGGATCTTCCATCGTTCTCATCATCAGTAGCCAAGGCCTATGCTACCCTTAATGCATTAGTATCTGCTACTTGGAATTTACTAGTGGGTTGCAACATCCTAGTTGTTTTGGTGGCCTGGTCTTGCACATCGGCTAATTTGAAATGCTTCTTTAGTTTTAACTTCCGAATAAATTTGAAAACATCAATGCGAGTTTGCTCATAATTGAATGAGTTCTTCGGACAAAATGACAAACCAAGAGTTAGCAGTTGTAATTCAGCTTTAGATAGAATGACATCAGAGAGGTTAACCACTGTGTTGTCCATTGAGGTGCTTGTAGGAGATTCCGTGGTGTTTACGGGGTTAACCCCTATTTTGCAAACTTCAGTGGTTTTGGGAGATTCAGTTACCACTTCTTTCCCCTGCCTCTCTTTGTAAATCCTAGCCCTCCTACTTTCCCTCCTTTCTTTGCGTCTTTTGTTATTTCTGCTTCGCTTTTCTTTTGCTGTTGCTGGGGCCGTGGTCGAAGCATTTTGCGCCTGTCCTCTATTAAAAAACCCAGCTCTTCTGATGGAAAGTAGTTTGTTGGTACTAGAATTTGATTGGATATTCCCACATTGCCGTCATCTGAGTCTATACTACTTGCAGCAGTACTCAATTCGGTTTCTGAATTTTCTATAATGGGCCTAACCATAGGGGGCTGTGCATTGTTCTTTGGTGCCAGTACTTGCCTTTTAACCGTGTCATATTTACGTGCGAACGTGAATATTCTGCTAGTCTCATAATCAGGCTTGTCACATGCAAATTTGTACTGCTTGCGTGTCCTTATAGTTTCCCCATGCTTGAGTAACCGGGCATCAATTTCATCACTGTATTTTTTAATTAACTCTTTGTTGTCATGTTTCTCCAAATCACTATTCAGTTGTTCAAATTCTTTTACAATTTCATTCCGATCGATTTCTGCATATTTTATTAGTATGCAAATCATATTCATGGAGGCCTCCAGATTGTTAGTCGCCCACTCCTTTAGCATGAGGGGGTTGGGGTACTCAAATGATGGTGCAATGAGAACCCTCTATATATATATATATATATTCACTGAAAAAAACATAGGTTTCAGGGACGTTATAGTTAATTGGACATTTCACTCATACAAAATCATAGAAATTCCACCTTTATAGTTAGTTGAGCTAACTATAATCGTGCCCCCGCAATGCACTGCTGATGACGTCACATATTGCATCATTCATGACATGGTCAGTGACATCACCGATGACCTCACTGATGACATCTCAATTGACATCACTGATTACATCATCTAGTGACTGTTTGTTTCTGTTAAGTTTAAATATGTTTTATATATATATGCCAAGATGTATTGAAGAATAAATGGGTGTCTAAGTGTCTGGATGGAGGATTTAGTAGGTGTCTGACTGACTGTACAAGTGAGTGATTAAAGGTATCTTACTGAATGTATGGGTTAGTGACTAAAGTGTTTGAATGTCTGTATCAGTCTATCTATTGCTGTGTAAGCTGCTGCATTGGTTGGTAAGTAGCTACATGAGTGTCTAAATGGATTATTGATTGGTTGCGTGAGTATTTGTATGGGTGCCTGGGTTTGTGTGTGGGTGGATGGGAGGTGTGTGACTCTGTGCATAAATGTGTGAGTGCTTCATTCACTGGGTGAATGGGTTCAAGAGTGCATGTGGAAACAGCTGTATGAGTAGGTGAGTGTGTGTATGGGTGTGTTGGTGAGTGAATGCATATCTCAGTGCTATAAGTCCAAGTAACTATATATTTAAAACAGTGCATGTGAGAGTTGGAGTATATCAATGACTATACATGAGAGCCAGTGATTGTGAGAGAGGATGTATTTGATCAGTGTGTACTTGTATCAGTGATTGTATAAGAGAGTAAGTATATGTTAGTATCGGTATGAATAAGTGAGGTTGAATGTGTATAACTGTATAGGTGATAAAATAGAAGTGTGATTGATTCTTTGCATGACTGACTAGGTGTTTGAGTAACTCTGGATGAGTGGTGGTGTGTGAGTGTTTGTATAGGTGTAGGAGTGCCTATTTTAGTGCTGTATTGATGAGTCACTGCATCTGTGAGTGACTGTATGGATGAATGAGAGGATGTGTGTGTAGACTTAGGAATCCGTGAGTGCGTATGTAGTAACTGGATTGGTGTCTCTATTCATTCGAAGATGGTATTTTAGAATGGGTGTATCAAAGGTTTCATTAAGGTATGGGGAGGTGCATCAGAATTTCACGTGGATAATGTCATCAGTGATGTCATCAGTAGTATAATTTGAGATGTCATCAATGATGTCATCAGTGATATCACTGACCATGTCATGAATGATGTAATATGTGACGTCATCAGCAGTGCATTGCGGGGGCACGAGTTATGGTAAGCTCAACTAACTATAACGGCGGACTTTCTATGGTTTTGCATGAGTAAAATGTCCAACTAACTATAACGTCCCTGAAACCTATGGTTTTTTCAGTGAATTTCAAAGATTTTTTAAATGCTCATTTGTCACTACAACGCCGCTGAAACCTATGTTTTTTTAGTGAATTTCAGTGATTTTTTAAATACTAATTTCTAATTATAATCTTCTTTAAACCTATTGTGTTTTCAGTGATTTTAAATTATCACTTCATTATGAACCTAGTAAAAACAGCCGATATCCCCAGTTTTCCAGCAATAGCTTCCACAAATTTTTTTTTGTCACAAATGAGAACAACAACTACCGGTAATACACGCTGAGTGCCAAAGGTACTACTAATTTAGTGCACCATAAGTCATCGCCACATGGCCTTATTGAGGCAGAATTCAAATGACAAAAAGACATTGATGCGAGTGCGGCCCCCCCGGTCCACACATCATCGCAGGGTATGTACACGCTGAGCGCCAAAGGTACTACTAACTCAGTGCAACATAATTCATCACAAGGTAGAGTGAACAGTTTGTCAGCAGTGAGGCATACTATCAATCGAAAACACCCACAAAATACATATAATATAAAAAGAACAGAAGAATAGAAGTACATTAATGATTACATACTCGTGATTTTGAAGATGTGGACATACAATATGTTGCTGATAACTCAATTGCTGTTGCTCGCTATGTCACGTCATATATTACCAAGTCCGAGAAGACAGAAGTAAAAGAAATGTGGGAGGAAATTTCACAGGAGAAGACCCTTAGCAACAAATTGTACAGCTTCAGCTTGAAGATGCTTTCACATCAAGAAATTGGATCCTACGAACGACCCTGAAACCTACATATTTCGACAATGTATTCCATAAATGTTTCATCTTTTGTTCCATACACCTACACTGCGGTCAGAAGGGCTCACAATTTAAATTGAGACATGTTTTATTTATTACAGAGAGAATTTTACTCTATGTCCTCCAACTTTGTCCAGAGGAAGTGACTAAAAACATTCCTCGATGTCTGTGCTGACTACTGCACCTGAGGGATGTACGACATTACAACGCATGCTTTTACCACGCATGCTTTTACATCGCGGTTTTTACAACGCATACCATTACAATGCTTAGCGCTTCGGGGTGCTGGATAGCGAATAGTTTAATTTACTATTCCAACTCCAGTCCCCGTGGACACTAGGGAAGGTTATTGGATAGTAAATTAACCTATTCCCTATCCTAGAGCGCCCCCCAGCGCAATGCGTTGTAATGGTTTGCGTTGTAAAAGCTGCGATGTAAAAGCATTGCGTGGTAAAAGTTGCGTTGTAAGTGATGTTTCCCCACCCGAGAGGTGGAGAATGTTACGATGCCAGATGTGATGTGGCAGCGAGCGTACTTGCACCTTTCTTTATAGCTGGACGAAGTTACCAATAAATTATCACTGAAATTATAAATACGTCTGTGGAGTGGTCGCTACAACTCTTTATGATAAAATATTTTGCGTATAATTTCACATCTGATGTCCTATCTCAGTGTACCACAAGTCATGAACCCTTTACAATAGAAGATTTTCTGTATTTTTTCATATCTGGTGCCCGTACCTTAGTGCAGCACAAATCATTGACCCTCTATGATTGAATCTCTGTGTCTGATCCAATGATTACTCTTGTACTTGTTGCCAACACCAACCATTCCCGAAGGGTTGGCTTACAATCACCCCATACGCATCCACCACAGACTGCACTGGACATGTGACCCTGGTAATAAAAAGAAGTCGAGCGCACATACCCGTACCCAGTTCCACTATCTATCTGTGTCCATGTATTCATTATGTATGCAACATGCTTCCCCTGGGCACTACCACATTACATAGTGCTCTGGACAGCGTATGCAGCCATCTTACCTTTGACAGTGGGGGAAAACTTTAGTTATGTAACTTTGTCTTGGTCATTGTACAAGTACGTATGTAGAGACTGCATAATTAGAGTACTGCAAGCAGAGTGTATAATGAATTTATAAGTGCGTGAGGATCATCGCAGTGATTGTATAAGTACATATGTTGGCGCAGCCGAACTCCGACCACAAACTTGTCTTTAATTGGCTGCCCTCCATGTGTCAAAAACTGAAACTTCAACTTTCCATGGCCCTGTATTGCTACAGCTGCAACACACTCCACTGAATGTGGAATAAACATTCATATACACACAGATGTCTCATGTCCACCTTCTTTCTTGTGTGGAACTATGGATGAATATAGGGTCAGTGATTCCCCGTACCTTCCATGTTGGCCATATTGTTGGACTTGGCTCACAGAGTGACGCTTTGACTTTTACAACCCGGGTGATGGCAGCACTCCAACAAGGACACCCCACAACCACTCCCTCATGCCTGTTATAAACCCACAAAACATCCATCCAGCACAGGCGTCACAAGACACGTGACCCTGCTAATATAAAAGACTGCAAATGCACATGCTCTACGCCATTTTAGAGTTTAGAGTGCGTGGCCTCACTTCTCACTGAGTTAGTAGCACTGCAAGCATTGAGCGGGTGTACAACCTGCGATGATGATAGGTGCACTAGTATGTCCTCTGCCATGGTGATATCAAGACTCAGTATCAAATGTGAGACCTGTTAGCTTGCAGAACGGTGCTGCATGATGTGGAGGGTGCCCTGACCGCGAAAAGGTGAGCAGTGAGGCCTTGCTGTGCAGCATCGGGCAGATACCTCTGGGCGGTGGGAGTGGATGATATACAGCAGCCTGAATGCAGAAAGAGGGCAGAGTGATTTAGGCATACACACTCGTATATACTCTGCCACATCATGAGATTGGTAACGCGGGCACTGGTGCAATGCCCGAGGGGCCGGTGCACAGTTCCAACTGTGGGCTGCTTTTTGGAGCAATCTGGGGGGCAGATTTGGGCGGTGTCGCTTTTGTTCGGATTCATCCAGCGTCCCAGTGGGTGTCTAAATGGCCTTTCTGGAGGCAGATGGGCGTCATTACCTCATGTTTAGCAACAGGCAGAGTTGTCAATTTCTTTCTCTCGCTGGCCCATTAATGTATGCATACCTAGCAGGGCAAGGGGCCTGAGCAGAACTGGCCTCACTTGTTTTTACCCTGCTCTGCCATTACTAATTCTGTACTATCTTTCAAATGTGGGAGCTTGAGAGTACGACTAGGTTGCGGCACGTGGTTGAAGACAGAGCGGTGGCGTAAAGGTAAGCTGTGATGGTTTTGTACACAGTGTGGGCACTCAATATCCCTCCTCATCTCTTACTTTGTCTCCCTCACGCTCTTTCTATCTCCCTCTTCTTCTTACACTGTTCGTCTCTTTCTCTCTCTCTCTTTTTCTCTCTCTCACTTTTCCTCTGTTTCTTTGTTCTTCTTCCTCACACTCTTTCCCTTTTTCTCTCTCTTCCTCTCTCTCGCTGTCTCTCTCTCTCTCTCTTCGTCTTTCTCACTCTTTCTCTCTGTGTTCCTCTCACGTTCTTTTTTTTCTCTCTCTCTTCCTCTCACTATTTCTCTCTTTCTCTCCGTCTTCTGCTCACTCTTTCTTTCTTTCTCTCTCTCTTCCTTTCTCCTTTGATGGATGCATGACACACAATCTTATCTTGCTTTTTATCTAACAGGCTGTGAATCAGGAATCGATGTTCACCCCCCAACACCACCAAATCTGAACGTGCGATAAATCTGCGATGATGCGTAGCTATCCTGACAATGGACACCCACTCTGAATTGTGTGCTCTGCTTTACCGCAAGTACCCAACGCCTGAGAAGGTTGCTTTGGCACGTGGTGGACTCTCTTACACACACGCCGTGGTGGAAGGTGAGCAGAGAGACTTCTTCCTGCAGCAGTGGGCAGTCACCTCCAAGCAGTGGGAGTGGATGGGGTGCACCAGCCACATTGCACATTGGCAAAACAGAGAGTTACGCGTGTGCAGTTGTATGTACTCTGCAATTACTAATTCTATACTATCTTTCAGATCACTAAACTTGAGGGCTGCAATATCTCCCGGCACGTGGTTGGAGACACACTGGTGGCACAAAGGTGAGCTGCGAAGATTTTCTCCAGTGTCAACACTCCCTCTCCATCTCTTCTGTTCTCTCTCTCACACTTTCTCTGTCTCTTACTCTCTCTCTCATTCTTTCTTTCTCTGTTCCTCTCTGTTCCTCTCTCTTACTCTTTATCTCTCTCTCTTCCTCTCTCTCACACTATTTCTCTCTTTGTCTCTCACACTGTTTCTCTTGTTGTCTTCCTCTCTGTCTCACCTTTTCTCTCTTTGTCTGGCTTCCTCTCTCTCACTCTTTCTCTCTTCCTCTCTCACTCTTTTTCTCTCTCTCATCCTCTCTCTCACTCTTTCTCTCTCTCTTCCTCTCTCTCACACTGATTCTCTCTTTCTCTCTTCCTCGTATCTCACTCTTTCTCTCTCTTTCTCTATCTTCCTCTGTCTCACACTGTTTCTCTTCCTAGTAGCTCACTCTTTCTCTCTTCCTCTCTTTCACTCTTTCTCCCTCTCTCTTCCTCTCTCACTCTTTCTCTCACTGTCTTCCTCTCTCTCTCTCACTCTTTCTATTTCTCTCTTCCGTGTATCTTACTCTTTCTCTCTCTTACTTTATCTCTCTTTCTCTGTCTTCATCTCTCTCTCACTCGTTCTCTCTTTCTGTGCCTTCCCCCCTCTCACTCTTTCTCTCTTCCTCTCCCTCTCTCTCTCACTTTTTCTCTCTTTCTCTATCTCCTTTGCTGGATGCATGACGCACCATCTTATCTTTCTTTTTGTCTTGCAGGCTGTGAATCCACAAATGGACCACGGCTGTACATAGGTTTATTTGTTGTTGTTGTTGTTTAAATAAAATGTTTCATATGTAAATCTATACATGACCGAGATTCTTATTTGTCCAAACTCACAAGCATCTTTTTATAAATGGTTCGCACAGGGACACTTACGGGCCCAAGAAAGTTTTTGTTGGAGGTATGCTGGTGATGTGGGAAGAGGGTGCGTTAGGTGCTAATGTGGGTATCTCTCACAGAAAGAACTCCGGTATGTTTTCAGAAATGCCTCGGACAGATGTCAGCTGATGGACTGAATCACAAAATGGCTTTCCAATGCTTATATAGTGTGACTTATGAACAGTTTGCACCCAGGCTCGCAGATGGACAACTGCGTCCAGTCCGCTCAACTCACAGACGCAGAACTACGAGCCGTCCACTCCAAAGGAACAGCACCATAGTAGCTCACAGAGGTATAGGCACAGCAGCGTACTAGCTCGCAAAGGTAGAGAGCTGTGAGCAGACGGACTGGCTTCTAAAGGCATAGCTGCAAAGTGGTGATGTTGGGCACAGGGAGCGTAAAAAGGGTTGTCTTCCTACTGGTGTCCTGGAGTGGAAGTCGTGCTGCCTGGTGCTCACCTGTTTCTCCTTTATTGTTAATAAATCTTAAACCTTCACTGCTTCCAAATCATCATTACACAGAGCTCCACTATATTAAATTGCCCCGGAACCTTTTTTTATATGTTCACTCCATGCAAGGCAATGGCTGCTAACACTTCCTAGTTTGAAATGTTAGCAGCCAATCAAAGGCAAGCTCCTGCTCAGCAGTTAGGCACCAACCAGATATTTATATTTTTTTCCTTTATTATCTCAAAACACTACTGAATGGATTTACACCATTTCTACAAAAGCGAGCTTTCTGGACCAAGACCTTTCTCCCTGCCAAATTTGTCGTAATTCCGTTCAGCAGTTTCACCTGTGGCCTTGTCTAAAGTTTTGTATAGAAAATGCATTGAGAAAACACGTTTTGGGAATCCCTTTTTCCTCAACCCCCCTTTGACCATTCACCCCTAAACTTTAAAGATAGGAGCTGATCAAAAAAGAGAAACTTTTCGGAAAAATTCGTACACATTTGTCAAACGACAACAAAGTTATAAGCACATGGAGGGCTCCAGGAGAGGGGCCGCGGAACACCCCTTCCAACATGAGTGAAGCCCCGGGTCTGCGGGGACTCCAGCAAGCCGCCTGCAGCCCCAGCGATGGCCCTCTATTTTTTTTTTATTCCCCCAACACCTAGCCCACCCCGGGGTCTCATTAAAATAAAACGCAGGAACCAGCGACCCAAGCGCAAATTGCGTCGATTTCTTTTTTTTCACTTTTTTTGGTCCTGGGGGTACTTCTGTGACCCCCTGAGCAGGCCGAGGGGGTCAGGGTGTTTCTACCTTGCCCCATTCTCTTGTTTTCTACCTTCGTTTCTCTGTTTTCTAGCGACTCGCTTTTACTGACACACAAGATGGCTGCCAACCCTTCCTGGTTTGGAGTGATGGCAGCCAATCACAATGAAGCTCATGCACGGGACTTAGGCTCTGCCCAGATATCAAAACTTTTATTTTTCTAACTTCTCAGCAACTACTGAACGGATTTACACCATTAAAAAAAAAAAGATCGCTTTCTGACCCACGCACTACCTTTGTGCCAAATTTGGGGTAATTCCTTTCAGTAGTTTCAGCTGTAGCCTTGCACAAAGTTTCCTATGAGAAATTTAGTTTTTGACTCTTATTTTTTGAATTTCTCAAAAACTACTGAACGGATTTACACCATTTAACAAAAAAAGGCATGATTCTGAACAAAGGGCTACCTTTTTGCCAAATTTCGTGTAATTCCGTTCAGCAGTTCGTGCTGTAGCTGCGGCTTAAGTTTCCTATGGGAAATTGCTTGGGGAAAACAAGTTTTGGACCCCCTTTTTTCTCGGCCCCCGCTTGACGAATCACCGTGAGAAACTTTCAGGATAGGAGCGGACCGGAGCAACCCAAAATTTCGCGAAGATTCGTCGACCGGCACCAAAGTTATTGGAAATAGAATGTTGCAGATTTCCTATGGAAAATAGGTCCTAAGAATAATCACCTACTGGTGACTGCCAGTAGGTAATTCATCCCTAGTCACGCATGCATGCTTACCTGTGATATTTCCAATAGAAATGACTGTGTAAGAGGTGAAACAGTCCATCAGGGTAGGGGATTGAGTGCTAAAACATAATTAGAATTCTAGATGGCATGTGGTAGGGTCAGAGGATGTGGACCGCAAACACCTTGGGAAAAATGAAGGTCACTTTTGTTATGCCTTAAGATGTATGCAGTAACATGGGAAGACTTGGTGAGGCGAGTTGTTAAGCAGTTCTGGATTATCAAGTAGAAAGTAGGCGCCGGCCTATGCGTGATATGGATCAAAATACACTTTAAATGCGTGATATAGATCAAAATACAATTTAAAGTATGTAAACAGACACATCAGATTCACAAAACAGTTTGTCTCTTAAAAGCTCATCTTCTGGCAGTTGTCATTTTGCAAACAAAATCCGGTTCTTTGGGTATTAGGAGATAATTTGCGAGGGGGGGGGCAACATTTCGACTTGCTAGGGGCCACAGGTTTTAATCCGGCACTGTCGTTAAACTCTATAATTCTTGTACATTTACCATATTCACTGTAATTGCCAAATTCCAAGCAGAGATCTAGAAGGTGCAGTGTGCAACTGGGCCTACACATGGTTGTTAAGCAACCTTGAAAATATCAACAATGCAAACGGAAGGGAATCGTTGACATTTTGATACCAGCTACCATACCGACCATTACTGAAAACACAGCGTATTAAATGTTGTTAGCAAGTCGGAAATTGCTGTTCGACTAATGAACACAAATCCACAGGCTTGTTTCAAGGTCACTGCATGCACCTATACCATTTAGAAAGTTGTTTCTCTATTGGTCCAGGCGCAGGCGTTACATGGGCGCGCTCTTATCCAGGCACCGTCCTTCAACAGCCTTTGCTTTCCTTAGAATTAGTAACTATCAACTCGTTCAAATAATCTGCTTAAAGCAACAGTGCTATCAACGTCTATATCTGTAAAACAGCATTGCCAATATGAGACAACCAAGACATTGTCTGCCAGTTTGTCTGGAAGTCCATGGAACCTAAAGTTAACAGGGAATATTATGTTTTCTCTCTGTAACTGGAAATATGTTCCAAAAAACTCTCCTCGGAACAGACTCTCCTTTACGTTTAAGAAACTAAAATAAGATTGAAGATTATTACCAGAAAAACATCACAAACCCAAGTGCTCTAGGGAGGTCTCAACTAGTGGGCTGTTTGCATATTCTTTTTATTGGCGAAAAATTAATATTTCTACAGGATGAAATAGGAATGAAGTATTGATACACATATATGTTTTCATTTTTTCATGGTATCGATTGTTACATAGTACAAACTTGACAGAGATAGAGCAGACTGCTCTGAACAACAGTAAATGCTAACATAAGTCTTGTCCAGCTATTGTGTGGTAAGGTATGGGTATTAATGTACCTCCTATTACCCCAGCCGAGGCACTGAAGTGCTTTGCAGACGAGGTACCCACCCAGTATTAGTGATTGCTACATGTATGAGGGTTACAATTTGCCATGTTGTCTTCATACTCTATTAAGCATTGTGTAATATACATTTTGTGCAAATGTAGCGTCTCATTCCTTATATATGGTGGTTAAAGTTGCATGTTCTGAGTTAAATGTGATGTTTAACACAACTAGAAACTTTGACATTGTATTGTTTTGCATTTCATTGTGTTTGCACTGCTCTTTCTACCATTGATGAGGTACTCAAATGCTTTGGGAATGAATGGCACGCCACTCAATAGGATACTTTTAAAACTAGAGAGGTTTGTCAAGCAAATTGAGCTACAATTTGTCCTGCTGTTTATCACACAGTTGTCTCAGTATGTACGTAGTATGCCATGCAATCTGGTATTTAAATCTGTCACAAACTATTCTGCAATCAGTCAAAGCATGTGTTCTTAAAAGATTATGCAATCTGTCATGTCGACAGAACTATCCCTGGCCCTGCAATAGACGCTACGACTATCGTGCAGATTATGTAAGAGATAGCGCTCACAGTTGTTTGATGGCTCGTACCAAGAAGATTAAAGATAAAATGATATGTCTTCACCAAGATAAGTTTTGTCTCACTTCTGAAATCTGTCCCCATTCTTCATTTTCAATAATCTGACAAAACAAAATAATTTGCTGTGTTCCTGAGCAAAGCAGTCCGAGCATTAGTAGGGTGGAATGCATTGTGAGTGATCGTGAGACTTTAATAGTGCTTTGTGGGATGTGGGTGTGGATTTGTGTGTAGTCATGAATTACACTGTATATAACACTTTTGGTTACGTCCTTTGACTGTTCATTAGGTGCTTTGACTTCTGTGATTCTGGTCATTTTGTTATATTTATTGTGTAATTTTACTGTAATTACACTACATCAAATTACACGGCTTATGCCCACCCCTACTTGAGACCTCCAGCACATGATATGCATGTAGCAGGAGAACCAAAGATTGTGATGCAAGCAATAGGGAGTGCACTGCCACTACCAGGTAGAGCACAGGGACCACATTCTAGTGGGATTGCTGGTCTCCCAAGGGTTGTCTCAGCTTCAATGGCTATTGTGCAGCCTACACAACCTAAACCAGTAGGGAGAGAAATTAATATATAAAAACTAAAAAATGACTCTGGGGATAATTTAAACAGTACAATTGATGTACAGAGACAGACCCTGTAGAAATTAGATGAATTGAAATATCTGAGCAGGAAAGCAGTAAGGTGTGCATGTGAAGCATATGACAGACTTGAGCACCTAGCCGAAGAATGGATTTGAGTGAAGCTGGAATAGAGAAAACCGGCAAGCACATATGTAAGAATTAGTTGACTGCATAAAGGACTGCTGGGATTTGAAAAAAGGCAGAGATAATCAGGACAAAAAGCTGGTTCTAAATTGTAAAAGATTGATACTGAAAAAGTAGAAAGGATGATCATGAATGTGCCTGAAATGGAAATGGTTTTTACAGAGTTCTCTTTACGAAATGTACATGGAGCATGCCTTGGGCAAGGACTGATCTCTATGCAATTATGATGAATTTTCCAAAATGAAGAGAGGAACCAGCTACATAGTATACAGAAGTTGAAAGACTAGTAACTATTTGAAGGCGCTTTGGGTGGATTTGAACACTTTGGGCCCCATTAGGATGTCGGGCGGATCGCCACCGCCATCCGCCCGACATCCTTCCCCGCCTGCCACCCATTTCCCCCCGCCATGTTACTATGGCGGGGGGGACCGCGGAGGACGGAAAGACTGTACGCCGCTTTTCCGCCCAGCAAAGGGTTCATATGGTAGCCGTGTCTGTTAGACACCGCCATCCATATTAGGATGTGGGCGGGAACATGCTTTCTGCGGCGGCATTGCCGCCACGGAAAGGCATGTGCGAATGTCTTGTGGGGGCCTGTTGCGGGCCCCCAGCGACTCCGGGCGGTGGGGGGTGCACATGGGGGGGTACCTATGGTACCCCCCTGCGCTTCACTGTACAACATGGCAGGCACCGCACGGTGCCTGTTAGGTTGTGCATTGAAGTGCGCAATGTTAAAAATGCGGGATGCACCCGCCAGTGTTGCAGGCGCATCCTAATGGCCCCACGGGACCGCCGCCCTTATGGCCGGCGGTCACGTTTTACATCGGGATGGCGGGCGGGCAAAGTCCGCCCGTCATCCTAATGGGGCCCTTTGTTTGAGTATTTTGTTCCCAAAGATTTTTGCACTGAATGCAAGTGGCTATCACTTGGCCAAGAGAAGAGCCTCAAAATGTGCTTCCCAATAATGGTCAAGCTACTCACATGATGCAGAAATACAAACCAGGAATAGAGCATTTGAGACAGAAAGTGCTAGATGGAGCCAGAAACGTCAGTCCATACATTCCATGAGAGGCTAATGCAGAGCTATAGAAAGTATGGTGCATCTGAAGATCCAATGAAAGTAGCCATTAGCAGATTTGTGTTGGCTTTTGTTTAGGTTTGGGTCTGGAGCTTACTTCTCATATTCATTAATTCAATGGGGTTAACCCAATAAGTCAAAGGACCTGGGTATCAATTAGTATAAAACAACAAAAGTGGTCCTAGACATATCGTTAAGTACCTATTGATGCAACACTTGTTATTTGTATATTAAGGAAATTAATCCAAAACAGAATAGGAGATATCATTCTTTACAAAGCCAGAATTAGATATCAATGTGTCGTACCCAACAACTACTAATAAAAAAAAACCCAATCAATTTGATCAGTCAAATATATTTCAAATTTATTTTCAACACTTATAAAACAAATTGAATTGCAAAAAAGAAGAAACTGCAGATTGCAGTAAGGATAAAAAAGGAGGTGCACAAGTGAATTGGAAAGGAAAAATAGTTCAGAAGACAAGATTCAAAATGTATGTACAACTAAAATTGCAATTCTTCTAGTTGGACAAGCAAGGAGGCCTACCCATACAAATGTATATACATTGATTTATCATACAGGGAAGGGACAGGGGCAAAGGTACTACGGTCCAGGCCTCAAAACAAGGGGGTACACAACCGTCGACGTTTCGACCCTGGCGCAATAAGGGAACATTTTAACACCTCTGCTGCGGGTCTTCTTCAGGACTAGACGGGGAGGGAGGGAGGTGGGAAGCAACAAGAGTGACCAAGGATAATGAGAAGACGGTCGCGTCCCGACAGTAAATGAATGAGGGCAACCCGTCAATGGTGTGCCCGATATTTGTCCAATAATTTTCTCAAGGTGAATATTCAATTCAAAAGGAAACACATCCTAATTTTATTCCAAGGCTAGCATCCAAAGAGAAGCAATGTCAAGGGAAAGTGGCGGTGCTGTATAACAAGCCACAGCGTCCTCTTAAGATGTTGCACAAAATTCCTTTTTGGCTTTCCACGGGGCCGTAATTATTAAGAACAGCCACGGGAGAAAGACGTCTTCCTGAATCAATCGGGCAAGTCTGTTCAGCCTGTTGTTGTTTTATACTACTTTTCATATTCAGCAGAGTATGATGTGTTGTCAGACCAAGAGAATCAACGAGATAATTACATAGGGAAAGTATTGCATAACATAACGTGTATTTGTAAAGAGCACATGCACCACAAAGGGGTATCTTGGCCCTGAATAACAGATATGCATTGCTACCCAACTTAATGGTACTCATTTTATCGACCTCAGATGGATGATAGCCTGAGTGGATCCACCCGGATTTGAACCTGTGGCCATGAGGTCGAACACAGGCCCCTGCAGTGGATGTATTAGTCCACTGAGCCACCAGCCCTGGCATACTTCATTTCCAGGCACAGAAGATCAATGAAAAGTTGATGGTTGCGCAAACACAGCTGCTTCAGACCAATGGTAAAAATCAGATGGTGAACCAGGATCAGAATTTTGGTTTTGTTGATGGTGAAAATTCTGGTGCAAATTGGAATTTGGGAATTGAAGGAATGCAAGATGTTGGTATGCATGGAAATAATATGCTTTTCTTCACAGGATGGGAATGTGGTTTCATAAACCCGAGGTAAAGAGTTTGTGAATAATTCTGGAGAAAATATTAACATCAGCATGCTTAGAAAAAACATCGCTTGTCGTCTGTGCTAGAAAATTGGTCACTAGAAGCGCAAATGTAGATAGGATTTAGAAGGAATTCTAAATTGTTTTGTTACTCAAATGCAGCAAAATGCAAATCAGATAGCCTCACCCCAACAGCCGCGATATAGAATATGAAAAATCAGGGGCATATCCATAGAAAGTGCCCGTAGCTCCAGTATTGCAGCAAAACATGAGAAATGAGATGTCTCATTAGCAAAATTCAGGTGTTCAACAAATTCCTTTCATCATAAATAGTCAGTTCCCCCAGTTTACACTGGATACAATAAATTTGCAATTTGGTGCCTGGGAAGGAATGAGGGATGAATTCTTGTTGTAGGCCTAGAGGTAGGCCAGAGTGGCCCATTTGTAGATGATGAGGTGAGTGGCCACTGTTTATCATTCCTGAGTGATAATGGTGCTACACGCTCCACAGTTTGATCCATGGAGGTCCCAAACCCATCTAAAAGGCATAGGAGTTAGCAATAAACAGATTACGAAACAGGTTTTGCAATTATTACTCTAAACATTGCAAACTAGTTTTCAGCAAATTACACTGTAAAAGTTGGTTCTATAAAAATCTCCTATTCATATTCTGTGATTCGAGTCCCATTTACTTGCCTGAAAGTGATTTGCTTTGCAAAATTAATTGGCTGATTTACTGTACACTAGATGGTGTTGAAATTCAAACACAAGATGAGAATTCAGTGTTTAAAATAAATTGCAAAAGTTCAGATATTCCCAGTTCTTACAAAAAATCATTTGTCTCTGGATTTAAGAGTCGCAATGAAAGAAACGGTTTTGGATTTTATTAGAAAAGAGATTGGGCTAATTAGAAGTGCAGATTTTGTGAAGATTAGAGTAAAACCAGATGCAGTTTACCCTCAAACTCATCAAAAATACTTTCATGACAAGCAGAAGAGTGAATTTAGCTCATAATATAAGGAAATTATGAAGCAGGATATTATGTGAGAGGGCTTGGTAGTCCATGTAACCCACCTGTAACGAGCAATAAAAAAATGAGTAGCAAATGTGCGGTGGTCCAAGGTCTTAGAAAAAAATAAAATAAAATTGCAGTTCCATGTTGTCCAGTTGTGCCGAATGCTGCTGTGATTTTCTTTCAGGTTCCTGCAGTTGCAAAGTGGTTCACAGTCACTGACTTGTGACAAGCTTTCTTTTCCATTCGTCTTCAAGAGGAAGTCAGGATCTTTTTGGGAATGGTTGGCTACTGCAGTCAGTGGATTCAAAACTTTTCCCTGCCTGCAAAGCCTATAATAAAGCCTACTTACAGTGACATTGTGGATCTTTTTCCATTTGACTATAAATGCATGAGTGCTTTCCTTGAACTCAAACACAAACTCTGCAGCATTATTTTAACACGCATTTACAATGCAACGGTCTTGGCATTATTAAAGGTAGAGCTATTGGCATTGCTCATGACATTTTTTTTAAATCATAAATAAATGGCATTGTCATTTATATTGCCAATAGCTTAATCGTTAAATAAATGGCATTGTCATTTACACGCCAATAGCGTAATCGCTCGCAAATGCATGACCTATTGCATTTAGACCCACACAGAGCCACACACACAAAGCCACCCACACACACATACAGAGTCCCCCACACAGAGCCACCCACACAGAGTCATTCACATAGCCACCTCCACAGAGCCACCCTCACACAGACAGAGCCACAGAGCCACCCACACATTGAGCCACCTACATAAAAAGCTATCCACACAGAGCCACACACACACACCCAGAGACACACACACACACACACACACACACAGAGCCACACAGCCACACACGCAGACACACACACACACACACAGCCACACACACAGAGCCCCACACACACAGCCCCACACACACACACACACAGCCCCCCACACACACACACACAGAGCCCCACACACATACAGAGCCACACACACACAACCCCCCACACACACACACACACAGCCCCCCCCACACACACACAGAGCCCCACACACACACACAGAGCCCCCACACACACAGAGCCCCCCCCCACACACAGAGCCCCACACACACAGGGCCCCACACACACAGAGCCCCCCCCACACACACACAGAGCCCCCCACACACACACACAGAGCCCCCCCTCACACACACAGAGCCCACCACACACACAGAGCCACACACACACACACACACAGAGCCCCACACACATACAGAGCCACACACACACAACCCCCCCACACACACACACACAGCCCCCCCACACACACACACAGAGCCCCACACACACACACACAGAGCCCCCACACACACAGAGCCCCCCCACAGACAGAGCCCCACACACACAGGGCCCCACACACACAGAGCCCCCCCCACACACACACAGAGCCCCCCCCACACACACACACACAGAGCCCCCCTCACACACACAGAGCCCACCACACACACAGAGCCACACACACAGAGCCACACACACAGAAAGAGCCACACACACACCCAGAGCCACATACACACCCAGAGCCACATACACACCCAGAGCCACATACACACCTAGAGCCACATACACACCCAGAGCCACACACACACAGGAGAGCAAGCACAGCGAGCGGGCAGGAGAGCAAGCACAGCCAGGGGACAGGAGAACAAGCACAGCGAGGGGGCAGGAGAACAAGCACAGCCAGGCGGCAGGGGAGCAATCATAGCCAGGGGGCAGGGGAGCAAGCACAGCCAGGGGAGCAAGCACAGCGAGGGGGCAGGGGAGCAAGCACAGCAAGGGGACAGGGGAGCAAGCACAGAGAGGGGGCAGGGGAGCAAGCACAGCGAGGGGGCAGGGGAGCAAGCACAGCGAGGGGGCAGGGGAGCAAGCACAGCCAGGGGGCAGGGGAGCAAGCACAGCCAGGGGACAGGGGAGCAAGCACAGCCAGGGGGCAGGGGAGCAAGCACAGCCAGGGAGCAGGGGAGCAAGCACAGACAGGGGAGCAAGCACAGCCAGGGGGCAGGAAAGCAAGCACAGCCAGGGAGCAGGGGAGCAAGCACAGACAGGGGGCAGGGGAGCAAGCACAGCCAGGGGGCAGGGAATCAAGCACTGCCAGGGAGCAGGGAATCTGATGACATCAATGCAATGCAGATGTCCTCACATTCCATTAAGACCATACGTTATAAAACATTCCCCTCCTTTCTTTATATGCATGGAATTAGAAAGTAAAGAAACAATGTTATAAAAAATCGACAGCAAAGCTGCAAAATATGTTGTAGAAAAGAAACAAGACATTGTATGATAATTGAACGTACAACAGGAAAAGACTTGTTTCGGGTTCTAATGGTGAGTCAAAAAGGGAACATGTGAGAGATGCAAGTCAAAAATAAGTCAAAAATAAGACTGCTACACAAAATCACTAAGACTAACAGATGTTTGTCTGACCCTTTGTTGATTACAACCTCGCACATCATCCTGGCTTTCCACACGTGCTCCATACAGAGCAGCCCGACCATTGCCTGCACCTTCAGACAGTTATGTTATGTTATGTTATGTTAAAATGCGTTTATATAGCGCACGGCTACTCTAAAAGAGTGTCCCGGCGCTTTCCACAACAGCTACAGTGTAACACATAACATAAAGAACAGTTCCCAAAAGCAGGAAAAAGAAAATCCACCTAGACAGAAAGATTAAAAAGCCAAGTTTTCAGGTTCCTTCTAAATTGAAACAAATTGGGAGTGCTGCGAAGTACCAGTGGGAGCGAGTTCCACAACTGGGAGGCCTTGAGGCTAAAAGAACGCCCCCCCGTACGAGCCTTCCTCACCCGTGGGACCACAACAGTAAAGAGGGATTCAGAGCGAAGAGAGCGGGCAGGACGATAAAAAACCAATCTCTTCTGCAGATATCCCGCACCTGAGCCAAACAGAGCTTTGTGCACCAGCGTCAATGCTTTAAACATAATCCGTTTACGGATCGGCAACCAATGCAACGTCTGTAGCAGCCCAGAAGCCCGTGTTCGTCTATGCAGACCAAAGATTGCACGGGCTGCGGAGTTCTGTGCCACCTGCAGGCGCTGGACCAGATAGTCCGGTAGGCCTAAAAAGAGAGAATTGGCATAATCGAGCCCAGATCCGATTAGCGCCTGCACTGTAATCCGTCTGTGCTCCGCAGATAGTAAAGGGAGAAACTTGCAGAGCATTTTCAGAATACCGAAACAGGTGCCGGACAGGCCGAGAACATGCGCTCTCAGAGAAAGCTTGTTGTCAAGCCTAACACCGAGGTTCTTGGCAACCAGGGAGGACTGCACCGGAGGGCACATAGCGACCGGCCACCACTGCCGCCATTCGGGATCGATGGCACAGCCGAAGAATAAAACCTCCGACTTGCTGGAGTTGGCCTTCAGGCTATTACGCTGGAACCAGCCGAAGACCATATCCAGACAGTCCCGAATTCTTTCCCCATCAAATGGCTGATCTTTGCCACATGTGAAGAGGAGTCCATTCTCAAATACTGCATATCAACATCAACACACTTCAGCAATCTTCCTCACCTAGTTCAGCACACACTAAGCTATTCCCTCCCCTCTCATGAAGAGCCACTATTTTCCTATTACACTTTTGACCATTTGTCAACTTTTCGTAATTGCCCTACACAGCAAAACCCTTATAAGGTCCCCAGAATTTTGAAATTCAAAAGCTGAACCAACCAAGTTTCAAGTTTATTCAGACAATTGCAAAGTTACTTAAAATCATTGCAGTAATTATACGATATAAATACACTATTACATGATATAGATAAAAGTTAATAATTCTAAAAATAGATTCTTTAAATCCAATGTAGAATTTTCTAGTGGTAAGAGGAAAGTAAAAATCGATGCTTTGACAAACTGGAGGCACTATTATAACAGAACAGTTGTTTTTCACGTGGCACGTGGGATAATGTCACTTAAAAGGGAAAACTGATTGTAGTTTAATCTTAGACGTATTACAACTCATAGATTTTCTTTGAGGGGATTTAGTTTGAGTCAACAGATCAGCCCCATAATGAATTGGTGTGAGATATATTGTTCCTTAAAAATTATGTGCGCCCAGACCAATGAAACATAGCCGGAGGTTCCAATCATAGGGTGAGCACACAAAAATTAAGACAGGTCCCTGGGTGCGGGGACACACTGGGGGTATAGCAGACGGGTAAACTAACAGTAGTCACAGAGTAAGTTGGCATGGGGAGCAGGTCTACAGTGACACACTGTGTATGCAATATGAGTTGAAGCAGACACATGACTACAGGTGATGAAGCCAGCGATCCCATGCAGTGGATACTAAAGTACAGGGGGTGCATTTGGGGGATAAGCACACACTGGGGCACGGGATACTGACCAGGCCATGAGGTAAGAAGAGGAGGATGAACATCCGTTCAGGCACAGAGGCATGGATCCCATGCACTGAACACAATGGGAGTGAAGGAGACTGGAGAGCACAGGCAAGCATATTGTAATGAATCAGGGATACAATGAGCACAGACGAAGGTGCAAAAACCGCTGATGGTGAGCTGATAATAGGCACAGGCCAGGGTATGGAGGATTGTGGTAAGAGGCTGAGTGGGTGTGCGCATATAGCTTTTACATGCATAGGGTATGCACTGGAGAAGTAGGATGATCACAAACTGGAGACATGAGTACAACGACAAGGAGCGAAGAGACACCAGGTGCATTAAGAGTTTGCGGAGATTCTGAGGAACTGACTTGGAAGCAGTGACAGGGGTGGTACTATGACACGGCAGAGGGGCCCAAAATACTGTCTGTAGGGAGTATGGAGACGTGATACAGTGAGAAGCTGCGCTGTAATTGGTGAAGCACATACATGGGATGCAGTAGGAAGACGAACTGGTATTGGCACAAAAATTGGAGCTGCTGGTATAGACATAGGATGGGGAGACCACAGACGGATGTAGGGAGAACATACACACTGGGGCACAAAGTAAAGGTGCTCACAGAATGTGAAAGTTGCAGCAAGGGGTCCCTAAAGAGCATGGATATGGGATGCAACAATTGTTTTAGCAGATAACTGTGTAGAGGGCACTGAAGCAGCGTTTACATGCAGGTGGCACACACTAGGGGTGTAACGAGCAGGTGAACAAAGACACAGGGGTGGACTAAAGGGTTACAGGAAAAGGCAGGGCGCAGAGCACCCCAACTAGGTGAACACACTTTCTCCCACCACCGCCTTCAGCCCGGACGGCGCCATCTTCCTCAGCTGAGCTTCTCGCTTCTGGGTTTGTGGGCGTGGCCTAGACCAGCCCGCGCGTCATAACAAACTCATTAGAGTGGGTGTGCTGTGCAAAGGCGAGATCACCTAAATATTCATGAAACCTGGAATTGAGATAAGATTACGACATTTAGAAATATTAGTATGATTGTGTTCTAAGTAAAATCAAGAAATGAACTGTATTCACAAATATTTAGAGTCTGTGTCAGCCCTGTGGTTTGGTGGGTGCAAAGTCCTGATGGACACCGTAGGTCGGACGGGGGTGCAGGAGCAGAGCCTGATCACGACTGCGACCACGTTTCTCCGAGGCAAAGTAGGAATGCCTCAGAGAAACACACGGTAAGTTTTCGGATTCGGGGGCGTGTTTTTTGCGTTCTGAGTGACGGATGATGTCACAGATAGAAAGAACGCAAAAAACACGCACCCAAATCCGAAAAAGACGGGGCTTCAACCGAGTGACGCCCCTCTCCTCCAATGGCTGGCCTCCGTTTAGGAAGCCAGCCAATGGAGAAGAGGGGCGGGTTCAAGCTCCCTACACCAAGAAACATAAAATCTTCGGAGCTCCGCCCACTGCTTACAGCAGTGCGACGAGTCCTCGACCTAAAAAGGGTCCCCCATGTTTCTCTCAGGCTCAGACCTGGGGGACAACACATCAAAATATGCATATAAAGAACCTGCTAGCCTATTTTTTTTAGGAATCAATCTGTAATCATACAAGCCCACAGTTACCTATGAAAGAAATCTGTATATTTCATTATGTTATTAGATAGCAAACTTCATTGATGTATATTTTTAAATTTCATTGGCTGATTTTTTTCATCATACCATATAATCAAATTTAAACACAAATCGATAAAACAGACCCACAAACCCCATCCAATTTGACATTCATACCAAGCATCCAATAAATGCTCTCCCTCCCTTGGCCAAACAGATTTTTCAAAGTAACAGCGGGTTATTAATAACTGCAAATGTATTCTTTTTAAATAACAAACTAGCGGGTTCTTTGTATGCATACAAACTCCACAGCACACCAGCTTTAGGAATGCCAAAATATGATAAGCATTCTTTTTATTTTGTCATAAAACAGAAGAGTGTACACTTTATATCTTGGAGCAAATACATGATGTGGTAAAGCAGCGTGTCTTTTACTCCTCTCCTACATTAGATTAAGGGGCCTATTATGATGGCAGACGGACCTGCGTCCGTCCGCCACCCCCGAGGTGGAGGGACCGTCCGCAGGGGCAGCGGCGGTCCCTCCGTCGGAATTAGGATGTGACCGCCACCCTGGCGGTCACATCCTGTATATTTAACTGCTTGAAGCAGCACCCGCCACAAGGTTAAAAATGCATGCTTTGCATGTGCATGCACAAACCGGCAGGCACCGCGCAGTGCCAGCCCCTTTGTGCATGCAGATGCAGGGGGGTACCATAGGTACCCCCCATGTGCACCCCCCACCCCCCCCTTCACCCTGGGGGACCGCAGCGGGCCCCCAAATGAAAGACCGTATGCCTTTCCACAGCGGTAATGCCGCCGTGGAAAGGCATGGTACCGCGGGCATCATAATATGGCTGGCGGTGTCTCGCAGGCACCGCCACCATATCTATGCACTATTTCCGCCGGTCACGAAGGCAACCGGCGGAAAAGCGGACTGTCTTGCCGTCCGCCGCAGACCCCCCAGCCATCCTAATGTGGCGGGGGGTCTTTTCAGTCACCGCAGCGGTGAATCCGCATCCTCCGGGCCGGTGGTGGCTTCCGCCGGCCCGGAGGATGCGGATTCACCCCAATCGTAATCGGCCCCTAAGTACCCACAGCTCTTCCTGGTTGTCTGAAACCTACAACAGCTGTCTGCCTAGCAATAAAATAAAGTGAGGGAATTGTGGTGGGTTAGACCCTTATTGTGTTAGCCCCACATTCAGTTAAGATATTTCTTACTCGAACACAAACCCAGCACATGAAAAACAGCTGCCTAACAAAATATGAGCAAACAATATCGACAGCTGATAATATTTAATCAGAAAGGTACAATCATTTGAAACTTGCAATACTGCTGCAGATTCCAAACAATGATTAATCTGACCATGACAGGATTGTTGTAACACAATTATGTACCAAACCAAAATCATACATTGATGACACTCTGTTGAATTAGAATGTAATAACTTTGTTTGTGGATTGTGTTTGCTTGACAGGCCATTAAGGAATATTGAGAGTAGCTAACACAGTCTGTTCCATTTCTAAAATGGTCAAAGCCTCATAGTTGTGTAATGTAACTTAAGCACAAAGAACAAAATTGACTGCCCTGACAAGAGCATGGTGTCGTTTTTTTTCTATTTTTTTTGTGTTTATTGGTATATCAATCAACACACACAAATCAGGACATATCTTAATAAAAGTAGTACAGGTAAAGCATTGCTGGGCAATACAATGACACAGCAGAAGAAGCAGTGATTTGGCAAGCAAATCTAATGGGATTACCTCTCCAGTTAATACAAAAAGGGATATCAACAATCTTGTAGTTCCCCGACATGAGTGAGGTCGCTCACAAGGGCCCAGTACTGATGGAACTCTCCGTTCTCATACTCCCAGCAACCTCCTACGGGGCCCAACTAGAGCATGACAAACACACCAAACCAGGTGGTGACCCCATGAGAGCAGCTGAGTATGTCGTAATTTGACAGCAACTGAGTTAGCATTTAGCTCAGCTACACGAACTTTCACTGTTAACTTGACCAAACGTGCGGGGGCCATTTTGTATTTCCTGGCTTCCAATTTGTATGAACATGCGGCCTCGTGGTCAGCATGCCCTTTTGTCCTTTCTCTGTACCAATGACCTATACCTTGCCCGACAACAGGCTATTTTTAGCACTGGTCAAGCTCACGCATGCGTACTTGAACATTTAGATTAATGAGTGGTCACCTCTTAGGAATGTCCTCTACAACTGACCAGTTGTACTAAACTCCTCCCACATGTTGGCTGTGTTCCAAAAATGCCCTTATATGTACCTAAACTGTGAAAAGAGTATACCCCCTACCTTTTTATTACTGTTAAACTTGTATAAAAGAGGTCGCGCACCGATGTTCGGTGTGATACTTCTTGCATTGCCGAAGGGTGCTGTAGGAATGTACCACCACCCCATGGGGTCTTAATAAACTTGTCTTTTGCATTTTCCAGTTTCCGTGCCAACTTCTATTCTATGGTGTTCGAGAGTTTTTGCAGAGTATGTAGACGTGACGAAACCCAATACCACAAATTGGCGACCACGAAGGGACTCATCGGCGACTCGGATGCCCGAAGGAGAGGTCGTGATGAAGGATTGGAAACTCGCCATGGACGCGTACGCTGCCACTGAGTGACCCGAGTCTTGGCACCCACGGTGTTTCTTCCTTTCCTTTTGAGTCGACCTTCCAGGTGGCGCCGGTCCTCGACTAAGATCCTGATCGGTTGGGTTGTCGTGCAGTGCCCGTTTGGCTGATTCGATTACGGAACTTGGCAGTTGGAACCTGGACGTTTGAAAATATTTGGTAAGCTTGCGATTGGTAAGGTAGTCTACTGACACTTACTGTGGCTTTTAGGATTTGTTTGAGTTAGCTAACATTTGGACCTATGATTTGAGTTATATGTGGAGTGCACCTCACATAGACAGGCACATAGAGATATTTCTCTGACTTTGTATTTGTTTGAACGACACACCGCGTGTAAAAACATATTTAAGTGCCATTTTATGTAATATCGCGTTTTCGTGATATTTTGACATGCCTGTTCTAAGCACACTTCGAGGAATGTGCTGTTTTGGAAATGGTACCAGTTATCGATTAAATGAATCTCAGCCGGCTCCCCCAGAGGGGACACCTAATCGTGAAATGTACATAAAATGTGGCCTTCCCCCCATTATGTATAGTACATTATGGCATAAATATACAAAAACTGATCGTGAATTGCAATGGCCACTACATGGGTCGTTTGATCTGCGAAAGGTTCAATATGTGGAGCAGTGTTTGTTTCAGCGCAGGTCTAGACAGGATATGTTTGATTGTGTGCATATGTGGGAGAAAGCGGTGCGTGAATGAATGAAGCGTGAACAAGCCTTGGCGGACAAAGAGCAGCGAAAGGCTGCTCGTGATAAAGCTTTACAGTTGCAGGAAAAAGAATTACAGGAACAGAAAGAGAGGGAGATTCGAGAACGTAATTTGCAAGTTAATGGTCAGTTTCCTATTCGACGTCCTCTTTATCCTGTCCTTACTAATGAGTCAGATGATTTTTCATTACTCGATCGTTGCCCGCCTCCGTATGTTCCGCCTACGGCCCCGGATGAGGACTCGGACGAGGATGATCAGGGAGATCAGCGTACCAGGTTAACTGCTGATCGAGCTACGGAATTGTGCGCGTTTGCTCGTAAACTTAATGTAAATTCTATAACGGTTTCGGAGATTGATAGCCTTATGTGTAAGTGGCCCGACCGAGAACGATTGTATTTTCTAGATCATTTTGGAGATGAAGTTGTCGAACGGTTTAGACGGTATTCACCTGAGTTGGAACCTAAAGATATATCAGTTGGTCGTGAGAATTTTCGTAAAGGTATTTTTGTTCTTGCAGATGCGGATGCGTTTTTCCAGCGTTTGGTTAAGCTACGGGATGATGCGACACGGCTACGAGTGGCGAAAAAGGCATCGGATTCGTCTGCCCCTGGATCAACGGAAGTATCCAAAGAGTGCCCTATCTCTGAAACAGATAAGAGCGCTGCAGTTAATGTTATGCCTATGCGAGAAGCTGCACCTTTGTATGTCCCTCCTAAAGGCCAAGGCACAGATGAGGATAAGAGGTCTAAAGATGCGAAGGGTTATTTTGTATATAATTGGGTTTATACGCCATGGAATAGAACAGACGTTATGGCGCTCAAAAATGCTTTGCCTGACCCCCGTAAAAATCCAGCAGCTTTCTATGAAGGTGTGGAAGGTGCTATTTCTTCGTGTGTTATGACATTAGTTGATATTGATCTTTTCTTTGGGTTGATATTGCCTCCTGATATGTGGAGGGCGATTCGTAAGTTTGATGATCGAACGATTCTAGGTGCAGATTGGAAGGAATTAGCCCGAGCTGATTTAGATAGAGAACCTGCATGTAAGCCATGCCAATTGATTTTAGATCTCCCGGCGGCTATTTTGGATAAATTAAAAACGCTTGTTCCTCCTAAGAAAATTGATTGGAAGATGTTGGCTTCTTGCAAACAGAAGCCGGATGAATCGGTCTCTGATTTCTTTTCACGTTTCGAGGAAGCATTCCATTATTACAGTGGGCAATCATTAACAGAGGATACGGGCAGGCATTTGGACGTTGATAAGTACGTGGCTAATCTCCTACCGGAGATTGCGAAATGTTTAAAAACTAGTGAAAGTTCATGGACCACGGCAACCCCCGCTTCTTTATTAACTATGGCTCAGTATTATGAACGACAGGAATTGGAGGCTAAAGAAAGTAGTGATAAGAAAGCGAAGGATTTAAAGACGAAGGTGATGTTGGCTCAGGTTTATGCTACGCAGTCGAGAGGGAACGATAGGGGTAGACGAGGATCGTATGGTACGTCTTCTACTCGTACTGATATTTATGAGGATCAGTGTGCATACTGTAAACAGTTTGGACATTGGGCTTCGGATTGTCCGGTGCTTCGAGAACAGCGTAATCAGCGTGGTCGAGGGAGTGGAAGGTCACGGAATAGTTGTTCAGGACCGAGAGGTGGAGCGAATGATCATGGTAGGTTTGAAGCAAGGGGTCGTGGTCAGGCTGATCATAATACTTTTGATCGACGGAATCAGTATCAGATAGCTGAAGGAGAGTTTACTGAGTCTCAGGATAATAATTATGCATAGGATTGCGTAGGACGGGGTGTGGAATTGGTTGAAGTACCAGTCGATCAAAGGGGTCCATATATATCAGCACATGTTTTGGGTTCTACTGATCAGTTTCTGGTCGATACAGGAGCTACTCGTAGCGCTCTGTCCAAACACTTGGTTCCAAGGGCTCCCCTGTCTGGCGAAACGATTACATCAATAGGGTTCGATGGAACACCTTCTCTTAGCCCATTGTCTCAACCCCTTACATTTCACATTGACAAATTTACTGCCCCATGTCCGTTTTTGTTATCTCCGAACACACCAGATAATATTGTGGGACTTGATATGCTCAAACATTTTCGAGCAACCATACGCTGTGCCCCTGAAGGGGTGCGGGTTATTTTGAATGAGAACTACCCAGAGGTTGAGAGATCGTGCCTCATGCAGGAGGCCGGTGCGTTAGCTTCCCTCCCAAGCACTTTATGGGCCACTTCTGATACCGATGTGGGTCAAATGTTTATTCCTCCTGTACGTATTAATGTAAAGGAGGGAGTGTCTTTGCCTCGTGTACCACAGTACAAGATCTCTAGAGAAGGTGAAGTGGCCTTGACACATATTGTAAATGATTTGATTATGGCAGGGGTGGTGGAGGAAGTCCCCTATAATGTTTGTAACAGTCCGATTCTTCCGATCCTAAAGAAAGACACAGATACTAAGATCTACCTTTTCATTATTGATTTGAGGGAAATTAATAAGATAGTCGTACCCCAGTATCCGGTGGTGTCTGACATTACCACCTTACTTACTTTGATTCCACGTACATCCACTACATTCACTGTTATTGACTTGAAGAATGCTTTCTTCTCGATTCCCATTCATCCTAACAGTCGATATTTGTTCGGCTTCACATTAAATACCAAATCATATAGATTTTGTCGAGTTCCTCAAGGCTACACAGAAAGCCCTAGCATTTACAGCCAGGCTTTAAAAAGACAGCTTGATTCTTCCGACTTACAGTCTGGGGTGGCTCTTATTCAATATGTTGATGACATTTTACTTGCAGCAGACACGCAGGAACAATGTGAGGAGAGTACTCTCTCCCTACTTTCTTTTCTTGCCAGAAATAATCACAAGGTCTCAAGGAAAAAGTTGCAATATTGTAGACCAAAGGTGACCTTCCTCGGTCATCTTTTGTCTAAGGAGGGGCGTGCATTGACATCGGACCGAATTCAAGCAATTTTAGATACGCCAGTCCCTTGCACTCAGAAAGATGTTCGTGCCTTCATAGGTTTGACGTCCTTTTGTAGGCAATGGATACTAGGATTTTCGCACATTATAAAACCCTTGTTAGCGTTGTTGTCCAAAACTACACCAATTCCCCTTGAATGGACAGATGAATGTCAGAATGCTTTTGAACAATTGAGACAAGCTCTTTGTTCTGCATCAGTGTTCGGTACACCAGATTATACAAAGATCTTTACATTATATGTACATGAGAAGGATGGGTGCGCATTGTCAGTCTTAGTGCAGACACACGGAGATAAACCGAGACCTTGTGCGTACTTTTCAGCAGTACTCGATCCTGTGGCTCGAGGATTGCCTGGATGTTTTCGAGCAGTTGCAGCAACAGCAGTAGCCATACGACAGAGTGAGGGAATAGTTTTGTCACACAAATTGTTGGTGTTAGTTCCCCATGCGGTAGATGCTTTATTGAACCAAACAAAAACACAGCATCTAACTAGCGCCCGTTTAACAGGATACGAGCTAACACTGTTGGCGCCACATATTACACTAAAGAGGTGCGCCACTTTGAACCCTGCTACTTTGTTGCCATATCCTGTTGCTGAGACCCAGAAGGAAGAACATCATGATTGTGTTTTTCTGACTGAAGAACAAACAAAGGGTCGTATCGATTTACAGGATACGCTACTTCCAGATGTAGATGGGGAACTGTGGGTTGATGGATCGTGTTTAAAGCTGCCAGATGGTACGACTTCCACAGCCTATGCGATCACGATACTTAAGACAGTGGTAGAAACAGCACGAATACCGCAAAAATCGGCCCAAGCAGCTGAATTTATAGCCTTAACGAAAGCATGTGAGTTAAGTGCTGGTTTATGTGTGAATATCTACACTGATAGCCGTTACGCTTTTGGAGTAGTGCACGATTTTGGCCTACTCTGGAAGGAACGAGGGTTCCTGACCTCGCATGGAGTGCATATCATGCATGGAAAATTAGTACGTGACCTCCTGAATGCACTATTATGTCCAAAGAAAGTAGCGATAATCAAATGTAGTGCACATAAGAAGGTGACAGACAAAATAGGACAAGGAAACGCTTTTGCAGAACGCATAGCAAGAGAGACTGCCATGTTACAAAATGTCTCTCCCATGTATGTGGTGAAATCACAGGCTGAGCGATGGCATGATGCTAGAGAGGAAATATTGGACATACAAAAATCAGCATCTGAAGCAGAACTTGCAACCTGGGCAACAGAGGGAGTGTTGGATGATGAGGGTTGTTGGCGTAGCAAAGATATGGAGAGATGGAAATTGCCTGCCGCTTACTTGCAAGCAATGGTTCAAATGACACATGGGCTGGCACATGTTGGAGCTCTTGCAATTACTAAATTGCTTACACGAGTTTGGGAGCATCCTGAGATTGCCAGCACGGCCAAGAGAGTAGTGCAGACCTGTCTGATATGCTTACAGTACAATCCTGCCAAAGGGACTTATACTCCTAAAGGAGGGTTCGTTCCACCTACTGCACCATTCGAAGTAATGCAAATGGATTACATCCAGCTTGAGCGCTGTAATAACCTCAAGTATGTCCTAGTGGTGGTGTGTGCTTTCAGTAAATGGATTGAGGCCTCCCCCACGAAGGATAATACAGCATTGACAACAGCTAAGGTGTTACTCAAAGAGTACTTCCCACGCTATGGTGTTTGTAAATTTTTATGGAATGACAATGGTCCTCATTTTGTTGGGAAAATAGTGGAGCATGTCCTGAAAGGATTGGGAATTAAACAAAAATTCCACGCTGTATTCCACCCGCAGTCAGCAGGTCTAGTAGAAAGGTATAATGCGACTCTGAAGTTGAAGCTAGCAAAGATCGTGGCATCCACGTCTTTGAAATGGCCGGACGCTTTGCCTTTGGCATTACTGTCTATTAGATCAGTGCCACATTCCCGATCTGGCCTCACACCCTATGAAGTAGTGTTTGGAAGGCCTATGAATATCTGGAGAGTTCCAAAGCCTTGTTTAATACATGATGTGCCTTGTATAATGATGAACGATTATTTGGCACGATTAACAAATGATTTACTTTCTATTCATCAACAGGTTCGAGAAGCGCTCCCCGACAATTCCATTGGAGAGGCTCACGATCTCCATCCTGGGGATCACGTTATGATCCGCGCGTTCGAGAGAGCTAGCAGTTTGGAGCCGAGGTGGCGTGGCCCTGAACAAGTATTGCTGTCAACTCGGACGGCTGTGCGAGTCACAAATAAGAAGCGGTGGATACATTCCACTCACTGCCGTCGTGTCTCTCCGGATTTGGTGAATCCTGCGGTGCTGTCTGATTATCGAGACATCTTGGATGCAGAGAAGAGCCCAGCTGTTACGCCTCACGAGTCGGAGGGAGCCTTCCCGGACCACACTGTTTCTGGTGGAGCGAAATACAACCTACGTCCAAGAAAAGCAGTTGTTTTGTGCGAGACTGGTTGAGTTACCTTTCTGAGGTTTGCGAAAACGGAAGCCGAGAATATCAAGGGGGGGGGATCAGTTCTGGCCAGTGTAGCGACACCCGTCTTGAATCTCGGTGAAGAAACCACCGGCTACCTCGGATCTTAGCACTCAATTTTTATTTTTTAGTTTATTTTTTGAAACTTTTGTTCTTTGCACTATGGCACCTACTACGATGAGAAACAGAAGAATTCTGGGTGCAGTACTTTTTGTTATGACTATAGTGGTAATAGCAGTAATAGCTTGGACTATAGAACGATTGCTTCCTGCACGAGAATATTTACTGCCTACCACTCCAATCCCCTCTGAACATTTCCATTTTACTCTGCCTTATCATGAAGAGAGACATAGACAGACTTACTTGAATAACAGCTTCATTCAAATTCTGCATCATACTCATAATATGACGAACACTTCGAACTGTTGGGTATGTGGAATGTTCCCTGGACATCAAAAGAAAGGAGGAACTCCACTTATTCCTCTTCCTTTCTCTCATAATGGTTCTTGCAATGCTTGGTACACTCTTCTTTTTACCCTGAGATGGCCAACAAAAGGTGGACTACTTTTTCGACTAAATAAAATATGCTATAATGATAGAGATGGTTATCCACAAGCAGAAGGAACTAAATTTGAGTGGGAAGAATATCGACCGGACAATGTATCTACACCTCGTATTTTCACTAATCAAAGACTTATAAATATGTCCAGTTTACATGTGATTACGGTTATTGATACTAAAGCTGACCTATGTGTAAGGAACAATTCCGGTAGGGAAAAGTGAATGTAATACTACTCTCACGTTTGACACACCAAGTGGTATTGCTTTTGTAGCCTCGCGAAATACTTACTTTATTTGTGGAAATAAAGGATATCATCATCTTCCCATTGGGTGGTTAGGAACTTGCTATATATCTTTTGTACTACCCCCTGTATTTATTGCCCCGCCTATGTACCATAATGATTTCATATTATATCATGATTTTATATTAAATAGGGTTAGGAGAACATTAGAGATTGAAAATGTAGATCAAACCGACACCTCCTTACAACAATATGTAGATTTTAATGTAGGTCTGTTTTCCTTTGTTGGTGCTGCCTTAAACAGCAGAAAAATAAGACGGCTAACACGTGTTGTGGAAGCTGTTGCTAATGAAACTGCCTCTGCTTTAGGGAACTTAACTGAGGAACTCCAAATTACTAGAATTGTAACGCTTCAAAATAGGATGGTTCTAGATGTAGTACTAGCTGATCGTGGGGGTGCATGCCGCATTATCGGAAGTAGTTGTTGTGTTTACGTCCCAGATAATTCGCCTTCTGTGTATGATGCCATTTCTAAATTGCACAAAATTGCTGCTGAAATTCACCCCGAAAATGGTACATGGACATTCTCTAATTGGTTCTGGACTTTGCTTAGTACCTGGGGCTGGAAATTGCTGACTATCCTGTGTATGATTATTGGGATACTCTTTTTCCTTTGTTTGTGTATTCAATGTGGCCCTACCTTATGCTCTGTATGTATTACAGCCTGTATTCCATCCAAACGAGCTATTGCCAAAAACGAGCAAATGATTAACGCAGAAATGATGAAAATAATGATGATTAATATTGATGACGAGTATCCTGATTACTTCCATTATGAGGTAGCTTCAGCTAAATGCTAAAAGGGCCACGTGTCATAATTTGGCAGCAACTGAGTTAGCATTTAGCTCAGCTACACAAACTTTCACCGTTAACTTGACCAAACGTGCGGGGGCCATTTTGTATTTCCTGGCTTCCATTTTGTATGAACATGCGGCCTCGTGGTCAGCATGCCCTTTTGTCCTTTCTCTGTACCAATGACCATTTACCTTGCCCGGCAACAGGCTACTTTTAGCACTGGTCAAGCTCACGCATGCGTACTTGAACATTTAGATTAATGAGTGGTCACCTCTTAGGAATGTCCTCTACAACTGACCAGTGGTACTAAACTCCTCCCACATGTTGGCTGTGTTCCAAAAATGCCCTTATATGTACCTAAACTGTGAAAAGAGTATACCGCCTACCTTTTTATTACTGTTAAACTTGTATAAAAGAGGTCGCGCACCGATGTTCGTGTGATACTTCTTGCATTGCCGAAGGGTGCTGAAGGAATGTACCACCACCCCATGGGGTCCTAATAAACTTGTCTTTTGCATTTTCCAGTTTCCGTGCCAACTTCTATTCTATGGTGTTCGACAGTTTTTGCAGAGTATGTAGACCTGATGAAACCCAATACCACAAGTAGACCAGTCTCTTTTTATGTCAGACTATTATGTAGAAGCAGGCTAAAGGGGAATCACGGAAGCCAGAATGTGAAAAAACAAAGTAAAGAAAAATAACCAAACCATCTCAGGGTGCGCGCCAGTCAGAAGAAGCACTAGCAAAAAAAGGAGAGGGGGAGGGGACGGAGGGCCATCTCCTGGGGGCCAATGGGGGATCCCATGAAGCAAGAACACCAACCAGGGATTCAGTAAGGAAGTATGGCAATTGTCCAGCATGTCTACAACAGGCAGAGGGCTCAGGGGTGAAGCAGGGGGGCTCTCCTAATGTGCACGACCCTCTTCAGTGTCTCCTCAGGTGTCCTCCCCGTGTCCTTCTTCTGCTATGTTGCACCCCTGGATGATGCCAGGCCTCCAGTGCTTTTGTTCATAGTCCCGCTATCGGGCATCTCCCTATTCCTCGGCCTTTACCCTAATCAGAGACCTTTCCTCAGCTCTAGCCTATATGGTGACATATTTTACCCAGGTCACCACGTCAAGCTCCAGTGTGGACTTCCAGGCCATCCCAAGCTATTGTTTACCCAGTTCTAGCGAAATCTAGCAACCTAGAACCTACTTTCCATGAGCAGGGCATCAGAAACAGCCCCAGCAGACAGACCGCCAGTGTACAAGCAATGGTATGATCTAAATCATTATTCAGGGCATGCAGTAACATCCTCCAAAATAATTGCAGATGGGGGAAATCCCAGGTCATGTGACTGAAGTTTGCATCAAGCAGGTGACACCTAGGGCAGCCGTGTGGCTCTCCTCCATAAATGATCTGGATTCTATGGGGGTCATGTAGGTCATGTGTAAATTAAACTGAATATTGTTCAGCCTCGTGTTTCTAGAGACTCTGTAGGATATGACCGGAACTTCAGCCACTCCAGGTTTGTAAGGTCCCGCCCCAGCCCCCATCCCATGTGCATCGGTTCACCAGTAGGTGTTTTCAAACCGTCTCATCCAGTGCCCTATAAAACCATGTCTCCAGGTGTTGTACAGTGCCCATGAACACCAACAATTGCAGCATTGCATGGTTGCCAGTTCCTTGTGACCGCCTGCCCACAAGTCCCTCAAAGTATGAATGAATGCCTCATAAATATCAGAAAATAGCGTTGGCGTAGGTCATACTGGTTCATTAATTCATTCAGTGCTCAACTGATAACAGTAGACCAACAATCACCTGACCAACATCTGTCCAGGCTGACAACTGTAAGGCCAAGAAAAAAGAGAGGGAAAACTCAGGTGGTAGACCCACTGTTGGAACTGGGGTCACCAGTCCCCTAGGGTAGCATGGCACGAGCGGGTAGGCATCCGAAAGCACATGTGTTAAGCGATCATGCAGCACACACTCACACTGAGACAGAAACCTGGGCACGCAATAAATGACTCCACTCCAGAGCTTGGATAAAAACAAGTGATTTGTATTAAGATAAATAATCAGATAGATAGAGCAGGATCAGGGAAATCATAAATTCATTTAAAATACATGTGTCTCAAGACTTGCAATCAATATTGGATGAATAAATATCCGTTCTGCAATAAATATTAAATATTGGATCAATAAATAGTTAAATACATTTTTAGTGGGACACAGGCCCGACCTACGCCTTGCTTCTTGGTCAGTACCTGAAAGGAATACATCTCAAAGTCATAAGAACAACACTGCATTAAGCATCAATATCCATTTCCTCAGGTAAACAAAGGGACAGTTCCATAACAGAAACATCTCCCCGCTGTAGGAATAAACAATTCGTTAAGTGTAGTCAAACATTTCCTTAAATATGAAACATTTCATTTGCCACAAAAGTATGTGGACGTAACTCTCCTCCTGTAATAGGAATTAAACATTTCATTAAGAATAATTATTCCATATAACAAGGTTGGGCATTCCTTTGGGAGAACTTCTCATTGGGCCCAGCTAACCATTGCATTAGCCAGCACTAACTAGGAGAAAACATTGCAATCTAGGTAACCATCCCCTTGTGCAGGTTTAACTGTATCAGGGCTACACCAACATTCCATCAGGGAAGTAGAAATCCCTACATTGAGCAGGTGTAAGTAAATCTCTGTTATAGCAGGGGTATGAGACCCTTCCCTGGGCAGGAGTAAACATTGCCTCAAATGAGGTCAACACCTTTCATTAGGCATAAAGTATTTCTTTAGGCATCACACACCATCCTATTACCTGATGCCTGAACAGGCAGGGCCTTCCCCCTATTAATCAGGAGCTTACAGGTAAAACATTTCCTGCAATAGAGATAATCAGTTTAGCATAAGTAAAACACTTCACTGAGGGTAAAACATTTCATTACCATTTCCTTAGGCAGGAATGAAACTCCTATGGCAGGAATAAAAACACGCCACTGCGGATAAAACATCTCATTAGGCAGTGTAACTATATCCTTATAGCATTAACGTTCCCCTACTCAGCAATCAACAGTTAACAACTCTTCAAGGAAGAGATAACCATTTTTAACAGGCAAGCCTGAGCTTAGAAAACTTGGTTTATGCATGTAAAGCCTTTTAGTAAATGTAAACATTTCTTTAAAGCAAGGAGCACCTCACTCCATAACTGTGGGCATGTGCTCCACCTTTCAACCAACATGAATAAATGTTTCATTAGTCAGCAGACACAGTTCATTATGCAGCTGTTGGCGTTTCCACCCCCAGGCCAGGATCAACATTCTAATTCCTACATTAAGCAGGCATAAACCTTTCAGCACCCAAGAGTAATCCTGTAAATAAGTAGAGGTTATAACACTGGGGCAGGGGTGTAATAAAACTTCTATAGTTCAGAATAATCCTGGTTCCAAGCAGGAATAACCACTTCAAAACTCTTCCCCAATCATAGGTAACATCCCCCTAATCAGGAGTAAACATTACAGGGAAGGAATCAGGCATAGGCATTTCATTAAGTAACTTATAAATAGAACATTACTCATTGCTAGAGAGCAACATCTCATTAAGCAAGCACAGGCCTTGCTTTAGACTAGTAAAACATTTCTGTTAATTAAGGTGAACATTTCAATAAGCAATCCAGTAAAGCATTCTCAATGAGCATTTTACTATGCCTTGGACTCCCCTATGCAGGGCTAAGCCATCGCAGGTGAACTCAGTATGTCTTTAGGCCTACGCCGGAACCAGGGCCCAAACAGTTAATGAATGGCAAGCCTGTCCTCAGGCATAAACAGTAACTTAATGGCCTCCACGTCACTAGAGGCACATAGGGGCCAACAGGTGGGCACTTAAGGTAAAAAATACAGCGTTTCTCTGGGGCCTACAAGAGAACGCTTGGAGGCACAATTACAGCGCTTCTATGGGACATTCAAGAAAGCGCTTGGAGTGAAATTACAGCGCTTCCCTGGGCACTACCTCAGTTCCTCACATGACAGCGCTTGGCCACAGGCAATGCTGGGGACAGCGCTTCAGCAGGCAATCAGGTTTAGATAATAGCACCCTGCAGGTACAGCACTTCACAAGGCAGCAACCCCCTTCAGTACCTCAGCACTCTTCACAGGGACAGCAAAGGAGCGTTGGGGGAGCAGGGAGTCAGCGCTTCAGAAGGCAGCAACTTCTAGAGCCACAGAAGTTCTTGGTGACACAGCGCTTCAGGGGGATAGCGCTTTTCAGGATTCACAGCGCTACAATATAGCAGGCAATTCACAGCAGAGGTAGCGCTCGGCAGACAGTTCATTCCAGGTAGCGCTGCTGAAGGGCACCACAGAATATAGCGCTTCAGGCAGGAATCACGCCCAGGATTCTAGCGCTTCACAGACAGCAGGGTGCAGGGCTATAGCGCTTTGGCCCACACGAGGTGGGGGCAAGACCAGCAGGTCTAATAACATTCAGTTCAGGGTGCTGCAGTTCAGGCAAATATAGCGCTTCAGAAGGCAGCAACCCCCTCCATTACTTCAGCGCTCTTCACAGGGTCAGCAAGGGCAGCGCTAGATATACAGGACAGGTGACACCCCAGTAGCAGGTTAGCAAGGGAGACCCCAGGTGACATCAGGAAACGCAGGGTCAGTACCGCGCCAATACCTGTTTGCTTCTTCAAATGTCCTGTGATGATTTAATTTCTTCTTAGCGCTTTAGGTTTCTTGCGCCCTTGTAAATAGAGGCTTAGTTTCTTCTTGGCGTGATGTTTCTTGCGCCCTTGTAATAGAAGCTTAGTTTCTTGTTAGCGTGATGTTTCTTGCGCCCTTTGGTTTCTTGTTTCCTTGAAGGGGGTTAAGTTGGTGGCTGGTGTTAGATCTCCTCAGCCAATCCCCTCAAGTGGTCCCTGGGGGTTCCCTGCCGCGGGGCTAGGTCAGAGGGGGGGGGGGTACAGGATGCCTCAATACTTGTAAAGCATCACTCTAGGCCCTGTCATTTCCAGCATCATAAGACCCTGCCCTGACCCTCACTGCCTATCCTCCTGCGTAGGTTCTTCCCCAGGTCTTCCCCTCAGTCACTCTGACAGGAAAGTTTTCCTTCCTTTCCTTATACAGTGCAGTTGACAGTTGGCAGTGGCAGTTGGTGTCATCTCACCTGTTCCAGAAGGTTCCAGGGGGTTCTAGGAGGTTCCACCATTCTACCTGTGGGCAGGCTGGCAGGCTAAGTTGATACATTGTTTGGAGGGTTCCAGCCAGGCCCTAGCCGCTAGAATGCGCCCACTAACCCCGCTGCAGCAGCAGTGGTCAGTGGCAGCCATGTTAGGGGTATAAGACACCTGCATCTTAACATCAGTTTCACAGTACACAGGGCTTTCCTCACTACACAAGGCCTATACATTGTTGTTACAATAGGGGCATTCTAAATTAAAAGGGGTAAAAAACGAAAAATTTCTGGGGAAAGGGCCAAGTCCCACACCCACCAACTGCAGTGTGGGGCATACACAGGAGTCCCTACAGCCCGCCACACAGTGCCTCCCAAATTTTAAGTCCACCATTAGGAATATGCCTGGGTGGGTAATTACCACGTCTGGGTGGAGTAACGTGGCCAACAATGCTCCCTAGTACTGTGCCAACCCAGCTGAACCCAGTTCTCCGAGATGAACCTGTCAAGTGGCTGAGTGATCCACTTGAGCTCTGTTGCCAGAAAGTACAGTTCAAAATCTGGGGCACCTAGATCCTCCTCATCTGATGGGTGCCTGAGGATCTATGGGGACACTTTATGGCGTCCCCCCATCCCATACCAATTCTCTAAGCAGGGCGTCCAGCTGAAGAAACCAAGAGGTTGGCACCTCTACCGGGATATTGAAAAAAAAGTAGAGCAACGTTGGGAGCATAACCATTTTGGATACAGACATCAAGGCCATAATTGGGAATTTAAGAGATATGGGGGATACAAGCTTTAAGGGTCCAAAGGGACTTCAACAGATTACCCTCCCGCAGGTCTTCCAGTGTGTGGAACCCCTGAATGTCCAAGTAGCTAAAGGATGTAGGGGACCACGTCAAATTCAGCGGGAAGTCCAGCAGCCACCAGATGCCCGACACCATGGGGAACAAGTAAGTCTTGATTTTATTAATCAGGAGGACTGAGAGAGTACCAAACTCCACCAGGAGGCGCACCGCTGCACTGGCTCCCAAAGAGCCATCTGCCAGATATAGTTGGAGTTTATCCACATAAAGAAATGTAATATGTTCTTGCCCCTCCACCACAATGCCAGTGCTTATGCCCTCCGGCGAAAAAGCTCTGCTAGAGCCTCAATGGCCAATGCAAACAGGCGGGGGGATAAAGGGCAACCTTGTCACATGCCTCTTTAGATGTTGTACTGTTGGGATATAGTAGTGCCCGTCTTGACCCAAGCCATTGGAGATGAAAATAACAACTTCACCTACTCGATGCAAAACTCCCCAAGGGCCATCCATTGCATAATATTGAACAAGAAGTCCCAGCACACCGTCTCAAAGGCTTTCTTGAGGTCCACCGATATGAGCGTGGCCATTGGATTAGACTGCATTTCTGAATGTTATAAGACATGGTATAGTCGAATAAGATTAAGGGAAGTGTTACGGGATGGGATAAAACCATTTTAGTTGCTGTGGATCAAAGTGGGCATATGGGGGAGCAATTGGAGGACCAGGACCTTGATCAGGATTTTACAGTCCATGTTGACCGTGGACAGGGGCTGGAACGCTGAAGTACGAGCCCCTCGGTACTTAGTCTTAGCGGGACCACAGCAGCATACCTAATGGATTCAGATACTACTCTCAGTCTCAGGGTATCAGGGTAGAGAGACTCCAGTCTGGGGGCCAGGGTCTTGGCAAAGGTGAAGTAAAACTCAGAAGGTAGGCCATCAAGGCCCAGTGTTTTACCTGTGGCCATTTCCTTGATAGCAAACCGGATCTCCTGAACTGTATGGCCCCCCTAAGTCCTCCCCAGCCTCATGAGTAAGCATCTGTAATGGCAGCCGCTCCAGAAAGGTGGACTGAATCCCCAGTGGAAGAGGCACCATCACTTGGCGCCTATAAATGGCTTCATAATATTCTCCAAATGTGATATTTATTGCTTTTGGAGAATATAGTATCACATCATCCCCTGCATGGATTTGGGTGATAGGAGTCCCTCAGGATTCATGGAGGATGAGCCAAGCAAGAAGCTGACCCGGCCAACCTCAACATTGTGTGCTCTAGTGATATAGTTCTTGTAATCGTGGTATCATAGGACGTTGGTCGAGGGCAGTAGTATATCGTTTCTGGGCCTCGCAAAGTCTTGGCAATGCAGGCGCATCAGGTCCTGCATCATACTCTAGTTTGTGTAGCTTGCCATCAAGGGTTCGAAGTTTCCTGTCCAGTTCCCTCCAGATCTCAAACTGGTGACCCAAATAGTGACCACAGTTTACCACCTTAAATGCTTCCCACTCGACCAGTCTAGAGGAAAGACTATCCCCGATTGATGTCAAAACCACACAGTCCCTAAAGCAGGCATCCTCCAGGGATGCCAGTTTAAGGCACCACATAGGAATCCCCAGGTGAACCTCCACTAGTTGAAAACCCAGCAACAATGGGCTATGATCCGAAAGGATATGTCCCAATTATTCTGTCTTCATCACAAACTAGCTGAGCCTGTTTGAGCAGACTTAATATTCTAATCTAGTATGTAGTTGGTGGATATGGGAGTAGCAGGAGTTGTCCCTCGTTACCCCAGGCTGTGCTCTCCATGCATCCAATAGTCCCCAGTGACCCACCCATTCCTTGACTCCCTACACCAACTTGTGTGCCATCACCTCAGGCAAAGGGGGGTGGAGCGGTCCAGCACAACATCAGTCACACAATTAAAATCACCACCCAGCAGTAGGTTGTCTGTCACTAAAGGTGTTAGGGGAGTCATATGTTGTCTGTCACTAAAGGTGTTAGGTGAGTCATAAGTGATTGAAAGAATGTCACCAGGACATAGTATCTCTCTCTGTCTTTGGAGGATTGAACATTGCTCGAAAGGTGTCCCAGGCCTGATCCATATTAGCGCCCCGGAGCATAGGTGGAGTAGAAGGTAGCAAATAACTGGCCTCGCTACCTGTGTCTTGAAGCATAGTCAGTTGCACACCTCTTCGCCTCAAGTACCTATGTATGTTATCTCATTTGGATGCTGAGCCCATCCTGCGGATATTCCACAACAAGAAGGTTAGTGTATATCATTGATCAGACATCCAGTCAGTCTGAGTTTGGGTACTGTGTTTACCACCCTGTGCCTCCATGCCCAGACTTCCCAAAATAACATGCAGCACAACCCTAGAGACAAACAATAAAATCCCCAACCATGAACTCCCCTTCCAAAGAGCAGTCTAGCAGCAGCTGACTACCGAGACCACAGAGAGTAAAAACATTGTCTGTAGAATGTCTCCTCCAGTATCTAGGCAAGGATGTACAAACTCACCCAGCTCCACACTGGGCGCATTCACACTTACCAACCAGGTGCATGGCCCAGCACACACCTAGACCCTGAAGTGTTTGCTGTCCAGGGTTCCCATAGTAAACATTGTGAGCCTATGTAGGTCTGCTCCCCCAAGCAAGGACCACCATAAACCCTAAAGCATCAGTGCAGGGGTGCCTTTCCCCAAACACAGGCACCATGATGACAAAGTTCCAAGGACATTGCAGTTCAATTCAGGTCATACACTGAATGCAAAGTCGCCGTAGGGGCAACACAATCCACCAGTGAATGCTCTGATTCTGACAACACTGACTGGCGGTCTGAAGGGGTATCTGTCTCTGAGGCTGATATATGTGGTATCACGATCTTGGCCATGCCCTGGAGTGTGGCCACCATCTCCTGTTCAGTCTGCAATGGGCATGGTTCCTTTAGGGGCTTACTTGGGTAGACCCTGTGAGCACTTCTTTGGCCTGCACCTGGGTAACCTTGTTTTGGGTTTGGACACCGGTAAGGTAGACCCAGCTGTATACGGTTCCAACCAGTCCCACACCTCGCTTGGGTCATCACAAAAGTGTGTTGTGTGATCGAGGATTATTCAGAGTTTGGAAGGGAATATCAGCAAGTACTGCAGGTCTTCAACCCGAAGGACCTTCTTCACTTCTAGGGAAGAAGCACGTTGTGCTTGCACTAAGCAGTAAAATCCGGGAACACCGACATCTTGCCATTGCCCACCGTGAAGGGGTGACCCACCCTCGCTGTTAGAAATGAGGTTCACTAGTTGGCAGAGGTATGTACCTTTGTCCAAATGGGGATCCTTGCTTCTAGTCAGGGTAAGGGGGATACACTCCTAAAATAACCCCTGCTCACCCCCTTGGTAGCTTGGCACGAGCAGACAGGCTTATCTTATGTATGTGAACACATACATTAATACAGTGAAAAAACAACAAATGGACCGCACACCAGTTTAGAAAAATAAGTATTATTTATCTAAATCAAAACAAGACCAAATAACAAAAATCCACAATACCGTAACAATAATATGACTTTCAGATGGTAGAAGTAGTTCCGTTCAAAGCAAAGTGCAGATGCAACACTTTTCACACAAAGTACCTTGGATGCGTCATGCAAACAAACAAAATGTGCTTTTTACGAAGGTGATGCATCGGTGTGTTACACTCAGGGAAGGTGATGCGTTGGTTCCTTGCTCCAGGGAGGTGATGCGTTGGTTCCTTACTGCTACGGAGGGGAGGTGATGCATCGGTTCTTTACCGGAGAGGAGGTGAAGCGTCAATTTTTTACTGTGTGGGGAGGTGATGTGTCAGTTTCTTACTGTGTTCCCCAACGATGCGACAGACTTGCCACCGCGATGCAACAATCCGGGGTGAGGCGTGGATTCTTGCAGCCGCAGAGCTCGGCTTGAGTCAGAATCGGTGCAGTGATCTCGGACATCGGAGATCGTTGCACTTGATGCGGCGTGCAGCGATTTCTCGAGCCGCAGCAAGCGCTGCAACGGTTTCTTCAGCGATACATCAGAAACAGATACGGATGCATCACGCTTCTCTGTGTTGCGTAGATTTTCCAACTCCCAGCGGAAAACAGTCTCTAGAGGTCCAAAACTTCAGCAGGTACCTCTTTGCAGGCCAGACATCCCAGCAAGGCAGTTCAGGGGACCTGGTGGTGAAGTCTTTGTGTCCCTGAGACTTCAGAACAGGAGGCAAGCTCAGTTTGAAGCCCTTGGTGATCTTCCTCAAGCAGATGACACAGCAAACAGCAAAGTCCTTTCTCCTTTCATTGGCAGGAAGTAGACACTGCAGGCTAACCCCAGACAGCAAACAGCACTGGGGCAGTATTCCTCCTCAGCTTCTCGGGCTCTTCTCTTTGGCAAAGGTTCCTCTTGATTCCAAGAAGTGATCTAAAGTTCTGAGGTCTGGGCCCCAATATTTATACTACAAAATCCTTTGTTCTCTGGTGGCAGAGAAGCTCTGTGCCTGGTCAAAACCAGTTCTGTCTTCTCTAGTGCTGCCTCTTGGCAGGAGGTGCAGTATGCATTGTGGAAGGCAGACCAGGCCCATTCAGGTGAAAGGAAATCTCCCCTGCACTAAATGCAGCCCAGGTCTATTCAGACCAGGTCTGACTCATCAGGCTCTCTGGAGCCACTGCTCCTCCCCAGCCCCTGACACTCCAAACCCACTGTGAATCCATATCTTTGCAGAGGCCCACTAGATGGCTAAGCAAGAAAATACCTACTTTCTAAAAGTGATATATTCAAACACAGAATGTAAAAATCACCCTCACTAAAAGACACATTTTAATATTCTGAGTTCAGGTATATCAAACTTAATTTTCCTAACTTGTTCCACGGGGTAGTCATGTTTATAAGATGTTATAAGCATAATCCCCATTCTATCCTATGGTACCAGGTAGCCTTGCAATAGTGAAAAATGAATTGGCAGTAATTCACTATCAGGACATGTCACCCACACCAAGGAATGTCCTAACTTTCACATACACTGCACCTTGCCCACAGGACTACCTCAGGCCTACCTTAGGGGTGACTAACATGTAAGAAAAGGGAAGGTAAGAGCCTAGTCGTCATGGCAGTACTAGACTGTACACAGGCTCTGCAATGGCAGGTCTCAGTTATATTTACAGGCTGCTTAGGTGAGTGGCACAATCATTGCTGCAGCCCACGAACAGCATTTGATTCACAGGCTCTGGGCACACACAGTGCATGATACTAGGGACTGACTAATAAATCAACTCAGCCAATAAGGGAAACACCAATCCACAACAAGAATTTACAAAGGGAGCACTTGCACTTTGGCACTGAACAGCAGTGACAAAGTGTCCAAAGCATCTAGACAAACTGTGGGTGGAGAACTCCGCTCCGCCCGGGGATTGTGCCAAGTTTTGCCTAGTTCAAATTCAAGTTCAAGAATTTGTATAGCACACTACTCACCCAGAGGGTCTCAAGGCGCTTGAGGGATGGGGGGGAATTTTACCGAATATCCAAGTTTTTAGTTGCTTTCTGAAGGAGAGGTGGTTCTGTGTAAGGCGGAGGTGGGTGGGGAGAGAATTCCAAGTCTTGGCCGCTAAGAAGGAGAAGGATCTACCTCCCATGGTGGATCTATGGATGCGCGGAATTGCGGCGAGGGCTTGATTGGACGATCGCAGTTGTCGGGTGGGGGTGTAAAAGGACAGGCGCGTGTTGAGGTATTCGGGTCCTAGGTCGTAGAGGGCTTTGTGTGCGTGGGTGAGGAGACGGAACGTTATTCTCTTGTTGATGGGGAGCCAGTGGAGGTCTTTCAGGTGATCGGAAATGTGATCTTGGCGGGGGATGTCTAGTATGAGTCTGGCTGAGGCGTTTTGGATGCGTTGGAGTTTTTTCTGTAGTTTAGCTGTGGTTCCGGCGTAAAGGGTGTTTCCGTAATCCAGTCGGCTAGTGACCAGTGCGTGGGTGACCGTTTTTCTTGTTTCGGTGGGGATCCAACGGAAGATTTTTTTGAGCATGCGTAGGATGTTGAAGCATGATGATGAGACGGCGTTGACTTGTCTGGTCATCGAGAGGGAGGAGTCCAGGATGAAGCCCAGGTTACGTGCGTGGTCCGTTGGTATGGGTGCGGTTCCCAGGGCCGGTGGCCACCATGAGTCGTCCCAAGCAGAGGGGGATGATCCTAAGATGAGGACTTCCGTTTTGTCCGAGTTCAGTTTTAAACGGCTGTTCTTCATCCACTCGGCTACATCTTTCATTCCTCCGTGTAAGTTGGTTTTGGCGGTGTTTGGGTCTTTGGTGAGGGAGAGGATCAGCTGGGTGTCGTCAGCGTAGGAGATGATGTTGAGGTTGTGTTGGCGCGCGATGGATGCGAGGGGACTCATGTATACGTTGAAGAGGGTGGGACTGAGTGATTATCCTTGTGGTACGCCGCAGATGACTTCGGTGGCCTCTGATCTAAAAGGGGGGAGGCGGACTCTCTGGGATCTTCCGGCGAGGAACGAGATGATCCATTCCAATGCTTTTCCTTGTATTCCGACGTTGCTGAGGCGTTGTATGAGGGTGCTATGACAGACTGTGTCGAAGGCTGCGGAGAGGTCAAGTAGGATGAGGGCAACTGTTTCTCCGTGGTCCAGTAGTGTTCGAATGTCGTCTGTTGCTGCGATGAGGGCGGCTTCGGTGCTGTGTTTGGCTCGGAAGCTGGACTGTGAGGGGTCGAGGGATTTGTTGGATTCGAGGAAGGCGGCGATCTGACTGTTGACGGCTTTCTCAATGACTTTGGCTGGGAATGGGAGGAGCGAGATGGGGCGGTAGTTCTTAAGTTCAGTGGGGTCTGCTTTGGGTTTCTTCAGGAGGGCGCTGAGTTTGGCATGTTTACAGCTTTCCGGGAAGGTGGCGGAGTTGAGGGAGCAGTTGATGACGTCTCAGAGATGGGGTGCGATGATGGAGTCTGCTTTGTTGAAGATGTGGTGGGGACATGGGTCGGTTGGCGATCCTGAGTGGATGGAGTTCACCAGGCGGATGGTGTCTTCAGTGGTGATTGGGTTCCAAGCGCAAAGGTTGTTAGAGGGGGGTTTTGGTTCGGAGGTGGGTGGAGCGGACTGGTCTCCGGGCTGGTTTTCAAAGCTGTTATGTATGTCGGCGATTTTGTTGTGGAAGAATGAGGCTAGGGAGTCGCAGAGGTCTTGGGAGGGAGTGATGTCATTGGTGCTGGCGGTGGGGTTGGTAAATTCTTTGACGATGTTGAATAGTTCCTTGCTGTTGTGGGCGTTGTTGTCAAGTCAATCCTTGAATGCTGATTTCTTGGTGGATCGGATCAGTTGGTGGTATTTGCGGGTGGCGATCTTGAAGGTGGTCAGGTTGTCATTGGTTGGGTTTTTTCTCCAGGCTTTCTCGAGAGTGCGACAGAAATTCTTGGATTTCTTAAGGTCATCGTTGAACCAGGGGGCTTTTTTGCTACCTTGCTTGAATTGATGGTTTTTCAGGGGTGCTAGTTCATCGGCGCTGAGGGTGATCCATTGTGTGAGGTTGGTGGCAGCTTGCTTTGGGTCCAGTGATTTGGCAGGAGGGTTTTGGTGGAGCGATGTGAAGAGCTGGTCGGTGGTAATTTTGTTCCAGTTTCTTCGGGGAACTGGTTGTGGGAGGTTGTGGGTTGTGGACTTTTTGTAGTTGAAGTGAACGCAGCTGTGGTCTGTCCAATGGAGAGCTGTGGTGTGGTTGAAGGAGATGTGCTTGCTGGAGGTGAAGATTGGGTCGAGCGTGTGTCCGGCATAGTGGATGGGGCTATCAACAAGTTGTTCGAGTCCGAGGTTGTCCAGGTTGTCCAGGAGGGCGGTGGTGTTGCTGTCGTTTTTCTTTTCAAGGTGGAAGTTGAGCTCTCCCAGTAGAATGTAGTCCTTGGAGGGGAGGGCGTGTGGGCTGATGAAGTCAGTGATGTCTTCGCTGAATTGTGTGCGTGGTCCTGGTGGCCTGTAGATGAGGTGCCTCTGAGTGTGGTCTTTGGGTCGGTGTGGATCTGGAAGTGAAGGTGTTCGGCGGTTTTGAGGTTGTCGTCGGAACTGGTCGTGATGCGGATGGTGTTCTTATTGACGATGGCGATGCCTCCTCCTGTTTGGTTGGTGCGGTCCTTTCGGATGATCTTGTAGCCATCCGGGATGGCTATGGTGATGTCTGGAGCTGAGGAGGCGTTCATCCAGGTTTCTGTAAGGAAGGCGACGTCCGGCGATGTAGTGTCGAGTAGGTTCCAAAGGTCAATGGCGTGTCTGCGGACCGAACGGGTGTTGAGTAGGATGCATTTCAGGTGGTTAGTGTTGGAGCTCTGTTTGGAGTTAGTGGATTTGGTGTGGGTCCAGATGCAGTCGAACTTGCAGGAGCGCCAGGTGAAGGGTCCATGGGTGTGTCCTGGGGCGGCTTGGTAGCAGTTTGGGAATCGGCCGGGGTTAAGTGCTGAGAGGGTAGCGGCGTCGTACGTTATGCGGGCGGAGTGGGATTTGCGGGGGCCAGGGGCTTTGGCGCTGGGCGCGGTCCAGGCGCGGACGGGCATAGACGGGCTTACCTTTGGCGCACCTTCGGCCCGCATGGGGTGCGTCCGCTGCGCGTGAACGCTGCGCGCAAGTGCATCTGACATAAGTGGATAGTGGAGGGGGGTGGGGCGAGGGAGGAGCAGCTGGGAGGCGGGAGCGGGGTGGAGGGACGGGCTGGGAGGCAAACAAACAACAAAATGGCATCAGCAACAAAAGCGAAACCAGGTGCAGCAAACACACAGGCAATGCGATATAGCGCTACGATGTGGCACAATTCAAATGCAGGCAATATTACAGTCCAGCGCAGCGCTACGATACCAATCTGGCACGGTATGAATCAGGCAATGTAGCAGACCAGCGCTACGAGATCAGGGAGCGTGGGGAGTGACCACCTCTGCAGGAGTCAGGATGGTCACAGCGCTGGGGGAGGCAGGACGATTCCTATGCTATCTGTGGGAGGGAGGAGCAGCTGGGAGGCGGGAGCGGGGTGGAGGGACGGGCTGGGAGGCAAACAAACAACAAAATGGCATCAGCAACAAAAGCAAAACCAGGTGCAGCAAACACACAGGCAATGCGATATAGCGCTACGATGTGGCACAATTCAAATGCAGGCAATATTACAGTCCAGCGCAGCGCTACGATACCAATCTGGCACGGTATGAATCAGACAATGTAGCAGTCCAGCGCTACGAGATCAGGGAGCGTGGGGAGCGACCACCTCTGCAGGAGTCAGGATGGTCACCTACTCCGCGTTCCGTGGAGAACGCAGAGTAGGCAAAGCTCTGCATCGGAGCGGAGATGGCCCCCCACCCGCCTCCAACCCCCTATTAATATATAACTTAAAGCAAATAAAAAACACTTACCTTTTAACCGCGGCGTCCCCGGGCTGCCCTCCTCTCTTCTTCACCATAAAAAATACTGCTTAAGAAAACTGTGCATGCCCGCACTCCCGTGCATGCGCATTTCTTGTTAGAAATGCACAGGCGTGCGTGCATGTGAAGTTTTCTGCAGAAGTATTTCTAATGGAGAAGAAGAGAGGAGGGCAGCCCGGGGACACCGCGCATGCGCATTTTTTGTGAGAAATGCACATGCACGGGTTAGCAGAGTCAAAAACCAGCAGAATCAGTTCAAAACATTTGTGGTGGTTAACCCAAAAAGAGGCTTTCTCTTACACCATGGTAATACAACTAGCATTGGGACTTGTACTCTGAATGTGATGGAAACATTGCAACAGCTAAAGAAATATCAGTGTTAACGTTTTTTGCTCCTAAGTGACGACATGTTCACTCTGGGCAATCGCTAAGCAAATAAAGTCACCAGATACAGTACTCTTGAAACTGACTGCAATTATCAATTCAAAGGAGCAGAAGCAGCAACAACAATGTAAATCTGAAACTAACATTTAAACAGATGACATTGTGAACAGTTTTTGTTGAATCTAGTACAAACACTAAGACAGATTAGCGACCTCCTGGAGGAAGTACAAGAGGATGAAAAAAATTGGGAAACAGCTGAGTGTAAGAAAGACTTCAATGGCCTTTGGGTTTCACCAGAATACCAACATGTACTGTCTAATTCAATGTTGCCACTCATGGCCCAAGTTAAGCCATGTCCAGATACATGTGTTTAGGGATGATATGGTTGAGATTTTGAACCCCATAATAGACCATTTCCCTTGTGGTCACTGAAGTGTGTTATTTTTGCAAAGAAAACAGATCAAATTGATGTTAACCTATCAATACACCCTGGCAATTAAAAGAATTCGCCAACTGGAATTCGACAAGTGTGATCTACATGACAAAATGTCCATGCAGCCTACTTTACATTACTTACTACGGCTACTCAAGACCATACCAGCACTTAAGGACTTAACCTCGGCGGACCTTCTATCCATAGAATTCATTAGAACAGACAGACTGGATGGGAATGAGGCGACAAAAGCTATATGGACTTCTCCTGAAATTGTCAACAACATTTTTAAGGAGCAAGACCTCCTCAAAGTATGGGGGATCAACATAGCTGCCCACCACAACACAGGATACCCGCTGCCCCTGCTTGAGAGGTCCCATCAGCGCCCCAATACAATCGCAACGACACGGTCCGTGCTGAAGGGAGCATTAGGTCCCTCCGCTACAGTAGTGCAGGCGTCACCCATGGTAAACAGTCCAAGGCTCGCAAATACGCACCGTACGATTGAACATCGGCTCATCAGGATATGCAATTCGCAAGCTAACCACCAATGACAAAGATACCGAACAGAGAAAGATCTGAGCACGGACGCATCGCACATGGGTCTATGCTCATGGAATATCAATGGGCTTTACAACAAAGTAGCGGACACTGACTTTTTATATTATGTCAAATCTTTTGACATCATCCTCCTTCAGGAAACTTGGCTGGAAGAGCCGATTCACCTAGAGGGCTATACCTGCCATCATACCCCAGCCACAAGGAAAAGTAAGTTTGGACGTCTGTCAGGAGGCCTAGCAACCTATCTGAAAATATCAACGATTGGCTATGCCCGGGCACTCACCTCAAACTGCTTGACCATAAACACAGTGGAGCTACTACTTAACCTCGGAGGCAAGAAGAAAGAGCTACAGTTGATCAACACCTACATCAACCCTAAAATTAAGAGACAGGAGGGGAATATCCTGAAGGACCATTTACATAACGTTATGACTACTCGAACATCACCAAACCTAATTTTGTCTGGAGACTTTAACCAATGTATCTTAGGGTCTTCTGTTAACAGTGACATTCAGGCCCAGTTGTTCCATTGGAATATACCAACCCAAGCAGTTAACACCCAATGCAAGTCATCTACGGTTGCAAAGGCACTACTGGAAGACCTTGAACACATGGGCCTGAGGGTCTTAAATGGAAGATTCGCAGAGGATTCACCACCTGTGCCCTCATTCACCTCAGGCAAGACCACCTCTTCAATTGATTATACGTTAGTCTCCCTTACGTTATTTCATTACGTTTTGGGATATAATTTAGGAGATAAGGGTGATAGTGATCATCGCCCTCAAGAAGTCAGTCTAGGGGCTCTCCCCGACGATATTCATTTGAACGTAACAGGTCCGCAGGATAGGGACACCATTAATCTTAAATGCATCAAAACTTCAGTAGCAAATACTGCCGAGGTACTTCAAGCTGCAAAAATTCTATTGAGCACTTCAAACTATCCTTCCGGCAACACAGTAACAGGTTGGGAACAATTCATGAGGGAGTTTGCTAACAACTATGCAACAACCGTACGGCATTTTTCACCGCCACCACATGGGGACACAAGGAAGATCTCGAGCACCCAGAAACTGGCTATGAAATCACATAAAAAAGCGATTAATAAATCTTTAAGACAGCTGAAGAAAAGCCCGGCGATGGAATTCTTTTAGCAGAGATTCACAAACATCGTTGGGATCTCAAAAAACTGAAATGGGCAATTAAAAAAACATATGAAGCAGACTTTTGGGCCAAACTTCACTACGCATCCAAGGGCAATAACAGCGACCAGTTCTGGTCGATCATAAACAAATTGTTAAACCCGAGAAACAATGGTATAACATCTCACATAACGAAATCATCTTGGGAATCATTTCTCGACGAACATTTCAACCATCAGGATGGCAAAACAAGGGTGCTTTACAATCTTTTGGAGAGCCGAAACCTTCAAATAAGCTCAGCACGAGAAGACGTCATTTTGGTACCCTCTGCGGCCCAAATCACGAAACTAATTTCCAAAGGCAGAAAAGACGGCGCAGCTGGTCCAAATGGTATTCCTCCGGCCCTTTTCAAACTCGAACCAGAATACTGGGCTAACAAGTTGATCCCCCTTTATTCATCCATCAATAACTCTGGGCCCCTTCCCGTTTCATGGAAGGGCTCAATCATCTCACCGATCTATAAGGCGGGGGATATACTCCTTCCAAAAAACTACCGCCTGATTGCACTTCTTGATATTGAGGCAAAATACTTTGCTGGTCTTCTACTGATCCAGCTGCGAGATTGGGCTGCTAACCAAAGCTTAATACCATCTAGTCAAACGGGGTTCTGCAAAGACATGGGGACAACAACCAACCTGGTGGCCATCTCGTTGCTTATTGACAAGGCTAGGGTGACCAAGCAGGCTCTCCACCTCTGCTTTGTGGACTTTAAGGCGGCCTTCGACAATGTCAACCGTGAAATTCTCTGGGAAAATTGGCCTCTTGGGGGATTCCGTCGCCTCTATTAAGCCTCCTGATCGAACTACACACGAACACGTGGGTCCAGGTAAAGCTTGGGAAAGGCTCGCACCTCTCTAGGCCTATTCCTACCACAAAGGGCCTAAAGCAGGGGTGCGTGTTAGCTCCAATTCTTTTCAATCTATTTACAGCTGACCTGCCACCCGGTCTAGAGGCCTGTAACTCCCACGCTCCTCGGTTAGGAGGCAAAGGGCTGTCCAGCATTTCCTACGCAGATGACGTGGTTTTGGTTAGCCACACGAAAGTTGGTCTTCAGAATCTTATTAACACACTCCATGGTTATGCCGTTGAAAACCTATTAGAAGTGAACATCAGCAAGACAAAAGTTCTGTCCATAACTGGGAACAAAAAGTCACACACTTGGTCGCTTGGCACAGAAGCAATTTCAAACTGCTCTGAATACAAATATCTTGGGATCCAAGTCGACAAAGGCGGCCGCTATTTAAACCAATTAGAGGCCATCAAGAGGAAAGGCATGCTAATAGCCACGATATTGAAACAGTTAAAGTCCAACTTGAGTGGCGAGACTCTACTGCCACTACTGCGAGTAGCTAAAATCAAAATAGAGTCATCAATCACGTATGGCAGCGAGGCCCTAAGAGGAATGGACGCAAAACTTCTTGATACAACTATCTCAAAGGCCTACAGACTTCTATTCAACCTGCCATCCTACACTTCGCAGGCCCAGATTCGGTTGGAATTTGGGCTGACGTGCCAAACACTCGCACGAAGAGGCTCATATATCAAGTGCTGGCATAAATTAAAGAACTCTCCAGAAAACACCTTGAATCAACAGCTGTGGCAAGATATGACCAATTCATCCAGAATGCCAGCGAAAAAATACTTAGAGAAGTCCCTGGCCATTACAGGACTGAAAGACCTATGGGAGACTCCCCTATCACATGCACAATTCAAGCGTATAGTGAACAAGACTTTAAAGAGACACTCGCATGTGGAGGACAAAGCCTCGCTTTCTCAGAGGCGCCATGCCTGGATGACCCTGAGTACATACAAAACACCGGGGCTTCAAGCATATTTTGGTCTGGGGTATGGCTGGAAAACAAAAGAGGCCTTTTTCAAACACAGGCTAGGGATCCTACCTGCCATTCCTCACCTACCACCATGGCTGAGGCAGAACTACGGGACCAAATGCCGGCTCTGCGGAAGGGGGACTGAAGACTTAGAACATCTACTATGCACTTACTCGAGGCTGAATCAGGAAAGAGTAGCCCTGTTGAAGACCGCCTTCAACGAACTAGGAGTCCGCTCACGCAGACAAGCAGTCCTTGCCTGTTTTGATCCTGGTCTCCCGCCCCTAATCTGTTTTGATACTGGAGAACAGACAGATTTGTCCTCACAGGCAGACATGCTTGGAACTACATTTTCCATCATGCCTTAGGGGTGGCCTTCAATCTGCTGCATTCACATCAGCACAATTCCTCTGATTGGCAACACCGTCTTGGGACACCAACACCATGCCCCAATATGGCGCCCATCACCTTTTAGTAGCATCCACCTCAGTCTCTGTGTTCCCTTCAGTGGACTGAGGGGATTTCGATTACCTTCCCTGCCAGGAACTTTCTTTTACAATATAAGTAAATGGATACTAGGTTGGGGAACAGTGGTGCACGATGTCTCTTTCTTTTCAAGTTTACTTTGGCCAACCTTTCCCTTTAAAACATTTGCAATCTAGCACTATTAGCTATTAGTTATCTTTACAATTTTAAGTGTTTACTAAACCTATCAATGGGCCTAATGACTCTGAGGAAACATTAGCACATTTAGGACACAATTCCCTTCCTGAAAAGAAGTAATCCATTTATAAAGGGTCACAATACTATGTTTTATTCTGTTGGTAATATGTAGAACAAAAATATTACTAGTTAACCATCCATCTCAGTCCTTCCATGGTGACATTATGACAACTAATCAAGTTATGAATATTTCTGATCTCCTGCAAATCCTGTACTGTGCTATTGTTTATAGGAAAGCTTTATCATGTTCTAAGTGTGTGACTGCAGGAAGTGCTCACCCCAGTCCTGACCATGTTGGATAAGTCAGGATACAGGAATGGTTGCATGACTTTGCTGTATATCCATAGAATCATTTTTTCACATCAATAGCGTGTCATTTGTAGTGTCACCATTGAGGAACACGCAAGCTGACTATGTTTTATTTCACAGAGAATGACCTCTATCGTGATCAATGATTATGTGATATGATTCTCCACCCCTATGCTACCACCTTTGCATGATGAAAGTAAGCAATGCTTGTTTCACCTGCACGCAGATCCTATACATTACTGGCCCTGTTGAATGGCCTGGACCTTTCATAGGTCATTAGTTGGGGGCAGAAATATGTCAACAATAAATTGGATGTATTGACCATTGTACTCAAAAACACCCTCCTTTTTGTTGATAAGATTTTATGTACCTCTAGTTTATTCACCAATAAAAGGAATTGCCATGGGCTCATCCCAAGGTGTTTTCAATATCTGGATCCCTGCTCTATTCATATATTATCTAAGAATTCCCTCCAAAAACTGAGGTTGAGTCAGCACTGGTTGTATTATCTTACCAGGGTCGGGTAGGAAGCAGAGGATGAAGCCTGCCGCAAGACCTGGGTGAGGCTTCTTTATCTAGAACAAGTGGATCTGATTTCAAAGCCTAGGATAGCTACCACTAAAAAATATTATTGTACTGTATCATCAATGTGCCCTGTATCTTTGTGTCTCGATAGGATTTTGATACTACAACAAACGTCTTTACTGTAGCTGAAGAATTATGCCAGTGGTGCATTACCTGCCAGAAAATTATACAGGGACAAGAAGCATTAGTGACCATGTGTAAGAAACTGGGTTATTCGTTGAGGGAGTGGAAGCCCCAATCAAGCAACAACCACAGTACCTGCCAAGGTGAACCACAAAAAGTCACTTAATTACTCTTTACTTAACCCTCTGGTAGCTTGGCACAAAAACAGTCAGTCCCAACTTAGCAGGTAGTGTGTTTATACTGCACACAAACAGTAATAAGGAGAAAACACAACAAGAGAAATCTCAAACTATTTCTGAAAAGTAGAGTACATTGAAATAGATACGGTGATACCAGAATGATGAAGATCAGTAGAACTGGAGTTATTGAATTTTAAATGTTTAGATAAAAATAGTGCCAAAAGGTGCAAAGTGCACAATGAGGCTCTCTGGCGTACTGGACTGGGACACCCACACAACTTCAGGCTGACTGCGATGGAGTTCAGGCCGGGTACAGAACCATGTTAGGCTAACTGGGAGTTGTACCTTATTTAGTTGGTGTGAGGTCTCTGCAGCGTTGCTTTGTGAGGCTTTGTGTTGCTAAGTGTCTGTTCTGATGAGGCTTGCAGCTGTGGGGTGAGGCACTGAGGGACTTTCCGTCATTCACCATCAGTTCCGATGAAGCTCCCAGCTGTGCAGCAAGGCTTTGCGAAGATTTGTGTCACTTCTCCTTGTTTCATGACAGATTTGATGAGGCCTTCAGTTAGGCAAGGAAGAGTTCTCTCTGATGCCTACCAAGTGACCAGGACCTATTAAGGTACCTCTTGGGGATCAGAGACTCGCCCCAGCAGAGTTCAGTAGGACTAAGGCAGGTCCAGTTGCAGGTACAGGCAGGTTCACTGCAGCAAGACAGCAGGGCAGTTGAACCGAGACCTCTGGAGATTGTTGTGTCCCTGTAACTCATACAAGAGGTCAGCCAACTCGCCCGTGGAGTCACTCACTTCAGCCTAGGATGAAAGGAGCAGGTCCAGTCTTCCTTCTGTGAGAGCAGGGCAGTCCTGAAGAAGCAGGGCAGCCCTCTAGGGGCTCAGATGTAGTCCTCAAGTAGCAAGGCAGTCTTCTGGTAGCTGCAAGGCAGTCCTCTTGAATGCAAGTCAGACCTCCAGGTCAGTCCACAGGCAGTCCTCTGTGGATCAATGCAGTCCTCCTTCTGTAATGTCCACAGGTCCAGTAGTTTACTCAGGAGGTGTCCTAGAGGTCCACTATTTATACCTGGTGCCAGCCTTTGAAGTCAGATGATTCCCTATACTACCCACACATCTAGTTCTGGAAAGTTATTTTCTTCTCTTTCCAATGCGACAAAAAGTGTGGGGTGACAAAAGACTAGTGTCATGCTTCTTTGTGTACCCTTGAGTCAATCCCTTCAAAGTGTCAACACCTTCTAACACATAGTTCCCTTTTGCTCACTGTCTCGGGGGCTACAGAAAGCCCAACAGCAGAGCCATTCACAGTCATATGATTCAGGACACTGGCAGACACACACATAGTTAAGACTTAAAAATGCTAAGCTTCTAAAAGTGGCATTTACAGAATAGTGACTTAAAATCCAACTTGACGATTAAAGAGAATTTGAAAAGACAATTCATTTGAGTCTAAGCATGACATCTCTACCTGCACTCAATCAAAGGATAGCACTTAATAAATGCAAGCACTCATCACCAGCAGGTTGGACCACAGCAACACTCTCTATGCCGTGCTCTCCAAACAAGAACTACACAGACTCCAGACCATGCAGAATACTGCTGCAAGACTCATACTCAACCTCCCATGATGCACCTACATAACATCGCACCTCAGTAAGCTTCAATTTCTCTCCATTCACTAGTGCAAACAATTCAAACTTCTCATGCACACATGCAAAGCCTTAAACTACACAGGACCAGAATACCTGAACAGTCACATACATTTTCACCAACCCACCAGACATGTAAGCTCTGCCTCGCTCTCACTTGCACACATACCCCAGATCCACAAAAGCAAAACTGGAGGTTGTTCGTTCTCCTACTTCACATCCAAGACATGGAACAACCTCCCTCAACACATCAAAGCCTCCTCCTCACTTCTTAAGTTCTCAAGGAGCTGAAGACCTGGCTTTTAGTATAGGCACATGGGGTATCACACACCTGCACAAGCACATGGGTATCCTCTCAGATTATTAGAGTGCTATACAAATCAACATAACATAAGGCAACCCAATGTTATCCAATGATAGAGAGAAGCCTTACAGTAGTGAAAAACATGTATGAGATTTTCACTACGAGGGCATGTAAAATGTAAGCCCATGTGCCCTTCCTTTTAAATACAATGCAGCATGCACTAGGGGCCCTTTGGGTCTAGCCTAGTGGTGATTCATATGTAGTAAAAAGGAAGGTTCATGCCTGGCAAAAGGTTTATTTTAACACATCAAATTGGTAGTTTCTAACTGCACTACAGCTTGTAGTGTTAGGCCCTGAGATGTTTTCAAAAGGCTACTTTAGTGGGTGGCATAATGAGTGCTGCAGCCCCACTAGCATCATTTAATTTAGAGCTCTGTACAGCACTATTTACTAAGGACTTACAAGTAAATTAAATGTTCCTAGGGATAAACGGTTTCAGAAATGGAAGGGGATGTTTGCGGTGACCCTGTAGAGAGGGCCAGGTCTAACACCATTAATCATATAGAAAAATCAGATGGACCATTAGGTTATAAGCATATTTTATTGAAATGCCTGTCTACAATGGCCTTAGGTACATTTTGGCTACAGCTTTTTTTCCAAGTGGGTCTAGAGGAGGAAAGGGAGAAGCTTAAGTTACAAAGAAGGGAGGTGAAGAAAACTAAAATTTAAATCAAGAAGAAGAAACATTTAAAATCATGATCAAGAATAACAAAAGACTGAAGCTCTAGTTGATGAAACAGAAAAAGGTTGAAAATTAAACGAACCTCCAAAAGAAAGCGTCTCATGGTGAATTATGTTGTTGATGCTGAAGACAACACAAGTAAAGAAGAATCACAAATATTTACAAGTGGAACTAAGCATGCAAATATGTATAGAGTAGATGTTAGACCTGGCATTCTTGGTGTGGTTTCCCATGGCTATTTTTCCTTCTGACCTCCTGTTTTGCCGACTTCATTTTTGATGGGTTTAGGATTCTGGGCATCTTACCACTGCTAGTCAGTGCTAAAGCGCATATGTGCTGTACTCTAAACATGGTAACATTAGCTTACCCACAATTGGCATATTTAATGTACTTATAAGTCCCTAGTAAAGTACACTATATGTGCTTAGGCGTGTAAATTAAATGTTACTAGTGGGCCTGCAGCACTGGATTTGTCAAACATTCAGTAGCCCTTTAAACATGACTCAGGACTTCCATTGCAGAGCCGTGTATGCAGTTTTAAACTATCATTTAGACTTGGCAAGCTAACCTACTTTCCAGGCTCAAACCTTCTTTTTTTTATTACATGTAAGCCACCCTTATGGTAGTCCCTAGGCAGCCCCACGGGCAGGGCATCATATATTTAAAAGGTAGGATATATACTTTTAAGTTTTACATTTCCTGGTAGTGAAATACACTTAAATTAGTTTTTCGCTACTGCAAGGACTACCTCTTCCATAGCTTAACATTGGGATTGCATTAAACACCATTTAAGTGTAATTTTCAGTTGGAAGCAGATAGAAATTTGAAGTTTGGTGTCTCTGGACTCGCAAAACCTTTAGAAAGTTGGCATAGTCTTACTTTAACCACTCTGTGCCTCTTCCTGTCTCTGAATGCACGTCTGGGATGGGTGACAGCTGGGCTTCGTGCATTCCCTCTAGACAGTCACACAAAGGGAGAAAGGGTGTGACATTTGCATTCTGATGGCCCGTCACAACTTTGATGGGCCTTACTGAGGTAGATTGGGAGGTAGGAGCTGACACTTGTACCTGGATAGGGCTGTGCCTGTCCCCGAACAAAGACCTGCATACCCCTCTTTAGTGAGTCTGGAGCCAGGACAGGAAAGGCAAGGACCTTGTGATCTTCAAAGGCCTCTTTGATGTCCCTCCCACTTCAAGTCAAATCAGAACTCCACTGGAACCAAGGTCATTCTGCCTGGAAGAAAAGCCATTTTGCTGTAGGAGGGACTGCCACTTTGCTAACTGTATTGCTGTGTTGGCCTGCTGCCGCTGATTGCTATGCTGGAGGAGGGACTGCCCCTTTGCTACCTGCTCTGCTGTGTTGACCTGCTGCCTGCTACCTGCTACTTCCTGCCTAGGAGTGAGAAGTACTGAATCTGTTCTGTACATCCTTGAACCGAAGTTCTATAAGGGTTTGCTGCCTTGCCTCTTGTTTTGTGAGTCCCCTGACATTTATGAGTCCTACCCTTGCCTGAGATGTCCCCTCCAGTTCTGGACCTCAGAAGTGAGTTCTGCAGCGTTGTTCTGCAAAAATTGATGCAGTGACCCCTTTACGCAACTCCTTTATGCCGATCAGAACCGAGGTGTGTCCTCTGGCACTGACCCATTGCCGAGTTATTGATGACATGGGTACCATTTGTGAGGTTCAACACCAGCGCAGCACCGATCCTTTGACACAGACTTTGAGGCTTGACTTCAAAGCAGTGCTGATCCTTCTAAACCGAATGTGAGGCCCGACCTCGACTCATTGACCTAACTGCTTGAACCAGAACCGACGTAGGGAGCCCCCAACGCAGATTCTTGCTCCATACAAGGTACATTTCCAGGGAGCCCTGGGTGGGTCCTGAAGCCAGCCGGCCTGCCCCCCATCACAATCAGCCCGAACTTTGGATTTATCCTTGCCTAGTGTGACTCAACTAACCTTTGAGCGCTATTGATTTTTTTGTAGTGTTTTCACTGTGTTACTGTAATGCAAGTGTTCCACAAATAATTTACACATTGCCTCTTAAGTAAAGCCTGACAGCCCAGTGCCAAGCTACCAGAGAGTGAGCACAGGTTAATTTAGGTTGTGTTCTGACTTAGTCTGACAACGATTTTTGCTTCTGCTTAGACAGGGTGCATTCTCTGCTAACCAGAAACCTCAATTTCTTACATTGGTGATCATCGGTGATCATCAGTGAGGACAGTAATTTGCTGTACACTACTGCCCACATCTAGACCAATTTGAATCACTGGTCTCTGATTCCCATTGGTATTTTTTCTACTCTCTTCAATTGGCATTTTAAAAATGTTTATTCTCCCTGATTGGCATTTTTGCTTTTTTCCAAGATCATGTCTCTGATTAGTGGTTCTGCATTTCAACCTGCAAGAACAGAACTGAGGGCTACACTGTGGTTCAGCTCACGGATTTCTGCCAGGATTTTGAGCATCCTGAAAAGTTCACCACCAGGAAGGTAGAGCTGCAAAAGTCATTGAGAGCCTGAGCAGAATCCCATGCTGCATTGATTGAGACCCCAGGGGAGGGTGAGGAAGAGCTGGACGAGAAGCATGATTTGGACGAGTGTCTAAGAGGAGACCTTGGGCTGCTGACTATGGAGGAGGAGCTCAACTTACTTCCAGGAATGGGGGTTCCTTCCAGGCAAGGAGCAGTGTGTCATCCAAAGGCCTTCCCACAGAGGAGCTGGAGGACAGAACGAAGGAGAGAAAGTCTAAACTGGAGCTGGCTAAGTTCAAATTGGAGAAGAAGAACATCTCAGAGGAGAAAAGGATAGCCTTGGAGATGGAGGAGAGCCAAAAGAGATTGGCTATTGAAGAGAAACAAAGATGTTGGCCTAGGGCCTGAGAGATCTGGATAACAAAGCCAGGCAGGTGAAGTCTAGCAGTGATAGTGGCAGCATTTCTTCCGTGCCCTCTGACAGGAAAGTCCACATACCCAAGGATTTGGTGCCTGATTTTGTGGTGGGAGATGACATAGACAGATGGTTGGAGGCCGATGAAATTGCCCTTCAAATGCTTAAGGTACCTGAGGCAGATTGCAGGACTAGTCTTTGGAGACATATCCCTAGTGAGGGGAGGGACCATCTACTGGACCTATAAGGAAGTGGCAGGATGAGGTATATATACACCCATGAAGGAGGCCCTAATCAGGAAGTTTGGTGTGACCCCAGAGAAATATAGTCAGAAATTCAGGGATAGTCAGATTCTCAACAGACCTGGGTGGATTGTGTGGATTCTTTTTGCAATGCACTGGATGGTTGGGTGAAGGGCATTGAGGTAAATGATTATCAGGGGTTGTATAACTCGTTTGCAACAGAGCATATGTTCATTCTTTGTTTCCCAGATCTGCTTCAAAACATTGTTGATAGTAAGCTCACTGTCCCTGGAGAGCTTGCTAAGGGGTGGACCACTGGGCCCACACCAGGATCCACAGGAAGAAAGAGGATGGAACAAGGTGTTATCTAAAGGGTCCCAAATTAGTTCTTGGGTTCAGGGTTCCCAGCCCCCTGCTGAAAAGAAGAAATGATTACCTGCTAGTAAGCCTGCAAGGAAAGCTCCCGTGAAGTGCTAGGAGTACCAACAGGGATGCCAATTGGCCTGAGCGGGCACAGCCCCCCACCGGTGGGCAGTCACTAGGGTTGATTAGTGTAGCTGATCTGGAATCTTATTGTGGTGCTGTCACTATGTTACTATAATTTAAGTGCTGCACAAATACCTTACACAAGCCTGACTGCTCTGTGTCAAATTACCAGAGGGTGAGCACAGGTTATTTTAGGTTGTATATCTGACTTACCCTGACTAGGAGTGTGACTCCTGCTTAGACAGGGTCTACACTCTACGAACCAGAAACCTAAATTTCTAACAGTAGACAATTCGCCTGAATCATGAGAATCAGCAAAAGTTTGCACAGAAAATCTCAGAGACCAGAGTCAATCAAAGAATAACCAGAGACAATTAAAGTTAAAGTCAATTCTGAAAATTGTGACAGTGAACCACCTGTAGTCAAAAGACTGACAAGCGAGAGAGTGCCATGTAGAAATAATACATCTACTGAATGGACTTAACTAGCATCAGTCCCTAAAGATGAAGAATCTGATATGGAAGTCTATGATTTGACAAATGTCTGCCAGTTCATTTTCAAGGAAGAATCATCTTGAATATAAAATAATGGGTTTTAACAAATTTTTGGGATGATAGTTGCAATGTGTGAGCTGCACAAGAAGAACTGAAATAGAGTTTAATGCTTTTGTACCTTAGGTATCCAGTCAGAGACATAATGGTTACTTGAATTCAATGGAATGCGTTAGTAAATTAAACAATTCAAAGCTTAATTTCTAATTTGGTATCTGATTTGTACCCTTTTGAAAGTTAGTTTTCTGTCTTATATTTCATTTATGCTTAGTAAAAAGCAAATAAAAGAAGCAGACAAAATGTTGGGTATATTTTCATTGATAATTACAATAATAATTTTTGTTGGTTATTGCTGTACTAGAATTCTCCAGTTAGATATATTTCCCCACCACAAGTGGAGTTAACCACTACCCCCACACACACACAATGTTATAATAGTCATGAAGTTAACACAGTGATAAGTCTGGAGGTAATTTCAAGTAGAATTTATATTCAAATACAGTTTTTTTAATATTAGAAGAGTATGTTAATATGATGAATTTCCTCCTCCTCCTCCGGCTCTTGATGCCGCTCAGTGTCAGTCCTTAGCAGATTACTTTATGAACAAAGTTGATCTTATTTACGATCATTTTACCACACCTTCAGAGACTACTCCCACTGCCCCTGTTACGGTCCAGGAATTGGTGAATACCACCACCGATGCAGTAATTACTACTTGGCAGCCTTTAGATGCCACTTCTTTTGAGTCCTGCTTAAACAGTGTGCGATCAGGCTCCCCACGGGACGTTCTCCCGGCCAAAATATTAAAACAATTAGATCCCCTCACCCACCCTCTCCTTATTAAATTACTAAACGCTTCTCTGAGTGAGGCCCTGGTCCCCCAACCTTGGAAACACGCCATGGTGGTACCTTTACTAAAAAAAATCGGGTGCAGATTCTTCCAACCCTGCCAATTTTCGCCCGATATCTCTGCTGCCAATCTTTTCGAAGATACTGGAGAGACATATAAATTCCCAGCTTTCTAAACTGGTTGAAAACACTGCTTTCCTCCATCCTTCTCAGTCGGGTTTCCGGCCTAGGCACTCAACTGAGACAGCTCTCCTGGGGGTAACGGAGAGTCTGAGGCACGGTGTCGATCAAGGTAACACCATGGCGCTCATCCTGTTGGATTTGAGCGCAGCGTTCGACACCGTGTCACACTCCATCCTCATTGACTCTCTGAAATCTCTAGGTGTGGCAGGCCAGGCCTTGGCCTGGCTGGTATCTTTCCTCAATGACCGAAGTTTTCAAGTGTTCTCCCCTAAAGCAGCTTCCACCATCTGTTCATTTACCCGCGGCGTGCCCCAAGGCTCAATCCTTAGCCCTTTATTGTTCAACATTTATGTTAAACCCTTGGCATCTATAGTTGAACAGGCTGGGCTAACCCTGTTTTCCTACGCTGATGACACCCAGATTGTCTTCTCCCTATCAGGGAGAGACGAGAACAACATCTCCGCACTCAAGTCGGGCCTCACTCTTGTGGCCGACTGGATGCGGTGAAACTGTCTCAAACTGAACGGGGAGAAGACCGAGGTGGTCATCTTGGGTCGGAATAAACATCTCTGGGGTCCTCGCCATTGGCCCATCGAACTGGGTAATGCGCCAATACCATCTACTGCAGTTCGTAACCTGGGTGTCATTATTGACGACAGGTTAACTATGAGACAACAGGCCACCAAGGTTGCGCCCATTTGCTTTTCAACGCTGCGGTGGCTTCATAAGATTCTGTGGATGCTCCCCCTCTCCTCCCGCAGAACCGTAGTCCAGGCGCTTGTAACATCACGCCTGGACTATGGCAACATTCTCTACTTAGGCGCAGATAAAGCCACCTTACATGTGCTGCAGGTAGTACAAATGCGGCTGCGCGCCTGTTAAAAAACATCCCTAGACGCACTTCAGCCAATACCGCCTTGCGTGACCTTCATTGGCTGAGCATCCCTGAACGCGTTAAATTCAAGGCACTCTGCTACATGTTCAAGGTTAAGCAGGGCAGCGCTCCAGCCTATATCCAAGGGCTGATAACACCCTACAGACCCCAACGTCCACTAAGGTCATCGGACATGGGAAACTTCACTGTGCCAAGATGGAAGCTGACAAAAATGGGAGGCCGTTCCTTTTCTGTTCTGGGCCCCAAATATTGGAACTCCCTCCCACTGGCACTAAAATCAGAGACCAACCTACTCCGCTTCCGTAAGGCTCTGAAGACTTTGCTTTTTACTCAGCATGGCCAATAGTCATTTGTGGCTTCAAGTCAGGTGATATACCCTCCTTCTTCTATAGTCTATCCCTAGCGCCGGGAAACCCATTGTGGGTAGCTGCGTGCGATATAAGCTTAAATAAATAAATAAAATGAATTTGAAAGATTGTTTTATATGTACATATCTACCTTCCGCAGTGGCAGAGGGTGCGACCTATTCGCAATTGCCCCTCTATTAGGCATTCTCCTATAGTGTTTTTAATAATATAGTGCTTCTGTCACCATAATATTCAGATTTCAAGGTTTCAGTGGAAAAGCTTCCTTGATCTGAAGAGTCTGGGAACAGTGTAGCCTTTTCTAAACATTTAAAATTGATTGCTCAACCTAACTTGAATCCTAATAAGACTAAAAATGTACTTGTGTGTAGTTGGAGTGAAGATTAAAGTGAGTTTAAAAAGCAAATAGAAGCTGAAGAGAAATTTAAGAATTTTAATGTACATCTGACATGAAGAACGGAGCATGTGAAACGAGAATGTTGTGTATGGTGTGACAGAAGGCACATAGCACTCGTACAACAGAATTAGCTGGTGAGAGTGAGTATGAAAGAAGTTATGTTGTGAAGGATGAGTTTGTGATTGAAGAGGAGGCAATATTTAGAGGAATGTATTATGTATGTGGTAAGACTGCCTATTTTAACCTGCCTCGTACTTGGGTAGGTAGCTGCTATCGTGCTATGTTATTTCCACGGATTTACCATGTGAGTGAAATTAGTGATGCTGTTGGTTTGACGTAAAGCCTGGATTTGGTCAAATTGTATTAAATGTGCTTATGGCTGTGTTTCTGTCTATTTATTTGTCTTTGAACGACGTGAAAAGTAGTAAATGTACACTAGTAGATCATCTTGCTTCTAATACTGCTGGTACATGGGAAACAGCGTTTACAATGCTGTCATTACATCACAGTACTATTACAACGCAGTTGTTACAATGACTGCGTTGTGAGTACGCAATGCATTTACATTGCACGTCATTACAACGACTTGCTGTAGGGGGCAATGAGGTATTGGAAATTAATTCCAACACTTTTCCTACTGTTGCGCAAACTGGAGATGGAATAGTAAATATTATTATTCCTAAGTTTAGCGGGCCCTCTACTGCAAGTCGTTGTAATGACATGCAATGGGAATGCATCGCGTAGTAACAACGCGGTTGTTGTAACAACGATGTTGTAAAAGCACACGATGTAATAGATCGCGTTGTAATGTACTATATTCCTGGTACACTGAATAACATAAATGAGGAATTAATAGCTATGTTTGCTAGGAATATATAAAACTTACTAGCATAAGAGAAGAAGGGCAGAGTCTATTGGGTCTTGAAGCAATAATGATGCAATGTTAAACACTAGTATCAGACTAGGAGGTAGCCTATATACCCCAAGGAGACTAGGGCAGTATTCTGTAGCAAACAACAGTGTCTCTAAAGGGTGTTCTTTGAAGGCCAAATACATATAGACCAATAAACTACTGAGGATTAAATCCAAAGGGGATTTATTTCTTCTGTAATGTATTGTACTGTATGTATTTGATCTTCAAATAACACCCTTTAAAGACACTGTTGTTTGCTACAGAGCACTTTTTAAGACTAACAGGAAGTCTATTTATGCTAATATAAGAAATGTTATTAATATTTCTCACAAGGCAAACATTTTTAAGGAGTACAGGCTTTGGGAATCAGTAGGTTCCTTAGTTTACTGTGATTGGAGAGAGATTTGGAGAGGTTGGTGGGTGGTTTGATTGCCCAAGAACAAGTGTGGTGTATTCTATTCTAACCTCAAAAAATGTTGTGTTTAACTATACAACTGGTTTCATTCTTTTGCTTGAACTGTTTAAAGTGATGTTAAATAAGATAGAACTAAATTGTGAGTGCAAGAAGAAGGTGTCAGCAATGTTGGTGGGTAAAAGAAAGAGGTAAAATAATGAAGTGGAAGATATCACTCTATGAGACTATGATTACATCAAGCTGTTGGAAGAATTGAGACTCAAAAGACAGAAAGTGATATATACTCCATTATTAAAGTAATAGCGGGGTTTTGGTGATGATTGCAATAATCAGAGGGGGAATTTGGCAGAGCTATTTTCTGTTTCAAATGATATTTGCGTACTAACATGAACATATTGCAATTGGAACGGAAATGCTGTGATGTACAGAACCATGTTTTTTCTGGCTTCTGCTAAACTATGCCCCAATTAGGCCTCAACATTTTTTCTTAACTGCTTAGGTGGTATGCACATGCTGGAGACGCTCATAGAACCAGTGCTCAGGTGCTGTGGATGACTGTAGCACTTCCTAGCACCTGGTATTTGTAAGTGTCTTGTTTAGGGCAACCCCACCAAATACCGAATCAGTATACTATGTATTACTATTTTGCAACCGAATTCCAGTAACAAAACAGTAATAATTTACCAAAAGTTTATATCAGGTGTTAACCCATTTGCAAAGGAGAAGGGATTGCTAAAGGACCTCTTCCACTTCGAGAATGTAAATAAAAATATTTTTTAAGAGCAGGCAGTGGTCTCACAGCTCACTACCTGCTATTAAAAGAATGAAACTGCAAGGTTTTCCTTTTCTTTTTAAGGGCATCCTATTTTCCTTCACGGAAATCGAGGTGTTTTTAAAAAACAAATTTCCTGTGATGGCTTTGATTCCTAATGGGTTGAATTAACATTCATGAAGTAGGTCGATTTGTGACCCACAAGGAATCCCTAAATAAAACTCAATGAGTTTCATACATTAGGAATACCGATTACATAGTTGCGATTCGGAGAGAATTGCAATTGGAAAATTGGCATTGCTAATAATTGTACATTTGGCCCTGCATCTTTTCTAGCACCTCCGATGGCACTAGATCATAAGGGGCATATTATTATTCACCTAAGGAGATAGTTCTATTATGGTGATATTATATGACAATTTATAAGGCAATGCTATGATTTGGCAAAGCATTGATACTTTTACTCTTACCATGCTGTGATTTCAATTGCTTTTTGTGGTGGAAACTGGTACAATGATCTCCAATTTGGGTCTGAACTAGTTATTTAGATATTTCGCTCAATGCTGTATCTATTCTAAATGCTCAGCCTTCATGGCAGTTGATCTTCTATAATTATTGACATTTATTGAGACTAGTAGTTCTACCCAATATATTCACTTTAATATTTTAATAAACCTTGATGGTATTCTGAATTTACTGATCTTGAACTTCCTTTTTGAGGCAGGTTTTACCATTGACTGTATTTTAAGATGCTATCCTGAATTTTGTCTTTAGGGACACAATGACTGATCTATTCTTGAGAACAACATTGTTCGCAATGAGGGCTGTGCAGATTATCTAAGAGATACCACCCATTAGTCCAAGACTCTTAAAGGAAGTAGATGTGAGGCATACACAGGCACAATCTAGAGTAAGCTGATTGTACAGTCAAATTCTTACTTTTAAGAAAAAAATGGTATTATTTCAATATTAGCACACAAAGCATAGAGGTGGCACATTAAACAAGCATTGGCATTGCCAATAGGTCTCGCATTTGTGGGACCTTATAAGTATTTAGTTTTGCAGCACAATATCCTTGTTGCATAATCGGATATTGTGCTGCAAAACTAAATACTTATAAGGTCCCACAAGCGAGACCTATTGGCTATGCCAATGCTTGTTTCCCTTTACTTTCTTTCGCTTTTGTTGTTGTTTCAGAATTTCTTGCGTGCTGGTGTGCGTCTTCATTATGCAACATTCGAATGTGTGTGCTGCTGAGTTCGCCTGTGGTGTTTTCCTGGAGTGTGGTATAAGACGATACCCCACCCTTCCATTCACTGACTGGCTGCATGTAAACATCGGTGTTTTTTCGAAATATTTAACAGAGTGTTGACATTTTGTGTAAACCTGCTTTTGCTTTTATAAAAGCACTGCAAATCAGAGGAACTCCGCTGAAAGTCAATGTTCAATAAACAGGCACGTTGTTCTCATATCTCCATTAAAATGCACACTGTCTGACAAGCTGGATTTGTTTTTAAAACCAAGTTAAGCAGAGGAGATGAGTCTGCATGCAAAGCCCTGCGAAAATACTGAAATAAGAGAAACAGTACTACGAGACTTGTGTGTTGTAAGCCAACAAACAGTATCTCATTTTATGGCTTGTAAAAAAAAAAAAAATGCGTGCGCCGGGAAAGGAAGGCAGAAGGCAGAGAAGGGGAGGGGGGCGTAAAAAAAAAAAATGCGTGTGCCGGGAAAGGAAGGCAGAAGGCAGAAAAGGGGAGGGGGGAGGAGAAATGCGACACGGCGGGCGGGGGAGCGTCGAAAATGACTAATTAGGGGAGGAGAAGCCGAGAAGCCGCAGAGCGCACGCTGGGCGAAGCCCTTTGATGTGCTCTGCGGCAAATGGAGGGAGGCTGATGCGCGTTCATGTTTGAACACGTGGTTCACATGAACTTCATGAAAACGCCAGCAAAAAGCTGGTGGTTTCATGATGTTTTCGCCGCTTGAATTCTCGCTCCGCTCGATGCGCATGCGCGCATCGATAGGTCGCGAGACCTAAAAATATCCACAGTCCCACAAGGTGAGCATTCTAACATTGTCCTGGCTGGTGTTCCTGAATCCCTTGATGCCTTCCAAATGACTGTGGTTGTTCCCAATTTAATACTGGAGGTAACTTTCAGAAGTGGTTCATGCTAGTCCCCACATGACACATCTAAATGTGGCCTTAAGATTCAACTTCAGCAGCACTATGTGCTAAATTTGCAGAGGTCCCCAACAGGCTTTCCTTCATTGTACAGTCTTATTAAACCTGATGGCAGCCAGCAAGTGAGGGAGCACCGGGGTGCCTCTCTGTAGGCTCCAGCAGTGGTGGCTGGTATTTAACGGTGGTGGTGGGGGGGTGGCTCGCGGGGGAGGCAAGGTGGAGTGAATGAAAAAACAAATTAAAACACTTACCTGTTGCTGCCTCCTCTGTGCCCGCTTCCAGGGCAGGAAGCAGGAAGCATCTGGCTCCCAGGCTCCCCATAGCCAAGCACAATGCTGCAATGCAGTGTTGTAATTTGTCTGAGCGCTGTGGTACAGTGCTCAGCCAGGCAGCCGGGCATGTTCTGCACCCAGGCTGTAATGCAGCCTTCTGCAGAATATGCAAAGTGCATATGATGGTTTGGCTGGCCCGAGACGGCCGACCAAAGCGTCTTGTGCACTTGGATTGGGCAAACCACTCTTGCCCTGCTCTGTGCACTGAGCAGCCCCACCCAGCCCCTACCCAGCTGAGCGAGGACGAAAGTAAAATGATAATACAATAGGTATTTTTTTTTTTTTACCCTGTTGGCCGGCTCCCTGGGGCGTCACGCCTCTGCCTTAGAGTAGGAGCTGCCACTGGGCTCTGGTGTCCCAATGATGAGGGTCCACAACCTCAATGGCTTGTCAGTCCTCCACAGTGTCCATACAGCCAGCCGCTGCCCGTGCAGGTAAGATCGGTGGGGCGGTGGGGCCGGGTGGGAGGGATTTCGACGGACGATGACCAGGGAAAATCAAATAAATATTTAATTTGCCTTGATTCTCTTGAAATCCCCTCTCACCCGGCCCCACTGCCCCACCACTCTTACCTGTATGGGCCTTGGCTTGATACAGCCCACTTGGTCATCATTTTACATGGCTCCTTACAATTGATAGGTGTTCCTCAGTGCAGCCTTTGCCAAACAAATAGCCCTGCCTCCACTGTGGCCCCTTCCTGGCATACATTGCTGATTTCCTCTGTATAATGGCGATGGCCCTTATTTCATGGTGGACTACACCTGGCATATGTCGGTCTTCAACTGGTCCTGCATAAGGACAACAGCCCCTACTTTATGGTTGCCCCCTCATAGCACACAGGGGGATTTGACTTCATCCATGTAGTGGTGCTGACCAGGTCAAGAATATCACTCGTCACACACAGGAAATCACTCAGCATGATCCCCACTGGGCCTCACTACCTCCAGGCATTCTCTCCTTCATCACAGGGTACATTGGTTTTGACAGGCAGGCTGATGGCTGGTTCTCCAGGCTTCGCAGAAGTAGTCTTTACTTTTGGATGATGACCACTTACCCTGCAAGCAGCCTGGAGGATGTTGGCTCCTAGCACTGATTCCAGCAGCTAGAAGTCTTGGTGATCTTCTCTCCTGTTAAACACTGATGTTGAAAAAAGTGTATGACTTATGCTCCCACCTTTATAGGTCAAATGCAGACACAAATGTGATTTAGAGTCTGGTGCTTTCAAATTTGGCTTGTGGTTGTCAGCTCCTTTTTAGTCCTTTAGTCAAAGGAACAGTCAGCCACAGCAAGAGTTGCTCCCATTCTGACTAACCGACAACACAACACAACACCTGGATTTCAGCCTCCAATTAAATATGCCTCATAAACGTTGAAAGACCTAAATCTTCTCCTGTATCAAGATTCTCTGTCCCACAGTGCCAGTGTTATCAGTCCCACCATCTCCCTGACAATGATTTCATGCCGCACTCACGTCACTTCTGGAATCAAAGAGACCTTGATGTGCACAGAGAATGTTCTGCTCAGTTTCCTCCAGTGTGTGTTCCCACCACAACCCACAGGAATTTCATCAATCATCATCTCCTATCTGGGGGCTGAAGTCCCCAACACCACTAGCTTTTCCATGCCCGAGCTTCCAAATGGAATCCACAGGCATCCATGTTATGTACAATGCTCAGGCTCGCAGACATCCCAAAATGTACAAACCAATATCACTTGATGTCTGGAGCTGTACACATTCACCGTATCTGCCAAGGGTGAATGAAGCACACAGCAGCAGAACTTAACATGAGTAGGCCAGTAGGCACCACGTCAATCATGTATATTAAAAGGTCTGTTCACTCTACTGATCACTACTAAAGACATAACAGATATGCTGCTACCAGCCTTCTTATGTCATCTAAGTTATGGTAAGGGCAGTAGGCCTCTACCACTATTAGGGCAGCTCTTGAGACTATTACATATAATTCATTGATGCCCATGACCAAAAATCCATAATAGAGATCCAGATATCCACGCAGCTGAGGCACTCAGGGCAGAGGTGCATGTCCATACTATGGAGTAGACTTTTCTGTCCCACTGCCCTCTGAATGGGGTAAGCACTCATCCTCCTTTGCCCTCTGTGTTCAGATGTCACACTCTCCAAAGGGAGACAAGGCTTAAATCCAAGCCACACAGAAGTCCTCTAATTCCTCTATCAATCCATACAACAAATTCAGAACAGGTAATTTCAAATATTGCAGAAATGCTTCCTCCAGTATGAGAGCAATTAAAAAATTAGTGGATGGCACAATTTTACTACAGATTTTGTTCAGGATTTGGGTATCTTTGCTCTTAATTTCATATGCTGTCCTTTGATTTAAGTAGAAACTGATTGTGAAGGGAGATGTTCCCCGTGAACTGCAATGATTTGCACACAGAGTGAACCATCTGAGAGGAGTAAGCATGTCAAACAGCCAGTGCAGACAGTTCCCTGTGACTACTCCCCTATAATTTGACCAGATGAGGCAGGTTACAGGTAGGTGTAGATGTTTATGTGATTATGCCTGCCTGGCAAGGAGATAATTTGGAATAGAGGTGAGTTTGTGGACGTGTCTCTCCAAGTGTGACTGATCTGATATTCTCACTGTCTCAACCAAGAGAGTGTCTACAGGAAGGAAAACAGGGACAGCAGGGGGGGGGGAGAACACAGACCCCTATCACTGCTACTACTGCTGACCGATGCACCTCCGATTTACACAGAATCATAGCCAGTCGTAACTTTGCACTAACTTTTAAAAGATGGCATCTTAACTGTTGGTCTGTGGAGGTAGAAGACGTGTAGCTAGGTGCAAGGACACTCATCTTTAAGGTAAGGCATTCTTTACTAACTATTCTATACTATACTAATTCTATACTAACAGCAGGACAAGAGTGCAGAATCAACCCTAATGCTCCTCAGCCAACTAACTCTCCAGATATTGACATTCCTTTACCATGGATACTCACATATTCTAAGTAAGAATGTATAAACCCAACACATCCTTCCCCTTATAACATAACAAAAGAAAAGTGGAATATAAAAATAGAACAATTTAAAACATAAAGAAATGTTTGCAATATAATATATATACTTTACATAATGGTGCACAAACAAACTTATTTAGGCATAACATTTTGCAACTTGGTTGGCTGTTTTTATTTCCTTGTGGACACTCTCCTCTCCATGCATGGTCTCATACCTCCGTCACACCTCTCGACTTTAGTACATGCATACTTGTCGCTCACACCATCAGATTTCAACCTTCCAACATCATGAGCAATGGCAACCTTGTCCTTTTCCATCACTTGCCATGTTCCAGTTTAACAGCACTCTTCCTCATCTCCACATTCCTTTGAGTAGCTGAGAACGTAGACTCACCCTTGGATGTAATCCCGGGAATCTTGATTCTTACATAATGTCCTACAGTCACCTTTGACTCTCTTCCCTGTTTACCCACATTTCTGTCCTGGTTTTGTTGTCTTATCCTTCTTACATCTTCCAACTTTTCTTTAGAAATAGTGAATTCCCCCATTCGCTGTCTTATCATTTTGGATGCAGGATCCGTACCCCTCAATAACACAAAAGGTGACATTCCCATATCTGTGTTTAGAGTAGTACGAACAGCGCATAATAATTTTCTTAATTCTTCCTTACAATTTAAACCATTAGCTCTTGATAACTGAATATTCCCCTTGAGAACTCTGTTGAAATGTTCATGCAGACTATAACTCCTTGGGTGGTATGAAGAAGTCTTAGTGTACTTGATTCCCAAAAAAATCAAAAACTCTGAAAATTTTGAAGATGTAAGCTGACAACCAGTGTCCAATAGAATTTCCTAAGGAATACTTTCCTTGTCAAAAATAGATTCCAAAATCTCAATAACTTTATAGCTGTTGGGAGATTGCAAAAATTTGACTTCCGTCCAGCAGATGTAAAAGTCCACCACAACAATACCGTACTCCAACACACCACCAGAAAGAACCATGGGACCAGTGATATTGATGGCCAATTTGCTCCAAGCTTTGTTTGGTATTACTGTTGCTTCCAGAGGACAGGGAATTGTGACTTGAGATTTGTCACTACGGGCACAACTGATAAAATCCCACACATAGTGCTTTACACTCCTGGCCAGCAAAAATTCTCCCTTGTCCTTCTTTTCATCACACACACTCCAAGGTGTCCCTCATGAGCTAAAACCGTAATCCTGTTTCTGAAAAAGTGATGTTTACTAGCATTTTCATTACCAATAGGCTTTTGTTCGGGTCTAGTGTGCTAGAGGTGCGTGAAGGTATTAGAAACAGGAGTTTGAAGCAAGAAACCAGCCAGATGCCCCCATCAAGGCATTTATAAAGCAGCTGGCACAACGGTACATGCCCTGATAAAGTCTGAAAAACATGTGGAACCCAGTCCACAAAGTTTTAACCTAGGACATATCAGGGCACATAACAGACAGAAGCTGTTTTTCTTAATATCCACACAGTGTTCACAAAGTCAACAGCCTGAAGAAGACCTTCCCAGAACCATATCACAGGCGCATTCTGAAAGTCAAAACACGTCGGCGGAAACACAAATGGAGCCAAGAGCTACCATAAACTGGTTCATTCTGTGAGTAAAAGCTGTGCGCCACAGGAAATGTACACCAGGACCCTATCTTGGTACTAACTCATGCTCTGACCCCAACCAAAATAGGCCCCAATAGCACTGTCCAGCACTACACATAAGAGGACTGAAATGGCAAAGTTCCCAAAGATAATACATTGTGGGACACTAGACAAGCAACTACATATGTTTTGTTGTGTGTTTGTAGACTAATTGTTAAAATGAATTTAAGAAGTGTTGCAATTTTTGTTCTGTATAAATTGCTTCTGGATTAATCCTTTACATGTATTCAAGAAGTGGTGTCATATAAGTTTTGCTTTGCACAAGTCTTGTTTCTTGTCATTATGTGACATGAAGTCAAGTGAGTACTTATATAGCGCAAAACTGTCACCATACGGGTATCCTGGCGCTTAGAGTGAAGAAAGCCAATGTAGCGGCGGAGATAGCTATCCGAGAGAAGAACTAATGTTTGCTCCTTGGGAACAGCCAAGTTTTCAGGCTCTTCCTGAAGCTGGTCAGCCAGCTAATCTTTCTGAGATTCTGGGGCAGCTCATTCCATAGGTGGGCAGCCGCCATGCCAAAGGCTCTGCCTCTCAGCCTTGATCTCCTGAACCAGGTGGCCGTGATCAGATTAGCACTGGAGGAGCGAAGCTGTCTCCCGGGATTATATCAGGTAAATCTCTCCTGCAGAGGAACAGGTCCCAAACCATAGACCGCTTTATATACAGTGCAGAGAGATTTAAAGCATATCCGCTCCTTGAGAGGCAGCCAGTGAAGATCACTCAAGGCCAAGGCTGTGGAAGACTGACGCTGTCTCTTAAGCACTAGCTTTGCGGCCATAGACTGGATTTTTTGCAACCCCTGCAAAATATATTGCTGTGCTCCTAAATACAGGTCTACTTAAGATTATGCTCCTCACTACCAAGGAACGACAGTCATTTGGTAGTAGCGGAAGGATCTACCTTAGCATGCACAGTAGGGAGAGACAGACACTGATGGTTTCATTGGCCTGTGACTCCATTTGGAGATTGCCATCCACCAGGACCCCCAGGTTGCGCACTGTTTTGGCAGGGGTCAAAGATTCATCCTCAGGGGTGAGCCTGAATTCTGTCGATAGAGGACGGGACATTGTAGTAGCCGGACAAAACACCACCTCTGTTTTCCCCCCATTGAACTGTAAGGTATTTTCCCTGAGCCAGCCAACAGTCTGACACATGCACTCCTGGAAGGTCTCCATAGTTACCGCTTGTTTTCCTTCCAAGGAGAACACCAATTGAGTGTCATCTGCATAGCTGACCAGGTCAATTCCAAAGGATCTAATCATGGGAAACAGGGGGTGCAGATATATATTAAAAAGGATAGGGCTGATCGTGGAGCCCTGTGGTACTCTGTGATGTACTATTGATTTGGCGGAAGTAAAAGGCGTCAGAGACACAGCCTGGTGTCGTCCCGACAGATAAGATCGTAGCCACTGCAAGGCCCGTCCTTTTACCCCTATACTCACTAATCTTTCCACTAGCACTGTGTGGCTCACCGTATTGAATGCGGCTGACATATGCAGTAATACTAGGACCAAAGAGTTCCCATTGTCAGCACGCATTCGTAGGTTGTATAAGTTAGAGTGGTCCCAGTGTATTAGAGGTTTTCACAGAGGGGAAAAAAAGATTACATCAGAAACAAGCATTCAAAATATTAAATGAGGAGGGAAAATAATATTCATCCAGTGTTATTTAATCACATTGGAGGTATGCATATATGAATGGAACCAATTTTTCGATTTGTTCCATTCATATATGTATATCTCCAATGTGATTAAATAACACTGGATGAATATTCTTTTCCCTCCTAATTTAATATTTTGAATGTTTGTTTCTGATGTAATCTTTTTTCCCCTCTATGTGAAAACCACTAATACACTGGGACCACTGTAACTTATTCTGTCTAGCACCCAGGTCCCAGTGACTCCGGGTTTAACCTTTTCTTGTAATCTTATTCGTAGGTTGTCAATTACTGAGGCCAAAGCGGTCGCCGTGCAGTGTCCTGGACGAAAGCCAAATTGGTTCTTATCCAGCAACAAATTGTCTTGATAACATGACAGAATTTTGCTGACTGTCTTTTCTAGAATTTTAATGGGATGGGGCAGGAGGGATATGGGTCTAAAATTCACTGGACTTGTAGGGTCCAGAGTAGTTTTTTTTTAACAGGGGAGTCACCACTGCCTGCTTCCATATCTCTGGCACCTCTCCTACCTCCAGAGACTGACAGCAGATCTGTCGCAGCTAGGGCAAAGTTTACTGCCCAAATGTTTGCCAGATTTTATGTGGGAGGTGAATAAAAGCTTCTTCCGTAGGGGTTTGGAAGTATTCCAGGGAGGTGTCTACCTGGGATCCCTCATAAAACTTCCTGGAAGACTCATCCTGGTTGCTATGATCCGTAGTCTGAAGTTCCCCAAAAATATTTTCAATGTTCTCTTCAAAATAGGAGGCAATCTCGTCACAAAGTTTCTGTGTAGCAACCACCTTGTTGCTCATGCAGACAGGACTAGAAAGATCCCTAAAAATATTGAGGAGTGCTTTTGTGCTGTTGGGTGCTTGCAGAATGGATTTAGCAAAAAAGTTTGCTTTAGCCTTAGCGATAGACACCTTATACTGAGACTGTAATAATCTCAGATCTATTTTATCTGTATGTCTGTAAATGTACATTATGTTCTCTTAAAAAAACGTTTTATAAAAACAAGCAAAGAAAAAATTCTATGATTTAAGAAAAATGATTATTGATTTATTCTATTTTACAATTACTAAAAATAACACACACAGGCGAGATATACCAGAGTGTACACCCGGTTGAACAATTAATGAATAACAGGTCAAATTAAAGACAACAGAAGGAACAGCACTTAAGTGTAATTTGATCGATGGTCTGGGAGGCACCAACCCCTTTTTGATTCTCCATGAATTGGTTCCAGCCTCCACAGTCCACAACTGAATCACTCCCCTGTAAGATAAGAACAGCACCTAGATACCTCTGACTAGCATCAGTCATCATTATGGTTTAATTTTGTGTGTCAAAAGGTTTCAAGGTGATCACATGCATGATTTCCTTTTTAATGAGCTAAACATCTTGGCTACACTCTGCACACTATGTGAATCTTACTTTTTTTAAAGAAGATTTCTCCTTTTATAACTTTTTTCTGAACATTCTGGAACAAATCTTATGTAAAATCAATCAGACCCAAGAAAGATCTTAATTGATCCATATTATCTGGAAGTCTAAAATCATCAAATTGCTTTACCAAGTTAGATTTAGGTTCTACACCACTTGATGATAATTTGTATCTCAAATAATCAATGCTGAGAGAGTTGAATTTGCACATCTCCACTCTGAGTGTCACACCCCATCTCTCAAAATGAACAAAACTTGATGCACTCTATCATCATGCAGGTCTGGATCCTTGCCAAACAAAAGAACATCATCATGGAATGCAATAACTCCATATAAGCCCTTAAACAAACTTTCTACAACCCTCTGGAATATGGCAGATGCCCATGCCAAACCAAATGGCTTACGCTTGAATTGCAATAGGCACCCAGGAGTTATGAAAGATGTTAAATATCTGAAATTAGGATGTAAATTGATTTGATGATACGCTGAAGTCATGTCCAACAAACTGAAAACGTTGCCCCCCTTCACAATAGAGACCATTACCGTGATGTTGGGAAGAGGGTGTCGATCATTAGAAATTTGTTGATTGAGATCGCGTAAGCACACACACGTGCAAACCAATCCATTAGCCTTGAATGCCAAGATGATGGGAGCAACCCAATCTGAACACTCAACAGGTTGAATGCCCCCTGCTCACGTAGATTATTTAATTCCTCATTTACCTTGGCTTGCAAGGCTTAGGACACCCTCCTAAATTTGTGAACTACCAAACATGTATCAATCATCATTCTTATTTTTTATGTGAAACCCTTCAGTATGCCCAACTCACCTTGAAGGACTACGGGGTACGCTTTTACCCATGCATGTCTTTCCCTTACCGGATAAATGCGTGAATATTCATTCCTCAAAACAACTTGAGCCAGGTTCTCTTGACCTCAGCAGTGCCTAAGCCAAAACGTCAACAACAGAGTGAAAATTATTAGCTTGAATTTAGGCCCAAATAAATGTCATGGCAAACGCAAAGACCGAAAAATCCCATATTACTAAGAGAGTGAACGTTATCAGTTAACAGATCCATAGTGGAGCGCAGTTATGACAGAAATATTAAGTAACAGTATAAGTTCTTGTGACACGTTGGCACAGAAAATGCAAGTATCACTTAGAAGGGCAAAAGGAGCCCTTTAGAGAAATTAATAGTGGGGGTTTAGGGTTATCTGCTACCATTCTGGATGAGAGTCACAAAGGTTCCAGCTTTGTGTGGACAGTAGCAGAAAAGAAAAAAGAAAGAAGGGTCTGAAGGAGGAAGGTCCGTGTAAAATCTACTTTGAACCTACTCAGTTGTATAGTTAAAGCCAGTAATCTATGGGCCGGATTCACAGAATTAATTTTAGACAAAGTCCTAAACTTATCATCATTTTGGAATTCACAGAAGGCACTTACTCATTTTGGTATCCACAGAAGGCACTTACTCATTTCGGTATTCACAGAAGTAAGGAGTCCTAACTTTAAGACTCCTAAATGCCTTCTGTGAATACCGAAAGTCCTAAAGTTAGGATTTTTCTCAGTTTAGGAGTAGTAAATTTAGGACTCCTAACTTTCGGACTCCTAAATGCCTTCTGTGAATACCGAAAGTCTTAAAGTTAGGATTTTTCTCAGTTTAGGAGTCCTAAAGTTAGGACTCCTAACTTTACTACTCCTAAATTGAGAAAAATCCTAACTTTAAGACTTTCGGTATTCACTGAAGGCATTTAGGAGTCTTAAAGTTAGGATTCCTAACTTCTGTGAATACCGAAATTAGTAAGTGCCTTCTGTGAATAATAAAACGAGTAAGTGCCTTCTGTGAATACCAAAATGGCAGTAAGTTTAGGATTTTGTTTTAAGTTAGTTCTGTGAATCGGGCCCTATCAGAGTATCTGCTATCAATGCACAACAAACGTCAATAGTCAAGAAGCGTGGTATAAACTCAATGTCTGTTATAACTGAACTGAAAAGCACTTTGGCACACACAGGCATCATGTTAGGGGTCTGTAGCTCTACTGAAAACACATCAGGAGGAAAGTGAGACAAATGGAAATGACCAAAGGTGGATAGCTAAGAACACTAATAAGAAGAAACACCGAAGAAAAGATAGCATACCTTGCCGAAAACAGATCATTCTCATGAACTCTGCATCGCGTAGAAAAGTGAAAGTCACTGGCATTACTTCAACACCAACGATCACCAACTTTCCTCCCCAGTTGCGCTCCATGTTCCTAGTCTTAGTCACAGGGTCGAACTGCTCTTATGGTCCCCATTCTCCACTAGCCTTGTTTGCTTACTCATCTGTACATAGGAAAATTTCATATTCCTGGAAGTGTAAAACTGGCTCTGAGAAACCTATTGCTAACCTCCAAGGAGTTGACCACCGGAATTTCTATGCCCCAGAACTACTGGTTAAATGTTTTAAACTGGTCGCTTCCACTGAGATCTACTCCACCTAAGGCTTTTACATGGTTATGTCAGATCACCATAACCACAATCATAGGCCTCTGCTGCTACAACCAGCGGCATGCAGAGCTCTACAAAAACCACGAATAAATACATGCATAAATACATGCATAGCTGTGAATTCAGCCTTAGGGAAACAGTCTGATTGATTCGAATCTGTCATAATTGATGCTGTCTCATGTCATCAAATCTGTCCTCCTTGACGTAAAATCTAAGGGGAAAGGAAGTCTTTATTATCTAGAACCTCTGGGGAGCTCTCGAAATCTTGGCTCAAAGGATTCAACCAAAGGTTTAGAGGCCTGGATTGGGCTCAGATGCTTCCCTTTTGATCACAGTCAACAGGACATAATCAAGTACTTTTTATAGGCATTGAACAACGAAATTAAATGGTACAGTGTTACAATTTTAGGTCTCAGGTCCGAATATGAGACAGAAAAAGCAGTAGTTATACACATATTACCCATGTACTCTTGCTTGATGTCACCGATTGCTGGTGCTCACTGGTGTTTCAGTGAATTGGGGCTTTTTAAGTAGGCCTATTATCACAATTTGGTCTCAAGTGATCTGCTTGTTGTCAATGGAAAATGTTCACTGCCACTGAATGTGCCTTGGCCTGGTGTGTACAGTGTACCAAAAACGTCCTTTTCCTAGTGCTCATGAAAAATGAATCTGTACAAGAATCAGATTCACGCTCACCCACAGATGGACCATTGCAAACTGTTCTTAGGCATGCCCTGTTTTTCATGGAAGACTAAGAGCATTTATTTCCAGTGTGTTGGACGTTGCGTTGTGCCCCTTGCTGATTTCTGAAAGATCGATCAGCTCCTGGTGTGTCCTCTTATCTTTTTTTCTCCTGTTGTTGATGATGTTCTAGTACAGGAAGTGAGTCATCCAAAGCTACCCATACAGGACCAATGTAAGATAGCCACGTGACATGGTACTCGATCAGTACCCATCGACTGTAGTCTTGTTTATCAGGTGATATTATGCTGTCTTATATGCCATGCATACCTGAAATGCATCATTCGTTTATGCGAACAGCAGCACCATGCCCTTTAAGATGCAGTGCAGGGTCGAACAGAACAGAGGGCTTCACTGTCTGACGCAACGTTTAAGAGCTCTTCTCCCAATGTGCCACCTTCCAAAAAGTGATAGGGTGGTACATTTTGTTGCAAGTGCGGCATTACAGCATGGGATGGGTTCCCTTAACAACAGTATGGTGTCCGTGTTTGTGAGCAAAGGTACATTTGGAAAGCAGGGCAGGTTATATGTGTGTTTTGTGTATCTGCTTGTGATTCAGGATCAGGGGTGTGACAGGAAGCACTAAACAAGCCTCACAATGCTGCATAATACGCAAGAGATCGAATTCACAAAATGACGTGCCCCGCATATACACAACAGTAGTCTACATCATTTTAGGAAATTACAGATTGCCCGAAGGCCACTGTACCTAGTACACAGGGTCCAATCACATCAGCTCTCTTATAGGCTAATCCTGAGGGCAAAGCTGCTAAAACTATGCTGACCTATGTTAAAGGTGTAAAATATTTTGCATAACTCCCTATAAAAGCAGGAGCTGGCTACCTAAGAAAACAGGACTGGGGCTGCTCAAGGCAACTCGTGCCCTTTACAAGTTTTGTCTTGGATAAAATGTACTTCTGGTGGATTCAGCTCGAGACAGTTCCTGTTTACCTTGAACCTGAAAGAGTGAAATACATGTAAGAGGTAGGCACATTTCTAGCATGTTTAGTATAGGGGCATCGCCACTAGGTTGCAAGCCACAAAGAAGTCCTCCTTAATTATTCAGATGCCCTTTGAGATAATCACAAATATTTGGTTGCACCAACATGGTAAACAACCTTTACCAAGAAACTTTTACAACGCACTACCATTACAACGCGGTCATTACAACGCAAACCATTACAACGCATTGCGCTGGGGGGCGCTCTAGGATAGGGAATAGGTTAATTTACTATCCAATAACCTTCCCTAATGTCCACGGGAACTGGAGTTGGAAAGTAAATGAAACTATTCACTATCCAACACCCAAAAGCGCTATGCGTTGTAATGGTATGCGATGTAAAAACCGCGTTGTAAAGGTATGCGTGGTAAAAGTATGCGTTGTAATGTCATACATCCCACCAACATATGTGCATGTTCTATTTTGTTCCATTGCAGACATCTAATGTGATGCCAACCCCATCAAGCTATTATATTCATTCCACAGAAACCGTGTCTCACATGCCCCTCCCTCTTCTGCCTCAAAACCTAACTTTTAGTCTACATGACCAGCGCACAGAGGGTTCTAATTGGCCTGAACTTGACTGATCGACAGAAACCGGGCCCAAGCCCACTGACCATGTTCCACTCCATCTGCCTAGCATTGATTCGACTCTATCTTTGTGGTACTCTATTTAAACTGGACACTTTACTTCCTTCGAGCACTTCTGTTATAATGGTTTTAAACAACCAGCCCAGATACCACCACCCAGATTGCATGTGCCATGACCGCGGTAGTTGTGCTGCACGTAAATGGTAGCATATGTGGAATAATGCACCCCAACTAAATATTATGGGGCTTATTTATGAGCCCTTGCATTGCCGGTGCACCATTTCTGTGACGCAACAGCAGGGTAAAAAATACGCCATGTTGCGTCATATTTTCAATATGACGCATCTAGGTAGATGCGTCACTTTGTAAACCCCTGTGCCACATTATACCTGCGCCAGGTATAATGTATGCAGGGTGGGCGTTCTGACTCAAGAAAGCCTTGTAGAAGTGACGTAGTGAAATCTTTGAGATTTTACTACGTCAAAATCTTACGCCTGCCTCACAGCAGGCGTAAGACTGATGCAGGCATGTGACTTGCCACTGTGAAATGACCCATTGATGGAGTTGCTTCAATTTTGTGAACACTCCAGCAATGCACCATTTTTGCGCCTACAGATCTGTCAGAAATACTGACGTATCTGTAACTCCTTGCGACATGATGCGTCATACTGTAAATATGACGCATTCAGCATGTAGCAAGGATGGCGCAATGAAAAGTGATGCATCACTGTTTTTACGCAGCGATGCGTCACTTTTCATAAATTAGGCCCTATAAGCATATTTCAAGCCACTGAGGAGTTCCATCTCTATTTAGAGGCAGACGGATACAGGCATGGACCTCTCAGGTGATTTGCAGACTACTTTGCAATTTACAGTCGGAGGTGTCAACTTTTATGTATTAACTTGTGGCTGCGCATAGGCATAGATATTTCATGGTTCCCAAGAAGAGGTGAGAGTAGCATATCAAGCCCTGTCCTTGCTTTGTATTCGGTTGTATTGCTTTTATAGTTTAATCCTGTTGGACTACAGGGATCAGATTACAATGAAGAAACACCTAGATACACTACTCGTGCTCGATGGGTAATAATTTAAAGCAAAGCACAATCTAAGAATAAAAATCAGGGAAAAACCGGTTCTGGGTTGCTTGTATTCCAGCTCTGCAGGGACCTGTTCTGTATTTCAGAACAGTCTGGGGCTCATTTACAGGCCCTTTACGTGGCTGATACGTCACTTTTAAAATGGTGGATACGTCACTTTCAAAATGGGAAAAAGTGACGTGTCGGCGGCGCAAGGAACTTGTAAACATGCCCCTCTGTATCTATTAGAGTAGATTCAAGACTGATTTGCATATGGCTGGGTTTTAAGTCAGGTAGCATGGTGGGTGAAAAGTAAAGGGCTGGGATGCAGATCGTGCGGTTGCCATTGGCTGAGATTAATTCAAACATTTTATCTATCAACTTGCTGTTGTAAGAATAGACATATTATGGGGCAGATTTTCAAAATTATAGTGCAATACAACACAGCACTGGGGGAGAGAGCAGTGCAGCGTCATATTTACTAAATATGACCCGCTGTGGCTCTCTAACACTGCTCTGGAGTACAAACAGGAAGCCTATTGCCTCACGCATACCTTTGCACTATAGTGCAAAGGTGTGTGAGTGATATTTAGCATAGGCTTTTTTACTGGAATAGTACTCTTTCAATACTGTTCCTATTTCCAGACAAAATGAACTTTTACAATTTTAGGAGAAATAAAAAGATTTCTCTATCTTTTTCACATGGTTTCAGAAGGAATTATTTTTTGGTGCAAGGTTCAGTCTACAATTTTAGCAAATAGTATTTTTCATCAATAGCCATAGCTGGTTGCCCTGGAGTGCCCAAGTACCACATATCACTCTCTTGATGTAAAGTAGTGCAAAGCGCAAAAAAATGTATATTTTAGGGCCGGGCAGTAAACTCTGCTCCACTCACTGCAGAGTTTGTGGAATTTGGGCACTCTGTGCTTCGCAGCTGAGTTCCAGGATTCCACCTTCTGAGTGCAAAGTAGAGTTTTTTTTCCATTTGCCCGCACAAGACTTTGTGCCCGCTCGAGCGACTTCCATTCGTGGCAGCTCCAATGTAGGGCCACTCGCAATTGCGAAACACAACATTCGAGTAGCTTTTGTGCTCATGAATCAGCTAAACCTACAATAGGAGGTTTTCAATAGGATTTTCTTCTCCAACGGATCGTTAGAGATGTTTATTTGTGCGAGAAGCCTTTTTTTAAATGTTACTTTCTAACAGGAAGGAAGAGCCCCAGAGACTCCGACTTCCTGTTCCTGTACAGCAGGCTCTTCCTAGTGCTTTTTCCAACTCCTGGTCATATTTCATTTGGTTTGGAGCTGGAAGGATCACTCTCTTTGTCTGATGCATATAAACCATTGGATTTAAGGACTTTGGGGCATATTTACAAGTGGAAAGCCCTGCACCATATTTACAAATTTGTGTTAAGCCACTTTGCATGTCTTAACACCACTTTGTATATATGGTAGCCATTCACACTGGTATGTGCATGGAAAGGGCATGCAATGGGTTTTGCTGTGGGCCTTCCACCATAACACCCATTGCTTTTTGATGCTGCTCTAGATTTACAAGGATGTGTAAATCTGAGGCAGCGCCAAAAAGTAATGCCATGCAATAGCAGGCATTAGAATGGTGCAACAAGGAGAAATACTTTTATTTCTTCTCTATTTTGCTTTTTCTATGTGTGCTGCATTCTACCTCACACATAGAAAGAGCAGAATGCCATTAATGATTGTATCTGTGCATGAAGGTATCCCTTCCTGCACAGAAACAATTGTTAAATAATGGTAATCTGCTACTTCTAGGGGTGCTGCAAAACGTAGAATTAGCATATCGCCATTATTGATTGTTTATGTGCAGGAAGGGACACCTTCCTTCACATAAACAATAACTCTCTGCAATGCAGGTACCCTTGCACTGTGGCCAAAGGGTGTCTGTGTTGGCACTAGGCAGCTATTTTTAGCACCAGCGCTAGGAAAAACACAGGGTTGTGCCATATTATTGTAAATACGGTACATCCCTGTGTTTTAGAAATGGCGGAGCATGACACTGCAAAATGTGCAACAGATCTGTGCTCTGTCATTTCCTTCTAAATATGCTGCCTTGTATTTAAGATTTCACAAGTAAGTTAAAACATGTTTGCATAATGGTGTTGTTTGTTTGATACAGGGCTTGGACCAGTATTTATTTGTACTTGTATTCGAATTTTCTAAGTTCTTGTTAAGTAGTTTCAGTATGGGCCTAATTATATTTTTGCAATTATTTTTTCTTATTTTGTAAAGGAACAATGTTGCACAATTGAGTACATTTTGTCCATGTTCGTTAAATTTGCATACTTATTTACTTTACTATCTAGCCTTCTCTGCCAAGGGACCATCTAGTCAGTAGGCCCAGGCCAGTGCTAGTCAAGGGTGCATGAGACAACTTTTACTGTGATAAAATATAATTTAGGGCTGGCATGGCATTGCAAAAAATGAAGAATTGTTTTTTTTAACTTTTACATTGTATTGTGTGTACAAAAAGTGTATATGTGTGGCCTTATTTGATGCCTTGTGAGGATATGTGTTCTTTGTATTCCCCATGCCTCCTTGCTCACTGTTGTTATTTGGCAATGTGGCTGGTTGCCATTTTTTGCACCCAGCCAATGTGCCTTTGCCATTGGCTTCCATGCATTCTTTGTTCCCCATGTCTCCTTGCTTGCTCTTTTTGTTTGACTATGTGGCACTGTCTGGCAGCAATTTTTTGCCATAGGCTTGTATGTGTACTTTGTTCTTCTTGCTCGCTGTTATTGGTTGACAATATGGCACTGGCGGACAGCTATTTTGGGCATCCAGCAGGAGTGCCTTTGCCATTGGCTTGCATGTGTTCTTAACTCCCCATGCCTCCTTGCTCAATGTTGTTGTTTGACCATGTGGTATTCGGTGGCAGCCATTTTGTGCTTTCAGCCAGTGTGCCTTTGCCATAGTCGTGCATGTGTTCTTTGTTCCCCATGCCTCGTTACTTGCTGTTGTTGTATGACAATGTGGTACCAGCTGGCAGTCATCATTTTATGCATCCAGCCAGTGTGCATTTGCCATAGGCTTCCATGTGCTATTTTTTCCCATGCCTCTTTGCTCGCTGTTTTTGTTTGAAAATGTGGCGCTGGCTAGCAGCCATTTTGTGTATCCAGATAGTGTGCCTTTACCAGAGGCTTGCATGGATGGATGTGATATCAGTTTAGTAATATGCTTGAGGATCATTGTACTGTGTATATTATGAATATGATTTTGATGAACAGTGATTATACATCACATGCACTTTATAGCATTTTTTCATTTTTATACATCCTTCCTATAGAATAGGTTTCTTCTCATCCTCCTATACAAACATCAGCAATTATTTAACTTTTTTATTTTTTATTGTAATTTGTAATTGGCAGCATCCCCCCTAATGGTCAAGATAGTTACAGAGGGTAGTAAGACCAGATTATATAACTAATCAGTATAAACCTTTATAAACAGATTAAAAAACAGGGTGCACAAAAAGGCAGAAGTGCAAAGTAAAAGTAAAACACAAATGAACTACTTCAGGCATAAAGTTTGTAGAATAATCTTCCAGTTTAATATTTTACAGAGTAAAACACCCTCTCCACTCACAACAGACCCACCCCTCTTCCCAAAATAATTGACCTATCCATAACTAAAGTCCAAGCAAAAGTCCAAGAAAAAAATAAGAACTCCCAGCTCACTTCCCCCCTCTCCACCCACAACAAGTACCTACCACCCAAAAAAATTAAAAAGAGGTTAGAAGACAGCATTGTCTATATGGGTCTGTAGATGGTCCTGGCTCTGCTATATACTACATAGCCCACTTTCAATGTGATCGAGCAATTGTAGGAGGCAACGTTGGACTTGTCTGACTAAGCGGGAGTGGGTGGCAGCAGTGGGCATCAGGACCCCTAACAGCTGGCAGCGGCACCTGTGATGTAATGGCTTGGAGGCTCTGTCTGGCATGCTGAACTGAGGCCTGGGTTAGAGGCAGTTACTTCTACCTCTTGATCCTCCAGAGCGACCAGTCGCTGGTTTTCTAACTGGATGGTCTCCAGCCTCTGCCACCACGCTGCTGTATTCTGCCTGATGGATGGTTCTGGTCGACCAACAAGAGTAGCTATATAGAGAAATGGCAAACAATGCTCCATGCAAACACTGGTTTAAAATTAAGTAGTAGGTGGCACAGTAACAGTGCATTGCTGGTCCCTATGATTAGGAGAGTCAGAGAGCCAATTACATTTTTTACCCACACATGCCTCACATAAAAAGCCCTAACTGTGGCAAAAAAGAAAACACCCCTTCCGCGCTGGCAAATGTTCGCGCTGTGCAGGGGTTTTATTGAGTGGACGGGATTCGGACGCTCACCGGCAGTCATCTGAAAATGCCCACTCTGAAGTTGGACGGCCGGCGGCCGGCCGAAGCACACAAGGGGTTAAGGCAGATTAACACCAGATTACAAAAACAGTGATTTGATAGATTTTTCTTTTTAAATCATTTCTAGTAACTAACAGACACTTTGAGTGAAGAAATACAAATAAATTACTGCTCATTAATGAGTACGGCATTATGTTCTATGAGTACAAGTTGTTGTGCTAAATTAATGGAGGCATGCTAGCCAGCGCATCGGGTGCCAGGCTACTGTCTGCAGCTGAGGCAGCTGTAGTTGACAATTATCTATCGTTAATTCCAATGACCCTGCTCTTCTCAAAATGCCTTTTACATTCTGCCTTGACTCCAAAGAGACAGATGAACAATAAATAAGATACTGCGTCACACATGACAATTATAAAATGAGGATATTATTATCCTTTCTGCCGTGAGTGGATGGTGGGGAAAATTATGCACTGCACTATAAGGAAATAAGCAGGCTATATAGATTGCATTTTACATGTTCGTCACAGAGTATTCCATACAACAAACTTGAAATCAAATGAGGCACTTAGTCCCACTTCACTCACTGGTCTCACCGATCAACACAGAAGATTTCCAACAAATTGGTTTGCTGGGTAGTCAGGAAAGGAAACTTGACTTACTCTACTGCAGAATAAGGTAGAGAAATTAGGCAGTTAGGTATAGTTTTTGCTAAAAAATAGAGGGGTGATACTGATCATCGATTCATCATGTGCCTAAACTTTGGCTTATTCAGTCACTGTAATTAACTGAACTCGAAAGAGCAAAACCTGAACAAGAGCAAAATAAATTTGTTATGGGAAACTATGAAATATATTTTGGAATCGCTTCACATGGCCATAAAAATGAGTCTCATGCTAAGAATGTATATTCAAAATTTTTTTTAGGCTGGGACGGAAGAATTTAGGGAAGACTAAAGGAGTGATGTACTAAGAGGTGTCTGAGTAGGCCAAGGGAAATACACCTTGTGTGTTCAGTTTGCAACACTTGAAAATTGTAAATGCTGCATTAACTGAAGCAGATGCACATTGCACAGCCAACACTGCTGTCACAAATTGAACCATAATGCACTTCAGTCATGAGTGGCAAAATACCATGGGCAGGGAAGGGAGTGAAGAATGATGATGGGTGGGATACATATCTGCCTCGTCTAACAAATACACTGAATCAAGGGATTAGAACAAACATTTAAATGCCCCACACTTTGAATCATATCTTTGATAGCCATAAAAAAGTAAGCAAAGTAGTTGAGCAGCATTCCCCTCTCCAGAAGAGTTCCCTTGTTTATTCATCTAAGCAATTACTCATTCATCCTTTAATTCTTCTATATTAACCCATAGCCACCATGATTTAAGCTTTACTTTCTCTCATCCAGTCTTTCACTAACATTTCCAATACATTGTCCATCCATTCGGTATCCACCCTTTCTTTCAACCATACTTTCATCCATCCATTCATTTATCAAATACCCACCCACGCATCCTTTCACCCACCCACGCACCCTTTCACTCATATACCAATTCACCCATTCTTTATTTTACCTTCCGTTCTTTCCTGTTTCCATCAAGCCAATAATTTTTAGCGTTCATTATGTGAGCTTTTGCTGAGTTGCAGAAAGAAGAGGCCATAACTCAAACACCAATGTAGCTGGTAAAGAAGGGGGATTAACGATCAAGAGTTATGATGCGCTTGTAGCTAGTGACTATAATAGTAATTGTCAATAAGCAAGCAATTTGACTAACCACCGCCCATCCGTGTCACTGCTTCTCGCCTTTCAACCGAATCTTCTCCTCCTCCTGCACTGGCACTCTGTGTGGCTAGAAAAATTATTATACATTTTTAGATGCTTCTCCCCTTAATTTTGTTTTATCAAAATATGCAACCTCAACACATCACTTCATTTTTGTTAGCACTGCAGTATTTTCTATAAAACATATCACTCTGGGCATTTTGTTGGTTCACAATGTTTGAAAAGGTAGGTAGTCAAGCCAACCAAAGTCTTTTCAAAATGGCAGGTGGAGCTATAGCCTATGATGATGGTGACCATAAGTCATTGAAGCACAATGAAGGGGTGGAACAATAATGGTCAATGAAAGAAATATGGTGTTGGTTGGCAAATGTAATGGGATCTCATACTTTCGAGCTATGCTGCACTGTTATGGGAACTGCTGGTATACTGTATAAACGAATTACACAGCATAACCTTGACCATGGCCACTCTCTCATTAACTATTAGAGCATGAGCAAGCAAAAGAAAGTCTTCTCAACAAACATACATGGTGAATACTATTTATATTAGTAGCTTACTTGGGCCTGCAATCTTCACAGTAGATAGTAGAGTACCAAAAATATGTTCTTAGTCTTACATTACCACAAGATATATAGGGATGAGGGAAAGATTACCAACAAAGCAGAAGAATACTCAGACTAGGACAGACTGTAAAAAGTCAGTTGCCAAAAAATAAAAAATGAAATAAGGAAATTCAAAGATAATGCAGAGATAACAGGAATGAACATTCTACAGGGGAGTTGGGGAAAAAGGAGACAGTATTAAAAAATAAACTAGGCAACATTAAAAGTAGTATAATAGTGGGCAGAGGTAAAAATTTGAGAAATAATAATGATAAATAACAGGACTTACTGGTATGAGTTGAGCCCTCAGCAGTGACGCTGGTGGTCGGCACCTCCTCCCCAGCTCTTCCCAGAACCGTCTCTGAGCTCCACCTCTTCTTGCCCTTGGGTTCTGATGTAAGAAATAAAGAAGATGAAAAAATAGATTAGTAGGACAGTTAATCTCCACAAAATTATTATGAGAGGCAAATGCAGTAACATTATACTTATCTAACTCAGATTGCCTATAGTATTAGTATTGACTATCATTGAGTTGGCCATACTAATCCTAAAATCCCTAATCCAAATTTCGGTAACGAAAGCTACATTTGGAACTAATTCATTGCAGTGAATGATCTTTGACTATTCTCATTTCTCAACTCCCTTCATGGACCAACTCAGCCTCTATTTTTTGCAATGCATAGATCGATACTAGTACTACACACCCCTGTGAAATTGCTTGGGACTGTATGAGATGCATAAAGAAAGTCACAGATACGTAGGCCTGAGTGGTGAACTCTGCTCTGTTTGCAGAGTTTTTCAAAGTCCGTGTATCACACAGAGTTCTGAAAAACTCCACTCTGTGTAGCGGAGCAGAGTTTTTTCTTTGCTCATGCTCAACAACATTAGATTGCCACTTGAGTAGAACATCTACTTGAGTGACAGAAAAAAGCAGTGCCCTCTTCACTGTGCATGGTGCTTTTCATGCTGATTTTCCAGTACGGGACAAACACTCAGTGCTAAAAATCATTATGAACTGCGTGACCTAAAGCACTCTACCTCTTGTGTAAGTCTGTGTAGCACAGTGGAGTTTTTGTTCACTTTGCGGAGTTCCGCATAGCGGAACTCCACATACTCCACCCAGGCCTATAGAGAACGCTAACTCACTGATATTACTAATTCACCATGGTAACAGGATGACCGCAGAGTCTGCAATGGCTTCTTAAATAATCAGCCACAGCAAGTGCCGACGAGTACAATTAGGTAGCAATAAGGTAGCGCTGAGCACCTAGCTCAAACTGGATCACATAGTTATATTCTTAATGTAAACCCAGTGTAACTTACCTCTGAGTGTGAGCAGCATTGAAGAACAAAAACACAACAAGTAATTAATACTCACGAACCCCATCATGCTCCTGGTTGAGGATATCCACCTAGCAGTGCGTCAACTGTTGGACAGTGTGCTGGACTTGGCTGGTGCACCGCATACACCTGCGCACACTCCGCAAATGCAGTTGATGCTCCCACAGGCAGCACCCACTGCCAGGCCTGCCACCTGCTGCCAGCCACCGCAAAATTGATTGCCCTGGACTGCACTCCTTAGCGGTGCCTATGAATAACTAGAGAAACTCCCACACAATCTGTATTGTTTCTATGTGGGCCTTGGAGTATGTCCACTGCCCACGAAATCCGCTCGGAACCTGGGCGTGATGATTGACACCTCGCTTGCTATGGTTCAGCAGGTAAATAGAACAATCTCTACCTGTTGGGGCGTAATCAGGATCCTGAGGAAAATCACCCACTATCTCTCCTTGAAAGCCCGTAAACAGATTGTGGTTTCCCTAGTCGTATCACGACTAGACTACTGCAATGCGCTCTACTCGGGCATAAACAAAGGCCTGATACAACGCCTGCAGACGGTCCAAAATGTGTCAACCAGATTTGTTCTGGATGTCCCCAGTCTCTCCTCCGCTACATCTGCTACATCTGCTAGGAAGAACCTACATTTGCTCCCGATTCAGGCCAGGATCTCTTTCAAGATCCTGTGCCTTGTCCACGGGGCCTTGTTTGGAGAAAGCTCTGATGGTATAAGATCTCTGCTGGTTCCATACATCCCCAGCAGAAACCTTCGCTCTTCTAGACTGAATCTCCTGGCTGTTCCTCGGGTTCGTAGAGTCAGGTGGAGAGGAAGGGCCTTTTCCTTCTTGGCCCCGGAGCTGTGGAACACCCTCCCTACTGAACTAAAAGCACAACCCTCTACTGTGCTTTTCAGGAAAGCACTAAAAATGTGGCTCTTCTCAGAGGCTTATCTTTAATCTGTCACTCGACTCCTATATTATGTTATACTTCTGTTAGGCGCCTTGATGCCTCTTGGGCTAAGTTGCGCAATACAAGATTGCCTTCATTTCATTCATTACTAAGGCTCCATGGGCTAACCAAAACTAACTGGGTCATGAACATGTAAGTACTTTTATATATCTTTTATTCATTTATAAAGTCATGTTAATATGCTTTTGCAAAGGTAATTTCTTTTTCATATTTCATTTGATAGTACAAAATTGCATAATTAAAACAATGCAATAAAATCTCATATGTGCCAGAGATGCTTTCATACAATGTCTTCATCTGGTGACATATGTAATGATAAAAATATGAACAATGGACAAACAAATTAACAAATGACAAAAGGACAACAATAAGAAGATGTGTCTATTAATACAAACAAAAACCTACACCCTATATACTCAACCACACCTGACCATTCTTACCTCATGCACACTAAGCGATCATGCTCTCATCTCATACATAACCTACCCAACCAATCACATACACTGCTGGTATTAACAATGACAGTATGGCTAGAAACTCTCCGATGTAGTGATGTGGGTTGGGAAAGTTACAACTGGATGCTGTCATCCACAGTTGCTGATGCTCAGAGTTGGAGGTGCCTGTCACCCCCGCTCCCCTGTTTGCCCTGCTCTGATATGGGTAAGGAAGGAAGGAAGGGAGGGAGGGAGGGTAGGAGGGAGGAAGGAAGGAAGGAAGGAAGGAGGAAGGAAGGAAGGAAGGAAGGAAGGAAGGAAGGGAAGGAAGGAAGGAAGGAAGGAAGGAAGGAAGGAAGGAAGGAAGGAAGGAAGGAAGGAAGGAAGGAAGGAAGGAAGGAAGGAAGGAAGGAAGGAAGGAAGGAAGGAAGGAAGGAAGGAAGGAAGGAAGGAAGGAAGGAAGGAAGCAAGGAAGGAAGGAAATACAAAAAAGTACAAAAACTTGCGGAAAAAACATGAAAAAATTAAACAAACCTAAAATACACAGACGCAAAAACACACACTAACATCATAAATAAAAATGAGGGGTAGATTAATTAGGAGGGTGGAGGATTCAAAAGATTGAGAAAAGATTCAAAAAACACACCCAGCAACATGAACAGAGTAAGAAAACAAGATAGCCGAACCCATTCAAACCAGGTGGTGCCATTTGCACATGATTTCCAAATGCAGAACATAGTCTGCGCTGCGTTTGACATAAAAATGCAGCGAGAAGGGTTGTGTCAGGAAACTCCGCCTAACCAATGGAACTTTGTAGTTGAGTTTTTTACCACTTTTGCGGAGTTCTGCGTAGCAGGAGCCCGCAAACTCCACCCAGGCCCATTACTTTGGCAGTGCAAAGTCTTCATAAATCTCCCCCTCTGTGTTAAAGCTCTGCACCCTCCTTGAATCTGTGCTTACTTGCAGTGTGGCATCAATTGTTTGGACAAGTGCAGGGAACTCTCAGTATTTGATTTAGGCCTGACCAGTGCGTAAGGGAGACTGTGAGAATCTGCATGTTTTATTAATCTAAAATGGGAAATGGGTGCCTCAGATGCTCCTCTCTCCCCCTCCATCCACCATGGAATTTGGTATGTACTATACTGCATAAGACTTTGACATCTCCACAATTTGGATGAGATATGTGTCAGTATATAGGCATTTGTGAAACTGTGACCTTGTGTCTCCACATTGGTGTTCTAGTGACCAAAAACATGGTTTGCATAATGGATAGAGTCACATAGAAGCTTCAGTGTGAAGGATGATTGGGGCCTATTCACAAACTGCATTTTTTTAAACATTTAGTAGTACCACAATAATACAACTAACATGTAACAAAGTACTATTCAGAAACCTACGTGAGGAGGGTCCACGTCACCTCTCCAATTTTCCTCTGTGGGGAGATCCCCAACACCGCTGCAGAGTCTCTGCACATGTAAGTATATATTTTAGTAGCAAATGTGGGAGGGACAGAGTGAGTGGCAGGAAAATGCAGAATACCTTCTTCAAAATGAGAGGGTTAAAGAGATAAGAAAGTAGGGGTTAATAGTGAGGTGAGGAGTGGATTAGGGAGGGACCGACTCCTTTACAGAGCAAGCTCATTCCTATTCACAAACTGCACTTCTAAATTTACTTCAGCCAAAAAGGATCCTAAACAGCCGTAAACAAACTCCAGTTCACACGAGGAATTACATTTCAATTTGAAATTTAAACTAAGTTATTAATGCATTAACTTTTTTTTTATTCTTCTGCAATTATAATAAATATAGAAACTTAGATAATATTAATAGTTGACATTAAAATATCTGTGAATTTTTTAACATTTAATAAATGTTTACTTTTTTCACAAAACTTCATCATACAAACATCTAGAGATCTCCTGTAGTGGAGACCTACACTTAAATGTGAAATGTTACAAAAAGTAACTTTAAACTATTAGCTTTTTTTCATTGGTTAATAAATTGATTAGAATATATTAAATGAAATAAGATGTATTTGAAAAAATCTCAACTAAAGTAAAATGTTTGCACTAATTTATTATGTATCAAAAATGTAAGAAAGATATGTATTGAACTAATTGAAATCCATATAAATGAAATTTTTTTTTTACAAATTTGTTACGTTTATTTTTAAAATTAAAATAAGTAATAAAATAATGTTATCATTAAATAATATAGTTTTACATCTATAAATATATATATAGGGAGGGAGGGAAGGAGGGAGGGAGGAAGGAAGGAAGGAAGGAAGGAAGGAAGGAAGGAAGGAAGGAAGGAAGGAAGGAAGGAAGGAAGGAAGGTAGGAAGGAAGGAAGGAAGGAAGGAAGGAAGGAAGGAAGGAAGGAAGGAAGGAAGGAAGGAAGGAAGGAAGGAAGGAAGGAAATACAAAAAAGTACAAAAACTTGCGAAAAAACATGAAAAATTATATATATATCTTCAAGCTTCAACATACAATCCCAATTTCTTCAGAAAGAACAAGCGTGGACCCAGTATGTCATGCAATAGATTATTTTATTTTTGCCACCTCTGCCATTACGCATTTCGGGCGCTCCCGCCCTTGATCACATAACACCTTGATACATTTCCTCTCGCTATTCAAAGTGCAAGTGCATAGAAAAAACATAACCAAGCATGGACATAATAGAAGTATTTCCTGTCTTAGCTCACACATTTCCAGGGTAGCTATTTCAATATCACATTGAAATACATATTAGGATATTTTGACGGGAGAATAACTGCTTGAATGCATTTAAATAAATACTCAGTCCATAGTTGTTTTTATATATGTCCTAATATGACTTTGCATGTACTTCACATTGGATGCCGGCTTAAATGCCCCATTGTATAGCGCTACCCATAACTAATTCACAATTCTTGTCCAAATGCTTAGTTAATAAATTGTGCTAACCCATAATACAATTTTGTGTACCCAAAATTAAAAAGTGATAAAATAATGTGCTAAAGTTAAAACCCTAAACCCTAAGATACTACAATAGAAATCAATATTGACATTGATGTTTCATATTTTGCAGACATATTACACTTTCTATTTCCTCATTTGAGCGTTTTCTTAATCAAATATGTCTGTAAACGATACCATGTGTTATTCTCTATTTTTCTCTTATAGACCAAAATCAATTATTTGGAGTTACCATGTTCTCATATAGTGCAAATCAGCAAAGGGCTATAAATATACTAAATACAATAAAAAATAAGCATATTTGAACAATACCATATGTTGGGACCTCAGACCATAAAAAATACATATTAAATACCTGTACTTTCCAAAATTCAAATCTAAAATCCCATTATAAATATCATACATAAATATAAATAGTCCTAAAATTTGCCTCTCCATTAAACATGTATATAAATATAAATATTTTAAATAGCTTCCCTAAAAAAACTGTGTCTATACAAAACGATGGTAGAAAAGACTAGTAAAATCCAGCAAAAAAACGGTAAAAAACTAGTACAAAAGTAGAAAAGTATATATATATATATATTACCTAGTGGTTGTCACCTGTAGGTAGTTATAGTTAGAACCTATTTTCCATAGGAAAAGCATTTTTTGATTTGCAAATAACTTTGGTGTCGATCCAGGTCAGCACCTTTCCTGCACCGTAGTTTCTGGGAAATTTGAAAAATAAAAGTCAAAAAATCATTTTCCCATAGGAAACTTTAGGAAACTTTAGCCAAGGCTACAGCCCGAACTGCTGAACTGAATTACATCAAAATTGACAAAAAAGTAGTGTTTGGTTCAGAAAGCGACCTTTTTTTAAAATGGTGTAAATCTGTTCAGTAGTTGCTGGGAAAATAAAAAAATAAAAATATCGATATCTTGGGGCGTGGTGGATTTGCGAACCCTCCAGACCACGAGCTTCATTCTAATTGGCTGCCAACACTCCAAACCAGGAAGTTTTGGCAGCAAACAGTAAAAGAAAGTAAAAGATTAAGAAAAGTGGGCAGGGTAGAAACACCCTGACCCCCTAGGCGTGCTCAGACGTTCCACAAGGACCACCCAAATTATTTATTTTATTTATAGCATCCAAATGCGCACTGGGTGCACGAATCCGGAAGAAATTAAAAAAAAAATCATTTAAATGAGCCCCCAGGTGGGCCAGGTCCCGGGGGCATTCGTATAATTATAACGCCACCTACTCGGGGCTATGTAATTTAGGTGCAGGAGGGCACACGGCCCTACCGCAGCCCCGGGGACCACCACCACCCCGGCTTTGAAAATAGAGGGAGGGGGCAATGCAGCGGCACTTGAGTACATCTCAGGTCTTTAAAACACTGAGGGACATATTCTCAAGGACATATCGCCAAGTTAACGGCACTTTATCGCAGACAAAATGGCGATAAATTTAAACTCACCATTCACAAGCTGGTGCTAACCAACCCATATTACCAGTTTACCAGCAATAGCAGCCTCAAAAACATCATCACAGAAGACCCCAGCAAATATCAGTAATGAGATTCAGAGTAAGGGTTCCCGTGCAAAAAGCAGCAAACTCACCATTCACAAGCTGGTGCTAACCAACCCATATTACCAGTTTACCAGCAATAGCACCCTCAAAAAACATCATCACAGAAGACCCCAGCAAATATCAGTAATGAGATTCAGAGTAAGGGTTCCCGTGCAAAAAGCAGCAAACACACCACTTCGCAACATTGTCAACGACAAGCAAGATTGGTGAAGAGAACACAAAACAGGCAATAAGATGTGTTAGCACCAGGAAGTTTACACCTGCTCTGACCTGGTGTAAATTCGGACTACAACCTGCAACATGAAAGGAAGCCCAGCTCACAGCCACACCTGAACGACAACAGATGCCATTGAGCCAACAATCATGCCACACCCAACAGTGCCCCGCCACCCCCCGCCACCACCGCCTTGTCCGCCTTCCCCCCTGACCCCCGATAAACAAATGTGACAGCAGCCTTCCGAAATCTCGAACATAACAAATTGGCTTATTATAACAATCAAGATGCATGTGAGGTTTGACAAATGAGAATCACAGTCATCTATGGATTTACATATAAAACATTTTATTTAAACAAATACAATAAAATAAAAGTAGGTACAGCCATGGCGTGTCATCCCTCGACAATCTGCGAATCACAGCCTGCAAGACAAAAAGCAAGATAAGATTGTGCAGCAAATCAAAAGGGAGAGAGAGGACTAGGTAAGCCAGTCCGGGTCCCCTGGTTATATGTAGAGATATCAATATAGGACTAGCTATGTTGTGTTAGAGGAAACTCAGAAGGTATATCTGTAGGCAAACCCTTAGGTTTGGTCATGAAGCCCTCACACACCAACCTAGTTGGTGTCATGCTTCATCATCGGGCCCACCACAGTGACACCGAATGTGTCCCGGGTGTGCTGCGACTCCAGATTACTGAGGAGCTGGTATTCTTACTGAGTGTGCAGTGCTGGTGAGAATGAAGGTGAAAGGTTTAAAAGCTATACAGGTGGTCCCAGTTCCCGAGGGTAAGAGGTAAATTTAATACCTGGGCCCCTGTTAGCAAGATAAAAAGGCTGTGGACGATGTGGAGTATATTAGGGGCTCCTACGTCCTCGTGGTCTACATGTTTCAGCCAGGCCTTTTGATTAAAACTGGCTTTCCTCAGGACCAAAATGAGTATGTGTGGGTGATAATAAACTATATTAAGTGAAAGTGTGTGGTAAAAAAGTGTTGCACTCGCTAAGGTGCTGTACGTGTAAGAGGGGGATTCCCTCTGCTTTACTGTACATAGAACACAAAGACAGTACAGACATACAAAGAGAGTCATTGAGAATGGTATTAACCAAAACACAACAAATAGCCGACTTCTGGTGTGCGTGAGCGACCTAGAGCGGCAAGTAACTTTGCCATGAGTGTGCCATGGCTAAGGTGAACTATGGCGGTAAAATATTAAACGCAGTGGCAGTGGTGGGCTACACAGCGAAACAGGCATAGCGTGAGGTACAGGTAAGTATGGTACATAATTCCTCACACTTGCTACTTGCTGTTAAAGCCTCATGGGTCACTTGGCAGGGAGGGAAAGAAGACCCTAAATGTTTGTAGAGGATTACAGTTAGGATAATACCTGTGGAGAGAAATTGTTGCTTACCCAGAGCGTTGTGCAGAGATCAAGCTTACTCACGGTATTTCCGATCAGCGGTTCCTGCGACCTATCGTCCTGCTCCAGTGTCCCGAGTGAGCTTTGCAAGAGTCAGGTATGGGCTTAAATAGCCGGTTCGATTGGTATCACCTGGAGAGGGGAGAGGGTGCGGTCGCGTTTCCTTTTTAGAGCGCGGGCGCTGGGAGCTAGCGGTCTACACGTTGCGCATGCGCGATGTGAGGTTTCCAGCGCATGCGCGGTAGAGATGTGTGCGAGCGCTATGTATTCGCGCATGCGCCATGGTACCAGGACTAGGTTAGCATTGGTAGTGGCATGTGCGCGCAAGTGCGTGCGCAACTGGGGGGAAAAGGAAAAAAGGAAAAAAGGCCCGTGTGGGTCCCTTAAGGTTTAAAAAGCAACAACAGCGATTGCAAGGTATATAGGCAAAAAAGGCAATTACAGAGTAGGGACAGACCACGAGTCTGAGCGCAGACAGGGATACTGACCAATATTTTTACATAGGAGTGTTTATCTCGCTAGAGCATTCCACGGGATGGAGTCATTGAGCCCCTCTATATGGGTAGAAAGGCGATAAATCCAGCGTTGCTCTTTGGTGAGCAGAGTCTTCTCATCACAACATGAAAGTGCGAATTGTTCGATGACCGTCCAGGTGAAATCATTCGGGGTGTGATTTTGCACGATGAAGTGCTGGGTCAGTTTGCTGATGTTTTTACCACAGCGCATGGTGCTCCTGTGTTCAGTCATCCTGGTTCTAACCTTCCTGGTCGTCATGCCTATGTATCTCAAGCCACAGCGACAGGTGATTAGGTATACTAGGTTAGATGAATTACAGTTCGTAAATTGTCGTTGTGTCCAGGTTTTTCCATCTTCCAACGACAATGTTTTGGAAGGGGTAGTCAGGTGGCAGACGCTGCAGTTGTAACACGGTTGGTGGCCTGTTAGTTCTGGTAGGCCCCAAGTGTTTAAAATTGTCTGGCCGGTTTGTTGTGTTTTTCTGGGTCTCGTGGTTACCAGCTGATCCTTCAGATTTTGTGCTCTTTTGTATGCAAAGCGGGGGAGGTCCCAGTTCCTCGCGCCTGAATTGATGATCTTCCAATTTTTGCGAATTATGCTGGAGACCTGGTTGGAGGCGGTGTTATAGGTGGTGACACATGTCATAATGGGTGTTTCTGGTGGTCTGACCACGGTTTCAAGAAGGGCCTCCCTGTTCTGGTTGCGTGCTCGTTTACAGGATTTTGTGATGATTCTGGATGGGTAGCCACGGTCTTCCAACTTGTGGACCAAGGCTTTGGACTGGTGTTTGAAGTCATGGAGGTTGCTGCAGTTCCGGCGAATGCGCAGGAACTGTCCAAATGGCAGATTCTCTCTCAGAGGTCTGGGGTGGAAACTGTCAAAGCGCAACAACGAGTTCCTGGAAGTCGGTTTGTAATGAGTCGTTGTGGTCAGACCCCCCTGATCAGCTTTTATGTTGAGGTCCAGGAACGCTAGTTCAGTTGGACTGCTAGTGCAGGTGAACTTTAGAAAGGGATCAAGGCTATTGATCCAGGTGAGAAAATCTTTCAGTGTCTCCTCATTGCCTTCCCAGACAATGAGGATATCGTCAATATATCGACGCCAAATTGTTATATTTGCTGAGTAGGGGTTCGTGGGGGCTTCGATGTTTGTCTGCTCAAAGTGGTGGACATATAGCCCCGCCACGCTCGGCGCAAAGACACTGCCCATCGAGGTACCATTCGTTTGTAAGAAGAATGTGTCCTCGTATTGGAAATAGTTCTCTACCGCGCATGCGCTGGAAACCTCACATCGCGCATGCGCAACGTGTAGACCGCTAGCTCCCAGCGCCCGCGCTCTAAAAAGGAAACGCGACCGCACCCTCTCCCCTCTCCAGGTGATACCAATCGAACCGGCTATTTAAGCCCATACCTGACTCTTGCAAAGCTCACTCGGGACACTGGAGCAGGACGATAGGTCGCAGGAACCGCTGATCGGAAATACCGTGAGTAAGCTTGATCTCTGCACAACGCTCTGGGTAAGCAACAATTTCTCTCCACAGGTATTATCCTAACTGTAATCCTCTACAAACATTTAGGGTCTTCTTTCCCTCCCTGCCAAGTGACCCATGAGGCTTTAACAGCAAGTAGCAAGTGTGAGGAATTATGTACCATACTTACCTGTACCTCACGCTATGCCTGTTTCGCTGTGTAGCCCACCACTGCCACTGCGTTTAATATTTTACCGCCATAGTTCACCTTAGCCATGGCACACTCATGGCAAAGTTACTTGCCGCTCTAGGTCGCTCACGCACACCAGAAGTCGGCTATTTGTTGTGTTTTGGTTAATACCATTCTCAATGACTCTCTTTGTATGTCTGTACTGTCTTTGTGTTCTATGTACAGTAAAGCAGAGGGAATCCCCCTCTTACACGTACAGCACCTTAGCGAGTGCAACACTTTTTTACCACACACTTTCACTTAATATAGTTTATTATCACCCACACATACTCATTTTGGTCCTGAGGAAAGCCAGTTTTAATCAAAAGGCCTGGCTGAAACATGTAGACCACGAGGACGTAGGAGCCCCTAATATACTCCACATCGTCCACAGCCTTTTTATCTTGCTAACAGGGGCCCAGGTATTAAATTTACCTCTTACCCTCGGGAACTGGGACCACCTGTATAGCTTTTAAACCTTTCACCTTCATTCTCACCAGCACTGCACACTCAGTAAGAATACCAGCTCCTCAGTAATCTGGAGTCGCAGCACACCCGGGACACATTCGGTGTCACTGTGGTGGGCCCGATGATGAAGCATGACACCAACTAGGTTGGTGTGTGAGGGCTTCATGACCAAACCTAAGGGTTTGCCTACAGATATACCTTCTGAGTTTCCTCTAACACAACATAGCTAGTCCTATATTGATATCTCTACAGATAAGATTGTGCGTCATGCACCCATCATAGGAGTGAGAGAGAGAGAAAGAGAGCAAGAGTGTGAGAGAGAGGAAGAGAGAGAGAAAGAGAGAAAGAATGAGAGAGAGAGAGAGAGAGAGAGAGAGGAAGAGAGAGAGAAACAGTGAGAGAGAGAGCGAGAGAGAGAGAGAGAGAGAGAGAGAGAGAGAGAGAAAGAGAGAAAGACTGTGAGAGAGAGAAAGGAAGAGATGGAGAGGGAGAGGGAGTGCTGAAACTGCAGACAAAACCCTCACAGCTCACCTTTCCACCACCGGTGTGTCTCCAACCATGTGGTGGGACATACTGCAGCCCTCAAGCTCACTCCTCTGAAACATAGTATAGAGTCAGTAATGGCAGAGTACATATGTCAGATTCCTGTATCCTCAGTGTTAGACCTGTCAGCCCTTTGGGTGGTCCCTCATAATTTTTATCCTTTTTTTGCCTTCTGTTTTTTTTGTGTGTCCACTATATATTTTTGGTGTTGACTATAGGCCCCTGGAAGCCCATGGTTACCAATTAACCATGTGGCGCAAGGGCTCCTCTGAAATGGAGGGATAGGTGCAAACACAAAATGGTGGCCTGTCCAAATCACCTCATGACTTGGGGCCATAGGGTTGCACTGAGGGGTTCTAGAACCTTCTGGTCCACTCTGGACTCTCTTGGCCCAGGCTATAAAAGGTGGAATGTTGGGCGGCCATTTTGTCATTATGTGAGGAGTGGGGTCAGTCAGGAGCAGAGGCTTTGGATAGGAGTGGCTGGCGCATTGAGGAGCGAATTGACTGTCTTCAGGCCTGCTACCCTTTTCTAATGATGTCCCCTCCGGTCTGATGATCTGGCCCTGCCTTTATTCTTGACCCCGAGGTGTAGCTCCATTTTGATACCCCACTCTTCTGTGAGGAGAACCCTGGTTCAGACTAGTGAGCCAAGTGGGAGGGTGGGGGTATCTACCACAAATCAGGGGACCCAAGTCCGTTGACCTAATCCACTTTACCCTGGTGGTTGTCCCAAAACCTTAAGGACTGCCCTTTGAAGCTAGTTTCCCCCAAGCCTGCTGCGGAGCTGATTACACGGGAGGTTCATAATATAAAAGAAACGGACCTCGGGCGGCATGGCACTGTTAGCACTTTCCTTCAATTGCTGTTTCTAACCTGGGAATCCGCTGCGGAGAGAGCGTGTGCAGCCTGGGATTCCTCGCGCACTCTGAGGCGGCCGACATCGGTGTGAGGAGAAGGAGCCGCGTCTTGGAGTGTTGCCCGGCAACGAAGGCCCAGTGAAGCCCCGGCCGGCGAGTTGACAGAAGGCGCCGGAAGGTGAGGGGCGGGCTGGAAGGAGGCTGGGCCAACACGGAGCGCTTCCCCGTGTGGACGGCTGTAAATGTGAAGGACCTGACAGTGGGTAAAACGCCAGAATTAACCCCCTTTCCCCTTTTTCTCAACGCGCCTTCTTCCGGAAGGACTGCAGAGTGAAAGCAGTCACCGGAGCGCTTTGAACAGCAGGGAGATTCGATCACGGAATCTACCGGAGCCGGTATTACCATCAGACTTAAGTCACAGTAAGCCGGGACCTTTCAGGAGGAGGGAGGAGTTACCATCATTGTAACCTTAACTGGGAGGTATCCTTTGACCGAATAACTTCAAAGGGGGTGCTTGTTAATAAAAGAAAACTTGGCCCATTTCCCGTATGTTCTCCGCACCATTAGGAGTGCATAATTTGGGAAGTTAACTACCAAGAGTGTACTGGTAATTTGCAGCCAACTTATACGGAGTTAAACCAATTTCATAGGGACTGAGCACTGCTAAAAGGGGGATCGAATTCTTCTTATGTAAAGCCAGACTACTCTGGAGAGTGATCCTGACTTCCTGCGATATTAACACATTCAATGCTACTGTGAAGATCTGCTTAATTCACCTTTGATCCTCCAGGCCATTAATTGGTGATTCTGCTAGAAGTGTCAATATGGCAGAGCTGCTTTTAGGACATGTATTTCATTTGCTGTAATTTCAAATTATTTGACATAGTAATGCAACTCTTTTACCTTTTTGCGCAGGATTATTGTTGATGAAAAAGTCTGCTAATGAAATTATATCTTTGCTATTCTTTAGAAAATTTACAAAAGCATGAGAAGTAATAGTGATGTTTAAAGTGCAGATTTGACTAATTGTTAGGTAACTGAGAAACTAAGTGCAAGAAAAGATAAAGCTTTTCTAACTTTTTCTAAATATGGTGTGGTGTCATTTCTTTTCGAGTGGAAGTACCCTGGGGTGCTGGAGAGAGTGTGACGCAAGTACAGCACAAAAGCTTTAGAGTTAAGTCTTTCCCTCTCGTGCCAAGCTACCCTTGTCGGAGCGGTGACCCCGGGTCCAACACTCAGGGTTGTACTTATGCTCAATGGGGTCCACCTCTCAACTGCCACAAGTCCGAAATATATATGCACACGGACTAGTGAGATATTCAAGCGAGGGAAGGAAAAGATGGGAACTGCTGGGAGGGAGATCTGTGAATGACACAAAGAGGAATACAGTAAATATGTTGACAGGGAAGTAATGTCACACTCTAGCCTACAGCGCTAAACCCACAGGCCGAACTCTTAATGTCACTATACATGAAAAGAAAAAAATAACTGCAGCTGGACCAGGAGAGCGAAGGGGGGTGTGTTCTGGCAATTCTCAACACGCTTCTAAACAATGAGAAAACATGCAGTAAAACTTAGGAACATTCATAGAACCATCAACCTCCAGATAGCACGTAGGTACCTGTCCCACCTACCCTTCTTTGGAGTTCAGATGACCTATATGCCAGGCCAGCCACAGCTTGGACACCCTCTCATACCACTCTCCTGAGCTTCAAATGAAAAGAAAAGAAAGATACATTGGATAGCCTCATGGTATTGTACAATACAATCTTGCACTTAACACCATGATAGTCCTGAACTCATGATGCACTTTCTATTGTAAGTCGAAGTCTCTGCAATTTTGTTATCAAAGGGAATTCACCACTGCCTCCTGGTTCATCCGACAGCATAGAGTGCAGTTAACCCCTCATAACATCAATCAATATCCAAAGTAAGAGCGGCAAATACTGTGCACAAGCAAAGCACTTGTCAGATCCTAGAGCGCGCCAATGAACAGTTCCAAGCCAAAAGGTGTCTTCCCTACATGAGATCACGTATCACTCAGATCTCTCCAACAGGGGAACAATGTGAAGAGTTCCCTGGCACCAGCCCCACCTTCTCCTCCGCACAGACCGCAGACAATGCGGTCTCGCCAACAGAGGGGATGAGGAAGCGGCTGGGCGTCGGAACACAGAGTTACTAGTAGGAAATAAATTGAAGTGGTGCATGAGCCCCCTTACTGCCTCTTGTGCTGCCCCAAACAGACCAAGCGGGAGTTCACCAGGATTATTGGCAGCTGCTCTTCTCTCTGTTGCTGCTATATCCGTTTCCCTGTTGCGGCGTCCCGATCACGTGGGGCGTCGCTGGCGCATGGAACGCCGGGAAATGTAGTCCGTCCAGGCAGACGCTAAAGTGACAGTCAGTGTGAGTCTACGCGATGTGCCCTGACAATACATCCTCCTCCTGGAGAACACTGACATACGCATGGTTTGCCGGGTAACCTTCTATGGAACGCAGCAACGAAACACAGGGTGTGAACCGCCCCTGCCGGTTCCCAGGAGCCCTCTTCGGGACCATACCCTTTCCAGGAAACAAGACACCTTAGTTTGCGTCTAGTGATTTTGGAATCCAGAATACCCTTCACCTCATATTCAGGATTGTTTTGTACACATATGGGAATGGGCCGAGTCTTAACAGGACTATGCGAGGGCTTCAAAAGGGAAACATGAAAGACCGGATGCATGCAAGACTGAGCAGGCAGCCGAAGTTTCATTGCTATGGGGTTAATATGTTTAACCACCCGGTATGGCCCTATGTACTTAGGGTTGAATACACTGTGTCTCTTGAATCATATGTTCCTCGTAGATAACCATACCCACTGTCCCTTCTTATACGATGGGCCCAGTCTACGGTGTTTGTCTGCTTGTTTCTTGTACTGGTCTTTAGCATGTCGCAAATGTTTCTGGGTATTGAGCAATGTCTCCCTAATATGTTGCATTCTTTTGTGTACCTTGGGGAGCCGGGTGTTGTGACTGTGGGGGAAGAAGGGAGGAAACTGAGGATGAAACCCATAAGTGCTTAAGAAAGGTGAGTATTGGGTGGAACTATGTGTGGCTCTGTTGTACGCTATCTCCGCTAACCACAACCAATCCACCCACGCCTCTGTGTTTTTATCTATGTAGCATCTTAAGTTCTGTTTCAGAGTTTGGTTTAATCGTTCGGTTTGGCCATCAGTTTGGGGATGAAAACTTGTGGAAAGTGAAGAGGTTATCTTCAATGTGGAACACCATGTTTTCCAAAAGAGGGCAGTGAACTGAGTTCCCCTGTAGGAGACCATCATCCTGGGAATGCCATGTAATCTAACTATGTTGGTTAACAACACATGTGCCAATTGTCCTGCCGATGGCAACTGTTTGCATGCAACAAAATGACCCATTTGGTTAAATAGTCATTGACAACCACTAGTGCAGTGCATCCCTGATCCTGTGGCAACCCCACGATGAAGTCTACCGAGATTCTTTCCCACGGAGTCTCTGGTGTGGGCATGGGTTGAAGGAGACCTTGGGGTTTACAGTGGTCTGTTTTCATTTTTGCACACGTGAAACAGCGTTTCACCCACGTCAAGATGTCAGGTCGCACAGTAGGCCACCAAAATTGGCGAAAACCTTCTCCAATGTCTTTTTTTCCCCAACATGCCCAGCACATGGGAGATTGTGGCACCAATGAAAGACTAGTTTTCTTAAGTCTATGGTTGGTACCAGTGGCAGCTGGTTCTTCATGGGAATTCCATAACACAATTGCCAATCCGTATGATGTTTCAACCACGTTCTCCATGTTAATGCCTGTACTCCTTGCCTTATCCTTCTCAGGAAGTCATCAGTATGTGTAACACAGATCAACTTACTGGGTTCGATAATTTACCTTTCGTGTGAGGGTTGAGGAGCAACAAGGGTTTCCTGGCGTGTCAACGCGTCTCCCTTTCTGTTGTATTTACTGGGTCGGAAGGTGACGATAAAGTGGAACTCTGGGAAAAAACACCATCCAACGCAACTGTCAAGGTGTGAGATGACGAGCTTCTCCCATGAACTGAAGGCTGCGATGGTCCGTATATACGGTAACCTGATGTTTGGCTCCCATCAACCATTGTCGCCATTCCAAAAAGGCATCTCTGATGGCTAGAAGCTCCTTCTCGGCTATGGTGTAGTTTTGCTTTGCAGGGTTTAGTTTTCTAGACATGAGTGCTATAGGATGTAGTTGACCGGTGGTCCTGTGTCTTTGGGACAAAACAGCTACCACAGCCAAATCTGAAGCACCTGCTTCCACGATGTACAGTACCTCCGGGTTGGCATGTGTGAGAACCAGAGCAGACATAAATGCTTCTTTAAGATCGTCAAACGCCGTCTGCGCTTCTGCTGACCATAGAATAGGCATTTTCTTCTGTAACAACCGTGTCAGGGGAGCCACCATATTGGAGAACTGATGAACGAACCTCCTGTAGAAGTTGGCGAAACCCAGAAAACATTGGACATCTTTCACATTCTGGGGGCAAGGCCAATCCGTGATCGCCTTGATCTACCTCTCTACCACCGCCTGACCCGAAGGTGTAAGCATGACCCCTAAAAACTCCACGGTTTTCAACTGAAACTCGCACTTGCTTATCTTGCAGAAGAGACGGTGTTTACGCAAGGAAAGCAGGACTTGTCTCATGTGGCCTGTGTGATCAGCTTCTTGTGATGAAAATATCAGAATATCGGCGATGTAGACTAAGAAGAAACGGTCCAGGTAGTCTCGAAGCACATTGTTCAGGAAAAATTGGAACGCAGCAGGGGCGTTGCACAGCCCAAAGGGCATAACGAGGTACTCAAACAACCCATACCGTGTCTTAATTGCCGTTTTTCATTTATCACCGTCTTGCATGCGTACCAGATGGTATGCACCTCGAAGATCGAGCTTGGTATAAATGACGGCTGTCTTTACTTGTTCTAGAAGAACTGATATCAAGGGTAACGGATACCGGTTTTTAATCGTTATGGTGTTCAAGGCTCTGAAGTCAATACAGGTCCTTAGCTCCCCGTGGCCTTAGGTATGAAAAACAGCAGAGACGCCGCCGGGGATCTGGAGGGATGGATGAAACCCAACGTGAGATATTTGTCTAAGTGTTGCCTCAAATGGAAGTTATCCGGTTCCGTGAGGGCATATATTCGTCTGCATGGAATTACTGCTCCAGGAAGGAGGTCAATCCTGCAATCATATTCCCTATGAGGAGGGAGTTCCTTGGCCATAGCATCCCTGAACACATCAGCATATTCCTGGTAACAGAGAGTGAGTGTTACTTCTTTTTCTGCCGCTGTTGCAATGCGATGATGCAATGCCAACGCCTTTGAGGGAAATAGTAGGCATCCTGCTACAGTGCATTTGACAATATTCGGACTGCATGTGCAATACCCTTTTGGACCATTCCACTTTAGGCTCATGTTTCTGTTGCTGGTGGAGGCCAAGAATGACCCCATATTGGGGTGCCTAGAAAACATTAAATGCCAACCACTCATGATGTTGTTCGTTATAAATCAGCTCGTATTCCGGGGTGCTGTAACGGATTGGCCCTGAGTCCAACTCCTTCCCATCCACTGTGTATACCATTTCAGTAGTGCCTTTGAGGATGAGGACCACCCCTAGTCTGTGTTCATCCATAAAACATCCTGTTGCTCCTGAATCCACCATAGGCCAAAGGGTTTTCTGATCTTGGTTGATAACTATGGTCATCGTAAGGAAGAAATGGTCTGACTGCGTGGATGGTTCCTGATTTACTGAAGGGATCAGACTGCAGCTTGACGGTCTACCTTCATTTCCCTTCAAGCTTTGTATGACCACCAAGGCTACTTGCCCCGCGCGAAAAACGATCCAGCTTAGGTTTAATCGGTTGATCTCCACTAATGGCACAGATTTTGCATCAGGTAGTTCTCGAAAATTTGGCAGAAATTCTAGGCCGACTCACTAACAGTCCCTTCAATGCTTATTGCTTAACACTCACTCACTGATCATCGGTTTGAATGTTTGTTGCAGCTCTCTTAACTGGACATATTACATCACTCATGACATGGTTAGTGACATCACTGATGACATGGCAATATCATCATTGATGCTATCTGTGATATCAGTGGCCATGTCATGAGTGATGTAATATGTAAGGTCATAAGCAGTGCATTGTGAGGGCGTAATTTATATTTACCTAAGGTAACTATAACCTTTGGCTTTTTCAGTAAATATCTAAGTTTTTTTTTATTTCTATTTTCTAACTATAAGGAACCTGTATCCTTGGGATTTTGAAGTTTTTTAATTTATAATTCTAAGTATTACATCCCTGTAAACTTAATTTTGTTTCAGTGAATTTTTAAGGTTTTTTAAATTCTATTTCCTAATTGTAAACTGTATCCATTAAAAATGAGTATGCGAGTCAGTGCAAGAGTGTCTCAGAGGGTGTGTGACTGAGCATGTAAGTGTCTCAATGGTTGTGTGAGTGGGTGTGTGAGTGTCTGTGCGGGACTGTGATTGGGTGCATGAGTCTCTGAGTGGGTCTCCTAGTGGCTGTGTGAGTCTCTGAGTTGGTCTGTCAGTGGGTGTCTGTGAATATGAGAGAGTCTTTGAGTGGCTGCATGAGTGTGTGAGTGGGTCTACAAGTAACTCATAAGGGTCTGTGAGTTGGGCATGAGTCTGAGTTTGCCTGTGAGTAGGTGCCTAAGTCTGGGCAGGTGTGTGAGGGGGGTGCATGAGTCTCTCAGTGGGTCTGTGAGTGGGTGCATGAGCCTGAGTGTCTGAGTGGGTCAATGAGAGGGTGTGTGAGTCTCTGAGTTGGTATGTGAGTGGGTGCATATGAATATGAGCGAGTCTGTGAGTGGTGCATGAGTGTGTGAGTGGGTCTGGAAGTGGGGCATGGAGGCCTTTGAGTGCGACATGAGGCTCTGAGTGGGCTTGTGAGTAGGTGTGTAGGTTGGTGTGGGTGTGTGAGTCGTTACATGAGTCTGGAGGCTGGTGTTTAGGACTCCTCTTACCTTGGAGTCTAAGAAAGAAAAAATGATGTGAATTATAGCACAATCCTGCTGGCCTACATGAAGTGTAAAAGGAAAGCTGATGGATGTCATTTTTTCCTAACACACAACAAAATGGAAATACCTGTAAGTTGTACACATTCAGCAGTTAGGGAAGCAAATGAAGGACATTTTTTGCAATTCTGAAGTGTTCTGGAAACAGAGATTTCAGTACAATCATAACAAATCAAGACAGTTGGTGATGCACACGTGATATAGTTCCACACATTATCATTAGTGAGTAACATTTTTTGATCTATAAAACTATAGTACTGTATAAATGTAGTGACCATTTCAATGGAAAATGTGCTGCCTGCAACATGCGCCACCACACAATGTTTTGTTACGATAAATGGTTGTATGACAGAACCATACATGCCTAAACCACGTGTCCCTTAACAACGAAGTCTAAACAACCACTGCATCAATACCACACATTCCTTTAGCATATACGTCATTACAACAACTTGCTGTAAGGAAGAGCTGGACCTTGGAATAGTATAATTTACTATTCCAAATCCAGTCTGTGTATCAGGAGAGAAGGTGTTGGACTTAAAATCCAACACCAGTCCAACAACGTATTCTCTAAAGCAAGTCATTGTATCAACTTGCAAGCTACAAAAACATGGGGCAACCTCAGTCGTTGTAGTGCCCGCATTGTAAAGGCACTGCGTGGCTTTGACAGCGTGGTAATAAAGGATGTTTCCCCATCAAAATACTGCTTTACTCATGTCCATTAAAGATAGGTGGGTCGTGATAGTCTGTTGTTCTTAAAAGTGGGTCGTGCGTCTAAAACGTTTGGGTAGCACTGACTCATCCATACTTAAAACCCCCTTCAAGATTAATTGTCACATTTTTAGTTATTTGAATATTTACCATACGTTTCTAGGTATACTGAGTTAAAAGCATGCATTTTCACTAGAAAGGTTAAATGTTCCTCATATGTTATTCAGAGAGTAATTAAATAAACATCTCTATCCTGCTGAACGGCTATATTCACTGACTGGCTCTGAATCACGGGACCAGGCAACACAAGTTGCATCAAGTGTCTGTGATTTATATTTATAGCGAAAGTCAACCCCTTCATTAGAAAGAAGTCGCTAACCCGTTTATTTCCTTGAACCATTCTCATAAGGGCAACAGCAGAACAAGTGCAATTTGCTCAAAAAACGAAGAGTTTACTACCGGTATTTCAAAGGATTTAAATTCCCCCCACCTCTTTCCATCCTCACAAACACACTATATACATTCAAACCAAATGATTAAAATGATTAAAAACAACTTCGGGAAGTAATTAACTCGGATGTCATTAGACGTGCACAATCCGCTGATGGTTTAATTGAAAGCCTGGTTGTCAGGGGATTCACGTTAAGAGCGTTATCATTCGTGGGTTGATCCTGTCCATCTCGGCTCCGCTAGGACATCAGTGGTAGACACTGTCATCCTGCTTATATTCTCCCACTGCTCATTTTCAACATTTATGGAAACATTTAAAATGATTTTACTTCATTGAATCCACATAAAATCAAGACCTTTATGCAAATGCATAATGCCAGCGCAAAATTTGAGCCAGTGGTTGCTCGTGGGGCCCATTGGTACTCATTTATTCTGCGGGGTGCATATTTTTCCTAATCAGACATTGGCCACAGGGTAAAACATACACAGAGGAAAGAAGGAGGGCAAGAAAGACGGAAACACTTGGCAAAGGGTGAAAACATGAACTCCAAGAGCGCGATAAAGTGTCAGGGTTGTCTGGTAGTGGATTAAAAAGCCACGAGGTGGAATCAAGACTACACAGACTTTGTATTCAGCATGCTGACATTTAATCGGCTGAGCGTGGCATTGTTCACAGTCACTAATTTAGCACTGGTAATGCCAGCAGCTCTGATCCACTTAAGTGGCTGGCCTCCTCGCCGCCTTGGTGTTGTAACATATTGGTAACACATCTGCTTTCCCCTTCCTCTAAAGAGATGTAGTAAGAAAACGTTAACTAGTCATTCCTAACACTGGTTAATGTCAGTACTGAAAGAGATGCATTCACACCACGAAGGCTGCCTACTGTATAATCGATATTTTGTTCACTGAAATTTCTCACCCTTCTGCTTATCCTATGAGTAAGACCACTCATATATGTCACTAATACTCGGGCAGATACCCATCAAACATATACCTTTAATGGGTTGGTTTCTTATAAACCTGCTTGCAGTAGCGGATGGTGTGTAGATAGAGTGATAGGGTGGGTAGGGGGAGATGGATGGATGATGAGCCAAATTCAAGAAAAACAATTACCTGCCACATCGCCACATTGTGCCCCCCTCCACTGCAGGCACAGACTCCCAGAGTCCACGGCGGCCAGTCCTGATGCTGCTTTTATGCTGCTGAAAGCAGTGTCATGATTGGCCTGAGTGCTGATGATGTGCTTTCCCAGTTAGACTGGGAACCTGTGCCTGCTCCCTCCACCCCGGCAACACAGCCAAGGTTGGTGAGAATTTCAGTGCACATGACGGCTTGGCTGTCCTGAGACTGCCAGCTAGACCGTCATGCACACTGAATAGCAGTGTAACCACTCCTCCATCATCCTGTCATCTCCCTGGCTCTGCCCCTAAGCCTCGGCTCCGAGAGCAAAAATAAAATAACAATAAACATGGATTTCTTATTGTTTCATATTTCATATTTCATATTTTTGGCTGCTGGCAGGAGGGGCGACGCTCCTCCACCGCAGCTGAGGAGCCGCCACTGCCTCCTTGCCAGAATCCCAACAGAGTTGAGCTTGTGAGTTATATGCTCTAGGGGATTTTTTGTTGTACTGGAATTGTGAAGGTACTTCTCAGCTCCTGAAGTCTATGGAGCTTTTTTGGCTCACTCCAGAGCTTGGAGGTCTGCATGCATGTGAAGACTCTGGAACTCCACATGAGATCTTTTTGTGCTCAGTTGGCTTGAATTTAAATGTGTTTGTGCACTAAATGTGAACTGACTCCCTTTTGGACTAGCATCCGACACAGAGCTTCACTGGTGAATGTTAAGATGGGGCATGTAGATGACATTAGTGCATGACCATTGTGAACCAACCAGTGTCACCTAAAGGATTTTTGTGGCCCATGTTCATAACAACTTTAAAAGTATTAAACATTTTCGGCTAATTCAAGTCCCCAAGATGTCAAACAATATTGGAATACATGGTAAACTCTCAGAAGCTGGGGAAAAAAGTATATGTGTTGAAATATTGACCTTCAACAATATTCTACCAGCAGTATAGATCTCCGTATTGTCCAGGTAAGTAGATATAGAATTAAGAATAATAAATCTAAATTACAAACTTGCAGATTGGTGAGATGGGGTAGACATAATGGGGTGTCTAGAGAAAAACATTAGTGAGAGGTAATGGTAAGGGGAAAGAGACAGAGGAGAAAGTGTAGAAAGAGGGAAACTGTTACTCTACTTAGTGTACAGAAGCACTTTAATTGAAAAGACTTTTATTGAGTTGCCTATAAGTTATCTACTATCAATGCCCTAAATCCAACAGGCCCCAGACCTGCACAGAAGAAGCAGGTGGGTCCACAGCCCTGAGGACCACCAGGCCAACGATGGCCCCAGCTGCCAACGCCAAGGTGAATGACCTCCTGAAGGATTTGAGGGAAGCAACGCCCAAGAAGCCGGAGCCAACCAGGAAGGACTCTCAGAAGGGACCCTCACCAGAGGTTTCAAAGTCTCATGTCCAGCAAAAAGAAAAGCCACAGAGGACTCCAAAGCTGAACTGGCCACAGTGGAGGAACCAATGCCCCGACTGAGATGGCACAAGCAGCAGAATTCCCACCCCCAAGGGAGGCCCCCACTACCTGTCCAACCCAGGAGGAACCAGGCCCTGCACCAGAAACTGAAACCAAAGAGGGAGAAGAGACAAAGGCTCCAGCCAAGGCAAAGAAGAAGAACGGGAAGCAACCCAAGACAGAGGACAGCAGCGGGGGCAATGAGGAGATTGAGGGATCAAAAACAGATTTGCCATACATAAGGAGCATCAGACATATATTATGTTAGCATGATGCATCTATACGTATCCTCTTTTGCTAAAACTATATGTATAAATTTTATATGCACTTGCAGATGGGAAATGTTTATTCGCTCTTTGCGTATCTATTGCTAACAGAGTATGCCGAGAACCATACAGACGCCATTTTCGAACCTATGCTCGAACACGGGCTGTGATCACGTGTTAGTCTCCGGCAGTTGTCAAGCCCCAGTTCATCTGAATTACTGGGAGCAGCTGAACGTAGGCTGTCTATTCGACTGTCCTGAGACTCAAGGTTGCATCTGGCTTTGGGTGCGATAAGTGCATTCCTGGAGGCGCCGTGCCTACACTCCCGGACACCAAGACGAATGGGAGTCACCCCTCCTGACCTTCCCAGTAATAAATAGCTAAGCTTTGAACTGATCATGTGTGCCATATATGGTCCTTCGGTGGAGCCCGAGGGCCAACTGGTGTTTTTCCTTTTACTGTGATTATATGTATTGAACCGAAAAGTATATAACCTCATGTTTGAATACGAGCCAACAGTCTTCTCCGCGCACCTGATGGGTGAGGGTTGGAGAGGTTCCTCTATACAGTATGTGTTGCTTAATAAATGATTGATATTGGTAATTATAGCCCTTTATGTGATTTTTTTGGTACTTCAGTTGGCAACTCTGGTAGGACTCCGTGATAGGGTCTTCCTCCCCGTAACCGGGTAGAAAGGACAAAGAAGGGGCACTCTGGTTGAGCGGGTGGATGGACCAAAGACATTTTTTTTTTACTTACTCCACTCTTGCGATCAGAGTGCCCCACCTGCTAGTGACCCTTCGCTGGAGTCCTACGGGCGTAACCCAGGAACTGACCGTGTTGGTCTTCAGGAGTTGGCAGTGGAGAATACCCAATTGTACCTACGTGCACCAGGTGAGTGGATTATTTTTTATGTCTTTTGGAACGCGCTGTTGAGCAGTGCTTTTAAAGCAGTTAACTATGTAGGCTTTGGTGGTCGGTGTACCACAGAGAATCTTGGGGGTCCGACCGGGCAGCATTGTGGCTGCACGGGTAGATGCTCCATGGACTTGTTTTGTGAACAATAGAGACGCCGATCGGAAGCCCTGGCGTGGCTCGTGTGGTGCGCACCCGGCTGGACTGGTCTGGGAAAGGCCTGTGGTTGTACCTGGGTAGCCTTGGGGACATATCTGAGGCGATGCTAAGGAAGCGGGCTTAGTCAGAATAGTCCCGGGGTGAACCAGGAAGACTGCAGGATGGTCTGTGGGACAGTCTGTGGTTATACCTGTCCGGCGGTCTGTTGGTAGTCTTTGGACTGCTTGATTTTGGTATCTGTTGGTCTGGAATCTGAATTGAATGATTCTCCATGAACAGGAGTGTGGTATCTCCCTCTTCAAAGCACCCCCGGCGCCCAGCATGTGATGGAGCTGCTCGCGGTGACATCACTTAGAATGTCACCACGACCAGCGTTCCAAGGCGAGCGCCGGGGACAGTGTGTTAAGAGGCTGTCTAACGTCAGGCTGTGGCTTAGGTCGCTGGAGTTATGTTTTATCAATAAAGACTATTGGTTAATCTAGATTGGTGCCTTTTGTTGATTTCCACACTGGCGACGAGGGAAAGAGCAATCAGCGACCTCAACACGCAAGAAAAGAAGATTGATATCTGGCTGGTAGTAGCAGCAGAGCAACGGAGCTGAGATCTGAGTAACAGACTGCTGACGAAATACGCCCGGCAAAGCAGAGACGGATCGCGTCGCAAAGGAACCTCCAGTTAAAGAAGCTACAGCGAGGTCATTAGCTGAAGCAGGAAAGTAAGGAGGAAAGGACGACTGCGAGACCGTAAGTGTTGCCGACTGCGGTATGAGAGCAAGCCACGGCTGACAGCGGGAGAACGGATAAAGCTGTTTGTGGTGAATAAGTGAGGAAGGAGAATTGCCTCGCAGTTCGCGTAGCAGTGTGAACGATCCCCACAGCAGGTCTCGAGACAGCGTGAGTCTTGTGTTGAAGCACGGAAGGAAGTGGGGAAGGAGATTTCCTCGTGTGCCAATTCGGGCACAGGCGGTATTTTCGGATTGTGCGGCGTTGTGGGGAAGTGAGGTACCTAGGCCTGAGGCGGTGCACAGGCACCCGGTGAGCAGCAAGGCAAAGAGGCGGCAGGCAGAGCTGGGCGGACACTTACCAGGTCGGGCGCTGCGCCATCGTCACCAAACGCCTTCGAGTGCCTAGTGTCTGGTTTTCTGTCAGGAGGGCCGCCATACGTGGGAGACAGCTGCGGGAGGTCAGCGCGAACTGCAGCGGGTTCTTTCTGGCGGCGCTGTTATTCCCCGACTTCTCCCCTCACATCGCTAGCTCCAGGGTGGTGTCGGCAAACGAGCGTGGCAGACTTTGGGCAGAGCCTCACAGAGGCCGACGTGAAGAAGAAGGTTGCAGGACTTTCTCCACGTATGCTATCCGAGGGACACTCTCTTCATTGATAGCGCCGCCCTGACAGAAGCCTCCCCCTCGAAGTCTTCCCGACAGGAAGTCCCCGCCGGCAGAGGAAGGGAGGCTCATCCCCATTGGTTCCCCAGACCAGGAACTGTAACCATAGAAAGGGGACTATCCACAGTCTCATAGAGCTGAGTGTGACACAGACACTACCACAAGGCAATGTGAGCAGAATCAGTAGGTGGAAATCGTCCTACCACCAGTCCTCACAGACTGTGTACTTTTCACTTACGTTCCCGGGGCAATTGAAGGGGGACTGTAGGGTTCATCCTGGTAGGTGCTGGCAGTGTAATATAGGATTGGTGTGCTGGGTGGAGAACTGGCAAAATAAGAATGTATGCTTCATGTGGTTTGTGCTTATAGACCTGCTTACAAGTGCTACTGTGGTTCTGAGGGTCTGTGCATTCTTCTATGGGTGCAAGTATAGACATTTAGCGTCCAACTATGCAAAGCGTGACCCCTCCACCCTTTTTCTTAACCACCCCAGGCGAACCCACAATTCAGTGGAAAAAGTGGAAGAAAGTGTTTCTAAATTACGCCACTGTGTGTGGGCCTAACCTTGGTCTAGAGAGGAAAGTTGCGTTGTTGGCCTATTATCTAGGTGCAGAAGGTGAGGAAGTCCTAGATCACCTCCCAGATTTAGGGGCGCAGGAAGCTAGGGGGCTGAACGAGTTCGAGATAAGTCTAAAGAAACTAGATGTACACTACCTCCCCAAGACCAGCACGATCATGGAGAGGTACCATTTTGGGAGAAGAGCACAGAAGGAAGGGGAGTCCATAGAAGATTTTGTGTCTGACTTGAGGAAATTAGCTGCAACGTGCAAGTTTGGTGGCGCAAGTGAGGAAAGAATTAGGGACCAGTTTGTTTTGGCTTGTAGGATAGAGCGAGTGCGTGAAGAGTTATGGCTCAAGGACGACCCACCGTTGAGAGAGGTTCTCATAATAGCTAAACAGGTAGAGCATATGCTGAAGTGCGTCAAGGAGATAAAGCAGGACGCAGGGGAAAAGAAAAGCGAGGAAAAGGCCAGTGTCAGCGAGGTGGTGATGGAATGTGAGGCAGTGTCTGTGGTAAAGGGCCAGAAGTTAGTGGGAAGAGAACAGAAAGAGGGCAGAGTAGGGGGATCATTCAAGGGTACCTGCTATAGGTGTGGCAAGCAAGGGCACTTAGCCAACGACAAAGAGTGCCCCGCTCTCAGATTCACGTGTAATAAGTGTGGGAAGAAAGGACATTTCAAGCAGTACTGCAAGAGCGGGCAAGGAGTCAGTAGACAGGGTAGAGACAGGACGAATGTAGTGTGCGATGAGATTGTAGTGCAAGTGAAAGAGATACAAGTCCATAGTCCTAGCGACTCCACGTGTGAGGAGATAGTGGTGCAGGTTGAGGGAGGTCAGGTCAGTAGCCCCAAGGACACCATTAAAGTAGGAGATGTTGACCTAGAAGCATTGTTCGACTCCTGTTCTAGAATTACCATAATCAACGCAAAGGAGTTCTCACGAGTGTCTAAGGGAAAGATAACGTTGAGGAGAATGGACTTGAGGCCTGGAGGGTATGCTGGTCGCCCCATCTCCATGAAAGGGTATTTTCTAGGGAGAATTGGATTCAGCAACCGAACAACGGTCTCCAAAGTGTACGTGTCCACTGTGGGAGACAACATTTTGGGTTGGAAGGCACAGAAAGAGCTAGGGGTCTATTTGAATCCAAATAGTAATCCCCAGATCTTAATACAAGAGATACAAGAACACAAGGCTGACGTTGTAACAGAGTTCAAGGAAGTGTTCAGAGAAGAACTAGGGTGCCTAAAAAACTATTGCCACAAAATAAGACTGAAGGAGAACGCCAGGCCAGTAGTGGCTAAAGTTAGGAAACTTCCAATTGCCATCCAGGAGGAAGTGAAGTCCGAACTGGAGAAACTATGCAAAGCTGGAATCATTGAACTGGTGGAAGCGACAGAATGGTTGGCACCCATCGTGGCAGCAAAGAAAAAGGATGGGTCAGTCCGGCTCTGCATTGACTTAAGGGCATTGAACAAGGAGGTTGTGGTCGACCGATACCCCTTACCGAACATCACCCAAATGATGAGCATGCTAGAGGGGGCTAAGGTATTTTCCACTCTTGACCTCACCTCGGCCTACTTCCAAATAAGACTACACGAGGAGTCTCAGGAACTCACAGCATTTGTGACACCAATGGGCGCATACAAGTTTAGAAGGATGCCTTTCGGGCTAGTCTCGGCGGCCGCCGTGTTTCAGAGAATCATGGGCAACATCTTGAAAGGCATCCCAGGCGTCATGTGCTACCAGGATGATGTGCTCGTGTTCGCCAACAACCATGAGGAGCACGATGAAAGACTAAGATGCGTACTTGGAAGGTTTCAGTCACAAGGCCTTACCGTCAAAAAGGACAAATGTGTGTTTGGCTGTGCAGAGTTGGACTTTCTGGGGCACAAGGTGACGACTGAAGGTATATGTCCCAAGGCAGAACTATAAAACACTATCGTGAATCTGACACTCCCCAAGGGCAAGGACGAGATCAAGTCGTTCATGGGGATGTTGGAGTTCTACGGGAAGTTCATAAGAAACCTGGCGGGAAGGACATACGCCATTAGGCTACTGTTGAAGAAAGAGAATGAATTCAAATGGAGTCAGGAGTGCCAGAGAGAGTTCGAGGATGTAAGGAGGGCATTTGCAGAGGCCCCCAGTTTGAAGTCATATATACCCAACCGGGCAACGGTAGTCACCACCGATGCATGCGCCAAAGGGCTGGGAGCTGTCCTCACCCAAGTAGGCGAAGAAGGAGAAGAAACCATAGCTTTTGCCTCAAGGTCACTCCAGAAGTCCGAGAACAACTACTCGGTGATCGAAAAGGAGGCGTTGGCTGTGTCTTGGGCAGTAGGGAAGTTCAGGGATTTCCTGTGGGGGACCCAGTTCACCCTCCGAACTGACCACAAGCCGTTGGTGGAAGTATTCAGTAAGAAGGGTCTGGATGCCATCTCCAGCAGGATAAGGCGGTGGGTGGTCAGTCTTCAGGAATATACCTTCAATGTCGAGTATGTCCCAGGAACACAGAACCTTGCGGCTGACTGTCTATCCAGACTCGTCGGAGATGAAGAAACGAGAGAGAGGCAAGAGAAGATGGACGAAGAAGAGGATGGCCTTCAGATGGAGGATGTCTGCACCATCCAGAGGGCGTTGGGAGAAGAAACATGGAGGAAGGCATTGGGAGAGGACAAGATACTGGAGGAGATCTGCACAAGAGTAAAAGGCGGATGGAAGCATGGTGACAAACGCGAGGAAAACCTGCGGCCGTTCCTGGCCATCAAAGATGAATTGTCCATAGTAGACGGATGCCTATTCAGGGGAACAAGGCTGGTACCACCTGCAACAGTGAGAGACAACCTGGTTGAGATAGCCCACGAAGGGCATTTGGGTGTCACCAAAACCAAGCAAAGACTCAGAGAGAGCTATTGGTGGCCGAATATGGACCTGGTCACCGAAAGGAGAATCAGAGAGTGCATTCCGTGCTGCAACAGCGACAAGGTCCTGAGACAACAGACACCCCCCATGGTGTGTAGGCCGCCCCCGTCAGGACCGTGGGAAGAGTTGGCATTAGACATCGTGGGCCCTATGTCTGGAGAACAGCAGACGCCTTACATTTTAGTGCTTGTGGATTTGTACTCCCGGTGGCCGGAGATAAAGTTTGTCAATGAGGTCACGACCAAAACAGTCATCGGATTCCTAGAGGAGGTGTTCATCCGGGAAGGGTTGCCCAGCAACATCCTCACTGATAATGGGGTACAACTATGCTCGAAGGAAATGGAAGACTTCCTTGAAGAAAGAGGCATCAGACGCAAGCGTTGCGCTTTATACCACCCCGAAACCAATGGCATGGTCGAGCGATTTAACAAGACCCTCAAGGAGAGCATCCAGTTGGCCAAGGCCAGTGGCATAAGCTGGAAAGAAGAGGCGTGGAGGCGGTTAGAAGCATACAGGTTCACGCCACATCAGACCACGGGCGTCACCCCGTTCGAGCTGCTCCGCGCCAGGATACCCAACACCAAGCTGACCCCAGGGTGGATGGAGTGGCACAAGGGGTGGTCAGACCGGAACAAGGAAACGGAGAGCGTGAAGAATCAAGAGGAAACCATGCAAAAGAGGAAAGAAGGATACGACCGGCGTAAGGCCACACGTGAGGTCGAATTCAAAGTAGGGGATAGTATCAAAATCAGGTCTCCCACAGGGAGGGCCAGTTGGTCAGGGTACAGCAGTCCCACAAAAATCACCAAACTATTCAAGAATGCAGTCAAGACACAGGAGGGGAAGATATGGAACCTAGGGAGAGTTGTAAGATATCACCCGCCAGAGAAAGACACTGAGAGTGAATGGGATGGCGAGGGTGACTCTTTGCAGGACCTTGGTTTCACCACCAAGAGGAGGACGGCAGGCCCTCACCCAGGCTGTAGGCCCAACAGGAGAGTGACCAGACCCCCCAGGCATTTTGATCAATATGTTATGACGTAGCCCATGCCTATCTGCCCACCGTGGTTCGTCACCCGACCAGGTCTGGGTCCATGCTGTTATACCAACCCATCTAGTTCCTTTCATGGTTTTCCTGTGCATTTCGTTGTTCATGTTGTATTTAATATTTTCCTTCCACAGGGAAGGGGGATGTGTGGTATCTCCCTCTTCAAAGCACCCCCGGCGCCCAGCATGTGATGGAGCTGCTCGCGGTGACATCACTTAGAATGTCACCGCGACCAGCGTTCCAAGGCGAGCGCCGGGGACAGTGTGTTAAGAGGCTGTCTAACGTCAGGCTGTGGCTGAGGTCGCTGGAGTTATGTCTTATCAATAAAGACTATTGGTTAATCTACATTGGTGCCTTTTGTTGATTTCTGTGGTTATACCTGTCCGGCGGTCTGTTGGTAGTCTTTGGACTGCTTGATTTTGGTATCTGTTGGTCTGGAATATGAATTGAATGATTCTCCATGAACAGGAGTCAACGGGCTCTGTTCTTTGTTTGGAAGGATAGAAAAGAGACATGTCGTTTTGAATATCTTTGCATGCACATATATTATTGTTCTGTGTATGTTTGAATAAGAGTGAGGTCGAATAGGTTGTGAATGTTTGAACATGGCCATGTTTGGAAGTATGTTGTTTTTTTATTGAATCAGAAATATGTGACAACAATCACTATGCCGTGAGTTAGCAAATTGAGTTGTTTTGGATGTTGTTGCCGCCCTAATGATACGCGCTTGGCTGAAAGTCAACCTGCCCCACCTGAGGGCAGCCCGAGTTATGATATGTATGTAAAGCATGGCATTATGCCTCTCTTGTTTAATACACTATGGCATAAATATACTAAGGATAATGTAGAGTTGCAATGGCCTTTAACCTGGTCTTGTGATGAGAAAAAGCTATATTTTCTGCAGGATCTATTGTTTTCTAAATGTAGTCAATAGTCAATGTTTGATTCCCTAAACCTATGGCAGAAGGAGGCAAAGCGTAGACGTATACGGGAGGGGAAAGTTTGCAGCATGAAGGGAGGTCATACGATTACGCAGAAAGCCATTGCTTATGATAAAGCTCTAACCGAACAGGGAATTGATTGTGCAGATAGACAATTTAGACTGCAAGTGGATAAGACCTATGTGGCTAGGACTGAAGCGGAGGATGAGATGGAGGATTTATTGGACACTCGTCCACCTCCAACTTATGCCCCATGACGTATATATCCTGTTGTTCCCCCAACTCCAGTTCAGGTCCCTTTAAACTCTGCCCCTGTTGTTTCCTTTCCCCCTTTCTCTCCGGGAACGTCCTCTGTTTTATCCCCCTCTGTGTCTGGGACGGCTACCTTATGGTCTGTTACATTGCCATCTTCGGTTATGTCCACAGCTGTTTTGTCTCCCCCTACCCTTGTTTGGGCTTCCCATTCTGCGAGCACAACCCCATCCTTAGCTGTTTCAACTCCAGCTCGTGCTCCGGGGGATTTCGACAAACGAAAGTTGTTTACTTGTTTGACTGTAGGATTAAACGAAAAAACAGACGATTGAAAATCAGTCATCCCAGGGAATGCGACAGCAAATTTATACTATAACTGATATATGGAGCACGCTTCGAGACTTTGAGCCTGTTATGCAGCAACATGCCCTGAAACACATGGCCACATGTCTTCTTGCTTTATGGGAACAGTGTTTTGCAGGAGGGATGGCCCCCAAGTGTTGTATGATATTCGGGACAGGGCTCATAAGTTTGAACTTAGACCAGAGGAAGTGTACAAAAATGTTGAGATTTTATTAAGTTATCGAGGTGGGGATGCACCAAAAATGTTCCTCATGGGACTCTCAGCACCCTATGCAAGAAGTCCATCCTATCTTTCATCCTGAAATACCTGAATTAAAGAATGATCAGGATGAGGTAACTAGACCTTGTGTCGAGGCATGAGTGCAGGAACAATGGGTTTATAACCCCTGGAAGAAGAGTGAAGTCCTCTCGCTAAAATCAAAACTACCTGACCCCCGTAAGAATCCCTCGCTTATTATAAAGAACTCGCAGGAGCGGCTTCCTCAGCAGTTATGACCCTAGCTGACATAGAGCTATTTTTTGCGTTGTTAGTCCCTGTTGATGTATGGCGTCAGGTGCATGATCAGGACCATGTTCAGGAGTTGGGCGGAACATGGGAACAGATAAAAGATTGGGATAAGTAACATAAGCCTGGTGATAAACCAAAACCCAAACTATTGGCGTTACCTGGACGTATTATTATTTACATGCATTCCTTAATTCCACCTCGTAAGGTGGATTGGGATAAATTGACAGCATGTAAGTAGAAGAAAGACGAAAGCGTGTCCGATTTCTTCACTAGAATTGAAGGCGTGTTCATTGATTTTAGTGGACAGGATTTATCATTGGAAGGCAGTATACGATTATTTGTTAATTGTTTTGTGACCAATCTGTTACTGGAAGTTTCTGCGCGGCTACAAGCCGCTGAAAGTACCTGGACCACGTCTACGCCCTCGGTAATTTTGAGTATGGCCCAATATTACGAACATAGAGAAAACGAGAGTAAGGATAAGACGGAAAAAACCGAAAGATCTTAAAACACGGGTGTTAGAAATGGGGCTTGCGCCAAAGCCAGGCAGACACCACCACTCTAGTCAGGAAAAGATAGTTACACGCCAAAGATAACCCCATCTCACCCTCTAGGTAACGTGACATGAGCAGTAAGGCTTATCCCGGAGGCAGTGTAGGTTAAATATTTGCGCACGCACCCACCAGCAACAACATCCCAGGCCCCCCATAAAAGGAACTCCACACAAGGTTATATATAAAAATAGCCTTTGTATTATACCAAACACATTAGATAACAAACACACAATTTACACTGTGCCACTGGCACGGGCAGAATTAACAGGGGATTATGTATACATAGGACAGGGCCACATGGACCACTGTCAGGAATAGCACTTTTAGGACTTAGCACTTAGAACATAAGATAATTGTAGCACCAAAGAACAAGTGTAGAACACAACCAGTAACTACTGGTAAAAGGTAGGTACACACTACACAACCCTAACCACCTTAGGCATATATCACACAGGGCACCATGAACTCACTAGTATAACTATACTAGGTAAAACAACCTCCAAGGCATAAAAATACATCTAGAGGTATCAGAACACAGGGTGCGCAAAACATAGTACACAGAGTACATTTCCTAACACCCATAAGCATCAGCACATAAATCAGCATAGCACATAAATCACTTTAGGGTCCAGGTTGCGCCACTGCGCCAAAATCTAAACATAGCAGCTGCCCACTACTTGCTGGGAAGCTGAGGACAAGAACAGGGCCTAAACGCTGCATCTGGCACTAAGTGCTGCGCAGCTGGGGAAGGCCAAAGTAGGGATGAAGGAGTGCGCCTCACTCCTAGATGCAAAGTACATGTCCCTAGAAAGAAAACCTAAACGTAGCAGCTGCCCACTACTTGCTGGGCAGCTGGAAATGATAACTGAGACAGGAGCCCTCACTGGCCCTTTAGAACATATCTGCGCCAAAATGTTGGAGCCCTCTAGGCTCTGGAAATACATGATGCACTCAAACACTGTGGAGGGCGCTGGCGCTGTAAATATCGTGTAGGCTAGGGCTGGAGCCATTGAGGCTCTGAAAAGCAAATCTGCCCCATGGTGGATCCTCCGGGGGCTCTAAACACAACAATGCCCCTGGTAGCCTCGTGGGCTCCAAATACAGCGAATGCTCCCCGCGTTGGAGCGGCCCACTGGCATCCGGGGCCGCTCTAAAGAAAATACTGTCCCGGTGCCTCCAAGGCACCACTGCCCCCACCCGAAACTTCCCCCAGCCCTTGATCACTCACCGGGCTGTTCTCTTGTGCGGGGGCTCGCCCGGGCGGCGGCACTTCCACAATGCGGCGGGGGGGGCAGGCACCGGCGATGTGCCTCGCGCCCCCCCTCTGCAGGACAAAGGCGGCGCTTGCGGGGCTCTCTCTCCTCATGAGAGCCCCGCCTTCCCAATGCGCCAGATTCACCCGGTCCCCCATCTCGGGACCGGGACTTCATCACGGCCTGCAGCAACCGCGGGGCTCTCCCCTTTACCTGGGAGCCGCGACACATGCTGCATCGTCACTTCCCCTCAAAGCAGGCCCCGCCCACGTCACGGGCGGGCATGCCTGACTTCCGGTCCTTGCACCGAAGCGGCCGGCGGCGTGGATTTCTTTCGTGGCAGAATTAGAGGGGTAGGCTTCCTCGGACAAGTAAATAAATCAAGCAGCGGCCATACTCGGGGTGGGCACCTGACTATAAATAATTAAAGGAGCGGAGTGGCACCCGGTATAATTCACGACCTGTTCCGCAAATGTTTTTATTATTAATATTATTATTAAACAGTTTTGTACAGCGCGTGGTTACCCTGGAGCATCCCAGCGCTTCACCAAACAGAGTAACAGTAAGAACAGAGAGGAGGTCCAACAGTTTAGCAGAAGAGAAGAGTTTTCAGTTGTTTACGAAAACATAAAAGACAAGGCTCCGAGCGTAAATGTCTGTTAGATGCGCTTCTGGGGTACTGAGCGAGACACTGGACTGAACGCGCTGAGAGCCTTGAACATTTGCTTGCTCTGTTCAGAAAGAAAGACTGAATTTCTTGGTCAAAAAGACCCATGTTGTGTTATCTCCAAGGTTTATGTGAGTACATAACTCCAACGTGAGAAGCTTGCTTTGATATTATTTGTGATGAATGATAGGAGCCTGCCTTTGAGGCTCTAAACGGACACAGGAAAGAAGCACCCTCTGGCAGGTTGGACTGCATCGCCCGAGTTTTATTTTTGGACTTTTAGTTAGTATGTATCCCTTTGCTCGTTTCGTTCCTGAAGAGGAACGTCCTTTTGTACCGCGTTATTTACCTGCATATATGCCTGTCTTTACTAGTTGGACCCAACGAGTTAAAATTGCATTTATAGTTATTATAGCAATATTACTGATCACATTGATTAGAGTATTCATCTATTTATAATTTCGCCACCCTATGCATACTATTTTAGGAACAACTGCCCCACCTCCGGAACATGTGTTTCAAACTTTAGCCCCACAGAAGGAAAGGCATCGTCAGACTTATGTGAAAATTGTATTTGTTGAAATGCTTCATCAAACACACAGTGCCATCAATACTACAAATTGTTGGGTTTGTGGTCTTTTACCATCTGTTATGCACAAGCACAACTTATTCATATCCCTACCCTTGTCTCATCTGGGGAGTTGTGAGGCTTGGTTTAAATTACTTTCAATGATGTATATGCATTACACTGTGGACCCTCAAAGGTTTTCAGAAAAGGATTATGAAATGATTTTAGCATATATTGAGGTTCATCAGGGATTCGACCCCGAGGGGAATAATGGAGAGGGAACCTTAGATCCGAATGCATGTATGAATATGTATAAAACACATGAAAATACCACTTGGTTGAAAAATGAGATTTTGGATTTTGTTGAGTTTAATTTCACTCAGTATTTTCGACATTTTCAAGACCGTAATGTTACAGAAGATAGGGCTATTCCAGTGCCTACACTAAATAGTACCTCTGCGTTCTGTGTTCAGGGAGTAGGGTACATATCAGTAGGAGAAAGCCGATATAATTAGACTTATCAGTTGCGTACTTTTAGCAGCCCTCCATTGTTAACCCCTCTTTTTTTTTTTTTATTGATTTTATTGTTTTTCATTGCGACTTGATCAGGTTACAAGCATGTTTAGTACTGAAGAAAACAACATAAAAGAAAAACAGCAGAGAAAGTTTCATATATAAAACAAACATTGCATGAAAAAGAGAAATAACAGTTTTCCAATCAGAGTTATACATTGAAAGGGCAACACTGTAAATAATGACTCAGAGAGATGAATAAATAAGCTACTGCCCCACTTCCCCCTCCATCCATCGCTCTACCGGTTCCCAAATTTTTATTCCTATTGCCCTTCTTTTACGCCCTTTCGTTCTATAGATGGCACGTTCTAAAATATACCTTGCCAACAGACGCCCTCTCCAAGCAGAGAAAGAGGGTGGGTCTGGACTGATCCAGTCTTGAGTCACACATGAACGAAAGATCCCAACAGAGATAAATAACAGCTTTTTGTGATCGTCTATCATGGATGTAGAAGAGACTCTAAACAATACAAGCTCTGATGTGAGTGTTACAGGAATTCCGAGTATCAAAGAGAGAAAATGTTGGATTTCTGATAGAGTTCTGCTTAAATGCGGACATAGAAAAAACATATGCACCACGTCCGCCGCGTGCAAACCACATCTACTACAAGCAGTACCTACTGAAGAACCCCATTTTGAGATTTTGGCTGGCATGTAATAAAGATCGTACAACACCATGTAATGCTGTGTTCTACTCCTTCCAGAGAACAAGATAGAATTGGCCAAATATATGGATTCCTCCATCTTGATGGAATCCAATCCCAGTTTCTCAGCCCAGAGTTGTTGTCTAAAGAGTAAGTCATCTGGGTGTAAGGACAGCAACTGATTATAAAAATAGCCAATCTTTCTTCTTTGATACATAGAGTCAATCAAAGGAATTTGTTGTAGCGATGTGCGTTCTTGCACGGTTAATGAATTAAAATAGCTATGCCACTGTAGATATTTAAAATAATAAGCATTCGTTAGTTTAAATTTAATTTGGAGCTCAGTAAATGGTAGTAATTTATTATCCTGTAGGAGATCACTAAGCTGAGTGATGCCGATGTTGCGCCATCTTTTCATAATATGATCTGTACCCGCAAATGGGAAAATGTGGAGGGACTTCAAAGGAGTATATCTCGTGATTCTATGGATATCAACAATTCGTTTGATGGATTTCCAAGCCCTAAAAGCAGCTTTTAGAATCTTAAATTTGGTTCTTTTATAATAACTGGGCTCGACAAATTTTAATAAACAACCCTTAGCCTCTACCCCTAGAACCAATTCGTAAATAGATGGGGAGTAGGAGTCCAAGATCGGGGCCTTGTCGCTGATTATTAAAGGGGAGATGAATTGCAGCACTGATGATAAATAACAATAAAAAAAGTATGGGATGCCCCAACCCCCCCTATCCTTTGGTATTATCATTTTTTGGCAGGCTCTTCGATGTCGTTTATACCCCCAGAGAAATCTTTCGGTCATTTTCTCCAACTGTTTAAAAATAGGAAAAGGGAACTCTAAAGGGATACAACAAAATAAATATAAAAATGTCGGCAAAATCATCATCTTCATTACATTATTTATGCCATATAGGGACAGGTGTAAATGATTAATGCGCTCAAGCAAAGTTTCAGACTTTTTTATCGTAGGTACAATATTTATTTCGGGGATTTGTGAAACTGGTGATGTGATCTTAATACCCAGATATGTCGCAATAGGGACTATATTAGGGAGTGATGGGGGGTTATGGCCAGTGAATAAGATTTGTGTATTAGCCATATTTAATTTATAGCCCGAGAAGGCCCCAAACTGATTGGCTAGATCTTCTATCTTTGGGATTGCTTTAACTATATCTGTGTTAAGGACAACCACATCGTCATCATATGCCAGTGCCCTGTAATGTATGCCTGCCGCTACCACCAGTGTTATATCATGTGCGTGGTTTAGTTTGTTTAGAAAAACATCCATATAAATTGCAAATAGCAACGGGGAGGCCGGGCACCCCTGCCTAGTACCTCTGCAAATGGGAAACGAGGTTGACTTGTTTACTCCAATTTTAATAGATGAGGTAGGTATGGTATACAAAGCTTTCAGTGCCTTCATCATACCTGGTACAAACCCCTTAAATAATAGTAAGTCCCAAAGATATGGCCAAGCCACTCGATCAAACGCCTTTTCGGCGTCTAAAAGAGTAACCCCCACCGGTGTATTTGTACCTTCTGCCCAATCCAGTAAAGAGATTACTCGGCGAACATGATCCGTGGTGTCGCGTTTGGGTATAAACCCATGTTGCCATCGAGATACTATGGTAGGAATTATCAATGACAACCGAGTTGCTAGGATTTTAGAAAAAGCTTTGCTGTCGGCATTTATAAGGGAAATCGGCCTGTAGGAAGCCGGGTCAGAAGGAGGTTTATCCTTTTTAATAAATGCCATAATGGTCGATTCAGCCCACGAAGGAGGAGTGTCACCTTTCTGTGCTTCCAAGAATGTATTCAACATGTCTTGTTTTAGCACATTTCTGAACATTCGATAAAATTCTAAGGGAATCCCGTCTGGTCCCATGGCTTTACCAATAGCCAGAGATAGTATCGCAGAATTTATCTCTTCCCAGGTGATGTCCAAGTCTAAAAACTGGGTCTGTTCTGAAGAGAGTTTGGCCACATTATCGTTAAGAATAAAGTTAAAAAATAAATCACTAGAATAATCTAAGGTATCTTGAGCATATAGCTTGCAATAGAATTGTCGAAAGACATCTAGAATTTTATCAGGTTTAGTGTGTGTCTGACCAGCCCCATCTTTAATTGAACCAATGAAATTTGATGCCTCTTTTTGTCTCATCTTTTTTGCCAAAACTTTCCCAGATTGTTCTCCTGTTTCGAATATCTGTGCCCTCATGACTGCAGATTGTTCTGCCAGTTTGGCTGCAAAGACTTCATAAAGTTTTGCTTTATGAATGGCTAATGAAGATTTAATAGCTTCAGTGTCCTGGTAGTTCCTGATAGCAGATATCAGCTTCTCTTCCCACTCTCGAACTGCTTTATATAAAAGATCCATTTTATCACGACTGAGTTTCTGTTTGTTGATTGAATATGATAGAGTCTCTCCTCTCACCCTGCTTTAAAAGTATCCCATACAATTTTAGGAGGGGCGCTACCTCTGTTGAATTAAAAAAATTCCGTGATCCACTTGCCCATATGTTCTATATATTTTGAAGCCGCCAACAGTTTCCGATCAAATGACCACTGCTTGAGATTAACGCTGGGGTGAATTTTTAACTCTATCATGATTGGGTTATGATCCGATATTATTCGGGGAAATGTCTCAAAAACAATATTATCAATGAGAGAGGTATTAATAAAAAAATAGTCCAACCGCCATCTTCTGATGCGGTGCGGAAAAAAAAGTGTAATCAGGTGAGATAGGATTCTTTGTAAATGCTACATCAGACAAACCATATTCTTTTATTAAACATTTTAAAGCTTTATAAGTCTTTTTCTTTAAACCCGTGTAATCGGCACTGCTATAAAGATCTAGGCCCCCATACAGATGAATATTAAAGTCGCCACAAAGTATCAAGGGAGATGGCCATTGCGGTAGCTCAAGACTTAAGAAATTCAAAATTTCAGGATCGTCTGTATTAGGAGCGTAGATTGAGCAAATGGTATAGGTTTTATTATCAATATTAAGTTCCAGAATAACCCATCTACCATATGGATCAGCCTTGCTGCGCTTAAGAAACCCTAACCCTCTTCTCATGAGAATTGCCACCCCCTTTGTGGTAGTTCCTTGACGTGTGCAAGCCAATAAGTGCATACCTAGATCATTAAAGGGATGCCGATCATTCCAGGTCAAATGCGACTCTTGAATGCATAAAAGGTCGATACGCATGGACTGTATCATCTGTGCACAGACCCCCCTCTTCTTTTCATTATTTAGCCCACACAAGTTCCATGAACAGATCCTCAATTTCCCCGACATTTCATTTTGATAGGATACTCCCAAACATAAATGACATAGTCATTAGAGCGAAATTTACTACACATGATTCTCTCTTGACATCTCCAATGAAATATATCAACAAACAGCCTTTTGTGATTAAGTTTCATATTCATATTCAAATAAACTGCCACACCAAACAATATACTCTCTGCTTTAATTTTATGGAATTTACTCTTCACCTGATCAATCTCGCATCCTACCCACCCCCTTCCCTCCCTCACAGCCCCACCCCACCCCCACCATCTCCCAAAGAAAGGCAAAGGGACTAAAGAGTCCCTCATCGTGATGATAATGTGAGATGCAACTAGTGTACCTCGCCAATAAACTACACTAAGGCATCCAAGTGTATATACCCTCCATCGTCTAAAGAAAATAGATTAATGCATGAGAAATACCAAGAAAAGGACGTGGAGAAAATTAACTACTGAGTGATAGCACTACCAAAAACAATCATTACTGCTAGATATCCCCAAAAAAGATCAAGAACAGAAAAAAAAACATCAGTTAATAGAGTCTAACTTTATATCAAGTCAAATTGATGTAAGTAATTCTTTGGCTGCCCCCTCTGAGGTTAGAAAATGTGTTCTCTCTTTAAAGATAACCTCCAATTTAGCAGGGTTAAGTAGAAAAGCCTGGGCTCCCTTTGCTTGAAACAATGGAATCAACTGTTGGAACTGCTATCTGAGTTGCACAGTAGAGTGGCAATAATCAGGACGGACAAAGAACTCCAGACCTTTCCCCGTACGCTTCCTGTCTTGCCTGGCTAGATCGTAGAGAACTTCCCTTGCAAGAAAGTTATTTAAACAGATAAGGATAGCCCTGGGCTTAGCATTGGAATCGTTTCTAACATTCTTTTGAAAGGGGAACCTATGCGCCCTTTGGAGTTCTATATCCCATTTCCACTGGCCAAGCTCTGGGAAGGCCTCGGTGAAAAGATCTGTTACGAATTTTCTAATATCTCCCCCCTCGCTAGCTTCAGGAATACCTAGGATACGCAGGTTATTCCTATGTGACCTATTTTCGAGATCCACAAGTTTCCAATTGATCTCCTCTTTTAGCCCCTCTAACAATGACAACTGTTTATTCTGATGAGTCATCAAATCCTCAATTGCTGAGATCCGAGCTTCTGCTTCTACCACTCTAGCTGAGACCTCATTACAGGTTTTACCAACTCGGCGAAGATTATTTTGAAGGCGGCGAACTGCACCTCGAGTACGTAAATTCTCAGGTCTAGTCTCTTCGCGATGCTGAAGCATGACTTGGTATAGAGTATATAATGTTATTTCAGGTGTCAATGAAGTCTCAGACATTAATACCAAGGGGGTAGGAGACAGCTCAATGGAGGGACCTTGGACTGTGAGAACCGTGTGCTCCTCGTCACCCCAGTCAGGTCGCTCCGAGGATTTATCACAGTCAAAGTCAGAATCCTGTGGGAAACTATGTATACTCTTCCCGCTCTCATCGTCCCCCCACTCACCGCCTCCTTCTCCATCTCCATCTCCATCGCAACTACCAGCTTCCAGCACATTCGATAAATCCGACATCGAGTAGAATTGGCCTGCCGAGTCGGTAGATTCCACTTCTGCCTGCAGATTAGCTACTTCTGTAATCTCTACTGACTCTAATGATTCTTGCAGCAGGATATCGAGGGATGGAGTCCCCTCCGGCTGTGACTGCTGTGCGAATGGTATGGCGATGTCAACAGGATTAGTTGTAATACCCCTCTCTTTTCCTGGATTTAGAGATAAACCCAATGTAGACTCATCTTGAGGTACCTGCTCGGTGAGTCCAGCGTTAGCCTGAATAGGGATGTTGAGATTTGCTGAGTCATTACTGATCAGGGTCAATTGTTGTTGGATTAAAGGCTGCTCGGGCTGTTCGGGCTGTTCGGGCTGTTCAGGCTGTTCCAGAATTTCTCCTTGCTCTCCTTTTCCTTTATTGTTAATGGCACTTTTGTTTATTTTCCTGAAAATACCATGGATTTTCGGGATTGTACCAGTAGAAGCACTACTAGTCCCAGAATGCAGTGGTGGGGTTTGTGCATGATTCCGGACTGGAGCACTTGTTACCGATGACCCTGAGCCTTCTCCAGATACAGTTTTACCGTGTAGTATATTACCAACAACTTTGCCGCTTTGAGCACTTTGACCCGATGATGGTGTAGCAACTCCTCGACTCTGAACCGTGTACTGAGCCACTGCGGCTGTCACGGCGCGCGTCTTAGGTTTCGGTTGTTTCGGCTTCCTGTGATGAGTGTTGAAATCCGCCGCCGTCTGTAATCGGCTGTAGTGGAGCCTAGCTGGGCCACCCAATTTGCAGATGCCGCTGACGCTCCGAGCAGGAGTCTCGCAGGAACCAGGCACACCTCCTCTCCTCACTGACCGCCGCCGCCAAGCCACCAGGAACGAACGCTGAAAGTTCCTGTATAAATCCTGCCGCATCCTCAGCTCAACAGTATGTATATATCGTTTAAGGACTATTGTAGTTTTAAGAGAGCGGGCATGCAAGCAAATTAATCAGGGTGTAAAACGTAGATAATGGCGAGACCACTGCGCTACTCCTCACACGGACGCCCTTGCGTCCGCCATCTTGCCTCCATCCCATAGTTAACCCCTCCTAATGTATATTTTGTTTGTGGAGAAAATACCTATACTTGGCTTCCATGAGGTTGGGCTGGACGTTGCTACCTGTCCTTCCTGTACCCTCCAGTCTATATTGCCCCTTCTAATTATCACAAGGATCACGGATTAGATAAACGAAGTGTGCTTATGAGGAAAAATAAAAGAGAGATAGATACTACCGATATAGATCAGACAGATACTCCACTGCAGCATTTTACCGACATTATAAAAGGAATGTTTCCTATTTGGGGGCCTATAATAACAAGCAAAGAAGTACAGCGTTTGTCCAAAGTAGTTGAAGGGGTAATTAACATTACTGCAGGAATATTAACTAATATAACCGTAGAGCTGCGAGCGACCAGACTCGTCTTGCTTCAAAATCGTATGGTTTTAGACGTTATCTTGGCAGATCAAGGAGGAGCATGCCGTGTGATCGGCAGTTCCTGCTGTGTTTATATTCCTGACTCCGCCCCCTCCTTTCATTTGGCTATCCAGAAGCTACATCGTTTGGCTTCCGAAATACATGTGGAGACTGGTACATAGTCCCTCCCTGGTTGGTTCTGGGGTCTGTTGTCTTCTTAGGGATGGAAAATTCTAATAGTGCTGGCATGTATAGCTGGTATCATATTCACGCGCTGCCTTTGTGTACAATGGTGACCTGCATGTTGCTCCTATTGCTCAACGAAACTCACCTCCTCCGTGGCCGGTCCATCCCCAGCAGCAGTAAAGGCTCAGTTAGTTAAGCAGGAGCTCAAACATTTAATGATGATTGATGAGGGAATATTTGAAGATTGAGCTGTTTAGTTAGGTACATCATGCTAAAAGGGCCGTTCTAAGGGATACAAAATAGATTTCCCATACATAAGGCGCATCGGACCTATATTATTTTAGCATGATGCATCTATACGTACCCTCTTTTGCTAAAAGTATATGTATAAATCTTATATGCACTTGCTGGGGGGAAACGTTTATTCACTCTTTGCATATCTATTATTAACAGAGTAGGCCGAGAACCATACAGATGCCATTTTCGAACCTATGCTCGAGCACAGGCTGTGATCACGTGTTAGTCTCCGGCAATTGTCAAGCCCCAGTTCATCTGAATTACTGGGAGCAGCTGAACGTAGGCTGTCTATTCGACTGTCCTGAGACTCAAGGTTGCATCTGGCTTTAGGTGCGATAGGCGCATTCCTGGAGGCGCCGTGCCTACACTCCCGGGCACCAAGACGAAAGGGAGTCACCCCTCCTGACCTTCCCAGTAATAAATAGCTAAGCTTTGAACTAATCATGTGTGCGAATATATGGTACTTCCCTGGAGCTCGAGGACCAACTGGAGTTTTTCCTTTTAATGTGATTATATTAACCCTAGGCGAAGCACTACGCTACGCTCGCGGAGTTTGCGAAGTTTGCGCAACTTCGCACTATGCGAGCTGCACGTAGCACAGTGCGAACACGCGTAGTGCAGCGTAGTGTAGTGCAGCGGTCATTTTTTGCTTGTTCGCGGTCCTCAACGTCATGTTCGCGACCGCGAGCAAGCAAAATGACATCCCGGCGAGATTCTCAACGCGGGGAGGTCAGGTTTCTCATTGTGAGTGGTTGCGCATGCTCGCGACCGCTCTCAATGAGAATCTACCAGTTCGCGTTGAGAAAGCTGCCGCTCGAGTAATAATCTACTTGAGCAGCAGAAAACTACAGCTCGCACTGTGCAAGATGCCGTTTTCAATGATTGCACAGTGCCGGATGCTTGTCCGCACTGTGCAATCATTGAAAACGCATCTTGCACAGTGCGAACATGCTACTACGCAGCTCGCGTAGTGCTACGTGAAGTTCGCGTAGTGCGAAGTGCACTTCGCGTAGCTTCACGTAGCGCTACTTCGCTAACTACGCCCACCCTTAGATTATATATGTTGAACCGAAAAGTATATAACCTCATGTTTGAATATGAGCCAACAGTCTTCTCCGTGCACCTGATGGGTGAGGGTTGGAGAGGCTCCTCTATAGAGTATTTGTTGCTTAATAAATGATTGAACTTTCTTCACTGCCAGCTGACTGATTATTTGGTAATGGGATTGGGGCTATTTAGAGGTATAGTCCTTTATGTTATTTTTTTGGTACTTCAGAGATAGTGGAAGCATGGACGCCCAGGGCACCATACTCCAGCCACTTACCCCTCGCAGCTCCCTCAATTACACCTACCGGTCGCCATTAGAGGTGTGAGGAACAACACATGCGCGGTAGAAGCAAGCAATGACTCATAGAACTGGGGAAGATGATGGGGGTGGCTTAACAAAAACACTCAGGGGTGACAGACAAGTTTCGAGTCGCATCAACCACCACAAGCAACCACCCTTTTTAATATTTATCTGCCCCGTTAGGTTCACTAACACATATTACCAAATCTGCCTTTCAGCTCAGAGTTGTGCACAAGCAAGGCAAAACCACAGGGGGTTTTAGCGAGGGAGCTGGCAGAAAGATCTACGGCCTAGTGCGCACCCCTGAGTCTTTGAAATGAGTCGTCAAAAGGGCATGTTGTGTCAATAAAGAACCCCAAACAGCCAGTGTAGGAAGCTGGCTCTCTATATAGCATACTTAAATGAAGTACACTGTGCAGAGAGTTCAGTGAATCTCCAATAGGTAAGCAGAGGTAAAAGCAGATCAAAGTTCTAAGTTATGGAGTTCTGATTTTTCAAAGTTCGGAAAACATATCACTTTTGTGCTCAATTACAAACCATAGGAAAACATGGGGAATACTGAAAAAATGCAAATAAAAAGAGGCAGTGCTTTCACGAAGTTTACCTCTTGTTTTATGTCGATGTTGGGACCAGGTCCAAAGTTCCAGCAGGAGAAGTACCGGAGCCTCCCGGATCAGGCAACAGCAGAGTGCTGAGGGTCTGTTCCCAAAATGAAGGGGGCCACTTGAAATTGAAATGCACAGGTGGACTTGCAGGTAAGTCCAGTGGGTCTCTTAGAGGTAGGAGGTCACCAGGGCCAGTTGGTGCTTCTTTAGGATCCTCGCAGTAAGGAGCAGGCAACTTGAAGAAGTGATCTTGGGACAGCTGGGCCACTCAAGAAGTGGAACTTGGGTGCCTCAATATCCCTTGACAGGTGCTAGTTTCTGGTGTATTGGGAGTCTGGAGTGGACTTTTCTTTTTGGTTTTCACCATTGGGGGTCTAGTACCTGGTTATTGGTACACTGCAGTTCTGGTAGGGTCCAGTGCCTCCAAACATGCTGGAGAGGGAGATCTGACCCTCTGGAGCTTTTGTACCTCTTCTTGCTTCAGTGCTGCATCAAGGTTGTCAGGAAGCATCAAGTCAACAAATTACCTTTACAGAATCTGTGCCTGTGGTGTGCAGGGGAGTGGTACTTTCACTCCAAGGGGGCATCTCAGTGATTTCTCAAAGGTTGTAGATGTACCGTGGTTCTTAGAGTCCTTGCAGTTTCAGGCGACTAAAAAGGCAGCTATGATTGAGTCCAAGGAGCAGCTATCAGAGTTTGGCGTCTTTTTCTCCTGAAACAGGGCTTCAGTTCTCATGCAGCTGGCCTTCTTCGTACTAGTCTTCTTACGGTCTGATGAATCTGATGTTTGGGTCTTGGGGCCACCTACATACTGAATTTAGGGGCATTAAATGACGGGATATGTAGTAGCCAATGGGCTACTTATCTTTAGGGTGTCTACACCCTCTAGTGTCCACTTCCTGTATGACTAGGCATTACCCTAGCCCTGATTGGAGGTTTTCTCACCATCTCAAAATGTTGGAATTTCAAGTGAGGGGTTAACTTTGCATGCCCCTCCTTATGGGAGGTGCAGGCTAAGTGAGGACCCTCCTCTTATTTATTTTCCCGCCTTTCTTCCTGCTAAATGTGGTGAAGGAAAGAGGGCCATGAAAAAACACCAACGTCAGTGTTTGCCTTTCAAAAGCCATGCAGAGGGGAGTTTTGCTGATGACAGAAGGTTGAGTACAGGGCGTGGCTGTAATCAAGGCCTTAGGCCTAACCCCACTGTGCACAGCCAAAGGCCATTTGTAATGGAAATCACCAGCAAAAGGCTTTTTTCAAAGAATACATTAATATATTCACTGCAAAAAACAAAGACTACAGGAACAATGTAGTTAGATCTTAAGACAAGGTAAATCTAATTTTTAAAAACAAAAATTATAGTTGTGTGGCATAATTATAACTTTTGCCCCTCCATGCACTGCTTATGACCTATTATACTACATTACTCACAACATGTTAAACAGCATAATTGATTACATCACAGATGACATCTCAAGTGACATCATTGATAACCCGAGTGCTAAAACTATCCAAAGAATATGACAATTTGCTACACGCTTTCCATACTGCAAGGTATACAGGTATACCTAGACCCAATATTCTATTCTATTGTTTCTGTAGTGCTAATGGATGTTGCAAGACTTAAAGCATATCTGTGAAATCCAATACTTTTAAACATATTATGCTCTTTTTTTTTACTGTTATTCAGGTGCTCAAGAAACATGCTATCTCTGTAGACGTTAAAGCGTTATGAAGAGTGTTTGGTCCTTATATACCTTAATAATATGCACCTGTTAAATAACTCATCTGCCATAGAATTTTAAGCTAACAGCTTTACAGCTATGGATTTTCTACATATTATACCTGGCATCCTTGGAGTATTTCCCCCTAACTTTTTGCCATTTGACCACCTGTTTTTTCTGACTTCTTTTTCGCCTGCCTTTGGACTCTGCACACTTTACCACTTCTAACCAGTGCTACAGTGCTTGTGATCTTTCCCAAAAAGATGGTTTTATCGGCTCATGACCAATTGGCATATTTAATGTACTTGTAAGTCCTTAGTAATGTATCACTACCTGTGTCCTGAGCCTGTAAATGAAATGCTACAAGTGGACCTGAAGCACTGAGTGTGTCCCCCAAGTAAGTAGCATTTTCAGCTTGTCTCAGGTCTGCAATTGCAGACTGTGTGTGTGCAGTTTTAAACTGCCATTTCGATCTGGCATTAGAAACCTTTTTCCAGACCCAACCCTGCTTTTTAAATAGATATAAGTAGTCTCTAGAGTAGACCATGGAATGCCCAGAGTATTCGGAGCAATGTATTTGAAAAGTAGGACATGTAAAATAAATTAACCTCCTCACCCATGTGTACGGTTTGCGAAACTGTCTTGGACACTTGCGTGAAGATGTTAATTTGTCTCCCTGTCTCCTCCTGACTGATAGTGCCTGGCACGCTGCAGTCCGTTCCTCCTCAGCCAACTTTCTGGCTCCAGTCCCTTTGGAATTGTCCCATTGAGGACAAACATTTTCCTATGGACACCAGCCCACAATTGCTGACCCAGCTCCTTGATTCTCCTATCTACAGAGGGAATCCTACAACAGGAGGGATCTACCCTGCCTATATGTCTATTTCAGGTGAATTTACTCCCATGAATTGGCAGTAGTGGTTAAGCTGTGCCCTTCTTTTTGTCTTCTATCCTCCTATAGGTGCCTACGATACCTTCCAGGTACCTTCTTACTAGTCCCTAAATTATTCTTTGTACCTGCTTCATTTGGTACTTCAGCTTTTATATCATTTTCCATTTCACCCATTAGGCAGTAATCATCCTACGTTGCGTTATATTTGTCCAGATGGTGACCTCCAGTCATGAATGTCGAAATACCATGGACTTGTACAAGCTAAACTTAGACTTTGAATTATGACATGATTCTATAAATCTTCTCACAATGTATTAACTCATGCATAAGTTCTTTTTTAATTCTTGGCCAACATGTTGTAGTATTCTTTTTTTTTTCACTTGAGCAATTTAAATCTCTTCACAAGCACAAAATGTTCACCACTGCACTTAGTACACAATCTTAAAGCATGGTTGATGCTGCATTATAATTTATGAAGTTCAATTTGTATGTCTTTGCTTACAATATATTTGCATTCAATCTTGATATTGGGACTACTTGTTATTATTTTTTCTATTGTAATTGATTTACCCATGAAAATGATATCCCCTCGTTGATTGTCATTGAGACATGGTTGCATATTTTACTAGGTCTCTACTGGAGATATGAGTTTCTCCAGTAGTTTTGAATACTTTTAGAAAGTTGGCATTTTCTCGCATTAGTTATTTAGTGCATACAGCTTGTCTCTAGGCCACATGGCAGAGTGTAGTGCAGTGCATTACTTCTAGACAACCACATACATTGGAAAGCGTAGGTGTGACTGAATGGATAATCACTGGCAGGATGGCATGGAGGAACTGGGCCTAGAAACACTTACACTTGAATATGCTGTTTCCTGGCTCCACACATAGGGCTGCATAACCCCTTTAGTTAGTTTGGATCCAGAGCCAGGAAGGCAGGCTACTGTGTACTTCAAAGGCATGCCGCTAGAAGCTTCCTCTGTCACGTGGCCCACAGGGACATTGCCTTCTTCACTAAGTTAGCATGAGCACGTTGCAGCGTCCCCTCTGCTTTGCACACGTTACCAAATGTCTTCCTTCTAGACAACCACACACATTGGAGAGCTTAGGTGTGACAGAATGGATAATCAATGGCAGGATGGAATGGAGAAACTGGGCCTAGAAACACTTACTCTTGAATATGCTGTTTCCTGGCTCCACAGATAGGGCTGCATACCCCTTGTAGTTAGTTTGGATCCAGAGCCAGGAAGGCAGGCTACTGTGTACTTCAGAGGCATGCCTCTAGAAACTTCCTCTGTCATGTGGCCCACAGGGACATTCCCTTCTTCACTAAGTTAGCATGAGCACGTTGCAGCGTGCCCTCTGCTTTGCGCATGTTAACGAATGTCTTTATTTTTTGCAAAATTTTCTAAGGCTGCTTTCACATGAGAATGCATTGCTGTGTTCACTCTCCACATGTTCCTGGGATTTTGACAGAACATTATGTGCAAGGTCAAACAACAATGCCCCTTGTTATTTTGTTGTTCTGGCCAGGCCTTAGCCCTTAGACAAATCATACCAATGAAGATGTCACTTAGACATCATACTTTGGTTTTTAGTGGGATACACAAATAGGTAACACACACTTGGAGAGGGACCTTTCCAGTGAGAAGAGCAAGACAGCACATATGATGTAGATATACCATCTATAGGGTAAGGTATGGGTTCTGCTGACAAAGCACAGAGACCTTCTAAAATATAATAATACTGCTTCTTAGCAAGGGGAGGGAGGTTAGGCTCTATTGTCTTTACATGATGACATCTCCCTTCATGTTTTAAGGACTAGCTGCTATGCTGACTATATTTGTACTATGCATTTTCCTGCTGTTTGTGGTACGTATACTGCATGTTGGGCCACATTAGTTAAAATAAATATTTTAAACTGTGTCATATCTCTGTCAGATCCTATTGTGGACAAGTACAATAGTGCAAGTGAAAAAGTGTGTCTTGTTACTACGATTCCTGAGAGATCTGGTAGTGTTGTGTTCTGGGGTGTCTAATCATTTGTTTATCTGTGAGTGAGTAAGAGAGCAAGTGAGACACTATAGCTAGTCAGTTCTTGGCTTGTGGGTACTAAGGTGGTAGGAAGACCCAGTCCCTCTACACCAGGTCCTATAATCCTGCTCATAGTTCTGTGTTTGTGCAGAATCCCTGCAACACCCCTACTTCACAGGCACAGCTGTGTACGAATACTGGGCCTCAGACACCAACTTTTCAGTACTCTTCTGTACCTGTGTATTCTCAAACACAAAGAACGACTGCTGTGCTGCTGAAAGGACTGCCGCTCTGCTAGACTGTTGCTCTCAATGTACTGCTGTCCTACTGTGCTGACCTGCTGCCTTCTGTCCTCTTGTCTGGGTGAAAATACAACTGGACCTGCAACTTCACCCTTGCACCCAGGACACCAGAATGACTCAAAGGGCTAGTTGTTGTGGCTGAGAGAGCTGTATATTTAAGATTGTGGGCTCTTTGCGACAGCAATCAGGCCCCTTCCCACTAAGAGCTCACCATTCGGACCGGCAAAGAGCTCCGGCAGCCACTCTTCACAATAGAGCATCGACTGCTAGCAGGAACTGCTAACGAGAAGCTTCAGGGATGCTTGTCTGTGTGGACTTCAGGATATTTGCGCTAAGCTGGCAGCCTCCCACAATGGCCGCCCTGCTCCTTGTGGCCCACTCTAACATGAACAGGACTCTTGGCATGGATTTTGAGAAGGTAAACTCCAGTGGGCCTAACTTGGTGACTGTTGGGACCTGGGCTCCATCACAGTTGGCCTGAGAGTGTGACTTTGACACGGTCTAGCACAACCAGATTTCCTTAGTTGGCGCTTTGTGCTTTTTGGCACTATTTTCAATAAACTCTTTAAACATTCATATCTTCACTTCTACTGATTGTTATTTTGTCATGTTGGTCTTGTTTTAGTTATTATATTATACTCTATGTTTCTAACTTGGTGTGGGGTCCTATTTGTGTGCTGTATTTTCACTTTTTTTTGCCCTTTGAAGTTTGGCACAAATACTTTACACATTGCCTCTAATTGAAGCTTGAGTGCTTCTTGCCAAGCTGTCAGAAGGTTGGGCATGGGTTAATTTAGGATAGGTTTGTGCCTCACCCTGACAAGGTTTGTGGTTGCTGCTTAACCAGGGCTTACACCCCAGTCAACCAACAATCCAATTTCTCAAACTACTGATAAGGCATGCACATCCAGGTGCTATTCACAACTCCCTATAGTTTGTAAAAGTCCCTTCTTCCTGAGTTGAGGAGAATGGAATATACCATTAGCACAATATTTAGAATAATGCTCAACTTCAACTGTTTGTAAGTGAGTCATCCCCATTCCATGCATTCTGCAACAATGTATAATGTCTGAGAATGTTCACTGAATTCCTGGAAATGAATATCTGCACCTTACAAATCTCCAGATTATATAGATAGAAATTGTCAACAGCACTACATTACAATTCTTCAATGTCAGCATGTGCACAGAAAACCAAAGGTGAATTATATATTGTAAGACTAATGTTTAGTTTTTCTCACATACTTTGACATTAGGATACGGATGTGACCTGCAACTTATTTGTAACATATGTCTGTACGTCACACTAGTTGCTCTCAGTCTTTATCTTTTTCAAATGAAGAACTATTTGCATTTAAAAATGTGATGGGAGTTAATTTGTGCACTGTGTCCCTTTACCATACTGAATCAGACTTGCCTCTAGGACTATACAATTTTTATCTCAAGCATATACACATATAAATACAGCCAATCTATGCAATATATGCTTGTGGGCCTCTTATTACCTACTTTGTTTTTTAAAATGATTTATAGAGTAATTTGAGGCACTGTAGCTAGGTTGATGTCATAAGAGATATCATCAATGAAGTCACTTAAAATGACATGATTAATGTAATATGTGACATTGTAAGCAAAGCATGGTGGGTGCACCAGTTAGAGCTAGCTCACTGAATTACATCTGGTGAATTTCAGTTTTTTGTTTTTTAGGCATTAGTTGTTAAATCATTTCAACACTTAACTATAACGTTACTCAAATATATACAATTGTGCTCTCGCTACTACAAAAAAGTATTACAAACAGTACAGTGACTGATGAGTATTTAAGAAGACAGAAGCAGATTCTTTGGTGTGTTCTTGATACAGCAAGAAGATGGTTTATTCTCTCCAGACTCAAGAAATGTTATGCAAAGCCGACACGTGTTTCGTCGTGTACAGTTGAGTCAACACGACTCTTCAGGGCTTGAAGATTGGTATGTTCGTGGTGCTTGGCATTAGGTCTGGGCTAATATCCATGTATTGGACGTTACTTGTCGGAGAGAGACACAATTCAAATGTGACTACACAGAAACGGTCTGTCCCCTGTACAGGGAGACGGCGACCGGGAACCACAGGAGGAGGGATACAAAGACAAAGCGCACCGCCTGTTTAGAGACGCACCTGTCTCTAGCGAGCCCTAAGCAAGACGGATCCCCTCCCGGCTACCTCCTGATACACCAGGAGTCAGAGTGAACAAACACGAAGATTTGTGACATCCAATAGGCAGACTGCCATTTCATAAGTACTTTCTACGTGACTATCCTAAAGGGACAGACCGTTTCTGTGTAGTCACATTTGAATTGTGTCTCTCTCTTAAATACTCATCAGTCACTGTACTGTTTGTAATACTTTTTTGTAGTAGCGAGAGCACAATTGTATATATTTGTTTAGTCCCTTGACTTTTTAGACGGTTAAGGGTGTTTTTCCGCCTGCTCTTCACGCACTACATTGCTACCTGTCAGTTTACACTCTGTAACGTCTAACCGAGGTAGTGCGCCCGAGTGATCTGAATTTCTAAAAACCCCACTGAAGTGTTTTATAACGTTACTCAACCTTTATTTTTTCAGTGAATGTGTAGTTATTTTTAAGTAAGTAAGTTAAAATGTGTCCTCATGTAATTCAACTAGTGCTTGTGTAAAGCTCTCTGATACCCAATACCTTTGGTTCAAGTTAGCGCTATATAAAACTGCGTAAAAAAAAGATCTTATTAGCATTTCTAACTAAAGCATTACTTTTACTTGGCTTTTTCAGTAAATTTCAGTTTTCAATAAAGAAAGGGAACATCCTATTACCATACCTTACTATAATATATCTTTTGTCTTTGTTTTTATTTTTCAGTACATTTCTGTTTTTTTATCATACTCAGCCAACAACCCTTCTCGCATGGGTTGTGCAAAAGGGCACCGCAGTCAAAGATGTTTGATATTGCTATACCCACCACCTGATATAGTTTTTGATCTTTTTAATGAAGGGGGGCCACCCATATGGCCCTGAGGTTTTGGGGTGGCTATCCTGTCCCATTATGGGCTTTTTTAGAAACAATTTCAGGACTCTGGACTTAGTGCCCAAGTCCTCCAATGGCTGCCACACATTGTATGAAGAGCTTAGGCCAGGAAATCATATATTTTGGTTCTGCAGTGCAATCCTAGGCACCAGTTATAAAAATGGTGTAAAGGAGAAAATGCTCCCTGGGAAAATCAGAGTGCCCATTTTTTAATAATTGCTGTCCAGCAGGACTCCCAAAGGACAACAGTTCAGATATCATTATCCTCTTAACCCCTTCGTGACCACCCCAACCACCTCTTTAAATGTGGAAAAGTGCTGGGAAATATGGGAGTATGGAAAATCAAGTTTTGTGATCCACCCTTTTTCTTGAAAGAATCTGAGGTGGATGAACTTTTCATAAAGTTTCATAAAGATTTGTCAAAAAGTGTCAAATTTTTTTTATACAAACTCTGACCTAACTATAACCACACAGCTGCAAAAGCCACTGTGTAATATAAATGTATAGATGTATAAATATAGTTTTACTATTCTTAACTCCACATGTACCTAGAAGATGGTTATATCTTAAAGATCCATATATATGTGTGGTAAAGTATAGTAAAGATTTGCTTACCTATATAAAGTTACTTTCACAATATTTTGGTTCTTGATATTTTTGCCGCAATATTTTGGGCCCCTGAGATTCTGCAGTTAATATTCTAGTGGAATTCTGCTTTGCTGGCAAATGATGCGCATTTAAGTAATCTCTGAAGGAAGGCTCAACCTTGGTTTATTCTTGTGCCTTCTTCCTGTGTCTTATGCATTTCCTGCTTCTTATACAGCAGCCACAGCTGATAGTAAAGTGTATTGTGGCCTGCAAGTGTGGGAGCTCCACTGTATGAGGTTTGAGCACAAGTCCCCTAGATAAATCGCTGGTACAGTGAGGATAGTTATGTAATTCAATTGGGGGTTCCTATCCATCTCAGAGGTAGTGCACTGTCAGCTTTTACTCATTGGTCTCTATCCTGGTTGGAGCTAGGGGCTCTGAGGCAACACAGTCCACCAGTTTGATTATTGCATGCACATAAACAGCCATAAGTTGACTCAATTTGTGTGAAACCATGGTTATTCTAAGAGTGTGCAGACTGATAGCTGTGACAAAAGCTAATGTGTGCAAGATGGAATACTACAGAGGCAGTGCTACAATAACAAATCTCTATGCCAGGGTGATACAATTAATCAGAGGGCCCTGTCAACCCATGCACTGCATGCTCCCACATGCAATATTTCTGTGTTAATTCAGCCTCCAGAAGATTTCAGGTAGCATCAGGGGTGTGACACTGTAGTACGTGATTGTACACACACAATGTGCTACTCACCCTCCCACGATCGACCCTCACTTGCTGCAAAGATCAAAAGAAGATGAGGTCAATGTTATAGTTGTCCAAGGCATAGCCCTTTCAGGGGCGTAACAAAGACCCTCGCAGCCTCGCGGTGCGGGGAGCCCCCGCACTCCAGGGGCCCCCTGACTCAGCAGAGCCAGCAAGCAAACCTCTTCAAGTCTCCTTCATGAATTGAATGGTGCGCAGCGCAGGGCTTCCCCATAAATTAAATGGCAGCAGTTTTAAAGGGAAGGTGTACATGTAAATGCAGATTTAATTGAAATATGGATTGTTTTCAGATGAATGAAAGCAACTAGTCAACAAAGCTGCCACAAGGAAGCCATAATATTTTAGGCGCTTTGTTTAAAGTGACTAACCCTGACTAATATACGGGCTCTTGTGTGACTGCTGGATTGCGTGCCTTGATTCATTGAGACTGCTGCATCATATCACTTGCCAATACAGGCTCTGTTTCCTTGTAGTTGAGCCTTTTTACAAAGTGGGCATAAATTATTTCATGTACAGGAATCCGACTACTTCTCCTGAAAACTTCCTGTTACATTGTGTGTGAAATTCCGTGACAGTTGAATAACGACCCTGACTCCTACTTTATTGATATATCTTTCTTTGCATTTCTTGCTATTACTTATTGATCAAGCACTAGAGAAACTTGCCTCACACCATGCTGGCAATATGCTATCTTAGCTTAAAAGGCCCTTTACTCATGCTGCCTCCTGTCCATCACCTCAAAAGAAGTAGTATCAAGGCTGTGAGACAGGGAGAATTCTAGACTACTGTAACCTAGCGTCGATATAAGGACACCACATCTGACCCCATCCGAAGAAAGATAATACAACCCCCTTAAAGAGAAAACCTCCTTTCAACTTGAACTTCCTGTGGTAGTGCTGCCTCTTACAATGAGGTGGTTGTTTGAGTCGCTCTATGTCTTTTGGTGCAGATGGTTTGTGACTTGTGCGGTCACGTGATACCAAGAGAGGTGTTATTTAAATACTATTGACCAGAGATTTTAGGGGATTTTAAATGATGACTGTGAGAAGTTGGCCTGGTATATGATGCTCACTAGTTCTAGTGATCACCTTGTACCATGCCAAGCAACCCTTATGATGATTGGTTGTAAGTCAACCTTAAAAGACCAGCTATCCTAGTAGCGTGGTCAAAGCAGTCTTAGGCTAAACTCTGTAAAGGCATGTGAAGCAAGCTGTTTTACCATACACAATCCCCTTGAATATCAAATGAAAGGACACCACACAGATATATATTGAAAATATATATATTTATTTACTACAAAATCCCCTATACTCTTTATGAGCACAGAAGCAAATGCGTTAAAACAAAACACAGTTTAAATATACGAAAGTTGCACAATATGGATGAGCCCTAGGGGCCACCTAAACCATATACTAAAATAGTGGTATAAGAACCACCAATAGGAAAGGAAAGAGGCCTAGGGCTTGGGGAATCGCTGGAGCTGTTCGGGACTAGCAGTGATGAAGTCAGGAAAGGCCCGCGGGACTCGGGTGCAGCGCTTAGAGCGCACGCATGAACCAATGCAATGTCAATGGTGCTTAAAAGTTACAAAGTTAGTGTTTAAGGAACCTTCCGATGGACCTACAAGGACAACACTTTAGACACAGGCACTAGAGGTGTATACCAGTGTGGGAACACCGGCGTTGCTGAGTTACCTTACCCACAGGAAGCGGGTGCACAGGTGCCAAGTAGTGTTGGGTTTCGTCACGCAGGTCGATGGTGCTTGGAGCTGAAGATGCTGCAGGCGGGTCGTCGAAGAGAGTTCCGGTGGATCCAAGGGTGTATCTGAAGAGGTGAAGACCTGAAAGCAGAGGGGACAATGTTCAAAGTCACTAGCCAGTGACTACCGTGGAACCAGGATGGAACCAGGCAATGTCGGGTGCAAACAGGTGAAGAAGTGAAGATTGTCTCTGCAGCCACGTGGACACGAAGAGGTCAAGGACGTCCAGGCATTGGTCACGAGCTGTCCCACGTAGGCTCTCGCTGATGGCGGTGTCGGCAACTTGATTGGAGCAAACAGGCCTTGGCTAAAGCAAGCCACACAGGAATCGATGCAAGCTTCTCACTCGGACCAGCAAGGTCAGAGCGGGTGCTCCTTTTCAGGGGAGCGAGGGCCAGTCTGGAGCAACCAGACCAGTGGTGTTGTTTGTAGTTTTTTTCGCCAAGATGGCCACTAGCCACGTGACAAGTGGCCGGGATGGCGCATCGAGTGGCAAAGTGCAAAAGGGCCCCACGCAGATTGTGCAGATGCTGGGGGGCTGATCTTTGGTGCAGATGCTGCTCGGTGGTAGGGCTTCTCAAACCCTAAAGAACAGCATCGAGGGTGCCTCGGGTGCTGCGCAGTCAGCTTCTCGGGGGTCTTTCAAGATGGCCGGTCCCACGTCTCTCGGTGCCTCCACGGGTCTCTTCTTTTCAGGGACTGTGGATCGGGCTGTGAGATGTCTGGGAATCTAGGTCTTGTTGGGCTCTGGGCTCGGGCTCCGGCAGGAGGCGGCGGCAAAGCAGATGTTGAGTTGCTGGTTGGTGCCTGTATTCACAGGGTGGTCACTCCTTGGCCACAAGGGAGATTCTCTTCAGTCTTCTGTGCAGCAGAATGTCGAAGTCCAGTTTTCTTCTTAGTTTCAAGTCGAGTTCAGGATGATCTGAAGTCTTGGGACACAGCTCCTACTCTTATTCCAAATCTAGGGGCCAGATTACCTGCTAGGTCCCTCCTCTGGGTGGGACCAGGAAGGGGGGTGGTTACACTCCCTTTCCTTTGTCCAGCTTGGCACCAAGACTGGGGCTGGAGGGCCCCAGCACCGGTTTGAGCTGGCATATGCACAGGGACACCTTGTGTGCCCCAGGCATGTCTGATTCTATTCAGCCCTGTCCTACCCAATACACAAAATCCTGTCTGGGGTGGTGCTAGCACCTCCCAAGGCAGGAAACCCTTTGTCCAGGCCGCCCTCGCTGGAAGGACTCCCAGCAGCAGGAGGTCAGACTTGTGTCTGTGGTGGCAGCATCCATTTTGTGATGCTGAGGCTCATGTTTAACTTTAACCGGGGTTCAGGTTATGTACATGTCGTGTCCCTCTAGAAGGGTGGAATGCTACCCCCGTCACCAGAACTGGCGAGGGGGTAGTATTCCAATTCGTATGACACCTTACTCGACATGTTTTGATAAAGCCAAACCCAAGATAGCATTTAACCGCAAGGTTCATAATGCACTTAAGAGTATATGGTATGGCAGTATCATGGAACAGCTAAAGGACGTGGTTCCGAAAGCTGCAGACAGGCTCAGCTCATGCTAGAGCACCATCTCACATATTTCCAAGCACTCTGCCTCCAGGATTGATGAGGCCTTCCATAGGAGTGGCTGATAGGAACATATGTGCCCATTTTAAGTTAGATATAGACATACTATACCTAAGCAAGAGGTGATTACACCAACTTGCCCCAGCTAAGTGATCAGCCAGTTGAGTCAAATATGGAGGCCAGGCCAGGGGTGGCACAATACGTGCTGCAGCCCCTGGTAGGCCTTGGAAGCACCTATGCCCTGGGTACCTGGGGTACACTGTTACAGGGGCCAATAAGGTGAACCAATTCCAATTGTGTATGTACCTAAGGTACATGGAGTCCATTTTAAGGATATAGCAATTAGCCTGGGGCCCTGAATAGCAGGATCTCAGGCCAACTAAAGTCAAAAACCAGCTAAACACCAGGCAAAAAGTTTGGGGGTAACCATAGTCAGATATCCACCTTCCTACAACGACTTCCTAACATTCAATGTTTTGCTACTCTTCTATAGGAATGCCTACATGAAGATCTAAACTGAAATACCACTGGTTCTTGTATCATCTAAACATTGAAACTATTTTGTGAAAATGTCAGGGTATCTGATTCCCTATGATTGAAACTTGACTTAACCATCATCATAGCACTGAACAACACACACAATGGTTATTAACCTGGTTGTATCAGAATCATTAACATGATGTATAAGCAAGATATGCTAGTGGATCTCACACCAAACAAACACATGTATTACATGATTAAATTGGTAACATATTGTCTTTTTTGGGACATGTCATGTGCGCATTCTCATTTTCAGCACACTGCAGTATTATCTTAAGGCCAGTGCAGGAATAAGGCTAGGCGACAGGCACGCAGCTGTTGGAATTACTGGAGAACAGTAGCAGCTGCTGCCAAACTAAAATGGTGGGGCAGAGTTGGGGAAATAATTTTTAAAAAATGCACTCACCTTCTTCTCCCGCTGCCTCTCCATCTTCCGGATGCCTCAGTGCTCCTCTTCAGGAAGTCCTGGACCAACACAGGCTCCCAGACTCTCCACCCAATCCAAACGCTGCTCTCATGCTGTGAGAACAGCGCCTGGATTGGTCTGAGCGGCCTGGTTAGGTGCTCGCGAAGGGACTGGGGCCTGTGCCATTTCTCCACTCAGCTGTACAATACATCTGGGTGGAGAAATTCTAAGTGCATATGTCTGTTTGACAGACCTAAGACAACTAGCCAAACCGACATGCGCACTTACAAGTACCGACCACTTCTCCCAGTCCCTCGCTAGAATTGAGAGGATTGCCTGGCCCCAGTGACGTAACAAAGGCCCCCAGAGCACCTGTGGTGCGGGGGGGGGGGGGTCCTGAACTCTAGGGGGCTCGCTCAGCAAAAGTGGTAGGTTGTGGGCTGGGGAGAGGGGGCTCCCTCAATGTACTTTGCAGGGGGCCCCCCTCAAGTTTTGCTACGCCACTGAGCCCTTTATTTACATCAGCACAAGGATATTTATAAGCCATGACAAGAAAGAGAAGTATTCTTGTATTGTTTTACCAACCAATCTTTTATAGGCATAAAAGGCAAAAAGAAGATGAGCACATCATTAAAATATCGCATTCACACTCTAGTCGCTTCCAGCCCAACTTGTCATGACATCCGCAGCGTGCTGTACCAGAAGTCTCTAATGCACAACAGCCCTCTTCCTGTCCCATCCAAGACACCCAAGCAAAACCCTGCTGCACCCCTCACCAAGGCCTTCTCAGGAAGATCATTGTACAACTTGAAATCCAGGGCACCGCATAGCGCATCAGCTTCTGGGGTACCTGAACACAGAGAGTTGCCACAAAGTCCCTGTCCAATCATTGCAGGTTAGGGCAGGAAAGTCCAGGACCACCAGAAGGTCACTCCACCCCATCGCCTGCCCGGTGTACGCATAAATCATACCCCCTCATGGGGTCAATACATTCTAAGAATCTACATTCTTCTATATCCCTATTTATTAACTGCCTGGAACTGGCCAGTCACAAGGGGTGGGTGGGTGATGAGGCATTGTTGCTCCGACTCAGCGTCCAGGTCAGATAACAAGGGCCAAAGAGGCTGATTATACTGGTGGGTCGCCTTAAAGGGCCCCAAGGCCCTTGCTGCACCTCCTGAAGTTGTCAGTATCCACTCCACACCACCTGCACTTCCTGTGCAAATGCAGGGCTCCAGCCCATGGCGCGACTAAGGCAGTGGCATAACAAAACTTGAGGGCCCCATTAAAGTAAAAGAAGGGGGGCTCCCTTTGTAGACCAGACCTAGCCCTTTTGCTAAGAGGGGCCCCTGAAGCATGGGGGCCCCCACACCATGGGGGCTGCAGCATTTTTTATGCTGGTGGACTGCGGGTTCACCTCCTCTAGTCACGGGTAGTGCCAGCTCAACGTGCGATCTAGGATAAGAAGGATCACACCATGTTAGGATTCCGATCTCAGGGAAAACTAGCCATTTCTGAAATTGTTGAAGGGCCACCCCAGAGGCATAGGTTCTTGAATGTTATGGAATTTAGTAAAGTTATTACACAGCTAAGAATGTGTTTGTTCAGGTTGTAGTATTGTTTATCCACAGCAGAGCTGTTTATTGATAGGACACATTCTAAGGTCTCCTTTGTAAATATATAGGGCAGTCAGGAAACTCTCTCGCTGTTCTCTTTCTCCAACTGATCTTCTCTCCCTCTCACTGCCTACATCTACCTCTGCCTCTTTCTATTTCTCTACCTATCCCTACCGCAACAGTCTTTACCCTTCTATATCACCATTTCTCTACCCTGCATATCTCTCACTTTATCACCTTTTTCTCTTCCTCTCTGCACTTCACTCTGCACCCCTTAGTCTACCTCCCTGTTACATATCACTCCATTCCTTTCTCATTTCCTAAGTCATCTCTTGCTATCCAACCTTTCTCTCTTTCTCTCTCTACCTGTTCTGTTAATCTACCCCACTATTCATTTGCTACCTCCAGGGTCCTCGGGGAAATCTGATTGGTTTTATTTCTACAGCTAATTCAGTGTTTGTTTCCACAGGTTTACAATTCCATCCTTCCTCTGTGCCAGTAAATACAAGGCTCTCACTGATGGTAAGGGATCAAACATCTTTTGGTATAGTCGGTTTACGTTTGCACTGTTACATAATGTGCTCAATCACACTTATATTTTCCATTTCGCCAGTGCACAAAATTCACTTAATTTTATTCCACGCACGTGCAGATCGGAAGTAGAGAAGTTTATTATTCTGGCCAGTGGGAGTTGAAGACTCTGAAGTATAGGAACTGCTACTCTGTGTCTGTACATTTCCCTGATGTTTCTCTGGAGATGGGAGAAGGCGGGGACTGTTGTGCTCAATGCACGTAAATCAAATCGTTTATTTCTCGCCTCTCAACATCTGCTTAAGCAGTTGGTTTACTGATGTTCTGAAAAATAAGACGTACGCAGGCAGGTGGTTACATATTCTAATGTGATCCACTGCAGCGGTCTCACGTGACTTCATTAGTGTACAGCGAGCTAATTATAGCTCGCGAAGGCTGCTGGGCACACTCCCTGGATGAGGTATAAATGCGCTCGGGGTGTCCTCATTAATATGTTACAAATCTTTCTGAACGGCGCGTGTAAGAGATGGCATTTCGAAGTTGACGCGTTAGACTGACCACCGGGGACATCAATAATTCGTGTTCTGAAGATATCCGATGCACCCGTGAAACATTCACACTGCTGCCAGATGCGACGACGCGTCCCTCTTAAATAGATGTGTGTGTCTCTATCAGCGTTCTGACTTTAGTGGGCCCCCACTGAACCACTACTGGAATCCGTGAACACCGACTGATCATTGTTGGAAGGGAAGGACCCAGCCCAGTTTCTACGATTTGAACCTCAAAACGGTGGACAAAATATACAGAAACAAAATATACAGAAACAAGTATAGATAATACATAAATAAATATTGAAATATTGTATTGAACTCATAACCACGTGTAGAAAAAAAGAAATTTTTATGGAAAGGTTGGAGCTTTTCTAAATGTTGTTTTTAATTCTTAAAGATGAAGAGGTATGCTAAACTTTAGCATGTTACTGAGTCTTTTTTTCTCTCATAATGCATGCTCTTTTTGTGGGCACTTCAATTTAAGTCACGTATCGCCTATACATTATTCTGGTTGCAGGGCTTGCGCTGCTTGAATGAATCAAGCTAAGAACGTCAATTTAATTTTTATCCACCAATTTGAGATTCCTTCATATTTACAGAACATTCTAAATGTTTTTATTTTTCTTATCCATTTACATAAAATGTATTAATCTTACTGTTTAATTTTCAAAAGAAGTGCAGACACCATGAGTAGGCTTCTCTGGGTTCAGCCTTCAAGCAAATGCACTTTTAACGATCTGTTTTGTCTTTTGACTGCCTTGGAAAAGCATCCTCTGAACATGAATACAACTTTTTTTTAAATTAATGTTCTCTTGTAAAATATAGCTTTTCAACATGCCAATCTTGGACAACAACCATTCCACTGATGAGTTTATGTTACTTGGACTTCAGTACGAGGTTTCCTTGAGGAGATGTGAGAATCCCTAGTAAATGAGTAATTTCTAGGGAAATCTCAAATTCCGGTCTGATTCAGCTGGTAATTCCTCCTTTCTCCATGGAGGTTTATCCTGGGACTAATTCCAAGCACTTTGAAACATTACCAATGCCAATGCAATTATTAAATTATATCCCTTAAATCTAGATTTGCTAGATTTGCTACTTCATCTTTAATCTACTGCATAATCTGCAGTTTAAAAAAATGCTTCTAGCTCAATTGGACCAAAGATTACTAAAAACATGGAGTGCTAGTCATCTTTCCGATCTTTACTGCTGTATTTGTTTTGTAAATTGGTACTAACAAGGTAAAGACAGTGTTACCATGTATAAAAAACAAAAAAGAATGAAGCATTACTAACATAGAATGTTACGTTAGGCTATGTTATGTTATAGGAACTTGTAAAGCGCAACGGTTACCCGGAGGTGTCCTGGCGCTAACTACTCTCCACTAGGTAAAAACCAGTAGACAGCAATTACAGGTTAAAAAGCCAGATCTTTAATCTCTTCCTAAATGTCAAGCGATCTGTGGTGTTTCTCAGGAAAAAAGGAAGGTCATTCCAGGCTTTTGCAGTGCAGCTTCTTCCTCCCCAAGAGGCTTTTATGTAGGTGGTACTATCAGCAACTTGGCTTCCATGGAACACAGGGTTCTTTTAGGCAAGTACCACTGTAGATGCTGTTTCAGATAGTCTGGACCTGTGCCTTGGAGAGTCTTGAAAACAGTGCAATGGGCTTTAAAGCGCACCCGTTTCTTGACAGGCAGCCAGTGAAGTTTTTTTATTTCCTTGGAGATGGACGCAAATTTAGTGTGCCCGAAAGCAAATCGCTGCCGCATTTTGCAGCAGTTGGAGTTTGTTCATAAAGCGTTCCCGCAGGCTCAGATAAAGGCCATTACAAGAATGAGCCACATAATGCCACATAATTTGCATTTTCTTCCCACTTAATTTAGTCAACTCCGTTACATAGTTTGCTCGTCCCCTGCTCCATAATTCTAGTGGCCCTGATAGTAACTTAATAGAAAGTGACTTTGCATGACATTGATTAGAGTGACTGGTCTTTCTTTTCAGTTTATAAATAGACTGTTGAAATCCATTGAGGTATGTAAACCAAGCCTCGCAAAACCAACAGATCTTACATTAATATGGAGGAATCGATACACAAGTAAGTGCATTGATAAAATGGCAATTGAGAGCACGGATGATTTTTTTAATGGATGTGGGAATGACTGCTGATCAGACTGGCTATATTTGTGCGTGTATGAGTGGGTGAAGTGTACAAGGGCAGGGCTGTAAGGAAGGAGGGGGTTGGGTCTGGGTTGGGGGTATTGAATGGGCATGTTTATTGATGAAAGAGACAGTGCATGGATAATTGTTATAATTGTGGACCATTTGGATCACACTGAAAAGTGATAGGAGTTAGCATTTACAGGTAATCAAATGTCAATTAACAATGCAACTCATTTGGCTACACAATGAGGACCAGTAATCAATAGGTAAGTTCATCAATGTTTATTAGAAATGAATAATCAAGTTCAAATACTCTACTCTTAAGACCATGGTGTAAAGGCACAGAATAACAACTGTAATTCCCAGCTGCCTGAAGAAATTGAGGCATACTAGTATAAAACAAAGAAGCAGTGCTGTGATTGCGAAACATGCAAGTAGCATCAATATCTGGTGCTCAGAAAATACGCTAAGACTCTCCCACCTACACATTTGTAATCAAATGTTTCAGAGTCAAAAGGATAGTTAGGTAATAAAGAAACTCACAAATGAAGGAAGTCAGGAAAGGACAAAGGGAAATCAAGCAAGAAAATGTTAGCATCTCGGAAGCTCGGTCAAGAGGCTTCATTGGGTCAGGAATACATGTTAGACTAAGCCACACTTTGGAATCAACCAAAAGGAAGCATTGAGACTTAAACCTCTTGAAATCCATTCAGGTGGTGGGGAATCAGGTAAGGTGTCTGCAAGGTATCAAGCAGAGAGATCTCAGTCAGTTCAGTTCAAAGTAAGTTTATTAAGACCTATAGTCCTTAAACATTTTTAAAACTTACATTAATATATACATTTTAAATCACAATTCATAAAAAACATTATAAAACATCATAAAATTTCATGTAATACACTCAATTATCCTATCCACAGTTCACATACGCAGAGCACCTAAAACTATAAAACAGCCTTTCAATTACATTCACATTTGAGGAATACTTTAACTTTTTGAATGAACTTCCCAATGGCACAAGCTATGTCCAAAGTACTCATTTCAGTTAAAAGGTTTACTGCATTAACACAATTTTTACTATCATACTTTTAAAAAAAATGGGCGTAAACACTCTTTTCGTATATCTACAACCTTCTGACAATCAAATAATATATGTAGAATGTCACAAGTTGTACCCAAGGTGCAGACACAGTTTCCTTTACTATCAATCATGGATCTTTTTACCCCATTATTAACGTAACAGGGGTTAACCCCAATTCTTAGCCTTAGTGATTCCCTTCTTAACCAGTAACAGGGAAACCTATCAATGTAAGGGAAATTTTGTTCATTTTGCCACGCGGTGACCATGAAGTGTACAGAACTTTTCTGCAGGAGGCAATCTTGGTCCTGTGCTCGGGAGATTTCTTTTCCCAGGACACTGAGTTCTCTTTTATCTATCTCAATTTGGTGATTCTGAAGACACAGCTTAACCCTCAACATGCAATACGCTTTACTAATGGTAGCTTCTATACATTTTGCCTATGTTAGCTCACTCTTTAAAATCTCATTTCTGCCTCATTGCGAAACTCGAAATCTTCTCCCGTTCCCTGCCGCTGCCTAAATCGTAATAGGGCCATGCAAGCTGCATAAAGTAATTCCCAATTCCAATCTCACCGCCTGAACCATTGAAGATTTAGGCAATGAGAATAGGTTTTTCAGGGTTTTCCCCTCTTCAATGTACCGCCCACTTTTGCCACTCAGATATAGCAATTCAGCACCACATAAGAATTGTGGCGGTACCATTGCTGCGTAGGTTTTTAAGACCGGCCTATCGGACATTTCACCATAATTACCATTGAATTTTTTTCAATCCACTAACCGCTGCTGATGCCCTGAGCTTTAAAGCGTCAAGGTGGGTTTGCCAATCCAGACTTTTCTTGAACCACATCCCCAGGTACCTATATTCGGCTACCTTTTCCAACTTCTCTGAACCCATAAATCATGTAAAACACTATTTTCCTCCGACCGAAGCATAGAATCTTTCTCTTGTCCTTATTAACGAGTTCTTTTGAACCACAATATTCATTAAACCTATTTATCTTTCTTTGTAGGCTGCTCTCTGTTTGGTCAATTATAACAAGATCGTCCTCATATAATAGGCATGAAATGTATTTCCCATCTAACTTCGGACTTCGCCCCTTTCATTACTTAACCCCTTCGACGCGGATGACAAAGCCAGCTCGTCATGGGCGTTACCTGCGCTACGCGGATGACGAGCTGGCTTTGTCACAAACCGCGCGATTTTTAAATTTCAGCGCACAGCGGGAAAACCCGCTAGCGCGGTAGCGGTTAAAATGGGAGTAAGTCTGCAATAAATAAGGAGAACAGTAAGGGAGCCAATACACACCCCTGCCTCAACTCATTGCCAATCTGTATTTTCTGAGATAGATTCCCCTCTACATCAAGAACTATCTGGGCCGAGTTATCAGAATGAAGTGTTTGGATCAGCCCTAACAAATCCCTTGGAATGTTATACCCAATCATCGTCTCCCACACTTGCTCATGGTCCACTAGATCCAATGCTGCGCGGAAGTCCACAAAGCAGCAGAACAACCCTCCCCTCTGCTCTATGTACTTCTGCGTGATGGACCAGAGCGCAAAACAGTGGTCAATCGTTGAGTGTCCCTCTTTAACCCCTTGTACGCTGCGATAAATCACCCACTGTGTGGGAGAATTAATGAGTGAGCGGGGTTTGATTGGCCCCTGGCCATCTCCCGCACACGCCCACCATGACGTATGATGGCTGAGGGCCGTCCAAAGCACCGAAGGAGTTAAACCCCCTCTGTTACGGGGGCACAATCCGATTAGCTTCTACCCAATCCTTAAGACTTTCCAGAATTTATTTGGCGAGTACTTTTTTGCCTATATCGAGCAGGTTTATTAATCTATAGTTCTTCAGGGCTTTTTAGTTACCTTTTTATGGATTGGTCTTATTATTGCTCCATTCCAGTTACCTGGTGTACTGCATGTATTAAGGATCCCCTGATACATTTTTGCAAAGAACTCAGCCCACCACTTAATTTTATAATCACTGCAGACAAGTTGTCAGGGTCTGCAGCACGGGTAAGGTGTAGGCTAGATATAACTGGGAATAAAATACTCCTTTATTTCCTCCATCACTCCTGGCCAAGGTATTATACTCACTCTCTCAACCAAAGGCCACTTTCCATAAATTTTGCCCAAATAATTCACCCACTCATCTTTCGGGATGACACAAAGCAGAGAGCCTGTGTTTTACCGGAACTTTCTTGGACCAATTTCCAAAATCCTTTCACATCTTTTGACTCTATCGCAGCTAGCAAATTTGCCCAACATCTATTTTTATATGTTCTTTTTTTATACCTAATAATCATTTTATATTTTCTCCTTAATTTCAGGAGAGTGCAGGATATTTCAGTATTAAACCTTACTCTTATTCTTCTTTCTCTCTGCCTAATACTTGCTTTTACTTTGCAACATTCGTCATTAAACCAGGGTTGTTCTTTACTATGGGTTCTATTTTTATTTTCTTCCCCATATTTGCCACATTTAATTTCCACGCTTAAACATTCCACCAGTTGTCTTATTGTGTTTTGAAACCAGACAATGCCCTTGTTAGTCTGAATTTTTTCTAGTGGAAGGGTCTACTGCACCGCAATTAATTTATTTTCAAATAAATTCCTCCGATATACGTGTTTTAAGCAGCCTTGAGTAGTCCACATGTACCTGAAGAGCTATATCTCTTTGTTTACCCCTTGTACCATATAGTTCTAACTTAAAAGGGTAGTGTTCACTACCTTCCACACTTACCACTTCAAAGCACTTAATTAATTCAAACTTCCATGCATTTATGAACACATAATCAATGGGACAAGGATGCTGGCATATGTTACATGTGCGCTGTGCTGGTTGATCAGCCTCCATTCTTCCATTCACACATACCAAACCAATAGAGCACAGTAGTTGTCCTAAAGCCATATCTTGGGCTGAAATAACCCCCATAGGGAATATGGCCTCAATAGGATCAACAATTCCTCACACCATGGATCTATTCGACGGGGATCTAGTGTATGGTTAAAATCACCCAACATAATGAGTACATCTTTCTAGTAGTTGTCGGATACAGTCATCAAATCTTCTTTTAAATTTCCCATTTTCAACTTATATTCATCCTTCTTCCCCTTCTGTTTGTACACGTTAACAACGACTATACCTTCATAGCAAACAGCATTCTACACCCAAATGCCCATTTACATTTTAATTCCAAAAGTTCCACCCTCCTGGCAATTTTTGTGGAAATCAATGTCAATTGACCTCCCAGAAGGTCTACTAAGGGGTTGCATCCTTGCTACGTTTGACTTGTGGGCAAACCCTTCGATTACGGGAGTTTGTCACACGGCCACGTCTCCTGTAAGCCCACAATATCGTTACACTCAATAATCTTTTTCAAACTTTCTGGTTCAATATCCTCTTATAACCATTTAAATTTCAGGATGAAATAGACAGGCTGTGCGACGACCCAAGCTCTTAGTCGTTCTTACTCAAGCGGCCTTCTTCTTCGTAATCTAAAGGTGCTAAAACTCTATATCTATTTCCAGCTAATGTAACTTCTCATCTCTCACTATCTCACTACCTCCTATTGTAATTTCGAGTTCTTCCTTGTTGTTCCAGCAGGTATCCATGAATCTTACCTGTGGACTCCCAGCCCTGCATGATTCGTGAGGAATGGCTTCCCCTGCCCATTATAATCCCACATATTACAGTCCTGCAATTCTTCCCTTTTTTACTAATATAATACCTTTCTTTTATAACTCACATTCTGCATTTACTAATGCTGTTTTTACAAGGACTGAATAAAGGAGGACTTTAGTCACTTCACTCCCTTTACTGTTTGCCAATAACCTCACTTCTCTAAGATCCTCTGTCCGGATATTCGATAAGCTTGCAAATTTAGATAGGGAAAAAAGGAGTTGAGATCTATTTAATGGGATTAGTTTCTTCACTTTTTTCCTACCTTTACCCTGACTTATTGGCTCTAAGAAAACCTACAGGTCCTGACTACATTCTGCCACTAGACCCTGTGGGTCCCCACAAGGAGCAATCTCCGTTCTTCCTAAAAAAATCTACACCCTTTCCTTTATTCGTTTGGCCTCTGTAACTGCAGTGGGTACTGGGCTGTGTTTGTCGGATCTTTTCCATCCTCCCTACCGTATTGCCCCCTCTTTCTTTTTCCCCCGGGGTTTTCTTGATATTATTTTTGGAAGTCCTAGTTTTTCCTATACCTTTTACACCGCTCATCTTTGCTTCAGGTTTGCTATTAAACATTCCTTTTCCCTGTTTGTTTTTCTTTATCGGGCCTGGGGCATGTTCTTTGCTAAACCCACAGTTTATTTTTCTACCCCTTACCACTTCCCTGCTGCCTTGGGGCTTGGTCATTTCTAGGGATATTCTACGATCTCCTAGGGCGAGGGATGCGCTGCTGAAAACTCCTCCTTTCACAGCATCGTTTTATGATCATTGGGTAACGAGATGTGTATACACTAGGCTCCTCCTTCTGATTCAGGGAATCCTTCGTTACTCCTTCCTCCCTGGTGACTAACACTTCCTGATGGTCCCTGACTGGCCTAACTATAGAAGGCATTAGTCCTTTTATTTGTATCAGTTCCCCTACAATGGTTTTAAACGGTTCCTTTTGTGTTTTTAAAATCTCATTATTCAGCATCGAAACCTCTAGCAGGCCTTGCAGTGTTTTTTGAGAATTAACATTGCTTCAAGCATTAAGGCACTTGAGGTACCCGTAACCTCCAAACTGTGTATAGATGGTCCCGAGTGTTCACTTCCTATACCTTGGGGGCTATCAGCCCCTTCCTTCACATCGGGATGGTTCGATGTGTGGTTATTGTCCTGTTTATTTCTGATCAATTTAAGGCGGGAAGAGTCTTGGTGATGAGGACAACCTTGGTTCCAGGGGTATCCCTGAAATATTAAAGTTGGCATAGATTGGAGAGTCAAATTCCATGGCTGCCATATTATCCGGGATTGGATTAATCTTGACAATGCTCAGTTCTTTATCGATCGGTTCTTTCCCCCTGAAGTGTTTTCCCCCAGAAAGTCTTTTATTGCATTTGAAAACTGAGGCTCCTCCTTTAGCCACCCCTGATCTCGATATCTGTGGGGTTATGTTCATTGATTGGCTAGTCCTTTGTGCGGTTTTCTTTTTACAACCTGTGGGGCTTCCTTCATCAGCTTTTTATATTTCCTTTTTCTTTTTGGTTTACCACCATATCCTCTATCCCCAATTCAATATTATCAGTCTTTTTAGTGTTTTTAGGCTTTACGAACATTTGCTTTCCCAGTGCCATCCTTTTTATATTCTTCTCTTTTTCCTTTTGCCACAGGTATGCTCCCTGCTACTCCTTAGGTCTTCCTTATCTCTAACACAGAACACCAGGCGCCCCCTTAATTTCCCTTTAATACTAGGACCTGCACCCACCCAGGAAGGGCACTCTCTCTCCCAGCTGCAGGCGCCAGCTAGCGCTCACTCTCTGTAGCACTCTGCCGCACCTACTTGTTTTACTGCTTCCCTGTGCCCCGGAGTAGTTGGTAGTGGTGCTTCAGTGGAGGCGAGACAAATTCGCCGCTTACTGGTCCTTGGTGTCCTCCTGAAGCGCTTCGCAAAGTTCCTTGCACCCACCGCCGCCTCGCAAGCCTCGTGTCCTTGAGCTCACATTCTCTGGGCCACAGTCCCACAAACCGCAGGCTGCCCCTGGGTCAGGTAGGGGTACTGCCCCCTTACTGCAAACTCCAGCTCATGCTGCAGATTACAGAAACAAAACACAGTGGAGGCACTGTGGGGAGGCCGAGACATGGTCGCGTTCAATCGCGCTTAGCCACAACTGGATGTTGTTTCGTTGGGGCCCCCACTGTGAGAACAAAACTCAGCAGGAGCCTCGAGGACATGAAGCAGCAACTCACTTGCTGGCGGTCGACGTGAAAACATGGACTGGAGCTGGAGAGATCTGTATAGAGTGTGTAATAGGGGCTCAACATGGCAGTCCTGCAAAAGTCAGGAAGGAATCTCTCAAGAAATGAAGGAAGACTAAAGTCTCTGGTGGGATGAGCACTATAATATAAAGTATAAAGTCCAAAGGTAACACACCCTTGATTACACCATCAGGAGTCCATTGTACCTGACAAGTTACCAGGTTGCAGACTGCAACATCGATGGACATGGGAACAACATCTCTTTCTCAGACACATTTGGATTGTAATGTTTGCTCAATAGGCCTTTCAGTTCCCGCTTTGTTTCTCCATGTACCTTCATCAAGGTCTTCTTAGGCTCTTTTCCCTAACTCGAGTACGGGGATGTATCTGTTCTAAACTGACAATGCATTTGAATACATCCAACAAATGTCATGTTAGCAGAAACTCGAAAACAGTATTTTATTAAATGCACATGGTGAAATACAGGCCTACACTGCTATAACAAGTTAAATATTATTTAAGTGGTGTACATTTAATATGCGTATGCATATTTAAAGATAATATACATTTCTAGTACATTATATTAAATTCATCTGATGTGTGGCATACAGTAAATCTTTGAAATAAATCAAGTGAAAGTATGATTAGGAACTACATTTGAATGCATATACATGTAACATTAGTGCACACATTACATGAACTTTGTTGTTTCATATAAGATCACATTGAACATATATGAGTTGGGTTTCATCACAGTTTCAGGTCATATTTTAATCATACGTTATAGCACCTGTTTAGGAAAGTCAGGCTTATTCTTCAGAGTAAGTACCTCATCTATTAAAACAAGGATGGTTTTATATTCATAAAAACTTCATTAAAAAATCTTTTTTTTTTTTTTTCCCCTCATCAAGCAAATTTCCTTGGGGTATGGAGGAGTCAAAGACCCCAGTAACCATTCAGTGCTTTGCAGAGGGTGGACCTGGTTCGCCCTGGATGGGATACTTTTTAACCTTGTCCTTTTGGGGCCTTCTTTTGTCCATCCGAAGGCACACAATTTACGGCAGTGGGGGAGCTAATCATTATGACTGCTCTGATCAAGAACCAACTTGAGATCGTTGTTTCATTTGTCTTAATCATTGGACCCCCTGATGTTAGTCTGGTTGTATCTTTCCCAGAGACTCCAGAATGTGTTTATTTTAGTGCTCTTCCTTTGCTTCTCTAGATTATACATCCTTAGTACCGAGTTTAACCAATCTGTGTGTTTTGGTGGTGATTGTTTAACCCAGTTAATGCAAATCTCCCTTCTAGCTAGCAGGGTCAGTATAAAGAGGATGTTTTCTTGGTCTTTAGATAGTTTTAAAGAGTGTGCATAAACTTGTATCCCAAAAATAACCATTTCTTTGCTTACCTCTATATGTTGGTCTACCACGTCAGAGAGAATCTTACCAATCTGGTCCCAGTAATCTTTTAACATTATGCAGCCCCGGAACATATGTAAGTCGTAAGCTCTTTCTTCTCCACATTTGAGGCACTTTTTTACTTCTTTGCTGGCCATTTTAGAAAATCTTTTAGGAGTCCAGTAAGATCTGTGGATCGTAAAGAGGTGGTTTTTCTTCAAAGGAGCGCCTTTTACTACTCGACCCATGATTGCGTTCGAGGTTAGCCAGAGGTTTGGAATATCTAGCCCGGGCATGTCCCTCTCCCAGATGTTTTGTGCATGTGTTGTGGGGCTTTGTACTCTGCTTCACCTGCTCTTATAAGAGCCCAGTACCAGTACGACACTTCCTTTTTAAAAGCCTCTGGGTTCAACAGTTTTTGCTCAATGACCTCATCTCCTTATAGTTTTTCCTTTAAGGTTTTTATCCAGCTGCTTAGTTGATAGAATTTGAATCTGGATATTGACCTTTGTGATTCTTCATATAGGGTTTCCCATTTCACAATCTGATTATTCTCTATCAGTTGTCCCCAGTAATTTATGTTATGTTCTCTTAGTGGGATCGCTAGGGCTTCTTTTAGGCATTCTGGGGTGACTGGTGATTCCCAAATTGGCGCATGTTTGCTGTGGTACGGTATTTTTAGGATTCTCTTTATTTCAAGCCAAGATCTTCCTGCTGCTTTTATTGTCTTTAGTTTGATCTTTTTGAAAAATTTGGGGCGTCCAAATTTGTATAGATAGTGATCTCCTTCAGGGCCTATGAGTGCTTTCAGGTGCATAGGCCAGTTTTCCAATTTGGCCAGTAATCTCCTAATGTTCTCAAACTGGAAGGATCTACAGTATTCCAGTATATCTGGGCTGGCAATTCCCTCTTGTGCTTTGTTTCTTCTTAACTTTTTCCATCCGATTCTGACCCCTTTGGCGGCCCAGATAAAGCTTGATTGTTCCCCCTGAAGTTTTTTGATTTGTTCTGTGTTGAAACTCAGCGGGGTGGAAATAAATTGGTATGTACATTTCGGTACTATGGTCATTTTAATTAAGTTAGATTTTTCTAGGAAGGATAGTTGTAGTCCTGACCAGGCCTTAAGTAATTTCCTTATTTCTTTGTGTAGCCTAGAGAAATTCAATGTAACTACCTCATCCAGTTCCTTTGTATATTCTATTCCTAGATATTTGATTTTGTCTTTGATTAGAGGGTTTCCTGTGGCGGTATTCCACTCAAGAATTTCTGTTTTGGCTTGGTTCATCGAATAGCCTGACACTGCTCCAAACTGGCCTATAATTTCCTCTATTTTGGGGAGAGAGTTGGGTAGATTGCCAGTGAATATCATAAAATCGTCTGCGTATAACACAACTTTTTTCTCCCATCCTTGATGTTTAAAAGCCGCAATCCCCTCTTCCCCCCTTAGCAGGCAAGCCACCAGTTCTATGTAAAAGTTCAATAGGAGGGGGGACAGGGGGCACCCTTGCCTTGTGCCTCTTTTTACTTGTATGTTGTCTGTAAGAGCGTCATTCACTAGTAGTTTTGCAGTAGGATTTTTATAGATGTTGATTATAGCGTTTTCTAGTTTGTCCCCCAGATTAAATTTAGCTAAAATGGCGTTCAGTAAAGGCCAGTTAATTCTGTTGCATGCTTTTGCCGCGTCAAAAGTTATGACTGATAGAGGTACAGTGTAGTGGGTTGCAACATCAATGGCGGGAATAAGTGCGTGAGACAGTTCATTAATTTGACTGCCTTTAAAAAAGCCCTTTTGGTCTGGGTGTATTAGGGACCCTGCACTGCCCCTAGTCTTTTTGCCTGAATCTGCGTGTATATTTTGTAATCCGCATTCAAGAGGGAAATGGACCTGTATGATTCACATTTGGTTGGACCTTTCCCTGGTTTTAAGATAATACTAACAATTGCATAATTCCAGGAGTTTGGGAGCTTTTGGTTCCCTAGAAATATACAGTTTAGTAGCTCTGTAAGAGGTTTTATTAGTATTTCCAGAAGCTGTAAATAGATTTCGTTTGGTAAAGCGTCTGGGCCTACAGCTTTACCTCTTTTTAAAGTTTTTATTGCGGCTCTAACTTCCTATTTAGATATCTCTGGGTTGAGAGCTAACTTCTGTTCCTTGGAGGCTGCAGGGGTCGTGATTCTTTCTAGAAAGTTCTGTATTTGGTCTCCAGAGCCAACTAACTCTTCTGTGTAAAGATTTTCAAAGAAGCGTATAAATTCTTGCCTGATTTCACTACTTTCTGAAGTGCATCCTGGCCGGCCTTCTCTCTGTACCTTTGTGATCCTGTTTTTAGTTCTTTTGATTTTTGATTTCCAGGCCAAGATCCTCCCGCAACCTTCTCCGTATTCATAGTGTTAAAGTCTGCTGGCTTCACATTTTTCTCTTGTTATTGTTTCTAAAAAATCGTTTAGCTCTGTTTTCTTGTTTCCTATGCTGCCTTCTAGTTCTGAGATTGACTGGCTGGACTTGGCATTTTTAAGCTATGCGTCTACAGACAACAGGTCCTTTTTGATCTGTTCAATGAAACGTTTCTTCTCTTATTTCTTGTGAGCTGCCATACTCAGGATTTTCCCTCTGATAACGGCTTTATATGCGTCCCAAGCTATTTGTTTTGTAGTCCCAGCGCTATTCAAGTAAAAAAACAGTTTTGTTTCATCTGCCAGTTTTTCGTTGCAGGCGTGGTCTAAAAGAATACTCCTGTCCACTGTCCACCTCTGGGGAGAGTTTGAGGTTCTTAACATCAGTCTAAGTTTTACCGCTGAATGGTCTGAGATATGAGCTGGGATAAGTTCAACCTTTTTTGTTTGTTCCACTAGGCTCCTGCTGATAAGGATAAAATCTATTCTGGATGCGTGTCCTAACCTTTTGTTTTTATAGGTAAATCGGTGATTTTTGTTTCCTTTTTCTTTCCACACGTCCACAATACCTAGGTTCTTTATACACACCCCAACACAGTCTCTCATTTTATGCAGATTAGGAAGTTTTTTTGCTGGATATCGGTCTTCTATGGGATTTAGTATGATGTTGATATCCCGCCCATTATGATCGATGAGTTTGTTGCTAGGAGGTTAGTATATAGCTTCTGAAGTGTTTCAGGATCATCAGCATTTGGGTCATAGTAGCCCACCACATTGTACGAGTTGTGAAGGATTCTTGCCGCCACGATGACCCATCTCCCCTTTCTGTCAATTTCAGTTTTTTCAATCACCGCTTTCAGAGATTTTTTAAAGATGATCGCAACTCCCTTTACGTTACAGTTTTGGTTTTTGCAAATACAGTGGTCTATCCATCCTTGGGTTTTGCAAATCGTCTCCCATTCCTCTTTTGTTAGGTGTGATTCCTGGATAAAAAATAATTCACTGTCACATTTCTTTAGGTACTCCAGTATCTTCATTCTCCGTTTTTCAATTCTCAGCCCGTTTGTGTCCCACGTTAAGATTTTGAGCTCTTTTTCTGCGCTCTTACCGGTAGCCAACATCATTGGTCTGGTCTCCATATCTTTCATCTGTGCCTTTTTACTCCTCTGGTATTGCTTTTAGGACTTCTTTTTTTTCTTGTTCCCCCATGTTGCTCCCCACCATGTGTTTTGGTCTTTTCTTTTTTCTTTTTTGAACTTTTCTGCCCTTTTTGAGCTCCTTGCCTTTGGGTTCCATTCAAGTTTTCCTTTTCTTTCCCACTGGTTTCACGGCCACCCTTTGAAGTGTGGGCTACGCTTTCTATTTCGATTGGGATTGATCTTTCTTATGGGCTTTGATTTGCTCTATTAGCCTTTCCGCTTCCTTCGGGTCTCTTATGTTGAGCATTTTGTTGTTCCACATAATTTTTAGTGACGCAGGGAAGTGCATCTGAACATTTACTCCAAGTGCCCTCAGTTGTGGCATGTGCTGGCCCAGCTCCCATTGTCTATCCTGGGTTGTTTTAGATATGTCCGATCCGATTTTACAGGACCAATCATCCTTGGTGTAGGAGACTGCTTTTAGGCCTTCACTAAGTATTCGCTCTTTCAGTGTATGTGTCATAAAGTTAATCAGAACTTTCCTCAGGTTTTTTCTAAATTTTCATTTCGTGAAGGGGTCCCGGTGTACCCTTTGGATGTCTTCATTGAGGTTAACTAATTTGGCCCAGGGGATTTTTTCCTCTACTAGCTGGATTACTAATCCCTTTATGTCTTCTCCTTCGATTCCCTCCGGAATGTTCAGGATTTGATGTTGTTTCTCCTGGCCTGGTTCTCCAAGGTTTCTATTCTTTCGCTGATCTCAGCTTCCCTGGATCTTAGTTTGGTTGTTTCCCTGTGATATGCCTCGGTTTTCTTGTTAAGTACCTCTATTTCGCCTTCAACATGCGTTACTCTGTCAATGAGAGTGTTTATTTTCTGGTCGAGAACCTCACACACTTCCAATATTTTGGACTGGTTTTTTTCAGAGATTTCAAATTTAGCTCTCAGCTTCTTCATCATCTCTTCAAGAATTTGCTCAGGAATGTTATTGCCGCTGGCATTTGCGGCGGGAGTAGGGGGTGCGGGTGGTGTTTGCACTTGCCCCCATGGGCCCTTTTCCAGATCCGTCCGTGTTGTTTCAACTCCATGCTCTATTTCTATTTCCTGGGTAGAGAGGACGTGATATTTATTGCTGACGGTTAGGCCAAATGTTTCTTCACTCTGTTTCTGTTTCTCCGCCATTTTATACTCTAGAGCCTTGCCCAGTGTAGGTAAGGCTAGATGTGGGGCAACTTCAGCGCAGGCTTTTTCTGAATTGAGATTTTTATCCTGAACTTTGAAGTAGGACCTGAGTGATGGAGTGATCCTTAGAGTATTGCGCCCTATTGTTTTAAGGCTTGCCTGGCTGGCTCTGGATCGGGGGGCTTGTGGTTGCCCTGCGATGTGTCTTTTATTCTTCCCTTTTACTCCTCTGATTGAAGCACTGGCTGGTGATTGGCTTTTTTCTTTAGGTGGATTGTTGACCTTTACCTAAGAAGTTTTACTTCTTAAACTGTAACCCTCTCTCTCTCTCATGAATTACACCTTCTTTGCTTCTACTGGGTAACTGGGGACCCTGGGGGGCCTTAATGGTTTCCAGTTTTTGTAGCGCCATTCCACAGTGTCTAATATGACAGGGGGGGAGGTCTGAGTTCTTCCTAAGCTTTCTAGCACAGGCTGATTTACCCTCAGTTTTCTTCCAGCAGGGGGTACAGGGGGGATGAGTGGGCTGGGTATAGGCGCTCTTAGACTCACCGAGTTAAGAGGTTGCTGCCGCGCTGCCTTCCTCCCCACATCAGTGGTATTTTCTCTAGTGTCCGTCCAGTCTGAGCCTGCAGTGCCACCGCTGCAGCAGGTACCTTGTGTTATGCAACTCACCTTCTGCTTCCGCTGCCACCTCCTTGCCTCGGTATGATAGTCTGTGCCCTGCTCCTCCATTGCTATGGCGTGCCTTAACCGCTTCTGCCCACACTCCAAATGAGAGGGGGAATGCTGCAGTCAGCTCAGTTTTTCCCGTTCTAGTCTTGGGACTACCACGGAAATCCGCAGAGATGCTCTCATTCCCCTTCAGCTCAGCCGCTATATTTGATTGCGGCTTTTCTTGCATGATGATTCGCTGTGGTGGGCACTGTCTGTAGTGGGCACTGCCTGATGCTGCTGGCGCCTCTTGTCTCGTGTCCCGTGCTCCCGTTCTCCCATTCTTGATCTGCTCTCAATCCTGTACGCTTTACCCCATTTTACCCCTCCCACTCTTGTACCTGAGCCAACACTTTTCCTTGTCGAGGCAACTCCACTCAATGATGCCTTGCAGGTATGGAGCGCCGAGTGCACAGAACGCGGATCACCGAAACCTCCGGAGGCCAGAACCGGTCCGCTGCTGCCTGCAGCCTCTCGCTGATCAACCGGGATTCAGGTCGCAGCTAGCAACGAGCACCGCTGTGCGCAGGCCCTGATGGATGCTTTGTTGGTGCTCCGCCAGCCGTCGCTGGTGCTGGTGTTGAAAAGCTTCCACCGTCGCTGTTGATGTTTGATGCCCTGACCAGGTAGGATCAAACAGCCGTCATTATTTCCCTTTTCTCTCGGGTTAGCTTCAGGTACTTTTGTGCTTTCGTGTTTTCAGATTAGTTGCTGGATTGCAGCCCCTGTCATTTTCCGATGCTCGTTTCTCTCCCAGTGGGCATTATCCGATGTGCATTCCCCTTAGACAAGGAGCTCGAGACTGAGCTCTTCAGTCAGCCGCCATCCTCCGCCTCTCTACCTAATTCTTACCCATTAAGAAAATCTTAATTAGAATGGTTAAGCACACTTGTGAGTAGATTCTCTATGGCTCGAGGGACCTAGGGTACTGTGGAGGAGTTGTGTCAATGAAAAATACAAGAACGCAGTGCTTAGCACGTGCCGTACCTAAGGGTTTTCCAGGAGCACAACAGGGCCTGCTCGTATGATCAGTCAATTCTTGCTGGGTTCTCAACACATATTAGTATCAAACGGCCAGAACAGTGAGCAAACGTGAGAAAAAATGTGACTGGGGGCCACCGTGAGCAAGGAGGAACATAATGAAAACTAAGTGGGCCTCAACAACACTTTTAAGCCTGTCAAAACTGATAACTGACTATTGCTGTGATAGAACTGGGCCTACTGAAAATGACAAAAGATTTTCGACCAGACAGAGATGGACTACACAGGCTTGCAAAGAGATGGTTAAACTGACAAAGAACTAATTATTACTACCATTGTTTTAGTTGCCAAATGGTATGAACTGGTTTTAAGCAAGTGCTGTGATGTAACGCTTAGAAAAGACAACAACGGGATGGAGAACATAGGTGTTTTCTGTGAAATTCTACAGTTTACCTGAGAAAGAAGGAAATGTTTTCTGCCTCATACTCTATTCCATACCAGCAAAAAGGGATGCTATCACTTTAGAACAAGCTAATACATCCAGGTATTGAGAGCAAGTGTTCTCAACAGGCTAGCATACCCATGGTGAAAAAGCTGCAGGAGAGATCCAGCGGAAAGAACACAGATAATCCTGTCCCATCCAAAAAAGTATTTATGCAGTCCTTCACATTCCCCTTACTAAATAGTGATTGGTGCAAGTTAAGTATAGAGTTACCTTCTATGAATGATTGAAACCAATCTGCAATCACCTGTTTCAGCATGTTGTCATTAGTCAAGATGTGATTGACAGATTCAGCTCTACAGTTGTGTAGTCTTTTTTGGCAGTTGGATCAGCAGACCTACTCAGTGGGATTCATTGTGCATTTCTGTAGGAAACTGGGTTTTTGTTGCAATACCCCCACACCCACACTTTTTGCCTGGCATCTGGTGTAACTTTTACTGAAAGTGTACTGGGTTCCTGCTAGCCAGGTGATTGTTCAATGATCTGCACTCCTTTAGGATCCTTGTATTTCCTTAGTAAGTGTTACCACTGGTACCTCGGGCCTTGGAACTAAAGACGGTCCCTAGTGACTCCTTACTGCACTTAAACAATCATTCTCAACAATGCAGGTACCTTTGCACGATGGTGCAAGGGTGTCTGTCTTAGGTGCTAGGCAGCTATTTTTAGCTCCAGCTCTAGGGAAAACACAGTGGTGCACCTTATTGTTGTCAATACGGCATATCCCGGTCTTTTCAAAATGGAGGAGGAGTGTGGCGCTGCAAAATTTGCCCTTACTGTGGTATCTTCCATGTTGGGGGAATCTGGTTATGCCTTTCACCCCCACCTCTGGGTCCACATTGGGCGACACCGCTGTGACATGTCTTTAGAATATCACAGTGGTGAAGATTCTGAAGCGAGCGCCCAGTGCGGGGAGAGCGAGCAGAACAGCTGTGGCTAAGGTCGTTTTACATGTAACTCCTTCAATAAACTTGGACAGTAACTACTAATGGTTTCCTGTGTTCCTGCGTGACCAGCCCACTTCACACTGGCGGCGAGGATGGGATAAAGGAACAGAGGACAGTGACAAGTGACCTCAACACGCTGTGAAAGTGGCAACACCCTTACTAAAGTGGCACAGTGAGTAAGAAATACCCAAAGACGCTAATGAGAGCCGATACCTTAAGAGGCATTGTGATGAACAGCAAAACAGGAAAGGTATAAGCTCACCTACCTGGTTGGGTAGTTCTGCCATCACTGAAGGCACCAAACATTTGCCGCTAGTGTTGGGGTAGGTAGTGCTCTACACTGTCTGGGTGTGCTGGTCTTCAGGGCAGGTAGCGGAGAGTGGGACTACTGACCCGGGATAGGTCTGACTGGAGTGGTGCAGCGGGAATAAGAGAGACGGAGCCGTGTAGTGGAGAGACAACTGACCAGGCAGGGAGTGCGGGACTATGACCTCAGGAAAGCCCCTCTCAAAAGGTCTCGACTTGCCGGTAAACGCGCCATCGTGCTAATTTGTGGAGACTTTCTTGTGGCCGTCAGGGTTGGCGTCATCAGCGAAGCACTCTCAGCCTAGTGGAGTATCGCGCTGTGGTGCAGGAATGATGTTAAAGTTTTAAGCGCTGTGAGGTGCCAACCTCTGTGAGAGAGTGCTGAGGAAAAAAGGGTCGCTTTTCAAACTGGTGTTGGCACAGCAAAGAAGAAAGGCAGCGTAGTTCAGGGTTGCACAGAAGCGGAGCAAGGATACGTTGCCTCAGGTGATCTTGACAGAATCTCGAGCGCAGCTTACCCCTCAAAGCCGGTGAGTGTGGACCGCCCGGCTCCAGAGCGAAGAATCCTAAAGAGAAAGGCTGTTATTTGTCCTTTACACTGGGAAGAGCACGCATGTGAGCAAACAATGTAGTTGAGAGGGTCTGCTTGAACTTTCTCATCATCCAGGATACAGAATCTGTTGAGAAGAGGTGCTGTGACTCTATCTAGGACCCTAATCAAGATATCCCCGATTCAAGCCCTTATATGGTTATAACAAAACCTATCCTTATAAAGGCATAGGAATCATGTCCATATCTAGCCATAGCTCATGCAGTCCAAATATGGCAAGGCTACTCCCATATACTCCTAGAAAGTACAACGCGTTCTTTAAACAAACCAAGCCTCCAGCAGCCCGGGAAATCCCCCTGCTTTTGTTTTGATTTGCACAAGAACTCCTGGAAGCCAGAAAGAACTGTTAGTTCTTAGTGACGTCTTATGTTCAACCTTACGTCAAACTCGGCACCTTTCAGGTATAAATATACCAACAGTTGCCTTAAGCAAACACACGGTGGTTTGGAGCAGAGCGGCTATCTACTTGCCCGACGCCCAGCTAATGCGAGTGCCGAAGGAAGCCGACCCTCCCATTTGACGCACTTAGAGAGAAGCTGTCTTTTTTCCTGCCGAGAAATCCAGCTCCGGTGTTTCCAGTCACCCTTGCTGGTTGCTGGGAGATCGAGTCCTGAGAGATAGATACAAGACCTCCTACATTCTATTACCAAGGTACGGAGCTGACTAAACCCTTAAGAGAATTCTTGATTCAGATTCTTGGCAAAAAAAACAACCTAACTTAAACTGCAACTTACTTACTCCTTCCCACGTACTAGGCTTAGGTCAGGTACACCGGGGTAGGCGTATTTTAGAAGCACCAGTTGAGTACGTTTAGTCAATGATTTTATGTATGTATATATTTTATCCATTTTAAAGTATCATATGGCTAAGAAACCATATCAATGCTTTTACAGTATTATTTCATAATACTCCTTTTACTGTACGCACTTTACTTCATGATAAGTATTGCATTTGTGGCAATTCATTTCTCTTGCATGAGAAAGAAGACTGCTCAATAAATAACACCTTTTATTGAAAACGCCCGTCTCTCTATTTCTCTGCACTCCTGGTGAAATTAAGCATGCACGATTGACTGAGTGAAATAACTGTCTATTGTTTTCACACGACTCTAGAGATATACTCTTTAATCTGAGGGAGCAAAGTTGTCATGTTTATGCGGTTGTCAGAAACGTATCCCTTCTTGTCTATTCAGGAAAGTTAACCCCTTCCTGTTCGCTCGAGAAAGTTTCTAGTGACCTCTGAGCTAGCTGGCAAAACTAATTAAGTCTAACATAGTCAGTAAAGACCTAGATGACCTCAGTCCTACGTCTAAACTGCTGTGTATGTAATTCCAATGCGCAGAGCCTATTGGGAATATAGGAACTACACTACAGAGGAGGCGGAATCTAGGAGCACAGATAGAGGGAGACTCTGACATTTGTCTTACACGTCTCACAGAACAACAGCGCCATCTAATGGGCTCCGGGATAAAAAAAACAGTAACTCTTGCTTACATTTTTTCTTTTTTTTGTCCTGTAGGGACTTTAAGGATGTTTCATTGTTGCCTGCCTCCCACTTTTGCTAGCCTTCCTAGGAGGTAAAGTTGGTTGACTAGGTGCATTACATATATGTGGGAAACTTTCATCTAGAGTGAATTTAAAAGTTATTCTCCTTTAGTACGTGTAGAATCATCCCACCCCCGTATTAGCCATGCAGAATGTCACGCCCCCACCGTTCTTTTTACCCAACCCAGGGGAGCCAGCCCTCAAATGGAACAATTGAAAAAAAGTTTTCCAGAATCATGCAGTGGTGTGTGGACCAAATTTGGGGCTAGAAAGCAAGGTTGCCTTGTTAATGCATTACATGGGGGCGGAAGGACAGGAGGTGTTAGAGCATCTCCCGGAGTTGAATGCCAACGATGCGAGGGGGTTGAATGAGTACAAGATTAGTCTAAAAAAACTAGACCTACATTATTTACCAAAGACAAGTACCATCATGGAGCGGTACCATTTTCGCAAGAGAGGACAGAAAGAAGGAGAAACCATAGAGGAGTTTGTCTCGGAGTTGCGCAAGCTGGCAGCTACATGCAAGTTCGGGGGAGCATGTGAGGAGAGGATCAGGGACCAGTTTGTTTTGTTTGTTTTAACATGTAAAATTGAGCGGGTGCGAGAGGAGTTGTGGCTGAAAGAGGACCCGCCCCTGGGGAAGGTGCTCATTGTGGCAAAACAGGTGGAGCACATGATGCAATGCGTGAACGAGATAAAGCAAGACAGTGAGGGTAAAGTTAAAGTGAGTGAAGTGTCTGCGGAAAGGGACAGTGTGCTAGCAGTCAAAGAACAGAAAAGGGAAAAGAGAGAGGTCAAAGGGAGTTGGAGTTTCAAAGAAAACTGTTATAGGTGTGGTAAACCAGGTCACATGGCAAGTGACAAGGATTGTCCTGCCCTAAGACCAACATGCAGTAAGTGTGGAAAGAAGAGACATTTCAGACAATGCTGCAGGAGCAATTACAATTACAGGAAACATAGTAGGGATGGTACCACCCGTGTGTGCGATGAAATCGTGTTACCAGTACATACCAACCCATATGCATGAAGGGTTACTTCTGGGGTACAGTTGGGTACAGGACAGGTTGACGGTTGCCAAGAATTATGTGTCCAAAAAGGGGGACAACATTCTAGGGTGGCAAGCTCAAAAAGAACTAGGCATATATCTAAACCCTAATAAGAGTCCCCAGATACTGGTACAGGAGGTAGGAGAAACTCTGGGGGGGATTGAGGAAGAATTCAAAGAAGTCTTTACAGAGAAATTAGGATGTCCTAGAAATTATTCTCATAAAATAAAACTCAAGGAAAATGCTGAGCCCATCGTAGCAAAAGTCAGAAATCTCCCCATTGCGATTCAAGAGGCTGTGAAGGAGGAATTAGAGAAGTTGTGTAGGTTGGGGGTCATTAAACCAGTGGAGGCAACTGAGTGGCTTGCACCGATCGTCGCAGCCAAGAAAGGGGATGGTCTGTTCGATTGTGCATTGATCTCAGGGCATTAAACAAAGAAGTCATAGTCGATAAGTACCCGCTTCCGAATATTTCACAGATGATGAGCATGTTTCAGAGAGCAAAAGTATTTTCAACACTGGATTTGACCTCAGCCTACCACCAGGTCAGGTTCCATCCTGACTCGCAAGAACTCACAGCGTTCGTCACACCAATGGGGGCATACAAGTTCAAGCGGATGCCGTTCGGGCTAGTCTCTGCTGCGGCGGTATTTCAGAGGATCATGAGCAGTCTACTTAAAGGCATTCCTGGGGTCATTTGCTACCAGGATGATGTGCTGGTTTTCGGTGAAGATAGCAGACAACATGGAACCAGGTTGAGGCAAGTGTTGGGAAGATTCAGAGAGCAGGGACTCACCGTGAAAAAGGAGAAGTGTAGAATTAGCTGTGAAGAAATAGATTTCCTGGGTCACAAAATGACGGCAGATGGAATTCGCCCCAAAGCCGAACTACAAAACACCATTATCAATCTCGCTCCACCCAAAAGCAAAGATAAAGTCATTCATGGGGATGCTGGAGTTCTATAGTAAGTTCATGCAGAACTTTGCCAGATGGACTTACGCCATACGCAACTTACTTAAGAAGGGCGTGATTTTCGAGTGGAATGAGGAGTGCCAGAAAGAATTTGATGATACCAAAAACGCACTAGCCGAATCCCCAAGCCTCAAATCCTTCATACCAAGGAGGAAGACAGAGTTGACCACTGACGCGAGTTCAAAAGGACTGGGAGCGGTCCTCACACAGGTGGGCAAGAGAGGAGAGGAAACTATAGCATTTGCTTCGCGATCTCATCGCAAGGCTGAGGTTAACTACTCGGTGATCGAGAAAGAAGCGCTAGCGGTGCATTGGGCAATAAACAAATTCAGAGACTTTGCGTGGACAATGAAGTTTAACCTGAGGACAGACCATAAGCCCTTGGTTGAAGTATTCAACAAGAAAGTACTGGACTCAATTTCGAGCAGGATCAGGCGATGGGTTGTAAGTCTCCAGGAGTAACACATTCGATGTCGAGTACGTACCGGGAGCAAGGAACCTGGCAGCTGACTGTCTCTCACGCCTTGTAAGGGAGGTGAAAGAAGAAGTGGTTGCAGTTGAGGAGGATGACGAGGATGACAAGGAGATGCAGACAGAGAAGGTGTGCATCGTCACCCAAGGGGCCATTGAAGAGGAAAGCTGGAAGGAAGCTCTGAGAGCTGATGTGCTTCTGAGAGAAGTGAGTGAGAAGGCCAAAGAAGTTTGGAAAGACAAAGACAAACAGAATGAGGCACTAAGACCGTTTTGGATGGTTAGAAACAAACTGTCATTCACTGATAATTGTCTGTTCAGGGGCACAAGGTTGGTCCCGCCCGAGACCTTTAAGAGACTGCTTAGTCAACCTGGCTTACGAAAGGCACTTAGGGATCACCAAAACCAAACAAAGGTTGAGGGCGGACTACTGGTGGCCCAACATGGATATTGAAATCGAGAGGAAAATAAGGGACTGTGTACCGTGCTCTGCCAGCGGCAAGATTCTAAAACTGCACACACCCCCCATGCAGTGTAGGCCACTCCCAGTGGGGCCATGGGTGGATGTGGCACTGGACATAGTAGGTCCATTGACGGGTGAGCATTGTACTCCTTACATTCTGGTACTAATGAACCTGTATTCAAGGTGGCCAGAGGTGAAAATAGTGTCCGAGATCACTACTAGGGTTGTCATTGAGTTCCAACAAGAAGTATTCCTCAGGGAAGGTCTGTCTAGCAGCTTATTGTCTGACAATGGGGTGCAACTCTGCTCCAAAGAGATGAGAGATTTCCTGGAAAAGAATGGGATCAAACACAAGCTCTGTGCACTATACCACCCTGAGACCAATGGAATGGTCAAACGTTTCAACAAAACCATCAAGGAGGGGATTCAACTAGCGAGGGCCAGTGGGTTGAGTTGGAAGGATGAGATAGGGAAACGGCTGGAAGCCTACAGGCTGACCCCCCATCAAACCACAGGCGTCACACCATTTGAACTACTTAGGGCAAGAAAACCCCAAACAAGGCTAGTACCAGGGTGGATGGAGTGGTACACAGGGTGGACGGGTCACTCTAGAGAGTCCCAGTGGCAAAGCCGAGAACACAAAGTGGTGAGGGACAGGAAGGATAGGTTCAATAGGTTGCATACCGTCAAAGATGTGAGATTCAAGGTAGGAGATGTGGTCAAGATTAAAGCACCCACAGGCAGAACAAATTGGTCTGAGTTCACAGGGCCCTCCAAGATTGTAAAAATATTCAAGAATGCTGTTAAAACCCAAGAGGGGAAGATTTGGAATTTGGGGAGGGTGGTAAGGTACCACACTCCCACAGTGGACAATGACAACAGTCCGAGGAGTGGGGGTGGATTCCAGATAAGGGATAACCCACCCGAGTGGGGGTGTTCCGGAAAGGTCAACTCTTTCCGCAGGGCTAGCCACAGGGTAGTTGGCGGCCCGAAATACTTGGAGCAGTATGTCACAAAGTGATTATTCTGATGTGTTCATTTCTTACTCTGTATTATGTGTTCTTGGTTGTGTAAAGGAGGGGGATGTGTGGTATCTGACATGTTGGGGGAATCCTGGTTATGCCTTTCACCCCCACCTCTGGGTCCGCATTGGGCGACACCGCTGTGACACGTCTTTAGAAAGTCACGGTGGTGAAGATTCTGAAGTGTGCGCCCGGGCGGGGAGAGCGAGGAGAACAGCAGTGGCTGAGGTCGTTTTACATGTAACTCCTTCAATAAACTTGGACAGTAACTACTAATGGTTTCCTGTGTTCCTGCGTGACCAGCCCACTTCACACTTACCCTCCTCGGGCTCCCACTCCCCACTCTCACACCACCGTCTATATGTATTGGCCGCCACTGTGTACTTCAAACATGGCTATGGGAACTCAATATGCCTCATATTAACTTATATATCTATCAGGTAAACTCCAGTTCATTCAGAAATCGTCAGCTGTTCTCATTTTAGAATGCAACCATTGTACTATGAACATCTCCAACCCTCTGCTTAACTTACATCTGTTTTCATTTTTCAAACACTGTTTACATTACCTTGTTTGTTAGTCCCTGTGCCACCAATGGGAACAGCACCATTTTTCCACCCTCACTTTTACAGTGGAATTCACTAAAACTCTTCATTCTTCATCTACAATCGGTTGCTAGTCACTGCTAATTGTTTCCATTGTCGGGGTCAGATTTTTCCAATCTTATTGGTAAACTACTGAATTCACTCATGGATACTTTGATAGAGCAGATAAATATTTTCATTTTCTTTGTCCGTGCCTCTCCTCTGTATTTGTGAAACTGCCACATCTCACTGTCAAGATGCGACGGCTCGTTACCTTCTTATAATTCACATATCAGCCTATGAGGGCTTAACCTCCACCATTTAAGCTTTTCAAATGCTCATTGAATGCTTTTCACAAAATGGTATTGTTCCACTAATGTCTGGAACACCTTTTCCTTATAGCATTTCAGTTTTAGTTCAGTTGAATTGCTGTGATAGTGAGCCGTAACTATGACGGCATCTCAACAGCCATTTCTACAGGCTGAATTATGGACTGATATTGATGTCCGGGGAAAAGATGTTAGGAAAACGTTACCAAATTCTATTGATTATTTTGTTTTTCTATCTTCAAAAAAAGATGCTGCTTACATACAAACAAATGCGCAGGGTATTGGACCACTGTCAAAGATTGCTTCAGTTAAGACCCAGGCTACTGCTAGCATCAGTTTTATTTTGACAAATAATGGACGAAATGCTGAACAATGCAAACATTCACCCCCAGTCACAAAGATTTGGGTCTAATTCATGTTCTTTTGATCACCACACCACCCCAGTTTGGACCCAGCCATATGCAAATCAGTCTTGACCCTGCTCCACATGGGAACAGGGTCAACTGCCAAGCCAGTTTTCCCCAGACTGGAATCAAGCATCCTTACGCAGGTTAGCTTGAATCCAGTGGCAAAGTGATTGCAGGACCCACGTCTGGGCATACCCTTCCTACTGAGGGCGACAAAAGTAAAAGAGACAAATGTTGCACAGAATGCTGAACAATGCAAACATTCACCCCCAGTCAAAAAGATATGGGTTTAATCTAGTGTTTCTTTTGCTCACCACTCCACCCCGGTTTGGACCCAGCCATACGCAAACCAGTCTTGAGCCTGTTCCTCATGGTAACAGGCCAGCACAAACTGCCAAGCCATTATGCCAAAAACAGTGGCTTAGTGTTGCCTGATAAATATCACGCAGGCTTCTGTGCCAAGGAACGTCACAAAAATTTCCAGCACACAAGTTGCCTCATAAATGAGGCCCCAAATACATTGGTAGAAGGCCTTAGAGACTTAGTGCCTGATTTATATGTTGGTGGAAAGGGTATTCCATTGCAACAATGACAGATTACCCTTCCCACCAACATAATGGTCTGCCTGCCAAAATTAAAAGCGGGTCGACCATAGTTTGGCAACTGTGGAGACTACTCCAACTCCACTGTGCCCAAACTTCTCTGACTGCCTGACAGAGTAAGGACTGTTGAAGAATTGGGGTTATGTCCACCTGCCCAATTTAGATGAGCAGACATATAGCTGTTTTTTACTGTCCATCACTCAGGAAAAACGTGCTGGCAAGAGGCAGTAAAAACATAAAAATGACCCCTTACCCATGCAAGATGACGTCCATGGAGAGGCGGGCATTGTGTTTTTTTTTTTATTTTCAAAAACCAAATCACACTTTGGGGATTTCTTTTTGAAAAAAACCTTTGTAAATTGGCTAAACTGCTCTATGAAGTTTGACAGAGCCATACATCAAAGTTACAATACAGTCACAGAAAACGTATTGACATGGACCAGATGCACATTTTTTAATTTGGCTTTTTGGACCTCCGCCAGGGTGAGGAGTAAAATACTCTTTTACCCTGGTGAATGATGACCCAACCGCTTATATTTAAATTGCGCCCCTAGATTTGATTAATATTTGGGGATCCCAGCACCCATCTTTGATATGATGGACTATATATATTTTTAATTTCCGTAGAGTATCCTCTAGGATTGATATGTTTAACAAACAGAGAAAGCAGAGAAAGTGCCTGTCATTGTTCTTCTTGAGCCAGATAGAAACACAGCTGATGTCTAATTATACTCCTTGGTTGATTCAATACGATTTAGCGATAATGAAATCCTTTCTGGAGAGACAATGGTGCATGAACGATATTGCATTTAGAGAACCCGTGGTGAGAAATGCTATTCAAGATACATTGGATAAAACAACCTTAGGCTCAAAGACAAAACAATTTATTAAAGCTATTTTTGCACAACAGTCCACAGTGCTGAAAATATATAATGTCCATAGTCCCAAAATAAATCTGGGTAAAGATACATGCCAGTAATGACCCTTCTCACCTAGTATATTTGCAATGGGTTTATAACTACTGGTGTATAAAATAAATGCCAACCCTCAGATTACAGATACAAACACGATTTGCAAAAGTGTCTTGTTTGTGGATGATAGCTTATGCCTTACTACAAACCTGGAACAACACTCCTCACTCTCACCCAAGAGCTAGAAAGATTCTCCAGGGTGTCAGGCTTTTAGCTCAATTATCCTAAATACACAGGGCTGGGTCTCCCACTCATGCTGGACAACTGGGGCCTTATTATACATTGTGCCCAATGGTGCAATGTCCCCCGGGGCACATTGGTATTACAGAAAGAGTTGCAGATGCTTTTCTGTCCCCTTCTGTTATACTGATAGTGCTGGCCCACATGTTGTGCGTGCGCTGTCATATGACTGTGTTCCAATATTTGCATGGGGGCGTGGCCCAATGCAAATGAAGGAATTACTTTCAGTGCGCCTCCTAAAGCCAGCCCTCTTGAAGGGAGAAGGGGGTTCCATGCACCACCCAAACTTCCCCCTGCAGGTTGGTGCAGTCACTCACTGCACCAGCCTGAAAGAGGATCTTTCACCCCTCTTTTAAGTGCAGGCAGCAAGTTGCCAGCACCCTGAAATACAAAGCACCTTTCAAACACTTCAAAGCGCTGCCCCAAGGGCAGCAAGAGTTCACCACTGCCCCCAGGACAGCACATTATTTGTGCACTGTCCCTGATTGTTGCCGGAGCACCTTTTGAAAAGAGCACCATTGCGCAACAAGAAAAGTGTGCTGTATTCATAGTACGGCCATTGGTGTGCATTAGTGAAGGAAATAAAACTTGAGGTATCTGTGAACTCCATGGAGTATTTGGGAGTAATGATTATTGTGTGAATAAATGAGCTATATGAGATCAATATCCGCCCATGTGTTAATTTTCTTTTCAAAGATGAATACAAATGTGGAAATGTGAAATATTGTTCGGAAAAATTGCACTCTATGAAGATACATATTATCCACAGTTACTATATATGACTCAGTCTTTACTGTTGATATTCCCTACGGGCATAATTAAAAGTATGCAAGATAGATTTTGTTATTCATCTGGAGGGGAAAAAAAACCTTTGTATCTAAAAAAAACTATAAAGGGAAGCTTGGCATTCCCACATATTGAAAGACATGTTCAGTGGAACTCTGCTCATTGTTGACCTTGCAAAGCCTGGAAGCGGCAGACTTTGGGCGAATGTCGAGGAAGCTTGTTTCTCTAGGCCACCTAGCGAGTTACCTTGGCTTCCCCCAGCAAGAGAAGGTGAGATGCTCTTTTGGAGACTGCGAGGATCACATGTGTACACTGGAACGCTGCAGTCAGAAAAAATGGGATGACAACGTCATCGTCTTCAATGACCCTATACTAAACAATCCAGTTTTCTCCCGCGTAATATTGAAAGGGGGTTTTGTAATTGGTTCCCACACGAAAAAGCTACACTGGGGTATTTATTTCAAAGAGGGAAGATCAATACATTAAACACACTATGTCAAAGATGCAGTACACCGAGACAGGACACATTTCGATACAACTAATAGATAGGGGCACTACTGGGTCCCAGCGTGAAGCCGCAGAACGAGATTTGACACTCAGAGAATCCTTATTGAAAGGCCATAAGACAAAGAGTGGTATTGCTTAACTATATCTATATTTGTCAGGCCAAGTATCTGCTGAGAAGCCCAGGTACGCTGCGAAACGGGAGAAAGAGCAAGGACAAGAAAAATTGATTAATCTTTGCGGTTTCGCATTTGGGTAAGGGCCACTGCAGCATCCATTTGTAGCCACTGTAAAGAGATTGGTTAAAAGGTTATGATATGATGTTTTTGAATCCCCATGTCACCACACAGTGGCTTCATCCCAGAATATGTGGCGACAATGTGATGCCATTCAGTCTTATTGGAAGGCCATTACATTAAATATCAAAGACGTCACTAGATTGGAGTATGACTGAATCCCTTGACACTAGTGATGGGTGACACAGGCAAAGATGCTGAGTACCCCCTGGCCACTCTTGGAGGAAAACTCTTTCCCTATTACGCTTTTTTGGGGCTATTTTATTTAGCGCGAAATGATATCCGAACGCTTTGCATGAACACCAATTACATTGCACAATGTCACATTCATAATTTAGGCACAGGAAGGTTAAGTGATTTGCCCATAAGCACAGGAGGTTGAGCCCACGCCGACACTCGAACCTGGCTTCCCAGGCAGCTATATCAGTAATGCCACATCCTCTGCTAGCAGCTAGGCTAAAGATAGCAGTTTTGGAGTTCCCCTTGCCTCCTCCTGTAAATATATGGTAGACTAAAATCTTATCAACATATGTAGCTGAAAGGTCTATAGCTACACCATGTGATAGATTACAGAAAGTTGAAAGAGTCTGGGCGCCTTTTTCGTACATATATCAAACAGCAAGGTACAATGAATTTGGACCAGTGCGTATACCTAGAGTACTCTACACATCCAAACTATGCTCTTCTAGCTCCTCTGGAGGTCCTCAGAACAAGAATCGATGGATTGCATGGGACCCTCCTCGACATACTTTATAACTGAATAGGGACAGGGACAAATGTGTGTGAGACAATGAGATTGACTAGAGTGGGGCCCATACAAACTCAGACAAGAACTGAGACAAGCGATAGAATCAGCGTGCATGATACCACTGCTGCTGTCTGCGGGTTTGTATTCTTGTTGTCCTGCTATTATATTTCATCCACGAATGTTAATAGGGCAGGGATAAAAGATGTAGACAAATGTACACCCTATATATATTTGGAATACATCACTGTTCCTACGAGTCTTAAGACAAAATGACAATAAAATAAATATTTTTTAAAAGGGACAGTGATGAGAAAGGACACTGGGTGAGGAGAGAATGTGGGACGAGAGGGGAGAGCAGGAAGAGAGAGGGAAAGAAAAGAGTCTCTCCCATGGAATAGAAAGCAAGGTCTGACAACAGAAGGGGAAAGATAAACATCATTCAGTCAGAACACTGTGAAACTGATATGCACCTGGGCAGGGCACACATATGAAGGCATAGAAAGGAAAGATAATGACTGATGCGAAGGAAAGTGGGAAAGGCAGCACAGGTGACCAGACATAAGTAAAATACTGACCCTACGCTCCCTCTAAGTATGTGAGATGTACTGGAAACGATAGATCTTGCCAACCGACAGTCAAACCAGTCTATAGCCGAGACTTAAAAGAGTGATTCTGTAATGAAACTCTTTTTACCATGATAATTATAATGGAAGAAAAAACTGAACTTCTTACGCACACCAATGAATACCTTGAGACAGAAATAGACATTTTGAGGATTTTGTATCACGCTATTACTTAGGAACAGGGAAGTCTGACACTGCCTTTAAATGTTTTATAGAATTAGTTGGTTTGTGAATAGCACCTTATGACATTGAAATATTCCATTTCTGGCCAGAGTACATTTAATTTTCTGCATGCAGCTGATGTCTATTAATCTTATTCACAGAGCTATACAGCCAACTATGTACATTTGTGAAGCAGTTTGTAACCATTACATAGTATTTTGTTACTTAAACGCAAAATAGTAATTTTATGTTAAATCCATTTTTGAGTTTCTTATGACCTTGTCTATCGATGCTAGGGCACAAAGGTTGAAAGAGTGTACCTCTTTTAGTAAATAAAGCAATCATCTTTTGTAATTTCCAGCAATGTCCTTTGTCCTTTTCGCTCTTGTTTCCTAAATTCCGTATTCATTCAGGAATTTAAGGAGTTTAAAGGGAAGGATTAACATAGTTTTTCACTAAGCCCTATTAATTCTATTTTAGAAAATAAAATGCTGCCCTAACAGATGATAGATGTAACATACAGTGAGCCTCAATGTGTGCGACCTTCTTCGTTAAAAAGGTCTGTAAAGGTCAGGCACGTTTGAGAAAGACTCTGGAAGGCTACCACACTTACACAAGTACAGAAGCACACAGCTGCTGTGTTGCATTTATTAGTGGCATCCCTGCAAAAGTAATAGAGTATACACATATCTGGAAACGTATGTAGCGTAAACCTAGGTGTAAAGCAATGGTGTGCTATACAATAAAGGGAGAAGTAGGACTATAAGCAACAAATAGGAGGATAACGTGGATAGGTATAGTGGACATAGGGGTTCATGGCAGCAGGACACTATGCAGTGGAGTATGGGTACAGGGGTGCCTGTGGTGTTAGAGGACAAGAATGGTGAGGTAGTGGTAGTGATAGTGATAGAGAGGAAGGAGTATGCCATGGGTTTGGCTCTCTTTGCATAGGCATGCTGGCTAAGACATTAACGGATTGTAAGGTGTTGTTTAGGTTCTTACATTCTTTTCACAAGTGGAAGACACAAGGTGGCCAATTCACAAAGGTAAATGTGGTCATAAATGAAACGATACGACCACATTTAACTTTTCTACATCTGCCAGCCTTCCAAAGGGAGTCTTGACAGACCCGTGTGCATTTACAAATGCATATTTCTCTGTCACAAGTGGATAGAAAGTCCTATTCTTAAATCCCACATACAACATTGTAAATGTGTATTTCAAGGCATGGTTTGCTTTGTAAGTTTATAAATGGCCACAAACATGTACTTTTGTGAATGTTGGACCTGGACTTTTTTGCGGGGTTATCTCAGAACTTTTCCCCTTTCTTCTGTATTTTTTTTATCAACTGTTTTTGTTGGTATTATGACTCTGGGCACTTTACCACTGCTGATCAGTGATAAAGTGCATGTGCTCTCTCTTGTGAACTTGGTAAGATTGGTCAACCCCTGTTTGGCATATTTAATTTACTTGTAAGTCCCTTGTACAGTGGTATCCCACCCACCGAAGGAGCCTTTCAAACTCGTGTCAGGTCTCTGCCGGGCGTCCATGCGCAGTTTACTGCCACAGTGATGTGGCATTTAAAATGTTTGTCACGTCTGAAACTTCCCTTTTACTACATATAGGTAACCCCTAGGGTAGGCCCTAGGTAACTCTATGAGTCGGGTGCTCAGTAGGCAAAAGGTAGGCGATGTGCCTTTGTTGTGTGGCATGTCCTGGTACTGGCAAACAGCCTATTTGGTTTCTCACTGCTGTGAGGCTGCTCCTCTCTTAGGTTTGCATTGCGAATTACCTGATATGCGTTTTAGTGATAATTTCTGATATGAGAGGAGTAGTGTGGCCATGTTTGGTATGTTTGGAATAATGGTGATCAATCCTGCTTAAGGGTGGAAGCAGACTTGTTATTACTATTTTAGAAATGCCATTTTTAAAAGTAGACATTTCTGGGTGCTTATGACTGTGTGCCCTGACTGGTTGTGTATTCAACGTCTGGTTTAGACTGAAAGGAACAGGGGTTGTGCACTCACTCTAGACAGTTATAAGGGGGTGAGGTGTGTCCTGCCTTTCCTGGGTGACTCATAGATAGGCTGAATGGGCCTGGTCTGCTTTTAGAGTGCTTGGAGGAGTTGTCACCTGCACCTAATTAGGTCTGTAACTGCCTTTCACAATGCTGTCTCCGTTCCCCATGTAGTGTACCCGGAGCCAGGTCGGGGGATTGAATGGGGGTGTTGTGCACTTCTAAAGTTGTTTAAAGTGTCCGAGAACAAAGACTTTGGGAGTAGAAGTACAGAGGCTGTGACCCCATGATTAGGACACTGCATGGGACTTGTAACCAGCCGCTGCTGGCTCTACAGACTGAACCTCTCCCAGAAGGACTGCTGAGCTACAAAAGGACTCACTGGATTGCCTTTCTGAGTATTGCCCTTTTGCTAGCCTGCTCCCTGACTCTGGGCTGCCTAGGCACTGTTGGACTGCCAGGAGGAACAGCCCTTAATTGCCTCTAGGGTGCTGAAATCTTTGGTTACTGCTGCCTGCCGTGTGTTTACCCTACCAGTGGTCTCCCAGGGGGCCCAGCACGTGGTGATTGCTGGTTGCTGGCCTGGCCCCTTTAGCAATAGCATGTGGTGAAGCACTATATTGGGCAAATCTATTTCCTTTTGCATACAAAAATAGCACATGGAGAGAGCTTGGACTCTTCACTTTTGTGGCCCAAGAAGTGCATGAGGAGCACTGTGTTACTAGGGAGAGGGCAGCGCATGGCGAGTGCATCGCCCTGATCTCTCCTTCTAAGATGGGTGATGATGAGAGGTGGTGCAGGTGTGCCCCGAGTCCTCAAGGCCGATGGACTGCAGTGAGGGTAGGACACCACCCCACCCCAGCCTTGCCTGCATCTGCAAGGGTCCAGCAACATCGAGAGAGGCTCCGTGTGGAGACAACAACGGTCTACGGGCCAGGTTGGCAGCAATCTGGAAGTGCCTGACATCTTTACTCAGCAGACCGGGAAGTCCCGAAGGGCTCCGGACTCGCAACAATGGTGGCCTAAGTATTGCTTCCGACACATCTTGTTCAGCAGCTGCTCCGCAGGATCATAGGCAGCTTCCGTTGCTGTGGTATACATCTGGTGTGGGCAGAGAGGTCTCTCCACAGTGCTGTGCAGTAGGTGTGCCCCTCACCATGGTGTACACATACCTTGGCGGCATTTTCTTGTTGGATGTTCATCCTAAAGGAATCCTTGACAGAAGCTTCTGTTAGGAATCTAGAATTACCCTATTCATGCTGGTAGGTGCGCAGATGCTCCTGTGGCCTCCATGCTACTCTTACAGCCAGGCTCTCTCTGTGTACCGTATTATATATAAGAGGAACGCAAAGGGTTCATGTGACTTATTGTTGATGGACTTACAGCAGATGATGTGTTTGTAGTGAAGTATAGTGATTTATATACCATGATTAAGCCTGAAATGAGCTGGAGTAGTGCCGCAATGCGGAGTTCCATAGAGTTGGAAAAAAACTCCCCTTCACTGCCCTCCTCCCTCCCTAATTTAATTATTTAAAAAAAGGCAATTACCTGCGGGGGAGCTTTCGGGCTGCATCCTCATCGTCATGGTCTCTCTCTCCTCGCCATCCTCACCATCCTCACCATCCTCATCCACAGGAGGCTATATGTTGTACGCCTTGCGCACGCATATATTTCCGCGCAAGATGTACAACGTAGGGCTTTCCAAGGATGAAGAGGAGGAGAGAGAGATCATGGCAAGGAGGAGGCAGCCCAGTGATGCCCCAGCAGGTATGTGCTTTTTTAATATATAATTAAATTAGGGAGGGTGGAGCGGCCAACTAACTCCGCTCTGCCATGGAGTCAAAGCTTTGCCTGAACTCTGCATTCTCAACGGAGCGTAAAGTAGGCAAAACTCCATAAACTCTGCTGGCAGAGAAGAATTCTCCACCTGGGGTTAGCCATGATGTGTGGCGGCCATTGTGTGTTCTCTTACTGACATACCTACAGCATTGTTTGCCCCAATATGGATGTATGACTATTTTGATGCCTCCTACTGGCCAGAAAAATTAGTACTATTTTAGGAAGTGCAGGATATTCACAGTGATGGTGTAAGGTGATGTTTTTATCATTTTGTTATAACATGCGCAACCTATGGGTATTTTCCTTATTGGTCTACCTTATGGCCATTGCCTAGTGGCAAAGTTATTTAATGATCTACGTGATGTCATGACAATTGCCTAGTTGGCAACGTGATTTATGTGCTTGTGGTCTAAAGTATTGTATATGTAATAAAAGGATATTTTTATATAACCTTGTGAGTCTCTTTTTGTTGTGTGCCTTGTGTCTCACTGATGTCTGAGTATGTTGCACAAATACTTTACACATTGCCTCTGGGAAAAGCCTGACTGCTCCGCCAAAGCTAACAAGTGGGTGACCAGGGGTTATCTTGTGCATGTAACTCGCTTACCTTGACTAGAGTAGTGGGTTCTGCCTGGCTTAGTTGCACACCCCAGCCAACCGGAAACCCCATTTCTAACAGTGGGTATTTCCAAACTACTCTATCTTCTCTTTCCACCCTGGAATTGGTCATCCAGAAACTTTTGATTAACCTTGTGGACCATTTTCAATTAGTGTAGTGTTTTTTTTTAATACCTACGACACATTTTGCAAAGAATCCCTTCTGCATGTGTATTTAATAAGGGTACTACCAGTGACATTAAGGGATCTGATTGGAATTTTGGACCAGGGTCATAATCACATCTGGTTTTTCGTCCCGGAGGGAATTACGTTTACCTTCTGTTAGAAAAGGGATGCTGGCTTCAACTTGCCTGTTTCATTTTCTACATGCAAAAACAACAAATGCTAATAGATAGCAAATAGACTCCTACATCTGTCTTGTGCTCTTTTGAATTCTGGTTGTTGGGATTACCCTCACCCTCTTGCTAGAAAGCAGCACTGTACACTTGCTATGGTTTCGGTGACAAAATCTAACATTTGACTTATGTCCTCATCTGACTATTCATATGTTATGACCCTTGAGCTACAAGAAAACATCAACTGGAATGTGGTTTCCTGACTCTTGAATACAGGCATTATATCACAGAGATAAATCAATCAATTGGTAGATTTGTAGAGTGCTTTTTGTAAACTATGAGGGTATGCAGGAGCTGGCAGTGTCCAGTTAAGTGGCTGAATAGCCAGGTCATCAGGGACTTTTGGAACTCTGAAAGAGATGGGGAGGTTCGTAGATGAAGAGTAACTCATTCCATGTCTTCGCTGCTAGGTAGAAGGAGCGATACCCACATTTCCAAGCCAGGGGCAGGGGGAGGTGAGAGTTATAGAAACAGAAGCGGAGCGAAGGTGTCTAGTGGGATTCTGGAAACTCAGGTGGTGGTTTGAGTAGGCAGGACCGCAATAGTATAGGGCCTTGTATACATGGGTCAGGAGCTTGAACTGGCATATTTTCTTTACAGGGAACCAGCGGAGTTCCCTGAGGTCGGGGTGATGTGTGTTTGTTTAGTAAGATCCAGAACGAGTCTGGCTGTAGCATTCTGTATGATCTGTCGTCAGAAGATGAGGTGAGCTGCAATCCCTGCATAGAGCGTTGCCATAGTTAGCCGTTGAGGAAACTCATGGAGTCTTTTTTCTTTCTAGCTACTCATGGTCACCATCGTCCATCTCACCAGGATGTGGCAGCCCGGCTGTGGTAGAAGAAGCTGGAGGCAATACGGGCTGAGTACCAGTGGCTGATGGCCCTGTAGGAGGAAGCAGCTGCCCAGGGCCCCATGCAAACCTCAGCACCAGCACCTTCATCTTCTTCCCATGCACATCGGCAGCTTCCTGCCAGCAATCACACACTGCTGCCCACCCCTCAGACTGCATTTTCAAGGCTGGCATAGAGGGAAGCCCGGCAGAGACTAAAGAAGAGGCACCTCAGTGAGCTCCTGAGCTTGGCCCACCATGCCTAGTGCCTTCTGCCCTTTTTTAAAGTTTTGTTTTCATGGGTGAGACTTGCTTGTTGCTGTGGGTGGAGAGGGTGGGGATATGGGAGTTGGAATAATGCACTATACAGTTTGGACTTAGAAGTGAACTACCTTTTTTTCATGGACAAAGGACATTTGGTTTTTGTTGGAGATGGGAAGATTTCAATTGTTTGAGACAGGGCCGGGCCAGTTGTTAGAGGTGGCTGGAAGGGGCAGAGTTTTGATTGCTTGGGTTGATTCATAAATATTTAAATTTCATTATTTATGCCTCAAATCTAGATTTTTGGGGGTGTTTTACTTTTCACTACTGCCTTGTTTTAGCGCAACCTATTTTTAACATCTGCTGATAGTGTATAACTACAATTATGTATGTGCTATGCCTATGTGGTACTCTTGTCCTACTACTCTAATAGTCTCTGCAGTCTGCAGCTATATTGACCACTAAGGGGAGGTTGCCATTGCCTTGCCTACAACAACTTAGTAAAACAATCAACCATATTTCTCTTACCAAAGAAAATAAGCGAGGGCTGCAGGGTTTCCTAAGGTGCCATGTGGTGGTAGTAGTAGTGCACTAACAACAGTGAAAGAATCAGAAGTCAGGTCCCATCCCACCTAAGTGAACTCCAACTGTAGGTTTTTTTATCAGAAGGATTGTTCATCTCAGACAACTAAATTGAAATTAAAATTAAGTTAGTGAAATGAAATGAAAAGACCATTTGTTAAGCGTGATAGCTACTCTTAGGCGTCCTAGCGCTGCAGACCACATGTGCAGGGAACAGTCAGAAACTATACAGGTTTATTTAAAAGAAGAGTGTTCAAAAGCTTACGGAATGGGAGCAGATTGGGCTCGGCGTGCAAGTCGAGGGGGAGAGATTTCCAGAGTTTGGCCGAGTTATAGGCGAAGCAACGGCCACCACAACTGGTCTTTTTTATCCTGGTTACTATGGCGAGGAGAGAGGATGCTGATCTGAGCTGTCTGTTTGGATGGTAGGGGGTAATCAGTGATTAGTTGATAGTAAGGCCTGTCTTCCAGAAGGCCCTGTGGGCATGGGCAATGCAGAGGGCCTTAAATTCAATTCTCTCTCGAACAAGGAGCCAATGGAGTTATTTCAAACCCGGATTGATTGGGAGTCGACAGGGAATCTGAAGGGCTGTTCGAGCTGCGCAGTTTTGGGTGACCTGGAGCTTGCGCAGAGTGGACTGAGAGAGGGCATTCCCAAAGTCCAGTCGGGACAGAATGAGACCCTGGACCATGATCTGTCTCACCTGGAATGGAAGTAGGGGATGAATTTTCCGAAGCAGCCTCAGCAGACCATAACAAGTAGCTTAAAGTTTGGCTGGTGGTGGTTGAAGTTGAGGGCGTTATCCAACAAGATACCGAAGCTTTTGATTGTGTCCTTTGGCCCAGAGGCAGGCCCGATGCAGGTGGGCCACAGTGAGTTCATAATGAGCTTGGGGGTTTTGCCCAAGAGCAGAAGCTCTGTTTTGTCCCCATTCAGCTTTAAACAGGAGAGTGTCATCCATTTGACCACCTCCTCCAAGCATCCACTCAGGTTGTTAGTGTCAGTGTTAAGCTGGTTAAGGGCCACCACTAGCTGAGTATCGTCGGCATAAGTGATGATTTTTATGCCAAAAGGATGGACAATCCCAGCTAGGGGGCTCAAATAAGTGTTAAATAACGTGGGGCTCAGGGAGGAGCCCTGAGGCACACTGCAACTGAGTGGCTTGCTGGAGGAGGTGATGTCGCCCTCAAAGACCTGGAAGGAACGGTCCACCAGGAATGATGTGAACCATTTGATGGCATTTCCTGAGACTTCCTGGTTGGTAAGTCGGTGCATTAATATGTCATGATTTACAGTGTCGAATGCGGCACTTAAGTCAAGGAAGATGGTTGCTGCAGCGCCTCCTTGATCCAGGATCTTCCTTGCCTCTTCAGTTACCGCGAGAAGGGCAGTTTCGGTCCCATGCATGGGACTGAAACCTATCTGGGAAAGATCGAGCAGATGATTGTTCTCCAAGAACTCTACCAGTACTGAGTTGACATATTTCTCCAGAACCTTGCTCAGGCATGGCAGCAGGGAGATAGGCCAGTAATTACTGGGGTTGTTTTAGTCTAAGTTATTTTTCTTCAAGAGGGGCTTAACCATGGTGTGTTTCCAGGGGGGAGGGACTATGCCAGAGGAGATGGAGGCATTGAGCAAGTCAAGTATGATTGGAAGAATGTTGCCAAGAGCTGGCAGCAGAGCACAAGGGGGTGCCAGCTCTCGGGGGCAGCCGGATTTCACCTTTTGCATAATGGGTTCTAATGTGGATGGGTCCAAGGTAGCTGTAATTCGGAGTTCTGCATTTGAGAGATTGGCAGGTTTAGGATATGCTGGGTGGGTGAAAAGGAAGTGTAAATTGCTAGTATTTTTTGGGAGAAGAACTCTGCAAGGTTGTTGCAGCGGATTTGTGCATCACTGGTGTTAGGTGGCTTCTCAAGGAGTTTAAGGAGGGTTTTGACAATTTGATATATTTCTTTGGGGTAGGAGGCAGCTGCTTTAATTTTTCCTTCAAAGAAGATAGATTGGGAGGCTTTAATTTTGTTCTTGTAAATTTTTATTGCTTCCCTATATGAGATTTTACTAGATGAGGAAAAATCTAGTCGCCATTTTCTCTCTAATTTCTTGCAGTATCGTGTCATTTCTCATAGACTGCGGGAATATCAGGGTGCAGTTGTGGCGCTGTGCTTTGTTTTGGAGCATTTCATGGGGAGCACAGTTAGTTGGTTATATATTATTATATAACAGCTTTACAAACACTTAAGACCAGACTACTTCAAAACAACGAATATCTGATAGTGAATAACAAATAATACTAAATTACTCCGAGAAATGGTGACCACTATTTTAATTAAACAAAAGTGACAATCGAATCCTGTGAATAGAACTTAAAGTCTGGAGTGGACATAGTTATTGGTTAATCGTTCACGTAACACAACACACAATGCCTGAACGATGATGCTGACAAATTATGTTCTATTATATCTAAAATATCAATCACTTTAGAAATGGGTGGGTAAATGGAGCCAGTGAGGACAATTTTTTCAGTTGTAGGATTAGAACTGAAGATTATGTACTAAATTGGTGTTACTTTCACCCACATCTGCCCACCACGTGTGTGATTAATTAATTATGTAAATTATTAAGTCCCACCTCAATAAATCACACAGCATGGGGGAAGAGGGATAGGGGTTTGATGAATGGATGGGAGAGGAGATTTGGGGGAAGGCTTGGAAAAGACAAACAATGCACAAAGACAATATTCAGCTGGGCTATGGGCAGCCAACCATCAATCAGTTGTGGGAGGAAAAGGAAAAAAAGGAATGACTACAGGTAACTTAAATGCAATGCGGACCAAACAGTACGTCAGCCCAGACAGACCCAAGATATATTATTATATATCTAACTGTTCAGCGACCTAGGTTTGGAAAATAGCAAATACATTACAAATTATGTAGGAGTGAAGAGAACAACACACACAGGTTAAAAAAAATTATTAAAGAAAAAAAATACTGTATTGCCACATTGGGAGGTGCATCTGCATTATTATTGGATTGTCTGTCAATATTGGGTGCCTGGCTTATGCGGTCCGGAAAGGTAAGCGTGAGTGTTATCTAGCTTTTCCTTTTTTTGTGCAGGAGAAGAAAAGGCCTGCAGATTATAAAACTTAAATGTTATGGTAGAATCAAGGAGAAGGACAGAAGGTAAACTTCATAAGGATTGCACCAAGAAGACTCAGAAGCACTACAAGAGAGAAGAATTGCCCTTTTTTCAATCATTCATTTTATGACTGATGTGGGATCAATTAGGTGAGAGCAATTACAACAACCAACAATCACACACAAGTGGCTGCATGTATCGGGCCAATCAAACTCGCAACTGTCATGATGATCATCATAATAATAAGTAGCCCAACAGCATGTGTATAATGTTATAATCACCACATGTCTGTCTCCATTTACCTACAACAGGCCTCCCACCCAAAGACCACATAGTTTCAAATTTGAGCGAATCAGCACACACACTCAGCAACATTGCATTTTCCAAATCAAGTACAATCAATGCACCTCGTTCACCAGCACTCCACCGAGTTTGGTAGGCCACATTCGAGTCATCACTAAATCTATTGGTTACTGTGAAGCTGATAACTTCCTTCTTCTGGTGCTAGTTGTTGAAGTAGTCACTCCCTGAGTCCATCCATCATCCTTCTGACTCCGAATAACATGTCCAACTTCATACCAACAGAGTCCTGATTCAAATACAACAGATCGACCTATAGTGCAATGCTGTTGATGAACAGCAAGAGAAACATTGAAAAGTTTTTTGTGTAGACTAGATGTGTGTTTGTTAGCTAAATGGACTGGTCGGGTCTTTGAGGAGTGCAAAGCAGAAATGAGGCAAAGTGGACCCGGCAAACAAGCTGTGTTGTCAAAGAGGAAGGAAAAAATCACCAGGAAACAAAAGATCACCCATTGTTAGGCCACCGACATTGTTAATCATCACAAACGCAATCAAGCTTAATAGTTATAGTTAAACAAACACCTAAGCTCACTGCCTCCCACCACACGAATCAGGTCCACACACTCACAAACAAAAATTGTTCATAATCTATATCACCTTTGGTGCATGCATGCCATTTACCTGCTCTAATTCTAGTGCAGTGATAGTGGTAGATTGCAGATCTAATATTTCAATAAACACATATTGGACGGTCTTGTAAATCAAATAAAGTGGTGCAGTCTAGCAAGGGGAATAAAGAAAGGACATATAGGCATGGGATGGAGGCAAGCACACATTTATATCTGCAATGTCCTTGAGAGAGATTGTGGGAAGGCTTCTTCACTGCACACTGGTGCAACTCCAATCCAGAAATAAAATGTGTATAAAATGGTGGGACAGCATTAGTTAGTCAGACACAAATGAAAAAAATAATAATTCAACCCTAGCTGCATCATTTTTTCTCTTTTTTCTGTTGTCAAACCAAAGCAGTTTGGCGATAGAGAGAGAAAGTCCTATGGTTGGTGGCCCAGGCCTAGTAATTAGGGAAGTGGAGTTCATCCTCAAACTCAGTTGGTTTGCCCAGAAGTAGGTCAGCTAACACACTACTACCATAACCTGAGTCTGACCATCAACCCTCAACCTCCTCCTGTCGTACTTTAGGTCTGGTGTAATTAAGTGGTATAAAGTGCTAATTCATTTTGATCATGGTTAATCTCTCCATGTTTTAGGGTGAGAGACTGGTCATTCTCACTGTGGCAAATACACTAGCTGCACTGAACACATGCTCAGCAGACACACTGGCTACAGAGTAAGCCAGAGTGTTTATTCACAGCCTGCTGAGCACTGTTCATTGGCGCCCCTTCCCATACAATACACCAATAGGTTTTGATCAAGGTTGACCTCTGTTGCATCATCCAGATAGGCTTGGACCATCCTCTCAATAGTCATTGGTGCTTCACCTTGCTCAACCTCTTTTGCCTTTACAAGTGCACTGGACTTAAGCTCTGCCAGTAGAAACCAATCATATGCAGATTTTGGTGCTGATGCTCTTTCTCCTTTTGTTGCTGGTGTTCTTGTTGTTGGATTCGGCTGTTGTGAGCCAACAGCACTGCCCTAAGGCTCTGAAGTTAAAGTCTGAACTGCAGAACTGGTGCCTTGGAGGAGTGGACCTCTAATTCCCAGCTATTAATTTTCGAGGCCACTGGCTTGCTCAGCAATCCACATTTTGTAGTTTTACCCAACCCTGTCTGAGAAAGGAAGGAAAGTGGCCAGTAATGGTTTGTACTGTTGATCAAGAATTATGGCACGGATATAATGTTTGGATGACACAATGTCTCTTTGCACCCTTGCATTAACAGATAGACAAAGGATTAAGCTCTCCACCAACTCATACTCATCTTTTTTTGGCCACACCTGCATACATTTCAGACATCTCCTTTACCTGTTCCTTTAGCATATGCAACAATGAGATACCTTTTCCCATGGTACTGTCCTCCTTGCTGACTTCTCGTCTGAAAACCTCAAAAGAAATCACCATCACTGTCAGCCATTCAACTAGGTCCCATTAGTCCATCTCAATGCTCATGCCTTTCACAATTGCATCCCCTCTTTGCATGATATATTCATTGATTGGTCTGTACTGCCTAAACAGACATTGCATCATGTAATAAATTAAGTTCCAACGTGCTGGCACCTCCTGCATGAGTGCTTTCACTGGCATTCTATTATCAAGCTGAATGACCCTCATCTGCTTTTGGGCATTAACAGAATGAAACAGACACCATCTGCCATGGCCTTAACTATATTACTGGAAATATAACAAAAGAGGAACTCTTGGGGACACAACCAAACAATTCAATCAGGCAGCAATGTATCATCAATCATATAGCTATTCACTCAGAGTTTTGAAAGGACCCAAGAGGAATATAAATTATTCTTTAATAAAATTCAGATATTAAATAAATACAATTCATGTAGTTAAAAACATTTCAAATAATTTAATAGTCAAATTGTTATAACATGATTGTAAATATCACATAAGAGAGAGATAACATTCCAGACATATGTATCAGTCATGTGAAGAACTGTCAATTTGAATGAAATCAATATAAAAACCCAAGCTGTTAAAAATGATGATTTATTCCTCAAATTTATAAAAATTGTTGAAACAGACTTAACTATAATACTGCCGTGGGGGCGTGGCAAGGCTACCGACCAAGATGGGCATGCAGAAATGAAACTCTGCCGGATAACCCCAGCAAAATGCTTTCTGTCTCCTGATAATCAGCTGCATATGTAACCTGAACACGATCCTCACACCCCCAGCACGACGGAGAAGACATGAAGCCATTGATGGCCCCGAGATCGCATGCAACTGCCCGATATGAGCCCTGATCCGGTGGGAGGGTGGAGCTGAAGACAGCAACGCAACGTGGCCTAGAGACTCGCCTGGACATCTCCAGACTCGAGAACGACCCCCTGGGCTGTGGTGGAAGAAGTCACAGGACTCCCACTCATGACGCTGGTGAGGTGAGAGCGGCGAGGGCTGAGCCTTGCCCCCTCCCTACACAGCCTCTGTCATGCGCTCCCTCTCTTCGCTCAGGTTGGAGTGCCTGTGAGAGGCCAGTGTCGCTCCCTGAAGCTCCGCGGTTACAGGGAGCATGGGAGACCCTGGGAGGCAGCCATCCGGCTGTGAACATGAGCCTGCTAGGGGGGGACGTGGCACTCTGAAACCTGTCCACCTGATCCCTGCATAACAACGCTAAGAGCTGCCAGCATTGCAATCAATGAGTAAGCGGGTTGACAGAGGGCTCCTGACGGCTCCTAATGGGATGCAGTGAGCGGCCGCCATTTTGTGTACGCCGGTGAACTTAGTTGTTCAGCTTGCACAGCGGAGAGCCTCCATTCTCATTTTAGCTCCATTAGTGACTTTGGAAGAACTCCCACATGCATAGCCCCATAGGTAAACGTAGGATAAGCGGTATCGCAGTCTGGCATTACCACTTTTGGCTACTCCCCAACCTATATTACACTGATAACATAAAGGAGTGCCTTCTCCAAACGCTCTACTTAAGGGCGCACCGCTGGTGCAGTCGCTCTTTCAAAAGCACTTATGAGGTGGAATCAAGGCCCAGCTGTTCCGCCATTTGTGCTGCCATCACTTGCGACTACTCCCTATTACGCACATGCACAACGGAATGGGCCGGAAAGACCCTAAGCAAAGGGTGTTAACATTTGGGAAATCTGCTGCGAGAATTAAGGAAACCAGCTACAACAGGGTGGCCAAGAAGCAGCTCCCACAGGTGACCCAGAGGCGAACTAGTATTCCCTACAGATAGAATTAAGAGCCGGATTCAGGGCACTACTTGGCAGGTTTGACGCGCTAGAAAAACGCCTTCAAAACTTGGGGGCCAAAATCAAAGTCCATGATCGAAGGTTGGACACTGTGGAAGGGAGGGTTTCCGATCTTGAAGACGGGGCTGCCCAAAGTTGAAGCGCATGAAAAAAATCCTTAAGGATGTAGCTATAAAGAACAAAGATTTAGAAGCGCACAGTAGGCACAACAATCTCCCCATTCTTGGGGTCCCCGAATCGACCAACATGGGCCGAATTGATCTTTTTGTTGAAACTCTGCTTACCAACCTATTTGGGAAAGACGCTTTCACATCGGGCTTTGTTGTAGAGCGTGCACATGTCTCCTTTGGCCCTCAGCCTAACCCTGGCTGCCCTCCAAGACCCATTATTGCACCCATAATGAAATTTCAGGACAGAGACACTGCACTCCGCCTCGTCAGAGAGCGGGCGAGATCACCTGGCAGGGATCGACAATTGCATTGTACCCGGACTTCACAGTGATGGTCTAGGGCGTAAATACAATGGAGTGAAGTCCACTACCTGTAACTTAGTCCTCAGATATGGCATGCTATATCCTGTGCGCCTTCGTGTTGATATTGAGGGTTAGTCCCTTATTTTTGATAGGCCCACCGCAGTGCAGGAATTCTGTAGATCCTACAAGAACACTGGCAGCCAGCAGAAAGTTGCTGGTTCTAGCTCTTCCCCTCCCCATAGCGGTTCTTTTGATAGTGTTGAATTCTTCTCCACGGAGTAATGTTCAGCATTGCTGATTCTCAGTTCAGAAGGTTTTCATACATGTTGAGACAGAATAAGTATCACTTGCAAGTTGATGTAATAAAATGATGGGTGCTGTTGGGGCGTTACCTCCACCCAGTGTATATTTCACGTTGTTGGTACTATTGATCTTAATATATCATACCGTACATTTCCATCTACAACTCGGATGTTTAGAGGATACATTTGGTTTTTGTTTGATGGGGATAGTTCCTTGTGTCTGAGTGCGCGAGGCTGGGTTGGGGGGGTTGTTTACAAACTTGATTACCATAACTTGTTTATCAGTACCCTCGCTGCCATACATGAAGTACCTCGTTACGAAGCCTCTACTGTTTTAATGGAACAACTGCTCAAATTACAACGTTAAATAATCTGCCCGACCTCTAAAGCCTGTCTTTGATTACCTGGAATGTCAGGGGCCTTAACAACACCTGGAAAGGGAAGCACATACTTCATTATTTGCAAAGATACCAAATTGAGGTGGTGTTTTTACAGGAAAAGAAATGGGTTCTCTCAGTGCACTCGTTTATCTGAGTATTCCTTATTATTCCTAAGTACGCTGCGTGCTACTCCATCTTCAGCATTGTGTCTGACAATGCCATGAACCGGAATGTTAATGATTGTCATGTTAGGCGAACCAATCCCTGATGGATGGGTGCACTTTTTCTTTGAAACTGAATTGTTTCGCTGTCAAAAAAATCACATTGGTGTGTATGAGGAAGCAGTCACACAAAGCTGGCGGTGATGACAGATCCGTCTCGTTCCCAAATCTCACCGATTACCGAAGACCCCAGACCAAGTGTCAATTTAGACCCAAAATGCATTGGGTTGCGTAAGGACCAAAGATTATGTTTACAATGTAATATGTTTTGATCACCAAACAACAAAGTCAGCAAATAATAAATTGATGATAAAATCAAGAAAGAATCATTATTAAAGTATCAGTTTTTACAGGAAACTCACCTGCCTAAAGCTGATACCACACATTTCGCATCTAGCTGGGGCCACACCATTATTTTTCAAACTATAGTTCATATGCACGGGGCACCGCAATACTAATCCACAAGCGGCTCCCCTTTCACTTACACAAAACTTACTGCCATGGAGAAGGCCGCCACATAATAGTGGTAGGAAAACTCATGGGTCATAATGTGACATTGATATGCTTATACACCCCTAACATAGATTGCCCGAAATACTTCCATAACTTACATTTTCTACTTCTGCGCCTGGGTGCCAACTACACTCTCATGGGTGGGGATTTTAATCTGTGGCTCAATCTCGCATTAGACTGCTCCTCCACTTCACCAGACACTAAGCCGCGCTCACGCCGTGCATTGATGGAAATGTGTGACTCACTGAACCTGCTAGACATCTGGAGACGGTGCAATATGACTGCTGCTACTTACACACACTACTCGGCCCAATATGATGCATGGACCAGGTTAGATTACTGGCTGATCTCCCCAGGTCTGAACACGTGGTACAGAACCATCATAACACTTCCTAGAACATAGTTGGATCACTCCCCAGTGGTACTGAAAGTGTGTGTCCTCATACCAGAAGGATATGAACGCCAGTGGAGATTCTCAAGCCGGGCCCTCAATGACAACATGTTCTACACTGCGGTTAGAGAAGCAGTAGAAGACTACTTTGAACCTAATACAGGTTTGGTAGACACTTGGGTGATGCTTTGGGAGGCCTTTAAGACCTACATGAGGGGAGTCAGCATTGCCAAACACGTGGGAGTGACGAAAAGACCTCAGAACTTCTTTGGACTGCCTTGAGCAGCAATTGGAAGCATTAGACCACATTAGACTTCTTCACTATCCAAGGCCGGACGGTGTTAGACAACGTTTGTGTCTTCTCGCTGAATTCAGGGAGGCGGCAGAAAGGGAAACTCATTTCCTGAGTAAATATATAACGGCTCGCCGCTACGGAGAGGGCGAACAGCCAGGACGTACCTTATCAGGACTTCTGAGACCCTCATATGGGAAATCTTATATTAGAGAGCTCAAATCTACCTCAGGACAACTCCTTAATGACACTACCGAGATCCGCAATTAACTTTTAGCATACTATGATACACTTGATGCATCCAAAGTTGCGCACAATTCCGCAGCTCAGGAAGATTACCTGGCGGAAATAGCCTTGGTATACCAGGAAAAGTTCATGCAAGACTTCCTGGCGGAACCCTTTTTGTAAGACGAGATCATCAGCGCGATTGAGGCACTTTATGGTTCCACCGCACCGGGCCTCGATGGCTTCTCTGGTGACTTTCATAAATCCTATAAGGACATATTGGCTCCCTGACTACATGAGGTGTATAATGAGGCACTAGAATGGAAAGAGCTACCTCCATCCCTCAGAGAGGCAGTGATTGTTCTACTTCCCAAGCCCGGGAAGGACCCCTTGCTGTGCGGGTCTTACAGACTGCTCTCCTTGTTAAACTTAGGTTATAAAATCCTGGCAAAGATGAGAGCTTTAAGGCTCGATTTATTACTTGACAGAATAATTTCCCCTGCCTAGTCTGGATTCGTGCCCCACAGGTCCACCTCCCTAAATTTAAGTACCTTGTTTGCAGTGTTGCACCCAATAAATCCAGATGTCCAGCTGCAGCAGTCATCCTGGATATGGAGAAAGCATTTGACTCCCTGGAGTGGCCCTTTTTCCTATCTGTAATGCACAAGATGGGTATGCCCAAGGAGTTCATTGACATTACAACTCTCCTATACAGGGGCCTGACTGCTAGGATACACCTAAATGGCACGTAATCCCTCTCATTTGCTCTTGCACGGGGCACCAGGCAGGGCTGCCCCCTATCACCGCTACTATTTATACTGGCAATGGGCCCATTTTTCAGGCATTTCCAGGAACGGCACCTGCAGAGAGGGCTCCAGTTCCATACATGACCCCTCGTAGTATCCTTATACCCACACAATGTTAATCCGCATGTCCAGGACCCACAGGTAAACCTTGAACTCCTGATAAGGGAAATTATCCGATTTGGATGATACTCTTGCCTGGGGATTAACCGGCTCAAGTCAGTGATATTTCCCCTTACCACAGGCACTAGGAAATGGGACTGTGAGTTTCTGTTAGAGTGATGTGCAGACTCAACCAAGTACCTAGGAATACATATCCACTTAGATACAGCCCAAATTATTCGATTAAACTACGGCCAGGCAGTACACAAGCTTGAGTCGCAGGTGGAGAAATGGCTGCGGCTCCCCCTCTCGATTGCTGGTCCTGTGGTTTTGATCAAGATGATAGTTCTCCCCAAATTCTTGTATTTATTTAATAATTTCCCTATAGCACTTCCGAACAGTTTTTTTTTTTTACATTGCGATCTCATCTCATCAGATTGACCTGGGGGGCCAGAAGCCTAGTGTCCGTTGGGAGGTTATGACCCTACCTTATGGCAGAGGTAGACATACACACAGTATCTATCACTAGTTGGGCTTTGAACAACTGACTAGATTTACAGGAGCCCCTATGTTATACTCTCTAGGTCACCCGATCATTATTAACCATTGGATCCCAATCACAGGTGAGAAATTAGTGCAGCGAACACTCTCTAAATACGACATACGTAGAATTGGGGACGTGTTTACGGAAGGGTATATTTTCTCTGTCTCAGAGGAGGAAAAATTCATTGAGGCATTGTTTATGGATAAATTCATCCTCAATCAAGTGCATTCTGCACCAAGGGCGGTAATGCCGAGATTCCCTCTGGAACCTGAACCATTCGCCCCGCTCACCAAGATTATCGAGAGAATGCGGGGACACCTTACTTCCAGGCTGTACAGAGCATGTGTGGACATAATTCCTGTCGACAATGCCAAAATATAGGAATGCTGGGAGGTCGATCTGGGACATCCTATTCTAGATGACCGATGGACTGCATGCTGTGTGCAGACAAACGAAATCTCCTTGAACAGCCGTCATGAACTGATACACTTCAATTTTCTGCGGAGAATCTACATAAGCCCTGAGCAAATACAAAAGATCAACACTGATAGACCTCATTGTTGCTTAAAGTGTGGGGCTCCACATGACTTGGCACACCTCACTTGGTACTGTGGTAAAATTAAAACCTACTGGGCAGTGGTCTTTCAAACATTAGGGGAAATAGTGGAGATGGAAATTGCTCCCAACCCGGAGTTTGCATTTATGGGTTATGTGGTTAATTTCCCGAGGAAGGTTAAGAAATTCATAGCCATTGGATTATTGTTGGCAAAGAGAGAGATAGCAATTGAGTGGGGACGTAAAACTGCACCAACATTAAAGAGCTGGTTAAACAGCTTAGCGTATTGTAACAAGAATAGTGATTTGTATGCCAGCACTTTGCCATGGTCGTTCGGTCCCAAAAATATAAAAGGATATGCTGCAGCGAAAATGCTCACCATTCGCTTCACAAGAGGAGCTGGGGATTGTCCCGAAGGAGTGGGTTTGGCGGGGTATCCAACTTAATGCTAGTTGATGCAATAATACATGAAGTATTAAGGTAAATTGATGTTATGTATGTACCAACGTAATGTGGGACGTGTGCTCAGACAGGTGGGATGGTCAGTCGGATAAGAACTATCCTTTCCAGTCTAATCTTTAACAGTTGTCTAATCTGTATGGCTCTGGTTTATTTCTTCTTTTTCTAGATCAACAAACTGATATGTAGTACACAATAGGGCATATTCTCAAGGACTTATTGCCGAGTTAGCAGCACTTTATTGCAGCCAAAGTGGCAATAAAGTTATCGCCCCATTCACAAGCTGGTGTTAACAGCCGATGTCACCAGTTTTCCTGCGATAGCAGCGGCAAAAAACATCGCAAAGCTGTATTGCGTATTAGATATAATTCCAGAGGCATTGGCCCAGGACTCCAAAACATGCCCACCTACGAGACACAACAACACAAGTAACTGTGGTAACCGTGGCCAGTCATGTAGACAAACCATCCACGTCATGGCACATCTGCCGCACAATTGCAGAATGTGGGGAAAGGTGGGAACCAGGCATGTGCGAAGGAGGCAAGTGACCCATGAATAAGAATGTACACAATGCCAAGTGTGGTGTTGATGTGCTGGCCAGACTGCAGTATGCAGACCACAGACATGTCCATGTTGACATATACTGCTGGTGTTTGTAGTGCAGTGGACAGTGGACGCAACCATGTTACCCCAGGCAGTGGGAAGATCCCAGAAATGTAGCTTGTTACTTCCCCCCCTGTAAGCATGAGCGGAGTGGGATGGCCCGGTGTACACCAGGCCAGCATAGGGGTGTGAATAAAGAGACCGTTGCTCTGGGCATGGTTCTCTTCTGGAATAGCCTTTGTGTTTGCCAGGCAAGCCCCTCTCACTCCTCCACGAGGCAGATGCCGTGAGCGTTGGTGCCTGCGATCCGGTGCGCCTGCTGCACCCCAGTCCGCTGGTCCCCAGATCCATCTTGGCTGTCCCCACACACCCAGGCCTCACTGCTCACCTGCCGACAAAGTGGTACAAAAGGGTGGTGGTGATGGACGGAGCATCTGAACCAATCAAACACTCACACCCAGTCAACAGATCTGGGTTTAATCCATCACCGTTCTTTAGCCCACTCTGCCACCCCAGTTCAGACATGGCCATATGGAAATCAGTCTGACCCTGTGCCTCATGGGAACAGTCCAGCCCGAACTGCCAGGCCATGCCTTCCCTGAACCGGAAACAAGCTTCCTAAGACTGGTTTCCGGCATTACAGCCGTCTTCAGCCAGGCTTACTTGAATCCAGTGGCAAAGTGAGCAAGGGACTCACGTCTGAGCATACCCTGCCAACTTATGGCGAACAAAGCGGTACAAAAGGGGGGTGGTGAAGGACGGAGCATCTGAACCAATCAAACACTCACACCCAGTCAACAGATCTGGGTTTAATCCATAACCGTTCTTTAGCACACTCTGCCACCCCAGTTCAGACATGGCCATATGCAAATCAGTCTGACCCTGCACCTCATGGAAACAGTACATCCCGAACTGCCAAGCCATGCCTTCCCTGGATCGGAAACAAGCTTCCTAGGACCGGTGTCTGGCATTACAGCCGTCTTCAGCCAGGCTTACTTGAATCCAGTGGCAAAGTGAGCAAGGGACTCACGTCTGAGCATACCCTGCCAACTTATGGCGAACAAAGCGGTACAAAAGGGGGTGGTGATGGACGGAGCATCTGAACCAATCAAACACTCACACCCAGTCAACAGATCTGGGTTTAATCATCACCATTCTTTAGCCCACTCTGCCACCCCAGTTCAGACATGGCCATAGGCAAATCAGTCTGACCCTGTGCCTCATGGGAACAGTCCAGCCCGAACTGCCAAGCCATGCCTTCCTTGGACCGGAAACAAGCTTCCTAGGACCGGTTTCTGGCATTACAGCCGTCTTCAGTCAGGCTCACTTGAATCCAGTGGCAAAGTGATCAAGGGACTCACGTCTGAGCATACCCTGCCAACTTATGGCAAACAAAGTGGTACAATAGGGGGTGGTGATGGACGGAGCATCTGAACTAATCAAACACTCACACCCAGGCAACAGATCTGGGTTTAATCCATCACCGTTCTCTAGCCCACTCTGCCACCCCAGTTCAGACATGGCCATATGGAAATCAGTCTGACCCTGTGCCTCATGGGAACAGTCCGGCCCGAACTGCCAAGCCATGCCTTCGCTGGACCGGAAACAAGCTTCCTAGGAACGGCTTCTGGCATTACAGCCGTCTTCAGCCAGGCTTACTTGAATCCAGTGGCAAAGTGAACAAGGGACTCACGTCTGAGCATACCCTGCCAACTTATGGCGAACAAAGCGGTACAAAGGGGGGTGGTGATGGATGGAGCATATGAACCAATCAAACACTCACACCCAGTCAACAGATCTGGGTTTAATCCAGCACCGTTCTTTAGCCCACTTTGCCACCCCAGTTCAGACATGGCCATATGCAAATCAGTCTGACCCTGTGCCTCATGGGAACAGTGCAGCCCCTTTTGTACCTGCCGACACTGGCATGTGTCAAAGACGGCCTACCACATGCCGGTGCAAGCTCCAATCCCGAGGCCTAAATCTTGGCAGCCTCCTCAGACTATTGCTGGCCTCTGCGACTCAGGCTCCCAGCACTCCTTTCTCGTTGACGTACTCCACCACTGCCTCGGGCCTAAAATGTGGTCAAGTAGGTCACACATTTGGAACTGAGTCTTGACTATTTCAATCGCAGCATTCATATCATTGTACGCAAGGAGAGGAGTAAGAGGAAGGTGCGTTTCAGTCCGGAGGAAAAAAGGATCATTATTATGGAGGTGATCGAACATTACCAACAACTGCTCTGGTGCCACTGACTCTGTGCATCGCTAGCCAATGACACATGGCTGTGGGCCCCTGCTGACCGCTGCCTCGCCTCCGGCCTACACTGCATTCTAGTAGGTCACACATTTGAAACTGAGTCTTGATATCATGATGGCCGAGTTCATATGTTAATGGGACGTTTGATGTCACTGTACTCCCTTCGATGTGGTGCCACCAACTCTGTGCATAGCATTCCAATGACACGTGTCTGTGATCCCTTGCTGAGTAATGCCTTCGGCCTACGTTGCGGTCAAGTAAGTCACACATTTGGAACTGAGTCTTGATTAACTTATGGCAGAGTTTACATCATTCTACAGGCCTAACGCAGCCTGCATCCCCTTTCAGCTCTGGTGCCACTAACTCTGTGCCCCATAAAATTAATGGACACTCTCTGGTTGGACTTTGGTGGCATCTGAGTATATGGCCTGGGGCTTGTCTTCATCATCATGTAGCTGATAAGAATAAGTCTGCAGCATTCATCTCCTCCATATTGCCTATTTCAGCTTGGTTCTGCCCTCTGCATCATGCCCTGGAAGAGCACCTTCCACTGTCCCCCAAAACACTCCTCAATATTCACCTTGGACATCGACGAGGACCTGCTCAGCTCTCGTGGCCCTACCTCAGTGGCCCGCAAGTCACCATCCCATGGCGTTGTGCCTATGCCGGCCGCAGTGCGTTTGGGGCCACTAACTCTGTGTAGCTCAAGTCATGGACCCTTGCTGTTTGAACTTTCAACTTCTGATTGTATGATCACTGTTGCAGTTGTGCCAGCACCAACCACTCCCTGAGGGCTGGCTTACACTCACCCCACACCCATCCAGCACAGGCGTCACTGACATGTGACCCTGGCATTAAAAAGGGCCGGGCGCACGTGCCCATAGCCAGTTCTACAAACTATCTAAGTGTGTCCGTGTGGTTATTATGTATGCATGAATGCCCCAGGCCCTCCCACATAAGATTATGCTGTGTACAGCGGACACAACCATGTCACCTCAGGCAGTGGGGTAGACCTGGGACATGTAGCTTTGTTGTACCCCCCTGTAAGTGTAAGTAGAGTGGACTGGAGTACGACAGTCCAGCCTAGGGGTGTGGTTAGTCAACCCGGGGCTCTGGACGTGGTTATATTTTGGCCTTGCCAAGGAAGTAACTAATGCATGTGTCTCTGTTGCAGTGTCGGCGCCACCCGTCCCACAATAGACACTGTTGCAATGTAGTATGCCCCCAGAGTACGGGCTCGGCAGAAGGGGTAAATGAGGGAGCGCAAGCCTGCTCGGGATCCGTGATCATACATGCCAACTGTTGTGTGTGTCGCTATTACCGCAGCATAAGCCAAAGGTCTACCCTCAACAGCTTGGCAAGTTCAGCCAGCCATGAACTCTACATCTGTGTCCATCCTATCTTTACCATAGGCCGACACACACGTGGTCACCCACCTTCAACGCACAGCATCACAGTGCCGTTGTTAGGCTTGTGGACATGCGCAGACAGGCATGACAATGGTGTGCCGTAGGAGTTCAAGTGATGCAACCGCGCTGCGCACAATAGTAAATAGGCTTGGGGGAAGGGAGTAGCAGCAGTGAGGATACGTAATACACATTGATGCTGCTCTTTTGCTACAAGGAGTACATGTCAAAAAGAATCACTAAGTCACACATATCACACACCATTGAACTAGTGAGCCTGCCAACACATCATGCAGAACCAACTATTGACTCATGTTTCTCTGCACTGTCACAGGTGATCAAGGATATGCACTCTACCCTTGGATGATGACACCCCTACAAGCCCCGAACACACAGGCCCAGCAGCAGTACAATGCCGCCCACAAACGCACCAGGGGCATTGTGGAACACACATTTGGCGTGTTGAATTCACATTTCAGGTGCCTGGGCATCACAGGTGGAAGGGTCCTTTACAGCCCAGACATTGTGAGCAAGATGACCGTTGCATGTTGTGTGTTGCACAACATATGTGTACACACTAATGCCCCATGGATACAAGTGCCAGATGAACCGGACGATGATGAGGAAGATGAGGCAGGTGGACCAGACCCCACTGCAGCTGCAGCAGGCATTGCCCGTAGTAACACTATCTTTGACAATTTCTTCACATGAGCACGTCACATTGTGACAGTCCTTAGCAATTATGGGACAGTACAAAATGACCACCGCATATGCAAATAAATTAATTACAACACACATCCCCTGAGTGCATGTCACTCCTCTGTACAAGCACATCACTCTGACAAGTGTAAGTGCAACATGTAGTCCTAACAATCTCATGATTTGTCACCTTTGTACAGAGAGGCTGTTTAGAGTGCCACGTATTCAAAATGCCATTTCTGTCTGTCAAAGATAGTACGGAATCCGACACATAAGCGTTTCAAATGTGTCCCAAATGCTACTGGAGGTGGGGTGCGGAGGTTGTCCATGTACCGTTGGAGTTTGTCTAGGTCGATGTCCTGGGGGTTGTCTCCATCATCACTGATGTGATGTAGGGTCTGCTCTGCAGGACGTGTTGATTGTCCCTCTGCAATGTAAAGGGGAGATACAGTTTCCCAGTGTGTTCCACGTATGTTTACGCATTGAGAAAGTTTACATACAGACTGCATGACAGTGTACATTGTGGCTGTTTGTGAGGAGATGCCTATTTGATGCGAGACATTGGACATTTGTACTACATCACAGATGTGAGGTTGTACTCATAGATTGTCATGTCACAGATTTGTTTTCTCTGCTTTTATGGTGCATTTTCCCGGATGATGCATGGGAATTGCAGGCCTGTCGGTGGTTATAGCTGATTTTTGACACGCGGTTTGGGATAACACCGCTTTTTTCGCGTTTCACATTTTTTAGGCGTCGTGTTAGTTATACCGCAGTCATTTGATGCGTTAACGTGAGAATATCGCATAGTACCACCGTATTGAGAATACCACGTTAACACAGCGTTATTTTCGCGTGATAGACTGCGATGTGAAAAGTTGTGTTTAGCTAATTTTGCGATAATTATCACATGCTCTTGAGAATATTACCCAATGAGTATTCATGGATTTATTGTTAAACATGCAAAACTGTTAAATAAAGTTTAAAATAAATATATATATATATATATATATATATATATATTTCACACAAAAAGCGCCCAGATTTGAGGCCGCACTCCGCATTCAGGTGGGTTACAAACCATTTTTTGTTAAAACATGCAGCTTCCCATCTCGTTAGGTAAATCCCTCGGCCTTACGCGTTTCAAGTCCTTCGTGACTCTCATCAGAGGCCAACGTTTGAAAACATTTATCTGCCACCGCACCCCTTTAAGCACACTTGATTACTTTAATTGGCCTCTGGTGTGCCCTCGCAGTCGAGTCAACATTGAATGGTGCATTATGGGGAATGTGGTTCATTTATGCACTTCACACGCTCGATTGCGTTTGTTTTCATTAGTTCATTTTCGGGATGAAGTTTTACAGCCCTCCAGTATATATATATAGTTATAGTTAGGACCTAGTTTCCATAGGAAATCCTCAACATTCTATTGGGAATAACGTTGGCGTTGATGGACGGAATTGGCTGAATTTCTCTAAGGAAATGGCCAGCTCCACTCCGCTCCTTCCCTGGAAGTTTGGGGGGGATTCGTCAAGCGGGGGCTGAGATAAAAGGGGGGTCCCAAAACGTGTTTTCCCCATGTTAATTTCCATAGGGCGGTTGGACTCACTTTTAGCCCGAACGGCTGAATGGATTTCCACCAAACTTGGCAAAATTGTAGGGACTGGTAGCCCGATGTGCCTTTGCTATGTCTCAAGATATGTGCTCCAGTGTATTTTGAGTAATTTAGGTTCATAAAAATATATATATCTATATGCGCGCCCCGGTACGCGCACTGTGGCGCGCACCAGCGCGCTACGCGAGTTTGCGAGCGGAAAGCTGATTGGCTCTCTGGTGTCTGTCAACATTCCAAACAGTCCAGAGCGGCCGCCATCTTGTGTCTCGGTAGGATCGAGACACAAGAGGTGGCAAAAACAAAGGGGGAAATGACCAAAAGGGGGCAGGGTAGACCCCCCTGACCCTCTAGGTTTGATGTGGGCGCCATAAAAGGGCCCCGCGGGGGGAGCGCCCGGTACGCGCACCGGGGAGCGTACCAGGGAGCGTACCATGGGGAAAACCCAGTGAAACAGTAAAATAATAATTTAAAGTGCTTAGAGGTAGGGTAGCTCTGAATAGAGTTGTTGTGTTGTGTGGGTGATTTAAGTATCAACATGTAGGTACCAATGCAGAGTCTTAAATTCAATGTACACCGTCTCCTCTGTAGATATCTTGCATGTTGTTACAGAAGTTATTGTGGTATATGGAATCCATACCATAGTCTGTCAGGAAAGTAGAAACAGATCCTTTAAGCACTCCCTGAGAAGGCCTAGGGGATCATGGGTAGTCTACCCTGCTCCCTTATGATGTTTTCAAGTATTACATTTTACTCTCTTCTGAATCTACACAAAATTGGCGGTGATATGGTGCATTAGAGACAGACAGTGAGAGAAAGGAGGCAGGAGATGAAAAAGAGATGTCAAATACACATTGGAGATAATATAGTGGGAGAAAGGAAGTAACTATGAGCAAACTTACTATGTAACACAAAAAAGTTGCACAGTATACTGTAAGTCTCACTTTATATTATAATCATTTTGGTATTACTTCATGAATTACATAGAAACACGAATAATGTCTCAAACAATTTTTAATTATTAAATATAAATGTATTGTTTAGAATTTTCATAATTTAATAAAACTTCCAACATCTGATCATCTGGAATCTCCTGAAAATTTTGATTGCATGATTCCATTCTTTCTAAACAGTCAATTAATTCTTGGTCCAGAGACTCATCCATAAAATCCGAGTCAAGGAAATCTTGTTGAAGAATCTCCTTCTCTGTAATTTGGAAAGAAATATTAATTGTCTCTTCTTTCCCTTCCATTTTCTTGCTGTAAATTACATAAAAAATAACTATATCAGTAGAGCTAGGGCACTATTGGGTTTAAGTTCAGAGAGGTACTTCTGAGTTTTTAACAGTGAAGTTATCTTTAGGCAGTGTATGGTATCAGGCAGGAAGTAGAAATATAAAAAAGTGCATGTGATGAAGCCTAAGTAAATTAATAATTATACCAGAGAAGCCTAACTCAATCCATAACTATAGCAGAGAATCCTATCTCAATCTATAACTATAACAGAGGGACAGTAAATAACTAACAGAAAACGTTTTTCCAAATTAACTTAAAGTGCACAACATAGTTCCCCTTACAAATTAACAACTTACCTTTCAGAAAGCAGTTGAAGTTTTGAGAGAAAATCCTTTATAAATGTACCTCAGATAATACTAGTCAAAATGGCCGTGTTTCCCTCTCATTTTTCATATACATTCATGTACATAACCAATCAAATGTCAGCTCATAAAAATACAAAACGAAAGTAACATTTTAATTGGTTGTAAATTCTAACACTTTCATATGTGTTTTTGTCATGTAATTTACCTCAGGATATTTAGACCGGGCTGCAGCCCAAATGCTCAATGGAATTCCACCAAATTTGGGAAAATGGTAGGGACTGGTATGTAGTAGGGCCTATTCTATATTTGGTGAAAGTCTCTCCAGTGGTTTTTTATGTAAATTAATTTCCAAATTTTCCGGGAGCGCTTACCGGTGCGCGCCCCGGTACGCGCACCGGCAGCGCAATGGGAGTCCTCCATCTTGTGTTTCGGTAGAATTGAGACACAAGATGGAGGACAAACAACATTGGGAATGGGTAAAAGGGGGCACGGTAGAGACCCCCTGACCCCCTAGGTTTTGTGAGGGGGGCTTTGGAGGCCCATATAGGCCAAAAAATGTTTTTTTTATTGTTAAATGTTTGCGGGGGAGCGCCCGGTACGCGCACCGGGGAGCGTACCGGGGAGCGTACTTTGGTGAAAAATAGTGAAAAAAGTTAGAGTAAAATAATAATTTTGAGTGATCAGAGGTAGGGTAGCCCTGAAAAGAGCTTTTGGGTTCTGTGGCTGATTTAGGTACCTACAAGTAGGTTCCAATGCACAGTCTTAAATTCAGGAGGAATATTCTATTCCCCTCATCTGAGAAGTGCACACCATCTCCTCTGTAGATATCTTGCATGTTGTAACGCAAGTTATTGTTGTATATTGAACCCATTCTATTGTCTCTCATGTAAGCAGAAACAGATTTATTCACATGTTTCCGTGCTTTCTCAAATTGTGGACAAAATTGGATGGACCACTTCCATTTCTGTCTTTGGCATATATTGGAATATACCAAGGCAGTTTGTGGAAAAAGTGCCATCAATTGCTCAAAGGTGTCCTTTAAAAGCATTTCCAGACCTACCCCAGTCAAATTGCCTAGGTCATTTCCACCACAGTGCAGAATTATAAGGTGAGGGTGTGGCAGATGCAAAAAGGTTTTCACCAATGGTATCAATTGGTGACATCTCAATCCTCTCTGGCCAATCCACTTGATGTCCACATTTGGTAAATCAAGGTTGTGAAAATTTCTGATAGCTGCGTACCTTTGAGCCCAGTGGATGTAGCTATGTCCAATAATCCAGACAGAATACATGGTGAGAGGAGGTTCTGGTGCAGTCAGATGAAGTGTGGAAATGAAATGGCAGTTGGAACAGTAGGAGTTTGCAAAAAAAAATGTGGAGTTTCAGTGCATCACAAGCAATGATTGGTGGATTCAGATAGTTGAAAACTGAAAGTTAGGGTGCATGGTTCTGTTCTGTGAAAGAAGTAATTTGAATGGTTAAGAAAAAGTCATTTAAAGAAACATTGCACTGGATAAGCTGGTGTATTGAGAGGTCAAACATCCTTGTTGAGTTCATTTGCAACATTGTAGAATAAACTTTTAAACCTGAGAGCTCAGTGAGGAGGGAGTTGCTATGGTAACAGGCAGAAAGGGCTGAGGGGGGAAGGGTGTTAGTTTTGAAATAGTGAGGGAAGAGTTTTAATTGGTTAACATGAGGGATATGTGTGTAGAATTAGAGGTTTTCTGTGCCATTCATGGTTGCAGTTTCTGGAGTGCATACCTTTTGCTCTGCTAAAGAAATATTGGTGTGTGTGTCTGACACTGTTCTCAATCTCCCAAAACATTTGTAAAGGTGAGTAATGATTCATTTAATATAGATAGAGACTTGTATGCTCTATGGAGAAGATTTGGAAGCACATTGTGGTATTTTAATGTTGCATTGTGTCTTGTTTTTTGATAATGCTTGGTAAAAAGATTTTGCTGCATAGAGAAATTGTATTTTGTAAAATTGTGAAGTTTCAGTAGTGACATGGAATGCTTGTACATAGGACCTGTGCTGTGTTTCTTAAATGTGATGTGAAAAACGATTTTGGGGAAAAAGAATGGCTTTTACATTTTTGAGAAGGAATAAATAGTGTCTGCATGATTAAAGAAATACATTTGAAGCTTCCACAATGATGTCACCTGTGTTAACTCAGATTAGGAAGCAGATTGAGCTTCTTCCTTGTTGGTTTGTGTCACATTTTTTGATAATGCTTGGTATTAACATTTGCAAGATAGAGGAATTGTATTTTGTGAAATAGTGAGGTTTCAGTAGTGAAATTAAATGCTTGTACATAGGACCTGCGCTCTGTTTCTAAAATGTTATTTAAAAAACGATTTTGGGGCAAATGAATGGCTTTTACATTTTTGAGAAGGAATAAATAGTGTCTGCATGATTAAATAAATATATTTGAACTTTTCACAATGATGTCACCTGTGTTACCTCAGATTAGGAAGCAGATTGAGATTCTTTCTTGTTGGTTTGTGTCATGTTTTTTGATAATGCTTGGTATCAACATTTGCAAGATAGAGGAATTGTATTTTGTAAAATAGTGATGTTTCAGTAGTGAAATTGAATGTTTGTACATAGGACCTGCGCACTGTTTCTTAAATGTTATTTAAAAAAGATTTTGGGGCAAATGAATGGCTTTTACATTTTTGAGAAGGAATAAATAGTGTCTGCATGATTAAATAAATATATTTGAACCTTTTACAATCATGTCACCTGTGTTACCTCAGATTAGGAAGCAGATTGTGCTTTTTTCTTGTTGGTTTTTGTCATGGTTTTTGATAATGCTTGGTATCAATGTTTGCAAGAGAGATGAATTGTATTTTGTAAAATAGTGAGGTTTCAGTAGAGAAATGGAATGCTTGTACATAGGACCTGCGCTCTGTTTCTTAAATCTTATTTGAAAAACGATTTTGGGGCAAATGAATGGCTTTAACTTTTTTGACTAGGAATAAATAGTGTCTGCATGATTAAATTAATATATTTGCACATTTTACAATCATGTAACTTTTGTTACCTCAGATTAGGAAGTAGATTGTGAAGATGAGGTGAGGCATGTCCAGGGGTGCAGAGGAGGTGAGGCCTGTGTCCAAGAGTGCAGTGGAGAGGACTCACCTCCTCTGACCCTTGGACAAGCCTCCCCTCCTCCGTGCCCCCTGGACAGGCCTCAATGTATTGGGTATAATTGATGGTAACAGGGTGCAGATGAGGTGAGGCCTGTCCAGGGGTGTAGATGAGGTGAGGCCTGTCCAGGGGTGCAGATGAGGTGAGGCCTGTTCAGGGTTGCAGATGAGGTGAGGCTTGTCCAGGGGTGCAGAGGAGATGAGGCCTGTGTTCAAGAGTGTAGTGGGAGAGAGGCCTGTCCAGGGGTGCAAAGGAGGTGAGGCTTGTGTCTAAGAGTGCAGTGGGGGAGAGGCTTCATGAAGTCCAGTCTTCTGCCCTCTTAGACACAGGCCTCACCACCTCTGCTCCCCAGGACAGGCCTCACCTCATCTGCACCTCTGGTCAGGTCTCACCTCATCTGCATCCTGTTACCATCTATTATACCCAATAGATTGAGGCCTGTCCAGGGGGCACGGAGGAGGTGAGGCTTGTCTAGGGGTCAGAGGAGGTGAGTCTTGTCCACAGCACTCTTGGACACAGGACTTACCTCCTCTGCACCCCTGGACAGGCCTTTCCTCCACTGCACTCTTGGACACAAGCCTCACCTCCTCCACATCCTTGAACAGGACTTATCTCCTCTGACTCCTGGACAGGCCTCACCTCCTCTGCACCCCTGGACAGGCCTCACCTTATCTACACCCTTACAGAAGCCTCTCCCCCAGTACACTCTTGGACACAGGCCTCACCTCCTCTGACCCCTGGACAAGCCTCACCTCATCTACACCCTTGGACAAGCCTGTCCCCCATTACACTCTTGGACACAGGCGTCACCTCCTCTGACCCCTGGTCAAGCCTCACCTCATCTACGCCCCTGGACAGGCCTCACCTCATGTGCACCCCTGGAAAGGCCTTACCTTATTTGCACTCTGTTACCATCAAATATACCTAATACATTGAGACTTGTCCAGGGTGAAATGGAATGCTTGTAAATAGGACCTGCACTCTGTTTCTTAAATGTTATTGGTAAAACGATTTTGGGGCAAATGAATGGCTTTTACATTTTGGAGACGGAATAAATAGTGTCTGCAAGATTACATAAATATATTTGAACCTTTCACAATCATGTCACCTGTGTTTCTTCAGATTAGGAAGTAGAATGTGGAGATGAGGTGAGGCATGTCCAGGGATGCAGAGGAGGTGAGGCCTGTGTCCAAGAGTGCAATGGACAGGACTCACCTTCTCTGACCCTTGGACAAGCCTCACGTCTTCCGTGCTCCCTGGACAGGCCTAAATGTATTGGGTATAATTGATGGTAACAGGGTGCAGATGAGGTGAGGCCTGTCCTGAGGTGTAGATGAGGTGAGGCCTGTCCAGGGGTGCAGATGAGGTGAGGCCTGTTCAGGGTTGCAGATGAGGTGAGGCTTGTCCAGTGGTGCAGAGGAGGTGAGGCCTGTGTTCAAGAGTGTAGTGGGAGAGAGGCCTGTCCAGGGGTGTAGAGGAGGTAAGGCCTGTGTCTAAGAGTGCAGTGGGGGAGAAGCTTCATGAAGTCCTGTCCACTGCACTCTTGGACACAGGCCTCACCTCCTCTGTTCCCCTGGACAGGCCTCACCTCATCTGCACTCCTGGTCAGGCCTACCCTCATCTGCACTCCTGGTCAGGTCTCACCTCATCTGCACCCTGTTACCATCAATTATACCCAATACATTGAGGCCTGTCCAGGGGGCATGGAGGAGGTGAGGCTTGCCCTAGGGTCAGAGGAGCTGAGTCCTCTCCACTGCACTATTGGACACAGTCCTCACCTCCTCTGCACCCCTGGACAGGCCTCACCTCATCTGCACAATCTGCTTACTAATGTGTGGAAACACAGGTGACATGATTGTGAAATGTGCTAATATATTTTTCTATTCATGCAGATACATCTAAGCCTTGTCAATAATGTAAAACCAATTAATGTACCTGAAATCTTTTTTTAAATAACATTTACAAAACAGAGCACAGGTCATATGTATAAGCATTTCATTACACTACTGAAAACTCAATCATTTACAAAATACAATTCCTCTATGCTCCAACATTTCTTTACCAAACATTATCAAGAATGTATTAATCTCTATTATATTCTCTTCCTGACTTACTCTATTTTTCCACCTGTCCCCTTCTAACACCCTCTCTCTGACTTATTCCTTTTTACATCCCGACTCTGTGTTACACTCTCTTACACTCTCTCTTTGACTTACTTTCTCTTACACCCTGTCTCTAATTTATTCCCTCTCTCTCTTTTTTACAGCAATTTGTAAGTCATACTCTCTCTTACATCCTCTTCCTGATTTACTCCGTCTTACAACCTTTCTCTTTGAAACATTCTCTCCCTGACTTACTCCCTATTACACCTTTTGTCTTTTTTACACCCTCTCTCCCTCTTTCTGACTTTTTTTATTCTCTTCCTCTCTTCCTGTTACACCCTCTGTCTGACTTACTCCTTGTTACATCCTCTATCTGATTTACTTCCTCTTACCCCCTCTCTCAAACTTACTCTCTCTCTCCCTTTTACAGCCTCTCTCTGTTTTAGTCTCTTTTACATCCTCTACCCTTCTAACACCCTCTCTCTGTCTTACATCCTGTTACACCCTTTTTCTGACTTACTCCCTTTCTCCCTTTCTTTGACTTACTCCCTCTCCCTATTACATCCTTTCTCTGTCTTACAACATATTATACACTCTCTCTGTCTTACCCCTTCTCTACGTTTTACTCCCTCTACCTGTTTCTTTTTCTGACTCTCTCTGTCTCTTTGTGTTACTCCCTCTAGCTCTTTTTCTCTGTCTTCCACCCTGTTACACCCTTTTTCTGACTTACTCCCTTTCTCCCTTTCTTTGACTTACTCCCTCTCCCTATTACATCCTTTCTCTGTCTTACAACATATTATACACTCTCTCTGTCTTACTCCTTCTCTGTTTTACTCCCTCTACCTGTTTCTTTTTCTGACTCTTTCTGTCTCTTTGTGTTACTCCCTCTAGCTCTTTTTCTCTGTCTTACTCCTAGTTACATAGTTGCTGTGGTATAAACTTAGATATGTTGTAAACTAGTGTTTATATCGTTTGCTTATTGTCATTGCTTTGTTGTTTGGTAATAGTGGTCTATAATGTGTTATTTTTTCTTTACCACAGATTGAAATCAAGATTTCAATAGTAAGGAAATATGCCCTCAAGGCAGAGGAGAAGGAAAGATGCCAAGCGGAAAAAATCAAAAACAGCAACGGAATTAAAGCACTCCCCTACAACAAATACTTCAAAAAACACAAAAAAAGCTCCTAGTAAGACAACTAAGGCTTTTTTTTCGGAACATATCTAGATAAAAAAAAATGTTAATGGGAATGTGAATATACAGAAGGAGAGAGCAAATTTGAAAAGGAAGGAGAGGCCCCCCAAAAATGTTACTACTGGAGCAGGAGAGAACAGTATGTATAGGAATAGAAGGCAAAACTAATTTAGGGACATTCGTAGACGAATGTTTCGCAATAGGGTAGTTTTAAATTTGTTAAAAAAATATTAAGAAAGGTAAACAGAGAGCTGCTTTTTACAAGAAAAAGAAAAGTGTAGAGAAGATTGTTGATCAGGCTTTTGAAGTTAAGAAAACATTATTTATTTTAGTAATCAATAGAATTAGGATACTTAACAAGGCAATTGATGTTTTCAAATCGAACAGTAGATGCAAAAGAATAATTAATCGGACTAATTTTTGTGAAGTTTTTTCTGGAGAATGGATGCATAGTTCAAGTTGTGAGCCATTTTTTAATGAGGAGAGTTACTTCCAGGAGAATGTTTTGGTGCGTGCAGTTGACACCAGTGGTCGAGCATATGAGGTGAAAGACGGTTGTCCGATTGAAAAAGATAAACTTGTGTCTAGAGATGCAGAAGAGGTGTTAGCTGATGAAGTTTTAGGGAGACGTACTAAGGGTCCAGTGTACACTTGGAAGTGTAGTAGTATTTGTAGTGTGCGACAGGATTCAATCGATTTGCTTCGTAATTTCTTACGTACATATAGTAAGAAAAGTCTAAAACAGAAAATGAAGATGTTGCAAGACTTAGATCCTTGCAGAGTGAGAGAAAACACAGGTTTGCATGGGCATTCACTGGCTTGTCTTTCTAGAAAAGTATGTCAGAGTGTTTTTCATCATTTTAGGATGTTAGCAGTGTATCATAATAAAATGAGGAAATTAGTGAGAAGGTTGTATTATGCAAAAAGTCCAGCACTTAAGCTTAAACAGTTAAACAGTGCTCTTTTGCATGGATCTGAATTAGATGTGAAGAACATTTGTGAAGAAATTGCGTTTTGTTATTTTGGTGAAAAAGAGGACAGTGTAGAAATTGACACAGTAATAGAAGGTAATGTGGAAGACAATGTACAGATTTCAAGTACAGAAAAGTTTGACCAGGAAATTTCCAAGTTTAAGGTGAAATCAAGTGAAAGGCCACATTTTAGTTGTGTGTGTTGTCGACGAACTCATTATAAGCATCAGACTAGATTAGTTGATTTATATGTAAAAAGCGAAAAGGTAAATATTAATGAGTGGAAGGATTTTGCAACTCATTTGTTGGTAGAAAACTATTTTGATTTGGGTTCCGATCAACGTATTTGTAAATATTGTTATAATAAATTAAATGAAAACAGAATGCCTGCTAGAGCTGTTCATAATAATCTGGAGTTGGTAGACATTCCTTCTGAGTTGATGGATTTAAATACCTATGAGTCTATTCTGATTCAATGTGTGCATCCTTTACAGGCTTTTGTTCTCATGGAGCCTAAGATAGGGAAATTGCCTCGTACAGATTTACAGAGAGGATTAAAGGGAAGAGTTGTTTATTTGCCTCTAGATTTCAAGAAAAATATTGATACAATTGGTGTAGAAAAAGTGGAAGAGGAACCTCTGGTTATTCTAGTTAATGGGGTTCCGACAAAGAGTAAGAAAATCTGGCAAGATTTAGTGGATGTTAGGAAAGTCAAAAAGGCAACGTTGTATTTGGTCAAAAACAATGAGTACTACAAACATGAATGTGTTGGAGCAGAGGAAACAGTTGCAGAAAAAGACAGTGATTGTTCAGCCGGCCAAATTGAAAAAGTTGATGTGTCTAGAAGTGAAGTAATATATGAACATTATACTGTTCATCCTTTGCATTCCAAAGAAGTAATGGGGAATGCAATTGACTTGTTTCAAATGAAAGCAGCAAAAGGAAGTCCCATTAGTGTATGGGAAGAAAGTTTGGAAGCTCGTTGTTTTCCACAGTTATTTCCAACAGGTTAAGGTGGACGATATGATGATCGACCAGTTCAAATTCCTGCATCTGAATACCGGACTTTAAGATTATATGCTAAAGATCCAAGGTTTCGTCAATGCATTCCGTATTTGTTTCATCTACTGTATGAAAGTGACTTGTCTGGGCTTTCCTATGCAGTGAACCATATACTGAAAAGTGGACCACATCTGCAAAATGTTTCGGCGAGGGACTTTATGAAGAAAGTCAATCTGCAAGACAGTATTTTGGAATCTCAGCTAATCAATCTCATGGCATGTCAGCGTGGTACAAACGAGTATTGGTTCCGTCGTCATGGGGAATTGAAATGTATGCTAAGAAACTTAGGAACTCCTACATGGTTCCTCACTCTTACCTGTGCTGAGTATGCATGGGACGACTTACTTCAATTTCTACAAGAGGCAAATGCAAACATACAAAATATAGAATTCAAAACACCTGGAGAACTGTGTTCTTTGGATCCAGTGAATGTATGCAGATATTTCAATCATAGATTTGAAGCTATGATGTCTTTTATTACCAACAAAAAAAATCCTCCCCTTGGAGAGGTTTTGGATTTCTTTTGGAGAAAGGAGTATCAAGCGAGAGGTGCTCCTCACATACATATGTTGTTATGGATTAAAGATGCACCCAAATTTGGAACAGATTCGGATGACACAGTGATGAGTTTCTTTGAAGAGTATTCAACATGTGCTGTTCCGAAAACTACCGAAGAAAACAGTTTAAGGCAACAAGTTTTACGCTTTCAATCCCATCGTTGTGGAAAGTACTGTCGTCGAAAATTCAGAAACAAGGACAAGTTCTACACAAAATGTCGTTACGGGTTTCCATGACCAGTGATTTCTAAAGGAAGAGTAAATAATTTGATGTCTTCTCTGCGACATACTGTGACGAGGAAATCACCAAAAAATACATACAATTTAAAAAGAAACAAAGAGTCCAAGTACATCAACGACTACAACCCAGTGATTTTGTCCATGTGGAATGCTAACATGGATATTCAGTTCGTTGTTGACAACTCTATTGCTGTGGCTCGATATGTGATGTCTTACATCACAAAAAAAGAAAAGACAGAACTGAAGGAAATGTGGGAGGACATTTCACATGAAAAGAGTCTAAGTAAAAAATTATACAGTTTCAGTCTGAAGATGCGGTCGCATCGTGAAATTGGAGCATATGAATGTTCTGATCGGTTATCATCAGCAAGTCTCTATGCCAAATCTAGAACAATCATTTGGGCGAGTCTAGGTCTTGCTGCAACACGAAATCGACTTTTGAAATCTGTACAAGAAATTGAGTATTTGGCAGAGAAAGAACCAAACAGTACAGATATTTTGAAGACAAACATGTTGGATACATACTATCCAAATAGAAGTAGTCATCTCGAGAACAGTTGTTTGTATGAAGTTCTGCAAAACTATAGTTATAAGAGGAACATCACAGAAGATATCAGTAATGGAATATATGCTGTCATTGGGTGTGAAGGATGTCTAGTGATGCAGAGAAGAGGCCATTTGATTAATCATCGAAAATTGAGTTGCGAATCTCCAGACAAAAGGGAATTTTACTATTTAGATCTTTTGCAACTCTTTAAGCCATGGCGTACAGAAGAGGAACTACTTGGAGATTTTCTCTGTTACGAAGATTCTTTTAATGCAACCAAGGATACCATAGAATGTCCTGTTTTTCCAAATTATCTGCAAATGTTGAACGAAGAAATAGAGCAAGAAGCCACAATTGTTGTAGAGATTGCTAGAGACAGTTCTCAAGACAGTCAGAGTTCTACTTCATTGAGTCAGGATCCACTAGGAGGACCAATTATCGAAAATGAAGCTGCCACTGCCATGGATGAGGTGGAAAGAGCTATGGAACAAGCTCAAAAGGATGGAGTTAACTTAGAAGATTTGGTGAAACAACTAAACGTTGAGCAGAAACAGATATATGACGAAGTCACAGAACAGATTGAACATGGATTCAGTCATGAGAAAAAAGAGTGCTCATGTACATCATTTAAGCCTGTCCGACTGTACGTGAGTGGAGAAGCTGGAACTGGAAAAAGTTTTCTGATTAAAGCAATTGCAACTTATCTGCAGAAAAGGACTGAATCACCGCTGTCTTGTGTTGTTACCGCTGCAACTGGGCTGGCAGCACATAACATTAAAGGGATTACTTTACATCGTTTACTGATGCTACCAGTTGAGCATGACAATAAATTGCAATACCACAAGCTATCTGGAGATGCGTGTTCTGAAGTTTCCAGAGTCCTGAAGAAAATGAAACTTCTTATCATTGATGAAGTAAGCATGGTCTCAAATCTAATGCTTGCTTTTGTGCATTTGAGAATGCAAGAAATTCTTAGAACAGAGTATGATGTGTTATTTGGAGGGAAACACATTATTGTTTTTGGAGATCTACTGCAGTTGACTTCAGTGAAAGGACAACCAGTGTTTAAATTGCTCACGCATGAAGATACCAGGAAGTGCGTAGGAAGCATTGGAAACGTTAATATATGGTTAAATTTCAAATATGCAGAACTGCTTCAAAATATGCGACAGGCAAAGGATGAAGATTAGATGTAAGAATCGGAAAAGTAAGTGAGCATGGGAAAGAAGCTTTACATGCCCGATTAATTTCAAATTTGTATCCAAATGAAAACATTCTTCCAGAGAATATTTTTAAGAAAATTACTGAGAACAAATCTGGGATATGTTTGATGCCAACTCTGCAAGAATGTTCCATCTTCAACAACAAAATGTTAAAGTTAGAAAATGAAGAGATTGTGAAACTGGAAGCTATAGATAAAATAGAGCATATGGGAGCAACAATTATTTTGTCAGAAAATTTGAAATCAAAATTGAATTCATTAGAGAAGAGTATATCTAAAACTGCTGGTTTTGAAAAGACTCTGAATGTGTGTTTAAATTGTCGTATAATTTTGAGAAGGAATTTAAATGTTGAAAGAGGTCTGGTAAATGGATCAATGGGTCATGACTCATGTTGTTGAATTTCTGAATTACAGAAATAGAGATGGAATTGAATTTTAAAAAATTAAATTTGATAGCATTGAGCAAGTACAACAAATCAGTCGTTGTTCTGTTAGATTTTTTCTTGTAAAAGACTTATATGTTCGCCAAAAACAGTTTCCTGTTTGGCATATGCTGTGACAATTCATAAATCTCAAGGTTTAAGTGTAGATAGTGCTTTGGTGAACATTGGAAGTTCTGTGTTTAAAGAGGGTATGGCATATGTGGCATTATCACGAGTCAGAACTTTATCAGGATTGTACTTGATTGAGTGTGATGAGACAAAGATTTGTGCAGATCTAGATTGTGTTAAAGAACACAATAGGTTAAGAAGAGAGTATGCTCCACATTTGCCTCAATATCCTCTGTTTGAAAAACGTGTGGTAGGCCGAAAAAGAAGAAATGAGAATAATTGCAGTGAGGTAGTAGCAAAAAGACAAAAAGTAGATGAAACTGTAATTGTAAGCAGAAAGAAAAAGGATTCTGTTGAAGATGTTGTTGGATTTCAGTTTGAAAACAGTTCTGGTGTCAACTGCTATGCTAATGTAGTGGTTAATGTTGTTTTTTTCCTTCAAACTTTACAAGAACAGATTGTTGAAAATCGGGATCAAAGATTCTGCTGTTTATTGAATTCTGTGTTTGAGAAATGTAGCAGTGATAGAGCAAAAATAGAAAGTGTTTCAGAAATTCGAAATCTTTTATACATATGTTCTGGTCAAAATCAATTTTCACAGAATATTCAGCAGGATTGTCAGGAATTTTTAATGTATATGTTTGGTGTATTGGAAGATGAAGGTGTAAAAGTAGAAAATCTTTTTGGCCTTTCCTATCAATGGCAGCATGACTGCGACAATTGTAGTTTATCAAGTAGTACTAGAATAGACACTGAAAGATTTATATATTTGACTTTACCAGACTGCAAATCAGTGTCTTTTAATAATCTAGTTAACCCCTTCCATGCGTCGGACGGCCGGCGGCCGTCCGACGTCACGGTGGGCGTGTGCGGAGGACGGCCGGGGGCCGTCCGAACCACGCCCACATCGTAAATCACCCGCACCGCAGATGATCACAGTATGGTGTGTACCCAATGTAAGAGTGCAATGCTGTCCACATTATTTATACAAACTTATGGTCAGTATGTCATTTTAATGTTCCAACGATGTAGACCTGATGGAACTAAATTGACAACTTCTATTAAAAATTTCGTGTCTTCTCAGTAATCAATTTTAGGAAGAACCTTTGCAACTTTAGCTATTATTTATCATGACGGTCCTTCGACAACATCAGGGCATTACACATGTTATTTAAAATGCCAAAAAGGGTGGAAGCTATGTAATGATACTCATTTGACTTTCAAACAACGTTTGCCTTTTGACTTAAAAAATTCCTACCTAGTGTTTTTAGAACCAAAATTTAAGTAAAGGTAATTGGCCTATGAAGACGGGAGCAGTTAATAAAAGTTAGTCTGCTGTTTAAAATTATATTGTGAGTAAAAGTGATCAAGATAATATAAAAATTCTTGTTGTCATATAGGTACTGTTAGTGGATCTCATAGTAAGTGATATCAGTATTATAGGCAATGTTGAATATGAGTGAGCCAGAGATGGAAATATGAATATTTAAACATTGTGAAAATGTTGTATGAGCTTTTCTTTCAGAACGTCGGGAAAACTGTAATTTCAGAGTTTGTTTTGAGTAATTTGAAAACATGCTGATACATCTGACACTATTTTGCCTTAAGGAAAAGTGAAGGAATGAGCAAAGAGTCATGACTGAAAACAAGGAGGAAATGAAAACATTGAAAAATATCTCAGAAGTTCTTGGAGCTTTTCTTATAGAAAGTCGATGAAATGGAAGTTTTAGAGAACAGCGGAGTATTTTCCAACGAAAAGGACCGTCATGATGTACTATTTGGCTTAAAGGAAAAGTAAGTGAATCAAAGATTAGTGTACATATGTGATTTTTAAGTTTATATGTTTTTTTTTAAACACGTTCTTTTAGATTGTGTTTTTTTTCCCGCTGTCAAATGATGAGTAGTTTGAACTCACTGTTTTTAGTGAAATTCAATATATTCTGAGAACAGCAAAAATAAACTATCTAACATGTTGTACAAGTTATTCTATAGTTTGTATTGTGTAATTTATATTGTATTCCCATTGTCTCACACTCACTTTCCTTTTTCCACCCTCTTTCAGCTCTCTTTAATCACTCACACTGCCTTTCTCTCACTCTGTTTCACCCCTGTTCCTCTACTCCACTTCTTTCACAACCCCTCATTCCCATTTCAACTGTCTGCATCCCCTCTCTCCCTTGCACCACTTTTCAGCTTTTAGTCTCTCTGCTTTACTTCCCTTTTCCGTCTTTTCCTCCTTTGCTCTTTTAGTAATTCCTCTTTACTCACTCACCTCTTTTGTCGCACTCTGTCACTATAACTCACCCACTCTCCCTCACTTATCTTTCTTTGCTCCTTTCTTTTGTCCTCTTCTCTCTGTTTTTCGTTCACTACCTCTATGTCCTCAGTCCCTCACTCTCCTTGTGTTATGCTCACTTGTGTTTATCTACCTTCTATCATTTCTCTTACAACAACTTTACTGCTCCTCTCTCATTGTTCTTCACCCCATTTCTTTTACTCCGGTTCCATTACTACCCCTCATTTCCTATCTTTCAGTGCCCTTCTCTTTACTTTCATCACCGAATCACATTCTCTCAGTACCACTGCTTTAGTCCTCTTCCCCTTATTTTCCTTCTTTTGCTCCCTTACTCATTTTCCTTTCCTCACTCATTGTACTCCACTTCAGTCAGTCGTTCCCTTAGTCCCTCTGTCTACTAACTTCCTCACTCTTTTTCCCTCAATCCTTCCATATTATCCTCACTCCCTTCGTCCCTTCACTTTGTGACTCCCCTTCACTCACTCTCAGTCAACTACAATTCATCATTCTTGTAAATGCATCCTCAATCAGACTCCTTTCCCTCTCAGTCATTCCCCTTTTACTTACTCCTCTTTCCTGATTTAGTTTTGCTAACTTACATTCTTTTAGTATCTTTCTTACCTTCAGTTCATTTCTCTCTTCTTCTCTTCCTCTCTGTCACTGAATGTATCTGCCTTACTCTTAGTAATTTGCTCTCCTTCTACTTTTTTCCCTCTTTTTGTCCTTCTACATTACTTTATTTCCCTTTCTGTGTCCTTCACTCTTACTTTATTTCTTAGTACACTTTTATGATTTTTAACCTCTTGACCTGTCTCTTCTATTTTAAAATATATATTTTACTAATTATAACATTTTTTCTTCTCTCTTTCACAGATACAAAGTGTTGTTAAAACATGTAATTAAGTTTACATTATTTATATGGTAAGTGTGACTAAAAAAATGTAGTTTGTCATCACCCTTTGCTTTAACCTCACTACTATTCTCTCACCCTACCTCACTCCCGTTTCCTTACTCTGCTTCCCTCACTTATTCTTATCCTCCATGTTTACTCCTCTTTCCCTTACTCTCCTACCACATTCAACTTCTTTCAGTCCCCCTGCTTTACTTCCCTTACCCTCTGTTCCCTTCCTTCGCTCCCTCACTCATTCCCTTTCCCTTACTCACTTACTCCACTCCACTCACTCCTTCTCTCAGTCCGTCTGTCCTCACAGTTGCTCACTCCCGTTACCTCACTCCGTCTCTCTTACCCTCACTGTCTCTGTCCCCTCACTCTGTTACTACTCTTTCATTATGCTCACTCCCTATACCTCACCCACACTCCCTTACTTACCTTTCTTTGCTGCTTCACTCACTCCCTTTCTGTCACTCCTTCCTTTACTCTCTCTCTCCTTTCTCTCCGTCACCCCCATGTCTTACCCTTATTCACTTTTATCCACCCTCTTTCACCCCTCTTTACTTACACCCACTGCTCTTTTCTCACCCTCCCTCACCGCTGTTCCTTTACTCTGGTTCTGTCACTACCCCTCATTCCCCATCCTTTACTGTCCTTCCCTTTACTTTCAACACCCACTCACATTCTCCCAGTACCTCTGCTTTAGTCTTCTTCCTCTCTCTTCCCTTCTTTCCCTCCCTTATTTATTTTCCTTTTCTCACTTACACCCTATTACACCTTTTCTCTGTCTTACTATCTATTACACAATCCCTCTGTGTTGCTCCCTCTAGCTCTCTTTCTCTTAACATCACTCTCTCTGTCCCCTTCGCTCATGCTCACTCCTTCATTATTTTTTTTTATTTTTTTTTGGGTTCGCGCCCCGGTGCGCGTACCATTACGCATACCCAGGAGAATAAAGAATGACAGAGTTTTTTAAAAATGTAGCATTTTTATAAATTGGAAGTAGTTCTAAAAAGAACTGTTTTTTTATTCTTTTTGTTGTTTTATATTTTTTTATAGTTTTTTTGAACATTTTTTGTTTTTATGAACAATTTTATATATTTTTTTAATTTTTATGGGGACAAACAAAAAACAGGGAATTGTAAACGGCTCAACTGGAGCAAAAAAAATCAGGAAAAAATTAAGGTTTCTTTCTGCAGTTGTGGTTGTCTCCAGCACGGTTCATTAGTTTTATACTTTGCTCCCCTTAGGAAATTGTAGTCCCGCAAAATATACAAACTATTTTGTAATCTCCAAACTGGGGTTGGATATTTGGGACCATCTCCCTTGTCTCTGGACCCGATGGAGTGGGTTGTTTGCTTTTGGAGGTGCTGGGAGAAGATTGGGGAGGGTTTCTTACTAGTTCTCTGACCTCTGCCGCAGAATAGTTGTTTGGGTGCCAGCGTTGCATATGGCGCATCATTGTATGATTCCCAAATGAATATTTTTGGGCAGGGTTCCCCCTGGAAAGTACAGTGCCACAGATGAGACATGTCACTTTGGGAGCGTTGACTTTCTTGCGTCCCCTTGGGATTTTAAAAAACTCCCACACAAAGTGCTCCCTAGGTTTATCGGGGGTATTGTCTTCAGGCAGGAACCGCCTCTCCTCCTCCTCCTCCTCCTCCTCTTCTTCTTCTTCACCACCACTGTGGTGTTGTGGTGGTCCTTGTGGTGGTGGTGGTGGTGGTGGTTGAGATGCTCCTGCTGCTGCTGCTACTGTAGCCATTTCTCAGGTCTGTAAACAGGTCTTCCTCAGTCAAAGTACAAAGTAAGAATGAGGAAAAAAGGTGGGGGATTTCATCATTTGGAAAAACAAACTGCTCTGATCCAATGAAAAGTGTTATTTTCAGGTCACATGACCCGACGCGCTTACGCTACACGCCCCGGGGCGCTTACGTAGCGCGATCGTATGCGCTGGGGCGCTTCCGGATGCGCTTACGCCGTGCGTCATAAGACGCATCACGCGGCTACGCGATACGTCACGATTATGTTTTCGTTTGCGGAAATAGCGCTAACGGGACGCTCACCGGTACGCGCACCGGGGCGCGCCGCAAGATTGCGCTTACCGGTGCGCTCACCGGTACGCGCACCGGGAGCGCTCCAGGGCAAAAAAAAACCATGAACAATATACATTAAAAAAAAGTATTACATAAATATACAATATAGGATTCATTATAAAAAATATTATATTTCATAGCTATAGAAATTTGCTATTAAAAAACCTATGAAATTCACTGAAAAAACCATAGGTTTCACACCAGTTATAGTCAGGAATTAGCATTTAAAAAACCTAATAAATTCACTGAAAAAACCATAGGTTTGACACCAGTTATAGTTAGCTGGAAATTTTACTGACATAAAACCATTGAAATTCCCACGTTATAGTTAGTTGGACTCACTATAACTCGCGCGCCCGCAATGCACTGCTGATGATGTCACATATTACATCATTCATGACATGGTTAGTGACATCACTGATGACATCACTGATGACATCTCAAATGACATCACTGATGACATCACTGATGACATCTCAAATGACATCACTGATGAAATCATCCATGTGATAATACAATTCACCTCCTCACACTCTAATCTAACCCATGATACACCTAGTGTTAAATACAAACTACCATTCCTGAAACCATTGACACAGTAAAACCACTTACCACATACGCACTCACTGATTTCTAGGTCTACACACACATCAATAGTGACAGTGATATTGTTCCGAGTACTATGGGATGTTTAATTCAGGAGAATCTCAGTTTTGACTGTTCGAGTGGGAGTGGGTTCAAAGCAAAGTTGAGATTTTTACCTCAAATCCTTAGTGATGTGATTGACGTTTTTGAAACTGGAGTGATCAAGGAATTCAAGAGACTAGACAAAATTAATAAACCGATATATGACAATTTGACAGCCAAACAACGACAGGCCTTATTGGAATTACAAAACACCTCGGAGGTTGTTATAAAAATGTCAGACAAGGGCGGCAATGTCGTTGTGTGGCCGGTTGAAATGTATTTGAAGGAAGGTAAAAGACAGTTGGATGATGAAGGGAGTTACACAGTCAACAATAGAAATTGCTATGAGAAAAGCAACACAGATTATCAAGAACGACTGTCTAAATGGAAATTTGAGGGATTACTGTCAGATGACGAATTCAAGTTCTTAAAATGTGATCACCCGAAATTAGCGGTACTATATCTATTACCCAAATTACATAAAAATCAAAAAAATCAAATTACATAAACATCAAGAGAACCCCCCTGGACGTCCTATTGTGTTCTCCATGGGGAGTACATTTGAGAATACGTCAAAATACATTGATCACTTCTTGCGCCCGTATGTACAGAATTTACCTTCGTATCTGCAGGACACTAGAGATTTTTTTCGAGTAATTGAACCAATTGAGTGGGATGACAGTTTGTGGATGATGACGCTTGACGTCAACAGCCTATATACATGCATACCACATGCATACCACACAATTTGGGATTAACTGCTAACCGACACTTCCTCAAACAGCGTGATGTTAAGTATCTATCACACACTAGCATGCTTATTGACATGATGCACACCTGCTTGTCTAACAACTACTTCCTGTTTAATCACGTGGTCTATTGCAAGGCTCGGGGGACCGCGATGGGAACCTGCTTCGCCCCCAGCTACGCAGGTTTGTTCCTGGGCTGGTGGGAGGAGCAGGTGGCCTGTAACATCTTGGCCTTTACCCAGAACGTGGTCCTCTGGGCCAGGTATATAGACAACGTGTTCTGTCTCTGGAAAGGCACTAAGGAGGCCGCAATGCAATTTGTCAGTGACCTAAATGTTAATGACTGTAATTTGAAATTTACCTGTTCTATTGACAAACAGTCGATTGAATTTTTGGATGTGGTGGTATTTGTTGATAATAACAGACTAAGCAGCAAACTGTTCCGAAAACCAACTGCGGGCAACAGTTTGCTCCATGCGTCGAGCTGCCACCCAAAGAACTTAATTTGCAGTATACCATTTGGCGAACTGTTGAGAGCCAAACGCAATTTTGGTACATCCACAGAATTTGCAAATGAGATGATAATCATGAAAACAAGGTTTCAGGAGAGGGGTTACCCAACTAAAATTGTAGAACAAGCATGTGCTAAGATCAAAAATATAGCTAGAATTGATCTCTTGAGCCCGAAACCCCTAACTGATGCAATCAACACAGAGGGTCCTATTAGGTAGAATTTTTTGCTAAACTATTTGCACTTTAATGCCAAATTTGCACTATCACTTTAAGCACTTTCTCTGTTTCAGGCAGACATTGTGACTCGCCCACTTGGGCTCTATTCAGATTGTGCATGATTTTTGTGTCATGATGTTTTGGATTAATGCTGCTGATTAACATATGAGCAATTTACTTTCAGAAAATTTGGGCTTAACACACAATAATGAGCTGGTGCTCATAATGTACATAGATAGAATTAATTATCATGTTTATATATTGTTGTGCCGTTTTCTACCATTTTGTGCCCTGTAAATATGCTCTTATATTTATGAAATCTGTATATATGATTTTATTTATTGTGCAACTTTATCGGGTAAAAATTAAGTGTTCTATGGGCACTCTCGATCAATTGTACTAATGCAGCGTTACAATGTATAGTATTTCTTCCATTTTTATGACACACCGTAATGCACTGTCACTTTAAATGCCCTGCTCACTGTTATGCAGCTTGTCATGTGATCAAGCCTCCTCGGAGGCGAAACACGTCATGGCGGCAGCGCTGGCTTCACTTAATTAAATCATCTTGCACCAGCACTTTTGGGTCGACTCTTGGTTGCTTGATACTTTGGCATTTTTTGCCTTGGAGTGACAATCTTCGCGATATATATATATATATATATATATATATATATATATATTCACACAGTCACAGGTAACCCAAATTGAAGACAGCCACTGGTCGTATAATTATTCACTTTTTAATGGACAAACGTGCTGGCAGCCAGAACGTGCAGAAAGTCTCTTCAAAGTAATAAAACGCCGGCCGCGTTTCGAAAGCCCCATGCTCTCTTCTTCAGCGGCGTAGAAAATGTTTGTAAAGCAGCGCTCTGAGTTTATCACCTGCCCTGAGTGGGCGTGGCCATCAACGCGGCCTTCTGGATAGTGTAGTCCCATGTGGGCGCGCTTGCTTTCCAACTGTAAACATTATAAATCCCAAGTGGGTAGAAGTTGCAGACTGCCAACTAGCTGCCCTGCTTCACTGTGTCCATCATGAACGGAGCGTGTGTCCCCCTGTAAAAGACACCAGCTCCACGACCATCCTTGTAGCATGACGCCTCACGGAGCCTGCCGGGACCTGCTTGTAGTCAGTGAGCTGCCCTCGCGACCGGAGACAGCCGCTAAAATTCACACAGTCACAGGTAACCCAAATTGAAGACAGCCACTGGTCGTATAATTATTCACTTTTTAATGGACAAACGTGCTGGCAGCCAGAACGTGCAGAACGTCTCTTCAAAGTAATAAAACGCCGGACGCGTTTCGAAAGCCCTATGCTCTCTTCTTCAGCGGCGTAGAAAATGTTTGTAAAGCAGCGCTCTGAGTTTATCACCTGCCCTGAGTGGGCGTGGCCGTCAACGCGGCCTTCTGGATAGTGTAGTCCCATGTGGGCGCGCTTGCTTTCCAACTGTAAACATTATAAATCCCAAGTGGGTAGAAGTTGCAGACTGCCAACTAGCTGCCCTGCTTCACTGTGTCCATCATGAACGGAGCGTGTGTCCCCCTGTAAAAGACACCAGCTCCACGACCATCCTTGTAGCATGACGCCTCACGGAGCCTGCCGGGACCTGCTTGTAGTCAGTGAGCTGCCCTCGCGACCGGAGACAGCCGCTAAAATTCACACAGTCACAGGTAACCCAAATTGAAGACAGCCACTGGTCGTATAATTATTCACTTTTTAATGGACAAACGTGCTGGCAGCCAGAACGTGCAGAAAGTCTCTTCAAAGTAATAAAACGCCGGACGCGTTTCGAAAGCCCCATGCTCTCTTCTTCAGCGGCGTAGAAAATGTTTGTAAAGCAGCGCTCTGAGTTTATCACCTGCCCTGAGTGGGCGTGGCCGTCAACGCGGCCTTCTGGATAGTGTAGTCCCATGTGGGCGCGCTTGCTTTCCAACTGTAAACATTATAAATCCCAAGTGGGTAGAAGTTGCAGACTGCCAACTAGCTGCCCTGCTTCACTGTGTCCATCATGAACGGAGCGTGTGTCCCCCTGTAAAAGACACCAGCTCCACGACCATCCTTGTAGCATGACGCCTCACGGAGCCTGCCGGGACCTGCTTGTAGTCAGTGAGCTGCCCTCGCGACCGGAGACAGCCGCTAAAATTCACACAGTCACAGGTAACCCAAATTGAAGACAGCCACTGGTCGTATAATTATTCACTTTTTAATGGACAAACGTGCTGGCAGCCAGAACGTGCAGAAAGTCTCTTCAAAGTAATAAAACGCCGGACGCGTTTCGAAAGCCCCATGCTCTCTTCTTCAGCGGCGTAGAAAATGTTTGTAAAGCAGCGCTCTGAGTTTATCACCTGCCCTGAGTGGGCGTGGCCGTCAACGCGGCCTTCTGGATAGTGTAGTCCCATGTGGGCGCGCTTGCTTTCCAACTGTAAACATTATAAATCCCAAGTGGGTAGAAGTTGCAGACTGCCAACTAGCTGCCCTGCTTCACTGTGTCCATCATGAACGGAGCGTGTGTCCCCCTGTAAAAGACACCAGCTCCACGACCATCCTTGTAGCATGACGCCTCACGGAGCCTGCCGGGACCTGCTTGTAGTCAGTGAGCTGCCCTCGCGACCGGAGACAGCCGCTAAAATTCACACAGTCACAGGTAACCCAAATTGAAGACAGCCACTGGTCGTATAATTATTCACTTTTTAATGGACAAACGTGCTGGCAGCCAGAACGTGCAGAAAGTCTCTTCAAAGTAATAAAACGCCGGACGCGTTTCGAAAGCCCCATGCTCTCTTCTTCAGCGGCGTAGAAAATGTTTGTAAAGCAGCGCTCTGAGTTTATCACCTGCCCTGAGTGGGCGTGGCCGTCAACGCGGCCTTCTGGATAGTGTAGTCCCATGTGGGCGCGCTCGCTTTCCAACTGTAAACATTATAAATCCCAAGTGGGTAGAAGTTGCAGACTGCCAACTAGCTGCCCTGCTTCACTGTGTCCATCATGAACGGAGCGTGTGTCCCCCTGTAAAAGACACCAGCTCCACGACCATCCTTGTAGCATGACGCCTCACGGAGCCTGCCGGGACCTGCTTGTACTCAGTGAGCTGCCCTCGCGACCGGAGACAGCCGCTAAAATTCACACAGTCACAGGTAACCCAAATTGAAGACAGCCACTGGTCGTATAATTATTCACTTTTTAATGGACAAACGTGCTGGCAGCCAGAACGTGCAGAAAGTCTCTTCAAAGTAATAAAACGCCGGACGCGTTTCGAAAGCCCCATGCTCTCTTCTTCAGCGGCGTAGAAAATGTTTGTAAAGCAGCGCTCTGAGTTTATCACCTGCCCTGAGTGGGCGTGGCCGTCAACGCGGCCTTCTGGATAGTGTAGTCCCATGTGGGCGCGCTTGCTTTCCAACTGTAAACATTATAAATCCCAAGTGGGTAGAAGTTGCAGACTGCCAACTAGCTGCCCTGCTTCACTGTGTCCATCATGAACGGAGCGTGTGTCCCCCTGTAAAAGACACCAGCTCCACGACCATCCTTGTAGCATGACGCCTCACGGAGCCTGCCGGGACCTGCTTGTAGTCAGTGAGCTGCCCTCGCGACCGGAGACAGCCGCTAAAATTCACACAGTCACAGGTAACCCAAATTGAAGACAGCCACTGGTCGTATAATTATACACTTTTTAATGGACAAACGTGCTGGCAGCCAGAACGTGCAGAAAGTCTCTTCAAAGTAATAAAACGCCGGACGCGTTTCGAAAGCCCCATGCTCTCTTCTTCAGCGGCGTAGAAAATGTTTGTAAAGCAGCGCTCTGAGTTTATCACCTGCCCTGAGTGGGCGTGGCCGTCAACGCGGCCTTCTGGATAGTGTAGTCCCATGTGGGCGCGCTTGCTTTCCAACTGTAAACATTATAAATCCCAAGTGGGTAGAAGTTGCAGACTGCCAACTAGCTGCCCAGCTTCACTGTGTCCATCATGAACGGAGCGTGTGTCCCCCTGTAAAAGACACCAGCTCCACGACCATCCTTGTAGCATGACGCCTCACGGAGCCTGCCGGGACCTGCTTGTAGTCAGTGAGCTGCCCTCGCGACCGGAGACAGCCGCTAAAATTCACACAGTCACAGGTAACCCAAATTGAAGACAGCCACTGGTCGTATAATTATACAGTTTTTAATGGACAAACGTGCTGGCAGCCAGAACGTGCAGAAAGTCTCTTCAAAGTAATAAAACGCCGAACGCGTTTCGAAAGCCCCATGCTCTCTTCTTCAGCGGCGTAGAAAATGTTTGTAAAGCAGCGCTCTGAGTTTATCACCTGCCCTGAGTGGGCGTGGCCGTCAACGCGGCCTTCTGGATAGTGTAGTCCCATGTGGGCGCGCTTGCTTTCCAACTGTAAACATTATATTATAACTGTCAATGTCTGTGGAAAAACATCCAATTTTAAGCCCTCTTGGTCGCAGCCATTCAAAGACCTTGTTGTTAAAGTCTTCTAAAATGTTTTAAGCAATATGGGATTTCTTCATAGTGAACATGGCTATTGTTGCATGCTTCCGAGCGCCTTTTAAAATCTCAGCATTGTCAACACCTGAAGATATCATTTCTCTAACCCCCACAAAGAGATCCAGTGTGCAGTGATGCACATGTAATCAGTGGCTTGGAAACTGGTCCAAATGTCTGTCGTCAGGTGGTTAGTGTGAACAGCACTCTGCTGCAAAGCTTGTCCAAGCAATTCCGGTACATTGTTATTTAGCAATGGAACAGCAACTCTGGTAAAACAGGACCAGCTGGGAACCTTCCATTTCAGGCAGATAGCTGCAACAAATTCCAGAAATCTCACCCTTCCACAAAAGAAAATGGGAGGAGGTCCAGTGTTGACATTTTAGCCAGCTTTATGTTGTACAAACGTGCCATTGAGTGGTTGCGTTCATACTGCCCCTCCTGCCGCAACATGTCAGGAATAGTAGCTTGGATCTATTTATTTTCTGGTGCCACTGATGCAGGTGACTTCTTGAGAGCAGGCTCAATGTTCATCTCAGCGGGGCCATCACTGTATGCTCTTACCTTGGTGTCTCAACCTGTATCTTGTCCCATTGCAATGTTGCTGATGTGGGCAATACTACTGCAGTGCTAGGGACAGGGCTGATTTGTGTAATGAAAATGTCTTCCTCTTCTTCACCTTCCACTTTGATTGGATCAGATTCTCGGCTCAGCCTTTCACCCCCTTCATCAACACCTTTTGCAGTTTTTGGCCCACTAAGGTGCTCTTCCCACTGGATTAAGTGGTGTTTTCTTAAATGGGTTGTTTGGGTTCCGTTACCGTAGTTTTTGCAAAACTTATCCCAACTAACACTAGCTTCACAAATGGAACATATGGCAATGTTTGGCTCCATCTTGCTAACCATAAAGAGGTGGGGAGGTCCACATTCTAATGCTGGTGCCACTGCCAATGTCAGATAAATTGGGGGAAGGTGAGTGTCTTAACGTTTGCCTCTCTGCAGTATCTACTACTACTGAGGTGGTTGTGAATGTAGGTTTCTGCTGGGGGCCTTGCAAATATGGTAGCTGGTGGCAGTGGTATCTGTGCCACATCCCTCAGAGAATGTTCAGACGGGGTAACTTCAGTGTCCACTGGGGATGGGCTAACATCCATGATTACTGGCTCATTGTCATCCTCCTATTCTACATCCATAACTCTAAGGATTTCAAGGACATTCCTTTTCCCTAGACTCTCCTGGCGTGTCGCCCTCTTTGACTGAGGCAGGATCTATGTAGAGTCTTGCTCATCAGAAGGGGAGCTTGGAGAAGAAGATGGTGGACCAACCCTTCTTTTTTTCTTTCTGGAGATCTGGAAGACAATGGATCTTCTGAAAGAGTTGGTTCTTCTACTTCCTCAGCATGAAGAGTAATCTCCTGAACTGCTCCTACTTTGGGAGGAAATTCTATTGGTGGCTGTTGTTGTCCACCTATCAGCTTCCTGTAATGATTGGTGCTACTTTGTGAAAGAGATACGTCTATTTCAAGTTCACTGCCCGTCGGCGTTGCCGTGATTAGAATTGCTGTGTCTTTGAAAGACATGGGCTTGGGCCTAGGTTGAGGTGGGTGTGCTAATGCTAGGGTGCTGCTCCCAGCTTGCTCGCTGAATGTTGGTGTGACAGGCACAAGTTTGCTGAAAAAGGTCTTGGCTGGCACGCCAGTGATAGAAATCAACTTCTTCCCCACTAACCACTTTCTTGGCAGTACCTCTCTTTGAGGTCATCTTGAAGCTGTCAGTTGGCAGTGGTACTTAGCTTCTCAAGCTGAAGAGCTGTCCGTGTTGTGTGATTGCTTGTCATGCAAAACATCATGCATAGGCCTTCTGTCTGGCAGTATTGTGGGTGATGTTGTCTCATGTGTACCTAAAAGCAAATAAGCCATAAGAAAATCAGTGAAACACAGCATTGTTGCAGCTCAATTAGAAGTACAAATAAACAATATCATTTAGTGTGGTCACTGGTTAGTTAAGTTATTATAAATAATTAACAATACAGTGATACAGTGTATCCATTCCTAAAACCACATCAACATAAACTTTCATGCTGTACACTCATGACGAATAATAAAGAGCAACAACAACATCATACAAATGTAACCATTTAAAATGGGGAAGAACGTTTTTTAAGTAAAATAAGAGAAATATATATTTTTATAAATAAGTGACATTATCCTCAAGCATATAGTTTATTAAACTGCTATCCCACCTATCCAAGCAAGCCTATGGCAAAGGGACACACGGGCTGGATGCACAAAATGGCTGCCAGCCAGTGCCACATTCTTAACAACAACAACACTGAGCAAGAAGGCATTGGGAACAAAGAGAAGAATTGCAGTCCTATTGCAAACCTACACAGGCTGACTACACAAAATAGACACCAGCCACATAGTCACAACAACAAATAGGAGGCCTAGAAAACAAGGAACGCATGCAGGCCTATGGACACTGACTATACCATCATCATCATCGAAGTCTTTATTTCGGTTTTACAGTACCATAAAAGAAAAAAAGCACATAGATCTTGCATGACAATAATCAGAATAAAAGGTACTGTAGATTAGAATAATTTCTATACAGGCTCTTGATAATTTAAAAAGAAATAACAATTAGGGTAAAAAGCTTATCACAAAGAAAAAATATGTACATAGTGCAAATATAAGCATATTTCAATATTTAAAAGATGCGTCCTAACATCAAAATTAAAATGGCAAGCAATCCAAAGATTTACAATCCAAAGTGCTAGTGAGAAATACACGCTCATCTGTTCAGATCATTTGGGTTTCAATTTATTTACTTCCTTCAAGTCAATAAAGTCGATAGGGCCCTCTTTCTAATGGACAATAATTTACCCAGAAATTTTGCTGTTGCACAAGCAAAGAATGGTCTTGCATCTGACTTCAGAATATGTAAGGCTTCTTTATGACTATGTGTCCCTACATACCGGGATAAGCCAGTTCCTTCTGGGTCTGACGTAGGCGGGGCACACAAAAAATACATGGCCTATTGTTATTTAGGGCAAGGGCAAGAAGGACAGCCCTTGGGCTGTGATATATTTGTCCTACAGGTATTAGTAAAGGCATTGATAGGAAGGCAACCGTGTCTAAATTGAGTATATCATTTCCTATCTTCTGGCACTTTTATTAAATCAAGGAAGCTTTCTAACCAGCTGCTAGATTTAATATCAAAGAACAGGTCAGTTAAGCAGCCATGTTGTGTATTCATAAAGTTCTTCTGTTCTACCCAAGCCCAAAACTGTAGTTTTAGTATGTCCCTAGAGGATGTGGGAGGGCGACCTTCTAGCTCCTTAGGCACACCTATGTGCACCCGGACGGTATTTATATAGTTGATCCACCCAATTTTATGGTTTGTGTCCAGGGCAGAAACTTCATTAAAAGCAGCTGCACAGGACATCAGTTCTGGAGTTGTAACTAATCTGTGCCAAAAAAGCAAGGGGGTAGGCTCACCGGATCATTGATAGTCTTGACACCCATATCGAGTTTCAAGGGAAGGAGGGGAGTGCTCTGTGGGAGTAATACAGGCTTCTAAGAAACATATTTTCTATTATCACAAGGATGTTAACGTTGATAGAGCCCCACAGTTCGGCTCCATAGAGTACACTGCTTACTACCTTACAGCTATACAGCCTCAGTGCAGGGGCTACAGGCCTAGTGTATGAAAGACAATGCTCCCGTTCCAGGGCCCCAGTTAACTGGGAGAATTTCAGGGATGCCCTCTCAAGATGTTTCTTCCATACCATTCCCTCAGATAACTTAATTCCCAGAAAATCAAAGGAGCTCACTCGTTCGAGCGGGACATTATCAAGAAGCAAGTTACCCTTAAAGGATTTGTGAGGATTTAGCATCATCAACTTAGTTTTAGTTGTGTTGAGGACCAAACCCCTCTCGCCACAAAAGTTTTTAAAGCAATTTAAAAGTTTCTGTAAGCCCATGGGGGTTTTGGACAATAAAAGAGTGTTGTCTGCAAACAACAAAGTAGCTATTTTATGATTAGCCAGCGATAGGACATCGGCCGGGGTAGAGCACAAGAGATAAGCCATTTACATATAGGGAGAAGTGGGTGGGTGCCAGGACCCACCCTTGGCACACCCCCGCCTGATGTTGAATGGCTCAGTGTTTTCGCCTTGGTTTCCCTACCTTACACAGGCAAAGTTATCCTCGTGTAACCTAATGAGTGGCTCTAAAAGTTCCAGAGGCATACCCATGTTCCGAAGGACCTGCCAAAGCAGGTCCCTGGGAACTAGGTCGAAAGCTGTTTTCAGGTCAATAAAGGCAAGATATAAACTGCCTTTGCCCAACACGACTACCTTCCAATACAGCAAGACCAGGCGAAACGCCTGGTCAATCGTGCAGGTTTCTGCCGTAAGCCCCCCTGGAGTGGATAAAGGATGTCGTTCTCCTCCATCTAGGTCTGGATTTTAACAAGGAACGAGTGGCAAAATACCTTCTGGGCACAATCTATCAGGCTAATAGGACGGAAGTTGGTGGGTTTTGACCTGTTCTCTTTCTTGAAAATGGGTACTACCTCTGCCCCTTCCAGGTGTCAAGAATGCTCCCCCTGCTTGAGATGTCATTGGCCAGTCTCATAAAATAGGTTGCCCAGTGTTCCCCATCAGCGTGGAAAAGGTCTCCAGGGATGCCATCAGGGCCGTGGGCTTTTGCTGGAATAATGGCAATACAAAATGTCCCCTGGCCACATGGTATGGGGAATAAATACAAACGGAGGCCTATGACAAACACACTCACACACTTGCCAGACAAAAGAGGCATGGTAACACAGAGAACACACGATTAATTCAGCAATGCCAAAAACAAAAATTAACAGGGCTAAACATTTTTACAACACCACACATCCTCCACAGGCAATCCCCTACCCTATACACTGTTTGAAGGAGAACAAAACATGGAATGCCACAAATAACACATTCTGCATTTTAATTAAATGCCATCCATGGCATAAATGATGTTTCAATTCAACAGACACCACAGAAACAGTTATTTTATGCACCCATGACTACTACGGGGCCTAGTATCTGGAAGGCCCCTTGGCAGACTAGGCAACAGAATGATTTAAAAGAATACTGCAAATGTATTAAAAAAAACATTGAGAAAATGTATTAAACTGTGCTACATTTTCGATTACAAATCAAGAAAAATTACATGCAAAACAATAACTAGGCCGCTACTGAAACTGCAGGCCACCCCTAACACAATAAATTTAAGAAATTGAATAAAAATATAAATAAATCCTGGTACATGTCCTCTGTGAAAGAAACAAAACCCTTATACAAAGAGTTTTTTTACTTACTTGTGAAATCTCAAATACACAGTACTTAAATCCAATAGTATATGCAGCAGACACAAATAATGATCCTTCCAGCTCCAAATCCAATTGAAAAGTGACCAGGAGATAGACAAAGCACTGGGAGAAGCCTGATGGACAGGAACCTAAAGTCGGAGACTCCTGGGCACTTCTTTTGTGTTAGAAAGTTTAAAAAATGGACTCCTCACACAAAAAACAACTTGAACAGTCCACTTAAGGAGTTTTTTACTCCAAATCCTCATTCCGGGAGATTTAGATGCTTCTCGAGGAGAGAATCTTTCCCAGGTTGCAGCTGCAGTAGATGGTGTGCGTTCACTATCACGTACGGCACAAAACATCTGCCGGAAGTCTCTTGCGGGCCACTAGCAAATCTCATGGCCTCCCGAGTGGCTATGAAATATTGTGGGCACTCACAAGCACCCAGCGAGTTGCTCTGGCAAACGTGGTACAACATTTCAAGCGGGTCACAAAAAATTCCTCCAATCCATTGCGGAGTACAGAGTTTATTGGTAATATTGTGTTCTCTGCAAAACATGGAGTTTCCCAATTCCACAAGCTCTGCAACCCTGGTCTAATTTTATTAGGTTCTCTTTCAATGCAGCTGTTGCAATGGATGGTGGGTGGTATAGGATATAGGAAACAGGCGGATGCCTTGTAGGTTAACTTGAGGATTTCTTCTGCTTCACGCAGGAAGGTGATCTATAAGTAGGGTGCGTATGTCACACCTATGCAGTGGGCCTCAAACTTGTGAGCCTCTGTGTGTGTGTGTGTGTGTGTGACCATGGTTACCAACTTCCAAATATCAGGTAACAACAAAGCACCTTCACTATCAGAAAGCAAAGCCCCTCCCACTGTAATCTCCCACCAAGAGAGCCCAGTGCAGTTATAGATCTGTATAGTGTGCAGTGATCAGTGTAAGATCAAGGCACAATGGAGCCTGGTCCAGGACATACTATCAAATCCCCCCACAACAACCATGGCAAAGCAGAGGGAGAGGGGGCTGAACCCTGAGACAAGAGAAACTTTTGAAACAAATAGGACAATGCGATGCATTTGTGTTTTCTTAGTGCTATTTTTCTTTCTTAAGTCATCATGTTGTCAATGTTAGGGGTGGTGCTAGTAAACTCCATGCAGCAGTGGGTGGAGCTTTTGCGAAACTCCATGGTTCAAATAGAACATGGACTTACAAAACTCCATGAACTTTGCCGGTGGAATGGAGATCACCACCCACCCCTAGCCGTAGTCCAGGTGGCTGGAAATGAGGGCCAGGGTAATGGTACGTCTTGATCTTCAGGGTAGCAATTTGAATATCTTATGCAGCATGCAGAGGACGAAGAAGCAGGAGGAGAAGGAGATGGAGTTGACCTGACTTGTCAAGTTCAGTTTGATTCCTGGTTCCTAGAAGGGTCAGCAATAACAGCCAGACCTGCAATTAGTGTTGTGTGCATTCGAAAACCCTAAAATAAGGGTCTACTCACCGCCAACATTACCAACCACCTCAAAGCATTGGCCCCAGCTATGGCGAGACACCCAAAACCAGATGCCTGACCCTATGATTGGCTCCCCAAGGTGAGACACTCCCAGCTTGCTTTCCCTAGCGAGGATACCTGACCCTAAGATGGAGGCTCCTCCCTACCCCCTACCCCCTACCCCTCTCGAGTTTTGACTTTGGATCACCTCCTGTTCCTCTCTCTATTCTGGTGGAACCAGAAACGCATACATGGCTGATGCCCGGTGGAGCTATGTGATAGCTAAAGAGGAGATGGACTGTGGACTTCCCCCTTGGTTGTCACCTACCCAGCCCGACTTTGGGCAGACTCTCCTTCGTCTCTCCTTTCTATCTAACTCCTACCCCTTTACCCCACCCCCTTACCCTTCTAAACAACATTTATTTCGTCTTCTACACTCTTGAAATGTTTTTCTAGTAACTGATGTAACGTGTAGCTGAAATAATTGTATAATTTCTGTGGAACCTTATGTAAAGCGCTCTGATACCTCCAGGTCTAGCCAGCGCTATATAAAACTTTTTAATAAATAAATAAATAACATCAGAGTTCTGAGGGCCGCCATGAAACATTCCACGGGGAGCTTTTGTTTCTGAAAATCAGGACCTCTGTCTTGTCGAAGTTGAACTTCAGGCATTTGTCTTTCCTCCAATTGGCGATGTCTGTCATGCAGTTGTGGAAGTTGGGTTTGGTGTTGTTGGTGTCTTAGGAGAGGGAGAGGATGAGTCCTGTGTTGTCAGTGTAAGATATGATGCTGAGTTCATGGGTTTTTGGGAGGCTTCCCAGAGGTGTTAAAGAGGCTAAGTCTGGGTGAGAATCCTTGGGGTACTCCACAGATGTTTTTCTTCGGTTCGGACATGAAGGGGGAAGGCAGACATTTTGCATTCTCCCAGTGAGGAAAAAGAGATCCATATAAAGTGGCTCCTTGGATGCCTATGATGTGCAGCCTTTTGATGAATGTGTGAGTGATGGGATACCATATTGAAGGCTGTGAAGAGGTCTAGGAGGATGAGAGCTGCAGTTTCTCCTCTGTCGAGAGGGATTGGATGTCATTGGTAGATTTTTAAAATTTCTTCAGAGGTTTATATAGCGCAAACTTGACCCAAAGATGTTGGGTATCACAGAGCTTTACATGAGCACCAGTTGTGTTACATATGAACACATTCTTTATTTTTTTTTGGTAGGCATGGAGAAATTAAGTGATTTGCCTAGAATCACAGGATGTTGAGCGTCGTTGCAGAGACTTGAACACGGTTCCTCAGATTTGAGGTTGACCGCCCGCCGTTCAGCTACATCCTCTCCCGAAACCATTGCAGAGGTTCCATTCCAGATGTGAGGAGAGTTTTTAGTTGATAGCTTTTTCCAATACTTTGGCCAGGAGCAGAAAGATCAGTCAGTAGTTGTTGAGTTTGCTGGGGTGTGCAGATGGTTTATTTAGTAGGTAATTGGATTCTGCTTGTTATCAGTCCTCAGGGAAGATGGCCATGGCAGTTGAGGTATTGAAAAATGTGGTGGATATGTGGCTGATTCTGATATCACATAGGTTGAAGATGTAGTGAGGGCATGGGTCAGTTGGACCCCTCAGTGGACTGAGCTCATGATGGAGGCCATGTCCTCCAGATGGCGCTGGCTCCATTCATTAGTCAAATGTCTGTGGTGGAAGTGCGGTTCTTGTGTTGCTTGAAGAAGTCAGTGGTCTTTGGCTGGTGTTTGAGATTTCTGTAGATGCTGGCAATCTTGTTGTGAACGAGATTTGCAAGGTTTTGGCAGAGTTCCTGTTAGGGGAAAATGTTGGTTGTTGCAAATAAGGGGTTAGATAACTCTTTGACGATGTTGAAGAGTTCTTTGCTGTTATTGGAGCTTGAGTTGATGCATTAGGCTAAGGCCTTTTTCATTTATTCTTTCAACTGACTGTAGAGGCTGAGGGTTGTCCAGAAGGTGGTATTGTCGGTTGTGTCCTTGCTGGTGAACCATCTCCTTTCCAGTCATTTCCAGTGTCGTTTAGCGGGTCTGAGGTCTTCAGTATACCAGTTAGCCCACTTGGTGGACCTTCTGTGGGTGTTGTTGCAGATGAGAGCTACACTGTGGACACAGTTGGTGGTCTAATTGTAGAAGTTTCTGATGTTGTGGTCTAAGGTTTCAGATGAGAGGGGGTGGGTGGTGTTGAGGGCATTGATCCATGTGTCCTTTGAGATTTTGCTCATGTGGTTGAAGAAGTTGGGCAGACTAGGGGTGAAGGTCCGTGAACTGTAGATGTTGAAGATGGAGTGGTCCGTCCAGGTGAGTTCCATGTTGAAGCTGTACCTAATGCAGTTGCTTGCGATGAAGATGGGGTTCAGCAAGTGGCCTCTGGCGTTTGTGGGTTTATGAACGAGTTGGGTGAGTCCAATGTTGTTCAGGCTTTCGAGACGGTTGGTAGTGTTGATGTCATTGTTGTCACTGAGATGGAAGTTTAGGCTGCTAAGGAAAATGTAGTTGTTGTGAGTCTATGACGAGGAGAGCAATGAAGTTGGTGATAAAGTTTTAGAAGGCTGGAAGTGGTTCTGGGTGACAGTAGGCGAGGGTGCTCTTAATGGAGTTTTTGCTGTCTGTTTGGAGTCTGAAGTTGAGGTATTTCATGGTTGGGGTGATGTCGTAATTTGTCGAAGTGCATTGGGCGGATTCCTTGTGTGTGATGATGATCCCTCCACCAAGTTTGTTGATGCAGTCAGAGTGAGTGATCTTGTATCCTTTGGGTATTGCGGTGACGATGTCAGGTGCAGAAGTGCGATTGAGCCAGATCTCAATGAGGAAGAGGATATCAGATGTGAGAGAGGAGAGAGGTCCCCAATCCGTCTGGTATGTTTGCATATTGATGATACACAAAAGAGGCCTGAGGAGGTTTAAAGACCGACAGGGGGCGACTCCCTTCATAACAAATACAGCAAAACAAACAAGCACCCCTGGATCTGCATGAAAATGGCAAAGTTCGCGGGTGTCCCTTTTTAAAGGATGGTTTTCCTCACCCATCGTGGGTGGCATGCATCATCATCTGGAATCTCCTCGTACTGCTAACCTAGTCAAAGAGCGGGCTACAAACCCTCACTGAGATGTAGGAGCTCAGGGATGTATTTCAAGGTAGGTGTGAGGTATTCTAAAACCTTTAGATCAGCGGACGTGGAGGGAGTATGTGAGGATAGTAAGGGTGAAGCTAAAACTAACTCCCTGGTATGCTAAAGACAAACTTTAATGGGACATCTAGGGGTCAGGATTAAGAAGGCGTGGGCTATGGCAGAAAGATTCAACCTGGCATGGTCTCTAGATGGCTGACATGTTTCAGCCTAATTGCCCTCAGTGGAGGTGACGTGGCTTTCTTGAGGGCCAAGTGATGTGTGAAAAAATGTGTAAAAGTAAATTGAGCCTCAATACCAAATCTGGTAGGTGGGATAAAAGGATACACCCAGCAAGTGGGTTACTGAACCAATTATAAGGATCTGCTGGTTAGCATCGTCCCTGTAAAGGGACAAGTGATCAAAACAGAATCGTTTTACACATTCCACATGCACACCTTAATTCACATGCTACATATATATATATATTCTTAGTGTAAAATGTGGATACTTAATGAATACAAAATAACAATTTAATGATGCTTACCCGTATTGTCAGGGGAACTAATGGCAGCGCACCCTCAGCGCACGCTCTCAAGATGGCTCCCAAACCATATATTAGGAAGGGGGCAAAAAAGATTGACTGTGGTGTACAGTCATACATATACATACTAAACAGTTGACTATATATGCTTGAGAGTAGTGTGCAAAGGACGGTTCAGGGCTCTTATTGCAAACCAAACCAACGGGCTACAATACAAAAATACACTTAAAATGTCCCAACGGACAGTGTGTTGATACCTTAATATAGGAAGGCAATACTAAATGTTTGAAGTCAATGGAAAGGCCTATGTTTTTGCAGTCCTGATTGATAATGGACTCAAAATGAGTGCAGTAGAAAACATTACACCCACATAACCTGGGAGGTGCAGTCTGGCAATGAACAGATATCCTTATGCGTAGCCCATTTGGGTAAACTTGTTCACAGTGTCCCCATGCCTTTAGTCCAGGTGGTATCAGAACATGCCTGGAGTAGTATTGGGCCGGATCTGTCAATGGGAAAACAACAAAACTGCCACATCCAATTATGAACAAGGGGCCAAGTGCCTTATGGACATGTTGATGGGATTAGCCTTCAGTGGATACATTTTCCCTACAAGAAGAGAAAAGGCCATGTTAACATATTCCCCCACAAATCTTTTATCAGAAATAATACAACCAGATCCCCAATGGGGGAGAGCAACAGTCAGTCCATATAAATAGAAATGGTAATGTCCAATGCTGGCCTGGATTGGTGTAACTATGGTTGACCCCAGAAAGGAGCGAAATGCCCAAGTTATGGCAATCACTTGGGATTGATTAAACAGAGCTATAATTGCAACCCACCCCGTAATGGCTGTAATTCAGATAGATATACAGATAAAATATAAGAGCAACAAAGTGGAGCCTGTCTCAAGGGCAGAGTGATCCTGACCAGTCTGTACAACCGGAACGAAGATGTATTTAATTTAAACTGAATTTTATTTTTTGTACTCCTGGTTACTCCTAGGACATAGAGAGATGCCAAAATACTAGCAGTTTTTTAGAATTAGTGAAGGGGGCGGCGAAAACCAACACCCTTTCCATTAAAATGAGGAGTCTAAGATAGCCAAATGGTGTGATAATGCCCACCTCGGGGGCAAATTGCTCCTGACCGATTTGTGAGACTGGCACGAAAAAAGAGCTCAGTCCGGTACTCTCCATATAATGCATCTGGCTCAATCTAAGCTAAGCTAAGCCTTGGAGGCTAGAAACTGACAAGGTCCAAAGAGACTCAAGCGGAATTCCTAGAAACCAAGAAAGGACTCCGAAACCATCTTTTAATGAGCGGTAGGAGACAGCTTGGAAGCCATAGGTACAAGATCACAAGTAATATTGGAATTGCACAATAGAAATTGCACAGCAAGGTGTTAAAGAGGACTGAAAATGAATCTCCCAAACAAACGTGTGGGTATATCATCTCAAACCTCCAAATATTTTGAGAGAATGAACCGAAAATTGTTATAAAATGAAAGGCAACAATAGAGTAGAGGTAAAGACGTATATGCGTCAAATAACATGACCAAGATGGCTCGACATGTGTGGCAAACAACTTAGGTGCCATAAGCAGCGTCTCCCAGGATATGTGTGTGTAATCTTTTCGAGTGAACTCATTTTGTGTCCATTATCAATCAGGGCTGCCGCAATTTTGGCCTTTCCATTGACCTCAAACATTCTGTATTGTCTTCCTATATTAAGGTATCAACACACTTTCCGTTGGGACATTTTCAGTTTATTTTTGTACTGTTGCCCGTTGATGTTTTTTGCAATAAGAGCACTGAACAGTCATTTGCCCCCTACCCTTAAGCATATAGTCAACTGTTTTGTATGTATATGTATGACTGCACACCACAGATAACGCCTTCTGCCCCTGTCTTAATATATGGCTTGGAAGTCACCTAAAGTGCAGACCCCGAGGATGTGCTGCCATTAGTTCCCCCGACAATACGGGTAAGCATCATGAAATTGGTATTTTGTATTTAATACGTACCCATATTTTACACTAAGAATATATATATATGTGGCATGTGAATTATGGAGTGCGTCTGGAATATGTAAAAACTTTCAGATTTTTAAACAATTAGTTTTATCTATACCCTCACTATCCTCACATACTCCCTCCACGTCCGGCACATCTGAAGATTTTAGAATAACTCCCAACTACCTTGAAAAAACATCCCTGAGCTCCTCCCTCTCAGTGAGGGGGTTGTAACCCACACTGAGACTAAGTTTGTGGTGCGAGGAGGTTCCCAATGATAAAGCATGCCACCCACGGGTCGGTGAGGGAACCCGTCCTTCAAAAGGGGACTCCCCGCACTTCGCAGTTTCCATTCAGACTCAGGTGTGCTAGTTTGTGTTGCCATGTTTGCATATTGAACATGTGTTGAGATGGGCATGTGCAAGTTGATGTTTTGTTCAAGTGATGTCTGTGGTGTGTTTGGGGTGGGGTTGGTCAGTGGGCTGATGTTTGTGCTGTGGCAGGTGTAGTGACAGTGGGTGCAGGTGAAAGATCCTACCATGGATCATGGGTTGGTGCAGTGGTAGTGTTTGTTTCAGCGTCCAGGGTTCAGAGTGTAGAGCTCGGTGATGATGTATCTGCAGGGACAGGGGTCTTAGTCCTGGGCATGGTCCAGGCACAAACAGGTGCAGGCAGGCTTGCCTTTAGCATGCCTTTGGTACACCAGAGTGCAGTCATGCTGTGGCCTGCATTAAGTAGGTCCTAGGGAGGCAAAGCTTCTGTTAGCAGGAATAATGGTGAGTGGGAAAACCCAGTTGGGAAAACCTGGGTAGCGGTGGTGTCACTGGATCAGGCCTGAACAAGCAGGAACTGGAGGCCATAGATAAGTGGCAAGCTGGGTGCCCAGGTGCCTAGACTTACACATTTGTCTATTTTATCACCACTCTCCCTTAAAGTGAAAGTTGGGATTTCCTTGGGTTTAGCAAGACCCTCTTAGATGCTCCAATAAATAAAGAGCAGGAATAAATCAGTCTTCCTTCAATATTGGCTCATGCCACAGCAACTCTGTTATTTTCTGACAAGTGACAGTAGTAATTTAACCAATGTCGTAATATAGTAATTGCAGGCTTTTGCAAGATAGTTGTTGTGGTGTTCCTTGGTAAGGTAGTTAGTTAAAAACAATTTGGATCCTAATATCCTATCAAACTTCAGACCTATCGCTCTGCTCCCAGGTGCCTTTAAGTTTATCGAAAAATGTGTTACCTCTCAGCTTTTGCAATCCCTGCATACTAATATTACGCAGGATAACGATATCCTGTGGGAATCCCATCAACTTATTATAAAACCCTGTCCTACATGCAGATCTAGCAAATTATATAAAGGGTCCATACGCATTCTAAATTATACAACGTGACAAAAGAACCCTGTGGGACACTGCAAGAAGACAAGGCAGTAGGTGCACACTCTTAATTCCTCAAAACCATGAAGGTTCTATGTACAAATAAGGCCTAACGCTATTTAAGGGATGCCAGCATGAGTCCAGCCATCTGTTGGAGTTGATAGAATAGGTTTTCATGATAGATGGTATCAAAGGCAGCAGGGAATAGAGGAGCATTAAAAGTGCAACCTCATCTGTTGCCCTGGGTATCTTTTCTCTTATCAGTAATTCAGCTGCCTGTCTGCTCCTGCTAGCTCTGACTGGAGCATCCCCAATAGCCCATGCTGCTACAGCTGTAAAGTTAATTGAGTGGTCACTGCTTTCTTCAAGATTTTTGCAAGGAAGTGTGTTCCAGCATTTGGCCTCCAGCTACCTGAATCCAAAGGATCCAACAATGGCTTTTTTAGAAGAAGAATCATCCATGATTATTTCAAACAGTTTAGAACATGACCTTTAGTGAGTTGCCTATTAATAATCTCAGTGATAACTGGAGCTACAACCGGGAGTGGGTAGTTCTTGGTTTGATGGACAGGGTTTACCCAAGCTTTGTGTGATATTCATCGCTCCAATAATAGCTGAAGTTACTCCAGTAGGTGAAAAGGAGGGAGGCATTGGAAAGATAAAGAAGTTAGCAGATCCCCTTTGAGGACTGATGCCTTCATGAATCAAGCTAATTTTCTCCACAAAGAAAGCTTCAATTTGTGATGTAGAGTGAGCATCTTTTTCAATCTCAAAAGACTCAGGAGCTGAAACTTCCCTAAGTATCTCAAAAATCTCACTGGTGCTGTTTCCTGATGTTTTTCCTTGGGCATTAAAGTAGACAACCTTTGCAGCTTCCATACTGCTTCAATAATATTGTCTCATAAACTTTACATTTTCCTTGTATACCACAGGTTTAGATTGTTGCTATTTTGTGTTGGCAGGGTGTAACTGTGCTTGGATTAGGCATAGAGCCTCATCATACCAACATTCTAATGGACAAGAGACTCCCTGAGATTGGCTTGAGAATCGTTCACTTCCTTCTAACAGGCTTTGTACATTTCCACCCATTCCTCAATTCGTGATTGGGAGTGTTGGTCGAACTGGTCCAACAACAGGTGTTGTATAGCCTAAGGAGAGAGAATTGTCTTTTACATTTCCTGATCTTTTTAAAGCAGCCTGGCTGGTTAAGCATTGGCCCTTTGAGCCCTATAAAGCCAGAAATAATCACATGGTCGGCCCTTGGTAGCAAGTCTTTATGAGGTTTGCTGGAGACAGGCTTTCAGAAGTCAAAAGTGTGTCAGCAGTATGACATTTATCTTGTGTAGGAGAATGCACTCATGTTAAGGCCAAGAGGCTTCAGTTGGATAACAAAGGATAGCATGTCATTAGAGTTGGCCCACAAATTGATGTCACCCACCACTAAAGATATTAGGCTAGAACCTGCTAGAAAGTCATCCTCAAATAAAGAACTATGTTTTGGGGCTTTAAAAAAAAGTTTAGATCAGGTCGGGCTTAGACCTGTGCAAAATTGTCAAGTGGATTTGCATAATTTGCTGAAATTACGTAAGTGTACATTATGCAAAATGCACAAAATGTTGGAAATTACAACAGAGTGGAATTTTACACACTTTTTTGCTGCAGAGAACTGGTTCGGGTAGGAAATATCTTACAGGAGACAGGTACAAGCATAAAATGTATCACAAATTTGTTTTTCTCTATAAACAAATATCTTTGCTGTTATCTACGGTGACTTTTGAAAACAAGGTATAGCCTTGCATTCATTGTTCACTCGAGATACCCTCTTGATTTTGAATAATTTACACATCATTTGAAATAAATTTCCTGATATTCCACATAATTTTGAAAGATTTACACAATTCCACTCATTGAACTGGCTACTGTTTATAGGCATTTGCACATCATGCTATTCGCAATTAAAGATGCACTGCCTCCTTTTTAAGAGCGTGGTGGACCAGGCCCTTTCTGCAAGGTCACCCCAGATGTTTGCCTACCTTTGCTAACTTTGTTGGCCTTTAGGACTCTTTTCCTGCTAACCAGTTGGCAAAGTGCTTGTGCTCTCTTCCAGCAACAAGGTAAAATTGGGCTAAACCTGATTAATACATGTAATTTACTTGTAGGTATCTAGTATATGGATGGTGATGATTTGTGTGTATGGGAATGTGGACAATTTTAATTTGATGAGGCAAACTTTGTTCATGTTAATAGAGTGATTAAGAACTAAGTTTTGAAAAAAAACCCAAAGAGCAAAGTCTACAATTAGCAAGAGTTTGTATTAAAATAAAGGAGAGCTGAATTTGTATGTTTTATTTAAAGAACAAGAAGAAGTGTGGAGTTGCCAAGTACACCCAGGCTGGGCTTGAACTCTTCCTCCCATACCGACCTCTGAACAATGGTGTACGGGGATCCTGAATCTATCGCGATTCTTATCTTCACTTCTCCTATCAGCATGTCCGCACGCGGTTTGTCAGAGCGCTTGCTGTCTATGCCCAACACCTGCTACTCAATGCATAACACCTGGTCTTCCTTATCCGATTCCTCGCCAATTTCTTCTTCTGGCTGCGATTGTGCTATGTATTTCACTACTGATTTCTTCTCTTTTCTTCGACATACTTTCTCGTAGTGTCCTATCAGTCCGCAGAACATGCATTTGGCACGGAAGGCCGGGCAGCGTTTGTCCTGGGCTGCATGGTTCGCACTTCCGCATCTGTAGCACGTGGACTTGCTGTGCGCGAACTGCTTTCCAGATTGTACTGGTTTTCCCGCCCATTTGTTAGTTCGTCTATTGTCTCCAGGCGCCATCTTATGTCTGCCTGAGGGCTCAGCTTCATCCACCTTGTTGACCATGATCTTTTGCGCGTTTTCCTTCTTTGCCACTTTAGCACAGCGCTTTGAGAGCTCGGCTTTCTTCACCATCGCAATGACTTCCTTAAGTGTCGCTTCTCCGTGAGCCCACAACTTATCTTGTACTGTCTTATTGGTGGTGTGCATTACGATTTGATCTTTAATAAAGTCATCTCGGAGGGTCCCGTACTTGCACGTGATCGCTAGTCTTCTCAAAGCTGCAACGTAGTCGTCAATCGACTCTCCCTCTCCTTGCTTCCTCTGTTGGAAGTTGAACCGATCAATGGAAACACATACCGCTGGACGATAGTGTGTGTCTAGGTCCTCTAGGGCGTGCTTAAAGACATCCACGTCGTCTGCTTGCCGCGGCGCAGGCACTATGTTCGTAAACACTCTTATCCCCTCGGGCCCAGGTTGTGTAGAAGTATTCGTTTCCTTCTCGCGCTGGAGAATTCTTCCCCGGTTTCATCTTCTAAGGCTTCAAGGTAGTTCTTGAAATACTAATAATACTAATGAAATTCCCCCGTGGTCAAGTTATAGCTTCTAATATGGCAAAAACTCACAACATTAGGCCAAAATCCTTCAAATCAATACAGATACAACAATAATCTCTTCTTTCATTTTACATATTTTATTTCTTTTTTCATTAGTTTATCAAAAAGGATTTTTTCATTTTTTTGATTCTTTACTTATGTACATATTTTTTCACAAACATTGATATAGATCCCATTCATTAAAAATTACAGTGTAAATACAATGTGATGAGAACATAAAGTACTTAACAATAAAACTTAGCACCCTGTCTGTCACACACCAACAAACATACACCCTGTCTCATTCATACCACTCAACCCATTTACAAACTCAAAAACCCATTACAACGGCTGAGGTAGCACTGATATTATTTGTGCAATATCCACGCCAGGTCTACGCGCGTTTCGGCGGAATCAAACCACCTTCCTCAGGACCAGACCAGAAAAAGTTTCACTCTGATCTCTTTGCGTGTGTGCAGGGTACCTTCGATTCAAGAACACCTGACTGTGTCCAGTTTCTTTTGCATATGGCTAATGCTTTTTCCTTTATTGATGGTTATAAAGATTTTTTTTTTTTGCCCCAAATATATTCAAAGGATATGTTTGCGGGGACTCTTCTCGATTTTAATATATGTCAGCAATTGGTGCGATTGACGTTGTCTGGGCTTCAACTGTTGTTTATTCCCAGTTGTATCTCACGTGTGTCCCTAATGGGCAGTTCTTTCTTTTCAAGTATGGGAGCAGACGAAGCACCTGTTTTTCTGTAGTTCGTGTTTCTGCCACGATAAGTTTCTTTAAATTCTCAACTCTTGACCGTTATATCGGGACGCAGCATGAGAGACGAGGCGGGAGAACCATGCATGTCGGCTTGAGTAACGTGACAAGACTCTGCCCATGATAGGCGGACGTGAGGTCCACGGTGGAGAACCACTTCACTCCCCTCGTTTTGGCCAACATTTCTTTGATCCGGGGCAGCGGAAATTTCTCTACCATCAGGCACTTGTTCAACTCGCGCAAGTCCACGCACAGACGTACCTTGCCGTTGGGTTTCCTGGCCACTACTAAGGGAGCTAACCACTCTGAGCTGTCTATGGGCTCGATTATTCCTTGTTTTTCTAGCCTGCGCAGTTCTTGTTGCACCGCTTCCCTCACTGCTATGGGAACATTTTGGACTTTGTGGGACACTGGCCGGGAGTTCTACTTAAGTAGGATCTTATGCATGAACTTCTCCAGCTTTCCAACCTTCCCTCCGAACACTTTGTCTCTTCTTACTCTCTCCAGGTCCGGCCAATTTTCTCCGTCTGTCAGCAATACTTGCTCCGCACCTCCTGGGTCCCGCTTGATTCCGAGGTCTCCTTGATCCCTCCATCCCAAAACCGAGGGACCTTTCTCTGCCACGTACAGTTTGCATGTGGCTGTTCTTCCTCTAAATTCGAATTTCAGGGTCCTGTAACCTACCATGGGGATCGGGTTGCTGGTGTACGATACTGGCCGTATGTCGGGTGGTTCCAATTTGGGACCCAGGCTGGGCTTGAACTCTTCCTCCCATACCGACCTCTGAACAATGCTGTACGGGGATCCTGAATCTATCGCGATTCTTATCTTGACTCCTCCTATCAGCATGTCCGCAGTTGTAGTGCACACTAAAGTTGTCTCCAACTTGAGCTGCATTGTTGGTTTGGAGACATCAGGCACAGTGGAGTCCGGGAGTCTGTGACTGTAGAGGAGAGGAGCAGAAGAGCACAATGCTGCCGGCTGCAGGTATGCTTTTTTCTTTTATTTCTTTTTTTATTTTGTTGTCTCCTCAACTCATTCTCCATCTCCCCCGCTCGCAACTCTTCCACAACACCAGCTGCCCCTGCTTATTTCATATCCAGCTTTTGAATGTGATTCCACTTCTTGAATGTTATTCAGAATAAATGCCATACTCAGTCTAGATATCTCTGCTTGCCTTTGAGACATCCTAACAGTGAGAGGGAAAATCTTGAGACTCCAGAACAGCTGATCCAACACTTTACCCCTGTTCCTGTAGTGCCTCCTTGTACTCTCCAATACTGAGGTGCTAGACCCATCAGCCTCAGTTTTTCTTGTCAGCAAATCCTTCACAGTTGTTTCTTTCATGCCTTCTGAAAGATCGATGCATGTATGATTATTTAGTTAATCAGTTTGGTATCCAGTGTACATGATAAATATGCATTTTAAAGTTTCACACCTAAAGACTTCACTCAGGAATAGTGTGCCAACTACAGACATTCATTAATGTTACATGTGGTGCAAGCATTCAAAAGTCCAACTAGTTCTGTGTAAGCTTGGGGGCATTATGGGGGTGTTAATATGCATGGCTCTTTCAGAAAGCTAATACTGCCCACATTTCCTCAATGTATTTAACAACGTGCATGAGTCCCACCTCCCTAATGCTAATCAGCTTGTTGGCCTGTTGGAGACAACCCATTCTCAAATAGGAAGGGTTCACTAAGGAAAACCTTCCCCTTTAAAAAAGGTGGAAAATGGGGGAGTGGCTTGCAGCCAACCAAGATGGCCGCAACATAGAGGAGCTTCGAGGCTGAGACCAACTCCCCTCATAAATCCGGGCACAAATCCGTTTATTATATCATCCCAGAGCTGATATCTATATTGCAGAGGTGAAGCGGATCCGGATGTTCCCGGTCTGAGGCCTCTCCGTTCCCGGACCATTGAGTGACATCGGGCGAACCACTGCGGCCTGTCTGCACGTCTCAGGCCGCAGGCTCAATTTTAAAGGTGTCCCGGCATGCGTACAATATGACCGGCTGAGCGCGAGGACAGTGCGACCCTGCATATCGGAGGTGAGAATATACAGCGGAGGCACCCATTATCAGCACAGACGGAGACCGCCTGCGAAACAGAGTGACGGTGTGAGAGTTGCCCCCCCCTGGTACTTCTGGTGACAAACAGCAGGCATTAATACAACGTACTTACAGCGAGAGTGAAGACCAGCACTGTGCAGGGCCTGGGGGCAGCACCATTGAGGGTCACAACAACATACATGCAGGACATTCATAGCACACCATGCAATGCAATGGCCACTTGTGGGGGCTTGAGTGAAGGCGAGAAGAGCTCCGGTAAGTGAGGAGAAGGGACAGTCTCCCTAAAACTACAAGGCGCTCAGATGGATGGTAAAATATATGGCACACCCGTCTCAGACGGCTCCAGGCGGGAAGGCTCGGGGAGCGAGACTGGGGTAAACTTAACAGCAAGCCAGCGGTGTCAGAGAGGCCTAGCAGTGGGAGAGGGACCCCTGCCACCGGGAGACACAACGATATACCCGCCGAACTCCCACTAAGAGCCATGCAGTACGGTGCACATTCCTAAGGGCCTGGGGTGAGCGGCGACAAGAGATACCCCAGCATGTGAAAGAGGAAGGGCTGCCCCCCGGCATTGTTGAGTGCCTGGTACATCGACAGCACAAACGATATCCCCATTTTGCATGATCCATGGCAGGAAAGGACCGTAAGTCAACGCAGAGATACACCAAGCCACGCAGCAGCGCAAATGTAAGGCATATATAATTTGGGGCGAAACATAAACAACAAAACAAAAAGAAAAGTAATTACAGCACGAGACCAGTGCCTCAGGACATTGCGGAACGGACACAGAGACCCCTTGGTGCCGGCCTACAAGCTATACAGTCCATATAAGTCCACGACGACTCAGTGGAAGTGCTGTAAAGAACTGTAGAAACTGATCCTTCCATAATGAGCGGCGCCGCTCGCAGTAGTTGCTGTTTGACCCTGGTGTTTTTTGGGACATTATCTCACCGCTGAAGATGACCCTGGTGTTTCTTGGGACATTATCTCACCGCTGAAGTTCCCCCTGGACTCTGGTGCTACGGAAGGATCGCCGGGACGGGACTGCGAGGACCAGCAGCCCCGTAACTCCGCGCAGCTGTGTGCCTCTTCCCGCCCCCTGCCTGTACGTATTTATTTGGGTGGGATAACCTCTGTGTGGTATGTGCGCGGGCGTGCACCGGGAGAAGCCTGGGACAAGGGCGGGGCAGTCTAAGGCCGTCAAAGGCCGAATGAGGCTGGGCTGGGCCACCCCCCCAACGCGAGACCATCAAAGTGAGACATTACGATTTTTCCTTTCTAAACTTTATGAACTCTAGTATGCATTACAGTAGGTCTGGATGAATTATTGTACAGCTGCACTGTCACCAGCAATCTTTAAGCTCCCCTAAAATATTTTTCCAAGCGTAAATAGGAATGGCACTTCCCTCAGGGAAAGGGAGGAAGGCTGTGTCAGGTACCATTGGGGGGACAGTTACTGGAACTTTGGACCAGTTTATAACTAGAGCTGCAGTCGTATTAGAACACGAAATAGCACTAACTGAAAAAAGATTATCACTAGAACCATTATTTTCTAAGCGATCATCATTGGGCACTATTAGGGCAGCTGTAACACCAGAGCAGCTATCTATCCATCAAGCTAATGGTGTTATTCGCTAGGGAACCAGCATAGAGTCGGCTGGGTCTGAAGGGTCTGCTGCTTGTACTTCATTAAATACTACTAAAGATAGTACACCATCCGTAGGAAACAGGCGGGTAGAATCGAATATCACTACCACCCCTAGTGTAACCACTGAGTCAAGACCTAGGAAAGGCACTAAAGCCCAATCGAAAAATGGTAAAAGTAAGCGTGGGGGAGGCACACAAAAGGGAAGATGCGCTAAAGTTACTAAAACTACTACACCTACCAAATTGTTTCCCATCATTGCGCATCCTCAACTACCTATTATAGACCTTAGTAATCGAACAACCCAGCAACCACACCATCCCTCGTTGGTAAAACAAATTCCTGATGGCCTTCTGGAACAAATAGAGCAGTTAATGAAATCACTGATGCTACCCATACTAGAAAGGATAAAATTAATAAATGAGAACTTGGGGAAGTTAGAAAGAGTTGTAATGGCTAACTTTAATATACTGGAAAAAGCTGTGAAGAGCATACAGGGTTTTGGTATTCCATCACAAATTAGAATGGTCCCGGACCCAAAAAGTGTCATAATAGATACCCCACAAGAAAAGGTAATTAGATCGGATGGACGACAAAAACCAACTTGTACCGAGAGTACCACAGATACAAGAAAGACAACTCAATATAGTAGAGAGGGAGCAGAAGTGACTGGTAGGGACGTCAGAAAGGAGTTGGCAACCTCTGAGCTGGTCGGAGCAATAGCTAATAAAGGGAAAAATGTACTAGACAAAGAGGATGGGAAAACGAAGCACCCTTGCATTGATCTACCCCCAGAGTCTGTACCGTACATGGTGATATTGACAGGGGTTCCTGGGATCCAAAACGATAAACCGGAAACCCATATAGAGCTGAAAAATAATGTTATCTTTTGGCTTAATAGCAACAGATCACTCCCAGCTTATACAAACGCTGAGATTCTATATGTAGAAAGGGTGAGCTGGCTGGGTCGTAGATCGAAGGATCTAGTGGGAGACTGCATAATTGTGAACTTCAGGGACCCTAGGGTGGTAAGGTTCATATGCTATGGGACAGAGAATAGAGGTGATGGTGGAATTCTAACCTTTGGTCTAAGTTATTTCTATCCCTGCCCATCTTCTGGTCCGTCATTTATTCCATCAAACAGGCGAGAAATGCAATTTAGACGTCCAAATATTGCATGTAGGCAAGAGTTTTGCCTCCCCCTGTTTAATCACTTTGAGACACTTTGTGGATTGGAGGAGGTGGATTGACTGGGGCCTAGCTATAATGGCATCACCTTAGATCGACACATGGTAAATGATAACACTAATCAGGAAAAGGTAACCAATAGAGGCAGTACAAGTAGGGTGGAACCCGGCATAGGCCTAGAGTTCTTTCGTAAAGATCCCCCTTGGTCCCTGATGGTATAGGTGCACCCCCTGGGAATGTCTTATTGGTTGGTACCTATTTGTCAAAACAGATCCATATCAATCCAAGGGAAAACCATGCTGTGGAAACAGCGGGGGGCATCATTACGGATACTGGTGAGCCCATGAGGAAGGATTTTGGATCCCCTGAGTATGGGTTGCATTAGCACGAGTGGGGTGTCTAATATGGCTTTCCAACAGGCCATGGTTTCTCCCCAGTTTAGTCAAGCAAGTGAAAAACACATGCTTATGTTGGTCTCCTGGAACATCACAGGTTTAAAGAGCAAAACATCCATAGTTGAGTGGTCAGATCTGGTGGAGGAACATGATATCTGGATCTTCCAGGAGACGTGGGCTGTGGATCCCATCCACCGCCCAGGGTACCTAAACTTTCACAAAGCGGCAGTAGGAGGAAAAAAAGGTAGACCATCTGGGGGCTTAGCTATTTGGGTTAGGCAATCAATCAACTATAGACCAGTAGAAATTGTTGTAAACAGTCCAGATATTCTTGTTATAAATCTGCATCGGCCAGATCAACAAGATATCCTCATTGTAAATGTGTATATCAGAGGACAGCCAGGTGGGCGTGGTTCTAGAACCTTTTCGGAACTGGATACTCTTTTTGATTCTGTGGGGTTTGATTGCTACATGATAATCGCCGGGGATTTTAACTGTTCGTTCGAGCCTCTAAACCACGAAGGGGAAAATCTCTTGGTAGAGGAGGATGTTCAGTAGAATATTTCTCCCCTTGACCTAAAGCCAATTAAGAAGTGGACTGAATCGGCCCTGCAGTGGATGGGTTTTTGCCTGGAGCGTGGTTTTAGGGCTTTAGGGCAGCAAATGGGCGTTCCATCCCAGACAAAAACGTCAGGGCAACCTTTGATAATGGTATACACAAAAGTCGAATAGATTATATCTTGATCAAGATTGAGTATTGGTCAACACTAGTGGATATGATGATCCTGGATCGCCCAGAGAGCGATCATAATCCACTCCTACTAAGTCTTCAACTCACTGGAGGTCCCAATTGCAATAACCAAACTGAGATAGCCACTGCTGATGCCCTGCTCACTAATGACCTACGCAGGGTTCGCTGGGCTAGGATCATTGATGACCATGGGGCTCTGGAAAAGATAAGGCTGGAGGTAACATGGTCTCTGGGCATTTTGCGCTCACTTCCAACTCAGGAAGATATAAATGGGAAAATAATTTCATTACATGAAGAATTATTTAAGGGATTAAAATTTCACTTTTCCAAAATGAGTAAACCCCTAAAATCCACATGCCAACCCTCTAACAAATCATGGTATAATAAATTATGCCATGCATCTTATAGCCTATTGGCGTTAGCTATGAGGTCGAAAAACATGCCAGATATTAGGAAGGACAGGCTCAATTATCGTAATGTCCTAAATCGTGCCAAAAAAGATTGGGATGAGCAACATTGGCAAGAGCTCCTTGATGCTAGCAAGATGAAAAATCTTACTAAGTTCTGGCATATAGTTAAATGGGGAAATACACCCCATTCCCAAGTTCCTGCCAACCATATCTCTACCGAGGACTGGGTTGAGTATTTTGAGACCCAGTTTTCAGGGTTGGATTTGGAAATCGATTGCTCTCCATATGACTTACGACCCCTGCCCACCCCTCAAGTTTTAACATTCGACAGCAAAGAAGTCAAGGATGCTCTAAAGAAATGTCCTTGTGGGAAAGCCCCGGGATTGGACTGTATCCTAGCAAATCTCTTTAAATATGACCCAACTAACTGGGTGCCCTATATTGTATTTCTTGGAAATGCTATTGCAAATGGGGCATGTATTCCGGATTCATGGCGAGGTACTGAGATCCTGCCAATATACAAGAAGGGGGATCGCCCAATTCCGGGGAACTATCGACCAATCAGCTTGATTGACTCCATCCAGAAAATTGTTGCCAGGATGGTCCTGGCGAGAAGTCAGAGCTGGATTGAGCTCGAAGACGTACTGTCGCCCCTACAGGCAGGGTTTAGGTCATGCATAAGTACCATTGAGCAGGTCTTCAGGTTTTTATTGAGTTACTGGAGAGTAGTAAGTTTGGGAGGTGGCACTATCTACGCTGCCTTCGTTGACCTTAAGTCAGCATTTGATTTAGTACCCAGGGCTCTAAGTAATATAGGGATGCTCCAGGAGCCCCAAGAGCTCCTGGATATAGTGATCAAGCTACATGAAGCGAACTTCGCACAAGTTCGCTGGGGAAAGCAAAGGCAGGTCACCAACAGCGCTAAGGATGCCTGGCTTCACCCTGGGGGTGCCCAGGAGTGGACACTTCACAGGGAAAGCCAGGAGGGGTTCCACAGCGGTATGAGTATCAGCGCCAGGAAGCCGAATACATTTACCAAGAGATTTGCAGTGTCCCGGGGTGTAAGACAAGGGTCCGAACTAGTGCCAACCTTGTTTTTGTTGTTCATTAACAGGGTTGTGCAGTACTTTACAGCCTTTCCAACAGATGCCCCCTATTTGGGTGGTATTAAGATTCTGCTACTTATGTTCGCGGATGACACCCTAATACTATCAAAGACCCAGAAGGGGCTGCAGGCGGCCTTGAATAAATTTGAGGAATTTTGCCATGATAATGATTTACAGGTTAATGTAGCAAAAACCAAAGTTATGATTCTTTCAAAAACCAGACCAGTGTTTGGCCATGTTACAATGAACAATATACAGCTAGAGCAGACCAATGTCATGACCTACCTGGGGTTTGTTTTGGAGAGTAAATTAAGCTGGAAGCCCCAGATTGACACTCTATCCATTAAGTTTACCCAGTTATCAGGGTGCTTAACCAAAGAACAGAGATCCTCGCTGACAAAAAGGATAGGTCCCGCTTTAAAGATCTACAATTCCAGGATAAGTTCAGCGATTTTGTACGGCGCGGACCTCTGGGGTTTTGCGGACCTTTCCCTGATAGTTACGGTTCAGAATACATTTTTACGAAATTTAACAGGTCTTCTTTGCTCTAGTCCATTGAAGCCACTATTAATGGACTTAGGATGTCACTCAATAGAGGATGTGGCATGCTATAAGCCTGTGGCTTTATGGAGAAGGATCTGGACTACCCCTGAACTGTCACTCTTTGCAAAGGCACTCTTGGATGTTAGAACTGTCGTGGGTTCGGGTAACATCCTATGATTTCAAAAAGTAAGAATGCTCCTAGAGAATATGGGATTGCGCAATTTGTGGATAGATCCTGCCAACAACCTTTTTCCCCCCAAATATAGCCTTTAAAGATCTATATTGGCTATTAGTCCGTCAAAAATATATTGCACAATCCAATGCCTCCTCCTTGTCCGGAATGTTTCTTGAGCATAAACTTGATCCATCAATAGAAGACTATTGGGACATTATCACTAGGTCTAGTGATAGGAAGTTATATATATATATAAAACTTTATTTCGGTTTTAATTCAAAAACCACAAAAGTACGGATACAATAATATAGAAAATTCAAAGTTGTAAAAATACATGTCATAACAGGATACAGAGGTGCAAAATATAAATTCATCATTTCATTAAAAATATATATATATAATTAAATCAGGTTGTGCTTACAATTTCATGGAAAATTTCATTAAGTAAAGACCATTACAAATCCATGCATTTTCTGCATTTAACAGTTGATTTTAGAAATTCAAGGACATGGAGAATACTGTCATTGTACAAAAGTTGTAAGTACATCAAGGCTGGTCTGGTCTGAGTAAAATTAAGTTTTCTTAAAAGTGTCACCAGATAGCGTTTGCGGGGGTATTAATAAAAGCTACATAAAAATATAAAATGCAGCATATCATGCGGAGACTGTCCATCGCAGCCGCAGGGAGCTGCAACTTTACTAAAAATAGCGGTTTTAGGCCTAATAAGCAAAAGATGAAAGAGATTCAGCCTGAATCTAGTCAATAAGAATTTTTCATAAGAGGTCAGAGGGCCCATTAAATATGGCTCAATAGATGCAGATGTTTTTAGCATAACGTATTTTCTGACACTCGGCTTCTGGATCTCAATGGCTTCCCTCTGGGTCTTCCTATCCATGAGGTAGGCCAGTTTCATTGCCTCCAGGTCCCCCTTGACAATGCTACTAGGGTTTTCAAACAATTCAGAACGCCCCAATCTGGAAAAACTAGACTTCAAATATTTCATCCATGGGATAGCCAATGCATTATCCTGAGACAGACAGTCTTTCACAATTAAGTGCGTCAATGGAATATCAGGATTCAGCCAAAGTATTATCCAACAGGTCAGTGGACGTAGTGAGAAAATGTCGCTTACATATTGTGTCCCTAATTCTTCATGGACTGCTAGATTGGACGTGCCCGACGGAACACACAGGAGACGCTTCATAAAGGAGTTCTCCACAATCTGGAGCTGCTCTCCTGTGACATACCCCCATATTTCACTGCCATATTCAGCCGTGGCCACTGATTTGGCATTATATAATTGCAGCATGGCACCGGTTGTTTTTTTCCCCAGTTTGGATGCAAAATTAAAATTAGATGCTTTCACCATGACCAGCTTTCCTTTCTTTTTAAGAAGATGCGGGCCCCAATTTAACTTAATGTCAAAAAGGACCCCGAGATAGGAGAACGTCTTTGATGTGGGGATTACTGCTTTAAATAAAGTCTACTTTAAACAAAAAGTTCCTTCTGGGTTGTTGACCTACTTGCATGACAAATGATTTAGAGTTATTAATCATTAAATCCCTATCTGTCATGAAAGACTTAAAAGCATTTAAGAGAGCTTGGAGGCCCCTTTCAGTCCTCGATATGAGTACTGCATCATCTGCATATAATAGGACTGGAATACCTACCTAGCCGCCAAATCCTGTAAAACGCTATCCAGGTCATTAATATAAAAGTTAAAAAGAAAAGGAGCCAAAATACAACCTTGTCGGACTCCTTTTCTGATATTAAAATTATTTGTCACGCTCAGATCTTGGGACAATCTAACATTATCTCTAGTATTGCTATGAAGGTCTACTAGGAAGTCAACAACACCACTGTCCATCCCCTTCGCCCTCATGGACTGCCACAGCTTCCGCCTGTTCACAAAGTCAAAGGCTGAGGACAGGTCCATGAAGGCGAGGTGGATGGTACCCCTGTGAGCCACTGTGTATTTACCTAAGATTAAGAAGAGGTTAAGGCATTGGGTTGTTGTTGAGCGACCTCTGCAGAATCCATACTGGGAGATGGACATGATGTTATTTTCCTCCACCCAGGATGAAAGTCTCTGCAGTAGTATCCTTCCTATTATTTTCACATTGGAATCAATAAGTGAAATGGGTCTATAGCAATGTGGGCTACATGTATCCCCTTTTTTAATGACAGGGACAATTGTGGAGACCCCCCAAGATTCGGGGCATCCACATTGTACCGCAGCATTTAAAACAGACTCCAAAATGGGAGCCCAGAAAGAAGGCTCAGACTTAAATAAATCCGGAGGAATCCCATCTGGTCCGGGTGCTTTCCCGGCTGTTAATCCCATAATACCCTCAAGGATTTCACCCCTGTCAATTCTAATTGTATTTCCATTATTGGCAGGTGCCGGGCTGGCAGTTTCTTCCAGAGGATAGTCGTACAATTGCTCGAAATGTGCTTCCCAGTCCTCCTTGGGTATATGGCATTCAAGACCGTCACCAGTCTCCTGGACAAGAAAAGGCTTTTTCATTACACCCCAAAATTTAGAGCTATTCTTAAGTGTTTTAGGGTCCAATAACTTGTTCCAAGCCTCTACCTTTAGGGACTCCTTACGTTTAGCTAGTATTGATTTATATTCCTTCCGACACAATTGTACATTAGCCTGTTCTCTAGATTTAGCTGCTAAGGCCACCCTTAGATTGCTGGCTGCTTTAGAGCAGTCATGGTCAAACCAATTATGGCCCACAATAGCTTGGTTTTTGGCTGGTGCAGACAGCAGCTTCTTGACCTTGTCTGAAAGTGACTGAAATGCCCCAAGCACCTTCGTATGCTGTATACCTCCTTTGGTGCAGGTGATAATTTCATCTGCACACATTTCTTTAATATCTTTGTACAGCAGATCAGGGGTAATTTTAGACCATTTGAGTCTGCGCCTTCCGTCAGTTGTGCAAATTCTTCCCTGGCTGGGATTCGACCCTTCCATAGCTATCCATGGTCCCAGCAATCGCAAAGAAAGAGGATTGTGATCGCTAAATTCACTTTCCTCAAAAAAAAAAGAGTCTACAAAAGTCTGCATAGATAATGAGATTAACACATAATCAATAAATGTGCCCTTCCCATGACAGTGCCCCTGGCAGTGAGGGGCACTGAAAAACTGGTATCTGTCGGCTCATCTAAATTAGGTGGGCAGCCATATAGCCAGTTCTCCGACAGCCCTTACTCTGTCAGGTCAGTGGATACGTATGACCAGGGCAGAGACTATGTCATCAAATTATTATCCACCCGCTTTTAAATCGGGCATGCAGGGAGGGAACTCCATCGCCGACTCCGTTGCTATTGAGACAGAGTTTCCTTTCCACCAAGATCTAAATGTGGCCCTAAACCAGAAGGTAAAATCTTCAACCAGGATAAACGTGGTAGGTGCTATTCCTACTTAAAACTTTTAAATTCAAACCTTATGTTCTCCTTATGGAATTTGTGGCACTTTGGTGTCATGTTGTTTATTAAATTTCTCTAATTCAGTTTGGGATTTTTATTGTTCTGTATTCTAACTTTATTGCTGTTTTGGTACCGACTAGAAGCATTTCCCTACGTTATGTCTTTATTCTTTGTGCCATAGCCACCAGTGTGTTTGAGCTCAAGTTAATTTAGTTACTTTGAAGGTTCACCCTAACAGGATGTTAATATTCCTTGAAGTGGATAGCCGCCCACCAAAAATAATGATCAATTTCTTACTGTTTGCAATCAGAAGACTTGAGTATGAATCCTTCAGTAACACCACCTTTCTCAATTAGCTTTTTTTTAAATTGAATATATTTGAGTGAACTTTACACCATAGTGTGGTTAAAGAATATTTTTTTCAAACTTATTTTTGAGAATGAGTTTGCTAAAAATTAGATGACTTTATGGCTCTTATCTTAATCATATTAAAAGATTGCCTATACAAATATAATTATTTAAAATTGTAAGGCAAAATATTTGTATTATAAAAATTGTAAAAACAAAAGGTTTTACACATAAAGGCGATGCAATTTCATGTCATTACACCTGTTTAAAGGTGCACTGCAGCACTTATAAGCAGAATTAGTACCGCCCAGTTTTTCTGTGGACCAATTGAACTACACATGTATTGCCAATTACACATACTCAAAATACTTCAATCGTATGCACAATAATGCTTCGTGTGTGGGCAGTGATCCTAAGAAAGCAAAAGACCTCACCCTCCGTTGCACAAAAAAACAATTCATGACCTGGTCATTGATCCCTGCATTGAATTTACCGTGATATTAAATTCTATTGGAACTGCATTTTTAATTAGAATTCAATTCATCATTTTAGCTAAACAGACAATAGGTTGCTTGAACGGCTAACATTTGCTGCAGGTATTAAATTAAATAGTGAAGAGAATCACCCTGTAATTGGAGTTCAATTAGAGTCAGCACATAAAAGAGAAAAACAGAAGTGAACGTGATCCAGCAGGCTGTGATGTAATCTACATAAGGCAAATGAAATCATGAGATCGATGGAAATGTGGTTTTGTATTCAGACTGTGAAAGGAGATACACCATAAATTGCTAGATCTGAACAGTTTTGGTTTAGACAACAGACCAAATTGAAATTAAAGTAAAAGTATATGAAACGCTGCAATGTATGTTGCTTTGTGAATATGCTTCAGAGGCCAGTTATAAAAATGTGCATCGGGGTCTGTAGAACGTTAATTCAACCCAAGGTGTGAAAAACATAATTACAGTTGCAAAATGTTTTAGTGTGACATAAAACGTTTAATGTCGATTATACCTGGGTAAATATGGATATCTGCACAATGTTCACCCAAAACACATTTGCTTCTGAGGGCTTCCAGATAAAGTCCTGGGATATTATTAGAGGCACAGCGAAATGTCTCTTTTTTCGCCCCAGTGCACCTTTAAACAGGTGTGCCAGGCGCACACAGGGACAGTGCACCCTATTTTGATGAATGCACTGTCCTCAGGACAGCCACAAACTCGCACTGCTGTCTGTACAAATCATTCAGTCAAATACAAAGTGGTTGTTTCAAAGCCGCTCTGTGTTTCTTTGTACAGACTGTAACCCATCTGCAATTTAAAGAGGTGACGTCTTGGGCATCCATGGGATCCCCTATCTCCCCTCCAATGGGTTTAGCAAAAAAAATAAAAAAGTAGTGCAGTGCATAGCGCTTCCTTCTGTTACCTTTAATTGTGGAGGCATTTCAGAAGTGGAGCATGGGTGGTCACCATGGGCGGTCACCATGCATCCACCCATGGATTTTAATGCAAACCCAGGTTTACTAAAGTCTGCAAACCAGGATTTGCACCAAAATGGTGCGCATACCTGAGGCTGACATAACAATGAGAAGTATCTTTATTTTTCCCTGCTACATCTTCTTTGCATTCTGCAGCACGCATACAAAGAGTATTACACCTCTAAAAACAGGTTTTGTGCAGAAAGGTGTTCCATCTTGCACACAACCTATTTTGATCACACTGCAGGCACCCTATCGCCATTAGAAAGGATGTCTGCATTGGTGATAGGCTGCCACTAGTGTGCCAGCAGGTGGAGAGAGTAGACGTGTGTCTTTGTAAATATGGCGCATTTCTGCTCTCTCCCTTCCACACAATGCAGCGCACCAAGTTGCCTTGCTGTGTTGCATTTCCTGTAAATCTGGCCCTTAGTGCCACCTATAGAAATTCAGTACTTATTGGGCCATCTACCAGGGTAACAAGGAATGCATGGCTTTGGGCCTACCGATGTAGCCTGACTGCTGCAGGTTTAAATCTGCAACCTGACCTGTCAAAATTATCCATTTAACAGGGAGATCTCCCTTTTAAAAATAATGTCACCCATAAATAGGCCTGGTAGCCCAAAAGTTAGGGTGGATGGTATTTAAAATTGGACTACTAGAAATTAAATATGTGTATGTCCCTAGAGTGACAACCCTCCAAAAGCTATTTTCACTGGGAAAGGATCTGGCTGACATATTAGGAAAACTAGAGTGCAGATTAATCTATTAATGCTGCTGGCTCAGGTTGGGATAAGATAGATAAATGGTGAAACCACTGGTTTAATTGTGTAGTTAGATTTTTAATAACTTTTTTAGGAAAGTAACTTTCAGAAAGATACCTTTTTCCTTCCGAAGGCTCTTAGGGCCAGATGTACGTAGGCATATACCGGTCGGTAACGGCCGAATACCGACCGGTATTTGGAGTTTGGGATGTAGGGGCACGTTAAAATACAGATTCGGTAATTTTACCAATTAGGTAAAATACCGAATCAGTATAATTACCGAATCAGTATTTTGACATGTAGGTAGCACTGTAATCAGTGCTACAGGGGTTTAAGAATTATTAATTTACCACCAACTAGAAGTTGGTGGTAAATTATAAAAACCCTTTAAAAAGCATTTTTTTTGCTTTTTAAACAGTGCCATGTTGAAGACATACATGCCCTAAGGGCATGTATGTCTGCAACATGTGCACCCATGCACAATTGAGGGGTGCAACAGGGTGTCAAAGTGACACCCTGCCACCCTTCAATGTTTCCCCCAATTACCGAATCGGTATTTACCAATTCGGTAATTGCCATTGATTCCTATGGGCCTCAAGGCCCATAGGAATCAATGGCAATTACCGAATCGGTAAATACCGATTCATTAATTACCGAATCATACCGATTCGGTAATTAATTCGGTAATATTACCTACATCCCGATTGCCAGTTCTTAAATACCGAATCGGTATGATTCGGTATTTAAGAATCGGTAATCTGGGATTACCTACATCGGGCCCTTAGAGGCTAATTTGCAATAGCCTGCCAGCAGCTGCCCCTGCCTGTGCTTCACCTTAATGATGTGTGAAAACTGCTTCGAGAGCAAGGGTAATCGCTTAGGCCTGGTTACAGGATAGTTTGGGGTGGTATGTGACTCCTTTCAGCCTGAGAAAAGCAGCTAGGAGGGTGAAGGTTTTTCATTTACTTCTAAGGGGCAAGGTTGAATCCTGTCCATTCACAGCTAAGTATAAGGGGTGATCTGAGGAAGGGGAGTTCTTTGTTTTTTAGGCCCTATGTTAGCCAAGTAGAAGGTGGAGTTGGTCTTAGAACCAGTTTGGTGTAACTGAGGACGGGACAACCCATTTCCCTAAACACACCCCTGGCTGGCCCACAGGCCACATCCAGGAGCTGAATGCCTGCTCCATCTTGGATTTCCCTTATAATAGTGTACCTTGGGATAGTTTGCAGTAAAACACACTGCATGTGCTGTAAAAGCAGATAGGGTTATCCCTGGGGACTTGTTTTCTGTTGGTTAAGGAGTGTCCAGGAGTCACCCAACCCACTAGCTACTGAACTGTACAAAACGTGTCCTCATCACCATATGGCGTGACGGAACTGGTAGGGCATATTGTCTTTTTTGCCAAGATCTTATTTTATATCAGCCATGCACAGCCTAAAAACGTAGCCACCCCGCAAATCAGTGTCAATGAAGATGTATCGGTACACAGGATGCGGAGTGTGGCACGATGGTTCATAGGGCCAATCAATTGACAGACCGGTTTGAGCCACTTGCCTCTGGCCGATCTGTAGACTGGACAGGCAAATAAAAGGTGCGCAGGTGACTCCTTATGGTAGGCGCAACCTGGACAGGGCATTGGTGTCAAATTTGGCCCTTCCCAGGAGACAGACACACTGTTGGTGGGAAGAGTCCCTAATCTCAGCTTCACATATAGTTCCCTATCCCTTGGGACTTGTATGAAGTCCAGATAGGGTTCCAGTCTACAGATACATTTATGTTTGAAGAACCCCTCAGTGAGTTTCCCTATTTTGGGGTTAAAAATCTCATGTGTCTGGACCCAATCCCAGTATGCCCGCTTCAAATCCTTCTTTGTGGGGGGGACCTGGCTAGCCCAGGCCTCCCTAAGACCTATATCTGTTAAGAGATGACGGAGGTCAGATATCCATTTAATCCTGCTCCCCGTGTCAGCTAATATCAGTTCATCAAGGGCTGCCGCATAGTTGGACAATTCAGCGGTCCTTCTTATACGTGCCCAGAAAAGGAGGGTACGCATTCCTACAATGTCCTGGATGGAACGCCTTCCCATATCATAAAATAAAGGTTTCAAGGGGGTCGAGACAGGGAGGGAAATGAGATCTCTCATGAACTTATTTTCAGATTTGGCAAGCTCACTGACGTTCTCGAGCCCCAGAGTTCGGACCCATATATGGCCGAAGGAAGTGCTTTGGCATTATAGACTGCAAGCGCAGGGGCTATTGGCCTACTCCTAGATAGATGTTGCTCTCTAACGATAGCCCCAGAGACCCACTTGTGCCTTCAGAGCATCTTGGGTAGATGGGAGCCCCACCTCATATTCTTAGAGACGCGGATTCCCAAGTAGTCAAAAGACTCAACAGTGTCCAAAGGGGAATTGTTCAGGGTAATGCCGTTTCTAAAACGTTTGGATGAGTTGATACTTCTAAATTTTGTTTTAGTCGTATTAATTATCAACCCCCGGGTATTACAGAAGTTGCCAAACCTTTTCAAAAGTTTCTGGAGTCCCCCCAGCGATTTAGAGATCAAACGAGTATCGTCGGCGAACAGGTGGGTCGGTGTCTTCTCCCCCGCCAAGATGGGAGCGTCAGCTGGTTCTTGCCTTAAAAAATCAACCACCCCGTTGATGTATAAAGAAAACTGGGTGGGTGCCAGCACGCATTGCTGGCAGACCCCCCTGTTCACCGCGATCCTCTCTATCAATTGCCCCTGTGATCCCCACCTGATTTTTGCATAGTTGTCGTTATGCAAGCGTTGTATAATATCAAGAATCAGGGGGGAAATACCTAGTTGTTGAAGGACATGCCAGAGTTTTTCCCGGGGTACCAGGTCGAATGCGGTCTTCAGATCTATAAAGGCCAGGTACAAACTACCTTTCCCTAAAATTACGGTTTTCCAGTAGATCATGAAGAATCTGAACACCTGGTCCATTGTTCCCACCTTTTGTTAAACCCCACTTGAAAATGGGACAAGATACTGCCGTCCTCCATCCATGTTCCAATCCTAGGGAGGAGGACCCTGTCAACCACCTTCTGTATCACATCGATTAAATTAATCGCCCGATAGTTGGCAGGGTCCTCCCTGTTCCCCTTTTTGAAGATTGGAACAACCTCAGCCCTTTCCAAGAGTCTGGGACAGGTGATCCCCTCGCTATTAAATTCATTATCAATAAGATGAAGAAGGCCCAAGGTTTTGGATCATGCAGAAGCAGGTCTCCGGGAAGGCCGTCAGGACCCGCCGCCTTATCGGGAGCAATGCTGTTTATTGCTAACTACATCTCTTGGAGCTCGAAGCACTCCAAGTTGTGGACGGGACCAATGGGAATTAAGGGAAGGTCAGGTGCTAGAAGCAGAGGGCATTCATCGTCACCTGAATAAAGATTGGAAAAATGGTCCTGCCATTGTCGGGACGTAATATGATTGGGGATTGGAACAGAGCTACTTCTGTTCCTACTGTTAATTAAGTCCCAGAAGTATTTTGAGTCCCTCTGCTTAGAGGCATGTTTTAATTCCTGCCAATGGTTCTCTTCCCAATTTCGTTTGGCTTCCACCTGTGCCCTAGAATACTCCTTCCTTGCTATTCTGATCGCTTGGGAATCTTTTCTCCTAACTGCAAGAGATAGGGCCACCCTCTTTTCCCTGCAGCCCTGGGAATACCAGGGGGTGGAGGGCCTTGCCTGGTCACGTCTTGAACCCACTTTCCCCTCAACAATAAAAAATGAGCTCAATTCATCAATTGGTTCTTTGTAAATCAAATGGAGGTTTGACTGGGCCTCCATTTCCCTAGAAAGCACCGCAAGTTCCTTGTTCTTAACCTCTAAAAATCCCTTAATGCTTTCCAGTTTGTGTTTCTGCTTGGAAACTTTAAGCCATTTAAGGCGTCTATTACAATTAGTGGGAGTTACCTCTCTAGTGGACATGACAGGGCGACTACAAGCCTCTGCACCAGGAGACCGCCAGACATTATTAATTTCTAAGCATAGGGGATTGTGGTCACTATCTAAGGAGGATTTGACTTCCATATTTAACAGGTCTCTCCATAGTCAGACATCCATAAGAATGTAGTCTATTCTGGACGGGCAGCTTATCCTATTAAAGGTATTTGCCCCATGTGGATCTGAGCCTGTTCTCCCGTTTACAGCTCTTAGATTGAATTCCAGAGTTAGGGCATTAATTTGGATGGCCCTCTGAGACCACTTCTTAATAGGGACTAAGTTAAGAGCAGGAATTTCCCATTTTGCATCCTCTTCAGCAGTACCCATGAAATCCTCAGCACTAAGCGGTTCGAACGCGCAGTTAAGGTCCCCCCCAACAATGATGTTAGAATGGAGCGGGGTGCCAGATAGCATGCTTTCCAAAGATGTTACAGTCGGCGAAAGCTGTGCACCCACGGAACCCCTTGCGTAGATGTTAAAAAGTTCTAGTGCTGTGCTGTTAGGTGCACCTCTAGCAGTTAGATGCAAGATGTCCTGTGAAATGCTCTTATGGGCAGTATTTGTCCAGTTCAAATTAATGCTGACCCATATTTGAAGCCCCCCAGAGGGGCGGCCCTTGCCTGAACTAATAGCCGGGCTGAAGTAGGTAATGTAGCCTGATTTGTGAATGGGGATTAGACTCCATGTCTCCTGGAATAGACAAATCTCAAACTTTTCGACAAGTCTATTCCATTCCGGGAGCAATAATTTCTTCTCTAGCCCCGCTACATTCCAGGAGAGGAGGTTAAGTTTGTTCATATTAGTTGTGGCCGCTACAACTGTACCTACTAAACCATCACAAGATGCCCACCTTCCTTCGACCACCTGACTCTGAGCACTTGGGGGTCCCAGAAAACAAGGAGCAACTGGGGCATTATTCTCACTACAACTAGATGGTAGTAAAGGGATGTATGACGTTACAACGCATACTTTTACCACGCCTACCATTACCACGCAGTTTTTACAACGCAGGATCCATTACAACGAATACCATTACCACGCATGTATTTACAACGCAGATACCTTTACAACGCATACAATTACAACGTAAGTATTGGTAAGTATATAATATTTTTTAAAATGTAATTTAATTAAAATTAATATAATGTAATTTAATTTAATTAATTTAATTTAATTTAATTTAATTTAATGTAATTTAATTTAATTAATTTATTTAATTTAATGTAATTTAATTTAATTAATTTAATTTAATTTTATTTAATTTTATATTTTTTAAAATGTAATTTAATTAATGTTAATATAATTTAATGTAATTTAATTTAATTTAATTTAATTTAATTTAATTTAATTTAATGTAATTTAATTAAATAAATTAAAATTAATTTAATTTAATTTAATATTTTTTAAAATGTAATTTAATTAAAATTAATATAATTTAATTTAATTTAATTTAATTTAATTAATTTAATTTAATATAATTTAATTTAATTTAATGTAATTTAATTAAATTAATTTAATTTAATTTAATCAATATAATTTAATATAAATTAAAATTAATTATATTTAATTTTTACCCTGTACCCTTTTACGCAAAAACCCAAAACTGACCCTGAACCCTAAAAATACCCCTTTACCCAAAAACTGAAAACTGACCCTGAACCCTAAAAATACCCCTTTACCCAAAAACTGAAAACTGACCCTGAACCCTAAAAATACCCCTTTACCCAAAAACTGAAAACTGACCCTGAACCCTAAAAATACCCCTTTACCCAAAAACTGAAAACTGACCCTGAACCCTAAAAATACCCTTTTACCCAAAAACTGAAAACTGACCCTGAACCCTAAAAATATCCCTTTACCCAAAAACCCAAAACTGACCCTGAACCCTAAAAATACCCCTTTACCCAAAAACCCCAAACTGACCCAGAACCCTAAAAATACCCCTTTACCCAAAAACCCAAAACTGACCCTGAACCCTAAAAATACCCCTTTACCCAAAAACCCAAACTTATAATATTTTTAATAAATTAATATACGTACCAATACTTACGTTGTAATGGTATGCGTTGTTAAGGTACCTGCGTTGTAAATACATGCGTTGTAATGGTATGCGTGGTAATGGATCCTGCGTTGTAAAAAATGCGTGGTAATGGTAGTTCGTTGTAAAAGTTGCGTGGTAAAGGTTGTATACCGTAGTAAAGCAGTATTACAATTTTCAGTTGAGCCTAGTATTAGTCAATCTACCCTATTCAGGCCCAACCCCCAACCAGATCTCCCCGGGATTTGATGACCACTCACCCCTCTTGGTGCCCAAAGGGGTGAGCCCCTAATCTGGATAGCAGAAAACTCTGGGGAAGAGGTGTGAAATTCTAGGGCTAATAGATTCTCTGCAAGAACAGCATCGGCTAGCTGCAACTCGATGAAGTCTAGCTCAGAATTATACGATACAATCCTCCTTGCACTAACAATGTCCTTCCGAATTATGGATCTGCAACCCCAGGCATGACGCAGCCAGTGTATGGCCTTATTACAGAGCGATTCACCACCTTCATACCCCTGGCTGGAAGAACATTTTGGGACTTTCACCATATAAACTGTGGCCCTAGTGTTTGTCATTCTACCTACGGGGTGATTTCCCTGTGGCCCCCTGCTGTTGAAAGTATCATTACAAGCCCTAGAGTGGTGACCCTGTGGCCCCCTGATGTTGTGAACAGTCCAATGAACCCCTAGGGTTTTTAATGTCTCGACATAAGTCTTCTTGGAACTGAAGGAAGGGGCCATACAGGGGGAAGGAGTTCCTCGGTTATGCGACCCAGGAGGACCCCCGCTGACCCCATTGGGGGGAGAGCCAGTCTGAGGCCTTGTCCTGAGTGGGACAGCTATGGAAGAGGTAGGTTTGGGCCACATAGCGTGAGAAGGAGGAGAGCCATTAGTCCTAAGATTTATGGCCTCAACAATTTTCCTCAGGGAGTCTACCTCCCTTTGGAGAGTTTCCATTTTTTGCAATAGCCCCTGATGGGAGTCTCTGCAAGTACATGGACTCACTGGGGCCACTGCACTGGTGGTGCTGCCAACCCTCCCAGCTGGGGTTACCAATCCCTCTTCCAAACAGGCAAGCACTGTGAATCGATTAGAACAGGGGATTAATGGAGAGGGCTCGTCAGCAGTTCTCTTGTCACTTGAACCCCCTATATCAGTTGGATTCAAGGGAGGCACTGGGAAAATAAATGCAGAAGTCACCACGATACCTTCTAACAATGGGGTATGACATTTGGGGTTAGACTGTTGGGTCGGCTTTTTTTTAAACATAGATGGAATTACCCTTTGAGGATTAATACCCAGCCCCGCCTCCAGGTGCTCACCACCCACATTGGCTCCTAAATTATCACCTCCGAGGATTTCTTATCATTCATTTACTATACTCTCTATTCTATCAAGAACACAATTACTGGCCGCATGTCTGAGTTTTTTTTACCTTTTTGCCCTTTTTATTTCCTGCAACCCCCCCCACCCTCCATTGCCTTCCTTTTGCCAATTTAATAGCAGTATGTATCCAGATAGGACTTCAATGGCAGTGCCCAGTCAGTGTTTTAATTGTTCCCCGCAGTTCACCGCCGGATAATGATGGAATAATAGTAAGCCCCCTAAAAATGTTCACAAGAGGTCGAAAAGAGAGTACCTTATGTCCTGTATCCTCGATGTTAGGGGGGGCCCTGCCCTGCCTCTTCCTGGCGATGACGGGCTAGGACGTGCCCGGCATGCGCCCACGCGCGTCACGCGAGGCGGGAGTGGCAAGATGGTTAAATCCTCCCGGTGATGATGAGGGAGGGGCTGCAAGACGGCTCTCTGCCCCGCTGACTCCTAGGGCGTGTAGTCCTGCCAAATGCCCCCGCTGCAATCACGAAGCGTCTCCCACGAAGGTGTAAAATTACTACTAATAACTGCAAACTGGGTGGTCTATGCACAAAACTTGCCTTTGTAGTAAAAATAGTAGAATCCTGTGCACTCATGATGTACATGTGTCCGTTACAAATTGGGAGTATTTGTCCAGGACAGTATCCAATCACAATACCCTTGTGTTGTCCATTGGCACCCAAGCTGATGGAGTTGTACCGGGCAACTAGGGAGTGTGCTTTTTTTGCAGCTGCTTAAGCCTGGATGCTCCAGTCTGACATGAAGGCATATCGTCCACTGTTGATGCTGAATGACAGCTCTAAAATCCTGAGTCAGGTGCAATAGACCCATTTGTTGCCTCATATGACTGATGTGATCCACAGAGACCAGGCTGGCTTTAACCCTGGCCGTTACACTGCAATTAATATTCATTGAGTACTCCACAAATTGCAGGATGGGTCCTGTCCCAAAGAGGACAGGGTACTTATGGAGATCGGCATTGAGAAGACTTTCATTGTCTTGAATTAGGCACACATTTATAAGGTGATGGGCACAATGAACCTGGGAAGAGGTTTTGTGGCCTGGATGAAACTATTGTACACTGCTCCAACAGTGTGAGTTAAGAAGGTTTTTTTAAATCTCAGATACATAGCAGTCGTGCCTGCTATTGCCACTGCTATTTGCGCTACCAGTGGAGCCTGGCTTGTAGAGCACACATGGGTATTGATTTCAATGGCATGCTATACCGTGGGTCATGGCATCATATTGCATTATATGCAGAAGATTTGTTGCTTTTCTTAAAATATGCGCAGAAGGGTGTGGGGACATTTTGTGCCTACGTATCAATTGGCAAAAGAGCAGCCTGTCTCTTGTTTCGGATGGAATGGCTTGGCCCCTGCTTCCAGTAGGCTTCCTATGTAAGACCTGAGTCCCTGAAATATCTGGGGGTCCTCCTATACCATAACACCTGTGACCCTCTGGAGTGTGAGGACCATATGGAGGGTAATATTAGGGCTATGATGGCTGCCTTGAGAGCAGGTTTAGAGGTTTGGAAAACTCTGCCCTTGGCTGTGGCCATGAGAGTGGTGCGAGTCAAGACAGTGGCCCTGCTGCGACTGTTATATTATTTTGCGGCTCCGAAGGTGATTGTCCCTAGAAACATTTTTCAGGATATTGACACCCTGCTTACTGGCTTCATATTGAATAGGGGCCAGCATAGGTTGCCGTTGACTACATTTCAGTCACCAACAACAGATGGTGTGCTAATATTGATAGAATCAATGCCAATGTTTATAATTATACATTCGCACATAAGAAAGAAATCTCAGACACTATTAGAAAATTCGCCCATCATGTACTCTTCATCAACCCCCAACTCAGAAATGCATGGTCAGACAGGCCCTGTAACCAGGGCCTGAGGATACTGATTAACAGGTCAGAGGTGGGGTGGCACACAGCAGGCAGTGAAACGCTGGTACAGGAAACTCCATCCCCCATATAAGTTTAGCAACACCACAATGGTGAAGCAATACGTACCCAGCATGAAATCCTAGATCAATCCCAGAGATAGGCACAGCGACACCACAATGGTCCAGGGAGATTGGCTCCAATAAAGCACACATGGCCAGAGGGGTGTGCTCATTCCCAAAACACCATAAAGTCAGATGCCATATGAAGTTAGGAACACACATCCAAACAGGGCACAGCACAAACAGTACACACAGTGATCACGCACCCCTCATGCTAGACATCTGGACACATTATCCACTGGCCCACATTGTGTCCATGCAAGGTTGAGGCCCACCTGCATTTGTTATCCGGGGCCTTTTTTATTTCTCCACAGGCAAGGCCCGGATTTGTTTGCCAAAAAAGGATCTTTGGAAAGACTTTAAGATACCCAAAGAAATGTATAAAACCCTGTTCAGATTGACTACTTTTAGACATCTGTAACTGTGCTCCCCACTGTAATGTTTAATTAAACCAACTGTTCCTGTTTACCCAAACTCCTCTTGTCTTTAGTTTTTTCAAGATAAATTCATATTCAACCAACATTTTGGTGAGCCAGATAGAAGAGATTAGTACCTCGGACCAAAATGCAGCTGAAGGAAAGGGACCCCGTCTGAACAGATTCACATTTGCACAGCAAGGATGATGAGCAGACAATGCAATTGATTGACAATTCTGCTGAATACGAGGGGCAGAGGTCCAGGCTGAAGCCACTATCATGGTACGCATGGTCATTGGGTGTGATAATGGACTGGCACCTCAATCTACTTTTTTACTCTGAAAGCGTTGTCTCAGTACTACCAGTTTCTTAATCACTGTTGGTATCTGAAAGAAGTGAGAGGTGTTGATTGCTTGGCCCCTGCATGGTAAACAGGGTGCGATTTAGACGTTACAAAGAAAAAGATCTGCATCTTGGAGATCAGGTGTATCTTGAGTTTGGCCAAGAGGGGCCTGTGGTTCTTCAAGTTATTCATTTTCTCTGTAAACAAATTGCCATTTTCTTTTTACCAGAGCCGATATAGCATGACAATCGGGCTCACGTAGCCCTGTTTACCTTGCAGGACTTTCCCTGGTCACAGGATAGCATGAGTTAGGAGTAGGCTAAGGTATTTTTGACAAAGTCATAATTTTTTCTCTGTTAGTTTTCACCTATTGTAGTATTGAAATTGATGCACAGTATATTTAATGTTGTGATGATTTGATAGTGTGGTGCTCGTAAATTACTGCAACTGTATTTTTATATTGAGTGTTGTTTTTTGTCAATGTCTCAATGTGCTATATGAAGGTGTTGCTTTCTCACAATTGTTATTTTTATATCAAAGTAAAGTCTGCTATTTGCTGCCAAATTACACTTGCTGCCAGGTTGTGACCCTTCATATGCATTATTATTTGTGCTTTGTGAAATATCCATGTTGATGCATCTGTAAATAGCGTAGAGCTCATAGTGAGTAGTTAGAACCAGCAATCCCTGTGTATATATTTCTCCACAACCAGAGTTAAACTTTATATTCCCCAAAACTAGAAAAACAACGGTGCATCTGTCCCTTAAAAAAGTACCCAACGTATCATGAAGTCGCCACAACAACCCATGCAAACCAGGTTCCACACACAGGCAAAAAAACGTAACATGTTTTGCCACATAGGGCAAGAACACACTAAGGCACATGTGTTTCCCTGGCCAAATGAGGGAACCTTTGACACTAACACAATCAAACACATGAAAACACACATACAGACAAATATGCGAGACAGAAGAAGGATATGAGAGAGGCACTGTTAAAGCTAAGGGCCATCTTTCAGGAGATCCAGACCGATAACTTTATCCCACAAACAGTAGGCAAAGCGTCCGCACCTCCCCCGCCATCTGCGGGTATGGAGGTGCTTTCCCCAATGCCTGCTAATCCCTTATTAGAATGCACCAACCCAAAAGTTGAGAGAGCCAAAGGGTCCCCTACCAAACAACGAAACACAGCAGTGCGAAGAACATGCACTGCCACTGGTTCAGGTGAACACACTGGTGAGAGATAGGGAGATTCAGATCAGTTCTGGACAGTGATACAACTAGTGGAAATGAGAAAAAGGGCCCCAGTCCCCCGGTACTAACTGGGAGAATAAGGCTCTAGGGATAGCCCAGCCAACCAAGGGGTAAAATCAATGCATAAGTGGCACCCACAAACACACAAACCCACCTGTCCTTCCTAGACCGATAAGAGGAGGACCCAATAGTCACAGTTCTTTTGAACAACACACCATGCAGTTCCCACGAGACACTGAGGCAACAAGGTCAGTCCTGAAGGAAGGTATAGTCCCCGTTTGAGAAATATTGCAGTTGTACAAGGTTTCTCTGGGTTTTCAGGCATGGTGACAAGGATCCCCTGCATAGAACCTATCCAGTTACAGGTAGGTGTGAGCGGTAAACTTTGCTCCACTGGCAGAGTTCACAGAGTTTTGCAACTCCACGCTCCACTTGGAGTGCATAGTCTAGCAAAAAACTCCACCATCCGATGGCAGAGCTGAGTTTACCGGTGTGCTGGACTCACCACGTTCCCACCTACTTAGTGTGACGGATAATGGTCTGTTCCACACGCCATTCAGTCAGCAAACACAGTAATTATTTTCTTTGTAATTTGGAAGCCGGAAAAAAAGAGCTCCAAGATTCTGCTGCTTGCCTGTCATCCACTATGTTATTGAAAGGTGTTTGTGGTTATAATTATAAGGCTTCATTTCAGTGCTAAAGGCTCAGTCAATTCAAACTGCAACTCTGTGACTGTTCGTGACTTTTCATTTCTTATCGTGCATGATTATTCTGTGTTTTCTGGTTGCGTGCCACCAGCACTGAGAGATTGAATTCAGGGTGCACTGTGCGCAAATTGGGGGAATTATTATTTTGACCCTTAATGTTGCCCTCGGTAACAAAGTAGTTTTTCTAAATTATTTCAAATTCTGAAAAGCCATAGGCCCTCCACTTCCCCCAAAGATTCACTCACATGTAGAGCCGTAGATAGCGGGGCTGGGCAGAGAGAAAGGGTCGGGTGGTTCTGCTGAGAGCTGCCATGGCACTGCTGCCATGTGGTTCGGACATTGCAGTCAGCTCTGTGGCTGCGCCTTCTCTGAGGGACAAGGGTAGTCAGAAGCTGCTCCAGTGCACTGCAGCTGTTTCCTCTCATGGTGTCAACCAGCACAGCTCCACCATTCCAGATAGATCTGTTTATCGGCTAAGAGTGCCATGAGAATAGCTACACTGATTGGCTGAAAGAGATCTACCAAATTCTACTGGTGGAGTCACCTCGGAAGACTGCACCCTGCCCTATGGTTGGCTGGTGGCACAATGGTTAACTTATGTGCGGGCAGTGTGCTTCTCTGCAGCCCACAAACCTGTACTGATGTCATAGGCATGCCATTTCTTTTCAACTTCCCTTCAGTTGTTACAGCCAGGGGCAGAATACTGAGAGCCAGGGGAGGGGGGGCGTGGAACTGCAGCTGGGGGTACGGCGCTCAATGCAAGCAGAACACAGAGCAGTAGTGCTGCGACCACCGGATAGTGTTGGATGCTGAACCAGAGGCAGCACAGAGGAGTCTTGGATGTATGTAAGGTTGTGCTTGACTGCCCTCAGACATACAGGCAAGAGGTCACAGTGGGCTGCTATTTAGGGGAGCAAACTCTGCTTCCCATTGTTCACTGCATATGTTTTTTTGAGTGTCTGTCAATGGAGACCTCAAGCATTGTACCAGGGACCAGAAGCATGTTGTTCTTCTTGAACTCCACCCGCTAGTGGAACTCTGCGGAATCACATGGAGTTTCTCAGTAACCCCGCATGATTCCGTGGAGTAAGACTCAGTTGAGCACAGCCCAGGCTTGGTTACAGGTAGGAGGAATAGTGTGAGGGAACAGTTATTATACTTTCTCTCATCCCTGGCTAATATACTAGGGCAAGACCTGATAACCAAGCTCAAAATGTCCTTCCCGTTTGCTGATGACAAAACTTTAGCTTGCTCCTCCCTAGGATCTTCTTCCCTAGTGCCCATGCCATTTAAACACTCCCACATCATATGTCCACCAACCAGACCCCCTTCGCTGAGGCAGTCCTGCATATATGGATAATTTCTTTGAGTTGTGCAATTTTGCTTGGCAATGGGCATGTTGAGTGCACCACTTCTTAGACCAGATAGCTAAAAGGACAATGGTCTCAATACTAGCCAATAGGATGCAAAAGAATGAAGAAGGTCAGAACTGCACCAAGCACACACCTAATGGGTCCCCCGAGGCAAGGCGGTAACCATCAGAACATATGTGGCTCCAGGACATCTGAGTTCAACCTCTGCCACCCCCTCTGTGCCCTGGGAAGTGGTGCAGAGAAGGCTGCCTGGCACTATATGGTGAATTCTCCACACCTAAAACTCCCCTTCCACTGTCAGACAGGGTTACCCAAACACATTGCCATAACAGGAAATATGGCACGTAAGATATACAGAAAACCACCACAAGAAAGTGTCTACACTGACCGCAAGAAAAGAGAAGCCTAGCATGAGATGGGAAGCCAGTCACACTCATCGCCCACACAGTAACACGCTAGAAAGATTCCACCACAAAACGCCAAAGGATTCCAACATAATGGCAGAGGACAGAGGTGTTTGCAACAACCAGGCCCAAGAGAGTGTTACTACTGCATCATAATAGGCCGCATGGCAGACCAATTCCTGCTAAAAGCATATCACAAACAGAGGTTGATAAACCTGGCTCAGTCCTCGTAGATTCTCCATCTACAAAATCATGCCCTGGGGAACCTGAATGCATCGAACGATCATGCTCAAAGAAGTCAGTCAGCAACTGCACCATTGCAACAGAGATCAGGTAGTTGGACAAACATGTGGTAACAGCAACAACAGACAGGAAACCCAGTCCAACATGGGACGAGAGCAACAACCACGGCAGGGTGGGGTAACTGTCTAGGGAGGCAATGCCTTTGCACAAACACAGAATCCGAACATGTAGTACGTTCAAAACCTCCAGTGCATATCACTTATTTCATCCACCCCCAAAGTTCACTGTACCAAAACTCAAAAGTAGGACCAATGAGACAATATTAGGAAATTCAAGCCTTTACTTGTGTTCAGAAATTCATTGCTGCTGGACGTGTTTTGCATATCGAGTATCCTCACCAGAGTCTTACATTCAGGGTGCCTGTGGGAGCCTAAGCCCCACTCTGATGCTGATTCCACAAGCCAAGACATGCTGACTACACCCCAGGGAGAGGGCAGTCTGATGAAGGGTGCTGGGCGGCTCCTCATCCAGTCCTTAAGGGCAGTCACTAAGGTCCCCACACCTACAAGTCAATTGGGATCAGCTTTGATTACCACGAAAGGACTCCATTCTCGGGCACCCAATACAGGACCAAAATTCCTTCATGGAAAGCTAGCAGCCCCCCAGCAAATGGAGGCTCCCTTTTAAGTTCCAAACTGAAGCTGTCCTCCAGTGTTGGAAGCCAGGTTTACTCCACGCTTGGGATAGTGAAGCCCGCATTACCTTTATAGCATGCACTCAAGATCGAAAGGTTAGAAAATGCTGCATGGCACTAAATAAGGTGGGATGAGGGGTTTGCCAGAACAACTAGCTCTCCAAGTCCATCACCATTAGGCGAGTTTAGATGAAGTTTTGGCCTTAACCTCCGAACTCTCCATGCAGCAATTTATCTCTCCCTTTCCCTCAAATCATCCAAATGTCCAAAGTCTGTTCACCTGGTCATGTCCCTTCAAAACAACAACCAAAACATGACTCCAGTTAGAAGTCGAGAGCCACAGCCAGGAACCGCAGGTCCAAACACCTTGGAGAAGATGTGGTCCGAATGAGAGGGGCCATCTGGAAAAAGTGGGTTTACAAAGTCCATCACAGCTCTCAGCAAGAATAGAATGCAGAATATGCTAACCTCTATATTATGCCTGGCAATAATCCAACACGCAAGACCTTATATACACCATATGGAAAAAATAGTAAGCCCAGCCTCAAACAGTGCAAACCAACATGAGCAGGGTTATACAAGGCCACAGAACTGCTTCCCAACCACCTCCTCCACCAGCGTCCAAAAGACTGACAAAAACCCCCCAAACTAGCTAAAAAAGGAATCTCCAGAAAAGGGAACAGCAAACAAACCTGGCAAGTTGCATGCCGAATGTCGGGAGTAGAGGGGTATACCCGGGTCCTCAGGGCATGTTGTGATCATCAAGAGCATTCAATTGCAAAATGCCCCCTCTTTGTACATCCCCCTGCACATGTGCAGGTCAAAAGACAGTGCCCGCACTGATAAGCACCATCATGCATGCACAAGGAGCGATAGGATATGGGAGGGCTGGCGTTGCCCACACAGCGCTAGTTAATAACTGAGACCTTCTGCATGCTCATGAAGATCACCCCATAAAATATATTTTCAGTCCCTTAGAGAGGGAAGCCCATCAACCCATAAAAATGAATGCATCTCATTCTTTAATGTAAACCCATTTTAAATAGATACCCCGAATAAATATATGACGTTACAACGCATACCATTACAACATATACTTATACAACACAGATTTTACAACAAACCTACCATTACTACGCTAACCATTGCAATGCAGGTTCATAGAGATATATTAAAAGTACCATTAAAATGCATACCAATTCCACGCATCCCAATACCACACATCCTATTATAACACATATTACAGAAGCTCTGTAAAACGGGTTTTAATGATCCCTAAATGAAAAAAATTCCCCAAAAATTACTTAAATAAATAAATATTGATATGGTACGAATGTATAAAATGCAAAACCTTTCGGGATATAATTTAAAAGAGCTACATGTTAAGACAATTTTATTAAAACACTGTAAAGTCAATGGCAAAACCACAAGTGTGAGCATTTCAATGCTAAGGAAACTGATGTCCTTCCTCTATTTCCACTGTAACTGCATAGCCCAGATCTACACAAAATGGCTGCTATTCTAAAAAGGAATGCAAAGACCAACATTTTACACACTACAAATTAAATATACATTCTGTCCGGTTCTGATTCACAGGGAAAAATCTATTCCAAATCATATTTTAAAATCAATAACCTCAAATAACAATTCAGCTGACCACCATTTTGTGCTCAGTGGTACACTGACTTCACTTGTTACCAAATGCTGCTGGAGTAGGAGGAGACAGCTGACAGTTTGAATTCCAAACACTGCCATCTATGGACAGAAGTGAAAGTTTAACATAAAAATGAGAACTGAAAAAACACACAAACCTAAAACTGATTTTATTCTTTTTTTTACATATTCTGAAAAAAACATACACCATTCGAATTTGAATAAATTACCTGAAAACAAACCTCTGTAAGTTTTTACTAAACTATTTTTCCTACAATAAAATAACAAACATTTGAAAATGAAAAAAAAAATGTTACCTCTGTAAAGGTGCTGGTCAGTGCTGCGAGGTAAAAAAAGAAATGTTTTATATTTGCCGGGTGCTTGTCTTCGGGAAGGTGCTAGTCAGAGGTGCGGGAAAATTAATAATCTAACTCCACCGGGTGCATGCCTCAGGTAAACTGCTGGTCACAGGTGGGGGACAAAATTAAAATTACTATTCTAACTCCACTGGGTGCTTGCCAAAGGGAAGGTGTTGGACAACTGTTGGTTTTTGAAATGTAATGCATTTACATTGGAACATGCAGTCATTATACTTTGGTTTTTCACAGGACTAGTAAAATAGGCATCCAAAAATGACAATAAAAACCAATCATCTGGACTCCAAACCATAATCAGCAGCACTTGTTCAACAAGAAAAAGACCTTGAGAGGTAAAATGCCCACAATAAACAATGAGTAACATTTATTTCGAACACCTCTGTTAATGTCAACTTTTCCTTTCAGACCTACTGAACAACACTCAGAAGAGAGAAAATCTAGTCAGCTATATCATTTTGAGAAAATCCTATACCACCAAAAGGACAATCATTTAGACAAAGGAACCTAACTAAGGTAAAGCCAAATACATAAACTACCTGTCCTTCTTTTCACAGGCATTAACTACAAACCACATTACAAAATCATACTTGGAAACAATAGAAAAAAAACACGTTCTTAGAAGAGTCAATAGGCAGGCAAAAAAATAATAAGCAGTTTTGTTACATGTTGTAAAGAAAAAAAGTTTCTTTTCAATCCTTTTTGTCTTCTTTTATCAGAAAAATATCTATATGGCAACTGGCAACATACATTAAGTCCAACAGAGGCAATCGATTACTAAAGTACGGTGGGTACCTTTATTGTAAGGTGAGATTATCTGACCCAGGAGTCATTGGAGGTGTGTGCAATATTACTTGTCCCATTGCACAGGAAGAGCGGTTACTCTTAGTTACACCGTTCTTCCTCTGTAAAATAAATTTAGGTTAGAGAAAACATAAATCAAATTAAAGTATTGCATCCAACTCCAATGAACCCCGTGGTGCAGTTTTGATAGAGGTATCCCAAGACATTCCAATGCCTGTAGCAAATTGTATGCCCACAATTCCCAACCTTCGCAAAATTATCCAAAGTAAAAAAAATAGGCAAGTAACCCCAATGTGTAACTCCCCAAACATTCTCTGATATTAACATCCTACACAAACTACAGATTGTACAACATGCAGCAGCCAGCCTGGTACTAAAATGGCCAAGGAGGTCATCAGCATCGGCTGCACTGGAAGCACTACATTGGCTACCAACAACAAAAGAATCCTGTTCAAGATCCTAAAAAGTACCTTTAGAATTTTCCATTCCTCAGGTCCTCACTACCTTTGGCCTAGGTTTACGCGCTCTGTACCTTACCCTAACCTTAGATCATCTAACACCAATTTGTTAAAACCCCCAGCTTTTAGATGTGTCTCAAAAGGGGTAAATCTATTGCAGTGATTGGCTCCAAAGCCTGGAACCAACGTCATAGTAATCACCTCTGTTTCATCCAATCAGAAACCTTTTTCAGGAAGGTCCTGAAAATCTGGATTTTTAAGGCCCCTGATGCATTATGCAGAGCACTCATCCAAGCTATGTCTCCAGCCTTAGTTACTTTGTCTAGGAAGAGGTGTGGGGCAGTGGCCACGGTACCTGAGTCCGGACCATGGGGTTCACGGTTCGATCCCCGGCGGCAGGTTAGCCCAGCACCATGTGACTCTGGGCAATAGCTCACTTAACCATTTCCATTCAACCCCGCCCACTCATTATTTCACCCGCACTGTGGTGGAATTCGTGACACAGTCAACAGGTTTATCTTCCTGACGTCCTCCAGCGCCGGGACACCTCTCAGGAGGTAGCTGTACACTTTACAAATGCTGGTATATCATTTCATCAACTGCTCCGCTTAGCGCCATGATGCTCCTTGGAGTGATAACTGCGCTCTACAAATGGCTGATAACATAACTTAACATAACATAACATTCTACCTAAACTGACTGTAACCTTTACTAATGAAACCTTTCTTTTAACACAAAACCCTCAGGAAAGGATACTAATTTTTAGCAAACCCATAACCTTTTAAATTTGGAGACTAGTGATATTAGAATGATGGATGGGATCTTTAAATCCACACCTCATCCATTCACCCAATTATACACTATTCATGCCAACATTAATAACACAACAGTTCCTTCAGTGTACAGTTTACTTCCTGATTAGCAAACCTCAACATACACTGAAATATTAACAGTGGTAAAATCTAAAACTCTCAATAAAAGGCCTATAAAAGTAATAAATGATTTTGAATTATCCCTAATTAACACCATAAGTAAAATGTATCCTGAGGACTGTTTTCACAAACAGGTAAGCGAGAGAGGGTCCTTGCCCTTCTTCACTGTGCAGACAAAAGCAAATGCGTCTGGTTACACATAACTAGGTGGGAGATGCTCAAGATGATGAACAGCAGTGAGCTTGGCCTTAATGTGATCAAGGAAGAACTGAGAACCATCCGCCTAATGGTGATGCAACATCAATATGTGACTGAATTAATGACCCCAATGGAGGGAGATGTGTGTGCTAAGATAGGTGCCTCCTTCTGCATGTTTATGCCAGGCACTGACCTGGATGATGGGACTCTGACTCTTGCAATCCAAGTATTGGACCATTCACAAAGAGACATGCATGAGGACTGAGGTACCGCTGACAGGAATGGTACATGGACTGGTTTTCCTGTCTCTCTGGAGTCTAACCAGACTGTGCCGTTCATTATTGCCCATTTTTATATTTTATAGTTCTTGTGTGGTTTCCTGAAATTGGGGATTTCCTGCTGTAAATATGCAGTCCTCAAATTGGGTAAAATGCAAGTAACTAGGGAAGCAGTATTAGTCACAACTGACGAACAACATGTCCCAAACAATGTGACTGCCATGGAGTATGGGTTGCATAAATTCAGCTAATGGGGGAATGTTAATATTGATTGAATTGATGCCAATGTTTATAACGAGGCATTTGTACATAAGAATGAACTCATATCACTATTATCAAATTTGGCAGTCATGAACTCTCCATCAACCCCAACTCAGTAATATGTGGTCAGGCAGGCCCTGCATGCCTAGGCCTGAGGTTATTGATTGACAGATTACAGGTGGGGTGGCACATATCCGGCAGACAAGCGCAGGAACAGGAAACTCAGGTCCAGCTCCTAGATAAGAGCAGAGATACCATAATGGTCCAGGGAGATTGCCACCAATAAAGCACACATGTCCAGAGGGGTGTGCACATTCCCAAACCCTCATAAAGTCAAATGCCACATGAAGTTAGGAACACACAACCAATCAGGACATAGCACACACAGTACACGCAGTGATCACAAGCTCTTTACGCCGGACATCTGGACACATTAACCACTGGTCCACATTGTGTCAACGCAAGATCCAGGTCAACCTGCATTTGTTATCAGGGGCCTTATTTATGACTCCACAGACAAGGCCTGCCTTCTTTTAACAAAAAAGGATCACCTGAAGTATTTTCTGATACCCAAAGAAATTTATAAAGCCCTGTTCAGATTCATTATACTTTGAGACAGTCCTCATACCCGCTTCTGTAACTGTGCACCCGGCCAAAGTGTTTAATTACCCAACTTTTCCTGTTTTGCCAAACGCAGCATATCTTTTGTTTTGTCAAGGTAAATTAAAATCAAGCAGCAGGTGGATTGGCAGCCCTGGATTTTAAACATATTACTTGGCTGCCCAGATGTAGTGGGTTGTTAGGTGACTGCATGCTAGGCAGATTGGAGATGGTCTTGGAGATGTTACTCTCTCGACATACCGGGAGCTGACTCAGTTGTTGTTGGCCCCCAGGCAGTTGAGGACTTGGAGCTGGGGCCTCTTGGTGGGGGCCGAACACTGCTGGATCCCATGGTTGCAGGATACTAGAACCTGGGCACCTTACCCACCTGATGTCCCTTTACAGGCACCGGCAGCCTTACCCCATGCTGGTGATTGGAGGCGGTTGGATGATTGGCAGCAACCGGGTGTTGAGGGAATGGTAGCATGTTTTGGGGATGATATGATGTTAATGTTTGAGGAGTTTAGGGCTGACTTTGAGCTGCCCGCAGGGCATTGTCTCCTCCATGGGACACTGGTAGCTGTCAATAAGGAGTATTGGGGGCAGGCTGTCCAAACACTCTCACCATGTGGGCTGCCAGGTGATCTACACCACTTCAGGTACATGCTGGGCTGTTACTAACTTGCATACAGTGCTCCATTTGGACATGAACGCCCCATTGACAATGTTGCAGGACCATTGTTTGGCAGATCTTGGACTACTGATCAGTGATCCGGATTGATTGAGTATACTGGAGCAGATTCCCAAGGTGTCACAGAATGCTCGATTCAACCTGATTCTCTTTTACCTGGTTCGCAGACCACATCTTTTGCTGGGTAAGAATAAATGAATCTACCCTGGTGCCTCGGCTTACTGCCTCAGATGTGGCCGGGTGTATATCCACCCGGCAGCTGGGTGGAGATTATTGATTATCTAAATGATGTCACTGACCTTAATATTCAGCAGTTGTCAGTGACATGCTTACTGGGGTTATTTTATTCCCCCGTCCGGTGAAGACTAAGGTCACCTCTAGATTCATAGCTTTGGCTTTGATCTTAGCGAAATGCCTTATTACTCTTAGGTAGAAAGCATCGGTGAGGCTGTGGATTTACCAATGGAAACTTGATCTCCTTAAGAAGGCTGGTTAAGAAAGCAGCACCCTGTTTAGCAAGGCCAAGAGAGGTAGGGTTTCCATAGGGGTAGCAAGAGCTTGAGAGGGGTTATTGAATGAGGTTCGTGGAAGGGACTTGGAGTTGGCGGCTGGCTCATGCCCTTGAGGATTGCGCTGTTCTGTCTGTGGGGTTGGCAGACTGATCCTTTCCTGGTCTGGCTCCTGGCTCTGGGTTTATGGATTACAGCAGTGGAAACTAACAGGTGGCTTTCACTTACCTGTTATGGAGCTCTGCTATCTGTGTTTCGTGTCAGGCTCGCCTGCCACCCGCAGCAGGACCATTTGGTTTGATTGCACTGTAACTGTTAGGCAACCAATGGACTTTGGTTTTTTGGGGGTGGGAGTGGCAGGATGTTGGGTTTCATGTGTGGTTACAGGAAGGTATTCATAATATTCTAACTGCCTGGGGATGGGACTGGCATTGTGGTTCAGTGTGTTTGATGGTTTCATCCTCAATGTCAGATTTGCAAACTAATGGAATAAGCATACTTTTCAATACTGTCCTGCTATGTCAGGTTGTTTTTGTATGCTACAATATCAATACATTTTGTCTCCAAAATAATAGAAAATATATTTGGGGGATTTAATAGCAAAATAATGTATTGCATGTTTAGACACTTAGGGCCTTATTACAATGTCGGGTGGACTTTTGTCCGCCCGTCACTGTTGAGGAAATGAACCGCCCAACTTTAGGTCAGCAGTTTTGACCAAACTATTATGATGCAACCGTCTATAGGGCGGTTGCAAACATCCATTTCACAATGGAAGCTTGTACAGTGGGCGGAAAAGGCCTGCAGTACAAACTCGCATTGTAAAAAGGATGTTTTGAAACATCCCTGCACCATGTGTCTGCCACTCTGTGCAGGGATGTTTAGGGGGGCACCATTGGTCACCCCCATGCCCAAATGCAGAGGACCAGGGGGGTAAATGGGCCCTGCTAGGGCCCCCCAATGTCCCTTTTGACAGCCTTTACATGTTGGAAAGGCCGGCATAAATGGCAGTTGGAACTGACATCATAATCCCAACTGCGGTTCCGTCATAATTAAGGGACTATGCTAACTGTGGGCGGTGAGCTCCGCTCCGCTCGCAGAGTGTGCATAGTTGTGCCTACTCTGCGTTCCGTGGAGTAGGCACAACTCGGCACACTCTGCAGTGGAGCAGAGTTGCCCAGCCCCCACCTCCACCCCCCTTAGGAGAATTACATTAAATATACTTTAAAGTTTAAAAAAGCAACACTTACCTTAACCGCAGCGTCCCTGGGCTGCCTTCCTCCTCTTCCTTGGTTTCACGACGATCTGGGCATGCTCGCACCCTCGCGCATGCGTATTCCTTGCAAGAAATGCGTATGCGTGCGTACATGCGCAGATCATCGTGAAACCGAGGAAGAGGAGGACGGCACAGTTAAGGTAAGTGTTGCTTTTTTAACCTTTAAAGTATATTTAATGTAATTATTCCTGGGGGGTGGAGGCGGGTGGCGGAGCAGAGTTTCAACGGAGTTGGCCCCCAACTCCGTGGACCTCCGTATAGTGCCGCTCTGACTGGCGATCAGACTATAAACCTACCAAGTCGGGCTGTAAGCTCCAACCTCTGCTCGGAGGTTTTCAACTTGACACCGTAATCAAGCCCAAATTATGAGACATACGTCTCTCAAACCATGAAGGCTAACAGCCACATACTCGCTTCATCATTAACATGCAAATGGATGACCCAACTAATATGCATCAATTGTTTAAAATAGAAACAAAATGATTCTTGTTGCTGCTTTTGAATACCCTGAGGTTTCTTCCTCTTATCATTCCGAATTATTTTTTGGGTGAAAGTTTAAATAGTCCTGTCTTGCTGGATAAGGTGCAATGAACTGGTCAAACAATTAAGATAAATGAAGAGTAGGAACATGCATGTCTTTAGTGCTTGACAAACTCCTGCATTATAGAAACACAAAAGAGATAAAAAGGCAGGGCATTCCAATGTTTCGGGCCAAGAACAAACATATTTTTTGCCACCACAACAGGTGCACCTCAAGCAAGACATTTTCAGGAGGTGCAAAGTACTGGACATTAATGGACTTTCAAGAACACAGAGCCACATGGATAGATTGAAAGCTTGGGACTGTCCGATGACATACTTGGTGGACCTCGCAGAGTGATTTATAGACAATTGTTTGCTTACTGGAACATGGTCTAACAAACAACTTCCTCAAAGGCAAGGGAAAAATCATATTTACCTACTTACAAGCCAAGACTTCACAGCAGATGCAACAACAGGCATGCTAAAACTGAAATCAGGACGCGTTCTATGTGAAGTTAATAAATTCTGTGCTATGTAGCATATTTGAGGTCCTCAAGAAAATAAATTCAAAACATTTAACAAAATCTCCTACCAAGGATCTAACAGCTGAATCATTATAAGTGCAAGTCTAGCAACCAGCTTTAAAAGAGCCCCCCCCCTTGCCAACATCCCACCAAGTAAATAATTGCCGACACCAAGGCAATACACCATTGGTCCTGTAAGAAATTAACCATGACCCTTAAATGAAGGGTCAAACATTTGGCCACTGACCCTGCATATAGAATATGGAGTGGCTAGGTCAAAGCTGTATTACTGAAACTAAAATATACCTTTTTTTGACAATCCACCAAGCTAATTCACATTTCTGACAACCCTGGTGACACATGCACCTAGTGGGAATATGATTGGAAACCTGAAATGAGAGCTACATCTGTGGACTGCTATAACTTGTGGATTACAGCTCGCTAAAGCTCCCCACTAACAGCTTCAATTGTTTGAGTGAAAAGAGCAGCCTAATTGGACACTTTCAGGGACTTAGGGACATGGATACGCTCATCTTGTTGAAAACGCAAGTTAGAAAAACAAAGGACAAAACAAAATGTGCAGAATGGTTTGAATACTATAATCTTCACCTGGCCCATGTGAGCCCTTAAGAATTGTCTGGAAATTCAAGTGAATAGGGGAGGTAAATCAGCACAGGCAGAATGAAGAAATTAACCCTGGGCGTAGTTTGCATGGTAGCGCTACGAGTAGCTACACTAAGTGCACTTCTCACTATGCGAGCTATGTGCAGCTGATGAAGCAAAGCTTTGCATATTTTGCGGCTTGCCGAAGTCAAGAACCTCGTTTATGTGTAATACGGTAACAAGTGTATGTTCTACTAACATTTATGTGTAGTTTAGATAAGGATCGTGAAGCTTGCACATGTGTTTTACTAAAATAATTTATTCGAGTCATCTAAAATGGCCGCCGCTTGTATTTAGTTACTGCGCATGCGTCAGCCACACTCACATGTCCTGACGCGTCTGCAGAAGTGGAGGGAAAGTTATGCGCATGCGTAATTCATAGCTGTGCTTATCATGTGGTACTGCTCGTGCCACTGCTCTTGTGACTGTGTCAAATGTAGCTAACATTTAAATGCAATAATTTTTATTTCTTGATGATGAGTCAAAAGTACAAATCCTGTGATGTGTTTTCATAATGACATTATTATGTATTAATTTGTTTTTCGCTTACTTTTATTGTACCGCGGGGAATGGGGTTTGTCTGTGCCGGGAACCATCTTGGAGGTCTCTTCTGCGCCTGCGCGACTTGCCGAGGCCTAAACAGACCTTGACTGATGGAACGCAGCCAGTTGGCAGTGATGAGCAAGATGCTCCTGAGAACGACCCGAAAACTCGGCTGAACCAATCATATGTGCTCACAGAGCAACAATGTTAAAGTTGCCATTGTATTTCTGCACCAGTTCTCATGAGAACCCCAATCTAGTTAGGCGGTACCCTATTATGCAAATGTAGGCTTGAAGCGCTATGTCGTGATTGGTGTGTTACCCAAATCCTACCTTAGGACCAATCGAAGTTAAGGGATTCTGACACTTTGCAACATTGGGGGGTGGTACGCTGTCCCCAAACTGTATATCTACCCTGGGTTCCCCTGGGGAGCCGTCCGACTTGTCTGGTTTAGCTGACCTGTCACTGACCCAACGCACTCAATAGGTGACTGAAGATACAGAGCGCTGCGAAGCACTCTGTCCGACTTTGACCATAGACTGAGGTTCTACTGAACCTTAAAGTGCTGGTGAAGCACTTTACTGGGAGTTCGCTGACCCAATCGGGGTCTTGATCGATAACTGCAGAGCGGGTGGAGCGCAGGCGTTGCTTCCAAACTGTGGGTGCGGTCCTGTCCTGAGCGGTCCTGTCCCGAGGGTATCCTGTCCTGTCCTGGGTGTCCATTCTGCACCTGCTGTCCTTTGAGGGGTATCCTTCCTTGAGGGTTTCCTGTCCTTAACTGACCCGTGGCCAGGGTTTGGTTTCCACACCATTCTAGGTAAATATTGCTCTGAAACTCTTAAATCTTGCTCCTTCTGAATTTCTAACTTTTGCTTTAATAAAGTTCATCATTGCATATGTTATATTTTCCATGCCTTTCCGCAACTATTGAAAGTCAATTACATATTTTCATAAGTTTGTTCCTATGTCTTCTCACTTGTTAGAGATTATATTTTGCATTGCAGTTTGTAATTTTCTGATATGGTCTAGAACTTCATTACCTAGACTGTTCAAAGGCCCCTTTACTTTAAGTGAAGCGTGTTACTCATTATAGGCCCTCCTATAGTTACCCATACATAGTCTGCCCATGCTTAGATATTACTGAATTGCATAGTATTTTTCTCTTGCATTTTATATCAGTATTTCAATGATTACCCTATCATTATTTTTATATAGCTACATAATTTACATTATCTTGGTCATTGATTGTCTCATTCTTGTATACTTGATGCATGAAGAAAACGAACTTTAGATAAACATTTTAAAACTTCCAGTTGTCCGTGGTCATTTAAACAGTATTTGAATGTTATTGGTTGGGTTTGTATTTTGCTGCCTTTTCTTTACAGCTAGCTCCCTGATTCATTGTGGTCATTAGGTACCCGCATCGGTGGATGGTAAGTCGGGTGCATTGAAAATTATTAGTAGGGAGAACACACACAAATTGGTAGAGCTCGTGAAGTCACCTGATCGATGTATATGGTGATTTGAAAGTATATGGGCCCTGAAGCCGGAAAACGGCGAAAACTATTGGTCGGGTGGCCTCGCGCGCTCTATCAGTTTTTCTGGTAGCTAGAGGATGGTTAGGGACTAGTTGAGAGTAAGGCAGGGATTAGTTGGACTAGTTGAGTCGGAAGCTGCTAGTATATTGATGCTGCTAGAAGAGCGGCTGTTCTAAGAGACCTGATCATTCTCTTGTGAATACGCTGCTGAAACTCATGAATTTTTGCATTGTTATTATTCTTGTTCTTATATTGCTATATGTACTAATCCATGCATTTGTAAACCGTATCGTTTCATGTTGTCCGAACTCCCCGGGGAATTGAAAGGGCAAGTGGTGAATAGAATCCATTGTCCTGAGGTCACAGGCTCGAGGAAAGTTAGGTGCAGGTTAGGATAACCGGGAAGCACTAACTAGGGTTTTTCTGAATACATGTGTGAATAAATGACAGTAACGGGGTTCATTGGCAAAATTCCCATAGTGGCGTAACCTAGTAAGGGTCACATCGGAAGAGTAGCAGGTTCCTCGGAGCTAACGTGAAAGCAGAGGGGTCCGCTGAGAAACCTTAAACTCGGAATATATCCCGGAAAGAAGTGGATGAGTTTGGGGGAATAACAGGTTCACCGATGCTAGAGTGAAGGGTAGGCGGAAGAGATCTGCCCGCAGCGAGTGAAAAGTAAATGGAAGTAGTTTACTTGCAGTAAAACTATTCTTTCTCTGTCTAGACACTTGAGCACTGTGGCGAATGTGTATTTGTTGTAAAATAACCAAGCACTGAGCACTTTAAAAGAAAGAAAGTTTCCGTTACCTTGTGAAGGGAGGGAGTCAGTCGCGAAGCGCCTCTGACGTCACTCTGTGCCGCGCTGGGATTGGTAGAAGCAGCGGGCGGGTAGCGGAGCTGGAATTGTAAAGGAGGGGTGAGTGCCGGAGCGTGGGAACTGTCTCACGAAGGGGCCGCGCACCCATTGGCGGAGCTTATTTAGTGTCGCGCACCCATTGGTTGCACGAATTCCTGAAGCGCGTTCTGATTGGAGGTAGTTTGTAAACAAAGTTTAGCGCAGAAGTCGTATGTGGCACTCGCAGACTACAGGAACTCGACCTGATCCAAGGCACCTAGGGTTTGAAAGGGATCAGTGGAAGACTAATAGATACGATATTATGTACGGAACCAAGAGAAAAATGTCCCTTGTAAGTAAAGTGAAAAATTATTTTAAAACGGACAAACCGATTAAATCTAGGGAAGGTGTTCTTGTCCCACCACCTAATACTCCTGCCTCATTTATGATGTTTGACCGAGGGTACAATACCTGTGTGTGGTTGGAGAATTGGGTGAAGTACACAAAAGATGACGGAGTATTGGCCTTTCCGTTAGATGGTACTTTCAATGGAAGGATCTTATTTAATTTAAGAACCCGAATGAATGAACTGCATCCCAGGCCAAGACTAACGCAGTATGAGGCATTAGAGGAATGGGAGATTGAGGCTTTTGAAAGAGAAAGACCCCGAATGGACAAGGGTTTGACCAAGTGGTACCCCAGGCAGAAACAGGAGTCCAGGGATAAAAGGATGAAACAGTGGAGGCAGAGCATGATTGTTGAGGGTCTGTTTCCCATGATGCCGGCATGTCATAACGTTGGAGCAGGTGAGAAAAGCACCGAAAAGTGTAAACATTGGGGGGGTCCGGGGGAATCAGATGATGAATTGCTAGATGACATTTGTACCAGAAGTCCGCCACCTTATAATGAGGGAACCCGACCTTCCAGTGTAGGAGATGCTCCCCGACGCCACTTCCTCAAGGAAGAAGACAGATTCTTAGGACTGGGAGGGGGTGGTCAAGTATTGCCCTATCCTGAGAAACCCGAACCGGCGGAAACAAGGGATATATATCCCAAAGTGCCCGCAAGCCAGGAAGAAAAATATTCAAGTACGAAAGTTTTTTTCCCCAGACACTTGTATGAAAGCGAAGAAAAACCATCGAATTCAGGACTGCCTTTTGTTCAACCTCCATATGGGGAAGAGCGCAGGTCCTTTAACACTGGAACTTTATTTCCGAAACCAAATTATGGTGGGGGACCAAGTGAAACGCATCCTACTGCCCGGAGTTTTACTCCTCCCTTGACCCCACAGATATTACAGGACACGACTTTAAGAAGGATACTAGTGGAAAAAGAGCAAGAGGCTCTAGCTAGACAAAGGACAGAAATAATTCAGAAAATCTCCCAGTTAAATACCAGTCCTGAGGCATTGACTATTCCAGTAACTATTGGACCGGTGGTCCCGTTATACGGAAATGGTCAGGGAAATCCGATTACTCCAGTTATGACCCCAGTCATGGCAACCCCGAGACAGGAACCGATAATCATAGATGATCATTCCAGTGAGTGCGAGTCTGAAGTTGCGTTCTTGGACTTGCCAAACAAACCGACCGGAAAGGGAATGCAGCAGAGGTATAACCCTTTTAATGCGAAAGAGATTAAATTAGAATCAGCAACAGGTACTAGGAATGTCTCTCTGGTAACTCCAGATGAAATTGAGAGTTGGAGTCGTGAATTAGAGAAACAGACTCCGCAAACGAAACCTTTAGACCTCTACAAACTGAGGGTAGAAATAGAAGAATTAATGGCAGGAAATGTGGGGTTGGATCGATTGAACACTTACTCTGAAGAAGAATTGTCGTTCATATGTAAAAGCTTTACAAGGAACACCAGAGTGCTCCACGAAAAACTGAGCGAAACAGCAGTTAGTATGGGGGTAGATATCTCAAAATCCAAGCCCTTACAGAAACCGTACAGAGCAGACTTCTCAGACAAAGATATAGAGCACCTGAATGTGGCGGGGAAAAAGCTGCAGATTAAAGAATTAATGGGGGTACTGCAGAAATGGGGAGATGTGGAAAGATGGAGAAGCAGGTGGGCGAAAAAGAGGGAAGAGGTTCGCTCCCGACAAGTGACTCCTGAATTTACTTTAAGGGAGGTAGAAAAACCTGAGCAGTTATGCCCCATGCGCGAAGTTCCAGGAGGGAAATATGTGCATGTCCCCTGGTCTAGGCAGGATATTGTGTCCTTCACGAACGATTTTCCAAAATTACGAGAGAAGCCAGTTGACTGGTACAGGCAGGTGGAGAGGTTCGTGAAGGTACAGAAATGTCTGTGGAAAGACCTGGATGGGTTTTTCGACATTGTGGTTCCAGTAGATTTATGGACCCAGTGTAAAATAGCCATAGACTGGCCCAGTGAGGAGTACCCAAGAAATAAGGAAACAGGGGAGCCATCAAAGGATGTCATGCGAAAATATGAGCAGGTAATTCAGCATTTGAAAGAAAAGGTGCCCGCAAAGGAGACGGATTGGACAAAAATAGATAGAACAACACAGGAAAGGGACGAGACAGTGCACTCCTTCTATGAGAGGTTATTGCAGGTATTTAAAACATACAGTGGTATTGATAACATCGATTTGAAGGACATGACGCACTTTATTTACAGGTTTGTAAATGGTTTAAGACCTGAAATTTGCCAGTGGATAAAAGATAATACAATCTGCTGGCATACAAAGAAAATGGATGAGGTCCTGCGGTACGCTAAGTACTGCGAGGACGAGATGGCAGAAAAGAAAAAGGCCCTTAAGGAAAAGGTGATGTGGGCTCAGGTGAAGCTCGCAGAACAGCAGGAAAAACAATTGAGTAACATGGTTAAAAATGCTGAGAACAGAAGTCCTGGGGAAGGGGGTGGAGGAAAGCCCCGGCCAAAATTTAGCAGGGAAGAGGCTATGAAGAAATGTCCCTGCCATCAGTGCGGCGAAATTGGACACTGGCGTAACGAGTGTCCTCAATTAATGAATGATAATGCAAATACTCCTGATTTAAATCCACAGACGCAGAAAGAAAGGCCAAGAAAGACTCAACCCCAGGTAAAAACAGTTCAGGTGCCTCGAGCACCCAAGCAGGTATACAGGGGAAAGCAAGCAGAGGGTGAGGAGATAGAAGTTTGGGAAAGCGGTGAGAACAGAAATACAGCAACTTCGCAGTATCTGCTAAATGATACCTTCCTTTGTAATGATCAGGACTGACGGGGCCTGAGAGGGGAGGACGAGGAGTGCGTACTTGGCGCTTCCTTGCCGGTAGACCAGTCTGGACCATACATTGAAGGAAAGGTAGACGGAAATGATGTCACCTTTCTGTTGGACACTGGCGCTACCCGTTCTACTGTAAGAACAGTGGACGTTCCAAACCTACCCCTCTCGGGAGAAAATATCCAAGTAGTGGGTGTATCTAATCAATTGATTAGTACTCCTGTTACCGAACCAATGGAGATTTCAATTGGAAATTTTAAACAGATGCATAGATTTGTCGTCTGTGACACCAGTCCAGTGAATTTACTGGGTCGTGATTTGCTGTGCAAAATGAACTGTACCATCTTTTGCACACCAAAGGGTGTTGAAATACAGACCCCAGATGAAGATGGCATTTATAAACTATTGTTACTTAGACCTGACTCAGAAATTAAAAGATTGACCCTGCAGGACTTGCCCCAAGAACTCCAGGAAGCAGTAAAGCCAGAGGTGTGGGATTTCACTGGGAAGGATGTGGGGTTGATGAAAGATGTGGATCCCATACAGATAGCCATCAAGGACAATGCAGTATATCCTAACACTAGGCCCTACCGAATGAATGCTGAAGTGAAAGCAGGTGTCACTTTGGAAATTCAAAAATTATTAGAAGGAGACATCATACAGGAAGTAATGAGCAGCCCATGCAACTCACCGATTATGGGCATCAAGAAGCCTAGCGGCAAGTATAGGGTAGTGCAAGACCTGAGAAAGGTAAACAAAATTGTAGTTCCTTGCTGCCCTATTGTCCCGAACCCTGCAGTGATTCTGTACCAGATTCCTTGGGATGCTGAGTGGTTCACTGTGATTGATTTGTGTCATGCATTCTTTTCGATACCCCTGCACCCCGACAGCAAATTTCTTTTCTCTTTTGCCTTCGAGGGTCACGTGTATTGTTGGAACCGGGTCCCTCAAGGGTATACAGAGAGCCCCTCTATCTTTAATCAGATCTTGAAAAAATGTCTAGAGACTTTGATCTTACCTGGGAACTCTGTGTTAGTGCAGTACATAGACGACCTTCTACTGGCGTCTAAAAGTCATAGGGACTGTGTAGTTGACACCATTGCCCTCCTAAATCATCTGTGTGAGAAAGGGCATAAAGTGGCCCCTGACAAACTACAGTTCTGTGCGAAATCAGTGAAATATCTAGGACACCAGATAGAAAAGGGTGTCAGAAAAGTCACATCAGAAAGAGTGAGAATAATTCAAAAGATGCAGTTGCCCCGTACTCAAAAAGATGTCAGAATGTTCCTGGGTGTACTAGGCTACTGTAGGCAGTGGATTCTGGGATTTGCAGCCTTAGCCAGGCCTTTGATAAAAATGACCACGAGAGGAATGCCAGATATTGTAGAGTGGGACGATGAAAGCCTAATGGCTTTCACAAGACTGAAAAACTGTCTGTGTACAGCCCCTGCGCTGGGAATGCCTGATTATTCCAAAGAATTTGCCTTATTCTGTGACACTCGCGATAATTGCGCATTGTCAGTCCTGACTCAAGAACATGGCACGACCAGAAGGCCTGTGGCCTATTTCTCTGCCACTTTGGACCCAGTAGCTGCTGGGTTACCAGGCTGTCTGAAAGCAGTAGCTGCTACTTGTGCAAGTTTGGAACAGAGCGAGTCCATTGTCATGGGACATCCTGTGACTGTGTATGTTTCGCATGGAGTAGTAATTCTATTGACCAGAACTAAAACGCAGTATCTCACCCCTAGTCGGCTGACTAAATACGAGAGGATTCTTGTGGGTGCAGCAAATGTAAGCATTGTCAGGTGCGGTATTCTGAACCCTGCCACTTTGCTCCCCGACCCCTTGGAAATGGAAGGTGGGGATGATGATGAACATGACTGCATTGACCTGACAGAGTTCAGTACTAAACCACGCCCAGACATAAAAGAAACGCCATTGCCTGAACATGATAAAGAACTATTTGTGGATGGTTCCTGTCTAAGACATGAACTAGGAGGCCTGAGTGCTGCTTATGCAGTAGTCTCTTTTACAAAAATTGAAGAAGCAGGTTACCTATATAGCATCAAGTCTGCACAAGTAGCCGAATTGATTGCTATGATAAAAGCTTGCAAAATTGGGAAGGACTTACGCATAACAGTGTATACTGACAGTCAGTACTGTTATGGAGTTGTGCATGACTTTGGCCAATTATGGCTACAGAGGGAATTCATGACTTCCTCAGGTACTCCCATTCGGAATGCAAAGGTTGTTCATGACCTTTTAGAGGCCATCCAGTTGCCCAAAGAACTGGCAGTGGTAAAATGTGCTGCTCATAAAAAGAGCATGGACAAAGTATCACTGGGAAACGATTATGCTGATCGAGTGGCCCAATGGTGCGCCAAAGATCGGTATATTGTAAATCCAAAACGAGGGGGACCAGGAACCAGCTGCCAGCTTCAGGTGTTTGAGGAAGTGCCTACTTGGGATGAAGTGAGAGAGTGGCAGGAATCGGCTCCTTGGCAAGAAAGAGAGAAATGGAAGGAGGATGGGTGTAGACCGAGACGTGTGGATGGTGTGATTTTGGGCCCAACTGGTATGCCTGTGTTACCCCGACACTTGCTTGGCACAATGGCAAGATTAATACACGAAGGATCACACATTGGTAGGGATGCCATGATTCTGGTATTTCAACAGACTTGGTACAGTAAAAAGTTCAGGAAGGTAGCAGAGTCCCTCTGCCAGAGGTGCCTGTCATGTCAACAGATGAACCCAGGCAAGAGGACAATGGTTGAACTGAGCAAAATTGGGAGATCAGGGGGTCCCTTTATAAAAATACAGACTGATTTCATCACCATGCCCCGTTGTGAAGGAAAGCGATATGTCCTTGTCATTGTGTGCGTATTCTCGAAATGGGTAGAAGCTTACCCTACTCCCAAAAGTGACACACTGACAGTAGCGAAGTGTTTACTAAAAGAACTGATACCTAGATTCGGAATACCATACATTATTGAATCAGATAAGGGTGGACATTTCCAGAATGAAATACTGGCTGAACTCTGTAAGGCCTTTGGAATAAGGCAGAAACTGCATTGTGCATACCACCCAGAGGCTTCTGGAATAGTGGAACAAGTAAATGGAACTATCAAAAACAGGCTAGCAAAGCTGACAAATGCTACTGGCATGACCTGGGTGAAGGCCCTGCCCCTGGTCCTGATGGGACTGAGAAGTGTTCCTGACCGCAAGACAGGCCTAAGTCCCCATGAAATCATTATGGGAAGAGTAATGAGACAAGCATGGGTGCCAGGAAGCAAACTGTTGAGTATTACTGATGATTGGGTGCTTGAATACTGCAGAAGATTGGGTGACCAAGTGCGTTCTATCTCTCGCCAGATTGGAGACGACGGCATCCTCAATCCAACGACTCCTCTCCACAGCCTGGTTCCAGGAGACTGGGTCAAAATAAAGAAGCACACTCGATCAAGCTGTCTGGCACCAAGGTGGGGAAAGAAACGCCAAGTAATCCTGGTAACAACCACTGCAGTGAAGGTCGCAGGTGTTCCCCAGTGGATCCACGCTGGACACACCCAGAAGGTATTACCAGACAAAGAATTTGCAGAAGAAGGGCAACCAGCAGAGGACCCTGCAGGAGCCAGTCCAGAAGCAGCTGACAACGAGCAGCCCAGCACCAGTCAGGCTACAGGAACAGCAGACGTTGGCCCAGGAGTAGTTGACTACGAACTGCCAAGAATCCAGCCTGCTGAAGAGGTCCAGGAAACTGAGCCAGGAGTAGCTGAAGACGAGCTGCCAAGCATATGGCCAGAAGAATGGATACCGATGATTGATCTGACCGAAGATCCCATCAGAACAAGAGAACGACTGTGTGAAGGTAGAGAGTGGATTAGCCAGGAAAAGCAAGGCACAGGCGAAGAACCTCAGCCGCTTGAGATTCACATCAAAACTGAGGAAGGAGAAGGTCAGACAGGGACAGAACAGGTGTTCGATACACCACCGCTAACACCTGATGCAGATAAGGGAGAGACTAGAAATAGAGTGATAGTTCGAGCAGAAGAAAATCAAGAGATCGAAGTGCTTGAACAGGATCAGAGAGGGTTAGAAGAACGGGTTCAGGAAACAGAAACAGAAACAGAGACAATCGAAAGCCAAAAACAAAATATTCCTGAACAAGGCCAGATTAGCAACCAGGCAGAAGAATTTGATGCTAGCCCTGGAACTAGCCAGATAGGGGAAGTAGAAGAAGAAAATGGAGAAGAATTGCCACAAGCTAAAGAGAACAAGAGGATAAGAGAAGAAGGTGAAGTCCAAGTACCAACTAAGAGACTAAAGAAAAGAAACAACCTTGAGCCTAGGTTCATAAAGAGACTAAGGCTAAGGATAAAGACGGTGGAAGAGAAACGTGCAGAAGCAAGGAGAAGTGCACGGATAGCAGAGCAAGAAGAAAACTCTAGCAAAAGAAGGAGTGAACGATTAAAAAGACAAAACAAGAAATACAAGTCTCCTGAATGGACACTGGTTTTGGAAGAACTTGAAGATCTTGATATAACTGACGTGAGCGATGGAGAGCCCGTCCCTGAGTACTCAGCTGAAGAAGAAGACGAACCACCGTGAATTTGCACAAAGTAAGCTAGTTGTGTAAAGCCAAAAAGAGGGGTCGAGAAACTCCTTCTGAGCCAAAATGTCTGATTCAACAGTGAATGGTAGACCTAGTTGCAGCCGTTTTAAGACGTGTTGCAAGGTGTGTATATGTAGTGTAGTAGTACTGATAGTTATCTGGATAGGACTAACAATTTTCATTCCCTTTGCTGTAAGTAAAGATACTAACATTGTCCCTACTGAAGTTGTAAATACTGACAGTGAGGAGCTAACAACACAGAGTGTAGCAAGACATGAAAGAGCCCTGAGACAAACAAAACAAAACTTAGAAGCATCAGATGAGGGAGGACTACATTATCATGGAGTTAAGAACAAGACACACTTAAATGTTTTCGCAAACTTGTTAATACACTATGTAGAGACTATGGAAATTGAAGATTGTTATGTCTGCATGAAGCTACCTACTTCTGTGGCTGAAGGCGTGACATACCATCACCTGCCATTGACATATGGAATCTCCTGTAGCATTTTAGCTAGTTTATTTTACAAAAGGGGACCGTTACAGTACTATTACTCTAACAATGACGTGATCTTTTCTGAACTTCCTATACGTGGGAACTTGAATCCTGTACATACCAAAAGTGACACCATAAGATATATGGGAGACTACTTTCTGACTATAGGTAACATTGACATAGCAGACGCACACAGAGATAACTTGACTTGTTCTTTGCGTGAGCAGGAAAAGATGTTCCTGAACATGGCAGAGAAAAGAAGAATTAAAATTCAAAAGAAGGCTAATGACGAAAGTCAGAAAAAGCCAAAGTGGGCAGAGAACATGGAAGGCACCTCATCTGGTGGAGCGGGTCCTGCTCTGTTGCTGGATTTTGAAAAGAAAGGCAAGCTATGTCTTCACCGCGAGAAGACTAGCTATTATAATAATGTTTTCATTGGTTCCAGTGAATGCGAACATAATTACAAGGTAATTGGAGGTTGGGGTTTCAAAAATGGGTCAGAGCCTGTGTTTCCTGGAATTTATTATATTTGTGGAGACAAGGCTTATTTCAAATTGCCGGATCACTGGTATGGAAGCTGCTACTTTGGTATTGTCTTCCCGAAAATATACCATGTGAATGGGAAAGCTGGAAGCAATGAAGATACTAATGGCTTAGTGCGTAGTAAAAGAGAAAGTATAGGTGAAATTATGGGTAGTATTTTCAGTGCACTGATACCTGGAGTGGGAGTGGTTCTGAACACTCACAGAATTTGCAAATTGTCTACTATAGTAGATGTGCTGTCTACTGAAACAGCTCATGGATTTCTGCTGGTCAATACTGAAATGGTTGCGATCAGATCAATGGTTTTGCAGAATCGACTTGCTCTTGACACCTTATTAGCGAAAGAGGGCGGAGTCTGCCGGATGTTGAAGGCGCAACATTGTTGCACTTATATTCCGGATAAAAGTGTACAGATCAAAAGATATGTGAAAAACATTACTAATTTGGCAAAAGAACTCAAACCACTCGAGGTTGATAGTGCCTGGAAGAGACTGGTAGATGGTCTCTCAAATGTAGGTCATTGGCTTGCTAGCATAGGTAAAAGCTTATTGTTCAAAATTCTGAGGCCAATTGGTATTATAGGTCTTATTATACTTTCCATTTTCTTGTGCTGTAAATACCGCAAGCGCACCAAAAAGCACGAGGTAAATGCAAGAGGAGTGAAACGAAGTGTGGATGAGATTGAATTAGAGGAAGTGAATGATCAGATATACAAAAAGGTGAAGACTTCTCACCCTACTAAAACTGAGAGAGAAAAGTTAGAACGGTTGCTGGAAGAGATAGAACTTTATAAAGTGTGAAAGAAAGTTGGCATCTGGTTCCATTATAATTTGTGATGATAGTAAATATCATCAAAGAGGGGATTGATGAAGCAAAGCTTTGCATATTTTGCGGCTTGCCGAAGTCAAGAACCTCGTTTATGTGTAATACGGTAACAAGTGTATGTTCTACTAACATTTATGTGTAGTTTAGATAAGGATCGTGAAGCTTGCACATGTGTTTTACTAAAATAATTTATTCGAGTCATCTAAAATGGCCGCCGCTTGTATTTAGTTACTGCGCATGCGTCAGCCACACTCACGTGTCCTGACGCGTCTGCAGAAGTGGAGGGAAAGTTATGCGCATGCGTAATTCATAGCTGTGCTTATCATGTGGTACTGCTCGTGCCACTGCTCTTGTGACTGTGTCAAATGTAGCTAACATTTAAATGCAATAATTTTTATTTCTTGATGATGAGTCAAAAGTACAAATCCTGTGATGTGTTTTCATAATGACATTATTATGTATTAATTTGTTTTTCGCTTACTTTTATTGTACCGCGGGGAATGGGGTTTGTCTGTGCCGGGAACCATCTTGGAGGTCTCTTCTGCGCCTGCGCGACTTGCCGAGGCCTAAACAGACCTTGACTGATGGAACGCAGCCAGTTGGCAGTGATGAGCAAGATGCTCCTGAGAACGACCCGAAAACTCGGCTGAACCAATCATATGTGCTCACAGAGCAACAATGTTAAAGTTGCCATTGTATTTCTGCACCAGTTCTCATGAGAACCCCAATCTAGTTAGGCGGTACCCTATTATGCAAATGTAGGCTTGAAGCGCTATGTCGTGATTGGTGTGTTACCCAAATCCTACCTTAGGACCAATCGAAGTTAAGGGATTCTGACACTTTGCAACATTGGGGGGTGGTACGCTGTCCCCAAACTGTATATCTACCCTGGGTTCCCCTGGGGAGCCGTCCGACTTGTCTGGTTTAGCTGACCTGTCACTGACCCAACGCACTCAATAGGTGACTGAAGATACAGAGCGCTGCGAAGCACTCTGTCCGAATTTGACCATAGACTGAGGTTCTACTGAACCTTAAAGTGCTGGTGAAGCACTTTACTGGGAGTTCGCTGACCCAATCGGGGTCTTGATCGATAACTGCAGAGCGGGTGGAGCGCAGGCGTTGCTTCCAAACTGTGGGTGCGGTCCTGTCCTGAGCGGTCCTGTCCCGAGGGTATCCTGTCCTGTCCTGGGTGTCCATTCTGCACCTGCTGTCCTTTGAGGGGTATCCTTCCTTGAGGGTTTCCTGTCCTTAACTGACCCGTGGCCAGGGTTTGGTTTCCACACCATTCTAGGTAAATATTGCTCTGAAACTCTTAAATCTTGCACCTTCTGAATTTCTAACTTTTGCTTTAATAAAGTTCATCATTGCATATGTTATATTTTCCATGCCTTTCCGCAACTATTGAAAGTCAATTACATATTTTCATAAGTTTGTTCCTATGTCTTCTCACTTGTTAGAGATTATATTTTGCATTGCAGTTTGTAATTTTCTGATATGGTCTAGAACTTCATTACCTAGACTGTTCAAAGGCCCCTTTACTTTAAGTGAAGCGTGTTACTCATTATAGGCCCTCCTATAGTTACCCATACATAGTCTGCCCATGCTTAGATATTACTGAATTGCATAGTATTTTTCTCTTGCATTTTATATCAGTATTTCAATGATTACCCTATCATTATTTTTATATAGCTACATAATTTACATTATCTTGGTCATTGATTGTCTCATTCTTGTATACTTGATGCATGAAGAAAACGAACTTTAGATAAACATTTTAAAACTTCCAGTTGTCCGTGGTCATTTAAACAGTATTTGAATGTTATTGGTTGGGTTTGTATTTTGCTGCCTTTTCTTTACAGCTAGCTCCCTGATTCATTGTGGTCATTAGGTACCCGCATCGGCGGATGGTAAGTCGGGTGCATTGAAAATTATTAGTAGGGAGAACACACACAAATTGGTAGAGCTCGTGAAGTCACCTGATCGATGTATATGGTGATTTGAAAGTATATGGGCCCTGAAGCCGGAAAACGGCGAAAACTATTGGTCGGGTGGCCTCGCGCGCTCTATCACAGCTACGTGAAGTGCGTAGTGCACTGTGAAAAATGCTGTTCACACTGATTGCACAGTGCCGGATGCTTGCCCGCAATGTAAAATCAGTGCAAACCGCATCTTGCACAGTGCAAGCGGTCGTTTTCTGCCGCTCAAGTAGATTTCTACTCAAGCGGCAGCTTTCTCAAAGCGGACTGGTAGTTTCTCATTGCGAGCGGTCGCGAGCATACGCAACCACTTGCAATGAAAAACCTGCCCTAGCAGCGTTGAGAATCTCGCCGGGAGGTTTATTTTCGCGGCTCGCGATTGGCAACTTGATGTTGCTAATCGTGAATGAGGATAAAGTCTCGCCGGGATGTCATTTTGCTCACTCGCGGACGCCAACTTGACGTTGAGGACCGCAAGCAAGCAAAAAATGACAGCTACTCTACGCGTGTTTGCACTGTGCTACATGCAATTCGCGTAGTGTGTAGTAGCGAAAACTTCGCAAACTACGCAAGCGTAGTGTAGTACTTCGCCCAGGGTTAGAAAAAATACCAGTGCTTTAGGCAGCGAACAGGCCTACCAGCACCTGAAAGCCCAAGCAGAAAGTTGGACTGGTTTTGTAATGGTTCTTTCATAGCATCAATCTGTGTGCTTATATACATTGACAACGATAAGAATAATATGCAAAACCAGGAGCATACTGGGGGCTAGTCTCACTGCTAACTTTCAGTTGAGCATGGCACAGATATTTTAGGATGGTAACACATGCCACATCTCAGTAATTGTGCGGCTAGTGGACATCATCTAAAATGCATTTGGTCTTTTTGGAGATATAATGTTAGGAAATAACCTCCTGAAGGTTTTTCTTTAATTGGAAATACAAAACCTTGTGACGATCTTAATTTGATTGATAAGTGTAAGAAATTGGGTTATTTGTTAAAGGGGTGAAAGTGCCACTCAGGCAACAACCACAATCATTGACAGGGTGAACCACAAACTTACTAAACCTGCACCTAACCCCTTCTCAGCTTGGCACAAAAGCAGTCAAGTTTAATTTAGAGGCAAAGTGTGAAGTATTGATGCAGCACACAAACAGTAATAGTAAAGTGAAAACACAACACAAGAAAAATTCCAAACCAATTTGAATCTTTTTAAATTATACCCAACCAGTAGAACCAGGGAATTGATTTTTTCATTTTTTTTATGTATAACGCTCAAAAGCACAAAGCGCTACTTGTGGTCTTTCTAGACCATGGCAAGGTCATAAGATCAGGCCGACCATGATGGAGCACCAGCCGGATACTGGGGCCAAGTTAGTCTCACTGAAAAAGTTACCTTCTCAAAGTTGTCGTATGGTTCCTACAAATTAAGTAGGACTGTGTATCTGGACAACCTAAACATCATAGTTTGGGGACCGAGTCCATTCATACCATCAGAGTATGTTTCCCCAATTCTTATCTTGCTCACATTGCACCATCTGAGCCCCTAACCTTAAGGGTACTGGATGGTATCTGCAACCTCAGAACATGACCACTCTCATTCCCCCAAGAAATTCATGGAAACACATCTACCCTTGTGTTGTTACTTAGGCATGCCCAGAGGAAATACAAGAAATATACAAAGTGGTGTTTCAAACATTTATTAAAGCGGTTGTATTCTTGTGTAGAAGACATGAGCTGCAATTAGCAGGAGGAAACAAAGGAGTGTTGCCAGCATGCCAAGATTGCTGGAAAAAAATAAAGAGTTAAATCATTATGACAATATTGTGTGATTATATGACGATATGAAATGTATATATAAATACTCTTAATCCTACCTACACTATTAAGAGCATAGTGAGAGTTCTGTCTGCCAGATCTCTTGGGACTTCCCAACTCCCCAACCCTGTTTATGATGTACCAGGAAGACAGTCTGGTGTTAAAGAGGTTGCCGTACTTTGCAGGATATAGATTGAAATCAGCAGGGCTGCATCTCAGTCACAGGAAAGGCATCCCAGTATAATCCATAGAAGTGCTCCTCTGAGGATCTTAGCTCAGGGGCAGTTTATATTATCAAAGCGAGGTTCAATTCGCACTGTGTCAGAGGTGCAACGCTGATGTGAATGCGTGTCGTGCCGATTCAGAGCAGTCTCCAACCAGACAGCAGAAAGTAAGGGCAAGCAAGGGCAGCTTGTTCAGTGTTCCTTAACTTTGGGAAAAGTGCACAATGGTTATGATAAAATGATTAGAAGAAATGTGATGCAAGCAGAACTTTCTAAGTACATTATTAGGTAAGAGTAAAGCATGTAAAAGGCCACTGTCTAAAAAGATGTCAAGTTTAAACATGTATACCTAAATAGAACATTTTGTTCACAGGCTTGTTGAATCCCACAACACCAACTCTTGGGTCGGAGGGAGACCCTTACTTCAAACTTTACTTAAAAGTGTATTCTAAATTGAAACCTAAAATATAAGACTAAAATTATAAAATAAATATAATCATGCACTTTAATAAAAAGGCGAGTGAAAGCGAAATGCATTAAAAATGGCAATAAAAATATGCAATGATGAAAATAAGCAATTTAAAAATCTAAACAAAAATGCTGAATTAAACTGCAGGGAGCTTCCGAAATGTTCCCATGTTGGGAGAGTCATTAAGATACATGAAGGAACCAGCTACTGCAGATGATATTTCCACTGTGACTACAGCTGCAAGTTCCAAAAGATCAAACATGGTCGTATCCAGCCTAATCAGCAGCCACTGATGATGTTCCAGCTGGCAGGGTACTTGCAGAGGAGGAGCCAGGATGGAGTAAACCAGGAGCTGCAGCATCCAGGAAAGGCTCGTAGTGTTCATCCAGTAGCAAAAGGTAGGACACAGCTGAAGATTAATCCTCAATAATCAAACTTGCAGATCCATATCCATAGATTAAAAAAATTGTATTCCAAGACATAGTTCCAGTGCACACGCAAAAGTGCACAGCAGACAGCGGAATACAGATTGTACATAGTGTAACCATACAAAAGGAAGAAGACCCGTTGTTGTTCAGTTCATGTAGCAACGACAAGCCAAAGTATTGTATCATTCATTCACAACACAGCAGGAAGTGTGGCAATTCAATCAACATTCGGCCTCGAGGTCGAACATCCATTGCGGAGCAACAGAAATAAGACCAACATCCCAAATTCCAGGAATAACACTAATGGGATGCCTCCAATTACATGGGAAACAGAGAGTGTATAAAGAATGGAATTACTCCAAATGGAGTTCAGAATGTGCTGAAAAAGCTAGACCCAATCACTTTTAAGAATTGTACAACTCCCTCAGTATTTGAGGCATTAAATATGTGGTGCACCAGCTCACCAAAATGTTGAGGGAAGTTTGTATGTAGTAGTGATTGTATTTCAGAGGAAGACCTTCCTACTTGGAGATCAAACATCTCTCTTTCAGATATGAACATGACGGTGTTCTGAAACAATAAGACTTTCAGTCTGCTTATGCTCTCAAGTTCATATTAAAATAGGTATTGAAGGCCATACTGTAATTTCTCTTACTATGTGTACAGGGAGAAAAACGACATTGTTACAGCAGGTAACGATCATAGAAACCATTACCACATATGGTACTCCTGCTTTCATACCACAACAACTTTAGTGGTTCAGAATCAAATAACTCCCATTTGAAAGCAATTTAAAGACTTTACAAACAAAGTCAGCTGGGGCACCATTCAGATAACATGCCAAGATGGCCATGCACGCATTACAAGTGCCATGAATGGGCAAACAAAGTTTCACATTCAATTCATCTAAGAAAGACCTCAGCTTATCCATTCTAACTTCTGTAATCTCTCCCTTAAAGTCTTAAGTTGACGCACTTATAATTTTTTCAGAGAAGATGTGAAATGAAATGTAAAAATTGGTAGTAAAATAAATCCATGTATTGACCACACAGCAGATGATGTTTCAGCTACTGTAAAGCACAATTTATGTAAATGCTCAATGCTTAACATTGGGTAAGTTGCATCTTTTTTCACCATTGTTTTCTGAGAGCATGTTAAATTATAAGGCAAAAATAAATTAGTCATGTTCAGGCATTTCCAAGGCACGCAATTTTAAGATTTGTAACGTCCAACTCAATTGCGTAATCGATCTATGCTGACTTTTTCCATGTTGTAAGAGAGACTTGTCAATTTGTATCATATCGAAGGCAGATGACACAATATTATTTAGAAAATAAATGTGAGTGGACAATGTTGTCATGCTGTTGTCTACAACAGCCAAAGCTATTTCTAAATGAGCCCTGTCAATTTCACATATAATTTCAGCTTCTTCCTGCTGAAAAACTTTCCAAAGTTTGTTATATATGATGAATAGAAAGCAATTAAACCATGGTGATCCAAGACCTCAAAGGGAATCCTGTAAATCCTTGTCATCAGAGAGAAGAGACCTTTGTTCCTTAACTGCAGAGAAGGTCAAATGTTGTAACCACTGCTGGCATCACTTCCCCACACTGTAGGTAGTAGCTACTCCTGAGTGTAGTGTCTGCACCCAATGTGGGTCTGGTCTTCTTGCTTGAAACCCTGTGTGGTGTATAAAACAATTGCATGACAACAATTGGTGTCTAGTGGCCACACCAACCATTCTTCTGAACCCAAAAGTGAAGAAGTATTTGTACCATTCTGTATCATGTTATTGAGCTGTTCCTCTGCGTAATTTACAAAATGTTGCCAATTGTCAAAACATGCAATGGAGGGAATGTTTAATGTCTTTAGTTTTAGCCAAACCCAGGCAAGTTGTTTGCTGTACTGTTTTGTTCAGGAAAATGATTTGTCGTGGCATCAGACAAGCTCTAAACTAAGCCTCATTACCCCGAACTTCCAAATTTCTTGTTCCCTATATTGATTTTCAAATCAATGTTGTCTTTCCAAAATCAAAGCCTTGTACAGTTGGGAAATAAAGGACGCTCAATAAACCAATTTTGTTTCAAACAGCATATTTTTCTTTGCTTGGGAAGGGTAACGTTTAAAATAAAAATACACTGGGTCTACGAGGTTGTTGTCACTTTTGCAGGTATGTTTTTTAACTGTCCATTGGTGATGTCGGCCAATGTTCCCATTGAGTATGATTTAAAACTGCACATGGCATACTAGCTCCATGTTATTAATGATGTGCATTATGATGATAACAAATTTTCTGGGCATAATTAGAAGTATTCAGATACATATAACCAGTATCAAATACTGTGTAAGACTAGTTCTGAAAGCATCGATTTCACTGTGGTCACAGCCCATTCTTCAGACACACTTCCAGGAGAAATGACATCATCCATGATTATCTTAAACACGAATGGGATCTGTAATCTACTGTAGGACCAAAAATATAAAAAGGGACCTTTTCCCAAACAATTCCATTCAGGGCGGGAAATGCAGAAATGTTCACAAGGGACAGCTCTCTTTGCGCTTAATGGGAAGAATAATGAGGCTTCAAAACCTTAGTAAGAACAAAACTATGACAAATGAAGAGGAAGAACAATGAAATAACAATCCAAATATATATCCACAGTGGAATCAGGTAAATGTGTTTCAGCTAAAAGATAACTGCACAAATTCCAAGTAATTGTGTGTGTGATGAATCCGAAGAAAAGTCATCATTGTTAGCAAAATAGCCAGAGGTAGTCTGTGCAAAAACAGGGACCTCTTGGGGTAAAGTGGAGCTTGTTGGTACCTCCAAAGGTGATTAATAATAAATAACTCAATTTGTAGGTGTAGTAGTTGAAGACTGTGAATTCACACATGGTGCATTTGCAGTGTTAGTAGTTGTAACTGGAAGTAGTAGAATCTCAATATCAGATGCCCTTGCGAGGAAGCAACAATTTCTGTATTGTTTAATGCTTGTAGTGTTATTTCCAATATGGTAGTGAGAGCAGACATATAACTACCCAGGAGCCCTTATGGCCTAATGTGTAGGACTGGCCACATGATGTAGTTTGACGAAGTCTATTGAGACAAATCATTTATTTCTACAACCAGCAAGAGGGAGCAAAGGCATTGTTCTGGTACCTTGAACTTCCAGAACAGGCAGAGGTGCTCTGTATGATGGACCAAACTCCTTTTTGTCTGCAATCTTTTCTTGAACTATATCCCCAATCTTTGGAATCCAGACAGGAGCCGTTGTTTACAACTTCACATATTCAGTAGCAGAACATTCAATTAGAACGTTTAAGCACTCATCTTGAAATTCTTGTATTACCTGTAAGACATTGAAATGTTCATTAATGTCAAAAGGAATATCTGTTGCCACTGTGCCTGGATTATCAAGGTCTGAAACAAACATTTGGATGCTGAACAGGACTTCTTAAGGAGTATGACATCCCAAAGATCATCTAGGCAGATTATTTAAACCTCTCTGGAATCGATGAAGATGATGGATCCATCTATGACCAGAACCTAATACTCTAGCTGTTAAAGCCTGCTTTAAGTCACAGTTTTTCCTTTCCACTATCGAATTTCCCTCAGGACGATAGGGTGAGAAATAATGCAGAGCCACACTCATGGTGCCCATGGTATCCAGGTAAGCCTTAGAGGAAAATGCTGGTCCCTGGTACAAGTGAAATGCAGCTCCTGAATTTGTCCCAAAGAAGATTTGAGGATTTTTGTAACAGTTTGAGCATCGGCCGATCACTGTGGCCACACCTATAGGAATCTAGAACATGAATCCCCTGCCAAAAGAATACATTTCAAGGAACCCTCTGAGTTTTGTGGTTCGGAGTGGTCAAAATATACAGAAGCCAAACGTTTATTTGAGACTAGGAGAGATGTCTGTGGTGGGCGACTAGGGGTGAAAGCTTTTATTTCTTGACAAATGTCACAACTAAGGACATATTGCTTAGTCTGTTTGGAAAGACCATGACACTAATAGTGTTGCTGTAGTAGTGAAACTGTAGCCGCCACACCTGCATGGGCAGATGCTAAGTCCTCATGAGTAGCTATGATTAATTCTGGCCTGCGGTCTGCATTTGTTATCACTCAATCCCCCACTCCGGGAATACAAGCAAAAGGTATGTTTTGGGCACTCAGTAGGTAGGCATATTTTGCTGGATATTTTTAGGTAAAGGTGTGCCAGCGAGTAAAGCATTGACATATACCATGATGTCTAGACTGCTGCATTTGCAGCTTCATCAGCCAGTGAATTCCCAGCAATAGGTATCCAACACGTTGGTGACTCCATGTGTGATTTACATGAGCCTGTGGCAAACATTCTTTTAGTTGTGCCACCTTTATCCAAAGCAATTTGTGCTTGATAGCATTCACCTTTTGAGTCTCTGAATCAATTCAACAGCCAACAATATAGTCTGCACCAAATGATATGCATAATACACTTTGAGTATAGGGAATTCAGGATCAGTATTCTCTAGTGCCAGAATTAGAGCTTTAAGTTCAGCCAGCTGGGCAGTACAACCCCCTTAGATTGTGTAAAGGTTTGTGAGAGTGGAATTCTTCATTCGTCATCACTGTACTCACTACTGCACAAGCGGTGGAGTATTGCTATTTAGTTTCAACAGTGGGTTGTGCTGAACCGTCATTATAGAAAATTAAACCATACTAGTCAAGAGGCAAAACGTCATTGGGCACAGGGTATTCTTGTTCACATTGGAGGAATTCTTGTGTTTGAAGTGTAGGGTGAAAGACTCAGTCTACATCAGTAGCTCTTAAGGAGGTGGCCCAATGTATCCATCTAGGATGTAAGGCTTTTGCGTAAGGAACACTAGCCTTTGTGACAGACTGTAAGGCTAAGATAGGAGTTACCCCATATGCGTTTCCCCTGAGCCAAAGATATTTTGTTAATAACAGCTGTCTGTACTGCTGTAGGTGCAAAACACATTTCAGCATTTGAATATAAATGCAATTTATATGCAAATGGTACGGTATCACCTTCATTGTAAGTGACATAAGTGTAGCCTGTGGCCCCACAACTTTTATGGTGTCGACACGCATGTGGAAATATTTTCATGCAAACAATTTGTTTGTAGTGTTCCCAGAACCTGTGTGTGTTCTGGTGTCCAATGTGTGCTTGAAAAGTCTGAATTTATTAAATCATAAAACTGGTTCACCCATTGAGCATAATTTGGTTTTCATGTTCTTCCAAATTTGAGAAAGCCCAAATGTGATTGTATATTTTTTTTGTATGTGGTGGTTGCAAGAGTGCACATTTCTCTAGGAAATGTGCTGCTAAGCTTTTACCTTCATGTGATAACTCGTATCCTAAAAATAGGACACAAAGATAGGCAATGTTTGTTTCTTGGAAGTTGAATTTGAAGCCTTGTTCAGCGAATCCCATAACTATCCGATCTACACTGGCTAGAGATGTGTTTTAGTCATCATCCATAATAGATATGTCATTGATATAGGACAATGGTTCTGAGTCAATTTCAAGCAAAATTGATGTTACTCGGGCAAAGAAACAACTAGGACTGTTCTTATACCCCTTGGGGGGGGGGGGGTCAACAAATTCTTATCTGAGACCCCAGTGCACTGACTGCAGTTAAGTCCCTTCTTTTAGGCGCTATGTTTTGGCAGAAAAAGCCATATGAAATTTTCAATGTTTTAAATTTTCAATTTATATTGTTTGTGCACATGTTCATTAGTACTGCACTGTGTGCATTTTGTACTGCAAATGTGTGTGTTTTGTAGCTGTTTAAATGTCTTTAGTCTATGACAAGGTCATAGAATGATCTGGTTATACTACTGGAAACAAAGGATTGTTCATTGGTGAGATACAAGGTTCAATAACACCTTGATATTCTAGCTGTGTCAGAATTTCTCTAATTGGGTTTTAACCTTCATGCTTATTAGGGTATTGTGTTTGCACTTGTGGGCTGAACGTGATAGGTATTATGTGGTAAGGTGAGTCTTTATCCCAGCCTACATGGTTGTGGTCTAATGCCTGGGCTTATGCAAGAGCCCACTCCATGGCATATACTTGTTGAACTGCTTCAGGGATGAGGAAGGAGAAAGATGTTATTATTAAATCTTCCTGTTATGGGACATTCAACTTAGGTGGTCAGTCCCTTTCAGCCAAGAGAAAGTCATGGGTGAGTGTTACATTGTTTCCATAAATTACTTTAATGGTACACGGTGTATTGCCCTCAATTTGTATGCCCAAATCAAATTAACTGTCTGAAGTGTTTCCACTTAAATGAAATCATTAGTTGCCCTCACCACCATAAACTCTCTAAAAGTCTGGCTAACTATTGCTATGTGAAGTTGCCGAAAAACTCCTCTGACTTCAGTGAGCGGGCGGAGTATAGGAAACAGAACTGTAACTGTGTTTAGTCATCTTGTGCAGGAAAAAAAGTTGTTGTTCCATGACTGTCATTTTTCAATAAACACCTTGTGCATGCCTGAAGAACCTGCAGGGGGTAAAAAAGGAAGCTGCGCAGTACGGCCACAGAGACTTGTGAATAATATCGGAAAGAGTACGGGTAGAAGAGTCAGCCGTAGAGGAACTAAAAAAGCAACTAGATGAAAATACATGAGAATTTTAAATAATAAAGAAAGGCGACAAAGTTCTGCTGGAAAATAAAAAGTTTGGAAAATAACGCACAGAGAAATAACATCAGGCTTTTGAATATCCCTGAAGATATGGAAAGTGGGTATATTAGAACTTTTATAATCAACCTGCTCGCAAAACTACACCCTGATGTCGAGAAGCAAAGTCTGTACGATGACATACAAAGAGTCCATTGGGACCCATTCTTTTAAAAAACAGGAAAAAAAAAACAAGAAGGATTTTAGTGAACTTTAAAACTTATGTTCTCAAAGAGAAAATCTTGGCAGCATGGTTAAAATCAGGGATGTACAAAAACATCCGAATCGGTAAATTTACTGAATCAGTAAAGTTACCGAATCGGAAACCCTACCGAATCGGGAAAAATTCCAAATCGGTAAAAATACCGAATCGGTACAGTTTCGGAATCGGAAAATTACCGATTCGGAAAATATACCTAATCGGTAAACATATCGATTCGGAAACTCTACCGAATTGGTAAATTTACTGATTCGGAAAATAAGAAATGGTAAAAATGAGTATTCGAGATGTAGGTAACCACTTAAATAACGAATTTGCATGAAATTCAGTATTTAAGAGTCGATATTTAACATGGATTGAAATCAGGCGGTAAACAGGTGCAGGGTATAAAAAAGGCCCCAAAATTCAACATTTTCACCAGAATGGCGGTATTCTATGTCACAAGCAGAAGGAGAGAGGGTCTGGAAGAGTTTAGGAGCAGGTGTACAGGCAGAGGATCACTCTATTCCAGCTAACTGAGCCAGAGATCCAACCATATCAATAGACGGGATACTCACAAACAAGTTTAGGAACTGGTCCACAGTAACGATCAGTAACGAAGTAGGTAAGGTGTTTCTCTAAAAGAAATAGTATTGACTAATCAATAGTAATAGCGGTGTCATCCTTTGTGGACCAGTTCCTAAACTTGTTTGTGAGTATCCCGTCTATTGATATGGTTGGATTTATTTTGGGTTTAGAAGGAAGCCACATTACTATAACCTCATCTACTCCATTAGGTAGGACGGTTACTCTTTGGACCTATGAGAAATATCTGTCTGCTCCATCGGAAGATTGGAGGTATTATATAAGATTTGTTTAGTTGTAACACCTGGTGAGGTTTGTTTTCTGATCACGTGGATGTGAGGTTCATGATTAATAGACATGGAGAACACACTTGATTTTTCTGGATTTATTTTAGGTGTTTACACTTGCCCTTTTGGTGTTTGGGTCTTTCTTCCACTGAACTTTTTCTGGACACTTTTGGTATTTGTGTCGTTTACAAGCATGCAAGAACCCACAGGAATATGAATTATGCTGAAGACAATAGCATTCTACTGATACTTCATCCTGATATTTTATCCTTATTGTATTGTAACCAAGTTCATTGAATGTCTTTATTGTATATTCGCAATCTGACTGACTCCGAGAAACTCAACTATACATATGTGAATATCTGTAAACATGTCTTCCCCTGATGAAGGGTTCGGAATGAACCCGAAATGCATTGGGTTGTTCATGAATTTATTATGATTATTTGATTAATTGATTTAAATAACCTATGAGTGAAATGTATGTCTTAACACTGAGAAATGGATCAGACTGTTTTTTGACATGTACTAGCGTTTGCGTTTAAAAATTGTTTTATGAATTATTTGGAGTTTTTTGAGAACTTTGCAAAATAAGTTTTTGCTCAATAAATTGCAAAATGTTTGTTTAAATACTTAGGCCTAGTGCCTTCAAGCTGTGCATTGCTTTTTAGTCACGGGTTCTCCCTAGACTCACATATCAGTTATTTTCCCGGGTGATAGGTACTGTCTCCCATAGCACTGCACGCTAACAGTGACTACAGGTGCATCAACTTCACTATAGATATAAGATAATACAGGTGTTCAGATCCACCCACATTTATACATTCTTAAACTTTTAGGTACCACTCAGTGGCTCTAGCACCCAGAAAAATGTGGCAGGACATATTGAATCTAACCACTAATCAGGCAGAAACAAAAGCCTACTCTAGTGAAGAAGCAGACACCATATATGCTTTGGTTAAAGAGGTTCACGAGTTCAGTTCAGCTACCGGATCTACCACAAACCAACTGAGACAATCGGAATATCTAATGAAAAAGGAAATTAACCAGCAGTTACATGCTACCACACTGATAGAATATCATAAGGTCAGGAGGATACCCCGAGGATTGCGAATTGCCCTAAGACCCATGCTATTCAAATTTGACAAAGCCTTTATGTCGCGGTGGTATGCGATTTTAAACAAGTGCTCTTTAGATTTGATCTTACTACTAGTGGAGGAAATTTCTAATGCTTTGAAAGAGCTCACACATGACATTAATAAACTAAAAGATGATTTGTCCAGTAAAATGGAAGGAGAGGACTGGACCAAAACCTTGGAAGACATCAACAGGAACTTGGATATGCATGCTCGTGAAGTACACGAGCGCAAGACCCGAAAATTCAAACGGGATACTATTGATTATAAACTTGACGAATTTTATACATGGGCTGACAAGTATGCCCAGAGAAAAATCTTCAAAAAACCAGGCCCATCTTCATCGGAAGAAAGTGTTGCCACAGACCAAGATCTAAGCATGCAAAGACCGAGTGCGGCGTCAGTATCCCAGACTCTAAGAAAAACCAGGGATGATACACCAACTACTTCCGCAACCGGACAGCCTTTTTTAGAGGCAGGCCAGGTGGACAAAATACCTCCGGACAAAACAACCTCTGGAAACGGAGGACCCGCAGGGGACAAAACAAAAAAAGTTACACCGGTGGAAACAGGCAGACTAAGACGGGATCTGAAGAGATAAATTTGGATGAATCGTTGGTGATCAATATTTCACGTAGGAAGTTCAATCAAAAAGAATTGAAAATACTTAATAAGGGACTATCGTTTGTACCATCATATACCTCAAATGCCTTGGAGACAGAAGTGTCCCTATTCAAGTTCATGAGGAAATTGCGATTAAGATGGTTCTTTTCAAGTGGGCCAACACTGGACACTCCAACTACTGGATCTCATTTTAAACCCAAGAGCAAATTCATTTCACCTACATCCCATAAAACTTTGGATAATTTTGAAACCCTGGTAAAGAAAGATTTGGAACAGGTGAAATATTCAACTTCTTCATATCCTAACCTCACATTTGAAGACCGGAGGGTTCTAAACAATATGCGACAAGATCGCTCAATAACTTTTCAACCAGCTGATAAGGGAGGAGCCCTGGTGGTTCTCGACACTGACTTTTATGAGAAAAGTGTGAACTTGCATGTGATGGATGAAGATACATACTTCCAACTACCACAAGATACGATAACAGAACTAAAACAAGTTTTGAGTACCATTTTGGAGAAAGGAGTAGAAATGGGAGTGATCACTGTTAAAGGAAAACAGTACCTATATAATCAACATTCCAAAACTCCTTCGATTTATATGTTACCTAAGGTACATAAGGACAGAAACAACCCCCCCTTCCGCCCCATTGTGGCAGGGTGTAGATCTATACACAAAGCATTAGGATTTTTCTTGGATTTCTATTTGCAACCACTTGTCCAAACTTGGACAACTTACGTGAAAGACACATCAGATTGCCTGCTAAAACTCAACACCATCAAGGAAATTTTCACCCAAGACGTATTACTCTGTACCATAGATGTGGTCGCGCTTTACACCTCCATAGTTCACGAAGAAGGACTTGAAGCTATGGAATGGAGACTCCTCAACTCAAATTTACCACATGAGAAAAGCGTGTTCCTGCTGGAGCTATTACATTTTACACTATTTCATAGTTACTTCTGTTGGCAGGATCGTTTTTATGCACAGAGGACAGGTACCTCCATGGGATTTCCAGGGGCACCTGCCTAAGCAAATACATTCATGGCGCATTTTGAAGAAAAACATATACTTCGCCATCCCGACTGGCAAGAAAATGCCATTATGTTCATCCGATATATCGATGACATTTTGGTTATTTGGAAGGGCCCACGTGAGATATTGGAAAAGTGTCTTCATGAACTGAATTCTTTCAACAGTCGGATACAATTCACATATGACATTAACGAAAGTAAAATACACTTTTTGGACATTGAAATTTTGAAAACTCACACGGGATTGGCAACCAGAGTTTACAAGAAACCCACTGATGTAAATAGTGCACTACACTTTACCAGTGCCCACCCCCTTTCTTTAAAAAAACATTTACCAGTTTCACAACTAATGAGAATAAAAAGAATAACATCGGGAGAGGACATTTGTGAACAATTGATGGATGATCAAATATTGAGGTATAAATCTAGAGGCTATCCAGATTTAACTTTAACGGAAGCGAGAAAGACAGTATCGTCTAAAAAAAGAGAAGATTTACTAAAGCAACAAAACAAACCAAGAGTTAATAAGGAGATGTTTGTCTTAAAACATTCGAATCAAGCCCCTAAGATTAAAGCAATCATCCGCAAGAGATGGGAGTTGATTGAAAATGAACCTGATTTTGATGGAATAATTACAGGAGCACCTCTGTCTGCTCATACTCGTGCTCAGAATCTTCGAGAACTCTTAAAAGCACCTAGAACAAACAAGACAAATGTTTTCAAAGGCATGAGGAAGTGCCATAATTGTGGGCAATGTGGAAATGTCATCACTGGAAAAGAATGTTGTCATCCCCAAACTGGAAAAGCAATTTCCCTCAAACACACGTCAAACTGTACAACTGAGAATGTAATGTATGCCATCAAATGTCCTTGTGGACTAATTTACGTGGGAAGGACAAGCAGAAAAATAAAAACAAGGATAGTCGAGCATAAGAGCCGAATACGCAATAAAAACATGAATTCCGCATTAGCAGCACATTGGATTAATGCAGGTCACACCATTCCACAACTTAGATACACGATTCTTGAATGTGTAGTACCATACACAGGCATTGACATAAACACCACACTTTCACGGAAAGAGACACAATGGATCAAAAAATTAGGGACCGTGATCCCAGGGGGTCTTAATGACCACTATGAACTTTTGTGCTTTTTATAGGGCATGCTACCCCCTATGACTTCAGAATGTGAGGGGTATTTTGCATACTTCTTGACGACCGTACTGATTTTGAGATTATGACTCTTTATATTTATTTTTATATTTATACTCATATCTATTTTTTCCATATTATTTTTTCCATTTATTTCTTCCATCTTATTCTTTCCATCACAATTCACTACTAGCTTTCGTTTCTCAATTTCACATTCTCACTTCATCATAACATATCCTTTTCATTTAGGCTCTCGATGTAAACACTGTCTATGAGCGCCATTTTAGATAAGGGTAGCTTCAATACATTTCAAGTCCTTCCTTGATGTCTATGCCTCGGGGGGGGGGGGGCGGCGTCGCGTCCCTCCAGCAACACTACTAATGACAATCAGTATGGCGTGTAGCTTGCACACGAGGAGCAGTTAGCAGTCAGGACGGCGTTATAAACATCGGAAGGTAGGGGCATTTGAGTTTTGATCGTAGTTGTAACCTCCCAGATTATTAGTTACTTGTTCTAACGGAGGATTAATTTTGGTCTCTGTAGATATCCTCACCGTTCATACAAGCAACACGAAAGAGGGTGACCAAGTGCATTTTGGAGGTAAGACAGAGATGGTATAGGTTTTAAGGCATTTGAGAATAGGATGACACCGCTATTACTATTGATTAGTCAATACTATTTCTTTTAGAGAAACACCTTACCTACTTCGTTACTGATCGTTACTGTGGACCAGTTCCTAAACTTGTTTGTGAGTTTCCCGTCTATTGATATGGTTGGATTTATTTTGGGTTTAGAAGGAAGCCACATTACTATAACCTCATCTACTCCATTAGGTAGGACGGTTACTCTTTGGACTTATGAGAAATATCTGTCTGCTCCATCGGAAGATTGGAGGTATTATATAAGATTTGTTTAGTTGTAACACCTGGTGAGGTTTGTTTCCTGATCACGTGGATGTGAGGTTCATGATTAATAGACATGGAGAACACACTTGATTTTTCCGGATTTATTTTAGGTGTTTACACTTGCCCTTTTGGTGTTTGGGTCTTTCTTCCACTGAACTTTTTCCGGACACTTTTGGTATTTGTGTCATTTACAAGCATGCAAGAACCCACAGGAATATGAATTATGCTGAAGACAATTGCATTCTACCTATACTTCATCCTGATATTTTATCCTTATTGTATTGTAACCAAGTTCATTGAATGTCTTTATTGTATATTCGCAATCTGACTGACTCCGAGAAACTCAACTATACATATGTGAATATCTGTAAACGTGTCTTCCCCTGATGAAGGGTTCGGAATGAACCCGAAATGCATTGGGTTGTTCATGAAGTTATTATGATTATTTGATTAATTGATTTAAATAACCTATGAGTGAAATGTATGTCTTAACACTGAGAAATGGATCAGACTGTTTTTTGACATGTACTAGCGTTTGCGTTTAAAAATTGTTTTATGAATTATTTGGAGTTTTTTGAGAACTTTGGAAATTAAGTTTTTGCTCAATAAATTGCAAAATGTTTGTTTAAATACTTAGGCCTAGTGCCTTCAAGCTGTGCATTGCTTTTTAGTCACGGGTTCTCCCTAGACTCACATATCAGTTATTTTCTCGGGTGATAGGTACTGTCTCCCATAGCACTGCACGCTAACAGTGACTACAGGTGCATCAACTTTACTATAGATATAAGATAATACAGGTGTGCAGATCCACCCACATTTATACATGCTTGTGATGGTCTGCCATTTTCTTTTTTGTTTGGCTCCTGAGGTCATAAAATCGTTTTTTAAGGTCCTCAGTGTCTCTGGTGGTCACACCAACTGAATTTACTTTGTCCAAAATGTCCATCCAGATTTTTCTTTTGGCAGATTCTGCCACAGTGAGGGACTGCCTGCCAAAAAGTTTGTGGTGAACCTTCACCACCTCCTCCACAAGGACCTGCAACTCCATGCTGCTGAATTTGAGTTTTCTCTTCCTCTCAGGCTGCTCCTCGTCTTTGCTGCTTGCCATTTTTAAGTTTTAAAAGTGCACCAAACCCTTTCTGCTGCTCAGTGTCTCAGCTTAGCTCCAACTGCCTTTCCAGAAGCTTCTAATTAGTTGCAGCTGCCTCTGTAGCCACTTCCTGGTAGGGAGGGGGAGGGCGGTAGCACCTGATTGGCTGCCTACTTAAGTTTCACTTTTGTTTGCTTTCTGATTCGGTATTTACCGATTCGGTATTTACCGATTCGGTATTCCCAATGCATTCCTATGGGCCTTTTGGCCCATAGGAATGCATGGGGTTTACCGATTCTGTAATTACAGAATCGGTGATTACAGAATCGGTAAATACCGAATTGGTAAATACCGATTCGGTATTTTCCGATTGTCCGTTACCGAATTTTACCGATTAGGTGTTTATTTCCGATTTTTTATCTACATACCATTTACCGATTCTAAAATACCGATTCGGTAAAATTCGGTATTTTAGAATCGGTAAAATCGGATTACCTACATCTGGGCCTTAGTTGTTTATGTGTTTTTTGCCAGCCCAGAGAGAGAGACAAAAATAAAAACTAGAGGTACACAATCCTACCTCTATTAAAAGCAAGGGAGGGTTCCCCAGGGAAGGGCGGGTGGGTCTCACATAAAATGGAAAAATCCAAAAATATTATGCACAGGGTGCAAGTGGGAAAAAATTAAAAGAAACTCCTCATTTATTCTTTTATTGTCAAGGGTGGTATGTAGGCATTGGAGGCCTATGTCAAAATATAAATGATGGTAGGGTCTTCAGTACACCCCGGGCCGGTCCCCAGGAATAAGGGAAAAATAAATAAAATACTAACCATGTCTTGGAATGTCAACGGGTTAAGGGTTTCTTCTAGAAGGAAAAGAATACTAGAATATAAAAAAAAATCAGAGTGTGATGTTATTTTGGTTCAAGTGTCTCACTTACTTTTTTTGGGGGGGATTTGGAAGGAATTCTTTATTTGTGGAGGGAGGTAATTGGCTTCAGGTTGGAAAAAAATGTTCTATGCAGCTTTTCACCCCCTCAATTGCTCTACAAGGTAATTGCCCAGCTATGTCAGAACAGATTGTACAAAGGGATTATCATAATCACTATTGTAGCTTAACCAGGTTTGGTTCCGAAATCTAGCACAATTAGCATCTGATCATTCTTTTTTTATTTTTTAACACACTTTATTATCGACTGCAAGGAATATTAATGACATTGACAGGGACATAATAAACTGTACAGTCTTTTCTGAATATACCCCTTCCCTGTATGCAAAACGAATAAGAGACATAATCATAACTCAAGTATAAGACAGCATATCTTGTCGGAAGGTAACCCAAGCATTGCAGTTAAGGCCCAACATATCCTTTGTAAAGTGTGTTCAATACAGCTCCAATGTCAATACAATGACGTGTAGTTTTATATGTAAACATGAACTTATAAAAAACCTGTCTATCTAAACCTATCCCCGCCCACCCCCACCCACTCCTGGTCTAGTTGCTCCCGGTATTGCCACCACCCACGGGGAACTTCCGATATGCCTCAAACTATAGGGTACATGAAACAAATAAAGTCCCTGTGGCCGTTGGAGGGGCCTGCAGCACGAAAAGTGCCTGGAAAGTCAGGAGCACTACTGGGACCCTGCGACCTGTGTTGGGACTAAATCAAGTGCCTCTATTCCGATCAGCATGGTTTCCCATTCCAGAGCTATAGGGTGCTTTCGTAGCCCTTTCTCTTCCTCCTTCCTAAGAGCAGCTCCTTCCGCCCGACCCCACTGCACTAAGTCCCCCTGCCATACAGTAACCGCAGGGGATCTGGGCGACTTCCACCGCATTGTTATGGCCCTAATGGCTAAAATGAGTGCAAGGTCTAGGAATTTCAGCCTAGCTTTTTGCTTCCTTGACCATCTACATAGTCCCACAAGGAAGGGTAAGGCCCGTCTGGGATCGGTAGTTGAGTCACAGTAAGGAGGGCTTGGCGGATCGACGTCCAATAACTCCGGAATCTAGGACAAGACCACATCATATGGATGAAGTCCGCTTCATTACCTCCACAACGAGGGCAACTGTGAGGGGAATCCGGAAACATACGATGTATTGTCTTGGGGGTAAGATATGATCGATGGAGCACCATCGTTTGGATACATTTAAGTCTGGCATTGCGAGATACTCTTTTGGGATGTTCTAATATGGTCCGCCATGCTTTCTCCGTAATTTCAGTGTCAGAATCCTCTGCCAGCAAGTTCTAAGGGTCAGGAGCAGGATTGCTGCGTGTGTCCGAATCCCTGTATAGAGCCAGCGCACTAGATGGCCTCCCGGTCCCATGTAAGAGATGTACCAATTCATGGTGTGTGGGTGTTATTCGTTGTGGTGCTCATGCGGTTCTAATGTAGTGTGACACCATGGCATTTAGCAAATATGGGCGTTGTGGAGCCCCAGTAATCTGCACAAAGGATTCGTGGTCAAACAAAGTATCGTCCCAGAAAAAGGAACCCACATCCTCAAGCCCACTATCCGTCGATCCCCGTAGTCTGGTGCGTGTGAGTCTACCTTGTGGTGTGGGGATGCCCAGTAAAGGTATATTCGCCGCATAAGGTGGCACTGCCGATGTATAGGCTAGAGCTTTCCTCCAGCAATACAGTGCGGTTTTTAGCAATGGGGGACAGGTTGGGGGGATCCGGGCCTTGGGCAACAGCAAAGAGTGTAGCTCCCCGCGATCTAATCTCTCCGGCGTGAAGCAGATTTTGTGTAGGCTCCTACCCGCGGTCAAATAGGAGAGCCACTGGAGCGGACTAGCGTGATAGTAACCCCGAAAATCCAGGGCTGCCAGGCCACCTGCTGTCGTCCCCAGCTGGAGTTTCCGAAGACTGATCCGTCTCCGGCCAGTACCCCAGATCAGAGGGATCAAGATAGTATTCAGCGTATTAAAAATAGACTGAGGGAGAGTCACCGGTATGTTCACAAAATAATATAGAAGGCGGGGGAGCATAACCATTTTTGAAATGGCAATTCTGCCCATCACCGACAGAGAGGTCTAGAACCCACACTACTTCGGAGTCTCGTTATTGCACTCAGAATATTACCATCGATCTGGTCCTCGGGTGTCCTATACACCTGTAAACCCAGGTACTTAAAGGTGGTGGGGGCAACTGGGATAGAGTAAGTGCCGAAATGTATGTGAGTGAATTGTAGCGTTTCTCGGAAGTAAAAACCGGTCGATTTTGTGGGGTTTATCGCTAGTCCTAACAGTTTCTCGAACGTGTCAAATATGTCAAATAGTGGGTTGTTATCTGCTGTCAGAACACGGAGGTATAAGAGGATGTCGTCAGCATATATAGATATAAGTTGCTGAGTCTTGTCAATGGGGATGCCCAAACGATCTGCCGTGCTCCGAAGGGCTAAAGCCAGTGGTTCAAGGGCAATCACAAACAACAAAGGGGACAAGGGGCAGCCCTGTCTCATACCTCTGTGCATCTCGTAGCATAATGAGATGTATCGGCCAGTGTGTGCCCTGGCCATAGGAGATGTATACAATAGGCGGACCCACTTCAGAAAGTTGTCCGGAAAACCAAACTGTTTCAGAGACTGAAACATGAATTCCCAGGAAAGAGAATAGAATGCTTGTTTCAGGTCAAGCGCTATACATCCCGCTCGAGGAAGTTCATGCGAAGTAGCCGCCATTATAGAATGCAATCTGCGGGTGTTCAGGGAAATACTACGATGTGGAAAGAATCCACAACTGATCTCGGTGAATAAGTGTAGGGAGGTGCGATTGTATACGAGTGGTGAGGGCCTTGCTTAAAATCTTGTATTCTGTGGAGAGCAAGGAGAGTGGTCTATAATTACTAATTTCTAGCGCGTCTCGCCCCGGCTTAGGTATGGACGAGACCAACGCCTGCTTAGTGGATTCAGGTAGGCGACCAGTGTCAAAGGCCACCTTGTAGACCATCTCCAAGACCGGCACTAGGAGCTCCGAGTAAGTTAGAGAAAACTCCACCGGAAGTCCGTCCATGCCCGGTGTCTTGTTGCGATTCAGGCTCTTAATCGCTGCTCGTATCTCGTGTTGGGTAATGGGGCCGTCAATGTCTTTTCTTGTGTATTCCATCAGCACCGGAAAGGGGAGGTCCTGTAAGAACTCATTCATCTCTGCACTGTCTATTGGTGAGGAGGGCAGGTAAAGTGGCTGGAGATGTTCGCGAAATGCCGTGTTTATTTCAGCCTGTGTGTGGACTATGGCGCCAGCCTGGGTGCGAATGCTTCTATCAGTCGGCGGGTCAGGACGATTACTCACCAGTCGTGCAAGTAGTGTGCCGGATCTGTCAGCTTCAGTGTGTTTTCGTTGGAGGTTGTCCCTGTAATCTATCGTTAGAAGCGTTTCCAGAGTTTTGGCAGGATCTATATGGGCAGTTTGTAGCTCCCCTTTCCTCCCAGGATCGAGGGCTGCCACCCTCTCCAGGGTCTGCAGCCTGTCTTCCACATCACAGAGTTTACGATGTACCTCTTGTCTGGCCCTTACCAGCTGTCCTATCATCGCTCCCCTGACCTTCAGGGCGTGCCATTCTATCAGGTTCGAGAAGGCAGTATTCCAGTTCTCCCTCAGGCAGTCAGATATAGTGGTAGATAGTGACATACGAAAGGGGGTGTCATCGAGCATACGGGGGTTCAATCTCTAGGTGGGCACTGGGGTCGGTACTTTGCCCCACAGGAGTATGAGTTTCAGGGGTCTATGATCAGTAAAGGTCTTAGTCAGATACTCTGTTTCCCTTATTGTAGTGATGAGAGACCTGGGGCACAGAAATTGGTCTATTCTAGTGTGGAGGTTGTGTATGGGGGAGAAAAAGGAGTATTCCTTATGTGTGTGGTGAATTCCCCACCAGGCATCGGACAGTGTCCACCCGTCAACCCAGGAGGTGAATTGCTCAGTCAATTTGCACGCTGCAGAGGCCTGTAGTGGAGGGTGAGATCTATCCAATCCCATGTCTAGTACTACGTTCCAGTCCCCTCCAAGCACCCGAGGAATCCCACCCCAGTCAGCCAAGGCTACACTCAGTCTCCCTAGGAATCGGTCTTGTTCAAAGTTTGGTGCGTAAATGCTCCCCAGGACCACCAAAGAACCATCCAGAGTACCTTTCACAAGCATATACCTTGCCTGGTTGTCTGCCCGGTGTTCAAGCTCAATAAATGGAGTCCCAAGTCTTACCCAGATAGTTGCCCCCCTAGCAAAGGCAGAGTCATTCGTAGAATAGATGCTACCCCTCCATATTTTCTGCATCTTCTGCGCTTCAGAATCCGTGAGATGGGACTCTTGGAGAAACGCGATGTGCGTCTGGTGTCTAATGGATACGGTGGTGTTTCTGAATGGCTCCCAGCCCTCGTACGTTCCACGTTAGCAAATTATAGGCCCCTTTAGCCTCGTCAGTTCATGTCATATCCCCAATGGTAAGATGTCGCCCTCTCTCGTGGTAGGTGCCCAGTTGAGTCTGACCAGGAGTCCCTACCCCCCATAAACCTAACTAAACCCGGCACAGCGCTGGAACTGCTCTGGGCCCAACAATAATGAAACAAACAGATAGAAAAAATTAAGGTGCGTACGCCAAGAGGGAGGTGGCCAGCCATTTGCATGGTCTTAGTACAGCCAACAATTGCAGCCCGATGGCTCCACGGTACCCCTTCCCGGGGGGGGGGGAGAAAAGCTATAAATGTGGAGGGAGTGGTAATGTATGCATATCTCTTAGGAATGGCCCTGAGCCACCAGGAGCCCCATGGCCCGCAATCCAGGTCAGTGACTATTACAAGGTTAGGAATCAAATAAACGAGGCCTCAATCGGGGAACCAAGCCCTTGGTACACCGACAAGGATTGACTTCCTATATGGCCCGAGAAACATAGGGTCAAAAACCCAACTGTAGGCCCAGCCCAAACAACACAGCATCAATTACGTCAGTGTTCGTAATCATAGTTCTCAGAGACAAGGTTTCGGCGGCAATAGTCAATTGTCTAGCATGTCATCTGCCGCTCTTGGCGTGACGGTAGGGAACAGGATCGTACTGTGTTCAGAGTCTGAATGCATTGTACTGTACTCTGAGTCAGTAGTGATCTTGTGCAAGTCTTCACGAAAGGCACCTGCCACAGCCAGCGCCCCTTCTTGGTCTCTTCGCTGTTATTCCCGTGATGGTACGGCCCCTCCGCCACACCGACCAGACCGTTGGGAATGACGGGCGGACCGCCCTGGGGTATCTCTGGAGCCCTGCGTGGACATCTCCAGAGTAGTTGCCTGACTGGATCCTATGCACATCACCTCCAGCCATTGCTCAACATCCACAGGGCCCTCGAAAAAGTGTGTCTTCTTCTCGTGAATGACCTTACGTCGGGCAGGGTAGAGAAGTGCATACTTGAGTTGTGCCTGCTGCAGTCTTTTCTTCACAGCCTGGTATGAGGAGCGTTGTCTCTGGAGTAGCTTAGTGTAGTCCGGATATAAGGACACACGGTGGTTCTTGTATTGAATAAGTGCTTTTTCCCAGGCTTTCTGCAGCAGAGTATCCCGGTCCCTATAGTTAAGGATTGTACCAATCAATGGGTGGGGCGGTAAACCAGGCTTATGTTGACCAGTTGGAATTCTGAGTGCCCATTCCTTGAAGAAGTACGGTGAGAGGCCTTCGGTCACCACATAGTCTCAGAACAACTGTTCCATGAAGTCTGCCGACCGGTTCCCCTCACACCGTTCTGGCAGTCCGATAACGCGTATGTTACTGCGTCAGTTTTTTTCTTCTGAGTCCTCCACCCTCTCCATAAGCGTAGTAACCTGTTGCTGGAGCTGCTGCAAAGAGGAAGAGTGTTCCGCAACTGTCGGTGTGAGTTCCGTCAAGGACAGGCCATGTTCCTTGACTCTGTCTACCAGCTTGCCGTGTTCAGCCTTCAGGATAGTCAATCCGGTAGTAAGAGTGCCCAATTGTAGTTCCATCGCCACCCTAGACTCACGTATCTCTTTAAGTATAATGTCCAGTTTGTCCGGGGGTCAGTCCTCCACAGTTCCAGTTGAGGCGGCCCCTGGCGAGGAGCCTCCACCCACGGCACCGGACATGGTACGGGGGTATCGGAGCCCTCTCTCCCATCCTGCCCCTAAGCCCGATTTCGGCCCATAGTAGTACATTGCTGAGTCGCCGGGGTAAGGGTCGTGTGAGTGTTCAAGGCCCTGCCGCTGGGCAGTTATGCCAGGCTGCAAAAGTTCTCACCAATGCCTCAGAAAGGAGAAGGAAAGTAGTCCACGGGGTGTCGCGGCGCTCCAATACAATTCCACCCCCAGAAAAATACGTCTCATCTAGGGTCTCCCAGGCAAAGTCCGTGCAGGGGGAGGGCGGTACTCAACGACAGTCCCTCCATGATCTTCCCTGTGGGAGCCAAGTGGCCGTACACAAACTCGGGCTGGTACGCAGGGGGAGGCGGGGGCACAACCAAAAGAAAGAGGGGGCCCCCAAGGAGCACCGCCACTCACCGCCACCAATTCGCTGGGCCCCTCAGAAATGTTGTCCAGCAGCGCGGTCTCTTATCACGTCAGCGTGGATTGGGCCCTTGTACAGCAGCGCTCCTCAGTTTCTATTCCCGCGGTCTGGGAGGCGATCAGCGGCCTACGCCCACCCAAACTCCAGGTCTTCTCCAATGATCATGCGGTCCCCCGAAGAGGCCTCGGATGTCCGCCGGCCTCTACCGCAGTCGGGGTAAATCAGGACCCAGTCCAATCCTCCCAGCCCGTCGGCGGGGCCGCCGCGCAGCCCTCGAGTCACCAGCATTCACCTGTGCAGTATCGGAGAGTCGCCGACAGGTCCGGGGGCAGAACTGCGCCCAGTTCTCTCCCCTCTCGCGGACACCAGACAGCCCCTGCAGAAGGCCCCAGCCCGGTCAAGTCCGCCTCCTCCTCGGCCATTCACCGCCTTCTCACCCACTGGTCCGGACACCACCACGAGGACCGCCGCAGGCCCGACATAGGGCGAGCCTCACCTGCTATGACAGTCCTCGCGTAGGTCCGTACTCCACCACAGCTCCAGGCCAGGCTCCACTCAGGGTCTCCAGCCATCGCAGCTAACGTGCAGACAGCAACCCAGCAGTCTCCATCTGCAATACAGGTACACTAGCTTTTTATACATAAATTCTGGGTTTGGGGGTGGTTACGGGAGTAGTTTAATTTTGTGTTGTTTGGTCCTATGATTACAAAATTTGCTATAAATAAACCCCAAGGAATGGGGATATCAGTGGTGTAAGCACCTCTCGAAAATCAAGATTGGGGTAGGCCCTCTCACAACAAACCTGAAGGAAAGCTCTTCCTGAGTCTTAGGACATCCCATCTTTCAGTAAGGAAAGATGGGATAGGTGGGAAATTCCCATCCTTGAATTTAAATATATTTAAAGAAATAAGAGGACAAAAAAATTATTATTATTTTTCTATTAAAAACTCTTTTTTTTAAAACTGCGCAGTATGGCCACAGAGACTTGTGAAAAATGTAATTTAGTGTATTCTTCAAACTGCCCTTCTTCCACTGCAAAAGAGGTGAGGAGCTGAGTGTGCCGCAGCTTGGCTTACAGCACCGATGCCCACAACATTTTCCAAGAAGGAGAGGGGGCTGAGGCTCTCTGGCCCCAACGGCTGTGCCCATGCCAGCAGTAGTAATTACACCCACAGGGGACTATTATGAGAGCTCATAAGGATGAGATGTACGAGGAGACAACAGAAGTTACTCTGTGACAAGACAAGGCACAGACACTTAAAATAAATGATAAATACATCTCTGTGACAAATTAATAAAATAACAGCAAAACATGTTACAGTGGAGGTGTCTCATTGCCAAAAGTGCAAACCCCAGCTCCTTCTTAAATCAGGCATTCTGTGTGTGTGCCCAAACTAATATCACAACCTAACTAGTCCTGCACCCCCTTGGCAGTCCGCACTTCCCCTCGTCGCGCTTCCCTCCTGCCAGCCCACTTACCCGCCCTTCTCTCCCCCTACAGCACTGGTTTCATCGACAACCCTGTCCTGATGACGATCCCGACTGACGGGGATTGAAACGCCGTCGACCTCACAGCCTAACTTTATGGCGCATATTACGTTTTGTACTCCTGTAAAAATTTATCTATTCATGTTTTAAGTGATTACAACTTGATTCTCTGGAGCCAATTCTGTTTTATAATTTTATAATTTGTCACTATGCGCCGACCACGCTGTTCACTTTAGCACTTGCACTATCACTATCACCTATTGTATATATCACTTTTCACCAAGTGCCACCGGGTTGTCACATGATTTGCTCTGTACAGTGCTGTTCAACTGTATTACCATGTGAAAGACCCCCCTTCTCTTAATTGGTGAATAATATACCTTCTTGAAAACCTTAGAGACTCCTTGTTGTGTATTTATGTAATGCTTATTGCATACATCTTTGAAACTGTCTCTTAAATGATACCTGTTGGGAATTGTTTTTGTTTACAAACTAATATCAGGCAGCCAACAAGGTAGCACAATATAAACATTACAGAACTAGAAAATGACACTCAGTTTGTTAACTGCAGTTTTATAACCACACTAATAACATCCAAAAGAAAAGAAAAATAACATACCCATCCCAGCACCAGGCCTGGGGGTAGTTTGCAGTGTTTTGCTATGAGCAACTCCACAAAGTGACAAAAAAACTCTGTGGAGTTCCGCAAGTGGCAGAGTGCAGTGCGAACTGCCGTTCTTGCTGTTCTACCTGCCGCTCGGGTAGAAAATCTACAAAAGCGGCAGCTCGTGCTCATGAACTTACTGTTCGTGAGCGCAAGCAGGGAAAAAACACTGCTGTACTACACAGAGCAGAGTGTACTGCACTTTGTGAACCCAGCGGAGCATGTGGTGCAGAAAACTCTGCAAATTCTGAGAAAGGAGCAGAGTTCACCACCCAAGCCTACCCAGCACACGCAGCCTAAGTGGGCAGTGTGCATGTGCAACACAGTATCAATGGGGACAGCCAAGAAGGCTGGGCGTAGATCGCGTAGTAGCGCTACGTGTAGCTTCACGAAGTGCACTACGCGTAGCTACGCGAACTGCATAGTGCACTGTGCAAAATGCTGTTCCCACTGATTGCACAGTGCTGGATGCTTTTCCACACTGCGCAATCAGTGAAAACTGCATCTTGCACAGTGCAAGCAGTCGTTTTCCGCCGCTCGAGTAGATTTCTACTTGAGCAGCAGCTTTCTCAAAGCGGACTGATAGTTTCTCATTGCGATGGGTCACAAGCATACGCGACCACTTGCAATGAGAAACCTGCCCTACCAGCATTGAGAATCACGCCGGGAGGTTTATTTTCCCCGTTCCTGATCGGCAACTTGATGTTGCTAATCATGAATGAGGAAAAAGTCTTGCCGGGATGTCATTTTGCTCGCTCGCGGTCGCCAACTTGACGTTGAGGACCGCGAGCAACCAAAAAAATGACCGCTATGCTATGCGTGTTTGCACTGTGCTACGTGCAATTCGCGTAGTGCGAAGTAGCGCAAACTTCGCAAACTACGCGAGCGTAGTGTAGTACTTCGCCCAGGGTTAGAAAAAATACCAGTGCTTTAGGCAGCGAACAGGCCTACCAGCACTTGAAAGCCCAAGCAGACTGCCAGAAACATTTCTGAAGTCTTGCATCTACATTGAGGTAAGAGAGATAGATTGGGTGAATCGTTCCAAATAATTGGTTTGGAAAGTTGAACTGGTTTTGTAATGGTCCTCACATAGCATCAATCTGTGTTCCTATATACATTGACTACGATTAGATTAATATGCAAAAATGGGAGCATACTGGGGGCTAGTCTCACTGCAAATTTTCAGATGAGCATGGCACAGATATTTTAGGATGGTAACACATGCCACATCTCAGTAATTGTGCTGCTAGTGGACATCATCTAAAATGCAGTTGGTCTTTTTGGAGTTACAATGTTAGGAAATAACCTCCTGAGGGTTTTTCTTTAATTGGAAATACAAAACCTTGTGACAAACTTAATTTGATTGATAAGTGTAAGAAAGTGGGTTATTTGTTAAGGGGGTGAAAGTGCCACAATCATTGACAGGGTAAACCACAAATTTACTAAAAGTGCACCTAACCCCATGGCAGCTTGGCACAAAAGCAGTCAAGTTTAATTTAGAGGCAAAGTGTAAAGTATTGAAGCAGCACACAAACAGTAATAGTAAAGTGAAAACACAACACAAGAAAAATTCAAAACCAATTTGGATCTTTTTAAATGATACTTGAAAAACAAAACCCAACCAGTAGACCCAGAGATTTTGATTTTTTAAATTTTTGTTATGTATACCGCTTCAAAGCACAAAGCGCTACTTGTGGTCTTTCTAGACCTTGGGAAAGTCATAAGTTCAGGCCGACCATGATGGAGCACCTGCCGGATACTGGGGCCAAGTTAGTCTCACGGAAAAAGGTACCTTCTCAAAGTTGTCGTATGGAGCCTACGAATTAAGTAGGACTGTGTATCTGGACAACCTAAACATCATAGATTGGGGACCAAGTCCATTCATACTATCACAGTATGTTTCCCCATTTTTTATCCTGCTCACAGTGCACCATCTGAGCCCCTAACCTTAAAGGTACTGGATGGTATCTGCGACCTCAGAACATGACCACTCTCATTCCCCCAAGAACTTGATGGAAACAGACCTACTCTTGTGTTGTTACTTAGGCAGGCCCAGAGGAAATACAAGAAATATACAAAGTGGTGTTTCAAACATTTTTTGAAGCGGTCGTATTCTTGTGTAGAAGACATGAGCTGCAATTAGCAGGAGGAAACAAAGGAGTGTTGCCAGCATGCCAAGATTGGTGTATAAAATAAATAGTTAAACCATTATGACAATATTGTGTGATTATATGACGATATGAAAATATATATATGAATACTCTTAATCCTACCTACACTATTAAGAGCATAGTGAGAGTTCTGTCTGCCAGATCTCTTGGGACAACTCAACTCCCCAACCCTGTGTATGATAGACCAGGAAGCCAATCTGGTGTTAAAAAGGCTGCTGTACTTTGCAGGATATAGATTGAAATCAGCAGGGCTGCATCTCAGTCACAGCAAAGCATCCCAGGATAATTCATAGAAGTGCTCCTCTGAGGAACTTAGCTCAGGGGCAGTTTATATTATCAAAGCCTGGTTCAATTCACACTCTGTCAGAGGTGCAATGCTGATGTGAATGCGCGTCGTTCAGTGTTCTTAACCTTTTGAAAAGTGTACAGTGGTCATGATAAAATGATTAAGAAGAAATGTGCTGCAAGCCAAACTTTCTAAGTGCATTATTATGTAAGCGCAAAGAATGTAAAAGGCCACTGTCTAAAAAGATGTCAAGTTTAAACATGTATTCCTAAATAGAACATTTTGTTCACGGGCCTGTTGAATCCCACAACACCAACTCTTTGGTCGGAGGGAGACCCTTACTTCAAACGTAACTTAAAAGAATATTCTAAATTTACACCTAAAATATGTATGTAAGACTAAAATTATAAAATGAATATAATAATGCACTTTAATAAAAAGGTGAGTGAAAGCCAAAATGCATTAAAAATATGCAATGATTAACATGAAAATAAGCAATTTAAAAATCAAAACAAAAATGCTGAAATAAAATTCAGGGGGCTTCCGGAATGTCCCCATGTTGGGAGAGTCCTTAAGATACAAGATCACCCGGAGGGACCGCGTCAACCAGACAGGAGGAGGCATCGCCATCGTCCACAAGAACACCATCCGCATCACGACCAACTCCGACGACACCCTCACAGGCGCCGAACATCTTCACTTCCAGATACACACCCACCCCAAGACCACACTCAGAGGCACCCTCATCTACAGACCCCCAGGACCCCGCAAACAATTCAGCGAAGACATCGCAGACTTCATCAGCCCACACGCCCTCCCCTCCGCTGACTACATCCTGCTAGGGGACCTCAACTTCCACCTGGAGAACAACAACGACAACAACACCACCACCCTGCTGGACAACCTCGCCAACCTCGGACTCAAGCAACTGGTGAACACCCCCACCCACTACGCCGGACACACGCTTGACCCAGTCTTCTCCTCCAGCAAGTACATCTCCTTCAGCCACTCCACCGGACTCCACTGGACAGACCACAGCTGTGTCCACTTCAGCTTCAGAAGGACCACGACTCACCACCACCCGCAACAGGTTCCCCGCAGGAGCTGGAACAAGATCACCACCGACCATCTCACCACATCACTGAACCAGAACCCTCCCGCCAGCTCAACGGACCCCAACCAAGCAGCCAACAACCTCACACAGTGGATCACCAATTGCGCTGACGACCTCGCACTGCTGAAAAACCATCCCAGCAGGCCCGGCAGCAAGAAAGCCTCCTGGTTCAACGACGACCTCAAGAAATCCAAGAAGAACTGCCGTACCCTCGAGAAAGCCTGGCGAAAAAACCCGACTACAGACAACATGACTGGCCTCAAGCACACAATCCGCAAACACCACCAGCTGATCCACACCACCAAGAAGACAGCTTTCAAGGAACGACTAGACAACAACGCACACAACAGCAAGGAACTCTTCAGCATCGTCAAAGAGCTCTCCAACCCCAGCGCCGGAAACAACAACATCACTCCCTCACAAGACCTCTGTGACTCACTCGCCTCGTTCTTCCACAGCAAGATCGCAGACATACACAACAGCTTCGGAGCACAGACCATGCACCCAACCACTGAACCGACGCCCCCCACCACCACCCTCTGCGTCTGGACCCCGGTCAGCACCGAAGACACCATCCACGCGATGAACACCATCCACTCCGAATCACCAACTGACCCATGCCCCCACCACGTCTTCAACAAGGCCGACTCCGTCATCGCACCCCAACTCCGGGACATAATCAACTGCTCCTTCAACACCGCCACCTTCTCGGAGAGCTGGAAGCATGCCGAACTCAGCGCCCTCCTGAAAAAACCATCAGTAGACCCCACCGACCTCAAGACCTACTGCCCCATCTCGCTCCTCCCGTTTCCTGCCAAAGTCATCGAGAAGACAGTCAACAGACAGCCTACCGCCTTCCTCGAGACAAACGGATACCTCGACCACTCGCAGTCCGGCTTCTGAGCCAACCACATCACCGAGAAGGCCCTCATCGCAGCCACTGACGACATCCGAGCCCTGCTCGACAACGGGGAAACAGCGGCCCTCATCCTCCTGGACCTCTCCACGGCGTTCGATACTGTCTGCCACCGCACCCTAGTGCAGCGCCTCAGCAACATCGGACTCCAAGAGAAGGCACTAGAGTGGATCATCTCGTTCCTCGCCGGAAGAACGCAGAGAGTCCGCCTCGCCCCGGTCAGATCCAAGGCCACCGAAGTCATCTGCGGCGTACCACAAGGATCATCACTCAGCCCCACCCTCTTCAACGTCTACATAAGCCCCCTCGCAGCCATGGCACGCCAACACAACCTCAACATCATCTCCTACGCCGACGACACCCAACTGATCCTCTCCCTCACCAACGACCCAGCCACCGCCAGAACCAACCTACACGAAGGGATGAAAGACGTAGCCGAATGGATGATGAACAGCCGTCTGAAACTGAACTCAGACAAGACGGAAGTCCTCATCCTTGGACCATCACCCTCTGCCTGGGACTACTCCTGGTGGCCCCCTGCCCTGGGCAGCGCACCCAAACCAACGGACCACGCACGCAACCTGGGCTTCATCCTGGACTCCTCCCTCTTGATGACCAGACAAGTCAACGCCGTCTCATCATCATGTTTCAACATCCTACGCATGCTCCGAAAGATCTTCCGATGGATCCCCACAGAAACCAGGAAGACGGTCACCCAGGCTCACAAGCTGACTGGACTACGGAAACACCCTTTACACCGGAACCACAGCCAAACTGCAGAAAAGACTCCAACGCATCCAAAACGCCTCCGAACGACTCATCCTGGACATCCCCCGACACAGCCACATCTCCGGACACCTGAGAGACCTGCACTGGCTCCCCGTCAGCAAGAGCATCACGTTCCGACTCCTCACCCACGCACACAAGGCCCTCCACGACCTGGGCCCCAGGTACCTCAACAACCGCCTGACCTTCTACACTCCCACCCGCCAGCTACGATCGACCAGCCACGCCCTCGCCACCGTTCCACCCATTCAAAGAGCCACCATGGGAGGTAGATCCTTCTCCTACCTGGCGGCCAAGACTTGGAACTCCCTCCCCAGCCACCTCCGTCTGACCCAAGACCACCTCTCCTTCAGGGAGCAACTCAGGACCTGGCTGCTCGAGCAGTAACGCACCCCTCTCCCCCAAGCGCCTTGAGACCCTCCGGGTGAGTAGCGCGCTATACAAATTGACTGATTGACTGGTTGTATCCAGCCTAATCAGCAGCCGCTGATGATGTTCCAGCTGGCAGGGTACCGGCAGAGGAGGAGCCAGGATCAAGTAAACTAAGAGCTGAAGCATCCAGGAAAGGCTCGTAGTGTTCATACAGTAGCAAAAGAAGTCTCATAGGACACAGCTAAAGATTAATCACCAATACACACACTTGCAGATCCATATCCTTAGATTAAAAAAATTGTATTCCAAGACATAGTTCCAGTGCACACTCCAAAGTGCACAGCAGACAGCGGAAAACAGATTGTACATAGTGTAACCATACAGGTCGAAAGAAAAAAGACCAGTTGTTGGTCAGTTTCTGTAGTAACGACAAGCCAAAGTATTGTATCATTCATTCACAACTCAGCAGGACGTGTGGCAATTCAATCAACATTTGGCCTCGAGGTGGAACATCCATTGTGGAGAAGCAGAAATAAGACTAAAATCCCCACTTCCAGGAATAACACTAATGGTATGCCTCCAAATACATTGGAAACAGAGAGTGTATAAAGGATGGAATCACTCCAAATGGAGTTCAGAATGTGCTGATAAAGCCAGACCCAATCACTTTGAACAATTGGACAACTCCCTCAGTATTTGAGGTATTAAATATGCGGTGCACCAGCACACCAAAATGTTGAGGGAAGTTTATATGTAGTAGTGATTGTATTTCAGAGGAAGACCTTCCTACTTGGAGTTCAAACATCTCTCTTGCAGATGTGAACATGACGGTGTTCTGAAACAATAAGACTTTCAGTCTGCTTATGCTCTCAAGTTCACATTAAAAGAGGTATTGAAGGCCATATTGTAATTTCTCTCACTATGTGTACAGGGAGAAAAAAGACATTGTTGCAGCAGGTAATGACCATAGAAACTATTACCATATATGGTACTCCTGATTTCATGCCACAAAAACTTGAGTGGTTCAGAATCAAATAACTCCCATTTGAAAGCAATTTAAAGACTTTACAAACAAAGGCAGCTGGGGCACCTTTCCGATAACATGCCAAGTTGGCCACGCACACATTGCAAGCACCATAAAGTGTGACCTCTTTACATATAATTGAATGGGCAAACAAAGTTTCACATTCACTTCATCTAAGAAAGACCTCAGCTTATCCATTGTAACTTCTGTAATCTCTCCCCTAAAGTCTCAAATTGACTCACTTGAAAATGTTGCAGAGAAGATGTGAAATGAAATGTAGGATTGTTAGTGAAATTAACCCATGCATTAACCACACAGCAGATGGTGTTTCAGCTACTCTAAAGTGCAATTCATCTAAATGATCAATGCTTAACGTTGGGTAAGTTGCATCTTTTTTCACCATTGTTTTCTGAGAGCTTGTTAAATTATAAGGCAAAAATAAATTAGTCATGTTCAGGCATTTCCAAGGCACGCAATTCAATTTTAAGATTTGTAACATCCAACTCAATTGCGTAATCGATCTATGCTGACTTTATCCATGTTGTAAGAGAGACTTGTCACTTTGTATCATATCGAAGGCAGATGACACAATATTATTTAGACAATAAATGCGAATTGGCAACGTTGTCATGCTGTTGTGTACAACAGCCAAAGCCTTTTCCAAATGAGCCCTGTCAATTTCACATATTATTTCAGCTCCTTCCTGCTGAAAAACTTTCCAAAGTTTGTTATATATGGTGAATAGAAGGCACTTAAACCATGGTGATCCGAGACCTAAAAGGGAATCCTGTAAATCCTTGTCATCAGAGAGAAGAGACATTTGTTCCTTAACTGCAGAGAAGGTCAAATGTTGTAACCACTGCTGGCATCACTTCCCCACACTGTAGGTAGTAGCTACTCCTGAGTGTTGCGTCTACACCAAATGTGGGTCTTGTCTTCTTCCTTGAAACCCTCTGTGGTGTATAAAACAATTGCATGACAACCATTGGTGCCTAGTGGCCACACCAACCATTCTTCTGAACCTAAAAGTGAAGACATTTTTGTACCATTCTGTATCATGTAATTGAGCCGTTCCTCTGCGTAATTCCCAAAATGTTGCCAATTGTCAAAACATGCAATGGAGGGAATGTTTGAAGTATTAATGTCTTTAGTTTTAGCCAAACCGAAGCAGGTTGTTTGCTGTACTGTTTTGTTCCGGAAAATGATTTGTCTTGGCATCAGAAAAGCACTAAACTAAGCCCCATTACCCCGAACTTCCAAATTTGTTTTCCCCAAAATGATTTTCAAATCAATGTTGTCTTTCCAAAATTCATAGCCTTGTACGGACAGTTGCGAAATATAGGACGCTTAATACACCAATTCTATTTCAAACAGCATATTTTTCTTTGCTGGGGAAGGGTAAAGTTTAAAATAAAAAGACACTGGGTCTACGGGGTTGTTTTTGAACTGTCCATTGGTGATGTCGGGCAATGTTCCTATTGTGTATCATTAAAAACTGGACATGGTGTTTTAGCTCCTTGTTAAAAATGGTCTGCATTATGATGATAACAAAACATTTCGTCATGATTAGAAGAATTCAGATACAAATAATCAGCATCAAATCCTGTGTAAGACTCTAGTTCTGAAAGCATTGATTTCACTGTGGTCACAGCCCATTCTTCAGACACACTTCCAGGAGTAATAACATCATTCATGATTATCTTAAACACGTATGGGATCTGTAATCTTCTGTAGGACCAAAAATATAAAAAGGGACCTTTTCCCAAACTATTCCATTCAGGGCGGGAAATGCAGAAATGTTCACAAGGGACAGCTCTCTTTGCGCTTTATGGGAAGAATAATGAGGCTTCAAAACCTCAGTTACCAGTTTAACAGCCAAGCCTTCTGAGAGATAATGTCCATTTAGAAATAAGAAGAAAACTATGACAAATGAAGAAGAAGAGCAATGAAATAATAATCCAAATATATATCCACGGTGGAATCAGGTAAATTTGTTTCAGCTAAAAAATAAATGCACAAATTACATGTAATAGTGTGTGTGATGAATCCGAAAAAAGTTGTCACTATTAGCAAAATAGCCAGAGGTAGTCTGTGCAAAAACAGGGACCTCATGGGGTAAAGTGGAGCTTGTTGGTACCTCCAAAGGTGATTAATAATAAAGAACTCAATTTGTAGGTGTAGTAGTTGAAGACTGTGAATTCACACATGGTGCATTTGCAGTGTTATTAGTTGTAACTGGAACTAGTAGAATCTTAGTATCAGATGTCCCCTGCCAGGAAGCAACAATTTCTGTATTGTTTAATGCTTGTAGTGTGATTTCCGATATGGTAGTGAGAGCAGACATATAACTACCCAGGAGCCCTTATGGCATACTGTGTAGGACTGGCCACATGATGTAGTTTGACGAAGTCTATTGAGACAAATCATTTATTTCTACAACCAGCAAGAGGGAGCAAAAGTATTGTTCTGGTACCTTGAACTTCCAGAACAGGCAGAGGTGCTCTGTATGATGGACCAAACTCCTTTTTGTCTACAATCTTTTCTTGAACTATATTCTCAATCTTTGGAAACCAGACAGGAGCTGCTGGTTACTACTTCACAGATTCAGTAGCAGAACATTTAGTTAGAACGTTTGAGCACTCATCTTGAAATTCTTGTAGTTCCTGTAAGACATTGAAATGTTCATTGATGTCAAAAGGAACTTTTTTTTGCCATTGTTCCTGGATTATCAAGGTCCGAAGCGAACATTTGGATGCAGAACAGGACTTCTTAAGGAGTATGACATCCCAAAGATCATCTAGGCAGATTATTTAAAGCTTTCTGGAATCGATGAAGATGAAGGATCGAACTACGACCAGAACCTAATATTCTAGCTGTTAAAGACTGCTTTAAGTCACAGTTTTTCCTTTCCACTATCGAATTTCCCTCATGACGATAGGGTGAGAAATAACGCAGAGTCACACTCATTGTGCCCATGGTATCCAGGTATGCCTTAGAGGCGAATGCTGGTCCCTGGTCCAAGTGAAATGCAGTTTCTACATTTGTCCCAAGGAAGATTTGCTGATTTTTCATAACAGTTTGAGCATCAACCGATCACTGTGGCCACACCTATAGGTATCTAGAACATGAATCCCCTGCCAAAAGAATACATTTCAAGGAACCCTCTGAGTTCTGAGGTTCAGAGTGGTCAAAATATACAGAAGCCAAAGGTTACTTTGAGACTAGGAGAGATGTCTGTGGTGGGCAACCTGTGGTGAAAGCTTTCATTTCTTGACAAATGTCACAACTAAGGACATATTGCTTAGTATGTTTGGAAAGACCATGTCACTAATAGTGTTGCTGTAGTAGTGAAACTGTAGCCACCAACACCTGCATGGGCAGATGCTAAGTTCTTATGAGTAGCTATGAGTAATTCTGGCCTGCGGTCTGCATTTGTTATCACTCTAACCCCCACTCTGGGATTACAAGCAAAAGGTATGTTTTGGGCACTCAGTAGGTAGGCGTATTTTGTTGGATATTTTTAGGTAATGGTGTGCCAGTGTGTGAAGCATTGGCAGATACCATGATGTCTGGACTGCTGCCTTTGTGGCATCATCAGCCTGTGAATTCCCAGCAATGGGTATCCAACATGTTGGTGACTCAATGTGTGATTTTCATGAGCCTGTGGCAAACATTCTTTTAGTTGTGCCAATTTTCTCCAAAGCAATTTATGCTTGATAGCATTCCCTTTTGAGTCTCTGTATCCATTCAACAGCCAACAATGTAGATGTTCTTTAAAGGTCTGCACCAAATAATATTCATAATACACTTTGAGTGTAAGGAATTCAGGATCAGTATTCTCTAGTGCCAGAATTAGAGCTTTACAGCTGGGCAGTACAACCCCCTTAGATTGTGTAAAGGATTTTTGAGAGTAGAATTCTTCATTCATCATCACTGTACTCACTACTGCACAAGCGGTGGAGTATTGCTATGTAGTTTCAACAGTGGGCTGTGCTGAACCATCATTATAGACAATGAAACCATACTGTTCAAGAAAGCAAAACGTCATTGGGCACTGGGTATTCTTGTTCATATCGGAGGAATTGTTGTATTTGAAGTGTAGGGTCAAAGACTCAGTGTACATCAGTAGCTCTTAAGGAGGTGGCCCAATGTATCCATCTAGGATGTAAGGCTTTTGCATAAGGAACACTACCCTTTGTGACAGAATGTAAGGCTAGGATAGGAGTTACCCCCTATGCCTTTCCCCTGAGCTAAAGATCTTTTGTTAATAACAGCTGTCTATACTGCTGTAGATGCAAAACGCAATTCAGCATAAGAATATAAATACAATTTATATGCAAATGGTACGGTATCACCTTCATTGTAAGTGATATAAGTGTAGCCTGTGGCCCCTGCAATTACGTGGACCACCACTTTTATGGTGTCGACACACATGTGGAAATATTGTCATGCAAACATATTTGTTTGCAGTGTTCCCAGAACTTGAGTGTTATCTGGTGTCCAATGTGTGCTTTAAAAGTCTGGACTTATTAAATCATAAAACTGGTTCACCCATTGTGCATAATCTAGTTTTTATGTTCTTCCAAATTTGAGAAAGCTCAAAGGTGATTGTATATTCTTTTGTATTTGGTGGTTGTAAGAGTGCACATTTCTCAAGGAAATGTGGTGCTAAGCTTTTACCTTCATGTGATAACTCATATCCTACAAATAGAACACGGAGATAGGCAATGTTTGTTGTTTGGAAGTTGAATTCAAAGCCTTGTTCAGCGAATCCCATAACTATGCGATCTACGTGTCTAGAGGTGTGTTTTAGTCATAATCCATAATACATATGTTATTGATATAGGACAATGGTTCTGAGTCAAATTCAAGCAAAATCGATGTTACTCGGGCAAAGAAACAACTAGGACTGTTCTTATACCCCGGGAGAGGGGGGGGGGGTAACAAATACTTATCTGAGACCCCAGTGCAGTGAATGCAGTTAAGTCCCTACTTTCAGGTGCTATATTTCGGCAGAAAAAGCCATTTGAAATGTTCAATGTTTTTTATATATTGTTTGTGTGTAGCTGTTTAATTGTCTTTTGTCTATGACTAGGTCATAGAATGATCTGGTTATATTACTGGAAACAAAGGATTGTTCATTGGTGAGATACAAGGCTCAATAACACCTTGATATTCTAGCTGTATCAGAATTTCTCTAATTGGGCTTTAACCTTCATGCTTAATAGGGTATTGTGTTTGCAGTTGTGGGCTGAACCTGATAGGTATTATGTGGTAAGGTGAGTCTTTATCCCAGCCTACATGGTTGTGGTCTAATGCCTTGGCTTGTGCAAGAGCCCACTCCATGGCATATACTTGTTGAACTGCTTCAGGGAAGAGGAAGGAGAAAGATGTTATTATTACATCTTCCTGTTATGGGACATTCAACTCAGGTGGTCAGTCCCTTTCAGCCAAGAGAAAGTCATGGGTGAGTGTTACATTGTTTCCATAAATTACTTTAATGGTACACGGTATATTGCCCTCAATTTGTATGCCCAAATCAAGTGATCTGTCTGGAGTGTTTCCACTTGAATAAAATCATTAGTTGCCCTCACCATCATAAACTCTTTAAAAGTCTGGCTAACTATAGCTATGTGAAGTTGCCGAAAAACTCTGCGAGATTCCGCTGACTTCAGTGAGTGGACGGAGTACAGGAAACAGAACTGTAACTGTGTTTAGTCATCGTGTGAAAGTTGTTGTTCCATGACTGTCAATAAACAGTAGAAAAAGAAAATCCCTTGGTGGACAAAACTTTCTTACACTACTCTGTGTACTCTTCACACAGATTAAAGCCCATGTATTAGAATTAAAACCTAATACCAACACCATAGATTGCAAGGTAAGTAAATACTGTAATTTCTTTATTTTTTTGTTAAAAAACAACATCATTACTAAAAATTCATTGCCTTTAAAAACATGTACAGTGATATTACATTTATATCCAACAGTATTTCTTCAATCTAACACAAGCACTTTATTCCATTAAAAAAGGTTTTTTTAGACCTGAACAAACCTACATTAAAACTGCCCAAGCTGAATACTAATAGGCACTAGACCACAAAGAGAGACAGAAAGCAGACACTGTTTTTTGTCATGAAATCACACATCAGGGTTAAAAATACTTCCTAGCTTTTCCTAGATATGCTCAATCTTTCATATCTACAGGATAGGCGGTTTTCCCTTGATTGTGTGCAATAGGGCGTCGACGCGTTTCGATGGTTTATAAATAATAGTCCATCTTTATCAAGACAGTTCTATATGTCTCTCTTAATATAGGCACTGGTCGGTTGCCACTTTCGTTAAATAATTGATTTTAGAAAACACGGCAATCTCACATTGTCGCATGCTAAACATTTCCTTTTCAATATAGTTTTATATACCTATTCCGACTGCACATTCTCTTGAGTGCACATTCCTACTATACATTTCCCATTCGGAACATAGTTACAATCACACATTTTCTTGGGTGTACATTCCTCACTGGCTAGCAAGACATTCTCAAGGCATCTTATAACCTATCTTTATAAATACAACGTTGTCACAACCATTTTTGATTCTATCATTCTAATAAATGGGCTGTATCCCTTTTGTCTATTTGTCCCCCGCTACTACATTCCACAGGTCGCTTCTACATATATCTGCTCTGTCAATAGATCCAAAGTGGCGGGAAAATGGTTTTAGTAATGGGGGCGAGAAAACCTGCCTGTGTCATTAGATACCATCTTGCAACTTGTACTAGACACATACTATGGGGGCACTATAGTAAAACAATATTGTTAGTCACTTCTCTCATCAATATCCCCAATATCTTGGATTTTGTGACCATGACCTATACGTTTCCTAAGGATAAATTAAATTTCATTATTATTCTTTCCTTCCTTCTTTAGGGTAGGCTAGATGCTGTTCTTTAGACCAACAGTAAATCATTACCTTAGCTTTCACGACACCTTGTATATGTATTTCTGATGTATTCGCTTCAAGTGCAGTACTGTTAATGTATTTGGTCCATTAAAATCATTTAAAATCCGTCTCTCATCTAAAGAGAAACAAATGTATTAATACTAATTCTTAATAAACAAAAGGACAGTCCAAGTGTCTTTTATCTATTGAGATCCCAGCGCTTTGCTTACATTATGCTTGACCTCTGATCACGCAAGGAGCTATTCGAGCTACTGCGTGCAACTTGTTAGATTTTTAAAACGACGAATTTTAAATTGTTGAATTTACATACTGTTTGCACTCAGCTTACTTGGCACTCACTTGCCACTATTTTCGCCTTGTTCTGACGGTCCCAGCCGATTTTAGGGCTGCAGATCGAGGGTTAGTGATTACATCATCTACGGCGGCCATCTTGAGTGAGGGGGCGAGAGCGGTGAGAGCGCTCTAGTGTCCTGTATTTAAGGAGCCCCTATGAAGCAGGCGCGAGATCCCATCGCTTTGCTAACATTATGCTTGACCTCTGATCACGCAAGGAGCTATTCGAGCTACTGCGTGCAACTTGTTAGATTTTTAAAACGACGAATTTTAAATTGTTGAATTTACATACTGTTTGCACTCAGCTTACTTGGCACTCACTTGCCACTATTTTCGCCTTGTTCTGACGGTCCCAGCCGGTTTTAGGGCTGTAGATCGAGGGTTAGTGATTACATCATCTACGGCGGCCATCTTGAGTGAGGGGGCGAGAGCGGTGAGAGCGCTCTAGTGTCCTGTATTTAAGGAGCCCCTAGGAAGCAGGCGCGAGATCCCAGCACTTTGCTAACATTATGCTTGACCTCTGATCACGCAAGGAGCTATTCGAGCTACTGCGTGCAACTTGTTAGATTTTTAAAACGACGAATTTTAAATTGTTGAATTTACATACTGTTTGCACTCAGCTTACTTGGCACTCACTTGCCACTATTTTTGCCTTGTTCTGACGGTCCTAGCCGATTTTAGGGCTGTAGATCGAGGGTTAGTGATTACATCATCTACGGCGGCCATCTTGAGTGAGGGGGCGAGAGCGGTGAGAGCGCTCTAGTGTCCTGTGTTTAAGGAGCCCCTAGGAAGCAGGCGCGAGATCCCTGCGCTTTGCTAACATTATGCTTGACCTCTGATCACGCAAGGAGCTATTCGAGCTACTGCGTGCAACTTGTTAGATTTTTAAAACGACGAATTTTAAATTGTTGAATTTACATACTGTTTGCACTCAGCTTACTTGGCACTCACTTGCCACTATTTTCGCCTTGTTCTGACGGTCCCAGACGATTTTAGGGCTGTAGATCGAGGGTTAGTGATTATATCATCTACGGCGGCCATCTTGAGTGAGGGGGCGAGAGCGGTGAGAGCGCTCTAGTGTCCTGTATTTAAGGAGCCCCTAGGAAGCAGGCGTGAGATCCCAGCGCTTTGCTAACATTATGCTTGACCTCTGATCACGCAAGGAGCTATTCGAGCTACTGCGTGCAACTTGTTAGATTTTTGAAACGACGAATTTTAAATTGTTGAATTTACATACTGTTTGCACTCAGCTTACTTGGCACTCACTTGCCACTATTTTCGCCTTGTTCTGACGGTCCCAGCCGATTTTAGGGCTGTAGATCGAGGGTTAGTGATTACATCATCTACGGCGGCCATCTTGAGTGAGGGGGCGAGAGTGGTGAGAGCGCTCTAGTGTCCTGTATTTAAGGAAACGGTTGTTCTGCGCGCTAGCGGTCGCGTTTGCGGACGCGCCTCCTCAGCGCCGGAGTCACGCCAGAGTCAGCCCGTCTGCACCCGTCCGCGCCTCGGACGTGCCTCAGGGCTATGGCATCACCATATGGCTCGGTCTCCGACCTTGTACAGGTACCTCCCACAGCCGATGTAGTAATAAATTCCATAGAATCCCCATACATCAAATATACGTCAGCCTACTTGAAGGCTCTACAACCGGCAATAAAACCCTCCTGCAGGTTGTTAAAATTGGGGTGGGAGAAGGATTCCTGTCAAACCTGCCAATTACACATTGACCCTGTAGGGATCAAATCCACGCTGACTGATTCCATCAAGAACCATCCAAAATCAAAGTCAAAATGATTTTCCTTCATTAGCCTCAATAGTCGCTCTTTATCAATGCATAAAACAGAAATTTTTAACCTGCTTTTAGATGAAGCACCTGACGCATTGTTTATAACAGAAACATGGCTCAAAGAGAGTTCAGGTCCAGACATAGCTATGGCACTTCCGGACTCTTACGCTATTACTAGACTTGACAGGGATAAGAAACCTGGCGGAGGAATTGCTATCATCTTCAAAAAAAATTAAACTGCGAATTTAAACCTCTTTCATGTGGTGGTTGTGAAGCGGCGACCTTCAAACTCACACTAGCCCCCCAATTTCACCCTATCCGGAGTCCTTGTTTATCGGCCTCCGGGGGCAGCATCCAAATGGGTGACTAATATGTCCGAACTTATCGGACCGTTAGTCATGAGAACTGCCAATTTCACAATCCTAGGCGATATAAACTTGCATCTAGAGGATGAGGAATGCTCTCTGGCCAAAGATTTTATTAATGACTTAGCAGCTCTCAATTTAACCTTAAAGAACTCAGGGCCTACACACCGTGCTGGACACCTGTTAGATCCTATTTTCTCTAATCTCAACAATATTGTGACGCATTCTGCCCAGCCTTTGCCCTGGTCCGATCACTATTTGGTTAAATGTGCTCCTCCTCCTGGAAGAACATCGTCCTTGTACTAAGACTACTGTCCAACAGCTTTCCTCTACAGTACAAAATTGGCTTTTTGCAGCCATTGATTCCACCCTGCCCAAAACAAAGCTAAAACTAAATACCCACCGCTCTCCTGCACCCTGGTTCAAGAGATATTTTACAAAATGAAAAAACTAGATGTAAAAATTTGGAACGTCAATGGAGGAGGAGTTACTCGCCTGCAGACAAAGAAAAATATAAAATTCAGTTAATAACATACCAAAAGCAGTGTAGCAAAGCTAAAGCAGAATTCATCTGCACTAAAATCACTAATGCTTTAGACCACTCCAAAACACTTTTCAAGTTAGTAAAAGAGCTGGCTGGCTCCAATACATCTCAACTTCCACCGCAACTTAACAAAACACAATGTGACCTGTTAGCCGCCTTCTTTATCAACAAAGTCGACAAAATTCACCAAGATATTAACCAAGCTTCTAATAAACATGATTCAACCTCTGAAGCTACCTCTAATTGTGCATCACCTCTTCCAGGTAAGGCCATAGGTACTCCTGATTGCCCTACTCTGGCTGATGCATTTTCTGCCACACTTGATAGTTGGCCTTTGCTGAATCCTGATATGGTTCAAAGGCTGCTAAAAACTATTAAATCTGGCTCACCTAAAGACCCATTGCCATGCTCAGTTTTAAAGCAACTTAACAGCAACGTTTTAGCTACTATTACTGATCTTCTTAATGCTTCGTTACTGGAACAAACTGTACCCGATGAATGGAAGCATGCAATGATTCATCCGCTTTTGAAGAAAGCTGGCGCAGACCCCAATTTACCAGCTAACTTCCGCCCAATATCCTTGCTGCCCATCTTTGCAAAAATATTAGAGAAGCATGTACATTGTTTCCTTACGGATTTTATCACTATTCATGACCTGTTACCATCCCACCAGTCGGGATTCCGTGCAGGTTTTTCCACAGAGACTACCTTGTTGGGGGTAACCGAAAATATCCGTCGTATTGTCGACAAGGGCGAAACAGTGGCACTTGTGCTACTCGACCTCAGTGCGGCATTCGACACCGTGTCGCATGCGGTCCTCGCCCAGACACTCCACTCTCTGGGCATCCGTGGTACGGCTATCAATTGGAAGCCAAAGGTTACTTTGAGACTAGGAGAGATGTCTGTGGTGGGCAACCTGTGGTGAAAGCTTTCATTTCTTGACAAATGTCACAACTAAGGACATATTGCTTAGTATGTTTGGAAAGACCATGTCACTAATAGTGTTGCTGTAGTAGTGAAACTGTAGCCACCAACACCTGCATGGGCAGATGCTAAGTTCTTATGAGTAGCTATGAGTAATTCTGGCCTGCGGTCTGCATTTGTTATCACTCAAACCCCCACTCTGGGATTACAAGCAAAAGGTATGTTTTGGGCACTCAGTAGGTAGGCGTATTTTGTTGGATATTTTTAGGTAATGGTGTGCCAGTGTGTGAAGCATTGGCAGATACCATGATGTCTGGACTGCTGCCTTTGTGGCATCATCAGCCTGTGAATTCCCAGCAATGGGTATCCAACATGTTGGTGACTCAATGTGTGATTTTCATGAGCCTGTGGCAAACATTCTTTTAGTTGTGCCAATTTTCTCCAAAGCAATTTATGCTTGATAGCATTCCCTTTTGAGTCTCTGTATCCATTCAACAGCCAACAATGTAGATGTTCTTTAAAGGTCTGCACCAAATAATATGCATAATACACTTTGAGTGTAAGGAATTCAGGATCAGTATTCTCTAGTGCCAGAATTAGAGCTTTACAGCTGGGCAGTACAACCCCCTTAGATTGTGTAAAGGATTTTTGAGAGTAGAATTCTTCATTCATCATCACTGTACTCACTACTGCACAAGCGGTGGAGTATTGCTATGTAGTTTCAACAGTGGGCTGTGCTGAACCATTATTATAGACAATGAAACCATACTGTTCAAGAAAGCAAAACGTCATTGGGCACTGGGTATTCTTGTATATATCGGAGGAATTGTTGTATTTGAAGTGTAGGGTCAAAGACTCAGTGTACATCAGTAGCTCTTAAGGAGGTGGCCCAATGTATCCATCTAGGATGTAAGGCTTTTGCATAAGGAACACTACCCTTTGTGACAGAATGTAAGGCTAGGATAGGAGTTACCCCCTATGCCTTTCCCCTGAGCTAAAGATCTTTTGTTAATAACAGCTGTCTATACTGCTGTAGATGCAAAACGCAATTCAGCATAAGAATATAAATACAATTTATATGCAAATGGTACGGTATCACCTTCATTGTAAGTGATATAAGTGTAGCCTGTGGCCCCTGCAATTACGTGGACCACCACTTTTATGGTGTCGACACACATGTGGAAATATTGTCATGCAAACATATTTGTTTGCAGTGTTCCCAGAACTTGAGTGTTATCTGGTGTCCAATGTGTGCTTTAAAAGTCTGGACTTATTAAATCATAAAACTGGTTCACCCATTGTGCATAATCTAGTTTTTATGTTCTTCCAAATTTGAGAAAGCTCAAAGGTGATTGTATATTCTTTTGTATTTGGTGGTTGTAAGAGTGCACATTTCTCAAGGAAATGTGGTGCTAAGCTTTTACCTTCATGTGATAACTCATATCCTACAAATAGAACACGGAGATAGGCAATGTTTGTTGTTTGGAAGTTGAATTCAAAGCCTTGTTCAGCGAATCCCATAACTATGCGATCTACGTGTCTAGAGGTGTGTTTTAGTCATAATCCATAATACATATGTTATTGATATAGGACAATGGTTCTGAGTCAAATTCAAGCAAAATCGATGTTACTCGGGCAAAGAAACAACTAGGACTGTTCTTATACCCCGGGAGAGGGGGGGGGGGTAACAAATACTTATCTGAGACCCCAGTGCAGTGAATGCAGTTAAGTCCCTACTTTCAGGTGCTATATTTCGGCAGAAAAAGCCATTTGAAATGTTCAATGTTTTTTATATATTGTTTGTGTGTAGCTGTTTAATTGTCTTTTGTCTATGACTAGGTCATAGAATGATCTGGTTATATTACTGGAAACAAAGGATTGTTCATTGGTGAGATACAAGGCTCAATAACACCTTGATATTCTAGCTGTATCAGAATTTCTCTAATTGGGCTTTAACCTTCATGCTTAATAGGGTATTGTGTTTGCAGTTGTGGGCTGAACCTGATAGGTATTATGTGGTAAGGTGAGTCTTTATCCCAGCCTACATGGTTGTGGTCTAATGCCTTGGCTTGTGCAAGAGCCCACTCCATGGTATATACTTGTTGAACTGCTTCAGGGAAGAGGAAGGAGAAAGATGTTATTATTACATCTTCCTGTTATGGGACATTCAACTCAGGTGGTCAGTCCCTTTCAGCCAAGAGAAAGTCATGGGTGAGTGTTACATTGTTTCCATAAATTACTTTAATGGTACACGGTATATTGCCCTCAATTTGTATGCCCAAATCAAGTGATCTGTCTGGAGTGTTTCCACTTGAATAAAATCATTAGTTGCCCTCACCATCATAAACTCTTTAAAAGTCTGGCTAACTATAGCTATGTGAAGTTGCCGAAAAACTCTGCGAGATTCCGCTGACTTCAGTGAGTGGACGGAGTACAGGAAACAGAACTGTAACTGTGTTTAGTCATCGTGTGAAAGTTGTTGTTCCATGACTGTCAATAAACAGTAGAAAAAGAAAATCCCTTGGTGGACAAAACTTTCTTACACTACTCTGTGTACTCTTCACACAGATTAAAGCCCATGTATTAGAATTAAAACCTAATACCAACACCATAGATTGCAAGGTAAGTAAATACTGTAATTTCTTTATTTTTTTGTTAAAAAACAACATCATTACTAAAAATTCATTGCCTTTAAAAACATGTACAGTGATATTACATTTATATCCAACAGTATTTCTTCAATCTAACACAAGCACTTTATTCCATTAAAAAAGGTTTTTTTAGACCTGAACAAACCTACATTAAAACTGCCCAAGCTGAATACTAATAGGCACTAGACCACAAAGAGAGACAGAAAGCAGACACTGTTTTTTGTCATGAAATCACACATCAGGGTTAAAAATACTTCCTAGCTTTTCCTAGATATGCTCAATCTTTCATATCTACAGGATAGGCGGTTTTCCCTTGATTGTGTGCAATAGGGCGTCGACGCGTTTCGATGGTTTATAAATAATAGTCCATCTTTATCAAGACAGTTCTATATGTCTCTCTTAATATAGGCACTGGTCGGTTGCCACTTTCGTTAAATAATTGATTTTAGAAAACACGGCAATCTCACATTGTCGCATGCTAAACATTTCCTTTTCAATATAGTTTTATATACCTATTCCGACTGCACATTCTCTTGAGTGCACATTCCTACTATACATTTCCCATTCGGAACATAGTTACAATCACACATTTTCTTGGGTGTACATTCCTCACTGGCTAGCAAGACATTCTCAAGGCATCTTATAACCTATCTTTATAAATACAACGTTGTCACAACCATTTTTGATTCTATCATTCTAATAAATGGGCTGTATCCCTTTTGTCTATTTGTCCCCCGCTACTACATTCCACAGGTCGCTTCTACATATATCTGCTCTGTCAATAGATCCAAAGTGGCGGGAAAATGGTTTTAGTAATGGGGGCGAGAAAACCTGCCTGTGTCATTAGATACCATCTTGCAACTTGTACTAGACACATACTATGGGGGCACTATAGTAAAACAATATTGTTAGTCACTTCTCTCATCAATATCCCCAATATCTTGGATTTTGTGACCATGACCTATACGTTTCCTAAGGATAAATTAAATTTCATTATTATTCTTTCCTTCCTTCTTTAGGGTAGGCTAGATGCTGTTCTTTAGACCAACAGTAAATCATTACCTTAGCTTTCACGACACCTTGTATATGTATTTCTGATGTATTCACTTCAAGTGCAGTACTGTTAATGTATTTGGTCCATTAAAATCATTTAAAATCCGTCTCTCATCTAAAGAGAAACAAATGTATTAATACTAATTCTTAATAAACAAAAGGACAGTCCAAGTGTCTTTTATCTATTGAGATCCCAGCGCTTTGCTTACATTATGCTTGACCTCTGATCACGCAAGGAGCTATTCGAGCTACTGCGTGCAACTTGTTAGATTTTTAAAACGACGAATTTTAAATTGTTGAATTTACATACTGTTTGCACTCAGCTTACTTGGCACTCACTTGCCACTATTTTCGCCTTGTTCTGACGGTCCCAGCCGATTTTAGGGCTGCAGATCGAGGGTTAGTGATTACATCATCTACGGCGGCCATCTTGAGTGAGGGGGCGAGAGCGGTGAGAGCGCTCTAGTGTCCTGTATTTAAGGAGCCCCTATGAAGCAGGCGCGAGATCCCATCGCTTTGCTAACATTATGCTTGACCTCTGATCACGCAAGGAGCTATTCGAGCTACTGCGTGCAACTTGTTAGATTTTTAAAACGACGAATTTTAAATTGTTGAATTTACATACTGTTTGCACTCAGCTTACTTGGCACTCACTTGCCACTATTTTCGCCTTGTTCTGACGGTCCCAGCCGGTTTTAGGGCTGTAGATCGAGGGTTAGTGATTACATCATCTACGGCGGCCATCTTGAGTGAGGGGGCGAGAGCGGTGAGAGCGCTCTAGTGTCCTGTATTTAAGGAGCCCCTAGGAAGCAGGCGCGAGATCCCAGCACTTTGCTAACATTATGCTTGACCTCTGATCACGCAAGGAGCTATTCGAGCTACTGCGTGCAACTTGTTAGATTTTTAAAACGACGAATTTTAAATTGTTGAATTTACATACTGTTTGCACTCAGCTTACTTGGCACTCACTTGCCACTATTTTTGCCTTGTTCTGACGGTCCCAGCCGATTTTAGGGCTGTAGATCGAGGGTTAGTGATTACATCATCTACGGCGGCCATCTTGAGTGAGGGGGCGAGAGCGGTGAGAGCGCTCTAGTGTCCTGTGTTTAAGGAGCCCCTAGGAAGCAGGCGCGAGATCCCTGCGCTTTGCTAACATTATGCTTGACCTCTGATCACGCAAGGAGCTATTCGAGCTACTGCGTGCAACTTGTTAGATTTTTAGGGTTAGTGATTACATCATCTACGGCGGCCATCTTGAGTGAGGGGGCGAGAGTGGTGAGAGCGCTCTAGTGTCCTGTATTTAAGGAAACGGTTGTTCTGCGCGCTAGCGGTCGCGTTTGCGGATGCGCCTCCTCAGCGCCGGAGTCACGCCAGAGTCAGCCCGTCTGCACCCGTCCGCGCCTCGGACGTGCCTCAGGGCTATGGCATCACCATATGGCTCGGTCTCCGACCTTGTACAGGTACCTCCCACAGCCGATGTAGTAATAAATTCCATAGAATCCCCATACATCAAATATACGTCAGCCTACTTGAAGGCTCTACAACCGGCAATAAAACCCTCCTGCAGGTTGTTAAAATTGGGGTGGGAGAAGGATTCCTGTCAAACCTGCCAATTACACATTGACCCTGTAGGGATCAAATCCACGCTGACTGATTCCATCAAGAACCATCCAAAATCAAAGTCAAAATCATTTTCCTTCATTAGCCTCAATAGTCGCTCTTTATCAATGCATAAAACAGAAATTTTTAACCTGCTTTTAGATGAAGCACCCGACGCATTGTTTATAACAGAAACATGGCTCAAAGAGAGTTCAGGTCCAGACATAGCTATGGCACTTCCGGACTCTTACGCTATTACTAGACTTGACAGGGATAAGAAACCTGGCGGAGGAATTGCTATCATCTTCAAAAAAAATTAAACTGCGAATTTAAACCTCTTTCATGTGGTGGTTGTGAAGCGGCGACCTTCAAACTCACACTAGCCCCCCAATTTCACCCTATCCGGAGTCCTTGTTTATCGGCCTCCGGGGGCAGCATCCAAATGGGTGACTAATATGTCCGAACTTATCGGACCGTTAGTCATGAGAACTGCCAATTTCACAATCCTAGGCGATATAAACTTGCATCTAGAGGATGAGGAATGCTCTCTGGCCAAAGATTTTATTAATGACTTAGCAGCTCTCAATTTAACCTTAAAGAACTCAGGGCCTACACACCGTGCTGGACACCTGTTAGATCCTATTTTCTCTAATCTCAACAATATTGTGACGCATTCTGCCCAGCCTTTGCCCTGGTCCGATCACTATTTGGTTACATTTGCTCCTCCTCCTGGAAGAACATCGTCCTTGTACTAAGACTACTGTCCAACAGCTTTCCTCTACAGTACAAAATTGGCTTTTTGCAGCCATTGATTCCACCCTGCCCAAAACAAAGCTAAAACTAAATACCCACCGCTCTCCTGCACCCTGGTTCAATGATATTTTACAAAATGAAAAAAGTAGATGTAAAAATTTGGAACGTCAATGGAGGAGGAGTTACTCGCCTGCAGACAAAGAAAAATATAAAATTCAGTTAATAACATACCAAAAGCAGTGTAGCAAAGCTAAAGCAGAATTCATCTGCACTAAAATCACTAATGCTTTAGACCACTCCAAAACACTTTTCAAGTTAGTAAAAGAGCTGGCTGGCTCCAATACATCTCAACTTCCACCGCAACTTAACAAAACACAATGTGACCTGTTAGCCGCCTTCTTTATCAACAAAGTCGACAAAATTCACCAAGATATTAACCAAGCTTCTAATAAACATGATTCAACCTCTGAAGCTACCTCTAATTGTGCATCACCTCTTCCAGGTAAGGCCATAGGTACTCCTGATTGCCCTACTCTGGCTGATGCATTTTCTGCCACACTTGATAGTTGGCCTTTGCTGAATCCTGATATGGTTCAAAGGCTGCTAAAAACTATTAAATCTGGCTCACCTAAAGACCCATTGCCATGCTCAGTTTTAAAGCAACTTAACAGCAACGTTTTAGCTACTATTACTGATCTTCTTAATGCTTCGTTACTGGAACAAACTGTACCCGATGAATGGAAGCATGCAATGATTCATCCGCTTTTGAAGAAAGCTGGCGCAGACCCCAATTTACCAGCTAACTTCCGCCCAATATCCTTGCTGCCCATCTTTGCAAAAATATTAGAGAAGCATGTACATTGTTTCCTTACGGATTTTATCACTATTCATGACCTGTTACCATCCCACCAGTCGGGATTCCGTGCAGGTTTTTCCACAGAGACTACCTTGTTGGGGGTAACCGAAAATATCCGTCGTATGGTCGACAAGGGCGAAACAGTGGCACTTGTGCTACTCGACCTCAGTGCGGCATTCGACACCGTGTCGCATGCGGTCCTCGCCCAGACACTCCACTCTCTGGGCATCCGTGGTACGGCTCTCAATTGGATTAGATCATTATTGGAAAACCGCACGTTCCAGGTCTTCTCACAAACTGCCTGCTCTGATACCATGACATTTAAACACGGAGTACCACAGGGCTCCATTCTTAGCCCGTTGCTTTTCAACGTATATATGAGTCCCTTGGCCAAGATAGTGGAGGAAACAGGGCTTTTAATGTATTCTTACGCTGATGACTCTCAGCTACTCTTTTCTTTATCAGCTGTAGACTCTGACAGTTCTTCTTCCCTACAACTCGGACTTAGTAAAATCGCTGAATGGATGCAAAAAAACTTCCTAAAACTAAACGGCGAAAAAACCGAGTTAATCGTGTTGGGCAAAAATAAAGAACTTTGGGGACCCCAACACTGGCCAACTGATATGGGCACCCCCCCTACCCCTGTCACTCATGCCCGCAACTTGGGCGTCATTATTGACGACTCACTCAGTCTACACCAGCAAGCGGTAAAGACTTCGGCCACCTGCTTCGCCATATTAAAATGGCTAAAAAAGATCTGTTGGATGCTGCCTGAAAACACCAAGAAAACAGTTGCCAACGCCCTAATAACATCTAGGCTAGATTATGGCAACGTTCTGTACCTGGGGGCTAATAAAGCCACTGTCCGCAGGTTACAGTCAGTACAAAATGCAGCAGCCAGACTACTCTGGAAAATTCCCATCTCTACTCCAACCACTAAATATATCAGGAAGTTACACTGGCTAAAAATTGAGAATCGAGTCAAATTTAAATCCCTATGCTTTATGCATAGGATTTCCACTAATACCGCTCCAAAATATCTGCAAAACCTGGTGCGCCCCTATCGACCTTCCAGATCTCTTCGGTCTTCCACGGCAAATCATTTCGAAATTCCGAAGATCAAGCTGTCACGTATGGGTGGCAAGTCCTTTTTACTCCTAGGACCCTCACTTTGGAATTCAATGCCTCATACATTGCGGTCTGAGCCGAGTTACATCAAATTCAGAAAAGCCTTAAAAACATGGCTATTTAACATCTAGTTTTCTGTAACCACATTGACATTGGGATCTGCTGCGCCGGGAAACCCTTTGTTGGGTAGCTGTGCGCCATATAAATATAAACAAATAAATAAATATCCACTCTGTACCTGCTATAGAGCCACATTTACGTGATGTCTTCTCAGTCTTAAGATTTTTTATATATTTGCAGCGCAGGGATAATCCTTTCTCAGACAAATTCATTACCACCTCGAGGCTATATCTGTTAAAAAAAAGGGGGGTTAATATCAGTTTGCTGTTCCTGTGAGTTAGTGATCAATGCACAGGCATCCATTGTCAGTTACTTTCACCGTAATTGCAAAGACTCCCTGTTCTCTGTTTATCTTCTCAACTTCAGTATCGGGGTCAAGCATCTATCTACCGTTTTCCACAGTGTCTCAGCAGCATGATTCTCTGAAATACACCAAACTACCGCAGGAGTTCTGGTTCTAGTGTTACTGTCTGTTAGACTATGCTTTACATGTGGTCCTTAGTGTGGTTGCCTCTGTTGCCTTTACATACTTGCTTGCTTTAAGTGCTGACCTGCGTTGCTTATGTGTTTTATGCCCTATATAATTGCATCTCTTAGGGCGGACCCGATCTGCTAATGTGTTATTTCCGTGTGGGCTCCATAAGCAGTCATGTATACTGAGGTCTTTTTGTGGTGTTAATCTCAGGTTTGATCTGAATCTGTCAAAACAGTTTCCTGCGCGCATGTCATCTTGGGCTACTTTGTGTTACCAAGAGAGTTTGGGTAAAGTCATACAGAGGCTACGATGTTTGAGCAGGACCGGGGAAATGGGTGAGCATGTCTTTTGCACCTCTTTGACTGGTTAGGTTGTCTACAATCATGACTTGCTCTTTGAATGTTCTCCTGGGTCAAGTTGGGCTGCATCTGGAACTCACACAGTAATTTTTATCTAATATGTTTATTCAAGGGAGTCGTAAAGATAATATTACAGATCCAAGATCTCATGGAGCCGGTAAACTCTGAACTCCAAGTGAAGTGCGGAGTGGCATAACTCAACGAACTCTGGCAGTAGAGCGGAGTTTACCACCCACCCTTAATTGTGACTTCTGCCGCACTGTCTAGCAGTATCAGTTTCCACACCTTGTTGCAAAGCAGCAAAATTAATATGTGTAGCATTTTTACCTGAAATACCTGCCACTTTATTCTTTTTCAATTGAGGTTTTCGTTGTGGAAGTTTCTCTTCCTTTTTACGATGATGTCAGACAAGCATTGTAAGTCCTTTCTTGGTTTCACATACTCTTCTGATCTGTGCTCTCTGAGAGCTAATCAGATGTATCCTTTTGGGCCTGGCCCTTTTTGGAAGGCCATCCTCAAACTTTTTGTCTTCCTCCTCCCTTTTTTATGACCTCATTTTTGTTAGCTCTAGCACTCTGGGCAATTTACCATCGCTAACCAGTTACAAAGTGCATATGCTCTGTACTCTAAACATGGTTACAATGGCTTATCTGCAATTGACATATTTAATGTACCTGTAAATTCCTAGTAAAGTGCACTCTGTGTGCCCAGGACCTGTAAATTAAATGCTACTAGTGCGCCTTCAACACTGATTGCGCAACCCAATCAGTAGCACTTTAAACGTGGCTCAGACCTGACCTTGCAGAGCCTGTGCGTGCAGTTTTAAACTTCCATTTTGACCTGGCAAGCAAACCTACTTGCAAGGCCCAAACCTTTTTTTTTCACTCCATACATGTCATCCCTAAGGTAGGCCTTAGGTAGCTCCAGGGGCAAGGTGCAGTGTATTTAAAATGATGGACATGCACTTTTGAGTTATACATGTCCTGGTAGTGAAAAACTGCCAAATTCATGTGCCATTACTTAAAGGCCTATCTCTCCCATAGGTTAACATAGGGATTGCCTTAAAACATGTTTGAAGTGTAATTTCCCATTGGGAGCAGATGGAAATTGGAGTTTGGTGTCTCTGGACTAACAATTTAAAAATATCTTTTACTAAATTTGTTTTTTAAGTTTCAGGTCTGATAATGCCACATTTAGAAAGTTGTCATTTTCTTACTTTAGCTATTCTCTGCCTGTCTCTGTTTACACGTCTGGGGTAGGGTGACCGCTGGGCTTTTTGCATTTCCTCTAGACAGTCATTCTAAGGGAGCTGGAGTATGACATTTGCATCCTGATGGCCCATCACAGGCTGATGGGCCTACCTGAGGTAGATTGGGAAGGTACAGCTGATACCTGCACCTGAATAGGGCTGGGTGTGTCCCCACACAAAGAGCTGCATACTCCCCGGTAGTGCTTCTGGAGCCAGGGAAAAAAAGAAAGGGACAATGTGAGGTTCAAAGGCTTCTCTGATGTCTTACCCACTTAAAAGGCACATTTGGGTACAAGTACTAGATCCCTGACACTTCCAATTTAGTTCACTTTGGGGTCCTGAGGAGGCTCTGCAATAAAAAGGAACTGTGCTATCAGGAGGAACTGCCACCTTGCTACTTGCTTTACTGGTTGGTTTGCAGCCTGCTGAGTGCTGTGCTGCCAGGAGGGACTGCCACTTTGTAACTTCCTCTGCTGTGTTGGCCCGCTGCCTCTTGCAGTGATGACGGATTGAAACTACCTTCTACAAACTCTAAACCCAAGAAATCCAAGGGCTTGTTGGCTTGCAGCCTCTTCTTAGAAGTCTTAGGGCAATCAAAGAATTCTTGCACACAACACTTGCTGCAGGCCGCTATCGACCTCAAGACCCACTCTGCTTGGTTCACCTCAAGGAGAGCTACAGTTAGTGCACAGCACTTGCAGCCATGCTTCTGCCTCTACTATTTGCACTGGCACCGCGTTATGCCCAGGAATCCCCATGCTGACCAGACGGATTGCTACCCAGTGCATCCCCTGGCCCACTGAAGATGCCGTCTGAAAGCTGTCCGGCATGGCTCCGTGCAACCCACCCCCAACATGCAGGCCAGATCTCATGCACCAGTGTGGTTTAATGCACTAAAAATCACTGAGCCGGTTGACTGAAGGAAGAGGCAACGTCTGCCTTCCCCCTTGTGATTCAGGTCACTGGGCCTGATGTATGCAGAGCTCAGCTCCACCCTGAGACTCAACTCCAAGATCAGCAGCATCAATGGACAGTATTGTGACCCTGAGATCTACAGGGTTTCTACTGCATACCTGCACTCGAGGGCAGCCTGCCCAAGGTGATTTTTGCAGCCTCCCATAAGTGGGTCAGGCTGCCCTTTTCTTAACTCTTTTCAGAGAATAATATTGTTACCACAGGAATCTAAGGTTCCCATCCCTGGCGGGAACCACAGCCCACCACCACAGCTGTTTACCCAGTCCCCAACAGGCCTGAAAACTCCTGAATAGAAGTGCATTGGCACTCCCCACATGGTATTGATAAATTGCTGGGAATTTGATCGTCTGCGATGGGACCGTGAACTCCATCAGAAGTGCATCGAGAATTAACACGCAGCATTCATCAATTGCTGGGAATTTTACCAAGTCCCCAACTGCTGTATGGAAGTGCACAACGTGCACTGATTTGTATACCTGTTTTTTATTAAGCGCATATATCTTGTCAAGTACTAATTGGATTTCCGTATTTTTTTTTTATTTAAACCAGTACATTTTCTTTCTTTCTTTCTTTTCCAAAGCTCATGTGGAGTCTTTTTATGGTGTTTTCACTGTGATACTGTAATCAATGTGTTACACAAATACTTTACACATTGCCTCTTTAAATAAGCTTGACTGCTCTGTGCCAAGCTACCAAAGGTTATCTTCATGGTGTATCTAGCTTACCCTGACGAGAGTGGTGGCTTCTGCCTGGCTTTGTTGTAAACCTTAGCCAACCAGAAACCCCATTTCTAACAAGTCCTGAATGGGACAAGAAGTGCGTCTATCATTATACTGATACCTATCAGGCTGTTTAATTAATTCATGGTTGTATTGATGATACTGCTTTTCAGTGGACTCCTGTAGGGGAGATCCACCCCGTGTCTTTGTTTTTTTCTTTACATTTTTGTTTATCCCAGTGCTTTTTAGAAGACTCTGTTGCATGTTGCCTGTTTCAAGGTATTCATTTCAGAATTACCCTAAAGTTGTGGTTTATTTGGTATGGCTCTCAAATTACCCTAAGTTGGCAGGATATGCCCAGAAGTCGGTACCTTGCCCACTTTGCCACTGGATTAAAGCTGGCCTGGCTGATGAGGGATGTTACCCGAATACCGGTCCCAGGAAGCTTGTTTCTGGTCCCGAGGAGACCTAGTTTGATATTTTGGGCTGGACTGTTTTCATGAGGAAGAGGGTCTAGACTGAGTTGCATATGGCTGTGTCTGAACTGGGGTGGCAAAGTTAGCTAAAGAACAATGATGTATTCAACCCAGATCTGTAACTGGGGGTGAGTCTCCAAAAACTGTGCCCCTTATGGCACATTCATCTACCTGAGGAACCATGCCTAGTGTTAGGGTCATTGTGAGAATTCCATTTTTATCCTGGGGTCCTGTATAGGGAAATATTACTTCAAGCTAGCTCGTTTTTTGAGGAATCCAGAATGGAATTTCCTCTAGTCCGGTGGGAACCTTACACAAATTTGCATTAATAGGCACTGGACATGTTGCAGGTGTGGCCATATGTGGCTGCGCAGGTTGAACAGCCCTTACTGGGGTTTGTAAGGAATGTAAGCCCCTGCCTTAGGAGTCATACATTAATTTGTTCGATAGGAAATCCAAATGGGCCTCGACCATGCGTGGACACAAAAAGGCCAGTGCATAACGTGTCCAGATGTCCGGGATGGGGAGTGCCTGATCATTGCATGCACTGTGTGTGCTGCTGTGTCCTAATTGGCTATATGTTCCTAACTTATGTGGCATCTGACTTTACGGTGTTTTTGGGAGCACACTTACCCCTCCGGCCATGTGTGCTTTATTGGGGCCAATCTCCCTGGACCATTGTGGTGTCGCTGTGCCTATCTCTGGGATTGATCTAGGATTTCATGCCAGCTACGTGTTGCTCCACCTGTGAAATGTCAACCAGTGACCTCAGGCCAAGGTTTCAGAGCCTGCCTGAGTACGTATTTATGAGTCGGGGTTGAGGTGGAGCTCACAACGTGCGAATTCGCTAATAAAGATGTGATCTCGTTTTTATACATAAATGTATCATTCTTTATATTAAAATAGAGTGTTTCAATATTGACATTCCCCCCTCTTGTTGCATTTTCAACTACACTATCTAACCCCTACCTTGTGACAATTACTTCATTGTGTACCTGATGTTCTTTAAGCTGGACAATTACTGCTTTCCTAGTTATTTGCATTCTACCTAGCTTGAGGACTGCGTCTTTACTACAGGAAATCTCCAAGTGTACAAACCGACACAAAAACAAGAACACAATGAAAACCGACAGCAATGATGTGCACAGTTCCGAGATCCACGGGGTCAGAATACCAATTTGAGAACGACTCATGCTAAAGGGCACCTCCCTCCACATACATGTCTCTTTGTAACTGGTGCACTGCTTGGGTGGCAGAGTCAATGTCCCCTTCCCCATGTCGCTCCCTGGGGTAAACGCGCAGAAGGATGCACCGATTTTGGCACACCTCCCTGCCTCCATTGAGGCCATTAAATCTAACACATATTGATACTGTATCACCATGAGGCAGATTTATCTCAGTTCTTCCTTGATTGAATTCAAGGCCAGCTCAGTGCTGTTCATCATTTAAAGCATCTACCACCTGGTTACCTGTAACCAGTGGGTGTTTGTTTTTGTCTGTAAGGTAAAGAAGGGTCTAGACCCTCCTGCAGGGACTTGTGTGTCTGTGAACAGTCTGAATTCCTCTTGAATGTCCTAGTACTGTGCTCAGCCGAAATATTTTGCAGTTATTTTTTCATAAGCCTGTTGTAGCAAGGTTGTCTTCTTCCTTAATGAGTGCTGGTACAAATCCAACAGTTCTTCTCCAGAAAGGACCAAGGTCGGGAACTCAGTCTGCACCATCCAGGGATGAGCTGAGTGTAGGCGAACTCCCTACACTGCCAGTAAAAATCCATCAGCATGGTGCTGCCCATTGCATATCCAAAATGTGCACCATTGTGCCGCAGTTCTCCTTCATGCCAAGGGGAAGCGTTCTTTTACCTCTGAGATACAAGGAATACAGAGTAGGTTTCCGTACAATTAGGGGTTGATCCTTCTCAAGTGCATCCACTCACCGCTGTATCCCAGATTTCCCGACATGGGGTCGTCATGTTCTCATTCAACCCTCTCCCAGGTGACTCATTCCCCTATTTGCCCTCCAGCTGGAAGCCCCTACACAGAAACTCCATATTGGGGGTCCACTTGTTGTTTGAGAAAACTACCCCAGAGATGTTAAGGGCCACCCTTGGACCACAAATGGGAGTAGGAGTGGGTGTGTTTGTACATTGAGTTGGGGTTTTCACTACTTTAAGAATCTTTACTCTGGGAAGTTGCTAGGTAGTGTCCTCCCTTATTGTGGCCTTTCTGTGCATCCTGACCAGCTCAGTTTGAATATCGCTAGGCTCGGTGAAAAGGTACAGAGCCGTTGGGATGGTTTTGTACAGGGTCAGATTCACTACTACCCTGTGGGATTCTACTTTGTTGGATTGGACTTTGGCCCTAATGCTGTACAGGTATAAGTGAAGAAGGTATTTAGCTTTTTCAGGAGATAGCTCTTGGGATATGTAAAGGCTGTCTGCTTCTACTGCATGCGGTATCAGTGAACATGACCCGACTGATGTCTGGGAGCTCACTGTGGTCATGTGCTTAAACCACATGTTGTAGAAGAGGGTGCTGTGTAGCACATATGGGATGCTGGTGTTTGGTTTGGTATAATTATAAGTGACATGGTAGAGATCCCTGCACAAGTGCTGTGGCAGTTTTTGAATGAACTTCATTTGTTCAGGCAGTTCTTCAGCAGTAAAAAGGTGCAGCAGCAACCAAAAATAGACAGAGGGTGCATTGAAGTGTAATAACACGTAACTTGTTAATGGACATTGCAGGTCTTGGTATGAATCAAAGATGATACCTCAACCTTGATGCTGGCCCTCACCTTGTCTTAAGCGGGTAAATGTAAATTCTTTACAGGCATACTCTCAACAATGTGTATATCATGGGTACAGCAAATGGTGAGCTGTACCCATTGGTATTAGAGAGAAAAGAGATTCAAACTGCCCCAGCAAGTGTTGACAGCTGTTACTTTGGAGTCAGGGTGGGGGAGAGGATAACACCTTCCACTGACCCATCTTGCTCCTTGGAAGCTATGAGGTTGAGGAGAAGTTCACTCTCCACCTCCACCGCATCATCTGTCACCAGGAGAAGGGTTGCCTCAGATCTCCAGAAATGGGGCTTGAGGAAATTCAGATGCAGGACACTGAAGGGGTTCCTGGGGTGTTGAGATCTAAAAGGTAGATCTCCCCCTTGTGCTGCTTCACCTTAGACAGCCCGAACCACTGGTCCTCCAATGCCTGGTGTTCCACTTGCTCCATCATCCGCACTGCAGACAATTCACTGTTTGACCAAACTGAAAAAAATAAAGTGGTCTTCTGGTCATTTCAGAGTTTGATAACTTCCTGTAGGTCCCCAAGTTCTCAGTGGCTTTTCTCCCAAAACACTTCATCTGAGTCCGGAGTACCAACATGTAACTGACTATATCTTAGGGGGCTTTTGGGGGAATTTGGTCCCACCCCTCCTTCAAATGGCTGAGAAGGTCTCTGACTGGTGACCATACAGAAGCTTGAGGGGGCTGAACCCAACTCCTTTCTGTGGCACCTCCCGGTAGGCGATCAAAGGCATGGTAAGAGGACATGCCACCTTCACCTCAAGAGCTCTGAGAAGCCCATAATCATGCCTTTAAAGGTCTTGTTGAATCTCCCAACAAGCTCATTGGTCTGAGGATGATAGGCTGTGGAAAACTGTTTCAACACTTGTACCACATAGAGATTATAATGCTGCTATGAAGTTGGTACCCCAATCAAAAACTACCTCTTTGGAGAAACCCACTTAGGTAAATATCCCCATCAGTACCCTAGCGGCTGTGGGTGCAGTGTCTGTTCTAAGGGGTATAGTCTCTGGATACCAGGTGGCATGGTCCACCAAGACCAGGATGAACGTGTTGCCTTCACCAGTATAGGGACCCAACAATGATGATGTCCACCCTCATGAGGGGTGCTTATGAATGGAAGGGGAACCTGAGGAGCCTTCTGCTTTCACCCTGAATTCCCACAGGCCTAGCATGTATGACAGACCTGCAGAATACATCTGAGGGCTTTCTCATCTGAGGCCAATAAAAGTGCCATGCCATGCCTTGCAAAAGTCTTATCCTGACGCAGATGTCCTTCTTATTGTAATTATCTGATGCCATTTTAGATCCTTCTGGCAGCCTCCACTCAGCGAGGGACGCCTAAGGATTATTCCCACTTGCTTGGTGAGTAATGGGCATCACTACACCTTCCCGGTAATGTCCCCTAGACCTGGAACACAATTTGATACTCTCTCTCCTCCCTTTCAGGCTGTCCTTTGTCCTGAGGAAGACCCACTATGACACCATACTAACGCATTATCAGGGTTGAAACGTCGACAATAATACATGGCTCAGTCTTTACAAATCTCTTAGTGTATACTAATGAGCGGCCCGCTACAACCAGAGATATTGGCTTTGTTGTTTTTCTGACCATTCTTCAACCTGTATGTAGTTGTGTATAGCTTCACTCTTGTATAAATGCACTGCACAACCAGCACTGGGCACCCATTGTCACTTTGCAACACTTGTCACTTTACAATTGTGCCTCACCTTGACAGCCCTTGAAAAATGTATTTTCAATATGTGTTGTGAAAAACTTAAAAATATTAAATAATAATAATGTTTGCAAGCAATTTGGAAATTCTTGTTGTACTGTTGTGTTCCAATATTCACTTTGCTGCGTGCTGGTATTTAGCCCACTTTTACTCCCCGGCATATTGATTACGCAGAGAGCCATATTGTTACTAAGCAGAAAATTCACAGGCATAGCAAAACTCAGAAATACCCTTAAGGAACCTGAGACCCTCCCCACCATTCAAAGGGAACCAAAGCCATGGGATAGTGACTCTCATTATTGTCCTCCACTACAACTTGCTGGAATATATTATGAATTAATTAATGTGATGATACCAGATCACACCTGACAGCAGTCATACTGGCTCCTGTGTCTCTCAAAGCCTCCTCCATTGCACATTGGTCGGGACCCATTGCCGTACCTTTTAGAGTTACTAGGCATTTGAACCTTAGGTACCATCTCTTTGACACCCAAGGACAGTTGGGTAACCTCTGCACTCCCCCCCCTGCTAACTGGGACAGCCTCCTGCACAAGCGCTAAACCAGCCAACATAAGTGTCTGCCACCAGCAGGGGTCTGAGTCCTCTTAGGGCATTTGGCACCCCCCTTGATGTACCCCCACCTCCCACATTGCTCGTAGACCACGACGAGGTACCGACGGAAAGAGCGGGGCCTCAACCACCGAGCGATTGCCGGGTGAGTTGAGGCTTATCCCCACAAACGCTGGGATGAAGAAGTAACTACACATACATGGAATACATGTCTGGTAGGGTGGTATTATACCACTGTTCCACCTTTCTTCATTTGAATGTATGAGTGTAATATTTTTCACTTATGGTTTCCCTTGCAATAGCACACTTTCACTTTAAGGTCATGAAGAAAGCCGAGCCAATAAGCTATACGGCTGAAACATGTCGACCTCACTTCTAGCCAACAGATAGTTACACATTTTCTATACTATCAGGCGGTTTTTATCACATGGCATTAGGACAATTCCGAATAAACATATTTTTTGTCTTGCTAGCCATTTTTATTACACACACGGTTATCACCTGCACTGCACTTCATCAGTCCTTACATACCCTGACCAAACAAAGTGGCTAAGTTTCTATTAGGAGCAGGAGGTCCATTCTCCTTGAACATCAGCCTAGGCATCATCTTGGCTACATGTGACTCCTCTCCTTGGTTTTCCAGATGACGGAGTTCCGCCAAATGGGTGGGCTGATGGAAACTATACTCAGGCCCGGGATTGGAGAGGCTATGTAATATTGGTGAACTGTACTTGCTCCTACATTGGTGGTCTCTCTGTCACACCAAATTAGACCAGCTTACTCCTTGTAGTTAGTTAGACCCCCCTTGATGTAGCCATACCTGTAGCACTTGTAGCATTTAAGAGACAACTTCCTTGAGAATATTTTCTCAGGAAAACCACTCTTCTTTGGTCAGGTTCGGGCTGGAATCCTTCCTCTGAGAACTTGATGGGGGGCCTTTGGAGAACTCCTTGTTTTTTATTTTTGTCTCCCCCCTCTTTCTTCTGATGGGGGCACGTCCGCCCTTTTGGTGACCTCCCCAGATACCTTGTTGTGGACCCTTCATGGGGGATACTGTATCCTGTCTCCCTTCCTTAGGGCCAGTAATGAATCTCTGCCCCTATTAGGAATGTGCCTCCGGAGGCTTGCTTCCCAATCCCCCTCAGGGACACTGTGCATCTCTAGGGCAAACTCGTAAGCCTCAAAACACTTTTCTATATCATCCCTCGCAACAAAGTTAGGCACCAGATCCGTGGAGATGTGAACAATCCTCTCTCCACTGGACGCTGAATTTTTGCTGCCACCATTACTGCTGGATGCTGGGTGCTGGTTGTTTTTTTGTGTCTAAGTCTTTAAGACTCACTTCATGATCTATTTTGAGTTTATTTTCCTCCTAGGCACTCTGGGCAGCTGTCTTCTTCCTTTTTCCTACTGCTTCCTCCTTGGAAACATGCCTTTTTGTGACTGCCTCCTTTATTTTTTGTTTGTCCAGATGCAGCCTGAACTCCCTTTCAGTCCTTCTGTCCTCCATTTCCTCAGGGACCAAATTGTGGTAAGATACAATGGTTCCTGTCTTGGGCCCCTCTCCTGTGCGCCCCCTCTCTTCTGAGGACATGGTCAGGGAGTTGTCATCCTTCCCCTCTATTTCCTACCCCAAGTCACAAAATGTAAAAATCAGCTTGTCCTTTTTCCACTTTGAAATCTTAAAACAGCAAATATAAGAGGAATTCACTGCAAAGTATGTTAACTGTCTCTAAATTAACCCTATTTGATTGTCAATGCAGAAAGAAGGAGAATTACCCTATTATAAATATTCAGAATGTTACACATCTTCTTATTGAAGTACCAGCTCTTGGCTTATTCAAATAATAAAAAACTCATGAACAAATATCCAGTATTATTCTGTGAGAAACATCACCACTCTAGATTGAGTCCAGTTCTTTGAAACAGACTAGATCCCACAGACTGTGAGACAAGCAAAGCTGTGCTTGGCAGAGCCTGCGCCATTGGAGGCATTAAAGAGAATTTTGCCAAATAACACCTGACTTGACAGGAGAAACTGAAACAATGTAATGTTTCAACTGTGTATTTGTCCCAAGCAGCTTGGGGTAGCAACTATTTTACAAAAAGAAACATCAGTGTTTTTAATATTCTAACAGGGATTGAATGTGGTGCTGCTTTTGCAGCCTCAGGCCAGGAGTTGCAAGGGAAGTGTTAGGAATAGCAAGGATCTAACCAGGGGTAGCAACTGTGACTCCCAGTGACCCTTAAATAACATCTATGCTCCGCTTACTCCTCTGCTGTATATTGTAATTGGTGGGCCTCCAACTGGACCCTGAGGACCTTCTGAAGCTTCTGCTTCTTAGAGGTCTTGGTTGCCGGAATGCCACGCTCCCTGCAGAATCCCTTGAGCTCAGCTAGAGTGAAGCTCTCCAGGTTGTTGAGCTCAAACCCCATGCTTACAGACAGAGATACAGGTGAACAAACTTAGGTGGATTGAAAGTGAATTTGGAAAAAAACAAGAGGCCAATCAAGGAGAATTAAAAAGAAACTGAATCCAAATTCAAATTATTTATATGGGATTATAGTGTTACACAACATTACTGAGTAGTACTGCACAAATACTTGGTTCCAGCGCTGAACGCCAATATAAGAAATTGGCTTATTGGTTGAGGATGATGGAACCCTCACTCAGGTGACAACCACAATGCTTGTCAGTGTAAACCACATAAGTCACCAAATCAACCTGTGCTTAAACATCTGGTAGCCTTTTTATGATTCACCTTGACAAGGATTGGTATTGTTGCTTGAGTGGGCATTCCACCTCCCTCAACCAATAACCCAATTTCCTACCATCAGGCTCCAATTGGTCTCGGTCAAGAAGTCTAATAAATAATAAAAGTTGCTATAATTGAACAACTGTCCAGGAGATTTGGACAAATGTATATTCGGCAGAGATAAAACTTCAGCTATGTCTCTGTAAAGTTAGAAATATTTCTCTCCATCCAGCGACCTAAAGCAGTAAAGCATGAATAGAGTTGTTTAGTAGTTTGCTCTGAATTGTCTGTAAGCCAGAAAAGGCCCTCTTATATTCTATAAAGAAAAAGGCAAACTATGTAATCAGTTTACTGGGCAGATACAATTAAGAAGCATTGCAAAAGTCAATAAGGTTCACATTAGTCATTACTCTTTTGGCTTTGTAATTGATTGTATGTTATTTTGTTATGGTTTTTGTGCAACCAACTATGTTATTGAGGGACTTGCCTGGCCCTTGTAAAAAAAAACAATGGCTAAAAGCAACAACAAAAAATGTGGGTCTTAAAAAGCACAGATTGACATAAATACCCCCAGCACAGACAGGAATGACTTTAACCCACTGCCCCATGATATATGCAATACTTAGCAGAAGAAAAATGTAAATGGCACAACATACAATGGATTAAGTGGACTGGCTAAATGTATGGAGCCATATGTATTTGACTACAAGTCAATGTTGATAGTTGTATTTTTCAAAAGGACTACAAAGAGGCGTATTCTAACCTGCATTCAAATTGAGTGGTTATTTCATTCTAGTAACCGGTTACACCAGTGAACAAGGCTCGTGGATGGGGTTGAAAAGCACCAGGAAAGTAATTCAATTGAGATGCATTTTGCCACTATGATCTGCTTAATAAGACAAAGTGGAACCTTGCAACATGGCTCTGACACCTTCTGTTTATTTAGATTGATTTACTGGTGCTCCATTCCTGTCAGTTGGACCACCCGGTAGGGTCCAGCGCCCCCTTAATGTATGATTGTTTGCTGGTAGTTCACAGAATTTGGGGGCACGATCCGCTTGCCTTTGTATGACATAAAGGATTTTCCTGGTATTTTTCATCACCTAAGTCGAGTAAGGGAGGGAAGACGAGTATGTCGCTGCCTCCTGTTGGGTCTGGGGTCCCGTGTGTTCAGCAATGGTACATTTTGAAGTGCTAATTTGCGCAGAATATAAATATCAATAATTCTCATTTTGATTGCAAGTAGCCTACATTTTGCCAGGTTGTCACATACAATTGTATATTGCTTCTGCATTTCGTGACGGTATATATAGAAATCTATATCTATATAATTATATCTATATCTATAGCAATCTATATTTATGTGTGTGTGTATATATATATATATATATATATATATATATATATATATATATTCGCTCCACAAATCTTCCAAATTACGAAGAAAACGAGACACCCAGAGCTGCAATTCGAAGATTTATTTGGCAGATGAACAAATCTCCACGACGCGTTTCGCCATTACGGCTTGGTCACGCTCATCCCGTGGTATTGACAGCCATTTTTAAAAACCCAACACCCAGTGCACATAGGTACCATCATGGGAAAGTGGCGGACATCTTGTAACATGTTTTTTCATCAAACAATTCATAAATTCTGTTATTACAATATCGTTTTCTAAATTCAACATATGATAATCCCCAATCGATATATATATATATCGTATTGTGCCTTGGTAATAATATGCAATCCAATCCGATAATTGTTTATAAAAACATGTACACAATTCTATTGTCTTGTGCGGATATGGCTATGTAATTCATTATAGGTTTCCTAGTATTGTTGTTTCGTTTAGATGATAAAATATAGTGAAACCCACTTTGTGTTTAATAGCGAACAAAAATACGTGCTATTGGTTGATTCCTTAGTTGCTTGGCAACACCAAAATAACGCTGTGTAATCTACGGCTTTCCGTTCAATGAATGACAAAGTGCCATTAGTTTATAATTACTGGCATTTTTCGCTACCATGGCTCTCCAATAGGGTCAATCATCCTTGCGATATAGCCCAAGTGGGCACATGACCACCTAAGTGTAACACAATACAGTATTATAGTGCTATGTTATCCAAATAATCCAACAGTGTTGCTTCGCAGTTATCACTTAAGCCCAAGTGGGCATATAACTTCATCAACCAAGTTCATATCCTGGTGGGTATTCTACTAATTATTCAAACGTCAATGCATACTTGCAGATGACCAACATACGATTTTAACACAAATATGTCCATTATTTAGCCATGATGTTTATCTTTTCGCGCAGACATCCATATTCTTCTCCTGTCCCATGATGTGTGAAATCTAAAAATAAAGTTGTTACATATAAAATTCAGAAAACCGCGGACAGATAAGACAATCTTTCAGTAAATGTATAGGTTGGTACTTCATTCATATAAATGTATTGACAGTTCTTCTGTGACGTTCAACCCATTAGGTATCAGACATGCAAAATCCACAATATATTTGGACTCCAACTTTCTGACGGACAATTCTCGATTGCCTCCTCTCAATCCCAGATCAACACTATCAATCACTACCAGCTGAACAAGTTTCTCATTTTGCATATGCATAGCTGTGAAATGTCTCGCAACTGGATATAATTTGTTATTGTTATGTATGGCGCGTAAGTGTTCTAGCACTCTTTTGTTTGCAGGATGCTTTGTGCTGCCCACGTACGATTTGTTGCAAGGACAGATCAGTATGTATACGCTGTAGGGGATGTTACATGTCAGTCGTTTACGAATAGTAAACTCTCTATTGGTATTGGGAACAATTAAGGATTTGCAGTTTGTGCTATACTTACAAGCTTTGCACTTACGGCAGCATCTAAATCCCACATCTTCTTGATCTTTTGGAGTTGTTTTAGAGGTTACATAGTTATGACTGAGCTCGTCTCTTAGTGATTTTCCTTTCCGGAATGTAATCTGGGGATTATCATTCAGATATTTTTTTAGATGCTGCCGTAAGTGCAAAGCTTGTAAGTATAGCACAAACTGCAAATCCTTAATTGTTCCCAATACCAATAGAGAGTTTAGAGTATATATATATACGTGTGTGCGTGTTTATATAAATTTCCTACTGGCAGTCACCAGTAGGTAGTTATTGTTAGGACCTTGTTTCTATTCAAAAATAGTTTTTTCTTTTGCCAATATCTTTGGCGCCATTGGACGAATCTTTGTGAACATTTCAAAATTAATGGGGCGATCTGGTCTTGAAAGTTTCGGGGTGATTCGTCAAGAAGGGGCCGAGAAAAAAGGGGGGTCCCAAAACGTGTTTTTATAATAATTATTTCCATAGGAAACTGTTGTCGCGGCTACAGCTTAAACTGCTGAACGAAATTACACCAAATTTGGCAGAATGGTAGCTCTTAGTCCAGAGTGCACTCTTTGCTTCAAATGGTGTAAATCAGTTTAGTATTTTTTTTAAATATTAAAGGAAAAAGACATTTATATATCTGGGAGGCGCCTAACCACACATATCATCGTGAGATCTTATTGGCTGTCAGCACTTCATCCAAGAAGTGTTGACAGCCATCCTATACATGATACCACCCCAATAAATGCATTATAGTGAATGGAAGGTGTTGAGTTTCACCATAGGGAGAATGTATGAAGGGTCATAACAGACATTAGTTACATTATAAATCATTTGTTGATGGTACCATAGTAATTTTAGGAATTGTGGTGTGCTATACGGTGATTTTACCCAGTAAAAAAGCCTTCTGCTGGGATATCATGAATCATGTTTGAGAGAAAACTATTTTCTCATGCTTTTTACATAGAGGTTTGGTACTTGGTGCTCCAGAACCTAAAATGAGAGCATATTTTCTGTAAATTCACATTATCTTTCTCGGTCATGTGACAATGAAGTCTGACATTCAAACAAGGGCATAGACTGTCAGTTGATTCCTTTGTGTTCTACTACAGCTTCCCAGGGTGTTCTAAAGACCAACTAGAGCACTAACAGCCTTACTTATGACAAAAGTATGGCACACCTGAAGCCATCTTGATTGGAATAAACTGGTAACACTTACAACATTAAATTTAAAAATGAACAAAATGAGGGAGTTCATTTTGCCATAGAAATTATGATTAGTGCTGTAGAAAGAAAAATTAGGGCACATTTTGAGTGACTTCTCAAATCCTCTTCTATTTCATAAAAAAACTTCTGACATGCAGACTGAAACATGCACTTTCAATACCAGCAGCAGTCTTCCAATTAACTCCCTGGTACGCAGTTGCTATACTACAGTGATATAATGAGCAACTAGAGTGCTTACATTCTGAATTTATGGCAAATGTGGGAAACATCTGAATGCCTTGATGGAATCAAAGTAAAAAACTGAAAGCATTTCCTACTGTGGAGACTGCAGTAAATGAGGAAATTAGGAAACTTTATAACAAATAAGTCTCCGAAGATGGCCACTAGAGAAAAAAGAGCCCAAATGTAGGCCAAATATCACCCAGATGTAGCCCACGTATAGCCCAATGACAGAAGTTTGCAAAACACTTTATATTTTTTTGCAGTTTTTTTTATAGTGCAGACTGGTCAGGTATTGGAGTGTTGCATCTTACTTGGACACCTTATTGCGTATTTTGCACGAAGCACTTGAGACTGATCTTGCGAAGCATTGAATTTTACTATGCTGTTAAACTGAAGTTGCTCTGAGCCCGGCTTTGTCACACCCATTTTTACCTACTGGTTTTAATTAATTCTCATTGTAATGTATTAAGAAAAAGGATGTACTGTTTTTATGTACACTTTTATGATCTATGTTTCTAAATCAGATCGAATACAGTTTATTGAATTGTATTAAAGTCTCCTAAAATGGCCACCAGAGGAAAAGAGCACAAATGTAGCACAAATATCACCCAGATGTAGCCTACATATAGCCCAATGGCAGAAGTGTGGAAAACAATTTGTATTTTTGCAGTTTTATATGGTGCAGACTGGTCAGGTATTGGAGTGCTTTATATGAGCATTGGTTACATCACACAAGGACAAATTCATTTTGGTTGTAGGCATGGGGAGTTTAAGTGATTTGACCAGAATCACAGAATGTCGAGCTGAATCAGAAACTCCTAGTTCCTCAGTTGCAAAGTATGCAGCTCTGGAAGTAACATCACATCCTCTCCCCTAAGTGCAACATTAAATCAAGTAGTCAACTGGATACAAAACATAAGGATAACAAATAATTAAAAAGTGCTTTGTCGCTATTTGAGAACTCAGAAAATATGTCCTCATTTTAGTTTTTTAGAGCACTAACCATAATTTCAATGCAAATAGGGCCCTCTCATTTCTATCACAGAAAAACTAAAGTACATAGTTAACATCACTTTTGACCAGAGCCCCCCCCCCACCCCCGGGCACCAAATAAACCTTCCATCATTTCTTTTTTTTCCCCATCTGGACACATAACTACAGAAGAAAAACAACCCAAAGCAGCTACACAAAGCATAGCAGGTAGTCCTAAAAGAGAAAAGGGAAAGACAAAAGAAGCAAGAGAAAGAGGAGAGAAGAAAAGAGAAGGAAAGGAAAGAGAGAGAAAAATACGGAAAAGGAGAACGAGAAAGGGAGAAACAAAGAAAGATTGATTAAGTAAGACAAGATAATAATTACATTGATAGCAAGGAGCCTAGACAAAGCCGGAATGCTACCGTCTTCCCCTATATATATCCACTAGTTTTGGCCTGGAACAGCGTAAGATGGAGTTTTAGTCTTGTGCCCCATTTATCCATTTGCCCAAGTGCTCCCATACCGCCAACCCAATTTTTTTGCCTCGTTTGCCCTTTTTTGAATAAATCGCCATCTCTAATTTACATGTTGCCAATAGTCTTGCCTGCCACTGTAAGAATGATGGGGGGGTTCGGATCTTTCCAATGCGCCGCAATACATATCCTTTAGATGGTCATAGCGACAAAAATCAGAGGACCCCGACCCGGGTAATGTCATCCAGACCCAATAGAATTAATGACGAAGTTAGTTGTATAGTTTGTCTCAGCACCACTCCCATAAAAAGCTGTATTTGTTGTAGCAGTGGTGCTAGGTTTGGGCTTGTGGCGAACATATGACCCTGGTCTGCTGAAAATTGAAGGCATCTGGGGCAAAGGGTTCCACTTCCGGTTCCCCACTTCGCTATTTTGTCCGGGGTGATATAAAGAAAAAACCCTGTTTTTTAGAATTGGGCCTGCATCTTAGTGGATAATAAGTATGTATGGGCTCGTTTCAGAGCACTACTAAAGAGATTCTGGCTGTTATTTAATTTTGTTTGCCATTTTTTTTCTATTTTCCCCAGGTCATCAGGCATCTTATCATTCAGGATGGTATAAATCGCTCCAATCCGTAGTGGCTTATTCCCCTGATTTCTATCAATCACTTCTATTTTATCAAAACCCGCCAAGCCACCAGTCTTATGAGCCAAGAAGTTTTTGACTGGCAGGTAATGAAAGACCTGATTTTCATCAAACAAGAACTGAGTTCTGAGATCCGAAAAGGACCGGATCCCATTCAGAGTGACCAGGTCCCCCAGTTGGGTCACGCCTGCATTATACCATTTCTGAAAGTATGAGTTGTCAAATAATGAAGGGAGCATTGGGTTATTCTTAGTAGGGGTGTAGTAACTCAATTTACTGAGGCCAAAAAGTTTCCGAAAGTTCGAGAATACCCGGTATGCGTTCTTTAGGGACTTAAACCGAACGCGTTTGGAATAGCCAAATTCAAGTTATCTCCAGAGCCATCCCTTGCTGTCTTCCCCAAGTAAAACTCTGTAGGGGGACGGTAAGCCTGCATGCTCCCGGTCTATGTCATCATGAAGTAAAAACGAGCTATACTGTAACACAGTAGCCCAGCAATACAGCTTAAGATTTGGCAGCACCCATCCTCCTCTCTCCTTAGGTAGTGAGAGCAATTTGTATGATCTTCTCGTGTTTGAATAGGCCCATATAAATTGGTAACATATTTGTTCAAATAAATGGAGGATTTTATTATTGAATTTCAGGGGGATTGTTCTGAAGAAATATAGAAGCTTCGGGAAATAGGTCATCTTTACTACGTTGCACCGCCCAATAATGGTTAAATGCAGATTATCGATTTTCTTAAGTGCTTTCTTCGTATCTAATGATAGTGGGATCAGATTTTCTTCCACTATTGAGTCTGTGTTGGCCATATGGTCACACCCAAGTATTTTGCTTTAGGGACAACTCGTCTATCGACCCAGGCTATCTTATCATTCAGTATTATCCGTGTCTTTGTTTTATTTAGAGCATACCCTGAAAATTTCCCAAATTCCTGAGCTTCCCACTCCAGAGCTTTAATGGCATTTTTAGGATCTGGAGTAATGATTGCCAAATCATCAGCTTAGCCATGATTTTTGTACTCATGCCATGTCTGACATCTGCTGGTATTTCAGAATTTGTTTCTATTCTATTAATGAGTGGGTTTATAAATTGGGCAAACAGCAGTGGGGAGCAGGGGCAGCCCTGTCTCGTCCCGCGTGAAATTTCTATTGGTTCAGTGAGATTCCCATTAACCATTATTCTGGCCCTAGGTGTTTTATATAAAGCCTGGATCGCCTGCAGCATAATGGGACCAAAACCTGCCCGATTTAAAACCTCCCATAAAAAGATCCAGGAGACCAGATCAAAAGCCTTTTCGGCATCCAGCAATATTAAGGCAGTCGGATCTATCGGCAATCAAGCAGCAAAATAGTTCTTCGTACATGCTCAGTTGTTCCTTTTTTTGCGATAAACCCATGTTGCCACTCAGAGACTAAGCTCTGTATATTTTGGGAGATTCTGCTGGCCAATATTTTTGAAAATATCTTAGCGTCCGTATTTATTAGAGTAATTGGCCTGTAGGAGGACATTTCAATTGGGGATATATCTTTTTTTGCAAAAATTACAATCTTTGCCAAGGATCATGACAGAGGAGGGGAGGCGCCACCAAAAATGGAGACAATCACTAATGTAAAAACTTCTTTAATCTGTGATTCAAAAACCTTATAAAATTCTGCCGGATGCCATCTAAGCCTGTTGCCTTGCCATCCGGAAGGGTCTTAATTGCGCTCAATATTTCTTCCCACCTAGGAGGGTGCTCCATCTGTTCTTGTTCTTATGGAGAAAGTTTGGCCATGGGTATAGGATCTAAATATTCTGCAATGTCTACCTTCTTATCTTTTGCAGATCTAACATCCTCCTCAGTGTATAGATCTCTATAAATCCTTCAAAAGCTTTATGTATTTACCCCGGGTCCTATGTAGGCCCTTCCAGATTAGTATTAATTGTGGTTATTGCATTCATTGTTGACTGTTGCCTGATTGCTAACACTAGCTGATGCCCTATCTGTTCGCCACAATCATAAATTCTTCCTCGGGTTGCGGCCCATTTAGAGGCTATCCTCTCTGAGAAAATTTAACCTATTTCTGCCTTAACTGCCGCTACCGTATGTTGGATTGCCTCTATTTCTCCCCCTGTTTTAATTGCCTGAGCTAGTCTTGTTTCCTCTACTGTCAGTTTGTCCTGTAATTTCTGAACCTGGTCTTTTACCTTTTTACTTCTGCTGATACAAAAGCTGAGCGTCTCGCCCCTGACCCCAGCCTTGAACGTGTCCCACACTATCATAAGAGGGGAAGAGTCTAGGTTTACTTTAAAAAACTCCTCGATCCACTTCTGCATATACTTTATATATTTAACATCATATAGCAGTGCTTTTTCAAGAGTCCAGGTTGTATTTGTGCTTTTGTTTTTTAAACCTTGGAGGGTTAACAACAATGGGTTGTGATCTGACATAAACCGGGGTGATATCTCAATGTGAGAGAGACTGATCAGTGAAGAGGAGATAAAAAAATTATCTATTCTTGTAAGTGACACATGAGGTGCTGAAAAAAACGTTAAACCCTCTTGCTTAGGCCTCAGGTCTGCCCAGACGTCGACCAACCCATGCGTCTCAATCAGGTTTAGCATGGCTTGAAACACCTTTGGTTTTCTCCCAGTGTATCTCCATTTCCTGTCTGCTTGCCAGCCACTAGGTAGGTTCAAGTACAGATCTCCACATAGTATGATGGGAGTTTGCCAATGCGCTTGCTCCCCAGTGACCCAATTTATTACTCCTGGGTCGTCTTGATTGCTCCCATATATAGAGCATGGAGAAGCGTGGCTCAATGGTTAGAGCGGCAGACCCTGATGCAGAGGTCTAGCCTGGGACCAGGGTTCAATTCCTGCCTCGGCGGGTCTTGGGCTCAAAATTCCACGGACCTGATAATTCTCGCCTCGGTGCCTATTCCAATCATGGGTCCCACGCTGCAACTCTGGGCAATAGCTTGCTTAATCTCCACAACGGCCCCCACAACGCTAAGGATGCCTGGCTTCACCTTGGGGGTGCCCAGGAGTGGACACCTCACAGGGAAAGCCAGGATGGGTTCCACAGCGGTATTCGTACAAGCGCCTTGAGACCCTTGCGGGTGAGTAGTGCGCTATACAAGTATCAATTTACATTTTACATTTTACATAATGTAAAAGAACTGTTTGCTGTCACTGAACATCCCACAATTACTCATCTCCCGAGGTTGTCAGATGTAACCCTTTCTATTTGTAAGGCCAGCCTGTGATTAGCTAATACCCCTACCCCTCTCACTCTCACAGCCTGTGTTGTAGCTCCTATTACCTTGTACCCTAGTGAGTTCAAAATTTGTTTCTGAGACCCTTCGAGATGTGTCTCTTGCAGACAGATTAAATCCGGGCCCAGTGTCCGCAGCCCTTCTGCTATTTTCTGCCTTTTTGCCACATCGTTAAGCCCACAGATATTAACAGATACTATTTTGATTTTAGTTGTATCAGCCATCCTGAACTAATGATATTCTCCAACAACCTGCCAGCTTCTCCCCCCTTTCCCCTCTTTTTCCGCCTTTTTTTTCCTTTTTGTGCTTCTTTGACAAAAAGAGATTTGTGCCCTGTGCCTATTTTCAAGCTGCCCTTTTGTGCCCATTCCCCTACATCCTTTTGGTGCCCCCCCACCCTTATTAGGCAGTCAAGATGACCTTGCATGATGGATGTCAAGTGTTCCAGCCACTGAGCCTCCCTTACAAAAACAAAGAAGGAACACAAGAGTCCTGGGTATCTTTCTGCTTAAAGTTTTAGCCCAAAAAGTTAGTCAGAATCATCGCCTTTGTTCCGTGATCTCCTTTAGATTCTCTCCAGCTTTAACTTCTGCATTTTCCCCTCTTGCAGCACCTTTAGTCTGGCCGGGTTCATCAGATAGACCGGCGCCCCTTTCTGCTGCTCCAGTTTCGCGAATAATTTGACTCCGTTCGCCTCTCTCTGTGCATTTGGCCTTGCTTTGTCATAAATGAACTGCCTCAGTAGGAAATTTCCAAAGAAGACGAGAAAGACCCTAGGTTTATCATTAGTGTGGTTTTTGCCCCGTCTAGCCTTGATGTTAAAAGGAAATCTATGGGCCCTTTGAACTTCCAAATCCCAATTCCAGTTTGTTTCAGTGGGGAAAGCCGCTCGCAGAAGTTTGACTATATACCCTCTGGGATCCCCCCCTTCAACCCCCTCTGGAATATCCAATAATCGGATGTCGTTACGGCATTGCCTGTTCTCCTGAACCTCCAGTTTGGTCATTAGATCCACTAGGCAGGCCTCTTGCGAGCTCCCTTGTTCTTTAGCCTTTGCCGCTTCTACCTCTAGTATTTCAGTCCTGGCTTCCACCATGGCCACCCGGTCCCCAATATCTGTATAAACTTTATTGAGCTTCCTCATATTATTTTGCAGCTTTTTGGCAGCGGTTTTTGCAGAGAGACTATCTGAGCGTACCTCCTCCTAAAATTGCTTAATGGAGTTTGGAATTGAGGCTAGAGAGGGTATTTCTGGTTCACCCCTGCTCCTTTCCGTGGCTGAAGAGGCTACTTCAGGCTGGGATGCACTGGGTGTCTTTCCAAGTGAGAGTAAGTCAGGAGAGTCGGAATAATCCCATTTCAGTTGGTCCCTCTTCCGCCTGGACTGTCTCTTCCTCATAACTGTATCAGCAGCCTTTTTTTGTGCTAGCTCATCCTCACTGTAATTTTCTTCTGAAAATGAGCCATCAGATGAGGAGGTGTCTTCTTTACCTGTGTCTGTTAAAGAGCCGTCCGAAACTGAGTAGAAGTTTTCGGCATTAGGGTCAGGGGTCTGAGGTTGTGGGGCCCTGGAGTTGTTAGCCTCATTTAGAGTTACTCCCTGCTCCTCCGTTCCCACCACAATCGCGGTTGAAGGCGTTATCTGAGGCTGAGGCTCCTTTTTTCCTTCAATTGCGCTTTGTCCTCTCTGTCCACTCTGTCCACTCTCTAGGCTCGTCTCTCGCGGGGTCTGATCCCCCGTTTCTGCCGTCTCTGTCACTATGTCTGCCGGGGTCACTTGGGGGCTAGAATTGAGTTGGGTTTTAGAACCCCCACTACTCCCATTAGCTGTTGTTAGGCCCGTCTTTAGCACCGGGAAGTGCCTACTGATAAAGGGGGAGCAACCAGAGTTAGTTGAAGCTGCCTCCCGGGTAAGGTTCGGTTTAACAGTGTTCTTTTTTAAAGCCCCCAAGTCCCTTTTACCTTTAGCGGGCAGATCAGGCTTCTCTCCTTCTTTCTCGCCATCTGACTGTGTTGGGGGCAGTTTTGTCTTGGTGTTCTGACCCCTCGTCGTCATCTTCCCGGTATGTTGCCGGCTCCTAGAAGCCTGTACTGCTGCCGCTTTTTGTTTCCTAGATGTGTGTCAAAGGTAATTGACACCGCGGCAGTCCGCAGCACTCGCTCGTGAAGCACCGAGTGAATAACAAAGTGGAGCTCTGCCCAGAACTCCGATCGTCTCTGTGGCGTTTTCTTGAACATAAACTTGGGTAGGCTGGCTCCTCTAGCCTCCGCTCTTGCCCCCATGGTCAAAGTCACGGTCGTAATTCGCGGCTCCAGCACCAGCTCGTGTATCCGCTGGCGTCTCTCCCGCTGTCAGGCTGTCTGTGCGATGATCGCCGAGCATCGAGAATTTCCCAGGATGCAGCAGTGGCGCGGTGGCTGGATCGCGGCTCCACCTCACACAAGCCCCATCACTCGCTGCTCAACAACTTTTATGATCTATGTTTCTAAATCAGATCGAATATAGTTTATTGAATTGTATTGAAGTCTCCTAAAATGGCCACCAGAGGAAAGAGCAGAAACGTAGCACAAATATCATCCAGATGTAGCCCACATATAGCCCAATGACAGAAGTGTGGAAAACAATTTGTACTTTTTGTTTTTTTTGCAGTTTTATATGATGCAGACTGGTCAGGTATTGGAGTTCTTTATATGAGCATTGGTTACATCACACAAGGACAAATTCATTTTGGTTGTAGGCATGGGGAGATTAAGTGATTTGACCAGAATCACAGAATGTCGGGCTGAATCAGAAACTCCTAGTTCCTCAGTTACAAAGTCTGCAGCTCTGGAAGTAACATCACATCCTCTCCCCTGAGTGCAACATTAAATCAAGTAGTCAACTGGATAAAAAACTTAAAGATAACAAATAATTAAAAAGTGCTTTGTCACTATTTGAGAACTCGGAAAATATGTCCTCATTTTAGAACTAACCATAATTTCAATGCAAATAAGGCCCTCTCATTTCTCTAATTTCCAAGGGAAATGCTTTAGGTATTACAGTTTTGATTACATCAAGGATAACATCAGGTGTGCCATACTTTTGTAATAAATATAGAATGTTAGCAATCTAGTTGATGATTAGGATACTGTTGAGAGGTAGAGGTCAGGGGCACAGACTTGGAAAATTGCAGGCAGGTAGGATGGTACTGAGGCAACAGTTTAACCACACTGGGCAGACAGGAAGGGCAGTGGCAGCACAACAGACTATGGAGGGCAGTGGTAAGGAGGCAGGGGCAACAAACCAGAAATGCAGGACAGGCAAGAGAGGCTGTGGCAATATAATAGACCATTGTGGGCAGAAGGACGAGGCAGTGATAGTACAACCATTTTTAAAAAATATACCTTTATTGGTATTTTCTGTTTTTAACATGAATATCATCACGCCTTTATACAGAATGTTCAAATATGAGAAGCAAAAATATAACACTCATATATAAAAGAATATGTTCCAATGCAGCAACATAAAAGTGACATTAGTTTGCCATTCCCAATCACAGATTTGTGCATCTTGCGAGCTTGTGTCTTGAGGTCGCTACACGTCCTTACTCATATATATATATATTTTTTTTGCTATATCAGATATTACGCATTACAATTATCATTGTCTACATATTATTAATGACATTTCCAGACTGTACTGTTTTGGCAGGAACTTATTGTTATGCAACTCACATATTAAAAAGAAAATAACGGGCCAGTCAGACCTGGTCAATCATGCACAGCGAAAGAGGGATGTGTGATTTACATGATTATAGGACATGAAAAAAAAGTAAAAATTCTCTGGAATGTACCAATAAGACATATGTTTAAATACCCTGCAACCAAACTGAAACTCATAATATAAAAAAAGAAGAAAAAATAACATGCCATCTATAAAGTTTGAACAAAAGCAATATGTACTAAGTTGTATCAGCAGTGCAGTGTCATGTGAACAGCATACCCGGCCAAAGAGTCGAGCAGTGCTCATATTAAGGGACAGTTGCCAGCAAGCTGCATGTGTTGAGATGCTGCTGCAGCCCTTAACTAAGTGGTGAGGAATGAGTGCATCTGACTCAGGTCGGCAGTTTCAGTATTGTTTGCTTCCGCTGCGTGACCTGTCCACAGGGCAGTGAGTAAGGCGTCCCAGCTTTATGCAATGGGAAACTAGCGGAGCCCCGCTGCCTCCTCTCTATGCAGTGCTGTGCTCTCTGCTTGCGCCCATATTGTAAGTGAACGTCTCCAACTGCGTGTCTCTGAAGGGTTGGCATTTTTCCAGTTCTTGGTTATTAAGCGCTATGCCGTAGTGAAACCTATATCACGGAACCTGGAGGTGACCTTATTTTTTGGGACCTGGTATAAAGCCCCAGGATTCATTCTTCCCATGACAATGGTAACGATGTGCCCATGCATGAAGCTAATAGTATGACCACCTCCTGCCAATAATGTTGAAGGGACGCACAATTCCATGGCATATGAAGGAGGTCAGCATCAGGATGTTGGTAGCGTAGACATACAAAGGTAAAGATGTGAAAATATCTATTTATCATATCAGGCGAGAGGTATGCTCTCTGTATGATGTATGTTTGTATGAGCTTAAACCTAGGGTTCCTTGGTATATGCATAGCGCCCGCTAATATAAGGTCCCATTCCTTATCGGTCCAGGGCCGGCCTCTATCTGTCTTCCATCTTACTCAGAGACTTTGCATTGGTTTCAGCATATGTGCAAGTAGTGCATCCTCCAGCCAGTGTACCTCATGCTATCCCGCACCCATGACATGCAAATATTGTATCAAGAGGTGTGTTTGTGGCTTAGTTGACAAATATCCCCCAGACAGCCGACAAATCCTTCAGAATGGAAGTATGTAAAAGGAATTGACCTGCTGGTAATTCAGCATCTGCAACTAGTGTTTCAAATGGTATCAATGCGCCACCCCTATACAAATCGCCTAAAGTGTCTAGTCCCGCCACACGTCAGGTCACCAGAGCTGCTCCCGATGTGCCTAGCGTACCCCTCTGTGTTCCCATCAACGGCAAAATCGGGGAGTATGGGAGTGTTGAGCGAGTGAGATATAAGCTTTTTTTATGGCACCTATGAGCTAAGTGCAACTGTGGTGGTCACGGAAGTTTGGCGAAGGGATGAAACAGATGGCAGATTTGAGACTGGGTCCAGGGCGGGTGCGTAGACCCCTCTGTCTTCCAGATACCTGCTGTCCAACCATTTCATCACCCATTGAAGCTGGGCTGGTAAATAATTCAGTTCCATATTAAGGACAGCTAGCCCACACTGACTAATAGGAGCATACATTTTCCACAGACAACTCGGGCCTCCCCTTGTTCCGTATTAGCTCCCAGAATAGTCGTTCCAGGTCTCTGAAAGTCCTAGGTGGAATATAAAGTGGGAGATTTGAGAAATAATTCAACAGTTTGGGGAGCACAATCATTTTTAACAAGGTTACGTGGCTTATTACATTCAGCGGAAGCGATTTCCAGAAGTGCATTAGATCCTGTATGGCCGAGATTTCTCTCACCAAATTGCCTTCTAATAAGTCATCAGGCGATCGATATATGAAGATGCCAAGATATCTGAATGTTGTAGGATACCACGTGAGAGGCGCACAGTTTAGAGACACATTCTCCTCAACTGTGTCAGCGCGAAATGAGTAAATCCCCGATTTGGCCCAGTTAACCTGAAGCCCTGATTTCTCCTTAAACGTTGTGGGAATATCTGCTATGGACATCGGTATTACTGTAACATTTCGGAGGTATAAAAGCAGATCAACAGCGTACAAAGAGACAGTATGTAGTCCATCTCCCAGTCTTATCCCCCACTCCACACCATCTTTCCGAAGCAGCATTGCCAAAGGTTCCATAGCTAGAGAGAACACTAGCAGAGACAGCGGACAGCCCGGGTGTGTCCCTCGTCTCACTCCAATGCAGTCCGAAACTAGCCTGCCAGTACGGACCCGAAAAGTGGGTCGCTGATACAACAGACGGACCATGTTTAAATAGCTGTCTCCTAGATCGTATTTTCCTAACACAAATGCCAAAAAAGGGGCATTCCATGGAATCAAAGGCTTTTTGTAAGTCTAATACCAGGCAGCCTGATCGGGGCCACCTATGTGTTGCATACTGTTGCACTCTGAACAGCCTGTGTATATTAAGAGAAGTGCAGCGTGTGGGGACAAAACCGTTCTGATCAGTGATAGTACAACCATGCATGCCAACAGACCCGATTCAGCTATGAAACACCCAATGTCTTTAAGCCATAATGGTCTTTATTTTATCTGTCTCCTGAATACAATCTCCTCTTTTTCAAAGTAAGTCAAAGGGGAAAATCAATTTCCCAGTTTTGTTTTCAAAATCTTCCACTAGCCAAGTTCAAAATGTTAGCAAGTATGGTACATTGGATCATGGAAGGCAGGGGGAATTGGGGTAGGGACATGGACTCAGATAACAGAGGACAGGAGGGACATGGACAGGTGAACCAAACTGACCTTTCAGGGCAGGCATCAGGGTTTGCAGCAGCACAATACACCACACAGGGCATGCAGGACGGCAGTGCAGCACAACAATCTATGGATAGTAATAGGGAAGGGACAGGACCATGCACATGGACAACAGAGAACAGAGGGGAAAGAGGCAATGGCAGCAAGCTGACCATAATGGGCAGACAGGGGAGAAATCTGCAGCATAACAGATGATGAAGGGCAGGAGGGAGGGATCAGGGGTATTACAATGGAACAGGCAAGCCAGGAGGGAGGGAATAGGGGTCTGCACATGGAAAACAGAGGGCAAGGGGGCAGGGCAGGAGCAGCAAGCTGACCATGGAGGTCAGGCAGGATGGGCACTAGAAGCATAATAAACAATGGAGGGCAACAGTGGGACTATAATGGCATACACACAGACCATGGAGGGAAGGTGGGAGGGGGTCAGGGGCAGATAGCTGACCACACATGGAATGTGGGAGGGGCCGTGGCAGCACAAAAGACCATGCATGGCAAGTCAGAGGGTTAGTGGTAGCACAATGGCTATGATGGACAAGAAGGGGGGGCAGGGGCATACACAAAGGACCATGGAGGATAGAAGGGAGAGATAGCAGCTGGGCACAGACAAAAGAGTTCAGGGGAAGGGGCCTCACAACAGACCACGCGGGGCAGGCAGGAAGAGCAGTTGCAGCACAACAGACCAGGGAGGGCAGAAGGGTGTGGCAGTAAAATAGACCATGGAGGACAGGAGAAAGAGGATATTGGCATGGAATGTGGACAGGTAGGGTGGAGGTGGCTTGGCCAGGTTAAAGTCATCTGACAACAATAGGCAGGTGGGAGGGGAGTGGCAGCTGAACAGAACACTCAGAGTAGATAGGAGGGGCAGGTCCATGGAACATGGTGGGCAAAAAGGATGAGCTGGGGCATGCACACAGACATAGGAGTGCAGGGGAAGGAGAGTAGGGGCAGCAAGCTAAGCACAGAGGCTAAGCAGGATGTCAATGATGGGGCATAGAATTAGACAATGGAGAGCAGATGGAGTGGACTGGGATATCATGCTAAATGGAGGGCAGTGGCAGCACATCAGACCATGCATGGCAGGAGGGAGGAGGCTAGTGCATGCATTCAGACAACAGAGGATAGGAAAGTAGTGGATGGGGCAGCAAGCTAACTGTTCAGAGAAGGCTGTAAGGCCAGTGGTAGAACAACAGCCACACAGGGCTGAAATAAGGGAGCAGGAGCATAGACTTGGACAATGGTTGGCAAGGAGGAGGGGAGGCAGGAGCAGCAAGCTTGTGTGGGGGAAGCACAATGCCAGGCCCTGCTTCCAACCCCCCACCATCCACTGTGATATACATCTTAACGTTAAAAAAACATTAGAAACTTGCTGAAAAAAAAAATATTACAGGGATGTTTTGCATATTCTCCCCTGAGGCGGAAGCCGGGGGTTATCCACACTATCCCTGCATCTTGTATGTATTTAATACTTGCCGGTAAAACTTGTTTTTAAGAATTGTAAATATTTTAAAGACTACTTTTATTTACCATGCATACTGGATTCTCATGTGCGAGATTTACGTCGCACAGAAGCTCCCCACACTCGATCTCCCTTTCACGGCGCAGCCGAGTAAGGTGCTGACGCCGTGACTCTGACAATTACATCTTCCTGGGAGGAAAGGGATGCGGTCCAGCTGCTGGACGCCTCACGCCCTCTTCCACCTTGTATAAAGGGACCATGCTTTCCCGTCCGTGCCGGGACCGGGCCCAGGGCCGTAACCCCTGGTCCAAACAGTACTGCCCCCACTATTCAATATACGAATATCATGCTGCATAAATTGTGCTCACCATATGCCAGCAACTGCTGTAGGTTCGACCCGACCCTTGCCCCATTACCTCTCTCGTACTTCGGCGCCCATTGTAAGGCCATCATTCCTTTGATGAACAAAACACCCATTTACAGGAATAATAAAAGCCCAAAGACCACCTCGATCGCACTCACCAATGTCCGCTCACTCGGAAAACACAGACAAGACATAGCAGACCTGGTAAAGGATAGGAACATAGATATTTTGTTCCTGACAGAGACATGGATGGACAGTACATCTGACCCAGACCTAGTGGTTGCGGTCCCCAGTGGCTTTAAGGTTTATAGACAAGATCGGCAGCGCAAAAAAGGGGGCGGGCTAGCTATCATTGCCCGTGACTCTTACGCTGTCAGGAACCTCCCAGATTTCTTCATCCACCTGCGAAGCCATGCAATTTGCTATTAAATTTTCCCCCTCCGATAATTTCAGAGGAATACTTATATATAGACCACCTGGAGCACGGTCAGAATTCCTCTCAGATCTTAGCACCATCTTAGAACCCTTAGCCATTGAAAAGTCCCTAATGGTACAGGGTGACTTTAATTTCCATTTAGTGAAATCAGAAGATAGGGATACCCTCTCCCTGCTATCTGGCATGAACACCTTAGGGCTTCCTCAATTGTTTTTTTTCCCCCACGCATGACGGTGGTCACACCTTGGACGGCATCTTTTCTAACCTTGAGGGTTTTCACATAACGGATAGCCTGCCACTAACATGGTCGGACCATCATGCAATTCTGGGCACAATTTACACCAACGAAGCCACTATTACTAACGTACTCACATCCAGTCGTGAACCTTTCGAGGCTTGGAAAGATATAGATAGCTCTATTTTAAAAGCTCGTCTCTCCAATTCTCAGCCTATATTATCCACTGATCCCAACACAGCCACCAAGCAATTTCAGGATTGGCTGGGTCTTGCCACTAATTCACTTGTACCCCTTAAACATGCAACAAGAAATAGATCGACCCCCTCTTCTCCCTGGTTTACCGATGAGCTTACGGACCAGAAACAACTCTGCAGGAACAGGGAGAGGCATTGGCGGAAGTCGTACAACGAAGAATGCAAATCCCGTTATAAGGAGATGCTTGCCAAATATAAAGTTATGATCGCTGAGGCCAAGAGGAAGTACTTCAGCGAACGGATAGAGCAAGCCAAGAACTCTGCAAAACAGCTCTACGACACCACCAAGCATTTACCCGGATATTCCACCGACATACATCCTCCCCCTCTCAATCCCTATGTGACGCATTGGGAACCTTTTTCTTCACTAAGGTTAACGATGTCTATACTGCATTCTCCGCCAATATTAATATTAAAAACCCCTCAACAACCACTTACTCCACACCTCCTGTCTCTCTATTTACACAGTTTAAAGACATCACCGAGGTTCAAAGAGCGGATATTATCTCTTCGATTAAAACCGGATCAGCCTTAGATCCATGCCCTTTTAAAATTCTTCCTCCAGTAATGGAAATCTTATTACCTGCCATCACTCAAATCTGTAACGGCATGTTTAGATCTGGGATCTATCCGGAAGTCCTGAAAAAAAACCTCCTTAAACCACTCCTAAAAAAGCCACACCTTGACAAGGATGACCTGAAAAATTACCGACCGATAGCCAGCCTTCCAATCTTGGCAAAAGCAGCAGAAAAAGCGATGAATTCACAGCTATCTGAATTCATCCAGGAACATCACTTACTGGATAACACCCAATTTGGGTTCCGTAAGTTCCATGGCACCGAAACCGCCTTGATCAAAGCGGCGGATGACATCAGAGTCATCCGAGATCAAGGAGGAACAGCAGTATTGGTGCTACTTGATTTATCTGCAGCCTTCGACACGGTCGACCATTCAATCTTGGTCGATCGTGTCGAAAAAATGGGCATCCAACAAGTAGCTAAAGATCTACTGGCCTCCTTTCTGTCAGGCAGAACTCCGGCTGTCACTTTGGGATCTTTCCAATCGACTAATCTGTCTCTGCCATGTGGGGTCCCTCAAGGCTCATCACTGAGTCTGACACTTTTTAATATCTACTATGTGTCGGACCTAGCCTATATCATTCGAGCACACGGGATGAGCCTCACCTCATATGCAGATGATACACAGTTGGTCCTGTCCATTTAAAATAATGGACATAAGATGGCCAAGAGTTTCAAAGAATGTATGTTGGCAATTGGAGACTGGATGGCCTCCAATTGTCTGAAACTCAATTCCGATAAGACGGAGGTAGTCATTTTTGGACAACTCACACCAAGTTGGTCCCCCGATTGGTGGCCTGCGTTTTTCGGAACCCTGCCTAAACCCACCTCCCAGGTAAGGAATTTGGGAGTTGTGTTTGACGACCAGCTCTACTTCGTTGCCCATGCCAACCAAGTAGCATCCTCGGCGTTTCATAAACTACCATTAATAAGGAAAATCATCCCCTTCCTCCCTGTCCACCTTGGACTATTGTAATGGTCTTTTTGCCAATGCCCAGAGCAGGGTATTTGATAAAATGCAAACAATACAAAACGCGGCAGCAAGACTGCTCGCCAGAATTCCCAAACACAAGCCTGCCACAGATACTATCAGAAAACTTCACTGGCTTCCAATCAGAAGCAGGGTCAAGTTTAAAACTCTCTGTAATGTATACAACGCTTTGCATAAACAGGGACCTCAGTTCCTCAAAGACCAACTGATCCTCTACCGTCCCCCTAGGGTATTGCAATCCTCTACTCTTAATGACTTAGTGGTGCCTCGTGCTAAGACTGTCTCCTGGGGAGACCGTCGGTTCCTGGCTTCCGCCCCAAAATTGTTGGAATACCCTACCTCAGTCAATTCGGACCTCCACCTCTCTCTGGTCCTTTGTAAACCGCTAAAAACTTGGCTGTTTAACCAGTAATATCTTAGATCATACACAGCCAGTGGAGAATCTGATGCAGATGTCGCAGCGCCGAGACGCCTACGGGCATTTGTTCGCGCTTTATCAAATTTCATAAATAAATAAATAAATAAATGTTTTAGTTAGACTCAGATTTAATTCGTACAAAACCAATAAAATTCAGCAGTTATAGTTATTCGAGCTAACTATAACTTACGCCCCCACAATACAATGCTTATGACCTCAGACATTACATAATTCATGGCATGGTCAGTGATATCACTCATGATATCACTCATGAAATCTCAAATGAGCTGTGAATGGAATGGAACTATAATCGCTATTACTTTATTGAGGGATAGTGTTTGTAGATTAACTCCCCTTTTTTTCCTTTTCATTCATGTAAGAACCATCATAATACGCAAAGTGCCCAGATAAATATGGCCAAAAGCCTTTAACTTTCAAGTAATGTGTAATCCATTGTTTAAGTAGATGTTTTTAATCATAAGTATGTTTATTATGAACAAGTCACGTTGACAAACATACAGGTATGGCGGTCACAGGGCAATATATGCTGAAATGACATTGTGTGCATATCAACACCGCCTCCTGACCAGACCAATATGGCCACCAGCTTTTTTGATTAATGTAATATGTAGTCCTTTGTTAATGTTGGCAACTGGAGATATTTGTACATTTAAATAAGGAAGGTACAAAGCCATCTTGTATCTTTAGCAAGGTTCGAACAAGCTGAAATACGTGGATCGCATCCGTTGCAGATGAAATACTTCCAAAGTACAACCTGAATGCTGATTCCTTCCTTGAAAGAGTGAGAGGAGATTAGATAAATATATATACAATTCACAGAAAAAAACACAGATTTGAGGTACAATATAGTTAGCCTGACATTTCACTTGAACAAAACGAGAAATTCAGCTGTTATAGTTAGCTGAGCTAACTATAACTCACACCCCCACAATGCACTGCTGATGACGTCACATATTACACCACTCATGACATGGTCAGTGACATCACTGATAACATCTCAAATGACATCACTGATGACATCACTCATTACATCATCCAGTGATTGTGAGTGTTTCTAAAATGTTTCAAAGAATGTGATACATATATGATGATTCAGTCAGTTTGTGACTGACTGTATAAGTGAGTGATTATACGTGTCTCGGTTGATGTATGGGTGTGTTACTAATCTGTGTGAATGTCTGTATCAGTCTGTCAGTTGGTGTGTAAGTGACTGCATGGGTTGGTGAATAGGTACATGAGTGTCTATTTTGGTTATTGATTGGTTGTCTGAGTACCTGAATGAGTGCCTGAGTGTCTGTGTGCTGTGTGACTACCTACATGGATGTGTGAGTGGGTGATTCACTGGGTGTATGGGTTCATGAGTGCATCGGCAAGGGTCCATATGGCTGAGTGACTGTGCATATGCCTGTGTTGGTGAGTGAATGGATGTCTCAGTGGTATATGTGTGGGTAACTGCATATGTGAATGGTAGTATATGTGAGTGTTGTAGTACATAACTGACTGTATGTGAGAGTGACTGATTGTGAGAATGGATGTATGTATGAGTGTGTGCTTGTCACAATAAACAGTAACTTCCTAGACAATTCTTGAGATAGAAAACATGTGTTGAACTAAGTGCCTAGTCAATGTAACCATGAGTAACCACAACAGTTAATTTCTAGAATACATGAGATATTTATCTTTTTATTTAATTTTTATTCATGAATTCCACAAAATATAAAAACAATGTTATTTCATGCAAACATACAATAAAATCTTTACAGTTTACAAAAAATGTTTTCAATAAAAAAGGAACAATGAAAAAAGCAGACAACTCTGTGGCAAAATTGTTAACTTTTTGACGTGCGTTTCGGCGTACAGTACGCCTTCGTCAGGAACTCAATAAACACATTCTAAGGAAGAGTTAACAAATTATGTTGTTTAACTTATTCATTTAAATTTCATTGTGTGTTACATTGGTATGACTGACACATACAACACTATGGGCCCGATGTAGGTGGCCCATTACAGGTCGGTAAACCCAAAATTCAGTACATTTCAGGCTTACTGACCGGTATTGAGCCTTTTCTGATGTAGGGGATGATTCGGTAAATACCGAATCGGTATTTACTGATTCAGTATTTACCGAATCATTATTTACCGATTCGGTATTTACCAAATCATTATTTACGGATTCAGTATTTACCGAATCGGTAAATGGCATGTAGGAAGCACTTTTAAGAGTGCTTATGTGCTATAAGGATTCGTTATTTACCACCAACTATTAGTTGGTGGTAAATATTGAATACCTTTGAAAATGCAAATCTGTGCATTTTCAACAGTGCCATGTGGCAGACATACATGCCCTTAGGGCATGTATGTGTGCCACATGTGCACACAAGCACTTTTCAGGGGTGCAACAGGGTGTCAATGTGACACTCTGCCACCCTTAAATATTTCCCTATTTTACTGAATCGGTATTTACCAATTCGGTAATTCACATTCATTCCTATGGGCTCCCAGGCCCATAGGAATGAATGGGAATTACCGAATTTGTAAATACTGATTCGGTTAATACTGAATCGTACCGATTCGGTAATACTTACCGAATTTTTATCTACATTGCATTTACCGATTCTAAAATACCGAATCGGTAACATTCAGTATTTTAGAATCGGTAATTTTTCGTTACCTACATCTAGCCCTATGTCTTGGAACAATTATAGGTAAGCCTTCATAGTTTCATCTTGGTTAAAAATATGTAAAACCATATATTAACAATTCACTCTTCAAATTTCTTAAAGAGGAAAGAAGATAGAACACAAAGTACATTTATAGTGTATATAATTACCCAGTGTGGATAGTGGAAAGAATTATAAGAGAGCAAGTGCCAAGCAGCCCAAAGCGGTCCCTATCGCGCCCCCCAATGTGAAAGATATTTTCAAAACAAGGGGGGGACTCTTACTTTATATACTATGGCTTTTGATGAATGCCAAAGATTGATCTAAAAATGTCCACGGATGGCGACACCTGATGACAAATAAAGAATATTATATCTGTGTAAATCCTAATAAAAAAGGTTTCCTTTAATAGTTCACATTTTGATATAAGGTATATACCTTGTCTCTTATATTTATAGTACACCCATGTTGTGGGAGTATCAGCCAGTTCTGAAAATCAGTTAGGGTTCCTTGGATGGTATTGTCGTGACTTTCCGTGACAGATAAAAAAGAACTGATGAAAGAAAAATTGATAATATTTTGTATCTATTACTTATTATAGACAGATATATGATCTGATTCAGTCTCTTGTTGCCATATATTACCTACATTTTATAATTATGTTGCGCATTCAGGGATGTAGTGAAAATGTCTCGCATGGATCCACTTGCTGTATCCTAGTAAACACAAACAAGGGGTGAAGCTTATGGGCTTCTCTTTTTTATTGTGTACTAAGTGCAAAACAAGGTTATCTTTATCGATTTAGGTCTCTTCTTAAGGCAAAGCACATTAGGACTACTTGTTATGGTACTTATTCCCTACGCTGTTATGGTAATTGATGTCGCTAAAGTCTAAATTGTGATGTATTTATTAAGAAGCCTATTGCTATACATAGTATTATTGGTATTTACCGGCAAGCGATTATACTAAAAACAAGCAAAATTTATTTCAATAAAAAGATCGATGGAAACACGGGGGGATACCATAAATATATAAATGTGTTCATCGTTTTCTTGCCCAACGAAAACATAAATGTAACTCGCTCAAACCGGCCACTGTTGACGATTACGGCAAGACTGTCTTGTCCTAAACAGGACCTACACCTATTTTGACTATGGTTAGATAATACGCTTGCCCATAATGTTTATTTTTTAAGGAGACCCCAACCCACCTAACACTGCTGGCCAAGGGCTTACTCATACAAAGACGAGGTAACAAAGAAACTTGTTGATATATTTTGTGCTAACCGCTAGGACTGGTAGTATGCTAATTTTCACGCTTACCTGGATATGTATCTTCCCTGCTATATAGTACCCTCCTCTGATATTGTAGTGTAGTTCCTATATTCCCAATAGGCTCTGCGCATTGGAACAATATATCCTATAGATTTGACGTAGGACTGAGATCTACTAGGTCTCTATCGAATATACTAGACTTAATTGTGAGTGCCAGCTAGCTCAGAGGTCACTAGAAACTTTCTCGAATAAACAAGAAGGGATTCGTTTCTGACAACCGCATAAACATGACAAATTTGTTTCCCAAGAATAAGAAATGTATCTCTAGAGTCGCGGAAACAATAGATAGTTATTTTACCTAGTCAATCGTGCATGCTTTGTTTCACCAGAGTTGCAGAAAAATAGAGAGACGGGCGTTTTCAATAAAAAAAAACAGTCTTCTTTATCATGCATAAGAAATGAACTGCTACAATCGTAATACTGGTTGCAAAGTATAATGCGCACAGTCCGAAAAGTATTATAAAATAATACTGTAAAAGCACGATATGTTTTCTAAGCCATAAAATATATCAAATACATACATTAATAAATAAAGACTAAAAGTACTCAACTGGTGCTTCTAAAATACGCCTACCCCGGTGTACCTAACCTAGGTCTAGTACGAGGGAAGAAGTAAGTGAGGTGTAGCTTAGTTTCAGTATTCTTTTGCCAAGAACCTATCCAAGAATTCTCTAAGGGTCTAATCAGCTCCGTACCTTGGTTTCAGAATAAAGGAGGTCTTGTATCTCTCTCTCAGGACTCGATTTCCCAGCAACCCGCAAGGGCAAGTAGATAGTCGAACTGCTCCAAACCACTGTGTATTTGCCCTGGCAAGTGTGGGCATATTTTTACCTTGAAGGTGCCGAATTTCACGTAAGGTTGGACATAATAACGTCATCAAAGACTCAGTTCTTTGAAAACTCCATGAGTTCTTGGATAAATCAATATTCAAGCAAGGGGAAGTCCCTGACTGCTGAATGTGGGTTTTTCCAAGAAATAGTTGTGGATTTTCGGAACTAGTGGAAGTAGCCATGCCATATTTGGACTGTATAGGCTAAGTCTAAATATGGTTATGATTTCTTAGCCTATATAAGGATAGGGTGATTTATACCTATATATGGGCATCAATCGGGAAAATTATACTAGGGTCCTAGATTCATACACAACACCTACTCTACTTTAATATGTTCAACATTACTAAATTGTAAGCATCTAAACATATCTAAAGCATGTGTTTACAATCTCACCCAAAATACAAACAATGCATTTGAACTGGTTGCACGTGAAAAATGAGCATTTGTATAGTACTCATTAAAAAGCAATAGGCCTTATTCAAAACATGAATTATGATGCTGGCAAAGCTAACTGAATGAGTCATGTAATGACATTCATGAAATGGCTCTGAGCTACAGAAGAAAAGGTCCTGACCATGTCATAGTAGAATATATAAACTGTTTCGGTTTTTAGGACAATGCTAATTACTATCTTTTTAGGAAGTATGTAAAGAATTTCTTGTTCTCTAAGAATGGTTCTATTTTAAGCGGATTACTTTGTGCCAAAAAAGTTAAATGTTTTGGAAAAAGAGTCCAAACGTGGAAAAAATAGAGTTCCAAAGTTAGAAGCTTTGTTTTGAAATATGAAGGTCGAATTCAGAGTTCAGAGAACGCTGGTGCTAATTTCAAAAGGTATTCTCGGTGTCAGGAGAAAACATCAAATCGTCTAAGCTGGCAAAGAAATTGTCTACCACAGTAGGTGAAAGTGGAACTACTTCATTAAGTATATCAATTGTGCACAGATGAGAAGCATCGCCATCAGCGTCTTTCGCAATAGCAATGTTCGCAGTAGATGGTACCTGTGTGCCTGTTGTTCCTCGTACCTCACCATTATCTGGAATTGCCGGTGAGATCTCAATGAACGTCGTCATCAGGATTGGCAGCCGTTGGGGCAACACGTTGCATGAGCCGTTACCGGACCTAGCAAAGCGTCAACATCCGTTGGCACTGCTAATGGAAGTGTAAGACAAATGTCAAACACACATTCTTCTCTGCAAAGCAGTCATTGTAGAACAGGTAAGATGCAATCTTGCCAGATTGGTGTGAACGAAAGAAACCAAGTGGTATTCAGATCTCTTAAACGAGCCAAGCCAAGAATCTGTGTAATTCTGTCACGTACCGCACGGCTAGGAGAGCCTCTTCCAAGGTAGTCTGTGTATCGCTGCTGACTGGAATTGCCATATCGGAGCAGAAGGAACAAAAATAAAATTCCTGCTACGAGTCCCAAAATAAGTGGCAGGCCGCTGAACACAGAGTGCACGAAATTTGGAAAAATGCCGAGGACTGCTTCAAATGATGCTAACAGCCCCGAAAATATTGTCTTAAATACATGTGCAATACCGCTGGTATCAGACATGTTTAAGATTTGACCTTACATTTCTGCGAAATGTACTGGGCAGTTTGTTGATAATAATGCATGTATCTCTGCAGAAGTCCTTGCAACTTGCAGATCGTACGTTTCTCTAGATGAGGTCAATGGCACAGTTTTTTGCAAAAGAATGGCTTTCATTCTGCTTAAAGTATCAATTTGTATAGAAGAGATATTCAATGAAGGCCATAACGCCAACTACCTGTCTGCTTTTTGGATACAATACTTGCATACAACAAGTGACCCTGGCTGACACACTAACTAGATACGCTTTTCCTGGCAACATGCCACAACAGCTGTGATCATTGAGCATAACGTAGCTGCCATTGGAAAGCTGCCTAAAAATGTGTTCTATCACTGCTGCTGGTGAACCGTGCAGGTGGCAAGAGAGGTTATAAGAAACCATCGCATGCTCCGTGTAAATTAATACCTTCGCATAAAAGTGTACCGCTTAGTGAGGTTTTACAATTTTTACTACTAAGAAACACTTCCTTTCCTACAGGCCTGCTGGTATATGTTGTAAGCAATACTGAAATTGGAAAATCGTCACTGGTATCGTAATGGTCCATTCCAAGACAAGTTTCTCAGAAATGGTTAATGGTAATCTTTCCAGTTTTCCTATGCTCAGCACCGTATAGTCTGCTCCTCTTTGTGCCAATGAGATTTGTTTATCTGTAAGGTTAAATACAGTAAACAATGACGTGGTATTGATTAGACGCCATGGCACGTAGCCTGAACGCAGATTTTGTAACGTCAAGCCTAGCAGCATTATAGAGCATAATTGAGACTGGCCATGTTGTAACATTAGCAAGTCCTGCTCTATTATGTCAATGGCAGACGATACAATGCTGTCCAAGTAATATATTCTGGAGGACAGAGTTGTTAACCCATTGTCTACTACAGAGAGAGCTTTCTCTAAATGAATACGATCAATTTCTCGTATCTTTTCTGCAGTTTCCATTGGCGTGACTTTCCATGCTTCATTGTAAGCAGAATATATACCGGCGTAAATGAAACGTTTTTGACGTGGTTTACTAGGTCCAAGTAAGAAGTCTAGTAAGTCAACTCCTTCTTTAAGTAAAGTTAAGTGTTGTTTAATTTCTGGAAGTGTGGATTTCTGTAGCCACTCAAGGCATAGTTTTCCTACACTGTATGTTGTAACTATCCCTGGATGTTGTCTCTGGGAATATCTGGGAATATCTTGGATCTGGCCTGTTCATTTTGAACCCTTGTGTTTTGTTCAGGAATCTATCTTGACAGGTATTCCTGTCTGTGGGCCAGATTAACCATTTTTTCCATTCAGGATTAGTTCTGTTCTGTTGTAAAATCTGTTTTACGTCTACCTCCTCATCCGCAGTGCTATTATTGTCAGTTGTGGGCTTAGGTATAGACGGTTTGTTTAAATCTTTTATCTCAGCCAAGCCAAGACAAGATGTTTGTTGAAAGTGTCATTAAAACACATTATTTGTTCTGGGATAATGCAGGCTCTGAATAAGGCTTCTAAACCTTGCACCTGCCAGTATTTTGTGCCCCAGACAGTTTTTGTCTCAATGTTGTCTTTCCAAAAGTTAAAACCTAATGTAGACAGCTGAGCATAAAAGTTTGCAGAATAAATTTGTTTATTATTGGTCAACATGTTTTTCATTCCTGTCTTATTCACATTTTTGGAATAAAACGTTTCTGGATTGGTGACATTAAAACCTGAGAAGTATGGAAACTTTTCATAAAATGTTTTTGAACTGCCCTTTGGCGGCGTTGGACAATGTTCCCATTGATTATGAGTAAAAACATTTGTAGGGTTTGCAGATTTGTGCAAATAATGGTGACCGTAATGATTAAAACAATACATTTGTTCATAATCTGGTGAACCTTCTAAGTATTCATGTTTTGTGAATTTAGCTGACATTTCTAAATCTGTCATCATGTTATTAACAAATTCAAAGTCCCAATCATCAGAAAATGTGCTGGGTGAGACAAAGTCACTCAAAGAAACCTTAAACTGGTGTGGAATCTTCAACAGCTCCACCGGGCCATGAATGTTATAATCAGGTGTGTCCCATGCTATACCACCAGGTATAGGAACGGCTGTGATGGTCACTGATGACAGGTCTCTTCGCTCACGATGAGATGATTTGTGAGGTTTCAGGAGCAAGTTGATGCTCTTACTTGCTGTGTCCATTGTACTGTATTTTCCATCTATCATTTTTCCCAAACTTAAAACAAGAATGAGCCAGAGCTGGAGAAAAAGTACACCTAACACAATCCAAAATTCAACCCATGGTGAAACCAGATATGTATTTTCAAGTTGATGAAAGAGTTCTGTTATTTTTCTTTGAAAGTTTTATTAACTGGCGTAGTTTCAGGTTCACTGGGATCCTCAGAAAATGTATCAAAGTTGATGAAATAGCCAGAGGCAGTTCTGTCAATTGTTTGGATTGCATCCGGATTTTTCGGAATCGCTAGAGCTGTTTCTTTCTTTGTCATATTAGTATAGTCAGAGGCTATATCATTGTAGACAGGTGTTTCTTGACGAACTGTTATTTGGGTCCCAAGAGGCACAAGTTCCATGTCATTGTTGCATAGTCCTTCTTTTCTCACTGCAGGTTTATCGAAGGTGATAAGTCTTTCAGTTTGAACCTCTTGGATTTTAGCAAGATTTGGTCATCTGCTACATCTTGGGAGTCCACTGGGCCTACTACTTATTATAGGCCACATGATGTGGTTTGACCAGGTCGATTGATACAACTCTGTTCTCCCTGTTACCAGCAAGGGGCGGTAGTAACACTGATCCTGTTCCGTGGATTGCTAAGACAGGTACTGCTTTTCTATAAGAAGGCCCAAATTCCTTCTTCACCGCGATCTTTTCCCTAACTAGATCCCCAATCTTTGGAATCCAGACAGGTCTTGCTGGGACAGGTGGTTTTTCTTCAGTGGTCGCTGGCTTCTGTATCGTGTTACTCAGACTTCTTCTTGTTTCATTAAAGTCCTGTAAAACAGCTGAACGATCTTTGATATCAAAGGGTCTTTGTTCTAACACTGAAGTTTGACAATCAAGGTCTTTGATAATCATTCTTGTACCAAACAGTAATTCATATGGAGTGATTCCACCCAGAGAATTTCTTGGCAGTTTATTAAGACTACGTTGGACACTTATTAGATGTTTGACCCACCCGTCACCCGAACCTAATACCCTAGCTGTTATAGATTGCTTTATGTCACGTTTTTTTCTTTCCACTACCGCATTTCCGTCAGGATGGAATGGACTTGATTACCGCAATGCAACGTTCAAGCTAGCCATGGCCTCCTTGTAAGCTCGAGAGCTAAACGCAGGAACCTGATCAGAATGTAGCGTGCCGATTCCGTATGTGCCGATAAAGACTCACAAATCCACATCCAAATGAATCTTGTCCTAATAGTTGTGGGACCGCATTCGTCCATGGTGATGGCTGCGTGTAGAAAGTCTAATGCTGTCTAACAATGGTGTCTGGACTGGGCTGGCTACACTGTAGTCAGGAACCTGGTGGCTTTCAAAGCTATGATCTCTGTAACAGGTATCACAGTTAATTCCGAATTTGTAAACTTCGACGCTCATTCCTGGCCACCAGTACATCTCTTCTAATTCTATTACAGATTTTAAGATCCCATGATGTGTCAGACCCTTTCCCATATGTGCTTTGTGTACCAAAGCACCTCTCCGGTTCCTGTTTGGAATTACTCTGTCCCCCCACTCCAGGGATTCGAGCAAAAGGAACGGAGTTTGCATCAATTATGTATGAATACGTGAGTGGATAGTTTAGAGGTAATGCTGCATAGCTACCTTCCATTGAGGCTTTGACTGCTAGCAATGTTTCACCGTCTATTTCTGTTTTTGAATTGGTGATTGCAGCTACGGAAGCCATTTGCACAACTGCCTTTGCGGCTTCATCAGCCAATGAATTCCCTGCAACGTGAACGCCATCACGCTGATGACTCAGTGTATGAATCACGTGAGTCTTTTGTAGTTCTTTCTGTAATAAAACTACTTGTTCCCAAAGCATTTTATGCTTAATTGTGCCACCTTTTGTGTTTTTCATACCATTTTTAACCCAGCTCTGCAAGTGATCGTCGTAAGATTCAACGCAGAAATACGAATCTCACACTATGAGTGTGGGGAATTCGCGATCAGTAATTTCAAGCGCCATCTTGAAAGCCTGTAGTTCAGCTCGCTGAGTGGTACAGTCTCCGAGTGATTGAGTTTTAGTGACCATAGGTGGAAATTTACCTTCGCGCCCCCGACCTTTAACAATCGCGCACGCAGCACTATAGGCTTGTTTATCCCCAATTGCAGGCTGTGCTGATCCGTCTGTGTAAATTATACATCCGTAATGTTCTAGAGGCAGAATCTCGGTCGGCAGAGGACATTCCTGTTCGTATTGTAGAAATTCTTGTGTTTTGAAGTAGGGGTCAAAAACGTATTTGACGTCTTTTGCAGCAAGAGAATTAACCCATTGTATCCATCTCGGATGTAAAGCATTAGCATTTGTGATGCTCGCTTTTGTCACTGCCTCTAGGGCAGGTACAGGTGTAATGATCATTATGGGTTTACCCTTTGCGAGAGCTCTATCTTTTGCTACAGCAGTTTGAACCGCTGTCAGAATTGTTTCTGTAGAAGTGTATTTCATCTAAGCTTGTGTGTAGAAGTGTGATTTGTATGCTATTGGTACCTTTTCACCTTCATTAAAGGTTAGGTATGTGAATCCGCATCTCCGTGGGATGATTTGGGTGATAAGGTTTCGCACGTTGTCACGTGTCTGTCACTGTGCTTTTGTTAACAAGTCTGTTTGCACTGAAAACAACCTTTCTATGTGTTTTTGAGTCCAATTAGTTGGTTTGAAACCTGGTTTGATTAGTTCGTAGAGAGGTTTAACCCTTTCTGCGTAATTTAGAACATAAGTTCTTCCAAAATTCAGGAAACCTAGAATTGACTATAAGTTTTTCAGCGTCTTTGGAGGTTGAAGCAAAGCACATTTCTCTAGAAAGTTTGCTGCCTGGCTTTTGCCTTCACTAGAAAGTTCATATCCTAAGAATAGGATGTTTTGGTGGGCAATTCGTGATTTCTTAAAATTTAATTTGTACCCTTCAGAAGCGAACCCAAGTATTATGGTGCTAACTCTTTTCAAGTGTACATTCAAGTTGTCGTCTATAAGATAGATGTCATCGACATAAGGTAATGCCTCATCATCATATGTTTGTAGTAACTCTGTTACTCTGGCTGAAAATAACCCTGGACTATTCTTGAATCCCTGGGGGAGACAGCAAAATTGTCTCTGTGTCCCCATAATTGAGAAAGCGGTCAAATGCCTGCTCTCCGGTGCAATGTTTTGATAGACGAAACCGTTAGAAATATCTAATGTGGTTTTATATTTTTTGCGCACAATGTTATTCATCAGTGCTACACTATGTGCATTTTGTACTGCAAATGTTTTGCAACAAGAGTTTGAGTGTCTGTAGTCCAAAAGTAGATGATATGTATTGTCTGGTTTGGAGACAGGAAACATAGGATTGTTCATTGATGAGGTGCATGTTTCAATCACCCCTTGGTATTCAAGTTGATCTACGATCTCCCTGACCTGTTTTTTTGCTTCTTGCTTAACTGGATACTGCCTTTGGGCAGTAGGTTGATTTTTTAACTGGATTTTATGGTGAGGGGAATCCTCATCCCATCCTACATGATTTTTGTATAATGCTGGAGCCTGGGCTACTGCCCATTTTCTGTCATAGGTGTATTTTTTATGAATTGGAATGTGATTTGAGAAGGCTGGCATAATTATCTCTTCGCCATGTGGGCACTCCCTGACAAATTCAGGTGGCCAGTCTTGTTCAGCTAGAAGAATGTCATAACCCTTAGATAGCTTCTCCCAAAAGAGTAACTTTATTTTTCTAGGTATCTCCCCTTCCATCCGGAGCGTTACTTCATAAAACTTTTGGGGTACACTAACCCTGGTGTCGGCAGTTTCAACTTGAATGCATTCATTCAAGTCCACTGTCTCCAGATGATCCTTCAGGATCATGCGAGCTATGGTGACTTCTGCTGCGCTGTCTAGCATTGTCTGGGCCCACTCCCCGTTCTTGAGTTGTGTCCTCAAGATCCTCGGCATGTCTGATCTTTACACTTGCTACCTTCTTCTTGGTGAATTGAGTTTTCTTATTTTTTGGAAACTGCTGTTCGTCTTTGGACTTCACGCATTCTTCTTTTTGTTCTGATCGTCCTCTCGTATTTCTGCGAGGAAGTCTGAAAGGTACGAGAGGAACGTGTATCAGTATCTTGATATTTATCAGGTTTTCTCAAATTATCCCTATACCTGAGGTTATACCTGTTGAGGAGACCTTCCTCTGGACTGAGAACGCTTCTCTTTAGGACGTGTCTGTTTACTGTTTTCCCACTTCTTTTTAGGAGTAATGAGATTATTTAGAATAAAAACTTTTTCAGGATTTTCAGTTAGTTGGGGCTTTACTGGTTTCCCACTATCTCTACCTAGTTCTTCATAGGATTTTTCAATGATTCTGGCAAGTTCATAAGGTTGCTCAGTAATATCTGTTTCTTTTAACTTTTGGCGGATTTGTCACAGATGCTGCCTTACCTTTAATGTTGGCTAATAGTATAGCCGAGACCTGTTTGAAATCTTTCAATAATTTCATACCAAGATTTAAGGAAGATTCTGGTCCGTATTCATTTTGAATCTGTCTTAGGACGTCTGGTATTACCGCCATAGACGGAACACCATGTGTTTTTGTGTAGATTGAAGCAAAGACTGTACCCCAAGTGTCACAGTCCTCCACATGTGGTGCTATCCCCATTGGTAAACAGATTGTCAGAATTCTGTGTTTCTCATGAGGTGTACTATCATGAAATACTGCCTCTATCTGAGTAATTTCTTGGGCTAACCAAAACGGAATTTGTTCCCTTTTTGCGAGCAATTTACCAATGACTGATTATATAGTCTGTGGTGTGATTTTGTTTGTGTTCCCCTGGTGAGGGGTGTGCTGTGGAATCCTTACAGTAGGTTGGACTGTTAAGGTCCTCATGACATATTGAACCAATTGTCTGTGTATTTTTATTAACTGTTTTAGCTGAGCTAACAGTTCTGGACCTGTCATTTCTTCAATGTCAGGATGTGGTGTATAGCTGGCTAGTACCGGCCATGTTGCTCCTGGTCTACCTAGTGGACCGAACCTGGTAATGTGATGTTGATGTTGTAGGGTGCCTTTAAACCAGAGCTGATGCTCTTGGTAAGTTAATGGAATTTCCATGTCCTCGTAAGGAATGTATTCCACTGGAGGTTCCTCTATTTTGTAGTAGTGGAACTCATGAGTTACTGCATTTGCTGCAGGAAACTGAGGGGCATATTTTCAAGGGGGTTTATCTCCGCTTTTTTGGCTTTAAAAGCCAAGAAAGCGGAGATAAAATTATCTCCCTATTACCTAGCTGTCGCTAACACCAGTTAGCGACAGCTAGTAGGAGATAGCGACCATCTTGGGCCCCACTTTGCATGTCAGTGATATTTATCACTAATGACATGCAAAGTGGGCGTGCCAAGATGTTAGCGACTGGAAACAGTCGCTAACATCGCTATCTCCTATTACCAACTTTTGGAGATATTCGCGCTAAGCGCGAATATCTCCAAAAACTAACACCTGCCCTGAGCAGTTCTTAGCCATGTTATCCAATGGGAGGTGGATAACATGGCTAAGAGCATTGGCTCTGTAATGCATGAATATCGCTGACTTTTCAGCGATATTCATGCATTGCGGCCGTTTTTTATTACATTTGCGATAAACCTTGATAATAGCAAGGTTTATCTACGATAATTTCTGACGATGCTTAGCGTTAAAAAATTCGTTGCTAAGCATCGTTAGCGATAAATATCGCTTAACGTTGGTAATATGCCCCTGAATCCATGAATAGAATACCTCTGTCTGCCGATATTCATGTGCCTCTATAACACAGATTACTTTACCACCTCTCCATTATTTAGGAGTTTGTAAGTTATAGTTTTTCTTACATTTGCCGGAAGGAATATAGTCATTTTGTCGGAGGCTTGTGTCGTCTAAAACTGCTTGAGCTGCTTCTGCAGCTCTAGCTAATTCTTCGTCACTATTCATTATTTTGTTGACTGAAAGTTGGCAGAGCAAGTTTCAAGGAAACAATGATAAGGTGCACAATATTTTTGGAAAACTGTATCATTCAATGCTGAACAAAAACTAATACATAGGATTTTCGTCCTACTCAGTTTTGGCGGATATTTTATCCTTTAACCCACTCCAGATGTCTATTGGAGTTTTTACAGGAAAAAGGGGTCTGTGTGAATAGCACGACTGAGTTACTCTAGTATCTAGCGTTAAATTATAGCCTTACCTAATGTTGGGCGCCCTTTGTGTAGTTCCTATATTCCCAATAGGCTCTGCGCATTGGAATAATATATCCTATAGATTTGACGTAGGACTGCGGTCTACTAGGACTCTATTGAATATACTAGACTTAATTGTGAGTGCCAGCTAGCTCAGAGGTCACTAGAAACTTTCTTGAATAAACAAGAAGGGATTAGTTTCTGACAACCGCATAAACATGACAACTTTTTTCCCAAGAATAGGAAATGTATCTCTAGAGTCGTGGAAACAATAGTAGTTATTTTACTCAGTCAATCGTGCATGCTTCGTTTCACCAGAGGTGCAGAGACATAGAGAGACGGGCGTTTTCAATAAAAAGTATTTATTGAACAGTCTTCTTTCTCATGCATAAGAAATGAACTGCTACAATCGTAATACTGGTTGCAAAGTATAATGCGTACGGTACGAAAAGTATTATAAAATTTTACTGTAAAAGCATGTTATGGTTTCTAAGCCATAAAATATATAAAATACATACATTAATAAATAAAAACTAAAAGTACTCAACTGGTGCTTCTAAAATACAACTACCCCGGTGCACCTGACCTAGGTCTAGGAAGAAGTAAGTGAGGTGTAGCTTAGTTTAAGTATTCGTTGCCAAGAATCTTTCCAAGAATTCTGTAAGGGTCTAATCAGCTCCGTACCTTGGTTTCAGAATGAAGGAGGTCTTGTATCTCTTTCTCAGGACTCGATTTCCCAGCAACACACAAGGGCAGCCTGGAAACACTGGAGCTGGATTTCTCGGCCAGAGAAAAGACAGCGTCTCTCAGTGCATCTGCTGGAGGGTCGGCTTCCTTCGGCACTTCCTGCGGCAAGCTGCGTCGGGCAAGTAGATAGTCGAACTGCTCCAAACCACTTTGTATTTGCCTGGGCAAGTGTGGGCATATTTATACCTTGAAGGTGCCGAGTTTGACGTAAGGTTGGACATAATAACGTCATCAAAGACTCAGTTCTTTGAAAACTCCATGAGTTCTTGGATAAATCAATATTCAAGCAAGGGGAAGTCCCTGACTGCTGAAGGCGGGTTTTTACAAGAAATTGTTGTGGATTTTCGGAACTAGTGGAAGTAGCCATGCTGTATTTGGACTGCATAGGCTAAGTCTAAATATGGTTATGATTTCTATGGCTATATAAGGATAGGGTGATTTATAACTATATATGGGCATGAATCTGGAAAATTATACTAGGGTCCTAAATTCATACACAACAATATAGAACGGCATACTGTCTACCGATTGGCAATGGTAGATTATGAACGCGGCGTTCAGTCTCGATATATATGGGGCCGGTCATTGCTGGCTTTCGCGGTTCTTGTACCACGTGTTTGTAACGTTCTGATGTGATGTGAGACGCTGCCCACATAGTGTGTTACGTAAATTCCAAATAGAAATAGAAGAAATAGCTCAATAGTATTTCAATGTTATCGACCACGTTGGCATTGTTCATTGCCAGTATTATATAGTATTTATTAATATTAGTTACTAGATATGCGTGTAGCAAATTCTGAATTAATATCTAATAAGAGACTAATTAGAACAATGGTGAGTGAACGGATGTCTCATTGGTATATGTGTGAGTAACTGCATATGTGAATGTTAGTGTATGTGAGTGTTGGAGTATATAACTGACTGTATGTGAGAGTGAGTGATTGTGAGAGTGGATCTATGGATGAGTGTGTGCTTGTGTAAGTGGTTTTATAAGAGAGTAAGCATGTGCTATTATCTGTATGGATAAGTGAGGTGGTGTGAGTATAACTGTATAGGTGAGTAAATGGCATTGTGATTGATTCTTTGGGTGACTGACTAGGTGTATGAGTAACTCTATGGGTGATTTTGAACTTATTTTAAGGAGGGGTCTGTGCGGCCCACCTCCTGAGGCCATGATTGGCCCCGGGGACCCAATTCCCCAGGGCATTGCTTCTTTTTTAACAATTTTATTTATTTTTCACTGAATAATAATAATAATAATAATAATAATAATAATAATAATAATAATAATAATAATAATAATAATAATAATAATAATAATAATAAGGGAAGCTTGTAAAGCGCTTGGTTACGCTGAGAGCGTGTCCCCGCGCTACAACTGAAGAAAAACTCAGAGCAGAAGCAAGAAGAGAGCTCGATTATCTTGAAAATAGGTATGTTTTTAAGTTCTTCAGAAAGCTGGATTCGGATGAGTCCAGGCGGAGATTAGGAGGCAGGGCATTCCAGCTCTTCGCTACCAAATGGCGAAAAGAGCGTCCTCCCGTGCGGGCCCTTTTAACCCTAGGGACCTTTAATAGGCCTCCGTGTGAAGAGCGCAGAGCGCGTGATGGTACATACCTAGTAACTAGGTTCTGAAGTGGTGTTGGTGCTTTCTTAGCAAGGATTCGGTGACAAGTACAGAGGGCTTTAAATTCCTCTTTGCTTCTCACTGGCAACCAATGGAGGGTCTGAAGGGCAGCTTTGGAATCCGATCTTTTTGGGATTTTTAAGATGAGGCGGGCTGCCGCATTCTGTAATACCTGGAGGCGGTTAATTGCCTTGCAGGTTGCTCCGAGGTACAGTAGATTGCCGTAGTCTAGGCGCGATGTGACGAGGGCATGTACCAGCGTTCTCCGGGCGGACATAGGAAGGAGGACAAGGACCTTCCGTAGGGTTTTTAAAACGCTGAAACAGCACCCGCCACCCGATCTATTTGGCGTCCAAAAGACAGGTCAGCATCGAGCCAGACACCAAGGTTTTTGACTTCCTGAGAGGCACGGGAGCCTCACCTAGGCATGGGGGCCACCACGCCGACGACCAGACAGATGGATTCCTCCCCACCACGAGCACCTCGGTCTTGTTGCCGTTTAATTTAAGGCAGTTAATGGACATCCAGGTTGAAAGATCTTGCATGCAAGCCCTGAAGCTGTCCATGGCAAGTCCGGGTGCACGCGAGACGGAGAAAACCAGCTGCGTGTCATCGGCGTATGACACAATGTTCAATCCATGGCTCACGGCAATCGGATCCACTGGAGAGACATAGAGATTAAACAGGGTTGGGCTCAGGGACGATCCCTGGGGAACGCCCTGGCCCAGTCCTATGTCTCTGGAGTAGTAATCACCCTGGCGGACTTGAAAGCTTCTCCCAGTCAGGAAGGATTGGATCCATTGGAGTGCAGCTTCAGATATTCACTTCTGGCACAAGGCCTGGCCCGAGGAATTGGGCCCAAGTTTTGTTTTTTATTTTGGAGGGGGCTGCGTGACCCCCCTCCTGAGGCCAATTATGGCCCCTGGGGACCCCATCCCCGGGGCCTGGCCAGCATTGATTTTTTTTATTTTGGAGAGAGGGCATGTGGCCACTTCCGGAGGCCAATAATGGACACAGGGACCCAATCCCCTGGGGCCTGGCCTTACCTTGGGGACTGCAGGGGCAGCCCCAATGCCCCTGTGGTCCCAGCTGGCTCCCTGCCTCCTGCATTAGCCGGCATTGCTTTTGGACAAGGGAAGCTGCTGACATGCCAAGTCCTAAAAATTCCTGACTCATTATTCATGGCCAGACTGTCTTGGCTTATTTCAGATCTGGTACAGTTAAATTCCATGAGTGCTACACCCTGCCCAGTGGCCCTCTCCAAGTTATTTGCAATTGCATTGCTAAGTTCTGTCCCATCTGAGATTAAAATACCTTGGGTCAGCGTTTCCTCCGATATCTCTAGTGTCTCTGTCAGTGGAGCAGAGGGCATTGCTTGTCTTGCTGAGACTTTCACCCCAGAAAGCAGATCTTCAGTGGTTTTTGTTTTTTGATTTTGTACTTTAAACATTGATGGCACTGTTTGTCGTGCACGTACAGAAGCGATTCTACCGCCAGCCCGATCTGTCGTTCCCACCGTTCCCGGCCGGCCAGCTGCGGCCCCTTTGACTGACTGGGCCGATACAGCATCCAGATCTGTTTTCTCCGGACTTCCCGCTGCCGCCGGAGCACTTCGGGTCTTGGGATTCTTTCCAGAGATTTTAGGCGACATCAGATCCATAACACAGCGCCGTGTCGGAGCCCCTGCTGTACAGAGAAGTGGGCTGGTAGAGATCAAATGAAAAAATACTGGGAGCTTAGGACGCCACAACCACAAGCGCCAAATCATGCCAAAAGATTGCTGATTCTTTCTCTTCTCTTATCACCCTGTTTCAGACCGTACACATAGTGGGGAGAGAGTAGGTCAGGAAAGCACCTAAGGTCATCTCACTCGGCCAGCAGCGTGGCCGCCATCTAGCCTCCGGTTAGCATGCCAAACTTTCAAGACAGGAGCTGACCGGAGCGGGCTATTAGTTTTGAAAATTTCACAAAGATTCGTCAAACGGCGCCAAAGATATTGGCAAATCAAAAAAGCTTTTCCTATGGAAAATAAGTCCTAACTATAACTACCTAATGGAGTCCGCCAATATATATTACCTACTGGTGGTCTCACTAGGTAGTTATAGTTAGGACCATATTTCAATTAGAAAATATTTTTTTGACTTGCCTAAATCTTTGCTTTGTTTGAGAAATCTTCACTAAATTGTCCCAAAAATGTCAGCCATTGATTCTAGTTGTGCATAGAAAGTTTATTGGCTATCCTTTAACCGGGGGCTGAGAACAAGTGTTTTACCTTGTTAATTTACATAGAGATTTTAGACATGACAACAGCCTGAACAGATTGACAGAATAACACCACATTTGGCAGAAAGGTAGCTCTTGGTCCAGAAAAAGCCCTTTTTGTAATTTAGTGTAAATCTGTTTAGTAGTTTTTACTTATAAAAAGAAATTCAAATTTGTATATCTAGGGACCTCCTTGGATGTGAAAATCCACTCGTCAACAGCAATGCCATGATTGGCAGGCCGCAACCTTATAGGAAATTTGCAGCTGTTGTTTTGTTAATTGGGACTTGGTACCCGGCGGGGAAAATAAAGTTTGAAAGTGATAGACAGGGCCAGGGTAGAGGTACTCTGACCCCATGGGACTAATGGAAGGGACTGTGAGGGACCCCTCATGGGCAAGGTATTGTCCCAGAAATTTTTTTTTTTACCACATGAGGATCCGTGGATCCTCCTTGGATGCTCTCCGGTACGAGTGGATACGCGGATCCAGACCACAATTTGAAAAAAAACATACTCACTCACAGATCCACACACCTTCTCACTCACCCACACACCCACTTAGACTTCCACACTCTCACTCATACACCCAAACACCCACTCACATACCAATTCACACACCCATGCAGCCACTCACAGGGGGCTGCTGAGTCGCCTCTGTCCAGGATCATGCAAATGTCATCTGAGGCAGAAACGAGTGCTGTTTCGTTACTGTTACTGAGTCTGAAGATAGACTGTGTGGCATCAAGGAGCTAGTGGTTACTGAGGCGGCCATTCAGTCATCAGTGGATGATCTTCTCTAGGACCTTCTCCAGGTAAGGTAGAAGGGAGATTGATCTGTAGTTGCAGAGCATGACTGGGTCTGCAGAGGGTTTCATGAGCATTGGCGTGACCGTGGCATGTTTTGAGGCATCCAGGAACGTGGATGAGTCAATGGAGGCATTGAGGATGGGTGTGAAAGCGTTGTTGATACGTAGGATTTTCATGAAGAAGGTATGCTGGAGCCAGGGGTCCAAATGGACTCTTGAGTTGCAGGTCTTTCATAGTGATTGTTGGCCAAGTCCTGAGGGTCCGTTCTTCAGATGTGGTGGGCAGTTGAGGTGCCAGAGAGATGGTGTCTGTTTAGGTGTTGCAGTATATGAAAGTAAGCTTGTCACTGAACACTTCTGAGAGTTTGTTGCAGGTGAGGTGAAGTCTTTGACAATGGTAAATATTCCATTGCTGCTCTTAGTGCAACCATCAATGTGGTCTGCATTGGCTGTGTGCTTGGTGTTCCTGATCTGTTAGCAGTAGCATCTTAGGGCGGATTTATGGAGGCCTTTGCCTGTTTGTCGTGGCTCCATTCGCAATCCAGTTGCTTGAAGTGTAATTTCATCAGCCTGTGATCCTCTATGTACCAACTGGCTGTGGTTGGGCTCTGGCCATTGTGTTGCATTTAAGGGGAGCCAGGGTGTCAGTAAATCCAGTGGTACAACTGTTGAATTTCTCAATGACTTCTGGTATGCTGCTAGTATGTTTGGGGAGGTGTGCAGAGAAAGCTGGCGTGTAGTTTGCCTCTGGAGGTAGGACTGAACAACCTGTACTTAAGAGATATTTTTTGCAGTTTTTTATATCATAAACTAGGCGAGCACTTTATGTGATAACCAGACTGTTACGTATTTTTCTTTCTTTAGACGCAGGGAGATTAAGTGATTTGCCCTGAATCACAGGATGCTGTGCAAAAGCAGGATTCAGATATTGCTTCCGTCCTATGTTCCAAATTTGGCAGTTCTAGTTAATGGGCCACATTTTCTCTCAGAACAGATGTTATTCCTAAGCAGTGTTCTGCTCCCCTGCAATGACTGGAGAGTGTCAAGGAGGAAACGCCCTCTCTCCTGTGATTGGAATCTACTGCACTTGTTCTGCATTGAGTTAATGTATTCTGTAGATCCATATATGTAAAGGAGCTCCAAGGCGATCTGTGGGGCTTCACAAATTAGCAATCACCCAAATAAATAAATATATTGATTATATAGTGCAGATTGGATACTTTTGCAAAAAGGGATCAAAAATAATTGATGGAAATCCTTGATGAGAGACGCTATGAACTTAGTAGTAGACTAACAAAAAACCCTTCTGCCAGGCCGTCAAGAAAGGTACTTTTTTGACACTGGCAAAAGCTGGTGCCAAGTCTAGCAAGATTAGCATACTAATATATCATGTATAGGCGCTTGGCCTAGATAACAATATATAGGCAATTTCTACTTCCTGGTGGAAAGTTTGCATGCAAAATATTAAGAAGCGACTGTGATTCAATATTACTGGCACCACTTGGCACACAGCGTCTATCAGCCTACGAGGAATTCACGCATCCAACATGTACCTTAGAGGACGTTTAATGACAGACGCATCGCTCACCTGGGGACACTGTTTGTTGAACTCCCGGTCCCAGGAGCCGTCTGGACCGCAAGGTTGTGCTGAGCCCCACCTTCAAGCCTCTACAAAAGCTGCTCATGCCTCCTGCTTCGCTGGAGACGCATCACTCACCTGGGGACACTGTTTGTGGAACTCCCTGTCCCAGGAGCCGTCGGGACCGCGAGGGTGTGCTGAGCCCACCCTTCAAGCCTCTACAAAAGCTGCCTACACCTCCCGCTTTGCGGGAGACGCATCACTCACTTGGGGACACTGTTTGTTGAACTCCCGGTCCCAGGAGCCGTCGGGACCGCGAGGGTGTGCTGAGCCCCGCCTTCAAGCCTCTACAAAAGCTGCTCGCGCATCGCTTACCTGGGGACACTGTTTGTTGAACTCCCGGTCCCAGGAGCCGTCGGGACCAGGAGGGTGTGCTGAGCCCCGCCTTCAAGCCTCTACAACAGCTGCTCGTGCCTCCCGCTTCACGGGAGACGCATCGCTCACCTGGGGACACTATTTGTTGAACTCCCGGTCCCAGGAGCTGTCGGGACCGCGAGGGTGTGCCGAGCCCCGCCTTCAAGCCTCTACAAAAGCTGCTTACGCCTCCCGCTTCGCGGGAGATGCATCACTCAACGGGGGACACTGTTTGTTGAACTCCCGGTCCCAGGAGCCGTCGGGACCGTGATGGTGTGCTGAGCCCCGCCTTCAAGCCTCTAAAAAAGCTGCTCGCGCCTCCCGCTTCACGGGAGACGCATCGCTCACCTGGGGACACTGTTTGTTGAACTCCCGGTCCCAGGAGACGTCGGGACCGCGAGGGTGTGCTGAGCCCCGCCTTCAAGCCTCTACAAAAGCTGCTCGCGCCTCCCGCTTCGCGGGAGACGCATCGCTCACCTGGGGACACTGTTTGTCGAACTCCCGGTCTCAGGAGCCGTCGGGACCGTGATGGTGTGCTGAGCCCTGCCTTCATGCCTCTACAAAAGCTGCTCGCGCATCCCGCTTCGCGGGACGCACACGGGCACGCGCCGGGCAAAGCCCGGGCCAATGGCGGGCCCGTCTAAGCCCGTTGTAGCCAGGAGGAGGCAGGGCTGGGCCAGGGCCATAACATCGCCTGTTTCACACAACGACTCTTCGGCCAACGGGCCTACAGGTCACCAAAAGAGTGGAGGTGAGGATTATTGCTATGACCGTCATGTTCTTGTGGCGGGGCTGATTACCAGGGCCCTAAAGTATGGCAAATTTCACTTAGCACACACATGCGAGAACAGGGATTTTTTAACTTGGACACATAGGATTGTGAAGACAGAAAGGAGGGCAACTCCCGTTTGTTCTTGGACTGGCGTTGAACAGTGCTACTGCGATGAATAAAGAGAGGACCAAGCCAGAAAATGGGGGAGGGAGCTTAAAAGGGACACTGGATGCCTTTTTTGTTAGAGCTGATTCGGCTTTGGCACAAGAAATCCGCTCAGCTGAAAAAAGACTCTCTTTGGACTCAATTATGGGACAGAAAAGATCTTCTATGGGGGCTCTAGTTAAGGCTGGGACACCGAAGAGAGTTACCCTGCGACCCTCAGATGGGGAGAACAGGACGCAGAGGGCGACTGAGATTGCTGCTGTTGATGCGATTTCAATTGTCTCGTCGCCCAAGGGGAGTTTAGACCTAGAGGCAATACATGAAGGAGAGGAGAGAGAGGAGGGCCGACCCAGGCATGTAGATATTTCATCATCAGTTGGGGAGGGAGCGGGGGAAGAGGGGGTGGTGCAGCCTGAACCACCAGAGACCTGTGAATTAGTACAAAGGGAAACCGTGGAGGTGGTAACCCGGTCCAGAAGGGCGCTATTAAACAAACATACGATCAGCAGGGTAGGTGTACCTGTAAGCGCCCCAACAGTCACAGCTTAATATCTAAGAGGGGTGGGCGAGGGGGGAAGCGCAACACGGTCAATAGTAAAGGGAACACGAAAGAGTCATCAAAAGAGGGTGGGACGAAAGGTACGCAGAAGGTGGCTGGTCCTTCTCACTGTATCAATTGTAGAGGGATGGAAACGGGTGATGGGGCGGACTCAGCTTTATGGCTTAGGTTGGAAACGTTCCTCAATAGCCAACTAGCCCCGCTCTATACGAACATTACTGCTATTGAAGATAAAGTGACCCTATTGCTAGAACGGAAGAGGGGTTCATCTAGCTTAGTCACCCCACAATTTTTAGAAGCACAAGATAGGGTGTCCCAGTGCTCTGAGGGTGTGGGGGATGTATCACAGTTGGACTCATAGCAGAGAGAAAGGACAGCTGACCATACGGATAATGCACGAGCTGGGCCTATGGGGCCCGAGAAAGATGGGAAAAATAGAGAGGATGAGAGAGTCCCGACCCAAAGGAAGGAAGGACAGAGAGTGCAATCTCTAAATCAGTCCAGAAGGACGAGGGCACAGGGGGGCACGGGTGACGGTGCTGGCACACCGAAACCAGCTGTGCCCGCGGGGGGAGAGCATGCCAGGAGCACGGGGGACCTGCCCATCCTGGACCTCCTGCCAGCAGCCAGTCCATACACAATAATATTGACAGTGGTTCCCGCCTCATCTGAAATTTGTGAAGAGACACCCCAAATGCTAATTAATAAGGCAGCCCATTGGCTAAGTAAAAACGCCCATTTCAAGCTTGAGCATTAAAGGCACATCCTAATGGCAAGAAGGGTGACTTGGATCGGTCGTAGCAGGAAGTGTTTTGAAGGAGACACAGTGATTTTAAATCTTAGATTTCCGGGGCTGGTACAGGATCTTCTGGCTCATTCTAGGGGTGACTTCCGGGGGGAGAGTGGTTCATCTATCCAATCGTTACCGTTGGGTTTTTTTTATCGGGACCCCAGGAGTAGACACCCAAGAGAGGCTGATTGGCACAAGCACGGTGGTAGTGCAGGAATAGGGCCCTTTCCATGGACAAAAAATTGGTAAGCCCCTCTTATAAATAGCCAGGGTCTGGAAGATGTCGATTGACGTGAAGGGAGCTCTTGTCTCGGGGATGGCCCTACCGAGGCAATTGCTCCATGCAGTCACCTAGTAGGAGGCCCCCTAGTTATACCAGATAGCATACTAACCCCTGCACCCCCTGAGAAAGGCCAGAATTGCCATTATAATAATCAGAAAGCGCAGAAATTTCAAGTTCAGGCGTCATCTATAGGCGGCCAGATATTGCCCAGCACATTAAATACAGACCAGGGTACTATAAAAGTTATATCCTCCTGGAACATAGCGGGGCTTTCAGCTAAACTAATACATAACGACTGGCTGGCCTATATAAAAAACTTCCAGGTTCTCCTTTTACAAGAGACCTGGGAATGGAACAGAGACCGGCTAGCCCTGGAAGGATTTAAAATATTTTTTGTTCCTGCACCGAAAGGGGGGGCGGGAAGAGCTAAGGGTTGACTGGTGACGTATGTGGACCCAAAATTTAAAGGGACATGGGAAGACCTGAGCTGGGACTCTGATGTTTTACAGGGGTTAAAACTATGCATGAGGGGTCAGAATATCTTTTTTGTGAACTTCTATAATGCGAAATCAGCGGGCTCCCCACTGACTAGATTCACAGAATTAGAAGAAAGGCTGGCGGGGGAGGTTGACCAAGAGGGACGCATGTACCAGTGGGTGCTCGCAGGAGACTTTAATTGCCATCTTTGCCCAAACCTGAAACATAGTCAGGGCGGCTGGTCTTCTTGCCCAGGAGAAAATGGCCCCCACTTAGAACATAATCCAGAGGGAAAAGAGCTCAATATGGTCCTGGGAACTTTTGCCCTTGAACACACTATGGGTCTATTGAAAGAAGGGAATCCTGGGCTGGGGCACCCTACCTTTAAAGGCAGAGACTGCGAATCAGTCATAGATTTTATCTTTGTTTCCCCACACTGAAACAGGAGGCCCTGGGGTTTGAAATACAACTGAGTGCATTCAGTGTCCATAACCCATTAGTTATTGTCTTGAGGGACCCCGATACGTCCAGAACCCAGGACAAAAGGGGTGTGAACGGGGAGTTAATAGCGGTCAATCAAGGGAGAAGGCTGAGATGGTCCAAAGTGGACGTTGCGCCTTTTATGAAGCATTAATGGCGGACAAAGATCGACAGGTATGGAGGTGTTTGAATCCGGAAGTAAAAGGGGCTGGCTTAGTCAAGGCCTATGAAGGGGTCACAAAGCATATTGAGAGACTCCTCAGGGTCAAATCAGAAAAAAAAGGCTCGGTGGAACATGGGTCGTTTGACCAGGCCTGCTCTAAGGCCCTGAGAGAGCTGAAACTGGCACTTACAACCCGCCCTAGGGACAAAAGCAGGGTCACGACATGTCAAGGTTTATATAAAAAGGCTGTTAAACTCCGCAAAACCTCCCTGCAACAGCAGGCCTGGGAGAATCTGAGCGAAGCAGCTGAAACCAAAAACATGACGGCATTCTGGAAGGTCATTAATGAGCCATGCTTCCAAGACAGGGATAAGCGCAAGATCGCAAATCATATCTAGGCGGTATCATGGTTTAAGTATTTTAATGGCCTATATAATTTCAGCACACAGGAGGATTGTTCAGTTTCCAAAGACAAGCAAGGAAGGGAAGAGCATATAATCTTTACACTAAATGAAATCAGGGCAGGTTTGGAGGGACTGACAAGAAATAAAGCGCCGGGACCAGACGGGGTCCCCCCTGACCTGCTTTTAGCCCAAGTAGATTTGTGGGCTCCCATATTGACCAGGGTGATAAATGCTGGAGTAAATACGGGCATGCCTAAATCATGGTCATCAGCGATAATAGTACCAATCTTTAAAAATGGAGATAGGGAGAGCCCGTCCTGCTATCGACCTATTCCGCTCATTGATGTGTCCATGAAAGTTCTTGGCCGGGCCATACTGAACCGTCTATTAGACTGGGCAGATGAATATAAGATCATTTCCTGATACACAGTACGGGTTCAGGATTGGAAGTTCTACAGCGGACCAATTCCTTAACCTGTACCTCCTGACGGCTAAGTACACTGTCGCTAGTCAGGAGACAGTGTACTTTGCTTTCATGGACTTGACGGTGGCATTTAACCGGGTGAATAGAAACAACCTGTTGGGTACTCATGGAGGAGCTGGGAGTGGACCTTGGTCTAGTAAACATCCTGAGATCCCTGCACATGAACACCGTAGCCCAAGTCAGGTATAATAAGGAGGGCAGCATGACTGACCAGTTCCCTTGTACAAGGGGAGTTAGACAGGGTTGTATATTGGCACCCTTCCTATTCACCCTGTACAGTAATGGCTTGGAGAAAGCGCTGGCAGGGCTGGGAGTAGACTCGCAAGGATAGGTACCAGGGGGGTTCAGGTCTTGCTCTACGCGGACGATGCAATGCTGCTGGCCCGAACACCCCGGGGCCGTCAAGCATTGCTGGATGGCTTTGTTGATTTTATGGAGAAGCTGGACCTGTCAGCTAATCTTGCCAAATCATACATAATGGATGTAGGAAAATTGCCCGCAAAGAAATACAGATATATGATTGGGGCACATTGCATGGAAAAAGTCCAGTCTTTTTCCTACTTAGGGATACTGGTAGATTCCAGACTAAATTTTAAACCATTGATGGAGGAAAAATGTTGCACCCTGATTAGAAGCACGGGGGCAATCATGAACTGTGCGTATAGGTTGGGCCGCTGGTCTCCTGATCAGATCCTGAATCTCTATAATTCCATATGTTCTGCTAAAGTACTCTATGGCAGTGAAGTTTGGGGCTTTGTGGACGCTAAGCCTCTTCAAATTGAGGAACATACATTTTTTAGAAGATTACTGAAAGTGCCACAAAGTACCCCGGGCTTCATTGTGCATGAGGAATTGGGTGCCACCTATATTAATGACAGGATAAAACTAAAACCGGCTACCTGCTGGGTCAAAATCTGGACAAATCCAGAGGCCACTCTAACAAGAGAAATTATCAAGGACTGTATGGCACGTGATAATGGGCTGAACATTCCATGGCTCAAACATGTTAGGGAATCCCTTGAGGGCCTGGGCTGCCCGGAATTTTTTAATCACCCTCAGAAACTGTTGGCCAAGGATAAGCTTATGGTCAAGGGGGAGATTTTGAAATTACTTGGTTCTAGCAGGGAAGACCAGGAGATTAAAAAAACGGCAGTGAGAAGATATATCCTGACCAAATCCTGCCTGGGTATTGAACCTTACCTGTATCTCATGCACAGTGCCCAAGATAGGTTTTTAATGACGCGCTTTAGGTTGAATTCCCTACATCACAGCCTTGCGGTGCCTTCAGGTTTTACTAAAACAGTGGAGCAGAAGGGTCCCTGCAGCTGCGATCACCGATCTCCGCAGGACACCCTTCATTTTGTACTGCTATGCCTGTATTATACGCACCCTAGGAAGCAGTTTTTAAAAAGAATTCTAAAACAAGCATTTACAATGCAACGGTTTCGCCTTTGGAAAAGTTAGAGCTATTAGCAATGTAAATGACAATGCCATTTATTTATCTGTTTTCAAAACCAACACATAAATACAAATTTTGTCATTTACAATGCCAATAGCTCAAACTTTTCCAAAGGCGAAACCGTTGCATTGTAAATGCTTGTTATGAGATTATTAGAGCAGCCATCTGTGCCTCTCCTCATTCATTTGTCAACTATTATCACACTCAGGAGCTTGGGTGAAAGGCTGTTTTTGTTTTTTCAGGTAGGGTTGATGTCCACCATGGCTTTGGTATTCCTTATATGAAACCACAGGGACATGGATACGGGATATTATCTAAATTATATACCGGTAATTTTCATTATCCTTTGTCCTACTCTTCATCACAATCATTACAACCTGCCCTGCCTCTTTACTCTGCTGTTATATCTTGACGTATGCGTCCAGTCTGTTAAAAATAAATGTTCTGTCCATCCGCAGTCAGAACTGTCTTCCCGCCTGATTTATATGTTGGCGGTTTGACGGAATAAGTTCATCAGGCCACCGCCATCACCATTGTGTGCAGGCTTCTCGGTCAATTGAGTTAGAGCTGAAAAGTGGCAGAAAAGTGGCTTTCCGAGGCATAGAAGGAGGTCCAAAGCCCCAGTCACCATGCCCCCGTCCCCTTTCTGAATGACCGCACAGCAAAACTCATCTTAAGTGTGGCAGGTCTACTCACTGCTCCTCATGTGATGAATACGATCAAGTAAGGTATCTGCAGGCTACCTTCCTCCAACATAATCACTGGCCATCTGGCGAGTGGCTCCACTACATATCATGTGAACACTTAACGCTGGTCCGGCTTTTCAGCTAACAGCACTTTGCATGCAGGGAATTTTAAAGCCCGCATGTGCCATGTTAACATAGAAACAACAGGTCCCGGAATGCAGCATGCTGGTTGTTGGCTGGAAAGGAGGGACAGGCTGGGGGTGTCTGTCACATGACATGAGACCACTTGACAAGGAGACAGCCTCCTCCGTTAGTCGACCCAGAGCAAGCTGATTAGATATGTAGAGTAAAGTAATGCTGCTACAGCGAAGGGTAAAGAAAATAAAAAAATACATTAAAGGCACTTAAATTAACAAGAGGGTCAGCTGGTAAACGTTTTCTCCACATCTCTCCCCATTCTGCAATTATTTTCGTCTATGCCCTGAGCATAACTCGTGTGACAAAGAGGGTCCATGAAGAGGGAAAACACAAAGTGCAGATATTCGTAAAATGAGTCGCAGTTCACATTCCACTCAACAAAAGTCAGCACTGCTACCTCCCCCACACCTCTTCCTCCTTCTCGCCCCCTCCGGCCGAAGCAGAGCCCAGTCCTCCAGGCACAGGTAACTTTCAGACGTCCCTGCAGAGAAATTGCAGATGTGTCACATCAAGTGCTCGAAATCGGCACAGGGTCTCCTGGTTACCAACCCACAGCATCAGCAGCCCCCCTCCCTCCTTTTGCATTTTGGTTTTGCTCATGCACAGCCTACACCGCAAAGCACAGCGCTCTGTCACCCCCCCCTCCCCCCATGTGCCTCCCTGCACACTGCCCTTTCACCCCCGTGATGTGCCTCCCTGCACAACGCCACCTTCACCACGGAGCTCTGCTGTGAGCCCTGAATTCATGTGCACTGCCTGCGCCCCAGGGTAGAAGGAGCCCCATGTGCTGTGCCTGCTTAGAGGACCCCTCGCGCATGCTGAGTATGCTCATAGGAGCCCCCCACGATTGCTGCGCCTGCTCAAAGGAGCCCCCCTCCCGTGCCACACTGGGCCCTAAACACCCCCCAAGGCCGCTGCAGCTTCCGGCGAATTATGGGCGCAGATCATCTACAGCGGGAACACCGGCCACCAGCTGGGCAGTGCCACAGGCCCCTCGGGCACCGGCCGTCGTCCCGCCCTGCCGATGCGAACCTGACTAACAGTAAACTAGCGCTTAGAGACCAACGGCTCGACGGAAAGCACTAGACAAAAGCTGAAGCCCTTCAGTCACTCACCAGTGTTCTGCGGTGAAAGGCGCCCTCTGCTGGATGGTCAAGGGGGTGCCCTTTGTGCCACCCCCAGGTGCAGGTCGATCGGCGGCAGCAGCTTCTCGGCGCTAGAGTGCAGGGCGCCTGGACACGCTGGGGAGTAAAGGAGAGGGAGTGCGCACTTGCTGCTCACTCAGGAGGGCTCCAGGGACGGACTGAGCCTGAAACAGAGAGGAGGGGCTCTCCCTGGAACGGCCAATCAGAGTGCGGAGGACGTGCTACACACGCCCCAAGGCGAGACGGGGGTCACCCTCGCCCCATTCACAGCCGGACCTCCCAAAACACAAACTACGTGCTATGTGTACAGCACGTGCTGGTCGTGCACTAAACACAACCACACAAAGCCCAACCCCACACGGAAACAACACACGTCCTCATAAGTGACTGCTGTGCACCCTAATAAACTTTACACCTTCAAACCTCCCACTAAACTCGGACATTTATTTTACACGTTTTTATATAGCGCGCACTTTACTCGAAGGTGTCAGGTATCAGGTGTCTAGCCCTTTTTTTTTTTTGCTGTATGAATCAGATAACCTTGCCCAATATTTGGTACTGCATACCACATAACCATAACAGCACTGATAATTGTAAATCTTGTTTGTACATACAACTAAATATGTCTATTAACTGAGTATATTTTGTAAGCCCAAATTCAGTCCCGGCACGTTGCCCAACCCTAATGTGACAGTTCTGCGTGAAACCCTTTTCCTTTTTGCATCTGTCTCTCCATGTGCCCGTGCACAGCGGGGTGCACCTTAAAGAGCGCCCTAGCTGCAGAGGAGCACGCACCCGCGATGGGAGAGGCCGGGATCCTGAACACTACGGAAGAGCCGACCAGCCCCGAAGACGAGCACACTGGATCCGCGTGGCTAGCGGGCGTTTCACGCTCGGACACGCCCGCTGTTTAGGTCTCTGTGGGCTGGGAGCTGCCAAGACAGCATGGGGCACGGATATATGAGCTGGATGGATGCCTACATGAATGAAACCTTATGTGTGGGTGAAATGAGCCGCCATGCCACAGGAGCACGTGCGAGGGGCACTGGGCACGTGTAAACTGCAGTTTAATTGCCCTTAGTGTGTGTGTTTAGGGCTTACCCTAGCGCTTTAATTATATAGCGTGTATGTCACAGTCTAGAGGGGTCCATTCAGCTGTCCAATAGGCTTCATTAAAATAACCCACAATCTAGTAATCACTGCTCTCCGATGCTATGGCACAGAGAGAGAAGTAAGCGCGTTGTGCAGATGGCGCTATTAAAATGTTCGAAGAATCTGCATCGAGACACCTCGTGCGCGTACAAGGCATAGACACTTAAAAACATAAAAAAAAGTCACAGAAGCTGCGAAGCTCGACAAAAGCCCTGAACAAGCTGCAGAGAAATAACAAGTCAGGTCCCGGGCCGCGCTGTGATTGGCTGACGTCACGGGGGTTTCCCGGCCGGCAGCCAATCACAGCGCGGCCCGGGAATGACGTCACGGGGGTGTCCCGGGCCGGCAGCCAATCGCAGCGCGGCCCGGGACAAAGGGGCGGGGCTTAAAAAAAGCACCAGAAACGCCCCCGAATCGCGTTTTCGAGAGAAAACGCGATTGACAGCCTCTGCCTCCCAATGGCTAGCCTCCATTTATGGAGCTAGCCAATTGGAAACAGAGGCTGTCCTAACCTCACTATTAGAAACAACAGATTTCGATCTGGGAGTGGCTTCGCCCCTCGCCAGGTTACGAAACCTAAAAAGCAGGGTTTAGACAGGCCAAAGTGGCCTTACTGTATTTAAAACTCTCCTCTGAGATTTTAACCCTGTACTGTAAACTTTTTAAGAGTGGCAATGCGTCTCAGCAACACCAGAGGGAATGTGTGAATTGTACAGTCATGAATTGTTTTTAAATCTGTATAATATTGTAAACTTTTTAACAGTTGCAAAGTGCTTAAGGAATTCCGGATGGAATAAGCAAAAAATTTATTTAGATGAATTGTTTTTAAGCTGTGCTTTTATGGTGTTGTCTTCTGATGCCGAATAAAGTATATATTTGATTTGATTTGACAGTCCGTGTAGAAACCTGTTCTCACATTGCTTCATTTTTTTTTTACCTCATCACATGATTTCCCAGGCAGTCCCTCAGAACTCCCAATATCTCTTTATCTGTTCCTTCCTTTGTTGCCTAATCGGGGAATTATTAATTTCTTCATCTTAATTATGCTAACATCTTCAGCAGGAATGAGCACTCGCCTTGAGAGAAGTACTAAAAATATTCTCCCAAAACAGAACATGATGTACCGCCACTAACTACATCAGAGTGTGCATTTGGAATTTGTAAATCTGTTACAGGAAAACAAATATCGACAGGATAGGGCTGGCGATTGCCCTTCATTCACATGCTCACTTGTGGGCGTCGGTGCCACGATTTTATTACTATTTCCAAGACATAAATATGATTTTGCAATGGCTAATCGGAGCGCGGAGGCATGATAGCTTTCTTTTATGGGAAATCTGGTGATAGTGTGTTTGCGGTCGGTTCAGCGAATGGTCATTAAGTTCATTATTACTCATGAGTCAGACGATATTAAGCCTGTTAATACAACTCTCTGCTATTGCACGAGAAGCAAACATTAATTGTACTTTCTGATGAAAGCTAGAACATGTAGGACCATTAGCTGAAACGACAGAGGTAGATGTTATTTAATAACCCTTTTCATCTCTCCAGGGTATATTTGCACCTCGTGTTTTTGCTTATGCATTTGCTCACTTATAAGAATGAGTCAGTGCATTTCATCACCACCGATGAAATTTACATAAATGGACAGATGGCTGAGAAAAGACAGGGCATATTACCAACCAATAGAGATAATTTTTGTCTCTAACCTGTTTAGAGACAAACATTATCGCCGCACATCGGCGATTTTTATCGCAGATAAACCTTGCTATTAGCAAGGTTTATCGCAAATGCGATAAAAAACGGCCGCAATGCATGAATATCGCTGAAAAGTCAGCGATATTCATGCATTATCGAGGAAATGCTCTTAGCCATGTTATCCACCTCCCATTTGATAACATGGCTAAGAACTGCTCCTGGGTAGGTGTTAGCTTTTGGAGATATTCGCGCTTAGCGCGAATATCTCCAAAAGTTGGTAATAGGAGATAGCGATGTTAGCGACTGTTTCCAGTCGCTAACATCTTGGCACGCCCACTTTGCATGTCATTAGTGATAAATATCACTGACATGCAAAGCGGGGCCCAAGATGGTCACTATCTCCTATTAGCTGTTGCTAACTGGTGTTAGCGACAGCTTGGTAATAGGGAGATAATTTTATCTCCGCTTTCTTGGCTTTTAAAGCCAAAAAAGCGGAGATAAAGCACCTTGATAATATGCCCCTATGTCTCGCCTTAGCAACTGCAGTGCCGTTCTCACTTGTTTCCTTATCTCCCACCTGGAACTTTCCATTCCGTCTAACACATAACATTTTTAATCATCATTACAATTGGTTCACTTCATCATGTCGTCCCAACTACATGTACCTGCCTCTACCACTACTGGCCTGCGGTTCAACAGCGCCCATGGTGGAACAAAGATTAGTGCCACCTATGAACATAGGCTCCACCCCTCCTAAACGTCACCGCTTCCAAGTCCCATCTTGCATTTAGCCACTAGTTCTTTATATCACTCAAAGCTAAAGATTCACAAGGCTAACACCTCGACAATAATTTGATTCGCTTATCGAGCTTTTATCCATAGGCACTATTTACAATTTGTAATGCAATATTTTAATTTGACCCAATACATAGATTAAATGCTTTGGGTGTGCAGGCTCATTCATTAACCTGCATCGACGAAGCTATTTGGCTGGGTTTTTGCAATGACAGGCTTTGATGGGATGATTATGAAGAGGTGCTACTAGTCAAGCTTTGTAAGCTTGCATTTCAGCAGCAGCTTCATAAACTTGGCATTCTTAACAGTGTGGTCAATGGAGTGACCTCCTGTGTGTGAACTCCAGGGGCTATAATATACAAAGTGGGGGAGCGGGGGTTGGGGCAGTGAAACGGGCATTTGTGCCTGCTTTGCGTGCCCCTGGGGCACTTTGAGGTTACAGAAAGGGCCGCAGACGCTTGTGTGGCTCTTTCTATAATACAGATAGTGTTTGCGCACATATAGCCCATGGCTATCACCAGAGGGTATTCCCTCATTTGCATGGGGCTGTGGCCCCATGCAATTGAGGCAATCCCTTTGCTTCTGAGCCCGCGCCATATCATAGACGCAGACGTAAAAGCAAAGAATCTTCAAAGCACAGCACGACTGTGCGGCTGCCTTGGGGGCAGTGCATTGAATATAATATGGCACACTGTCCATGTTAGGGCCAAGCAAATCTTTTGAAAAGTGCGACTGGTGCTAACAAAGGAAAATGCATTGCATTCTATAATACAGCTCTCTTCAGAGGGCTGCCATCAGAGGGGGCTCTGAAAGTGCGCCTTCTGGCAGCTTCTTTGCCTCTGTGCCGACATCTATATTATGACGCTGGTGTAGAGGTCAAGCGGTCCCCCCATTTGCATAGGTCCACACCCCATGCAAATCAGGGAACAACCTCTGGTGAAATTGCTGGTGCTATATGTGCGCCAGCAATATCTGTTCACAAGCAGCTGCAGCCCTTTCTGCAATACCAAATTGCTCCAGGGGTGCACAGAGTGGGCGGATAAGCTCGTTGCACCCCCGGGGCAATATCCATGATACACCCAGGTTGTCTGCCTACAGGTAAAGTTCACACTAATTCAAAGTGAAAGAAGCTACATCCTTGTTTTAGGAGTATGTCTATGCTTTCATCAAGACTGTTACCACACACTCAGCAAGGCTTCCATGCTGTGAATTGGATGGAACCATGCCTTCTTAGCATACTGTTCAGCAGAATAGCTGACACTGCCCCTATGCTACTTAGAAGCTATGAAGAGCAGAGGTTCTATGCACTGTCTGAATAAGACTGAACTAGCATTTCTCAGGAGAGTTGTTAAAGTTTAATGGGGAGCATGGCTATTAGCAGGGCTAAGGGGGCTAATCCCAGCACTTCTCAGTGGAGCTGCTATGCATTTATTGTGGCAGTAACTGATTTCACAGCAGCACTGATATACCTTCCCTCAGACAGTTCTAACTCTTCCAAACATGAAACTCCTGCTTAAATAGGGCAGTTTCAGACCATATAGCGAAGCCTTCTATAATTATGTTGGTGGCATTACCAACACCACACAATAGAGTTGATTTAGTTTGAAGGTATGTTGTAGTCAGAATGTGGTCTGACATAAATATTGTGTAATAAATATAATTTACAAAAATGTTGCTCCTATGCTAGAAAATCTGCATCCAATTGGATGATACGTTATGTACCCAATATTTAGGGCAATATTTATTTCAGAAAATATTTCAGTAGAGAATATTCTGGCACACTACCTAATTTGAATAGGACTGCCGTTTTTCAACAGGAATGCTACAAACCAAAGGGAGAGATTATCAGGACTTCTCGGCATGGCTGCTATGTTTATAAACTGACCCATCAAAAATTCTCAGTATATGCTTGTAGTTGAACATGAGTGTCATTCCTATGCTTCCACATTAAAAGAAATCTGGGCATCATTGTTATAATGTTAATAATACACTTTAAAAGATGTTTGAAATCTCAGCAAAGACATCAGTCTTTTCTTAAAGGATAATCGCAGGCCATTCACGGGGGTTTTCTCATACATAGTACAGATACAAATAATACCAGCAGTGCAAGCTTCTCTAGCACCAGACTGGGTATCAATCTTCACTTAGACATAGCAGGTACAGTGCACCGAGCAACAGGTTATCTGCATCTAACCTGTCCTGTACGTTTCGCTGCACTCTTCCTTGCATTTCCCTTTCTAATTCTCTAAATAGAAGAACTGTCAGTACAAGAAATAGATTCGCTTCCATACTTAAAGTGTGCTGACTTTAGATCTACATGTCTTCCTCATCCATAGTGAAGACAACAGTTAACACAATGCCACCATGCAATCTACCTCACGAACAATTTTGTTTCAGATGTGAATAATCCATCCTGTTTTATGTTTCTTTGCTTTCTGGTGATTTTAGTTTATTTTACCATTACACATTCACTACTACAAGTTTGAAAATGAAAAAATATAAATCAAGATATCTTTCTTGATTTGACTTAAGAAAATAATAGGTGTGCACCCTGAATATCGACCCCTGAAAATCGAGAAGAAAGACTATCAAGGATAGAATATAAAAATAAAACAAATCGACACGTGAGTAAGTCTAAATTTGCGTAACTAACTCCACATAAATGTACCTGCGCTGTACATACATATTTAAAGTAAGTAGATGTGGAATTAGGAATAGTAAAGCAATACCTCCCTATTTGCACTCCCCTTTCGATATTTTGCCCCTCGGTATTCTAAGATGACGATATTCTGTGTGTCAATATTCAGTAGTTCAATGAAATGAACAGTGCCAAGGATGGACTAGATACAGACGTCTGTTAAAATATTCGTGTCTACTTTGAGTAGGTAACATCACAAAGGTTTAAGAGAAAAATCAAGAATATCATTCAGAGGTTTAGTCTAGTGCTAAACTCTTTGGGGACAGGAGTCACTGGGCCACCCAGCTGAGGGATGTGAAACCTTTAGGTTTGATGTGCAGATTGCTAATATCATTATTCAGACATTAACCAGTGTGACTATGAACTACCTCTGATAAAGCACTCCATTCTCAAACTCTATTTACACATTAGCTACCAAATATAGAACAACAAAAATGGGATGAGCCTGCGTGTCTCTGCTGGGATACACTATCAGAGTATGATGGCTAGAAGGTTAGGTCTTACCGGGAAAACAGAAGAGAAAGATTGTTGACCCTCAGCTGGTGCCACAAAGATACTTCTCGTTTGCAAATATGGACACCTGTCTATCCGCCATATGTATCATCAAACAATTTAGCATTTCCTAAATAGCGTATTTTAAGGAATCGCTATTTAGGAAATGCAAAACGGTATGTATGTACAAAAGCGCTATTAAATAGCGATTCGGTACCATTCCTAATTTGTGATTAGCAAATTGCTAATCGCAAATTACCCATTCATTTCCATGGGCCAGGAGGCCCATAGGAATGAAGGTGCAATTTGGATTAGCAATTAGCTCATCGCAAATTAGGAATTTTTCCAAGGGTGCAGGGGTGTTTCAAGAACACCCTGCTGCACCCCTGAAAAAAAAAATTTGGGGGGCATGTGGCGCACATACATGCCCTAAGGGCATGTATGGGCGTCATATAGCACCTTTTGTTTTTTTGAAAAAAGCTTTTTGAAAAGAATTCGCAAATTACCACCAACTAGAAGTTGGTGGTAATTTGCTAATCCTTAATGGCATTTTTTGCATATTTTTTGTTTGATACATTGCATTTAAGGAATCGCAAAATTTGCGATTCCTTAAGTGCAATCGCAAAATAAGGAATAGCAAATTTTGCTATTCCTTATTTTGCATCAAACATGTTTGATACATACCTTTTGTCTAATTAGCATTCGCAAAGGCCGAAATTCGCAGAATTTCGGCCTTTGCGAATGATAATTAGCTTGATACATATGTCCCTATGTCCACTCTTCCTAAGGGGCCACCTGTTCCGATCATGCATAGGGCCAAACCTGATTCCCTCTTATCGATCCTCTCAATGATCCCAATGAATTTCACCAAGACAGGACAATGACCGCCTGATCAAACTGAAGTCCCTGCAAGAAAGAAACAAACATTAAACATTTACAACTTTTCCTAAAATTGTAAATTCATTTGAAAGATAAGCACCTTAGCTGCTATTTTAAAGTGAAAATGAGCTAAATGGCAGCCTTTCCTAATGAAGTTTGCAGGAAGTCATAGGTGAGGATGGGTGTAGTTGGCATTCTTCACCTACACCAACTTCAGGAGGAATTTTTCCATAACTTCACCATTGTCAGAAACAGCATAAAGATGACATTGTTGTATATAGTAGTGGGTGTTCCATAAAAAGTGACCTTTGCCTGAGAAAAATATATCAGACCAACTGTCTATGTGCTTTATCCCACAGTAAAATGTGACTGCCCCTTGGCCACCTAGCGTGAAATCTATATAGTTTGATACATCTTGAAACTATGAACTTTGCTCACACAACAGACATTAAAATTGACTTTGCTAAAATCATAGGAGATCATAGAGGAGATGGCGATGCTACAGCAGCGAGAACGAGATGTACAATTAAATATTTCTAATTTCATTTTTCAATGTGTCTATTTACCATTTAGAGATAGGGAAATTGAATGGTCTAATTTGGCGAAGGGATGAAAAAATAGTCTTAGAAAGACCCCGGTTAATTGATCTATATGTCTAAAATCACAGGGACCGCAGTCTAATGGGGTTATGAATCTCAACTAAAAAAATCGTAAACAGAAAAACAAGAAATGAAATGCAAGGTGAAGTATAAGTGAGGCAGGTGCAAAGTAGGTAAGAGAATGCGGAGTAGAAAATCCCATTTGGAACTTAAATTTAAAGGAAAAAAAACTTAAAGTGGAAGACTGAATTTCGGTGGTTACAAATTCCCAAGAGAAAAGGGAAAGAACAGAAATTGACAGGATTAGTAACAGGAAAAGAATTAAGCTTTATGTACTAAGGCAAGGTCACTAAGTATTTCATGTATTTGCACATTTTGGTGCGACCCCATCGAATTGCTGCCTCTGGTGCGCTAATCATTTTCAGCACAAAATGTTAATTTACGGGAAATAAAAAAAAATCCTGCTTTCGAGCATTATGAAACATGAATCCTTTTACAACTCCCCGCAAATGGCTGTGAATGCAGGGGTACAGCCCTGTGTATGATAGCAGACCTCTATCACTGCATTCAAATTAACTGTGAGTAGATATATTGCCGCAGTCCGACCCTAATACATATTTAGTCAAGATACGTTGATGGGGAGCTAAGAATAGCAAATCTATACTTACCTATATATACTTATATTCACAATATACTCATAGTTCATTTTCTGGTTACAGCATTTATTGTTGATATTATTTAAAACTAAATAGTGTGATTTTTTTATTTGCGATTTCCTGTACAAAGTATCAATGGTTTCCAATTGCTAGGCAACCAGGGCCCAATTTACACAATGCGGTGTGCTCGCACCTTTGAAAAGGTGTGCCCTGCGCAAACAAGGAAAGTGCGCCATATTATATTGAATGCGCTGCCCCCAGAGTGGCCACAAATTCGTGCTGCCCTGGGGGCAGAGCATTCACGTGAAATACGGAGTGGCTTTGAAGCAGCCGCTCATTGTTTGACTGTGCAGGTGGCAACCCGCCTGCACTTCTAAGAGAATAGGGATCTCCCTGGAGGTGGGTGCAGTGAGTGACATCACCCGCCTGTAAGGTGATGTCTTTAGGGGTCCCTAGGACCCCCTCCCCGCCTCCAGAGGGCTGCTATTAGGGGGCACACTGACAGTTTTCAACCCCACGATTCCACTCAGTTCTCAGGAGATCATCCTTCAGAAAAGTGACCTAGGCTCAAGATTTTTGCTGTCACCTGATGCAGAGACACCAATTGGAATGTGATGTATGATTTTGAATACACCAAGTGTTCATGTCCCCAGAGGGAGATGTAATTGGAATTCTTAATCTTCGGTTTTACCAAATGTTTTTAGGGCTTATTCCGAGGTGACCTTATTCTCATGCTAAAGCCATTTGCTGGAATTTTCATTAGTGAAATGTGTTGTTGGAGGTCATTTGACCTATATTGTGATATTGTGATTTCACCTTACAAATCCATTCAGCTTAAATTTTATTGCAGGAAGTACTACATATGTGTTGCAGTAGGACTTTGTAGAGATAGTGCTGGTTTTACATGGAGGGGTTGCTGGTGCACACCTTCTCATAAATAACGGAAACAGACTAGATTTCCAAGGTTACCTGTCCCAGTGATTGAAGGTATGCGATTTGCATCCAGGATAATCTGTTTGGTTTATCTGGAGGGTTCCAGTCTGGAATTCCACCTAAAATCATGTATAGATTTGTAATTTGTGAATAGTATTTAGTTGTGTGTCCATTAAAGTATGTTTCCTTCAAAAAACATTTTTTATAAAAACACTGGCTGAACATTGGTTTACTGAGTGTTATTGTTTGACTTGCTGAGATCTTACCTTCAAACCTACAGCGACTCCTTGAGATATCCTTAGTCTGCTCTGCGTTGTTACCTTCAAATTCAAGCACCAAAAGAGGTACTTGGTCCCCAATTTGAAGGTAAGGGGGATGCAAGCCAAGAGACACCAGAGCTGACAGAAAAATCTTGACACACTTTGGTCCCAGTTACCTCTGACTCCTCTAGGACCTCCAAAACCAGTTTTTATCACCGTTGTTCTGTACTAATCTATTCTTGTGAGGGGGGATTCTATAGCACTTCTGCATTCCAGGTCAGGGGGGTGCAGATGGGGGGCCGCGTAGGTCGAAACGGTTGGTCGCTCCATCAGGTAACTTCACCTCAGCCCTGCGATGCGAGACGGCAGGACTGGGACAATGCTTCTTCGTTGGGGTTTTGGAGTTGGGGTTAGGGAGGGTGGGAGGCACCGGGGGGACGAGAGTTTGGACAATGGCTGGGAGTTGGTTGGTTGGGTGGCCTTGGGGGGTTGGGGGGTGGGTTCTGGTGTGTCGCACTGCAGGAGGGCGTGGGTAGAGCAGAAGGGGCTTGTGTCTCACCCAAGCAACCATGGAGCCCCAACAGAGTCCACCCATGGCTGTCTTGAAGGCTCTCACCCTAAACAACCCTATACAAAGGAGGGCTGTCCTATCTTTCCTGGAGAATTCGGGGGCCTCAATATGTCTGCTACAAGAAACACACCTGCTCTCCAGGGACTGGCATCGCATGCGCTCCAGGGCTTTCCCTCAGCAATACTTCTCCTCCACGGTAGAGAAAAAGGCGGGGGTAGCTCTTCTGTTTGCTAAGCTCTTCAGAGGCCAAGTGGGGGGCAAGATCTCCGAAATCAAGGGTAGGCTCTTAGCGTACAATATTCAGGTGGTAGTTATGTCCATGGCTATAGGGTCGGTGTATGCTCCTAACATCAAGCAAGAACTCTTCCTCACAGGGGCCCTGGTCGATGTCCTCGCGTTTCAAATGAAATATAAACTGGTGGAAGGTGATATTAATCTGGTTATCGACCAGGATAAAGACAGGTCAGGCCTCTCGCATGAAGGTAGACAATGGTTGGCCAGCAGAGGGTTTTAGATTTCTGGCGGGAGGCCCAACCCAACTCTATGGGATACACGTTCTGTTCTAATGTACACCGCACATACGCCTGGTTAGATCACTTTTTTGGGTCTACTGACCTAGCTCCCTTAGTCACGGACACCGACATTATCCCGGTGGCACTCTCTGACCATAACGCGGTCACACTTCACTTAGCGGTCCCTCGCACAAAATCAAACAAAGGCAGGTGGCACCTTTGGGAGACACTATTACAACGCAAGGGGGTCCCACAACAACTACGCAAAAGTATCACAGACTACTTGAGCATTAATGATAACGCAGACGTACCAGTGACAGCAGTTTGGGTGGCACTTAAGGCTGTGGTGCGCGGAGACCTCATAGCTATAGCAGCAGCTGAAGCGCATGAGCGAAAGATCTGGAGTCAAGCGCTAGCAGCGCAGGTGTTAGAATTAGAGTGGGTACATAGTAGAACAGGGCCCCTAGAATCTGGCGTCAGCAGAAAGCAGCTAGGGCACTGCTTGCGAGACCTAGCTGCGAGCCCTTTGTAGAAGCCGCGGATTCTCCGTGGGCTTCTACAAAGCCTTTTGCCCACTGCTGGCGCCTGTCTTACCAAATTGTTTAACTGCTTCCAGGGACCAAGCTCCATTCCTCCGGACATGCTCGCCGCGGATATTATCCTACTGCCCAAACCCGCTAAGGGCACTTCACAGTGTGCAGCCTATCAGCCCATTTCCCTGCTCAATTTAAACCTCAAAATCTTCACGGGGATTCTAGTGGCTAAACTAGGTCCTTGCCCATCGGGCAACATAGAGCCCGACCAATCGGGTTTCATCCACAACAGGCAGTGCAGTGATAATACCATGCGACTCCTGCATGTTATAGACAAATCCCATTTTAATGACTCGGATGCAGCTCTCTTACCGGTCGACGCCGAAAAGGCGTTCGACAGGGTGTACTGGAGGTACCTGGACAAGACTCTGGCGCGCTTTGGCATTGGGGACCGCTTCCGGACATGGGTCGCTAGCTGTTATGACGCGCCCCAGGCGTCAATTCAGGTTAATGGCATAGGCTTGAAGCCCTTTGATATCCGGCGAGGCACTAGGCAGGGGTGCCCGCTTTCACCGCAGTTGTTTGCCCTTTATATTGAACCATTTGCGCAGAGAATCCATGACAATCCAGATATTGCGGGTTTCACATATGGTGGCGAGCCGCACACCATTAGCCTGCACGCAGACGACATACTTGCGGCGGTGGACAATCCCTCACGTTCGGTGCCAGCTTACCTAGTAGAAATGGAGACCTTTAGGAAAGTTTCGGTATTCAAAATGAATGTAGGGAAATCGCTGATTCTTCCATTGGGCTGTAACGCCTGTAAAACCGCGGGCGGTCTATGGCAGTTTGGGGGACTGACCTCCCACATGTCTCTGCCATACTTGGGGATCACCCTGACACCCAGCACAATGCAGACGGTCGATCAAAACTACACGGCACCCTTTACTCAACTTCAAGGGGACCTGAAGAGATGGCGGCAACAACCGCTCTCTTGACTGGGACGAGTCGCCGAGATGAAAATGTCCCTGCTAGCCAAGATCCATTACCTGTTCCAAACCATTCCAGTAGCTCCACTGATCGGGATGCTTCCGAAAATGCAGGATGCGATACAGCAGTTCGTATGGGCGGGTAAGCGTCTGAGACTCCGCAGAGACTTGGCCAGGTGAGCTCCTATTGATGGGGGCTTGGGCATTCCGGACCTTCTCCGATACTTCCAAGCGACACAACTTCGTTATCTCCTGGAATGGAACCGCCCTGAGTCAGAAAAAAGCTGGCTATTTCAGGACAGGGCGATGGCCCAAATGTCGCTGTGGAAGGTCCCCATCTTGCTACGCTTGCATAGGCCAGTCTATCTCAAGAAATCACCTATTACCCGCTCGCTACTCAAAGTGTGGGATGAGGTGGCGGTCAACAGAGGCCTAACCACTTTCCCTTCACCAATGACGCCACTACTGGATAACCCGGTCTTTCCTCCTGGGATGGACCCTGGGTAGTTTCGCCAGTGGAGACCCTCGGAATGCAGGTCGGATGGTCATCTGTTTGACATAGGGGGCTTTATTCCGCTTGACACCCTGAAGGAGATGTACACCCTGATAGCGCCTCAGCATTTTCAATACTTAAAGATTCACCACTGGCTCACAAAAGGAGACACATTTTGGATGGTGAGTCGGCGCCTGACAGCATACGAGAAATGGCTCATTACGAAAAAGTCGGAGAGGCAAGCGATCACGGACCTTTACAGAATGCTAAGCCCGCCCCCCTCTACCTCACGATCTGCTGGTCAGAGATGCTGGGAAGCGGAGCTCGGAAGAACTTTGACAGATAAAGAGTGGAATGACATTTACCATAGGGCCCACCACACCGCCAGGAACGTGGCAAGCAGGGAATCGGCAGTTAAGATCGCACATTATTGGCACCTAACTACCGCGCGGCTGCAACAAAGTAACCCAAGCCGCAGTTCTGCATGCTGGAGAGGGTTTGGTAAGGTGGGGACACTGACACATTTGTTGTGGGAGTGTGAGGGGGTAACGGAATACTGGAAAGAAGTACTTCACAACATTGACACACACTTCGAGACAGAAATTTCCCATTTTTCAGCCTACACATTACTAGGCCTCTCCAACGCCTTAACGTTTCCACTTAAATTGATAAGGGGAGACAAAAGGGGTTGGCAGTAGGGGCGTCAACACAGCACATCCTCTCACTCTGGGGTACTACGAGGAAACCTACACACGTGGGCTGGCTCCACAGTATATAATGGGTATGGAAGGACACAGGCGACTATTACTCAGACGGCAGACTCCTTCACCACCATATGGCAACCGTTTATTTCTCTTCTAGCTGGGGAATTCAATTAACTTACCTGTCTGAAATGCCTCAGGGTGCTGCGACTCACAGATGAGTTTGCTGGGGGGTCCAGCTCCTCAAGTTAGTACTCACATCAACACGCTCTCTGCGTTACACTAAGAGGGAAGATGCGACACACTGGAAGGGAGGCCTGGGGAGGGCCAGGGGGCAGGGTTGGGGGGCAGGGAGACATTTGTTTTTGGGGTAATTGAAAGCATTATTAGTAGAGGGATGACCACTACTCGCTCTCATGGACACATTGGACTATCCTGTGGTACACGCAGCTCACCAAACGAGGTTGGGAATGGGACGGTGCAGGTATTTGGGGCGGCCAATTGGGACTAGGTTTGTCATTTTGTATTGTGTTTAATGCAATGGAAATCAATAAATGTAATTCAAATAAAAAAACGAATTCCCTCACTTGTGAAATGGAAACATTTTGTGGAACAAGAAATGTGTCAGTTATTCAGATGGAAATTCTGAGTGAATCAGTCTTGGAGAAACATCTTTTAAACTAATGACCTCTGTAAGCTAGACATACCCTTTAAAAGAATTCATAACACAATGGGCAGGCAGTGTATTCATCGCAAAGTTGTTGTAAGGCAGTCATATTGGCTCCTTGCAGTATGTCTTCTATAGCAAAATCAGCCTCTCATCATGGAGAATCATCCTCGACTACCAACAAACATTATTGGTGTCACAATAGTGGCCACATCAGATACGATTTCACCAATTGCCATGAAATGCAGGATCATAAGCATTGATCATCTCAATGCATCATGGAGGGTTCCAGCAGCAATGCCATGTAAATCAATTTAACAGAACAACAACAATAGCCAGAAAGACCCTCTGCTTCTAGGAAAATAACTTAGTAATATGGCAGCTGACTCTACATGAATTATCATCCAAGTATCATCTTTAAATATATTTAGGAAATGGATCATCTTGTTGTAGACAAATCTAGGACTCTATTTAATTATTCCCGATTTATGCCCTTATTTGGTTATATCAAAACATATCCTTATATAGGCATAAGAATCATACCCATAATAAGACATAGCCAATGCAGTCCAAATACAGCAAAGCTACTCCCATAGACTCCTAGAAAGCACAACGTGTCCTTATATAAACCAAGCCTCCAGAAGCCCGGGAATTCCCCCTGCCTCTGTATTGATTTGTCCTAGAATTCCTGGAGTCCTGAAAGAACTGCGAGTTCTTAGTGACGTCTTATGTCCAACCTTACGTCAAACTCGGCACCTTCCAGGTAGAAACATACCAGCATCTGCCCTAGCAAAACACGGTGGTTTGGAGCAGATCGACTATCTACTTGCCCGACGCCCTACTGTAGCAAGTGCCAAAGGAAGCCGACCCTCCCGCTGACGCACTGAGAGAGACGCTGTCTTTTCTCCTGCCTAGAAATCCAGCTCCAGTGTTTCCCTGTCGCCCTTGCGGGTTGCTGGGAGATCGAGTACTGAGAGAGAGATACAAGACCTCCTTCATTCTATAACCAAGGTACGGAGCTGATTAGACCCTTAGAGAATTCTTGATTTAGATTCTTGGCAGAAACTATCTTAACTCAAACTACATCTCACTTACTCCTTCCCATGTACTAGGCTTAGGTTAGGTACACCGTGGTAGGCGTATCTTAGAAGCACCAGTTGAGTACGTTTAGACATTATTTTATCATTGTATGTATCTTATCTATTTTAAACACCGCATGGCTTAGAAACCATACCATGCTTTTACAGTATTATTTCATAATACTCCTTTTACTGTACGCACTTTACTTTATGACCAGTATTGCGATTGTAGCAATTCACTTCTCTTGCATGAGAAAGAAGACTGTTCAATAAATAACCCCTTTTATTGAAAACGCCAGTCTCTCTGTTTCTCTGCACTTAATTAAGCATGCACGATTGACTGAGTAAAATAGCTATCTATTGTTTCCGCGACTCTGGAGATATACTCCTTATTCTTGGGGGAGCAAAGTTGTCATGTTTTGCGGTTGTCAGAAACTAATCCCTTCTTGTGAATTCGAGAAAGTTTCTAGTGACCTCTGAGCTAGCTGGCATTCATAATTAAGTCCAACATATTCAATAGAGACCTAGTCGACCTAAGTCCTACGTCTAAACTATCGTTTATGTTACTCCAATGTGCAGAGCCTATTGGGAATATAGGAACTACACTACAATCTTGCATTCAAACATCAGTTTATTGGTGTATCCACCTTAGTTTCCCATTAAAAGATTTAATTTTGTTTTCATTTCTTGTAAACTTACTTAAATACCCCAAAGAAAAGCTAGTATTTTATTAAACAAGATTTTTTAATTACTAATCATGTGGTACCTTAACATTTTCATAAAGTTCTCAAATCCATGGCAGCCTTACATGGGCACGTTACCATCACATGTCAGGCAAAGCCCCAACAATGTCAAAGAAGTCCGAAATATTACAAGGATGGCTGCCATTATACTAGGAATGGATATGATAATTCCAATTATGCCACGGCTAGTCTCCATAATACCAGAGATGAATTTCAAGGATATTTATCATTGGCTTTCATTGGGAGAAACCCATTTTAAATAATGTGGGCCACCCCTCTGAAAAATTTACAAAGTTAGGGAAAACAGGCAACATATTATTAGGTTGTCATGGAAATAATCTAATCACGAGTGTTTAGAGAAAGATAATTATATCTGTGGTGAAAATTGGAAATTTAAACTAGAAGCTAGGAGCCAGATAAAACGACTCTAAAAAGGTCATTTAATAAGAAAATGTGGAACAATGGCTTTTTGAGAAATGCAGGTGTCTTCTTGGCACATCTATGCTACACATGCAATCCAGGCTGATGATTGGATTTAGCATGTCTGGTCACTATATAACCAGGAATAAGATAAAGCCTGCTCTCTAATCAAAGCCTCATCACTCTCCCTATTATTGTTAAATGAACTAGTGTTGCATAAATGAAAAATCTGCTCTGGACAATTCTAGTACTACGCCCTAATGATGTATCGATGGATTTGTTAAAAAAAAGACTTGGGCCAGATGTATGACGGGGCATTTAGCGACTCATAAATTGTGCTCAATTGCGAGTCGCAGTGTGTGAGTTGCTAAATGCCATGTACAACAGTGTCAGAGACACTGTGATTCCCAATGGGGTCAAAAATTGCATGCCTCATCAATATTCATGAGGCACTCGCAATTTGCGACCCCATTAGGAATGGCTAGCCCTCCCAGGTATGGTGGCATGCTGGGCTCAGCAGACCTCCATGTCTGGAACTGCTTTTCAATAAAGCAGTTTTTAGGTCGAGCGACCTATCTCAATGCGCATGCGCATTGAGCGGGAGCTCGATATATAGTGGCTTAAACAGAGCTTACCGAGATCAGGCGATTCCCAGGCGATTTCTTGCAGTGCATGTGAAAGCGCGTGCACAATGCCACCAGCCGCTTGCCTCGCATTACCACATCAAAGGCGGCCGCGTCTCAGGCCCCTGCTGCTTCACACCCTCATGCCGCTCTCCCCGCTCCGCCCCCTCCCGCCGTGTCGCATTTCTCCTCCGCCGGCCGTACTTTCACTTTGACGGCCGCAGGCCGTCTCTTGTGTTTCTCCTTTTTTTTTCCACATTACTATAAGCTTTTCGTGGTCAATGCTTGTTTTAAACCTCTCGTACTTTCACTTTGACGGCCGCAGGCCGTCTCTCGTGTTTCTCCTTTTTTTTCACATTACTATAAGCTTTTCGCGGTCAATGCTTGTTTTAAACCTCATTGGACTGTTGCATTTTCAAATTGGGAACAAGCGCTGCACACGGTTCATGGAATCCTGCTTAATTTTATTTCATCATTGCGGCCGCATTGGAAGTATTATGGGCCTTTCTTTTATTTTCATCAGTTTTTGGTATTTTTAGCTTGGCTGCGTTTTCAGCACTTCCCACAACTGAACACGTTTTGCTTTATTTGATCAACGTTGATCTCGCTTCACAGCTGCTGCACTTCAACTTCCATTATTGCGGTCGCCATGGAACACTGTGCCTTTTTCCATTTAATTCTGCATGTTGGCAACAAAAAGCGTTCACAAACGTGTATGTAACAAGCAGAACCACTTCAGAGACGTTTTCAACAGTGTAAAATGGAAAATAAATTTGCGTATTCTTCACGTGGCATACATAGTTTTTGTATTGAACCCGTTTGGGAGTTTCAGCAAAAGTAATACAGTACAAAGGTGGAGTGGAGGTCGAAGACAAAATGTACAACTTTATTATAAACATAAGCTGCGCACTTGATTGAAAGCAATGCTTTTTTGCATCAAAATCGGAATTAACATATTAAACTCAGTGGTAAAGATTCACTGCTGCTCAATCAGCCAGGATTTTGGTCCCAAATCCCAAGTCTCACAATTGTAAATTCCACAACGCACATTAGATGATAGCATAGAATGTATCTCACTCTCTCTCCCTCCCTCATCACTTCACAGATAAACACACGCGATTTCCATTTTACTAAGTGTACTTAATAATTTTGACCTCATTTATGTGAAACGCATAGTACACACCCATGCTGTCTCTCACTGCTACTTCACCCATCCTCCCCCGTGTCCATCACTCCTCCTCTTTCTAGTCATTACTTGTTTTGTTTGCTGCTAATTGTCTCCAGAACAGTTTCTGTACACGTGTCTGTTCCGTGTATGTCCCTAGACCGATTTAGGCAGATGACTTCCGATTTCGTAAGCAATACCGGCTTTATTGTGGCCCTGATGTTTTTTCAAAATATAACACTTTCCTGTTTTAAAACTAACGTGTATGTTAATGTAAGTTTACTGCTGAAGGGCGCACTGCAGACCCCTCCCGCCTCCCACCACAGCCTGCACCAGCGCCATCGGCAGTGCCTGCAGACCCCTCCCACCACAGCCTGCACCAGCGCCATCGGCAGTGCCTGCATAACCCTCCCGCCTCCCAGCACAGCCTGCCCCAGCGCCATCGGCAGTGCCTGCATACCCCTCCCGCCTCCCACCACAGCCTGCCCCAGCGCCATCGGCAGTGCCTGCAGACCCCTCCCGCCTCCCACCACAGCCTGCACCAGCGCCATCGGCAGTGCCTGCAGACCCCTCCCGCCTCCCACCACAGCCTGCCCCAGCGCCATCGGCAGTGCCTGCAGACCCCTCCCGCCTCCCACCACAGCCTGCACCAGCGCCATCGGCAGTGCCTGCAGACCCCTCCCGCATCCCACCACAGCCTGCACCAGCGCCATCGGCAGTGCCTGCAGACCCCTCCCGCCTCCCACCACAGCCTGCACCAGCGCCATCGGCAGTGCCTGCAGACCCCTCCCGCCTCCCACCACAGCCTGCACCAGCGCCATCGGCAGTGCCTGCAGACCCCTCCCGCCTCCCCCACAGCCTGCACCAGCGCCATCGGCAGTGCCTGCAGACCCCTCCCGCCTCCCACCACAGCCTTCCCCAGCGCCATCGGCAGTGCCTGCAGACCCCTCCCGCATCCCACCACAGCCTGCACCAGCGCCATCGGCAGTGCCTGCAGACCCCTCCCGCCTCCCACCACAGCCTGCACCAGCGCCATCGGCAGTGCCTGCATACCCCTCCCGCCTCCCACCACAGCCTGCACCAGCGCCATCGGCAGTGACTGCATACCCCTCCCGCCTCCCACCACAGCCTGCACCAGCGCCATCGGCAGTGCCTGCATACCCCTCCCGCCTCCCACCACAGCCTGCACCAGCGCCATCGGCAGTGCCTGCATACACCTCCCGCCTCCCACCACAGCCTGCACCAGCGCCATCGGCAGTGCCGTCAGACCCCTCCCGCCTCCCACCACAGCCTGCACCAGCGCCATCGGCAGTGCCGTCAGACCCCTCCCGCCTCCCACCACAGCCTGCACCAGCGCCATCGGCAGTGCCTGCATACCCCTCCCGCCTCCCACCACAGCCTGCACCAGCGCCATCGGCAGTGCCTGCATACCCCTCCCGCCTCCCACCACAGCCTGCACCAGCGCCATCGGCAGTGCCTGCATACCCCTCCCGCCTCCCACCACAGCCTGCACCAGCGCCATCGGCAGTGCCTGCATACCCCTCCCGCCTCCCACCACAGCCTGCACCAGCGCCATCGGCAGTGCCTGCATACCCCTCCCGCCTCCCACCACAGCCTGCACCAGCGCCATCGGCAGTGCCGTCAGACCCCTCCCGCCTCCCACCACAGCCTGCACCAGCGCCATCGGCAGTGCCTGCATACCCCTCCCGCCTCCCACCACAGCCTGCACCAGCGCCATCGGCAGTGCCGTCAGACCCCTCCCGCCTCCCACCACAGCCTGCACCAGTGCCATCGGCAGTGCCGTCAGACCCCTCCCGCCTCCCACCACAGCCTGCACCAGCGGCATCGGCAGTGCCTGCATACCCCTCCCGCCTCCCACCACAGCCTGCACCAGCGCCATCGGCAGTGCCGTCAGACCCCTCCCGCCTCCCACCACAGCCTGCACCAGCGCCATCGGCAGTGCCGTCAGACCCCTCCCGCCTCCCACCACAGCCTGCACCAGCGCCATCGGCAGTGCCGTCAGACCCCTCCCGCCTCCCACCACAGCCTGCACCAGCGCCATCGGCAGTGCCTGCATACCCCTCCCGCCTCCCACCACAGCCTGCACCAGCGCCATCGGCAGTGCCTGCATACCCCTCCCGCCTCCCACCACAGCCTGCACCAGCGCCATCGGCAGTGCCGTCAGACCCCTCCCGCCTCCCACCACAGCCTGCACCAGCGCCATCGGCAGTGCCGTCAGACCCCTCCCACCTCCCACCACAGCCTGCACCAGCACCATCGGCAGTGCCTGCATACCCCTCCCGCCTCCCACCACAGCCTGCACCAGCGCCATCGGCAGTGCCGTCAGACCCCTCCCGCCTCCCACCACAGCCTGCACCAGCGCCATCGGCAGTGCCGTCAGACCCCTCCCGCCTCCCACCACAGCCTGCACCAGCGGCATCGGCAGTGCCTGCATACCCCTCCCGCCTCCCACCACAGCCTGCACCAGCGCCATCGGCAGTGCCGTCAGACCCCTCCCGCCTCCCACCACAGCCTGCACCAGCGCCATCGGCAGTGCCTGCATACCCCTCCCGCCTCCCACCACAGCCTGCACCAGCGCCATCGGCAGTGCCGTCAGACCCCTCCCGCCTCCCACCACAGCCTGCACCAGCGCCATCGGCAGTGCCGTCAGACCCCTCCCGCCTCCCACCACAGCCTGCACCAGCGCCATCGGCAGTGCCTGCATACCCCTCCCGCCTCCCACCACAGCCTGCACCAGCGCCATCGGCAGTGCCGTCAGACCCCTCCCGCCTCCCACCACAGCCTGCACCAGCGCCATCGGCAGTGCCGTCAGACCCCTCCCGCCTCCCACCACAGCCTGCACCAGCGCCATCGGCAGTGCCGTCAAACCCCTCCCGCCTCCCACCACAGCCTGCACCAGCGCCATCGGCAGTGCCTGCATACCCCTCCCGCCTCCCACCACAGCCTGCACCAGCGCCATCGGCAGTGCCGTCAGACCCCTCCCGCCTCCCACCACAGCCTGCACCAGCGCCATCGGCAGTGCCTGCATACCCCTCCCGCCTCCCACCACAGCCTGCACCAGCGCCATCGCAGTGCCTGCATACCCCTCCCGCCTCCCACCACAGCCTGCACCAGCGCCATCGGCAGTGCCGTCAGACCCCTCCCGCCTCCCACCACAGCCTGCACCAGCGCCATCGGCAGTGCCGTCAGACCCCTCCCGCCTCCCACCACAGCCTGCACCAGCGCCATCGGCAGTGCCGTCAGACCCCTCCCGCCTCCCACCACAGCCTGCACCAGCGCCATCGGCAGTGCCTGCATACCCCTCCCGCCTCCCACCACAGCCTGCACCAGCACCATCGGCAGTGCCGTCAGACCCCTCCCGCCTCCCACCACAGCCTGCACCTGCGCCATCGGCAGTGCCGTCAGACCCCTCCCGCCTCCCACCACAGCCTGCACCAGCGCCATCGGCAGTGCCTGCAGACCCCTCCCGCCTCCCCCACAGCCTGCACCAGCGCCATCGGCAGTGCCTGCAGACCCCTCCCGCCTCCCACCACAGCCTGCCCCAGCGCCATCGGCAGTGCCTGCAGACCCCTCCCGCATCCCACCACAGCCTGCACCAGCGCCATCGGCAGTGCCTGCAGACCCCTCCCGCCTCCCACCACAGCCTGCACCAGCGCCATCGGCAGTGCCTGCATACCCCTCCCGCCTCCCACCACAGCCTGCACCAGCGCCATCGGCAGTGACTGCATACCCCTCCCGCCTCCCACCACAGCCTGCACCAGCGCCATCGGCAGTGCCTGCATACCCCTCCCGCCTCCCACCACAGCCTGCACCAGCGCCATCGGCAGTGCCTGCATACACCTCCCGCCTCCCACCACAGCCTGCACCAGCGCCATCGGCAGTGCCGTCAGACCCCTCCCGCCTCCCACCACAGCCTGCACCAGCGCCATCGGCAGTGCCTGCATACCCCTCCCGCCTCCCACCACAGCCTGCACCAGCGCCATCGGCAGTGCCTGCATACCCCTCCCGCCTCCCACCACAGCCTGCACCAGCGCCATCGGCAGTGCCGTCAGACCCCTCCCGCCTCCCACCACAGCCTGCACCAGCGCCATCGGCAGTGCCTGCATACCCCTCCCGCCTCCCACCACAGCCTGCACCAGCGCCATCGGCAGTGCCGTCAGACCCCTCCCGCCTCCCACCACAGCCTGCACCAGCGCCATCGGCAGTGCCGTCAGACCCCTCCCGCCTCCCACCACAGCCTGCACCAGCGGCATCGGCAGTGCCTGCATACCCCTCCCGCCTCCCACCACAGCCTGCACCAGCGCCATCGGCAGTGCCGTCAGACCCCTCCCGCCTCCCACCACAGCCTGCACCAGCGCCATCGGCAGTGCCTGCATACCCCTCCCGCCTCCCACCACAGCCTGCACCAGCGCCATCGGCAGTGCCGTCAGACCCCTCCCGCCTCCCACCACAGCCTGCACCAGCGCCATCGGCAGTGCCGTCAGACCCCTCCCGCCTCCCACCACAGCCTGCACCAGCGCCATCGGCAGTGCCTGCATACCCCTCCCGCCTCCCACCACAGCCTGCACCAGCGCCATCGGCAGTGCCGTCAGACCCCTCCCGCCTCCCACCACAGCCTGCACCAGCGCCATCGGCAGTGCCATCAGACCCCTCCCGCCTCCCACCACAGCCTGCACCAGCGCCATCGGCAGTGCCGTCAGACCCCTCCCGCCTCCCACCACAGCCTGCACCAGCGCCATCGGCAGTGCCTGCATACCCCTCCCGCCTCCCACCACAGCCTGCACCAGCGCCATCGGCAGTGCCGTCAGACCCCTCCCGCCTCCCACCACAGCCTGCACCAGCGCCATCGGCAGTGCCGTCAGACCCCTCCCGCCTCCCACCACAGCCTGCACCAGCGCCATCGGCAGTGCCTGCATACCCCTCCCGCCTCCCACCACAGCCTGCACCAGCGCCATCGGCAGTGCCGTCAGACCCCTCCCGCCTCCCACCACAGCCTGCACCAGCGCCATCGGCAGTGCCGTCAGACCCCTCCCGCCTCCCACCACAGCCTGCACCAGCGGCATCGGCAGTGCCTGCATACCCCTCCCGCCTCCCACCACAGCCTGCACCAGCGCCATCGGCAGTGCCGTCAGACCCCTCCCGCCTCCCACCACAGCCTGCACCAGCGCCATCGGCAGTGCCTGCATACCCCTCCCGCCTCCCACCACAGCCTGCACCAGCGCCATCGGCAGTGCCGTCAGACCCCTCCCGCCTCCCACCACAGCCTGCACCAGCGCCATCGGCAGTGCCGTCAGACCCCTCCCGCCTCCCACCACAGCCTGCACCAGCGCCATCGGCAGTGCCTGCATACCCCTCCCGCCTCCCACCACAGCCTGCACCAGCGCCATCGGCAGTGCCGTCAGACCCCTCCCGCCTCCCACCACAGCCTGCACCAGCGCCATCGGCAGTGCCGTCAGACCCCTCCCGCCTCCCACCACAGCCTGCACCAGCGCCATCGGCAGTGCCGTCAAACCCCTCCCGCCTCCCACCACAGCCTGCACCAGCGCCATCGGCAGTGCCTGCATACCCCTCCCGCCTCCCACCACAGCCTGCACCAGCGCCATCGGCAGTGCCGTCAGACCCCTCCCGCCTCCCACCACAGCCTGCACCAGCGCCATCGGCAGTGCCTGCATACCCCTCCCGCCTCCCACCACAGCCTGCACCAGCGCCATCGCAGTGCCTGCATACCCCTCCCGCCTCCCACCACAGCCTGCACCAGCGCCATCGGCAGTGCCGTCAGACCCCTCCCGCCTCCCACCACAGCCTGCACCAGCGCCATCGGCAGTGCCGTCAGACCCCTCCCGCCTCCCACCACAGCCTGCACCAGCGCCATCGGCAGTGCCGTCAGACCCCTCCCGCCTCCCACCACAGCCTGCACCAGCGCCATCGGCAGTGCCTGCATACCCCTCCCGCCTCCCACCACAGCCTGCACCAGCACCATTGGCAGTGCCGTCAGACCCCTCCCGCCTCCCACCACAGCCTGCACCTGCGCCATCGGCAGTGCCGTCAGACCCCTCCCGCCTCCCACCACAGCCTTCACCAGCGCCATCGGCAGTGCCTGCATACCCCTCCCGCCTCCCACCACAGCCTGCACCAGCGCCATCGGCAGTGCCGTCAGACCCCTCCCGCCTCCCACCACAGCCTGCACCAGCGCCATCGGCAGTGCCGTCAGACCCCTCCCGCCTCCCACCACAGCCTGCACCAGCGCCATCAGCAGTGCCTGCATACCCCTCCCGCCTCCCACCACAGCCTGCACCAGCGCCATCGGCAGTGCCGTCAGACCCCTCCCGCCACCCACCACAGCCTGCACCAGCGCCATCAGCAGTGCCTGCATACCCCTCCCGCCTCCCACCACAGCCTGCACCAGCGCCATCGGCAGTGCCGTCAGACCCCTCCCGCCTCCCACCACAGCCTGCACCAGCGCCATCGGCAGTGCCGTCAGACCCCTCCCGCCTCCCACCACAGCCTGCACCAGCGCCATCGGCAGTGCCGTCAGACCCCTCCCGCCTCCCACCACAGCCTGCACCAGCGCCATCGGCAGTGCCTGCATACCCCTCCCGCCTCCCACCACAGCCTGCACCAGCGCCATCGGCAGTGCCGTCAGACCCCCCCCGCCTCCCACCACAGCATGCCCAAGTGCAGCATGAGTTACATACACACGGATGTGGGATGTTCATAACTAAACTGCAACTAACAATCGTTTTCCAGTTTGTTTTAATAACATTATTTTTGTACCTTACAAGTTACGGAATTGGGGGTGTTTTGTTTGGATGCAATCACTAGCGCGCTAATGCTGCTAGAGTTAAAACATGGGCGCTGAACTGCATGCAAGCATCACGTTCTCAAGACGAATGGAAATGGAAGTGTGCGGCCGATCCCTGCACCCAGCCCATGTGTTTGAACCACAGCACGGTGTAAAGTGCAACACCCATTATTTTACTCGTTATAGCAAGTACGTAGCTGAATTTGAACAGACTCGTTCTTTTATTAGATGAATACATCTAAGTCGCGTACATACAAAACATGTTGCATTACAAATGCTATAGGTGTCACATTTGAAAAAGTTTAAAGTATTGGCAATGTAAATGACAAAGCTATTAATTTTGCTATTTTCAACACCAACACATTACAAAAAAATTGTCATTTACAAAACCAATAGCTCCAACTTTTCTAATGCGAGACCTATTGCATTTCCAATGCTTGTTTTAAATGCAGCCCGTTTTCCTTAAAGGAAAACGGGATGCATTTGAAAAATAAAAATTAAGCATTTTCGGTTCATTTTTTAAGGGCAGGTAGTGGTCCCTGGGGACCCCTTCCCATTCGTGAGTGCATTACTACCCTCTTGCAGAGGGCGGTAAATTGCAGGGGTTTTGAGACCACAATTGCGGTTGCAGAACATTCTTACATAGGGTAGCGAGTCACAATTATTGAAGGACGCAGGTTACTTACAACCACCTGCTATGCCTTCCCAAGAATAAAAAGTCGATTAGACAGTCGAGAATACAAGCAGTTAGTTTTATTGTCAGGACTCTGCAGAGGAGTCCATCATGGCCTGCACCCTAAGATGTTTGCCGAGGGACTGGTTTTCCCAGGCATAGAAGTAACAATTTCAGCAGGAGCACAAGACACACCTACCCAGTATCTTTCCACAGAAGACAGCAAAAGAAAAAGAGAGGCACACAAGGATGAGCTAAGAGTCTGAGGCCGGGTACACACTATCTCTCTCTGGCAAAGTCATTCTATTTGTGCCTGCACCTGAGCCAGTGGGAGAAGGCTCCGACTCATGGGAAAGGTATGCAGAAGTATAAACAATATATCCATTAGTACAGAGGGGCCCAACCTTAGGAGAAAATGCACCCCAGCAGCTTTCTGCTGGAGCAACCACATATAATAACACTTAGTTCAGTCACAGTCTAATATGGATTGCGAAATACAAAATGGAGTCAGAGGCACTAACTTAAGCCTGCATTCTATTAGGACAGCTCAGTGGGTTACCTACAAATGTGGCAGCGGGTACTAACTTAGCCTTACAATGCTAACCTAATATAGCACAGTGCAAGAATAACACAGCTAGGGGATTTTCAGACTAACAGGCCCTCCTTTTAGCATTAAATGCTAAGGAGCTTTATTTGACATCAAGTAAGGGTCTTCTGAATTCTAATCAGGATGGGAAATCTCTATTCACATGTTCAATATATTAATACTCAGAAATGTCCGAATGCTCGTTATTAAGCAGGGAAACCACAAGAGACATGTTGAACTGAAAAAAAGTATCTACATCAACGCTCATCAACCCTTCTTTTTAAAAAAAAATAATTTTGTCCTCATCTCACCAATAAGCTTCTGGGGATCTTAGAAAGCCGATACTTCGATCTGGGCACCCTATGGCTTACCGCACTTGCTTAGGTCACCCAGAACAGCCCTATTTAGTTGGAGCTTGGTGTAATCATAGGACTGATTAGATTAGTCTCAGATTGTGCCCCCAACTCAAAAGGGGCTGCCAAGTGTTTATCGGGCTTTCCCCTACACCATCCTGATCTAAGCGCGCCATAGCAAAAGCAGCTTTAAGCCAATCATTACTCTTTGGGGGTAGAGGGTCTTTCCACTTCTTACAGACCTCGCTCCGGGCGAGAAGCACTAAGTATAATAGCAGCCCGCATTGTGCCTGTGATGCATTCTGGCTAAACAATCCGTCATCACCAAAAAACACTAGAGGCAAGTTGACTTCAATGTACGCTTAGAAAATGCCACAATTAGCGTCTCCCACCCTTTTCTTACTCTTTTTTACATCTGGGGCATTTAAGAAAAGGTATTGGAGAAACTTTGCTATTTTGGCAGGCGTGTGGTAAAGCCTATTAACAAAAAAATGGTTCTTTTTTAGGCTTGCTGGTTTGATAAATGTATATAGTATTTTCAGAGAAGGCTCGTAAAGGGCATCACTAATAGGTTCGAGGGGGGATTGATTCCACACTGAGAGTTGTGATGGTATCTCCAGATCTTCTGCATCCAAAAACTTGTTGTACCACATAGATATCTCCTTCCTAATTGAATGCAATGTTTGGAGAGACAACTCCGTTTCCCAGTTTCCTGTAACCTCCTCCTTTTCTGCTTCAAACCAGGAAACAAGTAGTAAGTACTTAAACCTGTAAAACTCAATACCGACCTTAGCCCTTAACAATTCCCAAGGATGAATCCCCTCTGCGTCTAACGATTCCGACCAGATACCACGCATCCGAAGAGCCACCGCCGGAGGAAGATCCTTCTCCTACCTGGCGGCCAAGACATGGAACTCCCTCCCCATCCACCTTCGGCTGACCCAGGACCATCTCGCCTTCAGGAGACAACTCAAGACCTGGCTGTTCGAGCAATAGCGGACCCCTTCCCCAAGCACCTTGAGACCCTTCCGGGTGAGTAGTGCGCTATACAAATGTAATGATTGATTGATTGATTGATTGAGATTTTAATGCCCGCCCTCTTAATAGGTACAGCCAAACTTTCCCTGAGGCATAAAGGATTGCCGGGGGAATCCCAGATAGGTGTAAAATCTTAATACTATGTGATTCCCCATCTGCGTCTCACTTTGTGCCATGTTACCAAGGCTGCCCTAAGGACCTTCAGGTGTACTCGTTTGAAATACCTCGGGCCCCAAGCTCATACAAAAAGCCTTATCCACCTCCTCCACCTTACATCGTAGCCATATTTACCCAACAGTCTTCCCCATGCTGACTCCTCTGGTTTTCAAAGTAACATCCGGATGCCTTTAGATTCAAAAGCAACTGAATACAAGCCAATATCAGGAAGGGCCAAACCCCCTTTTATAAGCTTGTGCCTCAACTTTTTCCAGGAAAGCCTCACACCTTTCTCACCCCAAATAAAGCTCCTGATCTTACCCTGAACCGTGCTTAAGCTTTGGCTGGGGGACCCCAGTGGGACCGCATTAAACAGGTAAGTCAACTTGTGAAGAATAACCATCTTAACCAAGTTTACCTTCCAGTAGATAGTCAATGGAAGATTCTTCCAAATATTGAGGACTCAGTCTATTTCCTTTATGATTATATTCAAGTTGATCAAGGGGATTTTATCCAGATCTTTAACAATGTGTTTTCCCAGTTACCTAAACTCGTTGCTGGTAATACCCTCCCAATGGTCGATGTTCAAACACATCACCTTGGCTTTTGAGATGTTAGCTAAGTAACCTGAGAGAGAGCCAAAATCCTCTAATAGTGCTTTAACCCTGGGGATAGTCTCTTCAGGGTTGTTGGTATATAAGTTCAAATCATCAGCATACAGAGCTAACCTACAGCTATATTGTTGAGACTTAAAAGGATAGATTGAGTCATCTGATCTGATGGCTTGCGCTAATGGCTATATAGATGTCAAACAGGAGAGGGGAGATAGGTCAACCCTGTCTATTTCCACTCTGAATATTAAAACTGGAGGTCAACATGCCATTTAGAAGGATCCTAGCAGAGTCCCCTTGATAACAGTTCCTCAGGGTTTGAATGAAGATAGGGCCAAAGCTCATTACCTCTAATACCTCTCAGAGGTACACCCAACAGACCCTGTCGAAGGCCTTGGCCGCATCCTGAGTCACTATGGCCAGAGGATCAGATCTTCCAATGGCCAAGTCGATATTACCTATTAGCAGTTGTGTCTGTTCCTGGATGTACCTCCCTGCTACAAAGCCCTTCTGATCAGTATGAACCAGTTTTGGGACCAGTTTAGCCAATTTCCCTGCCAATATACCCATAAAGATCTTATAATCGGCATTCAGCAGGGAGATTGGACTATAGGAGTCTGCTTTTAAAGGATCCTTCCCAGGCTTTAGGATCAAAACAGTAGTAGCCTCCTTCCAGGATTTAGGAACTTAAGGCAATATACTGAATCGAAGGCGGTGCCCATGGCTGGGGTTAATTCTTCTATTAGAAGTTTATACACTTCATTCATGCTGCCTTTTTATTCTTACATTTTTTTTATTTGGTCTTTTATCTCTTCAATAGTGATGGAAGCATCTAAGAAGTCACTGCTCTCATCAGCGTGAGGTGGTAAATATTTACTCTTCAGCCAAGTTTGTATATGACCAATCGACTGGGCCAAATCTTCCTTATAGAGGTCTGAAAAAAGAAAAAGCAGGCAGGCTTGCATGTCCTCAACATTGCTAGACTTATCTTCATTGCTGTTTATTATTAAAGTATTAATGTTATTTTTTGAGCGGTCCGCTCTTGCTTTCCAGGCCAAAAGGGCACCAGCTTTCTCCCCATACTCAACCTTTTGCATACTCTTTGTGAGCCATTGTGCCTTACATATTGCATCTAATTTACTCCTGTATTCTTGCCTTGCACTTTCCAGGTCGCCCTGGACTTCTGACTGCTTTCCTGGGCTCCCATGACTGAGCCTATTCCTCTCATCCTCTAGCTGGAGTATTCTCTCCTAAATGGCATGAAGCTCCCGAGCCTCAGCCCTATTCTTAGAAGATATAAATCCAAGAAACCTCCCACACAGATTAGCCTTAAAGGCATCCCAGACGAAATCCACGGAGGTAGAACCCATATTCAGAGAAAAAAATTCTAAAGAAGATTACTTAATGGCCTGTATTATCTCAGGATCCAGGAGCATGGCTCTGTTTAGCGTCCATCTAGATTGTAATTTATTTGTTCTATTAAGATAAGAAAAAAAGAACTGGAGCATGGTCAGAGAGATGACTTGGTAAAACTGAAATCTCCATTAGGCCAACCAAAGTAGACCTATCTGTTAAAATATAATTGATCCTGGATAAATGACCATATTTTTTGCTATGAAATGTAAACCCCGGAATGTCTCCCCTCTTTGCCCTCCAGACATCTACAAAATCCAAGTCATGCAACATATTTATCATGGCACGACGAACTCGGGCGCCCGATATAATGGCTTTGATTGGACCGATCTTTTAATGGATCTAAGAGGACATTAAAGTCACCACCTATAATCAAAGGGGGGTTGTCAAAATTAGTTTAGATTGTAACTTACATATACATGTTGAGTCATCTACATTGGGGCCGTAGAACGAAGCACATACAAGACCTTGAAGACCTTCTTATTTACCACTGTTTAGTTTTTCCTTTTGGTTTTAATTTCCTGTGTTGTGTTTTTACCATTCCTTAAGCGCCGGGACGCCTCTTGGCTGCGGCATCTGTGCGCTTTATAAAATAAAATAACATAACATAACATAACATAACATAGCTCCGTCCCTCCGAAATCCAGCTGTGCAACTACCTACCTCTTGGTCTGATTCGTCTGCACTGATTTAATTGAGAAATTTGCCCCGTGCTTTATCAGAATTGCGACACCTCTGCTATTGATCGTCTGTTGTGAAGTGCAATAGCATTTTATCCAGGAAATCCTGGAAAACATTAAACGACTTTCTGCCAAACTTAAATGCGTTTCCTGCATAATAGAGATCTGAGCTGGGGAAAGTTCTATATATTTCAAGATCAATCTTTGCCTATGAGGGCACCTTAACCCATTAAGATTCCAAGAAATAAAGGTGATTTTTTAATGAGGTTCCTGCCATTAGCGTGCGACCTTTTTATACCAACAAGACAGACCTTCTTCAAAATTGAGTGGGATGAGGTTTCATTTTTTACATTTTACACACTGCTCCCCACCCAGTGAACGCCTCCCTCCCCCTCCTCCTGCCCTACCCACCCCACTGACCCATCCCCCCTTCCCATGAGGAACCCTCCCTTCCAATAGGCAAAAGCCTATTCGGTCCCTGCTTCCCCGGGGCTTAGGAAAATATGTAAAAACTAGGATCTTACTTGAGTTTTCGTGCCTGTTAATTCCTATCAATAAGTCCTCCGACCTCAGTGGCCCCCCTCTCTGCCCCCAACTCTATTTTGATTTTTGCAATAAGGGCATCGGCCTTCTCGGTTGTGCAATCTGGTGCATATGATCATTCCACATTACGCATAAAAGTGCAGGAAACTTCAGCTGAACCTTAGCCCCCATGTTGTTTAGCTCCTCGAGCCTCTTCCCCAGCTCCCACAGTCTCGTTGAGGTGATATGGGAGATGTCAGATCTTATGAAAAAGGAAAAAGGACTTAGCCCCTCAGATGTTATCATGCCTTCCTTGGGAGCCAAAGATAAAATCAACTCCTTGACAGAGTATGACAAAAAAAACAAGATCTTCCTGGGTTTTTGCCTAGCTAAGTTATTCTTATAGGGATCACAAAGAACCCTTTTTATCTCATGAATGAGATCCACATCAGGTGAGTTCTTCAAAACAGTCCCCTTTATTAGGGAAATCACAAACCCTTTTATTTCCGACCCTTCGAGGGCTTCAAGAACGTTTAAGAGCCTTAAATTGTTCTTCCTGGAATGGTTTTCTAAACGTTCAAGATCTTCTTAAAGCTCTTTGTTCTGGGCCAATAACTGCAGAGGTAGCAAACATAGTCTCATTAATTTTAGGAATCTCCAGCTCAATTGCATCAGTTCTTAGGGTTACTTCATCTAGTCTCTTACAGCCACATGCATCATTGTAGGATTTTGCGATTCCTAAATCAAAACTATTTTATTTGTTTAGCTTTTAAATTGTTCTCTGCTGTTCCCTCTTTTTGGCTTTTTAACGGAGTTGTGTTTTGTGTACCTTGTTAAGCGCCTGGACGCCCCTTTGCTGGGGCAGCTGTGCGCGATATAAGCGTGAATAACATAACATAACATAACATAAATTGCGAAAATTAAGGAATCGCAATTTAGGAATTGCAAAATCCTATGCATCAAGAAATCTCACTAGTTTTAGCGATTTCTTAATTTTCTGTATTTGCGATTCCTTAATTGCGAATCGCAATTAAGGAATGGCATTACATTGATTCCTATGGGCTTAGAGGCCCGTAGGAATCACTGGAAAGGCATTAACTTTTTGCGATTTTTTTTTGCGAATCACAATTTGTTGATGCATTTCAAGGGTGCTGAGGGGAACCCCCCCCTGCACCCTTGAAATGTTTTTTTAAGTGCAAGTTTCACACACACATGTCCAAAGGACATGTGTGTGTGTAACATGACACTTTCAAAAAAGCTATTTTGAGCATTTTTGAAAGATTTCGCAAATTAACACGAGGGTCAACCTCGTGTTAATTTGCTCCTCCTATTTTTGAATTCGCATTTTTTTAAACATTCATGCATTGCATTTAAGGAATCGCACAAATGTGATTCCTTAAATGCAATCGCATTTTTAGGAATTGCAAAAAATTGCGATTTTTGACAAATTGTTTAATGCATCCCAAAAAGTGATTTTGGAATCGCAAACGGCCGAATTTTCCGATTCGCACCGTTTGCGACTCCAAAATCGCTTGATGCATGTGGGTGAAAGTCAGCACTTCGCAAGAGGCTTGGATAGCTGCCTGGTTTGCTTCCGAAACCAGAAATATGCTGGTCATTTCGGCCTGGTTCATCTCAGAGACAGTAAATCGGCTTGACATTTCGTTCTTTAGGGCGAGTAAAATGTGCGCCAAGGAGTGTGTCAAGGGGTCTATAGTCACATGGTCATCTGTAGTTTTGAATGCACTCTGTGGCATTTCCTGAGAGTCATGGGTAGCCAGAGCAGAAAATCTGTTCGAAAGGCTCACTTCTGGGTGCACTGATGGTGCGCCATTGAAACTTTGTACAGAGACTTCCTGTTGAGCCCTAGGCATCTCCTCACGTGCTATGCATGTTTTCTTCAGGGAGTGACTTATGCCCACCGCTAGTGGGCTCAGAGGGCTAGGCACATCTACCAGGGGACTATCTTGGCCCGCATTCTTTGAGGGGTCACAGCCGGAGGCCGTTGAGGTAGTTGAGGAGGACATGACCTTATAGTATGTCTTCAATGAGGGGGTGATTTTTATTTTTGGGGGTGATGTCTTCTTGCCCCTACCTCTGCCCTTCTTTTTACCAGCTTCTTCCCCCTTTGAAACAGCCCCATCATCCTTTGTGACTCCTTCCTGCTTACACTGTTTAACAGAAGCTCTTACTTCAGAAACGGGTGGGGAGACTCGTAGAGGGAAGATAGGCTTAGTGATATCAATATTATTATTAGACGAGTGCGCCACTCTCGCCCGCAAAATATACCTATTTGTTTTTGGTGGTGGAGTGCCTGCTATCCCTGTCCATGTTTCACCACTTATCTCCATACAGTTTATGTCGGTCCACTCCTCTGTGGGCGATTTAGTGATTGTAGTGGCCATTTTATAGGGGAAATATGCATTGTCACCCAGGCCTCCAGAAAAAGAAAAAAACCTCCTCTCACCTTCCTCCCATCCAGTACTCTCGGGGAGGAAAAGGCTCTGATCTAGGCTCCCTACCTCGGTGTTGAACTCCGGCTTCCACCCACACTCTATGCGAACCCAGGAGCTTGTGTATATGCCGACACCAGTGCTGGCTCGGGCCAAATCCTGTCTTCGGACCTTCAGGACCGCCTCCTCCCAGCACCAGCCGCCGGCCACGCTACCTTCACTGCAGAAGCTTGATCCGGGCCCCCATCGGGGGATTTAGGTAAAAAATCCCTGCGCATAACCCCTCTTTAGATGTATAGCGGGGGTGGGGGTAACCTCGGTACTGGAGGAAAAGAATGCCGTTAGACCCGTAGGGACCCTATACACATATCATTAGCACCCCCCCGGAGAGCAGACCGTGGCCCTCTAGCTTGTGGCCGCCATGTTCCTCGACTTCCCCTTTCAACGCTCATGAACCCTTCGATCTCTTTCTGAAGTATGGTCTTAGTATTTGTATTGCATGGATATTCTTTACTTAGGAGTCACCTACTCAGCAGACACAACAGGCTGGGAGACAGTGGATAGAGGGGCCTGTTTTCCATGTAACATACTCCTATATTGTAGCTGATGGAATGTGCGAGAGGTATATGGAGCAACAAATAAGTGGAAAAATCAGAAAAGGAAGGCAACATTTGCAAACCATCCCCTTGGATGCTAAGTATGAACTTATAATCCACGGGCAAAGTGAACATTGTGATACAGAATTTAAGATGGGCCTATAGCCATGTTCGGTCTATAAATGAAGTCATATGTTCTCACCCACCTTAATCTCCCCCACTCCTGGATACAAAAACAAACTGTCATATTAACTATATATTCATTTAGAGTGCGGGAATCAATAAATGTCATATCTGGGACTGGAGAACAGAATCGAAGGTACACCAATCTAGACACTTGTATCATCATTTTATGTCCTCTTGTGCTTCCCTCTGCGAGGATCCAAAGTAACAAACATGTTCACAAGAGAAACAAGTGCTGCATGAACTTGAGAGTGCACAGGATACTTCTCTTTCAGGGAGTAGGATGTGCCTAACACTATTATTAGCACAATAATAACTAGGGATGCCATTTGCACTTTCTATGTACCGACCCTGCTCTAGACAGGGAGGTGCAAAAGGCTATTTTACTTCATATTGATGTCCAGGGAACAAGATGGGCAAATCTCTTCTTTCCAGTGTCTTTCACTGGTAGGCTCCTATTGTTCAACTGGCGTAGGTACTGTTGAGCACCGGCGGTGAAGCTACTCGTCTAGCTCTTTCTGGAAAAATCCCCTTCACTCAGGATAGGGCACCCACCCTACTTGGAGGACACCCTCAACTAATCCTGTCAAATGTTCAGGCCAGTACACCAATCTCTGTCCCCTACTCTATCGCTGGTAGCTTAGACAGGGTACCTGCACCCTATTCTTCATCCATAAAGACCATCCCTACTAATACAACTTTCCTTCTGGTGCACTGTCCTTCGGTCAGGGTACAAATGGTGCGTCAATTCTCCGGGCAAAACGGGGGTTAAGGAGAAATGCGGTCAGACTCAAGAGGACCAGGGGGCAGAGACTCAAACACAGGCGATCCCACAGGCTGGGCTCAATGGGCTGGGACTCAAGCACAGGCTGACCAACAGACTGGGGCTCCTGGATAGCCCCTCTCTCTGTGGTGTTTTTCAGTGGTACTGCCTCGTCCAGCCCTTCTTTGCTCTGCAGCACTCGCCCAATCATATTCATGGATCTTCTATAACAAGCAGCCAGGCACATCCGGGGCCCCTCTCTCTATGACTGCAGAGTGTCCTGGACCTATTAGGGGGTAGAATGCAGAGTTTTAATTAACTGGCAAGGATAAAACGTCATACAATTGGTTGTTGGCTCTCCCAACAACAAGTAGCCGGGTAGGCCTTAATTCATATACTAAGCTCTGAAAGAAAAATCCGGACATACTCTGAATCCTTGCATCTTTCCATTCCTATTTTATTTATCTGAAGAACCTCAAAAAGGAAATTTCAAAGCAATTGCTTTTTCTTCTCTAGCAACCTTGTGTTCAATATGTCATAGAGATCACAACACAACTTCTACTATGTGAACCTTCACTGCAGTACAGGTCTGCAGACACCTCTAGAATTATTTGTCCAATAGAGCCAACATAGGTATTGCATTTTGTGACCATGCTCTCACATTAGAGTTGTGGAAGGAAAATTTTAAATTGCTAATTATATATAACTGACAAATTAAGCAAGTACATGAATTATCCAGCAAAACTTGTTGCTCCAAACAAACTCCTGTCGAGCTACGTGCTCTTCAAACTGTTAACCACTGAAATGTGTGGTGCGCAATTACAGGGGGCATACAGGCACTCTTCCTAGTATTGTGCATCATGTGCACCATACAGTACATTCTTGCTAGTATTTCTGATCAAACCACATTTCTATTTATGTATTATTCTTTTTTTCATTCTTCTAAATTTAAAGTGTTATCAGGAGGCACCAGCTAACCTCCTTTCAATGGGCATCTGCAGAAAACAATGACATCAGAGACCAAATTAAGCTCATTCCAGACATTTTCAAGAAGACGCCACACTCATAATTTTGCCTGGCAAAGGAAATTGCAAGTACTTTTTCCAAAGGCGGTCCTCAGACCATGTCCAACAAAAAAACCCTCACAACACAGCTTGCTGAGGCAAGGCATCCTTACCTCCACATGAAAAGCACAGTCGCTACTCAAACAAGCATTTCACAAGCACCACCACCAGCGTTGGTCCACAAACCTCATAACACTCAAACACTGCATCAGAACAAAATAGTCCAAAGACTGCAACAAGACAAGTAGACAGTCCAGAGACTGTACCAAGTTGAAGAAGACAGGCTCTAGCCCCAGACCTTTTCAAGCATAGACCAAATTTCCAGTTGGCCTGGCAGATTGTTCGCAAACAGTCCCAAGCCTTTTCAAGAATGGGCCAAATTTCCAGTTGGCCTGGTAGACTATTCACAAACACTCTGGGTCTTTTAAAGGGTCCCCAAACCCACAAAGTTCAAACCAAGGCAGCCCAAAAGACCGTACCAACACACAGCCCGTCGGCTAGTGCCGTTCAAGCAAGACAGTCTGGAGACTGCACTAAGACAGTCAGGAGACTGTATCAGGACACAGCCCATAGACTTGTGTCATACAAGAATGGCACAATTTTTCCAAGAATTAAATCACTAACCTGGTGCACTCAGGGCGAGTCAAAATATTCTCCACTGCCGACTCTTCGGACCCAAATGGTCAACTCCGACGTTTCGTCTTCTCAGGACCCCAGCCGGTAACCACAAGTAGAGGAGACACCCGATCAGCCGGGCGGGGCAGCTGCGAGAACTAAGCTCGGTCATTGTGGGGTACCCCGATCCGCCCAACTGAGCAGACGCATCCCCCAACCCTGCAAAACACCTTGTGGGGTCCCTGTTCAGGCACCATTTGAAGGACATGGCCCTTAGGGGCCAAGCAGGTTACCTACAACCACCTGCTATGCATTCCCAAGAATGAACAGTCCGTCACACAGTAGAGAATACAAGCAGTTAGTTTTATTGTCAATACTTTGCAGAGGAGTCCATCATGACCTGCACCCTAAGATGTTTGGCGAGGGACTGGCTTTCCCAGGCATAGAAGTAACACTTATACATTTCAGCAGGAGCACAAGACACACCCACCCAGTTACTTTCCACAGAAGGCAGCAAAAGACAAAGAGGGGCACACAAGGATTAGCTAAAATTCTGAGGCCGGGTACACACTATCTCTCTCTGGCAAGGTCATTCTGTTTGTGCCAGCAGCTGAGCCAGTGGGAGCAGGCTTCGTCTCATGGGAAAGGTATGCAGAAGTATAAACAATATATTAATTAGTACAGCGAGGCCCAACCTTAAGAGAAAATGCACCCCAGCAGCTTTCTGCTGAAGCAAGCAGTACATATAATAAAACTTAGTTCAGTGACAGTCTAATATGGATTGCGAAATACAAAATGGAGCCACAGGCACTAACTTAAGCCTTCATTCTATTAGGACAGCTCAGTGGGTTACCTACAAATGTGGCAGTGTCTACTAACTTAGCCTTACAATGCTAACCTAATATAGCACAGTGCAAGAATAACATAGCTTGGGGATATGCAGACTAACATTAGGAAGGGGTGCCCTTGAAACGCCTCTGCCTAATTTCGGGACGCAAATCCGACTTAGCGAGTTGCACATAAATTGTGACTCGCTAAATAGTGTTTTACATGGCCCTATTCATTTTTGCATAAGCAAACGGGTCACCAAAAACGCAATTTCATGGGAAAGGTATGCAGAAGTATAAACAATATATCCATTAGTACAGCGAGGCCCAACCTTAAGAAAAAATGCACCCCAGCAGCTTTCTGCTGAAGCAAGCAGTAAATATAATAAAACTTAGTTCAGTGACAGTCTAATATGGATTGCGAAATACAAAATGGAGCCACAGGCACGAACTTAAGCCTGCATTCTATTAGGACAGCTCAGTGGGTTACCTAAAAATGTGGCAGTGTCTACTAACTTAGCCTTACAATGCTAACCTAATATAGCACAGTGCAAGAATAACATAGCTTGGGGATATGCAGACTAACATTAGGAAGGGGTGCCCTTGAAACGCCTCTCCCTAATTTCGAGTCGCAAATCCTACTTAGCGAGTTGCACATAAATTGTGACTCGCTAAATAGGGTTTTACATGGCCCTATTCATTTTTGCATAAGCAAACGGGTCGCAAACCCGTTTGCGCATGCAAAAATGAGTCATATATCTGGCCCCTAGAGTATTGACCACCAAAAACGCAATTTCTTTTTACCACTTGTCTCAAGTTAGATATTATACCTGAATCATGGTGGGTCTGTCCTTCACCCATTTTTAAAGAAATGAAATCAAAATAATACAGATATTGACGCTCAATTTTTGTAAAATGTTTGCTGGATGAAAAAGATTTTTGAGTAAAAGAAGCAAAATTATTATCCAGCTATCAAACCAGTTTGAGGAGTGTGTGTGAGACAGTGGATGACATAGTTGCCTTGAAGGTTTATTGTAATTAAAAATGTATTAATAGAGAGCACTCTTCCCCAAATGACTGGGTTTTTAGGAATTACAAAACATACACCCGGTATCAGAAGCTGACAAGAATGGATTTAAGGGGCCAAAGAGACGCAAGTTTTTAATTCTTTAAGGAATTATGGTTTGAGATATTACACCGTTTTGGAGGAAGCTGGCACCATAATTAAGGTCTATGAACTGCAAAACAACGTCCTCCTCTATATTGAGTTGATATCTTGGGGATAGCAGGTGACTCATATTGGATGAGCTAAAATTCTGGGAATTTAGATAAAGAGCCACGAGCAACTGAAGGCTACTAGGACCAACTCTATGGAAAGCACTGTGCATAAAGGATAACGTTTTCAATGTAATCCTCTTGTCGATAGTTAGGCAATGTAGGTCTTTAAGTGTGGAAGAGATGGAACAGAGTTTCTGGAGGTTAAACAGGCAGACCAAGGTAGAGGGAATTAGAGTAGTCCAATCTAGATATAACTAGCACATTGTAGGAAACTCACCTCATAAATACGGTGTGCCTCAATGGGGTGCACTGTGCAAAGAGGTCAGGGATACCCTCATTGGTTTACAGAGGCACGAGTAGATAATACTAATGCTCTATTTTGTGGTAGTGTGGGTGAGCAGTAAGGCTTATCAGAGGGTAGTGCTGAGCATTGTATGTACTCACAGAGGCAATAAATGATTCTCACACTCAATGAATAAAGTGGAGACCAAATGAGAAAAATAGTACTTCTCTTTATATTATTATTTAGATCAGGAACTTTGGGTACAAAGTAAATACCTTTTGAAATACGTGAAAATCACAATAATCACAGTTGTGCACAGTTAGGCACAATAGAGTTCCCATCGAAGGAAAAGGGAAATTGGAAAATAAATGCAATACATTATCTATTGTGGTTCACCTTTTAGAATCTGAAGTTTCGGGGCCGAGGTCCAAAGTTCCATGGCCAAGGTCTTGGGAACTTCTCTGATTTCACTGGGAGCAAGGAAAAAGGGGACTTTGGAGCTGGCATGCTACAAAGACAGGGGGGCGCCTGCCGAAGCAAAGCACAGGGGGTCTTGCTGGCAAGTCTGAGGGCTTTCAAGGGAGATTAGAAGTAACAAGGGTTCTGAGGCCATGGGAGCACAGCTGCTTTGAACATAGCTGGACAGGCTGGGTACAGTGAAGATGTGCAGCTGGGCAACGGTGCCATGGTCAGGGGCTGGCACCTTGAAGCGATGACTGTGGAGCTGCGGGGCCACTACAGAGGTGGATCTCCAGAGTCCTGAAGTCCCTTGTGAGGTGCCGGTTCATTGTAGAGTTGTAGTCTGCCTTGACTTGGTTTTGTAGGTTTTTGCAGCAAGTGGCCCTGTAACCCAAGTATTGGTGCCTTTCAGCTCCAGTGGTCCTGGGGCCTCAAGTCTTGGTGGAGAGGCCAAGCTGACCCTCAAGAGCAAGTGTACCTTTGGCTGGCACTCTGAGATGTCAGCCAGGCTGGGGAGCTGGACAATGCTGGACCGGACTTCACTGTTTAGGAGGCCTGCGGCTGCAGGGAGTTAGTACCGCTATCTCAAAGGAGTTTCATTGGTGATTTGTAAAATGCTGAAGACTCTCCAGAGTTTGTGGTGGCAACACAGCAAAGAGATGAGCTGAAGGATGTCAATTGTCAATTCTATGGTGGCAGGAGGAGTTTTCTCCAAAAGTCCACCACGAGATCCGCAGTTCTCGGTCCAACAGTGTAGTTTGTCTTCTTGTATCTGTGGATACTGGTTTCAGAGTCTGGGGATGCCACCTAAATACTACATTTAGGGCCGTTTACAAGGGAGTTACAGGTAGTATCCAATGGGCCCTTAACCGGAGTGTCTACACCCTCTATTATGTCCACCTCCACTGACTGGGGGACTTATCCCTAGCCCTGATTGGAGAAGTCCCACCATCTTCAAGATGGAGGGCACTGAGAAACATGCTTCACCTTGCCTCCAGCACCTGAGTGTTGTAGATAGCAGAGGGTGACACACCTCTGATTCTCACTTCATTTTCCTGCCTGTCTTTCCACCAAAAGGGGATGAGAACAGGAGGGGGGGTTACTCCTATCAGGAGAGGCTGGGTGACGTTTCACAAGCGGCAGGGCCTTTAAAGCTTCCTTTCACAGATGGCTCTTCCTGGCCAGGAAGAGGTGTAAACACCTATGCCAAGGGGAGACATTGTTCTCCACCACTGAGCATGCAGACAATCACCCCATGAGGTAAGAACTCTGTCTAGTAGTGAGAGGCTGGCTTAGACCAGTTGGTGACCACACTAAGGGTTGGTAGGTTTCAGGGGACCCCGCTAAGGAGTCCTCTGTGTGTAATTTTCAATACATCTAACACTGGAATCAATGCAGGTTTATTAAGACGAGATGTTTGGTACCAAACATCCCATAATACAGGGAAGCCTTCATTGAGCATGGGAACTCGTAATGACGAGTGTCCAGCCCATGTACTCTCTATGACTTCCCTGTTCATGTACAATATCCAGGAACTGACATGGAAATTGCAGGGGGCATATCTGCTCATGCAGATAGGTCTTCACAGGAGATATAGTGCACTCTGCCTTAGGACTATAAGGCCTGCTAGAGGGGTTTCTTAGCTATATCCCTTGTTGTGTCTGTGGAAATGATACTAAGGGATGTGTGCCATGTCAATTATTCAGCTTTTTCTGCACCAAGGCACACACTGTGTAAAGGCAGTGTACATGGCATTGGTGAGGTAACCCTAGGGTGGCACAATTCATGCTGCAACACTTGGTTTACCTCTGCAGTGCCAATGCCCTAGGTACCAGAGGCACCATTTACTAGGGACTTACAAGGGGTATTGAAGTTGTGCCAATTGGGAAACAAAAGGTATAGTTTAGGGAAGCAACTTCTGGCATAGGGCACCGAGCTGGCAGGGACCCTGTGCACTTCTAGATAAAATTACATAATTTTCCAGGCAAAAAGTGGGGGCTAACCTTGTCCACAATAGGCCCTTTCTTACACGCATGAACTACTATTTTATTAGCAGTAAAAGGAAGAAACCTAACCACTTTCCTTAACATTTTAATCAGGCTGAAACAGGATGTATAAAGTGAAGTAATTTGTGAGGTGAAGGAGAGCTGATTGTCAAACATGGCACCCAGATTCTTCATGTAGTCAGAAAGAACATGGAGTGGATCAAGTTCTGTTGGCCCCCACTTGTTAAAGCAGAATTGGGTATTTTTTTTCAGAGATGCTTTACCTTAGTCTTACCAGAGTTATGTTTAAGGCTGTTGTTCATTCTGCACACAGTCAGAATGGATTCTGAGTTATACTCAGCCCAAAAGTCGAATTGTGAGGTTGGAGAATATTGTTAATTTCTAAATAGTGAGATATCCGCTAACATATGCTTCTCCAGCATCTTCACCAGAGCTGGGAGGAAAGATATTGGATGATAGTTGGCAAAGTTTGCGGGGTCCGCCTTATGCTTTTTTGGGATGGAGTCACTTGGACTTGTTTTGAAACCGATGGAATGATAGATGTATTCATAGAGGTATTTAGCATCTGCTATAAAATAGATATAGTCATCTCCTATAGGAAAGTAGGATCTTCTTCTTATGGTTACTCCACTTTTTGCTTGGTGTGATGCTGTTTTTTACTACTCTGACTGGCATCCTGCTAATCAGGACCCCAATCTATCAGCTTTCTCCCTAAATTGTAGTGTTCAGTACTTAGGTATATCCCAGATTGCATACTTGGGTACCCTTGTCAGTCTCTAGTATATGATACCCATGTACCTCAGGCATAGGTACCACAGAGGTCTCCCATGGGCTGCAGAATGTATTATACCCCCCATGAGAGACCATTCAAAATGGAACTACAGGCCTGCCATTGCAGCCTATGTATGTTGGTGCATGCACCACTCACCAAACATATAGGACCCCAGGACACCCCCACACCGCACGGCCCACCAGCTAAAGGCGTGTCTCTGCCCCAGCGCCACAGGTGCGTCCCTGACCTCGGTGCCACCTCGCTGCTGCTCGTTCTTTTTCTCCCACTATTGCCCTTCTGTGCCTTCGTTTTATTGTATTGTATTGTATTTACTGTATTAGTGCTTTTTCTTCTGTCAGTAAGTTTTTGTTGCGCTTTCTTTCGTTACTGTACCCCTGGTGTGACACCCCCTCCGCTCCCCGCTTCCCGCCGCTGCTCCCTCGCGGCCCCACCCCCTTTTCTTTCTGTTTCCCCATTGGCCGCCCCGCTCCCGCCTCCCAGCTGCTCCTCCCTCCCACTTGGCCTTAAATGGAGCCCGCGCGTATGCGCAGCGTTCTCGCGCAGCGGGCGCGCCGATTGTGCGCCGAAGGCGCGCCAAAGGTAAGCCCGCCTACGCCCGTCCGCGCCTGCACCGCGCCCAGTGCCAGGACCCATGGTCCTCGACGATGCTAGCGCACCCGACGGACCTACGACGCTGCCACCCTCCACGCACTCAACGCCGGCCGAAACGCCGCCTGCTACCAAGCCACCCCGAGGCGCACACACGGACCCTTCACCTGCCAAGCCTGCCGATTCACCTGCCTCCGGACCTGCACCGCACCCGCCAAACCGAGCACCAGCAACAGCCACCTCAAGTGCATCCTGCTCAACACCCGCTCCGTCCACAGGCACGCCGTGGAACTCTGGAACCTCCTCGACACAAACTCACCAGATGTCGCCTTCCTCACGGAAACCTGGATGAACGCCTCCTCAGCCCCCGACATCGCCATAGCCATCCCGGATGGCTACAAGATCACCCGGAGAGACCGCATCAACCAAACCGGAGGAGGCATCACCATCGTCCACAGAAACACCATCCGCATCACGACCAACTCCGACGACACCCTCACTACCACCGAACACCTTCATTTCCAGATCCACACAGACCCCAAGACCACCCTCAGAGGCACTCTCATCTACAGACCCCCGGGACCACGCACACAATTCAGCGAAGCCATCGCAGACTTCGTCAGCCCGCACGCCCTCACCTCCTCAGACTACATCTTCCTAGGGGACCTCAACTTCCACCTGGAGAACAACAAGGACTGCAACACCGCCGCCCTGCTGGACAACCTCGCCAACCTCGGACTCAAGCAACTGGTGAACACCCCCACCCACTACGCCGGCCACACGCTTGACCCCGTCTTCTCCTCCAGCAAGCACATCTCCTTCAGCCACTCCACTGGACTACACTGGACAGACCACAGCTGCGTCCACTTCAACTTCAGGAGAACCACGAGCCACCACCACCCACAACAAGATCCCCGCAGAAGCTGGAGCAAGATCACCGCCGACCAGCTCACCACCACCCTCAGCCAGAACCCGCCCACCAACACGACAGACCCCGACAAAGCAGCCCGCAACCTCAAACAGTGGCTCACCGACTGCGCCGACGAACTCGCACCACTGAAGAACCCTCCCAGCAGACCCGGCAGCAGTAAAGCCTTGTGGTTTACCACCGACCTCAAAAACTCCAAGAAAACCTGCCGCACCCTCGAGAAAGCCTCTCCCTCACCATCGACCCCGCCACTACCAAAGCCAACCTCCATGAAAAAATGAGAGACGTCGCAGAATAGATGAAGATCAGCCGTCTGAAACTGAATTCAGACAAGACAGAAGTCCTCATCCTCGGACCATCTCCCTCCACGTGGGACGACTCCTGGTGGCCCCCTGCCCTGGGCAGCGCACCCAAACCAACAGACCACGCACGCAACCTGGGCTTCATCCTGGACTCCTCCCTCACGATGACCAAACAAGTGAACGCAGGCTCTTCATCCTGCTTAAACACCCTGCGCATGCTCCGAAAGATCTTCCGATGGATCCCCACAGAAACCAGGAAGACGGTCACCCAGGCCCTCGTCACCAGCTGTCTGGACTACGGGAACACCCTCTACGCTGGAACCACAGCCAAACTCCAGAAAAGACTCCAGCGCATTCAGAACGCCTCAGCACGACTCATCCTGGACATCCCTTGCCGCAGCCACATCTCTGCCCACCTGAAAGACCTGCACTAGCTCCCCGTCAACAAGAGGATCACGTTTAGACTCCTCACCCACGCACACAAGGCTCTCCACGACATGGGCCCGAAGTACCTCACTTTCTACACACCCACCCGCCAGCTCCGATCCGCCAGCCTCGCCCTCGCCTCCATCCCACAAATTCGGAAATCCACCGTCGGAGGAAGATCCTTCTCCTACCTGGCAGCCAAGACATGAAACTCCCTCCCCACTCACCTACGGCTGACCCTGGATCACCTCTTCTTCAGGAAACAACTCAAGACCTGGCTGTTCGAGCAATAGCGACCCCCCCCTCAGCGCCTTGAGACCCTTACGGGTGAGTAGCGCGCTATACAAATTCTTGTGATTGATTGATTCGAATGATTGAATATATCTAAGGGTCACTGCACTTAAAACTTATAAGTCACCCGTATAGCAAACCTGAGAGGGTGCCCCTCCATTACCAGGACACCCGGTATCCTACGGAGCCCATTCTCCCGGGTTGTTAGTGGAGCAGCCATTTACTATATAGAGGGGCACAGTGTAAGCACGCGATGACCACCTCGAAAACAGCTGCAACGAATCCCATCATGTTTGGTATCAAACATGTTTGAATCACATCCCCACACCATAAAAGGTGTGGGAGGTATGATTCCAAGCACTGGAAGAGCCATCCGTTAGACTCTCGGTGTTCCCGGTACCAGCCTTCTAGTCTCAGACAGCACAAGATTGTTGCTTCCGACCAGAGACACATTTCTGCCCGCCTGCTGATGAGCCAAGCTTGAGCAGGGGAAGGCAGAACAATAGGTCTCCTGTCAAAGGTGGTGTGACCACCTCCCACATAGGATTTAGTGTATTAGGGCTGGGTGGGTGCACTTGCCAGCGCCTGAAAGTCTGCATTAGGGGGCACATTTGGTGTCCTTGTGCATAGTCCAGTTAAAACCAGTCCTCGGAGCCGTTGGCTCCCGCTCTGGCACAAAACTGGACAAAGGACATGGTTGTAACCTCCCGCCTAGTCCAGACCCTCTCCTGAATCTTTCCAACCCGACTTACCTAAGTGTAGGTTCATAGATTCCTCCTGGGATAAGATTCATATCAGACACCATTGCACTTCTACCGTCTGAGCACTCTGGACTTCGCTGGACTTCTTTTGGGCCTGACTTCATCCCCCTTCCAGTCTGCTGCGTTGTCTGTGCCTGTGCATCATACATGAACCTTCCAAAGACCTGTGAAGCATCAAGGTATGTGCAAAGGCTTGTTGTCATCTTTGCAAGAAGCCCTCGGCTCCAAGTAGCTGCAAACTGGAGCACCTCCAGTGATCAAAATCTGCAGCCACACCGCAGCGTGTGCATCATGGCCTGAATCTTTTGGTGAGCTGCGTGAGGTCCTTATGTGACTCCAGTGCCTCCGGCCTATGTATCCACTTGGGGGTCATTTTTGTTTTCTTCAGGCTCCCCTACTTGCTTGGGGCCTGCTCCGACTTCTCTGCTTGTGGTGAGTCTCCTGGGCCTTGCTGGTCCTCACTGTGTCCATTCTTGACTCCCTGCATGGATTGCCTAAACCAAGGCTTGTTGGTGCTCCCGCCGGACACTGACCCCTCAGCACTCGACAACCCTTATGGGACAGCTCATATCCACCTCCTGGTCATCATCAGCACGGCCTGGTCCCCGTAGCTGCAGATTAAAGGTCATCGACATCTCTCCTGAAACACCCAACATAGGTGGGCATTCTTCTTCGAAGCTCCTGGTCACTCCTGAGTGACTCAGACTCTGTCCCCTCTGCTTTCAGGTACTGCTCTTCAACAATCCACATTAGGATTCCTCTGGACACTTTCTCATCTTCCAGCAGCAGCACTTTCCTGAAGTCCTCCATGGGGTTCGACTGCAGTTTCGGATGCCACTTCACACCTATGCACCTGGCTTACCTGGGATAGGTAACTTGGTTACCACAGTATCCACGGGTGGGGTGGCTCTCCAACCATCTGTCTTCCACAGGGTTTCTTCAGGGTCCACTGGGAAGGGTCCCTAATCTTTAAAAATCCAACTCTGACTTGCACCTAGACATGTACAGAGCATCTGGTTGTGTTCTCACAATACACACGCTCTCCGTGGTGTCCCTATCTACCGACCTTGGGTGTTTCTGTGGGTCCCCAGCAATTACACGTCCTCTTGACATTGTCCTGACTCGAGTTATGGATCTTATACCACTTTCTTAGTATATGGTTTGGAACCCCCCTGTGGCCCACTGTGTATTAGTGCTATTTACTGTGGTTTCTTTGCTAAAGTATTGTGTGCTTTGTGTCTATCTCTGTGTAGGATATCCTGTAACGTACCAGAGAGTGTTATATAATAAATACATATTTTTATAAATACTTTGTGTGGTTCCTTTTCATTTAATATATACTATAAGATTGCATTCTGGTAAAACCAGCGGCTTTACACTTCTTCAAGACTAAGCCTGAAGGCTGCTCTCCACAGCTACCACTTGGATAGCTTTCTAAGGTTGTCTGAGACCTTTTAAATCATAATAAGGGTTTTCTGGACTGGCGCAAGGTGTCCACTTACATTAGTTGACATCATACACCAGGCCAGCAAAGCCTTTCCAAGTTTAGAAATGGACGAGGTGGCCTTGAACTGGATTTACAACTCACAATATATTCTTGCATGGTCAGCATGGACATGAGGTTACACCTGTCAATCAATCAATCAATCAATCAATCAAGGGCTGGTAAAGCACAGCTACTCACCCGTGAGGGACTCGAGATGCTGGGTGGAGGTGGGGAGCAGATCCGTCTAAGCGCTGGTGTCATTTGAAGAGCCAGGTCTTGAGGTCCTTTCTGAACTGGGGTAGCGTGGGCAAAAATCTGAGGTGGAGGGGTAAGGTGTTCCAGGTCTTGGCAGCAAGGAAGGAGAAGGACTTTCCCCCTGTTCTGGTCTTGCGGATCGGGGGACGGTGGCCAGGGTTAGCTGGGCATAGCAGATGTGTCTTTTGGGTGTATGGAAAGGAATGCAGCTGTTCAGGTTTGCTGGTCCAGCGTTGTGGAGGGCCTTGTAAGTGTGGGTGAGGAGTTTTAAGGTTTTCATTCTGTCTGCTGGGAGCCAGTGGCATTCGTGGAGGTGTTGAGTGATGTGGCTTTGCTGGGGGAGGTCGAGGACCAGGTTGGATGTGGCATTCTGGACAGAGACTTTTCTTGGTAATGCCACTGTAGAGTGTGTTGCTGAAGTCAAGTCTGCTGTTGATGACTGAGTGAGTGACAGTCTTTCTGGATTCAGTGGGGATCCATCTTAGGGTTTTTCACAGCAGGCAGAGGGTATTGAAACATTCCGAGGAAACTGAGCTGATCTGGCAGTCTGTATGACCGATGCATCTAGTATGAAGCTGATGTTTCATGCCTGGTCCATTGGGGTGGGGAGAGTTCCTAAAACAGATGGCCACCAGGTATCGTTCCTTGTTGAGGGGGTGGATTCCAGGATGAGGATGTCTGTCTTGTCTGAGTTGAGCTTAAGGCAGCTGCTCTTCATCTAAGCGGTGACAGCTTTTATCCCTTCTTGGAAGTTGTGCCTGGTGACATTGGGTGCGTTCGTGAGGTAGAGGATCAGCTGTGTGTCGTCGGCATAGGAGACCATGTTGAGTCTGTGGTTCCTGATGATGGCTGCAAGGGGGGTCATGTAGATGTTGAAGAGGGTGGGGCTGAGAGAGGAACCCAGGTATGGCAGAAGTCTGACCTGTTGTGTTCTGCCTGTGAGGAATGATCAGATCCAGTTGAGGGCCTTGTCGCGGATGCCACCATCCTGAAGTTTAGTAGTTAGGGTGCAGTGGGAGATGGTGTTGAATTCTGCTGAGAGGTCCAGGAGGATGAGGGCCATGGTTTCGCCCTGGTCAAAGAGGGAGCTGTTGGGTCAGCGGAGAGTTTCTTCAGGAGTGGGTTGATTTTGGCATGTTTCCAGTCATCGGGAAAGATGGTGGTCTTGGGGGTGGGCAGGTGATGGTTCTGTGTGGCTCAGGTGTGATGGTGGGCGTGGCTCTGTGGAAGATGAGGTGCAGGCCTGGGGTGTGATGAGGCTGATGATGGTGACGGTGAATGGAGCACGAGGCCAGGTTGTCTGTAGATGAAGGTAACACGGAGGGCTGTTTTTGGGTTGGTCTGGGTCTGGAAGTGCAGGTGCTCCATGTGGGTTGTGGGGTCATCTGGGTGACTGGTCAGGCAGAGGGTGCTTTTGTGGATGATGGCGATGCCTCCTTCCAACCAGTTGGGATGGTCCTTCTGACTGATCTTGCAACCCGCGGGGATGGCGATGGAGAAAAGGCTGTTGATGTTGCTCTGCATCGAGAGCTGGCAGTTGTTGTTGCATCCGGGGTTGAGATTGTGGATGCTGCTGTAATTGTAGTTAAGGCGGATCAGACAGCCAGGGTTCCTGGCGCTGGGAGCGGTCGGGGTGTGGAAGGGGGCAGACAGGCTTGCCTTAGGAGCACCAGCAGCTTGGCCACACAGAGGCTGCCATTAAGTAGGTTGAGGGTAGGCAAACTGGGAGGCAGGAAGCAGGGAGTGGGAATAGCTCAATGGAGTGGGGCGGCATCGCAGGGGCAGCAGGAAAAGGCAAAAGGAGCCCTGGGGAAAGAAGAGGGGGCACAGAAAAAGGAAACAGGAAAAAACGAAAAACAGGAAAACAGGCAAAAACAGAAAAAGGGCACAGAGAAGGAGAAAAGGTAAAAGGAAAAAAAAGGCAGGGAAGAAAGACAGATGGCAAATCAGCAGAAGAGCAGAAGTTAGAAGAATAGTGATGGACAGGAGTGGAGACAGACTGCTTGGAAACAGCATTGACAAGTTGGTGGGTGAAGGTCCTATGTATATCAAAAATTCTGCCCATTAAGAAATTCATCTCTTGGCATTATGGTAGCAAGCCGAGTACATTTGTGGCCATGTCATCCTTGGAATTATGCTAGCCATCCCTAGTGCAATCACACAAGACTTGGGAATGGGTGATGTTCTGATTAGCTGCTGTGGGAAGGGAAATGTGTTTTACAATAGTGAAAATCTCTTTCGTAGATTTTTCTTGCTGACTCAATCTTAGTTTCATCAAATTTAATTTTGGCCAAGTTGATTTCTTTGGCATACATTCTTTTAGCCAATTGATCGCATTTTTTATGTGAAGAACTTTAAGAACATACCATAAAAAAAAAAAAATTCCATTTTCCTTTCATTCAATTTTAATGTGGGTGATGTGTGGAGTATTACAATTTGCAGAAAAATGTGTTCATATTTCATGCAACAGCCACATTTTTTTTATTTCAGATCGAAACAGGACCCCACATAGAAGAAATGGGAGGGTGTCACAGAGATTATTTGTAGTGATATTAGCGAGCTGCTGCCATGGTACAATATTGGAAACCTGCCTCACTATTCTCTGAATATTGGATGTAAACACATTCAGAATTTGGATTGTACCTATGCAGAGGCGGTGACCTAGCCAAAGAGGGCATGAAAGAGCTGAAATGTGATCTTAAATTAAAAGCTGTTCTGAAAAGGGCACCCCAAAATACGTTTGGCCCACAGAAAAATCCTTAAAATGTCTCTGCTCCTAGTTCGCACTAGGACTGCGCTTTAAGCCTGTATTCAGCAACTTTGGCTTTTTTGTTTTCTCTTGGACAAAGAACAGTTACGGTATCAGTCCCTTTATGTCAGTAAACTGAATTGATTTTGTAACCTTTAGTGCAACAACAATAGACAGAATGGTAATCTAGTGGAAAACAAACAACTGCACCATCCCTTTTGGGGATTCAGAAGAGCGCAGAATGATGGAGCTGACGAAGTAGAGGTGACAGATAAAAACAGGCCAAAGCAGGAAAGAATCCCACAGTCATTTATTACCGTGCCACCTTAGCGGTGTGTGCTGAACCTAGGTGCATTGATTCAGCCTGAGGTCCTCCCAAACGTGCTTCCTGCTTCCGAAGGATGGAATGTACTCCTGCTGCTTGGTTTTTCTGGCCCCCGTTGTCCCCATTGGTTATATTATCTTTAAAGGAACAATGGTAGAACAATTGAGTTTTATATAGCGCTAACTCGACCTGAATATATCACTAGTATTAGAGAGGGGCATATTATTAAGGACGGAGTTAAAATTATCACCGGTTTAGTGGCAGAAAATGCCTGCTAAAGCAGCGATATTGGGCTTGATTTTATGCCCTGGAGAATTCCAACAGAAGCCCTTGTTCACACCAGAACATGGACTCCTATTGGAATTCTCAAGGGCATATTATCAAGCCCAATATTGCTGCTTAAGCGGCAGTTTTCTGCCACTAAACCGGTGATAATTTTTAATGCCGTCCTTGATAATATGCCCCAGAGTTCTTTACATTAGCACCAGTTTAGTTACAGATGGACACTCATTTTTGTTAGGCACAGGGAGATTTCATGATTTGCCCAGATTCACAGAAATGTGAGCATCGTTGCCGAGACTCGAACCCGGTTCCCCTGCTTCGAGGTCGACTGCTCAAGCTGTAAGGCCACATCCTCTCCGGTGAGTCCTCACCTTCTCTTGCCACGGTATGTAGAAAATACGTATAAGATCACATAAATACGGGCCAAGAAAATAATATGTGGAGTCTTATGTTTTTCTACGCAAAATGTCATCTTATTGTTTGAAGATCAAATATTATAGGATATTGATGATCTTAATGAAAAAAGATTCTTCTTTAAATCTAACTTTTCCAAAGAAGAACAAATTGTATAAAAAAATTGGCTGAGAACTCCATTATAGTTATTAAACCCTTGCGTTTTCGTGACGGAACCATTCCGTCACGAGCCAAGGTGGGGCTGTGCTGGTGACGGAATGGTTCCGTCACGGCCCGGCCGCCGCACCTGCGTGGCGCTGATTTCGCTTGCGCGGTGCATTCTATTGAGCGGGCAGGGCCGTGACGGAACCATTCTGTCACAAGCACAGCGCCACCGCGGCTTGTGACGGAGTGGTTCCGTCACGAGCATGGTGGCGCTGTGCTTGTGACATGGAATTACCGCCGCGGACTAGGGGTTCAACCCGCTGATAATGGAGGGGGGAATGTTCTGTGTGAGAGTGAAAACTATGACAAAGGGATAGTGAATCAGTTAAATATTCAAGAACAGTATCGTCCCATCACTGATAATCCTATCTCACGTCTTTAAGCCCAAATTTTACATCTTACAACACAGGCTTTAGATGAGGGATATATTTGTACTGCTTCACAGAAAATACCTGACAGCTATGTGCGGCCCAAAGTACATAAAAATGCACAACAACCTCCTGGTCGGCCGATTCTTTCGGCGTTGGGATCATTGTTGGAGCCTTTGGCGAAACACATTGATTTTTTCTTACAGCCCTTTGTAGCCCACACTAAGGTGTATATTAGTTACACCATGGACTTGATCTCAAAAATCGAGAATTCAATGTTTGATAGTGATCAACAGTTGTTGGTCACTTTCGATGTTGAAAGTTTATACACCAACATTGCTCAAGAGGAGGCCCTTTTTGTCCTGAGTATGGTCTTAGACAAAAGACCTTTACCGCATATGGTGCCCACTGACTTTATTGCAGCCCTACCTAGAATATGCCTCAAAAACAATTTTTTTGTCTTTAAAGAAGACCTGTATTTACAGGTAAAAGGCGTGGGGATGGGGTAATGCTTCGCCCTGGAAATTGCCAATTTGTTGATGGATTGTTTTGAGACACAACACATTTTTCATGACGCCACCCCCTTTAAATCACACATCACAAAGTGGGTGCGATTTATCAACGATACTTTTATGATATAAACTGGGAATCGGGAATCGCTTCAACAATTTCATATCTGGATAAACTCACGTTCGTAAGAACTTAAGTTTTTCCAAATCCTTGAGTGAAATCAAAATAACCTTTTTAAATGTATGGATAATTAACAACAACGGGAGCCTACAGGTTAGCCTGTACACCAAGCCCATTGATCACAACACTTTGTGGCAATTTACCAGTGGACAACCTAGAACTCTTAAGGAAAACTTGCCAAACAGGCAGTTTTTAAGAATTCAGTGAAATTGTTCTAATAAAATTGATTACTTCAACAATGCAGAGATTTTACAACAAAAGTTATGTGACAGAGGCTACGCTAGGAAGCTGGTTAGAGCAGCGCTTAAATGAGCATGGTTTACCCCACGAGAAATTCTATTCACTCAAAGGAACAAACAGGAATCTAACCAAATGACATGTGTTCTTACATATAACCCAAAGGCAAATAAAGTGAAGCAAATCATTTTGCGGAACTGGAGATTGGTAAAACATTTGAATATCCCAAAGCCCCTCTTTTTGTTCTGAAAAGGAAAAAACCTAAGCCAACATCTGGTGAAGGCTTCACGCACACAACAACCAAAGAAAGATGTGAGAAGCATGTTGGGTCTTCCACCTGTCATGGGACACTTAAGGTGCAATAACTGTGCTGCCTGTCCTTATACTAATGACTCAAAATTTGTCATGTTGAATAACAAAAAACATATCCAATACAGCTTTTCAGATTGCAACACGAAAAATGTTGTATATTCTTTGACATGGCCATGTTGACGTGCAGGCCTCAGCCAGATCCACTAGTGCAAGGGGTTCGCCCTGCTCTGCACGAAGTCCTCAGACCAATAGAAAGAAGTTGGCACAGAAACTGGAATAGAAAACGTAACATGAAATACACCTCATGAGGTGGTGCTACGGTTCAAACAGTACCCTTCGGTATTGCAAGAAGTAGCACCACGAGCCAAGAAATCATGGTTTATTTATACCCACACAGGGGCTCAAAAGAAGGCGGTACAAAACACAAGAGCACAATTTATGTACATATAAGGTAATATCGAGAGGCACAATCGATCAGTGAGAGGAGCTAACAGTCTTGGGGGCTTGACAAACACATTCCTCTCTGGAACTAATCACTACCAGATGTGAACCCTAATGGACAGCAGCAAAGTGGCGGATGCTAAATATAGCTTGTTGCGGGGCAGATTCAAGCACCTTGAACAGGAAGAAAGGACAAAGCACATGGTCGGCACGAGGCAGCATGTAGCAAACACAATGGCTGCAATGAATACAAAATGAAGTCCGCTAAATGTCAAGATAACGGCTAGAACAAAGACGTCTTCTGCTAATGCTCAATCTAATCGCTGTCAACAGACGACCCTTTTAGCATTTAGCTGAAGACATACGCTCTTCTGGGAGAATCTAAACATTCATCCTGTATATGTATACGCATCATATCAGCTACTTCTTTATCTAACGTGTGTTGTGCGTTTACATCCACGGTATTCTTCTTGGATGGTATACAAGCAGTTATGCATATAGAACATAACATTGGGCCACATTGGATACACATACAACAGGTGAAAATCACTGCAATTGCAATACAGAGAACAGTCAGTAATTTCCAACCCCAGGCAGAGACTAGAGCCCAAAACCATCCAGCAAAAGACCAAGTGCAATTCTTAGTATGAATGTCTGCAGCTATTTTATGCAGTTTAAAAATTGCATCATATACTGAGGGCGAATTATCAGGAATAAAAACACAACAACTACTACCGATAATTTTACATGCACCAACTCTATCCGCTAACATTACATCTAACACCATCCTATTTTGGAGCGCTACAATTCTGGCAACTTGTAATTCTTCAGTGAGATTTTCAAGCGGTGAACAACCTTTACAACGCAAATTTTACCACGCAGTGCCTTTACGACGCAACTTTTACAACGCAAACCATTACAACGCATTGCACTTGGGGGCGCTCTAGGATAGGGAATAGGTTTAATGTACTATCCAACACCTTCCCTACTATCCACGGGGACTGGAGTTGGAATAGTAAATTAAACAATTCACTATCCAGCGCCCAAAAGCACTATGCCTTGTAAAGGCATGCATTGTAAAAACCGCGTTGTAAAGGCATGTGATGTAAAAGCATGCGTTGTAATGTCATACATCCTTTCCAAGCGCTATAGCAGTTTCATTAGTGACAGCTTCCACAACTCTAGTCAATTGTCGCACTTTTCTGCTGTTTAATGCAGCGCCCACAAAAGAAAACAGGCTCAAATTAAAATCAACATATTGCTGTAGACTAGTGTCTGTCCGGTCCACTTCATCAGTACTTATTGTCCTTTTGTATCGATTTATTGAAACGTTTCTAAATAGTTTAAAATCTCGATGGTATGATGCAGGTGCTAGGAAAACAGGAGGTAACAAAAAAGATACATAACACGCACCTGACCACCCAACTGGTAGCCTATGATATCCATGACTACCACATACTAGATATGTGTTATGCGAAGCTAAAAAGGAACTATTGTTTATTCCATCTATAGTTAATAAAGTAACACAATCACTAATTCCAACTGGGATTTGCCCAGTACTTTGTACACATAAGTCTGCTTTATTCTTCGTAACAGTAGTTACAGATTGGTTGCATTTAGCAAAGTCTCTTGTGTGGGTGAAAACATATGGCGTAGAAACATTGTCCGGTCGGTATTCCTCCCATTCCCATATAGTTCCATTTGCTTGAGGATACCCATCTTTGTCCTGATAACACTCCTTATTCAAACGGAAAAGAAGTCCACCTACTGTAGGTTTTCTAGTTGCAAACAAAAGAGTGCACCAGGCTCGACAAGAACCATTATGCGAGAAAGGAAGTGGAATAAAAGGTGTTCCTTCTTTCTTTTGATGCACTGGAAGCATTCCACACACCCAACAATTAGCAGTGTCGTGTAATCTGGTGTACCTAACACTGGTGCTGAACAAAGGGCTTGTCATAACTGTTGAAAAGCATTTTCACATTCGTCTGTCCGTGGAAGGGGTACGGGAGTGACTTTCATCAAAAGTGCTAACAAAGGCTTAACAATATGTGAAAACCCCAAAATCCATTGCCTGCAAAAGGAGGTAAGACCAAGAAATGCACATACTCCTTTCTGTGTAGTAGGTACTGGTGTGTCTAAAATTGCTTGTATATGATCTTATGTCAATGCATGTCCCTCCTTAGACAAAAGGTGACCTAAGTAGGTTACCTTTGGTCTACAATATTGCAATTTCTTTCGTGACACTTTATGATGATGGGAAGCAAGAAAAGAAAGCAAAGACAGAGTACACGTTTCACATTGCTCTGGGGTGTGTCGGCTGCCAGCAAGATGTCATCGACAAATTGTATGAGAGCCAAACCTTCAGGCAACACAAAAGAATCAAGTTCTCTTTTTAATGCTTGACTGTAAATACTCAGACTCTCAGTATAGCCTTGAGGAATTCTACAAATCTATAAGATCGATTATTCAAAGTGAAACCGAACAAGTATCGGCTATCAGGATGAATAGGGATCGAAAAGAAAGCATTCTTCAAGTCTATAACAGAAAACGTAGTAGCAGTCGGGGGGACCAAAGTAAGAAGTGTTGTGATGTCAGAAACCACAGGGTACTGCGGTACAACAATCTTATTTACCTCTCTCAAGTCTATAATAAATCTGTAAACTCGAATGTCAGTGTCCCTTTTCAGAATTGGAAGAATCGGGCTGTTGCAAACATTAAATGGAACTTCCTCAACAACCCCAACTTGAATGAGATCAGGTACAATTCGTATGAGTGCTTCTTCACCCTCCTGTGAAATCCTATATTGATGCAAGCGAGGTAACACAGTTCCCTCCTTGACACTAATATGTACTGGTGGGATAAACATTTGACCCACATCAGTGTCTGAGGTGGCCCACAAAGTTTTAGGAAGTGAAGCAAATGCAATATCCTCTTTAACAAGACAAACTCTTTCAGGCTCGGAATGATTGTCATTCAAAATGACACGCACTCCTTCAGGAGAACATCGTATTGTGGCTCTAAAATACTTCAGCATATCAAGGCCCACAATGTTATCTGGTGTGTTTGGGGAAAGCAAAAACAGCCATGGAGCACTAAATTTACCGACATGAAATGCAAGTGGTTGTGACAATGGGTTAAGGGAAGGTGTTCCATCGAAACCTATCGAAGTAATAGTTACACCAGACAGGGAAGCCCTTGGAACCAATTGTTTAGACAAAGAGCTACGAGTAGCTCCTGTATCAACCAGAAACCGATCAGTAGAACCCAAAACATGTGCTGTAACATAGGGACCTGTCTGATCTACTGGAACTTCAACTGATTCCTTACCCCATCCTAGGCAATCCTATGCGTGAACAGAATCGTAAAGGTCCGGCTGAACATAATCAGACATTTGATATTGATTTCGTCTATCAAAAGTATTAAGCCCACCCTGTGTTCGCACATTAGTATCAAATCGAGCACGATCATACGTATTTCCCCTAGGCCCTGAAAAACCTGAACGATTTCTCATTTGTCCCCGCCCTCGTGAACTCTGTTGGGCACGCAACACTGGACAAACAGCCATCCAATGACCAAATTTCTTAAAATACGCACATTGATTAATAGACAGATTCGTACGAGTATAGGGGGGGGTTGAAAGATCCACGTCCGCCTCTATCATAGCCTCTAGAGGGCGGACCATAGACTTGGGCTAACATAACTTTCGTTTTCAAATCTTTAGATTTCTTTTCTTCGTTACCTTTTGCTTCTAATTCTTGACGCTCATAATATTGAGCCATCGTCAAAACAGATGCTGGAGAAGATGTAGTCCAAGACCTTTCCCTGGCTTTTAAGCAGCTAGCTATCCCTGGTAACAGATTTGTAACATATTTATCAACAAAAAGGTGTCTGCCTGTATCATCCGTCAAAGACTGACCGCTAAAATCATGAAAAGCTTCCTCAAAGCGTGTAAAGAAATCAGGAACCGATTCATCTACCTTTAGTTTACACAATGCCAAAACAGTCCAATCTATCTTTTTAGGGGGAATAACTGGTTTAAGCTTAGTTAATATTGCTGCAGGGAGATCTAATATTAACTTGTGTGGCTTTTTAGTGGGCTCTCTATCCACATCCAATTATTCTAAATCCTTCCATTCAGCACCAAGAGTAACCCGATCATCGATTTTACGAACAGTCCGCCACATATCTGGCGGTAAGATTAAGCCGAAAAATAAATCTATATCACATAGGGTCATGGTACAGGAATTTATAACGCCTTCAACTTCCTCATAGAAAGCAGCTGGATTTTTTCGTGGATCAGGTAATGCTGCTTTAAGCGCCATTACATCTGCTCTATTCCAAGGAGTATACACCCAATTATAAATGAAATATCCTTTAGCATCTGCAGAATTTTTATCATCACTGTCACCCGCTCCTTTAGGAGGAACATAAAAGGGTGCGGCTTCCCGCATAGGCCTCATATCGATTGGCATTGTCTTATCTGTTCCGAAGATAGAAGACTGCGATTCTCCAGACGGATTGGGCTGCACAGCTGCGTCTGCAAGCTTTTTCTTCTCCTTCAAGTGAACTGCCTCAGTTCGTAATTTACCCAACCGTCTAATCGTGTCAGCCACCTGAGAGAAAAGAAAAAGACCATCACGCATGTTTTTACAATCAACTGCTACATCATCAGGTTCTATTATTGGAGAGAATTTCCGAAAGAATTCTACAACTTCCGAAGCAAATGTCTCAGTAAAATATATCTGCTCCTTCTCCGACCAATCCTTCATACTAGCTAAAAGATCGGGAGCAGAATCAGTACTACGTAATGCTTTACGAGCAGCCTTTCTGATATCGACCAAACGCTGAACAGACAGCATAGATTGAGTATCCCGCGCTGTTCGTTGATCTGCATCAGAATCCTCATCGCCTTCGACCGGAGCAGACGGAACGGCATACGGAGGTGGAAGTCGATCTAATAACAAAAAATCATCTTGCGGTTTATTAAGGACAGGATAGAGAGGCTGTCGGACAGGATATTGGCCAGATACCTGCAACCTGTGTTCTTTCTCCTCTCTCTCTTTCAACTCTTTCACTTCTTTCTTTCTCAACTTCAACGCTTTCTCATACACATTCTTTCGCTGCTCTTTCTCAATCAACGCTTGCTCACGCTTCACTTGTTGTCGCACTTCTTTCTCCCACATACGCACACATTCAAACATATCATGTCTAGACTTCCGCTCAAACATACATTGCTCCACATACTCAATCTTCAGAGCATCAAATGACCCATGCATTGGCCAACGTAATTCAGCATCCTTTTTGGTATATTTATGCCACAACGTGCTGTACATTATGGCAGAAAGACCAAACTTGACGTACATGTCTCTATTAGGCGTCCCCTCTGGGGGAGCCGGCTGCGATTCCTCCAATCGGAGGCTAGTACCATTACAAAAGCAACACAACCTTTGAAGTGCGCTAAAAACTGGCATGCCAAAAATAATGCAAAGTATGCAGTATTATACACAAAGTAGCATTTAAAGTACCTTTAGTACGTTGGGCCGTTCAAATTCAAATCATTGAAGAAAAATCTTCACATTGCCAGCCAGACCCGCTAGTGCAAGGGGTTCGCCCTTCTCTGCACGAAGTCCTCAGACCAATAGAAAGAAGTTGGCACAGAAACTGGAATAGAAAACGTAACATTTATTACACCTCATGAGGTGGTGCTACGGTTCAAACAGTACCCTTCAGTATTGCAAGAAGTAGCACCACGAGCCAAGAAATCATGGTTTATTTATACCCGCACAGGGGCTCAAAAGAAGGCAGTACAAAACACAAGAGCACAATTTATGTACATAGAAGGTAATATCGAGAGGCACAATCGATCAGTGGGAGGAGCTAACAGTCTTGGGGGCTTGACAAACACATTCCCCTCTGGAACTAAACACTACCAGATGTGAACCCTAACGGACAGCGGTAAAGTGGAGGATGCTAAATATAGCTTGTTGCTGGGCAGATTCAAGCACCATGAACAGGAAGAAAGGACAAAGCACATGGTCGGCACGAGGCAGCATGTAGCAAACAAAATGGCTGCCATGAATACAAAATGGAGTCCGCTAAATGTCAAGGTAACGGCTAGAACTAAGACGTCTTTTGCTAATGCTCAATCTAATCGCTGTCAAATTACAACACAGATGACCCTTTTAGCATTAGCTGAAGACATACGCTCTTCTGGGAGAATCTAAACATTCATCCTGTATATCTATACGCATCATATCAGCTACTTCATTATCTAATGTGTGTTGTGCGTTTACATCCACGGTATTCTTCTTGGATGGTATACAAGCAGTTATGCACTTAGAACATAACATTGGGCCACAATGGATACACATACAACAGGTGAAAATCACTGCAATTGCAATACAGAGAACAGTCAGTAATTTTCAACCCCAGGCAGAGACGAGAGCCCAAAACCATCCAGCAAAAGACCAAGTGCCATTCTTAGTATGAATATCTGCAGCTATTTTATGCAGTTTAAAAATTGCATCATATACTGAGGGCGAATTATCAGGAATGAAAACACAACAACTACTACCGATAATTTTACATGCACCACCTCTATCAGATAACATTACATCTAACACCATCCTATCTAATCTCTGTCAAATTACAACAATGTGGTAAGGTTTATATAGGGCAGACCACACGAGCAGTCAAAACGATGTTTCTACAACATACCTTGAATACGCTGTAGGACACAGGGGGCGCTGTTGGTGGAACACTTTGCAGAATGTAATCATAATGAGAACAAAATTAGTTGGCCTGTTTTGTTGGTGGTGAAAGCACAGAATAAAATAAGTCTACAGACAAACCTCAAACGACTTGAGGCTCGCATGATTGAAAAATATCACTCAGCAACAAATGGTCTGAATGACCGTGATGAAATTTGGCCATTGATTTAAGTAATGGGCTTCTGTACTAACAGATATTGATGACAACAATTGATTCCATAGTTAACCTGGGTACCTGTGAGAGAGTTTGAGGTGTATTCAATGTACATATGTATTTAAGCGGGCAATCTTCATGACACACACTGATTGATTGTTTATTTTATTATTTGACATTTTGTATGCACATCGCAATTATAATTCTTTATACATACTTTTGTTTGTATGAAGATGGATTAAAAAGCAGATTATGAGTCATTTTTTTCACGCTGGCTATGCTGGATACATGAATTGGAGAGATGTCCCCCGTTTATAATTTATAGAATTTCGCACATACATGTTTTTTTTGGACCAACCCCGGGATCGCAGGGAGTTGATCTGTTGTTTTTGATTTATTCCTTCATTTACTTTGGTGCAGTAGGCAAAACACAGTCTCTAGGTCAGCAGTTACTCAGTGAATAATCCTTTGTCGCTGGGTCTTCCCATGAAATTCAAACGCGCCAACATTTCTTTTGAACTTCCAGCTGATTTGTTTTGTGCGTGGACCGAAGGTTAATGGTACCTTTCTGATTGATTGCAGTGAGTATAGGGGAGAGCAGAATGGTTTTCAATTAATGCGAGAAAGGAGTACGAGCGGTTCTTTAAGTACGATGACTGAGGCCATTTTTTTTCTTTCTTTTACTGTCTCCGTAGCAGCCATGGCCGGCAGTGGGAGGAAATGCAGGGCGGTGACATGGGGGGGAGGGGCAGGGTGGGGGGTAGTAATGTATGGACTACGGAGTTTTACAGGTAAGTAAACATTTAAATAAATAAAACGAATTTCGTTGAGTACACTGCGTCTCAAAATGCGATGCAGTGCGCGCAACGAAATTCGTTTTATTTATTTAAATGTTTACTTACCTGTAAAACTCCGTAATCCATACATTACTACCCCCCACCCTGCCCCTCCCCACATCACCGCCCTGCATTTCCTCCCACTGCCGGCCGCGGCTGCTCCGTAGTGAGGAAGGCCTGCCACTAACAAAGTGTATCATTGCCAGGAATAAGTATGCCGCGTTTGCAGGGCCAGACTGGCTCCCGGGCATTTTGGCATGCGGCCGAGCTGGGGGCTGATTTCGTTGATGGATACCTGCGTTTGCTGAACAAAATTCATTTTGCTTTGTTTATTTTGAAGCACACGCAGGTCTCCAAAAACGATAATAGCCCCCACCGCAGTGACATCAGCCCCCAGCTCGGCAGCATGCCAAAAGGCCCGGCAGCCAGTCCTGCCCTGCGCGTTTGGCATTTCAACCCGAGGCAACTAATAGAGGTAAGTGTACAAGCATGTGTAGTTTTAGGCGCACTCATCTATTCTATTAGCGCTTGTGATAGTTAATACTGAAGCAACTCTTTCACTTTTTTAGTGAGAACAATTCCAGTAGATATAATACTACACGTGACCAGTGATGATACTACATAAACCAACAGACTGCCCGTTACCTCCTATTAAAGGTATGTAGGGACATTATTTTTTGTACAACTCTGTGTAGTAGACGGTACCACATTGGGATATGATATTCATCAGCGACATGTTTGTACTGCCACTTATAGGTGATGGACAGAGTGGTTTGGTCCATTGGAAGTTGCCACAGGACAGTTTGAGTTGCCAAGAAGCTTAATGGTATTAATCCTTGTTTGCTTCACGCGAGTGCATTATGTGTGACATGTAAATTTTTTCTTATTTTCACACACCTGTGACACATAGATTACTCTGTCTCCTTTTGACCTTGGTGCATGTGGGCCCTTTGGAAGTGGTATACTTTGTAGCCACTTAGGTTGGTCACCTAGCGGTTGAGGTGTTGCTTATCCTAACCCTGCAATATTTCATCTCTACCTTTTTGGTGAGACGTCTCCCCGCACAATTTGTGCCCAGCATGCCATGCGTGTCTATAGGGACAGTGACCCTGGTTTTTGTACAAATGTTATGTTTTTGGATTTATTTAGGTTGGTTCCCTTACCCTTGTCGTGAGGAGGCCCAGATGAAAGTGAGGGCCGAAACGCGTCCATGTCGACAGTTTGTGACGAGAGGAGTCATCCTGGAATCAATATTATTTCTTAGGGTTTAAGCACACTTGAAATGTGTTATACGTTCATACCAGTCCACAACAGGAGTAAAATAGAGACACAGTAAGGTTATAATGTTTATTTTAACGACGTGATCTCAAGCGCGGTATTTTAATCAACATAAGCATACATATGATCAAGAATAATATGGTCAGCATGGATACAATTCCACAAAATACAAAAGGAGGAATCATATTACAATGATAGTGCAAACAGGTGATGAAAGCGCCTATTTGAAGCACCCTCCCTATCTAGGAACTATGTATTATAAAACTATAGAAGGTCTCTTGAGATTTCTTAGGGGGGATCCATTTACCTGTCCACTCAGTAAGTGTAAATTACATCAGGATCGGTTAGTCTCTCTGCATGCCTGGAATCTTCCAAGTGTGTTAAATTCTTTCAAGTGTGCTATGAGAAAAGCGCCAGAATCCTACTCGGCTTCCAGCTGCCAAATTGTTGTGTCTAGAATATGTTACACGGACACGCCGGTAAACAGGCTAGCACGTTATGATAACCTTGGCGGCTCTGCACTCACTGTACAGACTGGGGGCACAATGTATGTCTAGAGATGTCGAAAAACAAACCCTTTCCTATGTGTAGACCTTTGTGAAAGCTAACTCTGCAAAAACAGCTCAGCAGTGTCGTGTGCAAAAAGCAGAAAAAGGGAAAATTCCATTTAAACTCCTAATAAGCCATGCTAACTTAATATGCACGCAGAAAGAGGCCCATAACCACACTACAGGATCTCCCATCCTAGGCTTCATCCTTCAGTCCGTGGCATGGCCAAGCCCCCAGGACAGGGTCCAGCTGGCCCAGGAAGGCCTTCCCTGCATGACCGGGTTCAGAAGCTCTGACAGGGAGGCCTTCCCTCTGTGACCAGGTTTCAGGAGCTCTGATCGGGCCCTAGGAAAACACAAGATATCTCAGGTGATAGCCCGAGGAGGGAACAAGAGGCAGTAGGGCACTAGGAGACGGTCAGCCTCCAATCTGAATTATATACCACAATAGGGACCGCTTCTAGGGTGTGACCAAGTGAGCGTGAGGTGCCAGGTGATAGAGGGTCAGCTCACAAAAAGTGACGGACTGGCATCACACACCACCAGGTGTCATGCTTCATCATCTGCCAGTACTCGCCCTCCAGAAACCGCGTTTGGTGGAGGGGGGGAATGCACCTGGAGACAGGGATGCACTTCTAAAGTGAGTGGGGGCCCAAAGAAAAAGAGGTGAATTTAAAAAGCCATCACAGTGCACCCATAAAAACTTTATACAGTAAGGAGACTGTGTGGGGTTTAAAATGAAAAGTGCGGTGAGTAAGGATACAATCATCCCGTCGCCGCTGTGAATTTCTTTAAGGATAGGTCAACATGTTTCTGCCAAATGTCCCAGTGGGTACGTGGCTTTCATCAGGACCAGAATAAAGGGAAAGGGGGGGCTCCAATCTTACCAAGCGTTATTGGTAGTACCACTCTGTGGGTGTGACCTATAGTCACTCTCCACTGGCGGGGTCCATTGGACTGTAAAAATATATACAAAGAGAGAGCACATATTATATTATAGCATGTGGTCAGTGGGATGTGGTCATAAAGTTTAATCAGTTATGAACCCACATACAGAATTGTGATGTGGGGTTACCTGGGCTGGTGCTCTTGCCTTATGCTCAATCCTCCAGTCTGTTGCATTGCCAAGGGCCAGGGACCGGGGACCATCAGGCATGGCGAAGGTTCTCCTGCTTGGCTGGGTTCATAAGGTTTGATTGGGTCCTGGTAGGCTCTGGAGTGGGTGCTCCCATCCTGGGATCCGTCCTCAGGCATGCCATGTGGCATACGAAGCACTCTAGATGGGGTCCCACAGGTCTGGGGAGGCCTCCCCTGCGCAGCCAGTTAAAGGAGCTCCAATCAGGTCCGGGGCCTCACCTGGCACTGGGGTGGGCACTCCCACCCTATGCTCCATCCTCTGGCCTGGCGCACCACCAAGGGCCCGGGACAGAGGTCCATTGGGCCCCAGAAGGCCTTCCCCTCTTCATCTGCATGTTAAGTTGCCCGCAGGCCCAGGATCAGAGCTCCAGCAGGGCCCCCTTTGCAGCCCAATGACTGAGGCCCAGCTGGGTCTCTGAGCACCAGGACCGCAGGGTCTCTGTCACCTCCAGAGACAAGCAGAAGCCCTTTCATTAAAGCGCAATGTGACCAGATGGTCGTCCTCAGAGCCCATCCATCTGGTCACATGCCATGCTTTCTAGGCAGTGACCAGATGGCCGAGTTGACCTGGAAGTCCAGATGAGGGCTCATTTGCTTCCTCAAACCGAGACAGGGCTCCAGGATGTTGCATGCATTAGCACTGGTGGTCCCCTCTGTAACTCGGTGTGCATAGATTACAAGAAAGGGGAATAGCCTTCCTCTGGATTATTAGAGACAAAGTACTCTGGACACCCCCTGTGGTTGAGCGGTTCTCAGCCAGGTGCTGCCATGGTGTGGGTTGGCCCGAGGGTGCCCCCCGGGGCCCGGGTCCACATCTGCCTCCCAGCCCTGCCTGATGGATCTTTCATTCATGCCTGCCTTTCCCAAGAGCTGGCAGGGAAGCGACATCCGCACACAGGGTGGTCTGCATGGGGAGGGTCCGGAACACTTGATGAATTACAATCAATTGGATACAGTTGTTCCATTTAAGGATGGACTGCTTGGCCAGCCTTGGCTGCTGTTTCGAACAAGGAGCTTTCACCCCTCCAGGGACCATCCGACATATCCTGCAGAGTTAAGACCAGTGCTCTGACCTGAGTGGAAGGGCTTCGGTGGCACCAGGCACCGAATGCTATCTGGTGGTCTGGGCCCCTCGTGCCATGCTGTCGCCCTCCTTCCGCCTAGCGCATTTCTGCAGCAGCATGGAACAGTGTTCCATGGAGCATCCCCACTGCCCAGGCAGGTACACAAGCATCTCGCTCAGGCCAGCCTCTCCCTTCTGTGAAGACGGGGCCGGCCACTGCCTGTGCGACTGCACCTGTCCCCCCTGCAAGTCCCCCACCTCCCAGATGGGTGGGCTTCCCCAGCAGGCTCCCGAGGTGCGTGAAGGTCAGTCCGGGTTGGGCACACTGCTCCAAGCAACCCAGCCAGGAGGTGCAGCAACCTGGTTGATCCTGCCAGTGGTATATGCTTCTCTCAAAGATTAAGCCATGCACATGTTAGTACACACGGCCAGTACAGGGAAACTGCAAATGGCTCAATAAATCAGTTATGTTTCCTTTGATCACTCCATACATTACTTGGATAACTGATGCAATTCTAGAGCTAAAACATGCCTGACCTCCTGGGAAGCATGCATGTATCAGACCAAGACCAATCTGGGCTCACCTAGCCGCTTTGGTGACTCGAGATAAGTTGAGCCAATTGCACATCTCATTGACGGCGACGACACATTCAAATGTCTGCCTTAACAACATTCAATGGTAGTTTCTGTTCCTATCATGGTGACCACGGGTAAAAGGGAATATGGGTTTGATTCCGGAGAGGGAGATTGAAAAATGGGTACCAAATCCAAGGAAGGCAGCGGGCGCGCAAATTACCCACTCCCGACTCCTTCAGGGAGTGACAAAAAATATCAATACAGGACTCTTTTGAGGTCCTGTCATTGGAATGAGTACTCTTTAAATACTTTAACAAGGATACAATGAAGGACAAATCTAGTGCCAGCAGCTGGTGTAATTTCAGTTCCAATAGTGTATATTAAAGTGGCTGAGCTTAAAAAGCTTGTAGTTGGATCTTGAGATCGAGCTGGGGGTCCACCGCGAGGGGAGTTACAACCTGTCCTACCCCCAGCCCCTTGACACCCGCTTCATGCTTTTGACTGAGCATTTACTTTGAAAATCTTTTAATGTTCAAAGCAAGCCAGTTGCCTGAATACTTCAGCTAGGAATAATGGAATAGGACTCCGGTTCTATTTTGTTGGCTTTTGGTTCTGGGATTATAATTAAGAGGGATTGCCAGTGGCATTGTATTGAGCCACTGGAGGAGAAATTCTTGGACCAGCGCAAGAGAAACCAAACCGAAAGCATTTGCCAAGAATGTTTTCAGTTATCATCAAACAAAAGTCAGAGGTTCGAAGGTGATCAGATACTATCATAATTACGACCATAAACAATGCTGAGTAGCAATCTGGTGGTGTTATTCCTATTATCTGCTGAGCAACTTCCAAGAAACCAAAGTCGGTGGGTTTATGGGGAGTATGGTTGCTAAACTGAAACTTGAAGGAATTCGATGGAAGAACACCAGGAATGCCAGGACACAGAAATGATTGACAGATTGATAGTTCTTTCTCGATTCTGTGGGTGGTGGTGCATGGCTGTTCTAAGATGGTGGAACAATTTGTCTGGTTAATATCGATAACAAACGAGACTTCTTCATGATAATTAGCTACTCATCTCTCAGCAGTCGGTATCCAACTTCTTAGAGGGACAAGTAGCGTCACACGAGGTTGAGCAATACCAGGTCTGCGATGCCCTTTGATGTCCAGTGCTGCATGCGTGCTACCCTTCGCTGACAGGTGCAGGTAACCCACTGAACCCCGTTCATGGGGATTGGGGATTGCAATTATTTCACATGAATGAGTAGGTTTCTGTAGGTGAACCTGCAGAAGGATCATTAACAGCAGAGCAGCCCAAGTGAATGACGGTGCCAGCACAAAACCCTCAGCCACCTCCCAGATGGAAAACACGGTTCTATGATTACACCACTACTTCCTGAACAACGAATTCCCTAACCACGAAAGCTGAACCACGAACAATGCTAAATAACTAGATTTTTAACTACGACTTCTTGAACTACGAAAAATATACTAATAGCTAATTACCCTATTATATCACTTAATGCTTTTCTGTACTATTTAGAAACCACACCTGTCCCTTCACTCTGCACAACAACACGCAGATGTGCGTCGACTTCGCCAACTGGTAAGAAATGTCTCCAGTGCGACCTGGCATGTGTAAGTGTAGTCCATTCAGTAGTGCAAGCAAATAGGAAAAGTAGTTAATCTGAGGTGGGTGTCGTTGTAAATAAAAGTACATTAAATCCGCTAGGCTCGAAACCATGATAGAGAAACTTGTCCTGTGAGATGATATTGGAGTTCTTTTTGTAACAAGCTATTACAGACTACTAGTGAAGTTACTGAGCTCTTACAATTGCAGAAGTGCGAGAGACACGGTGAGAGAGTTAACACCGTGTGCCATGTCTCTCTCCTCCGCTGCCACTGTTTTGAACATAGGACTTTATAAAATAAGAGAAATGTGTTTAGCATGCATTGTGAAACATAGTGCCAACCTCATATTTTATTCAACGTAAGAGGAACATACTGGGAGCATCCTTTGGATTTATTCAAAGCCAGATAAATGAAAGTACCACGGCCTGGTTTTCCACGTAATCCTAGCACCAAATGAAAGCAGACACACACAATAAGCACAAGTAATACAGCATAATATTCCCAGTTCACCGCTTGGAACTAGAAATAAACAAGGAGCGCGAAAGGTCACTGTGTGACTCAAGTTTCCAGAGCCTGATTCCCGGAGAGCTGATCATGTGTAGATGAAGGGTAGGGGGTGGAGAGGAGTGACATACTACAAATTGTGCCAGGGGGAAAACAAAACGCGATGTCAAGCCTTAGCAGTCCTCATTGCCCACCAGCCATATGGTTTCCAAGGGTCGAAGAGGGGTGGGGGGCGAAGAAGAGTGACATGCCACGCATTGTGCCAGGGAATGTATGTTCAAGGGACTGAGAGATGCCACGCATAGTTTTGCTGTATTCATTGTACCAATGAGGGGTGGGAGGGGCGAAGAGGAGTAAGGTTATGTCAGGCCTTAGCAGTCCCACTTTGCAGTTGCACTGCTTTGCAGTTTGGAGGGGTGGGGGGGGCAGAAAGCAGTGACGTAATGTCAGGCCTTAACTCCTTGTTTGCAGTTCGGAGGGGTGGGTAGGGGAGAGGAGTACGGACTTCGTTCGTGGTTTAGTACTTCGTTATTCTGAAAAGTCGTGGTTTAGGACTTTGTTGTTCGGGTAAGTCGTAATTTCAACTTCATTGTTTAGGATGTTTCCCGGAAAACACACTGTAGGCAGAGGACCCATGCTCTCCTTGCACTCAATTGTCTGCGGCCTCCGGGGCACGTAGACAAGGACCGGTTGCAAGGCAGGCTCCTCCACCTGCGATGACCCGACTCATGCATGTGAACAGAGGCAGCCCTGGCTCCTCCGAGAGTGACACGATGGAATGCCCTCCCGAGATGTAACTCACACTCCCCCAGCATGATCCCCCCGGGGTGAACCAAATGGCAGTGCCTCCCTAGGCTGGAACCACCCACAATGGCCCTGCCACCCCAGGCTCTCTTGTGCCCAATCTCAGCCCCTCTCATGTAGCAGGGCATCATGGATGAGAAGGAACAAGGGCCGCAAGGGGACCACTGGCTACTTTCAGCGGGGGCATGTGGGATGGAGAGCCACTCAGCCCTTCCCTTCCGGCACCTCTGACCAGGTCAAGGGGTGGGCTACCACCCAGCTCACGGCATGGCTTTGGCCACCACCCAAGCCAGAGGCTCCCTCACTACAGTGGAGGGGTTGAGCACAGTGGCAGATTTGTTGGATGCCTCTAAGTCAGAATCCCCCTAAACTACAACGATACCACAATGTTGTGGAGCCTCGGTTGGCTTTGGATAGCCAGCCTCTTGGGCCTGTGTGTAAAGCAGCTAGCTTGGGTACAGGAGCGCAGATATAAGGGGGCCGCCTCCATCGCCTTTAGTGCACCACAAACTCATGGGGCACCTGGTGCTAAATCATTTATAGAAAAACCAAAGGTGATGATGGATTGAGCGTTGACAATACAAACACTCACCCCCAGTCAACTGATCTAGGTTTAATCCATCACCGTTCTTTAGCTCACTCCGCCACCCCAGTTCAGACATGGCCATATGCAAATCAGTCTGACCCTGTGCCTCATGGGAACAGTCCAGCCCGAACTGCCAAGCCATGTCTTCCCTGGACCGGAATCAAGCTTCCCAGGACCGGTTTCTGGCATTACAGCCGTCTTCAGCCGGGCTTGCTTGACTCCAGTGGCAAAGTGAGCAAGGGACTCACGTCTGAGCATACCCTGCCAACTAGGGCGAACAAAGAAAAACCAAAGGTGATGATGGATGGAGCGTTGACAATACAAACACTCACCCCCAGTCAACTGATCTGGGTTTAATCCATCACCGTTCTTTAGCTCACTCCGCCACCCCAGTTCAGACATGGCCATATGCAAATCAGTCTGACCCTGTGCCTCATGGGAACAGACCAGCCCGAACTGCCAAGCCATGTCTTCCCTGGACCGGAATCACGCTTCCCAGGACCGGTTTTTGGCATTACAGCCGTCTTCAGCCGGGCTTGCTTGACTCCAGTGGCAAAGTGAGCAAGGGACTCACGTCTGAGCATACCCTGCCAACTTAGGGCGAACAAAGAAAAACCAAAGGTGATTATGGATGGAGCGTTGACAATACAAACACTCACCCCCAGTCAACTGATTTGGGTTTAATACATCACCGTTCTTTAGCTCACTCCGCCACCCCAGTTCAGACATGGCCATATGCAAATCAGTCTGACCCTGTGCCTCATGGGAACAGTCCAGCCCGAACTGCCAAGCCATGTCTTCCCTGGACCGGAATCAAGCTTCCCAGGACCGGTTTCTGGCATTACAGCCGTCTTCAGCCGGGCTTGCTTGACTCCAGTGGCAAAGTGAGCAAGGGACTCACATCTGAGCATACCCTGCCAACTTAGGGCGAACAAAGAAAAACCAAAGGTGATGATGGATGGAGCGTTGACAATGCAAACACTCACCCCCAGTCAACTGATCTGGGTTTAATCCATCACCGTTCTTTAGCTCACTCCGCCACCCCAGTTCAGACATGGCCATATGCAAACCAGTCTGACCCTGTGCCTCATGGGAACAGTCCAGCCCGAACTGCCAAGCCATGTCTTCCCTGGACCGGAATCAAGCTTCCCAGGACCGGTTTCTGGCATTACGCCCACTCCTCTCCCACCTCCACTGGCTCCCGGTGAGACAACGTGTCAACTTTAAAGTATGCTGTATAATGCATAAATGTATTTATGGGTCTGGCCCTAAATACCTAAGAGACATATTCGTCCCTTACTCGCCGGGACGTGTCCTGCGTTCCAGCAGCACTATGTTGCTGCAGGTGCCCAGAGTGATGAGAGCAAGACAGGGAGGACGGGCCCTCTCACTTAAAGGCCCCATGTTATGGAACTCTCTGCCTCCACAGCTGAGACACACCCCTAATCTCCTCTCCTTTAGAAAGAAATTAAAAACATACCTTTTTACACAAGATCAATAATTTCTCCTGTTATCTGTGCAGTTTCATATCTCAGACTGTTTCCTAATGCCTTACCAGAAGCTACGCGCGGAGATACCCCTTCGGGGCTGATTCAGGCGCGATACAAATTCATAAATAAAAAATAAATAAATGACAGCCGTCTTCAGCCGGGCTTGCTTGACTCCAGTGGCAAAGTGAGCAAGGGACTCACGTCTGAGCATACCCTGCCAACTTGGGGCGAACAAAGAAAAACCAAAGGTGATGATGGATGGAGCGTTGACAATACAAACACTCACCCCCAGTCAACTGATCTGGGTTTAATCCATCACCGTTCTTTAGCTCACTCCACCACCCCAGTTCAGACATGGCCATATGCAAATCAGTCTGACCCTGTGCCCCATGGGAACAGTCCAGCCCGAACTGCCAAGCCATGTCTTCCCTGGACCGGAATCAAGCTTCCCAGGACCGGTTTCTGGCATTACAGCCGTCTTCAGTCGGGCTTGCTTGACTCCAGTGGCAAAGTGAGCAAGGGACTCACGTCTGAGCATACCCTGCCAACTTAGGGCGAACAAAGAAAAACCAAAGGTGATGATGGATGGAGCGTTGACAATACAAACACTCACCCCCAGTCAACTGATCTGGGTTTAATCCATCACCGTTCTTTAGCTCACTCCGCCACCCCAGTTCAGACATGGCCATATGCAAATCAGTCTGACCCTGTGCCTCATGGGAACAGTCCAGCCCGAACTGCCAAGCCATGTCTTCCCTGGACTGAAAACAAGCTTCCCAGGACCGGTTTCTGGCATTACAGCCGTCTTCAGCCGGGCTTGCTTGACTCCAGTGGCAAAGTGAGCAAGGGACAATCTGATTCTGGGTTAGGGTTTCATAAGTAGCAAAGCAGCTACCTTACTGCAATCTATTTAAAATCATCCTCTGAGCAAAGCTTTTGTCTCTTTCCTTGGGTGCCTGCCGCCCACCACACCAAGGGGTCTCTCTGCTGCAAAGGCTGTCGGGAGGGACGTGGAGGGTTTGCAGGCCCATGGGAGGCCGCTTCAACCAAGTGCCACCCGGCACGGGCCCTGTCTCGCCCACCCTACTTGCTGGGTGCAGGGTCAGGGGTACAATCTCTTACAGGTCAGCAGGGCAACCAGATGGCTGGAGCTGGCCTCAGAGTGCGCAGCCACTCTTGTCTTCAGCAGACCGCTGTGTCTCTGGAGCATGGGGACCAGGTTTATCTGGTCAAGCCAGGCCATTTGATTGCTGGGTCGTTCCGGGCCATCTGGTTACTGGGCAGGCTGTCCAGAAGGCCCGGTAGGCTGACCAACCAGATGGTCTGTGGGTTATCTGTGGGGCTAACTCTCACTTTAGTCTCCCCCAGATGTCCATAAGCCCCTCTCTTCATGTGGGCTTAATAATCAAGGAAAATGAGCTTCCTGTTCAGGCCTGTAGGGAGAGAGCATGGGGTGGGCAGGGCTTATCCCTCCTTGGCTCCTCAGGCCCAGGCTCCGAGAAGGAACACACAAGGCATCACCCTGAGCCAATGTGTTGTGGTGACAGTCAGTACCTAGGGCACGTTGACTCTCTTCCACCCTCACTACGTTTGGGGTAAGGAGCAGAGACCAGCCCTGCATGAAGGCCCAGCCCTCCAGGGTGCCGAGCTGGAACACAAGTCCATGAAAGCCTGGGGCAAGTCTGAAATGGCAGCGACTGTCGATGACTGGCACCATCCAGGAGGTACAGTTGACAGGCCCGGCACATGGCTTACCTTACAACAAAGAACCAACAGACCTGGCAAAGTGGAAGCTGCAGGCCCAGGAAGCTCTCTCCCCCTTCGCTGACAGAGAAGGAGGCCATGGTCATGCCCTCAGTCAGATTTCTGGTGGGGCCACGAGGGAGGAATGGGATCCACGGTCACGAACAGGGTGGCCTGCCTGGGGACAGTCCAGATCAGACTCTGGTCAATGGGGCATAGTTGGGTCTATTTGGTGATTGTGGGCTTCTTGGTAGGAAACACCTGACTGTGGCCCTGTTCAATGCTTCCGAGCCAAAGAGAGGATAGGAAGGGGAGTCATCAAGCCTGGGTCTGCAAGCCCACCCATGCACTGGGCTCCCTTCCCTGGCTCATGGTATCATAAAGGGGATGCTGCCCGTGTGTGGCCAAGTTCAAAGGATATGAACGGTTCCCCGGCTGGGGAATGGGTGGGTACCCCGGTCTAGTGCTCCATCCTTTACCCTGCCAAGTTGTAAGAGACCCAGGACCAGCAGGCCCAGGGAGGTTTCCACTGCTTGACTGGGTTCAGAACCACCGACCAGTCCCCGGGCCAGGGCTTGGGCAGGCCATGGTGTGGGAGCCAAAGTTCTGAAGCCTGCCACATGTCCAAGCATTGGGGATGGGGTCCCACAGACCCGGGGAGGCTTCCCTTGCATGGCCAAATTCAGAAGCTCTGGGCAGGTGCTCCCGCCTTGGGCTCTGGCCTCTAATGGCCTCGAAAAATCATAAAAATGTTATTAGTCCTGCAGATCAACTTGAATAAATTCTATCTCTTGTACCCATTTCGGAAATACATAGTTTTCCTTGATGCTTATTTTTCACTTTTTATATTTTATCAAATTAATGCTTCCTTCCTTGTACACAATGAAAAACCATTGCAAGGTGCAGCTCAGGTATTGGCGCTGGGTTCCTTTGTTTCTTGGAGAACCTGCAAGCACTATATCCCCACAACCAGAAGGGTCCGAGGACATAACGGTATATTGCTTTGGAAAATATGCCAGTTAGAAGAAGTAACAGATGAAAACAGAGACATAAATGATTGTTTTTTTCAACTCAATTTCAATATTTGTTTATTTAAACTATTACTTTTATAGGAAAACCTTGAAAGATCTACTCATATGACCCTTTGCTGAATTTAGAATTTTGTCTACTTTACAGAAATGGTATAGCTTTCTTGGATCCACCATGAGTTTCACACCCACTTCTACCACTAACTGGAAGGAGGTTGAAAGCACAAAAATTTTGAAAAATGAGCTATGTCTCAGTAAAATATCAAAACTGTGCTCAAAATGTTGGTTTTGTTATTCAAGTCTGCCTGTTCCTGAAAGCTGGGAACATGATGATTTTAGCACTGCAAACCCATTGTTGATGCCATTTGGGGGAAAAACCAGACACTTTCTTTTGAAGTTCTTGTTTTCCCAAAATCCCAAAATGTAGGTGTATTTTGGCTAATTTCTAGGTCCCCTCCAGGGGAATCAACAAACCTTGGTTACCTTTAGAATTCCCCGGATGTTGGAAAAAAAGGTGCAAATTTGGCATGGATCCCTTATGTGCACAAAAACGTATTGGGGTCTAAGCGTGAACTTCCCCAAATAGCCAAAGAAGGCTTAGCACAGGGGAGGCCTAACAGCAAAGGGGTTAGAATATCCGTTTGTCACATAAGTACATATACATCACTTGTCCTACAGTTGTATTTCTGAGAACCTCAATTTCAAAAAAATAGAGCTACGTTTTTGAGATTCCGACTGCTTTTATTACAGTACGTAGCTGACATCAGAGGTGGCTGAATTAATGATTTTCTACAAAACTGTCTATGTTGATGTCTTCGAAGGGTGAGTGAAGAAACAACCTCACATCTGATATGCATTGTTGCAGAACTAATTCAGGGAACCATGAAAATCAGGGTTTAGGAGGTTGAAGGTCAGATAGATCAATAAGAACATTTGCCTTGGTTTTAAGTAGAAATAATTATTCACTGAGTCTGGTAAAATGCATTCATTTAACAAAATCTTCACTCTAGACCACCATTCAAGTCACACATCAAAAGAATATGTTGATTATAGGAAATGTGTTGGAACTTGCACATTCTGGTTGGCTGAGGCAAAGCCCAAGCCAGGCAGAACCAACCACTCTGGTTAGAGGTGGATGATTACACTCACTGTATAATCTGCACTCACCCTTGGATAGCTTGGCGCTAAGCTGTCGGGCTTATCACAGAGGCAATCTGTAAATAATCTGCACAGTACTCTCACACAATAAATACACTAGGTGTCACAAAAAAAGACTTCACATGGGTGTACGTAAATAAAGTTTGTATTCAACAACCACATTAATTAACACAACATGAACATCATGTGTTTCTGGGCATAAATCACATTTGGAAATATCACTAGCAGTACTAGGCCCAACAGTGTTAAAATTACATCAGTAATATGTACTCTCGGGAAAGATTCTACTTTACCCCCCAGCACCTTTATGCAGTGCAAACCTTTGTCAGAATGAGGCCCACCATGGCAAATATTATAATTCAATACCACACTGTTATAGGGTGTACCCCAGATCACAAAGATATCAGAAATATGTACACACAAATAATTACAATACTTTTAAACAGCACCATGGGCTAAGGCCACACTGGTAAAAGCCAATGTGAAACATAGTATTATTTTGGAAGGAAATCAACATGTAAATCAACGCCACTGTGCAGTGTAATTAATAACAGGAGGTCACTTCCACACATTCACTCAGCAGCGATATACTATGCCATGGATTCACAAATAGATAATTGGTAGTAGCAATCTCTAAAGAGAAAAACCGCACATCAAGGAAAAAACAGCAGTATAATTGTTAACTAATATAAGCGTGAGTATTATTCCACACTGTAAAATATTGGGGTGCTAAGATAACCAGGAGCACCTACTATTAAATGGTGCTATCGGCAAGTTACAGGAACATGCACATTAACATCCCTAGAAACACAGTTGTAGCACACCCTTAGTAGTCACAAAGAATTCAACAAAAGCATAAACCCATTGTGTATATGTCCTGACAAAATGTATTAAAGTTCTTAAGTCCCCAGGTGAGTATATTCTATTCAGATCATATGTAGGTTTTCAAGGAGCATCCATGAATCATATCCATTGGAAAAACTAATTTATTCATGTATGACAAATTCCCAGCAGTTATTGAAGCCAACACGTGTTTTGTCTGTACACATCAGTATTCATACTTTTTTTTAAGGCAGAATGGATAAACATAAGCCAGGGTTCCATGACGCAACGGGTCCTTCTTGTTAGTAGTGTCCAAGTATACACTGTTAGTCCTATAATTCCTGGAATAGCTGGCAAGTCCACCGCTATACCTGTAATGTAGTCATAATAGTGCTGATGATTGTTGTAGCAAATGCACCAACACCCAGGAGCCCCCAACTTAGGCCAGTAGTGCCCCACGTATGTTATGAACAACGTCAGTCTGGCGATAAAGCGAAATAAACCTCTGTTGTAAAGCTCTGAGACACATTATACCTGCATCAGGTATAATGTATGCAGGGTGGGTGGTCCCATGCAGGAAAGCCTTGTTAAAGTGACGCAGTGAAATCTACAAGATTTCACTGCGCCACTTCCAGGATGCTTCTGCGTCAAAACCTTACACCTGCTTGAAGCAGGCATAAGGAGTGACCAGTACAATAAGTGTAGGCTTCAACATGCATTGCAGGAGTTGCAGCGTGCTTGCGACACAACTGCAGCAATGCGTGATTTTTAGGCCAACAGATGCATCAGAATTTCTGACGTATCTGTCAATCTTTGTGCCATGGTGCGCTATATTGTAAACACAGCGCATCCATGGTGGCGCAAGAGTATTGCAGGCTGGCGCAGGGAAAGTGACACATCTCTACAGATGCATCAGTTTCTTGTAAATCTGTCCAAAAAGGTCTGTGAATCTCTAAACAACAAAGAAACACATACAAGCAACAGAACCATTTGACAATGTACCTGGTGTCCACAAAAGAAGGAAGCAATTTCTTGGGGTTTGTGTGTGTGTATCGAAGACAGTGTGCCACTCCAACAGCCTAGTTTAAAGTTAAGGTAGACAAAGGGTGTGCCAACTCAAAGACACAGAGGGGCATATGAACAAGAAAATGCCAAAGCGCTGTTCTGCGCCAAATTTGGCAACGCCGGACTCTGAGATTTCAAAATGCAGGGATGCTCCATATTATCAAACATAGGGCGCACCCCTGTGTTTCTCCTAGTGCAAAAAAGCTGGCTAGCAGCACCTGCACTGGCATCCTGCCGCCATGTTGCAAGAGTGCCTGCGCTTCAGAGGCAATTGTTTATGTGCAGGAAGGGAAATCTTCATTCACATAATCAATAATCGTGATGTTTTTCTTCAATGAGTGCTGCAGAATGCAGCACAGATAGAAAGAGCAAAAAATGAGGAGAATTGCCATTCGAAAACCATCAATTCCCTGACCTCGGTGTTTGACACTGCGCCAGCCTTGTAAATTGGAGGCAGCGTCAAAAGCAATGGGTGATGTGGTGGAACGTCCGCTGCAACATCCACTGCAAGCCCCTTAGACGCAGAGCACTGCGGCGGAAAGTGGCATATTTACAACCTACCACCTACCACACTGCTGCAAGCGCGCTGGACTAGCGCTGTGTAAATTTTAACCGTTCCTTCATTTTCTTTTTGGCTTACTTTTGTGTTTAACTTACCCCTGTTTTAAACTTGCTGCCTCCAGCTTACGCCCGCTCCCCTTACTGCATGTAAAAAGGGCACCTCTGTGCCTCCAAAGCACCACTACTTTGGTGGGTCCGGGTCTTGGGTTCCCATTTCGGGCGCCATCTTTGTTTGGGGCTTGGTATTCGGCGGCGGCCGCCATCTTTGAGTGGACTCGCGCGCCAAGGGCTCACTGGAGAGCCTATTTAAGGCGGTCCTTTGTGTGGCGGGGGTCTCTACCACCTACCACACTGCTGCAAGCGCGCTGGACTAGCGCTGTGTAAATTTTAACCGTTCCTTCGTTTTCTTTTTGGCTTACTTTTGTGTTTAACTTACCCCTGTTTTAAACTTGCTGCCTCCAGCTTACGCCCCGCTCCCCTTACTGCATGTAAAAAGGGCACCTCTGTGCCTCCAAAGCATCACTACTTTGGTGGGTCCGGGTCTTGGGTTCCCATTTCGGGCGCCATATTTGTTTGGGGCTTGGTATTCGGCGGCGGCCGCCATCTTTGAGCGGACTCGCGCGCCAAGGGCTCACTGGAGAGCCTATTTAAGGCGGTCCTTTGTGTGGCGGGGGTCTCTACCACCTACCACACTGCTGCAAGCGCGCTGGACTAGCGCTGTGTAAATTTTAACCGTTCCTTCGTTTTCTTTTTGGCTTACTTTTGTGTTTAACTTACCCCTGTTTTAAACTTGCTGCCTCCAGCTTACGCCCCGCTCCCCTTACTGCATGTAAAAAGGGCACCTCTGTGCCTCCAAAGCACCACTACTTTGGTGGGTCCGGGTCTTGGGTTCCCATTTCGGGCGCCATCTTTGTTTGGGGCTTGGTATTCGGCGGCGGCCGCCATCTTTGAGCGGACTCGCGCGCCAAGGGCTCACTGGAGAGCCTATTTAAGGCGGTCCTTTGTGTGGCGGGGGTCTCTACCACCTACCACACAGCTGCAAGCGCGCTGGACTAGCGCTGTGTAAATTTTAACCGTTCCTTCGTTTTCTTTTTGGCTTACTTTTGTGTTTAACTTACCCCTGTTTTAAACTTGCTGCCTCCAGCTTACGCCCCGCTCCCCTTACTGCATGTAAAAAGGGCACCTCTGTGCCTCCAAAGCACCACTACTTTGGTGGGTCCGGGTCTTGGGTTCCCATTTCGGGCGCCATCTTTGTTTGGGGCTTGGTATTCGGCGGCGGCCGCCATCTTTGAGCGGACTCGCGCGCCAAGGGCTCACTGGAGAGCCTATTTAAAGTCGCTCCCCAACGCGCAGCGGTACGCGCAGGTGGACGCCCTCGCTTAGCCTGAGTCGTGCCGGAGTCCTGCCCGTCTGCGCCCGTCAGCGTTCCGGAGGCGCCGGGGCGGCGGTGGACTGCGGCCCGGCCGGTCGAGGAGGGAGGATGATCACCTACACCTCGGCGACGTTGCGTGCCATGCAGACCTACTCTTGCTCTTGTCGCTCGGTCTTTCCTGGGCGCTTTAATGGCAAGCGGCGCTGCCCGGTCTGTGGCTGGTCGCCCACTTGGACACCGGTCAATGTGCATAGACCTTCAGAGGCTCGGGTTAAGCACCTGTGCTTGTTGCTGAATACGAGGTCGCTGGGCTGTCACGCTCTGCATTTATTTGATCTTCTTGTGAGGGAAAACCCTTTGTGTCTTCTCCTTACCGAAACTTGGCTGGGAGAAGCGTCGAATCCGGATATTTTCTCTGATATTCCTCCGGCTTATAACATCTTCTGGCAGGACAGAGAGAAGGGTAGGGGCGGCGGAGTGGCGGTGGTGGTGAGGAAGAATGTCTCCTGTTCGGTTCTCCCTCCGAATCCCATTGGGAGTTCGGAATCCATTGCCGTCTCGCTCAGACTGTCCCCGGCCCAAGCACTTAAGGTGCTGCTGGTCTATAGGGCGCCAGACCCTATGGGCTCCTTCCTGGAGGATCTGCAGATAGCCATTTCCGAGTTGGCGTTGACGACTCAGCATTGCGTAGTGGCTGGCGACTTCAACTTCCATCTCGATGTGACAGGCGACCCGGATACTATTAAATTGTTGGACATAACATCTCCAATGGGTCTCGCCCCATATGTGTCTGGTCCTACGCATAAGAGAGGGCATACCCTCGATCAAGTGTTTTCATCAGTTCCGATTGCTGATGTAGAAACTTTGCCTGTGCTCTCGACGGACCACAGGCTGATCAAGTTTTCTGTGTCGGAGAATGGGCAGCCGGACAACATTGCTCCCGTGTTATCCAGACCAGCCTCGAGAGCGCTGCATAGAGTGACATCTGATATGCTAGAGCAGGCGCTCGTGGAACCTCCTTGCCAGCTCTCGGGTGTTCTGGAAAGAGACACGGAGGCCTTTCAGTCGTGGTTGATCGAAAGGCTGGACGATCTTGCCCCACAGGTAGTCCCTCGGTCCACGGTAGTACGGCAATCTGCGCCGTGGTTCACAGAGGCGCTGAGGGTGGCTCGCAGCCAATGCAAGGTTGCTGAGCGGGCCTGGCGCCTTCAGTACAATGGGGAGGCCAAACTTGCCTACAGGGCGGCTTTCAAGGCCTATCACCGGGACATCCTTGGGGCCAAGAAAGAATACCTTGCTAGGAGGATTGAGGCGGCGGCGAACTCCTGTAAGGAGATCTTCACTGTGGTGAAGGAGTTCACGACCCCCAGTTCCCATTCACCCCCGCCAGTATCATCGGAGGCGTGGGCATGTGATCTTGCCAGTTTTTTCACCAACAAGATCAAGGCGATTCAGGCCTCTTTCTCGGAGAGCGTTGAGGAGAGCGGTTGCGGCCCCGGGGCGGGATGTGATCTACCGCCCACGCCTGTCGCAGTGTTGACAGACTTTCCTGCTGTCACGAGCGAGGCGTCGCGGGTGCTGCTTGCCAGCCTTAAATCAGGTTCGCCACTTGACCCCTGCCCTGCCAAATTTTTGGCTGGGATGGCGGCGGTGGTGAATCCTCTGGTTAATCCCATCCTCAACGCCTCCTTGAGGGAGGGGAGGGTGCCTTGCACCTGGAAGAGGGCGATGGTCATCCCCCTCTTGAAAAAGCCGGGTCTTGATGCCGAGGTCTTGGCCAATTACAGGCCAATTTCACTTCTTCCGGCGTTGGCTAAGATCACCGAGAAACATGTTCATGGCGTCTTGTCGAGCTTTTTAGAAACTAACCATTTGCTCCATCCCTCCCAATCCGGATTCCGTCCTAACTTTAGCACGGAAACGGCGTTGTTGGAGGTCTCGGAGATCATCAGGGAGACTTTGGATGTTGGTGGCAAGGCCATGCTAGTCATGTTAGACCTGTCGGCGGCCTTTGACACCGTCCCTCATGCGGCGCTTCTTGCCAGGCTCTATGACATCGGCATTAGGGGGATGGTGTTCAAATGGTTTACATCTTTTCTGGAAGGCCGCCGCCAGACGATCTGGGTCTCGCAGAGCTCCGCCGAGATGCCGCCGTTGGGGGTTGGGGTTCCACAGGGCTCTGTGTTGAGCCCATCCTTGTTTAACATCTTTATGTCCCCTCTGGCGGCGGCGGTGGAGGCGTTCGGGGCCCAGATCGTGTCCTACGCCGATGATACGCAACTCCTCTTTACATGTGGCAAAGATCAGCCATTTGATGGAGAGAGAATTTGGGGCTGTTTGGCCATGGTATTCGATTGGTTCCAGCATAACAACTTGAAGGCCAACTCCAGTAAATCGGAGGTTCTATTCTTTGGATGTGTCACTGACCCTGAGTGGCGGCAATGGTGGCCGGCTGAAATGAGCCCTCCGGCACAGTCATCTTTGGTTGCCAAAAATCTCGGGGTTAAACTTGACAATAAGTTGTCATTGAGAGCCCATGTACTTGGTCTGGTTGGAACTTGCTTCGGTATTTTGAAGATGCTCCGCAGGTTTCTTCCATTGCTTTCTGCGGAGCACAGGCGGATTACCGTGCAGGCGCTTATTGGGTCCAGGTTGGATTATGCCAATGCCCTCTTTCTTGGCCTTCCTGATTACCTGGTCCAGCGTCTACAGGTGGCGCAAAATTCTGCTGCCCGCGCGATTTTTGGCCTGCATAGGCGATCGCGAGCTTCGGGGTTGCTACAGAAGCTCCATTGGCTGCCTATCCGTAAGCGGATTATGTTTAAATCCCTTACGTTGATGCACAAGGCATTGTTTGGCTCCGGGGCCGGGTATTTACGGCGCAGGCTGATCTTTTACCGCCCTGCTCGCTCACTGCGTTCCGAATCCCTTTTTACTGCCGTGGTCCCCCGTGTGCGGAAGGCCTGCACTGGGGGCCGCTCCTTCGGCTTCAAGGCACCCCAGTTGTGGAATTCCCTACCACTGGCGTTACGCAGTATTCCTAATCTGCTTCAATTTAGGAAGAGCCTGAAGACATGGCTTTTTAATGTCTAGCTGCTCTTTTGGTGGGTCTCTTTCCCTTTTTTCTGTATTTTGTTTCGTGTTATGTTATTACACACTGAGCTGTTTGTGGAAAGCGCCGGGACACTCTGTCGGAGTAGCCGTGCGCTATACAAATTCATTTTAACATAACATTTTAACATAACATAACAAGGTGGTGTTAAGCCACATTAAGTTGCTTAGCGCTACTTTGTAAGTATGGAAAATTCCGCTATGCCACCAGAGTGTCTGAAAAAGTTATGCTCCTGTGGCAGCAGGGCCTTGCAAATATGCCCATAGAGCTCACACTAGATTGCAAACATTTCTCTAAAACTGGATCCCGAGCTGTCCAGAAAGATGCTAATCCATGAGATCTGGATACTCCTTCCATGTGGTTATTGTGGAAGGAGAGTGCATTAATTCCCTACAACAGACCCTAAAACAAACAAAGATATGGTCCAGAAAAGTGGGATATATTGCTCTTTGTGGCGCGCACGCATTCTCCTTCTTGCAAAGGGCATTCTTATCTTTACATATATGTTCATAATTTCTAGCACTAGTGATATGTGAACCTGTTGCCTTATGTTAGAAAACGTGATCTCTATTTGGCAGATGTAGGTACCTTTGTCCAAAAAGGGACCCTTACTTCTAGTCAGGGTATGGGGGATAAACTTCTAAAAATAACCCCTGCTCACCCCCTTGGTAGCTTGGCATGAGCAGACAGGCTTATCTCAGAGGCAGTGTGTAAAGCATATGTGAACACATACAGCAATACAGTGAAAACGCTACAAATGGACACCACACCAGTTTAGAAAAATAAGTCATCTTTATTTAAACCAAAATAAAACCACACAACAAAAATCCACAATACAGTCTTTACAATATGACTTTCGTATAGTTTAAAAATAGTTCAGTTCAAGCAAATTGCAAATGCAACACTTTTCTCACAAAGTACCTGGGATGCGCCACACAAACAAACAAAAACGCACAGCAAGGGTGGTGATGCTTTGATTCCTTACACTCAATGAAGGTGATGCATCAGTTCCTTGCTTCGTGGGAGGTGATGCGTTGGTTCCTTACTGCAGTGCAGAGGAGGTGGCGCGTTGGTTCCTTACTGAAGAGGAGGTGATGCTTCGGTTTCTTACTGAGTGGGGAGGTGATGCGTTGGTTTCTTACTGCGTCCCCCAAAGATGTGACTGACTTGGTGCCTTAATGCAATGCGACGATCAGTGACGATGCGTGAACTTGTGCAGCCGCACAGCAGGCTTTGCATCGAATTGGTGCGATGGTCTAGGAGCTCGGTGATAGGTGCACTCGATGCGGCATGCAGCGATTTCTTGAGCTGCGGCAGGCGCTGCAATGGTTTCTTCGGCGATTCATCAGAAACAGGTGCGGATGCGTCTCGCTTCTTTGAAGTTGCACATGGTTTTCCAGCTCCCAGTGGAAAACAGTCTCTAGAGGACCAGAACAGCAGCAGGCACCTCTTTGCAGATTAGAATTCCCAGCAAGGAGATTTAGGGGAGCTGGTGGTAAAGTCTTTGTGTTCCTGAGAATTCAGAACAGGAGGCACGTTCAATTTCAAGCCCTTGGACATCCTTTCCTCAAGCAGGTGACAAAGCAAACAGCAAAGTCCTTTACTGCTTTCCTTGGCCGCAGGTAGCCACTGCAGGCCAATCCCAGACAGCAAACAACACAGGGGCAGTATTCCCCTTCAGATTCCCTTTAATGTCCTCTCTTTCACACACACTGCACCCTGCCCACAGGGATACCTTGGGTCTACCTTAGGGGTGTCTGACATGTAAGAAAAGGGCAGGGTAGGGCCTGGCAAGTGGGTGCACCTGCCAAGTCGACATAGCAGTACCAGACTGCACACAGGCTCTACAATGGCAGGCAGGAGTTACATTTACAGGCTGCTTCTGTGGGTGGCACAATCAGAGTGCAAGCCCACCAGCAGAATTTGATTTACAGGCACTGGGCACACATGGTGCAATGTACTAGGGACTGACTAGTAAATCAAATAGCCAATCATGGAAACACCAATCCATAACAGTAATTTCCAAAAAGAGCACTTGCACTTTGGCAATGAACAGCAGTGGCAAAGTGCCCAAAGCATCTAGACCAGCAAAACAGAGTCTGACATACAGAATAAACACAGGAGGCAAGCCAAAAAATGCAGGGGAGACCCACACCAGTAATGCCAGGTCTAATACCTTCGATAAGCATTTTCGATATGCATGTGCTCCTATGGTCACGAAGTTTGCAGAAGCATTCCTGCTTCTACTGTTCAGAAGCTTTTTTATTGACTCATAACCATTTTACACAAAGGGGTCTTTGTTTGACCCAAGCCTCTCAACTTAAATGACATGGGGAGGACGGTAGGCAAGTCCTCTATCTGCTACAAGGAATCCAGGAAACAAGGGTAACACCCTTGATATTGTACAGAGGGGAGACCAATTTAGGTTTACTATAGTTACATAAGCAAAAAACAAAATGTTTTAAAAACAACTAAGTGCAAGGGTGCAAGGTCTTTCTTGGGACTCATTGCTTTTTCTCCTGAATATTTGGGGTTGAAGAACATGAAGGCTTTCAAGTCTTAATTCAATTTCTTACCTTTTTCTTACACTAACCAAAAAATTACAAATTCCGGTACTTTATCTTTCTATAACAGGTTCTTTTTTAACCCCACATTTTTGCTTTTTACAACTTTTCCTATCTTTCCCCCTTTTCTTCCTTTCTCCTATCAATCTGGGTAAATGTCTGGTGAAAAGCAATATGTTCTGGGCACCAAAAATGAGTGCTGTATTAAGCACCTTCAGACAGCACTACAAATGAAGTAGAGAGGTTCTCCTCTCTCATATTTCACGTGACCCCAGGAGCACCACTTTGCAGTTTTGCGGATCTTCGTAATCAGGAATGACACACATTGGAGCATATTTACCATAAAGTGATGAACCGTTTATTTAACCGCTTCCGTGCGGCGCGTTAGCCGCGCCCTGTGCTGGACATTCCAGAACAGGGCGCGGTCGTGACGGAACCGTTCCGTCATCAGCACAGCTCAGCCGTAACTGATGACGGAACGGTTCCGTCACCAGCATCGAAGGGGTTAAGTCAAGAAGGCTAACAACAACTCTTCGTCACTTTAGAAATGCAGGGCTGCTAGAATATGGTGCAGCCCTCTTCCCTGTGCTGGCACAAAATTAAGCTGGTCAGCGCCAACACACGCACCCTTGCACCATAGTACAAGGGTGCCTGTGTTGAGGGGAAGATTGTTTACGTGCAGGAAGGTCCCCCTTCCTGCACATAAACAATCTTTATTTTCCATTTTGTAACTTCTATGTGTACTGCTGAATGCTGCACACATAGAGGTTGCAAAACGCTTTATTTTATTTTTAAAATGATTGTTTATGTGCAGGAAGGCAGATCTTCCTGCACATAAACAATCATAGGCAATGTGCTGTTTCTATGTGTGCTGCAGCAGGCAGCACACATGGAAACAGCAAAAACGAGGATAAATAAAGCATTTTCCTCCTTTTGCCTATTTAAGACCAGGTTTTCCCTGGTTTTAATTTTGGCACTGCCTCCTATTTACATCACCCTTGTAAATAGGGGCAACGTCAAAATCAATGGGTGTTGCAGTGGAATGCACACTGCAACACCCATTGCCATCCCCTTTCACGCTAAACAAAGCGTGAAAGGGTGCCTTATTTACAAAGCAGCGTTAAGCCACATTAAGTGGCTTAACAATGCCTTGTAAATAAGACGAGGCCCCTTTTGACATCACGTCTCTGGAAGTGACGTTGAGGTGGCGAAAAGGGTTGTAAATATGCCCCATTGTTGTTAAACGGGTAAACATGGCTGCATAGCAGAGCTGCTGGATGTGCAGGGATTTTGGTCCATAAAGCCGTTCGTCTAATGATCATACAGATCACTTCAAATGACTTAAAGGAAGCAACTTTTAGAGAAAATCTACATTATCTTTTGAGTGAGGCAAAGTCTAACAAAATAGACAGCAAACAAAACAATTGTACGAAAGCTTTTAGGCAAAAAGACTTACACATATAGACGTCATGAGTGATAGGTTAACAGAGGATTTAGGAATTCAGAACTTCAGTTAAAACTGTTTCGAGTTCAGAAAGCTGCAGATTACATCCAAAAACCTGTTATCGATTTCACTGCTGTAATGCAGGTATTAGTTTAATAGCACAGCGCCACCCTAACGTCCTGTAGTCCAATTGCATATACAAGTAACCTGCTGTTTCTTGTGTGAAATACCACAAGCTTATATATCTCTGAAGAGCAGTAAGCAGCTGCGCAGAAAACATTTTAAAATAGCAGTAGCACTTTGAAAAAAGTATACTGTACACCAGCATCTCTCACCGTGGGATTCATAGAGACTGCATTACAGAAAATAGAATATTATGGAGAGGAGAGGAGAGGCTTTAAAATGTAATTTGACATTACTAGACCGAACTCTGCACAACATGTATACATTAATGCCTTACACACACTTACAATCTTGAGGCCACAGTATATCACAGGATGTTCCGGTCAGGATCGGAACCCAGGCACTTCAGGACCAAAGGCACTATCTCACATCTCCTATAACTGCTAGTGGCCTATTTTGGAGTAATCAGTACCACTAATAAGCCTATGCAATTGTAATGTAATGCAATGTAATGTAAGGCGTTTTTTATACCACGCTACTATCGCTCCAAGGAGCATCTAGGCGCCAACAGAATGACCCAGTGTTGTAAAACGGTCCGGCTGCTAATGTTAACTAATCTCACTTTCACACTAGAGTTCTAGCTATGGTGTCCTTGTGTAATTGTGTACATTAGGCAAGTGTAATCTTGAGAACATCTATTACAGGGCTCCATAGTTTGGGTTATTTATTTTTCTTTTGCTGACGCTGTTCACTTCATTTATGCTCATGGGAGATTTGCTTTGATCACAACACTTTTTGTGGGAACTTTGAAAGTGCATGTTCGCCACAGGTGTATGGGCTGTGCCAACCACGATCATCCTGTAACTTTACAAACTGAATGGTCAATATATTGACCCAGCTTCTCGCATGACCTTTTCACGCCAGTCTTACCAATAACAGTTTGTTTCTGATAATGAGGCATAGTTTGGATACATTCCTCTGATTACCCACATCAGAGATGAACACACTAATGGTCTCATTAATGGTGGTCTGGTGTTGGTGTAGCTAATTCCACAACGCCGGAGCAAATGATAACGGCATAATATTTCCCATTCTCCTTGCAGTTTACCCAGGGCTTTCAATTTCTTCCAGCAGCTGTCTTACCAAAATGCATATTTCTGGGTCATCCATTTTACCATAATTCTCAGAATGCCACAACGCAGCACACATGTAAACTGCAAAAATGAGGAGAAATTAAACATTTCTTATTGTTTCGCCAGGGTAAGACTATGTTTTCCCTGGTCTTAATTTTGGTGCTGCTACATATTTATGCCACTCTTGTAAATATGTGGAAAACAACACTGGGTGTTGGCTTCCTACAGGAAGGCCAAGCCACTGAATAACTAGACAACTAAACACGTGCCAATACTGTTATCTCTGAATAAACTGGAAATTCTCCACAAAAAGAGAAAAACTTAGTGAGTACGAGACCTGAAAATCAGTCTGAATGAATCACTTTTTATTTTGTATATCTTTTACGACATTCGTTGATTAAATTTCACCAAATTCCACAATTAACATAGAAAAAGCAATATAAAAAACAATTTCATTGTATAAACTTTCGTCTGTATCGCCACCACAACATCTTTCAAAGTCACATTGTGGTGGCAACCGGGGCTCGTAAATGTGCCCCTGTGAGTTTTTGCAACAGTGGATACGGAACTCTGATGAGTTACATGTTCTTAATGTGATGGAATATAGTTAGGGGCATATTTATAGGCCCCTATCGCCACCACAACATCACTTTTAAAGATGTTGTGGTGGCGATACAGGCTTCACCTTATTTGCAAGGCAGCGTTAAGCCACTTGACATGGCTCAATGCTGCCTTGTAAATAAGTCACCCTTTCACACTATATTTAGTCTGAAAGGGGAGGGCAATGGGTGTTGCTGCGGGCGTCCCAAGGCAAACCCATGGATTCTGACGCTGCCCCATATTTACAAGGGTGGCGTAAATAAAATATGTGTCAGCGCCAAAATTAAGACCAGGGAAAACCTGGTCTTATCCTGGCAAAACGAGAAGAAATTTTTAATTTCTCCTCGTTTTTCCAAGTCTGCTGGATTGTGCAGCACACATGTAAACAGCAGGAAGATGTCCCTTCTTGCACATAAACAAGCATTTTTTAAATAAATGACATTTTGCAACTTCTATGCGTGCTGCATTAAGGAGAACACATTGAAGTTACAAAACACCATTTAAAGATTGTTTATTTACAGGAAGGGACACCTTACTGCACATAAACAATCTTCCCCTGCAACACAGACAGCCTTGCATTATGGTGCACGTGTGTCTTCATTTGCTCTAGACAGCTAAATTTAGTGTCAGCGCAGGGGGAAAAGCAGGCCTGCACCATATTCTTGTAAATATGGTGCAACCCTGCATTTCTAAAGTGACAGAGTGTGTCGTTAGCTTTCTTGGCTCAACTACCCGCTTCACCACTTTACCAGTAAATATGCCCCTTAGTGCCATAGGGCTAGTATATGGATATGCTGTGTAAAACAACTCACGGCTGTAGGATTTGTGAGTGACAGGGATGTACTTTGTGGCCTAGAAGAGTCTCTGATTGTACTTATACATACTTGGGAAGAGCATTAGAGCCAACATTTTCAGAATGCTTATATTTATCTATTGCATAATGGGTCATCCGAATTTATGGAAATGGGCGAAGGAGTGGGTGAAGAGGTGAAAGTATAGCCGAGGGGGGTCGTTGTGCATAGCCCACACTGGCACTTAAAGAAGGTGCTGTGACAGTGAGCTGTACAGATGTTGATAACCTTGAGAACTATTGACTGGGTACCGGATTTTAGCTGAACTCCATTCTCAGCCCTTGCAGGCGAACAGTGTTCCATCAGACAGCATAATCAGGACTCTGGACAGCGATCTGCCTTGAGCGTTTAGGATACGTACACTGGACCCGATTTACATAGGCGTTTTGGCTATCGACCTATGTTTATGCCTTAAACTGTCTCCAGCTACACCTGTAATGAATTCACAGAAGTGTTTCTGACTGACATAAATGGCATTACTACAGTGTTTCTCTCTGCCACATGTGAGTAAAATTAAAATTACACAGCAGTAAATCCACGCAAGAGGTTAGGAGTGAGCCGAAAAAGGCATGGTCAGCAATTTCAGTTTGTAGCCTGTGAACAAACCCTGATTCAATCCTTTCTAACATCGGAAATGGGAGGTTTACCAAGGGCTAAATTAATTTTCCTCCAGGGTGGGAACTAGAAAGGATCCGCTCCAAACTAGAAGTGGATTTAGTGGGAGAGGAAAGAAAGAAAGAAAATAGTGCATTTGCACAATAAGGCTGCATTCCAGTGTGTAACAGTACAATATGTATGATCATGCTTTGGGAAATAGGGAGCTCGAAGGATATGTCACATGAAATTCTCAGGACAGCGCCTCGAAATCTGCCCTTGGCACAGGTTTAGAGGTGGGGCTACTGTGAATGTTTTTGATTTACAAAAAATCAAAAACTATGTTCAAACGGAGATGTAAATCTCCACAAGCACTTATACTCGTTTTGTTTTTGAATTGGGCCCACTGATTCTAAGTGCCACAGGTGAAAATGGTCTCTGAGATTCTTCTTCCTTGCAAGAGGCATGGTTGTCAACTTTTTTGGCGCTATGAGACTCGGGCTCCAACAATATTTCACCTGAAAGGCCCTACATTTGCAGAGGTAACACTGGTGGTACATGAAAGTGCAACAAAGACAGGGCTCTGCTTGGAATAGATTGGCCAGCTCAGAGGTTTTCTTTTCATTCCTCCTGATACTTTCTACTGCTTTAACTGCTGCTGCTGGATAGCATGACCACAAAAGTGATTGTGGATGCAGAGGTAGTGTATGTGATAGGACCAACACCTCAATGGGATCTCATTGTGGTGCTCAGTAGGAATGTCACCAAGCATTGAATGACCAATGATTGCCTTCAAGAATAGCGGCAGAATATCACTAGCTGAAACGTTATTTTGTCCATTTGCTCTTCAGACAACAGGGTATTATAAGAAAGGGCTGAAAATCAAAACTTACAAACTTGCAAAGTATTGCAGGCTAAACATACAGGGCTGTTTGAAAGAATCACAAATGTTTCTCAATTCTACAAAATGCTCCAGTCCACTTGTAGTACTTCTTTTGCATGTAAAATCAAATATGAACACAGTCGACCTATTATATGGAAGAACACTATTTCATTTACACTATGACTGAAAGTAAGTAATGACAACACCATTTGCTTTGACTTTTAAATAATGAAAATATTTTACTAAACAAAATAACTATAGCACGAAGGCAAAAGTAGATGCTATTGTGACACAAGATCAGCAGAAACAGCTCAAGAGTCTGTGACAGGCCCAGAACTGGTAGACCAATCATAGTGGAAGATTTCCTCCTTCTTAGAAACAGTTACATATCAAGCAACAGCAGTGTAAGCTTCCAATGCAGAACAATAATACATTTCCCTCTGTCATTGTGAGCTCTCCTATCAGAGTTGTAACTCATGATCATGATTTGCCATGGCAGTCCGGCTGCTATGTGTTGCCATCACATAAAACGCTGTCATTCTCTTCTGGGCCAGTGATTTCTACTGCTGCAACCACAAAAGAATGAAGTGGGCAAGTGGGCAGAGGAATACTCTACACAGCCTATGAGGGAAGCTCAATTTAAAAGGCACAGAGCAAGGTTTTTCCTAGAGCAGCATTAATTGGTTTATTCATCACATTATTAGGGCAAGGCCTGGACAGATCTTTACACACTAGTATGGGGAGTCGTGGCACAGCTAACATAGTGGGACTCCAATCAATGTTCTTCATATGGAGACAAGCTCTGTAAAGTCATCTAGGATGCATGTACATTCCCACATCTTCGTCTGCATATAGAGTCTGTGTGATCGGCGAAATCGGACCTGTGCACTCCTGAAATTCAGTGAAATGTTAGAAACACAGATGTAATGTAAAGCCAGAGTTTCCAAAGTCAGCTGAGGTGACCTTTTACTGTTGAAACAGAAAATTACTCTAAGAAATTGGATTATTATTTGTGGTGGGATGGCTGGTAGGGCAAAGAGAGGGTTAGTTCTCCTTTGCTCACTTAAATTGAATGGTACTTTGAAGCAGCTGGAGTCAGGATCTTCTAATTGTCTAATAGTTGAGCTGTCTGTGTCCAAAATACCAAAAACGTTGTCAATTAATTTTTATAATTCAGGGGAGAGTGATTTTATTAATCAACACTTAGTTTCCCTGGAGGATTTTGTATTGGAATATAGATCCAAACAAAACACTATAATCGATGTTATTCGAATGGGCGATTTTAATATACATCCCTGTAGCTTGAACTGTAATACAGAAGATCAGCAAGGCCCCTCTATTCTGTGACCCGACATTTTGAACACACGAAACAAGGGGAGGCCCTGGAGAATTTCCTGGCTATTATGAACTTTTTTGAGTCAGGTTGTGATGACGGAGGGCCGAGGGCCCCCACATTTTAAAGGGAAAGACACGGGTACTGTTCTTGATGATATATTTTTGTCATCTTTTGCTTTAGCTAGGGTTTTATCTTATAAAGTAGTAGTGTCTGTTTTTAGTGATCATAATCCTGTGATTTTAGAGGTGGACTTAGGGATCATTTTGGGTTTCAAGGAATGCGCGACCTTGGGAGTTAGTCACTTGACCACAAAATAGCAAGGGAGGAGGCTCTAATGGTCAAAGGTGGTCCTGGAATTCTTCCTACAAGAACTGTTGCCCAAGGTTGAAATTGAAGTAGCCACATGCCTGGATAATTCTGCACCAAGGTTGGAGATATTGGATGCTTTTGTTGCCATATGTAGCCAGATAATAAATGATCTGAAGGTTAAAACTAAATCTAGAACTTGTCATGGCGAAAAATGGTTTGACAGTAGCTGTTCCCGGGCTCATTCCTCCCTGCTTCAAGCTCTGAAAGTAAGACCAAGAAACAGGGAACATTGCAAGTTTAAGAAGATCGTATAAACAGGCTATCTTACTTCGTAAACAACAGATTAAAGACGAAGCCTGGAATAAACCTTTATCAGATGAATTCCTGATCGATAGCGAAAAATTCTGGTCTACTGTTAACCATCATTTTTTTCTGGATCAGCTAATACTCCTCTGGAATGTAATATTCCGGATGAACAGTGGTTAGCACATTTTAGGACTATATATGGCTATCAGGGTCAGGAGACTCCCTTAGTCGACATACCCCTCATGCAGTCAGTCTCCCCCTTATTTTTTGAGGTGCATGAAGTATAGAGAGCAATCATAGAGATGTCAAAGAACAAAGCGCCTGGCCCTGATGGGGTGCCGGCAGATGTCTATAGGAGTGCTCCTAAACTCTGGGCGAAGATTCTGACAAATGTGTTTAACGGGTCAGGATCAAACGGGTTTCCCGTATCATGGGCTACATCAACCATTATTCCGGTTTTTAAAAAGGGACAGAGAGGGGACCCCTCTTGCTATAGACCAATCTCTCTGATGGACTCTTCAGTTAAAATCTTGGGCAGAGTCATCCTGCACAAACGTACGGATTGGTTGGATGGCAGAGGGGTCCTCTCAAACCTTCAATATGGTTTTAGACCAAAGAGAAGTACTCTTGATCAGTGCCTGAACCTACAGCTTTTAATAAGCAAATACACAATTGCCAAGGAGGGGTCCCTTTACATGGGCTTCATGGACCTCTCCACAGCCTTTGACCTGGTGAACAGATCAAAGCTGTGGCAAATTTGAGTGGATTCGGGTATTGATCCATCTTTGGGTAATTTTTTAGCCGACCTACATTGTGGTCTTTTAGCATCAGTTAGGGTCACACAGGAGGGTAGATGCACCAGTCACTTTAGTTCAGAGAGGGGGGTCAGGCAAGGGTGTATTTTGGACCCCTTCTCTTTACACTATACATAAATGCACTGGAGACATCTTTAGGTGAGGCTTCCTTGGACGTCCCGCTTATAGGAGATACTGTAATTCTGATTCTCCAATAGGCTGATGATGCGGTCCTACTGGCCCGTACTGGGGTAGGATTGCAAAAGCTCCTGGACTCCTTTGGTAATTTTATGACGTCATTGGACCTGAAAATAAATATAAAAAAGTCTCATGTCATGATTGTAGGGGAGAAAAGTAGAAAACAGAAAACGAAATACTTCTTTTGCTGTGGTGCTGAGGTTAAGAAGGTCCCCATTTTTACATATTTAGGGGTCCTCTTTGACGAAAGAGGTACGTGGGGCCCCCAGCAGAAGTACAAAAGTAACGCGATAGCTAGATCTACCTCGGCTCTTATGGGTTTTACAAAACGCTTGGGGGCTAGACCAATGGAGGTAATTATAAAAGTTTATACATCCAAATGCTTAGCAATTGCTATATATGGCTCCGCAATTTGGGGCTACACACCGCAAGATAGGATTCAGGTGGCGGAAAATACATTTTCAAGATCTCTTTTATCTGTGCCACAGTCTACGCCGACTTTTTCGATTCACACTGAACTGGGGCTGGGGTACGCCACAGTTCTATTGAAAATTGTCCCTTTGACTTGTTGGCTAAAGACCTCGCTTAACCAGGAAATCTCGCTGAATCACCTGATCCTAGATGACTGTTTAGCCTTGGATAAAGCCTGGAAGATTCCTTGGCTGGCCTACATTAAAACAATGTTTACAAGATTAGGGTGCCCGGAGCTTTATTCTTCCCCGGACTGTATCAAGCGAGAGGACGTGGGTTGGAATAAAATTAGTTTATTAAACATGTTAGTATTGGAAAGGGAGGAGCAGGAACTGAAAAAAAACCCTGTAAAAGCCAATTATGTATTAGTTACCTCTCCTACACTTGAGTCTTATCTAAAATTAGTAACCAGACCCTTTCATCTGCATCTCCTGATCAGATTTCATTTTAATGTAATCCACTTAACGTTGGGGTTTTTCCCAACATGGGCCAAACCAGAAAACTCTAACCCATGTAAGTGTGATAACTTTTCTGCACAAGACACTTTACATTTTATGTTCTGCGAGCATTACTCAGATATTCGTAAAAAATGTTGTTGCCTATTTTGAGGGAGGCGGGGTTTATACAGGTTAGGCCAGCCCTCATTTATTTGCAGATGATAAGTAGTGCCCATGATATATTTCATGTTGCAAGCTTTTTAGTTGCTGCTGTGCGGATTAAGACTTAGAGTTTATGTGCCCGAACATTCTTGTCTGATTTTATGTTTATAAAATTAGTTTTTATGCAAAATGTTCTGATCTGTTCCCTTGCACTAGATGAATTTATAGGATTTAAAAGTTTTGATGTGCATTGTTTATTGTAGATTTGATATGAAATGTTTTTACCCGTTACCTTTTTATGATTTTAAATAATCAAATAAAAGTGTTTTGACTTACTGACTGACTACCCACCTCAAGGAATAAATACAACCCTTGTCAGGGTGATCTCTCAAAGCCACTAAATTAAGCCCCCTTCAACCCCCCCCATAGCTATGGCCCAGAAGAAACAGGTGCAACTTAGAGCAATGTGTAGGTATTTAAGCAGTACCGAAACAGTAATAAAGTCATAATATTAATAAATAAAAACCAATAAAAATCTCATACCGAATTGGAAAAATAGAGTAAAGTTTAATAAACAAAAATAATAAAAAAATCGATACAGACAACCAGATATATGACTTTTTAAACTTTTACACAAAAATAGCACCAATATCACAAAGCACCAATGATAGTCAGGGCTTAGGTGCTATTTCAGGCTGACCCGAATGGAGCAAAGGTTGGATACAAAAAACAGGAACCTTCTGACTTGAGTCCTGATTTAGAGTCTGCCAGATGGGATACTGATTCTCAAACGTACTAAGTCCATTATATAATTGTTTTTAATATGGCGGATATCTCCTCTGCCATATTACAAGTGTCATAGAATATGATGGACTTATCATGTTAAATCAGGCCCTTAATCTTTTAAGTCCCAATGTACCACATGATTACACATCTAAACCCTCTAGGTACTCAGTGGATGCACCTAGAGAATCACAGGTTGTCAGGCAGAGGCCAACAATAGGGTTCAGTTCAGATTCAGTTGCCATTGCTTAGCTGATGGTTTCCATGAAAATCCCGCTTGTATCTTGTTGCATTCCTGTAACTCGACCAAGAGATCAGTCCTATGACCCTTAGTGCTCAAGTCTGTGTCCTGGGTACAAAACGGAGCAGGCCTAGCCCTTTAAGACTCCTGTTAGGTGACTGGCAGCAGATCCAGACATCTTCTGTTCATCTTCATGTCCAGAAAGTGTTCTAGAGTGGGTACTTGGAGGCGCCACATTTATGCCTGGCACTAGCTGGTGGGTGTGAATGACTCCTGTGCTCACCCTCATCAATGGCGTAAAAGTCCTCAGGGTCAGCCCTACCCACTTTGGGCATTTTCAAGATGGTGAAAGTCTTTGGCCACACTAAACATGGGCTCTGAGGGCTGGAGTGTGTGTGCGGTGTGTACTATGGTAATCTTAATGTCCTCCCACATCTAACAATAAAAATCCTGTTTGGAACAAGTACTGTTTCCACAACAACCCCAGAGACAGACATTTGGTAGATCAAAAGTAGAGCCAATCGCGGTCCATGCAGGTAACAGCAGTGGGGCGGTGGGGCCGTGTAAGGGTGGATTTTGAGGGACGATGCCAAGGGAAAATTAAAGAAAGAAATAATTTTCCCTCGCTATCGTCCCTCAAAATCCCCCTTTATCCAGCACCACCGTCCCATTGGTGTTACCTGTATGGACCGCGGCTGAGTAGAGCCCTTCAGAAAGCAGACAGTGGAACAAGAATTTTCTTGGCATCCTAGTCTCTTTCCTTTCAAGTGAGTCCCAAAGTTTATAAATTCATCCAACAGATATGTCAAGCAGTTTTTGACACTCAAGCAGGATTTGGCACAAAGAGTAAAAAAAGGATGCCCACTTCCCAACCCTGGATATTATATGAGGTTCAAAGAAGTCATGTCTGCCCATTCAGGTCAGCCTATTGTGTAGCTCCTGGGAGGCATTTTACACTCTATCACACATATTCAATACTAAATATTGGCTGGGAGAAACTAGAGAGCAAATGCAAGTTAAATGGTTACCTTGTAAAATAAACTTTTCCTTAATATTTATAAAACATCCAGCATCCCCATTGAGTTGGCATCGTAAAAGATATTGTAAATGGTGGTTGAATTATTATCTTGCTGCTCCCATTCCCGAGATACAGTATCAGTATTTTAATTTGTACTCTGGTGTTAGAAATTGGGTCTCTAGTTAGCAGAGGTTTGTACTCTGTCTATAAAGAGACCACATTATTAGTCAGGGTAAGTCAGATACACAGCCTAAATTAACCTCTCGTTGCTCGGCACAGAGCAGTCAGGCTAAATTAAAGAGACAATGTGTAAAGTATTTGTGCAACACTTGAATTAGAGTAACACAGTGAAAACACCACAAAAAGTCTCCATGCCTGTTTAGAGATTTAGAGTTTTTTTATCTGAGTAAAACAAGTCCATACCAACAACGATCCAATAAATAAAACTTGTTATGAAGTTTTAAAGATTAAATCCTAAAACATTGCATAGAAGTCAATAGTTCCAGGCTGACAGCAATGGTGGGCAGGCCAGCTGCAGGACCCATGCAGGGCCTGCTGAATAGGTACCTTGGATGGAGCAAGCGTCAGTGTGGAAGACTCAATGTACTGGTTCCAATTCAAGCAGTCAGGTCGATGCGTCAAAGTTGAGCCTCGTAGTGGTATCTTGGGATTAGTGCTGTGTCATCATCGAGCCTTGTTGCTGAGATCACGGATCAGTGCTGTATCATTGCCGTACGTTAGAGTCGGGTCCTGCATCATCGTTGAGCCGTATAGGGATGTCTTCAAATCATTACTGCATCAACATCAAAGGGCACTGCATCAGTTTTGATTGGTGCAGTAGTGATCTTGCATCAATTTTAGAGCAAAACAGCTGCAGGACCCACTTCTGAGGCTGAAGACTGGAGGGGGCACTTCAGGCATGGCTGAATCCACCAGCACCAGCAGAATTGCAAGAAATCTTTTATGACCTTAATACTTCAGAAAAAAGGATGTAAGCCAGCAAGCTCTTGGAGAAACTTTAGTTCAAGGATGTAGAAAACAGGTCCAGTCCTTCTCACACCCAGACAAGAAGCAGAAGGCAACAGGCCAACACAGCAGAGGAGATAGCAAAGTGGCAGTCCCTTTTACAGCACAACAATCATCATGCAGAAGGTCGACAAAGCAATACAGTTAGATAAGTGGCAGTCCTCCTACAGCACAGAAGCTCATCTTTCAGGAAGAATGTCCTTAATTCCTGAAAAGTTCTAATTTGATGGTGTCAGGGGTCCAGTACATATACCCAGATGTTCCTTTGATGTGGAAGAGGCTTCAAGGAGGCCTGTGAAGACCAAGGTCCCTACTTTTCCTGCCCTGGCTCCAGACTCACTACAGGGGTGTGTGCAGCTCTTTGTGTGGGGGCAGACACAGCCCTATTTAGGTGCATGTGCCAGCTCATCCCCCAATCTTTTTCAGGAAGGCCCATTAACCTGCTGATGGGCCATCAGGATGCAAATGTCATGCCCCAGCTCCCTTTGTGTGACTGTCAAGAGGAAATGCACAAAGCAAGGCTGTCACCAAACCCAGACATGTATTCAGAGACAGGTAGAGACACACAATGGTTCAAGTAAGGACATGTCAACTTTCTAAAAGTACTAAGAAAGACAACTGTGATGCACTCCAATTCAAACTATTTTCCTAATAAACATCGAACTCCAATTTAGTCAAATTTGGTGTGCACTCTCTGAGGTGGTTCCACCCTACCACCGATTCTAAAAGAAAAAACATCTAGGGCAAACAGTCATAGACAGAGTGTGCACTACCAGGCACACTCAGTTAGAATGTGTGTTATCAAGTTTCTAATCTATTCTTTCACAATTTAAGAACACATTATCCAGTACAATCAACATAAGCAAAAATTGTATTTCAATTCTTCTCGAAAAAGAACATGTTTATCTGTCATTTCTGTAGTGCTTCTTTTTATTCCTGAAGCATAGTCCAAGATTGAGAGCAACTGCAAGATCAATTCAAATATACTTGATAAACGTAGATGATATCATTCCGGATGTATGACGTTACAACGCATACTTTTACAACGCATACCTTTACAACGCATTTTTAACACCGCAACATCCATTACAACGCACACCATTACAACGCATACCATTACAACGAATTCTTTGAAACTACCTTTACAACGCATTCCACTACAACGCATACTACATTTACAACGCATACCATGACAACGCATTACATTACATTGCATATAAGGTAAGTGTTGGATAGTGTAGGGGTTAAAATTACTATTTTAGTTTGTCGAAACCTTGGGGCATCTAGTGGTGTTGAGGGGCTAAGAATCATCTGTACATCCACTGACATGCCTATTGTTCTGGGAACAGCAAAGTATTTGGGGTGGGCATGGTCCATCAGGTGGAGGGCTATATCTGTTAATGCAACCTGATATTTGTTTTAAAGTTTAATGAACCTTTTCATTGTTAAAGCTTGCACAACTGTTTTAAAAAGTATTTACATGTATGAAATATTGATTTTAATTAATATGTATTTTTAAATGCATGTTTGTGCTTTTATGAGTATATACCTCGAATAAAGCTTTATTGAATTGAATTGAAAATTACTATTGTAACTCCAGGGGGTGCAACAGTGAGGTAAGTGTTGGATAGTGTAGGGGTTAAAATTACTATTCTAACTCCAGGGGGTGCAACAGTAGGGTAAGTGTTGGATGGTAAGTTTTGCGTTGTAATGGTATGCGTTGTAATGACTGCGTTGTAATGGTATGCATTGTAGTGGTGTGCGTTGTAGTGTCATGCGTTGTAATGACTGCGTTGTAAATGCATGCGTTGTAATAGATTTTGCGTTGTAAAAGTTTCTTTGTAATGGTAGTGCGTTGTAAAAGTTGCGTTGTAAAGGTTGTATACCATCATTCCCAATGCATTTCGGGTGTATCCAACACCCTTCGTCAGGGGATATCTACAAACAAATTATATGTGCAATAAATAACTATTATACAAGCTAAAACATATAAGTGAAACAAAACAGACTCTTAAAATAGGTGAAAGGTTTAAATGCTGGTGTTTTTAGAAAGGGATCCAGTTTAAAGACCAATTATCTATTTGGTGTACAACAACATCATGTGAAGACATTATTCAGAGATAGAAATGCCGCCGGTGTAAAGAAACAGTGAAGGAAAGTACCAAACCTCATTCCAGACAAATAATAAAGCACCAGAAACTAGAGTGACATTTTTAATCTGACAATTGAAAATCCAACTTCACCATAAGTTATGATTTTAAATTGTGAGCCCAGAGACACCAATATCACAATTTCTATCTTTTCCCAAATGGAAATTACTCTTAAAATATGGTTTAAGGCAATCTCAATGATACCCTATGCTAGAGATAGTGGTTGCAGTAAGTAGTGAAAAACAAATTTAGTAGTTGTTTCTCTACCAGGACATGTAAAAGTGAAAGGTACATGTCCTACCTTTTTGATACCCTACACCATGCCATTAGGGCTGACTAGGGCTTACTTAGGGGTGACTTGTACATAGGGTTGGGGGAAGAATTCCACTCTGCTGGCAGAGTTCGCATAGGTTTGCCCATTTTGAGTGGAGCGTGGAGTTCTGCAAAACACCACAAAGCGACGTGGAGCAGAGTTTTTTCTCTCGCGTGGCATGCCACTGTTAATTTAGTGACCACGAGTGAGAAAAATCACACACTAGACATCCTCCCAGTGACTGCCCATGTTGAAAAAGCTGTCGCTTGCGTTGAGGAAGCTACCGCTTGAGTAGAACATCTACTTGAGCGCAAGAAAGAAGCAGTGCCCTTTGGTGCGATGCCTACTGCAGTTTGTGGTGAATTTTTGAGCATGGAACAAACTCCCAGCACTTAAAATCAGTGTGAGCAGCACGACTTACCACACTCTGCCCCTCGTGGAACTCCACTGAGTTCAGAAGAGTTTTTTCGCCACTTCGTGGAGATACGCAGAGTAGAACTCTGTGACTCCGCCCAGGCCTACTTATATCTATTAAAAGGGAAGGTTTGGGTCTGGCAAGTAGGTTAGCTTGAAAGGTAGAAAGGGCATTTCAAATTATACCCACAGCGCTGATATATCTTTGAAGGTGACTGAAGTGGGTGGCACTTTAAGTGCTGCAACCCACAAGTTGCATTTAATTTACAGGCACTCAACATATATAGCGTCCTTTAAGGGGAGCTTACAAGTAAATTAAATGTGACAATTGTGAATAAACCAATGTTACCATGTTTTGGGTCCGGAGCATATGCACTTTAGCACAGATTAGCAATGATAAAGTGCCTAGAATCCTAAAGGGAACAATAATGAATCCATCAAAAAGGGGTGGAGGAAGGCATACATTTGGGTGTTACCATGCGGAAAGATCCATTTCAAACATCTCATCTCCTACATATGACAGCTAGGCCTGCCACAGGGAAAATAGCTTTTGGGTGGTTGTCACTGTAAGCTATGTTAGCATTACATTTCTACATATCCTACTTTTAATGCTATGCACCCTGCCTTGTGGGATGCAAGGCCTATATAGGGATGAGTTATTGAGATTTAATTGAAAGGTTTTGATTAGGGGTGGGGGTAACTCTCATAAATACGTGTAGCATAATCACACAGAATTACACAAAAAGTCTGCGACAGCATGCAGAATTATACAAGGAGAATCCTTTTGCATTTGACACTGTTTTTTTTAGTGCAGGAATTCACCCTTGTGTCCGGACCGTGTACGAGGGTGCATTGTGTCCTAAAAAATAGGCTAAATGTGCACCTGGGGGAGGATTTTCCCCAACTTTCTCCCAAAATTTAGCACTAGTTTCATACTGCAAGATGCACCCTTGAATCCAAAATGGGTGCGAGCATGCTTTTTGCATCAAGAAAAAAGCACAGATGCAATAGAATATAAACAGCAGTAAAAGAAGAAGGTGCTCAATAAATGTGTCCTCGTGGTATGAAGATTTCCATATCACGTTGTTACGAGCTAAAGAGTTACACAGAATTACCAAAATTATTCTTATTACTCCAGTGTACTTGAAATTCTAGCCAGGCCTTCTTTAGACCTGTCGAAAGAGTTTATTATTACAGATCTAAATTACATTTTGTGCACTAATACATTTGGACTAAAATGGTTGGCTTGAAGCCATGTTTACACTGCCACTGTAGTGGATGGCAAAATAGGTGCTGCAGTCCTCTAGTGGCATTTACCTTCCAGCTCCTGGGTACACTTTGTACGTATACTAGGGGCGTATAGACAAATTAAAAATACCAATTAGTAGTACGCCAATTTAACCATGTTTAAAGGGAGAACATAATCACATTACTACTGGTTAACAGGGTTAAGTTTACCTAGTTGTAAAGCCAGAAAAAATGTAGCATCAATCAAAAGGCCAAAATACAGGTTAGCCACGCAGAAAAGGCATATTTACTACAATTACTAATATAGATAGAGTAAATGATGACCTACACATTGAAATACATAATGCACCAAACTGAGGAACGCAGGAATGCTACGCAGCACCATAATTATAAAACAAACATAAAAGACCAGAAATAAGAAAATGCATAAATATTCTCAGACATACTGCATAATACAATTGGAACTAGTGCAATATTAGACATTAGTACCTGATGATGTAATACGGAATAATAATAACTAGTTAACCCGTCACCACGAGTGACAGAAAGCACACTATCTTACTGCTATTCCAGTAATTTTATGGAATCTGGAGCTACAGGTGAGCCAGAGAGTCATCAAAATACAGCATTAATTCCTCCAGGAGCTGTCAAAGTGTACTTGGTGAGATCAGGGGCTAGGGGACTCCGAGCTTCAAATGTCTTGTTGAAAATCAGTTACATACAATAACAGCAGCAGAATAGTGGCTCTAATAGTCTTCCTCACCACCGGTTCCACACAGTGTTAGCCAATTTAAGCTCTCCCATCCTCTGTATTGACAGCACACTTGAGAAAATGTTTAGAAAATATGAAATTAATTTGACTGTCCAGCAGTACTTTCACCTCATTCATGTAATTGACACTCATTATGGTCATACCCACTTTCTTATGGAAATCACTTTCAAACGACTTGCTTCTCTCACTCATTTTTTCATTTGTTCATCATCTCAATGTACACCATTCCTTTTTTCACCCATTTGACCCACCCAAAGGCTACACAGAAGTTAGCTTTACTTCTTCCAAATCAAACCAATGGTGGTCATCCTCTTGTGGCACATAGAGGTATTCTATATGCTTTCACCTTGGTATTTATTGCATTTTTTGTATCTACTACCAGCATTTTTAGCCACTTTAATCCCCACCTTCAAGATTTTATTGACTATCTTATCCATGCTGTTGCATTAGGGTTTATTATAAAAAATATTGTAATGAGTGATTCCCCTTTTGACCTGGAAAATATCCAACTCTTTACAGTTGAGCTGGTCCTTTTTCAGTAAGTATTACATCTTGGAAGTGCTTCCTCTAAAAATGTAGATCTGAAAAATCTCTTAAATAACTTTCTCAGTACTATTTTCAATGTTGCTCACTGGCCACCTCAAGAATATATCAATAAGAAGTAGAATATATTGAGACATCCCTTTCCCTGGAGAATTACTCCCACAAACTTTACCACTAGTTACCTCCAAGGTTACTTAGAAAGCTTTCTAAATGTCATTTGTGGGGTCCACACTTTACATACTTAATCACTCATTTTTCAACTGAGACAATCCATACTTGCCCTTAATTGCCTTCAGAAATTGTAGACTAAATCCAGACCACTCTTCATTTATTTCTTTTTCCCACGAACCTCCTAATGTCTCTACAGTGAGAGATTGGGCATTAACCATGTACCTCTGAACAATATGTTTGTAGTCATCCAAATCATTATGAATTTACTTGTAAACCCTCTGTTATGCCTCATTCTTCTCAACTTGTTTCATACAGTCTTCTTTTGAAATCTCACCCTCAAAAGTCAAGCAAAGATTAACATTATCCTCCCATTTCAACTTTACACCATCTTCCCACTCAGAACTCACACGTTCCTGCAACGCTACAGTCTCTTGTAAATCCTAGACAAATTGGCATCCACACTTTCCTTCTCAAAAATATTTTTCAAGGAAGTATTATTTATCAGGTCCACAACATCCATTCCTCAAGCAAAGAACTTAAACTTCCATATTCTAAAAAGAGTTACCAGATCTCCCCACTCAACAATGACAAACACCTTTTTTCTTGGATTTACTAAGAGCCCTTGAAGCAAAGTATACTGTTCTATCAGATCACCAAACCTATGAAAAAGGACTATTCTAAGACCATTAAGATTGGCATAAGTAATTATGCAATTCCTACCTTTAGGTTAAAGCACTAGAAATTCACATCTCTTTCTTTATGCCTTTAAATTTCTCCCATACTTATCTGTCAACAAAAAACATTTTCTGTAACTACTCTCTCACACAATCAAATCAAATCAAATATACTTTATTCGGATTCATAAAAGAAAGCCAAAAAAGTTAAAACATACAGAGACATAAAACCCAGTTACATTAAAAAAATACATGTAAAATAACAATCCAGTAGCCGAACCCCCACAATTTAATGGATAGAGCCAAGTATACAAAAAGCACAGGTTAAGAAAAAGACTGCAAACAATACTTATAAAACATACCATGCAGTTATAAAGTGCAACGTGCCAAGTGGGACATTTTTCCCTCTACATATTTGACCTTGTGATGTGGGCTAAAACTTCACAATTTGTCTAGAAACTAGTTATCTGGGCACTAACTAGGTGTCCTGGTTTTTACAAAAGATTTCAAGTATTCCACAGTAAAAAAATACGCAATCCTCTTTTAACAACTGCAAATAGAAAAGGGCAGGGTGAGTCTGAGAGAAATTCAACTTCTTTAAAATGGGAACCAGAAAATGCCTTCGGGGGTTTCATAAATCTTACATATAAACTAACCCTGAGCAAAGCACTATGTAACGCTTGTGTAGTTAGCGAAGTTTGCGCTACTTCGCACGTCGCGAATTGCATGTACCACAGTGCAAACACAGGCAGCGTAGTGCAGTGGTCAGTTTTTGCTTACCCGCGGTCCTCAACGTCAGGTTGGTGACCGCAAGCAAGCAAAATGACACCCCGGCCACACTTTTTCCTCGTTCACGAACAGCAACATCAAGTTGCCGATCGCGAGCGTGGAAAATAAACCTCCTGTTGAGATTCTCAACGTGGGGAGGTCAGCTTTCTCATTGCGAGTGGTCACATATGCTCGCAACCGCTCGCGATGAGAAACTACCAGTCCGCGTTGAAAAAGCTGCAGCTCGAGTAGAAATCTACTAGAGCGGCAGAAAACGACAGCTTGCACTGTACAAGATGCAGTTTGCACTGATTGCACAGTGCGGTCAAGCATCCGGCACTGTGCAGTCAGTGCGAATAGCATTTTGCACAGTGCACGGCACAGTTTGCGTAGCTACGCGTAGCTTGCGAAGTGCAAAGTGCACTTCACGTAGCTACACGTAGCGGTACTTCGCAAAATACGCCCAGGCTTAATATAAAAATAAAGTGCAGCAAATCCTGTGGAGACTGACCATTACAGCCATGGGGTGCAAGCACTTGTCCTCTACTGCACCCCTTGGGCCTTGCTAACAGGAGGTGAAAACGATTCATCCAAAACCTTGTTAATAAAAACCTCTCCTGTAGAGATAGGGACCCTAAAAGGTAGGGCTCCGTTAGCGGGGTTGTTTTAAGCAGTAAAAACTTTCGAACACTTGGTTTCTGAACCTCCTGTTCATCCCTTTCCATTTTCTTAATGGTTAGAAAAGCTTAACTAATTGATTCCACATCTTTCTTAACAATAGTTTCAGGTTTAAAAAATAAATCAGCTTGCCTTAACTCTTCCAAAATTCTTCTAATGTAACTTAACCAGGAAATTTGCATTGCCTTATCAAGAGACATGCATTCCTGTAAAACCAAATGGTTTAAAGTTAACTCTTCTTTTATCCAACATTTCATCCAAAACACAAGAGGGCATAGAGCCAGAGTGTTGCTTAGGAAGGGGACTCCTAGCTCCTCATGGGCCAATAGATTGGATAAACCTCATGGAACACACAACAACCGCTTCAGGAATTTATTCTCGGTTCACAGCGATATGTCCCCAAATTTTGTTCCATAGCTAGCTACAGCCACGCGCATTCGGCGGGACATAGGCAGCATTAGCGGGTCTGACTGCCATCTTGGGTGGGTTCTGAGGCGAGAGGCACTTCGGGCACCATCTTGCGTAGGGAAGGGGCTCAGGAGGCGGACTTCCGCACTTGGTGAGCTTACATAAGCCACCCTGCTGAGGTCAGTGCAGATTTCCTCGCTATCGCGCATACTGCTGCTGCGCTTTTTAACTTGTGTGGTCTGAGATTTTAACTCGGCGCTACTGGCATTGCGCTCGCATTAATTTACCCAGCTTCTAAATTCTTTAACCTACCTTAGACATCGTCGCTCCTTAGGCCGGGGAACAGTTAGGCTCACTGGCACAATAATTGTATCTCACCCGCATTCGGCAGCATTAGCGTGTCCGACCGCCATCTTGGGTGGGTTCTAAGACGAGAGGCACTTCGGGCGCCATCTTGCGTAGGGAAGGGGCTCAGGAGGCGAACTTCCGCTCGGCGTAATATCATAAAAGGATGGACATACAGGCACGCAGCGTCTGCGCGCAGCGGGCGCGACGTAGGCGCGCCGGAGGTGCGCCAGAGGTAAGCCCGTTTGCGCCCGTTCGCGCAACCAGCACGCTCAGGGCCGCCATCTCTGGCCCCTCGCATCTATCACGCATAGTCTACTCTCGGTCTGAATTATTGGAATGTAGACCGAGTCAGGCGCCCGTTAGTCGGCAGGTTATTATTCCCAAACCTAGCTTTATCTCCTGTGGACTGCTCAATGTTCGGTCTCTTTGTAAGCACCACACTGAGATTGCCTTCCTCATCGAGTCCGCGGGGCTTGATGTTCTATTCCTGGACCCGGGAGGATTGTGAGGTCGAATTGGGCTTGGCCTGCCCTTCAGGCTACAAAATCAACCATACCCCTCGTGTGAAGAACCGGGGTGGCGGGATTGGTTTTATTTTTAGAGACACGCTAGCTCTCTCCCAGCTCAAGATTAGAGAGGTATCGGGCTTTGAGTTGATGGGGTTTGCTTTCAAAGGTCATGAAAAGACACTCTGCTCGGGTGTCTTGTGCTATCGTCCGCCGGGCAATGCACCCTCCCTCGCCAACTTCATTGACCTGATCTACGACCTCTCGAACACCCACTCTAAGTTGGTGGTCCTAGGAGACTTTAATCTGTGGCCGGGCGGTCCACTGGACAGTGCCTTCTCCACTCTGTGCCAAGCCTGCAATGACATCCAGCTGCAACAGCTTGTCCGTTCTGCCACACATCGGAAGGGTCATGCCTTGGATCTTGTATTTGCAGACGTTCAACTAGTGACGGTGAATGACATCTTCTGTCAGTACTGGACGGATCACTCACTGGTTGCTTTTTCCCTCTACTTGGAGGATTACTCCTCGGTGGAGGCTGGGTCCAGACAGGCCAAGTTGGGCAGGCCCTGGTCCCGACTGTTAAAATCCACGCCCTTGCCAAGCCTACTACCGGACAATTTTAGTCTGAGAGATTCGGCTGAGGAGAGTTATACCGCCTTATGCCAATCCATTTCGAACTCTTTGGATAAGGTGGCACCACTCCGCAGGTCTAGGGGTAGACTGAATCGGGCTTGCCCCTGGTACACGGATGACCTGCGGCAGTTAAAGCTGAGCTGTAAACGCACCGAAAGGGCATGGAGGAAGCAGTATTCTGATTCTTTGAAGGCCATCTTTAAACAGTCAATGCAGGAATACAAGGCACAGATCAAGGTGGCTAAGGCGTCCTATCTGGAAGCCACCTTGAATCAGGCTTCCAACAAGTCGCAAGCACTGTTCAAAATTATCAGGGACCTGACCAATCCTTCATGCGCGGCCAATAATGTCCCTGCGTCGCAGGCTCTGTGCGACTCCCTGGCGAGTGCCTTCGAAGAGAAGATTGCTAAAATCTTGGAAGGTTTACAGAGTCCAGCACTCACCCCCCCCCGATCTGGGAGTTCCGGACGGCTCGCCCAGTCGACCCCAGCTGAGTGGCGCCGCTCTCAGTTTAGGAGCTCCGGACGTGTCACCTAGTCGACCCCAGCCGAATGGCCGTGCTCTTAGCTCGGGAGCTCCGGCGGTCTCATCCAGTCGACCCCAGCTGAGTGGTCATGCTTTCAGTCTGGGAGCTCCGGACGTCTCAGCCAGTCGACCCCGGCGGAGCGGGCCTGTCTCTGGCTTGGGAGCTCCGGACACTTCGCCCAGTCGACCCCAGCTGAGTGGACATGCCCTCAGTTTGGGAGCTCCGGACGCTGTGCCCAGTCGACCCCAGCTGAGCCGTTTCCCTACCCCCTCCTTTGAGGAGTTTTGTAGTGTGGCACAAATGGTATCATCTGGTTCCCCTCTTGATCCACTGCCACCAAAATTTTGGAAAGTGTTTCAGGACGAACTCTTCCAGCCTTTGTATTCCATCTGCCTCCAGTCGTTTGACACTGCAACGGTTCCGGAGTGCTGGAAACTGGCAGCTGTGTCTCCTCTCCTTAAGAAATCCACCATGGACCCCGCCTGCTTGTCTAATTACAGACCGATTTCCTTGCTCCCCCTCCCCATTAAGATCATGGAGAAGTTAGTGACCCGTTCTCTGTCTGGCTTCCTGAAAGAAAACATCTGGTTCGATGAGGTACAGTTTGGTTTTCGCCCAGCACACGGGACGGAATCTGCGCTGGTGACCGTGCTTGACAACTTACGTTCGCGGGTCGACAGTGGGCGGGCAGCCTTTTTGGTGCTGCTCGACATGTCGAAGGCGTTCAACACGGTCTGCCATCGTACCCTCATCAGGAGGCTGGAGGAGTGCGGGGTCACGGCAGGTGCAAGGGACTGGCTAGTCTCTTATTTGAATCGGCAGCAGGTGGTGGTGTTGCCTCCTTTCAGCTCGGAGGTGCGGAGAGTAGGGCAGGGGGTACCTCAGGGCTCGGCCATCAGCCCTATACTCTTTAACCTTTACCTTTACCTCCGCCCTCTGGTCCATCTAATTAAATCATTTGGCATCTCCGCATTTAATTATGCTGATGACACCCAGTTGGTCTTTTCGCTGGAAGGGAAGAACGCTGGAGGCTTTTCACCGATGCATGTCTGCCACAGCGGATTGGCTCCGGTCCAACTCCTTGCAATTTAATAGTACAAAGACCGAGGTGTTGTATTGTTCTACGGACCGGATTCCTCGTGAACTCCCGGAGAACTTCTGGCCCCCGACCTTCCCCGAGATTGTGTCAGCTGCTGAGTCGGCACGCAACCTGGGGGTGATTTTCGGCCCCAACTTGCAGCTGGATATGTACGTGAACAAGACCACATCCACGTGCATGATGCTGCTACGTATGCTGCCAGGCCTGAAGTAGTGCGTGGTACCATCTTGAGTCGTCTTGACTATTGTAATGCGCTACTTCTGGAGGCTCCAAAAACACTGCTGGGGAAGTTGCAACGGGTGCAGAACTTGGCCGCCAAGCTGGCTCTTTCCCGTCCTAATCATAGCTCTTCAGCAGCAGCCCTATGAGATCTACACTGGCTGCCTGTGCACCTACGCATCTGTTACAAGGCTGCATGTTTAGTGTTTAGGGCGGTGCATGGACAAGGCCCGGTTCCATTGCAGAATATGTTTGTTTGGTACTCTCCTTCGCGGTCCTTACGCTCTTCTTCGGCTCATCTGCTTGTTGTACCGAGATTCCAGAGAGTGAGGATGGGTGGCCGTTCGTTCAGTGTCGCAGCGGCCAAGCTCTGGAACTCCCTGCCACTGTCCCTAAGAAGCCAAAGGGACTTCTTCCCGTTTAGAAATGCCCTGAAAACCCATCTTTTCCCCAGGGTCGTCTGAGCAGCGTATGTGGTGTTAACGTTGATTCAAGCGCCAGGATGCCCTTGGCGTGACAGGACCGCGCTATACAAGTATACATACAATACAATACAATACAATAAACTTTTAACATGGCTCCAATACGTTTCCTCCCTACCTTGGAAGCAAAGTTCAAAATTGCCACATTTACCCGGGACAGGTCTCCCTTTTTCTTCACAATAAGTGGCCATTAATTTAGCTGGTCATCCAAGAGTATCCCAAGATAAGATAATATCTTTGTGCAATGGATCTTTGCAGGGCAAAAGCAAAATTGATAACTCTTTATGGGTCACTGCCCCACTTGCACTATATAAGATTCAGCATTATTTACTGCCATATTACGATCCGTCATAAATTTGGAGAATGCATTTAGTAAAGATTGCAATCCTAATGCGGTCTTGAAGGAAAGAAGGGCATCGTTGGCATAAAGTAAAAGTAGGATGCCGCGCCTCCCTACATATGGAAAGTCTAATCCCGTGGCTCTAATTACACTGTCCAGATCATTGATATAAAAATTAAATAAAAAAGTGCCCAGAATACAGCCTTGACGAACTCCCCTCTTAATCTCTAGATCCCTGGTAACCCTAAAATCCTTAGAGAACCTAACATTGGCCATTGTGGACCTATGCAGGTCCTCCAAAAAGTTAACAACGTTATTGTCCACCCCCATTGCCCTCATGGTAAGGTAAACAGTGCTGGGGCAGGCAACTGTGTATTTACTCAATAACATAGAAAGGTTGAGGCACTGGGCAACCGTTGACCTCCCCGGTCGGAATCCAAACTGGATATCCGTCAGAACCTTATGCTTCTCCGCCCAAGTAGATAATCTCTCTAGGAGAATACGACCTATAACCTTAACCACGGAGTCAAGAAGGGAAATGGGCCTATAGCAGTGAGTGCTATTCCTATCACCCTTTTTAAAGACAGGAACTGTAGTAGAAGTGGCCCAGGACTGGGGACAACCGTTCCTTGCGGCTGCGCTAAACATAGCCAAAAGTACCGGAGCCCAGAAGGAAGGGTCAGACTTGTACAGGTCCGGGGGAATGCCATCTGGGCCCGGTGCTTTGTTGGTAGAGAGCCCTGCGATGCTCATTTCCACCTCACCTTGATCAAAAATTATTCCCGGGGCATTTGAATCCCAAGTTTCTTTAAAGGGACAGGGGTGGTCCATTGGGCTCGCGAACATTGATTTAAAATGCGGCACCCATTCCTCCTCTGTTATGTGTGCATCTAGGCCCCCCTCCCACATTTGCTGATCAAAAAGATGGCTGTTAACGATACTCTTGAACCTAGAGCTATTAATGAGGGTCCTCAAATCTAGCAACTCTCTCCAAGCCTTCTCTTTGAGGACATCCTTCCGTCTAGCCAGGGATAATTTATATTGTTTCCAGCAAGTATACACCTGGGTTCGGTTTCTAGGTTTAGCTTGGGAAAAGCTTGGGAATTACTGTCCTGCCTTGAGGGATACTTAAAAGTTCCCCGACTTTGTGGGCCGGAGATTCATAGGCACCGATACCCTCTCCTGGGGAGGAACCAACTGCAGTACACTGTGCTAGCTCATGAGCACAGGATTCTCTAACTGCCTGAAAGAATTTGTCTGGGGAAATCTGGGCCCATTTCAGATGATGTCTTCTGTCTGAAAGTCTAAGAGTACCCCTCGATACTATATCTCTACTCTGTGATGACGATAGGCACCTCATGGAGACGCTAAGGGGGTTATGATCACTATATATAGTCTCCACAATTTTAAAAGAACAAAATACTGATTGTAAAGAAGAGGAAGTTAGAATAAAATCATTGAAGGACCCTCTACCTCTCCCTTTAAAAGTGGGGACCGGAAAAGTGGTGTGCGGAGCAGTTAGGGACATCAGGGTTGTTATGTCAAATTCATTTAACAGATTATTCAACAATTCTCCCTGCACAAGATGTTCAAAGTGAAACCCATTCATGCGCGGGCAGCCCATTTCAGAAGTACAAGATACCATTGGGTTGCCACAAGAGTGGGTATAAAAATCAACGAATACCATGAGCTTATATGAAATATAGTCAAAAGACTGCCTTATAACTGAGCCCAAGGATGTGATATTACAGTCACCGGGAGAATAAGGCACAGAATTATAAAAATGTATTAGACCCCATCTAGTGTCTCCCTTTTTTACCATTAATGCCAATATTCCCGGGCAAGAAGATGGAACAACCAGAATATGACAGTCAATGGCCAGGGAGATGTATGTGACTAAGCCACCCTTGGATCTACTACTGGTCGTAGGAGTGACTGGGACATAGAAGGCCTTATAACCCTCCAGGAATAGATCACAGTCTACCAACCATGTCTCTTGCAAGTTGATCACCTGGAATTGCTTCACAAAGTTCAACCATAGTGGGTCCTGGAATTTGTTGACCAACCCTGCAATATTCCAGGACATACATTTAATAGCTGATACCCTTGAGGTCTCTTCAACTACCTCAAATGAAGACTGTTTCTCAGCAACAATCTCAATGTTATCTGACCTAGTATTACCTAGGCAATCACATCCCTCCAACCTCGATAATGCAGAAAATACATTGTTTATCACCAGGGCAGGCTGCATGCAAGACAGGTGTTACAGGTGGTAAATGAGCTGCTGTACTGGGGTTGTTCTTGAAACCCACCCACCTCGGTGGGCTTCCAGATAAGCATTAGAGTGCATTTCCTTTGGTAAAACAGATTTATAAAAAAAGCCAAAGGGGAGTGCCCTAGTAACAGATCCTGGTTTAGGGTGCCAAGTACCCCTAGACAATATCCTACCCGCAATGTGAGGGTTATCAAAATTAACAATTACACAGTCACCAGTGTCCGATTTGCGGGAGTTCCTAATCCAGCTAACCCTACGGGCTATAATGATGTTTTTAGCCATGCGAGCACACATGGCAGTGTTATGAGTCAGCCAGTGAGTTATTTTATTTTTCAGCTGCCCAAAATGCCTCAATTGCCCCTCGGGGAGGGATGGAACACTTCCCAGGACTACTACATAAGCAGTGGATTCAGGAGGTAGGTTTTTCACTTGGAGACTCGTTTTCACCTCACTTTTCTCAATCCTCCCGTCCTTGGATGCATGCCTGATATCGAAGCCATTCATGGGTATTAGGGTGTTACTTCTTGGGCCTAATTGTCGAGTTTTATCCCCAATTATTTGGTCAGCGGACTGCAAAGATGGTGAAGTTAAGGGAAGATTTAAAGGATACCGCTGGTTAGTCTGTGACTCCGGAACCTGCACAGGCTTCTGCTCGGGGGCTATACTGAGGGCTCCTGGTGAATGCGCTGTCATGCAGGGTTACGTGACACTAAGCTATTCTCAATTTTAGTCAATCTGCCAAGGATAGAGCTCAGTTTAAGATCTAAAAGCTTGGACAATACTAACTGCAATTCTATTAACGCCCTGAGAAATCTAATATGAGGGGACTAGGTAAGGGGGCTGATTCTGGTGGAATGATGTTGGAAGCCAGATTAGATTTTGTTTTCTTCGCTTTGCCCCCAATAGTGTGAGATTTCATTTTATTGCCCATACCATGTTACGGATTCCCATTCGCAACTGGAATTACCCCTACACCTAAGTGAGCAGGGGGAGGTGTTGGCACAATATTACTGAAACAGCTACCATTTCCCGGCTCTCAATCAAATCATCACCTTTGTCACGTATTACAATAACAGGCGAGAGTGGCAAAGACCTTGTATTATGATTGGAGAATGTAGATAATGATCTTGGAGACCCCAAATCCCCCTGAGAGATCGAATACGGCCCAGAACAGTTGGTTAGACCTGTAAGTTCATTAGTACCACCCTCCCGAACCACTTGCAACTCATGAGCGTCCGTGGAGGGCAAGTTAGAGGATACACTATGAGATCTCGAGAGGCGCCTATTCATAATCTCAATCTCTTTGTCCAGCACAGAGGCCGTCATAAGCAGGAAGGAATCCATGGTGAAAACTGAGGAGACTGATGAGGCAGCTCCCACCTTCTTCTTTCTCAAGACAGGCATGGGAGTGGACGACGTTGTCTTATGCCCAACAATGGCTGTAGGTCATGAAGAGACAGCGAGAGGCTACAGTCAACAACAGCCAAAGTGTATATATCAGTTTAGAGGTCCCGGACTGCCTCACTAACAAGTCCTCCGGCCCTATAAGTCGGGGATTGCACTAAAGTAAACCTCACAGTTACCCAACTCCTTACCAGATCAACAGACTCGCCATAGATCAGCTCGATAAGTGAATAGGTCCTTACAGCTAACGCGGTGCACGCAACCATGGAACCACGAAACTTGAGTCACTGAGGGTGGGCCCAACCCAGCCTCGTCCAGACATGGACGGGCACAGACGGGTCCGCCCCTGGTCCGGGCTTCGTCCGGGCGTGTCTCGTGCGCGTCCCGTGCCGTGGTGATCCTCTGGCCACTTTATCTGCTGCGGTGATGGGAGAGTGGCGTCAGCTGGGCTGGAATGCTGGAACAATGCAGGGGAGCCTGGGAGAGTGAGTCCCAATGCCTGGCTGCAACCCTGATCCGGTAAGTGCATTGCGAAGTGGCAGTATCATAGCCAATGAGGTCTATCAGAGGTGTGATTATTGCATGTTGAAACTCTCACACAATCATTCTTACTGGTGAAATCCTTAAGAATGTTTGCTTAACATACAATCATTCCAAGGAAAATAATTAGTTCATCCTTCTTTTCTACTAAATAGACATCACACAGTTTTCCTTAGTTATCTAATGCCCCAAACACAGTAGTTCCTCTCTTCCAAATGTTGCCTTTCTGCATGTGGACAACTTCACTGTTGTCCAAATCCCCCTTAGTACATAAAACTCCTTCCTCAGACTCTCATCACATAATTCTTTACTATCACTGTGTATTACAAAATCATCATAAAAATGTGTAAGCTTTCAAAGAAGACTACTCATAACCTAATTAGACAGTAGGCTGAAGTCAGAACAAGCCTAGAATAAAACCTAGTCATAGACAGAAAACACAGCATCTACAAAATACTCAGTAGAATAGTTCAGGTATCTACCACACATCTATTCTGTGCCCTAACAAGTGGCTGATTTATTCATAGCAAACACTATGCTGAATTTAACAAATTCTTCAGACTGAGATGAATGTGTCAGGCATCACGTTGTAATGCAGTAATTAACATCCAAATTAGTCAGTAATCAATGTAAACAATTAAGCATAATATAGTTAAAACGCATCTTCCATGGGACCACCAGACAACACATACCAATAGTTAGACTTGTGATCCTTAGGGTGGTCTTCGACCAAATATTTCGCCGTCCTCCTCTTTTGCAGATCTCGTTTTTACTGGCCTTAGGACTCTGTGCACTTTACCACTGCTAACTAGTGTTAATGTGCATGTGTTCAATCCTTAATACATGGTGTTTGGCTTATCCTCAACATTGGCATATCCTCAGTTGGCATATTTAATCCACTTTTCAGTCATGAGTAAAGTGGTACTATGTGTATTTAGTGCCTGTAACTTAAATGCTACTGGTGGAACAATAGCACTGATTGTGCACCCACTACAGTAGCTCTCTACATTTCTCTCAGGCCTGTCACGGACTGTAGCCTGTGTGCACAGTTTTAAACTGCCTTTTCGGGCCTAGCAAAATAAATATTTTGCCAGGCTAAATCCATTCTTTTTACTACACATGTAACCCTTTGCGTAGGCCCTGGACGGCCCAGTGCTAGACATTTACTTTTAAGCTTTACATGTTCTGGTAATGCAAAACTCTTACAGTTGTTTTTCACTACTGCAACACCTACCTCTCCCATAAGATAATATTGGAATTATCGTATTACATTTAATAAGCTGTAGCTTCTAAATGGGAACAGGAAATCAGTTCATGTTTGGTGTCTTTAGAATTGTAATGAAAAATCCTCTCTTCTGGTAAAGTCGGATATTAAATTGAAAAGTTTTGAAAATGCCAATTTTTAGAAAGTTGGTAACTTCCTGCAATAGCCATTTAGCCTCTGAAGACTGTCACTGGTTCACATGATTGGGCGACATTGACAGTTGAGCTAGGTGTGTTCCTCCTAGCAGCCACACACAATAGAAAGCTTAGGTGTGACTGGATGGGCCATCACTGGAAGGATAGGAGGACGGAGCTAGGCACTTGAATAGGCTGTGTTTTGCCTCTAAACAAATGGCTATATTCCCCTTGTAGTTACACTTGAGGCAGGGAAGGCAGGAATCTTGTGGTCTTCAAAGGGAAACCTCAAGAAGCTTCTCCCACTTCAAAGGCACAACTGGGTATAAATGTTGGACCTCAGACACTAACTCCTCAGTACACTTCAGAACCAGGAAGAAGGACTGCTGTGCTGCTGAAAAGACTGCCACTCTGCTGGACTGCTGTGCTGAAGGACTGTTGCCATGGTGTGCTGTGCTGTTGGCTGCTCCCCTCTTGACCAAGTGAGAAGGACTGGACCTGCATCTGTTGAACCCAGGACAACCGAATGACACATTATTTGGACAAAATATCAAGTTGTAATTATCAGGATACAGACATTCCGGAAAAATATATTGATATAAAAATATCATAATGCAGAAATATGGTTGCCAAGAACATCTATTTTTTCAGGTAAGTAATTTAGTTGTCAAGAATATCAATTTTGTTGATCCTGTTTTCAACATTATAAATGTAAAAATATTGTTCTTAACTTTTCCTTAGGTATATTAATTTTAAGTGTTAATATTGTTTGTTTGTCTTCATGATATTTTTAAATATAATTTGTAATTTTAAGGGAGTTATAAGTTTTAATTCAATTGCTAATAGTAATTTATAGTGACATAGCAGATTGCTAGGTTTGTTGGGGTATCAGGTGGGAAGTTAATTAAGCTATAATTAATTAGCAAGTAATTATTAATTTATTATCAAGTGTTTAATTATTTATTAATTATGTAAATTGTGTAGTAACTTTAGATATTAATTATATTTAGTTGTGGGCTGTTGTGTTTGTAGGGATATAGGGTGGGAAGTAAATTAATCACTAATTAATAATTATTTATTTATCATGTAATTGATAATTATGTATGTACATAATGTAATATTGATTTAGATCTTAGTTGCAGGTTGCTAGGTTTGTAGGGATGTAGGGTGGGATGCTAAATAAGTAATAATTAACATTATCAATTATGTAAATTGTGTTACACTTAAATTGGAGCAACATATGTATATGTATATGCAGTCGCCACTAGGTAGTTATAGTTAGGACCTATTATGCATAGGAAATCCGCAACATTCTATTTCCAATATCTTTGGCCCCAATTTAGGAATCTTTGCGAAATCTTCCGAACTTTTGGCCAGATCTGGTCCGCTCCTATCCTGGAAGTTTCGGGGTGATTCCTCAAGTGGGGGCCGAGAAAAAAGGGAGTCTCAAAACGTGTTTACCCCATGCAATTTCCCATAGGACCTATAGCCACAGCTACAGCCCGAACGGCTGAACAGAATTACTCCAAATTTGGCAAAACGGTAGTCCTCAGTTCAGACTTGTTCCTTTTGCTGATATGGCGTCAATCTGTTCAGACGTTCCTGAGAAAATTACAGTTAAAGTAATTTATATATCTATGGGCCCGGTGGATCCGTGAAGTGTGCGATGACTGTCATCGTACCATTAGCGCACCCTTCCCATCACGCGCTGAATGCTTATTGCCTGTCAAGTGGTTGTCAACATTCGTTGGTAGCCATTTTGTGCCTCGGTAGAAGCAAGGCTGAGGAAGTCAGTGAAATATGTGTGCAAAACGGAGAAAGGGGGCAGGGTAGAAATAATTTTACCGTCTAGAACTGCCTAGGGGGTCCCAGAAGGATGCCCAGGGCCCACAATTGATTTTTTTTAAACCCAGCAGGTGTGTGTAGGGTGCGCGGACTGTGCCGTAAAATAAATTAAATAAAACAGGTGGGTTTTTATAATTAGTCCCCGAGGGGGTAAATACCGGGGGCAAAATTATTACATTTTATGATGGGCTCAGAGGGGCCCCCCAGCCTCAGGGATTGTCACCCTCCGGGGATGCAAAGAAAAAAATGGTGGGGGGAGGGGTCCAAGGTCCCCAAAGGTGAGGGGACCACCACCCCTCGGGGCTTTATGTATTGTGGGAGGGGGACTGCGTGGACCCCCTCATGGAGCACTGGAGGGCCCCGTTACCCCCGGGCTACAAAAAAAATGGTTGGGGGGGCTGCAAGGTCTCCAAAGCCCCGGGGACCACTATTCCCCGGGGCTTTATGTATTGTGGGTGGGCCGTTTCCCGGGGTGTCCATCCCGCCCTCCCATAGCAAGGAAATCTATTCTCTCTTTCAAAATCTAAATCAGATTGCTTTTGCACATGAGGAGCTGCATGTTAGTAGGTCCCTATGTGGAAAAGCATTGCCGGCTCCTGAACGCATAGAAGTTGTGCACCAAAGGCGCTGGAGTCGTGCATCTTACAGAGTATAAGTCGTGCATCCAGCGCCTGCACACCAGGGGGCCGCACTGAGCGCTGCGCAGGGTGCCCGACTTTTAACTTTACCGTAAAAAATAGCCCTATCAGTAATTTCCAATGTTCCCGGGGACCCTATCCCCGGCTCTTATAAAAAAATGTTGGGGATCATGCGGGGAGCCACAATGCCCCCACGGTCCTGCCGGCTCCCAGCGTTCTTCGGGAGCCGGTATTGCTTTTCCGCATGGGGAGATGCCAACTTGCATATCGAAAAGCAATCTGGGTTGGATTTTGAAAGTGAGGACAGATTTCACTGCTGTGTCTTTCAAAATGCATACTAAGTTTTCTATGGAAGGGCGGGAGCCACGCGACTCCCCCTTTCTCATAGCAAACAGCAGTGTCCCGGGGGTAGGCACCCCGGGATACTGCAGGAGTCGGCCCTGGGACGTGGCTGTCTCCGGGGCCCTCGAGGGGTCCATGAGGAGTGCCACACAGTCTGCTTCCCACAATACACAAATACCCGGGGTCAGTGGTTCCCAGGGCTTGAGGGGGGTTGTTGAGGTCCCCACACTTCTAATTTTGCAAGGGGGGGCCTTGGACGCGAAAGTGGCGCAAGGGGGTTGTAAATCTGGTACACATTGTTATGTTTTACTTTGCTTTCCTTTCTGTAATGTAGAGGATCCAGGGTAAATATAATGGTTTCTGTACAGCTTGTACGTTTCAAACCTACCCCCAAACAACGTTCTATTTGTTACCATAGTAACAGTTCATGGAACACTTACGTGAGCACAGAGGTTAGAAGTTCACCACATTATGGGCCAGATTTAGGTAAACGTGAAATACTGATTCCTTAATACCAAATTTTACCGATTCGGTATTAAGGAATCGGTATCTACGATGTATGTAAACGTTCGGTAAAATCTACCGATTCGATAAAAATCAGTAAAATATACCGAATCAAGCAATTGGTAAAAAAAAATACCGAAACACCGATACCGATTCGTAAATACCGAATCCATTACCGAATCGGTAAATAACGATTCGGTAATTCAAAAATTCAGTTTTTGATGAATCCGCCAATCCTGTGCATCCCAATTGCCTCCCCAATAGGAAGTGGCCACAGCCAGGCAGCTGCACTGAACCTGGAGCTGACTGTGAGGCAGGTAGCTAAGCTGAGGATCCAGGAGCAACAGAGCCTCTCATCTTCTAATCAAAAATAACAAACCTTGGAAATGGCAAGCCAGGAGAGAGAGAAGGAGGGATCAGAAAGAAAAAGGAAGCTGAAGTTCACCGAAAAGGAGCTGGAGGTACTAATCCAAGACGTGAGCAAGGACCATGAGAAGCTTTTTGGAAAACAGTCCCTCCATGTGCCTGAGTCTCAGTAGAGACAGATCTGGCTTGGGATCCAGAGCAAAATCAATTCAATTGGGGTCACCCACCGCTCCATAGAGGACATCAAGAAAAGGTGGTATGACCCTAGGAAGACGGCGAAGGCAAGGATGGCTGAGGGGGAGAGGCAGGCCAGCAAAACTGGTGGAGGGAAGAACACAGCACCTGCACCAACATCACTGGAACTCATGGTAGAGTCAACCCTCCAGCCGGAGAGTGTGAGTGGCGTGGGAGACGCAGACAGCTCTGCCAGAGCTGCCAGAAAACAAGGTAAGATGCATGCCCAGCATGCTGTGCTTCCCACTCCCCAACCCCAGTCCCCATAGAGGCATAGGGGCTCCCACTCCACTCCATGTTTTACTCATTACCTGCAATGCAGTGTGGAAGATGTAGTCTTAGGGAACAGATGCATAGGGCAGTCAGCCTAGCAAACCCAATAGCATGTGAAAGTAATTAGCAAGCAGAGGACAGTCAGTGTGATTGGTAGGCATGATGTTTAGTGCAATGCATATGCAGCCAGATAAGTGAGTATATCTACATTCTGTCATTACAGGCGAGACATCTTGCAGTGCAGCAGAGGGGAGCAGAGCGAAGGCACCCAGGCCAGAGGGGAGGCAACAGGAGGATGAGAGTTCACCTGCAGGGCACACAACCACCGCACCACCACCAACAACTTCTCCTTCCCCACCATCACCACAGCACCAGACAACGCCGCCATCTCCACCAACTCTATCCCCAATGCCACAATCACCACCACCACCACCACCACCACCACAGTCAGGCAGGAGGCATGCCGTGGCCACCCCCCAGCAGATGGAGGAGTCGGAGGAGGAGGGCACAGGGGGCCAACAGTCTCCAGTCGATGAGGACGGCAACATGGAGAGGGCTGAGACACCATCAGAGTGCACCCACACATCCTCAAGACGCCGCAGGGCAAGGCCAGCCAGTCCTCAAGTTTCAGAACAGGGTGAAAGTGTCTTCGCTGGACTGGAAGGCAACATGCTTAAGGTCCAGCACCTGCAATGGAGAGAGATGCGGTCATTGCATAGAGAGATGTCTCACATGAACAAGCACATGCACAGAATTGAAAAGGGCATAGGTGCAATGGGCAACAACATGTCTGAGGGCATGAGAGACATCGCGACGTCTGTGAGCAAGCTCCGCAGCAAGTTGGAGCAGGACCGCCTTTGTAGGCGCAGAGAGAGGCAGAGACTTGAGGCCTATACCAAGGCGATGAACGGGCTGTCCACTGCTACCTCCCTAATGTGCAGACGGTCAATAGCCATGCAGGAGGAGATGGCACATTGTAGTAGGGATGTGGCTAGGGGGGTGGTGTCAATGACCTCTGCACTGGAACTGCTGCAGAATGAGAAGGTGGCCACTATGGAAGGGGGGGGCAGTGAGGAGGCTACTAGCCGTGGTAGCATTACGCCCTCTCCCACTGAGGGCAGGAGGCGCAGCAAACGCCACAGCGCTACCAAAGAACATACAGGCAGTACAGACAGTGGGGCCAGGGAACTTGGAAATGCAGCGCGTGGGCACAGGAAATAGATCCAACGAGGATTTGGGACTCATTTGATGGGTGATGTAACCCATGTCTGTCTGTCCTCGCTGTTTGACGTTTACTTGGGCAGACATACCTAGTCAAACACGGACACACATATCATCACGCCCTACTCTGTTATAACGTCCCATACGCACCTATGATGGAGTCACATGACCGTATCTTTGCAGATTTAAACTTGGCGCGCTGTTACATTTGCGTTTTTTATCCAAAGACGTTACATCGAGGATTCCCGTTGTGCCCCGATCTTTTGGCCGACCCGCAGTAGTATAGAAGGTACGTTGTTTTGCTGCGAGCAGAGCCTATAGATTTCATGCATTATTTAGAACATTTGAACAAACTTTAAACACCATTTGTTTGGTTATTTGTAGATTTACTCAGAGGCGCCAAGTTTTTCAAGAAACGCCACAGCAGAATATCGTCTTGCTTGTGAGCTTTGCTATCAGGTAACTCCCCATAGGAACTAAGAAATTAGTTTTGCGCACCATGCAGTTTGTAATTTAGTGCACATCTTTTTGTTCCATTTTTTCTGATTTTTATTTCGTTTTTTCATTTTTCTTTACTAGTTGGTCTGTCTCGTCACTATTGTGCTTTTTTTATCATAAGAGAAGACTTGTAATCCCTGTCCAGTCTGAGGTTCCTCTAGCTACATGTAACATCATCTAACTGACTCATTTTAACACCATGTGCGCTGCGGGTTTTCCCGCTGTGTGCTGACTTTTTAAAAAACCCGCGGTTCATGACGAGCTCAGCTCGTCATGAGCGTACGAGAGGCGTACCTCATGACGAGCTGAGCTCGTCATGAGCGTCGAAGGGGTTAAGAGGTAATTTCTTTGGAGTCCATATCGGGATCTTTAAGAATGCTTTTAATATCTTACTACAGATCCTTATGATATACATTTTTCTTTGTCTATAGTCTCTTCATCTAGAGATTGCGGTGATCCGATCCTTACTAATTTTTAAGTTTCCTGGTTTTTATACAGAAAACTTGCTATAGTGTGTCGTATTATCAGTAAATCCATGTAAGTGTACTTCTACTTTATCGATTTCCTTTTACAAAGAATCTTCAGTCGTATGATTAATGGATACGTTCTTATTCATATACAAATTAGCACTTTATTATCTAAATTGCAGAACTTTCATAAGAAGTAGATGGACTTATCCTAACGTCGGTCCTCGAATATATATAAGCGACTAACAGACTACAGTGATTTAAATCCATATATAAAGTAAGTGTGTTTTCCCTTTCTACATAAACTATTCCTACATCTATCAGCTAAAAGGGTTTTTGTTTTAATTATTGAACTACATGATTGTCCTTTTTTCTTTTCTCCTCTCCTATTTCATTCTGTGTTGAGCATTTAGACCTTTGTACTCTTATCTGCAGGTACTAATGTCTTGGACATGTGATTAAATCGATTTAGGGAATTGTGTATGAACTTGGAATCATGTTTTTTTTTATTATGTTGTTTAAAATTCATTATATAAAAGATTGTATTGAGGATTGTCTCTTATAGATTTCATGTTATTCTCTTGTATGTCTTATGTGGATGCTATTTTAAAAACTTTTTTAAAGAGTTATTTGATATTTTTGGAGCTTGAATAATTTTTTTTTTATGTTCCTCAGGTAAACATCAGTGTCTTGTTCCTGAAGAAGGCGTTCTTACTACACCGAAACGCGCGTCGAATAGATATTACTGACAAATATTGCCACCTCTCTATATATTTGTATATTTTATTGATTGACTATGAAATGTGTTATATATAATTGATGTCGTTTTTATTTTGGGGTTTTGTTTTTATGATTAAATACACCATATATTTTTTCACATGATTGTCTTGTCTACTTTTCCCTACATTATATTAAATATTTGCATTTGTATTGATTTATTGCCTAGGAAGTTTTTCTCTCATACCCATGTCTGTATGGACACTGGTTTTGATCCTGGTAGTGTGCTAATTAAACACCATCACACAAATACAGTAACTGGCTCTGTCTCCTTACTCACTCAGAAATAGTTGCATGTTATCGCAGCCTCCCATCCTGTTCTGCTGCCACACCAGCTGCGCAAGGCTCTGCCTGGGGATTGTCCTCGCCCTCGTCCTCAGATTCAGTTAGTTCCACTGCTGTTCCTTTTTTTGTGGGAAGGATATATAGCATTGCACATGTTCCTATTATTTTGTAACATTTGATGGGGATGTACTGACGTGCACCTCCACTTCTGTGGAGGCAACAGAACCTGCTTTTAGTAGTCCAAAGGTGCGCTCCACCACATTGCGTGTGCCCTTATGTGCCACATTGTATCTCCTCTCCCTTGGGGTGGATGGGTTGAGAAATGGGGTGAGTAGGAAAGACTGAAGGGCATATGCTCTGTAACCTAAATGTGAAAGAAAGTGCAATGAATTTTTGTCACCAATGGGTTATTCCAAGGTATACATCAGGGTGTGTGACATTGATTTACCTGGTAGGTATCCTTCTCCGAATTCACCAGCAGACAGACGTGTGTAGATGCCACTGTTCCTGAATATGTATGAGTTGTGGGTACTCCCGGGCAATTTGGCAACAATGTCAGTGATGATGAAGTTTGCATCACATATTACGTGCACGTTTATGGAGTGAGTGGATTTGCGGTTGCGGTAAGTGTATTCCGTTGCTGCTGGTGGGCAGATTGGTATGTGGGTTCCATTGATGCAGCCTATTACGTGTGGGAACTGTGCCTTTTGGTAGAAATCCAGCTTGGTCTTCGGCAGCTCCGCCTGTGTGCTGGGGAACGTTATGTCATGATGCATTCTGTCCATCATGGCGTCCAGGAAGGTGTAGAAAAAATGGGATAGTCAGCTCAGTGACATACTGAACACTGCGGCTATCACACCCTGGTAACTACCTGATGCCAGGAGGTGTAGGCAACAGAGCACCTGTACATGGGTGGGTATTGCGTGCGCCCTTGGTGTCTGATGCTCAAGATATGGTTTCAGGTCCCGTATCAGGTCAAGGATGGTGTGTGGGTGTAGCCTGTACCTGTCATGGATTTCAGGCTCAGTCAATTGGAACATTGTGACACGCAGTATGTACACACGCTCTTCCCATCTCCAGAACCTCACTCCTGCTGCTCTCAAACGTAGACGCCTTGCTATGAGGTAGAGGCCTGCCATTGTGTTCACACAGTTTCATTTCGGGGCTCTTTTTATGCACTGCACCTGATTACCACCTGCTCTGGATCAGTGGTAAATACCGAATCGTTAATACCGATTTTGGTCAAATCCGGTATTACCGAATTTTGTACATTGCATTTTGTATTTATTACCGATTCGTTATTTACCAATTCCGTATTGTTTGTTTCGGTGCTCACCGATCTTTAAAATGGAATTGGTAACTGTTTCCCTTGGATTTATCGATTCATTATTACCAAAGGCATTCGGTAATACATACATCACACAGGGCTAAATACTGGTCAGTAAAGCTGAATTTTACCGAATTTCGGCTTTACCGACCGGTATTTGGCCAACTACATCTGGCCCCAAGTTGCTAATGGAAAGAGTTACTTTGATGGAGTTTTAAAACTTTTCCCTAGGAACCGTTAGTCGTAGCTATAGAGTCTGGTAAAGATATGGTACAAAGTTAGCCTCAGAATTATACTTAAATTATAAATATCATTTTTATTGGGGACCGCCACCCCCCAAAAAAAGAAGACCTATATACTTTATTTTATTAACTATTATTAAAACAACAATAAATAACTGGAAACATAACTTTAACAAAACAATATAATAAACAAAATGTGATATGGACTCCAATAGAAGTACGGTAGGTAATATGCAAAAGAAAAATGAAAATTAGTGTTTAAAATTAGATCGATGTGACTAAATGAGGTTAAACGTTACAAGTCAAGGTAACATTTGGCAATATTTCTTTATTTTTACGTCTGCAGTGTGTCTGAAATATTTCACTTGTCTTATAGGACCGTGTTCAAGAGGTGTCTGTATGGAAGTGCCTACTACGTCAGATTTACACTATGGATCAACAGGTATTTAAAATGATTTAGAGATGAGACAGAATTAGGTGAGAGATCAAGTCATTATGCAGGACAATATTCTTTAGGGCTTATTTACAAGACTGTTGCGCCACTTTTGTGTTACTTTTACCATGTTGAAAGTGGCGGAAAAGTGTCGCAAGGGGCTTGTAAATAAGCTCTTTTACTTCTAATGCATTTAATCGGAGGTATTGTATATCTTGGCCCTCTGCATAGCTTGTGTAAACACTGTGATCAACAATGTTTACAACTTGAACTCAGCTTTGGTTCAACACGTCAGAGTGGACAGCAGCATCCATAACTTTAAAAGAAAAAGAGAAACGATGTGAGAGAGAGTGAGAGAGAGAAAAAGCAAAAAAACAACATTAAAACTGTGAGAGAGAGAAAGTTATCGACGAAGCAGTTAATACTGGAGAAAATACTCGTAGCTCACCTTTTGCCTCCGTTGTGTGTCCAAGCACGTGCTGGTTCATAGTGCACCCTCCAGTTTTGTGATCTGAAAGATAGTATATAGAGTAAGTAATAGCATAGTACATCCAATTGCACACGTATATTTTTGGTTCATCTATTTGTACACTCAGAATACTATATTACAACAAGTTCCACTGTAAGGAGGTGTCTGTGCGCTGTTTTTTTCCAAAGTAGTATATCCCATGCACTTCCACTGCATAGAGGTGAGTTCTCAATATTGGGTATCTAGACTGTTGCACCCCACTGACTCGCAGAGTCCGGAGGTGAGTGTTTTTCTTGGGAAGTCAGAGGCAGATTTAGAAGCTCCTTGTGCCACTTTTCCCATGTTAAAAGTGACACAAAAGTGGCGCAAGGAGGTCGTACATCTGCCCCTCAAACTGTTGTAACCTATCTATTCTCACTGCCTTAGGTAATTGTACATTCCTACACAGTGAAGCTGCTGCACACTACCCACTCTCTCCTTTCACAGATGATTTGTCGTTGTTTCCGAAACAAGCTTATTTGCTCACCTTGTGCCATTGGCCTGATTCAAAGAGGGCGCACCATGTGTCGAAGCAGTATTCTCAGACGTTGTTACGATGGCCATGCATCATCGCAGAATCCTGGAACGTTGAGCTTTGGAGGTGTTGGGGGGGGATGCCAATTTGTGAAACACCACCTGTAAGATAAAAAGTAAGTTAACATTGTCAAAGGAGAGAGGAAGTGAGAGTGTGACTGCAAAGAATATTCGCAGCTCACCTTTCTGTCACCGGTGTGTTTTTCACCACTTGCCCGGATATAATGCACCCTGAAGCTCTACATATAAAAGATAGTAAAAGAAAGATGTTATGATTGGTATTTATTGCAATCTTAATGTGGAGTTGAATAACATCGCCCTTTCACACACCTTCCCTCTCGCATTTAAAAACAACTATTTGTATAGTTTATATTCCTGATGTTTGACCGATTATAAAAATGTTCCTGGTATTGGAAAATATATATATATATGCAATAAGATACGCTATATAGGACTGCGTACGCCTAAATCGCTGCGTTGCTTTTTTGTATCCAGTCTGCTGCACCCCATCGACTCCCTCCGATGCGCACCTAGGCCTCATTGCTCACCTTTTTGTGGATAGGGCACCTTCTACATCATGCAGTCCCTCTCTGCCACTAAGAAGTCTCACATATGGTGCTGAGTCTTGATATCGCTATGGCTAATGACATACTCGTGCCTCCATCATCATCATCGCAGGTTCTTCACCCGCTCAGTCCTTGCGGTACCACTAACTCAGTAACCAAAGAGGCCACACACGTGGTGGTGGGACCCCTGTTCGGTGGTTTGGGCCTACAGGAGGTGTCTGAACCACCAGGATGGTGCGATGGGAGCAACTCTAAAATGGTGTACAGCATGTGTGCCCCGTCTTTTTTATAGGTATGGTCACGTGTGTAGTGACGGATGCGCTGGATGGGTGTGGTGTGGGTGTATACCAGGCATGAGGGAGTGTGTGTGTGCTGTTATGACAACTATACCTTGAACTAAGAAATCACTACAATAGAAATCTGGGCAATGTTTTGTTGTTGTCTTTTCCTGGAAGCGTAAGTGGAGTGGGCTGGCCTGACGTATGGCAGTGCTGCGTGAGGCTCTCAACCATGATTCTGGAGCTATGGGTGCGGTCCTGTCGTGAGTTATATGAGAAATCAAGTGATTCGGGTGTCCGTTTTGTAGTGCTGATGTCACCCGGGTCTTAAAAGCAAATGTGACATTATATCTGTAAAGTTCCACAACTTGAACAACATGGGGGGTACGGGGGTATCACTGAGTCTATATTCGCTCATAGTTGCATACATAAAAGATGATGGACATGACGTATTTCTCCAATTATGAATGTTTATTGTACATTCAGTGGAGTGTTGTGGCTGTAGTAATACAGGGCTGTGAAAGGTTTAAGTTGTAGTTTTTGGCACATGCTAATATATATACGTATGTGGTCATTCAGGCAGACTGTAGAACTTGATGCTGGAAATCAGTGTTCGAGTTTCGGAGTTGCGTCCACATCTTGTTATTGTAGAGTAATGACGTTATGTACGCATGCTTGAAAATGTACTGTAATTACGGTGCTCATGTAAATAGCTAATATAGTTTTGGGTTAATTTTGCGCTATATAAATATGCTTTTTTTTTTTTAAAAAGGAGGAATAGCCCACACTTACTGTCACAGGTAAGATGGTTGCATACGCTATTTATAGCACAGCATAATGTGGTAGGGCGGAGGAGCAGCATTTTACAAACACAATAAATACACAAACACAGATAGATAGTTGAAGTGAGTACCGGTACGTGCGCTCGACTCCATTTTATTACGTTGTTGTTGGTAACAAGTAGAATAGTAATCATGATATCATATACAGATACTTAATCATAAACGGTTTATGACTTCTGTTGTACAAAGGTAGGAGCATTGTATGTGAAATAATACACAGAATATTTTATCGTAAAGGGTTCATGAGTTGTGGTGCACTGAGGTAGGGGCGGTTTGTGTGGAGCCTGCGATGATCGTACTGGTAAAAATGTGTTTTGAATATTGAATTTTGCCTTAACAAGGGCATTTGGCGATTATTTACGGGGTCCTGAGTTAGTGGTACGTCTGGTGTTTATCGTGTGCTCACCCTGCGATGATGTGTGGTCTGAGCGGGCTGTACTGAAATCATTCACTGTTGCATACTGGACTATACGAACTTTGAGGTGGAAAAAAAAACTAGCATTGATGGTTATCAATTGCTCTTTAACTAGGTCTACTGATTGCCCCATAACAAATTAAACAATTGCATTTCACGTAGTGCATTCTAACTTTCTCAAAATGGGGACGTATGTCTGGTGGCGATGTTGAAGGTGATATCCCAGAGGTACTTGATATTGCTGGTGGTAGAAGTACATTTTGGCACAATTTTCCACATTCTTTGCGATCATAGTTTACAGAATGCAACGATTGAAGGTGCTTGCGCATACTAGCAGTGCAACAGCACTATTTTTTTCAGTGCTTTAATAAATCGAGGCTGAATTTAATGCTGTTTGTAGTGTAGATGAAAAGGTAAATCCAAGTTGTGAACCCTACTGTGCACAGTGTACTTGGAAGCTAGTAGTCAGTACAGTTATAGAACAATGCTTGTTTTCACTTTTTTAAACAAAATCTGAATACATACAGTATAATTGTCTCTGCATTAAATAAATTAAGGTTGAATTTCCTACTGTCTATAGTGTAGATGCAAAGGTGAATTCAAGTTGTAAACCCTACTGTCTGCAGTGTACATCTTAGGGTGGAGTGCATCATCTGCAATTATACTGGAAGTGGAAGATCAAACATGTATGCAACGTGCTTTTTATTATTCAACAAAATCTATAAGTGATGTAAAAAAGATATTGAAGGAAGCATACTAAAGGGATATTGTGTAGGGTGTGATAGGTGTTATACTTAGTTTGTTTTCCACTGAGTTAGTGGTACCTGAAACAACAAGGTTCTGTGGAGCCTGCGATGATGTGTGGTCTGGCAGGACATACTGATAGTAATGTTTTTTGTCTTGTGAATTCTGGCTTAGTAAGGCTAAGTGGCAATTTGGTGCAGGATTGAGGGACGTTACTGTATACATAATGAATGAAGAATCGGTTAAATTCTGCCTGAATATGCCTATGTGGTGATGAATTATGGTGCACTGAGTTGGTAGTACCTTTGGGACTGAGCGTATACGTAACCTGCAATGATGTGTGGTCCAGATAGGCTGCACTAGGGATAATGTCTTTTGACTACTGAATTTTGCCTTAATAAAGGCTTGTGGTGATTATTTATGGTGTACTGAGTTAGTGGTACATCTGGTGTTTAGCGTGTGCTCACCCTGCGATGATGCGTAGTCTGAATGGGTTGCACTCAAAGAATTGAATGTTGCATACTGGACTGTATGTATTTTGAGAGGGAAGAAAAAAGTGCTATCAATGGTTATGAATTCTTCGGCAACAAAATGATCAGAATCAGATGATTCTTCCAGGTGTAGACATTTTTGTCTCCAAAAAATAAATTCAGATTTCCAATGAAGAAAAAGTGAGGTTCAAATTGTGACCTATATTATCCAGAGTGTAGACTATCATTAAGTGTACCTTTGCACTTGCAGCGTAACATGTATTATTCAAGTAAATCTATAAGTGATATAGAAAAGTTGTTAAATGAAGCATAATAAAGGGATATTGTATAGGTTTTGATACATGTTAAACGTAGTCTGGTATTGTATTCTGCAAATAATAAATAAAAAGTGTAATTAATTGTGAGCTCTCATGACCGCAGTGTAGGCAGGAGGCAGCGGTTAGAAAGAGCCCACAACCACGTGGCATTGATTGGAGCTGCACAGTATTGGTAATTTAATGTGTGTGCAGGCAGCGATGATAAGTGGTGCAAAGAGTTAGTGGTACTTGAAGCAACGAAGTTCTGTGAAGCCTGCGATGATGCTTGATCCGAGCAGGACGCACTGGTAGCAAAGTCTTTAAAAGTTTTCCAATAAATATTGGTTGTCCTTTCACAGGAGTAAGTTGAAGTAGATCCATGATATATTTTCTTCTAAATAAGACATCAGACTCAATACGGTCATGTGGTGATGATTTTTGGTGCATTAAGTTAGTAGTACCTTTGGCACTGAGCTCGTACATGCGATAATGAGTGGTATGTGGGGGCCGCATTCTGACCAATGTCTTTTCTCTATTGAATTCTGCTTGAATACGGCCACTTGACAATGAATTAGGGTGCAGTAAGTTACTGGTACCATTGGCACCCACCAGAGGGTTTAAAGAGAAAGACAATATAAAATGTTACAACTCAATGAAGTACACCTTTGCCCACTAGATAAATGCAGGAAATGATCATGTAATTTACCTTCGTTAAAATAGCAGTGACTTGATAAGTATTCTGTAAAAATGGTAACAATAGGAATAAGGTTGAATTACCAAGGGAACAGTTTATTGTGAGATTGCACTACAAGATCCATAATTCTCTGTGAAAGGAACAGGAAATGACGTCATTGTTTGTATTCACTTATTTAAATCACACAAAAAATGGAGAGTAGTTGTTTGTCAGTCCCGTGAACAAGGTCTAAGTATAGACTGAAACGCGCAGGGAATGCGTTGCTGGCCTGCTGTTAATAAACATTAATTTTAACAACAAATTTGGATTGGAGAAGCATTACCTGAAAACTGTGAGTGCATGAGAAAACAGCCCCGCGTTTCGTGGGAAACCGTAATACAATTTAATGGCGGCAGGCTCTGCCACGTCTCAGTAGCACCGCCTAAGAGCAACCGGGGGCCTGGAAAAGGAGCCAAGCTTGTAAAGGATATATATATATATATATATATACATATATATATATATATATATATATATATATATATATATATATATATATATATATATATATATATATATATTTGGTAGTTATAGTTAGGACCTACTTTCCATAGGAAATCCACAACATTCTATTTGGAATAACTTTGGCGCCGGTGGACGAATCTTCGCGAATTTCCCCAAGAGAATGTCCTGCTGGGTTCCGCTCCTTCCCTGAAAGTTTGGGGGTGATTCGTAAAGTGGGGCCGAGAAAAAAGGGGGTCCCAAAACATGTTTTTCCCATGCAATTTTCCTTAGGGGCCAGGGCTACAGCCCGAACGGCTGGACGGAATTACTCCAAATTTGAGTTGAGAGGTAGAGTTTGGTTCACAGATTGTGCTTTTTGTAAAATGGTGTAAATCCGTTCAGTAGTTTCTGAGAAAATTACAAGTAAAATCATAGCGATATCTAGAGACGAAGTACGGAACGCGTACGGAAATCTGTACAATTACGAGCACGAGCTGCATGCTAATTGGCTGTCAACTGTCTGTCAAAACTCCAAACCGGGAAGTGTTGGCAGCCATCTTGTTTGTCGCTAGAACCGAGTGTCAAGAAAACAGTAAAACAAAGTTGGTAAATAAGGAAAGGGGGCAGGGTAGAAACATCCTGGCCCTCTAGGCTTGCTCAGGGGGTCGTACATGAATATTTAGGCTCATTTAAAAAAAAAAAAAAATCGCGGCGTACGCTTAGGGTACTTGTACGCGGTGGAAAAGGGATAAAAAACTAGAAGTCCATTTTATTCATAAGGTCTCGGGGGGGGCGAATTCCGAGCATCGGGGAGCGCCACCCCTCTGTGGTTTTATTTTGAAGTACGCGGGGGGTTACGGTACTCCTTCCCTCAGTCTCGTCGACCATCACCCCGACGAGGCTTTTTTTTTTAAATATATATTTTTGTAAAGAATGTTTTCAGCTCTCCCTCTCTCTCTCCCCGTACACGTCACGGGGACCACCACCTTCCTGGGGCAGTAATATGTAAAATGACCTTCCAGTCCCAGGTACGTGTACTCTCCGGGGTTTTTTAATGTTGGGAGGGGGTCGCGTGGCCCCTTAGTGGAACACTTGATGGTCCTGGGGTCCACCATCTCCCGGGGCCAGCTCTTCCAGTGTCTCGGGGTGCGTACTTCCGGGACACTGCTGTTTGGTATGGTAGGGCAGTACCGTCGCCGCTCCCACTTTACCATAGAAAACCACTTTCTTATTTGAAAAAGAGAGCAAGTTAATCTGCTCTCTCTTTCAAGTAAGAAAAAAAGATTGTTTTTGATCAGAGAGAGCAGCATGTAAGCTGCTGTCTGTGTGAAAGCAATGTGGGCTGTCGAAGGATGCGGGGAGCCGTCTGGGATCGTGGGGGTATTATTGGGGCTAAAAAAAAGAACAAAGTTCTTTTTGAGAACTAACTTTACTGGTCAAAAAAAGAGCTATATTTCTATGATAGTATGTAAAACTTTCTGGGGTTTTTTCTGCACCAGTTGTACTCTCTACGCATGCGCAGTCTTGTTTCCAAGCGCACATTTGTTTTCTTTTTCTTCAAGTTCGTCAAGCAAACCTCTCCTCATTTCAGGTATTAAATTTGCCGCTTACTTTTCCCGGGTCATGTGTGTCATCCGCTGCTAAACTTTTGTAATATATTAATAAACATATTGTATCTATATTTATTTGAAATGTAGTGTTGAGGCGCCAAACATTAATTACATACTCCTTCCACCGCCATTTTAGTAGTTTCCCTCCGTTATTTTTTTTATACCTGTTAGTTTCATTTTACCCTCCCATTATTTTCTCTGTCATCGATGAGATTTACTGCCACAGACACCACGGAGTTTGTCCTTGGCCTCCGATCTTATCAGACTTGGTCACACGTATACCTAGAAACTATTTTGAAGGACGTAAGCCACAGCCATTACAACGCGTGTTCGTAAACACATAGACATAATTAAGATTATGCGTTTATCATGCGCGGTAAATGCATACTAGTTGTACAAGCATGTGTGGTAAAGCCATATGTGTGCTAATGGTTTTGTGGTGACGATCACGCATGCTTATGACCGCATTGTAATGGCTGTTTCCCCCAGGACACTGCAGAAACCGGGTCTGGGCGTGGTGGACTCCAGGGCACCAGGCGGAGGGCCACGCAGCCCCTACCATACAATATAGAAGTCTTTGTGGGGTTATTGTTTCCGAGATTTGAGGGGCGTCATTGAGGCCCACACACTTAATTTTGGAGGGGGGTAGGTTTGCATGGGGAAATGTCGCAAGCGGTTTGTAAATGTGGTACACATTGTTTCATATTAGTTAGATTTGTTTACCATGTTGTAGTGTATCCAGAGAAAATATAACTCAGTACTTTTCAATCCTAGTCTTGAACATCTTACTATAGTACTTCAACATTATAAATATCATTTGTATTGTGGACCATCAGCCCCCCCAAACAAAAAGTAGTATGTCTTCTTTTTTAATTAACTTTTATTAAAAGAATAACTGTAAACAAAACTTAATGATAACTATATAATAAACAACTAGAAAAATAACTTTAAAAAATATATATTATAAACAAATTGTGAAGTTGACTCCAAAAGACATACGATTGGTAATCTGCAAAAACAAACAAAAAAGTAAATTAGAGTTTAGAAGTAGATGTGACTAAAGGAGCTGAAGCATTACAAGTCAAGGTAATACTACGATTTTACGTGTGCAGTGTGCCTGGTACATTTTACTTCCGTTATAGTGCCACGTTCAAGTGGTTTCTATATGGAAGTGCCTACTGCGTTACTGACACAAAAGTGGCACAACGGGATTGTAAATATGCCTACTTATTTCTAATGCATTGTAATGAAGGCATTGTATATTTAGGCCTCTGTGCTTACCGTTGTATAAACACTGCGGCCAAACACTGCGGCCAGTGGAATTCACAACTTGAAGACACCTTTGCTTCTACACGTCAAAGCAGACAGCATTTTCTAAAAGTTTAAAAGAGAAAGAGAAATGATGTCACAGAGAGTGATTGAAAGATGGTACTCTACGTGTGGAAGAAGCCTTCACTGTAATCAAGAGAGTTAATCATTTCAATTTAGATAAGGTTGTATAGAGCAGAGTGAAGATAGCAAAGTCCAAAACTTCAAAAAAGAAAGAGAAACGATGGGAGAGAGTAAGAAAGAGAAAGGGAAAAGAGGACATTAAAATGTGGGAGAGACACACACGACAGGGAGGGGTACGTGAAAGCCAGAGGTGCAACCACAGTCCAAAATATCGGAGGTGGAGGGGCTAGAAAAAATTTGGGGTGGGGGCTTCAGTTCAAGCAAAAAGAAGAGTGGAGCTGCAGGGGCTGTAAGCGGGGGGTGGAATATCAAAGCCTCATTAACAAGCAAAATGTGTTTGAAAGACCTGTGACGTACTCGGGTGCGACTGTGTGTGGGCCCAGGAAGCTATGTCATCCTAGCTGAAGCCCCGTTAGCCCAATGTTTTTATTGCGCTTGCTGCACACTACAGATTCTCTCCTTTGACATATACCTTGTTGTTGTTTCAGAAACAAGCTTATTTGCTCACCTTGTGCTATTGCCGTCATCCGTGTTACATAATCCATCGTGAAGTTGTACATCTAAAAGATATTAAAAGAAAGATGTTATGATTGGTAATTGTTGCTATATTAATTTGGAGTTAGATAATATCGCGCTTTTATAGACGTTGATTGTCACATTTCTACGAACTGTTTGTATTGTGAATATATTCTGGACATTTCAGCGATTATAAAACGTTACTGCTATTGGGAAAAAAAATTAAACATGTAAATTAATATATTATGTAGGAGTGCGTTCATCTAAAATACTAAGTCGCATTGTGTATGTAGTCAGCTACAACCCTTTGACTCCTTCCGATGCATACTCAAGCCTCACTGCTCACCTTGTCGTGAAAAAGACACCTTCTTCATGATGTAGTCCCGATCTCCAACAAAGAAGTCTCATATATGGTGCAGAGTCTTGATATCTGTATGGCTAACGACATACTCGTGCTCTCATCATCATCATTGCAGGTTCTTTACCCGCTCAGTGCTTCGGGCACCACTAACTCAGTGACCAAAGAGGCCATGCATGTGGTAGTGGGACCCTAGTTTGGTGGTTTGAGAACAACACTAAAATGGCGTACAACACGTGCGCTCCGTCTTTTTTATACATAGGGTCACGTCTGTAGTGACGAATGTGCTGAATGGGTGTGGTGTGGGTGTATACCAGCCATGAGGGAGTGTGAGTGTCGATCTGACAACTAGACGTGCAAGAGTGGCTTTCTTTTTTCTATGTGACGTTACGATACAGTCACTATGTATGTAGCCTATTTTGTGACGCATTTTATTGTATTATGCGTTTCAAAAACTAGTTCTGGTGTGGTGCTTTTAAATTAAACTGCGAATTCTGCTTACGAGTTTTGTTGAGTGTAGAAGTATTTTTTTATTTTCTATTTTCTATTCTATTATAATTGTGCTGACTTTTCTTCTTTAGCGTGCAGTACTATATTATTTTATAAAATGTATAACTATTGAAATCATCTTTGAAAGTAGAATGGAAGCATGGAAGCTGATCTCTGTGACGAAAAGCAATGTCGGCTCCCGCAGGAAGTGGGGAGCCAGCTGTGACACTGGAGGCCTTGGGGCTCTTCCCACGGTCCGCAACGTTACATTTGAGCCCCGGGGGATGGGGATTATAAAAAATTAGTGATAAAGGATATTTTTTTTATCTTAGATTTGTTGTACGCTTACCAAGCACGTATGGACGACGTACCGTGCGAAGATTGGAAGTCGTCCCATAAGTCTACTGAAGGAAGAAAAAGAAGAATATTTTAAAGATATTTATGAAGTGTATGTGTTTAGATGTTGGATGGCTCTAAAAAGAACCCTTGTGTTCATTGGGAGATTTTAGTACCTACAAGTAAGTACCAATGCAGAGTCTAAAGTTCAAGAGGAGGACTCTCTTTCCCTCATCTGTAAAATGTACACCGTCTCTCCTATAGATGTCAAGGATATTGAAACGTAGATTGTTGTGGTAGATGGACCCCATTCTATAGTCTCGGAGAAAGGCAGAAACAGATTTATTCACATGTTTTCTAGCTTTTTCAATCTGTGGACAATAGTGGTTGGACCGCTTCCATTTCTGCCTTTGGCATATATTAGAATATACAAAGGCAGTTTTGGGGAACAGTGTCATCAATTGTGCAAAGGTGTCCTCCATAAGCATTTCCAGACCTACCTCTGTCAAAGTGCCTAGGTCATTGCCACCACAGTGCACAATTATGAGGTCAGGGTGTTGGAGATGCAAAAAGGATTTCACCAATGGTATCAATTTGTGCCACTTTAATCCTCTCTGTCCAATCCATTTAATGTCAATATTTGGTAAATGTATGTTGTGGTTCCTTTCTGTTCTGCCTACCTTTGACTCCAGAAAATATAGCTGGGTCCCACAATCCACACTGTAAGCATCTTGAAGAGAGGTCTGGATGCACTCTGAAGGTCTCTGTAAATGAAATGGCAGTTTGAAAAGTAAGATTTTTTCAAAATGGTGGACAACATGCAGTTTTGAAAAAAGAAAAGGAATGATTAGTTGCTCGAGAACATTCCTCACTAAGCTAGGATGAATGTTTCTGTTTTTTAAACGCCTGATTTTTATTGGTTGAGAAAAACTGATAGAAAAGAATGTTACATAAAATAAGCTGGTATATTCTCAAGTCAAGCTCACTTGCTGTTTTAATTTGCAACAATGTATGATGAACTTTTCACCTGTGTGCTAAGTTAGGTGTGCCCTGAATTGTTTCTATGGTAACAGGCAGATTGTGGAATGGGGGAAGGGTTGAAAGTTTAGTCAGTTGGAAAGGGTGCAAAAGTTCGAGCAATATAAAAGTGTGTTTCGTTTTGTCGTAATGTCGGAAAAAACGTGATTTTTTATTTATTTGTATATGTGTGTAGATTGAGTGTGTAGATTGACAGGAACATTTTGCCATTTTCTATTGGACTTCCTGTCCCCCTAGGACTGCTTATGGGGGGGGGGGGTTAAAATGATCCCCAAGGTCAAAATCTTTGATGGCCTTTGTTGAGCCTTTGATGGCCCTGGGGACCACCACCTCCCAGGGCCGCTCCTGTAGTGTTACGGGGTGACTATTCCTGAGACACTGCTGTTTGCTATGGTAGGGCGAGAGTTTTCTTTCAAGTAGGAAAGCAGATTGCTTTTCATCTGAGAGAGCAGCATGTAAGCTGGTCTCTCTGACAAAAAGCAATGCCGGCTCCCGAAGGACGCAGGGAGCCGGCTGGGACCGTGGGGGTTTTGGGGCTCCCCTCGCGGTACTGAACGTTATATTTGAGCCCCGGGGGATGGGGTTCCCGAAGATTGAAAAATATTAGTTATAGATGCTTTTTTTATGGTATTTTTAGTGTACGCGTACTGTGTGAATTCTGAAAGTAGTTTCATAAGCGTACGTAAGCAAGAAAAAATCAATAAAAAATATATATTTTACAGATATCTATCAAGTTTATGTGTTTATATGTTGGTTGCTTGTAATGAGACCTTTTCTTTTTATTGGTACTTATAAATAAGTGATTATGCAAAATCTAAAATTGTTGAGGAGCAGTGTTTTATACAGTGCTGAACTTTTGACCTCTGTTGACAGTTGACTTTTTCATGATCTGTTGGGGGTAGGGTGGAAAGTTATGTCAGTTGGAAAGGTTTGAAATGTTAAGGCAATGGAAATGTGTGTTTCGTTTCGAATTTTGTGTGAAGGATTTTAATTGGTTATTTATATGTATGTATGTGTAAAATGAGAGGGAAAATGTTCCATTTCGTGGTTCCGCTGCAAACTCTGAACTAGAGAGATTCTGTATAAGAATATCTACTGTGTGAGTGACATTCTTCTTAATCTACAAATCAATTTGAAAGGTGAGTTGATAAATTGTATGGGAATGTATGTGGTGCATGTTTGTACTTTAAGGAATTATGGGCCAAATGATCAAGAAAGGGCAATACATTATCCCCATTTTTATCGGCAGGAAACTGCCACTAAAGCGGCAATAATGGGCTTGATAATATGCCCTTGTGAATTACCATAGAAGCCCAGGTTATGGTGTTAACCTGGGCTTGTATAGGAATTCACAAGGCCATATTATCAAGCCCATAATCGCCGCTTTAGCAGCAGTTTCCTGACGATAAAAGCGGCGATAATGTGTCGCCCTTTCTTCATAATATGGGCCTATATTTGTCCCTTTTTCCATAATTTCTAGCCTCTCTTTTTATACTTCCCTCTGTCTCCTCTTACTCCTTTCTCTCTTTTGGTACTACTGTGTTTTTATTATATTGTCCTCTGTGGTGATATTGCCCTTCTTTGTCTTTATATGTTCCTATTTCTTCTCCTATTCCTTCTGTCTCCTCATTTTCTTCCTATTCTCTTCATATTTAATTTTTTTCTTGATACTCCCTGTTATGTCCTCTTTCTTGTTTGTCTCCCTCTGTATATAGTCTGGATCGATTTACAAGCCCCTTGTGCGTCTTTGTTGTTTTATTCTGTTAGTTATTTTGATGTAATAGTGACAGAAATAATGTAGTAAATTGCTTATGTATTTGGAAAATTAGTCAGTGTTGTTCACTGAAATGTAGTAATTATATACATGGAATATGTATAGTCACTTAAACGTTTTTCAGTAGTAAATGGTAAAATGCATGGTCTCATATTTTTTTGTCTAACATCACACTGTGCATGTGTGTACATTAAGGAATTATGGGGCATATTATCAAGGACCTGCGTTAAAATTATTGCCGTTATATCGCCCGGAAACTGCCGATAAAACGGCGATAATGGGCTTGATAATACACCTTTGTTATTTCCTATAGGAGTTCATGTTAACACCAGAACATGGGTTTCTATGGGAATTAACAAGGGCGTATTATCAAGCCCATTATCATCCGTTTTATCGGCATTTTCCGGCCGATAAAACGGCGATAATTTTAACACCGGTCCTTGATAATATGCCCCTATATTTGCTCCTTTTTAAATTTAAACGATTTACAGTAGTAAATGTGTTTTGGTAAAATGCATGGTCTTATAATTTGTTGGGGTAATATCACACTGTGTATGTGTGTACATTAAGGAATTATATTCACACCTTTTTGCATATTTTCTACACTCTCTTGACATACTCCCTCCTCTCTCGTCTTACTCCTTCCTCTATGATTATACTATCTTCTTTTTCTTATACTCAGCTCTCTTTTTATCCTTTTTTTTCATACTTGTTCCTCTTTTTGCATATTTGTCCTCCTCTTTATATTCTCTCTTGTCTTTCTATTCACCACTGTTGTCATAGTTCTTACTGTGTTCTCATAGTACTCCCTCTCTCCTTATACGGTCAGTCTTCCTTTATAATTGTCTTTTCTCCACATTTTTGTCTCTGTGTCTTTTTACATTCTTTCCTCTTTCTTCATATATACTCTTCTGTTCTTATATTCTCTGTCTCTTGTTATTCTCGCTGTTCTTTGCAGGTACTCCCTATTGTTTTCTCATACTTTTCTTTTTGTTCTAATACTCTTTTCTCTGTAGTCACATTTCTCCTCTCTTTTCTTATGCTTTGCATTCTCTACTAATATTGCCATATTTTTTTATTGTCATGTTCCTCTCATCATTTTCCCCCCTGTTCTTATACTCCTCCCTGTTTTCATATTCTCCTCTCTGTTCTCTTACTTCTCAATGTCTCCTCATACTACTGAGTGTTTCTTATATTTCCTTTTGTCCTATACTCCTTCTCTCTGTGTTCATATTTTCCTCTTGTTCTTCATATTTCTTTTCTCTTTTCATTTTCTGTCCTCTCTGTTTATACTTCTTAAATCTGTTGATATTGTTTGCTCTCTTCTCTTATTCCTCCTTGACTCCCTGCATACACTCTGCAGCAGTTTCCTCATATTCTCTGTCTTTTCATAGTGATCTCTCCCTTTATATTTGTTTCTCTCGTCATACTTCTGCCTGTTCCGTCATACACTTTACACTCTTTATAATCCTCCATCTGTTTATACTCTTTTTTTCTCCTCAATCTGTATCTTCTGCCCTTGTACACCCCTTTTTCCTTATGCTCCACTTTTCCCCACATTCTTCGTGCTCTCTTCTGGTACTGTGCTCTCTGTCCTTATACACACTGTCCTTTGCTAGTATTCCTTTTTTGTTCTTATAGTTGCGTGTCTTTTCACACATTCCTTATTTTTCTTTAGAGTCTTTCTCTCTCTTCATATAGTCCCCCCTCTGTCCTCTTACTCTCTTTTTTCTTCTAATACTCATTCTTCTCTCCTCATATTTCCATCTTTCTCTTCATAATCTCCCTTACCTATCGATACTTTCCAGTTTATTCATACTTCCTTTATACCGTTATATTACAGTGTCTGTTTATACTCTCCTTTTACGTTATATTTTCCCTTGTTTCATACTTCTTCCTCTCTTGTTGTAAGTACTTTTATTTTCATAGTCTCACGTTTCTCGTCATAATCCTCCCTCTGTTCTTATAAGTAATATTATGGAATATTTCATTTATTTATTTTTGTAATGTTATATATCTATTTTTTTTATAGATTCTGTCTATCAATACTGAAAAAACTGTATCATGCCTACCAAATGTCAAAAGAGGAAACATGAAACAAAGGTGTTTATTTGAAGAGAAGTCATCCGCAAGATTTACATGAAGAACCATGTGTTAAGAAAAAGAAAAAAAGTCCTGGTAAGAGAAGGAACACTTTTCTGAGGAAAATATTAAAGGCTAGGGGCCAGATGTAGGAAATCCGATTTTACCGATTCTAAAATACAGAATTTTACCGAATCGGTATTTTAGAATCGGTAAATGGTATGTAGATAAAAAATCGGAAAAAAATACAGATTCGGTAAAATTCGGAATCGGACATTCGAAATTTACCAAATCGGTATTTACCGAATTGGTATTTACCGAATCGGTATTCCCCATTCATTCCTATGGGCCTTTTGGCCCATAGGAATGAATGGGAAATACCGATTCGGTAAATACCGAATCGGAACGCAAACAAAAGTGAAACTTAAGTAGGCAGCCAATCAGGTGCTACCACCCTCCCCCTCCCTACGAAAAAAGTGGCTACACAGGCAGCTGCAACTAATTAGAAGCTTCTGGAAAGGCAGTTGGAGCTGAACTGAGTCCCTGAGCAGCAGAAAACGTTTTGAGCACTTTTAAAACTGCAAAATGGCAAACAGCAAAGAAAAAGAGCAGACCGCGAGGAGAAGGAAACTCAAATTCAGCAGCATGGAGCTGCAGGTCCTAGTTGAGGAGGTGGTGAAGGTGCACCAAAAACTGTTTGGCAGGCAGTCCCTCACTGTGGCAGAATCTGCCAAAAGGAAACTCTGGCTGGACATACTAGACAAAGTTAATGCAGTTGGGGTGACTACCAGAGACACAGAGGACCTGAAAAAGCAAATCTACGACCTCAGGAGCCAAACAACTTAAGTAGGCAGCCAATCAGGTGCTACCACCCTCCCCCTCCCTACGAAGAAGTGGCTACACAGGCAGCTGCAACTAATTAGAAGCTTCTGGAAAGGCAGTTGGAGCTGAGGTGAGTCCCTGAGCAGCAGAAAACGTTTTGAGCACTTTTAAAACTGCAAAATGGCAAGCAGCAAAGAAAAAGAGCAGACCGCGAGGAGGAGGAAACTGACATTCAGCAGCATGGAGCTGCAGGTCCTAGTTGAGGAGGTGGTGAAGGTGCACCAAAAACTGTTTGGCAGGCAGTCTCTCACTGTGGCAGAATCTGCCAAAAGGAAACTCTGGCTGGACATACTAGACAAAGTTAATGCAGTTGGGGTGACTACCAGAGACACAGAGGACCTGAAAAAGCAAATCTACGACCTCAGGAGCCAAACAAAAAAAAATGGCTGAAAACCACAAGCAGGCATCAGAATCTGGCGGAGGTAAGAACCTAGCACCCCCCTTACTGACCTGGAGGAGATGGTGGCCTCAACCATTGAACCGGACAGTGTCTGCGGACTGGGAGAAGTAGACATCTCAGCCAGAGCTGCAAGCAGAAAAGGTAAGCCACATGCACAGCATTCCCCCCATACCATCATCCTTACCTGTACCCTTTGTGGCCAAGTGAACCCCAGTCCAGTACTGCTAGCACTATACAGAAGCAATGCATCATGGTACATGTAGACAGGAAATGTAAGAACATGTCATACAGCACAGCAACCACCAAGTTAGGGAAATGAATGCAGAGAGAACAAATCTAAAGTGTGAAATATTTAATTGTAGTGACTGTGAGACAGTAGCGCTTAGCTAATGTACGCTCATATGTCCACAGGTGAAACGTCTCGCAGGCGTTCGCTGGAGACTGAAGGCACACCACCGGAGAGGGAGGAGAGTCAGGAGCCAGGTCCAACTACCCAGAACGTACCACAGGACACAGGTGCACCAAGTAGCCAGCCTCCTGCACAAGACTCAGAAATGGCTCCAGAGTTGCTGGCTTCCCCTCAAAGATCTCAATCCCCACTGTTGCTGTCATCCCCAGAAATGCCAGCATCACAGCATGACACAACAACTGCATCACAACCAGGCAGGAGGCATGTTGTGGCCCCACTTCTAGAAATGGAGTCATCAGCGGCTGACATGGAGGGGGAAGAAACGCACAACTTGGCTGTAGAGGTTAGCCCTGGCACACTGCACTACAGTGCAGAGGTGGGCCATACTGGTGCAAGATGCCGCAGAGTCCCAGAAAGGCATGCAGATGCACCTGTGGAGGGTCCAAGTGTGTTCCGTGGCCTGGAGGGGACCATGGTGAGGATCCAGAGGATGCAGGGAAGAGCCATCCAGTCATGCCAACGCCAAGTGAGGTCCCTGAACAATAACATAGGAGACTTAGGGCAGGGCATCAGGGAGCTTGTAGAAGTGAACAAAGGGATGGCAGAAGGGATGCACGAAATTAACCAATCTGTGCAGCAGCTATTCACCAAAATAGACACTGATTTTGAGTCAAGGCGCAAGGAAAGGCAGCGTGCTCATGGCCAAAATAAAGCAATCAACCGCTTGGCCACTGCCACATCCCTGCTATGCAGGAGAAGCAGTAACATGCAGGAGGCTATGACCTAAAACAGCAATGAGGTCACTAGGGGCATGGGCAGGATAACCAGTGCTCTTGAGGCGCTGTTAAATTGCCAAACTGTGCAAACAGCTGCTCTGGATGTGCCTGTGAGTGAGGAGAGCACAAGCAGGAGCAGCATGGCAAGCTCCCTTGTCCCAGAGACAAGGAGGAGCAGCAGGCGCCACGCTGAGGCCACAGGCCAGCAAGAAAGTGAGCACAGTGAGCACCATACAAGTGGCACTGGGAAGCGAGGACGAACATGACTATTACAGTTCATGGTGAAGGGAACCAGGACTGACATCATTGAAGTTAAAAAAAGTTTGTTGCACATTTGTGCTTTAGAAACCTACATCATGACACAATTAAACTACATTGGGTGCATACTCCACCTGTCTGTGTCTCTTTACTTACTTAAAAGAAGTTGCATGTGATCTCTTCCCGTCTGTGTCTGCCATCAATTGGTGTTGCAACTCCAGATGTGTGTGGTTCAGGCAGTGCTTGCTAGTCATCATGGTCCTCATAATCAGAGATATCCACTTCGGTGCCATTCTTAACCGCAAGGTTGTGCAGCATTGCACAGGCTGTATCATCTTGCAGCAGGTGATTGGTGTGTACTGGCGGGCCCCTCTACTCTTATGAAGGCAGTGAAACCTGCTCTTCCACATACCAAAGGTGCGCTCCACAATGTTTCGGGTTGTTTTGTGTGCCCTGTTGTATCTCCTCTGGCTTGGCGTGGTAGGGTTGAGGTAGGGTGTGAAGATGAAGGATCAGAGGGCATATGCACTGTCCTCTAATTGTAAGAAGAAAAAACATTACTCACATGCACACACACACATCCATCTGCAATACGTATCAAGGGAGTTTCACACAGTGTGTTACCTAGCAAGTATCCTTCACCGAATTCCCCCGCTGTCAGGCGTGCGTAGATTCCACTGTTTTGGAAGATGTAAGAGTCATGGGTACTCCTGGGAAATTTGGCTACTATGTCAGTGATCATGTACTTGGAATCACATATCACCTGTACATTTATGGTGTGGGTACCATAAATACAGCCAATGATGTTTGGGAAATGCGCCATCTGATAAAAGTCTGTCTTTGTACTTAGCAGTTCGATATGTGTTGCAGGGAAGCTGATGTAGTAATGCATTCTCTGCAACATGGCGTCTAGGAATTTTTTAAAGAAACGGGACAGACAGCTCTGGGACACCCCACCTACCACAGCAACCACACTCTGGGAACTCCCGGATGCTAGCAGGTGTAGGCTGCACAGCACCTGCACATGGGGTGGGATGGCATGCGCCCTTGAGGTTGGATGGTCCAACAGTGGGTGGAGGTCCCTGATAAGGTCCAGGATAGTTTGTGGGGCCAGCCTGTACCTTTGTAGGATCTCTGGCTCAGTTAGCTGGAATAGAGTGATACTTTGCCTGTACACCTGCTCCTCCCTCCTCCAGACCCTCTCTCCTTCTGCCTGTAGCCATAGCCGCCTCGCAATGACATAGAATGCCACCATTCTGGTGAAACTGTTGCATTTTGGGGCCTTTTTTATAGCCTGCACCTGGTTACCACCTGATTTCAATCCATGATAAATACCGACTCTTAAATACCGAATGTCATGCAAATTCGGTATTCAAAAGGTTACCTACATCTCAAAATTCATTTTTTCCATTTCTTTATTTCCGAATCGGTAAATTTACCGAATCGGTAAAGTTTCCGAATCGGTAAATTTACCGATTCGCTAAATTTTCAGAATCGGTAAAGTTTCTGATTCGGGAAATTTACCTATTCGGTAAATTTACCGATTCTGATGTTTTTGGGCCCCCTACATCCCAAATGCCCAATACCGGTCGGCAACGGCCGAAATTCGGTAATTTTGGCCGTTTCCGTCCGGTATTGGGCCATCTACATCTGGCCCTAAGAGTAGTGTTCACAAACGGAAAAATTGTATTACTGGGTCTGCAACGAAAAAGAAAAAGAAGAATAAAGAGAATAATCATGGAAAGTCAACTGCAGAAAAAATAGTATATAGTAAAAGGAGAAAAAAAACAATTTATGGAAATTAGGAAAAACATGTATAGAGTTGTTTCAAATTTAATTAAAGAAATTTAGGGATGTAAAAAAAACTGCATTTTATAAGAACAAGAAAGGTATAGAAAAGGTAGTTGAGAAAGCTTTCGAATTGAAAACAAAATTGTTAATTTTAGTAATCAATAGAATTCGATCACTAGATAATCCAATCCATTTAATGAAGGCCAATAGTAAGTGGAGAAGAGTAAATAACAGAAGTAATTTTTGTGAGTTTTTTTGGGTGAATGGAAACATAGTTCAAGTTCTGAGCCTTTTTGAATGAAGAAAGTTATCTTCAGAGTAATGAGTTGTTGCATGCAGTTGACACTAGTGGTCGTGCTTAGACAAGGTTGTCCTATTGAGAAAGAGAAAATTGTTCCTAGAAATGCAGAAGAGGTGTTAGCTGATGAAGTTTTAAGGAGATGTCCTAAAGCTCCAGTGTACACTTGGAATTGTAGTAGTATTTGCAGTGTACGGCAAGATTCTATTGATTTTTACGCAATTTCTTACGTAACTATACTAAGAAAAGTGTTATACAAAAGATTAAGATGTTGCAAGGACTAGACCCTTGCAGAGTGAGAGAAAATACTGGTTTCCAAGGTCATTCTCTGGCTTGTTTTTCTAAAAAAGTATGTTGAACTGTTTTTCACCATTTCAGGATGTTAGCAGTACATCATTCTGAAATGAGGAAATTAGTCAGAAGATTGTATTATGCCAAAAGTCCAGCTCTACTGTTAAAATAGTTGAACAGTGCTCTTTTGCATGGATCTGTATCAAGTGTAAAGAACGTTTGTGATGAAATTGAGGTTAGTTATTTTGGTCCTGAGGAAGACAGTGCAGAAAATTAGATATTAATAGAAGGAAATGTAGAAGGGAATGTACAACATTGTAGTACAGAAAGTTTTGACCAAGAAATTACAAAGTTTAAGGTGATTTCAGGTGAAAGGCCCAATTATTGTTGTGTGTGTTGTCGATGAACTCATTATAAAAATCAGACCAGGACTGTTGATCTGTATTTAAAAAGTGAAAAGGAAAATAATAATGAGCCGAAGGATTTTACAGCATATTTGTTGGTAGAGATTTGGGTTCTGATCAGCGTATTTGTAAATATTGTTATAACAAATTAGACGAGAACAAAATGCCTGCTAGAGCTGTGCATAATAATCTTGAGTTGGTAAATATTCCTCATGAACTGATGGATTTAAATACCTATGAGTCTATTCTTATTCAATGTGTGCATCCATTTCAGGCTATTGTTCGTACGGAGCCTAAGACAGGAAAATTGACTCCTTCTGATTTACAGAGAGGATTACAGAGAAGAGTTGTATATTTGCCTCTAGATGTAAAGAAAAATATTGAAACAATTGGTGTAGAAAATGTAGAGGATGAGCCTTTAGTTATTCTTATTAATGGCGTTCCTACTAAGAGTAAGAAAATCTGGCAAGAATTAGTGGATGTTAGGAAATTGAAAAAGGCAACGTTGTATCTGGTAAAAAATAATCAATATTACAGAAATGTGTATGTGAGAGAAGAAGAAATAACTGTAGAAGACAATAGTGACTTGCCATCTGGACAAATTGAAAAAGTGGATGTGTCGAGAACTGAAGAAATCTACGAACATTACAGTGTTCATCCACTGCATTCTAAAGTAGTGATGGGGAATACTATGGAGTTATTCCAAATTAAAGAAGCAAAAGGAAGTCCCATTAGTGTATGGGAAAAAAGCTTGGAAGCTCGTTGTTTCCCTCAATTGTTTCCCACAGGAAAAGGAGGACGATATGATGACCGACCTGTGCAGATTCCTACATCTGAATACCGGACATCAAGATTATATGCAGAAGATCCAAGATTTCGACAATGTATTCCGTATTTGTTTCATCTTTTGTTTAAGAGTGATTTGTCTGGACTTTCTTATGCAGTAAACCATATATTGAAAACAGGTGTACATCTGCAAAATGTTTCGGCAAAGTATTTATGGATAAAGTACTGCAGAAAGAAAATGTTTTGGAATCTCAGCTAATTAATCTCATGGCGTCTCAGCGTGGTACTAATGAGTACTGGTACCGTCGTCATGGAGAACTGAAATGTATGCTAAGGAACTTAGGAACTCCTACATGGTTCCTTACTCTAAGCTGTGCTGAATATGCTTCAGATGATTTACTTCAATTTCTTCAAGAGGCAAATCCAAATATACTAAATATTGAATACAAGACACCTGGAGAAATGTGCTCTTTGGATCCCGTTAATGTATGCAGGTATTTCAATCATAGATTTGAAGCTATGATGTCTTTTATCACCAATAAAAAAAATCCTCCTCTTGGAGAGGTTCTGGACTTCTTTTGGAGAATGGAGTATCAAGCAAGAGTTGCTCGTCACATACACATGCTAATATGGATCAAAGATGCTCCCAAATTGGGAACAGACTCAGATGATACTGTGTTGTCTTTTATTGAAGAATATGCTACATGTGATATACCCAAAAGTACACAAGATATGGACTTTAGACAAGAAGTCTTGCGATTCCAAAGACATCGTTGTGGGAAATACTGTCGTCGAAAGTACAAATCTAAGGACAAATTCTACACCAAATGCAGTTTTGGATTTCCACGTCCAGTAATATCGAAAGGAAGAGTGAACAGTTTTAAGTCATCTTTGCAACATACTATCACATGAAAGTCTCCAAGAAATACGTACAACTTAAGAAGAAATGAAAAGTCAAAATACATAAATGACTATAACACAGTCATTTTGTCTATGTGGAATGCTAATATGGATATTCAATATGTTGCAGACAATTCCATTGCTGTAGCTCGATATGTAACATCGTACATAACAAAATCAGAAAAGACGGAATTGAAGGAAATGTGGGAAGAGATTTCCCACGAGAAGAGTCTAAGTAAGAAATTATATACTTACAGTTTGAAGATGTTATCTCATCGAGAAATTGGAGCGTATGAATGCTCAAGACGCTTATCATCTGCAAGTCTATACTCCAAAGCTAGAAGAATCATTTGGGTGAGTCTAGGTCTTGATGCAACATGAAACCGAGTTCCTAAATCTGTACAAGAAAATGAATATTTAGCTGAAAAAGAGCCAGAAAGTACAGATATTGTGAAAACAAATATGTTGGATACATATTATCCAAATATGCAGTGATTGGTTCTGAAGTATGTCTGGTGAAACAAAGAAAAGGACATTTGGTTAATCACCATAAACTGAGTTGTGAAACACCTGACAAAAGGGAATTTTACTGTTTAGCTCTTTTGCAAATTTTCAAGCCATGTCGTTCAGAATTGAAATTACTTGGAGATTTCGAGAGCTATGAAGATTCCTTCAATACAACTAAAGATACTGTGGAATGTCCTGTTTTTCCTAATTATGTGAAAATGTTGAATGACGAAATTGAGCAAGAAGCTACAATTGCAGCTGGGATTGCTAGAGATAGTTCTCAAGAGAGTCAAACTTCTGCTCTGTTGAGTCAGAACCCACTAGGAGAACCAATTGTTCAAAATGAAGCAGCAACTGCTATGGAAGAGGTGGAAACAACAATGTATCGTTTTTAAATGGCGAGGCAAGATGGCCGCTGGTAGGCCGTAGGGAGAAGTCGTGTGTCTCTGCTCTCCCCACCGAAGAAGAAATGGACCGGATAAAACCCACCAAACCGTCAAGGATAGGATGATTAAAATTCCCTGGGAGCTATGCTGTTCAGCTCCTAGCTCGATTTAAAGGCATTGAAAGCACTGAAATTACATGCTGAGAGCTTAGAGGAATATAAAGTGCCGTTCTCCCCAGCAAAGACTTGGTTCTTTTGGAACATTAAGGAGAACGCGGAGCGTAATTTATCCCTGTCCCTCCTGCTCTTGGTGGAAATCGCTGACTGGGGCCGGCACTATTGGCACAGGATTTCAGCATCGTGGGGAGTAATGGCTCCGAAACCGCCGAGGAATACGAGAGAGGATAAGGATAAGGAGAAGGCTGCTTGGAGCGGCTCTGAAGTTCCAGCAGCTAATCTGCGGGCGAAGAAAGCGCTCCGAAACCAAGAGGAGCGGGCAGTTTCCCGGGGTACCGAGTACGGTAAATCTGACGAGGCAATCGGAGGGGTAACCCTAGTGGAAAAGAAGGTGGAAAAAAACAAGGAGAAGCCCCTCGTCACTCGGAGGCAAAATCCCGGAGCTAAAACTGCTGAGCAAGCGGGTATGAGACAGCCTTCAATACTCGAGGCTGGGAGTTAAAATGACGGCTGCTGGGATAACCCGGCCCCCTGGTCCCGATATCCCTGACACTCACCTCTTGAAGGGGCAGCAAAGCTTGAACCCGGACGGCGGTGGTACACTTGCAGTAACTGTGGCTCTCCCTACAGGTACGGGGACGGCAGGCCTACAGGGGGCGGTACAGCAGTTGGGAGGCGATTCATCACGCATTGTGCGGAGTGTAGTAGAGCACTTAGATGGAAGAGGCAAGAATACATTGGCAGAGGGAGAAGCTGTAATGGCGACGAGTGTGAGCTTCAGGGTGATGCCGGATACACACCTCCTGGAAGAACAGCAGAACCTGATTTTGGGCAACGGTGATACTCCTGTGGTAGCTGTAGCTGTGGCTCTCCCTACAGGTACGGGGGCGGCAGGCTCACAAGGGGCGGTTCAGCAATTGGAAGGTGATTTACCATGCATTGCGCAGAGAGATGTAGAGCCTTTAGCAGGAGGGGAGGCTGTGGATGTATGCATGGATTCAATGACTTTGATAACTCCAGAAGTAGTAAAGAGTACTTGGATAGAGCAAGAGCAAGAGCAGGGGTCCGAGGCGCCCAGGTTACCCGGATCACCCGAATTGGTGAAAGTGAACTCTGATCAAATAGGTGCAGCAGCTAGAATGGATAAAATATTTGCGCAGGTTGAATTGACTGGACAATGCCTCCAGAGTATGGGTGATAATTTAGGGACTAATGAGCGGGCTGCCGGCGGAAGTAAAGATAAATCCGGTAGTGACTTGGGGCAAATTATTTTACCGATGCCTCCCCAACCCCAGACTGATGAGTGTATCAGGGACCCTGAAATGGAAAATGGGGGTCCTAACATCCCCCCCTGTATAAACCAGGGTTCACCCAGTGATGACTGTTTTTACTCTGTGAATGAGGGTGAGGAGGATGAAGGGGATACGGGGGGGGGAGAAACTGTCTCTATATCTGCATCGAGCCCCTCAGACACGGAAAATGATTTAAAAGCACCCGGATTAGTCTCAAATTCATATGACACCTCAGGTTTAGGAGAGGATACCATCCAAAGATCACTCTCTTGTAGAAAGTCAAAGAATCTAACGAAAAAGCGACGAAGCAAAAAAAGAATGGAAACAAGTCCTCTGCACACAGAGGTGATAAAAAGACTGGACTGGGATTACTCTGCGACATCGCAGCTGTATCAAGAGGGGGCAGGGGTTCCCACCCTGGAAGACCAGGTACAGAGGCAGAGTCATGGACAACCGCCTCCGGGGTTTGATATGATGTATTCAATGCTAAAGCAGATTCAGGTGGAAGCGAGAGTGGAGAGTCGCAGAGCAAGACAAGAAAGTAAAAAGATACAAGGCTCTCTCCGGAAAGTGAATAAACTACATGCAGACTTGGTGGGAAGGGTTACAGAAGTTGAGGAGCGTACTGGTAACTTGGAGGACGAAGTTAGGAAATGGCAGGAGTTTTAAAAAGAACAAGAAAAGACCACATTGGATGTCTTATGGAAGTTGGAAGACTTTGAAAATAGACAACGAAGGAACAATGTTAGACTTTTGGTTGCGGCAGAGGGGAAGGAGGGGCAGGATGTGCGGGCATTTATAATTGAATTACTTAAAGGTGCGTTCCCGGAGATGACTGGTTGGAATTGGGAAGTAGAAATACAACGGGCGCACAGATTCCCATTTGTACAGAGTAAGGGAAACCGGTCAGCTAAGCCCAGAGCAATTCTTATATATGTAGGCAACTATCTTTTGAGAGAGGAGATTATGGCAAAGGCAAAGCCACAGGCCAAATGTAGGTATAAGGAGGAGGAATTTTTGGGAAACAACAATGTATCAAGCTCAAGAAGATGTAACAAACTTAGGAAACTTGGAAGAACAACTACATCTTGCTCATCATTTGAACCTATCCAAATGTATGTGAGTGGACAAGCTGGAACAGGCAAAAGTTTTTTAATTAAAGTAATCACAACTTTTCTACAGAAAACAACTGAGTCACATTTGTCTTGTGTTGTCACTGCTCCAACTGGATTAGCTGCCCACAATATTAAAGGAATTACTTTACATTGTTTATTAATGTTACCAGTAGAGCATGAAAACAAATTAGAATACCACAAGCTATCGGGAGAAGCTTGTTGTGAAGTTTTAAGAGTCTTGAGGAAAATGAAACTTCTCATTATTGATGAGTTAAGCATGGTATCAAACTTAATGCTTGCTTTTGTGCATTTAAGAATGCAGCAAATTCTTAAAACAGAGTATGACGTATTATTCGGAGGAAAACACGTCATAGTTTTTGGAGATCTTCTACAACTTACTCCTGTAAAAGGACAACCAGTGTTTAAAACACTGGTGCATGAAGATACCAGAAAGTCTGTAGGGAGCATTGGAAATGTAAACATTTGGTCATATTTTGAGTATAAGGAACTTATTAAAAATATGCGACAGGCAAATGATGCTGATTATGAAACTATTCTTCAAGATATAAGAATTGGAAAAATGACTGAACATGGCAAACAAACTTTACAGAGACAATTACTTTCCAATTTGTTTCCAAATGAATATATGGTCCCAGAGAAAATATACATGAGAATTGCAGAAAACAAATCTGTAATCTGCTTAATGCCAACACTACGTGAATGTTCTATATGCAATGAAGAAATGTTAAAGTTGGAAAATGAAGAAATTATAAAATTGGAAGCTATTGATAAAATAGAACAAGAAGGAATCACTATTATTTTGACTGAGAAGTTGAAGAGGAAATTGGATTCTTTAGAGAAATCGATAAGTAAGACTGCTGGTTTAGAAAAGAATGTGTATGCATGTGTAAACTGTAGGGTAATTTTATGACGTAATTTGAATGTGGAAAAAGGTTTAGTAAATGGAGCAATGGGTAAAATTGTTGATTTTGTTAATTATGTAAATAGAGATGCGATTGAATTTTTGAAAATCAAATTTGATTAAATTGCTGAAGTACAACAATTTAGTCGTTGTGCGTAGATTTATATGTACGCAGAAAACAGTTTCCTATTTGTTTGGCATATGCGGTGACCATTCATAAATCTCAAGGTTTATGTGTAGATAGTGCTTTAGTGAATATTGGAAGTACCATTTTAAAGAGGGTATGGCATATGTTGCTTTGTCTCGAGTCAGAACTTTATCTGGATTGTACTTGATTGATTTTGATGAGACAAAGATTAGTGCAGATGCAAATTGTGTGAAAGAGTATAATAGGTTAAGAAGAGAATATGCACTCAATTTAGGTCAATATACAGTATTTGAAAAGCGTGTGGTAGGTAGAAATAGAAGATTTGAGAATATCTGTAGTGAACTGTAAAGAAAGAAAAAAAACAAGATGAAGTTGTGCCTGCAAGCAAAAAGAAAAAGGATAGTGTTGATGATAATGTTGGTTATCAGTTTGAAAATAGTTGTGGTGTCAACTGCTATGCTAATGTAGTTGTTAATGTTGTTTTTTTTCTTGAAAGTTTGCAACAGCAAATTGTTGAAAATTGGGACAAAATATTCTGTTCATTGTTGTATTCTGTTTATGAGAAATGTAGTAGTGATAAAAGTAAAATACAAAGTGTTTCTGATATTCGAAATGTTTTGGACATATGTTCTGGTTCTAGTCAATTTACGCAGAATATTCAGCAAGATTGTCAGGAATTTTTAATGTTTCTTCTTGGTGTACTGGAAGATGAAGGTATAGATATTGAAAACCTTTTTGGCGTTTCTTATAAATGGCAACATGACTGTCAAAATTGTTTGTTTACATGTAGCACTAACATAGACACTGAAAGATTCATATATTTGACTTTACCTGACTGTGAATCAGTGTCTTTTAACACTCTAATTAGAGGAGCAAGTCAAAACATGGAGTGTAGCCAATGTAATTCAAAAATGTCATCAACATTGTTTATACAAAGATATGGACAGTATATAATTTTAATGCTGCAACGTTGTAGAGCTGATGGAAGAAAATTGGAAATTTTAATTTAAAAATGTTGTAGCTGGTCAAGTTTCAATATCAGGAAAAACTTTTGTAGCTGTTGCAATTATTTTTCATGATGGACCTTCTACAACATCTGGACATTACACTGTTTATTTAAAATGTCTGAAAGGTTGGATATATTGTAATGATAGTCAATTCATGTTTAAGCATTGTTTGCCTTAAGAGTTACCAAATTCTTACCTAATATTTTTAAAGCCAAAATTTTAAGTTCAAAATTTGGCCTTTTAGGATTACTGCTGTTAAGGTAGATTATTCTGGTGTTGTAGAGTATTTTGTAAGTGAGGGTGAGGAGCTTGAAGGTGATCCTCTTGTTGATATTGAGGCAGTGTAGGTGTATCAGGTGGTGAGTGATGTGGCTGCAGCAGGAAACATTCATAATCACTCAGGTGGTGGCCTTTTGGATCTGTTGTAGTTGTTGTAGGTGTTTGGCTGGAATTCATGTGTAGAGTGTTTTGCCACAGCGTAGTCTGCTGCTGATGAGGGACTGTGTCACTGTTCTTCTTCTTTTGGTAATGATCCACTTGTAAATGTTGTGGAGCATGTGGAGGGTGTTATGGCAGTACGAGGAGATGGCGTAGACTTGCTTACACATGGAAAGGGAGAAGTTTAGGATGAATCCTAGGTTGTGGACATGGTTGGTAATAGTTGGTACTGTCCACACTGTAGTCAGCTAGCAGGAGTCATCCGAGGCTGAGGGGGTGGGTCTGAGGATGAGTACTTTCATTTTGTGCGAGTTCATGTTTAGAGAGCTGCTCTTTATGTAGTTGGTGATGTCCTTCATTGTGTCGTGGAGGTTGCTTTTGGTGGTATGTGGATTCTTGGTGAGGAAGAGGATGAGCTCGGTGTCGTCGATGTAGGAGATGATGTTGAGGTTGTGATGGTGGCTACTTGTGTGAGGGTTGCCATGTAGATGTTGAGTAGTGTCGGGCTGAGGGATGAGCACTGGGGGATGGTGGTTTTGTATCAGAAGGCTGGGAGGCAGACGCTCAGGATTACTATTGAACAATTTCCAAACTAAGAATTTGACGCATACTATTTGGCCGTGTGCCAAAGTACGTGAAACCATAAAGGACTTGTTGTTGTATATTTTGTCAGCATATATTTGTAAGTAATATTATTTACAGTGTATGAAAATTAATGATAATGTTTTGTTATGTTATGATTGTTTGAGATGTGTCATATTTACGTAAGAAATTGTTCTTAGAAAAAAACCTTTAAGATATGTTTTATTTCTATTTTTTAGATTGTTTTTGAGAATGGTGAATGTTTTTTTTTTTAAGATAATCTTATTGTTTGTCTTTTTTTTGCCCTCTGTTATGTGATGAGTACTATTGAACTCACTGTTTCTAGTGAAATTCAATATATTATAAGAACAGCAAAAAAGGCAAATGCAATACTTTACAAATTATTTTGTGTTGTAAAATATATATTGTAACTGTATTTTTTGTGTCTTCCACAAATTGTAATTTTATAATATATAATTTTTTTCAAAATATATTATGCTTAAGGTAAGTACAAGTAACTGTTAAAAAATGGTCAATGGAATGTGCTTCAACCGAGCTGAAGTAACAAAACATGGATGGAGAAGATAAGTGTGTAAAGATGGTTTGTATCTTTTAAAGATATTTCAAATAATTATATACTGAGTGTACCTGTCAGAACCCCTCATCATTCAGTGGATACGATAATGACTTATCTAAACCCTAGCTTCCGCAGGAGAGATGAAGAATCCGCAAGGAAACATACTTGGAGTGCTTTAGTGCAACAGAGGAATTCTAAGACGGCCGCCTCGAGGAAAGACACGGTGGCCGTCTAGTCATTTACCACACACCTGTGGGGAATCCTTGATGAGGTCGCGCACTCCCTAATGAGTGCACACTTCACCTAAGACGTTCCTGAGTTCGGACCAGTTTTCAATTGCTCCATAGATATTCCTGAAGAGAGAGCACAAATATTTGTGAGAGAGTTAAAGAAGGTTCCCGGTTAAACTTACCTTAGTTATCGTGCCCGCAACTAGAATTCCGCTCCCGAGTTGGAAGAAGCCCGCACATTGCACAGCGGTTGATTTTCCCGTTGCGGCTCCTTCAGGGCAGACGGACTCAGTCGTGTTCAGCACCTGAAGAGCAGAGAGAACAAGAAACCATACCAGAAACCTAAGTGATACCTTATAGTTGACAAAGGTATAGTCTTGGAAAATAATCATATGACAAGTTACTGAGTGACTAAACTTCCTGACATTATAGAGAATATTGAATGTATTCACTCGATGTATTTTCTCTAACCTAAAACAAGAAATGATAAAATTTGTGATAAGCAAGTTCTTAAGGGAAAGGAACACATTGAGTAAGGAATACCAGAAACACTATTGAATTAAGAAGGAACATTAGTGAAAAACACGAGATATTCAAGGATTGACAGAATAGATAACAAGCAACTGCATAAAGAAAGGTTAGTAGAAGAACACAATGAAATTAATAATATAAAAATTAGACAATAAACTGAGAGGCCTAGGTTAATTAATGTTACGTAATTATAGGTTATAAGCAGTGAGAAAAATAAAGAACCGCAAGCTACAAGGTTGCAGATAAATACTAGAGGAGAAGCTAGTTCGAAAGTCCAAGGGGTAGGTATTAGTAGGGTTAGACTAAGTTATAGATGAGGAATGGAGAGAGAGTAGGGTAGGTTATTAAATAATTGTTCTTTGTTAGTTTCCATTATGTATCCATGTGAAGGGATTGTCTGTGAATAAAACAAGACATTCAGAGAGAAGGTGCCAAGGAGGAAATGCAGAGGTTGCGAGCCAGTCTCTTCTTCTTTATTATTTTTTCCTATCCCCCTTCTCCCGTGTGTTTTTTTAGAGATTAGTTTAAAAAGTTTGGTCTCTGGAGGATCCTGGAGGGGGAGTTGGGAACTAGCATCATCTGTTCCTGTGCATGTATTCGGTAAGAGTTTCTGGGCTTACTGTTCCTGACAGTAGCAGTGTTCTATACCTGTTGTGAGTATTTTCGACTTATATAAGGAATTACTACTTTCTAATTATGTTAAAAGGTAAGTATTGGATAGGTCCTTAAGAGTTTATTTGTGTGAAAACACATGAAGTATTGAACAAGTAGTGTGATAATGATGTCTAAATATACACAGATACACAGTGTTATTCTGGACAATCAATAGTATCTTTTGCATTTTACTAAAACACATTTACTATTTTGGAACGGGTAAGGTGAATAGACATATTCTACATTTTTAGTAGTGTATTTTATTATAACAGCCTGAGTCTTTTCCTATAGTCATAAGGAGTGACTGGTTTCAAAATTTAAGAAAAGCTAAGAACAGGATATCCCTATAAGTAATTATATTTATATAACTTTGCAAAGGAGTAAAACTCTACAAATGGAATGTTATTAGATAATAGTGTTTATATGTAAATGATTACCGGTATTTATAGAGCGCACAGCTACTTCCCTGAGGTAGTGTCCAGGCGCTGTCCGTATACCGCTTAGGAACCCTTCCTGGTTTTCCCTGTGAGTGTCCACTCCTGGGCACCCCCCAGGGTGAAACCAGGCATCCCAGCGCTTTTGGGGCCATTGTGGAGATTAAGCAAGCTACTGCCCAGAGTCACAGAGTGGGACCCATGATTAGAATAGGCACTGAGGCGAGAATTGTCAGGTCCGAGGAAATTGAGCCCAAGACCAGCCAAGGAGGGTATTGAACCCTGGTCCCGGGCCAGACCTCTGCATCAGGGTCTGCCGCTCTAACCATTTGAGCCACACTTCTCCTCCATAGTATATAGTATTTTTTGTAGGCGAAAATAGGTGAAACCTGTAGTTTTGTATTATATATTACGAAAAGTGATAAAATTAACTGTTTATATTTTTATACAAGGAGCAAGAACATAAAGGGAAAATTATGGAAAGAGAACAGCCTCATACTGAGGAGATTTTGGATATTACCATGAGTGTAATTGAAGAACTAATCGTACCTGTCACAGGCAATGAGAGTGAAGAAGGGGAAATGAGTGCTGCAGACATGAGCTGTGATTTCGAAGATGAAAGCTTTGATGCAGATTTTCTGGAAGCATTAAATTATGTTGAAATTTTAGAACAAATTAATTCAGACACTGCTAACGAGGGAATTGATCTATGACATTTCTGATGAACTTGTATTGGAAGGTCTGTTAAATTATGAGATGTTACAATCATAAATGTCTTGTTTAAAAATAATAAAGGTTTGTGCACTATCTACTAATGTATTAATTGTACTAAAAGTGAAGCACTTATAGATTCAGTTACATGTTCTTTAAATGTTTGTATTGATTTAAAATATGCAAAGTGGGTGTGAGGGTATGGATTGCTTAAAATCTGTATGGAGTATACATGCAGTCTTGTATGCACCTGCAAACTTGTGTTTTATACCTTCAATTCCCCAGTTTGTATCCTTAGACTTCCACCAAACACTCTGACACTGCTGTTTTGGTATTGTAGTGAGCCAGTCAGCAGTATGTTCTTTTCCATTGTGCCGTGGTAAAACTGAAGCTGGAATAATGAGGAACTTTCTTTGCAGAACTGTAATGATCCACTCACTATCTAGATACTCATGGATTAAAACAGGCCTTTGTCCATAGACTGTTTCAAACCCCTATAGACTGTGCATGCACTGTTCTATGCACCAGCAAACTTATGTTTTATACCTTCAATTCCTCAATGTGTATCCTTACACTTCCAGCAAACACTCTCACACTACTGTTTTAATATTGTAGTGAGCCATTCAGCAGTATGTGTTTATCTGTATACTGTGCTAAAACTGAGGCTGTTATAAATTCAATCAGGCTCTTTCCTTGCAGAACTGTAATCATCCACTCACTACCTAAGTACTCATGCATTAAAATAGGCCTTAGGCCACAGACTGCTTCAAACCCTTATAGACTATGTATGCAGTCTTCTATGTACTTGCAAATTTATCATTTATACCTTCAATTTACCAGTTTGTATCCTTACACTTCCACCAAACACTCTGTCACTGTTGTTTTAGTTTTGTAGTGACTCATTCATCGGTATGTAGTAATCCATTCACTACATTAAAACACTAATGGGCACATATACAATGACTGGCATATCCCCAGGAATATGCCAGTTATTGTGCACCGTGACACCACCACCATGGATGCGCCGTATTTACAATGTGGTGTACCATGGGACAAATATGGCACATATATGTGATGTATCTGTGCTGTAAAGGTGGTGCATTGTTTGAGTTATGTTGCAAGTGCAACGCATCTCCAGCAATGCTCTGGGGGCCCTATGCTCAGACTGCTGTGTCAATCCTTACACCTGCTTCAAGCTAGTGCACGGTTTTGACACAGCATGAGCCCAAAAGTGACAAAGTGAAATCTTGTGGATTTCACTCAGCCACTTTTAGGAGGTATTCCTGCGCTGGAACACCCCCTCCCCCCATGTAGGAATGTCTCCTTCTGGTACAGGGATTTACCATGTGACGCACCTCCCAGCTATGTCACATTCTAAATACCACATACCATGGCACATCTTTTGCACCACCGCTTCATCAGAAAAGTGATGCAACAGCGGTGTAAAAGAGGCACAAGGGTGTTGTAAATCTGCCCCTAACAAACACTAACAAATTCACCCAGGCAGTTTCACTAGCAGTGCATTCTTTTTGAATTTAGTTTTGTTATTATTTGACATTAAAAATATGAAATGTAACTTTAAAAATAAAATAAATATAAGTTTTTATAATAAAAATGTACGAAATTACTATAAAAAGAAAGAAATATAATAATTAATACATTTTAAAATTATCATTTACAAAACCTTTGAAATTCACTGAAAAAAACATAGGTTTCAGGCACCTTATATTTAGGAATTAGCATTTAAAAAACTTTAGAAATTCACTGAAAAACCCATGAGTTTCACACACGTTATAGTAAGGAATTAGCATTTATTAAACCTTGCAAATTCACTGAAAAAAACCATAGGTTTCAGCCACGTTATAGTTAGGAATTAGCATTTAAAAGCCCTTAGAAATTCACTGAAAAAAACATAGGTTTCACACATGTTATAGTTAGCTGGACATTTCACTCATACAAAACCTTTGAAATACCCCCGTTATAGATAGTTCAGCTAACTATAACTCGCGTGCCCGCAATGCACTGCTGATGACGTCACATATTACATCACTCATGACATGGTCAGTGACATCACTCATGTCACTGACCATGTCATGAATGATGTAATATGTGACATCATCAGCAGTGGATTGCGGGTGCGCGATATATAGTTAGTGCAACTAACTATATATGGAATTTCAATGGTTTTGTGTGAGTAAAATAAGGTTTTGTAAATGCTAATTCCTAACTATATATGGTCTATAACCTATGGTTTTTTCAGTGAATTTTCAAGGTTTTGTAAATGCTAATTCCTAACTATATATGGTCTATAACCTATGTTTTTTTCAGTGAATTTCAATGTTTTTTTAATAGCAAATATCAAAAGCTTTAAAATGTATTCTTCTTTAAATCGAAAAATATATTTTATATGTTTTTAATACAATTTTTTTATATATATTTTTTTAATGATTTTTTTTGTTTCGCTTCTGGTCCGCGAACCGGGTAACTTCCCGTTAGCTCAATTTGCTGCCGCGACCCGGTCCGCGAACCGGTAAACGTTCCGTTTGCGCAACTGTCGCGTTAGAAAACAACATTGTGACGCGTCGCAATGCGTCTTATGACGCGCCGCGTTAGTGCACCCGGAAGTGCTCCGGTGCGCGAAGCGAGGCGCGAAGCGCAGCTTCCCGGAAGCGATCCGGGGCATGGCGTGGAGCGCGTAACGTAAGCAGAACAGGTCATGTGACTTGTTAATAACACTTTTCATTGGTTCATTTCACTTTTGGTTTCCTAATGATGTAAGGCTAGGTCATGTGACCTAAAAATAACACTTTTCATTGGTTTAGAACTATTTTTTTCCCAAATGATGAAAACCCCTCCTTGTTTCCTCACTCTGACTTTCATCTTTGTGAGAGGAAGACCTTTTTTCATCACTTAGCAATGGCAAGTGTTGTAGCTTCAGCTGGTGCACCCCCACCACCACCACCACCTTTTAGGAAGAGAGGACCACCTCCTCAGGTTGTGGTTGAGCAAGAGGAGGAAGAAGAGGAAGAAGAGGAAGAGGAAGAAGAGAGGCATTTTTTGCGAGAAGAGCCTAGGAGGTCCCGTGTCAAAGTGAATTTTATTTGGCAATTTTTCAAATATCCCCAGGGCCAAAAAAAAGTGAATGCTTGGTATGTAACTTGCCTTATTTGCAAAAAAGATCTGTCCAGAGGGACAGATAAAAAATATAGTTATGGCAATTATACGATGCATCGCCATATGGAGAGGTGGCACCCTAACAACTACAGTGCTGCGCAGGTACGTGACCTGCAGGATAACCCCCCTCCTGTGGCCAGAAGATCAAATGTAGAGGAAGTAACGGGACCAGAGGCGAGGGAGACGGTCCCAAATATACAGATGAGGTTCGGGACAATCAAACAAGTGTGCGTGCATTGCGGTCAGTTGATTTGCTACAGAGAAAGTAGCATCAATTTAATCAACTTAGCAATTGACAATCATGATTGTCCAAACCAGCCCAGAAAATAAATTATCTTTTTTTTGTTGTTGCTCCTGTTGAGCCCTTTAGAATGAATCGTTTTCGTTTCCCCCCCCAAAAAAACTAAAAAAATATAAACCGTTCAAAAAATACAAAAAAAGTAAAAAAAGTTCAGAAAAATAATAAAACAAATATAAAACAAAAAAAATAATTAAAAAAAAAGTTCTTTTCAGAACTACCTCCCCTTTATAAAAACATTGCTAGAATGTTTAGCACTCTGGCAACCTCTATTTCTTTTGGTTCGCTTCCCGGTTCGCTCGCCGGTACGCGAACCGGAAGCGAACCAAAAAAAAAAAACAAAAAAAAAGAAGAGTAAGTATAAGGGAAGGAAACAGAGAGTAATGTTAAAAGAAAGACAGCTATAGGGAGTAAACCAGAGATACTGTTTAATAGATCTATTTACCAAAGAATTGATGGAAGAGGGTATAATTGTGAAAAACAAAATAGATAAGGAAGTGAAAGAAAAAAAGGAGAGTAGAAGAATAATAAACAAGAGTTTCTTAGAGAATGTGAGTGAATGTTCAAAATAAGATTAAAACATGTGGAATAACAGAGAGAAAAAACAGAAAGCAGAAAAGAAGAAGTAACAGAAAAGGAATGATTGAAACAGCAAAGAAATGTAAATAACATAGGGGCATATTATCAACATAGGCGATAAAATTATCGCTGCTTTTATCGGCAGAAATCTGCCGCTAAAGCCGCTTTTGCGGCAGAAAACTGCCGCTAAAACCGCTTTTGCGGCAGTTTTCTGCCGATAAAAGCAGCGATAATTTTATTGCCTGTGTTGATAATATGCCCCTTAGTGTGCTTGAACTACAGGGAGAAAGCATAATGAACAAGTAGTGAAAGAGTGATCAGTCAGAGACAGTGAGAGTAATAGAGACGGAGTGAGTGAACAAGAGTGAGGAACTATGAGAACAGAGGGACTGAGAAAAGGAGTGGAAGGAGTAGAGTAAGTAAGTAATAGAGAAAGGAATGAGGGAAGTAGCAAAGGCAGGAAACTGAGGGTTAAAGAAATGAAGCAGTGGAACTAATAGAAGTTAAATGTGATAGAAATGTAACGAAAAGAGTACAAAACACTTACCTTATAATTGTCGTTAACTTAGTCACTTGTTATTTTTATACTTTCAATCTGTGAAAAAAACAACAAAAATTTGAAAAATATTAAAACATGTATTTAAAAATTAGAAAAGACAAGGGAAAAGATTGACAATCATCCAATTTTACAAAGAAATAAAGTTAGAGATAAACATGCAGAAAAAAAGAGAAAGAAATGGTGATAGACAGTCAGACACAAAAATAAATTTAAATAGAGTAAATTACTTAGAGAGAAAAAAAGAAGAAACTTTCAGTGACAGAAAAGAAGGATAGAAGAGTAAACTAAATTGAAGTTGTGTAAGCTACTAAAAGAAAGTGAGTAAGGTAAACTATATAAGGAAAGGGTGAATAAGGAAAAGAGAGTGAGAGAGAGAGGAGACAGAGGAAGTGAAGGAAAGAGTGTCAAATACAGACTGAGTGAGGCATCTACACAATGTGATTCGTAATGTTAGGAAACACAGGTAATGTATTTGAAAAACGTGCAATTTTTTTTGCTCAATCCACAATCACATCACTTGGGTTTCCTTTGCTTAGGTATCTCATTGTGCAGAAGTAGTCTAGCATATGAATGAGTACGCAGAAGGTGAGCACTGTCTGCAACAACTTTGACACTTACAGAAGCCTCAGCTTCTCCATGGCCCCTACACAGTCCTAAATATATACATTTTAAACTGACGGTATCTTGTTGCAGATGAAGTGAGGCCAATCTTGCAACATGGTGCATCTTTTGCACTGCTGCTGCGTCACAAAAGTGACGCAATGGCGGCGCAAAAGAGGCGCACAGCCATCATAAATCTGCCCCTAACATTTTAAATGATTGTTTCAGGATGCCGATAAGGTGTGGCCTATCCAGAGATTTGTTTGAGGTGAGGCCTACTCAGGGTTGCAGATGAAATTTAGGCTTATTGAAGAGTACAGAGGAGATAATACATGTGCAGGCCTACCAATGAAGTGAGTCATGTCCACTGCACTCTTGAACAAAGGCCACACCTCCTCTGTGTCCCTGGACAGGCCTAAACCTCATCTGCACAATGTGATTCGTAATGTTAGGAAACACAGGTGATATATTTGAAAAACGTGCAAATATTTTTGCTCATTTCACAATCACATCACCTGTATTTCCTCAGCTTAGGTATCTCATTGTGCAGATTTAGCCTAGCATATCCAAGAGTACGCAGAAGGTGAGGACTGTATGCAACAGAGCAATGTACATTACTCACCTCCCTTGACACTTACAGAAGCCTCAGTTTCTCCATGCCTCCTACACAGTTCTAAATGTATATCATAAATACAAAAAGGTACAGAAATAATTATACATGTTAAATGGTTTATTTTTGCTGTTCTCAGAATATATCAAATTTCACTAAAAACAGTGAAGTTGAAGGTATTCATCATATAACAGCGGGGAAAAAAAACACAATCAAAATGATTGTGTTTAAAAAACCCATATAACATAACCAATCAGAAATCAGAACTCCTGAAAAGTAACTTACTTTCCATGACGTCAAAGGATGTCCTATGAACAGCTTATACTCTGTTGTGCTGTTATTATTTTCTGCCCGCCACTTTCTGAAAGAAAAGCTCCATCGTATTGACAAATATGTTACATACAATAAATGACTTCTCGCTCTCTACCACACTTCTCCTCAAGGCCAAATCATGTAAGAGCCATTTATAACTCTTGGAATTCTTCTAAGCAAATCCCGTCATTTTCTTTTTCCGCAACTTTCAGAAAGAAAACGTCCAAGATCACTTTCACAATCCTGTACTAGTAATATCTCACCCTTCTTGCTCACTCATGTTCCACATTAACTTTTCACTCTGTACTACACTTATCCTCAAGGCCAAATAGTGTAGGAGCCATTAGAACCTCTTCAAATTCCTCAGAGCAAATCCCGAGATTCCTACCCTAAAATTTTGGTTGTAAAAACACCAGGTAAGAATTTTTAAGGTCAAAAGGCAATTTTTTTTTGAAAGTTAAAACAGAATCATTGCAGAATGACCAGCCGTGTCTAGACTTCAAATAAGCTGTGTAATGTCCTGATGTTGTTGAAGGACCGTCATGATATATAATTGCTGCAGTTACAAAAGTCCTTCCTGATATTGACAACTGCGAAGCCACAAAATTTTTAATTAAAGTTGTCAATTTTGTTCCATCAGGCCTACATCGTTGGAACATTAAAATGACATACTGGCCATATGTTCATATAAATAATGTGGAGAACATTGCAGACTTACATTGGCTACACTCCATGTTGTGATCAGCTGCTTTTACTAGCTTACTAAAGGACACTGATTTACTGTCTGGCAAAGTTAAATATATAAATCTTTCAGACTCTACACTAGTAGTACTTGATACCCTACAGTTCTCGCAGTCATGCTGCCATTGATAAGAAAGGCCAAACAGATGATCTACATCTACACCTTCATCTTGCAATACATCAAGCATATACATTAAAAACTCCTGACAATCTTGCTGAATATTTTGAGAGAATTGCATTTGACCTGAACATTTGTCTAACAGATTTCGAATTTCTGACACACTTTCTATTTTTGTTCTATCAGTGCTACATTTCTCTAACACAGAATTCAACAAACTGCAAAATCTTTGATCCGAATTGACCACAATCTCTTCTTTTAAAGTTTCTAGAGAAAAGACAACATTAACCACTACATTAGCATAGCAGTTGACACCAGAACTATTTTCAAATTGAAAACCAACAACATCTTCAACAGAATCCATTTTTTTTCTGCTTATAATTTCATTTTTTTTTTTTTTTTAAATGTTTTTATTGAAGTTTTTTCCCCCTCATTTTCTTTCCCCCCTCCCCCATTACATGGACAAGGCACAATACAATTCATAAGGCAGCCACATATTCGAAACAAAAAGGGAAATAATACTACAATATACATACTACATACCGATCCTATCCTATTATATATACATGCAAAATCATATATATTCACCTTCACCTATACATATATGAATATTACACACTTGGTTATTCAGTTCCCAAATTCCACTGAATTAGAGGGCCCCAAATTTGCATACCCAGCTTTTTACCCTTTCTCCCTTTCCTAGAATAAATAGCTGTCTCCAATTTTTGTATTGACAAAGTTTTCCCAAGCCATTGATGATACGTGGGAGGATTTGGATCTAGCCAGGTTGAGGCCACAAGCAATCTAAAAATCGCCATTGCTACAAACAAAAAATATTTACAAATTATTTGACCATCGGGGGAGACACCCAACAAAATTGTTGCTGAATCCAACTCTATTGTTGTATCCAAGGCATTTCGGAAAAAATTCCCAATATTATGTTTTATCTCATCTAAATGCGGACAAGTAGAGAAAATATGCAGTAAGTTAGCCTCCATACTGCCACATCTAAAACACGTGGTGCCCGAAACAGCCCCCCATTGAGCAATTTTCCATGGCGTATAATACAAATGATATAAACTCTTGTAGTGCTGGGCCTGAAGAGACGATGAACATAATACTTTACATCCCATCTCGAGTGACTCCGAAAAAACATCTCTTTCTCTAGGTATATCTAGGTCTAAGGACCATTTAACTATCCATTTCTCAAGATCATCTTTTTTTAACTTTGTCATTTCCAAATAAAATCTTTTTATAGTACAATCACTACCTTTTTGTATAAGATCCATCATAATGCTCCTCCCGAATCCTAAAGCCCCACCTCTTTTATTTAGTATACAACTCCGTATTTGTAGATATTTAAAGAAATGATTTGTGTTTAACATATACTTATTTTTTAAGTCAATAAATTGTAACATACCCTTATCATCCATCACATCTCCAATCATACCAATACCTCGGCTCTCCCATTCTTGATATATCACCCCTGAAAACACTGCCCTAGGTAATAAAGGATTATTTTTGAATCTGGTATATGCACTATATTTCCCTATTCCGATTTTTTTAGAAAATCCTTTCCATATATTGTAGGCCGCCATAATTGTCTTAAAACGAGTTCTTTTATAGTAACTTCCATCAGTAAATCGCAAAAAAATATTTTCAGCATTCATACCCAAAGCTAAGCCATATATAGCAAGCGATCCTATCTTATCCCATCCATCCATTTCAGCGCCCCCCATTAATCCAACCATTCCTTGCATTGCAGCTGCCCAATAATATACTTTAAAATCCGGCAGCGACCATCCCCCTTTCTCCCTAGGTAGGGACATATACCTCAGTGCTCTCCGAGTCTTACCTCTCGCCCAAATAAACCGATTCACCATTCTTTCGCAAGTTTTGAACCACTTATTTTCAATTAAAAGTGGTATTGCCCTAAAGAGATATAGTAATTTGGGCAGAATTAGCATTTTAATAATATTGACTCTTCCTACTAATGATAAATGTAGATTCTCATAGCGATCCAGATCTCTTCTCACTTTTTCAATTACTGGAGCGATATTACTATCTACCAGGCTATCCAAATCAGACATAATATTAATTCCCAAATATTTCCCTGCCGACACTACTCTACTGTCGTCACAGGGCGTCAATGGATTTTTAATAATCTGCGTTTTTGACGCATTTAATAAGTACCCTGATACTTGACCAAATCTTAAAGCCTCAGCCTCTACAAACATAGTTGCTTCTGAAGGGCAGGGTGTAATCACTGCGACATCGTCAGCATAGGCTAATATCTTACTTGGCCCAAGAACTGTACAAAATGGTGTAATTTCTGGTGCTGATTCAATCTTGCGTATGAAAGGGTCCATATACATAGCAAATAACAAGGGAGAAAACGGACAGCCCTGACGAGTTCCTCTCTTAATTCTAAATTGACCTGTTTTCCCCCCATTTATCCTTAATACCGCAACTGGATCAGCATACAAAGTCTGGATTGCTTTCAGATACCCTTCCCTAATCCCAGCTCTTCCCAAGATCTGCCACAAATATTGCCAGGAGACCCGATCGAATGCCTTTTCCGCATCCAAAAGCATAACTGCCATCGGGTCTCCTGCTACCTCCGCCACATCAAATAAAGTTATCACTTTTCTAATATGATGGGTGGTCCCTCTACTGGGAATAAAACCATGTTGATTATCACTAACCAGGGTCCCTATAATACTTGCAAACCTTGCGGCCAATGCCTTTGAATATATCTTAGTATCATTATTCATTAATGTTATTGGGCGATAAGACCCTGGTTCGCTCGGGGGTTTCTCTTTTTTTAAAATTAAAACTATGTCAGCCGCACTCCATGATTTAGGAACAGATACCCCACTTTGTGCAGCTTGAAATGTTTGAATTAAATCGTTACCTAAACAACCCCAAAAAGTCTTATAGAACTCAGTTGGTAACTGATCAGGTCCGGCTGCCTTCCCAGAAGGTAAAGCATTCAATGCTTTTTTAATCTCGATATCATCCAAGAGAGTCTCAAGCTCATCTGCATCTTCCGAAGAAATGGTTTTAGCCTCTATATTCTGAAGATATTCATTTATTCTTTCCACCGTACTAAAATTTCCCTCATCATATAAAGATTGATAAAACTTCCTAAATACCTCCCGGATTTCTTCTGGATCTGAATGTAATTGTCCATTATCATCCTTTATTTCCTTGATCATCCCTGCCGCCGCTATCTGCCTAGTTCGTATAGCGAGTACTCGCCCAACTTTCTCACTGAACTCGTAACATCTCTCCCGTCTGGCCGTATATTGTTTTGCGGCCCTATTAGCTAGTTCTTCCTCCGCATCACTTTTCACCTTCAATAGTTGTGTTACGAATTGTTCAGTCGGCTCTCCCCTTATTACACACTTATTCAGTTGTTCCTCTGCCTCTAATACTTTTTCCTCTCTATCCTTGTATTGCAGTCTTTCTGTTTTTCTCTTGAAAACACTATAACTACATGTTTCACCACGTGCTCCTGCCTTAAAGGCATCCCATACTATACCAACTGCAGTACTCCCTCTATTATACTCAAAGAATTCAGTAATCCACTTAGACATATGTTTTATATAATCCTCGTCTAAAAGCAGTCCCCTTTCAAATGTCCAATCCCTACTTGTTGTTACTTCCCCACTCTGCTTTAACGTTAGAATCAAGGGGTTATGATCGCTGAATAACCGGGGTAGTCTATCAATTTTTACTAAGCTAATTAAATCGTTGGATACCAGGAAGTAATCCAGCCTAACACATATCTGGTGCGGTGCAGAATAGTATGTATAACCCGGCTGGTCTGGTCTAATTGTCCCCCAGACATCTCGTAATGTATTATTTGCTAAAAGGTCAATAAGGGCCTTATACACCTTTTTCTTCCTACCCTTATATTGCCTTATTGAACCCGATCCCAAACCTTCCGCACCGTTGATATTTAAATCTCCTCCTATAATGACTCGTGGTGCCCAATCTGCCAGCTCAGTATCCAAAAAGTGTAGTATTTCAGGATCGTCCTGTGTAGAGCCATACACTGCGACTAATGTTGTCCACACCCCACCTAGTAGAGCCTGCTTATAATTTCAGGTTCATCGACTTTTCGTTTTTTTGCTACAACCTCCCTACTATTGGTCACATTTCTTCGTTTCCGGCCTACCACACGTTTCTCAAACAAAGGATATTGAGGCAAATGTGGCGCATACTCTCTTCTTAACCTATAGTATTCGTTAACACAATCTAGATCCGCACAAATGTTTGTGACATCACACTCAATCAAGTACAATCCCGATAAACTTCTGACTCGTGACAATGCCACATATGCCATACCCTCCTTGAACACAGAACTGCCAATATTAACCAATGCACTGTCTACACTTAAACCTTGTGATTTACGGATTATCTCTGCATATGCCAAGCAAACAGGAAACTGCTTACGGTGAACATATAAGTCTTTTACAAGCAAAAACCTAGCAGAGCAACAACCAATTAGCTGTACTTCCTCAATGCCATCAAATTTAATTTTTAAAAATTCAATTCCATCTCTATTTCTGTATTTCTCAAAATCAACAACATTACCCATTGATCCATTTACCAGACCTCTTTCAACATGTAAATTCCTTCTTAAAATTATACGGCAATTTAAGCACCCATTCAGAGTCTTTTCAAAACCTGCAGTTTTAGATATAGTCTTCTCTAATGAATCCAATTTTGATTTCAAATTCCCAGACAAAATAATTGTTGATCCCATATGCTCTGCTCTGTCAATAGCTTCCAGTTTCACAATCTCTTGGTTTTCTAAATGCAACATTTTGTTGTTGAAGATGGCACATTCTGCAAGAGTTGGCATCAAACATATTCCCGATTTCTTCTCAGTAATTTTCCGAAAAATATTCTCAGGCACAACGTCTTCTTCTGGATACAAATTTGACAGTAATCGTGCATGTAAAGCTTCTTTCCCATGCTCGGTCACTTTTCCGATTCTAACATCTTGTAGAATATTCTTATAATCTTCATCCTTCGCTTGACGCATATTTTCACGCAGTTCAGCATAATTGAAGTTTAACCATATATTGACGTTGCCAATGCTCCCTAGGCACTTCCTGGTATCTTCATGCGTGAGCATTTTGAACACAGGTTTTCCTTTCACTGGTGTCAGCTGCAGAAGATTACCGAAAACAATGATGTGTTTGCCACCAAATAACACATCATACTCTGTTTTGAGATCTTCTTGCATTCTCAAATGCACAAAGGCAAGCATGACATTGGAAACCATGCTTACTTCGTCAATGATAAGAAGTTTCATTTTCCTCAAGACTCTTAAAACTTCACAACAAGCATCTCCAGATAACTTGTGGTATTGTAATTTGTTATCATGCTCCACTGGCAGCATCAGTAGACGATGCAAAGTAATACCTTTAATGTTATGTGCTGCCAGTCCAGTTGGAGCGGTGACAACACAAGACAGCGATGACTCAGTCCTTTTCTGCAAATAACATGAAATTGCTTTAATGAGGAAACTTTTTCCAGTTCCCGCTTCTCCACTCACGTACAGTCGAACAGGCTTCAATGACGTACATGAGCACTCTTTCTTCTCATGACTTAATCCATGATCAATTTGGTTGGTAACTTCATCATATATTTTCCTCTGCTCAACGTTGAGTTGTCTTTCCAAGTCTGCTAAGTTAACCGCATCCTCCTGAGCATGTGCCATGGCTCTTTCCACTTCAATCATGGCAGTGGCAGCTTCATTTTCGATAACTGGTCCTCCTAGTGGATCCTGACTCAATGAAACAGAACTCTGACTGTCCTGAGAACTGTCTCTAGCAATCTCAGCTGCAATCATTGCTTCCTGCTTCAACATTTCTAGCTATTTGGGAAAAACAGGACATTCTATGGTCTCCTTGGTGGCATTGAAAGAGTCTTCGTAACAGAGGAAATCTCCAAGCAGTTCATCTTCTGCATGCCAAGGCTTGAAAAGTTGCAAAAGAGCTAAATAGAAAAACTGTTTTCTTTCAGGAGATTCGCCACTCAATTTTCGATGGTTTACCAATTGGCATTTTCTTTGCTTGACCAGACATCCCTCACTTCCAATTACAGCATACACTCCTTTATCAATATCTTCTTTGATGTTCCTCTTGAATATGTAATTTTGTAGAACCTCATACAGACAAACATTCTCGAAGTGACTGCTTCTATTTGGATAATATGTATCCAACATGTTAGTCTTCAAAATATCGGTACTGTTTGGCTCCTTTTCCGCCAAATACTCAATTTCTCGCACAGGTTTCAGAACTCGATTACGCGTTGCAGCAAGACCAAGACTCGCCCAAATGATACTCCTAGATTTGGCATAGAGACTTGCTGAAGATAACCGGTCAGAACATTCGTAAGCTCCGATTTCTCGATGCGACAACATCTTCAGACTGAAACTGTACAACTTCTTACTGAGGCTTTTTTCATGGGAAATGTCCTCCCACATATCCTTCAATTCTGTCTTTTCTTTTTAAGTGATGTAAGATGTCACATACCGAGCCACAGCCATACAGTTATCAGCCACAAACTGTATATCCATGTTAGCATTCCACATGGACAAAATCACTGGGTTGTAGTCGTTGATGTACTTGGACTCTTCGTTCCTTTTCAAATTGTATGTGTTTTTGGGTGATTTCCTCGTCACATTATGTTACAGCGAAGACATCAAACTGTTCACTCTTCCTTTAGAAATCACCAGTCGTGGAAAGCCGAAACGACATTTTGTGTAGAACTTGTCCTTGTTTCTGAATTTACGACGACAGTACTTTCCGCAACGATGGCTTTGGAAGCGTAAAACTTGTTCTCTTATGCTTTTGTCTTCCTTTGTCTTTGGAACAGCACATGTAGAATACTGTTCTATGAAACTCATCACTAAGTCATCCGGATCTGTTCCAAATTTGGGTGCATCTTTGATCCATAGCAGCATATGTATATGAGGAGCACCTCTTGCGTGGTACTCCTTTCTCCAGAAGAAATCCAACACCTCTCCAAGAGGTGGATTTTTCTTGTTCATGATGAAAGCCATCATAGCTTCAAACCTATGATTGAAATACCTGCATACATTCACTGGATCCAAAGAGCACAGTTCTCCGGGTGTCTTGAATTCGATATTTTCAATGTTTCCATTTGCCTCTCGTAGAAATTCAAGTAAGTCTTCCCAGCCATACTCGGCCCAGCTGAGAGTGAGGAACCATGTGGGAGTTCCTAAGTTCCTCAGCATACATTTTAAATCACCATGACGACGGTACCAGTACTCATTAGTACCATGCTGACACGCCATGAGATTAATCAGGTGAGAATCCAAAATACTGTCTTGCACATTGACTTTATCCATAAAGTCCCTTGCCGAGATATTTTGCATATGTACACCACTTTTCAAGATGTGGTTCACTGCATATGACAGTCCAGACAGATCGCTTTCAAACAGGAGATGAAACAAATAGGGAATGCATTGACGAAACCTAGGATCTTCTGCATACAATCGTAAAGTACGTTATTCAGAAGCAGGAATTTGATCAGGTCGCTCATCATATCTTCCTCCTTCACCTGTTGGAAATAGCTGTGGGAAACACCGAGCTTCCAAACTTTCCTCCCAAACACTAATGGGACTCCCTTTGGCTTGTTTCATTTGAAACAACTCAATAGCATTCCCCATGACTTCCTTGGAATGCAAAGGATGAACACTATAATGTTCATATATTCCTTCATTTTTAGAGGCTTCTACTTTCTCAATTTGACCAGCACACAAATCGCTATCCTCTTCTTCACTTACTTCCTCTTCTGCAACATATACATTCTTATAGTACTTATTTTTTTCTTCAAATACAATGTTGCCTTTTTGACTTTTTGACTTTCCTAACATCCACTAAATCTTGCCATATTTTCTTACTCTTTGTCGGAACCCCATTAACTAAGATAACCAGAGGTTCCTCTTCCACTTTCTCTACTCCAATTGTATTAATGTTTTTCTTCAAATCTAGAGGCAAATAAACAACTCTTCCCTTTAATCCTCTCTGTAAATCTGATGGAGGCAATTTCCCTGTCTTTGGCTCCATTCGTACAATAGCCTGAAAGGGATGGACACTTTGAATCAAAATAGATTCATAAGTATTTAAATTCTTCAATTCAGAAGGAATCTCAACCAATTCCAGATTATTATGAACCGCTCTAGCAGGCATCCGGTTTTGATTTAATTTGTTACAACAATAAGTACACACACGTTGATCCAATCCCAAATCAAAACAATTTTCCACCATCAAGTATGTTGCGAAATCCTTCCATTCACTATTATTTTCTCTTTCACTTTTTGCATATAAATCCACTAACTTAGTCTGATTCTTATAATAAGTGCGTCGACAACACACACAAGTGAAATTAGGCCTCTCACTTGATTTCACCTGAAACGTGGCAATTTCCTTCTGAAAATTATCTGTACTGGAAATCTGTACACTCTCTTCCACATTACCTTCTTCTTCTGGGTCAATTTCAACATTCTCCTCTTTACTTGCAAAGTAACAAAACTCAATTTCTGCACAAATATTCTTCACATCTACTTCTGAACCATGCAAAAGAGCAGTGCATAATTGTTTAAGCATAATTGCTGGACTCTTAGCATAATACAACATTCTAACTAATTTCCTCACTTTATTATGATGCACTGCTAGCATCCTGAAATGATGAAAAACACTCTGGCATACTCTCCTGGAAAGACAAGCCAATGAATGACCATGCAAACCTGTCAGTTCTCTCAATCTGCAAGGATCTAAGTCTTGCAACAACTTAATTTTTTGTTTCAGACTTTTCTTACTATATGTACGTAAGAAATTACAAAACAAATCAATTGATTCCTGTCGCACACTGCAAATACTACTACACTTCCAGGTGTACACTGGACCCTTAGGACGTCTCCCTAAAACTTCATCACCTAACACCTCTTCTGCCTCTGTTGTCACAAGTCTTTCTTTTTCAACCACACATCCATCTTTCACCTCATATGCTCGACTACTGGTGTCAACTGCATGCACCAAATCATTATCCTGGAAATAATTCTCCTCATTAAAAAATGCCTCACAACTTGAACTATGCATCCATTCTCCTGTAAAAACTTCACAAAAATTACTACGATTAACTGTTCTCTTCCATCTACTATTTGATTTGAAATCATAAATTGCCTTGTTTAATTTCCTAATACTATTGATTATCAAAATAAATAACTTTCGCTTAATTTCGAAAGCCTGATCAATAATTTTCTCTACATCTTTCTTTCTCTTATAAAAAGCCACTTTCTGTTGACTTTTCTTAATATTTTTTAACAAATTGCCAATTATCCTATTGCGGAACATTCGTCTACGAATGTCCCTAAACTGATTTTTCCTTCTACTACCATGCACAGAGTTATCTCCTGCTCTAGCAGTAACATTTTTGAGTGGCCTTTCCTTCCCATTTAAATTGGCTCTCTTTTTCTGGACTAAAACATGTTCTGTACTGATACTTTTTCGTCTGCAAATGTTTCTTAAAAAAGATTTTGTTGTCTTACCGGAGCTTTCTTGGTGACTTGACAAGTTTTTATTGTAGAGGACTGCTGCAAGCATTTAGTAAGCTGCTGTGTTTGACATTTTGTAGCCTTTTTCCTCCTATCCTTCGAAGGCATCGTATAATTTTGAAATGATCTGCAGTTGAATCTGTGGTAAAATATAATAAAAATGTTATTAACCACTATTACCAAACAGTAAATCAATAACAGTCGTCAAAAAATTAACAGACTAGTAGTCAATTCTACATACAATAATTTTTAGTGCATTAGCAAATTTAAAACTCACAAATAGTAGCAAAGAAATGGAATGCTTCTACATTTGACCTGTGCTCTTTTATATGTGAATCTGAACTAATTTTATTAGCATATTTCACTATTTTAATAAAGACACTTCACACAATCTGTTTTTAAAGTTGTATTTAATTTTAAATAAAACGGTTTACATGGTTACTTTTCATTTCGAGTAACTTAAATTTATTTTTAAAAGTCTTTATAGGTTAATAGGCTCGAGCAGGTCAGCTGCCCACCCTATGTCATACAATTCTGACAAATCAGCATCCTCATCATATTCTTCCTCATCCACAGGATATAAATCATCCAAGGGATCTACTTCCACTGACGTTTCAATAACAAGTTCAATGATAAGATCGAGATCAACAGATTGGTCATTATCACTCATGCTTGATGTTGTTGTGATCTTTAAAAAAAGAGAACAACAATGAGATGTTGCAGAGTAAGAGACAAATCTCAGAGACTATAATAGTAAAATTGTTTAACAAGAGTAACATTTTGCAGATATTATTTAACCATGTCCAGCGATGCTGAGGAGGTGAGGCCTATGTCCAAGTTTTCAGTGAACAGGACTCATCTCTTCTTAACCTTGGATAAGCCTCACCAACACTGTGTCCCCTGCTAATACTTAAATTGAAAGGAGCAGATTTATGTTAACTGGGATTCCCAGGGATGCACCAGTTAACGTGCGCCACTGCTCTGCCACCCATGATGTGCCGCATTTACAATGCAGAGCACCATTGAGCAAAAACATCACAGATGAGTCACGCATCTGTTCCACAAAAACGGCGCATTGCAGGAATCACGTCATAAGCGCGACATATCTACTGCAATGCACAGGGGCAAGCCACACATTGCATGGTGCATCACTCCTTATGCCTGTTTCAAACAGGCGTAAGGATTTGATTCAGCAATGCCATAAAGGTAACTCAGTGAAATCTTCTTAATTTTACTGTGTTAGTTTTACAGGGCTTTCATGCAAATGACTGCCCACCCTACAACAAAACACTCACAAAAGTGACGCACAGCGGCGCAAAAGAAACCGGTCCGGTCCTCGGATGCTTGATTCCGTTCTGGGAAGGACATGGCTTTTGTAGTTCGGACTGGACTGTTCCCATGGGGCAACAGGGTCAGAGCTGATTTGCATATCGCCATTGTCTAACCCAGGGTGGTGTGGAGTGCAAAAAAACGATGGATTTGGGCCCAGATCTTTTGACTGGGGGAGTGTGTGACATTGATCCACATTCAGTCCATCACTTGTTGTTTTTGCAATTGCCGCCCTAAGTGCGCTGGGGATGCCCAGACGTGGGTCCCAGGCACTCCACACCACTTGGAGTCAAGCTAGCCGGGCTGAAGAGAGGTGTTACCTCGAAACCGGTCCGGTCCTCGGATGCTTGATTCCGTTCTGGGAAGGACATGGCTTTTGTAGTTCGGACTGGACTGTTCCCATGGGGCAACAGGGTCAGAGCTGATTTGCATATCGCCATTGTCTAACCCAGGGTGGTGTGGAGTGCAAAAAAACGATGGATTTGGGCCCAGATCTTTTGACTGGGGGAGTGTGTGACATTGATCCACATTCAGTCCATCACTTGTTGTTTTTGCAATTGCCGCCCTAAGTGCGCTGGGGATGCCCAGACGTGGGTCCCAGGCACTCCACACCACTTGGAGTCAAGCTAGCCGGGCTGAAGAGAGGTGTTACCTCGAAACCGGTCCGGTCCTCGGATGCTTGATTCCGTTCTGGGAAGGACATGGCTTTTGTAGTTCGGACTGGACTGTTCCCATGGGGCAACAGGGTCAGAGCTGATTTGCATATCGCCATTGTCTAACCCAGGGTGGTGTGGAGTGCAAAAAAACGATGGATTTGGGCCCAGATCTTTTGACTGGGGGAGTGTGTGACATTGATCCACATTCAGTCCATCACTTGTTGTTTTTGCATTTACAATGCAGAGCACCATTGAGCAAAAACAGCACAGATGCGTCACGCATCTGTTCCACAAAAACGGCGCATTGCAGGAATCACGTCATAAGCGCGACATATCTACTGCAATGCACAGGGGCAAGCCACACATTGCATGGTGCATCACTCCTTATGCCTGTTTCAAACAGGCGTAAGGATTTGATTCAGCAATGCCATAAAGGTAACTCAGTGAAATCTTCTTAATTTTACTGTGTTAGTTTTACAGGGCTTTCATGCAAATGACTGCCCACCCTACAACAAAACACTCACAAAAGTGACGCACAGCGGCGCAAAAGAGACACACGGCTATCATAAATCTGTCCCTAACATTTTAAATGATTGATTCAGGATGACGATAAGGTGTGGACTATCCAGAGGTTTGTTTGAGGTGAGGCCTACTCAGGGTTGCAGATGAAATTTACGTTTGTTGAAGAGTACAGAGGAGATAATAAATGTGCAGGCCTACCAATGAAGTGAGTAATGGCCACTGCACTCTTGAACAAAGGCCAGACCTCTTCTGTGTCCCTGGACAGGCCTAAACCTCATCTGCACAATGTGATTCATAATGTTAGGAAACACAGGTGATGTAATTGAAAAATGTGGAATTCTTTTCCTCATTTCACAATCACATCACCTGTGTTTCCTTTGCTTAGGTATCTCATTGTGCAGATGGAGTCTAGCATATCAAAGACTACGCAGAAGGTGAGCACTGTATGGAACAATTTTGACATTTGCAGAAGATTCAGCTTCTCCATGCCCCCTACACAGTCCTAAATGTTTACTGTTTAAACTGACGGTATCTTGTTGGAGATGAAGTGAGGCCTATCTTGCAACATGGTGCATCTTTTGCATCACTGCTGCATCACAAAAGTGACGCAACAGCGGCACAAAAGAGGCGCACGGCCATCATAAATCTGCCCCTAACATTTTAAATGATTTATTCAGGATGACGATAAGGTGTGGACTATCCAGAGGTTTGTTTGAGGTGAGGCCTACTCAGGGTTGCAGATGAAATTTAGGCTTGTTGAAGAGTACAGAGGAGATAATACATGTGCAGGCCTACCAATGAAGTGAGTCATGTCCACTGCACTCTTGAACAAAGGCCAGACCTCTTCTGTGTCCCTGGACAGGCCTAAACCTCATCTGCACAATGTGATTCGTAATGTTAGGAAACACAGGTGATATAATTGAAAAATGTGGAATTTCTTTTGCTCATTTCACAATCACATCACCTGTGTTTCCTTTGCTTAGATATCTCATTGGGCAGATGGAGTCTAGCATATCAAAGACTACGCAGAAGGTGAGCACTGTATGGAACAATTTTGACATTTACAGAAGATTCAGCTTCTCCATGCCCCCTACACAGTCCTAAATGTTTACAGTTTAAACTGACAATATCTTGTTGGAGATGAAGTGAGGCCTATCTTGCAACATGGTGCATCTTTTGCATCACTGCTGCATCACAAAAGTGACGCAACAGCGGCACAAAAGAGGCGCACGGCCATCAAAAATGTGCCCCTAACATTTTAAATGATTGATTCAAGATGACGATAAGGTGTGGCCTATCCAGAGGTTTATTTGAAGTGAGGCCTACTCAGGGTTGCAGATGAAATTTAGGCTTATTGAAGAGTACAGACAAGATAATACATGTGCAGGCCTAACAATAAAGTGAGTCATGTCCACTGCACTCTTGAACAAAGGCCAGACCTCTTCTGTGTCCCTGGACAGGCCTAAACCTCATCTGCACAATGTGATTAGTAATGTTAGGAAACACAGGTGATGTAATTGAAAAATGTGGAATTTCTTTTGCTCATTTCACAATCACATCACCTGTGTTTCCTTTGCTTAGATATCTCATTGTGCAGATGGAGTCTAGCATATCCAAGAGTACACAGAAGATGAGGACTGTATACAACAGAGCAATGTACATTACTCACCTCCCTTGACACTTACAGAAGCCTCAGTTTAATATTTCTCAGTTCAATATTTATTTAAAGAAGCAAACACCAATATGACCTTCTCATAAATGTGAAAAGTGTTTTCTTTTTTAAAAAAAACGTTTTTCTGGTCATAATTTGAAAACACAACACAGGTCCTATGTAGAAGCACACCCTGTCAGTACCTAAATTTGCCAAGCACACATGGGGGCGTATTTACAAGGACCTTGCACCACGGGGAAATGTCTTAAATTAAAATGGGAAAAATAACATCAAAGGGACTCAAAGGCCTTGTAAATATGCCCCAAGCAACCTATGAAACTCTAGCAGTACATATGAAGAAACCTAATTGATTTCAAAAAACTTTTTAAACACATCATGTTAAGCAATTATATACCTACATTCATGGGGAAGTGACTTAAAATGCCCTAAGACACATGAAAGCATATTTTTAAGGCCCTTGCACCATTTTTGCGTCACTTTTAACATGGCTATGTAACTCAAAGAATCAAAATCTAAATTTGCCAAGCACACATGGGGGCGTATTTACAAGGACCTTGCACCACGGGGAAATGTCTTAAATTAAAATGGCAAAAATAACATCAAAGGGACTCAAAGGCCTTGTAAATATGCCCCAAGCAACCTATGAAACTCTAGCAGTACATATCAAGAAACCTAATTGATTTCAAAAAACGTTTTTAAACACATCATGTTAAGCAATTATATACCTACATTCATGGGGAAGTGACTTAAAATGCCCTAAGACACATGAAAGCGTTTTTTTAAGGCCCTTGCACCATTTTAGCGTCACTTTTAACATGGCTATGTAACTCAAAGAATCAAAATCTAAATTTGCCAAGCACACATGGGGGCGTATTTACAAGGACCTTGCACCACGGGGAAATGTCTTAAATTAAAATGGCAAAAATAACATCAAAGGGACTCAAAGGCCTTGTAAATATGCCCCAAGCAACCTATGAAACTCTAGCAGTACATATCAAGAAACCTAATTGATTTCAAAAAACGTTTTTAAACACATCATGTTAAGCAATGATATACCTACATTCATGGGGAAGTGACTTACAATGCCCTAAGACACATGAAAGCGTTTTTTTAAGGCCCTTGCACCATTTTAGCGTCACTTTTAACATGGCTATGTAACTCAAAGAATCAAAATCTAAATTTGCCAAGCACACATGGGGGCGTATTTACAAGGACCTTGCACCACGGGGAAATGTCTTAAATTAAAATGGCAAAAATAACATCAAAGGGACTCAAAGGCCTTGTAAATATGCCCCAAGCAACCTATGAAACTCTAGCAGTACATATCAAGAAACCTAATTGATTTCAAAAAACGTTTTTAAACACATCATGTTAAGCAATTATATACCTACATTCATGGGGAAGTGACTTAAAATGCCCTAAGACACATGAAAGCGTTTTTTTAAGGCCCTTGCACCATTTTAGCGTCACTTTTAACATGGCTATGTAACTCAAAGAATCAAAATCTAAATTTGCCAAGCACACATGGGGGCGTATTTACAAGGACCTTGCACCACGGGGAAATGTCTTAAATTAAAATGGGAAAAATAACATCAAAGGAACTCAAAGGCCTTGTAAATATGCCCCAAGCAACCTATGAAACTCTAGCAGTACATATCAAGAAACCTAATTGATTTCAAAAAACGTTTTTAAACAAATCGTGTTAAGCAATTATATACCTACATTCATGGGGAAGTCACTTTTAACATGGCTATGTAACTCAAAGAAACCAAATCTATTTGTAAAACACTTGACACAAAGCAACATTTTAAATACACAACTTTCTTCATAATTTTCTCCTTAAAGCATACTAATCTCTATTTAAATTAAATGAATCTTTTCTCACCTTAGCAAATACTTTTTGAGTTTCAAAACAGTCTCAGACACACACCAATTTGTCTTCAGCAGAACAAAGGATATGCACTCCAGAGGCTGCAACCAACAATGGCACAGAAATGCTGTAATTCATCACACATATCTCTCATGTCACCCAATCAAAACTCTTCCCTCACTTTTTTCAAATCAACACCCTTCCCCCCTCTGCCCTTTCTGCCTTTTTGGCATAGCAACCACCTCCTGAAAGACCTCTCATGTTTGCAACTTCACACAACAATGTTTCAATTGAACTCTGAACTCTCAGTACACCTGCGTATCCAGTGCAATCTTTCATAAAATGATTTTTTCTTGACCATTCAAATTACATCTTTCAAAGAACTCATCCATGCACTCTAACTTTCTGTTTCCAGCAATCAAAATCCACCAATCACTGCTACTGATTCATTAGCACAGAAACTCCACAGTTTTTTTCATTACATACTCCTACTGTTTCAACTGCCATTTCATTACCACACTTCATCTGACTGCAGCAGAACCTCCTCTCACTAAGTTTTCTGTCTGGATTGTTGGACATAGTTACATCCATTGGGCTCAAAGGTATGCTGATAACAGAAATTTACACGACCTCAATTTACAAAATGTGGAAATCAACTGGATTGGCCACAGAGGATTAAGATGTCACCAATTGATACCATTGGTGAAACCCTTTTTGCATTTGCCAAAACCTGACCTGTTAATTGTGCACTGTGGAGGAAATGATTTGGGCACTTTGACTGGGGTAGGTCTGGAAATGCTTTTAAAGGACACCTTTGAGCAATTTATGGCACTTTTTCCTCAAACTGCCTTGGTATATTCAAATATATGCCAAAGACAGAAATGGAGGTGGTCCAAGCAATTTTCTCCACAAATTGAGAAATCGAGGAAGCATGTAAATAAGTCTGTTTCTGCTTACATGAGAGACCATGGAATGGGCTCCATCTACAACAATAACTTGCGTTACTACATGCAAGATATCTACAGAGAAGATGGAGTTCACTTCTCAGATGAGGGGAACAGACTTTTCATCCTGAATTTAAGACTATGTATTGGTACCTACTTATAAGTACCTAAATCTACCACAGACCCAAAAGCTCTTCTCAGAGCTACCCTTACTATGATCACTATAAACAAATTTTAAATGTAACTTTTTTTTAACTAATTTTCACAATTTACGCTTTCCGGAGCGCTACCCGGTACGCGCACCGGACGCTAACCGCACGAAAATTAAAAAAAAAATGGGTTTTTTTGCACATATGGGCCTCCTCAGCCACCCTCAGAAAACCTAGGGGGTCAGAATACATCTACCATGCCCCCTTCTACCCATTCTGAACATTATTTGCCCTCCATCTTGTATCTCAATTCTACCGAAACACAAAATGGAGGACTCCCGTAACGCTGCCGGTTCGCGTACCGGGGCGCGCACCGGGAAGCGCTCGCTGAAAAAAGGTGGGAAAGTAATTCACAGAAAAACCACTGGAGACACTTTCACCAAATATAGATTAGCTCATACTACATACCAATCCCTACCATTTTCACAAATTTGATTGGAATTCCATTTAACCATTTAGCCTGTAGACCTCTCTAAATACCCTGAGGTAAATTACTTCACAAAACACATCTGAAGTGTTGGAATTGACAACCAATTAAAATGTTACTTTCATTTTCTACTTTTTTTACCTGACATTTAATTGGTTATGTACCTGATATATATAAAGAAAGAGAGAGAAACACGGCCATTTTGGCTACTACTTCCTGAAGTACATTGCAAGAGCATTTTCACTGACAACTTAAACTTGTTTTTAAAAGGTAAGATGTTATTTTGAAAACTAAAGTATATTGTTCACTTTAAGTTAATATGGAAAACTTTTTCTGATAGTTATATACTATCCCTCTGTAATAGTTATAGATTTAGATAGACTTTTCTGTTATAGTTATGGATGGATTTAGGCTTGTCTTGTATAATTATGAATTTACTAAGGTTTCATCACATACACATTTTTATGTTTCTACTACCAGTCTGATACTATACACTGCCCAAAGATAAATTCACTGTTAAATTAATCCCAACAGTGCCCTATCTCTACTGATATATATATATTTTTATACAAATTTCAGGCAAAATGGAAGGAGAACAAAAAGTGTCATTTGAAATTGTCCTTGAAGAGACCAATCAAGAAAACATTGAACCAAATGACATTGAATTCATGGATGAATCGCAGGACCATGAACTACTACAATGTGTACAATCTGTAGATTTCCTCCTTCAAAATGAGGACATGTTGCAAGTTATGTTCACTCAAAATAAGGACATTTCGGACACTCAAATGTTGGAAGTTATGTTCACTGAAAATGACGACATTTCGGACAGTCAAATGTTAGACGTTCTATTAAATTTTGAAAAACAATCACAAAAATAAAAAAAACAAAAAAAAAACAACAAACGAACAATCAATAAACATACAATATTTGAAAAGTCTATCATTCTTTTTTCCTCATAGTACGCTCACCGGACTACTTCCCGGTGCGCGTACTGGGCGCTCCCCACGCAAAAAAACGGGGAAAAAAATTATTTTTTTTTGCCCCGCGGGGCCCTTTTAAAGCCTCCACATCAAACCTAGGGGGTCAGGGAGGATCTACTATGCCCCCTTATGGTCATTTCCCCCTTTGTTTTGGCCTCCTCTGGTCTCTGGATCCTACCGAGAGACAAGATGGCGGCCGCTCTGGACTGTTTAGAATGTTGACAGACACCGGAGAGCCAATCAGCTTCGCTTCGCGAAGTTCCGTTACGCGTCAAGTACGCGAACCGGGGCGCTAACCGGGGCGCGCTTACAGATATATATATTTTTTTGAACGTTAATTTATCAAAATCCACTGAAGCACATATATTGAGACCTAGCAAAGGCACATCGGGCAAACAATTTCTACAATTTTCCAAGTTTCGTGGAAATCCATTCAGCCGTTCGAGCTAAAAGTGAGTCCAACCGCCCTATGGAAAATTGCATGGGAAAAACGCGTTTTGGGACCCCCTTTTTCTCGGCCCCCCCTTGACGAACCCCCCCCAAAATTTTCAGGGGCTACTCAGAAACAAAATGTTCCATTTTCCTGAAAATTTCAGCCAAACGTCCTCAAACGCCAACGTTATTCGACATAGAATTTTCAAAAATCCCATAGGAAAAATCCTAACTATATATACCCACTGGCGACCGCCAGTAGGTAATATATATATATATATATATATATATATATATATATATATATATATATATATATATATATTTGCGAAGCTTGTCACTCAGAAGACAGGGAACTGCCGAATACGAAGCAACAAAGAGTCGACCCAAAAGGTGCTGGTGCAGGGTGGTTTATTCAAGTGAAGCCAGCGCTGCCGCCATGACGCGTTTCGCCTTCGAGAAGGCTTTATCACATGACAAACTGCTCGACAGTGAGCAGAGCATTTAAAGTGACAGTGCATAAGATTGAATCATGAAAATGGTAGAAATACTATACATTGAAACGCTGAGATCATTCAATCCATAAAGAATGCCCTGATGAAACATCTAAAATTTGTTCAACAATGTTTCACAATTAATAAAACCAACTGTACAGTTTATAAACTTCAGCAACCAACCAACGCAAGCCACAACCGCAACAACGCCACCCACCACCACCCTCCGCACCTGGACTCCGATCAGCACCGAAGACACCATCCGCACAATGAACTCCATCCACTCCGGATCTCCGACTGACCCCTGCCCTCACCACGTCTTCAACAAGGCCGACGCTGTCATCGCACCCCACCTGCGGGACATCATCAACACCTCCTTCGACACCGCCACCTTCCCTGAGAGCTGGAAGCACGCCAAACTCAGCGCTCTTCTCAAGAAACCCACAGCAGACCCCACCGACCTCAAGAATTACCGTCCCATCTCGCTCCTCCCGTTCCCGGCCAAAGTCATCGAGAAGACCGTCAACAAACAGCTGGCCGCCTTCCTCCAGACGAATGGATCCCTCGACCCCTCACAGTCTGGCTTCCGAGCGAACCACAGCACCGAGACCGCCCTCATCGCTGCCACCGATGACATTCGAACCCTGATGGACAACGGAGAAACAGCGGCCCTCATCCGTCTGGACCTCTCCGCGGCTTTCGACACTGTCTGCCACCGCACCCTAGTACAGCGCCTCGGCAACATCGGAATCCAGGACAAGGCACTGGAATGGATCACCTCCTTCCTCAACGGAAGAACACAGAGAGTCCGCCTACCACCGTACAAGTCAGAGGCCACCAAAGTCATCTGCGGCGTCCCTCAAGGATCCTCACTGAGCCCCACCCTCTTCAACGTCTACATAAGCCCCCTCGCGGCCATCGCACGCCAACACAACCTCAACATAATCTCCTACGCCGACGACACCCAGCTGATCCTCTCCCTGACCAACGACCCCGCCACCGCCAGAGCCAACCTGCACGAAGGGGTGAGAGATGTAGCCGAATGTATGACGACCAGCCGCCTGAAACTGAACTCAGACAAGACGGAGGTCCTCATCCTGGGCTCCTCGCCCTCCGCCTGGGACGACTCCTGGTGGCCCCCCGCCCTGGGCACCGCACCCAAACCGACGGACCACGCACGCAACCTGGGCTTCATCCTGGACTCCTCCCTCTCCATGACCAGACAAGTCAACGCCGTCTCCTCGTCATGCTTCAACATCCTGCGCATGCTACGTAAGATCTTCCGGTGGATCCCCACCGAGACGAGGAAGACGGTCACCCAGGCCCTCGTCACCAGCCGACTGGACTACGGCAACGCCCTCTACGCCGGAACCACCGCCAAGCTCCAGAAGAGACTCCAGCGGATCCAGAACGCCTCGGCCAGACTCATCCTCGACATCCCCCGACGCAGCCACATCTCCGGACACCTAAGAGATCTGCATTGGCTCCCGGTCAACAAGTGAATCACCTTCCGTCTCCTCACCCACGCGCACAAAGCCCTACACGACCAAGGCCCGAGCTACCTCAACAACCGGATCAACTTCTACACTCCCAAGCGCCTCCTCAGATCAACCAGCCACGCCCTCGCCGCCGTCCCCCGCATCCGAAGAGCGACAACAGGAGGAAGGTCCTTCTCCTACCTGGCCGCCAAGACCTGGAACTCACTCCCGACCGACCTGCGCCTGACCCAAGACCACCTCTCCTTCAGGAAGAAGCTCAAGACCTGGCTGTTCGAGCAGTAACGGCACCCCCCCACCCACCTAGCGCCTTGAGACCCTACGGGTGAGTAGTGCGCTCTATAAATGACCTGATTGATTGATTGATTATAAATCAAAGAGCATATTTACAAAACACAAACTGGTAGAAACGATGTACATACATGATAAATAATTTTATCTATGTACAAGAGCGTCGGCCCATTGCTTATGTGTAATCTAAATATCCAATTTGTGCAAAAAGTCAAATAATATGCTCATATTTGATACAACAGCGTTAATCCAAAATCATGAGACAACATTTACAAAAAATCTGGATAGAGCCTAAGTGGGCCTGTCACAATGCCTGCTAAAGACATGGAAAGTGCAAATGGTGATAGTGCAAAGATAGCAATAAAGTGCAAGTGTTATGACAGATAATTCCAAAATTTAATCATAGAAAAATTCTTTAAAAAGATTCTTAATTTTATGGTTAAAAAATATTCCTTGTTATATACAAAAAGAGTCTTCACATGGGGAACAGAAATTATTCTATGAATCCGGACAGGTCTTATGGGCATACTGATTAATCCTAAATACAAGTATAAAGATCTTCCCTATCATTGAGACCATTAGGATTTTTCGTATTAAGCTCCAAGATGTATCTCGTCTCAAGGAGACGGAGTTTGGCCTCACGGTCGCCTCCTCTCCTTGAGATTTCGACACAATCAATTAAGAAAAATTGGAGCTTATCAGGTATGCCTCGATGTTTATCCTGAAAGTGCCTGGCAACCGGATAATTCTGATCGTGCCCTGATATTGCGCGTATGTGTTGGAGTATCCGTTTGTGGGCGGGCAGTTTTGTACTGCCCACATACTGTAGTCCACACGGACACTCCAACACATAGATGGCATAATCAGTCTTACAGGTGAGCCACTTGGAAATAACAATAGGGTGTTCATGAAACGGGCTCTTAAAATTAGTCCTATTGCTGCCAAATCGACAGGCTTTGCACTGTGGACACGGCTTAAAACCCTTCTTTAGTGCTGACCAAGTGGTGGAGGCTTTAGGCTCCAAGGTATTGCTGACTAAGGCCTTTGACATGGAGGGGGATCTTCGGAATGTAAGTTCTGGTTTGATGTTTACTTTGTGACCAATCACTGGATCACTTTGAACCAGATTCCAGTTTTTATACAGAATTTTCCGAAGGGCCCCATGTAATATATATATATTCGCCAGTAGGTAGTTATAGTTAGGATATATATATACATAGGAAATCCGCAACATTCTATTGCCAATAACTTTAGCGCCGGTGATGAATCGTCTTGAAATTTTCAGAACTATTGGCCAGCTCATTTCCGCTGCTTCCCTGGAATATTGGGGGTGATTGGTCAAGCGGGGGCCGAGAAAAATGGGGGTTCCCAAAATGTATTTTCCCCATGTAATTTTCCATAGGACCTTTAGCCTGAACGGCTGAATGGAATTACACGAAATTTGGCAAAGAGGTAGTCCTCAGTTCAGACTTGTGCCTTTTGCCTAAATGGTGTTAATCTGTTCAGTAGTTCCTGATAAAATTATGGTTAAATTCATTTATATATCTATGGGCGCGGTGGATCTGCGGATTGTGCAAGGATTGTCATCGTACCATAAGTGCACCGTTCCGTTAACACTCTCAATGCTAATTGGCTGTAAATCGGTGGTAAACATTTGAAACCAGGAACTGTTGGAAGCCATTTTGTGCCTCCGTAGAATCAAGGTTCAGGAAGTCAGAGTGGAAAATGTGTGCAAAACATAGAAGGGGGGCAGGGTATAAATAATTTTACCCTGTAGACTTGCTTAGGGGGTTTCAGAAGGACCCCCAGGGCCCACATTTAAAAAAAAAACCAGCAGGTGCGTGTAGGGTGGGCAGAATTTGCCGTAGAATAAATAAATTAAACCATAGCTTTTTTTTTATAATTAGCTGTAGGGGGGTAAATACCAAGGAGTAAAATTATTAGATTTTATGGGGGGCCCTTATAATTAGATCTTGTGGGGGCTAAATACCGGAAGCAAAATTATTACATTTTATGGGGGGCCTAGAGTGGCCCCCCAGCCCCGGGGATCATCACCCCCTGTGGCTAAAAAGAAAAAAATTGTGGGGGCAGGGTTCTAAGGTCCCCCAAGCCATGGGGACCAACACTCCCCGGGGCATTATGTATTGTGGGAGGGCCAGCTCCTGCAGAGATTGATTTTCTACATGGGGAGCTCTATGTTAGGAGCTTCAGATATGGAAACACAATGCTGGTTCCCAAACGCGTAAAAGTTGTGCAGCAAAGGTGCTGGATTTGTGCACCCTACAGATTATGAGTCATGCATGCAGCACGTGCACACCAGGGGGTCGCACTGCCGGGGCTACAAAAAAAATGGTTGGGGGGCTGCAATGTCTCCAAAGCCCCGGGAACCACCACTCCCCGTTTCTTTATGTATTGTGGGAGGGCCGGTTCCTGCAGTGTCCCGGGGTATCCATTCCGCCCTCCCATAGCAAGGAAATCTGTTCTCTCTTTCAAAATGTAAATGAGATTGATTTTATACATGGGGAGCTGCATGTTAGTAGCTTTCCATGTGGAAAAGCAATGCTGGCTCCCAAATGCATAGAAGTTGTGCACCAAAGACGCTGGATTTGTGCACCCTACAGATTATGAGTCGTGCATGCAGCGCGTGCACACCAGGGGGCCACACTGAGCAATGGCGGCTCCCAAACGTGCAGAAGTTGTGCACCAAAGGCCCTGGATTCATGCGCCCTACAGATTATGAGTTGTGCATGCAGCGTGTGCACACCGGGGGCCGCATTGAGCACTGCGCTGGGTGCGCAAAATTTTAATTTTACCGTTAAAAAATAGTCCCTATCAGTAATTTCTAATATCCCCACGGACCCATCCCCCGGGGCTTATTAAAAATATTGGGGACAGTTCGGGGAGCCACAATGCCCCCACGGTCCCGTCGGTTCTCCACGTCCTTTGGGAGCTGGCATTGCTTTTCTACATGGGGAGATGCTAAGTTGAATATGGAAAAGTGAGAATAGATTTCACGGCTCTGTCTTTCAAAATCCAAACTAAGATTTCTATGGGAGGGCGGAAGGTGCGAGACTCACGCCCTCTCATAGCAAACAGCAGTGTCCTGGGGGGTCTGACAGTGAAGTGCGTACTTATTCTGGAGGAAGCCTTTTGGGGTCTTGCGAAAGCAAGTCATCTCTAATAATTGCCTTCTCGCTGAGTGTATTTGCAAGGTCATCTGATTTGCTTGCATGTTAAAAAAATAAACTTTCTACACCTCTTTTTCATTCGTTGGGAAGCATTGTAAGAAGAAGTATTACCGACCAATCCCTTTCCTTGCACAGATTTTGAAAAACGTTTGATTGGCTATTATCTGGTTAACTCTACCTTCCTGATCCTAATGTTGATTGGCTTGTTTTTTCTATGTGCGGTTACGATACCATCACCATGTGCGTAGCCCATTTTGTGACGCACTTTATTTTACAATGTGTTTCAAGAACTAGATGTAGTAGGGTGTTTTTAACTTAAACTGTGTACTCTGCTTTTTAGTTTGTTGACTGTAACGGTATTTAAACTTCGGGCCTCCATGCAAATTATTGTGGCTCTCTCTTTGTTACACTGAAAGGTGACATGGAAGCAGTGAATTGGCAGAACACTACCCCGATCTAGCATTTGAGCTTTAAATACCTTGGGCTCCTCATATCGATAGTTCCGGAACTCACTCTTAGCTTTAACCTCACTCCCCTGCTCACAGAGCCAAAAAAGACTTTACAGAACTGGGCCAAACGTCCGCTAAACATATTGGAAAGGGTAGCAGGATTTAAAATGATGGTACTCCCAAGATACTTGTACACACTGCAAAACGTCCGGCTCCCAGTCTTCAATGTGTAGTTTACCTAAATCAACGCACTACTTTGTGCTTTCATCTTGGGAGCTTGATTCCCTTTGCATTGGTTTGCGATGAATGCACATATTTGACTTATGGTGGAGGGTTGGCGGAGGTGCAGTTATATTACTGGACCCTACAGATCCTGGTCGTCAATGATTGGATGACAGGAGTGAAGCAGCCTATTGCACAGAGCCGCCCCTCCTGGGTATGGATAATGTCCCATCCCCGCCCACACTCTGAAGATTACAAAGGTGGCATACTTGTGTTTGCGTGCCACACTTTGATTTGCAGGGTGGGGCAAGAGGTTGACGCAGCAGACAACGCTTTGGAACGACCACTGGCTGAGTCATATGTTGCAGTGACAGAGATTCGACCACTGGAATACAATCGAGATCATGACCCTTGTGGATGTGTGGAGCAGATCACACATAAAACCTTTTCCTGAAGTACAAACTTACTTTCAGTTATGACACACCCATAACCTCACGCCATGCTGCTTCTGGCCCGCAGGTTGGCTCCTCGCACTGCTGTGCTTTTGATGCGATCACCAGAATGCAAATCTTTTTTGTATGACTTGTTTATCATTGTGCCATACTGGAACCTGGCTGGTAGAATGCTCTCGAGGGTGTTGGGTAGACAAGTAGACTTAACCCCATTTTTGTGATTCAGGGGATCTGGGATGATATAGGAGGGAAAAAGAATGCAAGGCATACACGGATGGGTGGGACAAATGTGTTGGTCAAAACGACATTGCGTAAATGGAAATCCCCAAACCCACCTACGATTGCAGAGTGGCGATTAGCAATGGACTGGTGCGTGAAGTAGGAATGATCGATTCACAAGGCCAGAGGTTGCCCTAGGAAACACAACCATGTGTAGGGGAAGTGGTGTGAATACTATGGGCTGACAAGCAATGCCGATTTTATTGTGCATGTACTGGAAGATCCGTAAGGGACTGAAAGATCCGTGAGGGACGACTCAGTGAGGAGGGAGGAGAGAGGTGGATGGTGGTTGGAAAAGATGGATCTGTTCTGCCTTGTTTAAATTCAATAAAAAAATTGAGTTATGAAAAAAAATCATATGTGGAAAATTCTCTAAAAGTCGTGAACAGTCTTGTTTTCTTTCTGAGCCCTTGAATACTGTTTCTGTGAGAAGAGGCACAGCGCCTTGTTAAATGGTGAAGGATAGAGTGGTTTTCAGCTTAGCTCAGCAACACTGTTAAATGCCTGTATGAGGATAAGGGTATTGGAAGCCGTTAAGGATGTCAGGATAATCTGGGAAAGAATAAATTGCTGCTGTCAAATGTGATCATCTTCTTGCCTCCGTGAGGAAACCAAGTAAGTGGAGATACTTTACATGTAACTCATCAAGTGTTTGCCTTTTAAGCGTTTCTTACAATGCATTTAGTTATCTTCTATATTGCAATATTGGAAAGGGGCGACCATTCGGTCCCCCCGAACGTATGGTGGAGTACCACGATCCCCCCGGGAAGCCATCTTGGGCGGGAGGCGAGTCTCGGCTGGTATGCCCGAAGCGGCGTAGCCGGGGCGCGCCTTTTTCCGCCCTGGAGTGGGTTGTCCTAGACACTGACGCACTCGGCCACGCCCTCGGTGGCGGGCGGGGGCGGGTTGACGCCCGCCCCGAAGACGGATAAAAGAAGCAACAAGCCAAGAAAACATCCTCTCGTTCCTGTGCTCTGAAGCTGCACCTCCCCACTGCACGTGAGCTCAAGACGGAACGAAGAGCCAATTTTGAGCGTTGTAATCTTTCTTTTTGTCTTACAGATATCCGTCTGGGAATGCCTAAGAAAGTCGGACAGCGGGTCAGTACCGATCAGATGCTCCGCATGCTCATGAAGGAGGTAGCCGATTTGAAGAAGCAGATGGCGGCTACGAACGGGGAGGGAGGACCGAAACGGCCTTTGCCGGGAGTAGTCCCCGGTGGGAGAGGCAAGAGGTCCAGAAAGGGGACGCTTGGGGGTGAAACTCCGGTCCCTGATACCCCACTTGAGGAGCCAACCCCGGTGCCGAAGGGGGGGAATCCGATCCCCGTGGTGGTCACCCCCGTGACCAGGGAGGATATGCCTCCCGAGTTAGCGGCACAATTGGCAGCGTGGTTGGGAAAAGAAAACGAGGGCACCACGGCTGACGACGCCCGGGCAGTAATGAGACAACTGCGGGAATCTAGGGAGGCTGGGAAGACACCAGCTTCTGTTACCCCGCCAGTTACGGCGGCGGAAAATGCAACGGGCCCAGTTTCGGCGGCAAATGCAGCTTCTGGTTCAGGTAAGCGGCCATTGCCGATCGCGGGGGAAGGGTCTGTACCTTCACGAAGGGAGAAGGTGGCTCAGCATGTTCCACTGGAAATTAAGGAAAAGATTTGGGCGAATAAGTATGTTAATATTTTTTCTTTGCTTACCGACCATTACGAGATGGAGCATGTTAAGAGCCAAAAGGAGCTCATGCATCTGAGTGTTTGGCGCGCAAAAATGGCCGCCTTTAAGGTTGACGAAAACATTGGTACTTGGGGCAGAGCGTGGGGCATTTTTACCTCCATCATGGGTGAGCGCAGGCCCGAGTTGCTGACCGAGTTGCCTATTTATCAATCGCGTATCATGGAGTACTCCGTAGCGTATGGGGGCAATCAGTGGTTCTGCTATGACAATATTTTTAGAAAAGCTAAGGAACATGACCCAGTTTTGACTTGGGATTGTTACGACTCCGTGTCATGGCAAAAAATGGAGAGTACTGGAATGTTAAAAGTACCATTGTCAGGGAGTAGCGGGGGTGAATCTTCCCGCCAATACTCTGGGACACCCTTTCGGACGGGTGCAGGTAGCGAGTACCACTCGAAGACGAGTGGCAACGCAGGTAAAAGGGGAATCTGTTGGAATTTTAACAGAGGTAAATGTACGAGGCCCCAGGGGTCGTGCAAGTTCAGACATGAATGTGGGGGGTGTGGGCAGCCATCCCATCCTGAGTCCATGTGCAGAGCCAAAACGGGTGATAACGGTGGTAAGGGAAGCGCCAAACAGGTCTGAAATAGTCCAAGGGGCGACTTTACTTACTCCGATTGATACCATGGCAATGATTCCTTGGCTCAGTGAATACCCGGATCATGCTTCCGCTGGGGTGTTGCGGAACGGGTTTTCATATGGTTTCCGCATCCCAGTGGGGGATTTTCAGGGTGTAGCTAACTGTACGAATCAACTATCGGTCCTACAGCATTCGGCTGTGGTACAGGCAAAGATTGGGAAGGAGGTGACTCGAGGTCGTGTCGCCGGTCCATTTGACTTGCCACCGGTTGATAATTTTGTTTGTTCCCCTCTAGGGGTGGTCCCCAAGAAGGACCCGGGTGAGTTTCGGCTGATACATAACTTGTCAGCCCCACGGGGTCTTTCCGTGAATGATGCGATAGACCCGGAAGTATGTTCGGTGCGGTACGCATCTTTCGATGAGGCCGTCGCCATGTTGCATCGCCTGGGGCCCGGGGCGCTGATGGCAAAATCAGATATCGAGTCAGCGTTCCGGTTGCTCCCGGTACACCCAGACGATCAGCGTCTCCTTGGTTTTAGGTTTCAGGGTCGCTATTACATGGACAGATGTATGCCAATGGGATGTTCTATATCTTGTGCCTATTTTGAAATGTTCAGTTGTTTTTTGCAATGGGTCTTCACAAAGAAGACGGGTTTTCAACATGTTATGCATTATCTCGATGATTTTTTGTTCTTGGGGGCAACCGGGGATCCAGAATGTGGACAGGCTTTAAATGAATTTTGTGTCTTGATGAACCAATTTGGTGTGCCATTGGCGCCAGGTAAGACCGTGGGTCCCTCGACTTCCCTCGAGTTTCTGGGGATCGAGCTCGACTCGGTAGAGGGTTGTTTTCGACTACCAAGAGATAAGGTTTTGAAATTCAGGGCATCCCTTGAAACATGTATCAGTGAGACTAAAGTAAAACTGCATCAATTACAACAAGTGGTGGGCCAGTTGAATTTTGCCCTGAGAGTAATGCCGATGGCCCGCCCCTTTTCCCGCTCGATTGCACAAGCCATGGTCGGCCTGAAGGAGGGCCATCACCGCACGAGGCTCTCGGCAGAGGTTCGCCAGGACATGCGCATTTGGTTGGCATTTCTTGCGGATTTCAATGGTCGAATTGTCTGGATAAAACCGGCGGTGTCCTCTGAGGAGCTGGGGCTGTGGACAGATTCGGCGGGGAGTATAGGTTTTGGCGCCATATTCGGCACACAATGGACGGCTCAAAAATGGCCGTCATGGTGGCATGAGTGCGGATTGACGAGGAACATTGCTTTTCTCGAACTTTTCCCTATTTTGGTGGCCCTGAAAACTTGGCCTGAGGGGTTCCGGGATCAGTCTGTGGTGTTTTGGTCTGACAACATGACCGTGGTAGAGTGTATCAATAGTCAGGCAGCACGTTGCAAATGGATGCTGAGACTGCTTAAAGAAATTGTGTTATTGTGCATGCAGTTGAATGTGCTCTTTAGGGCAAGACATGTCCCGGGGGTATTGAACCAAGCGGCTGATGCGCTTTCTCGTTTCCGTATGCAGGCCTTCTGGGGTTTTCTGCCCGCAGCGGACCCGGTGGCAGCACCCTTTCCCGAAGCTCTCTGGTCTCTCGGTGCCCCGAACTACAAAACCTCGTGGGAGAGAGTTTAGCGCCCAGGACAAGGAAGGCATACGAAGAGGCGTTCCGTTCCTATTGGTCCTTTTTGGGTTCTGCTAGGGGGGAGCTTTGGGGCCAGGAGGAGCTTGTCGTTAAATTTTTGCTGTCTTTACATCAGGCAGGCAAATCAGTAGCTACGGCCCAGAGGCATCGGGCCGCCATTTCCTTTATGGCAAGGGCTCATGGGATCCAGGACCCGACAGCGTCTTTCGTAGTCCAGAAAGCGCTACGGGGGTGGCAACGCCTGGAGGGTCGCAAAGCAGATGAGAGGCGCCCGATAGGTCTGGATAGGTTGGCCCTGTTATTTTCCGTACTCCCGGCAACGTGTTCATCACAGTATGAGACAGTGTTATTCCGAGCCGCTTTTGCGCTAGCATTCCATGGGGCTATGCGGGTAAGCGAACTAGTGGCGAGGAACAAGCGGGATACGATGGGGGGATTGTGCCAAGAGCACGTTCAGGTCAAGGGGGAGACAATGACTGTCTCGTTTGTCAGGTCCAAAACCGATCAGGGTGCGTTTGGGGACTGCATAATCATACAGAGGATTCCCGGGTCCCCCATGTGCCCTGTGGTTTGCGTAGAGGAATATTTAGCGCAGAGAGTGGCATCATGGGGGGGGACCTTTTTGAGACACGCTGACACCACCCCACTGACAAGGTTTCAGTTCCAGCGGGTGCTTGCGATGTCGATTTCGGCCGCGGGCTTGAACCCCGGCGAGTTTGGGACCCATTCTTTTCGGATAGGGGCTGCTACAGAGGCTACAGCCAGGGGTCTGAGTGTAGAAGAAGTAAAACGTGTAGGGCGTTGGTCTTCGAACTGTTATAAAAGGTATGTGCGGTTGCACATGTTATGAAGCTGTAATGATGTACTCACGCTTCTTGTTTTGTTTGGTTTTCAGTTGCGCAAGCCTACGAGGCGGGGCGGACTGTGCAGTCGACCCGACACATGGGGACCAGCGGTCAGACTTCACCGGCTGGGAAAAAGGAGGTGTGGGTCGTGGGCCACTCATACGTGAGGCGTGCCGCGGACGTATTCAAAACAGGTGACATGATTCACGTGGCTGGGGAATACGGGTACAGTGTGTCCTTCTACGGAAAGGGCGGGCTCTGTATTGACCAGTTTCAGACCTTTTTCGAGGATTTGTTAGGGCGGACAAGGTCACCGCCGTCTATAATCATAGTTCATCTTGGGGGCAACGATTTGGTGGCCACTGGTAGACGACTTCTTCTTGAGGCAATGCTTTCCACAGTAAGTTGGTTGGCAAGGAGAGTTCCAGGGTGCACAATTGCATGGTCCCACATGATCCCACGAAAAGTGTGACGGGGGGCTATTTCTGTTTCTGCTCTGAATCATTCAGTAAGGAAAATAAATAACAAAGTGAGTAGATTGTTTCGTTCAAGTACTCTGCATTCTGTCTCGCATGGTTGTATCAGAGGGGACAGTATGTATTTGGGGGACGGTGTTCATTTGTCCCGGGTGGGGAAGGAGTTACTCATAGGAGACCTCATAGCTTGGTTAAAAAGTTTATAACATGACCTTTAGGCAGGAGTTGTTGTGGGGGGTCCGGATAGCCGGTCAACTATCCGGCCTGTGGCGGTAAGGTCATGATCGGTGAGCAGTAATTGGAAGATCCCTATGGGGGGGCGTCACCCATTACGGATGGGAGCGCTCGGGGGAGGTGGCCATTGGCCCCTCAACGGGGAGGCGGTCCCGTCTAAGGATAGGCCGCCGGAAGGAAAGGAAAGGTGGTCAAGGCCCCTTCCTGGATAGGAGGGGCTACGGGCCCTCCTGGGGAATTTCCCGGGGCCAGGACATCTGCGACGGCAGATGGGTAAGTTGTGTGGGGTTCGGGAGGGGGTTTACGCTACCTCTTAGACACCTCACACGAGTCCTCGGACGACCGTTAAATGGCGTCGAGTTCATTGGGGCCCCCGTCAAGTCCAAGGGAAATTGGTAGATGCACTTGAGGTACGCCTCTGTGCGGTTGGTCCTCTCACAAGTGAGGGTTGTATTTCTGGTTTAGGGATCTGACACCGGTTACGACCTTGCCGTTGGCCCTTAACGTTAGGATGTACAATTTCAAGTCAAATGTTTTGTAGGATGTTGGATCGGCTAGGAGAATCTTTGTATTAGAGATCTGTTAAGGTTAGCCAAACATCGTAATGTGGAAATGAAATTGTACATAATATGAAACTGTTATTTTAATGTTTTGATTTTGTTTCATATTTTAATAAATACGGCCGGGAGGGTCACTCCCTCCCGCCTTCCAAAAGTTCAGAACCGTTTCGGTTTCCCATCCTTGGGGATTGTGTCGAGAGGGGGTGGCGGGTATCTCAGCCATATTTTGTCTCTCCAGAAACTGACTAATTTTTGATTTTCACTTAATTTCCTGTCAAACTGTTGTTACTGTGGTTGATTGTGTTACATTATTGTCCCTATTTGCATCTGATTCACTCTTTAAATATTCTTGTTAGAAGGGTGAGCCTGCCATAACTATTCAAGAATTCTTAACCATGCATTTCTACTACATCGTTTGTAGAATTTTTAACTTGGAACATGTTTGTAGAATGTGTAGTTTTCAAAGATGTCGGTTGCTTACACTACATTAGTGAAATAATTAATTTACAGGTTGTGTTTAACGACACCATTTCTTTTTGGTATGCACTGCGCTTTTATCTTTTCATTCGTTACACTTGTAAGAGTATTTCATTTAAAAGTTGAATTTTTTCACATCAAAACTGTCTAAATTATTCATGTAATAAGACTCCAACTTCATCACAGGTGTCAGATTACTTATTTTAAGTGGATATTTAAATGAATGCACTCACTGTCACAAGAACTAGACCTGTTACAGGAAGTAGACTTCGAGTATATGAAAATGGTTTAGGATCCCCCACTTTGCTGATTAGGGCCCATAGCGTGCAATACCTGCAGTTGTGGTTGTTCTTTTTCATTGAGCCAAAAACCAACCATTTGACATAGTTTTCTTATGGTGTAGCACGTAAACCATTCTCCAGTGATCGGGAGGAACTAAGATGAACTGTGCACCATAAAGCAGGATTTGGAAACCTCTGGAGATGGCGGTTATTAAAAGCTTCTCCCAATGAGTTTATTTTGAGAAAAAAACTTGAGCTCCTAGTTCTTGTTACAAGGATCACATTGTTCTATATTTATATTTACACACGCACATGGCTTTACTTCTGAGTGTTATTTATTCTTTGAAATTCACAAAACGCAAACGTGTACTGGAAATGGATTTATTCATGCTCAATATGAGGGCGGTGTTGTCTAACATTATGCATGCAGATCTATTTACCTAGGGCGGGAACTGTACATCCCGAGGGCCAGATTTATCATCGTGTTGCATTGCCCTTGTGTCATGCAGGGTAATACCAGGGGATTACAACACTGAAGTCAGATTTACCAAGCAACGCAAGGCCGCCTTGCATTGCCTCCAGTGATTGGTAAATCTGGAGTAATGGAAGGCCGCCGAAGGTGCTGCCTTGCGTTACTTTGCCCTAGAGAGGTGTTCCGTGGGTGTTCACATGCAGATACCCATGGATTTTGGCACATTCCCAGATCTTCCATTAGTGCTAGAACTGAGAATCAGCCGCGGCCGGCAGTGGGAGTAAATGCAGGGCGGTGATGTGGGGAGGGGCAGGGTGGGGGGTAGTAATGTATGGATTACAGATTTTTACCGGTAAGTAAACATTTAAATAAATAAAACAAATTTCGTTGAGTACACTGCATCCCAAAATGCAAAGCAGTGCATGCAACAAAATTTGTTTTATTAATTTAAATGTTTACTTACCTGCAAAACTCCGTAATCCATACATTACTAGCCCCCACTCTGCCCCTCCCCCTCCCCACGTCACCGCCCTGCATTTACTCCCACTGCCTGCCGCGGCTGCTGAGAATGCAGCAAAATGGTGCGCCTTTTCCGGGGAGGTGTAATGAGGAGAAATATCTTTATTTATCTTTGTTTTTTCCTCTTTCTACTTGTGCTGTATTCTGCAGCATATGTAGAAGAGGAATATGACTCAGAGGACTGTTTTAGCGCATGAAGGTACTCTTTCCTACACAAAAGCAATCCTAAATTCAACGGGCATTGGCACAAGGTAGAACCTTGTGCTGCAGTGCAAGGAAAGCACAGGAATGCGACGTATTATGTTAAATATGGTGTATTTCTACCCTTTAACTTTCACACAGTGCAGGAAAGTGTCTTGCTGCATTATGTTGCGTGAAAAGTATGGAAAACCACAGCCAAGGTTTTCTGCTTACACCAGCCGCGGTTGGTAGGGGAGTACCTGCCGGGGCGGTGACGTGGGGAGAGGGAGTGGCAGGGTGGGGGTTAGTAATGTATGGATAATGGAGATTTGCAGGTAAGTAAACATTTAAATAAATCAAACGAATTTTGTTGCGCACACTGCATTGCATTTGGGGAACCTATCCTCCTTTTACTATAATTGTTTTCACCCACTCGTTCACTAATGCCATGCCCATGCTAAGACCCTGAGATAAAATACGTATTCGAAAATAGCCTTTTGAACTATGTACTCTTCGATTGGTATTCAATAAATGTCATAATTGCATTGCATTGGCTATATAAAATGTGCAAAGTTTGTAAAAAATGCAAGTAAGAGGCAAACAAAGATAACAGGGATTCTTTATGAAAAATGTAGTGCAATCATAATTCTGATTTTCATAATAAATGTGTGATTTGCGTAGAAACTTTTCATAAATATGTTTATGCTGCATAATGTGGAAAGCGTCTTTTACGGTACTAATATGCAATGGTCAATTCTAATAAATTACAAAGTGTACAAATTCAAATTTTGTCATAGTTGAAGTTTGTGATACTAGAATCTGGTATTAAAAAAATTCTACAAATTTGATTTTTGAGTTTTATTCTGTATTTCTACGAGATTTTGTTGCAAGAAATAAAAACAATTACAATATAAAAAATGTGAATTCATGAAATTGACACTCGGACACCCATGCAACACTTAGCAAATCTAAGCCTATGTATGCAATAATGCTGATTGGTTTTGCCCATATGGCACACCCACACAACAATACTTTGAGGTTTGCATTCTGATGAAAAAAAATCACTTTTAAAAAAAACACATAAAAAGAACTCAAACAAAAAAAGACATTTCATTTTCTTTAAAAATAATGCATTCGTAGACTGTTAACTCCAAAGAAAACATGCATCTGGCTTGTACCCCGGTGTCACTCATAAACAATTTATTAATTTACAAAATGTAACACTAACTACTTGTATCTCCTTTCTCCCTGCTGTAACAGACCCCTATTAAGCGGGCTACTCAATACTGCAGTGGCGGTTTCATCTTCCCCGTACAATAGAGCCACCGAGGTCTCTTTTTTTCCTTTCAATTCAACCTCGGCACTGGTTGGGCGAACGGAAAACATAATTGATTTTTTCTAATGATGCTTCTCTGTGAGCAGATCGGTTTCGCATTTGCTAGCAACCGCAGTTTAATTTATAAGGTCGCAACTGAAAATTATACACTTAGTGGATTATAGGCTCAGATTGCCAGACAAGCAGATCCTCACAGACCGCCTCGGTCTGTAGAGCATTTGCTCACTGGGGGTCGAAGAGGACAGAAGAAGAGTGTATGGGCATGGATTCTGCAACAGTGGGCACTTTAAAAGCTGGTGGCTAGTGGGGGTGGTCACTTCCTCTGAAGGGTCAATGGATCTGTCACCTACAAATAGTTTACAGTAAGTAAATTGTGGTTCTCAAAATATACCATGCTCTAAACCAATTTGTACTCCTGTCACTTCTCTCTCGACATCCACTTGGAGAACGCTTCATAACAGATTAATTATCTTGTACCAACTCACTAATGACCCTCCTCCGCCCAGTCTTTTTTATACCAAGCACTGACACTGCGGTATGCCCTGCTAAAGTAACCCGAGACAGAGATTTTGTCATATCCCCATCACTCCATACCAACAAAAAATCGAATACCACTCAATCCTCATTAATGTGGGGTATGCCCTTTATCTCAAAAACAAAATAAAATAACATTTTAGCAATCCGCTAGTGAAATTATGATCTGCATCTTATTTAAAAATATTTTTTCCATAGCTGGCTTCTGATATCAAAAACACAATTAACTTATTACACTGAACAGTTAAGATTCCATTGGTGCTTTTGGTGGATTGGTACTTTTGAAGAAACCAGCGGCAGATCTACATTTTGACTGAATTACTAAATCTTTGTTTTTTTCCACACAAAGGCTTCAGTAAGATTTCCAAAACAACATAAGGGGCACTTTGCACCTCCTTGCGTGACTTTTTAAAGAAATGTAGCACAACTCAGCAGTTTGAGCTGCATCCAGGCACGGCCCGTGCAGGGCGTTATACCAGGGCGGTGACGTCAGGCGGGGGAGGGTCAGGTGGGGGGGGGGTTGTAAAATGCGGGATATGGACCATTACAGGTAAGCACCGAAAAAAAAAAAAAAGAATTTCGTTACCTGCGCTGCATCGCCAAATGTGATGCAGTGCGGGCAAAAAAATGTGTTTTATTTATTTTCTTCGGTACTTACATGTAATGGTCCATATCCCGCATTTTACAACCCCCCACCCTGACCCTCCCCCACCCGACGTCACCGCCCCGGTATAACGCCCTGCGCGGGCCGTGCCTGGCTGCTTCACATTTCAGAGTGGTAGACATTCCATGAGTGAAGCATGGTCATTCCCATGCATCCACCCTTGGGCACAATCCCAAATTTACTGAAGTTAGTAAACATGGGATTGTGTCAAAATGGTACACCACATCGACCATGGAGTAACATGGAGAAATATGTTTGTTTCTCCATTGTATTCCCTCTTTCCATGAGTGCTGTGTTCTGCAGCACACATGGAAAGATTGAATTGGCATTTAAGGCCTGATTATGTTGCGTTTAGGAAAGCATTCCCACCAAATTGGTTTGGGAATGGTTTCTTACTGACTCGGATCGGGAGAGTCCGACCGACTGAGTACGATGCATCCGGATGCTTCCAGATACGATTTGGTTGGACTGCCATTGACTCCAATGGGAGCCTATATTCCGACCGAATGAATAGGCTCCCCTTGAAGAAAGGGGTGGCTGGGAAAAAACGGGCACCCTGTGGCCGGCACCCCCTGGTGCCTGCCACACTGTGTATGGCTGGAAAAGAGGGACCCATAGGTACCCCCACAGGCCTGACTGGGAAGGCTCCGGGAGCAGGGGGACCCTCTACAGGTCTCCAAAGTCTGATTCGGATTGCCGTTTTGAGTCGGGCGGCACGATTCAGAAAGGTTGTCCAAATCCAGCATTGTACTCGGTCGTTCCGAAATGCGACCCAAGGAAACATACAATTCTGCTCTGTACGGCTCGATCATTCCAAGTGCTGTTGGATTCTTATTAGGATATTTCTAATGCCTAACTTGCATCGTACTTGGTCGGTTGGAAACCTTTCCGATTCAGTCGGAAAGACACGTTCCCGATCAGATTCGGACAGAGTAAAGGCCGTCAGTAGTCCTTCCTAACAGCAACATAATTGGGCCCTCAGTATTGTTTTGTGCAGGAAAGTATGCCTTCTGCATAAAAAAACCATCCTGGCTGTAACACAGGCCCCCTTGCAGCATGGTGCAAGAGTGCCTGTGTTTGTGGTAAACAGCAATCACACAGTGTACCAGCGCTAGTAGGGAGCAGAAGAGCACCACATGTTAGAAGATATGGTGCATTTCTACTCTATTCTACAAATCCAATTGTAACTTTTCAAGACTGCTGTCACAAAACAGCTTCAGGAATGCAGTGACCAAAAACATTGTCCATTCTGATCAGCAGAGCCTGTTCAGTTATAAAATACGAAAAGGAACATCTCCTGCTAACCTATGAAAAGTAACATCCATCAAACTGCAAAAAAGGTGTTTTCATACTCCTTGATCTCTCAAAAGCATATGGTATGATGGGCAACCCCACACTAGGAAAACATATTTAAAAGAGGATGGATGTAACAGCCACTGCCTTGAAAAGGATTAAATCCGTCCTATCAGTTCGCTGCCAGCTGATACAAACTGTAATTTATGGCTTCCTCCACATATAAGATGAAAAGTAGCATACAATAATGTTTGTTTTTATCACGATCATTGTTCCACTTGCCCATGATCCTATTTAAATAGGTAACTACTAGTTCTGTTTTCACATGCTAAGTAGATGATAAACTCTGGCTTTCCAAAGAAACTCATGGACAGATTGCATAGAGCGGGAAAACACGGTGGTACCCTAATTCCCAACCCCAGGAAACAAGACCATATGAAATTGAGATTGAAATCACCACACTGACTCCTCATAGAATCAATAATTACCCGTAACATTTTATCTGGAACATTTCTTCCTAGCTAGAAAAATTTGCTCAGCTAAATCTAAAATGATTCAACAAAGACACTTCAACCTAAAATATGAACAGAAGTACCTAGGAGTTAAAGTTCACCTCCAGTCTCACCACAGAACTTACCTGAACCTACCTCTACTTTTTCAACTTAAACAACACCAGTTCATGGATCTCCACCCCAGTCTGGCCAACACCTCCCAACACAGCTGGAGCAAAGTCTCAAATGACTCATAGATCAAAGCCATCAACTCCACTCACCCCTTCTCCCCCACAACCTTAAGCAGATCGTCAGAAACTTCAACAATTAGATAAGCAACTACGCCAACAATGTCTCTCCCATAGATAACAACACTTACAGAAGGTCCCCCAAGCAGGCTAGTGGGTAAACTGAAAACCTCAGAAATGTTAAGCGACACTGTAAACAACTGTAAAAGAGATGGTGCACCAGCAAGGGCATAACCAAGAAGATCTCCTTCAAGAGAGCTCTCAACCTTTACCACAGACAGTGGAGCGAATCGAAGAAAAAGGCCTTGGCCTCCTGCCTAGAATAAAGCTTTGATAACAGCAAGGAATGATTCAACATCGTCACAGAATTCTCCAACCCTCAGCTGCAACAAACAACATTACCCCTCACATGAACTCTGCAAGAACCTTGCAAACTTTTCCCACAACACGATCGCCAACATCTACAGAAATTTCAAATTCCACCCCAAGGCCATGACTACTTCAAGCAACACAACAAATCTGCTACCACCACAGACCTCTGACTCACCAAATGGAGCTAGCTTGCCCAACAGGACACCACCTCCATGATCAACTTGGTCCCCTCAGGTGCCACGAATGACCCATGACCTCACTACATCTTCAACCTGGGTGAAGCCAGAATCAGCCATGTACTCACCACCATGTTCAACCTCTCAATTGCCATGGCCATCTTCCCCGATGACTTGAAAAATTCAAAAGTGAACGCAGACTAAAGAAATCATCGAGAGACCACAGCAAACTCATCAGATACTGTCCGATATCCCTGTTCGCGATCCCAGCCCAAGTATTCGAAACAGCCATCAACCAACAACTCTCCTCAAATCTGAAACAGAATCTCCTACTCAACTCCTCCCAATCCAAATTCAATAGGCAAACACAGCTCTGAGACAGCCATCAATGTTGCTGTCAACACCAGCAGCCTTCGATACGATTTCACACCACACACTCTTCACAAGGCTGCACAACATAGGCTCTCAGTTGGATCACCTCACTGGATCACCTCACTGGAAGAATGCAAAAAGTCTGCCTTTACTTTACTTCTGAACCCAGAGACGTCATCTGTGGATTACCCCAATGATCCTTGCTAAGCCCCCCCCTTCTTAAGCACTTATATGACACCTCTGGACAGCATCTCCAGATCTTCCAGACTCAACATCATATCCCATGTCGATGAAACACAACCCATCGTCTCTCTCTCTCTGAAGACACCACCAAGACCAACTTCCACGACTACATGACAGATGTTGCCAAGTGGATAAATGACAGCTGCCTGAAGCTCAAAAAGGGAGAGGCAGCTGTACTGATTTTTGGAAACAAAAGCTCCACATGCAATCCATCCTGGTGGCTCTCAGAACTTGGACCTACTACTACCCCCACTGACCAAGCTAAGAACCTAGGCATCATTCTGGACAACCATCTAACCATGATGACTCAGGCCAGCCCTGTCTCCTCCTCCCGCTTCTTTATCATCTGCATGCTTGGTAAGATATCCAAATGGCTACCCCAAAGCTCAAGATGCACCATCGCCCAGGTCCTTATCTCCAGCCGACTGGACTACGATAATGCTCTGTAAGCAGGGATCACAGTTCACCTCCTCCGAGAACTACAGACCATACAGAACGCTGCATCTAGATTCATCCTGGATCTATCTAGATGAACCCACATCACCCCCTACCTCAGGGAACTCAAGTGGTTCCCTGCACCAAAAAGATGCTAGTTCAAGCTCCTGACCCATGCATACAAGGACCTAAACAACTGCGGACCTGCCTACTTGAACTACCACCTGAACTTTCATCAGCACATTAGACACCTCTGCTCCGCATCCCTTTCCCTAACGCTCATCCCCAGCATCTGACGTAGCAGATGCAGAGGTCACTTCTTCTCCTACCTAGCAGTGAAGGCATGAACAAGCTGACCTTTCATCTACGGACCTCCTCATCTCTTCCAGAGTTCCGAAATTTGTGACTACCCTTCACAGTTCCTACTGGTTACAACGTTGCAGTTTCACTTTGTGCTACTAAAGCTCCAAATTATGCTGAGTGTCAGGGCATTATAAAGGTTTATAAATCTATCTATCTATCTAACTATCTATCTATCTATCTATCGATCTATCTATCTATCTATATATCTATCTAGTTTCACTGAAAAAGACAAAGGTTATAGTTAGGTGATAATTTCAGTTCAAAAGTAACGTAAGAAAATTGTCAAGTAACTCAAGTGTAGGAAATTGTGTTACTTATTGAGGGGTGTGAAACCCTACTCAAGCAGCAACCACAATTCTTGTCTGGGTGAAACACAAACAAGCCCCAAATTAACCTGTGCTCAAACCTCTGGCAGCTTGACACAAAACAGTCAGGTTTAACTTAATGGTAATGTGTAAAGCATTAATGCAGCACACAAACAGTAATATAGGGAAAACACAACAAAAATCCTAAAAGATTTGTGAAAAATAGAGTGAAATGTAATAACGTAGTTGACAGCAAAATGGCAAAAATCCTAGAACCAGAGATATGCAATTTTAAAGATTTAGGGAAAATAATGGTTAAAAGCAAAAAGCACCAACTGTTGTTATCTGTTTACGCCAAACTAGAACAACGTTGCAAGTTCAGGCTGGCCACAATTGAACGTGGGCCATATAGGGAACAAGAACGGCTGGTTCCATTGAGCGACAGATTGGGGATGTACGGACCGGCATTGATGATGCGTTGTGCTGTGATTCTGAGGATCTGCAGGGATGCGATGCACGGTCCTGTGGCATGGATGTGTTAAACAGCAGTGGTTTCAAGGAGTGGCAGGTCTGTGGATTCTACTGCGGGTCCTGTATTGGGGATGCATCACACAGCTGTGGTTTCAATGCGAAGTTGAGAGGAGATGCATCGTGTTGCAACAATTATTTGCAAAGGATCACAGCTGGTCTCACAGATCACATTCAGGCCAATTTCTAGTGGTCCAGTACTGGGGTGGCACCACTTGGGGGTAGGACTCACAGCAGGTAGAATCTAGGTGCAGGGTTCAAGGTGGTTGTAGCCGTGTCTGTCATGGTGGCTCTGATCAGGAGGCCAGCCAACTAGTATCTAGTGGCACTCTGGTGGTCCTGGGTTCAAGTTGCAGGTCCAGTCCTTCTCACTCAGGTAGCAGTGCAACAGAGAAGTAGGGCAGCAGAGTAGCAGTCCTTTTTGAAGCAGAGCAGCACAGTAATCCTTCCACGTTTTCCACAGGTCTCACGGTATACTGAAGAATTGTGTCTGAGGGGGCCATTATTTATCCTTGATGCCAGATTTGAAGTAGGAGACGTTTCTAGAGAGTTCCATTCCAGACGTGTTTGAAATTTCATCCCTGCCCTGTCTCTATCCTGTCCGAGAGCACAAAACACTAGTGGAAACCATTTGTGAGAGTGCTGAAGCAGAGTCTGTAATGTGCAAGTGTGGGAGGTGATAGCTCAGCTCTCTATCAAGTCAGAGTTGGCCCATCCTGCCAACTCCTATTTTCCCTTTTGTTCACTGTCTGGGAGCATACACAAAGGCCATCTTCCAGCTATACCTAGTTATGTGACTAAGCAGATAGGCTGCAAGCACCAAATGGTTGGGACAAGAAATTGCCAATTTTCTAAAAGTGGCATTTTCAGAATTGTGACTTAAAATCCAACTTTGCCTCTAATGAGGGTTTTAAATTACAATTCTTTAGAGACTAAACTCAACATTCCTTCCTACTCCCAAATTAAAGCTATCACTTATTCAATGTAATAAGGTAACACAATGTTATCCAATGGGAGAAGCAGGACCTGAAGTAGAGAAAAACGATTGTAAGAGTTTTTCACAAACAGGTAGGTAAAAGTAAAAAGTGTATGCCCAACGTCTTAAATACACTGAACCCTGCCCTATGGGCTGTTTAAGGCGTACAATAGAGATGACATATATGTATAAAAAAGCAGTGGCAGCCAGCAGGGCTCATGGGTTGGGGCGGCGGGCGCACAGGGGTTTAGTGCGGCTGCAGGCTACACCAAAAAAATAAGAATAAATAAAATGTACCTTGCCACCGCTGGGTTCCACGCCTTCTTTCCTACTCACCTGTGTCCGACTCCAGGTCAGAACAGGAAGTAGTGGAGCATTGTGATTGGTCTAAGCGCCGTGACACAGCGCTTATCCAGGGGTTGGAGGGGTGGGCAGGCTGTAATGCAGCCTGCATGGAAAACAGGGGAGTTCCCATGACTGGTTTGGGCCGCCCGACCAATCAGTCAATGCACACCCAGGAGTGGACAAACCATTCCTGTGCCCTGCTCCATAAGCAAAGCAGCACTGCCCACCCGCACACTGGCAAAAAAGCCCATAAAGTGGTAATAACAAACAGTTATTACCAATTTATGTTTTTGCTTCTCGCACTGCGACAAAGCAGAGTGGCGAAACTCCTCCGCCACTCCGCGGAGGAGCCACCACTGTTACAAAGGAAGGATTAGACCTGGCAAACGTTTTATTTTGCCAGGCCAAAACGGTGAATTAAACTACACATACAGGCTGCAATGGCAAGCTTGAAACATATTTTTAAAGGCTACTTTGGAGGGGGCACAATGAGCGCTGCGGGCCCACTAGTAGCATTTAATTTTCAGGTTGTGGGTACAGGTAGTACTACTTTGCTAGGGAATTCAAAGTAAATTAAATATGCCAATTGAGTAGAAGCCAATGTTACCATGTGTAAAGTAGAGAGCACAGGCACTTTAGCATTGGTCAGCAGTGGTAAAGTGCACAAGGCAGAAAAACAGGAAAGTGGAAGACAAAAATTGAAGAAAAACTATGTGAAGGATGTCAGGTCCAACAGTATTGTCATCAATTATGTAATTTCAGTTATCATCAGTGATGTTAGAACATGTCATGAGTGCTGAAATATTTGAGGTCATAAGCAGTGATTGGCAAGAGCGCAAGTTATATTTTCTTCAACTAACTATAGCTGGCAAATTCTAGTGTCGAGATTTAGTTTAAAATGTTTCATTTTAACAGCCATTTTCACTTAACTATATCAGCACTTCACCATTTGATTTTTCATTGAATTTCTAAGGTTTTTTAAGGAAAAGTAAGGTATTATTACCATGCATAATTATAATGTCACTTTAGCTCTCATTATTTTCAGTATATTTCTAGCATTTTTCTCATTAAGTAATATTTTATTACCATACATTATTATACAATCCCACAATTGGCCCTTGACTGTGTGCTGTGTGGGGTTGAGCGCTGGTTCTGGCCTAAGGCCTGGCTGTGCACCTAACCTCTTGAGGATGGCCAATCCTTTTCCGTGCATGGTCTTTAGCCATGAGCAGCATGGAGTTAGGCACTGGGCCTGCGGACGGGCTCTGTATCAAAATCCCCTGGGTAGCCAACCCCCCATGGGCTTGAAATCCATGGTTGATGGTCAATCCCCATGGTTATACAATGCCCTAAGGCCACCACTATTTCTTCTTTTTGGTTTTTGCAGTGCATCAGTACCACTGTGAGTACCACAATACTGCAGTATCGCAAAAAATATATTTTTATTTTGACTCCAGAGTGTCTCTTTGGGACCCCATCCTCAAGACCTAGGGTGATATGGGTACCTCTAACCTGGCCCTTTTTCCTTGTTCTTTTTCCATTACTATGACAATGGGACCGAATTCCCTGTCATAACATGAACATGTAACATTTTCTTCAGGCTGCTGCCAGCCAATCACATTGAGTGTATTGAGCTTGCGGTTCTGTGGTTGTAAACATACATTTTGAACCTTAATTTCTCAGCAATTACTGAATTGATTCACACCAAATCACAAAAGCACTGTTTCTGGATCAGGATATAGATTTTTGTGAGACTTGTTATAAATCCGTTCAGTCATTTTGGGTGTATTGCTTTTCAAATGTACTATGGAAAATTGCACAAAGAAAATTCATTATGGGAAGCTTTCTTTTTTCCTGGTCCCTGAATGAATCATCATCCTAAAACTTTCCAGAAAAGAGCTAATGTGGGGGAGAACATGATGGCAGCTAGCTGAGCTGTTGCTTGCACCTGGAACACCCCCCTCGCGCCTATGCCTTCCAGCTGTTATTGAGAAAGTTTTCCCCACCTGCTAGTTGTAGTTTGGTGTTTTGCCCATAGCGGGGTCCTTTTTTCTGCTTCTTCTGGAGTTTCTTTCTTCCTGCCGCAGATGTGTTTTGGAGTCGCGGTGGCCCCAGTTTCTCCCTGTCTGTCATGGTGGGAGGCGGCAGCACTGGAGTTCAGGAGGGGCCGCAGAGCAGCGGCTTGTACGCTCCTCCAGGTAACTCGCGGCAGAGGCAGCACTGGTCAGGTTCCCTCCATGTTGTAGGGTGCCATTGGAGGTTTTGAGATCGAAGAGGAGGAAACCTTTGACGGTGCGCAGTCCCCAGGGGCATTGGTGCAGCAGGAGCGGCAGGAGCTGGTACAAGGGGGCCAGGGGGTTCGGGCTGACTCCCAGTCGCAGGTAAGAAGCGCTGCTGCTTTAGTCATTGCTCCAACTATTACTAAGGCTCCCAGGAAAGGAAAAAAACCTGGAGGGGGATCCCATATTCTAGCAAAAGTGAGATTGGCTGGGAAAAGCCCTAAACAACTCTCGGAGGACAATTTGGGATCAAGTCAGGGAATCACTGAGAAGAGTCAGGGAACTAGGAGTGATACAAGTGCTACAAGTACCTCTAGTTTTGCCCCAGGGAATAGTAGTTTACCCTTTCTTTGGGATGAAGTGAAGAGAAGGAGTGCAAACCTGGTAGGGCCAAAGGCACCCCTTCAGACATTAAGCTCAAGGATTACGCCCTCATTAAGATAATATTTTAAAGTCCTACCAGAAGTTTTGAATATTTTGAAGCGGGTGAGGTTGTTAGATGAGGGTCAGTTGGGCCGGTTGACTCTAGATTGGATTCTGGAGACATGGAAGTATCGGGTGGCCCCCCGTCATCAGGAGATACCCCAAACTTAAGTATTGAGAGCCCTGCTATAATGCAGATCTATAAAGGAAAGGAGGTGGAAGGGCAGGGGCTCCAAGTCTTATCCCAAAGAGTATCCTAGGGGGTAGTGCAAGGCTTAGGGGACGTTTCTGATGTAGGTGCGATGGTCTACGGGGTAGTGGGACCCTTGGTGGCTTCCCTGGAGGTCCTCTTCGTTTCACTCTCAGTGGATTTTAAAAGGGGGTTTGAGGTATCGGCTGCCAATCAAGGAGATATTAGGAGCTTCTGGGAGTCCTTAGAGAGGAAAGTGGATTTCTCATGTGCTAGAACTGAGACTTTGGAGTGTACTGTGGGAGAGCCAACATACCATCTTGGAGTAGTGAAGGTGGACATAGTCACCCTTAATATGGAGGAGGTGGCCCTTAGGGACAGGCTTGAAATACAGGAAAACAATTTGCGAAGTAGTAACCTGCGTATCTACAATGTCCCTGAGGGGAGTGAGGGGGCGACCTCAAGTCTTTCGTGATCGCACTCTTAAAGGAGTCTCTTGAACTGGAACAATCTGAGGATGAGTTGAGGAGTGACATTCAGAGAATTCATAGAGCCCTTTAGGAGGAACCCGAAAAGATCCAAGCGAAAGAAGATTCTCATAAATTTTCATACCTTTCTCCCTGAAGGAGAAAATACTTAATCTGTCTCTCAAGTAAAAGGCATTGAAGGACAAAGATTTTTCATTCAGACTTGGCCCGAGCAACCCTCGACAGGCAGTGGGAGTTGTGTAGGAAATTGGAAGACTTTAAGAGGTTTGGAGCTGCCACTCAACTAAAATTTCGAGCTACCCTCAAGGTTATGTATAAAAATAAAAGGCACAATGCAAGGTCGATACAGGAGGCGGATGAGCTGCTTACTATTATGGGTACGGGTGGGGTCTAGACAGGAATCCCTTTTTTGCCTAAGGTAGCTTCCCCTTGTAGCTCATTTGATCACCAGCTCAGGATGAGTTGCTTAGTAGCATTAGTAAAGGGCCTCCATAAGACCTGGATTGTGGTCTGGATTATGGACTGGTTGGGGCTCTAAAGTCATCTTTAGGGGTGGATAAAGGTAGAATGATAGGTGATTATACACCAGAAGTGGCTAATATGTAGTGTATAATAACATAAATTAAGGATCTTAAGGAAAAAATAAAATAAAAATGAATTATAAGTAACCCTGTGCGTAGTGCTACGCTCCGCCCATGGAGTGTACGTAGTGCTGCCTACTTGCATGCTCCGTGGACGGAGGAAGTTGCCCACCACCCGCCTCCCTCCCGCCCTCTCCTAAATACCTAATTAAAGCTAAAGATACTACAAAAGTAAATTAAAGGCACTTACCTGTTCCGCGGCGACCCAGGGCTCCCTCTTCTCTTTCGCGCCGCCGTCATAGATCCCAATGCGCATGACGGAAAGTGACGACAAAAGGGAAAAAGGTAGAATAGAAGCTCAAGCAGTCTTAGATGACACAGCTCTCCAAAAAGACCCGGATGCAATAAACATCCCGATAAATATAAGAAGAAGTGTAACTTACAAACCTATAAATAATGGAGTATCATCAAGAGGTGGTACAGTCATATTTGTGGTAGAGGCACATGAAGATCGGCAGACAGAGGTATTCTATTCATGGATAACTTTTCCAGCAGCAAATGCTGTGACACACGAGTTCCACTACTACAAAGCAGAGGAACTTCCAGTAGAATACGTTCCTTTCGAGGACTTTGAAATTCCACTAACCTACCAGGAGCATCAGCTGTGGTTTAATGGTGCCCTAAAACATCAAAATCACATTACAAGGCTCGGTCCACTAGGTAGACCAGGAGCCACATGGCCGGTTCTAGCCAGCTATACACCACATCCTGACATTGAAGAAATGTCAGACAGAGAACTTTTAGTTCAGCTAAAACAATTAATTAAAATACATAGACAATTGGTCCAATATGTCATGCGGACTTTAACAATCCAACCAACAATAAAAATTCCACAGCACACCGCTTACCAGGGGAACACAAATAAAATTACACCTCAGGCTATACAATCACTCATTAGCAAATTACCCGCAAAACGGGAACAAATTCCATTCTGGTTAGCTCAGAAAATTACTCAAATAGAGGCAGTATTTCCTGATAGTACACCTCATGAAAAACACAGAATTCTGACAATCTGTCTACCAATAGGGATCGCACCACATGTGGAGGACTGTGACACTTGGGGAACAGTCTTTGCTTCAATATACACAAAAACAAATGGTGTTCCGTCTATGGCGGTATTACCAGACGTACTTAGACAGATTCAAAATGAATACGGTCGGGAGCCTGCTTTAAATCTAGGTATGAAATTAATTAAAGACTTTAAGCAAGTCTCGGCTATACTACTAGCCAACATAAAAGGAGAAGCAGCATCTGTGGCCATCCGCCAAAAATTAAAAGAAACAGAAATAACAGACCAACCTTTTGAACTTGGCAGAATAATTGAAAAGTGCTATGAAGAATTAGGTAGAGATAGTTTGGGTGGGAAACCACTAAAACCACAACTAACTGAAAATCCTGAAAAAAACTTTATTAAGAATAATCTCATTACTCCAAAAATGAAGTGGGAGGGTAATAAACAAATTACTCCCAGAGAAAAACAGTTTCAGCCAGAGGAAGGTCTCCCCAACGGAGAGATAGATCTCCAGAACAGGGGGTCGGTCTCCACAAAGGGAGCCCTCTTAAAAAAGATACAACCTTAGAAATAGGGACAATTTAAGAAAACCTGACAGATATCAAGATAATAATACACGTCCATCTAGATATTTTCAGACTTCCTCACTGAAATCGGAAAGATGAGGACGTTCAGAACATAAAGAAGAGCGCGTCAAGTCCAAAGACAAGGAACCTGCTCATCAAAGTAAAAAATTACAATTTCCAAAAAAGAAGGTAGCTAGTATTAAAATAAAACATGCCGAGGATTCTGAGGACACAAATCAAGAACAGAGAGTGGGCCCAGACAATGCTAGACAGCGCAGCAGAAGTGACCATAGCTCGCAAGATCCTGATGAATCTTCTGGAGACAGTGGACACGAATGAATACATTCAGGTGGAAACTGCAGACATCAGAGTTAGTGTATCCCATAAATTATATAAAATAACATTACGTATAGAAGGGGACAAAACTAGGAAAATAAGAGGTCTCTTTCGGGAGAATCTACCTAAAGGCTATGATATCCTTCTAGCAGAGAAAGACTGGCCACCAGAGTTTGTCAGGGAGTGCCCACATGGTGAAGAAATGAGTATGCCTGCCTTCTCAAATCACATTCCAATTCATAAAAAATACACATATGCTAGAAAATGGGCAGTGGCCCAAGGCCCTGCATTATATAAAAATCATGTAGGATGGGATGAGGATTCTCCTCACCATAAAATTCAGTTAAAAAATCAACCTACTGCACAGAGGCAGTATCCTGTTAAGCAAGAAGCTAAAAAACAAGTCAGGGATATCTTAGATCAACTTGAATACCAGGGGGTGATTGAAACATGCACCTCACAAATGAACAATCCTTTGTTTTCTGTCTCCAAACCAGACGATTCATATCGTCTAGTATTGGACTAAAGACACCTAAACTCTTGTTGCAAAACATTTGCAGTACAAAATTCACACAGTGCAGCACTAATGAATAACATTTTGCGCAAAAAAATATAAAACAACATTAGATATTTCAAACGGTTTCTTCTGTCAAAACATTGCATCAGAAAGCAGGTATTTGACCGCTTTCTCCAGTATGGGGGCCCAGTGGCAATTTCGTCATCTCCCCCAGGGATTCAAGAACAGCCCAGGATTATTTTCAGCCAGGGTAACAGAATTACTACAAATATATGATGATGAGGCATTATCGTATGTCGATGACATCTATCTTACAGACGATGACCTGGAGACACACTTGAAAAGAGTGAACACCATTATACTTGGGTTCGCATCTGAAGGGTACAAATTCAACTTAAAAAAATCACAAATTGCCCACCTCGATGTCCTATTTTTAGGATATGAGTTATCAAGTGAAGGCAAAAGCCCAGCAGACAACTTCTTAGAGAAGTGTGCAGTACTCCAAGCTCCAAAAACGCTGAAAAACTTACAATCAATTCTAGGTTTCCTGAATTTCGGAAGAACTTACATTCTAAACTACGCAGAGAGGGTTAAACCTCTCTACGAATTAATAAAACCTGATTTCAAACCAATTAATTTGACACAGAAACACACAAAAATTTTACAATCAATACAAACAGACATGTTAACTAAAACAAAACTGCAAACACGCGCAAACGAACGCAACCTTGTAATCCGAGTCATCCCAGGAAGATGCGGATTTACGTACCTGACCTCTAATGAGGGGGAAACGGTACCAATAGCTTATAAATCACACTTGTACACACAAGCTGAAATGAAATTCAGTTCTACTGAAAAAATTCTGACTGTGGTCCAAACTGATGTAGCAAAAGAAAGAGCCCTCGCACAAGGTAAACGTATAATAATCGTTACACCGGTACCTGCCCTAGAGGCAGTAACAAGAGCCAGCATTCCGAATGCTAAAGCTTTACAATGGATACAATAGGTCAATTCTCTTGCTGCATCAGACGTAGTATACGAATTTGATCCTAACTTAAAAACACAAGAGTTTCTCCAATACGAATATAAATGTCCTCTGCCGACTGAGATCCTGCCTATAGAACATTACGGCTGTATAATATATACAGACGGTTCAGCACAACACCCAGTTGGGGGTAAACAAGCATATAGTGATGCGTGCGTGATTGTTAAAGGTCGTTGGCACGAAGGAAAATTCAGACCCCTGGTCACTAAAACTCATTCACTCGAAGACTTACAGCTCAGCGAGCTGAACTACAGGCTTTTAAGATGGCGCTTGAAAATACTGATCGCAAATTCCCCACACTAATAGTGTGCGATTCGTATTACCGCGTCCAGTCTTACAATGAATACTTGCAGAACTGGGTTCAAAACGGCTTCAAAGATGCAAAAGGTGGCACAATCAAGTATAAAATGCTCTGGGAACAAGTAGTTCTTTTACAGAAAGAACTACAAAAGACTCACGTGAGACATACACTGAGTCATCAACGTGATGGCGTTCACGTTGCAGGGAATTCATTGGCTGATGAGGCCACGAAGGCAGCTGTGCAAACCGCTTCCGTAGCTGCCATTACCCGGTCAAAAACAAAAATAGACAGCGAGATAATGTAAGCTGTCAGTGCTTCAGTAAAAAACGGTGGTAAGACACTCCCGAAAGGCTTTCCAGTGAAGTACTCATACAAAACAGATGCAAATAATGTTCCTTTTGCCGTAATCCCTGGAGTGGGGGCTCGGGCAATTCCAAACATGGAACATAGGTTAGGACTAATTTTAGCGGCACATGAAGGGCTCGCTTCTGCACATGCTGGTGTTTCCGCCACAGTATCATTATTAAAACAAAGATATTGGTGGCCACGCATGAGAAAACAGACTAGAAACTATGTTTTAGAATGTGAAATATGCCAAAAAATAAAGGTATCAACAGTGAAACGACCTGCACAGACGCCCCTTCTAATCTTAGATAAACCATTAGCATGTGTTTACTTGGACCACTGCTGTCCCTTACAAAGGGATGGCAACTACAAATATATCATGGTCGCAGTGGACTCCTGCACGAGATTCATTTGGATGTGGCCCCAGCGCTCGGCTGACGCCAGAACTGTTATAAAAGATTTGCGAGTCTTTATCGGCACATACGCAATTGGCATGCTACATTCTGACCAGGGTCCTGCGTTTAGCTCTCGAGCTTACAAGGAGGCCATGGCCAGCTTGGGCATTGCATTGCGGTACTCTAGTCCATTCCATTCTGAGGGAAATGCGGTAGGGGAGAGAAAAAAACGTGACATAAAGCAATCTATAAAAGTGAGGGTATTAGGTTCGGTGATGGGTGGCTCAAACATCTAATAAGTGTCTAATGTAGTCTCAATTATCTGCCAAGACATTATCTGGGTGGAATCACTCCATATGAACTTTTGTTTGGTACAAGAATGATAATCGAGGACCTCGATAGTCAGACTTCAGTGGTGGAACAAAAAACCTTTGATATCAAAGATCGTTTGTCTGTTTTACAGAACTTAAATGAGACAAGAAGAAGTCTAAGTAACACAAAGCTAAAGCCAACGGCCACTGAAGAAAAACCACCTGTCCCAGCAAGACCTGTCTGGATTCCAAAGATTGGGGATCTGGTCAGAGAAAAGATCGCGGTGAAGAAGGAATTTGGGCCTTCTTACAGGAAAGCAGTACATCTCTTAGCAATCAGCGTAACAAGATCAGTAGTACTACCGCCCCTTGCTGGTAAGAAGGAGAACAGAGTTGTATCAATCGACCTGGTAAAACCACAATCATGTGGCCAATAATAAGTAGTAGGCCCAGTGGACTCCCAAGATGTAGCAGAAGACCAAATCTTGCTACAATTCAAGAGGTTCAAACTGAGAGACTAATCCCATTTGATAAACCTGCAATGAATAAAGAAGGACTATGCAACAAAGCCATGTAACGTGTGCCTCTTGAAACCCAAATTGCAACAGCTCGTCAGGAAATACCTGTCTACAATGATGTAGCCTCTGACCATACAAATCCAAAGATTAATGAAAATCCGGAATCAATTCCAACAATTGACAGAACTGCATCGGGTACTTCATCAATTTCGATGACTTTTCTGAAGATCCAAGTGAATATAAAGAAAAGCCAGCAAATAAAACTTTCAAAGAAAAAATAACAGAACTCTTTCATCAACTTGGAGAAACATATCTGATTTCACCATGGATTGAATTGTGGATTGTGTTAGGTGTACTTTTCCTCCTACTCTGGCTCATTTTAGTTTTAAGCTTGGGAAGAATGATTGATGGAAAATACAGTGCAATGGACACAGCAAGTCAGAAAATCAACTTGGTTCTAAAGCCTCACAGATCTTCTCACATTGAAAAAAGAGAACTATCATCAGTAAACATCACAGCCATTCCTATACCTGGTGGTGTAGCATGGGACGCTACTGATTACGACATCTATGAAATATCCACACTAGTTCAAGGTTTCTTTAAGTGACTTTGTATCACCTAGCACTTTCTCTGAGGATTGGGACTTTGAAAATATTAATAATATGATGTCAGATTTAGAAATGTCAGCAAAATTTACAGAACATAATTATTTAGAAGGGTCGTCAGATTATGAAGAAATGTATTGCTTTAATCATTATGGGCACCACTATTTGCATAAATCTGCTAATCCTAGAGATGTTTTTGCTTATAATCAATGGGAACATTGTCCAACACCGCCAAAAGGCAGCTTGAAAACATTTTATGAGAAATTCCTATACTTCTCAGGGTTTAATAACACTGACCCAGAAACGTTTTGACAAATACTAAACTGATATATTCTGCAAAATGTTATGAAAAATTGTCTACATTCGGTTTTGAATTTTGGAAAAACAACATTGAGACAAAAACTGTCTGGGGTACGAAAGACTGGCAGGTAAAGGTTTAAAATCATTATTCAGAGCCTGCATGATCCTAGAAAAAATAATGTTCCTGAATGCCACCATTCAACAAACAACCTGTCTTGGCCTAGCCAGGATGAAGGACTTAAACAAACTGTCTATACCAAAGCCCATACCTGATAGTAATAGCACTACAGATGTGGAGATAGACGTATCCCATATTTTACACCAAAACAGAACTAATCCTGATTGGAGAAAATGGTTGATCTGGCCAACAGACACTAATAACTGTCAAGATAGATTCCTGAACAAAACACAGGTGTTCAAACAGAACAGGCCAGACCCAAGATATTCCCAGAGACAACATCCAGGGATAATAACAACATACAGTGTAGGAAAACTATGCCTCGAATGGCTACAGAAATCCACACTACCTAAAATTAAGCAACACTTGACCTTACTTAAAAAAGGTGCTGACTTGTGAGATTTTTTATTGGGACCTCGCAAACAGTGTCAAAAATGTTTCATATACGCTGGTATATATGCTGCTTACAACGAAGCTTGGAAAGTAATGCAAATTGAAACTGCTGAAAAAATACGAGAAATTGATCGTATTCATTTGGAAAAACACTGTCTGTAGTGGACAATGGGTTAACGACTCTGTCCTCCAGAATTTATTCACTGGACAGCATTATATCATCTGCTATTGATATAATAGAACAGGATATGCTAATGTTACAACATGGCCAGTCCCAATTACGTTCTATTGTACAGTTAGGCTAGACGTTACAAAATCTCCGTTCAGGCTACGTGCCATGGCGTCTAATCAACACAACATCATTGTTTTCTGTCTTTAACCTTACAGATAAACAAATCTCTTCGGCACAAAGAGGGGCAGACTATACGGTGCTGAGCATTGAAAAACTAGAAAGATTACCATTGACAGTCTCCGAAAAACCTGTCATTGAATGGATAATACATGGCACCATTACAATTCCGATAACGACTTTTCAGTTTCAATACTGCCAAGAGCATATACCAGTGGGCATGTATGAAAGGTTGGGTAAAGGGTACATCAAGTCAACCTGGAATTTACCTTACACACATAGATGTTGGAGTGGGGGAAAAAAAGAGGTATTTCTTAGTGGTAAGAACTGTAAGAATTCACTGAGTGGTACACTTCTGTGTCAAGGAATTAACTTGCTGGAGCCTGCGAAGGTTCATCAAATAACCTTTCATGCCACCTGCACGGCACCCCTGCTACACAAATAGAGCCTTTTTTCAGACAACTTTACAACGGCAGTTACGTTATGTTAAGTGACTGCAGCTGTTGTGGCATGTTGCCAGGAACGGCCTATCTCGTCAGTGTTACATCCAGGGTCACTTGCTGTATGCAAGTATTGTATCCAAACAGCAAACCAGACAAGGAGGCAACGATATGGCCTTCATTGAATATCTCTTCTATTCGAATTGATACTTTAAGCAGAATGAAGTCCATTCTTTTACAGAAAACTGTGCCTTTAACCTCGTCTAGAGAAACGTATGATCGGCAAATTGCAAGGACAGCAGCAGAAAAACATGCATTATTATCAACAAATTGCCCCATGCATTTCGTAGAAATGTTAAGTAAAATCTTAAACATGTCTGATACCAGTGGCATCACACATGTATTTAAGACAATTTTTCGGGACTGTTAGCACCCTTTGAAGCAGTCCTGAGAATCTTCCCTAATTTCGTGCACTCTGTGTTCGGCGGCCTGCCTCTCATCTTGGGACTCGTAGCAGGAATCTTATTTTTGTTCTTTCTGCTCCGATATGGCAAGTCCAGTCACAGGCAAAACTCAGGCTACAATGGAAGAAACGCTCCTAGCAATGCGATACAGAGATAGGATTACTAAAGTCCTCGGCTTGGCTCGGCTAAGAGATCTGAATACTACCTGGTTTCTTTCGTTCAGACCAATCTGGCAAGATTGCATCCTACCTGTTCTACGATGCCTGCTCTGTGGAGAAGAATGCGTGTTAGACGTCTGTCTCACACTCCCATCAGCAGGACCTATGGATATCGATACTTTGCTTGTTTCGGTAACGGCTCATGCATCGTGTTGTCCCCAGCGGCTACCTATTCTGATGACGGCATTCGTTGAGACCTCACCATTACGACTAGGTGGCGGTGAGGTACGAGATGAAAGCGGCACACAGGTACAACCTTCTGTGACCATTGCTGATCTAAACACCGATGACGGCAATGCATCTCACAAATGAACTATTTCTACTTTTTCGGACATGGTCCAACTTTCACCTACTGTTGTAGACAAATTCTTTGCCAGCCTATCTGAGTTAATGTTCTCTCCTAACAACGAGAATAACTTTTGAAAACCCGAGCACACAGGGTTCCCTGAACTTCGAATTCGGCCTTGAGTTTTCATAAACAGAACTTCTAAAAACTCTGGAACTATTTTTTTCCCTGAAAAAGAAATTATATTTTTCACCGTTCCCAAAATATTTACCTTTTGGCACATGATACTCTGTTTAAAGTAGAACTATTCTTAGAGAACAAGATTTCTATTTTTGAAACTCTAGAAACGATATTTTCACTTAGCCTCTAGCACATGTACAGTCTTGTATAAGTATGTGATGAAATGGTCTCGACCCTGTCTTCTGTATTAAGAGCCATTTCATGAATGTAAATTCCGTGCTTCATTCAGTCAATATTCCAATGTACTATATATGGATTATCTGAATGATACCACTGCTTAAAAACGTACAGTATAATACTCATTTTTCGTGTTTATACCATTTCAAATGCATCTTTTGTATTTTGGGGTGGGATGGAAAACACATGCATAGATATGCTTCAAATTGCTTAGTATTTAGTAATGATGGACATTATACGTGGAGTGGGTGTTGTCGACGAATCTAGGACTCTAGTTAAATATTCCCGATTTATGCCCTTATGTGGTTATATCAAATCATATCCTTATATAGGCATAAGAATCATACCCATATTAAGACATTGCCAATGCAGTCCAAATACGGCGAGGCTACTCCCATAGACTCCTAGAAAGCACAACGTGTTCTTAGATAAACCAAGCCTCCAGGAGGCCGGGAATACCCCCTGCTTCTGTATTGATTTGTCCTAGAACTCCCGGAGTCCTGAAAGAACTGCAAGTTCTTAGTGACATCTTATGTCCAACCTTACGTCAAACTCGGCACCTTCCAGGTATAAATATACCAGCATCTGCCCTTGCAAAGGACACGGTGGTTTGGAGCAGATCGACTATCTACTTGCCCGACGCCCTGATGTAGCAAGTGCCGAATGAAGCCGACCCTCCCGCTGACGCACTGAGAGAGACGCTGTCTTTTCTCCTGCCGAGAAATCCAGCTCCAGTGTTTCCCTGTCACCCTTGTGGGTTGCTGGGAGATCGAGTCCTGAGAGAGAGATACAAGACCTCCTTCATTCTATAACCAAGGTACGGAGCTGATTAGACCCTTAGAGAATTCTTGATTTAGATTCTTGGCAGAAACTATCTTAACTCAAACTACATCTCACTTACTCCTTCCCATGTACTAGGCTTAGGTTAGGTACACCGGGGTAGGCGTATCTTAGAAGCACCAGTTGAGTACGTTTAGTCATTATTTTATCAATGTATGTATTTTATCCATTTTAAGTATCTTATGGCTTAGAAACCATATAAATGCTTTTACAGTATTATTTCACAATACTCTTTTTACTGTACGCACTTTACTTCATGACAAGTATTGCGATTATAGCAATTCACTTCTCTTGCATGAGAAAGAAGACACTCAATAAATAACCTCTTTTATTGAAAACACCCGTCTCTCTATTTCTCTGCTCTTCTGGTGAAACTAAGCATGCACGATTGACTGAGTAAAATAGCTATCTATTGTTTCCGCGGCAGCACTATAACAGGGACACCCGCATCAGTTGATTCCTCATACAGCCCAGGATGGAGCCACGCCCATAGCGCCGGAGTTATTCTTCACAGCCTCACACAGGACTGGCATATGCCAGTCCAGCCCACTCCGCTTACGCTTACAGGGAAAGACAACAATGCGACATAGGACAGATTTTCATTGCAGTAATCTGGTCACAGCCTAGTTGTCAGTACGACACAGCCACTCCCTCACGGCTGGTATACACCCACACCACACCCATCCAGCACAGGCGTCACAGGAAACGCGACCCTGCCAATAAAAAAGACTGTGCACACGTGATCAATGCCATTTAAGTGTTGCTCGCACCAGATGCACTGCAGCCGGCACAGGCACATCGGCACGGGGCAGTGACTTCCGGCCCACTGAGGTACGGGTACCAAAACTGCTGAGCGGGTGTGCAGCCATCGGTGATGGCCCCTCCCGGCGGTCTGGGCAGCTCAGATTTTGTGTGCCCTGCTGGATCGCAGTGTAGGCCTGAGCCATCAGACAGCACAGGCCTACCACCACATGGCGTTGCCTCGCTGGTCATAGAGTTAGTGGCAACACAAGGGCTGAGCGGATGTGCAGCCTGCAATGAAAAGATGGGTGCACTGGTATGTCCTCTGCCATGGGAAAATCAAGACCCAGCACCAAATGTGACACCTGGTGGACTGCGGAGCAGGGTGCCCAGTCCGCGGGCCCCGGACTTGGGGTTTGCAGTGGAATGTGGTAGGAACTTTTATATACGCAGCTTGCGAAAGGTGAGCAGAGAGGCTTGTTTGCGCAGTGGTGGACAGTCACCTTCAGGCAGTGGGAGTGGATGGGGTGCAGCAGGCTGGGTGCAGCAGCCTGGGTGCGCAGCAGTGGGCAGTCACCTCCGGGCAGTGGGAGTGGATAGGGTGCAGCAGCCTGGGTGCGCAGCAGCGGGCAGACACCTCTGGGCAGTGGTAGTGGGTGGTGTGCATCAGCCTGGGTGCGCAGCGATAGGCAGACACTCGGGGCACTGGAAGTGGATGGGGTGCAGCAGCCTGGATGCACAAAGGTGGGACAGTGATTTAGGCGTGCGCAGATATATGTACTCTGCCATTACTGATTCGATATTACGTTTCAGGTGAGGAAGCTTGAGGGCTCCATTATGTCCCGGCATATGGTTGGAGACACACGGTGGCGCAAAGGTGAGTTGTGATGGTTTTGTCCACAGTATGGGCACTCACTGTCCCTCTCCATCTCTACCTTTCTCTCCCTCACACTCTTTCTCTCTCTCTTCCTCTCTCTCTCACTCTATCTCTTCCTCTCTCTTACACTGTTTCTCTTTCTCTTTCTCTCTTCCTCTCCCTTTGTCTCTCTCTCTCTCTTTCACTCTCTCACTCTTCCTCTGTTTCTCTCTTCCCCTTTCCCACACTGTTTCTCTCTTTCTCTCTCACTTCCTCTCTCTCACTGTTTCTCTCTCTCCCTCTCTCCTTTGATGGATGCATGAAGCACAATCTTATCTTGCTTTTTGTCTACTAGGCTGTGATTCACAGATTGATGACCCCCCGACACGGCCCTTTAGTCACGAGGTGATGACTTCAGTTCCACTGAGTTAGTGCCACCACAGCTGAGCACGTGTGCAGCCTGCGATGATGCGTGGCCATCCTGGCAATCAACACCCACTCATTGTGAGCTCAGCTTGACCGCCTGTATGCAATGGCTCAGGAGGTTGCTTCGGCACGTGGTGGACTCTCTTAGACACACGCCGGTGGAGAAAGGTGAGCAGAGATGCTTGTATCCGCCGCAGTGGGCAGTCACCTCTGGGCGGTGGGAGTGGATAATGTGCAGCAGCCTGGGTGCAGAAGAGCAGGTAGATACCTCCGAGCAGTGGGAGTGTATAGGGTACAGCAGGCTGGGTGCACAGAAAATGGGCAGACACCTTTAGGCAGTGGGAGTAGATTGGGTGCAGCAGTCTGGGAGCGCAGGAACGGGCAGTGTGAGTGGATGGGGTGCAACAGCCTGAGTGACAAGGAGGAGGCAGACACATATGGGCAGTGGGAGTGGATGGGGTAAAGCAGCCTGGGTGTGCAGAGCTGGGCAGACACCTCTGGGTGGCAAGTCAGTGTGGTGCAGTAGCCTGAGTGCGCACTGGTGGATAGACACCTCTGGGAGGCGGGAGGCGATGGGGTGCAGCAGCCTGGGTGCACAGGGGCGAAACAGAGATTTAGGCATGTGCAGTTGTATGTACTCTGCCATTACTGATTCTATGCTATGTTTCAGGTGACTTAACTTGAGGACTGCACTATGTTCCGGCACGTGGTTGGAGACAAACGGGTGGCAGAAAGGTGAGCTGTGAGGATTTTCTCCACAGTGTCAACACTCCCTCTCCCTCTCCATCGCTTCCTTTCTGTCGCTCACACTCTACCTCTCTCACTCTCTATCTCTTCCTTTCTCTCTCACACACTTGCTCTCTTCCTTTGTCTCTTCTTCTCTCTCTCATTCTTTCTCTTTCTCGCTCTCTTCCTCTCAGTCTCAATCTTTCTCTGTCTCTCTTCCTCTTTCTCACACTGTTTCTCTCTTTCTCACTTCCATGTATCTCAATCTTTCTCTCTTTCTTTCTCTCTTACTCTTTCTCTCACACTTTCTCTCTTTCTCTGTCTTCCTCTCTCTCTCTCACTCTTTCTTTCTTACTCTCTCTCTTCTTCTCTCTCACTCTTTCTCTTTTACTCTCTCTTTGATGGTTGCATGACACACAATCTTAGCTTTCTTCTTGTCTTGCAGGCTCTGATTCACAAATTGTCAAGGAATGACACGCCATGCCTGCACCTACTTTTATTTTATTGTTTTGTTTAATTAAAATGTCTTATATGTAAATCCATAGATGACTGACATACTAATTTGTCCAACCTCACATACATCTTCTTTATTATAATTGTGCGACATCAGCCAATTTGTTAAGTTCCAGATTTTCTAAGGTTGCTGTCACATTTGTTTTTGGGGTGGGGGTGGGGGGATGGCGGACAAGGGGCTGATAGCGGGGGGTGTCAGAGCAGTGTTGGGTGTCTGAGCTGCATGATCGTTGGCTCCATTGAATCTGTTGTCATTCAGGTGTGGCTCTGGGCGGGGCTCCCTTTCATGTTGCAGGTTGTAGTCTGAATTTACACCAGCTCAGAGCAGGTGTAAACTTCCTGCCACTAATGCACCTTATTTGTACTCTCTTCGACAATCTCGCTGGTGGTTGAGAAACTTGCAAAGTGATGTGCTCGCACCGTTTTGCACAGAAACGCCTACTCTACATCTCATTAGCAATATTTGTTGGGGTCATCCGTGACAATACTCTTTAAGGCTGCTATCACTGGTAAACTGGTGATATGGGCTGTTCCCTCCAGCTTGTAAATGGTGCGTTAAATTTATCACCATTTTGGTTGCGATAAAATGCCTTTAACTCAGCGATGTGTCCTTGAGAGTATACCCCGCGGTGTTTGAAAGACTTAAAACGTACTCGAGTGCCGCGCTGAGAGCCGTGCACCCATTGCTTTAACACGGGGGGGCCACGCTGAGAACTGCGCTAGAGTCGTGTCTCCATTTTTTGTTAAACGTCCACTTTCACTAATTTACATTTGCCTCGGGACCCCATCCCCCTAAGCATGCCGATATCTTCATTTAAAAAATAAAAAAACGAGAAGAGGGCCTTGTTGGCCCCCTCCCGTGGCCAATTCTGGCCCGAGGACCCCATCCCCCATGGCCTGGCCTCATCATTGGGGACCATGGGGGTAGCCCCAATGCCCCCACCGTTTTACCAGCTCCCCACGTCCTGCAGAAGCCAGCATTGCTTGTCCACACGGGGAGCTGCTCCCCGTGTAGAAAAGCAAACAGCTTTGAATTTTGGAAGCGAGAGCAGTTTTCCCAGCATTCGCTTTCAAAATCCAAAACAAGTTTTCTATGACATGGTGGGAGCCTCGCGGCTCCTGCCCTGTCATAGCAATACAAAAGGGGGTGGTAAAAAAGGGGGTGGTGATGGACGGAGCATATGAACCAATCAAACACTCACACTCAGTCAACAGATCTGGATTTAATCCATCACCGTTCTTTAGCCCACTGTGCCACCCCAGTTCAGACATGGCCATATGCAAATCAGTCTGACCCTGTGCCTCATGGGAACAGTCCAGCCCAAACTGCCAAGCCATGCCTTCCCTGGACCGGAAACAAGCTTCCTAGGACCGGTTTCTGGCATTCCAGCCGTCTTCCGCCAGGCTTGCTTGAATGCAGTGGCAAAGTGAGCAAGGGAACTCACGTCTGAGCATACACTGCCAACCTATGGCGAACAAAGCGGTACAAAAGGGGGTGGTGATGGACGGAGCATCTGAACCAATCAAACACTCACACCCAGTCAACAGATCTGGGTTTAATCCATCACCGTTCTTTAGCCCACTCTGCCACCCCAGTTCAGACATGGCCATATGCAAATCAGTCTGACCCTGTGCCTCATGGGAACAGTCTAGCCCGAACTGTCATAGCAAACAGCAGTGTAGAGGGCTGGGCAACCCAGGACACTGCAGGAGATGGCCATGGGGGGTGGTGGTCCACAGGGCAATTACAGGCTCCATGAGGGGGGCCGCCCGCTCCCCTCCCAACATGAGTGAAGCCCCGGGGAGGTGGTGGTCCCCAACCCCAGCAGGCCGTGCTAATTCTTTTTTATGAAATGCTCCCGGAACCTAGCCCACCCCAGGGCCTCATCGGCGGCATTTGTTACACCCGGGCGAATTGCGGCGAATTGTTTAAAAAAATGCTTTTTTGGCCCTTCTGGGAACCCCTAAGCAGGCCTAGCGGGTCAGGGTGTACATCCCCACCCCCTTCTCTTGTGTTTTATCTTTGTTTCTCTGTTTTCTTGTGACTCGCTTCTACCGAGTCACAAGAAAAGAAGCAACAGAGGTACAGAAAGAGGCAAGAATGGTGCAGAAAGAGCGAAGGGGGTGTTGAAAGAGGCATGAGAGTTGTACAAATAAGGAAGGGGGCCAGAAATAGAGGGGAGGGGTACAGAAAGATGCCAAAGAGATGCACAAAAAAGCAAGAGAAGTCCAGGAAGAGGCAAGAGAATTGCTGAAAGGAGCAGCAGAGATTTAGAAAGAAGCTAGAGAAGTGCAGAAAGAGGCAAGGGAGGTGCAGAAAGAAGCAAGAGCAGTGCAGAAAGAACCAACAGAGGAGTTGAATGAGGAACAGAGGTGCAGAAGGAGGCAAAAGGGGTACAGAAAGAAGGAATGGGAGTGCAGAACGAAGCAGCAGAGGTGCTGAAAGAGGCACAAGGGGTGCAGAAAAAAGGAATAAAAGTGCAGAAAGAAGTAACAGAGGTGCTGAAAGATGCACAAAGGTTTCAGAAAAAGGCAAAAGAAGTGTAGGAAGAAGCAACAGAGGTACTGAAAGAGGCAAGAGTGGTGCAGAAAGTGGGAAGAGAGGTGTATAAAGGTACAAGAGTTGCACAAATAGGGAGAAGGGGTACAGAAAGAGACAGGAGGGATGCAGAAAGAAGCAACAGAGGTTTAGAAAGAAGCAAGAGAAGTGCAGGAATAGGCAAGTGATGTGCAGAAAGAAACAAGAGCAGTGGAGAAAGGACCAACATAGGTGCTTAAAGAGGCAACAGAGGTGCAGAAGGAGGCTCAAGGCGTGCAGGAAGAAAGATGAGGAGTTCAGAAAGAAGCAACAGAGGTGCTGAAAGAGGCACGAGGGGTGCAGAAAAAAAGGAAGAGAAGTGCAGAATGAAGTAACTAGGGTGCTGAAAGATGCACAGAGGGTGCAGAAAGAGGCAAGAGAAGTACAGACAGAAGCCACGGAGGTACAGAAAGAGGCAAGAGTGGTACAGAAAGAGGGAAGAGAGGTGTAGAAAGAGGGATGAGATTTACATAAATAGGGAAGAGGTTGCAGAAAGAGGCAGGGGGAGCAGAAAGAATCAACAGAGGTACAGAAACAAGAAGGAGAAGTGCAGAAAGAGGCAAGAGAATTGCTGAAAAAATCAATAGTGGTTTAGAAAGAAGCAAGAGAAGTGAGAAAGAGGCAGGGGGCACAGAAAGTAGCAAGAAAGAATCAACAGAGGTGCTGAAATAGACAACAGTTACAGAAGGAGGCACAAGGGAGACGAAATAAGGAAGAGGAGTGTAGAAAGAAGCAACAAAGGTGCTGAAAGAGGCATGATGGCTGCAGAAAGGGGCAAGAGAAGTACAGAAAGAAGCAAGAGAGATACAGAAAGAGGCAAGAATAGTGCAGAAAGAGGGAAGAGAGGTGTAGAAAGAGGCACGAGAGTTGCACAAATAGGGAATAGGGGTGCAGAAAGAGGTAAGAAGGGTGCAGAAAGATGCAAAAGAGATGAAGAAACATGCAAGAGAAATGCAGGAAGAGGCAAGAGAATTGCTGAAAGAAACAACAGAGTTTTAGAAAGAAGCAAGAGAAGTGCAGAAAGAGGCAAGTGAGGTGCAGAAAGAAGCAAGAGCAGTGCGGAAATTACCAACAGAGGTGTTGAAAGAGGCAACTAAGGTGCAGAAGGAGTCACAAGGGCTGCAGAAAGAATCAAAAGCAGTGCAGAAAAAACCAACAGAGGTGTAAAAGAGGCAAGAAGGGTCAAGAAAGTGGTAGAAGAGGCAAGAGAGGTACAGAAAGAGGCAAGAGTGGTACTGAAAGAGGAAAGAGTGGTGTAGAAAGAGGCATGAATGTTACACAAATAGGGAAGAGGGGTGCAGAAAGAGGCAGTAAGAGTGCAGAAAGAAGCAACAGAGGTGCAGAAACAGGCGAGAGAGGTCCAAAAAGAGGCAGGAGAATTGCTGAAAGAAGCAACAGGGGTTGAGAAGGAAGCAAGTGAAGTGCAGAAATAGGCAAGTGATATGCGGAAAGAATCAAGAGCAGTGTAAAAATAACAACTAGAGGTGCTGAAAGAGGCAACAGAGGTGCAGAAGGAGGCTCCAGGGGTGCAGGAAGAAGGATGAGGATTGCAGAAAGAAGCAACAGAGGTATTGAAAGAGGCACAAGGGGTGCAGAAAGAATCAACAAAGTACAGAAACAAGGAAGAGAAGTGCAGAAAGAGGCAAGAGAATTGCTGAAAAAAGTAAGAGGTTTAGAAAGAAGCAAGAGAAGTGAGAAATAGGCAAGGGGGCACAGAAAGTAGAAAGAGCAGTGCAGAAAGAACCAACAGAGGTGCTGAAATAGACAACAGTTACAGAAGGAGGCACAAGGGGCGCAGAAAGAAGGAAGAGGAATGCTGAAAGAAGCAACAGAGGTTCTGAAAGAGGCATGAAAGGTATAGAAAAAAAGCAAGAAAATTGCAAAAAGAAGCAACAGAGGTACAGAAAGAGGCAAGAATGGTGCAGAAAGAGCGAAGGGGGTGTTGAAAAAGGCATGAGAGTTGTACAAATAGGGAAGAGGCAAGAAATAGGTGGGAGGGGTACAGAAAGATGCCAAATAGATGCACAAAAAAGCAAGAGAAGTCCAGGAAGAGGCAAGAGAATTGCTGAAAGAAGCAGCAGAGATTTAGAAAGAAGCAAGAAAAGCGCAGAAAGGGGCAAGTAAGGTGCAGAAAGAAGCAAGAGCAGTGCAGAAAGAACCAACAGAGATGCAAAAGAGGCAAGAGGGGTAAAGAAAGTGGTAGAATAGACAAGAGAGGTATAGAAAGAGGCAAGAGTAGTACAGAAAGAGGAAAGAGAGGTGTACAAAGAGGCATGAGTGTTGCACAAATAGGGAAGAGGGGTGCAGAAAGAGGCAGTAGGGGTGCAGAAAGAAGCAACAGAATTGCAGAAACAAGCAAATATGTCCAAAAAGAGGCAGGAGAATTGCTGAAAGAAGCAAAAGGGGTTCAGAAGGAAGCAAGTGAAGTGCAGAAAGAGGCAAGTGATCTGCAGAAAGAATCAAGAGCAGTGTAAAAAGAACCAATAGAGGTGCTGAAAGAGGCAACACAGGTGCAGAAGGAGGTTTGAGGGGTGCAGGAAGAAGGATGAGGAGTGCAGAAAGAAGGAACAGAGGTATAGAAAGAGGCACGAGGGGTGCAGAAAGAAGGAAGAAAAGTGCAGAATGAAGCAAGTGAGGTGCTGAAAGAGGCATGAAGGGTGCAGAAAGAGGCAAGAGAAGTACAGAAAGAAGCAACGGCGGTACAGAAAGAGGAAATAGTGGTACAGAAAGAGGGAAGAGAGGTGTAGAAAGAGGCATGAGAGTTGCACAAATAGGGAAGAGGGGTGCAGAAAGAGGTAGGAGGGGTGCAGAAAGAATCGACAGAGGTGCAGAAACAAGAAAGAGAAGTGCAGAAAGAGGGAATAGAATTGCTGAAAGAAGCAACAGTGGTTTAGAAGAAGAAAGATAAGTGCAGAAAGAGGCAAGTGGGGTACAGAAAGAAGCAAGAGTAGTGCAGAAAGAAGACACAGAGGTGGTGAAATAGACAACAGTTACAGAAGGAGGCACAAGGGGAGCAGAAGGAAGGAAGAGGAGTACAAAAAGAAGCAACTGAGGTGCTGAAAGAGGCATGAGGGGTGCAGAAAGAAGGAAGGGAAGTGCAGCAAGAAGCAACAGAGGTGCTGAAAGACGCATGAAGAATATAGAAAAAGGCAAGAGAGGTACAAAAAGAAGCAACAGAGGTACAGAAAGAGTCAAGAGTGGTACAGAAAGAGGGAAAAGAGGTGTAGAAAGAGGTATGAGAGTTGTACAAAAAGGGAAAAGGGGTGCAGAAAGAAGGCAGGAGGGGTGCAGAAAGAATCATCAGAGGTGCAGAAACAAGAAGGAGAATTACAGAAAGAGGGAAGAGAATTGCTGAAAGAAGCAACGGAGGTTTAGAAGAAGCACGAGAAGTGCAGAAAGAGCAAGTGGGGTGCAAAAAGAAGCAAGAGCAGTGCAGAAAGAACAAACAGAGGTGCTGAAATAGACAACAGTTACAGAAGGAGGCACAAGGGGAGCAGAAAGAAGGAAGAGGAGTGCAGAAAGGAGCAACAGAGGTGCTGAAAGAGGCAAGAGTGGTGCAGAAAGTGGGAAGAGAGGTGTATAAAGGTACAAGAGTTGCACAAATAGGGAGAAGGGGTACAGAAAGAGACAGGAGGGATGCAGAAAGAAGCAACAGAGGTTTAGAAAGAAGCAAGAGAAGTGCAGGAATAGGCAAGTGATGTGCAGAAAGAAAAAAGAGCAGTGGAGAAAGGACCAACATAGGTGCTTAAAGAGGCAACAGAGGTGCAGAAGGAGGCTCAAAGCGTGCAGGAAGAAAGATGAGGAGTTCAGAAAGAAGCAACAGAGGTGCTGAAAGAGGCACGAGGGGTGCAGAAAAAAAGGAAGAGAAGTGCAGAATGAAGTAACTAGGGTGCTGAAAGATGCACAGAGGGTGCAGAAAGAGGCAAGAGAAGTACAGACAGAAGCCACGGAGGTACAGATAGAGGCAAGAGTGGTACAGAAAGAGGGAAGAGAGGTGTAGAAAGAGGGATGACATTTACATAAATAGGGAAGAGGTTGCAGAAAGAGGCAGGGGGAGCAGAAAGAATCAACAGAGGTACAGAAACAAGAAGGAGAAGTGCAGAAAGAGGCAAGAGAATTGCTGAAAAAATCAATAGAGGTTTAGAAAGAAGCAAGAGAAGTGAGAAAGAGGCAGGGGGGCACAGAAAGTAGCAAGAAAGAACCAACAGAGGTGCTGAAATAGACAACAGTTACAGAAGGAGGCACAATGGAGACGAAATAAGGAAGAGGAGTGCAGAAAGAAGCAACAGAGGTTCTGAAAGAGGCATGAAGAGTGCAGAAAGAAGGAAAAGAAGTGCAGAAAGAAGCAACAGAGGTGCTGAAAGAGGCATGAAGGGTGCAGAAAAGCGTAAGATAACTACAGAAAGAAGCAACAGAGATACAGAAAGTGGCAACAATAGTGCAGAAAGAGGGAAGCGAGGTGTAGAAAGAGGCATGCGAGTTGCACAAATAGGGAAGAGGGGTGCAGAAAGAGGCAGGAGGGGTGTAGGAATATACAAAAGAGATGCAGAAACATACAAGGGAAGTGCAGGAAGAGGCAAGAGAATTGCTGAAAGAAGTAACAGAGGTTTAGAAAGAAGCAAGAGAAGTGCAGAAAGAGGCAAGTGAGGTGCAGAAAGAAGCAAGAGTAGTGCGGAAAGAACCAACAGAGGTGCTGTAAGAGGCAACTAAGGTGCAGAAGGAGTCACAAGAGCTGCAGAAAGAAGCAAGAGCAGTGCAGAAAGAACCAACAGAGGTGCAAAAGAGGCAAGAGGGGTAAAGAAAGTGGTAGAAGAGGCAAGAGAGGTACAGAAAGAGGCAAGAGTGGTACAGAAAGAGAGAAGAGAGGCATGAGTGTTGCACAAATAGGGACGAGGGGTGCAGAAAGAGGTAGTAGGGGTGCAGAAAGAAGCAACAGAGGTGCAGAAGCAAGCGAGAGAGGTCCAAAAAGAGGCAGGAGAATTGCTGAAAGAAGCAGCAGGGGTTTAGAAGTAAGCAAGTGAAGTGCAGAAAGAGGCAATTGATCTGCAGAAAAAATCAAGAGCAGTGTAAAAAGAACCAACAGAGGTACTGAAAGAGGCAACAGAGGTGCAGAAGGAGGCTCGAGGGGTGCAGGAAGAAGGATGAGGAGTGCAGAAAGAAGCAACAGAGGTATTGAAAGAGGTACAGGGGGTGCAGAAAGAAGAAAGAGAAGTGCAGAATGAAGCAACTGAGGTGCTTAAAGAGGCATGAAGGGTGCAGAAAGAGGCAAGAGAAGTACAGAAAGAAGCAATAGAGGTGCAGAAACAAGAAAGAGAATTACAGAAAGAGGGAAGAGGATTGCTGAAAGAAGCAACAGAAGTTTAGAAGAAGCAAGAGAAGTGCAGAAAGAGGCAAGTGGGATGCAGAAAGAAGCAAGTGCAGTACAGAAAGAACAAACAGAGGTGCTGAAATAGACCAACAGTTACAGAAGGAGGCACAAGGGGAACAGAAAGAAGGAGGAGGAGTGCAGAAAGAAGCAGCAAAGATGCTGAAAGAGACATGAGGGGGGTGTAAAGAAGGAAGGGAAGTGCAGAAAGAAGCAATAGAGGTGCTGAAAGAGGCATGAAGGGTATAGAAAAAGGCAAGAGAAGTACAAAAAGAAGCAACAGAGGTACAGAAATCAATCAATCAATCAGCCAATTTGTAAAGCGCACTACTCACCCAGTAGGGTCTCAAGGCGCTGGGGGGGGTCTGTTTTTGCTCGAAAAGCCAGGTCTTGAGTTGCTTCCTGAAGGAAAGGTGGTCCTGGGTGAGCCATAGGTGGGTGGGGAGGGAGTTCCATGTCTTGGCCGCCAGGTAGGAGAAGGATCTACTTCCAGCCGTGGCTCTGCGAATGCGTGGTACGGTGGCAAGGGCGAGGCTGGCCGATCGTAGCTGGTGGGTGAGGGTGTAGAAGGTGAGGCGGCTGTTGAGGTACTTCGGGCCCATGTCGTGGAGAGCCTTGTGTGCGTGGGTGAGGAGTCTGAACGTGATCCTCTTGTTGATGGGGAGCCAGTTCAGGTCTCTCAGTGGGTCGAGATGTGGCTGAGGCGAGGGATATCCAGGATGAGTCGTTTCTGTAGTTTGGCTGTGGTTCCCGCGTAGAGGGTGTTGCCGTAGTCCAGTCGGCTGGTGACGAGTGCCTGGGTGACTGTCTTCCTGGTTTTGATGGGGATCCAGCGGAAGATCTTACGGAGCATGCTCCGGGTGTTGAAGCACAATGATGATACGGCGTTGACTTGTCTGGTCATCGAGAGGGAGGAGTCCAAGATGAAGCCCAGGTTTCGTGCGTGGTCCGTTGGCTTGGCGGTGGTGCCCAGGGCAGGGGGCCACCAGGAGTTGTCCCAGGCGGAGGGCGATGATCCCAGGATGAGGACTTCCGTCTTGTCTGAGTTCAGTTTCAGGCGGCTGTTCTTCATCCACTCGGCGACGTCTTTCATCCCTTCGTGAAGGCTGGCTCTGGTGGTGGCGGGGTCGTTGGTGAGGGAGAGGATCAGCTGGGTGTCGTCGGCGTAGGAGATGATGTTGAGGTTGTCTTGGCGTGCGATGGCAGCGAGGGGGCTCATGTAGATTTTGAAGAGGGTGGGGCTGAGTGAAGATCCTTGTGGTACGCCGCAGATGACCTCGGTGGCCTCGGACCTGTAAGGGGGGAGGCGGACTCTCTGGGTTCTTCCGGCGAGGAATGAGATGATCCACTCCACAGCCTTCCCTTGGATCCCGATGTTGCTGAGGTGCTGTACTAGGGTGCGATGGCAGACAGTGTCGAACGCCGCAGATAGGTCCAGGAGGATGAGGGCCGCTGTTTCCCCATTGTCGAGCAGGGATCTGATGTCGTCGGTGGCTGCGATGAGGGCGGTCTCGGTGCTGTGGTTGTCTCGGAAGCCAGACTACGAACGGTCGAGGGATCCGATTGTCTCGAGGAAGGCGGCAAGCTATCTGTTGACGATCTTCTCGATGACTTTGGCAGGAAAAGGGAGGAGCGAGATGGGGCGGAAGTTCTTGAGGTCGGTGGGGTCCGCTGTTGGTTTCTTCAAGAGGGCGCTGAGTTCGGCGTGCTTCCAGCTCTCCGGGAAGGTGGCAGTGTTGAAGGAGATGTTGATGATGTCCCGGAGTTGGGGTGCGATGATGGAGTCGGCCTTGTTGAAGACGTGGTGGGGGCAGGGGTCGGTTGGTGATCCGGAGTGGATGAAGTTCATCGTGCTGGTGGTGTCTTCGGTGCTGATCGGGGTCCAGTTGCAGAGGGTGGTGGTGGGGGTCGTTGGTTCGGTGGTTGGGTGCGTGGTCTGTGCGCCGAAGCTGTTGTGTATGTCGGCAATCTTGCGGTGGAAGAACGAGTCGAGTGATTCTCAGAGGTCTTGCGAGGGTGTGATGTCGTTGTTTCCGGCGTTGGGGGTGGAGAACTCTTTGACGATGCTGAATAGTTCCTTGCTGTTGTGGGTGTTGTTGTCCAGTCGTTCTTTGAATGTTGTCCTTTTGGTGGTGCGGATCAGCTGGTGTTGTTTGCGGGTGGCGTTCTTGAGGGCAGTCATGTTTTCTGTGGTCTGGTCGTGGCGCCAGGCTTTTTCAAGGGTGCGGCAGTTTTTCTTGGATGTCTTGAGTTCGTCGGGGAACCAGGAGGCTTTCTTGCTGCCGGGTCTGCTGGGAGGGTTCTTCAGTGGTGCGAGGTCGTCAGCGCAGTTGGTGAGCCACTGTGTGAAGGTGCGGGCTGCTTCATTGGGGTCCGTTGTGCTGGCGGGAGGGTGCAGACTGAGGGAGGTGGTGAGCTGGTCGGCGGTGATCTTGCTCTAGCTCCTGCGAGGAACCTGTTGCGAGTGGTGGTGGGTCATAGTTCTTCTGAAACTGAAGTGGACGCAGCTGTGATCCGTCCAATGGAATCCGGTGGAGTGGCTGAAGGAGATGTGCTTGCTGGAGGAGAAGACGGGGTCCAGCGTGTGGCCGGCGTAGTGGGTAGGGGTGTTCACCAGTTGCTTGAGTCCGAGGTTGGCGAGGTTGTCCAGCAGGGTGTTGGTGTTGGTGTCGTTGTTTTTCTCCCGGTGGAAGTTGAGGTCCCCTAGGAGGATGTAGTCAGCGGAGTGGAGGGCGTGCTGGCTGATGAAGTCCGCGATGTCTTCGCTGAATTGGGTGCGTGGTCCCGGGGGTCTGTAGATGAGGGTGCCTCTGAGGGTGGTCTTGGGGTCGGTGTGTATCTGGAAGTGAAGTTGCTCGGCAGCGGTGAAGGTGTCGTCGGAGTTGGTCGTGATGCGGATGGTGTTCCTGTGGACGATGGCGATGCCCCCTCCGGTCTGGTTGACGCGGTCGCTCTGGGTGATCTTGTATCCGTCCGGGATGGCTATGGCGATGTCGGGCGCTGAGGAGACATTCATCCAGGTTTCCGTGAGGAAGGCGACGTCTGGTGATGCTGTGTCGAGCAGGTTCCGGAGTTCAACGGCGTGTCTGTGGACGGAGCGGGTGTTGAGCAGGATGCACTTGAGGTGGTTGTTGCTGGTGCCTGGCCTTTTGGGTGCAGTGCAGGTCCAGAGATAGGTGAACTTGCAGGCTTGGCAGGTGAAGGGTCCATGGGTGCATTTCGGGGTTGCTCGGTAGCAGACGGGGTTCCGGTCGGGTTTGAGTGCGTTGAGGGTGGTGGCGTCGTAGGTCCGTCGTGTGGGCTGGCCTCGTCGGGGGCCAGGGGTTCTGGCGCAGGGCACTGTCCAGGTGCGGACGGGCGCAGACGGGCTTGCCTTTGGCGTGCCTTCGGCATACAATTGGCGCGCCCGCTGCGCGTGACCGCTGTGCGTGACCGCGGGCTCCATATGAGGCCAAGTGAGAGAAAGGAGCAGCTGGGAGGTGGGAGCGGGGAGGCTAATGGGGGTAGCGGAGGCGAAAAGGGGCGGGGCTGCGAGGGATTGGCAGCGGGAAGCGGGAGGGGTCGCACCAGGGGGGCAAGCTAGCGGGAACAACTAGGACCTAATGGCAGAAGGGGAGTAACAAAAAACACAGTCACAAGGCAGCAAAACAAGAATACAAGAGGGCGACACTAGAGAACAGCGGAATCACGTGGGCAACAGCGGGGAGAGAAGGGCAGCAGCGAGGGGCACCAGGCAGGGCAAGACGTGCTACTGCTGGAGAGCGGTGTGGCGTGGGGGGTGTCCTGGGACAGGTCACACTCGCCTACGCCGTGCGGGCTCCATATGAGGCCAAGTGGGAGGGGACAGGTCACCCCCCACAAGGCAAGAGAAAGAGGCAAGAATGGTGCAGAAAGAGGGAAGGGAGGTGTAGAAAGAGGCATGAGAGTTACACAAATAGGGAAGGGGTACAGAAATAGGCAGGAGGGGTGCAGAAAGATGCAAAAGACATGTACAAACAAGCAAGAGAAATGCAGGAAGAGGCAAGAGAATTGCTGAAAGAAGCAGTAGAGATTTTGAAAGAAGCAAGAGAAGTGCAGAAAGAGGCTAGTGAGGTGCAGAAAGAAGCAAGAGAGGTTCTAAAAGAGGCAACTAAGGTGCAGAAGGAGGCAAAAGGGGTACAGATAGAAGGAATGGGGGTGCAGAACGAAGCAGCAGAGGTGCTGAAAGAGGCACAATGGGTGCAGAATAAAGGAAGAAAAGGAAGAAAAGTGCAGAAAGAAGCAACATAGGTGCTGAAAGATGCACAAAGGTTGCAGAAAAAGGCAAGAGAAGTGTATAAAGAAGCAACAGAGGTACAGAAAGAGGCAAGAATGGTTCAGAAAGAGGGAAGAGAGGTGTAGAAAGAGGCATGAGAGTTGCACAAATAGGGAGCAGGGGTGCAGAAAGAGACAGGAGGGATGCGGAAAGAAGTAACAGAGGTGCAGAAACAAGTAAGAGAACTGCAGAAAGAGACAAGAGAATTGCTGAAAGAAGCAACAGAGGTTTATAAAGAAGCAAGAGAAGTGCAGAAAGAGGCAAGTGAAGTGCAGAAAGAAGCAAGAGCAGTGCAGAAAAAACCTCCAGAGGTGCTGAAAGAGTTAACAGAAGTGCAGAAGGCGGCACAAGGAGTGCGGAAAGAAGCACGAGGAGTGCAGAAAGAGGCAATAGAGGTGCTAAAAGAGGCACAAGGGGGTACATAAAGAAGGAATAGAGGCACGATGGGTGCAGAAAGAAGCAACAGAGGTTAATAAAGAGGCAAGCGTGGTTCATAAAGAGGGAAGAGAGGTATGGAAAGAGGCATGATAGTTGCACAAATAGGGAAGAGGGGTGCAGCAAGAGGCAGGAAGGGTGCAAAAAGACACAAGAGAGGTGCATAAATCAGCGGGAGAAGTACAGAAAGAGGAGAGATAATTGCTGAAAGAAGCAACAGAGGTTTAGAAAGAAGCAAGAGACGTGCAGACAAAAGGCAAGTAAGATGCAGAAAAAAGCAAGGGCAGTGCAGACAACAGTTACAGAAGGAGGCACAAGGGGAGCAGAAAGTAGGAAGAGGAGTGCAGAAAGAAGCAAAAGAGGTGCTGAAAGAGGCATGGGGGTGCAGAAAGAAGGAAGATGAGTGCAGAAAGAAGCAACAAAGGTGCTGAAAGAGGCACAAGGGGTGCAGAAAGAAGGAAGGAAAATGCAGAAAGAAGTAACAGGTGCTGAAAGTGGTGCAAAGAGTGCAGAAAGAGCAAGAGAAATGTAGAAATAAGACACAGAGGTGCAGAAAGAGTCATGACTGGTGCAGAAAGAGGGAACAGGGGTGGAGAAAGAGGCAAGAGATCTGCAGAAAAAACAACAGAGGTGCTGAAAGAGGCAAGTCAGCTGCAGAAAGAGGCAAGGCAGGTGCAGAATGAGGCAGTAAAAGTGCAGAACGAAGCATCAGAGGTACACAAAGAGGCAAGAGGGGTGCAAAAAAAGGAGAGTGAAGTGCAGAAAGAAGCAAAAGAGGTGCTCAAAGAGGCAAGAGGAATACAGAAAGAGGCAACAGCAGTACAAAAAGAACCAAGAGAAGTGCAGAAAGAAGCAACAGAGGTGCTGAAAGAGGCAAGATTGGTGCAGAAAGAGATGAGAGGTATAGAAAGAGCCTGCAATGTTGTACGAAGAGGGAAGATGGGTACAGAGAGAGGCAAGAGGGGGGCAGAAACAGGTAAGAGAACTTCAGAAAGAGGCAAGAAAATTGCTGAAAGAAGCAACAGAAGTGAAGAAAGAAGTAAGAAAAGTGCAGAAAGAGGCAACTGAGATGCAGAAAAAGTCGAAACAGGTACAGAAATAGGGAAGACGAGTACAGAAAGAGACAATAGGGGTGCAGAAAGAAGCAAGAGAGGTGCAGAAAGAAGCATGGAAAATGCAGAATGAAGCAACAGGACTGTAGAAAGAGGAAAGAGAAGTGCAGCAAGAAGCAACAGATGTGCAGAAGGAGGCAAGAGAACTCCAGAAAGAGGCAAGAGAGATGCAGAAATAGGCAAAAGAGGTACAGAAACAGGGAACAGATGTACAGACAGAGGCATGAGAGGTGCAGAAACAAGTAAAAGGGGTGCACAAAGAGGCTAGAAGGGTGAAGAAATTTGCAAGATAGGTGCAGAAGAACAAGAGCAGTGAAAAAGAACCAACAGAGGTGCGGAAAGTGGCAAGAGAGTTGCAGAAACAGGCAAAAGAGATACAGATAGAGGGAACAGGTGGGCAGACTGAGTTAAGAGAGGTGGAGAAAGAGGGAAGAGGGGTGCAGAAAAATGAAAGAGGGATGTAGAAATTTGGAACAGAGGTGCAAGAAGAAGCCAGAGCAGTGTAGAAAGAACCAACAGAGGTGCAGAATGAGGCATGAGGGGTACAGAAAGGGGCAAGTGAAGTGCAGAAAGAACCAACAGAGGTAGAAAAATAGCCATGAGGGGTGCCAAAATTAAAGGATTAGGAGTGGTGCAGAAAAAGGCAAGAGGGGTACAGAAAGAGACAGGAGGGGTGCAGAAAGAGGAAGAAAACTACAGAAAGAAGCAACAGAGGTGCTGAAAGAGGCATGAAGGGTGCAGAAAGAGACAAGACAGGTAATGAAAGAAGGAACAGAAGTATCAAAAGAGGCAGGAGGGGTGCAGAAAGATTGAAGAGGGGTGTAGAAATAGGCAAGAGAGCTGCACAAAGAGGGAAGAGGGGTGTAGAAACAGGCAGAAGGGGTAGAGAAAGAAGCAAGTGAGGTGCAGAAAGAGGCAAGACAGTTACAGAAAGAGGCAAGTGAGGTGCAGAAGGAAGCAAGAAAACTAGAGAGTGGCAATAGAGGTGCAGAAAGAGGCAAGTGAGGTACAGAAAGAAGTAAGATAAGTTCAGAAAGAAGCAACGGAAGTGCAGAAAGAGGGATGGAGTGAGAGGCAAGAGGGGTGCAGAAAGAAGCAATACAGGTGCAGAACAAAACAAAAGAAGTGCAAAAAGAAGGAATAGAGGTGCAGATAGCAGCAAAAAGGGTGCAGAAAGACGTAAGAGGGATATAGAAAGAAGCAAATGAGGTGCAAAAAGAAGCAACAGACTTGCAGAAAGAGGGAAGAGAGGTACAGAAAGTACAAGAAAAGTACAGAAAAAGAAAGAAACGTGTAGAAAGAAGCAACAGAAATGCAGAAAGAGGCTAGAGAGGTGCAGAGGGAAGCAAGAGTGGCTTGCACACCATTAGTACCAATTTAACACCCACATTTAGCAATATGTAACAGGTGACCATTCTAGGTTTGCAAAGTTCCTTCCAGCACGCTGTAACACTTGTCGCTGCATTTTTGGTAAGGTTTGAGCTAGAATCAAGGCTTTTTTTGTTCAAATCTGCAGATTAGGTTGCAGATGATGAATTATGTGGTTAATGCAGAAAATGTATAATTGTGCGAAAGTCAGTGCAGCCAAAAAGTCAAATAATTGCAGTGGCCATGCTTATACCTCTGACTAGGTCCACAAGTGCTCCTCAGTGATTCCATCTTTTTTTGTCTCACTGAGTTCATAGTTGAGCTTCTATGGAAACAAGGACGGCTAAACCTGAGGTTACCACTCCACAACAAAGACTACCATACCACATAATTACTCTCCATAACACATAATCCCACTCTACATAATTCCTTCCTATACAATAAATACCACATTCTTTCTATCCACATAATTTCACTGCACAATATGCCACATAATTTCACTACACACAACGCACAACCACTCCACTCCAAATAACATTAGTAAAAAACCTTTGTATTTACAACACCATTAGCTTTAATTCTCGCATATGCGAAATCTATTACATTGTAAACACTTCTTTAACTAGTAGTCATGTTTGCAGAGTGGTGGAGAAAGGGTGCTGGTCCTCCGACCAGTGTTCAGGAATTCCGCTGCATAGGGCTTACAGGAGGTACCACGAGGGCTTCTTAGCCCCCAGAGTTGTACGAGGGCATGCCCCCGTTTTACACCACTCGGCAAACATGGCTCCCAGCGCACTGCTGCTCAAGGGATGAAGTTCACTTGTGTCCTGTGGTCCGCAGGGCACAAGTGGACTTCATCGCCCCACCAGCAGTGCGCCACGAGGTGCATGTGCAGAGTGGAGTAAAAAGGGGCATGGCCTCGGACCACCTCTCTGCAATCCAGCTGTGTGCCACTTACTGGAGGTACCTGGTGAGCTAGTTCGCCCCCAGGGACCCTCAGTAATCAAGGGGGACTTAATTCCCCAACTTAGAACACGCTAGGGGGCGCGTTTGCAGCGTCATGCAGGGAAGGCGCAGGGCCTCCAGCGAGTTGTTTGTTTATTTTTTCTTTATTTTATGGTAGGGGGGACGCATGGGGTTCCTGGGACACTTTAGGCCCTGGGGACCCAATCCCCGGGGCCTGGCAACCTTGTCTTTTTTAAATATTATTTTGTGAAGGGAGCCGCAGTGCCGGCCTCTCCATTAAAAAAAAAAATTATAATCAAAGGGGAGGGGGGCCTGGCCTCACTGTTGGGGAGCTCCAATGCCCCTATGTTCCCGCCGGCTCCCTGCCTCCTGTGGGAGCCAGCATTGCTTTTGCACAAGGGGATCTGCTGACATGCAGCTCCCCTTGTGCAAAAGCAATTTTGCTTTGTTTTTTGGAAGTGAGATCAGGTTTCCTGCTCTCGCTTCCAAAAATCAAAGCAGAGTTTGCTATGGCAGGGCGGTAGCCGTGCTCCCTCCCTGCCATAGCAAACAACAATGTCCCTGGGGTGGGCACCCCAGAGCATTGCAGGAGCCGGCCCTGAGGGCACTAATTTTCTCTATTCCGTCATCTGTTGACATCCTCTCTGCCCTGCCCCACCGCACTACCACGCTTACCTGCACCAGTTAGTGATAAAGTGAGCCTGTAGAACTTTCTCAATAGTAATTCCTGAGAGTGCAATACATTTCTAGTGATCCTCACATAATCACAGCTGCCCTAGTTTCCCAACTAAAGGGCATATGTACAAGGGTATTGAGCCACCATAACATCCCTTTTGCTTAAGTTATGATGTCGCAATTCCCAGCTTCATATTTACAAAGTGGCATTTTGTGGCTTAAAGCCGCTTTGTGAATATGGTACCCTTTCACGCAGGTATCTGCATGAAAGGGCTGTGTCATGGGTGTTGCTCTGGCTATTCCACTGCAACACCCATTGCTTTTTGAGGTTGTCTCAGATTTACAAGGATCATTAAATCTGAGGGAGTGCAAAAAACGAATGCCATGCTAAAGCAGGCATTGGGGCAATGAGGAGAAATACTTTTTCCTCATTGTTGCTTTTTCTATGTATGCTGCATTTTGCAACACACATGGAAAGAGCCAAAAACGTTAATAATTTTTTGTGTGCAGGAAGGTGTCCCTTCCTGCACAAAAACAATCATAAAATAATGGTGATTTTCTACTTAGCAAATTGCCATTATTGATTGTTTATGTGCAGGAAGGGACTCCTTCCTGCACATAAACAATCATCCTTGCAACATTGGCACCCTTGCACTATGGCGCAAGGGTTGCTGTGTTGGTGCTAGGCAGCTATTTCTAATACCAGCACTAGGGAAAACACAGGGGTGTGCCAACATTTTGAAATATGGTGCATCAATGTGTTTTAGAGATGGCGCAGCGCGGTACTGCAAGATTTGCTGCAGCACAATGCAGGGCCATTTTCTTGTACATATACCCCTAACTTTCTTAGCCGCACAAGTAGAATTGTCTGAGGTTTCAGAAATTCAACAGATTCCATGTCATTGCATTGAGTGAGAGTCCTATAATTAAAACAGATTCTCCCTATTGAAATCATGTGGTCTTAAATCCTTTGGGGTTGAGATTAGTATAATTTAGCGCAGATTCATGTAGCTGGACGTCTGTCTGATGGGAGAGCTAACCGTGCACTTCACTGCTGTCTGGACTTTGAAAGGGCAGTGCTTCTTTTGAACCGTTGGTTGCAGGTGGGGGACTCTGGCACTAATTTTTGGAGACTGACAATCATTTCCCACATCAGATTCTTACCAAGTGCAAGAGAGAGAAAAACATACAGATCCAAAAGACGGAGTAAGATCGTCAAAAAAGGAAAAAGCAGGAACCTTGAAGACTGAGAAAAAGGGGATGGGAGTGTCTGGTAGTGAATTAAAGACTACCATCCTTGGTATTTGGGTTGCCAACATTTTATTTCACTGACCGCCGGCTTCTTTGTAGAGCTTTGGGCACCATTCTTTCTTTAACAAATTAAGCGATGCAAAAAGACTCACTTAACTGTTAGGAGAAATTATTTCACCTTCCCATTCAATGTCTGTGATACATGGTGCTCCATGATGTGTTCTGAATATTCATCATCCAAATCCACTCATAAGATAGGAGCTAGTATGTATTGATTTTTAAGGAAGCAAATCAGAGTATTTGTGAATTTTTGCCAGACAAACTGATCACCTGAAACATTCATAAGTATTATTTGAAAGTGGTTCAGTGCAAAACATATTTGTTTGCTTGCTTTTTTGCCTCTGGTTTAAGTTTAAACTTCCTGACTTCATTAAAAGTCAATGAGAGGCGACCAGAGACACGTGGGGGTGGGCAAACTTGATTACTCCCTAAAAAGTCACACAAAGGTGCAAAATGATACTAATGTGCTGTCTATAAAAGAGTTAAAAGAAGAATTAGTAAAAGCTCCACCTGTACATCAAGTGTATAGTACTTTTCCAATCAACATCAAAGTTTCACATAAAATAGGTGCACCCTTAGTCAAAGTGTCCTTATCATTACCCCAGGATCACTGGCCAGCAATTGGTTAGTTATCCCTTCATGGCCATCTTGACGAGAAGGTATAGATGAAATCATTGTCACAAATGTCCATGTTTTCCTATTAATTGTTTATATATTTGTTATTTCAACACACTTTGGGAAAACCTCAAAGGAGCTACACAAATGACCCCATGCTGAATTCGGAATTGTATCTAGTTTTCATAAATGTAAAGCTTCCCAGGATGCACCATGGATTTTGTACCCATTTGGGATGCCCTAGGGTAGCCATGCGCCATAGAAGAGCGTATTCATTCATTCATTCATTCATTCATTCATTTTTACCACAAACTGGTAGGAGTTTGAAAACACAAAAATAGGGAAAATGGGTCATCTCCCAGTATAATGCCAAAATCACGTTAAAAGATATACCTTTCTTCGCTTGTCCTTCCTGCCAGATGAGATGATTTTCATGCAAATTGCAAGCTGCCATTGAACTGTTCTGCCCCTTTCCTACTTAAAAGTTAACAGAGTGAACCACAATGCACAACCTCCTCTTTACTCCCACCTCCCAGAATTATATTTTACTAACCTGCAAAGTTCCTGGACTGCATGGTCGAACTTTTGATAACGCTGGATTCCTACCTGAATTTTTACCCTTTTTTTTATTCCACGGATCTTTATTGCACTTGTTAACATGAACACAGCGGTGAGCCTACAACCCTCAGGGCCGGCCGCGTTAATCAAAAGTCATTGCATATTACCACATATTGAACACAGCCTTTCAGCCGACATCCCTGGGGCCCGGCGGAGTGTCAAGGTAAGAGTCCCAGAAAATCATACAGCACGTGCTTAGGATAATCAGATGTTGTATTATGTCAATTTTGTATTACATTTCCACTTGGTCCTTCTTACCCCCCCTACTAGCTCCTTATTGTTTTGAAGCTTCCAGTTGATGACTCCCAGAGTCCTATAGGCCAGGTAAATATGCCAACGTGAACTCCCCCAGCTCAATTCACGCCTAGTTAAACCAGTAACGAACAAACCCCCTCCCCCCCATAGCACCTAGATTACTTATGATGAATGCAATGTCTAAACGATTCAGTCAGAGCACCGTGTGGAGTAATGCGCACTGTACTACCGTGTGAACACCTATCGGGAATGCAGCTCCTGGGCAAGAACTATGTAATGGTCCGGGCGGGACACCCGGGCAGCATGCTAAAGGAGGTCGCCAGGCAGGCCAAGGACTGACACCCACGCTCACGAGTCGTCCTCATTGGCCGATGAGTTTCCGTCGTCCTCCCCCTGTTGCAGACGGAGGTAATTGAGAAACGGGCCCCATATGTCTCTGGGCCTGGATTTCAGTGGCATTTGTTCTGCGTATGCATTCAGATTTTCCTGCCATAGTGTCATGTCGTGGATCCACTCCTTAAACTTGGGCGCTCGCCCTCTCCCCCAACGACACGCTATTTGACGTTTTGCTAAGAGCATGCCCAGCAAAAGGAGTTTCGTATGAAGGGTCTTAATGTGTGCTGTGAGGCCCAGTAGAGCCACCGTAGGGAGATGCACAATGGTGACACCTAGCATATTAGTCAGCCCCTCTAACACCTCCGCCCAGTATTCAGCCACCTTGGGGCAAGTCCAGGCCAGGTGTATGAAGTCTGCAAGGCTTTGCTTACATCGGAGGCAGCGCTCATCCTGCCTGAGCCCTATTCTATGCAAGCACGCCGGGGTGTGATAAAGCCGATGTAGAAATTTAAAGTGTAATAAGCGTAGTCGGCTGCTGCCCAAAATACGCTCCGTCAGTGTACATGCCAGCTCCCATTGCTCATCAGTGAGAGGGTCAGGCAGGTCCATGTCCCAAGCAGCTCGAGCTTTGGCCTGTATTTGGGGGGGCGCTGACCTGACCCTGGTATATAGGGCGGAAGTGGCATGTTTCAGAGTGCTGCCCTGGAGCAATAGATGCAGGGATTGGAATGTTTCCGGTTCAGTCGGGAAGTCAGGACAAATGGCTTTAACGCTTTGGCGCAGTCTGGTGTATATGAATAGGTCCATAAATGTGTGGGGGGTGTCCCCAAAGAACTGTTCCTTTGTCCGGAACTTCCCTTCCAGGAAGAGTTCCCCTATTGTGAAGTATCCTCGACTAATTAGCAGCGCTTGACATATTTTTTCCGTGGTTACCTGCAGCAATGGGCAAGCCCTCAACGGTATTCTGGGGGAATAAAGCTGTGTGATACCTTCAGCAGCTGCTAGCCAATTCAGGGCTCTCGCCGTACAGTCCACAGTGGAGGGGTCCCTGCCTTTCTCCTTGTAGGGGGCGAATACGTACCCTGCCGGTGGAACAGGCGCCATGTGTCCGTCCTCCACTGCCAAGTGTGGCATGTAAGGGGGGGCAGAACCAATATGTTGCAAAGTGCGCCTGTGCACTGTAATATTATTGTTCGAAATCTGGGACATCAAATCCCCCAAACCTGTATGAAAGTGAGAGCAACTCTAGCTTCAGACGCGCCTGTTTCCCCCCCCCCCATATCAGGCTTATAAGTTGTGCCTTTAGAGTGGCAAAGAAATATGCCCTGGGGTGATAAGGAATGATGAAGAGGTACAGAAATTTCGGGACTATGACCATCTTGATGAGGGATATACGTCCTGCCATGGATAAGGGGAGTTTGATCCAGGCTGTAATATTGTCTGTGACTCGGGACATGACCCGCCCATAGTTGGATCTCATCAGTGTGTCTTTGTCTCTAGAGACGTGAATCCCCAAGTACCGAAAATCAGAATACTCCCATTGTAACGGGTAGTCAAGGGTCAAGGGTGCAGTGTGGTCCGTCAGCGTAAACACTGCCGATTTTCCCCAGTTCATCTGCACCCCCGCAAACATCCCGAATTTGATTATCTCTCGTAGTACAGGGTTAAGATTCTCACTCGGGTTGCGGATGTAAAGGGTAATGCCATCCGCGTAGAGGGACACTAGAACCTGACGGGACGGGTATATGAGGCCTCTATGGTTATGGTGCTGATGTAGTTTGGCTGCCAGAGGCTCAATGGCGATAGCAAACAGCACGGGGGACAGGGGGAAGCCCTGCCTTGTTCCTCTATTGATGCGGAAGGAGTCCGATGGCGAACCATTAAGAAGTACTCTGGCAACTGGTGCCTCATAGAGAAGCCTGATCCAGCGCACAAATTGCTGCGGCATCCCCATATAAGATAAGGTCCCTAGCATATAATCCCATTCAAGGGAGTCAAACGCTTTGGTGGCATCTAAAAAAACAGCCACCGCCGCGCACTTGCGGTCTATATCTTGGAGGATGGCAAGGAGCGTTTGGAGATTGTGGGATGTGGCTCGATTGGGGACGAAACCAGCCTGGTCAGGTAGCACAATTTTTTCGAGAAGGAGGTTAAATCTAATGGCAAGTACCTTAGCCAATATTTTAATGTCACTGTTTAACAGGGACAGCGGCCGGTACGATTCGCAGTGGTCAGGAGCTTTGTCAGGCTTGAGTAAGGACAGTATTTGCGCTTCTCTCATAGTGTCTGGGAGTACGCCCTCTTCCAGCGCTTCATAGAATACTGCCTTAAGGATCGGGGCAAGGATGTGTATATAGGATTTATAAAATTCGATGGGGATCCCGTCCGAGCCTGGGCATTTACCTGATTTCATGCTCATTATCGCCTCCTTTATCTCATCCACCTCGAGGTCAAGGGCCCAAAATTTTTGTTGTGTTGGGCCCAGCCAGGCTAGGGCCACGTCTTCGAAGTATTCGCTAAGGTGTAGATCGCCTTGTCTGCAGGAGGTGTATAATGACTTATAGTAATTCGTGAGTATGTCCAATTGCCCCGGAAGTGACCTGCAGAGTTCCCCTTGCTCATCCCGTAATTCTGTGACATAGTTGTGAAATCGCGCGGCCGGACAGCTCCAGCTAACGCGCGTCCCGGCCTGTCACCCTCCCAGTACCTCCTAGCCTCGCCTTGTTTTCCCTGGAAGTTACACTCATGTTCTGCCTCATCAGTGTAAATAGTTAACTTTCCCCGTATGCGTGCTTGTATCGGAGCGGGGTTAGCGCTAGTTGCAGCCTCCCTCTCCAGTGCCTTCAGGTCGTTTTCCAGGGAGTTTAGCATGCCGCGTAAGTCTTTCAAGATCCCTCCTCCCTTGGATATGGACCACCCCCTAACAGTGACTTTGAAGGCTTCCCAAACGGTTGTGATGCTCGTCACTGATCCAGTGTTCCTAGGAAAAAAGTCCATGATCTCTTGTTCTAATTCAGTTCTAAATGCAGTGTCCTGTAAGTGCAAAGGGTTCAGTCTCCAGCTCGTGTAGGGGGCAAGGTCCACAGGGGACCGCAACCAGACTTTCACCGGGGAATGTCAGACAGGGTTTTGGGCATGTGTGTTGCCTCCTGGACCCAATGTGTCATGCCTTTTGCTAGAAATATGTAATCCAGTCTGGCCCACGTGTTATGCACAGAGGAGTGATGGGTGCCTTCTCGTAGCGACGGATGTGTGAATCGCCATGCATCTATCAATTCCTCATCTGCTATAATGTCCTGCAGTGCGAGTTGAGAGGATGTATAGTGTGCCTGCGTGGGGTTGGATCTGTCCAGCGGAGGATTGGCAACAGTGTTAAAATCCCCCCCCACACCAGATACCTGCAGCCTGACGTTTTCATTTTGCCACTAATCAGATGGAGAAAGTGAGGGTCAGCAGCATTTGGACCGTAGTAATTCACCAGCATAACCTCATGCGATTGCAGCATTCCCCATAGTATACAGTACCTCCCCTCTGGGTCAGCCTCCCCGCCACCCTCCACAAAGCGTACCTCCCGCCTAATCAGGATGGCGACCCCTCTGGCATAGGAGGAATACGATGAGTAACAGCTATGTGAGGCCCAGTGTGTTGCAAAGTGGGGGCTAGCTCCTTTTGCTAAATGAGTCTCTTGGAGGAAAGCGATGCTGATATGGTGCCTGTCCAAATAGCCCAGAACTTGTCGCTTTTTCCTCAGGTCATTTAGTCCTCGCACATTCCAAGATATGATGTTAAGGCTCACCCCAGTACCCTCCCGTTCACCCACCATCATAAGAACCAACTTGCATTTGTTGAGCCGAGTGTCCACCCCCATCCAGGGTATCATCACACAGTAACAGCATCACTCCAGGTGCCCAGTCCCTCCCAATTACACCCACCCCGGCCACCCCATCTTGCCAGAGGACAGCATCCCACCCCCCCTGAACAACCCTGTGAAATTCAAGAAACTCCCCCCCCTCACTAGAAGTCATACAGACGTAGAACTAGATAAACAAAAAACACCCCAAGGGGAACGCCCTCATAAGGGGGCCGCTAGGGACTCCACCAATACCTCGGTGCCTCTCTTATTTCACCCAACCATAACCTCAATCACTAGAGGTCATCTGGTGGGACGAGGGCACGTGGCCGGGCGATGCATTTGTTCTTAATGTCAAAAGAAAGCAATCATACATCACCAGTCCGTTGTGGGATCTTTGGCCTGCTACCGGCGGGATTCCGCAGTTGCTTCAGTCAAGAGGGGTCTGACAGTGGAGAGTGCAACCGTGATCTGTCTCTTGCTGCCGCCTCCCGGGAAGTAGATCGTCGGTCGTGTTTGAGGAAATCTTCCGCTTGTTGTTGCGTGAGGAAGATGTGTTGTTTGCCCCTATGTTGGATACGCAGGCGGGCTGGGTACAGCATAGCATACGCGATGCTTCGAGCTTGGAATTGCTTTTTTACCGCCATGAACTTCCTCCTGGCATCCTGTACTGTTTGCGTAAAATCAGGGTAGAAGGAGAGCGTGGCATTTTACCATATTTGACTTTTCCCTTCTCTCTCGCCAGCCTGAGCAGCGTGTCCCTGTCCCGGTAGTTCAGGAACCTCATGATGATAGGTCGAGGCGTCGCACCTGGAGGGGGTTTAGCCGCCAAGGAGCGGTGTGCCCTTTCAATATTCAATTGCGACGAGAAGGACTCCCTGCTGAATGTGTCTGTTAGGAGTGTTTCCATGAAGTCTTCCAGACGCCCAGTGTTGGTAGTTTCAGCCAGGCCCAGTACGCGAACGTTATTACGCCTTGAGCGCACCTCCAACTCCTCGTTCTTATCCGATATCACCTTTAATATCTTCTCCATATGCACAATGTGCTTCCTGCTGGTACCTGCTCCATCTTCGAGGTCTGATACCCGTTGCTCCACTTCTTTCAGCCGCACCTCATGCCCGTCTAGTTTCGCGACTACAGTCTCCAGGCGGGTCGACATGTTGTCAATTTTCGTGTCAATGCTTGTCAGACTGTGTTGCAGGCTGAGGAGCATGTCCTTCCACCCTGGGTCTCTGTTGTCTGGGGACCCCTCTGCACTTGGAGCTCTTGACGCAGAACTTGGCGTCCTGCGGGTGTCGAACAGCAGTTTGGATTGCCTGGGATCAGCTTTACCCATGGTGGACACAGGCCCCTCCGCGTATTTACGCTTCGGAGTCTGTTGGCTGCTAAGCGGGGTTGCTCTGCTCGGTGTGGGTCTCCCCGCTCTCAGGCGGTCAGTCAGGTCCTGGGCAGTGACTCCTTGCTGCCTGGTAGGCCGGCAAAGGGTTGAGGCGTGAGCTGGTCCACAGGAGAGACAGTTGTTCTCGGGCCGATGTGTTCAGCTCTGGTGGAGGAGTCAGCGCTGTTAGTTCATCCAAGTTTGCTCTAGTTCCCTCAGCGTCGCTATTGTGGGCAGCGTTGGCAGATCGTGCCGGTGATGCAGGTGTTGGAGCGTACCCCAGCACTGACTCGGCAGATTTGGGAGGTCAGTCTATACCCCCAATGTCAGGTCTCCCAAAATGTGCAACAACAAAGGTTTTGGATCCTACATCTATCCAGCCCGGACCTCAACAATAAAGTAAACAGAACAGAATGGCTGGAAAGGAAAAATTGATATCGTGAGTATCAGTCACGCAGTCAATATGTACTACGTAACCACGGTCTTCTGTACCAAAACCAATTTATTTCATTTTTGTCTGTTTTTTTCAAATTTTTCAAAACACATGGGCAAACCAAAGACTCTCACGTCAGTGAATACAAGAATACAATATTTACATTTATACACACATACCAATGTACATTATTTACAAGGTGAAAGAAACACAATTAAATAAAGGCAATTGAAAAATGACACACCAAAGAAACGATAACGTTATTCAATACTCAAACATAAATTGCATTTATATACAATAAAACAATTTTTACAAAACACAAGGGTATACCCAGTCCATGGGGACTTGAAACCAAGGGACAAGCGGAGACAGATGGAATGATACGCCTGCCTGCCTGACAACACTGTGGTTTAATAATTGTATTGGGTTGCACCACTAGGGTCCCTGATGGTACATATGTTCTCTTCCTAGGTGCACCCTTTTAAGTGACCACAGGGTGGGAATGTCGACGCGTTTCGAACCGGATGGTTGACGGTTCTCTTCAGGACGGGGACTGGGAACAATAAGTCTGTAACAATATACAGAGTGGGTGTCAGGGTTACTTAGCATGATTGCGTGACAAAACTTTTTTCAACGGCTCCACACCATGAAATAAACTTTTACCTGCACGTGGCAAAGAATGTGCCTTGGTGTCGGTAAATCGCCGGGGGGAAGGGAATTGGTTCTGTGAAAACATACAAGGTTAAAACTTAGCACCCTAGTACCTTCGTGAAACTCTCACACTCTATACTGAGACCAATCGCCTAGTGCCATTAAGAAAACAAACTCGTACCTGTGGTTAGCCGAGTCGGATTCTTAAACAATCGATTGTCCGCCGCGCGGTACACACACGTGGGCGGGACTGTTTACATATTGAATATGTTTCGTTTTGCCAGCTGGAATAAACACACAAAAATCGGTGCGCGTAATTTAAACCACTGCCTCAATGTGACACACGATATTAGAATTATGGTGCCGAGTGACAATTCCTACCTGAGTAGGTGGCTTTTGAAGCATGTAGCGTTAGCGGCCAGAAGTCACTTCAGGGCTGGTAAATAATTCAGCCGCGACCTGCGTTACAAAAAAGCAGAGGTGATTAAGCCTCGGTTGCCCGTGAGACTGGCGGTCAAAGAAATACGGCATAAAACGCGTTTAGCAGGGGGCCTGCAATCCACTCACTTGGTCTGTGGGATTCAATCTCTCCGGGTATCTCAAGCTGGAACGCGCACAGTGTCGGTGTGTCGGAGCGTTGTGTAGGTTATTTGAAAACTACTGGACCAGGTGGTTTGTGGGAGTGGCTAGGCGGCGGCAAGCGTGAAGGATCATGGTCCATGTAGTTCTGGGCATTTTATTGAAAAGATGTAATCTCTTATTGGGCACTGCATTCACAACGTGAATTCAGTATATGATCGTGCCAGCGCTTCGATATTTTCACACAGGTTTGCATAAGGTCGTGCACTGAATCGACAGGGAGTAATGAGCTTGCAAGACTCAGATCATGCCAAAGGGTAGACAGAATGCCGAGGGAGTGCAACAACGTGAGGGTACACCAGGTGCAGAACAGTGTAAAAAATGAATGAGCAACCGAATTTACAACCACAGCAGCACAGCCGGGCTCAGCCGAGAAATTCGAAATTAGATCACAGACTGGAAATTTCAGACATTTCGTTCAGGCCACTATTGCACGTGTCAAACTTAAGAATGAGGTATGCTTCTTTCTGGGACAAACGTAGATCAGGGTCTCCACTGCCCCCCCTGATAACTGCCAGGACTGTCCATCTGATGTCTTGACTGGAATGATTTTTTTGCAAAAAGTGTGAAACAAGTGGAGCTGTCAAGATTTTGTTATTGATTCTTGAACGATGCTGGATAATACGCTGGCGGACCTCTTGGGTGGTTTTGCCGATATACAGCTTGTTGCATGGGCATTGGATGGCGTACACAGCGTACTTGGTTTTACAGTTCGTGTGTTCCTTGTGGCGCCAGAATTTCTTCCCATCTGTGAATAGTGACCCTTCCATGGTGAGTTCGCAGACGGAACAGGTCCCGCACTTGCGATGCCCCGTGACAGGATTTGCTCCAAAGATGGTATTCTGGTGGTCCTTTTTGGGTTGCGGTCTCGTCGATGTTATCATCTGCCCAATGCTTCTGTTCTTTTTCAGAGCGAAAAGGGGGGCACCTATGTCCGGGAGGATTTCCTTGACCAAATGCCAACTGCGTCTGATGATTTTTTGCAGCTGGTTAGTGTGTGGGCCAAAGGTAGAGACGCACACCATCCTGTCCGTCGCGGGTTTGGATCTTTTTTCAAGAAGGTGTTCCCTGGGTGTCCATCTCGCTCTCTTCATAGAGTGTTTGAGGAGCTTCTGGGGGTAGCCACGTTCCTGTAATTTAGAAGTAAGTGCTTGTCCATGCAATTCGAATTGCTCAATGGTAGTGCAATTACGTCGCACGCGGAGATATTGGCCATAAGGGAGATTATCCCTTAGGCTGCGCGGATGGTAGCTCTTGTAATGAAGAGCATTGTTCTTATCCGTCTTCTTCTGATACAAAGAGCATGACAATGCATTTTCTTTCACTGAGACTTCGACATCCAGAAAAGGGATGGTTTTTTCATGATAGCTCAAGCTGAATTTAATGTCCGGGGTCCTGTTGTTCAGCCACACATGAAATTCTTCCAGTTGTTTAGATGTGCCATTCCACACACACCAGACATCATCTATGAATCGGAGCCATTGTCCGATGGAATCTCTGTAGGGGTTGTTGTTGAGAACAAACTTTTCTTCGAACTGGCCCATAAACAATATGGCCATTTCGGGGGCGAAGGGACAGCCCATAGCCGAGCCTTTAATTTGTAAAAACATTTCGTCCTCAAAGGTGAAGAAGTTTTTTTTGAGAGCCACCGTAGCCAGAGAGATTATCAGTTCTGTAGGCACCCTGTGTGGGCGGGGGCGGCCCTCCAGATAGAGTTCCATGACATCCAAGCCATCTTGTTGGGGTATTTGGGTGTATAGCGAGGACACATCCATGGTAGCTAGTAACTGACAAGAAGGATCAAATGGTACACCCTCGACCTTGTTGATAAAGTCCATTGTATCCCTCAGGTAGGATGGCACTTGCACCACCAGCGGTTTCAAGAATACATCTACGAATTTGGAGATGGGCTCAAGGACAGAATCGCACCCAGAGACTATTGGGCGGCCCGGTGGTACTTTGGGGTCTTTATGCAACTTGGGAAGGAAATACAGATGTGGAGTCCGTGGGTGTTGTTTGATCAAATATTGTGATTCCTTTGGTCCCAGAATTCCTGCGTCCTTGGCTGCATTTACAAATCCTTTTATTTGGTCCTGAATCTGAGGGGTTGGGTCATGACTGATCTTGCGGTACCACTCCTGATTGTACACATGATTGCGTCCCTCTGTCCGATATAGTTCCTTGGACCAAAGGACCACCGCTCCCCCTTTGTCCGCTTGTCTGATAACCGCTTCCTTCTGCGTCCTGAGTTCTAGAATGGCCTCTCTGTGTTTTTTAGTAATATTTCTTGGAACAAACGGGCGTTGATTCTCTAATACGTTGAGTGATGACATGACTGAACGTTCAAACGCTAGAATGTTTTTTGAAACATTATGATTGGCTGGACAGAAGGAGGATTTGTTCCTCAGGCCTGACGCTTCCATGTTGGCTTGTTCATTTGTATCCTTGAAAAACCAACGCAGTCGGATCTTCCGAAAGAATTCCATCACTTCCAATTTTATCTTGGTAAAATCCATGGCGACACCAGGGACAAAGGAAAGGCCCATTTCAAGGACCTCTTGTTCAGCTTTTGACAAAGTTTTTTCAGAGATGTTGATGATGGACGACGGTTTTATGAGTTGTAATGCTTCTTGCGCGTGGTCATCTCCCATTGGGGCTTGAATCTTGTCCTCTTTGGCTGTTGGCCCTGGCCTAAAAAAGGCCTCTTGGGGGTGTTCCTGTTCTGCTGGTTTCTGTTCGACGGACCCTCTCCTGCATCGGAGTCCTCCATCGATTCAGAGGAAGATGTTTCCGAGAAGGTGGTGAATCTTCTCTTCTGAAGAGAACCGTCAACCATCCGGTTCGAAACGCGTCGACATTCCCACCCTGTGGTCACTTAAAAGGGTGCACCTAGGAAGAGAACATATGTACCATCAGGGACCCTAGTGGTGCAACCCAATACAATTATTAAACCACAGTGTTGTCAGGCAGGCAGGCGTATCATTCCATCTGTCTCCGCTTGTCCCTTGGTTTCAAGTCCCCATGGACTGGGTATACCCTTGTGTTTTGTAAAAATTGTTTTATTGTATATAAATGCAATTTATGTTTGAGTATTGAATAACGTTATCGTTTCTTTGGTGTGTCATTTTTCAATTGCCTTTATTTAATTGTGTTTCTTTCACCTTGTAAATAATGTACATTGGTATGTGTGTATAAATGTAAATATTGTATTCTTGTATTCACTGACGTGAGAGTCTTTGGTTTGCCCATGTGTTTTGAAAAATTTGAAAAAAACAGACAAAAATGAAATAAATTGGTTTTGGTACAGAAGACCGTGGTTACGTAGTACATATTGACTGCGTGACTGATACTCACGATATCAATTTTTCCTTTCCAGCCATTCTGTTCTGTTTACTTTATTGTTGAGGTCTCCCAAAATGGCAGCTGAGGGGAAAAGGGCCGCACCGGCTCTCGTAGGGGGGCTAAATGCGTGCTGGGGATAGGAGAGTCCCAGTCTATGGTGCGCATATCATAGCACTTTTTTTTATATCAAGCCAGGTTTCACAGAAGCTCAATTGCTATGCAATATGTAAAAAAAAAAATTGCCAAACCCAATAGATTTCATATTGTCGAAACTTATTGCTTTTTCTGCTACAGGTTGTTCAAGTTGGCAGTTATGATGGCCTGAGTGAACTTGTTCTCCCTGTTCAGCAGGAAGTTACCATACCGGAGGAAGGGCTTTAAGTAGAATGAAAAAACTTGTGGGGGCTCCCAGAAGGGCATGGTCGATGTAATGAAGGGCGTGACTTAAAACCCCTAACTGAAAATCCATGCCCGGTATAGTGTGTCACCCCACTGGTATTTTGCTGCTTCATCATTTCATCCATATACATGTAACATTACATCTACTATAAGCCAGGACTATTGTCTTTGTCAATGGTTGTTAGTTGCATAAGATAAATATGCATCAGCGATGGCTTTGAAGCTTGAGAGGGGTGCTGCTAAGGGTGAGAGTGCGCTGCGAGAACTGTAGCTGGTGTGAGAGCGGCGCTGCCTGGGTGTGATGGGCGCTGCGATGGTCTGATGGGCGCTGCGAGGGTGTGTGGGGCGCTGCAAGGGTGTGAGGGGTGCTTCGGGGAGTGAAAGGACGCTGTGAGGGGTGCTGCTGGGGATGAGAGTGGCGCTTCTAAATTGTGAAAGGGGCTCTGCTGGAGGTGAGAAAGAACGTCAGGTGGTGTGAAAGCTGCACTGCTATAGCGAAAGAGGCCCTGGTGGGAGTAACAGATGTGCTGAAGAGGGAGCGAAAGGGCACTGTAGTAGACAAGCGGTATTTAGGGGTGAGAAGGGTACTAAGGGGTTCGGGGACGGAGGCTGCAGGGGGCAAGGGATGCACTGCAAGAGTGGAATGAGGACATTGCTGGTGTGAGAAGGGCACTGACGTGGGCCTGGGAGCTGTGCACGAGAGCTGCAGACTTCATCGAGGGCATTGATGAGGGTGAGGCTGGGGGCACACCCAGAGTGAGGAGTGCCATGGCATTGGGTAACAACAAAAGGAGTGTGATAAGTGTATAAACGGGGGCACTTTGAGTGTGAGATTGGATGCCCCACGGAGGGAGGCCGGGCAGCGTGCAACTGTTTGAAGGTGTAACGTGGGGAGTGATCAGAGGTGCGCGTCTGGTAGTGAGCCGTCACAGTGAGATCTTGAAAGAAGTGAGTTTGAATGGGGGGGGGAGTCCCTGTCTACCGGGACTGTGTGTGCATGCGTGTGGCTGAGGTGTGAATAGGGCGCACACTGCAACAAGTCACTGTGGGGAGAGTGGATGTGTGCATGGGTGATAGTGAGTGTATGGAATCACCGTGTGAAGATGTGAAGAAGGTTGCATCCATGCAGGTGGTGGGGAAGCAAGGAGAGGGTGAACCAGTGTTGCTGGTTCACCCACTGTCTGCTTCACGGTTAAACACTGCATTCTTCTTCAAAACTATGTGAATTTTTTCCTAAGCATTCCATAATAAGCTGATTTAATACTACATTCCTAAAGATTACACGTTCATACAGCCCTTTAAATATGCGGGTGCTGACTATCAGTGATTATGATGCACCCCGAAGTTTTCAGAATAACATGGCGCTCTATCAGTCCCCCCCTTTAATGACCCTTTATCATCACCAAAATCACACCATCGTCGGGGAAAGACCGGTTTAAACAGAACTTGTCGCCATTCTCCATCGACTGAGCATCTCCATGTTTTTAAGATTCTGATATTGACTGTCCTGCAGTCTTTCCATCCACCTCTCTTGCTCTCTCAGTGATCTCTCAAGTCTGTTCGACTTATACCATTTGCAAGCCCTAACTAAACCCCATAAACAGATCACACAAACCACAACTATAACGAGAGGTTTTAGAACATAGCCAAGAAACCATTTTCCTATGTTCGCAAACCAACCTCCCACCTAACTAAATCCCTTGCCAAATTTCTCCCAAACTCCTTCTCCAGTCAGATCCTCAATCTCATGATGAGTCGTAGTGATGTTACTTATATATTTCTCCAGATCCTCACTTTAATCTGGTATATAAGTACAGCACTCTTGAACTTTTTAAAGTTTACAGACTCCACCCTTTTTTGCCAAAAGGACATCTAAAGCAAGACGATCTTGTAAAACCATAGCCCTTATTGACAACATCTCTCCTTCAACCATCTCTAGCGACTTAGCTGTACTCATTGACAACTCATCAACCACAGTCACCAGCCTCCTAATCTTCACATCATTCAGAATCACTCCCAAACCTGGTATCATTGCTCCAAAAACCTCTCCAACAATCGCTCCAACACTTTTGCCTTTTTTCACCCTTGAATGCTTTCCTCCTTCCACGAGTTCCAACTCTTCTACGTGATAAATCTTAGGGAAAATGATCGCTAGGTAACACGTGCCATACCCTTTTGCAGGCAATCTTACGTAAGCATTCTTTCCGCACACATAATACATCATCGGTATCACTTGCACAAAGTCCTTCGTTGAATCTTTCAAGGTGAAAACATGATCACACTTGGTCTGTCCCACTGCAACATTCTCATAATACGTCTGATGGCGTCTTATGCACAGCTGCCCTATCTGTTCATCATAACTCCCCTTTGATTTAGGTAATTTTTCCTCATCTGTCCAATCTATTCTACCTTCTCCTGAATCTCGTAACTGTATTTGTTTTCTATATCTGTCTTCTACCTAATCTATGAACTTTTTCTCCACATCTGATAATAAGCACGTCAGATTATGTTGGTGTGCATAAGCTGTATCTAACACTAATGACGGTATAAAATACTTTGTAAGCCTATCTTCTGTTTCGTAATAATCATACTTGTTCAGATGCTTATTAGCTGGCACTTCAGGAAGCACTAGATCATAATAAGAAAAGAAATACTCAAACTGACCTCGTTCATTAAAGATGCTGAACAACAAACTACAACAAATACCATATGTGAGTGGAAGGTGGTGATATCAAATACCCTTGTCCACTGAGGCAGGTAACTGCATGCACACATAACAATCTTTCGCATCCATTGCATCAATATACTCCTACAACAACTTAGCATACGCATTAAGCTTAAAGTCACTTCTAGAAAGATCTATATAAAACCTTTGGCTCTCCTCTAGCAGCAAAGATTGTTCATCTCCTTTTTGATCTCTTTCTTGCTAGGATTAGTAGGTGTAAATGTTCCCTGTACCTCCACTGCCTGCTCGTTTGAGGCTAAATATGAAACTACAACTACTAGGATTATTAAGATTATGTGCCCACCAACAAGTGTGCCTACTATACACCTAGATACACGATTTGGATTTCCAGCCTCCATGGTCTCAAAAGTTCTCAAAGTTCTTAGTGCAGCAACAAACGATCAAAGTCTCTTTTCTTCTTCAGTTGCTTGTGAACCAGTTTGAACAACACTTCAGAAAGCTGTAAGTCCCCTTTTTGATTTTCAGTTCCTTATTTAGACGATACAAAAGGCTTCCTTAACCCTTCTCCAAAATCTATGGAAAGCCCCTAAATTTCATCTTTTTCCACTCAGACCTAGGTTATCTCTTTTATCTTATTTACAACCAAGTCTCTTTGATCCAGAATAAGATTTGCTCTGATTATCTCTAGAACATGCTGCAAAAGTTCAAGACGAAGAACAATCACTTTGTGAGATGGAACCTCAACACCAAAGGTAGGAAATATCAGTCTGTTCAGTATCAAATTACAAACTCCACTCAACGTAGGGGGATTCGGGACAGTAAAGGTTATTACTCCTTCAATTTCAAAACCTGGGATCAACAATGCCACATCAATCTTCATATTGGGACTGTTGTCGACCACGGTCACTGACCTTAATACGCCGGAACTCAGCAATCTCGGCATTTGTCACAATGTAAGTCCACTCTGGGATTGAGTATCTCTGACAAGGCACGCTTGTTCGTCTTGACCTTCTCAGACCTCCACGAGCTTGCCCTTCTTCCCCTTCTTCTGATTATGACTGTCTTCTGACACAGGAGCAAGGTCTCTCTCAGAGACTAGATGCAGATTCAGTTGCTTCCGTCTTTCAGGCCACGTTTCTTCTGAACGTCTTGTTCTTCGGCTCTCTTCTCGCTCACCCTGCTCATGACTTTCTTTCGCTGGGTCTGATTCTGCATCACCTTCACAGCAACTTCCTCTTTCTGTGGCAGTTTCACTGTCGCTATTGACGTTACCCTCCTCAGCTTGGTCTGGTGAGCAACCAGCTTCGTCCGCCACCCTCACAGCTTGACTTGTACCATCCTGTGGCACTGCCAAAACAGCTGGATTTCCATTCAGGAGAGGAGCTGTTTCTTCCAATGGTGCTGGAACTCTACGGGTGTGAGAAGCATGCAGCCAGTTTGGCAATCCTCTGCACTTCACCGCAGTGTTTGTCACCAGAATGATCTGGTAAGGGCCTCGCCAGTCGACATCCAAGCAGCTCTTTCTTACTTGCTTCCGAACCAGCACCCAGTCCCCTGGATTCAGGTCGTGACAGAGATCGCTCGAAGCTGGAACAGCAGCAGCCTGCACCTGCTGAGACACACAACAGACCATGTCAGTGAGTCCCTTGCAATAATCAAGGATCAGATCATCTGTGATGCTTATCAAAGCTGTTGGTGGCACTGCGGGTAATCTCATAGCCCCATCAATACGTCATGAGGTGAAAGACCTGTTCTCCTGTCTGGGGTACCACAGATGCTAATTAGCACCAGGGGCAGAGCATCAGGCCACTTCAGAGATGTGGATGAACACACTTTTGCCATTCGAACTGTCAAAGTTGCATTAACCTGCTCCACTATTCCAGAAGCCTCTGGATGATAGCTACAATGGAGTCTTTGGTCAACCTTCAAATCTGTGCAGAGCATCTTCATGATCTCACTATGGAAGTGTGTTTCTCTGTCCGTTTCCAAAGAGGTCAGAAATCCAAACCTCGGTATGAGTTCCCTCAACAGCAACTTAGCTATGTTAGTGTATTGCACCTCCATGTTGGGTAAGCCTCCACCCACCTTGAGAACACACATACCACCAATAAAATGTACCTCAACCTTTTGCACCTGGGCATCTCAATTAAATCCAACTGCATTCTATTGAAAGGCCCTCCTGACCTCCCAATGTGACTCAATATAACCACAGTCTTCTTTCCCGCATTCATTTGTTGACATTTGACACACCTCTGACATACAGCTTCTGCCACTGAATGAAATCGCGAGTTGTAGCACGTCTGTCTGAACACTCGCACCACTGCATCTCTCCCTAGATGTACCGCACCATGAAATTGCCTTGCCATTGGGCTCAACAAACCATCCAGTAACACTGCTCTTCCATCACTCGAAACCCAAATGTCAACATCTGCTTTTGTACATCCAGACTTGAACCACACATTTTTCTCTTGTTCTGAAACCTGTTCCTGCATGCACGTGAGTTTGTCCCAAGTGTCTGCCATGGCCAACATCATGTTGAACTCAGTTCATTCTTGGCTCTCCCCTGTGTAGACTCCAGTAAAAATACAACCTTGTTCAGCACAGAAACGTGCAACCTCGTCTGCATACCTATTTCCAGGAGAAACAAAATCCGTCCCCCTCCCATGAGCTGTACATTTTGCCACAGTAATTTTCTTGGACTTTGCAAGGCTTCCAACAGTAACCTCACAAACTCCCCATTCCTAATGGGTGATCCAGATGATGTCATGTAACCTCTCTGAGACCAGAGCTGACCAAAGTCGTGAGCCACACCAAACCCGTACTGGCTGTCGGTGTAAATGGTAACTCGAATTTGATCAGCGGCCAAACAGGAATGAGTCAAGGCAATGATTTCAGCTTCCTGGGCGGAGTATACTCCTTCTAGGCAAGCAGCTACAACCACTCCAGTAATGGTGCATACAGCAAACGCTGCTCTCAGCTGGCCGACACTGAATCTTAAGCATGAACCATCAACAAAGAAGATCTCATCAGGGTCAGACAATGGTTCATCAACAATGTCAGGTCTCGGTTTGGTGCAAAGTTCAGTCACATCAAGACAGTCATGGTCCTCACAATCTTCATCAATCGTACTTGGTAACGGCATCAAGGAGGCAGGATTTAAAACAGAACACCTCCTAAGAGTCACATTCTCCGCAGCAAGACTGACTTGCTCGTAGCGTGTAAGCCTATTATTGGTCAAGTGCTGTGTCTTGGTCCTTGTCATCAACAGTTCAACAGAATGCAGAACATGTACAATCAAGGAATGCCCCATCACAGTGCTTTCACACCTTTCAATGATGACACCTGTTGCAGCAACAGACTTAAGACATCCAGGCAATGCTGAAACTACTGGATCTAAAGTAGCTGAGAAATAGGCAACTGGTCTACGGACGCCTCCATGATCTTGAGTCAGAACTGATAATGCACAACCTTCTCGTTCACAACAGAATCGTGAAAAAGGCATTCCCAATGCCAGAGCACAACAAAGGTCCTCTCGCAGCTCTAAGAACGCCTTCATACAGTCACTGTCCCATGGTACCGGTTCACTAACATCCTTGTGCGTCAGTCTCTGCAAAGGTTTCACCTTCAAAGAGAAGTTGGGAACCCATTGGCGACAATAGTCAACCATCCCTAGGAACATTCTGGCCTCTCCTTGTCTGGTAGGCACAGCCATACTCATGATTGCCTCAATTCGGTCAGGGGTCACCTTTCTCTTGCCTTTCTCTATTCTGTGCCCCAAGTATTGCACTTTGTTCAAACAGTACTGCAACTTATTTGGGGACACCTTGTGTCCATTCTCTGCCAAATGGTTCAGTAAGGCGATGGTGTCAATTCTGCACTCATCTTCAGTCTCAGACGTAACAAGGAGGTTGTCTATGTACTGCACGAGAACGGGGTTCTGTGGCAGTACAAGACTTTCAAGATTCTTTTTCAAAATCTGATTGAAGATCGATGGACTTTCTGTATACCCCTGAGGGATACGACACCACGTTAACACACAGTTTTCCAGCTTAAATGCAAAAAGCAATTGGCTTTCTTCCTGCAGTGGTATCGAGAAGAATGCTTGACACAAATCAATCACAGTGAACCACTCTGCTTTGCACGGGATCTAAAACAATATCACTGATGGATTTGGTACCACTGGACAACATGGGACAACTATGTTATTTACCTTCCTCAGGTCGTGCACTATCCTGAATTTGCCACTCGGTTTCTGCAATCCCATAATGGGTGAGTTGCATGGACTGCCCATTATCTCCTCCAGAATCCCTTGCTTAACCATAGATTCAATCACAGGTTTTATCCCTGCAATTGGTTCTGGTGTCAAATTATACTGAGGAGTTCTTGGAAACTCAACATTCTGTTTAACCTGAATCTTAACTGGCTCAACCCCTTTGATCAATCCGACGGCTTCACCTGTGAAGTCCCACACCTTCTGCGAGACTGTGTCTCTCAAATCATGTGGGAGTTCTTCCACGGTTACCACGGGGTACATTTCCACACATAAATGCTGCTTGGCAATCTTAAAGGTAGCATCATCATCATTCGTCTGCAATTCCACTCCTTTGGGGGCGCAATAAACAACGCAGTTCAGTTTACACAGGAGATCTCTCCCTAACAAGCAGACTGGGCTTGAATCACATACCACGAGCTGATGTCTGTCTTGGAAATTTCCTGTTCTCACTGGGATCGGTTCAGTCAATGGGTTTGTCATTCTCTTATTTGCAACACCGACAACTTGGATTGATTATCACGAGAGGGGTAGGTTGGGGACGGGAAACAACCTTTACGCAACTTTTACAACGCACTACCATTACAACGAAACTTTTACAACGCAACATCCATTACATCGCATGCCATTACAATGCAACCATTACAACGCATGACACTACAACGCATACCACTACAACGCATGTCATTACAACGCATACCATTACAAAGCATAACATTACAACGCATAGTACCCTTACACTATCCAACTCTTACCCTACTGTTGCAACCCTGGAGTTAGAATAGTAATTTTTACCCAAACACTATCCAACACTTACCCTACTGTTGCACCCCCCTGGAGTTAGAATAGTAATTTTTACCCCTACACTATCCAAAACTTACCATACATGCAATGTAATGTTATGCGTTGTAATGGTACGCGTTGTAAAGGTAGTATGCGTTGTAATGGAATACGTTGTAAATGTAGTTTTAAAAAATTCGTTGTAATGGCATGCGTTGTAATGGAATGCGTTGTAATGGATGTTGCGTTGTAAAAAATGCGTTGTAAAGGTATGCGTTGTAAAAGTATGCGTTGTAATGTCATACATCCATTGAGGACTACTGAAGATCTCACAGTAGAATGGGTAGCACCAGTATCAACCAAAAAGGTGGTAGAATAACCATCAACATCTGCTTCTACAAATGGTATTATTTATTTATTTATTTTGTGCATTTATATGGCGCAACAGCTACCCAGAGGGTTTCCCGGCGCCTTGTATTTAATTGAAGGAACTGAAACCATAGAGGAAGGAAGAGCTACTGGTCAAAAAGCCAAGATTTCACTCCCCTGCGAAATTTGAGGTAGTTCGATTCCAGCCGCAAATTAAGGGGAAGGGCATTCCACAGAACAGGAGCCAGATAGGAAAAAGAGCGTCCACCCATGCGTACTCGCTTAATTCTAGGAACAACAAATTTAGCTTGTGTCATGGATCGGAGAGCTCGTGATGGTGTATATTTCAAAGCCAATCTACACAAATAGGAGGGGGCCTCATTCATATTGATCCTGAACATAAAACAGAGTGCTTTAAATTTCACTCTGTGAGTTTCAGCCAATGCAATTTCTTCAGATGCTCAGATAGACTAGTACGCCCTGGAAGATGAAGAAGCACCCTCGCTGCGGCATTCTGTACAATCTGCAGACGATTGACGGTACCTTTATTGGCTCCTAGGAGGAGGATGTTTCCATAATCCAATCGAGACCCTGTTAAGGCCTGCATTACAGTCCGTTGTGCCCCATCAGGCAGATGCCATAAGATTTTCCTTAACCATTTAAGGATGGCAAAGCAAGTTGCGGCCGTTTTCGTAACATGGGCACACATTGACAAATTGTTGTCAATAATTATGCCCAAATTACAGGCAGATTGGACCGCAACTGGAGACGGGCCCATTTCGACTGGCCAATGAGTGGGGCCCCAAAGATTCTTCTGATTGCCAAAGATAAGAAGTTCTGTTTTTTCAGCATTCAGTTTTAATTTATTATCATGGAGCCAATTAGCCATTTTCAAAAGTCCAAGTCGGATGGGAGAGGAATCAGATTTGTCTGTGGATGCTAGGGAGAACACCAATTGCGTGTCATCCGCATAGGAATAAATAGTAAGGCCCATTTCTTCAGCAATCTTAGCTAATGGGGTAACATAAATATTAAATAAAAGTGGGATCAATATGGAACCCTGAGGTACCCCATACAGAGATTTATGAATGTCAGAGGAATTATTTTTTGAGAAGACTTGAAAAGTACGGTGGAACAAAAATTGTTCCAACCATCTCAGGGCATCCCCATGGTACCCTCTGGTCTACCTCAAAAACTGCCCAAGAGGGCAGTCTTCCTCCCCCCTCAGGCACCGTCATGACAACCGGTCTGAGTAGTACTTATCACTTCCATCAAAAAGAGGCATCTGTTGGTAAGTCCGAGTCCCTTGCAGGATCCTCGGTGGCTGGGGAACTTGTACTTGTGGAGCCAGTGTCCCCCCTTTCATCGACCTGGTCTCATCACAGTATTTGCCACTTCAGGCACCTGTGCTAACTCTCCCTCCTGCTGCAGCTGGTTTGCTGGGTTCAAGGGACACTCGCGCCTCCAATGTCCGATCTGATGACAAAGGTGACACGCGGTGGTCTTTTTCAGTGTCCCCACATCTACTCTCACTTTGGGGTCCCCTGAATTTCCTTTTCCTTGGTTTTGACCATTCTGTTTTCTCCCTTGCGTCCCCCCATTCAACTGCACCTGGTTTCCCTTATCAGCCACTTGCATTTGGTCCAACATCAGCTTATCCTTGAGCTTCCTGTGTTTTGAATCCACCTCATTGCTGCAATACCTGGCGTAACACAGTATCTCATCTACCGGCTTGTTCTGCCAGCAGATTAAATGCTGTTGGATCTCAGACCTAGAACGAACTTGGAGACAAACTGTCCCATGTCTTTGGGGTCTAAGGTATCCAGCCCACTATACTGCTTAAAGACTTCCAAGAGCCTCTCATAATATTCATGCACTGTCTCCTTTGGTTCCTGAACTATCCGATCTATCTTGACCCAATCAATATCTTGGGACGATATCTTGGACTTCAGCTACGTAATAGCCTGCTCATACTTTTTCATAACAATGGGTGAAGGTGTGTTTGTGGCAGCATCCCTCTCTGGTTCAGAGGTAGGCTACTCAATTGCAACTTTACAAGCTGCCCACAAATCACTCAGGACCACGATATCAAACAATGTGTTCAAGTCCATCCACAACACCTTTGAGATCTTAACAAACCTCTCAACCTTCTTGTACCACTCAACTGGTCTCTCCCTCAACTTAGAGAAATCATTTGTGAATGCCGTTAGGTGACCTCTGCTCCAGGGTATATGCATGTATCCTCCCCTAGATACCTCTCGCAAAGGATAATTTCCCACTCCCATTGTTCCCCCTCCTGGAGGTGGTGTCTCTCTCATACTCCTTTTGATATTCTTTTTCTTAGACCATCTTTCTTCACACTTATCAAGCCTGTTCCATGCTCGTACCCCTATGATCAGTTCTCTAATGTGAGTTTTTAGCCCAATGACCCGCTTCTCTTCCAGGTCCTGGTCACTGTACTGTAATCTGTGGCTCCCCTGTAACATTTTAGTTTTAGACAAATCCACCTCATATCTGTTTTCCAACTCAGTTAGTTTCTCATGTGCTGATCTTGCCTTGGCAGCAAACAGCAACTCATCTGGTTCATAAAGTTCCACTCTCTCCAATGGCAAGTTTCCCTCCACTATCTCATCCACTTCTGCCTTTAACCTCATCACATCCAACATCTTTGCCCTTATAGCCACCTTCAGAATTTGGTATTGATAATTGATGTAGAGTTATTTAAAAATACATTTTTTAATAATTTTATTTACAACAAATATTTATGAGTATGTTATATTTAACTTCTACACTATCCAATGCTTTCCCTACTGTTGCACTTTCTGGAGTGGGAATAGTAATTGTTACCCCTACGCTATCCAACGCTTTCCCTACTTTTGCACTCTCTGGAGTGGGAATAGTAATTTTTACCTCTACGCTATCCAACGCTTTCCCTACTGTTGCACTCTCTGGAGTGGGAATAGTAATTTTTACCCTCCCGCTATCCAACGTTTTACCTACTGTTGCACTCTCTGGAGTGGGAATAGTCATTTTTACCCCTACGCTATCCAACGCTTTCCCTACTGTTGCACTCTCTGGAGTGGGAATAGTCATTTTTACCCTCCCGCTATCCAACGCTTTCCCTACTGTTGCACTCTCTGGAGTGGGAATAGTCATTTTTACCCCTACGCTATCCAACGCTTTCCCTACTGTTGCACTCTCTGGAGTGGGAATAGTCATTTTTACCCCTAGGCTATCCAACGCTTTCCCTACTGTTGCACTCTCTGGAGCGGGAATAGTAATTTTCACCCCTACGCGATCCAATGCTTTCCCTACTGTTTCACTCTCTGGAGTGGGAATAGTAAATTTTACCCCTATGCTATCCAAAACTTTCCTTACTGTTGCACTCTCTGGAGTGGGAATGGTTATTTTTACCCCTACGCTATCCAACGCTTTCCCTACTGTTGCACTCTCTGGAGTCGGAATAGTAATTTTTACCCATATGCTATCCAACACTTTCCCTACTGTTGCACTGTTTGGAGCTGGAATGGTAATTTTTACTCCTATGTTATCCAACGTTTTCCCTACTGTTGCAATCTCTGGAGTTGGAATAGTAATTTTTACCGCTACGCTATCCAACGCTTTCCCTACTGTTGCACTCTCTGGAGTTGGAATAGTAATTTTTACCCCTACGCTATCCAGCGCTTTCCCTACTGTTGCACTGTCTGGAGTTGGAATAGTAATTTTTACCCCTACGCTATCTAACGCTTTCCCTACTGTTGCACTTTTTGGAGTTGGAATAGTAATTTCTACTTCTATACTATCCAACGTTTTCCCTTCTGTTGCACTCTTTGGAGTTTAAATAGTAATTTTGACCCCTACGCTATCCAACGGTGTCTATACCGTTGTGCTCTGTGGAGTGGGAATGGTAATTTTATTTTCTATGCTATCCAACATTTTTATTACTTTATTTTTTTAACTTATGGATTTTGAATAGTATTTTCATTTATTTAGCTACTTAATTTTTTTGTATAAATTTAGATAATGTAGTATATAATTATTTTTTAAAATATTGAAAGTATATTTAATTTTGTTTATTCATTAAACATAATTCTTTATTTTTTATTTATGTTTTTGTTTTATGTTTGTAAATGTATTTGTAATTTATAATATTTTGTATTAATTTATAAATTATTAAAAAAATTATTACAACTTATTGTTAAGTATGTATATATTATATATTTTCTGCATATGTTTAATTAATGTATTATTATTACATATGCATTATTTATTAATTTTAAACATTATTAGATATTTTTAACTATGTTTATTTAATTTATTAGTGTTATTTACTTTATTTTACATTTATATTTTTACAGAAAAAAACGATATTTTTAACATCGATATTTGTAACATCTATATTTTTTTGTTCGATATTTTTGTACTTACCATTTTGTAGATAGGATGTCGATATTCTTGGCTTCGATATTGCTGTATTGATATTACTGTAGGTCGATATTTTCTTGGTCGATATTCTGTCAGTGATCCAGTTTTCCTATTACTTCTGCACTAGGTGGACCTTGCGGTTCTCTAATTGCCTCCATCGGGGCTGATCTATCCCTCACTGAATCTGGGTTTGTGTGGAGGTGCTCTCTCAGATAGCAGCCGTTCTATCAAGCTGTCATCAGTATTTCTATCATCTCCCTCATCACTTTTCTTTTGGGCATTCCCTTCCTTGACTATCAATGGGAACAGCTTATCCCCCTCAATGGTTTGCACTCTCCACCTCTTCTCCAATGCGTCCCATTTCGCGTCTTAGAATGCCCAGACCAAACTTTTCACTCTTTCCTGACTCCTGTCCCTTTTTCTTTTGTGTGCCGCCCTAATCCATGCATGTAAAGCTTCAAACTGTGTGGGTCTTGGCAAACGTCGCAAAGAAGCCATAATTCTTTTCAACTGATATAACACTTCCAACCTAAATGTTCCATAACGGGAAAAGTCAATTCTTCATTTCCTTCTGTCATTTTGCACCAATGTTCAAGCCAAAGTATGGTATGTAATCCTACATTCGTAGCCATGTAATGAAATGGGGTATCCTCGGGTGGAGCCTCCTTTCCACCCCGAGTAACCACCTGTCTTTCTCCTCTACACAAATCTCACGAAATTTTAAAGCATTTCATGATAAAATCAGTTTTCTTCACTTCGCAATGCACTTTTACTTCCTGATAACAATCCACGAATATCAGCGCGACTTCACACCAACTGACCTATCGCAGCATGGCACCTTCTGACATCACTTTCTTCTACTTGCAGCAGTTCCCCACCTTTACAATCCATCTCTCACACACTCTCATGTCCCATTCATACACTGAAATAACTGTTTGTCCACATCGTCAAAGCAGTCACTTCTCTGACTGTGTGTCCACAGTCTCATGTGATTGTCCACCTCAAACTGGCAACTGTCTGTCCGCAAAACGACCTAACAATCACCTTAGCTGATAGGTTACAAACGATCGATGTTCCACATACAACAACCCACGAACAGCATCAGTTACTCAGGCACTCACATATTCGCTCCCCCTATCTCGTCTGGGCAGTCGATGGTACCTCACGACTCCCTTCACACTAGTTGAAAATTACGCTCTGGGTGTCTTCTACACCACAGTTTCTTAGACAACTTGTCAAGCCTAGGATTCCCGGGCTGCGCACGCTCACAGCCTGATCTCACAATCAATCAACACTCACTCCAACTCCGCAAGACATCACAACATTAAACAAAACCACAATCTAACAACACATAATCCTGTTCATACTCAATCTACCATGAACTGCTGCTTTCACCGCACCGTCACTCTTCGTCGGTTTCCAGGAAACGCCGTCTTCCGCTGACAATCCGCTGGACAATCATCACCTGGGTTCTATGGGGGTCGGGAAACTATTATCCTAATCTAGGTCTCCCCTTACTCTAGAGACAACCATCCTCAGTTGCTACAAACTGATGACGCTGGATTCTTATCTGAATTTTTAACCTTATCTTACAAAATTCTCGAATCCTCTTCACTCGGATCTTTCTTATCTGCTAAGAAGTGTAAAGGGGAGAAACACTTTTTCATTCACAATGTTGTCAATAACCAAATATATCCTGTTCTAAGGAACTACTGACTACCAAATAAGGTTTTGAAGTTTATTATAAAGCCAAAAACAATTGAATATAAAAGCACCTCAGCAAGAGGTTAAAAGATAAAGGGGCACTAATACAAATATAATCCTACGCAAGAGCCTCAGGTGACTCAATATAATGATCAGGGTGATCTCCAAAAGCATGAGGCAAACAATTACAGTCTCTACTTGAAGAGATGACTGTATTGACCTAAAGAAAGAAAGATTATTAATCTAGCCCTACACTAACACTAAAATGGCATCCCTACTTAGCATCCTTCCCAGGCAAGAGGAAAAGGTGTCAGCAGTGAAGACTTCCTCAGAAGTACACTCACTTTTCAAAGGTAAGTAGCCAAAGCTACAGAGCTCGTTCTAAGATGCTCCTTCTTGCTTCCCTCCCAGCTCTCTTCTGCTTCACCCTCGGGTACTGTCCCTAATACAAAATCCCAAAAACAATGAACATGCCCTTGGCACACCCCTTCAGGCAGGTCCTCCTTCTGTATTTTTCCATCGACACTCTGACTTCATCCAAGAACTGTTGGGTTGACCTTGAGTTCCAAACACCATCTTCGCTTAAAACATACTATCTGCATTCCTGTTGACTCCCGTGGCGCCTGTTCCTACCATCCTTACTCCTAAAACAAAAAGGTTATTCTGCCTAACGAGACATGTGTCCTTGTACCTGCAACTGGAAACTTGTAAACAACTTGACCTTGCATGCACACAAGTTTCACTGTCTGCCTTTAACCCCTTCGATGCTGGCCCGTTTCCGCCGCTGTGCGGTAAACAAACGAACAGGGCGGGGCTGTGACGAACCCCAGCCGTCATCCACACACGAGCGCCGCGGAGCGTGACGGCTGGGGTTCGTCACCAGCATGGAAGGGGTTAACTAAAGAAAAGAGCCTTTCCAAGTAAAAATACATTTCGGGCCTACATCTTTTAGCTAAAATAAGAAATCACAAATAGGCCTTTTCTTATACTTATATGCGATCAGACCTTCGTACATTTAAACACACATCTTCTAATGCCACGTTATAAGCATTAGTATTTACGATCCTCTAATGCATTAATTTCATTACATGGAAAAGCAAGCCTACATATGCAAACTTTAATAAGGTGCATGTTTAATCCTAATGCTTCACTTTACACGGGAACTAATACATTTTGCCTTACCTAAACATCTTCAGGGTTAAACACTACATTAGTCTTCAAATCGATGTGAATATTTTCCTAAGCATTCTAATATAAGCTGATTTAACACTGCATTGCTAAAGATTACACGTTAACACAGTCCTTTAAATATGTAGGTGCTGACTATCAGTGATTATGATGCACCCCTAAAATGTTCAGAATAACATGGCGCTCTATCACTTTCTAATATTGATTTGTCTCTTACAGCAGGGCAGGTGAGGGGCTGATAAAGTACCATGGGGTAGATTTACAAGCCCCTTGCGCTGCCAGCACATCACTTTTTGTGATGCACTGGCAGCGCATTTCTCTGCCCCATATTTACAAGGACCGGATAAGCCACCCTACATGGCTTTTCCTGTCCTTGTAAATACGGCCCCTTTACACGCAGCACTTTGCGTGAAAGGGGCGTTCCATGGATGTTGCTATGGGTGTTCCCAACGAAACACTCATGGAACCAGACACATTTCCAGATTTACAAGGATTCATAAACCTGGAAATGCATCAGTATGCTGTGCCACCCTAAGGGTGGTATAGCAAGGCGAAACGAGGATACATTTTTTCATTTCTCCTCGTTTTTTTTCTCTTTCACTGCATGCTGCATTCTACAGCATGCATTGAAAGAGGAAAATGCCTGTAGTGATTGTCTTCATGCAGGAAAGTGCCCCTTCCTGCACAAAAACAATCTACCCCTGACGTAGGCATCCTTCCACCATGGTGCAAGGGTGCCTGTGCCGGCTCATGGCAGCTGTTTGTGTGCAGCGCAAGGGAGAGCACAGGAATGCGACATATGATTGTAAATATGTTGCATTCTGTTGCTCTGACAGTGCCGCAGTGTGTTGCCTCCAAAGGGCTTGAGGTGCCACGCTGCAGCACTTTCTTGTAAATCTGCCTCCTTATAGTTATTAAAAGCAAAGGTTTGTCGTACCACTCTGACCCCCCTTCCTGCTTCAAGGGTTCACTGGAGCCAATCACAGTGTGTTCCTTGGCACTTCGCCCCACCCCTCTGTTCCACACTTCACTGACATTCAATGTTCTGATCTGCAGGTAGGACCTGCTAGTAGTGGTGTGTTTCTTCCAGACGGGGAGGTATGACTTCAGTCACTTTTAATACAATTTTGACTTAACACACAAATTCCATTGTTCAAGGATGCTGAGGTTGCGCACTTTGCACTAGACGGGTTGCTTCTCCACTATTACCTCTCCTACATCTTCCTATTAGTTGATATGTACTACAGTCACTATTATGTAGAAAATACGGTTCTCCTGTTTAAAACATCATAATATGCATGCACTCCATCTAAGTGCATACATATATGAATTAGTTACATGAAGGATAAGTAGGAAAGTTTGAAAACGAGTTTCCATTTGTATGTACGTACTCTATTCACAAAAAATGAGGAATATCACTGAATCGCTCTAGCACCCTGAAACTTTATGACTTTTGTTACTTTTGTTGCATTGAAGGAATTTCTACATTTTAAATTACTTTCCCTTGTATCCCCAAAGTAAATGGAAATATTTGGAGCCCCTTCCCACACAACAACCCGACTTACCCTTGATTTCTTTAAGTGCAAGGAAGCAATATTAAAAATGGTGCAATGTCACTTTGAACATGGTCCACACAGATTAAAGCACATCGAGTTGGACTGGGAGGTAGCTAACTTTACATTGAGTTCCTACTCCGTATTAAATAACTTATCTACTTGCAGAAAAAAATATATAGTGAGACTAAAAGCACGAATAATACCTGTAAAATATAACATAAACCAATAAAACACTTCTGAAGCGAAAATGTGTTTTTCGGTATGAACTGGAAAACACTAGATTTAGCTTTTTTTTTACATCTCAAACAAGCTGTGTCACTGCTTTGGGACTAAGCTTGGCTGGAAACTCTGCGCCAGGTGCTTGCCTAACCGGCTATTGTCACCACTGTACCGGTGGTGCTGGCCAGGTTTTACTATAATGCTTCCTATGCCATTCAGCTCTTGGCCATTCCCTCAGTTAAAACTGTGTTTAATAGTAAAGTTGGATTTTAACTCACAATTCTAAAATTCCACTTTTAGAAGGTTGGCATTTTTGTTTCCTAACCCATTGGTGCTTGTAGCCTGTATCCTGGGTCAATTGACTAGATGTAGCTGGACACACAGACAGTGCAATGAGACAAAGGGGGAATAGATGTGGGCATGATGGGCCATCTCTGACTGGATAGGCGGAGGAGCTGTGACCTACCACACTTGCACATCACAAAGACTTTGCCTCAGAACACTCACAAAGGGTTTCATACTAGTCTTTTGTGCCCCAGACAGGCTGGAGCCAGGTAAGGGAGGAGGGAAATTACAGATAGTGCTGTAAGGGAATGACTCTGGAAGCGTCTCCCACTTCAAAGTGTACCAGGTATCAATATCCACCCCAAGACACAACTCTTTAGATCACTTCCGGACCTGTGGACTCTGCCACAAAGAAGGTCTGCCCAGCTGACCTGCTTGTTGACCAATGACTGCTTCAATTGCCAAGGCCTGCTGTTGATGCACCAGGACTCTACTGCTGTTATGAGCTGCCCTGCTGACACAAGCCTGCCTGTGTGGAACCAGAACTCCAGGAATTCTCCAAAGGTTAGTTGTCTGGTCCCCTGTTGTAGCCACAAAGACATAACAGGTGATTTTGATTTCAACGCTTCTTCCCGCATCTCAACACAGTGCAACGCAGCCTGCCGCTGACTCCGGCAAACGCATCTCAGTGCAAGTCTCCACAAACTGCGCCAGCTTCCTCGATTATAACGCAGAACCTTGCATAGCAGTTCTTCATCTATGGTCATTGACTCTGCTGCTGCGTGATGCTTCTCAATGCCAAACCTCGCATTGCAGCTCCTCTTCAATGACTCCTGGATGCCATCCTGTGCAGCTCGACACAAGGTCTTTGCATCTCGGTGCCGAGAAACACAAGGTACTTATTCAGTGGACTGAACTCAGTTCTATATCAGGACTGCACTCCATCATGGTTTCCTGAACTTTTGATTTGGACCCGGTTTACTGCAACCAAATAACCACAGTTGACTTTTGGTTCTTAGTGCTTGATTTTAACAAAACCTTTAAAATTGCAAAACTCCAGTTCTACTAAGTGTACTTTTGTTGTTTTTTCTTGTCTTGTCTCTATTACTGTTTGTGTGCTGCGTATCTCCATTACACACTGCCTCTAAGTTAGGCCTTACTGCTTTTGTGCCAAGATACCAGAGGGTTGAGCTCAACAGGTCAATTTGGGGCTTGCTTGTGTTTTACCCTTACACGAATTTTGGTTGCAGCTTCAGTATGTACTCAAGCTCCTAAGCCAGTAACCCAGGGGCATATTATCAACAGCTAGCGATATTTATCGCTAAATAGGCTTAACAAATTTTTTTTATCGCAGCGCATCGCCGGTTTTTATCGCAGAGATAACGTGCTATTAGCAACGTTTATCTCCAATGCGATAAAAATTCCGGCGATACCGGCGAAATGCGTGAATATCGCTGGGAATCCAGCGATATTCAGGAATTAACGCCAATAGGGTCTTAACCTGAATATCCAACTCCCATTGGATATACAGGTTAAGAAGTGGTCAGAGTTGGCGTTAGTTTTCAGCGATATTCGCGCTTAGCGCAAATTTTGTAATCGCTACGCCTGCGTTGATAATAAGCGATAGTGATGTTAGCGACTGCTTTTAGTCGCTAACAGGTTGGGCACGCCCACTTTGCATGTCATTAGTGATAAATGTCGCTGACATGCAAAGTGGGCCCCAAACCGCTCGCAATCCCCTAAAAGCTGTCGCTAACTGATGTTAGCGACAGCTTGCTAATAGGGCGAGGAAATTATCGCCGCTTTTGGGCCGAAAACGGCCCCAAAAGCGGTGATAATTTAATTTTGCCTGCCTTGGTAATATGCCCCCCAGTTTCTTACAGAGGTTTAACAGAGTTGTACTTAGAAATAATGCAAATAATTTCCTCTATTAGGATAAACGGAATGGCAAAATGAAAAGTGGTTTAGAAAAATAAAAAAAACACTCACTGAGATAAATGCTATGGTCGCTCCATTTCGGCAATTTCTAGCATAAAATGTGTGCGCCATTCCGCTTTTAGTTCCCTTTCAGAAACCTGTGTATGCAGTCATGCATCGATGCTACCACATGCAGCGCTTTAATTACCAGTTAAACAGCAGAGGTTATCCCCAGACGAATACTTTGTTCTCCCCGCACTCCTCGGTGCTTGGGAATCTACTTTGTTTGTCATAATTACAAATACTCCCTTGGAGAAATGTATACAGCCAAGCAAACATGGCACTTCTACGCACACAAATGATTGTCCTTCAAAACCCAATAAGGGAATGGGAAAACGAAGGGAAGACAGCATCCTGCAACGATAATGTTTATTAGTGTGTCAGTGCTCGGCTGCTACAGATGCCATCGTTACTCTGATGCGGTTTCCTGGACAAGAAATATTCTGTTTTTTAAAACAATCCCGTTCAGAGAATTCAGGTTTTTGGTTTCGTATGAAGATAGAAAGGTGATGGGTGAAATATTAATATATATTCTCAGCAACACGATATTACTCGTCAAATTACAGCCGATCTTTTTTCGCCCATTCCGCTGCTCTAGAAAGAGACCAGCAACCTACAAATCATTTTTTGAAGCCCAATTTCCATTTAAGTTGCTCTTCCTAAAGGACTTAGCATTAAGCACAGAGGTGACATCTTCATGTATATATTTCTGACCAGATTACGAGTAATACGTATACAATATTCTCTTTGGGTGACTACTTTCTGTATTTAAGTGATTTGCCCTGGGTGCCTCACCTATCTGAATCGATGCCACAAAGAGCACGATTCACAGAGATTTATTTATGTGAGTAAAGGTGACTTACTCAGTATCACAAAGGCAGATCATAATGGCTAGGTCCCAAGCTTCATTTCGGATTATAACTAAAATAAAAACACTGAACATACATTTGGAAATACACTAATATTATCCCTTTAGTGTTTTATAGTTTCTGCAACTACATACATTTGGCTGTCTGTCAAATACACGGTTTTGTATTCTTACCGAACTTTTTGAGTTCACGCTTTTCATTTTGTTAAGCTTTTTGAACAATTGCAGGAAAGCATTAAGAAAATGTTTCTAATGTACTTTATACCCAACATATATCCAATATTAAATTACCATAAAAAACAATATTCATCATTACAAGATTATTATGTAAAAAAAACATTTATGGATAGTAAAAAGTGACAACTGATATAACGCAGGCCTGGCTTGTAGGTTACACCTCAGGATGATTACTTTCACTAGGGACGAGCTTCTTGCTCTCAGACATACGAACGATATCTGTTCCAAGGTCTTTCCGGTGTCGCATCGGTCAAACAACAGGTGTTCGGCCTGTGGCTGGCAACCTGGCGATCGTTGTATCGCCTCTTTGACCCCTCCCTCTCTTAGCACCAGCTGTCTACTGCTCAACACTAGATCTCTAAGCAAGCATGCGCTTGACATCTATAATCTCCTGACAAACTCTAGATCTGACTGTCTGTTCCTGACAGAAACCTGGCTGGGTGAGGGTGCTGGACCTGACATTGCCACTGCCATCCCCCCGAGCCATGTTATCTACAGGAAAGACAGAGTCAAAGGGAAGGGGGGTGGTGTCGCCCTGGTTATCGATAGGAGCATTGCTTGCTCTATTATTCCATCGGACAACATCACAGGCTGTGAAGTTCTAGCCTTCTCCCTCTCTCTTTCACCTCATCAATCCTGTACCGGACTGCTGGTTTACAGGCCCCCTGGTCCTATGGGCACTTTCTTTGAAGAACTCCATTCGTTGATCTCCACATTATGTCTTAGATCTGACCATTGCCTGTTACTGGGCGATTTTAATATCCATATGGATAAGAAGGACGACCCGGACAGTATTAAGCTCTATGACATCACCTCCTCCTTACAGTTTCAACCATACCTCTGCTCCCCCACACACTGTAAAGGACATAACTTAGATCAAATTTTCTCTACCGTCCCTGTCGTCCTGTCCTCCCTTGCCCCCGTTTTATGGTCAGACCACTTTCTAGCGGATTTTGGGATCCCTCTTACTATAAAGAAAGTAGCTAACGGACATCGGTGTGATGCACTTCCTTCCAGAGCTTTTCAGCACATCTCCCCAGCCATGCTGTCCAAGGCCTTAGATACTCACCCCTGCCTACTAACAGGATCGCTCAAAACCGACCTTGATCTTCTCCAGGACTGGCTGACGCAACAACTGGCCGTCCTTGCCCCCCCATTCCGCCGAAGCCACACTCAGTCAGGTCCTCTGCTCCTTGGTTCTCCCCGGCTCTTGCCGCCAAACGAAGACAATGCAAAGTTTATGACGCCAGTGCCAAGGAAACCTATAGGGCAATGACCAGGGAATATCATCATGACATCGCGGCTAGCAAAAAATCTTATCTGGCCAGCAGAATTGATGGCGCCTCCAACTCCTGTAAAGAAATCTTCTGGATAGTCAAAGATTTCACCTCCCCTCCCTGGTCCACCCCCAAACTGATTCATTCAGAATCTTGGATCTCCGAACTGGCAGACTTTTTTACCAACAAAATCAGGACTATCCAGACCTCTCTTGGTACCGCCACTCTGAGTCCCCCTCTCCTCTCAGGATCCCTCGATCCTCCCCAGACCTTGACCACTCCCTCCCTCTGGAATTTTCCTCTACTATCTCTCCAGTCCTCCCTTGACCTACTCTCCAAACTAAAATCGGGCTCCCCTCTCAACCCGTGCCCTGCTAAATTCCTGGCACAAATGGCCCCTACCCTTAATCATCTCATTAATCCCATCCTTAACCGCTCGTTCAACACAGGTGAAGTACCACAAGCTTGGAAGCAGGCCCTCATTTTGACCCTCTTGAAGAAAGCCAACCTGAACCCTGAATCACATGTCAATCACAGACCTATCTCCCTTCTGCCAGCTCTGGCGAAAGTGGCGGAAAAACATGTCCATACCACTCTGTCCCACTTTTTAGAATCCAATGGTATTTTGCACAAATCCCAATCTGGCTTCCGCTCTAATTTGAGCACTGAAACAGCTTTGCTCGAGGTCACTGAAGTGATTAAAGAAACCCTGGACAGGGGAGGAAAAGCTATGTTGGTGATGCTTGACCTCTCTGCAGCCTTCGATACCGTCCCCCATGACCGCCTCCTATCCAGACTTTGGGAGGTAGGTCTAAGGGGGACGGTGTTCAGATGGTTCAGGTCATTCCTCTCTGGCCGCCAGCAAACGATCTGGGCTCCACCTTTTTCTGCCGCGATGCCGCCTCTGGAGGTCGGAGTGCCGCAGGGCTCAATTTTGAGCCCATCACTCTTTAACATTTATATGACCCCTCTGGCGGCACTGGAGGACTTTGGGGCCCAGATCGTGTCGTATGCTGACGACACTCAACTCCTGTTCACCTGCGACAGGGGACACGACTTCGACGGGGCATCTATTCGGGGCTGCCTTGGGGAGTCTTTGACTGGTTTAGTCAGCACAGCCTCAAGTGCAACTCCGACAAATCTGAGGTACTCTTCTTCAGCTGCCCCGCTGACCCTAAATGGAAAGAGTGGTGGCCGGCCGCCTTGTTCCCTCCCACTGGTGACTCAAAGGCTGCAAAAAACCTGGGCATTCAAGTTGACAACAACCTCTCCTTCAGGGCTCAGGTGTCGGGCCTAGCCGGCAAATGTTTTGCCATCCTGAAGATGCTGAGAAAGTTCCTGCCGCTTCTATCTTTGGAACACAGAAAGATCACGGTCCAGGCCCTGATTGGATCTAGGCTGGACTACTCTAACATTCTTTACCTTGGACTGCCTGACTATCTCCTATCGCGTCTTCAGGTGGTGCAGAACTCAGCGGCCCGCGCCATCTTTGGCCTCCCTAGGAGAGCAAGGGCCAGGGAGCTTCTTAAAACTCTTCACTGGCTTCCGATGAAGAAGCGGATCACCTTTAAGGCCCTGACCATCACGTTTAAAGCTCTTCATGGCTCAGGTGCCCGCTATCTTCAGAAATCTTCATTTATTTACTCTCCATCCAGATCCTTGCGCTCTTCAACCCAGGCCAAGGCAGTCACTCCCATGATCTGTCGTGCTCGCTGTGGTGGGCGCTCTTTCAAACATCTCGCCTCTCGGCTGTGGAATGATCTTCCTCTCTCTCTCAGATCCAGCCCCAATCAATTGGCTTTCAGGAAAGACCTGAAGACCTTCCTCTTCCAGCAATAACACCGCCTTGTTGAGCTACGCCCCCTTCATTCGTCCGTCTTTCTCCACTCTAGACTTGCTGAGGCTCCGACAGCGCCGGGACACTCCTCGGAGTAGCCGTGCGCTATAAAAGCACCCCCTTTAACATAACATAACATCTGGGAGACAGTTAATTCTATTTACCGCAGCACACATTTGCACCTACAAACTTTAAATTTGTATTATATATATATATATATATACACATATATATATATATATATATATATTACCTACTGGCGGTCGCCAGTAGTTAGTTGTAGTTAGGATTGGCTACCATAGGAAATACGCAACATTCTATTGGGAATAACTCTGGCGCCGGTTGAGGAATTTGTGTGTAATTTTCCAAAATTTTGGCCAGCTCCGCTGCGCTCCTTCCCCAAAAGTTTCGGGGGGATTCGTGAAGTGGGGGCTGAGAAAAAAGGGGGGTCCCAAAACGTGTTTTTCCCATGTTAATTTCCATAGGACGGTCTGACAAGTCTACAGCCCGAACCGCTGAATGGAATTACGCCAAACTTGGCAAAATTGTAGGGACTGGTACGCAGATGTGCCTTTGCTATGTTTGGTGAAAATTGCTCCAGTGGTTTTTACGAAAATTAACTTCAAAAACACATATATATCTATAGGCGCTCTCAGAGCGCTCACAGGTAGGCGTACCGGGGAGCGCACCCGGCGCGCTACGGGAGTGCGCGAGCGGAAAACTGATTGGCTGTCGGGTGTCTGTCAACATTCTAAACAGTCCGGAGAGTCCGCCATCTTGTGTCTCGGTAGAACCGAGACACAAGAGGTGAAAATAAAAAGGGGGAAATTAATAAAAGGGGGCAGGGTAGACACACCCTGACCCCCTAGGTTTTCTGAGGGGGGCCTAGAAGGACCTTGAAGGGCTGGCTGCGCTCCCCGGTACGCTCTCCGGTACGCGCACCCTGAGGGCACCATGGGGAAAAACAGTGTAAAAAAATAGAGTAAAAAAATAAAGTAGAGTGTTTAGAGGAAAGTGATGCATTGCTGGAGTGTGTCACAAAAATTATGCAACTCCAGCAATGCATCCTTTCACATGGGGCCAGTCCCATGTGAATGGAAAGGGGCGACCACTCGGTCCCCCCGAACGTATGGATGGGTGCCCCGAACCTCCCGGGAAACCATTTTGGGCGGGGTGGGCGTAGCCCGGCTGGTATGCCCGAAGCGGCATAGCCGGGGCGCGCCTTCCCCCGCCCAAGAGGGGTTGTCCTAGACACCTCAACGGAAGACGACCACGCCCCGTAGGCGTACCGGGGACGGGTACACGCCCTCCCGCAGAAGAATAAAGGAGCGGGAATCCAGAGGAGCGTCCTCTTGTTCCTCGGATCGGAAGGCTGCACCACTCGTTGCCCGTGAGCCCTCGACGGAACAAGCAGCAATTTTGAACTTGTTAATCTTGTTTTTCTCTTTCAGTTTCGAAGGCTCACAGATTTCAGGACCTCGTGGATCGACCAAAGGCGGAAGACTCGAAACCATGCCTAACAAGAAAGCAGGAAAGGGTTCCGAGACGGAGAGGGTGTTACGCCTGTTGTCGAACCGGATGGCTTGTATGGACCGAAAGCTCGGACAAGTCCAATCGCTCGGGAGAGGTCTAGCGGAGGTGAAGAAGCAATTGGCCGCATTGAACGACCCAGGTCAGCCGAAAAAGGTAATAGGCCCGGCCTTGCCGGGAGTCGTCCCCGGGTTAAGAGGGAAGCGGGTCAAGGAAAGGGCGGTCTCGGGGGGGGTCCCGGTCCCAGAGGTACCCTTCATCGTCCCCCTCGTACCGGCTGGTAACCCGGTTCAGGAACCAGATTTAGTCCAGCCTATCCCGGTGGTGATCACCTCGACCGAGGATGATGAAATGCCCCCAGAATTGGCCGCACAGTTGACGGCATGGCTCAAAACAAAAGTCGGGGGCACAGTGACCCTGGGAGATCCGGCCGAGGAAGCCAGAGTATTAATAAAGCAGTTGCGGCAATCGAGAGATGTCGCAAAGGCGAGTGTTCCTCTTGTTCCCCCACAGGTGGCACCTGGAGTACCAGCAGCTGGTCAGGAAAAGACGGCGGCAGCAACGGCCGATCCGGGTAAGCTCGCATTACCGATGGTGGGGGAGGGCTCAATACCCTCAAGGCGTGAAAAGGTTGCACAGCACATTCCCATGGCCACGAAAGAGTTAATATGGGGAGACAAGTATGTTAACATGTTTTCATTGTTAACTGACCATCGCGAGATGGAGTATGCTAAAACACAGAAAGATTTGTGGCACCCGAGTGTCTGGCGCGCCAAGATGGTCGAGTTCAGGGTGGACGAGACAGTGACGAACTGGGTTAAGGCCTTCTCTATATTTACCGCAGTGATGGGGGAACGTAAACCCGAGGTTATGACTGATTTGATTTGCTATCAGAATCGCATTATGGATTTCTATTCAATGTATCAGGGGGAAGAATGGAAAGGCTATGACATGAAATTCCGTAAAGCAAAAGAATTTGATGCTTCTTTGTCTTGGGATTGTTTGGACTCGGTGTCATGGCACAAGCAGCTCCTGCCAGGGGCGACAGGTACGTCCTCACCAGGCGGGAGCGGGTCCGGAGTGGTCCGCCAAAAGCCCGGGGTGCCCTTTCGAGCAGGCACAGGTGGGGGCTACCAGCCCAGAGTTGGCGGGAATGGCGGAAAAGGGGGGGTCTGTTGGGGCTTCAATAGAGGCAACTGTAACAGACCACAGGGGACATGCAAGTTTAAGCATGTGTGTGCCGGCTGTGGGAATTCCTCACACCCGGAAAGTGCATGTAGATCAAAAATTGGCGGGACGGGGGGTAAAGGCGGGTCTAAACAGGAGTGAGGTAGAGTTTGGTGACCGATTGCCTACACCCGTTGATCTCATGGTTATGAATCCTTGGTTAAACAAATACCCTGATCATGTATCCGCTGGGGTGTTGAGGAAGGGATTCTTACATGGCTTCCACATCCCGGTGGGGGATTTTCGGGGGAACTCCTTTTGTAGAAACCAGTTATCGGTACAGCGCAACCCAGGCGTGGCAGAAAAGAAAATATCAAAAGAAGTCAGTTTAGGGCGAGTGGCTGGGCCCTTTCGTTGCCCGCCGGTGGCTGAGTTCATCTGTTCCCCGTTGGGGGTTGTCCCGAAGAAAGACCCAGGGGAGTTTAGACTCATACATAATCTTTCTGCTCTTAAGGGTTCCTCGGTGAATGATGCCATTGACCCAGAAGTTTGTGCAGTACGATATGCATCGTTCGACGATGCCTTGGCCATGTTGAACCACCTAGGCCCTGGGGCGCTGATGGCGAAATGTGATATCGAATCAGCATTCCGGTTGCTTCCGGTGCACCCGCAGGATCAGCGCCTGCTAGGTTTTGCATTTCAGGGGAGTTATTACATGGATAAATGCTTGCCCATGGGTTGCTCCATTTCTTGTGCGTATTTTGAAATGTTTAGCTGTTTTTTAGAATGGGCATTTACCGAGGCTACAGGGCATAGACATGTTATGCATTATCTGGATGACTTCCTGTTGTTGGGGGCAGCCGGTGATACGAACTGCGCGCAGGCGCTGTATGATTTCTGCATCCTCATGAGTGAATTTGGAGTCCCATTGGCACCAGGTAAGACGTTTGGACCATCTACTTCACTGGAGTTTCTGGGAATTGAACTCGATTCTGTGGAGGGGTGTTTCCGATTGCCAATGGACAAAGTGGTCAAGTTTCGGGCTTCCCTGATACAATGCCTGAGTGGGGAGAAAGTGACCCTGCACCAGTTACAACAAACAGTGGGTCAGCTTAATTTTGCATTGAGGGTGATGCCTATGGCCCGCCCCTTTTCGCGCTCTATCGCGCAAGCTATGGTAGGTCTCAAGGAGGGTCACCACCGTACAAGACTGTCAGGGGAGGTTCGCCAGGATATGCGTATTTGGATGGCATTTCTGGCGGACTTCAACGGTCGAGTCGTGTGGAACTCCCCGCCGGAATCTTCAGATGAACTAGGTCTATGGACCGACTCAGCAGGGAGCGTGGGTTTTGGCGCCATCTTAGGTAACCGATGGTCGGCACAAACATGGCCAACATGGTGGCACTCCAACGGTCTCACAAGTAACATTGGTTTCCTGGAGTTATTCCCCATCTGGGTTGCTCTGATGACATGGTCTGACGACTTCAGGGACCGCTCAGTGGTGTTTTGGTCTGATAATATGACTGTTGTCGAGTGCATTAACCAACAGGCAGCACGCTGCAAATTGATCTTGAGATTGTTGAAAGAAATTGTGCTGCTTTGCATGAGATTGAATGTACAGTTCAGGGCGAAACACGTGCCAGGTGTACTGAATCATGCGGCTGATGCACTCTCTCGTTCACATATACAGGCATTCAGGGGTTATCTACCCACAGCGGACCTAGAGGCAGCACCATTCCCCGAAACAATATGGCTAATCGGTGCCCCGGATTACAAGACCTCGTGGCAGCGAGTTTAGCCCCCATGACAAGGAAAGCATACGAAGGAGCGTTTCGTTCCTATTGAACATATTTGGGTCCCACAGAGAGTCAGAAATGGGGTCAGGAGGAATCCTTCCTGGGGTACTTGGTAGCGCTGCACAGAGAGGGCCGATCAGCGGCCACGGCCAGTAGGCATAGGGCGGCCATTTCATTCATGGCACAGGTACACGGCATAAAAGACCCTACAGGTTCCTTTTTGGTGAAAAAAGCCCTTCGCGGCTGGCAGCGCCTTGAGGGTTGCAAGCAAGATACGAGGCACCCGATTGGCTTAGACAGACTGTCTCTGCTTTTAGCAAAGCTGGATGAGACGTGTTCCTCCCATTTTGAAGCAGCTCTGTTCCGGGCAGCGTTCACATTGGCATTCCATGGGGCTATGAGGGTGAGCGAACTTGTCGCAAGGAACAAAAGAGATATGGAGGGAGGCTTGTGCAGGGATCACATCCAAATAAGGGGTGATTCGATGGTGATCGTGATAGCCAGGTCCAAGACTGACCAGTGGGCTATGGGAAACAGTGTGGTCGTACAGCGCAAGCGTGGGTCCCCATCTGCCCGTTGAAGTGTGTGGAAGACTATTTGGCACTAAGGGCGGCCGCATGGGGGGGAGCTTGCTCCGACACAAGGATGGCACTCCACTGACGAGATTTCAGTTTCAGAGGGTGCTAGCACTGTCAATCGCTGACGCGGGCATGGACCCGTGCGATTTTGGGACCCACTCCTTTAGGATAGGGGCTGCTACTGAGGCTACAGCCAGGGGTCAGAGTGCTGAGGAAGTGAAACAATTGGGCCGTTGGTCCTCGAATTGCTTCAAGAGGTATGTGCGATTGCACATGTTGTGAGTGATCAATTGACATGCACTCACGTTTTCTGTCTTTGTTTACTTTACAGTTTTGCGAGCCTGCCACGCGGGGCGGAATATGAGGTCGACCCAGCACCAGGAGACCAGCGGTCAGAGGCCACCGACTGGAGAGAGGATGGTATGGGTCGTGGGCCACTCATACGTGAGGCGCGCCGGCGATGTATTCAAGGAAGGTGACGCGATTCACGCACCTGGGGAATACGGGTTCAGAGTGTCCTTCCATGGGAAGGGTGGGCTCATTTTTGACCACTTTGAATCATTTTTCGAGGGGCTTCTAGGGCGGTATAGGTCACCGCCGTCTGTAGTCATAGTACACCTGGGAGGCAACGACTTGGTGACACTGGGTAGACGAGTGTTACTTGAACGAATTTTGTCAGCGGTTAGCTGGTTGGCTAAAAGAGTCCCGGGGTGTACGATTGCCTGGTCCCACATGATTCCTAGGAAGATGTGGCAGGGGGGCCTTTCGGTGTCAGCACTGAACCATTCAGTTAAATGGGTCAATAATAAAATAGGTAGATTGTTCCGTTCTGCGCAGTTGCATGACATTCCTCATGGGTGTATTCGGGGTGATCAAATGTATCTGAACGATGGGGTTCACCTGTCCAGGGAGGGGAATGACTTACTCATAGGAGACTTCGTAGCATGGCTAAGGGGTTTGAGGAAGCATGACCTTTAGGAGGATTTGGGGGGACCGGATAGTCGGTCAACTATCCGGTCTGTGGCGGTAAGGTCATGATCGGTGAGCAGTAATTTCAAGGTCTCTAGAGTGGGGCGCCACCCACAATGGATGGGAGCGCCCGGGGGAAGACGGCCATTGGCCCCTTCCACGGGGAGGCGGCACCCACTAAGGATGGGGCACCTAGGGGGAGATGGCCATGGGCCCCTCCCAGGGGGGGAGGCGGTTAAATGCCCCTCCTACTAATTTCCCGGGGCCGGATATCCACGACGGCGGATAGAGAGTGTGGGGATGGGGGGAGAGTCCACGCTGTCCTTCCTACAGAGACCTCATACGGGAACTCGGACGACCCTTAAGATGGCGTCGAGTAGAAAGGGGGCCCCCACCACGACAAGGGAAGTTACAGTTGGCAATGAGGGTACAGTCCTCTGCGCATGCGCCGCTCACACCGTGAGGGCGGGAGTCTGGTAGTAGGGATCTGACACCGGTTAAGACCTTGCCGTTGGCCCTTAATGCTAGGATGTACAATTTGAGTTAGAGTGTATGCATTTTCAGGATGTTAGCCAAAAGTACATGACTGCATCGAAATGTAATAAATGACAAATTGTACATTATGCATGATGATGAAACTTTTATTTAATGTTTTAAATTTTGTTTCATATTTTAATAAATACGGCCGGGAGGGTGACTCCCTCCCGCCTTCCAAAAGTTCAACTATTGTCCGAATTCCCATTCTTGGGGAAACGTGTTGGGAGGGGGTGGCGGGCATCCCGGCCATATGGAAAGGGGCGACCACTCGGTCCCCCCGAACGTATGGATGGGTGCCCCGAACCTCCCGGGAAACCATTTTGGGCGGGGTGGGCGTAGCCCGGCTGGTATGCCCGAAGCGGCGTAGCCGGGGCGCGCCTTCCCCCGCCCAAGAGGGGTTGTCCTAGACACCTCAACGGAAGACGACCACGCCCCATAGGCGTACCGGGGACGGGTACACGCCCTCCCGCAGAAGAATAAAGGAGCGGGAATCCAGAGGAGCGTCCTCTTGTTCCTCGGATCGGAAGGCTGCACCACTCGTTGCCCGTGAGCCCTCGACGGAACAAGCAGCAATTTTGACCCACCCACCAGCCCCTTATGGCAAATATTTGGAGAAATAAAGTCTTGCAGAAAGATGGAAGTATAGGCCTTTTTTCCTTGGTAGAAAGAATGAAGGAATGTTGAGAATAAAGATTGACCTTTTGCAGAGATGTCTTCTTGCAGGAAAGAGCAATTGATGGCACTGTAGGATGATGTCGAGTTTTTTCTTTCCTTAGTAGGTAAACAACTGTCGTATTTATTTGTCGGGCGGTAAGGTCATGATCAGTGAGCAGTAATTTCAAGGTCCCTAGAGTGGGGCGCCACCCACAATGGATGGGAGCGCCCGGGGGAAGACGGCCATTGGCCCCTTCCACGGGGAGGCGGCACCCACTAAGGATGGGGCGCCTAGGGGGAGATGGCCATGGGCCCCTCCCAGGGGGGGAGGCGGTTAAATGCCCCTCCTACTAATTTCCCGGGGCCGGATATCCGCGACGGCGGATAGAGAGTGTGGGGATGGGGGGAGAGTCCACGCTGTCCTTCCTACAGAGACCTCATACGGGAACTCGGACGACCCTTAAGATGGCGTCGAGTAGAAAGGGGGCCCCCACCACGACAAGGGAAGTTACAGTTGGCAATGAGGGTACAGTCCTCTGCGCATGCGCCGCTCACACCGTGAGGGCGGGAGTCTGGTAGTAGGGATCTGACACCGGTTAAGACCTTGCCGTTGGCCCTTAATGCTAGGATGTACAATTTGAGTTAGAGTGTATGCATTTTCAGGATGTTAGCCAAAAGTACATGACTGCATCGAAATGTAATAAATGACAAATTGTACATTATGCATAATGATGAAACTTTTATTTAATGTTTTAAATTTTGTTTCATATTTTAATAAATACGGCCGGGAGGGTGACTCCCTCCCGCCTTCCAAAAGTTCAACTATTGTCCGAATTCCCATTCTTGGGGAAACGTGTTTGGAGGGGGCGGCGGGCATCCCGGCCATAAGGGCCTGCATCTGTCTTACGCCTGCTGTGAGGCAGGCGCAAGATTTAGACGCAACAGCGTCATAAAAGTGATGCAGTGAAATCTCATAGATTTCACTACGTCACTTCTACGACCCTTCCTTACGTCAATACGCCCCCTTTGCATACATTACACCTGGCGCAGGTGTAATGTGGTGCATGGGTTTACAAAGTGACGCATCTACCTAGAGGCAGGCGAAAGATTTTGACGCAACGTTGTCCTAAAAGTGACGCAGTGAAATCTCATAGATTTCACTGCGTCACTTCTACGACCCTTCCTTGCGTCAATACGCCCCCTTTGCATACATTACACCTGGCGCAGGTATAATGTGGTGCAGGGGTTTACAAAGTGACGCATCTACCTAGATGCGTCACTTTGTAAATATGACTCAACAAGGTGCATTTTTTACAGCACTGGTGCATCACAAAAAGTGACGCACCAGCGGCGTAAAAGTGACGCATGGCCTCATAAATGAGGCCTTCAGTCTTCTACTCTTACTTTTTCTTTCACTTTCTCTGTTTCTTCACTGCCTTACTTACCTGGTCTCACACTCACTTGTCTTTATCCAGTCTGTATCTCCACTCTTTCCTAAACAACACTGCTCTTTTCTTACCCTTCCACCCCCCCGTTCCTTTACTACATTTTCTTCACTTATCCACATTCCCCATGTTCACTCTCCTTCTCCTCACTCTCCTTCCCCACACTCACCTTCTTTCAGTCCCCCTACTTCACTTCCCTTCCCCTCTCGTCCATTTCGTTGCTTTCTCACTCATTTTCCTCTCCTCTCTCACTGCACTCCACTTCACTTACTCTTTTTCATTTGTTTAAGAATACAGCTCTTTGATGAGAATTGGAGGTAGTTCTGAAAAGAACTTTTTTTTCTTCTTTTCTCCTTTTTTTTTAACAAAAACAAAAACAGGGAATGGGAAACTGCTCAACAGGAGCAAAAAAAATAATAATAATTAGGGCTGGGGACGGCAGCGGTGGTTGTCTAATGCTCGAACCAATGTGCAGAACTCTTTGTTCCCCATAACAAAGAAGCTGATCACATTCTCTGCATTTAATTACGCTTCTATTAAAAGCAGGCTGAATATTAGGGATCAGCTCTTCTGATCGCCCCTCACCGATGTAGTTGGTCCTCCGATTGCAGTAGAGGCACCATCCCTGGGAGCCTCTCGTGCCAGAGCCCTGACACTCTCCCGGGCATAGTTCTGGGGATGCCTTCCCTCGACGTGGCAAATCATGGTGGAGTTTCCAAATGAATATTTTTTGGTGGGGTCACCCCGTGACAGGACAGTGTGACAAATTCGGCACTCCACCTTTGGAGCATTTACTTTTTTTTATCATCTGGAATGGAAAAAAAACTTCCATATGAAGTGTTCTTTTATCCTGGGCTGAGGAACCTCTTCATCAATAAATCCCTCTGTGTCATCATCGCTGCTGGATGGTCTGGCAGCCATGGTAATCCAACAAAGATCCAAGAGCAAAAAGACAGGTCTTGCAGTCACAAAAGTGAAATAAGAAGTGAAGGAAATGGGTGGGAATTTCATTCTTTGTAAAAAAACTGTTAGCAACCAATGAAAAGAGTTATTTTAAGGTCACATGACTTGACACGCTTACGCTGCGCACACCGGAGCGCTTCCGGGGGCGCTTACGCGGCGCGAACGTAGGCGCTTCCGGGGGCGCTTACGCGGCGCGCATCAGTGACGTTTTGATAGCTTTACGGAAATGTAAAATCATTTTCATTTCCTAAATCAAAAATACTGCTTTTTTAAGTAAGGTACTAAATGTCTTGCATTATTATTTACTTTTCATACATATTTATTTTTACGAACGCAGAAATAGCGCTCTCGGTGCACTCTCGGGAGAGCTTACTGGTGCGCGCACCCTGTGCGCACCAGGAAGAAATGTTAAAAAAAAATATATACATTAAACAAATAATTTTTTGTTTTTAAAAAATATAATTAATTGTTATAAAAAACAGCTAATAAAAAAAATAATCGTAGGTTACAAAGTCGATATACAAAGAAATTAGCTTTTAAAAAAACTATGAAATTCGCTGAAAAAACCATAGGTTTCACAAACGTTATAGTTAGGAATTCGTTTTTAAAAAACCTTTGAAATTCACTAAAAAAACCATAGGTTTCACAATCGTTATAGTTAGGAATTAGCATTTAAAAAACCTTTGAAATTTACTGAAAAAACCATAGGTTTCACACTCGTTATAGTTAGGAATTAGCATTTAAAAAACCTTTGAAAACTCACTGAAAAAACCATAGGTTTCACACCAGTTATAGTTAGCTGAACATTTTACTCATACAAAACCATTGAAATTCACACGTTATAGTTAGTTGGACATACTATAACTCGCGCGCCCGCAATCCACTGCTGATGATGTCACATATTACATCATTCATGACATGGTCAGTGACATCACAAATGACATCACTGATGACATAACTGATGACATCTCAAATGACATCACTGATGACATCATTGATGACATCATCCATGTGATAATACGATGCACCTCCTCACACTCTAATCTAACCTTTTATATATCCAGTGTTCAATACAGACTACCATTCCTGAAACCATTGACACAGCAATACCACTTACTACATACACACTCACTGATTCATAAGTCTACACACACATCAACTCATTCACCCATACAATCACTCATACATACAGTCACTCATCAATACAACGCTATCATATGCACTCATACACCTATACAGACATTCACACAGTGCCACTCATCCATGGAGTTACTCTCTAATCTACTCAGTAATGAAAAGGATCAATCACACTCCCATTTCCTCATCTATACAGTTATACACACATAACCTTACTTATTCAAACATATACTAACACATACTTACTCTCTTTTACAATCACTGATACAAGTACACCATGATCCATACAGTCACTTACGCAATCACAGGCTCTCATGTATAGTGATTGATATAAGCCAACTGTCACATGCACTGTTTCTTAAAATATGTACTTACTTGGACATGTAGCACTGAGAAATCCATTCACTCACCAGCACACCCATGCACACAGTCAACCGCACATACAGCTGTTTCCACATGTACTCTTGAACCCAAACACCAAGTAAATCAACTGCTCACACATCTATGCACAGAGTCACACACCTCCCAGCCACTACCACACACACTCACCCTCACATACAAATACTTGGGCAACCAATCATTAACCCATATAGCCAGTCATATAGCTACTAATCAACACATGCAGCAGATTACACAACAACAGACATAATGATGCACACATTCAGACAGATTAGTCACTAACCTATGCATTCAGTAAGACACATTTAATCATTCACTCATACAGTCAGTTACACACCTACTAAATCCTTCATGCAGACACTCATGCATACACTCATTCTTCAATATGTAAAACAAATTTTAACTTTATAGGAATACACATTCACTGGATGATGTCATCAGTGATGTCATCAGTGATGTCATTTGAGCTGTCATCAGTGATGTCATCAGTGATGTCACTGACCATGTCGTGAATGATGTAATATGTGACATCATCAGCAGTGGATTGCGGGCGCGCGAGTTATAGTGAGTCCAACTAACTATAACGTGGGAATTTCAATGGTTTTGTATGAGTAAAATGTTCAGCTAACTATAACTGGTGTGAAACCTATGTTTTTTTCAGTGATATATATATATATATATGTGTATAAAGAATGAGAGAACTCTGGGTAGTTCTCAAGTTTAGGTGGAAAGCAGCTCCTGTTAGAGCGCTCTCAACACCAGCGACACTCTAGATCTGCTCACCTCAAATGTCTGTTTTTCTATCAAAGTCTTTAAGCATAGGATTAGCAAAGTGCCTTCCACGCCGAGATAGAAATGGACAAAGTCTTTTGTCATTTCCACAGTAACGTTTTTAAGAATAGGACTAGCACAGTGCTGTCCTTTCCGAGCTGTAAAATGACAAAAGCCATTTATCACTCCAGGCACAGTATTACAGCTTTGAATTGGTAAAATACCAACTCAAGCCAACCTAAAATGAGTAAAAGCAACCCCTGACACAGTGCTTAAAGACTTTGATAGAAAAACAGACATTTGAGGTGAGCAGATCTAGAGTGTCACTGGTGTTGAGAGTGCTCTAACAGGAGCTGCTTTCCACCTAAACTTCAGAACTACCCAGCGTTCTCTCATTCTTTTTTGCATAATTTATGCTTCACTCTATTCCTGAAAGGGTTTTGTTTTGACTTATACTGGGTGCTCCCTTGTGTCTGGACAAAGCTATACCTCTCTGAAGAGCTCTAATTAGAGCGAAATACTGTGTCAGGGGTTGCTTTTACTCATTCCAGTTGGCTAGAGTTGGTATTTTACCAATGCAAAGCTGTTATACTGTGCCTGGAGTGATAAATGGCTTTTGTCATTTTAGAGATCGCCAAGGACAACACTGTGCTAGTCCTATGCTTAAAGACTTTGCTGTGGAAATGGCAAAAGACTTTGTCCTTTTCTATCGCGGCGTGGATGGCACTTTGCTAATCCTTTGCTTAAAGATTTTGATAGAAAAACAGACATTTGAGGTGAGCAGATCTTGACTGTAGCCGGTGTTGAGAGTGCTCTAACAGGAGCTGCTTTCAACCTAAACTTGAGAACTACCCAGAGTTCTCTCATTCTTTTTTGCATAATTTGAAAGTGAAAGAAGATGTCAGAGTAGAGGTAGCCTGACACCATGGGACAAATAGAGGGGACTGTGGAGGGCCCCTCAATGAAAAGAAATTGTCCCCAATACGTTTCTTTTTTAAATCACCCTAGGATTAGCGGATTCTTTTTAGAACCTATCCGAATCCTCCCAGATCCTCCAGGATATTGGTGGCTTTGTAGATCCAGAACCCAAATCAAAAAGAAAAATACACTCACAGATCCACACACCTACTTACACACTCACTCACACACTTTCAAATCCACGTACACACCCAAACAATGACTCACACCCAATCACACACCCATTCAGCCACTCACATCCACTCACAGACCCTCAAAGCCACTCACACACCAATTGACAGACCCACACAGCTTTCACACACCCACTCACACACACTGACACACCCATACAACCACTTATACACCCACTCAAACACCCACTAATGACATCTTCTATGACATCATTGATATAATCACTGCAACATTTGCAGTGTAACTATTGATGAGAAAACACAAGGACCTGACTGCATGCAATTTCCTCAGCATTCAAGCAGGAATGGACCACCACGCAGGAACGTTTTTATCTTCAGTGCTTTATTTTCCCATATTACAACATGACGCATTTCTATTTATATGTGTATATATATATATATATAAAAACATATAAATATTACCTACTGGCGGTCGCCAGTAGGTATATATAGTTAGGATTTTTTCTCTATGGGATTTTTGAAAATTCTATGTCTAATAACTTTGGCGTTTGTGGACGGAATTGGCTGAAATTTTCAGGAAAATGGAACATTTTGTTTCTGAGCAGCCCTTGAAAATTTGGGGGGTGTTCGTCAAGGGGGGGCTGAGAAAAAAGGGGGGTCCCAAAACGTGTTTTTAACATTGAGTTTTCCATAGGGCGGTTGGCCTCACTTTTAGCCCGAACGGCTGAATGGATTTGCATGAAACTTGGCAAAATTGTAGGGACTGGTAGCCCGATGTGCCTTTTGTAGGTCTCAATATATGTGCTACAGTGGATTTTGAGAAATTAACGTTTAAAAAAAGATATATATCTGTAACAGCAGACCGGGCAGCGCTCCAGGACGCGTACTTTTCGCGCAACGGAGCTTTGTGAAGCGAAGCTGATTGGTTCTCCGGCGTCTGTCAACATTCCAAACAGTCCGTAGCGGCCGCCATCTTGTCTCTCGGTAGGATCGAGAGACAAGAGGAGGCCAAAGCGAAGGGGCAAATGACCATAAGGGGGAATAGTAGATCCTCGCTGACCCCGTAGGTTTGATGTGGAGGTTTTAAAAGTGCCCCGCGGGGCAAAAAAATAAAATAATAATAATAATCGAACGGCTGAATGGATTTACACGAAACTTGGCAAAATTGTAGGGACTGGTAGCCCGATGTGCCTTTGCTAGGTCTCAATATATGTGCTTCAGTGGATTTTGAGAAATTAACGTTCAAAAAAAGATATATATCTGTAACAGCGCACCGCTTCGCGTACTTTTCGCGTTACGGAGCTTTGCGAAGCGAAGCTGATTGGCTCTCCGGTGTCTGTAAACATTCCAAACAGTACGTAGCGGCCGCCATCTTGTCTCTCGGTAGGATCGAGAGACAAGAGGAGGCCAAAGCGAAGGGGCAAATGACCATAAGGGGGCATAGTAGATCCTCGCTGACCTCCTAAGTTTGATGTGGAGGCTTTAAAAGGGCCCCGCGGGGCAAAAAAAAAAAATAATAATAATAATCGAACGGCTGAATGGATTTGCACGAAACTTGGTAAAATATTAGGGACTGGTAGCCCGATGTGCCTTTGCTAGGTCTCAATATATGTGCTTCAGTGCATTTTGAGAAATTAACGTTCAAAAACAAGATATATATCTGTAACAGCGCTCCGCTTCGCGGAGATAAAATTATATCTGTATTACCTAGCTGTTGCTAACACCAGTTAGCGACAGCTAGTAGGAGATAGCGACCATCTTGGGCCCCACTTTGCATGTGAGTGATGTTTATCACTAATGACATGCAAAGTGGGCATGCCAAGATGTTAGCGACTGGAAACAGTCGCTAACATCGCTATCTCCTATTATCAACTTTTGGAAATATTCGAGATAAGCGCGAATATCTCCAAAAAGTAACAGCTGCCCTGAGCAGTTCTTAGCCATGTTATCCAATGGGAGGTGGATAACATGGCTAAGAGCATTAGCTCGGTAATGCATGAATATCGCGTAGTTTTCAGCGATATTAATGCATTGCGGTCGTTTTTTATCGTATTTGCGATAAACCTTGATAATAGCAAGGTTTATCTGCGATAATTTCTGACGGTAAAAAAATCTTTGCAATGCATCGTTAGGGATAAATATTGTTTAACTTTGGTAATATGCCCCAACGTCTGTTAACGTTCGATTCGAAGGAAATCAGGAAGTGTTGAAAAACATTGTCTGCGCCATCTTGTCTTTTTTCAAATGCCACACTTTTGTCGTGCACGGCAGCCATTTTAGATGCCTTGACCAGACCCACTCTGTGCACGCTGTCGATCCTTAGCATGGCTCCCCACCCTCGCAAGCATCTCACCCAGGCAGTGGTCACCCCCGCTGTCTGTGTTATGCATGGGTAATAAACCTCCCCCCATCTGCGCTGCTCTTCCCTGAGAATCACACCCTGTGCCCGCCCGACACCTCCCTTTCGCCCTATTCACTACCGCACCCTCTGACACTCCTTTTCCTCTGTGTCCGATTGTCCAGGCCGGTCCTAGGCTATCAGCTAGCCCTGCAGATGTAGTTTATGGCCACAGCTGTAAAGAATCACCCCTCTTCAAAGGAGTTATAGTAGATCAAGGTCCACACTCGATGAGATCCGTCACAGCAGAAGCGTTGCTATTATCTGAAAACCATCCTGTATTGTGATTGGGGAGGGGACCGAGCGTGAAGCGGAAGATTCCAGGGATGACTCTTTGTACATCAAAGTTTTTACAATTATGTGTCACATTAAAAATATATAGCACTCCGACAAAGTAGTAAGATTATAAAACTTTAATAATTTATAAATATATACAAGAAAACAAAAATAGTAATAACATATGCAGGCTTCTGGTGGGGAGCGGCTGCCATGATTGCTCGCGGAATGACCACGACGGAGCTACGAGATGGTGGTGCTCTCATGCTGACGCCAGTTTAGTCTGAAACATCCAGAAACAAGGTGGGGCTTTCACCGTTTGGGGAAAAAAAAAGTTTTCATCCAATGAAAAGTGTTGTTTTTAGGTCATATGATCAAGCCTTCCATCATTAGGAAACCAAAAGTAAAATGAACCAATGAAAAGTTTTATAAACAAGTCACATGACCTGTTATGCGGCATAGGGTATAAAATGCGGAGAAAATACGTTGGCACGTCAGGCGGCGTCAGTAGCGGACCGATGTGCGAATAGGCCGAAGGCAATACAACGCGTCAAGATCCGGATGGCACCGAGGTGGTGTCTAGCAAGTTGCAGCACTGGTGTGGCCATCCTACAATGCTGAAAGTCGGCGTGGGGCGCCCCGTTGGCCTGTGAGTTTGCGTCAGTAGCGGACCGATGTGCGAATAGGCCGAAGGCAGCACAACGCGCCAAGATCCGGATGGCACCGAGGTGGTGTCTAGTAAGTTGCCGCACTGGTGTGGTCATCCTACTATGTTGAAAGTCGGCGTGGGGCGCCCCGTTGGCCTGTGAGATGGCGTCAGTAGCGGACCGATGTGCGAATGGGGCCAAAGGCAGCGCAACAATATTTTCTGACTTACACCACAAGGCGCTGAGATGCCAAGATCCGGATGGCACCGAGGTTGTGTCTAGCAAGTTGTGGCACTGGTGTGGCCATCCTACAATGGTAAAAGTCGGCGTGGGGCGCCCTGTTGGCCTGTGAGATGGTGTCAGTAGCGGACTGATGTGCGAATGGGGCCAAAGGCAGCGCAACAATATTTTCTACAATATTTTCGGAGTAGAAGACACCACAAGGCGCTGAGATGCCAAGATCCGGATGGCACCGAGGTGATGTCTAAGTTGCGGACTGATGTGCGAATGGGGCCAAAGGCAGCGTAACAATATTTTTTGTATGGAAGATACCACTAGGCGTTGAGATGCCAAGATTCGGATGGCACCGAGGTGATGTCTAGCAAGTTGCTGTACTGGTGTGGTCATCCTACAATGCTGAAACTCGGCGTGGGTCGCCCCATTAGCCTGTGAGATGGCGTCAGTAGCGGACCGATGTGCGAATAGGCCGAAGGCAGCACAACGCGCCAAGATCCGGATGTCACCGTGGTGGTTTCATAGTTGAGAGGCACTTCATCTGCAGTGGGGCGCCGAGATCCGGATGGCACCGAGGTGATGTCTAGCAAGTTGCTGTACTGGTGTGGTCATTCTACAATGCTGAAAGTCGGCGTGGGGCGCCCCATTAGCCTGTGAGATGGCGTCAGTAGCGGACTGATGTGCGAATGGGGCCAAAGGCAGCGCAACAATATTTTCTGAAGAGAAGACACCAAAAGGTGCTGACATTCCAAGATCCGGATGGCACCGAGGTGGTGTCTAGCAAGCTATGCAGTTGAGTTGTGTGCGCACTTGCGGAGAATAGGTCGAAGGCAGCATAACAATGTTTTCTGAATAGAAGACACCACAAGGCGTTGAGATTCGGTTACCACCGAGGTGATGTCTAGCAAGTTGCCGCACTGGTGTGGCCATCCTACAATACTGCTCCGAATAACGGCGTGGGGTGCCCGAAGGGGGGGGGAGCCGGCGTGAATGGGCCTTCCTAGGTGGAGGCTCGTCTGCTGTAGTGGGGCGCCCCTTTACCGTTTCAGTTGCCATTCAGCTGAGTTTTGGCTGCTCTTGATGCTACAGCGACAGGCGGCTGCAAGAGGACTCTCAAAATGGCGGCCTGTTCTTTGGATTTGGGCCTGGTCCACTAAAATGGCCCTGGGACACCTTAGAACTCGGACGCTCGATTTTTTTTTCCTTTCCTGTACATGCAAAAAAAGGTAAATGCCCGGTACGTTACACGCTTCATCTGCCACGATGAACTCTCCAGAGGAACCGAAAAAAATATAGTTGTGGTAACTATAACATGCATCGTCATATGGAGAGGTGGCACCAATTAATTATAGTGCTGCATAAAAGAGAGATTTGGAGGAGAACTCCTGAGCTGCTAGTACATTCATCAAAGAAGTGGCACTGAGAGCTTCAGAGGCAAGGGAAACGGTCCCAAATATTTAGAAGAACTTTGGAAAGATTAAAATGACATGTTTAGATTGTGACAAATTAATTTCATGTGGACAGATGAGTGTTACTCTAATAAATACAGCATATGAACATCATCATAGTCGATGGTTGGTAGAGACATTTTGACTATATCCTGGACCTGCCCGTCCTCGCCCAAAATGGCGCCGGAATAAATGGGACTCGTAACTCCTTGTTGTGTACTGGTTGCAGAACCTTGAAATCACGAGATACGTATGCAGTTTTGAAGCACATGGCGGGCGGGGACGAGAATTGATTGAATATTTCGACATCCCTATTGATATTAAGTTCTGATGTGTTATTGATTACTGTACTGTTGAAAGTTCGAATTAACGTCACCCATGGTACTTGCCCGCAAATGTATATCTAGATAATTTTATTGTAACTGGCCCTGTCGTATTTTAATTATAAAATGTACGTCCACCGATTCCGTAACTGTTAGACACCTTAGTTCTTGCAACCTAATGGCCCGCCCGTTACGTTCCTCTACAGTGTAAATGTCTATTCATCATATACGATTACAGTTTGCTCTGTGGCAGGCCCACGTGGTTATAGGCAAGTATTTGTATAATGAAATTTTCACAATAAAGGTTTTTAAAAGAAAACATGGTAGTAGTATATACATTGGTAAAGTTTTTAATAATAGTGACTGTTTTAGAATCATTAAAAGGCAAGTGAAATAAAGCAGACCAATTACATGAAGGGTAAAAGGTATAATACGAAGGAACGCAGTAAAGATAAATGGTCAAGGGCTGTTGTGTTTTCTATTCCTGCAACATAAAGTGATCGATAAGAATCTCATATTCAGGCGTATCGGCGACTAAGACAGCAGGTCGACCCTCTTTTGCTCAACGGCTCCGTCATGGGACGAAGAAACGCTCTTTTTCTCGAAAAAAGAATATATTTTACTTGCAGGACAGTTGTAAAATTTCCGGGAAAGTACATTAGCCTGGAACATTATAACATATATTTAAGAAAAAATAATGTTCGGAAGTAATGAAAAGCGTAATTTTTAGGTCATATGACCAAGCCTTTCATCATTACAATAAGAAAAGTAAAATAAACCAATGAAAAGTTTTATTAACAAGTCACATGACTTGTTATGCTTACGTTACGCGCTGCGCGCCCCGGATGACTTCCGGATGCGCTAACGCGGCGCGTCATATGACGCATTACGCGACAACGCAGGTACAGAATATAGTCAAAATGTCTCCACCAACCAGCGGTCGGAACACAACCCCTTTCAGCAGGCTAAATAGTTCTGTTAAATGACAACAGAAGGGACAGGCAACAAGAACCATCAGTCAAAGAGGGGAGGGCTAGTTCTTCTCTACCGGGTTACATTGGGGCGCTACCGGAACTGATCGAATTGGTAGTCTACAGTGTTTCTGGATGTTTCAGACTGAAGCTGGGGTTAGCATGAGAGCAGCACCATTTTGTAGCTCCGTCGTGGTCATTCCGCAACCAGTCATGGCAGCCGTTCTTTATCGTTATTTTGGGCGGGGTGGGTGGCGGAGCCGAGCTGTTTTGCAGCCATCATTGTGTGGAGTTCAGTTCATCTCACTAGTTTTGTATTTGTCATGAGGGGTTGTTCCTAATGTTTCTATTTTAGCGAGGTCAAAAAGAGATCCCATTAGTGGCCTACTGATTTTGCTCGATTCCTTTTCTTTTTTTTTACACGATTTTTCGTTATCTCCAAAGACTAAACAGAGTATTGCAACTCTGTGTTTGTTTGTAAATAGAGAATGAACCAAAGAGAACTAATTCTAAAACAGTAAATACTTGGATAACAATCAATCAAATGGAGAGAGAAGCAGGCACGACGGATTACAACGGGGGCAAAGGCCTGCGTTAACTACCTTTCACTATCTGCAAAGAGAGAGTACTCCTAATAGAAATGAGGGGGGGGGGCACCATTCAAAGCAGATCAGTGTGCATAAACGCGAAAATGTTTTCACTTACCACGTACTTGACATTCGACAGCTTATGATATTTGCTATTAAAAAACCATTGAAATTCACTGAAAAAACCATAGGTTATAGACCATATATAGTTAGGAATTAGCATTTACAAAACCTTGAAAATTCACTGAAAAAACCATAGGTTATAGACCATATATAGTTAGGAATTAGCATTTAAAAAACCTTATTTTACTCACACAAAACCATTGAAATTCCATATATAGTTAGTTGCACTAACTATATATCGCGCACCCGCAATCCACTGCTGATCATGTCACATATTACATCATTCATGACATGGTCAGTGACATCACTGATGACATCTCAAATGACATCATTCTTGTGCTAATACGATAAACCTCTTCAGACTCTAATATAACCTTAGATACACTCAGTGTATACAGACACTCACACACTGCCACTCATCCATGGAGTTACTCACACACCCAGTCAGTCATGCAAAGAAACAATCTCACCTCCATTTCTTCAACTATACAGTTAAACACACCTTACTTATTGAAACATATACTAACACATATTTACTCTCTTATACAATCCCTGATACAAGTTCACAATGATCGATACAACCACTCACTCATTCAGTGGCTCTCATGCACAGTTATTTATATATGCCAACTCTCACATGTACTGTGTTTTACATATGTACTTACTATGACATGTAGCATTGAGATATCCATTCACTCATGCACACAGTCAACTGCCTATGTAGCTGTTTCCACATGCACTCTTGAACTCATACACCTAGTGAATAAACTGCTCACACATCTATGCATAGAGTCACACACCTTCCAGCCACCCCCACACAAACTCAATCTCCCATATAAATACTTGGGCAACCAATTAATAACACATATAGCCTCTCGTATAGCTAATGATCAACACATGCAGCAGTTTACAGAACAACAGACATAATGATGCACAAATTAAGACAGTTTAGTCACTAACCCATGCATTCAGTGAGACACATTTAATCACTCACTCATACAGTCAGTCACGCACCTACTAAACCCTTCATCCAGACACTTATACATCCACTCATTCTTCAATATGTAAGACATATTTTAACTTTACAGAAACATACAGTCACTGGATGTTGTCATCAGTGATGTCATCAGTGATGTCATTTGAGATGTCATCAGTGATGTCACTGACCATGTCATGAATGATGTAATATGTGACATGATCAGCAGTGGATTGCGGGTGCGCGATATATAGTTACTGCAACTAACTATATATGGAATTTCAATGGTTTTGTGTGAGTAAAATAAGGTTTTTTAAATGCTAATTCCTAACTATATATGGTCTATAACCTATGGTTTTTTCAGTGAATATATATATATATATACTTACATAAATATGCATACATACGTATTCCATAACTCCTGTTCACATTACCAAGACACAAAAGACTAGCTCAAAAGCCTAACATTGTCTATAAATATATATTAAATGTGAGAAAATAGATTGTAGGTTGAGGGGGGTTGAACCCCTTCTGGAGGAACAGCCACAATCCTTCTCTGAGCGACCCATAGAAAGTTACTAAATTAACTTGTGAGTAACCCTCTGGTAGCTTGGCACAAAAGCTGTCAGTCCTAAAGCAGCAGAGAAGTCCTCTTGCAGCAGTCCTTCTTCTGCAGCAGTTCTTTCTAAAAGTGCCATTTTCAGAATTGTGAATTACAATTTGATTTTACCATTACAGAGGCTTTTAAATTACAGCTTATTAGACTCCAAACATGACATTATACCTGCTCCCCAAAAACTTGTATCACTTATTAAATGTGTCAAGGTATCCCTATATTATCCTATGGGAAAGGAAGGCCTCTCAGTAGAGAAAAACAAATGTGTGCGTTTTACATTACCAGGACATGTAAAACTTAAAAGTACACATCCAACTTCTTAAAAACAATGCACCCTGCCCTGTGGGCTATTTAGGGTCAACCCTGAGAGAGACTTATATTCACGGTCACTGGCATTATGCAACAAGGGAGTATCAAATCATGCACAGGGTTGACTAAACTAATCGGCAAGATAAGCAAATTATGCAGCAAATTTGTTTAATGTATTACTTTATTATTGTGCAATTTTTACACATGGTAATACTGTCTGTGCAAATATTGCAGCTCATTCGCACCAGTTTAACAAGCAAATAAAGAAATAGGCAATCAAAAGATAACCAGTTAACCTTTGCAAAGGGCCTTCCACTGCACATTACATGTTTCATCGTTTTATTTACTTTTGATCTGCTTGAGGTAGAAACAATGGGGCATATTATCAAGGACAGGCAATACATATTTTATCTTATTATAGATTTGTTGAAATATGTGGTTAGTTTCAGTGTTACTCCCTGCTACCTTTCATTTATATTGGAGTTTGTTGCAGTTCCAGTGTGTGGCCGTATATGGTGTTTTTACTGCAGGGCTTGGCTGTACTATATAATGCCAGCAGAAGTGGGTTGTATTTTGTGAAATAAAGCTGCCTTACTCATTTGTTTCAATGTTTGTGTATTTGCACTTCTCTCCCTAAACCCCTCCTTTAATATCCTTAAACTCCACCTATTTGTTAGTAATTATTCCCCATTCCCCCACTACTATTCATTGTCCTTCCTAGATTTACCACTAAAATCTATACCTGTGTGTGTTGAGATCTCTGCACGCACATCAAAGATCTCCATACAGAAAATATATGAGATATGGAGATATCTGTTTGGAGGTCTGTGAATTTGAAATTTGTAGTACATAAAGTAATACTACTTTACATACTCCAAAATGACTTCGGAGAGGGTCCATATTTCACAGTGGAAAGATTACACATGTGACCCAATGCCCAAAATTGAAAGGTGTGGTCCATTTTCATTTTGAATTAAAACACATTGAAGTAAGTCGGGCCCTCTCTTTCACAATACAACCTGTCCATAGATATCAGACTGAGTCAGAGAACAGTCTTTCTAGCTCAGCCTGCATACGTTCATATGATCAAACTACTTAGTACCCATTACCCAAGCTGCATATAAACTGACTTTATTTTATTAAGTAGACAATGGTACTTACAGCTCAAAACTGTTTTCCATAGAGCATTATACTAAGTGAGATTCCATTGGGGGTCCCTCGCTAAAGCGAATGTTCATAATCTGAGTACCAGGCAAGGAGTAAGTGGGCTCACTTAAATAAATCTTATGAGCAGGTATATTTGTCAGAATCTTCAGTGCCACTCCAACAGACAAACTTGACCCATCATTAGGGATGCTGCTGTGGATCCCAGGAGTGTGGTATATTTGGCTGCCGATGTCTTGTTACAAGATTGTCATTTTTGTGGGGTGGATGCAGTTAAGTGCTGGTTAATGCCCATATGCCTACAACTATTTGAGGGATGTTTAAAAATCATGATGTATCCGTCCATTCTCCTATGTTCAAGCCTCTTACATCCTCTGATTTCTGTTAGGACATGTGGTTTAATAACTGAATATATGGGGTGCTTTGATAAATTGGTGTTGGTATGAAGTGCTTCAGAAATGTGGACTGCATGTGCAACATTATCTACCAAATATTTTGGCCATAATCTCTTTGTACACTGATGATGCCTACACTTGTAATTTATCGGAGTTTACTCCAGATCCACAGTAGCAGATTGAATTTCAATATTCAGATCTTACCATCAAATGTTGGAACAATTTTAATCTGACTCTGAAGAATTAATGGATGAAACCAAACAGTGTTTCCACTCTGCCTGGTTCATAATGGGAAGTAAGTAAAACTCCGTCCTGTCACAGGTTTTGAATTGCTGACATGCACCACTCTGCTAAAGAACTGAAGGCACAAATTCAGGCCCAACTTCAATTAAAAATGGCAGAGCTTTAAGCAACAAAAAATGTGGAGTGGGCTGATGGAGACTTTTCTCTAGCCTAGCAGTGGGCGGGTTGAATGCATCTGGTGAAAGTGTGCTGGGAGCTTTTCAGACCATCTGTCATGACAACAGACTGACTTTCTCTTGTTTTTGGTTACAAGTTATACATTGGGGTTTAGGAGCAAAGTTGGTCTATAAACCACCCCACAGACCCTCCAACACACCTTTTTATCTTATGACTTGAAATATCACCTATTCTGCGCAAAGAGGGTGAGATAGATGGTTATCAACTTCCACCTTGCATGGACTGTCTGAAGAAACATGCCCAACATTCAAATTATCAAGCTGCTATAAGCAAGAGATGTTTTCTGAAAGATCCACAGGCACCTAGTCCAACAGGGAGAGGGTGTAAGTTGGAAAAACATGATGGAGCAGAAAAACTGGTAGTGGACTGGATGGAGGGGCTGCCTCAGGCTGTGTTAGATCTACTAGCTTGCAACTGCATAAGAACTGCAAACTGCCAACATGTGTCTGCTGTCTAAATGACCTCAACAGACACATATAATGGTGACACCTATTCAGAAGAAGAAGTTGATGACGATGAATGTGAATGATAAAATTGTGTTCATGTTCACTCATGACATACATTTTCTATTTAAGATGTAACAACTATTTCTAGTGAAAATTATCCATATAATCTACAGCAATATATGAGTTTCAAGTTTCTTTATTTCTTGCATAGTTACTTAAAACCATTGCAATGTTAGTGCATAAAATACAAAATTAGAGCATAAAAACATTTGTGTATATACAATTTCCACAAGGTATAAGCAAGTACGTCCATTTTGGCTGCCTTATTAAAAAAATAATGTTTAAATTATGATAGCAATCTTCAGAATAAAACCAATTGTTGAGTGACTCTTTACAAATATAAACAAACTTGTATTTTAGTCATAGTATATGTCCTTGTATAGCTAGAAGCTATATATTGCAGTTCCATTTTTCTTCCGACCAGCCATAAACTTCTTTCTGCAAGTCGCCTTGTTTGTATTTCTCAGAATTTCTCCACTTGTAGCAAGGGTTGTCTCTTTGCTGCTGGTGATGTCTTCTTATGGTGGACTGATTTGGGGCTTGCTCCTATTAAGATGTACAGCAGTGCCGAGGCCTGGTTCAGTTTCTGTAGGTTTGGGCAATTTTTGTTGAGCCAGCAAAAGGAATTTTACCAGTCTACAGTTTAGTTGTATAATTCCCGCTTGCCTCCTGGTGCAGATGCCTTTCTGTTTAAATGGATCTTTGAGAAACTGTTTCCGTGTTTGTTGCATTTCCTTGCATAAACAGATTAGACGGACTATATCGCCTTGTTTGGTATTGCACAACCTGCACGGCTCTAGTGCGTGTGACCTTAGCCATGGTGGAAAATGTTGAGCGCACAGAAAGATTCCCAACCTATGTCTCAAAAAGTTCATTTTTTGATTTCAAAAGTTTTTTATTGAGAAAGTTTTTTCAATACAGTACAGTAGTGATGCAGACAACATCACTGGGAAACTGTCACCCAGCCACGTGGCCAAGAACGAAATGTGGGCGGCGCTAGACGTGCATCTGGGCTCACACAAACCCCCATGAATGAATATCCCATCAACGCCTACCGCCAGCACTCAGCTAGAGCGAAGAGGGCAACAATATAGTATTGATGGACTCCCTCCCCCCCTCCTCCTTTCTCTTCCTCCTTTCTTCTCCTTTTCACGCTTGACGGGGGTCTCACAGAACTTACAGTGAAAACCAGCCTATGCAGAGAATGCAAGTACTATGTAACCAAGAATGCGCCAAGAACCCTCTCCAAACAGAAGAAACGAGGAGTAATCACCATAGTAAGCAAAAGAGCCAACCTAACCCTAGAGAGCAGCCAAGTGGATAACGAAGGGAGACTACTTGTCACAAGCCTGAAGAGAGGGGAAGAGACCATACACGTAGCCAACGTATACGGGCCCAATGCGGACGACAAAGATTTCTGGCATACTGTAGAATCCAGAGTAGCAGATCTCCCACAAGGGGACCTCCTCCTGCTAGTGATCCAGCGCTCTCACCAAAATATTTCACAAATGACACTATCTACTACCACAAAACTTACACTACAACACTAGGCCCATAATAACAATAGAGCGCTTGAATCATGAGGCGATAAGATCTAAATATAGTTGTTTAAACCATCTGCAATAATCAAGACCAGCTTGTCATTTTAGAAAGTTTATTTTAACACATCTAGAAAAACTTAGGTTTTGGTATTTTATTAAACAAGCATTAGAAAATGTCATAAAGAAAGATTTATTCAGTATTAATAAAAAGAGCATAAATCAAGAATTATTATTCATTAGCAGGAATAAGTAAAATTAAGCATTTTCCAAAATCCTAACTATATCTCTGTCTCTACCCTCATCACCTAGTAATAAAGTAATTAATAAAAACTCCTGTCCTCACGTGTAAAGTCCATCAGCATAACATCGTCCTCCAGAATTTCTCGAGCGTAAGCCAACTATGTGTTCTCTGAACCTATTCTTATACCCTAATTTTAGCTGAGCTAACTATTTTTCACATTCCAGCAGACGAATTCTAGTTCTCCATTGGCTGAGCCACCTCGTACCACAGTAAACTGTGACACCTCCTTCTTACATGCCCGGGCAAATTCACTAGTCCATTGTTCATTTAGAAGTCTTGGCAGTTCTTCCTTAGGCTGCTACATTTTGTAGCAACAGCTTTCTTTTAACCTTGAGCCAGTCAGCTCTGAACTCCCGTGGCACGTTAGCAAACGTTAGCAAATTTCTCCAAAAAGTCATCTTTTTAGCAGTTCATTCCAAAACCTTTCAAAATAAAAGCTCAGAGGCCTTTTCCATCCTTCTTGGAATTATTTTTCACTTGAGCCATTTTCATCATTAGGCCTCTTTCAGAAAGCGTCAATTTTCTGCGCCACCTTCCCTGCGCCACTTTTAAAAGGGTACTAATTTTTCTGCAGCCATCTCTAAGCTTCACTTGTAAAACTATTATATAAACAAACACAAAGAATAATTAATGAAAGAAATACAGTTTGTTCTGTTGCCTCCCATCATTGCTAATAATTAACCCATTAATCTAAATTACCTAGCAGTAAAGCACAAATAAAGCAGCATTTTATATCTACCAGTCTTCATGAATCCATAAAACCTTATGTGCACCTAGAATAGTAGTAATGACATCACATAGACAAGGGAAGCAAAATAAGCACATGCCATTATTTTTAAAAACAGCTGCTATTAGTTATGACATGACAATAGACAAGATTAATTTATTATTTTCTACATACATAAGAATGCAACATAATGCACATTTATGAGCACACATGTTAGTTTCCCACGTGTTCTGTAATGTAATGTAACTTTAAACTAGGTTGAATTATTATACACATAACACAAATTGTTAGCATTATTAATTTATTTATGGAAGTGTGACTTCACGGGTTTAAACAGATTTCTGTTTTCTATCCCGCTCCATCAACTCCCTCATCTGGTGATTAACAAATCACCACACCACCACCCAATATTTTAGCAAAGATTTTATCTAAGATGAACATGATTCAATTTCACCTGTGTTAGTATTTCTAAAGACTTATCTCATCAGTTTATCTACAATTCTCATATTGAGTTTTAAGAAACCCCTCTAGTTCTATTTCTTTTTCTTGTGTAACATACAACTAAGCTTCAACAAAAGTGTTGCAAAACTATAACTAATAAAATGTCAGTATCTTGCTTGTCATATTAACCTAAAACTTCTCCTTGTTAATTTCTAAAAGAACAATAACCTAAATTTACCAAAGCTGAATTATTAGGAGCATATATATCAGAGACATCTTACAACATTTTTAAAATTAAGCATCTTGAGCTTGTTGAATGTATTTTCATTAAGCTTGCAAAAAAAAATAAAACAAAAATTTTAAAAATTTTACCTAAATTTTCTAAAAATTTCTAACACCCCCCTTTTTCAAAATTTTTTTTTTTTTTTTTTTTTTTTTCAAACCTTCTAACAGTTTTTCTTCGACCTAATGTCACAAATTAATTTTTCAGCTAACAGAATTTCTTCGACCTTGTGTCACCTAACAAGATTTCTTCAGCCTTATGCCAAAAACAGAAACCTAAAATTTAACAGGTATGTACTTCAATCATTGTCACTTTTGTTTTCAATCTCTTTCTGACTCTCATTATTTACCTCCATTACAGATATCATTTCTATTTTCTTTCCTGCCTCACTTTTCTTTACAGCATCTTTTTGACTTGATATCTCATTAATCTGTTTCTTTGATCTGTATCTCAATTTGAATTTTAGGCCTTCATTTTCTCCTGGCCATTCATCACTTTTTCTTGGTAATTTCTTCTTTTGCTTGGTCACATTACATTCTGTTCTCCAAGCTCCTTTTCTGAATTTTCTTATTTCAGAATCTTCATCACTTTCATCAGTTTCAGTGTCAGATATTTTCATTCTGGACTCAGGTACTTCTTTACTCAGCAGCTTCACTCCATTAGGAACGTCATCTTTGTAGCTGGTACTTGGCAATTCATTTTCTTCTTCAATTACCTTCAACTTCCCAGTTTCAGAATTACTGTTCCTGCTTTCAGAGCTACTTTCCTGCTTTTCAATACTCTCCTGGTCTTCAATCACAATCTGATCACATTCTTCTTCTGCTTCTTTTTCTAGCAGATCTCCATCATTTTCTGAGTCTTCAGTCACAACTTTCAAGTCTTCTTCAATCAAGGCTTGTTTTCTATTCATGTTCTCCAGATGTCGACCAACTTGTCGATCTTCAAGATCTGGATTCTCTTCAGGCTCTTCTTCAGAATCTGAATCATCAGTTGTGACACTATCCTCATCAGGATTTTCAGGTGTAGATACACGAAAAGTATGGCCAGTGTCAATCCACCTCTTCAGTCTTTTGCACTTCTCTGCATTTGTCGTGACAAGACTGACTGACCTCCTTTTCTGCCACCTTGGCACTAGAGAATTTCTTTTTAGACGAACCTTTTTCCTGATCCTTTTACCTGGTAACAGATCAAATACTTGCTCTTTTTCTCTTGTTTGCACTTCAGTTTCATTTTCATCAGACACAGAAATCATTTCATCTGATAAATTCCTGCAGTTCTCCAAATTGATGCTATTATTGATAGTCATCATTCTTTTCTCTGGTATAATTGTCTGTCTCATGACCTTGTCCATCATAATATCACGTAGACTTAAATCTGTCTTTTTATCAGTAGTGTTTCTCAGAAACATCAAAACAAGTGGAAGGATATCTGTCCACTTTGTACCTGCAGCTAGGCACATTTCTGCATCTCTGTCTTTTATAGTAACATTCTCATGCTCTTCAACATCTGAAATTTCTGTTCTATCTGTACAATGGAGCAATCTGTTTTCAATATGTTTTCTGTTATCTGATAACTTTGCAACAGTAATTTCATCATCATGTCGTATCTGAAATTTTTCAACCCATTTTGAAAACAAACAGTAAATCACAAAAATGTAGCACAGTTTGTAATGCAGTGACATCTCACAAAAATCCATTTGTAATCTAGTCAATGAACCACTCTCCTGTAATTCCGTTCCCAATCTCACAATTGTTTTCTTGATTGTGTTCACTTGTTGACATGTCAGACACCTCTGGTAAAGGAATTCCACAAATCTATGGTACATTCTGTCCATGTCAGTAATCATGCTATTTGGTAAAACTACTCTACCATCTTTGTGTGACAAAATCTCATCCTCATCTCGCTGTCTAAAATCTACACTCAACCATGTGTTTCTCAACCATGTGTTATTCTCCTCATGAGTTGCTTCATCTTGTAAATCTTTGACTCCCTGCCATGTTTCAACTACAGATGTTAGTATTAGTGAACTCAAAGCATGTTCATCATTCTTTTTGTATGCTGCACATATCACGACAGCAAACCTTTCTACCAATTTAATATCATCAATCAATCTTTTAATTAAATTTGCATTTCTGTTAAGTGAACCTGCAGAAGTCAATGTTTTAATCTGTTGATCAATTGTATCTTTTACTTTGATGTCTTCACTCAAAAGAACATTATTCTTATTCCAAAATTCTGGAAGTGCATTTAATCTTTGTGGACTATTTTCTTGTTCTTTATTTAATCCTGTATCTGTATTCTCTGACTGTTCATTAACAAAATTTTGCAATGGCAATGAAGCCATCTCAATCTCTTGAATCATTACCTGTCGCTGTATTTGTAGCTGTTCATTCAGCTCATTTATCTCAATCTCCTTTTTCTTTGAGCATAATTCTGACTCGTCTGACTGTGTCAATTTCATTAGGTCAATGTCAGACTTCTCACTTACCAGAACTGAAGTCATCTCTGTTCCTTGCTCGGTTGCAATCCCTACAATCCCTACTAATTCAATTTCAAGTACAATAGAATAAACTTTTTCAGTTAATGGGACCTTTAAAATTGCGGAATTAATTTCATCTTTTCCCAGTGTAGGGACTATCTCTGTTTCCATAATTTTCATAGACTCCTTTAAATCATTTGATGAATTTACATGATCAGGAATATTAATTCCAGATGTATCAGACATTTCATCATGATTTTCTATCGCATCAATTTTAGTAGAAGTCTGAGCTGGCACTTTATCAGTTTGATCTGACACTTTTGGCGTTACATCAATCTGTTCTGGGGGTCTTATTGAATTCCTGTTCTGATCCATATTTACAACATTATTTTTACACTGATCAGTAATTTCTATTCTGACACTTTTATTATTTATTTTCGCTAATTTGGGAATCTTTAATTTGCTCTCGCATTTGGCAACAACCTTTTTCATTTTCTTATACAAGGAAGACATTTTATTTCTCTTTATATAATTCGGTAAATTTACTCTCTAAATTTGCCTTGCAGTGTTTGCTGATCAATTAATTAATTAATTTAATACTATCAGGTGTAGAAAACCTTATAACTTGGTCAATTTAATATTTCTCTAATTTACCTGTATCACTAATTATAATTAACCTGTAAAGAAAAACATTAATTTGCAAAAACAGTAGCAACGCAAAATTTTTATTTATAACAGTAAATATCAACATATAATCACATGTGTTTTAAATGTACTTAATTTTCACTTACACACCTTCTGCAACGTATACCTGTGAAAAAGAAAACCTACTCTGTTTGACTTTCATTTAAATAAAAATTAATTTGCTACAAAATTGAAACAGAAAAATATATTTGGCAAATGTAACAATAAATTTATTCCATTAAAAGTAGAAACAATTAAAATGTATTAATTATTTAGGAAAGCTTGCTTTTCTATCACTTGTGTTCCATATATGTCACAACACTTTTTGAATGCTGCAATACAAATCAGCTGTAACACACATTTATTTAAAGAAAAGAAACTTTTCTTATTGTATCAGTATTTATTTAAATACCATGTACTATGTAACCTGTGTATGAGAAAAACAAATTCACTCTATTCCTTAAAAAGTTTTTAATTTCACACCTCTCACTCGATCCACACTTTCTTACTATAGAACAGAAGACGCCTTAACAAACGCCTCTCCAAAAGCTTTCTCTCAAATTCCTTGCACACGATGTCTACTTTCCATTAGTTGCACAGCCCGTCTTTCAACACCAGCCTCTCTCTACATCCTGCCGAACTCAATATCTACTTTCAATCATAGTAACAGCAACGTTCCAACACGACCCTCCTCACCTTGTGCAACACTCCAGCTAATCAACCAATCTTTATCCAACTAACCACATCAATGCCACAATACTCACTCACAATAGTTACTCGCTGCTCACAGTAATATCAACACTCTTCATCAATGTAACACTCGCTCGCTTCAAACCCACAACGCGATCGTAGTAAGACAGTTCAATTTAAAACCGAGACATTCATAATATAAATAAACAACTCGGCAGTCAATTTTAACTCGTACATTAAGCCAGTCACGACACGATCTTGCCGTGACACTATGAGAGCCACTACCAATCACAGCACAGCTCAGCTGTGACGCTGCGGCACTTCAACCAATCAGGGCGCGGCCCTGCTTTAATAGCACAACATCCTGACTACTGAGAATGCGGCGGCTGTGATGTAGACAGCCACTGTAGCTCGTTATTCTCCCCTTATTCTCCAAGCAGAAGCAACTCGGCAGGAAGGAAATATAAAGTGGCAAATTTTATTTATTATACTTTATTCAGCAAGCAGCATTAACGCTCATGAACCATGACCACTTCATCAACTATCTTACTCTAAACGTATTAATTGTAATAATTACAGCTATAGCAATTAACGAAATTTAAACTTGGACAATTTTAATTGTAAATTACTAATTTTTAGTAGTCAACGCGCTTTAGCCAATTATAGCGCAGTTAGCGATACTTCTAGCCAATCAGAGCCTTTCTTTGCTCTGATACTTCAAACACCTCAACGAATTAGAGCGCGGCTCTATTATGACGCACTGTTAAATTTCTACCAATTAGAGCACGGCGGCTCTAACACACCCTGCCGCTACAGCTCTAAACTTTCTCCCTTCGCGCTTCAAACAATACAAAATAGCGCGATAAGGAGAAAACATGAAACGGGGATTTATCTATTTATTCAAGTGTTTTCTTGAAAACTTGGGGACACTTATTAAATCTTTATTTATTTTAGTGTGCACTCGCTCAATAAATCAGTTATTACACGCTTCTCCCTTTAAAATATTAAAGCGTCGAAAGAAAGGGACTAAAACGGTGTTTTATTTATTTATTCAAATACAAAACACTTCTTCGGCAGGCACAAAGCCCATACACAAGCCTCAACCAATCCGATCGCGGCTCCTACAAACTCACGAAGCCTTGTCCAATCAGAGGGCGGCTCCTACTATGACGCGACGGTGTTTCATCCAATGGCAGCGCGGCGGCTGACGCAAGCAGCCGCTGCAGCTGGCAGCTCTCCCCTTCGCCTCTTACTCGGCAAACGGCCCCTCCCTCACAAAATCTTATTTCAATGGAGCGCTCTAAGTTCTTCTTTAAATATCAGCGTTTGGGAAGGATTATATTTAAATTAAACGGGCATTTATTTCGAGGACGCTTATTTAGACAACATTTTTCAGCAGAAGACACTCCAGACACTTCAATTAAACGGAGTAATATTTTATTATGACGCTTTGGGTGCTTGACAGCTATTTTTATTCTTCAAGCAGTGCACTTACTACTCGCATCAGTTTTTAATTTAGCAGTATTATTAAAACGAAGGGAACAAAAGTGGAGGCTTAGTTAGTTACTCCATAACAACGCCTCAACCAATCAGAGAGCAGCATTTCATTAACAATGCTGACGCTCTAGCCAATCCGAGCGCGGCAATTTTGACGTAGGCAGCTGCTGCAGCTTCTGTCTCTCCTCACACACTTTCACTCCTAAAACCAGCCCCTCCCTTACAATTTTCGATCGGGGCACATTTTAATCGTTTTAAACAACGGAGAACGATTTATTATTATAATTAAAGTGTGGAATGTTTATAAAATGTATACTTATCACTTTTTACTTATTTAAAATTGTTTAACAACGTGGAATATCTTAATTATAGTCTAATTAACACAGAACATTCTAAAATGCTCCTGAATGTTTTAAAATAGCATAGTTCACCTTTTTATACTTTTCAACTATGCTGAACACTTTTGAATTGTATTTTATTAGCGTGCAGAGCTTTTAAATGTATTTAAACACTGCACAACATCATAAAAAAGTCTTAGAATGGTACAGACTTTATTCTGAACTTTCCTAAGTACCTTAGAATTACTTTTGGTACATTTTAGTGAATACATAAAACGAAACTCATCTGTCTGCTTCTCTAATTAGGATAGTTTACATACATTCAAGTATCCACACTTCGGAATAGTCGGCGCTATTCACACTAAGGATAATTTTCATTTGCCAGTAGAGCAACTCTTACTCTACCCTTCTAACACGTAAAAATATGAACTCATTTTCCTCTGAACGCACCGCGAAGTGACAGTATCTAAGAGTTCCACTTGAACATACCTTTACAAAACAATCACGCACTTTCACACTGAAAATTCCCTAACTTCAGACACACATGAAATCCGTACAGGACTCTCACCTGTTTATAGAAATCATGCACCGTTAGCAAAATAACACCGTTATCCGTACAGGGCTCTCACCTGTTTATAGATATAAAACATGTACCCGTACAGGACTCTAACCTGTTTATAGATAATCATGCACCGACATTACTCTACCCTTCACTCAAGCTCGAATATAACTAATACTCTTATCACAGTGAGTTTTATGGAAGGCGCTTTGTCCCTATTCTCATGCTGCTCTAATTTCTTAGAAAACCCTCACTTTACAAGATTCACACCTAGCCCTAAAACTGTGTTGCACGGCGACAACACTGTATTGCACGGCGACAATACTTCTGGTACACGGCGATACCAACAGTGATACTCGGCGATATCACAGAAACAGATCAGATATTCTGCATGACTACCTTCTCATCACACAGTTTTTGTACCGGTACACACATAGCACAAAATAAACAAACTCAACATGTGTTAAAACTTAATCCTATGATTTTACCAACATATATGTATCATGCATGTAACATGTATGTCAAAAACAACATATATAAACCGTCCGATGGCTACCAGAAATTGATCCAGCGCTCTCACCAAAATATTTCACAAATGACACTATCTACTACCACAAAACTTACACTACAACACTAGGCCCATAATAACAATAGAGCGCTTGAATCATGAGGCGATAAGATCTAAATATAGTTGTTTAAACCATCTGCAATAATCAAGACCAGCTTGTCATTTTAGAAAGTTTATTTTAACACATCTAGAAAAACTTAGGTTTTGGTATTTTATTAAACAAGCATTAGAAAATGTCATAAAGAAAGATTTATTCAGTATTAATAAAAAGAGCATAAATCAAGAATTATTATTCATTAGCAGGAATAAGTAAAATTAAGCATTTTCCAAAATCCTAACTATATCTCTGTCTCTACCCTCATCACCTAGTAATAAAGTAATTAATAAAAACTCCTGTCCTCACGTGTAAAGTCCATCAGCATAACATCGTCCTCCAGAATTTCTCGAGCGTAAGCCAACTATGTGTTCTCTGAACCTATTCTTATACCCTAATTTTAGCTGAGCTAACTATTTTTCACATTCCAGCAGACGAATTCTAGTTCTCCATTGGCTGAGCCACCTCGTACCACAGTAAACTGTGACACCTCCTTCTTACATGCCCGGGCAAATTCACTAGTCCATTGTTCATTTAGAAGTCTTGGCAGTTCTTCCTTAGGCTGCTACATTTTGTAGCAACAGCTTTCTTTTAACCTTGAGCCAGTCAGCTCTGAACTCCCGTGGCACGTTAGCAAACGTTAGCAAATTTCTCCAAAAAGTCATCTTTTTAGCAGTTCATTCCAAAACCTTTCAAAATAAAAGCTCAGAGGCCTTTTCCATCCTTCTTGGAATTATTTTTCACTTGAGCCATTTTCATCATTAGGCCTCTTTCAGAAAGCGTCAATTTTCTGCGCCACCTTCCCTGCGCCACTTTTAAAAGGGTACTAATTTTTCTGCAGCCATCTCTAAGCTTCACTTGTAAAACTATTATATAAACAAACACAAAGAATAATTAATGAAAGAAATACAGTTTGTTCTGTTGCCTCCCATCATTGCTAATAATTAACCCATTAATCTAAATTACCTAGCAGTAAAGCACAAATAAAGCAGCATTTTATATCTACCAGTCTTCATGAATCCATAAAACCTTATGTGCACCTAGAATAGTAGTAATGACATCACATAGACAAGGGAAGCAAAATAAGCACATGCCATTATTTTTAAAAACAGCTGCTATTAGTTATGACATGACAATAGACAAGATTAATTTATTATTTTCTACATACATAAGAATGCAACATAATGCACATTTATGAGCACACATGTTAGTTTCCCACGTGTTCTGTAATGTAATGTAACTTTAAACTAGGTTGAATTATTATACACATAACACAAATTGTTAGCATTATTAATTTATTTATGGAAGTGTGACTTCACGGGTTTAAACAGATTTCTGTTTTCTATCCCGCTCCATCACTAGCAGGAGACATGAACCAGGTCCTAGACCAGCACACGGACAGACACCCACACAGACCGAGTCATGACTCCCAGAACGTAAACATCCTCAAAAACATTTGCACCAAGCTCCAACTCAGGGATCCGTGGAGGCTACAACACCCGGAAGCGAGGGAATGCACTTTCTACTCACACCCACACAACTCATACAGTAGAATTGACTATATCTTAATGTCAGCAACACACACACACCTGATTGACCATGCAGACATAGCCCCGATAACCATCTCAGACCACGCACACATATCCCTCTCCATAAGTGGTAGACACAACAACACACCGAGTCGCAGATGGAGACTCAACAGTGACATCCTGTAACACCCGGGCAAAAAGTTCATTTTTATGGACTTTGAATAACCCTGGTTGAAAAATGGTTGTGGGGCCAGTGATTTGTAGGAATTAAGGGTCATCTAGGCGTGCGTTCTGTTTGCGAAGCTTACTTCGTCCTCCACCAAAGAGGTTTGTTTTAAGATTTTCCAGTCCAGTTTTTTGAAGTTGGGGCAGCCAATTTGCGCATCCCAGTGTTCTGTAAGTTTGGTGTATTCTAAGGCTATCTGAAGGTAGTTTCTGGCTTGGGAGCGCTCCCTATGCTGTATATGCTGCCACAGCAGATGGTTTAACATGTTTGTGGTGGCACTTCTGATCCTGTACAAGCAGATGATATAAGTGGCATACCTAGCTAGATCTTGTCGTAGGAGTCCAAACTCCAGCCTTATTTGAGAAGGTGATGTATAGGGCAGAAGGCTGAACATAATTCTATAGGCTTTAACCTGAGTATTGTCCAGCTCCCTTGCATCTCTTCCCCGCATAGCCTCGCTACCGTAAGCAATTGATGGAAGTAGTTCAGCCTGAGCTACCTTCAGAAGCGGAGTCATGGCAGGCCCCATGTTTTATTTGCAAGATTTTTGAGCGTTAAGGTGATCAGCAGGCCTTTCCTTCTAACTTCCTCTTTCTGGTGCCAAAAAGACCCTTCCTTGTCAAATATAACTCCAAGGTACTTGTATTCCTGAACTGGGTCAAGTTTTGGCCTCCTAGGAGCCTACTTTTTTGGAGGTTCTTTTTGTTGTTTATTGACAATGTCCTTGTCTTGGTCAAGTTAATTATTAAATTGTTTTCTGTGGCATAGTTCTGCATTTCCATCAGTAGATGCTGGAGACCGACGTAAGTGTGGCTAAGCAGAACTAAGTCATCTGCATACATGAGGTTGGACAATGTTTTCCCTCCAATCCTTGGCGAGTGTGAGTTGCAGGCGTCAAGCGCCTTTGGAAGGTCCGTTATATATGGGTTAAACAGGGTTGGTGCAAGCACACAACCCTGTTTTAGTCTCTTTGTCGTGGGAACTTTCCTGGAAAAATGGGTGCCGCCGCATAACTTCACCTGCACCCAGGTATCTGTATGTAGAAGTTTCAGCACCTTCAGAGTAGGCTGTGGTATGCCCCATTGTGCCAATTTTCCCCACAGTCTGCTCATTTTTACATTATCGAAAGCAGCTCTGAAGTCAATATAGCATAAATACAGAGGTAGTTTTGAGGCTTTGGCTGCATCGATTATTAGAGAAATTGTGAGGATGTTTGTGGATGTGCTGGCCATTTTGCAAAACCCTGTCTGGTTCAGCGGTATTATGCAAACCCTGTCTGGTTCAGCCTCCAACCAGTTTGTCAGCTCCTCTAGTATGGTCCCCGCAAAGTATTTTGCTTCATTGTCTATTAGAGTCACTAGGTGGTAGTTATTGGGCTCCGCTTTGTCACCTTTTTTATGGACTGGCACTATTGTTGAGCCCTTCCATGATTCCGGTATTCTATTTAGCCGTCTGACTTCCAGGAATAGAGGTTGCAAGATATCAGCCCAGTCTTCACTCTTTGTATTGTACAGGGCAGGTGGAATTCCGTTTGATCCCGGAGCCCCTTCCTTCCTCCCATTAGTGATCTGCTTTTTGATTAAGAGAGGCGGAGAGTGTTTATCAGTGCCTAATGATCCGTTTTCTTCGTGTCGCTCCTCCGGTTCCCTCATCTCTGTGTTGGTAGCTCCCACTTGTTCTTTAAATGTCCAACTATTAGCCGTTTGGATTCCAGCACTGACTATTTTGCTATTGAAATGGGTAGTGAGGAATTTTACCTAGATTGGTTCTGAAATGAATGATCCAATGCCCTTGTGGTGTGGGTGGATAGTGCTGTTCACAGTCTTCCAGAGTGAGCGTTGTTTTTACTGTTTAAGTCGTAAAGAAGTTTTGCCTAAAATGCCTTCTCATGCTCACTGTTTATTTTCCATTTCAGCGTTTTTAGTTTTGCCCTTTGTGCATTTAAGGAAGCTCGAGCAGAGACGTTCTCTGGGAATCCTCTCAGCCTGCGCATAGTTACATTTATTGATTTTTTTAAATGATTCAGCAGGATTCTTTGATCCTTCGAGATTATGTTTTTTTTCCAAGCTTTCTGTGAGTAATTTTTTGTAGCAAAGGGTTCTGCATATCTATCTAAAAGCTTGACAGTGAACTGTTCCCAGTGATCTATTTTATCTTCTGGGCCGAAAGATAATGAATCGAAGAGTTGAATGGCTGCTTCGGCCTTAGAGTTTATATTGTTTGTTGTACATTGATCCTTCTTAAGTTGGAGGTATAGGTAGTGCCCAATGTTGCATTCATGCTGATTGGTCTTGCTGCCATCGCTGTTATTTGGAATTCTTAGGGGCGGTTGTTGCTCTCGCCCTTGTCCCCCATTCTGTACACGGAAATATTTGGAACGAGTGCAAGGCTTGCAAAGGTGTAGTCCAATATGGAGATTGTTGTGGAGGAATAAAAAGCGTCGACTGGTGGAGTATGATCCGGAAATCTTCCATTTAAGGCTAGAAGATTTAGATGTTCTAGATCTGCAAGTAAGCGATTGTTGCAGTGCTTCTTCTTTCTATACGGTGGATGACACTGTATAGAAATGTTGTAAATTCCATTTTGTATAGCTACCTCCTCTCCTTGTGAAGAACCTATTGTAGTGTAGTTCCTATATTCCCAATAGGCTCTGCGCATTGGAATAATATATCCTATAGATTAGACATAGGACTGAGGTCAACTAGGCCTCTATCGAATATACTAAGCTTAATTGTGTGTGGGCCAGCTAACTCAGAGGTCACTAGAAACTTTCTCGAATACACAAGAAGGGATTAGTTTCTGGCAACCGTATAAACATGCCAACTTTGTTTCCCAAGAATAAGAATATATCTCTCAGAGTCGCGAAAACAATAGATAAGTATTTCGCTCAGTCAATCGTGCATGCTTCGTTTCTACAGAGTTGCAGAGAAATAGTGAGACTGGTGTTTTCAATAAAGGGTTTAATAAACAGTCTTCTTTCTCAGGCAAGAGAGGTGAACTTCTACAATCGTTATGCAGACTGCAAAGTATAATGCGTACAGTGTAAACAGTAATATGAAATAATACTGTAAGAGCATTGTATGGCTTCTAAGACATATAAAAATACATACATGAATAACATTGGCTAAAATACTCAACTGGTGCATCTAAAATACGCCTTCCCCAATGTACCTAACCTAAGTCTAGTACGTGGGAAGAAGTAAGTATTGTGTAGCTTAGGTTTAGTTTTTGCCAAGAATCTACCAAAGGTTTCTCTAGGTTCTAATCAGCTCCATACCTTGTTAGAATGAAGGAGGTCTGGTGTCTCTGTCTCTGGACTTGATTTCCCAACACCCCGCAAGGGGAGCCGGAAACACTGGAGCTGGATTCTCGGCAGGAGAAGGGCAGCTTCCTGATCAGTGCGTCAGCTGAAGAGTCGGCTTCCTTCTGCACTTGCTGTAGCGAGCTGCGTCGGGTAAGTAGGTCTTCGAACTGCTCTGTAACCACTGTGTCTTGCTAGAGCAAGTGTAGGTATAATTATACCTTGAAGGTGTTTAGGAATGCCATAGTTTGACGTAAAGTCGTGCATATGAACGTCAGGAAAGAACCCCTAGGGAATAGTTGTTCTTTGTAAAGTAACTGAGTTCTTGGACAAATTGATTTTCAAGCAAGGGAAAGTCCCTGACTGCTTAAGCTGGTTTTCCATGAAGTCGTTGTGACGTTTGGTACGGGTGGAAGTAGCCATGCCTGTATTTGGGTAGCATGGGCTATGCCTAAATAATGGCTTGATTTCTATGCATATATAAGGGCAATGTGAATTGTACCTACATATGGGCATGAATTGGGAAATTCACTCGGAGCTTTAAATGCCACTACACACTATAAGATGTTGGTTTAGGTCCCCTGTCAAAACGAATATCGGGTTTTTCATCGCTGTAGCATGCTTTGCAACTTGGTTTGCAAGTGCTGTCGAGGCTTTCGCTTTCCATTTATGGTGTACATACAAGGTAATTAGGCACACCTCCTTTACTACGTCCTCGAGAGGGATTAAAATTATAACTGCAATTGTTGCGTTTGTCATCGAGTCCATGAGAGTTGTTGAGGATATACTTGTTGTAGAGACATAGGTTGCCAGCCCACCTGCGCTGTGGCCAAATCTGCCCATCCTTGTTGCTGCAGAAGCAAAGCAGGTATAGCCATCAAGTTGCTCAAGTTGCTCAGAAGCTAGGAGCCAGGTTTCCTGTAGAAAAATTATGTCGAAAGTTGTTACATACTGCAGGAATTCTGGATCCTCTAATTTAATTTCTTCTGTCGCGCCGGTCGCATTAATGGTCCACTGTGTGTAATGTGATGGTGAGCGATATTACTTCCTTGCAGCCTTGGCTTGTTCTAGCAGCAACCCATGGAAGCGTGTTTTGTCGGTCCCAGGTGCTGCTTGCACTCTGTTGATGCGATCTTACCCGTGCTCCCCTAAGTATGCAGTTTAGGTGTACTTGGCGTGTCTTTGGTTCTGGGGTTGTGTTGCTTATTAATGGTGATGGATAGGCCGGTTTTTGGAAAGGGGCAATGTTGATTCCCCAGCTTTGAAATGTGCCCAGTTCGGCTAAGATTGCTTCTGCGGTTTCGCTTGTGGTCCTCGTTGTTTTTGTGGCCTCTGGACATTGAGGGTTGGTGGTGGTATAAACTCTATAGAGAGTAATTCTGTTGTCCTTATGCCTGCAAGATTAGGTATTGATGCCATTAGTCTTAAGATATTGCCTCGATTTAATGTGTCCTGATGGACCTTGGAGGTGTATAGTGGGTAGAATACTAGAACATCTGCTTCAAGGTGCCTTCTTTGTATTAGCCACGGCTTGCTGTGCCCGACGGGTCCGATTAAAATATACTGCTATTTGTTTTTTTGGACTGTGTTTCCACTTTGTTGGACTGTGTTTCCCCTTTGTTGCATGGTGCCATAGTTGTGGGGTTTCTAAGGATGGGCTAGAGTGTTCTTGGCGTGGGAGAGGTTTGTGTTGTTTCTTTTCCCCTGTGCTGTGCCCCTATGTCCGGGAACCTCCAGCTGGTGCTGCCATTGGACAAAGAAATAGGCCCTTTCGGTTCTTTGAGCCATTGCTCCTGGTTTGTCCCAGCTGATCTGTCTATCCTTCCGCAAGCTTCTTGATTTGGCCCATTATATATGCACATGGTGGAGTTTTTGTGGTTTTTATTAATTGGCTTTTGGGCCTCGATGTTGCACACTTCTCCTCTTGATTCTTGTGGGTCGGCAGGTTTGTTAAGTAGAGCCCCTTATCTCTCCCCTTGTGTCCTGACATTGCATCTGCTGCTTATTATAGTCGCTGTCCAATTTTGTTAAGAAAAGAGTGGTGGTACAATCTTGTTTTTTTGCTTCTTTGTTGTCCGTAGTAGCCCTAGCTGTAGATCTTTGACCTTTATCTTCTCCAGTTTCCCCATATACTATTATAGTGGAAGTCTGATTTCGAATTTCATCTTGGTCCGGGAGATTATTGGAGGTGCTTGGCGACAGTTGTGCTTGTTTTTCAGAGCTTACATCGACTGGGTTACTATCACCTTTGCAGACTGGGTCTGAGAATATGGGAAAATAAGTTGTTGCTTTTATATGGAGCTTTTGGTTGCGCCCTTTCCTTTTCAGTTGGCGGCGTTGCTTAGCGTTGAGCTTTGGTAATCCTACATTTCCACGACTGCCCTTTTCCTCAGGGTCCACTTTGACATTTCCTCTGTGCATATTACTGGTTGTTTGATCATTGGTTGTTCCCTCCAGGAAATAACAATTGCCTTGGCCTTTTGTTGTTTTCCCTGCTGTTGCGCTTTTAATGTCCTTTACCAAGCCACCTAGGATTGAAGGCAGGGTGGATAATTTGTCAATTACCTGATCGCAGTTGCATTTGAGTTGGACGCTGGATTGTGCTCTTGTTATTAAGACATTCAAATTTCCCAATTTTTCATTGATACTGGCAGTTTCAGTAGTGATAATTAGATCTCCATTTTATCAGATTGATATTGCAGTGTATTGATGGCCATTTGTATAGTATTTAGTAGAGAGGCCCAAACGCCCGAATTTTGTTAATTTGTTTGTGCAGTCTTTTCTGCACCCTTTGTAATTTGTTCTTCGGCTGGTATATTCCCAACGGGTTCTGTGGTGGTGTCCACCCTTAGGTCCTGTTCATGGTTTGGAGAGTAAGTTGCGAGCATATCCTCCCATTCCTGTGTATTTAAGTAGGACATGAACGCCCTCCCCTCTTCTTCCTGGTTTGGGACCCGTGACCATCCTCCTGATACCGTTACTCTGTTTTGTATAAGTAGACACCCTTGGTCAGGGGATGATATGATTGTGGGTGATTTGATTTTTTGTGACTCCATTCTTTTGATGGGGTGCTATGGCTGCTGGACAAGATTTTATCTCTGAGGCTAGATTTGACTGTGCTGACTTGTTCAGCGTCTGCTCTCCTTGAGACTTCTTTAGTGTCACTCACAGCCTTGATTTTTGTGATGGCCCTGTCCTCGTCCCTGGCGTCTGCTCTCCTTGAAACATCTTTGATGTCACTCACAGCCTTAGTTTTTGTGATGGCCCTATCCTTATCCCTGGCATCTGATTGTGGTAGTGGTGCAGTGGATTCTTGGAGTTCGTGATCTGTGATAGGGATCTCTTGAGGGCTGCACTGCTGTCTCATTTTTGTTGGGGAAGGTCCTGAGATCCCGGATGCTACCACAAGGGGTATGGTTTCTGGCACTTGCGCCCCTGGAGGTTGTAGCATGATTTGTTGTCGCTGTCTTAGTAGATGTGGTGCCCTGCCTTCGTCGTTGGTTTCATTAGGCTCTGTGCTTGGAATAAAAACTTCAGTCTGCAGAGGTAGCAGCAGAGAGTTCAGACCTTTTAAGGTTGCGGTGCTTGAGAAGAGGGCTGACCCTGGATCCCTTAGGAAGTTAAATTTAGTGTAGATCTTAGGTTGACTGGAGCTTGTAGCACTGCTAGGTCCCGACCGTGCTATAGTCTCGCTCTGTCACTGTTCTAATGTGGCTAATTTTGGTTCCGCACTTTCATGGTTTTTTCTCTTACCTTTTTTTCCCCTTGTCCTTAGTGGCAATGCCTCCCTTGTTTTGTTAGACCTCATTTGGCCTGTGTGTGGCAGGTCCACCGGTCTTCAGCCGCTTCTAGTGTAGCCTCAATTGACTGCCGGTTTTCGTTATCGTTCCCGGGCACCTTGGCTAAGCTACGGTCTTGATGAAGTGGAATGATAGGGTGATGTAATGTGCTATTATGTAGGAATAAGCTGAAAGGTTAAAACAATATCCAGAGGGCAAAGTAGGATATCCAGTGTCCAAGTTTCCCTTCTAGTCTGTGTGCAGCACTGAAGGACTGGACTATTTAAGGCCCAGCGGTGCCAGGGAACAACACCTAAAACCTTCGTGGGATACCTGTTCTGGCGCACTAAAGACAGAGACACGGGAGACTTCCTTCGGCGTCAAAGATCAGCGTTTATTACTGCAGGGATGCAAAAGTCATGGGAAGTACAACAGAGTGTAGGTTCCAAGAGTCTGCTTCAAATTGCATTTGTGGGTCGCTCTCTTTTATACAAGATCTTGTCATTGCACAATATGTAAGCAAAAGGGTACAGCTCAGTTCCCACACTAAAATTCAAAAGGATCGCTTTCATGTATTCAGAACCCCGGAACATAATTACATTAACATCACCAGTTCCAACTGTAAAAGCACATCTTCCCACCATTAGGTACATTCCACTTGAGTTGTAAATAAGCAAGAGGAAAAGACAAGAACAGCTGCAAGGAAGTCAGACAACAGGGAAGAGAGAGTGTGAGGATAATATTGGATGCGTAATCGTAACTTAAAAGGGCTTGATCCCAGCATGTGCGAGGCTGAAACAATAGATCGGCACGGCAGAATCACCTTCGAGCGGAGGCAGCTGCCTCAGCAGTGTCCTCCCCCTAGTCATAAAAACGCATGAAAGGAATATGCTTCTACCGTAAAGCTTGGGAACTAGAGGGTCAAGATGCGGGCAGTTGCTTGTTCGCTGACTACGTGAGGGCAAGGAACAAAATGGATGCCGTATCTAAAATGGAACCCGAGGGTTCATTGGAGAAACCTGTAAATGAGACGTACTCTTCTGGGTTGCATGACGAAACCGCGTACACTTACTAAACTCGTCCTTTACGGTTCATAGATACCACACTCGTCCATATTCGGCGATGCCCAAAACGTCGTAACGATTTTCACGGAACCTCAGACGCTCCTTTTGCCCTCATGTATGCAAGAACTAGTCGAAGTCGGAGTCAATCTCGATTCTCATCAGATCATTCAGATGTTGTTGGAACATGATTCTATCCATCAATGTTTCCTTGGAAACGGGTGGCCTTCTTATACACGTTGTAGCACAAAGGCCACATAAGGCAGGACCACACTGTACACAAAGACAACACGTGAACAGAAATGTCATGACAACCCCTATAATCATCAGAATCTTCCAACCCCAAGTTGACATTAGACCCCAAAACCATCCTAGAAGCGTCCAATCTCCCTCGTCCACGTGTATGGACTCCGAGATTTTGTGCAACTGGGAGATGGCTTAATAAACCGTTGGAGCGTTATCAGGTATGAATATGCAGCAGCTCGAATGGATGACCTTACACACACCACCTCTATCCGCTAGAACAACGTCTAGAACCATACGGTTCTGTAACGTCATGAGCCTATCCGCTTGAAGCTCTGCTGTCAGATTACCAAGGGCACTTGCAGTTATGTTAGCAGTTGACTCTACCACACGAGTTAACTGTCTCAGATTTCTGCTATTGACCATAGGGCCCCAAAACGGTAGGAAACCCTTGAAGAAGTCTCCTGCTTCTTGACCGGAAGTATCCTCTTTACTAATGACACCTCTCACAACTCTGGTTTTGTGATAGTCGGCGGCAACAGTGAAAGTCGGGGGCAAGAGATTTGCAATATAGCAGGTACCTGAGAAGTCGTGTGGTAACCACGTGTATGCTCGGTCATAACATACAAAATAGGTACCCTTGGCAGTCAGAAGGACAGGGGAAGAGAGCATCGGTAGAACGTAAGTATCCACACAAACACTCTTCCCAAGCTGGGCTCTTGGATTTCGGCCACGACCTTGCAGACAAAAGTGGCCTAGGTGAGGTACAATCCAGATTGGAGATGAGCTTTTAAGCTGTCTATCACCCACTGATATACTATACTCAGCCTCACTAAGGTACTTGTAGGCCTGCACTTCCTCCTCTGGGATGAGCGAAGCATCAAAAATGTCTCTATCTAGATCAGCAATCGCTGTCGCCAGAGACTTATGATACGGGCCAGGACCAAAGCTTGCTGAGCGTGGCTCTCGATGGGGGTAGGAATCTAGTGCACTACGGAACATGATTTGGAATGCCCGAGCTGACCCTTGGGGGCTGTACGGAAGAACCAAATATGGAATACCCCTGTCCATGGTATGCGGCATTAGCCCACACACCCAACAGTTTGTAGTATTTACCACCAACTGATGCTGATGCAAAAGTTGCACAAAGGAATTGTTTCTAAATTCTGCATGTCTGACTTGTTCATGTTGGGGCAGGAGATGAAAGGAATGTGGAGAAACAGTGGAAGCGAAATTCAGGTTATAGAAAGGAGGAGTAGGTGAAATGGAAGGTGATAATAATTGAATCCCAAAATATACTCCACCCACCAGTAGCATTGAAACGGTTAGGAACAACATAAAGATCTGAAATAGAAAACACTTTGTACGAAACACTTCTGATCTTTGCGCCAACATTCTCTCTTTTTCCGACAGCTTCGAGAAGTCCATCCTCTAAAAAACTGTCCATGACGTTCTTGACGCACTTCGTTCTGAGTAGCGATTGCCAATTCCCAGGAGTTCCCAGAAATCGACAAAAGAAACCGACCTATTGTCGATAGCTGCTAAACAGAAGGAAGTACCCGCACGGCCCTACGGTCAACCCAGATGATAGGTTAAATGAATTAGAATCAAATTCAATAATAGTCTCTTTGCTGCATGAAAAGAAAAGGTATACACACTATATAATGTCCACAGTGTTCATGACAACAGTAAGGGGTACTGTAAATTCAAAAAGGGAATAAAAAAACAGAACTCTTTTATTTGTCCTTAACGCGCGGTCGAAGAAAGTATCGACTTCTCCCGGGTTGAGTCTGATCTTCAAACAGTGGATTGGATGGCGAAAAAGTGCTCGATTGTCCAGGCAATTGTTCAGTACTTGTATTCCCCAATGTTGAAGGAAAGGAAATTGTCTGAGGGGAATCAACAGGGGTGTCAGATAACACTGAAGTGTTCCCTATGGTCTGTGCTTCGCTAAATGGGACAAAGCGCTGGGGAACGTCAGTTTCAGACGAGGAAAAGCCTTTACGTATCCATGTGTCTGCCGGCAGAGGAAGCGGAACCTTCTTGGTGTGGGTGGCATGCACCCAGTGTTTCCGTCCCTCCAGTCGAACCGCCGTCCTCGTTGCTAGTAGCACCTGGAAGGGTCCCACAAATCTCGGCTCAAGATGGCGTTTTCGTCCGAAATTTCTAGTGAGGACCCAGTCCCCTGGTTGGAGCCGATGACCAGGACCCTCTGTTTGTGACGGCAGAGCCTCAAAGACCTGTTGATGAATCAAACTCAATTTAGCAGTCAGATCATATAGATAATCGATTAACATTGGATATTCAAGTCTGTTCAATTCTTTAGGCCTTGGAACCCCCCAAATGTTCGCAGGACGGCCGAACACAATCTCATATGGGCTAAGCCCTACTCGAGAGTGTACAGTAGCCCTGGTCGATAAGAGAGCTAGAGGCAGAGCGTCGGGCCATGATAAACCAGTTGTTGCCTGAATTTTAGCAAGTTTTAGTTTCAGGGTGCCATTGTATCCTTCCACCAAACCCGCTGACTGAGGATGATTAGCACTATGGAATTTCTGGGATATTCCCAAACCATGACACACACTCTTCATCACGCTTCCCACAAACTCACTTCCGTTGTCCGACCATACAATCCGAGGCATGCCGTACCTGGGGAAATACTCTTTGAGCAGAATTTTAGCTGTGGATAGGGCAGTATTATCCTTAAGAGGGTAAGCTTCAATCCATCTGGAGAATGCACAAACCACGACTAAAACATACTTCAAATTGTTGCATCTCTCCATATGGATGAAGTCCAATTGGATAACTTCGAAAGGACATGTAGGAGGGGCAAAATGACCAGGTGGAGTAGGGGTGCCCTTGCCGGGATTATGCATCAAACATACCATGCAATTCTTAACCACTCTCTCTGCACATTTAGTAATCCCATCATTCTTCCATACAGGAGACAAGAACTTGCATATGCCCTTCGAGCTAATATGTGCTGTGCCATGGGCCATTGTAACAACAGCAAGCACGTATGCATCCGGTAACATCCATCTCTGTTTCTCTGACAAATCAACCCAACATCCATCCTCATCTAATTTTCCCGTGCTTTCTTTCCACTTAGTCTTTTCCATTTCAGTGGCCTCATTCTGTATTTCCTTCACACTTTCAACCGTGTCCTCACACATGCTAGTCTCTGCTGGCCATCTTACTGAATTCGCAACGTACATTCGATTTGTCAGATCTCTAGCTGTCTCTTTAGCAGTTTCGTCTGCAAACGCATTACCATGACCAACATCATCTGTCACCTTTCGATGCGCACTACATTTAATTATGGCCACCTGCTTAGGCAACGTGAGTGCATCTAAAAGGTCATTCACAAGCTGTCCATGCTGAATCTTCGTACCATGCGACGTAAAAAATCCTCTTTCTTTCCACAATCGCCCAAAACTATGCGCCACACCAAAAGCATACTGACTGTCTGTAAACACATTCACCCGTTTTCCTCTAGACAACACACACGCTCTCGTCAAGGCAATCAACTCAGCTGCCTGAGCCGAATTCTGACTCAATCTCGCAGTTTCCACAATCGTACTCAATGTCACTACAGCATACGCGGTCGTCACATCACCATTCGGCAACTTAAAACAGGAACCATCCACATACAAAGTACCATCGGGATCTACCAATGGAGTATCTTTCAGGTCAATACGACCCTTTGTTTCCTCCTCAGTTCTCAGATAACAGTCATGTGGTGCTTCACCACTTGACTCCATGTTGTTCGGCAACAATGTTGCTGGGTTCAACACATTACATCGTTTTATGCGTATGTGACTAGCCAGTAACGTCAACTCATACCCAGACAACCTTGCGCTCGTCAAATGTTGAGTTTTCGTTCGGTTCAAGAGAGTGTCAACTGCATGCGGAACCATCACCGTAAGCATATTATCCATGACCAGACCTGCGGACTGTCGAATGGACGCCGCGGCTGCCGCTGTTGCTCTTAAACAACTCGGCAAAGCTCTAGCTACTGGGTCTAAGGTCGAAGAAAAATATGCGCATGGGCGCTGTTTGTCACCAAATTGTTGCGCCAGAACACTCAAGGCACAACCATCCCTCTCGTGAACGTACAGTGTAAACGGCTTACTGTAATCAGGAGTACCTAACACAGGAGCCGAACACAACGCATCACGTAATTCAGAGAAACTTTTCTGACACTCTTCAGTCCATGGCAAAAGAGTCGGAACATCCTTGCACGTGAGAGCTAACAATGGTTTCGCCAATAGTGAAAAATTTGGGATCCATTGTCTGCAGTATGACGTAATACCTAGAAAGGCACGTACATCTCTCTGAGTTTTAGGCACAGTCATTCGAGAAATCGCTGCAATTCTCTCTGGGGTCAACCTTCTCCCTTCTTTTGACAATAAGTGACCTAAGTAGGTTACTTCTTGGCAACAATATTGCAGCTTCGAAGGTGACACCTTGTGATGTAAGTCATGTAGATAGCGCAATAGTGATACTGTAGCCGTTTTGCAAATAGCCTCCGTATCAGCTGCCACTAATAGGTGGTCAACGTATTGAATCAAAGCCGCACCCGTCGGTAACACAAATGCATCCAGTTGACTTTTAAGTGCCTGGCTATAGATCGACGGACTTTCACAATAGCCTTGTGGTGCGCGTTTTAGTCTGAAACTGCGACCAGCTAATGAAAATCCGAATAGGTCTCTGCTTTCCTCAGCGATCGGGATACTAAAGAAAGCATTCTTTAGGTCGATCACCGTGAACCAGGAGGCAGAAGCTGGAATCAGGGTCAGCAAAGCGGTGATATCAGGGACCACGGGAAATTGTGGAATCACGATTTTATTCACCTCTCTCAAATCGATTATGAAACGGTACACAGGAGGTTTAGATGGATCAGTGCGTTTTAAAATTGGTAGTACAGGACTATTACACACATTTCCTCGAGTTTCTTCAACGACATCCTTTTTGATCAGGTCGTGTACAATCGCTAATAGCGCCCGTTCTCCCTCAATGGAGATACGATACTGTGGTATACGTGGCAGTCGCACATTTGGTTTCAGCTTGATCATATAAGGTGGGATGTCCAAGAGACCCACGTCATTGGGACCTGTGGCCCATAGAGACGCAGGAAGGGAGCTCAATTCCGGTGGGAATTTATCGATCGACAAGTACATAGGAGAGATTACTCTTTGACCTAATGTAAGCTCCACTCCTTCAGGGGAGCAATACAAAGTCGCATATAACCGTTTTAACAAATCCAAGCCCAAAAGATTCTCACCACAACCAGTAGATAGAATCAATGGAGCCTCTAGCTCACGAGGGCCAATCGTAAGTGGCAAAGGGCTGGAAACAGGATTGCTAACAGGGGCGCCAGAGAATCCAACGGAAACATTTGTTAAGCCAGACAAAGGTGCGCCAGGGAGTTTCGAATGCATGATAGAACTTTTCGTCGCACCAGTGTCTAACAGAAAAGGCTCAACTACGCCAGAAGTAGCTACTGCGACGTAAGGCCCACTCTGATCAACCGGAACTGATACTACTCCCTCTCTTTGTCGGTGGCTGTCCTAGTAATGATCGTTTGCAACAGTCTCATGTTCAACGTAGTAATCGTCCACATGATATTGTGTAGATCTAACTGACCCCGCATTTCGCTGGTCAAAACAATTATTCGTATCTGATGAATTCTGAGGGCGATCATTCTGATTGTGAATGGTACCGCGGCCTCTACCTCGAGATGCCTGCTGAGGACCACCACGGCTTCCTCGTGATGATACACCATTAAGACGGTCACGCAAAGCGGGACAGTCGTATTTTATATGTCCCTCTCTTCTACAATATGCACATTGGTTATACCCAAGCATAGATCTAAAGTCAGAGGAGTCAGGACGTGACTGTATTCTGGAGGATTGTGATTGTGGTCTATAGTGCTGTTGTAAATCAGTGTGATTTGAACGCGGAGGATACGCTTGCTGCAACAAAACCTTCATTTTCAGCTCCTTCGTTTTCTAATCTACACGATCACTTTCTTCTTTTTCCCTATTCTCATAATATTGAGCTGTCGCTAATATCTGTGCCGTGGTTGAAACAGCCCATGCACTTTCTGAATTTTTCAATTTGTTGCATAGTTCTGGCAACAAATTCAACACAAATTTGTCAACAAACAACCGTTGGCCTCCCTCAGTGCCCATATCCTGACCACTATGATCGACAAATGCCTCTTCGAACCTAGTGAAGAAATCGGAGACACTCTCGTCCTTCTTCTGCTTACAAGCTGCTAATTTATCCCAGTTTACCCTCATCGCCGGCATAAGCGTTTTCATGAACGTAATTATTCTCTGGGGCAGATCCGAAATTACCTGCTCTGGCTTAGCCCCACCAACTTGTCGGCCATCAGCCACTATTATTGCAGCCCAATCACCGCCTAACTCATTCGCATGATTTTCCTGACGAATTTTCGCCCAAACGGGCTGTGGTACAACATTACCGAACAGCATGTCGATGTCGGCAAGGTTCATAATAGTAGCATCTACTAATTGAGACAACTCCTTGTAGTAACCCGCCGGATTCTTGCGTGGATCAGGTAAGGACTGTTTGACTTGTAAGACTTCTGATCGCTTCCATGGGAGGTGTATCCAAACTCTTTGGAAATGCGGAAGGATCGGAGGGGCAGCACCAGGATCACCTGGCATCCATACTGGCGGAACCTCCCTCATAGGATACTGACCAGGAGCCATTTTCCAAGTTTCTAAGTCGTCATCATTAAATGACACGCTAGAAGGCACTGTGGGTCTAAACGATAACAATCGCTCTAAGGCACGTCGTACATCGCTACCTACAATCATACCGCTCGAAAATTGACTCTGAAGTTCAATTATATCGGGCGGTACGTTATCTAAATTGTCATTATACCATTGTTCCCTCAAAAGGTTACACATTTCTTCGAACACGAATCTCTGTGTCGGCTCATTAAACTGAGAAAACGTCTCGAAAACCATGCGTGGGGGGTAGTTGGCAGGATGTCTTATCCACCTACGTGCCATTGTCATTAACGTCTCTTTCTCCCTTCCACTAGGGATCTGACTCCGTCTTTGGGGAGTTTCAGAAGTATCGGATGGAAATAACTGACCAGAAAGTGGTGAATAAAGGGTAGCAACAGTGTTAAGGATACGATTACGAACAGAAGGAGAAAGAAGAGCAGGAGCCACAACGTTTGAAGTGAAGGCAGACACAGCAGAAGCAGGCAAGGTAGTCGGGGTGGCAGGGACAAGAGGCAGAGAGGGTACAGGCAAAGGAGCAGTAGGAATAGAGACAGGTGGTGCGACAAACGTGGGACCAACAACGGGCTGACCCGCAGCCGCCGGAACAACAGGAGGGACAACGGGAGGAACAACAGGCGGAACTATAGGAGGAACTACAGGGGCCGTAGCACCCTGTGCATAAGGGGGTGGCGATTTCATCAAATACGCTAACAGGGGACCCTCCTTCGAATCCTCTTCTTTCTTATCCTGACTAGTTGGTAAAACCGGATAACATTTGTCTATCCTCATATGATGTAGTCTAGTGGAAACTTCTATTTCTTTTTCTTCTTTATCTCGCTGACATTGTTGTACAACTTGCATTATCGGAACGAAACCTTCTTTTCGATCCTTTTTAAGCTGTTTGATTTCTTTCTGCTTGGCCTCTTTACGCCACAACCGAAAAGAATCAAACATAGCTGGCCTAGCTTTCTTTTTAAATAATTTAGCTTCAAGATTATCTAAAATCGTAAGTTCAAAACTTCCATGCGGTGGCCAACTAAGGACACCATCTTTTTTCGTGTAACGGACCCAATATTCATTATAAATAATAGGACCCACACCATGTCGACTATAGAGCTCATATATCGGAGTTCCAACTGGAGGTATCGGGCACGAGTCCTCCAACCGGGAATCCTTGTTGCAACATTTAAAGAAACCAAGAAAACCACTATGGCTAGGCATCGTGCACACTAACCTAGTATCAAACTTCAAGGGTTACCGAAGCACTAATTCTTCGTGAAACACAAAACCCTCGGTTTTTGGCAATTGCAATTGTCAAATAAAAACTAAGGACCAACAACTAAGAACCACAAATGCAATGGAACCATGCATACAACAAAGCTTAAAAAAAGCTCGACAACAACTAAGGACTGGGAGCGACCCACAAATACTTAACTGAAAATACAATGGCGTCACCCGGAAGGCCCGTCTATCGTCTCGCTTGTACGAAAGGTCTACGCCGGGCGTCAAAAACAGGTCGACAGTCAGGGCATCGGTCCGTCGCAGCCGTCAGGAGGCGGGAATCTTCGCGGGAAAAATCTTCGGACCACTTATTTCGACAACGGGATCGATGAAGCGGGGTGCACCTTTTCCTCGGAGATTTCACACGAAGTTCCTCACAATCGTCAGGCTTTGGACCGGTACCGCCGATGTCGCCCCGAGTTGGGCGCCAACTGAAGGACTGGACTATTTAAGGCCCAGCGGTGCCAGGGAACAACACCTAAAACCTTCGTGGGATACCTGTTCTGGCGCACTAAAGACAGAGACACAGGAGACTTCCTTCGGCGTCAAAGATCAGCGTTTATTACTGCAGGGATGCAAAAGTCATGGGAAGTACAACAGAGTGTAGGTTCCAAGAGTCTGCTTCAAATTGCATTTGTGGGTCACTCTCTTTTATACAAGATCTTGTCATTGCACAATATGTAAGCAAAAGGGTACAGCTCAGTTCCCACACTAAAATTCAAAAGGATCGCTTTAATGTATTCAGAACCCCGGAACATAATTACATTAACATCACCAGTTCCAACTGTAAAAGCACATCTTCCCACCATTAGGTACATTCCACTTGAGTTGTAAATAAGCAAGAGGAAAAGACAAGAACAGCTGCAAGGAAGTCAGACAACAGGGAAGAGAGAGTGTGAGGATAATATTGGATGCGTAATCGTAACTTAAAAGGGCTTGATCCCAGCATGTGCGAGGCTGAAACAATAGATCGGCACGGCAGAATCACCTTCGAGCGGAGGCAGCTGCCTCAGCAGTGTCCTCCCCCTAGTCATAAAAACGCATGAAAGGAATATGCTTCTACCGTAAAGCTTGGGAACTAGAGGGTCAAGATGCGGGCAGTTGCTTGTTCGCTGACTACGTGAGGGCAAGGAACAAAATGGATGCCGTATCTAAAATGGAACCCGAGGGTTCATTGGAGAAACCTGTAAATGAGACGTACTCTTCTGGGTTGCATGACGAAACCGCGTACACTTACTAAACTCGTCCTTTACGGTTCATAGATACCACACTCGTCCATATTCGGCGATGCCCAAAACGTCGTAACGATTTTCACGGAACCTCAGCATGCGGAAGGGTCTGAGGCCAAGGGGGGAGGGGTGTGGGTTAGTTTGTTGGATGGAGCTGGCTCAGACCACCTCCCCCTTCCCACACTCACTGCCTGGTTTCGCCGACCAGGTCCACCTGGATCCGCCTGGGTCTGCATGATGTTTACAATGTCGTTCCCCCGCTGAGCTTCAGACCGAGTTTGATGGTCCGAACAACCCGAGACTTCTTAAAGTGGAGGTGCAAAAATGCTGAGGCATCAAATGCACCACAAAAGGACTCTGGTTGCTCCATGCTAGTTTTCCTGTTGTGAGGTTTGATGCTCTTTTTATCCAGACTCAAAAACCTCTAGCCTCCCGAGCCTGCTGCTGCCACAGCTCTCAGACTGTCTGCAGGATGCTTTAGTTATCCTTTCTGTGTGGTACTGGAGAGTTTTCAGAAACCCTCACCTTGCTCCCAGGGACAGCAGTCCCAAAGTCACGAGTCATCAATCCGCTGAGTCCCTGACAGCCTCCAAAATCTCCAGAGCCTTCAAAGCCCTCTGCATCCTGCCTCTGCCTCTACGTGCCCAAAGCCGCTTCGGTGCAAAATGCTGTGGTTTGCGGCTTCAGCCTTAGCCGGCAGGCAGAAGCAGACAACCAGGCAAGAAGGTGCAGCCGCGGTCCCTAGACATCTTGCTGCTGGCATCTTTCAGTTACTAGCCAGCTGCTAGTTGCGACTCTCAGTTTCCGCATTCTCCGCGCCTTATTTCTTTGGCGGTGGTGTGGAATGTGGATCGCGGAAGCTCCTGCTCTGCTTTCACCGCCTCACCGCCCTCACTGCCTGTGCTCGCGGTACTCGGCGGTGTGCGGTGTAATGTGCTATGTGGACAGTGTGCGAGTGGTGGGCGACGGTATTCTGGATCTCCGCTGGTCGCCTCCGCCTAACTTCTCTGGTCTCTGCTCTCGGCTCTCTCTTGCTCTCCCCCGGTCACCTGCAAGAACCGGACTTGAACTGTTTTCCATCAATATATGAGAAATACAATGATGTTTTATTACTATTATTTTAAGGACAATATTGTTAATATTACAATAATTAATCATAATTATTTTTAAATATTAATGAATTTTACTAATCTGGTGGAATTCGATTTCTTTTTCCATATATTAGAATGCATTTGTAGGCAATTTGTTAAAAACATGAAAACTATTTTAATTTTGACGACTTGCTATCACATATTTTCAATCTCTAGGCATCCATACCTTAAGAAAGAATCATGTGGAACCCTTTCCCTGAGTGGTACCAATGGCCCAAGTTTGGGGTCATGGATCATGACCTAAACAATGACACTTTCCTTCATATCAGTGAGCCTGCGAGTAATATCACTTAGGGGGAAGACTCAACAGTGACCATGGTTGTGCTGCACACAAATCAAATCCCAAGGGGACTATAAGAACAGTGACATCACAGTGGGATCCCTTGTTAAACCAACAGAGAGAAATAAATGTTGAGTGTGACTATTTAAAGCTACCTGAAGGGTTTTCTGCATAGTGCATTTGATGTTGTAAATATAGCTCTAGGGTTGTACGCTAATGTGCCCATCTGAGGAATGTGTGCAGTGTATTTTACTAAATTACAAATGGTTGGCCATAGAACCAAACAGATGGTATATTTTCAATTGCAAATGTTTACCTGTCAACCTCTTGACTTAAAAATATGTGTCATGTGAAGTTTTTAATAGAGTAATCCCATTGAGGTGAATAGAAATTTTCCACAGTTGTTGCGTGTTGAATTACTTCAAGTCCACAAACCCAAAGCTAGAGAAGCGGGTAGTCCGAAAGCAGTTGCTCAAAAGCTCACTTCTAGGCCCTCACTTTAGAGCAATGGGTATTCAACTGTGATTAGCAGTCAAAAAAATATCAAAGGCCCATCCAAATTCTGACCACTTTTCACATACATATCATTGCAATCTTTTCACTATCTTGCTACAGAAAAATGTGATATTCTTCTAACCATGAATTTTTAAGTATACTCCAAACCTATCATAACTCTTAGGGGATCACGGATCAAATACGGATAACCTTATTAGATTAGTATTGAATTAGCATTCATATTAGATTAGTATTGAATTAGCATTCATATTTTTGTAAAATGTATCTTATTAAATAACTCGAAGCAAATTTACAATTAACTCATATTATTTGCTATCATTGCAAATAAACTCTCCATACAATATATTACTAAAATACATATTCCTGTTTAAAATTGAAATGCTTGCTAGGAATACAATGGTTGTACTCCGTTGGAAACAATTTTAAATTGAAATGTGTATTTTTGTGAAAAATGAATCAACTTGACAGAATTATTTTCATGATAATGTGTGCCATCTTTCTTACTAAAGTGCACATTACTTCTCAATTTATAAGTGTAAAACATTGTTTATTAGAAGAACTTTTGAGAGCGGGGTTCAAAGTGTTTCTACACCCTCAATTAAAATTTTTTGATGAGGCTAAACTAAAACATATGGAAGAAACATCAAGCCCTTGCCTGATTTACAAGGTTTCTGACAAACAGGTCCTTTCAAGTCACCACCCCCCTTTACTATCCAACATGCATTCCCTACCCTGCGATGTTCCTAAGGGCACGGCATTTAGTCCAACCCTGTTCATTGTTTATGTTCGCCCGCTGGCTTTGCTGGCCAAAGCCCGTAACATCGCTCTGGTGTCATATGCGGATGTCACGCAGCTAATAGTTTCCTTTATCAAGGACCCTTGCCAGGATGCCGCTGAATTTCAGGAGGACTTGACCGCCATCTCTGCTTGTATGGAGGCTAATTGCCTCCAGCTGAACGTTACTAAATATGAGATCCTTCTATTAGGTAAAGACTCACATCTCAGGGAGAGCAACTGGTGGACTCTGAAGCTCGGCGCTCCCCCTCTGCCGAAAAACGTTGTAATAATTCTAGGCATTTGGGTTGACAATGCCCTTAGTTTTGAAGATCATGCCAAGTCTGTTGCTGGTACCTGTTTTGGCTTGCTGTGCGGTCTTAAACCTGTATTGTTTTTTTTTACCCCCATACTCGCCAGATGATTATTCAAGCCACTGTTCTGGCCAGGCTGGACTATTGTAATGGTTTGCTACTTGGCCCCAATAAGTCTGTGACTAAAAGGCTACAGCGCACTCTGAACGCTGCAGCCCACACACTGTTTGCCCTACCTAGACATTGCTTAATCTCCGGCCTTCTGTGTCACCTTCACTGGCTGCCTGAGAGCAAAGAATCCATTTGAAAGTGCCTTTCTCTGCACACAAAATTCTTGCAGGCTCAGGCCCAGTGATTCTGAGTGATCTTTGACATCCCTACATGCTGACACATATCCTTCACTCAGACTACCTCCATCTAGCACGCGTTCCCCGGTTTCATAGAACCAGAGCAGGAGGGCATTCATTCAAGGTGCTGGCACAGACACTCGTGAATTTGTTCAGGGCCGGACTGGCTACCGGGCAGTTGTGTGTGCTGCCGAACAGGGGGGGGGATTTCTCCGTGGTATGGGTGTATTTCGTTGATGGGGACCTGCGTGCGCTTTGAGAAAAAAAAGCAAAACGAGTTTCGTTTTGCACACACAGGTCCCCATCAACGAAAGCATCCCCCTGCTGGGCAGCACACACAACTGCCCGGTAGCCAGTCCGGCCCTGAATTTGTTGCCTCTTTCGATCAGAAGCATCCCCAACCTTCTACCCTTCAAAAGAGCGGTGAAGACCTGGCTTTTCCGCTGATCAGTAGTTCCCTCTCTCACCCTCTTATCCTGGCTATCAACGCTGGGACGTCCCTTTGCCAGGACAGCCATGCACGTTACAAATTACTTAACATAACATAACATGAAATAAATAATGGCTATTCTTATTTACAGTTTACAGTTTAGAGTTTGTAGGCTAAGCCGACTACTGCTGCACTAGAAAGGACCACATGCAAAATTTCTACCCCTGAAAGAAGGTCCAGGAGAAAGTTGCAGGCATCACCTGAAGAATGCATTAGACCTTTTTGATTTTCAGAATTGCAAGGTAAATCCAGAAAGGATTTAGTGGATGTCAACCAAACTGTTTGCCTCTCCTGCAGCAAGCAATATGATTCACCGGAAGACCTGGGCCAGAGTTTTCCAACCATTTCTGTAATAAGAGCTACTTATGCTAAATGAAAATTATCCCAGGCTACTGTAAGTGATGTGATAGTCCATTCAAAACTGTCAGCATTGATCATATCAGTGCATTAGGAAGAGTTGCCAGCAATAAAGAATCCACGCTCTACTCATCTTTTTTCCTATACCTATTTTGAGCACAGTGTTTGTTCGATCCACATATATTTATTGGTTAATGGTGGCAAGAAAATATATTTCTATGTTTTCCAAAATCAGAGTAAAAGAGAAACAGTGTCAAACTCCTGTTTCACTGTGTGAAATGTGTGTAAAAATGTGTCTAAAGTTGAGAAGACCCCCTCTCAAGTTTATGGTAAATATTGAAATTGTTTGTTAACCTCACAAAGTTTGTATTTTTTTTCAAAAACAATGAGTGGGAGAAAATGTCTGCTATGTTTTTCGTTTGTGGAAGGAAACAATACCTAAAACACTTATAACATGACTAAAATAAATTACAAGAAGGTTTCTTCCTTAAGCAAAGATAAGCACAATTAGTAAGTTCAGCAAACCTTTCTCACTGATTGAAAAGCCATCTTTTAAATTTAAAGGCCAAAGTATAAAACCTGAAACATTACTTCCTATCACTACATCAAACTTCCTCCTTTTCAATTAATTAAACATATAAGCAGGTGTGGTTAAAGGATCACACAAGTAATATACATTTTGTGCGTGTTTTTGGTAATGATATTTTGGGTTTCTGTATTTGCATAAAAAAGGGATGGCGAGAGGGATGAAAAATAATTTGAAATTAAGATGTGCAGTGCCCCTTCACGAACATTGGTAATTATACATGTATGTGCCAAACCCTGCTGATTACTTATACAGATGCTGCATTAATACACAGATGCTCTAAGACAGTCTATGTGGAAGTGGCAAAGGGAAGGCTAAGCTGCTCAAAGTCTGCTCACATAATGTGTGGCATGTGTTATATTCTTATGAGCAGCATTCATGTATCATCCGGTGTCGGATTTTAGAATGTTATGCGTCAGGGCTTTTTCAAGCTCTGAGGCAGTCATTTATGTGCTCCCATCGGGTCCTTTTCTGAGCTATTTTACTTAATAAATATCAACTGTAAATTGAACTTATGTGCTGTCATTTGGAAGCAGAAAGAGTTTTGGAGATGGCATGAGGGGCAAATAAAATCCTTAAATATAAATACGTCAAGTACCCCTTCACGAACAGTGGTGCTTAAGACTGTAGGTGACATATCCTGCTGAATATGTTTGCACCTGGTGTGTTAATATGAAGACGCTCGATGACATTCTTTGTGGAAGTTATGCAGGAAAGAAGGGACTGCTCAAAGTCTACTCACATAATGTGTAGCGGAATCCTCCACACAAAGGGCCTCATTACGATGTCGGTGAGCCTCCGACTGCTCATCGGAGGCTCACCAACCAAAATCATAGATTTACAGTTTGATCGCCTAGTTACAATTTAATCAGTCGGAGCATAAGCCAATCAGTCGGTCTGACTGGCTTTCGATGGGCTCAAGGAGCCCATCGGCCAGTTGGAACCACAACGTAATCCCTTTAGGACGGCGTTTCTGCCATCAGGATTACGATAGAAAGAACAACAAGAGAGATGACTGGGCTGTTCCTAGGGGGAGAAAGAAAGAAGGAGAAGGTCACTAAGGTATAAGGGCTAGTGCTCAATGGAGGACCACCCCTGGGTATCCAATTTGTTGGATATAATGGCCTCACACACCCTTGCGAGTGTCATGCTTCATCATAGGCAATGCTCCTCGTCGGGCAGGCGGTGCAATGCCCAACGGGCTCACCTCAAAGAGGGGCTCTTCATCGGAGATCTTTTATCCAACTGCCTATGGGTGAAGTGGGGGTGAGGGGCCAGGACAGAGTAGATAGTGCGGGTGAGGATAAAATGTGGTACAAGGTACCAGAAAATAATTTTGTTCACGGTCACTACAGGGTCACATGTTGTTACTTACCTGTGGTAATGTTCTCCTTTGTCTCCCCTCTTTAGGCAAGAGCAGGGTCAAACAGGTAGTACAACTTATGTGCTGTATTTAATACTGATACTAATCATTAGGTCATGTTTTGTAGTTACTAGGTCCTGAAGAATCGCAGTCAATGTACTAGAAGCGAGAAACATGTTGACCACACCACTTGCACTTTAGCCCCGGTCCAATCTGAGAAACCAAAGTTCCCATGAACACCGGCTGCCCTTGATTTTAATTGTGGTAGAGGACCACCAGAATAAAATTGTTTTCCAGTACCTTGTACCACATTTTATCCTCACCCGCACTATCTACTCTGTCCTGGCCCCTCACCCCCACTTCACCCATAGGCAGTTGGATAAAAGATCTCCGATGAAGAGCCCCTCTTTGAGGTGAGCCCGTTGGGCATTGCACTGCCTGCCAGACGAGGAGCATTGCCTATGATGAAGCATGACACTCGCAAGGGTGTGTGAGGCCATTATATCCAACAAATTGGATACCCAGGGGTGGTCCTCCATTGAGCACTAGCCCTTATACCTTAGTGACCTTCTCCTTCTTTCTTTCTCCCCCTAGGAACAGCCCAGTCATCTCTCTTGTTGTCTTGATATCTGGGGCTACAACTGCGGCCGGACCTTCCATTCTCTTTTCTCTGAATGATAATCAAAGCCCTACTGGATCACAGTTGATCCTTGTCCTCCTCTACCCTTTGTTACATACACATCAGGATTACGATGTCATTTTCAGACAGGCTTTTCATGTTGGCCTTTCTGACTTGAAAAGCCTGTCGGAAAGTGACTTTGGGGGCCCCATGCCTCCAGGGCCTCAGGTTGGGGTCCTGGGGGGCACCAATGCCCCTGTTAATCCCTGCACGTTGTGGCAGGTACTGTGAAGTGCCTGCCACATGATGGCAGATTTACACAAACTCCCCATTTCTCTATGGGAACTTGTGCTGTGGATGGAAACCACCCCCATTACAACCTCCTGTAGAGAAATGGGAGTTTGCGTCCGCACAATATGCAGTAGCATTATAATTAGGTGGTCGGAGCCACCGACCTACGGTCAGTAGGTTCCAACACCGAAATTGTGACATTGTAATAAGGCCCTAAATACGAAGTTGAACAGTAGGACGTTGTGAGAAGCCTCATCCTTGTAGTTACGGAGTCACCTGGCCTGTTCACGCATGCTGGTCAAGCACCCATGCACCCCGAAGGCGGACTCGCCTGAGGGTATAAATGAAAGGGCTCAGGACAGCTCGGGGTCTTGGCCCAGTTGCCTAATCCAAGTGTGTGTGTCGTCCTTATAGTCCGCCCATTCCTGCGGGCTCCCGTAAGTTAATTGGTGCCCTGACCATTGCCCACTCTACACTGGCGATGAGGCGGGTGTCACCGACACCTCACCGGATTCCTACCTGGAATATCCCTGGTGCCCGAAGCTCCCGCCCGGCTGCCATCGCGGTCCCAGCGCCGGTGTGATCCGTGCAGCCTGCGCCACATATCTCCAGAGCGGGTGCCCACCCCGCGTGGCTCTGCCTGCCAGAGTGCTTCTCCTTGGCGGGCCACCCCGCTCTCCTCATCGTTGGTCACTGCTCTCTTCGGTGCGGACGAGCACCACAAGGTGAGGCCTGCCCTGCCTGCGTGCATGTGTGCTGCTCCGACCTGCCGCAGCATCTGCCTGTGCCAGCGCACCTCCACTCAGCTGCCTTCAGGCTTGGCCGCGCTCCCACTGTCACGTGGTCGAGCCGGCGGGTCGAAGACACGCACTGCTCACGGTGCATTCATCAGAAGGTCTGCGCGCCTGCCCTGCAAAGACGAGCTCCTCGCAAGCGTTTGCCCTCAGAAACTGCACTGCTCCACATCTATCAGGGGGAGATAAGGCCAATCTGCAGTGCCACCTGTCAACAAAAAATAAAATAAGCAACAAATAGAAATAAAAGAAGGTACCTGCTACTCCAGGCAATAAAAAGGACTCATATATCTGCCACAAGAGAGTGCAGTGGGAGTCCCACAACGCGATCCTCAGCATAAGGGGCCCACCCCAGTGTGGGTGAACACACACGCCTGAGCTCTACAGTCCACCCAGCCCACATCGATCAGTGGTCATCCCAGTTTCGCGCCAGCAGCTAGAGCGCGACTTCACGGCACGTACGCCAAAGCCACACCCGCGTGTGCTTGCCTTAGCGGCCACAGATCGGTAAGAGTTCCTCTCCTACACGCTCCCCACGCCAGTCGCATTACCGGTCAGCATCCCACTCAGTGGGCCCACAGAAAAGGATGAATGTCCAGGGTGCAGATAGGGGCGGTGCTCCCCCGGTGGTGGCACCGCCACCCCCTAAGTAGGTCAATCCACCAGCCCACGCTCGGCCTGGCCAGGACACATCTGCCCCTCTACCACCCTTCAGTGAACTCTCGGACCCGTCCACGGCCGCAGCGCACTGGAAGTCCTGGATTGGCCTTCTGGCCCATTATTTCATTGGCGTGCGGGAAACTGACGGCAAGGTAAAGAGGTCGCTCCCTCATGTGCTATGGGGGAGGTGAGCTGTATGACTACAACGGAGCTGTCGCTGCCCTGAACCGACACTTTGATGCCCAGATAAATCCAGATTCGAGCGTTTCAAACTCCAACAGGCACGGCAGAGGGAGGCTGAGACCATCAATATCTTCTACGCTCACCTATGGAAACTTGCAAGTCCCTGCATGCTGCTGGACCAGAGGGAGGAGATCAGGGAACAGATTATCCATGGATGTTGGTCAGTAACGGTGCGACGCCTGACACTGCGGCAGCCTGGCATCGGTCTAGATGAGATCCTCATGCTCTCCAGGTCCCACGAGCTGTTCAATGCTCGTGCAGACGAAATGGAAGAGGCCCTCAACCGGCCTTCTGTGCCGCAAGCATCACTACGCACACCCGCGATCAAAGAGGAAAGAGTAGATGCGATCCACAGACATCAGACTCAGCCGAAAGGACCTACAAAGCCTCCGCAAAGGAGTATGTGGGGGAACTGCGGCTTAGATCATCCCCCAGCAGGAAGATGTTTCGCAAGAGGGAAAACATGTTCACAATGCAGAAAACTCAATCTTTTTGCAACAGTCTGCAGGAGAGGGAGAGGATGAAGTAACGCCCCAGGGACACTGGGGCTCTCAATGGAGGTGAGACAGCTGACGGTGGAGGACCCAATGGCTCAAGTAGATAACACCCCTCCTGGGTTTGGTCTAGAACCCTAAGACGACAACATATTTTTCGTGTTGTTTGTGGGCCGGGAAGGAACAAGGGGCAGACCACCTCCCATGTACCACATCACCATAGCAGGGTCACCCGTAAGTGCCCTCATAGACACTGGAGCGCCAGTCAACGTGATGGACTGAGACCAATATGAAAAACTGTTGGCGCGCCCGCTGCTCCTGCCTACCAAGGCAAGGATATGCACGTATGATAGTGATGAGCCACTTCCTCTACGCGGAGTCATGGAGGTCGAGGTCACCAGGGACGGCCACTGTCTCAGCACTAAGTTCCATGTCATGGAGGGAAAACGGGGCACGCTCCACAGTTGCCACACGGTGGAGGACCTAGAGCTAGTATTCTTCACAAACTAGGTGCACAACCTCCATGCTCAGGAAATGCACAGAGACTTTCCTAAGCTATTTGAAGGCCTAGGGTGCCTGAATAGAAAAACTTTCAAGCTACACGTGGTTCCGACAGTTCGGTCCATGCTGCTGAGACATCGGAAGGTGCCGTTTCACTTGCGACCGCAAGTAGAAGAGGAGCTGAAAAAGCTGGAAGACCTGGGGGTGATAGAGAAGGTGTCAGGCCCCACTCTGTGGGTGTCTCCTCATGTCGTACCCCGAAACCGTAACAACCAGGACCCATTCGGCTCTGCATCGACATGCGCCTACCAAACAGGGCCGTGAAGAGGGAGCGCCATCTCACACCTACGATGGACGACATTGTGGCCGACCTGAACAGCGCCATATGGTTTAGCAAACTCGACCTCAATGCGGGGTACCATCAGCTGGAAAATCACCCTGACAGTACGAACATCCCGACATTTTCCACCCACGTAGGATTATGTCGCTATAAGAGGTTCAGTTTTGGCGTCTCTTCAGCCATGGAGGTGTTCCAAAATGCCATACGGTAGACTCTGACAGGGCTGCAAGGCGTAATTAACGGCTCATGGACAACTGGCTCACCCTGCACAGAGCCAAGTGTTCATACTATCAGGAGTCAGTGGACTTCTTTGGGTACCTCTTCTCCAGGGAACGAGTGCGAGTAGACCAGAAGAAAGCGGCTTCCATACGATCTGCTCCAAGGCCCACGTCAGCCACCGAAGTTTGAAGCTTCCTGGGATTGGCCACATACTGTGGCAGGTTCATTCCCAACCTGGCGTACCTGTCCGAGCTGCTCCGTGCCCTCATAAAGTCCGGCCAGCCGTGGGTCTGGTCTGCAAAAGAAGATCTGGCTTTCCATGCTGTCAAAGAGGCCCTCATTGATGACCGAGTCATGGCATACTTTCACCCGCATCAGCATACGTGGTGGTGGATGCCAGCATTAGGGTTGGGTGCCGTCCTGATGCAGGAGATGCAGTACGCACAGATAGAGCGTTTGTGTCCCTGGCTATTAGATGGGTGTGCCAGCACTTCCATCTGTAACTGTATGGGCACGAATTCCTAGTGGTCACCGATCATGAGCCTCTGGTCCCCCTCTTTGCCGGTACGTCTCGACTTGCACCTCCAAAGATCGAGAGGTGGGCGATGGAGCTACAGGCATACCATTTTGAGGTGATTTTCAGGCCTGGGGAAAAAACCTCTGCTGAGTTTTTGTCACGCCACCCTGGTCTGATCGTACCATTCGGCGCTCCCGCGGACGAAGTCTACACCGAAGAGTTTGTCCGGATGATCTCTCTTGAGGCATGTCCCGTCGTCCTCACGCTAGAAGAGATCGGGAGAGCAACCCAATCAGCTGAGTGCCTTGTCAAGGTCAAGACCACGTTATCGAACCAGAATTGGCGTCACTTTCTAGATGGTGTCAGCGCCCTTACCGCAGAGAAAAAACTATTCCAACAGCAAGTGTGGAGAGTAAAGAATGATCTCAGCGAAGGTCTTCATGGAGTGATTCTGCTTGGGAACACCCTCGTGATTCCGAGAAGCCTGCAGGAGGAGGTGGTCCTCTTAGCACACCAGGGCCATCAAGGTATTTAAAAAACCAAAGCCAGACTCAGGAGCAAAGTCTGGTTCCCGGGTATGTACGCCATGGTCAAGGAAGCTGTATGCACATGTCACACCTGCAACATCATGGGGGTGACCCAGCACCTCACCCGGTGATAACTGAAGGTCCATGTCGAGAGCCATGGTCCAAAGTGAGCATCGACTTCGGGTCGTTCCCGGATGGGCGAAACACGCTAGTACTTGTCGACTCCCATTTGAAGTTCCCGGTGGTGGAGGTAGTATCGTCAACGGCATTTCACCACGTCAAGACAGCCTTGGAGCGAGCCTTTGCCATGATGGGACTGCCTGAGAAAATCAAATCCGAGCATGGGCCACCATTTCAAAGTAGAGAATTCCAAAAATATCTAACCTCCAGAGGCATCCGACACCGTAAGATCATGCCGCAGTGGCCACAAGCGAATGGGGAGGTGGAGCGGTTCATGCGTACAATGAACTGGGCCAGCTAGACAACATTCCCGCAGACTCTTTGTGGAGTCCCCCAGCGCTGGAACAAGGTGCAGCCCAGGCCAGAAGAAAAGCATCCAATGACAAGGTGAGCCAGGCTCGAAGAACTCAGTCCATAAGCATACGTTGCGGAGACAGAGTTGTGGTGAAGGACCGTTACTCTAGCTGGAAGTATCGCACCCCATACAAGCCCGAAGTGTGGGAGGTAATCAATGTACACGGTACCATGGTATCGGCTATGCGGGGAACCCGTGTGGTTACCAGAACTATCTCCTGGTTCAAGAAAGTTGCAGAGGGAAGGTCACCTACCGATCCGGCTAGGGAAGAGTTGGAAGACGGACATGGGGCTGCACCCGTGGATGCTTTTCGGGGCAGCCCCCAGCCTGTGTAAAATCAAGCTGGAAGAGAAGTGGAGGACGTAGAATCATCGGAAAACTCTTGAGCCGTGTTCCCCGAGCAAGAGAAGGACATGGAAGGGTCGGCAGCAAAAGAGAACTCCCAGAGCCAGAAGTATGGACTCCGGCCGAACTCGACCCCCAGCCAGAGTCTGAGAGACTTTGCGTGGTGTGCCAATAGAGTCTGAACACTCACCCGAAAGGGTCTCTGTATCTGAAAGATTAGAGGGATGTAGTGACGGAGTCACCCGGCCCGTTCACGCATGCTGGTCACGCACCCCGAGGGCGGGCTCTCCCGAGGGTATAAATAAAAGGGCTCCGGACCGCTCGGGGTCTTGGCCCAGTAGCCTAATCCAAGTGTGTGTGTCGTCCTTATAGTCCGCCCAATCCTGCGGCCTCCATAAGTTAATTGGTGCCCTGACTATTGCCCACTCTACAGTCCTGACCCCTCAAGCAGTGACTTTTTACCAGAAGTGATACCTTCATGAAATTCAAAAATGTCACTGGTACTTTCTGAATTACTCTGTGGATGCAGCAGTTTCTCTTTTCTACAGGTACCTTCGACATTTTTAATTACACATTTATATGCGTGGAGATGTCAGACCTTTGATACCTTACTAGAAAGGAGATGTACTGAGAGCCTGGGTGTGGGCGGAACACGTAGTCCTTTTGCAATATCGATCTGTGCCAAACATATCATGTATGCTTATTGTATTCATCCATTTATATAGCGCTTCAAACCACTGACAAGGCCACATAGCACTTTAATTAGAACTAGATCCGTGGGGCCGTGTATGAGTGTGGATGGAAGAGAGTGCTTCAAACCTGGTGCGCGGAAAATGACATTGCACATAAGGAACACGGGTCGCACAGCTGTGTGCGAATAGTAGCAGCAGTGTATGCTGGCACCTGTTGCTCACTTACAAGTTTCTATCTGTCACGTGACAGTGCACTTTTGCGCAGTAGGGCTACAAGGTGTAGTATAGGCATGTTTGTTTAAATGAGACATTAATTCATTGCAGTAATTAGGACAATATCATGTATTGGCTGTAAAACAATGCATATCATACCAAACAAGCACATTTAAATGTTTCAGCGTGTGCCGTTTCCGTGGTCAAAACCCGCCTGCTGTGAACACACAATTGCAGCAGCAGGTGCAAGAGCTAGTCTCTCTGAAAAGGAACTCCCAGTAGCTGCATCTCCGCGTCCGCGCCAGACTCGTCCAGGGCGACAAATGCTCTGCTTGGCTCTTGTTACACGCTAACAAAAAGGTCTGGAAAACGATCGTGTTTCTTCCAGGCCGGTGCTGATCACGTAGACGGGAGTATCGTCTGCGGCTGTGCCCTAGATAACAAAGGGACGTGCCGAACAAGTACAGTGAGGCTTTTGCACAATCACGTGAATGCAAAACCGTGTTTAGAGTTCCCCAGGGAGGCGGGCCTTTGTCAGAGGCATTTTGTAAACAAGTGCTGGCTGCAAGACTATTTTCCATGGGAAGCAATGTATATGGGGAGCGGTAGAAGCAGACTAAAGAGAGGTGTAGGAGTAATACATTATATTAAGTCCTATATCACAAGAAAGAAGTTACTGCTTACTATACCCAAAGCTTTCTGTAAATGTTTTACTATAACGCTGCCTGTTTTGTTTTAGAAACCTACCTGGCTTCGTTCCAGAGGCATTTTAAGTGTGTGAATCTTTTCACTGCAGTGCTTTAGACATCCCATAATATGTTTATTTTCATTCCATTGTTCACTTAATTAAGAAATCACAATAACATTCATATATCAATGTGTCAGTGACTTCAACAAAACAAGCACAGATACAACTGATAAGTCAATAAAGTGGAGAGGAAGGAAAAAATACCTGCAGTAGGTAAACCTGCAAAAATAGCAGTGGAGCTCCTTTCCGCATTTGCCCAAAGCACCACCACCACCACCACCTTTAGTGTCAAGAGAACTTACATTTCTATGTCGGCCAGTGGCTGCTGTTGACCTTTAAAATATTGGGACGCAGATTTGACTGAGCATGCAAAGTGAGGGGGCACGGCCAGGTTTTGAGGCCCAGCGGCATCATCCCCGAAAAAAGGTTGAAAAGTGTATTGTACAGCACATTTTCACATAAATTCGGTGAAAAATAACGTGGGACTCAAAAGGGCTCATGAAATGTTCCAGTACTTTTATGGGGTAATAGGTGTTACAATCCTAAAACAATTTAAAGAACAGGATAGTAAAGAAGTGCATTTATAATTGCAATATCCCTTAAGTTTCGTCTATCAAACCAAGGGTGGATTCATTTCAGACAATTCAAAAAATGCAATTGCATGTAACCTATCAAATACCATAGCATTAATCAAAACCACATTTCCTTTCCTTTTTTATCCTGCCCATCGAGGTAAATTTTGAGGGCCATATTTATAAGCCCCTGTACATCGCTCTTCGGTAAATGATAAATGAGATTTATGAAGCTACTTAAGGCCATCCTGTGTGAACCTTCGTGGCTTCATAAATCTCGGGTAGTGTAACGCAGCACAATCCATTGCATTGCATTGCTCTGTGCCAAAGAGCTGTTTCCATGGGTGTTCCCACTCAACTTCCATGGATTTTGATGCATTTCCAGATTACAAGAGCTGGTAAACCTGGGAACATATCAAAACAAAAAGAGAGATAGGGTAGTGGGATACTCTCGCACCCCCGTGTCAATCTCATAAACAAAACAAGAGTATTCCAAGGCAATAAAGGAGACCATCAATATGGAGCAAGGAACGACTTCACTTAAGGCGTTATTTTTAGAAGAAAGCCCTCACTCACCACCTAGTGATGACATGCTTCATCATCGGGCCCCACAGAGGGGATCTAGCATCCCCTCCGTGTGCTGCAACGCCAGATCTACTGCGGAGCGGGTAGTGGGTAAGGACAGTGATGTGCAAAGAATATTAAGTGAGTGATGTGAGGTTAAAAAAGTCTGTAGTGTATCAAAATTAATTTTATTAGGATCACTAAGGACTTATCAATAAAATGATGTGTAGGAAATGCGTCCACAATTATTCAAGTGGTAGTTTCCTTAAGTCAGTCGACATGTTTCAGCCACGAAACGGTGTAAATTTACCTGGCATTCTTCAGGACTTAGTGTGAGTAAACCCTGGCGGTATGGACTCGCTAAGGTCCACCCTTACCTAGGGACGTGAAAGTGAAAATAAATAGTGAAAAAGTGCAAAAAATTAGAAAGAAAAGCTGTCTTTCTAATAACTCCTGGTTTAGGAGGCTTCCGAATTTACGGTTTCTGCACTTTGATAGTGTGATGATTTCACACCATGGGTCACAGGAGGGGGGTGGAGGCGTAATCGGCACACCGCCCTCAACGCTCGGCACCCGCGGTATACCTATGGCGACCCTCTGCTGGACCCCGAAGATGAACCTGGAAACATGCCACAAAAATATGCCTTCCCATGGGAAGTGTAATGAGGAGAAATGTCTTTATTTTTCTTCAATCTACATAGAAAGATGAAAAGCCTCACAGGATTGCTTTTGTGCAGGAAGCTGGCCCTTCCTGCACATAAGCAATCCTGTATGCAACGGAGGACCCTTGCACTGTGGTGCAAGGGTGCCTACCTTGTCGATAGGCTGCTAAAACGGCACCAGCGGAAGAGGAAAGGACAGGAATGCACAATTTTTTAAATATAGTGCATTCCTGCCGTTTTCCAGTGATGCAGGGCAGCCCTGTAAGGAGAGTTGCTGTGCTGTCCTTTGCCACAAAACTTATAAATATGTCCCACAGTTTATAATTGAGGATCTTATTGAAAGTGCAGAGTGGAAAAATCACAAAACCCCAAAAATCTCGCAATCTCAGGCAATATATATTGAGCTAGACAAATATGATAGCCTCTAAAAGCAGTACTTTGTATGAGGTTATAGAGACGTTACAAGTCTGAACAGCAGATGGGTGAGAGATTTATTAAAGATATGGGATTGAGAAAGGAGTGCTGATTATCACTCAAGTGTCTTCTTCAAATATATATTTGGAAATGCAGCTATTTCGGACTCAAACCTCAGCTTGTCACTTCCCTCACCCAAGCAAGAGCTTATCAGTATCAGTTACAAATAACGCATTTTCATTTTTAGTAAGTACATATTTGGTGCCCAAACATAAATTTATCATATACATCAAGTGTTCACATAGCCACACCGTCTGGAAATATTTTACAGTGCATGTGATGCCCTATAAACCTACTTCATCACTGCTTGGGAGTGCAGGTTGTGCCCTATTTCCCGCATGGTACATGTGCTGCAAACGGTCCACTTTGTTGCACTGCAAGTTCAGCAATCCTGCTAAAACCTCTTTGCACTGTCTGATTTAAATAATAGACGCCATGAGGATAAGTGCTTCTATTCAATTCAGACTGTGATTGCCTGCTCATAGTGTTGTCATTGTCCACTCAAAGGTATTGAAGATCTCTTAACAGGGCAGATAGATTCTTGAACTTTCAAGCAGAGTGCATTACTATACCTGCTCCAGAGGGTAAAATACCAGGGCTGCTAGATCTAAGAAATGTACATCTCTTTTCAGCAGGTATGATGCTGTAAGTAGGGATGCAATCATTTGAATGGACAGTAGTTCCACGTTCTAAAACAAGCATTTGCAATGCAAAAGGTCTAGCATTTGAGAGACTTTCAGCTATTAGCATTGTAAATGACTATGCCTTTTATTTATATTTTAAAAACCAAAACATATATAAAGGACATGGTCGTTTACAATGCTAATAGCTCAAACTCGCCTAAATACGAGACTTATTGCATTGCTAATGCTTGTTCTATGCAGTCTCACTTCGTCCCTTTTGCAGGCTGTCCCCTTTCTCCCTACGGGGTTCCTTCTCTCCCTGTGGAAGGTCCCATGCATCATCTGTTACATGACCTCTCTTCTCCCTGGTTCATCTCCCCTGCTTTTGTTTCTTTCCCCCTCGATCTCTCAGAGACATCTATAACTCTGTTTGAGCCTGGCGCCGTCCTCTTAGGCAGAGCAGAATCTCGCTCTATCTCTGGACTCGCCTTGAGCACCCATGCAGCGGGACCGTAACCCGAGGACTCTGCCTTCTGTCTGCTCTCTCAGATGGTAACCATCTTTTTGAACCCTAATGCATCTTCTAGAGGGGAGGAAAGAAGGCGTACACAGCACCTTCTCTTCCCATTGCACCTCGATGAGGCATGGACTGCTGGGATCATGTCGCAATATTATAACACAAGCATTTGCAATGCAATAGGTCTCGCATTTACACAAAACCTATTGCATTGCAAATGGTAGTCATCACAGACAACGGGAGGGAGGTCAGGGGGAGAAGCCATGGACAACGGGCGGGCGGGGGCGAGAAGGCACGGACAACAGGAGTGCGTATGGGGGAGGGAGGGTGAAGGCAAGGACAATGGGAGGGACGGAGAGCAAAGAAGGCAGTAGGAGAACCTCATTAAACAACATAGGGCTGACAATGTATATAACACGTATGGAGTAACACTTGAAGTAAAGAGGCCAGTCACCATGGGAGGTGACAAATGAAGAGGAGGCAGTACTAAGGAGGGACAAACAAGCCTATTGATGAATCAAACGCCAGCATTTAGGACAGACAATGACATAAGCCAATAGCAAACATGGGCGGAGAGTGGGAGGGGCTTCTATGCGCTAATTGTCTACAATACGTCTTGCAGAGCAGGGCATGCTCTCAGGCTCAGGTTCGAGCTAAAAAGGCTGCTGTGCATTGAATAAGGCAAAACTTGTACTTCTGAGCATAGTTGTTCCACTTTGAAACTGAAAGTACCAGAGCTTCTTCTATTTTTGAAGGAACTTCTCAGCAGAGTTGTAATAATTCGCAGATTCAGCAAGGAGGCCTATGTATGAATGGGCATGGGGTGTGGACTGTTGGATTACACTTCTGAGCTAGTGTGATAGATGCTTGTTAGGTACACATGTGGAATAATCACTGCATCCTTTTCACACAGAGAAAGTGCCACAGAGGCAGCCTCAATTCAAACTTCCCAGAAACTCACAGAGCAAGTGCAAGATAGAGAGCATCAGTGCATGTATTGAGCAACAACTGAACATTTCAATAGTGTAAGATGAAAGTTATGGACACTGGTCCAAATGGTAATAATGTCGTAAAATACATTTAAAAAACATAAATTGACAACGCCCCAGTGCTTCCCTCTGGGTCTGAAGAAAAATACTTCTAAAATAAGTAATAAGGTTTCTCATTGATTGAGCACTAAATTAAACATACTAACAAGCTCTCTGTATCCTGTTACTGATATTTTGATGGTCCTCGACACATAAAAAAGAATTGATGGGGATTGTGTTGCCTAATTTCGGTGTCGTCAGCAAATGGATGTCTTGATATCCCAGGCCACCAGGGGCCAGTTTCAGCCAAAAGCGATTCAACTTTTGACACTCTCTTACTTTTATAACACTGCTCCCCTGCTGGTGAAGCCTGAGCTACCTAGACAAAACCGAAGTCCGCCACTGGAACTCACAACTTTCAATGGCTTTGCACCATTATCCTCTTTAGCTGGGGTAGATTGGCTTCTAGCTACAGGCTGCAGTGGCATCACAAAGCCAACTACCCTGCAGGACTTGGATAATTCTCAACCAAGATCAATGTAGGGTGGTAACCAAGGGACGGTTGAGATTTAGCCAACACCTGCCCACCAAATTCCCACAACCCTGATTTAAGGATAGTAGTGGATGATGGTTATAGTCATATGTCTGCCCCTTCTTGTGGGATCTATCCCACCAGTAATATCAACACTTCCACATAGTGACCGGGCTGACCAGGCTGCTGCTGGTCCTCAGGGGTCTGATAACCTACCAATAATAACACGGAACATAGCGGGTCTGAGGAGATAATTGGCCCATGAAGACTGGTGATACTACATCAATAAGCTACATATAATCATGTTTCAAGAGACCTGGGATCTAGTGCCATCTGGGAGGAATGGTGTTAAAAATGGGCGTCTCTAGTTGGCAATGGTTTGCACCTTTGCCCAATTAGGGACCCTTGCTTCTAGTCAGGGTAAGGGGTATAAACTTCCAAAATAACCCCTGCTCACCCCCTTGGTAGTTTGGGGTGAGCAGACAGGCTTATCTCAGAGGCAGTGAGGAAATCCTTTTTGAACACATACAGTAATACAATGAAAACACTACAAAGGGACACCACACCAGTTTAGAAAAATAAGTCATATTTATCTAAACCACAACAAGACCAAACAACAAAAATCGACAAAACAGTTATTAAAATATCAACAAAAATAGTTTATTCTCTTAATTTAAGATTCTAGCAACAAATAACTCCACCTGGAGTTATCACGATGTCATGACAGAGAAAAACCCAAATGTAGGGAGCCGCCCGTGAGGCGCGCAGCATTGGGCACGGAGTCAAACAGATCCACAAAGAAAAGGACCTTGGAAATTATGAAAATAAAGACGTTACACGACGTCGGGAAGGGGATGCTTCATCGGCGTTGAGCAGTGTCTGTTCCTTAAGACTCTCGGGGAGGTGAAGCCACTGTTCCGTACTGCAGCGCAGGGGAGGTGAGACATCTGTTCCTTACTGTGTTGGGGAGTTGATGTCACCGCGGCAGCGAGGCGTCTGGTCCTTACGACGGTGTGGTATCGATAGATTCGGGAGTCACCCACGTCAAGTATTGACTTCACATTAATGAAGCACCGACGTCGGAGTCGATGTGGCACGGCGTCAGCAGGCATCGGGCCTACGATGCAAGTCGGGGTGGTGCATCACGCTCTTCATGAGCGGTGCCCATGGCTTCATTGCAGGTTATGGCGTTACTCGCCACCGTCGGTGTTGTAATTTCCTTCTGTGGCAGCTGAAACAGCAGTTCCAGATTCAGAGAGACAGAATAAATGAAGTCTTTGTGTCCCTGAGACTTCAGAACAGAAGGCAAGCTCAGTTTCATACCCTTGGAGATCTTCTTCCTCAAGTAGATGACAAAACAAACAGCAAAGTCATTTTTCTACTTTCCCTGGCAGCAAGTAGCCACTGCAGACCAACCCCAGACAACAAACAGCACTGGGGCAGTATTCTTCCTCAGCTTCTCCGGCTCTTCTCCTTGGGAAAAGGTTTCTCTTGATTCCCACTAGTGATCTAAAAGTCTGGGGTCTGGAACCCTCTTTTTATACACCAAACTCCTTTCTTCTCTGAAGGTAGAGAGTGTCTGTATCTGACCAAAACCAGTTCTGTCCTCACTGGTGCAGCCTCCTTGCAGGAGGTGGAGACAGCATTGTTGAACGCAGACCAGGCCCATTCAGGTGAAAAGGAAATCTCCCCTCCCTACCCATTCAGCCCAGCCCTAACTCATCAGACTTCTGGAGCCACAACCCCTTTCTAGCCCCTGTCATACAAAATCCAGACATGAAATACACAAACCTAGCAGAGGAATACTGGATGGTCAGGCAAGAAAATACCTGCTTTCTAAAAGTGGAATTTTCAAACACTGAATGCAAAAATCACCCACGCTAAAAGATGCATTTTCGCATTCTGAGTTCAGGCATACTAAACTTTATTTCTCTACCATGTTCCCAGGGCCAGTTATGTTTATAAGATGCTATAAACAAACTCTCCATTCTGTCCCATGGGAACAGGTCGCCTTGCAATAGTGAAAAATGAAATTGGCTGTAATTCACTGTCAGGACATGCCACAAACATCCGGGCATGTCCTACATATCTTAGGGGTGACTGATATGTAGAAAAGGGAAGGTTTAGGGAGAAGCAAGTGTGTGCACTTGCCAAGTTGACATGGCAGGCCCAGATTGCACACAGGCTCTGCAATAGCAGGACAGAGCTACATTTTACAGGCTGCATCCACTGCAATAATGTGATAACTGGTAATGTGCTCACCCATCCACTGACTGACAAAAGGATTAGCTTAAAACACACAAGCAACTATAAATCTAAAAACGTAATATATTGCATTAAATGCCCATGCGGTAAGGCTTACATAGGAAAAACTGAAAGAAAAACAAAGATTAGAATTACAGAACACAAAAGTAAAATCGGAAACCATAGCTCTATGTCCTCTTTAGGTACACACTGGGAAGAATCTAGGCATATGATATCCCAAATGAGATTCCAAATGATTGAATCAGTGACCCTACACCCAGGAATAGACAATTCAAAAAGATTACTTCAAAGAGAAGTATACTGGATTAAATATTTGAATACAATGATGCCCTTTGGGCTCAATGATCATTTGGATATGCCTTGTTTTCTATGAATAGTTGGTAATGCATCTCATTGTATTCAGTTTTGTCACACCTGTGTACAATATTTATTTTTGATGGTTTATTTTAAATTTTGACATACACCAGATGGATGACAATTTTTTACATATATGATTGAAAATGACTCTTTGATTTTTATCATTCACTACTGTACCAATGGTGATGGGTCTCTGTTTCCCCTGTATGTATGTACTGTCAGCCAGTTTTTATGGGTTAGCTGGGCGCTCAGTTTGAGCACATTGGATAAAGTAGTCTCTATCGTTGTTTCACCATACTGCGTGTTACACCGACTGGAGGTTCCAGTTTTATTTTGTGTAGTCAGCTTGTATTTAGCAGTTCTTTTTTTTCAATTCTGTTTCTGACCCTGTAGGTTCGTAATGAGTTTTCATCATCTTTATTGTTATTACTGGTTTCTGATTCGGGTATTTACTATTGGTATTGCGCCTGTATGAGGGTAGTTCTTTAGCCTGGCATTAAACTACAACTAGTGCTTCTTCCATTTCTAGCACTGTCAGGTGACACGGGCTTTCCGATATTACTTCCGGTTTTTTCATACTCTTTGCGTTCGTCTTTCATCTACACGCCGATAATGGTGCTAACGTGTGGTTTATTTTTGGAGTTGCTTTCGGTAAGAACTTGGATTAGTTTTTTTAATCTCCATAACTAAAACTCTTTGATATATGCGTTGTACATCATGGATTTGTTTCCACATTTTTCAGGAGTCTGTGACCGTTTTTGGCCACACAAAGTTTCCTAGTCTCCCTGGGCTATGAGTCCTACTTTATATCTTGAGGTGAGTTACCGGGACACCCGAACTCGATTAGTTTGGTGCACCATTGGACATTGTGGTTATTTTTACCAATCGGTTTGTTTTTGTTGTTTTGGTTTTCCTCGGCGTGTCTCGGCATACTTCTTTTTACATCATTGATGATTCACCCTTTACGTGTCATGGTGAGTGTGAGCTTGTTCTGAAGCACTGGCATTCAATATGATTATGGTGATTAGTTCAGAGACCTTTGGTTCGTTCACCTTGGTCGTTTATATTCTGACTCTGGCACTCTTGGACCATTACTTTTTAACACTTCATGGGTGGTACTTCTTTCTTCACATTTTACCTGTGCAGCATGCATGTAGTATTCACAACTCTTTTGCACTGGGATGTAATTACCCACCAGCTGTTGTTCTAATATGCTCCTCCGTTATTTCAATGATCATTTTTACCGTCATTATGAGTAAATAATTTTTTTTATTTTAGGTTGTTCTTGACGAAGGGACTGTTTAGTACCAAAATGCATCGGGCCACACACTAAAAACAGATGAAGCTTTGAATCTGATATTTCTACATCACTACAAGGAGATAAGGAGATTATTTGTATTTAAAAAATGCTTAAAGCTTTGTGTTGCTAACCATTGGAATTTTTGTTTCACATTCTGTATGTGTTTTTGCATTGATTTATGTATGTGCGAACTCAACGCATTATCCGAAAATATACTGGCATTGAAAGCATATTGTTGAATTGTTATGATTATCTGACATTAAGGGATTGTTGGATACACAACCTGTGAACAGTGCGTGGTACTTAGTAGGTTTTCCTGCTATCTTTTTTCATTATCACTCTCCTGTTATCCGATTTGACAGCGGATACAGTACTGCAGCACCCAAACACATACATTTCATAAGCATATATAAATATTAGATTAAGTTCGGAGTGCACCTGCTAACTTATATACCTGTACCTGACCAAAACCAGTTCTGTCCTCACTGGTGCAGCTTCCTGGCAGGAGGTGGAGACCGCATTGTTGAACGCAGACCAGGCCCATTCAGGTGAAAAGGACATCTCCTCCCCCTACTCTAAATGCATCCCAGGTCCATTCAGCCCAGCCCTAACTCATCAGAATTCTGGAGCCACAACCCCTCTCTAGCCCCTGTCATCCAAAAGCCAGACATGTAATGCACAAACCTAGCAGAGGAATACTGGATGGTTAGGCATGAAAATACCTGCTTTCTAAAAGTGGAATTTTCAAACACTGAATGCAAAAATAACCCACACTAAAAGATGCATTTTAACATTCTGAGATCAGGCATACTAAACTTTATTTCTCTACCATGTTCCCAGGGCCAGTTATGTTTATAAGATGCTATAAACAAACTCTCCATCCTGTCCTATGGGAACAGGTTGCCTTGCAATAGTGAAAAATGAAATTGGCTGTAATTCTCTATCAGAACATGCCACACACACCCGGGCATGTCCTACCTATCTTAGGGGTGACTGATATATAGAAAAGGGAAGGTTTAGAGACAAACAAGTGGGTGCACTTGCCAAGTTGACATGGCAGTCCCAGACTGCACACAAGCACTGCAATAGCAGGACAGAGCGACATTTACAGGCTGCTCTTGTGGGTGGCACAATCAGTGATGCAGCCCACTAGCAGCATTTCATTTATAGGCCCTGGGCACACACAGTGCACTATTCTAGGGTCTGAGAAGTAAATCAAATATGCCATCATGGAATCTCTAATCCATAACAACAATTTCCAAAGGGAGCATTTGCATTTTGGAGCTGAATAGCAGTGGTAAAGTGCCTGAAGCATCTAAACCAGCAAAACGAAGTCCAAAACACAGCATGGTCCCCTAGTGGGCCTGTTTCGCGTTCTTCTCATGGCTTGGCATCTTGGGAACTGACAGGACTTTACTTAAGGAATAAATATGTTATAATGTGAAAAAAGTGACACAAACAGCCAAACAAGTTCGTAACTTTAATTCAAACAGCTGAGGAAGAAGAGTCTTTGTCACTCGAAATGGGTCGGCAAGATTATGGAAAAACCGAAATGTTGGGGCGAATGCTAAAAGCAATCTGGATAGATGGCGGGCTTTGTGTGCCCTTACAAAGCTTTAGGGCAATATGTTGGACATATTACTGCACGGCTGCCTCGAGCCGTGGGGAGGACCACCCTCCCTTGATACTAAGCGGGAGGCTGTGATCGGGAACTGTATCCTGGTTAGTTACAGCGCAGGGAACCAAATGATTACATTCGCAACAAATGACGGGACCTTAATAAAGGAATACATATGTTATAGTGTGAAAAATAAAGTACATCCACTCAGGTAAAATAGTTTTTACTATTTTTAGGACTACAGATCCCATAATGCCAAGCGGTGAGAAGAACGCAAAACAGACCCACAAGGGGGCCATGCATCCAAGAAAAAGTGAAACCAACAGCCAAACAAGTTTGTACTTTAATTTCAAGCAGCCCAGAAAGAAGAGTCTTTTTTGTGACTCGAAACACGTCAGCAAGATTATGGAAATCCCAGAAAGTTGGAGCGCATGCTGAAAGCATCCTGGATAGATGGCGAGCTGTGTGTGCCCTTCCAAAGCTTTCGGGCAATTTGTTGGACAATCAGATTTATGTATATATGATATATATATATATTACCTACTGGCGGTCACCAGTAGGTAGTTATAGTTAGGACCTAGTTTCCATAGGAATAACTTTGGCGCTGGTGGACGAATCTTCGCAAATTTCTTCATGGAAATGGCCTGCTCGGGTGCGCTCCTTCCGTGAAGGTTTGGGGGGGATTCGTCAAGTGGGGGCCGAGAAAAAAGGGGGGTCCCAAAATGTGTTTTCCCCATGCAATTTTCCATAGGGACCTTTAGCCAGAGCTACAGCCTGAACGGCGAACGGAATTACACCAAATTTGGCGGAGAGGTAGAGTTAGGTTCGCTGATTGTGCTTTTTCTTAAATGGTGTAAATACGTTCAGTAGATCCTGAGAAAATCAAAAATAAAATCATAGCAATATCTATAGACGAAGTACGGAACACGTACCAAAATCCGTACAATTACGAGCACAAGCTGCATGCTGATTGGATGTCAACTGTCTGTCAACACTCCAAACCAGGAAGTGTTGGCAGCGATCTTGTGCCTCGGTAGCACCGAGTCACAAGAAAACAGTAAGAGAAAGTTAAAAAATAAGGAAAGGGGGCAGGGTAGAAACATGTTGATCCTCTAGGCCTGCTCAGGGGGTCCCACATGGATGTTTAGGCGCAAAAACTTTTTTTAAAAAAAAATTCAAAAAAACTCGTGGTACGCGTATTGTATTCGTACGCGGTGGAAAAGAAAACAAAAAAGTAGAAGTTCGTTTTATTCTTAATTAGCTCCCGGGATGGCCAAATCCCTGGGGCAATTTTTGTCTATGATGGGGGCCTTGGAAGTGTCGAAGAGGAACAAAAGAATGAAAAAATAAACTAATGTCGAGGACAGCGATGCTCCTTCTTCCTGCCTTTTATCAGGTCAATAGACTGTTTCCCATTACACAAAAGTTTATTGCAATAAATGCATAGAATTTTAACCACCAAAATCAGGATTAATTTGTGGGTGTGGAGTGCTTGCTGAAAATGCTGCTGCAGCAGTTGATGTGTTTGGTGCAGTAGCAGGTGGGTTGTCCTTCAACCTCTGTGTTGCAGCTCGAGCAAAGTTCTTGGGGTGTAAGTTCTTCACATGTCGCTCCATATTTTTGCTTATCCACGGTATCATAACGTTACTTTTTAGCCTGTTTAAGTTTGAGGTTTACATGAAATAGTATGCTATAGGCAGATATGGATCTTTAGGCAGTTCTTATCTCCATGAAGGTTGGTTATTATCATTTACATATAGCTGCATGAGGGAGGGAAAAGAAGTCTATCTGGATGGCGAGGATTGCACAATAGCACCAGATCACTCCTTAATTTGTAGACACATACTATTGCATGGCTCTTGTAAACAAGATGCACCTAATTTGGCCTGAGTTTTGAAAGGCACTCCGACACCTGCTATCATACCCACGTTCAGTTTACTGGAAACGTTAGTTATTTAATTTGAAATAATGGAGATTGTTTAGCAATATTAGGAGGCATCGGTTACATGATTACGGTAACATAGTGTGTGGTTTGCTATACAAAGTTGTGTTTCCTCCTCTGCATGGGAAGCTGGATGTTTCTATCTGCCCGTCAATTTCGACCTTGAAAGCAGAGACAACCAAATGAGCCGTATAAGAGCGCTATTGTCTCAAAAAGAGGTTGCTCTTACATCTGGTAGAGAAACATTTGTCCTTCACAAGGCAAATACCCGCATTGAAGTGCATGCATTATTAAATACTGACCTGTCCTTGTATTTTGGGGAGTTAATTTAGACTATCTTTAATGCGTCCTTGACTACGGAGTTACTTTACTTTTTTAAAGTTATAAGCAGTTGCATTGTGACTTCTTTTCAAACTATATTTGGTGTCTTGTCGGCATTTTTGCCATTCGATTTTTTTCCAGCATTGTTGGTGGATTCCGCTTAATACTCGAATTAGTTGCCGGTGTGCTTCTATTAATTTGTTTTCTTAAATATGGATGCACATCCTGCAGCACACGACAATATTTCTCGGTTGTTGCTGGTGCGCAAACGAATGCTTACTTATTACGGAGCGTTGCCTCTGGCTACATTGAGTGCAGCTTATGGATTATCGTTTCGATTTTCCTTTTTCACATGCGTTTAACCTGTCTTCCATTGCCTGAGCTGTGATTTCGACTGGGCCCTGGATTTGTGTCTCTGCAGTACGGTGTCTCCCAATGCAGATTATGACCAGCTGATGAGCCCCTTAGTGGTTCATGACTTGCTCTGTTCTGGCGGCGGGATTATGGCCTTAGCAGGATACATGGAATAATGGGACGTTGGAATGTTTTTGCAGTGGCGCATGACTTCTTGGCACGCAGTTACATTGAAGAGGACCTGTGTTTTCCTCCGATGGTGATAGAGGCTCTGGTCGTTGAGGAACATGTATGTTCATTCCCACTATTGAATTGGATGGCTGAAATGTTTTCAGATGAGAACAATGCCTTCCTCTTGGAGGCTGTTGCTACATATTGTGCTTATACGCTGTTTGAGTAAGACTCTTTGATTTTTCTTCCTATTCTTTATTATTTAGTTACTGCTTTCTATGAAACACCGAATTATTTTTTTTGCAAATATGAACTTGACTGTGCTTTTCAGGCTTGGACTCTGAGTTCGTATATAGTCCACGTTTATATCATGTGCTTCGATCAAGGAAGGGTGTTGTGGGGCTGAGGCTTGAACTCACACGTGTTAAGTTAGCATGGGTTTATTAGAAGCTTAAACACCATTTTTGCTTTCCTGCTCTGCTTTGCACACAAAACTCACTTGCGATATTGTTTAGAGAAGGCTGAGTATTTTCATTCAAATGAGAATAATTTGTTATGCTCTATTTTTATAGTGTCTCGCTAGTTTAGTGTGTATAGTGAGAGCATGGAACATCACGGTTATCTTGGAGACTGTGTCTGTTATTCGCTAACCTGCTAGGTAGGAAGTGTGAAATCTAGGTATATTTTAAATCTCTTTCCCTTTAGCATTATAAGATGCTTTCTCCTTTTGTATTTTATGGAATAGTAACAATGCTAACAACCTTGTTTCTGATAATATGTTTGCTTGTAATATCTAAGGTACTGTGCATGAGATAACAGCGTTAGAAATAAACATTTCAAACTTGCATGTGTCTTTATTTACTGCTTGTTTTGGACTGGTGTAAGCTTATAACGAAAGAGTGCTCTTGTTATCCACCTTACTTGAGGTAATCTAAGTTGCATGTTCTGGGTTGACTAGTTATTGGTGTTTTTGCTATAGGACGAAGAACCAATGAGTCACTGATTGCTGGTCTGTTAGGGGGTTTGGATACTAAGGTGGGTTTTGGCACACTGTAATTCACTGAAAAAACCATAGGTTTCACACACGTTATAGTTAGGAATTAGTATTTAAAAAACCTTGCAAATTCACTGATAACACCATATATTTCAGCCACGTTATAGTTAGGAATTAGCATTTAAAAAACCTTGCAAATTCACTGAAAAAAACATAGGTTTCACACATGTTATAGTTAGCTGGACATTTCACTCATAACTATAACTCGCGCGCCCGCAATCCACTGCTGAAGACGTCACATATTACATCACTCATGACATGGTCAGTGACATCACTCATGACATCTCTGATGACATCTCAAATGATATCACTGATGACATCTCAAATTTTTGTACTTTTTTTTATTAACTTTGATTAAAACAACAATGACTGTAAACGTAAGTTAAAGATAATGTAATAAACAACTAGAAAAATAACTTTAATAAAACAGTATTATAAACAATTTGTGATGTGGACTCCAAAAGACGTTGGGTAGGTAATCTGCAAAAGAAAAAAGAAAAAAAGAGTTTAAAGTTATGTAGATGTGACTAAATAAGGTGAAGCATAACAAGTGAAGGTGACACTACGATTTTACGTGTGCAGTGTGCCTAGTACATTTCCCTTCTGTTATAGTCCCGCGTTCAAGTGGTATCTATATGGAGGTGCCTACTGCGTTACTGACACGAAAGTGGCACAACGGGATTGTAAATACGCCGACTTATTTCTAATGCATTGCAATGGAGGCATTGTATATCTAGGCTGCTGTGCTTACCTTGTATAAACACTGTGGCCACCGGAGTTCACAACTTCAATTTAACTCTGCTTCTACACGTCAAAGTAGACAGAAGTGTCTATAACTTTAAAAGAGAAAGAGAAATGATGTCACAGAGAGTGAGAGAGAGAAAGAAAGAGAGAGAAAACAACATTAAAACTGTCTTGCAGAGTCTGGAGTTGAGATTTGTTCTTGAAAAGTCAGTCGCAGATTTACAAGCTCCTTGAACCACTTTTCCCATGTTAAAAGTGACACAAAAGTGGTGCAATAAGCTTGTAGATCAGTTTCTCAGACTGTTGTAACCTATCTGTTGTCACTGCTTGGCGGTAATTATACATTTCTACACAGTCAAGCTGCTGCACACTACCCACTCTCCCCTTTCACAAATAATTTGTTGTTGTTTCGGAAACAAAATTCTTTGCTCACCTAGTGCCATTGGCGTGATTGAAAGAGGGTGCTCTACGTGTCGAAGAAGTCTTTACTGTAATCAAGAGAGTTCACCACTTCAACTCAGATAAGGTTGTATACAGCAGACTGGAGATAGCAGTGTCCAAAACTTTAAAAAAGAAAGAGAAACGATGTGAGAGAGTAAGAAAGAGAAAGAGAGAAAAAAAGACATTAAAACGTGGGAGGGACACACATGACGCGAGGGGGGTGCCTGAAGCCAGAGGCGCAACCACAGTCAAAAATATCGGGGGGGGGCTAGAAAAAATATTCGGTGGGGGCTTAACTTCAAGCAAAAGGAAGAGTGGAGCTGCTGGGGCTGTAAGCGGGGGGACGTCAAAGCCTCATTAGCAAGCAAAATGTCTTTAAAAGACCTGTGAAGTACTCAGGTGAGAATGTGTGTGAGACCAGGAAGCTATCTCATCCTAGCTGAAGCCCCGTTAGCCCAATGTGTGTTTTGCGCGCCTGATGCATACTACACATTCTCTCCTTTGACAGATAACTTGTCGTTCTTTCGGGAAACAAGCTTCTTTGCTCACCTTGTGCCATTGCCGTCCTCCTTGTTACATAATCCATCCTGAAGCTCGACATCTAAAAGATATTAAAAGAAAGATGGTATGATTGGTAATTGTTACTATATTAATTTGGAGTTAGATAACATCGCGCTTTAATACACTTTCCTTCTCACATTTCTATGAATTGTTTGTATTGGTAATATTCTGGACATTTCAGCGATTATAAAAACTTTCCTGCTATTGGGAATAAAAATTATAAATGTAAATTAATACACTATATAGGAGTGCGTTCGTCTAAAATACTAAGTTGCGTTTTTGTATCTAGTGTGCTACAACCCTGACTCCCTCCGATGCGTACTCAAGCCTCACTGCTCACCTGCAACTAAGAAATCACTACAATGGAAATCTTGGCCTTGTACTGCTGTTGTGTTTTCCTAGTTGGGTAAGCACAGTAGGTTGTACTAACGTATTCAGTCTCGATTCATTTACCACCTCCCCCCAGGGGCTTTTAAATGTTGGGAGAGGGGTCAATAATTGTGCTGACTTTTCTTCTTTAGCGTGCAGTACTATATTGTTATATAAAATGTATAACTCTTCAAACCATCTTTGCTCTTATGACGTACGGCCGCTATTTCCGTATTTGCTTTTAAAAGTAATATACGATTATTTAAAGTTTTAAAAAACTATTTTCATGATTATTCCAGATTATGTCTTCCCTTAATATGTACATTAAATGCATAAATATATGTTTTTGAACAATTAGAATCTGTTGCGCCGTACAAGACGTCAGGCGGGATTTAAAATAAATAAATAAATAAATAAAAAACGAGGGGTGCGCATTTTGGGCGAAAAAGAAAAAAAAAGTGAAGAACACTTTATTGTTAATTAGCCTCCAGGGGGGCCAAATCCCGGGGCAATTTTTTTTTCATAATGGGGGCCCAGAGGGTCCCCCCTGCGCGGGTATCGCTACCCCCTGGGTATTTAACTATATGTATGCAGGGGGGCTCATGGCCCCCCGGAGTTACAGGGACCGCCTCCCCCCTTGAGCCTCCCCGGGCCTCTTTTTATTAAAAAAACTGTGCAAGGGGGTTGTAAATGTGGTATTTTGCTTTCCTTTCTGTCTTGTAGAGGATCCAGGGTAAATATGACGGTTTTTGTACAGCCAGTACCTTTCTGCCTGTTATCATAGTAACAGTTCATTGATCACTTGCGTGAGTACAGAGGTTAGAAGTTCACCACAATATGTTGCTAATTGAAATAGTTACTGTGCTGGAGATTTATATTTATTTTTTTCATAGGAACCGTTAGTCGTAGAAGAAGTCAGTGGAAAAGTTTTGTAACCGATTCCTTCCTGTTCGGGGAGTATTAGGGTAACGTGCTCCAAGCAAGACTTTACGAAGCTTAATGTTCATTGGCTGTGAAGTATTAAAAGTAGAATGTTTGGCAGTCATTCCTTGCTTGCCCGTGGAACAACATGGACATTTTATTGGCTAAAGTGTTCCGAGCAAAAGTTTGCTCCTTATTGGGTGGGAACAGTTCACCATTGTCAATGATATTGTGATGCATTTTCCAAAGGAGTATGGGGAAAGAAAGTAGTAGAGGGCAGGTTAGGAACACTATTACCTCTGTACAGTGCCCATAAGGTGGTGGAGAGGAATTATGAGGGAAACAATTTTTTAATATGTTTCAAGGGCCATTTATATAATTGCCGTGTGGTGTATAAATCACGGCGGAAAAATGGCAGTGTCTTGCACTGTTTTTTTTATCAAGTTTGCAGGTGACATACTTCTTAGGAGTACTATTTGCTTATAATGTGGTGTTTACTTTTCTGATGGGGAGGTGTGGTTTCGCAGCAAAAAAATCAGTCTAGGTTTGAAACAGTTTTTATTAAGCAAATACAAATAAACTTTCTTCAGAAACTGTCGCAGTATATATGAAAGGGGTGACAATTAAAAATGGAATTTAATAAAATATCAGATAAGCGTGGCTATATACTTCTTTTTTGTGCTACAGTTTGTAAAAGTGTTGCCCCACATTCTTGATGATGTAAGAGGGCATCAGTTACTTTTAGATAAAGTAGAATAGAAGTGCTACAGCAAACACTCCCGCACTACATTATCTCAGATCAAAAGAACAGGTAAAAAACAGTTAAATACATTTCTTATTACATAGAAATGCATGCATTATTATTTTTCAAATTTGTATTCTGTACAATTCAGGAACGTGCCTTTGTAGAGCTTAGAGGTTGCAGACTGTTCCTCTAATAAATCACATACTCACTAAAGAATATATAGGATGGTACTCTTATAATATAAAGTACATGTCCTATATATTCTTTAGGGAGAAGGTGAATAGGAACCGCAAATAAGAATAGAAATTAGAAAATAACATTCAGAAATGTAGGGTTTATTAAATATTTAAAGTAACAAAGTATGCATGATAGCTATATTTTTTTGTTCTGCTGTTTCCTAAAATATGTTTCTTGAAAAAAATATCTGATCAAGTACTTTTTAATATTTGAAAGTTATATTATAGATAGCGCTGAAAAATCTCCCATTCCTCTTCTGTATCAATAGGACAATCTATTATAATATAACGATTGATACCATTGTTACAGTAAAAAGAAAAGGAAAATAAATGTATGTATTTAACAGAACATCCATAATGATATACTTTCGAGCGGTAATTATTTACTGAACTTCTTTTCTCCGGGAGGTGAAAAAGTTTGATCTTCATGGTGATGGGTCATAAACTCCTCTGAGATCATGACGGTGAGAATAATAATATGTATATATTCTCACAGCACATGATCACAAGGGGAAAATAGACTGAAAACCGCAAGCTGGTATCGTTGCTTACTTATCGTTACTCTTTGTGACGACGGGTCGTGAACTCCACTAAGATTACCAAGACTTTTAACGTTATAATATACATATTAGTAGTATGTGATCTCTAGGGGAAAACACAATAGCAAGTGGAAGATGGTGACGTTGATTGTAAATGTTTAGAGTTTGCGTCAACGGGTCACCAGCACCTCTCAAGCTAAGTACAGTGTCAATATAATATAAAAAGGCACTATATATAAGGTGAAAGGAGCCAGAAACGGAGGAATGTTTCTTATAATCTATCTGTTTCTAAAAACAAGCTGCTGACGTTAATGAGAAAAATCGAAAAACATGCAATAACATTTTTTTCTACATATAAATGTTTAAATATTGATAAATAGCTACAAATTATAACCAAGTACTATGCCTATGCCATACTGAAACAACTTACAACTCCGGAATATGTTTGTTGACGCAAAAAGAGAATTTGATGCTAGAAAATGGAACCTGCAACACAGATTGGCGACTCAGAAATAACTCGCGAAAACGAAACTAATTGCACAGTAGGTGTGGTTTATATAGTTTTTGGTTGTTTACTAGTCTACGGAAGGAAGCTGTGGGTCTGCCTTTTTAGATGGTACGTTTTGCAGTTTACACGTGCTCATGTTTTAACTGTTTTTCTTCTGCACGTGTTCGGAAAAGTTACAAACTGTGAAGCTGTAAAGGTTTCAATTTCGATCGTAACACGTATAAGGTATTATTATCTACGTACGTTGGAGAGTTTAAAAAGTGTTACTTGGTAAAAATGTTTTCTTTGAATTTTCATGATTAAAAACATGTAAATAGAAGATATAAAGAACAAATATTGTTATCATTAGAAGAAAAAAAAGGATTAATATTTGTTAATATTATGCTTCTTACTTTAAAAAATGCTAGCATTTGTAAATCGTAAACCTACCCTCGGAAATGTGTGCTGGCGCTTCGGGCGTTGGGAAGATTAATAAATAATAAATGACTTTTTCTATGCCCCTGCAAACTTGGCTTTGAAACTTTCAATTGCCCAGTCTGTATCTTTACACTTCCTCCAAACATTTTGCTACTGTTATTTTAGTATTGTAGTGAGCCATACAGCAGCATGTGTTTCTCTATACACTGTTTTAAAAGTGAAGCAGTTATACATTCAGCTTCACACTCTCCTTGGACAACTGTAATCATCCAGTTAGTATCTAAGTAGTCATGGAGCAAAGTAGCCCTTAGGCCACGGACTGTTTAAAACTCTTATAGACTATGCTTGCAGTCTTCTATGCACCTGCAAACTTGCCTTTTATATGTTCAATTCCCCAGTCTCTATCCTTACACTTCCAGCAAACACTCTGTCACTCCTGTTAAAGTTTTGTAGTGACTCATTGATCAGTGTGTACTAATCCATTCACTATATTAAAACACTAATGGGTAGATGTACAATAACTACCCTCACCCCAGAGATATGCCAGTTATTGTGCACTGTGACATCATCACTATGGATGTGCCGTATTTAGAATGTGGTACACTATAGGGAAAAAACGGTACAGATATGTGATGTATCTGTGCCGCGAAGGCGGCACATTGCTTAAGTTGCGTTGCAAGTGCAACACATCTCTAGCAATGCTCTGGGGCTCTATGCTCACAATGCTGAGTCAATCCTTTCACCTGCTTCGAGCAAGTGCAGGGTTTTGACGCAGCATGAGTTCAAAAGTGACAAAGTGAAATCTTTTATATTTCACTCAGCCACTTTTAGGAGGTGTTCCTGCGCCGGAACGCCCCCCATCCCCCCGCTTCAAATCATTATAGACTATGCATTCACTGTTGTATACAGCAGCAAACTTGCCTTTTATATCTTCAAGTACCCAGTGTGTATCGTTACACTTTCACCAAACACTCTTACACTACTGTTTCAGTATTTTAGTGAACCATACCGCAGTATATGCTTATCTATACACTGTTGTAAAAGTAAAGCTGCTATACATTCAGCCACACACTCTCCTTGCAGAATTGTAATCATTCAGCCAGTTTCAATATTGTAGTGAGCCATTCATCAGTATGTGTTTATCTATATACTGTGGTAAAACTGAGGCTGTTATAAATTCAATCAGGCTCTTTTCTTGCAGAACTGTAATCATACACTCACTACCTAAGTACTCATGCATTAAAATAGACCTTAGGCCATAAACTGCTTCTAACCCCTATAGACTATGCATGCAGTCTTCTATGTACTTGCAAACTTGTCTTTTATACCTTCAATTCCCCAGTTTGTATCCTTACACTTCCACCAAACACTCTGTCACTGCTGTTTTAGTTTTGTAATGACTCATTCATCTGTATGTAGTAATCCATTCACTACATTAAAACACTAATGGGCACATATACAATAACTGGCATATCCACAGGAATATGCCAATTATTGTGCACCTTGACACCACCACCATGGATGCGCTATATTTACAATGCGGTGCACCATGGGACAAAAACGGCACAGATATATGATGTATCTGTGCTGTAAAGGTGGTGCATTGTTTGAGTTATGTTGCAAGTGCAACGCATCTCCAGCAATGCTCAGAATGCTGTGTCAATCCATACACCTGCTTGAAGCTAGTGCAGGGTTTTGACACAGCATGAGCCCAAAAGTGACAAAGTAAAATCTTGAAGATTTCACTCAGCCACTTTTAGGAGGTGTTCCTGCGCCGGAACGCCCCCCCCCCCCACCTCCATGTAGGAATGTCTCCTTCTGGTAGAGGGATTTACAGTGTGATGCACCTCCCAGATACGTCACATTCTAAATACCACACACCATGGCGCATCTTTCGCACCACCGCTGCATCAGAAAAGTGATGCAACGGCGGTGTAAAAGAGGCACAAGGGGGTTGTAAATCTGCCCCTAACAAACACTTACAAATTCACCCAGGCAGTTTCACTAGCAGTGCAAAGGGAAGCATAGACTTGTAACATATTTATGCACATATTTTACATTCAAGTGCTTCAGAAGTACTACAGTATACTATAAGTAAACACCTTATAGATTTATACTGTAGCACTTCCTTATAGTTCTGCACTTTCACCATACACTACTAATGTATTCATTCATTCATTTATGCACTACACATTCATACGAAAATTTTTTTACACACTATCATAGAAATATAGCTCTTTTTTTGAACAGTGAAGGTAGTTCTGAAAAGAACTGCTTTTTTGCGTTTTTTGAAGTTTTGTATTTTTTGGGGATTTTTTAACAGGTTTTTTTGTAACAAAACAAATGAAACTGCAACCAAAGAAGTGTCCAACAGGAACAAATCATTAAAAAAAACTTAACAACATGAACAACGGTGCTCCCGTTTCCTCCGGATAATCAAGTCTATTGATTGTGCACCATAACACAAAAGCTCATTGCAAAATTTGCAATGAATGACGAGATCCGCAAAATCAGGTGCGATATTTGGGTGTGGACTGTTTGCTTGAGGTACTGGTGCAGTAGATGGGGAAAGGAGGTGGAGGGTAGTCCCACAGCCTTTGTGTGCAAGCTCTTGCGTAATTATTAGGGTGCAGAGTTTGCACATGGCGCACCATACTCACTGTTCCAAAGGAATATTTTTTGCTGGTGTCGCCCCTGGAAAGAGTTGTGTCGCATAATTTGCATGTAACTTTTGGGGCATTGACTTTTTTTGATGTTCAGGGAAGATGAAAAATTTCCATATCACAGCCTCTTTCCTTTTTTGCTGAGGCTGCTCTGGAACAAATTCCTCCTCTGAAGAGTGCTCAGAAGAGGACTCCACAAGTGAAGCCATACTGAAGTTTGGTTCTAAATTGACTGGAACTCCACAGAAGAGATGGTTCTCCTGAGAAAATCAAAGAAGAATGATTAAAATGTGTGGGGTCTTTCAACATTTAGAATAGGAAGTCTCATGAATCAATCAAATCTGTTGTTTTAAAGTCACATGACTTTGCGTATGCTTACGGTGCGCTTACGGAGTGCGTACGGACGACGTACGTCTGCGATTTCCGTAATTGCTTTTAAAAGTAATATACGCTTATTAAAAGTATTTTAATGATTTTCATGATCATCCCAGATAATGTCTTCCCTTAATATTTACATTATTATTATTATTATTATTAATCGGGTTTTATAAAGCGCAAACAACCCGGAGGCCTCGTAGCGCTATGTACCGTCATACTAATGAGAAAGGAGGAAAAATTAGATGAACAGGTAAGTTTTCAAATCCTTCCGAAATTTCAGAAGGCTAGGTTCACTACGAAGGATGGTGGGCAGGGAGTTCCATTTCTTTGCAGCATTCCAGGAAAAGGAGCGTCCACCCCATCTAGTACGTTTGATCTTAGTGACAGTAGCTAGGAAAGCAGTGCTGGAACGCAATGTTCTGTGAGGAAGATAGGGTTCCGCTAGGGAACAGATCATAGTAGGTGCAGTCTTCCACATGGCTTTGTGCATGATACACAGGGATTTAAACAACACTCTGGCCTTAATGGGGAGCCAGTGCAGTTTCCTCAGGGCCATGGTACCTGACTGTCGTTTGTTAAGGCCTAGTAAGAGGCGGGCTGCAGCGTTTTGTGTCACCTGCAACTTCCTTATTGTAGAAGCGGGAGCCCCTAAGTATAGGGAGTTCCCGTAGTCCAAACGGGACAAAATGATGGCTTGCACCATTATTCTGCGAGCTTCAAAAGGGAGCAGTGGTAACACCTTTCTCAGCATACGCATGAGCCCAAAGCATATGGCGGACAGAGTAGTGGCTTGCTGCAGGAAACTGAGGTTAGTGTCCAGCCATATGCCCAGGCTCTTTACATGGGACTTAGGTTGGGGCGGGGGGCCCATACACGAGGGCCAATCTGGTAGAGGGCTGGGAATGACTGAGTTGCCTAGCATCAATAGCTCCGTTTTCTCGCCATTTAATTTTAAATGCGAGGTAGCCATCCACTGAGCAACCGCTGCCAGACAGTTGCTTAACTTAGCAGAGGAGGAGTCCGCCTGGTTCATAGATTCGACTAATTGCGCATCATCGGCGTACGTCACTATATCGAGGCCAAACGAGTGAACTATATCAGCTAACGGCTGCATATAAATATTAAAAAGTGTTGGACTCAAGGCAAACCCCTGGGGCACACCTTGGTCCAAAGGCCAACATTTTGAGCGGGTAGTGCCCTCGACAACCATAAAGGAGCGATTCTCCAGGAAAGACTGGAGCCAGTGCATGGCCTTCCCAGAGATTCCCATTTTATGAAGGCGATGAAGGAGAATGCTGGTGTTAACAGTGTCGAAGGCGGCACTAAGATCGAGCAGCATGATTGCTGTAGTGCCGCCTTGGTCCATTTGTTTCCTGGCTAATTCAGTTACCGCCAAGAGAGCGGCCTCAGTTCCCAGTTTGGGACGGAAACCTGCTTGGGAATCATGGAGAAGATAATGGTTTTCTAAAAATTGAGTGATAGACGTGTTAATATGTTTTTCTAACAGTTTACTGACCCACGGAAGGAGAGAAATGGGTCGGTAGTTAGCCATGTTCTCCGAGTCCAGGGTGGGCTTTTTCAGTAGGGCCTTAACTTGGGCACATTTCCACGCTGTGGGTACTGAGCCTGTGGTAATGGATGCATTCAAGATATTAAGGATAACTGGTTTGATGGTGTTCTCAATTGTTATTAACTGGCAGGGGGGGGCAGGATCTGTGGGAGATCCGGATTTAATTTTCAACATGATAGCCCCAAGTGAGTTTGCATCCAGCAGTGGAAACTCTTCTAATTTTGGGGCGCTGGTGCTTAGTGAGGTAGTTCCTGTATCCTGACATAAGTTGGGTGGTTTAAAAGCAGAGGCAATTTTCTGTATTTTACTATGAAAGTATTCAGCTTGGCTGTCACAGCGACCCTGAGCTTTACTAGGATCAGGAGGGGCCAAAGGGGTATCAATCAGAAATTTAGCTATCCGAAAGATTTCTCTAGAAGAGTTGGAGGCGGTTATAATTTTTTCCTCGAAGTAAGATGTTTTAGTACATCTAATTTCTGTTTTATATTTTTTAATGGCTTCGAGATGAATGATTTTATCTGTATTACTGCGGGAAATCCTCCAGTTTCTTTCAAGTTTCCTACACACCCTTTTTAATTTTTTAAGTTGGGGAGTATACCAAGGCGAGTCCTTAGATTTAGTCTTTTCTTTAAGGGCTTTGGTGGGTGCAATAGAGCCCAGGGCTGAGCACAGCCAGTTGATGTAGTTCTCATACTGCAATGCCGGGTCTGTCTCACTTTGTGGGGGAGCCAGGGAGAGCAGGTTGGCCCATTGATCAGGGAGAATTTTGGACCAGTCTCTCCCTTGTAAGATGGTACGGGGGGAGGGCTGTAATGACATAGCTGGTGTCCACTGTATGGGTACTAAGTAGTGGTCTGTCCATGTAAGGGGCAATGGGGTCCCTACTTCCAGTCTATGGTCATTGCTAAGTATCCCATCAAGGAGATGGCCTTTTTCATGGGTTGGTTCAAAGCCCTTCTGTTCAATCTGGAGAGCTGCCAGACTGTCCAGAAATGTCCTAGCCGTTGAGTTATCAGGGTCATCTAAATGGATATTTATATCTCCCAATATCGAGAAGTGGGGTCTACTAACCACTAAGTCAGCTATCTTGACTTGAAGTGATTCAATAAATTCTCCTATTTGGTTAGGTGGACGGTAAATAAGAGCGCCAGAGAATGAGACTGTAGGTGAAAAGTCCAAAGTAAAGAGCATGCTTTCACAGTTAGCGATATCTGCCGATGAGGTCCTGCAGAGGTAGTGATTTTTAAGAAGAATGGCTAGGCCACCTCCTCTACCCTCTGGTCTATCTTGCCTTTGCAAAATATATCCCATTTGTAGGATAGAAGTGATGTCAATGTCCGATGCATCCTTTAACCATGTCTCTGTCAAAAATATTACATCGGGATCATTCTCCTCTAACAGGAGGGACATTTGTACAGCATGTTTGGTCAGGGATCGGCAATTTAAGAGAAACATTTTGTAGGTTTTAGCAGGGTGCAGTTGACCTTCCTGACTAGAAAATGTAAATTTACAGTGAGAGCAGATTCCCGTAACCGAGTTAGGATGAATGGAGTGCTGACAGGTATCACTAATAGGCCCCATAACGTTTTTTAGTGTGGTTGAATCATACCGTGTCGGTTGGCTGCATTCTGTTCCGCACTGCACAGGGGGGGTGGCCCCTGGTCCCGTCCGGTCGCGGACGGGCGCAGACGGGCTTGCCTTTGGCACGCCTTCGGCGCGCCGCCGGCGCGCCCGCTGCGCCCGCCCTCTGCGCGGACGGGCATGTCTGCTGTTTATATCCACTGTGGGGGGCGGGAGGAGGGTGGGATCGTCGATCATCTAGACCGCGATCCTTCCTCTACCCAAGATGGCGCCCAAAGTTAGTTCAGCGCCCAGCGCCCGGTAAGCGGCGCTCTATCAGCTGAGGAGGGGAGAGGAGGCCGCCCTGGGCGACGTTAATCTCGCACCAAGGTCAGGCCAACTGGATAGTTAAAAACTATCCTATTAAAATATTTACAATTTTTAAAAGCGGGTTATTTCAGTCATGAACCACCAGTTAGCAAAATATCAGGAATTCTGAAAAGAGCAAGAGCGCTAAAGGGCCCCCGGCTTTCCGCCTCAGGGGAGAAGAAAGTATGGCAAATACCTTGAACAGGCGGGGCTGCACTCCTTTAGTAGCCTGGGAGGGTGGGGTCGTCGATCATCTAGACCGCGATCCTTCCCCTACCCAAGATGGCGCCCAAAGTTAGTTCAGCGCCCAGCGGCCCGGTAAGCGGCGCTCTATCAGCTGAGGAGGGGAGAGGAGGCCGCCCTGGGCGACGTTAATCTCGCACCAAGGTCATTTATGCATCTGTGCGCGAAGTAATAACCCCCACCAAACCATACAGACACTCATTCTGATACTCAAAAAAACAACTAATAACCCATATAGACACTCATGTAGCTACTCACTAACCCATGCAGCCACTTATACACAAAGTGAGACACTGATACAGATATTTACATATTTAAACATTACTCACTAATACATGTATTCACTAAGATATACTTAATAAGTCAGTTATACAATCAATTTTACAAAAGAAAACTTTTAGACACTTATTTACCCATTTATTCTTCCATCAACTAGATATACTTATATAAAAAATATTTATTTTTCAGAAAGACACATATTCACTGGATGATGTCATCAGTGATGTCATCAGTGATGTCATTTGAAATGTCATCAGTGATGTCATGAGTGATGTCACTGACCATGTCATGAGTGATGTAATATGTGACGTTATCAGCAGTGCATTGCGGGCGCGAGAGTTTTAGTTAGCTGAACTAACTATAACGGGGGAATTTCAATGGTTTTGTATGAGTGAAATGTCCAGCTAACTATAACATGTGGATTGGATTGGATTGGATGTAGATTTATAGAGCGCGAATTGCTGCCAGGAGGCGTCCAAGCGCTAAGAATAACCAGAACCTACCAGAGACCTGTAAGGAGGCTAGCTTGAAGTTAATGGGGTAGGTTAAAAAGGAAGGTCTTTAGCTGTTTGCGAAACGCAGAAAGATTGGAGTTGGCTCTGAGATGCAGTGGCAGGGTGTTCCAGGTCCTGGAGGCATTGTGGGCGAACGTCCTGCCACCAGATCTGGTCCTTTTTATTCTAGGGGCCACTGCTAGGAAGGTCTGACTGGAGCGAAGGCTTCTGCTGGGAGTGTAGTCGGTGACTAGGTCACGGGTAATCCTAGGGCCTGTGTCCCAGAAGGCCTGATGGGCTATACACATTGCCTTGAAAAGAACTCTCTGGTGCACCGGTAGCCAGTGAAGGCTGACCAGCCCGGCCCTCACTGATTGTCTGCGAGGGAGCTCGAGCAGTATGCGGGCTGCGCAGTTCTGCACTGTCTGGAGCCTGCGCAGGGTGTACTCGGGGGCGCCGAGATAGAGCAAATTGTTAAAATCAAGGCGTGACTGTATTAACCCCTGTATAGCCACCTGTTTGGCTTCCATGGGAAGGAGGGGGAAGATTTTCTTTAACATCCTCATGATGCCAAAACAGTTGGCTGAAAGTTTTGTGGCCTGAACGTTGAAAGACAGGGATCTGTCCAACCAAACTCCGAGGCTCTTGATATTGTCTTTGGGGGTTGGAGGGAGACCCAGACACGAGGGCCACAGAGAGGCGGGGAGGCAGAGATCTGGGGGGCCTAGGAGCATTAGCTCCCTTTTGTCCCCGTTCAATTTGAGGGATGATGAGGACATCCAGATCTTCACCTCTTCTAGGCATTCTCTAAGCCCACCTGGCGCAGGCCGGTTGGTCTCCTGCGCCAGTGAGACCACCAGCTGCGTGTCGTCCGCATAAGAGATGATCTTGACCCCAAATGGACGACCTCAGCCAGTGGCCTCATGTACAAGTTGAAAAGTGCGGGTCTCAGAGAGGAGCCCTGGGGGACTCCGCACTTCAGAGGTCTGCTGGTGGACACGGACTCACCCTCAAAGACTCGAAAAGATCTGTCCTCTAGAAAGGACTTAAACCACGACCAGGCTTTATCCTTGATCCCGGCACAGGACATACGGTGCAGCAAGGTGTCGTGGCTGACCGTGTCAAATGCCACGCTTAGGTCAAGGAGGATCACTGCCACTGATCCTCCTTGGTCCAGGATTTTTCTGGCTTCCTCAGTGACCATGAGGAGGGCGGTCTCAGTCCCGTGTTTTGGTCTAAAGGCCGTCTGGGTGGGGTCTAGTAAATGGTGATCTTCTAAAAAGTTTACCAGCTGTTGATTTATATATTTTTCCAGGATCTTGCTCACCCATGGGAGCAGGGAGATGGGTCGGTAGTTACCCAGGTCAGTCGGGTCTAGATTGGGTTTTTTCAGTATGATCTGACCATGGCCTGCTTCCAGACGGTCGGGACAGTGCCGGAGGTAATAGATGCATTTAATACCTCCCTAATTGTAGGCAGAGTGATCTGAGAGGCTGCCGTTATTATGTCTGGAGGGGCTGGGTCGTCAGGGGATCCGGATTTGACTCTCCGCGCTAAGGATTCAAGGGTTGCAAGGTCTAGGGGGGAAAGTGAGTCAAAGTGGATTGAGGTTGAAAAGGGGGGGGGAGCTGAGGGTTTATTGGATTGGGCTGAGGAGGTGATATTTTTAGGGGGGAAGGCTGAGTAGATAGTGTTTACTTTCTGGTGGAAGAACTCAGCAACGTTATTGCAGTGGGTGGTGGATTTTGCGGCCTGCAGGCTGAGAGAGGGTTTCATTAACTTTTTCACGATTTGGAAAATTTCCTTAGGCTTTGACTTGGCCAGCAGTATTCTATTGGAAAAATATGTGGCCTGGGCCGCTTTTACTTGGGCTTTATATTCGCTGATAGATTCTCGGTAACGGGTTTTATTGTCTACGGAGTAATCTAAACGCCATCGTCTTTCCGATTTCCTGCATAGACGTTTCTTGTCCCTGAGAGCCTCCGTGTACCAAGGGGGAGTTTTGTGGGGGCGCTTCAGCGTGATTTTACTTTTTGGGAGTGTAGCATCTAGGGTTTGTGTAATCCAGTTAACGTAGGCCTGGTTGGCTAGGCCAGGGTCCTCGTAATCAAGGGGTTGATTACTAGCAAGTTTGATAGACCAGTTGTCAACTGCGAGGCGGGACCAGGCTCGCATGAACCTAGTGGTGGGTATAGTTGGTAAAGGCTTAAGCGATGTCCAGCTGATGGGGACCAGAGAGTGGTCTGTCCATGTGTGAAACCTATGGTTTTTTCAGTGAATATATATATATATATATATATTTATATATATATATATATTTTTTTTTTTGTTCAATGTGGTCTTATCACAGGATCGCTCATCAGCGGGTGCCGGCGTTGGGCCGGACCAATGGCCAAAAGACAATTTTTGATACAAAGGATGCCGCACACAGCAACTTCTGTTCACAGGTTTATTTCAGTGCCCAGTCTAACACCAACGCGTTTCAGCCTGACGGCCTTGCTCACGGTAAGAGCAATTACTCTACTGCAACTGTTTATACTTTCTTTAGTTTCTACTACTCCCATAGACTTCTGGGATATGTAGTTCTAAATTACATACAAGAATCCACTTTTGTTAGACAGTGTTCTAATTCACTTTTGGGATACATTTTATAACGATATGTTTCATTTTGCATTCTTAGATTACGCTGCATGTTCTCTAAATTCAGTACAGCAATTTTACTCATTATTTTAGAATTATATTGAGTATATCAATTTTATATTTTCACAATAACACATTTTCAAAGTTTCGTACAGAGAAACCTCTGTACACCTTGTTTGACATTTCTGTGTATGTGTCCTTCTTCATGGTATAGTACCCATATTATATCAATTATTTATATTGTAGTTCTATGCTGCGTTTTCTTATCTTTTTCGAGAGCGTTTGTCATTGGGGCCCCATGACTCTAGTTTTTACTCCAAGTGCACATAAAGTTCTTCATCGAAGTTCATGCCTCTCGGAATTTTGGTCCTTAGTCTTATGATATATCTTGATTCCAGCTGTCGGAGTTTCTTTTTTCGATCTCCCATTCTCTCATGTTCTTCCACAGAGTCAATTGCAAAATAAGTCATTTTTCGCCAATCTCCATCTTGGCAGGTTAAAAGGTGTTTAGCTGTGGCATATGCCATGTCTTTATTTTTAACTGCCCTGATGTGCTCCAGGATTCGTTTTTTCAAATTGCAGATCGTACTGCCTATGTAGAGCATTCCACAGTTGCATTGGATGGCATATACCACAAATTGCGTCAAGCATGTGATCTTTTTCTGAATTTCAATTAGTCTTCCCTCTGGATCTCTGATGTTCCTCTTGTTTACGCCAATCTTACATGCCTTGCAAACATGACATTTTGTAAAGCCACTTTGTTGTTTGTCTAGCCAATTTAGATTTTTTTTTTTTTTTTTTTTTTGGCTGAAATGGCTTTGGACTATTGTATCCTTTATTGATGGTGCTTTTCTGAACGTAATTTGGGGATTTGGACCTATCAGATTGGCCATGTCTGTGTCTTGTTTGAGAATGGGCCAGTATTTTTGTACTGCCTGACGTATTTTGTGAGACTCCTTGCTGTATGACAAAATTAATCTTGGACTTTGTTGAGTTTGTTCTTCTTCTTTTTGTTTCCTTGTTTTGTTGATTAGAATTTCAGTTCATGATATTCTCTCAATTTTGTTTGTACATCTTTTTAGATCTCGCTCTCGGTATCCTCTTCCTCTTAATCTTTTAGTGCTTTCTGCAATTTCTTTTTCAACATTCTTTTCTTCCGAACAGTTGCGTTTCATCCTCACAAATTCCCCATAAGGAATACTCTGAATTACTGATTGGGGGTGAAAACTTTCGGCATGTAGAATGCTGTTCGTCGCAGTTTTTTTCCTATATAAAGTTGTTTGAATTTGGTCTTGCTCTATATAGACCCTGATGTCCAGGAAATCAATTTTTTGGCGACTCATCTTGTATGTAAAGGTCAGCCCAATATCGTTGTTATTTAGTTGGTCAAAATATTTGACAAAGTCCTCCTTGGTTCCATTCCAGATCAGGAACAGATCGTCTATATATCTGGTCCATAGTACGATTTTTTCCAAAGCGTCTCTATGTTCTGTGTTCCATGCTATCTCCTTCTCCCACCACCCCATGGTTAAATTAGCATAGTTGGGGGAGAAAGCCATGCCCATGGCACATCCGCATAATTGGTGGTAAATTTCATGATTGAAGAAAAAAATGTTGTTGTTTAAGCACATTTTTATCATGGTTAAAAGCATAGCAGAATGTTCCAATTCAGAAGTAGGAGAGAGGCAAACTAAAGGGAGGAGCACAATGAGAGAGAAAAAAGTAAAGGAAAAAAAAAGAAAAGAAAAGAAAAGAAAAGAAAAGAAAAGAAAAGAAAGTCCAATAGAACGAAACACAACAGGTCAGATCAGGTCACATTATTTCGAAGGGAGTGGTTCACTTCTGATCAGAATCATCTTCCTAATTCAATATATCTATCAGAATTCCTAGATATTTCTCAAGGGACAATCAGCCAGCAGCTCTGGGACCAGAAGACAGTTCTCTTAATTTCATAATCTCATCTATTATTTTCTAGATAGACAGCCAGTTCTTCCCCGCTATTCAACCCCCGTGGTATCTTTGTCATCAGGTCTATAATGTACCTGGATTCCAGGCGTCTCAGCTTTTTAAGCCTATCTCCTCCTCTCACACTTTCGGGCGCAAAATCTAGGCCGAAGTATTGCAGCTTACTCCTGTCCCTTCCATGTATTTGATCAAAATGTCTTGCGACGGGGTAGGAGGGGTCTGCTTTCTCAATCGCCCTGAGGTGTTCCAGGACTCTGATCTTTAATTGGTGGATTGTGCTCCCTATATACTTCAGGCCGCACGGGCAGACCAGGCAATATACAGCATAGTTAGTGCTGCATGTCATGAATTTTTCAATCGATTTGGAAATACCTGCGCCCGGAATCTCATACCTTCGGACCCTTTTGCTCCCCATGCAGGCTTTACATTTACAGCAAGGGTAAAAAAAAAACATTTCTGCTATTTTACCTGTTTTGGGAGTCACTTTTTCGAAATGGCTTCTCACTAGTGAGTCTTTCAGCGATCTCGCCTTTCGGTAAGTAACTAAGGGTTTAGCTGGAATATCGTCCTTTAGTGTGGGATCATTCTTTAGAATATGCCAGTTTTTTTGCAATATTCTCTTCAGGTTGTTGGATTCACTGGTATATGGTGTTATCAGCCGAAATTTCCCATCATTGTTGGATGGTTTTTTAGCAGGATTTGGCTTGAGTAGATCCTCCCTTCTGACCTTTCTCACTTTTTTCAGTGTTTTGGATAGAGCGATCGGGTCATATTCTCTTTTATAAAATCTCTCTACACAGCCCTCCGCTGCCTGTTCGAAATCTTCTTCCCTGCTACTATTCCTTTTCAACCTCAGCAATTCCCCATAAGGGATACTCTGTATCAGTCTAGTGGGGTGGTTGCTATCGGCTCTCAGGATGGAATTGCCTGCCGTAGGCTTGCGGTATAGTGAGGTGTGTAGCCTGTCTCTTTCCACAAACACCCTTAGGTCCAGATAGTCAGCTGTTGCTGGACTAACCGTTCCCGAGAAGTGCAGGTTACAGTTGTTGTTGTTCAGGACCTCGATGTATTGATGAGCCATCTCCATCGTCCCCTGCCACACGATGAAGATGTCATCAATGTATCGGTACCACCTCACCACCCTTCCTGCCTCCTGTTCCCCGATCTGGAGCGCCATGGGCACCCGCTCCTCCCACCAGCCTACGAACAAGTTTGCGTAGCTGGGGGCAAAGCAGGTGCCCATCGCGGTCCCAGATACCTGTGTATACAATTGGTCATCGAACAGGAAGATGTTGCTTGTTAAGCAGAATTCAATAAATTCCAACAGCATGCAATTGTGTAATGCAAATCTGGCAGGCCTTTTGTTCAAGAAATGCTCTACCGCTGCTAGACCCAACTCGTGCCTTATGTTAGTGTAGAGGCTTGTTATGTCCAGTACCTTTATCAGGTAAGAAGGGTCCCATACAATATCTGCAATTTTCTCCAGAAAGTCTTTAGTGTCTTTCACATGTGATTTTAGCTGAGTTACCAAGGGAACCAGAAAGCTATCTATAAACTTTGATATGTTCTCCGTTAGTCCATTGATTGATGACACTATTGGCCGCCCCGGTGGTTCTGTTATATATATATATATATATATATATATATACCGTGAGAAAGGGCGCATGCCCGAAACGCGTCGGTGTGATAGACTAACGATGGAGTTTGCCGAATAAAGAAGATTAATCTCTCAATTCCTGAGTGCGGCGTCCTTATTTTGCAAAAAAAAATATATATTACCTACTGGCGGTCGCCAGTAGGTATATATAGTTAGGATTTTTTCTCTATGGGATTTTTGAAAATTCTATGTCTAATAACTTTGGCGTTTGTGGACGGAATTGGCTGAAATTTTCAGGAAAATGGCACAATTTGTTTCTGAGCAGCCCTTAAAAATTTGGGGGGGGTTCGTCAAGGGGGGGCCGAGAAAAAAGGGGGGTCCCAAAACGTGTTTTTATCATTGAGTTTTCCATAGGGCGGTTGGCCTCACTTTTAGCCCGAACGGCTGAATGGATTTGCACGAAACTTGGCAAAATTGTAGGGACTGGTAGCCCGATGTGCCTTTTGTAGGTCTCAATATATGTGCTCCAGTGGATTTTGAGAAATTAACGTTTAAAAAAAGATATATATCTGTAACAGCGGACCTGGCAGCGTCCCAGGACGCGTACTTTACGCGCAACGGAGCTTTGTGAAGCGAAGCTGATTGGTTCTCCGGCGTCTGTCAACATTCCAAAAAGTCCGTAGCGGCCGCCATCTTGTCTCTCGGTAGGATCGAGAGACAAGAGGAGGTCAAAACAAAGGGGGAAATAACTATAAGGGGGCATAGTAGATCCTCGCTGACCCCCTAGGTTTGATGTGGAGGTTTTAAAAGGGCCCCGCGGGGCAAAAAAAAAACAAAATAATAATAATCGATCGGCTGAATGGATTTGCACGAAACTTGGCAAAATATTAGGGACTGGTAGCCCGATGTGCCTTTGCTAGGTCTCAATATATGTGCTCCAGTGGATTTTGAGAAATTAACGTTCAAAAAAAGATATATATCTGTAACAGCGCTCCGCTTCGCGTACTTTTCGCGTTACGGAGCTTTGCGAAGCTGATTGGTTCTCCGGCGTCTGTCAACATTCCAAACAGTCCGTAGCGGCCGCCATCTTGTCTCTCGGTAGGATTGAGAGACAAGAGGAGGCCAAAGCGAAGGGGGAAATGACCATAAGGGGGCATAGTAGATCCTTCCTGACCTCTTAGGTTTGATGTACCATTTTGCCAAGTTTGGTGTAATTCCGTTCAGCCATTCAGGCTGTAGACGTATGTAAATGTCCTATGGAAAATTGCATGGGGAAAACACATTTGAAAGTGTTGAAATTTAGAACCAATTAAAATGTTACTTTGGTTTTGTATTTGTGTGTGATGAAAGTTAATTGGTTATGTATATATGTCAAATGAGAGGAAACCACAGCCATTTTGTGATACTACTGTCTGAGGTACATTTGTGAGGAATTTTTGGTGGTGAATTTCTGGTGTTTGATTTACACAGTACTAACACTTCTGCTACTTTTAAAAAGGTGAGTTGTTAATTTGTAAGGGGAACTATGTTGTACACTTGAAGATAATTTGAAAAATGTTTTCTGTTATTTATTTGCAGTCCTTCTGTTATACTAAATACTTGATAAAGTTAGTTTTATATTATGTATTACTAAAAACGATAAATGAAAGTGATTATTTTTTTCTGCAATTTACAGCAAGCAATTTCAAAATAAAATGGCTCACAATGAAGAGACCGTGGCAATTTCTTTTGAATTGTCCAACACATTGATTGAAATTGAGAGCACCAATAATGAAATATTGTCACAAGGAGGACATGACTTGTATGATTCCATTAGATTGATTGAAATGGACAGCACCAAGAATGAAATATTGTCACAAGGAGATGACTTGAATGATTCCACTACATTGATTGAAATTGAGAGCACCAATAATGAAATATTGTCACAAGGAGGAGATGACTTGTATGATTCCATTAGATTGATTGAAATGGACAGCACCAATAATGAAATATTGTCACAAGGAGGAGATGACTTGAATGATTCCACTACATTGATTGAAATTGAGAGCACCAATAATGAAATATTGTCACGAGGAGATGACTTGAATGATTCCACTACATTGATTGAAATTGACAGCACCAATAATGAAATATTGTCACAAGGAGGAGATGACTTGAATGATTTTTTTGATCAATCTCTTGATGGCGAATTTATCGAGTGTTTGGAGACCATAGAGTTACAAGAATCATCATTGGAGACTTTTAATGAGGACATTGCTGATGAGGACATGTTACTAGTTCTTTCAAATTTAGAAAATTCTGAAGAATAAATTTATATTTAGAAATCAAAAATTGTTTGAGACATTATTCATTTTTATTTTTAATTTATGAGGTTGTAGCGAAGTGATTGTAGTATAAAATGAGACTTATAGTATAGAGTGCAACATTTTTATGTTACGTGGTAAGTTTACTCATATTTACTTCCCTTCTGCCACTATATTATCTCCAATGTGTATTTGACATCTCTTCTTCATCTCCGGCCTCCTTTCTCTCACTGTGTGTCTCCGATGCATCTTATCGCTGCTATTTTGTGTAATTACAGAAGAGAGTAAAATAAAATAGTTCGGAACGTGAAAAGGGGGCAAAGTAGAGTACTCCTCACCCCCTAGGCCTTTTTAGGCGGTCCCAAAAGGATCAGTTTCTGCTTTCCTGAGAGATTATGGTATGAGTTCCATATACCACAATAACTTGCATTACAACATGCAAGATATCTATCTCCTATTACCAACTTTTGGAGATATTCGCGCTAAGCGCGAATATCTCCAAAAAGTAACACCTGCCCTGAGCAGTTCTTAGCCATGTTATCCAATGGGAGGTGGATAACATGGCTAAGAGCATTAGCTCGGTAATGCATGAATATCGCTGTGTTTTTAGCGATATTCATGCATTGGGGCCGTTTATTATCGCATTTGCGATAAACCTTGATAATAGCAAGGTTTATCTTCGATAATTTCTGACGATGCTTAGTGGTAAAAAATTGGTTGGTAAGCATCGTTAGCGATAAATATCGCTTAACTTTGGTAATATGCCCCAACGTCTGTTAACGTTCGATTCGAAGGAAATGAGGAAGTGTTGAAAAACATTGTCTGCGCCATCTTGCCTTTTTTGAAATGCCACACTTTTGTCGTGCACGGCAGCCATTTTAGATGTCTTGACCAGACCCACTCTCTGCACGCTGTCGATTCGTAGCATGGCTCCTCACCCACGCAAGCATCTTCCCTAGGCACTGGTCACCACCGCTCTCTGTCTTATGCATGGGCAATAAACCTCCCCCCATCTGCGCTGCTCTTCCCTGAGAATCACACTCTGTGCCCGCCCGACACCTCCCTTTCGCCCTATTCACTACCGCACCCTCTGACACTCCTCTTTCTCTGTGTCCGATTGTCCAGGCTATCAGCTAGCCCTGCAGATGTAGTTTATGGCCCCAGCTGTAAAGAATCACCCCTCTTCAAAGGAGTTATAGTAGATCAAGCTCCACACCCGATGAGATCCGTCACACCACACGTGTTCCTACTATCTGAAAACCATCCTGTATTGTGATTGGGGAGGGGACCGAGCCTGAAGCGGAAGATTCCAGGAATGACTCTTTGTACATCAAAGTTTTTACAATTATGTGTCACATTAAAAATATATAGCACTCCAACAAAGTTGTAGGAATATAAAACTTTAATAACATATAAATATATACAAGAAAACAAAAACAGTAAAAACATTTAAACAACGAAGAGACCGTGGCAATTTCTTTTGAATTATCCAATAGATTTATTGAAATTGACAGCACCAATAATGAAATATTCTTGTCAGTAGCGGTCTGTTGTGCGAATAGTTCCAAGGCAGCAGAACGCGCTGAAATCTAGATGGCACGAAAGTGATGTCTAGTAAGTTGCCGCCCAGCAAAAAATGGCGTGGGGCGCCGCGGGGGTGAGTGAGTCCAGTAGGCCCCACAGCTATTCTTACCGGCATTGCAGAATTACTGCTGGGGACAATGCCTGTGCTGTAGCAGGGTCACAGCAGAAACAAAAAGGATTCTGTTGAAGATGTTGTTGGTTTTCAATTTGAAAACAGTTCTGGTGTCAACTGCTATGCTAATGTAGTGGTTAATGTTTTGTTTTCTCTAGAAAATGTAAAAGAGGGGGAGGCAGTCCAAAGTTCCGTTAAAAGGGCAAAGGAAAGGATCGGTGGTTTGAACTATCAGTCAAAAAGGGGAGGGGGTGCAATAATTTTTCCTACCGGGTCACACTGTGCTTTCACCGGAAGTGAGGTCTGCAGGATTCTAGTAATTCAAAGTGAGGCTGGCGCCAGCATGGGAGCGCCGACGTCCCGCGGATACAGTTTCGTCACTCCACGGGCGATCATGGCAGTCATTCCCCATCGGGGGTCGGAGACTCCCGCGGCTCCTCTAGAATCTTCAAGGTCGTGGAGGACTACGGTGGTGGAGTCAACCAGTGACCGGGCCATTTCTTTATGCTGGGCCCGCTCTTGCCAGGTCGACCGCCATTTTGAGAGTTCGGCAGCTACCGGCGATCGCGGGGTCACATGAGCGGACGGGCTCCACCCTGCCGGGCGAGACGTTGCAGCATGGCCACAGTGGAAGAACCCTTTTCCGGGCGCCTGGAGCGCTGAGGGTGCAGCTGGGAAGCCTCCACCTGGGGAGGCGGGAGAGGCCTGTTCGCACCGTCTCTCCCTCCCAGTGCACCCCACGGCGTCTCGCTTGAGATTTGTTATGGCCGGACCAGGCGATGAGGACGAGGGGGGGGGGGGGTCGGAGGCATGTGCAAGACATCCCCCCCCAGTGTTGTCGCAGCCATTATAAAAGAAAGAAGTGTCCCGTCCGTCTTCGGGCCGGGCTTCCGGTGGATGTCGGCCGGACGCCCCTGGCTCTGGCCCCATGAACGGGTTTCTTGGTTTATCGGCTGCAGCCGGATCCCGTCGGCCTCGGCCCCCCGACCGTTGGTGGTCGGACCGGAAGAGCATGTGGCGGGACTACCTGCAACTCTCAAGGGCCACCGCGGCCGGACTGGGAGAGAGAGGGGAGGGTCGAGGAGACATTCCCCCCCCTGCAACTGTTCAGCGTTGTAAAGGCAATCCCCTGGCCGGGTCCCGCTGGCCTCGGCCTCTCCTCCGGCTACACCCTACGTTAGGATCTCCTGGCCGAGGCGTGGCAGCAGGACCTGCCTTATATGGGCTGCTCCCGGCTGGGCGTAGCCGGAACCCTGCCCCACCTTGGAAGTTTCCAGAGTGGGGGTGGATGTTCTACTGACTTGCATTTTCCCTAGTCTATCGATTTTTTTGGCGTGGCAGGCGGTGGGACAGCGAGGGGTGATTTGGTTTCTCTTACTGTTTTTCTGGTCTCTCACCACTGGCATATTTTAACGTTTTCTTGTTTCTAGGACATTAATAGGTTTTATCATTACGTTATGTTATCGTTTCTTTGTTCGTTGTTTAATAAAAGTTCATGTTCATCAGTGGCCTACTGATTTTCGTTTTCCTATTTTTTTCTTTCCAGGTTGTTTCATGGTAAAGTTTCTGTTAACAGGATACAGTGATCACTTTGTTATTATTGCATATGTCCTTTTCACTAGGGGTGCTCTCTGGTCGGGCCAGATGACGTATCTCTAGTAAATGGTCCGGGTGAAAAAGGTGCATCAATCAGTGGGGAGTAGATAGGCATGACAGATTACAACGGGGGAGAACGGTCCGCATTACGTACCCTTTCACTACTTGCAAAGATTTTCCTACGTTTATTTGCAAACAGGGAATACCTCCAAAAAGAACTAATTCCCAAACAGTCAATGTTCGGACAATCAATCAATCAATGAGGAATGAAATAGGTACGACGTGTTAAAGGCTTGCGTTACCTACCCTTCACTATCTGCAAAGGGAGAGAGAATATTCCTATTCTTCCTCGTTTGCAGGTAGAGAAGATCCTTAAGAGAATTAACTTCGAACAATTCAATGCTCGATTGAAACAATCAACAAGGGGTACTGTGAACACAAATGAACGCCGCTTATATACATACGCATTGCTATTTTCAACAGGTTGTTCCTAATGTTTCTATTTTAGCGAGGTCAAAAAGAGATCCCATTAGTGGCCTACTGATTTTGCTCGATTCCTTTTGTTTTTTTACACGATTTTTCGCTATCTGCAAAGACTAAACAGAGTATTGCGACTCTGTGCTTGTTTGTAAATAGAGAATGAACCAAAGAGAACAATCAATCAAATGGAGAGAGAAGCAGGCACGACGGATTACAAAGGGGGAAAAGGGCTGCGTTAACTACCCTTCACTATCTGCAAAGAGAGAGTACTCCTAATAGAAATGAGGGGTGGGGGGCAGCATTCAAAGCAGATCAGTGTGCATAAACACGAAAATGTTTTTACTTACCACGTACTTGACATTCGACAGCTTATGATATTTGCTATTAAAAAACCATTGAAATTCACTGAAAAAACCATAGGTTATAGACCATATATAGTTAGGAATTAGCATTTACAAAACCTTGAAAATTCACTGAAAAAACCATAGGTTATAGACCATATATAGTTAGGAATTAGCATTTACAAAACCTTGAAAATTCACTGAAAAAACCATAGGTTATAGACCATATATAGTTAGGAATTAGCATTTAAAAAACCTTATTTTACTCACACAAAACCATTGAAATTCCATATATAGTTAGTTGCACTAACTATATATCGCGCACCCGCAATCCACTGCTGATGATGTCACATATTACATCATTCATGACATGGTCAGTGACATCACTGATGACATCACTGATGACATCTCAAATGACATCACTGATGACATCACTGATGACATCTCATTTGACATCAATGACCACATCACTGATGATATCATTCATGTGACAATACAATGCATCTCCTCACACTTTAATATAACCTCTGTTACACCCAGTGTTAAATACAGAGTATAATTTTTGAAACCATTGACACACCAATACTAGTTACTACATACGCACTCAGTGATTCCTATGTTTACACACACATTCACTCATTTACCCATACAATCATTCATACATACAATCACTCATCTTTACAACACTATCATATGCACTCATACACCTATACAGACTCTCACACTCTGTCACTCATCCATGGAGTTACTCACACACCTAGTCAGTCCTGTAAAGAATCAATCACACTTCCATTTTCTAATCTATACAGTTAAACATAGAGCACCTTACATTTTGAAACATATACTAACACATAATTACTCTCTTATACAATCATTGATACAAGTACACATTGATCTGCACAGAGTCACACACCTCCCAGCCAGCCACACACACACTCAGTCTCCCATACAAATACTTGGGCAATCAATCAATAACCCATATAGTTACTCATATAGCTACTGATCAACACATGCAGCAGTTTACAGAACAACAGACATAATGATGCACAAATTAAGACAGTTTAGTCACTAACCCATGCACTCAGTGAGACACATTTAATCACTCACTCATACAGTCAGTCACGCACCTACTAAATCCTTCATCCAGACACTTCTACATCTACTCATTCTTCAATATGTAAAACATATTTAAACTTTACAGAAACACACAGTCACTGGATGATGTCATCAGTGATGTCATTTGAGATGTCATCAGTGATGTCATCAGTGATGTCACTGACCATGTCATGAATGATGTAATATGTGACATCATCAGCAGTGGATTGCGGGTGCGCGATATATAGTTAGTGCAACTAACTATATATGGAATTTCAATGGTTTTGTGTGAGTAAAATAAGGTTTTTTAAATGCTAATTCCTAACTATATATGGTCTATAACCTATGGTTTTTTCAGTGAATATATATATATATATATATATATATATATATATATATATATATATATATATATATATATATATATATATATATATATATATATATATATATATATATATATATATATATATATATATATGTATATATATATATATATTACCTACTGGCGGTCGCCAGTAGGTAGTTATAGTTAGGACCTAGTTTCCATTGGAAATCCGCAACATTCTATTGGGAGTAACTTTGGTGCCGGTGGACGAATTTTGGCGAATTTCTCAAATTAGGTGGCCAGCTCCGCTCCGCTTCTTCCCTGAAAATTTGGGGGGATTCGTGAGGCGGGGGCCGAGATAAAAGGGGGGTCCCAAAACATGTTTTTTCCATGTTAATTTCCATAGGGCGGTTGGACTCACTTTTAGCCCGAACGGCTGAATGGATTTCCACCAAACTTGGTAAAATTGTAGGGACTGGTAGCCCGATGTGCCTTTGCTATAACTCAAGATATGTGCTCCAGAGGATTTTGAGTAATTTAGGTTCAAAAAAATATATATATCTATAAGCGCTCCCCGGTACGCGCACCGGGGTCCGCACCCGGCGCGTAACGAGAGTTCGCGCGCGGAAAGCTGATTGGCTCTCGGGTGTCTGTCAATATTCCAAACAGTCCGGAGTGGCCACCATCTTGTGTATCGGTAGGATCGAGACACTAGAGGCGGCAAAAACAAAGGGGGAAATGACCATAAGGGGGCAGGGTAGACCCCCCTGACCCCCTAGGTTTGATGTGGGGGCCATAAAAGGGCCCAGCGGGGCAAAAAAAAAAATCAATTTTCGCGGGGGGAGCGCCCGGTACGCGCACCGGGGAGCGTACCAGGAAGCGTACTAAGGGGAAAACCCAGTGAAACAGTAAAATAATAATTGAAAGTGCTTAGAGGTAGGGTAGCTCTGCATAGAGTTGTTGTGTTGTGTGGGTGATTTAAGTACCAGCATGTAGTTACCAATGCAGAATCTTAAATTCAATGTACACCGTCTCCTCTGTAGATAATTTGCATGTTGCTACAGAAGTTATTGTGGTATATGGAATCCATACCATAGTCTGTCAGGAAAGCAGAAACAGATCCTTTAAGGACTCCCTGAGAAGGCCTAGGGGATCATGGGTAGTCTACCCTGCTCCCTTATGATGTTTTCAAGTATTACATTTTACTCTCTTCTGAATCTACACAAAATTGGCGGGGATATGGTGCATTAGAGACAGAGAGTGAGAGGAAGGAGGCAGGAGATGAAAAAGAGATGTGAAAAACACATTGGAGATATTATAGTGGGAGAAAGGAAGTAACTATGAGCAAACTTACCATGTAACACAAAAAAGTTGCACAGTATACTGTAAGTCTCAGTTTATATTATAATCATTTTGGTAGTATTTAATGAATTACATATAAAAATGAATAATGTCTCGAACAATTTTTAATTAAATATAAATTTATTGTTGAGATTGTTCATAATTTAATAACACTTCTAACATTACATCATCCGGAATGTCCTCTAAATTTTCATTACATGATTCAAATGATTCAAGACAGTCAATTAGTTGTTGATCCTCAGACTCATCCATGAAATCCAAGTCTTCGTTAAGAATATCTTTATCCATAATTTCAAAAGAAATTGTATTGCTCTCCTCTTGACCTTCCATTTTTGCTGTAAATTGCATAAAAAATAACTATATCAGTAGAGTTAGGGCACTGTTGGGTTTACGTTCAGACAGGTACTTCTGAGTTTTTAACAGTGAAGTTATCTTTGGGCAGTGTATGGTATCAGGCAGGAAGTAGAAATATAAAAAAGTGCATGTGATGAAGCCTAAGTAAATTCATATTATACCAGGGAAGCCTAACTCAATCCATAACTATAACAGAGAAGCCTATCTCAATCTATAACTATAACAGAGGGACAGTAAAAAACTATCAGAAAACGTTTTTCCAATTTAAGTTAAAGTGCAGAACATAGTTGCCCTTACAAATTAACAACTTACCTTTCAGAAAGGAGTTGATGTTTTCAGAGGAAATCTTTTATAAATGTACCTCAGGTAGTACTAGTCAAAATGGCCGTGTTTCCCTCTCATTTTTCATATATATTCATGTTCATAACCAATGAAATGTCAGCACATAAAAATACAAAATGAAAGTAACATTTTCATTGGTTGCAAATTCTAACACTTTCATATGTGTTTTAGTCATGTAATTTACCTCAGGATATTTAGACAGGGCTACAGCCCAAATGGCTCAATGGAATTCCACCAAATTTGGGAAAATGGTAGGGACTGCTATGTAGTAGGGCCTATTCTATATATGGTGAAAGTCTCTCCAGTGTTTTTTAAGTAAATTGACTTCCCAAAATTTTTAAGGGCGCTTACTGGTGCGCGCCCCAGTACGCGTACCGGCAGCGCTACGGGAGTCCTCCATCTTGTTTTTCGGTAGATTTGAGACACAAGATGGAGGAAAAACAACGTTGGGAATGGGTAAAAGGGGACAGGCTAGACACTCCCTGACCCCCTAGGTTTTCTGAGGGGGGCTTAGGAGGCCCATATAGGCAAAAAAAAACATTCATTTTTTATTTTTCGTGGGGGGAGCGCCCGGTACGCGTATCGGGGAGCGTACTTTGGTGAAAAACAGTGAAAAAAGTTAGAGTAAAATATTCATTTGGAGTGATCAGAGGTAGCGTAGCCCTGAAAAGAGTTTTTGGGTTCTGTGGCTTATTTAGGTACCTACAAGTAGGTTCCAATGCACAGTCTTAAATTTAGGAGGAATATTCTATTCCCCTCATCTGAGAAGTGCACACCATCTCCTCTGTAGATATCTTGCATGTTGTAACGCAAGTTATTGTTGTATATTGAACCCATTCCATAGTCTCTCATGTAAGCAGAAACAGGTTTATTCACATGTTTCCGTGCTTTCTCAAATTGTGGACAAAATTGGTTGGACCACTTCCATTTCTGTCTTTGGCATATATTGGAAAATACCAAGGCAGTTTGAGGAAAAAGTGCCATCAATTGCTCAAAGTGTCCTTTAAAAGCATTTCCAGACCTACCCCAGTCAAAGTGCCTAAGTCATTTCCACCACAGTGCAGAATTATGAGGTGAGGGTGTGGCAGATGCAAAACGGTTTTCACCAGTGGTATCAATTGATGACATCTCAATCCTCTCTGGCCAATCCATTTGATGTTCACATTTGGTAAATCAAGGTTGTGAAAATTTCTGGTAGCTGCATACCTTTGAGCCCAGTGGATGTAGCTGTGTCCAATAATCCTGACAGAATACATGGTAAGAGGAGGTTCTGGTGCAGTCAGATGAAGTGTGGGAATGAAATGGCAGTTGGAACAGTAGGAGTTTGCAACAAAAAAAACGGTGGAGTTTTAGTGCTCTTGAATCAGAAGCAATGATTGGTGGATTCAGAGAGTTGAAAACTGAAAGTTAGGGTGCATGGTTCTGTTTTGTGAAAGAAGCAATTTGAATGGTTAAGAAAAAGTCATTTAAAGAAACATTGCACTGGATAAGCTGGTGTATTGAGAGGTCAAACATCCTTGCTAAGTTCAATTGCAACATTGTAGAATAAACTTTTAAACCTGAGAGCTCAGTGAGGAGGGAGTTGCTATGGTAACAGGTAGAAAGGGCTGAGGGGGGGAAGGGTGTTGGTTTGAAAATAGAGAGGGAAGAGTTTTGATTGGTTACCATGAGGAATATGTGTGTAGAATTAGAGGTTCTCTGTGCCATTCATGGTTGCAGTGCTTGGAGTGCATACCTTTTGCTCTGCTAAAGAAATATTGGTGTGTGTGTCTGACACTGTTCTGAATCTCCCAAAGCATTTGTAAAGGTGAGTAATGATTCATTTAATATAGATAGAGACTTGTATACTCTATGGAGCTGATTTGGAAGCAAATTGTGGTTTTTTTAATGTTTCTTTGTGTCATGTTTTTTTAAAATGCTTGGTAAAAAGTTTTTAGTGCATAGAAGAATTGTATTTTGTAAAATTGTGAAGTTTCAGTAGTGACATGGAATGCCTGTACATAGGACCTGTGCAGTGTTTCTTAAATGTGATGTGAAAAACGATTTTGGGGAAAATGAACGGCTTTTACATTTTTGAGAAGGAATAAATAGTGTCTGCATGCCTAAAGAAATAAATTTGACACTTTCACAATGATGTTACCTGTGTTGACTCAGAGTAGGAAGCACATTGAGTTTCTTTGCTGTTGGTTTGTGTCATGTTTTTTGATAATGGTTGGTATCAACATTTGCAAGATAGAGGATTTGTATTTTGTGAAATAGTGAGGTTTCAGTAGAGAAATTGAATGCTTGTACATAGGACCTGTGCTTTGTTTCTAAAATGTTATTTTAAAAATGATTTTGGGGCAAATCAATGGCTTTTAGATTTTTGAGAAGGAATAAATAGTGTCTGCATGATTAAATACATATATTTGAACCTTTCACAATGATGTCACCTGTGTTACCTCAGATTAGGAAGCACATTGAGCTTCTTTGCTGTTGGTTTGTGTCATGTTTTTTGATAATTCTTGGTCTCAACATTTGCAAGATAGAGGATTTGTATTTTGTGAAATAGTGAGGTTTCAGTAGTGAAATTGAATGCTTGTGCATAGGACCTGTGCTGTGTTTCTTAAATGTGATGTGAAAAACAATTTTGGGGAAAATGAATGGCTTTTACATTTTTGTGAAGGAATAAATAGTGTCTGCATGATTAAAGAAATACATTTGAACCTTTTACAATGATGTCACATGTGTTACCTCATACTAGGAAGCACATTGAGCTTCTTTGCTGTTGGTTTGTGTCATGTTTTTTGATAATGCTTGGTATCAACATTTGCAAGATAGAGGATTTGTATTTTGTGAAATAGTGCGGTTTCAGTAGTGAAATTGAATGCTTGCACATAGGACCTGTGCTGTGTTTCTTAAATGTGATGTGAAAAATGATTTTGGGGAAAATGAATGGCTTTTACATTTTTGAGAAGGAATAAATAGAGTTTGCATGATTAAAGAAATAAATTTGAACCTTTCACAATGATGTCACCTGTGTTACCTCATACTAGGAAGCACATTGTGCTTCTTTGCTGTTGGTTTGTGTCATGTTTGTTGATAATGCTTGGTATCAACATTTGCAAGATAGAGGATTTGTATTTTGTGAAATAGTGAGGTTTCAGTAGTGAAATTGAATGCTTGTACATAGGACCTGTGCTGTGTTTCTTAAATGTGATGTGAAAAACGATTTTGGGGAAAATGAATGGCTTTTACATTTTTGAGAAGGAATACATAGTGTCTGCATGATTAAAGAAATACATTTGAACCTTTTACAATGATGTCACCTGTGTTACCTCATACTAGGAAGCACATTGAGCTTCTTTGCTGTTGGTTTGTGTCATGTTTTTTGATAATGCGTGGTATCAACATTTGCACGATAGAGGATTTGTATTTTGTGAAATAGTGAGGTTTCAGTAGTGAAATTGAATGCTTGTACATAGGACCTGTGCTGTGTTTCTTAAATGTGATGTGAAAAACGATTTTGGGGAAAATGAATGGCTTTTACATTTTTGAGAAGGAATAACTAGTGTCTGCATGATTAAAGAAATACATTTGAACCTTTCACAATGATGTCACCTCTGTTACCTCATACTAGGAAGCACATTGAGCTTCTTTGCTGTTGGTTTGTGTCATGTTTTTTGATAATGCTTGGTATCAACATTTGCAAGATAGAGGATTTGTATTTTGTGAAATAGTGAGGGTTCAGTAGTGAAATTGAATGCTTGTACATAGGACCTGTGCTGTGTTTCTTAAATGTGATATGAAAAACGATGTTGGGGAAAATGAATGGCTTTTACATTTTTGAGAAGGAATAAATAGTGTTTGCATGATTAAAGAAATAAATTTGAACCTTTCAGAATGATGTCACCTGTGTTACCTCATACTAGGAAGCACATTGAGCTTCTTTGCTGTTGGTTTGTGTCATGTTTTTTGATAATGGTTGGTATCAACATTTGCAAGATAGAGGATTTGTATTTTGTGAAATAGTGAGGTTTCAGTAGAGAAATTGAATGCTTGTACATAGGACCTGTGCTTTGTTTCTAAAATGTTATTTAAAAAATGATTTTGGGGCAAATCAATGGCTTTTAGATTTTTGAGAAGGAATAAATAGTGTCTGCATGATTAAATACATATATTTGAACCTTTCACAATGATGTCACCTGTGTTACCTCAGATTAGGAAGCACATTGAGCTTCTTTGCTGTTGGTTTGTGTCATGTTTTTTGATAATTCTTGGTATCAACATTTGCAAGATAGAGGATTTGTATTTTGTGAAATAGTGAGGTTTCAGTAGTGAAATTGAATGCTTGTGCATAGGACCTGTGCTGTGTTTCTTAAATGTGATGTGAAATTTTTTTTGGGGGAAAATGAATGGCTTTTACATTTTTGAGAAGGAATAAATAGTGTCTGCATGATTAAAGAAATACATTTGAATCCTTTTACAATGATGTCAGATGTGTTACCTCATACTAGGAAGCACATTGAGCTTCTTTGCTGTTGGTTTGTGTCATGTTTTTTGATAATGCTTGGTATCAACATTTGCAAGATAGAGGATTTGTATTTTGTGAAATAGTGAGGTTTCAGTAGTGATATTGAATGCTTGTACATAGGACCTGTGCTGTGTTTCTTAAATGTGATGTGAAAAATGATTTTGGGGAAAATGAATGGCTTTTACATTTTTGAGAAGGAATAAATAGTGTTTGCATGATTAAAGAAATACATTTGAACCTTTCACAATGATGTCACCTGTGTTACCTCATACTAGGAAGCACATTGAGCTTCTTTGCTGTTGGTTTTGTCATGTTTTTTGATAATGCTTGGTATCAACATTTGCAAGATAGAGGATTTGTATTTTGTGAAATAGTGAGGTTTCAGTAGTGAAATTGAATGCTTGTACATAGGACCTGTGCTGTGTTTCTTAAATGTGATGTGAAAAACGATTTTGGGGAAAATGAATGGCTTTTACATTTTTGAGAAGGAATAAATAGTGTCTGCATGATTAAAGAAATACATTTGAACCTTTTACAATGATGTCACATGTGTTACCCCATACTAGGAAGCATATTGAGCTTCTTTGCTGTGGGTTTGTGTCATGTTTTTTGATAATGCTTGGTATCAACATTTGCGAGATAGAGGATTTGTATTTTGTGAAATAGTGAGGTTTCAGTAGTGAAATTGAATGCTTGTACATAGGACCTGTGCTGTGTTTCTTAAATGTGATGTGAAAAATGATTTTGGGGAAAATGAATAGCTTTTACATTTTTGAGAAGGAATAAATAGTGTCTGCATGATTAAAGAAATACATTTGAACCTTTTACAATGATGTCACCTGTGTTACCTCATATTAGGAAGCACATTGAGCTTCTTTGCTGTTGGTTTGTGTCATGTTTTTTGATAATGCGTGGTATCAACATTTGCACGATAGAGGATTTGTATTTTGTGAAATAGTGAGGTTTCAGTAGTGAAATTGAATGCTTGTACATAGGACCTGTGCTGTGTTTCTTAAATGTGATTCGAAATACGATTTTGGGGAAAATGAATGGCTTTTACATTTTTGAGAAGGAATAACTAGTGTCTGCATGATTAAAGAAATACATTTGAACCTTTCACAATGATGTCACCTGTGTTACCTCATACTAGGAAGCACATTGAGCTTCTTTGCTGTTGGTTTGTGTCATGTTTTTTGATAATGCTTGGTATCAACATTTGCAAGATAGAGGATTTGTATTTTGTGAAATAGTGAGGGTTCAGTAGTGAAATTTAATGCTTGTACATAGGACCTGTGCTGTGTTTCTTAAATGTGAAAAACGATTTTGGGGAAAATGAATGGCTTTTACATTTTTGAGAAGGAATAAATAGTGTCTGCATGATTAAATAAATACATTTGAACCTTTTACAATGATGTCACCTGTGTTACCTCATACTAGGAAGCACATTGAGCTTCTTTGCTGTTGGTTTGTGTCATGTTTTTTGATAATGCTTGGTATCAACATTTGCAAGATAGAGGATTTGTATTTTGTGAAATAGTGAGGTTTCAGTAGTGAAATTGAATGCTTGTACATAGGACCTGCGCTCTGTTTCTAAAATATTATTTAAAAAACGATTTTGAGGAACATCAATGGCTTTTAGATTTTTGAGAAGGAATAAATAGTGTCTGCATGATTAAATAAATATATTTGAACCTTTCACAATTATGTCACCTGTGTTACCTCAGATTAGGAAGTAGATTGTGCAGATGAGGTGAGGCATGTCCAGAGGTACAGAGGAGGTGAGGCCTGTGTTCAAGACTGTAGTGGGAGAGAGGCCTTTCCTGGGGAGCATAGGTGGTGAGGCCTGTGTGTAAGAGTGCAGTGGACTAGACTTCATGAAGCCTATCCCCCACTGCACTCTTAGACACAGGCCTCACCTTCTTTGTACCCCTGGACAGACCTCTGTTCCACTACACTCTTCAATACAGGCCTCACCTCCTCTGCACCCCTGGACAATCCTTACCTCATCTGCAACCCTGAATAGACCTCAAGTCATCTGCATCCTTAGACAGGCCTCAGCCTATTTACACCCCTGGACACGCGTCACCTCATCTGCACCCAGTTACCATCAATTATACCCAATACATTGAGGCCTGTCCAGAGGATACAGATGAGGTAAGGCTTGTCCAAGGGTCAGAGGAGGTCAGTCCTCTCCACTGCACTCATGGACACTGAATGCTTGTACATAGGACCTGTGATCTGTGTCTAACATGTTATTTAAAACACGATTTTGGGGCAAATCAATGACTTTTACATTTTTGAGAAGGAATAAATAGTGTCTGCATGATTAAATGAATATATTTCAACCTTTCACAATTATGTCACCTGTGTTACCTCAGATTAGGAAGCACATTGAGCTTCTTTGCTGTTGGTTTGTGTCGTGTTTTTTGATAATTCTTGGTATCAACATTTGCATGATAGAGGATTTGTATTTTATGAGATAGTGAGGTTTCAGTAGTGAAATTGAATGCTTGTGCATAGTACCTGTGCTGTGTTTCTTAAATGTGATGTGAAAAACAATTTTGGGGAAAATGAATGGCTTTTACATTTTTGAGAAGGAATAAATAGTGTCTGCATGATTAAAGAAATACATTTGAACCTTTTACAATGATGTCACATGTGTTACCTCATACTAGGAAGCACATTGAGCTTCTTTGCTGTTGGTTTGTGTCATGTTTTTTGATAATGCTTGGTATCAACATTTGCAAGATAGAGGATTTGTATTTTGTGAAATAGTGAGGTTTCAGTAGTGAAATTGAATGCTTGTACATAGGACATGTGCTGTGTTTCTTAAATGTGATGTGAAAAACGATTTTGGGGGAAATGAATAGCTTTTACATTTTTGAGAAGGAATAAATAGTGTCTGCATGATTAAAGAAATACATTTGAACCTTTTACAATGATGTCACCTGTGTTACCTCATACTAGGAAGCACATTGAGCTTCTTTGCTGTTGGTTTGTGTCATGTTTTTTGATAATGCTTGGTATCAACATTTGCAAGATAGAGGTTTGTATTTTGGGAAATAGTGAGGTTTCAGTAGTGAAATTGAATGCTTGTACATAGGACCTGTGCTGTGTTTCTTAAATGTGATGTGAAAAACGATTTTGGGGAAAATGAATGGCTTTTACATTTTTGAAAAGGAATAACTAGTATCTGCATGATTAAAGAAATACATTTGAACCTTTCACAATGATGTCACCTGTGTTACCTCATACTAGGAAGCACATTGAGCTTCTTTGCTGTTGGTTTGTGTCATGTTTTTTGATAATGCTTGGTATCAACATTTGCAAGATAGAGGATTTGTATTTTGTGAAATAGTGAGGTTTCAGTAGTGAAATTGAATGCTTGTACATAGGACCTGTGCTGTGTTTCTTAAATGTGATGTGAAAAACGATTTTGGGGAAAATGAATAGCTTTTACATTTTTGAGAAGGAATAAATAGTGTCTGCATGATTAAAGAAATTCATTTGAACCTTTTACAATGATGTCACCTGTGTTACCTCATACTAGGAAGCACATTGAGCTTCTTTGCTGTTGGTTTGTGTCATGTTTTTTGATAATGCTTGGTATCAACATTTGCAAGATAGAGGATTTGTATTTTGTGAAATAGTGAGGTTTCAGTAGTGAAATTGAATGCTTGTACATAGGACCTGTGCTGTGTTTCTTAAATGTGATGTGAAAAACGATTTTGGGGAAAATGAATGGCTTTTACATTTTTGAAAAGGAATAACTAGTGTCTGCATGATTAAAGAAATACATTTGAACCTTTCACAATGATGTCACCTGTGTTACCTCATACTAAGAAGCACATTGAGCTTCTTTGCTGTTGGTTTGTGTCATGTTTTTTGATAATGCTTGGTATCAACATTTGCAAGATATAGGATTTGTATTTTGTGAAATAGTGAGGGTTCAGTAGTGAAATTGAATGCTTGTACATAGGACCTGTGCTGTGTTTCTTAAATGTGATGTGAAAAACGATTTTGGGGAAAATGAATGGCTTTTACATTTTTGAGAAGGAATAAATAGTGTTTGCATGATTAAAGAAATACATTTGAACCTTTCACAATGATGTCACCTGTGTTACCTCATACTAGGAAGCACATTGAGCTTCTTTGCTGTTGGTTTGTGTCATGTTTTTTGATAATGCTTGGTATCAACATTTGCAAGATAGAGGATTTGTATTTTGTGAAATAGTGAGGTTTCAGTCGTGAAATTGAATGCCTGTACATAGGACCTGTGCTGTGTTTCTTAAATGTGATGTGAAAAACGATTTTGGGGAAAATGAATGGCTTTTACATTTTTGAGAAGGAATAAATAGTGTCTGCATGATTAAAGAAATACATTTGAACCTTTTACAATGATGTCACCTGTGTTACCTCATACTAGGAAGCACATTGAGCTTCTTTGCTGTTGGTTTGTGTCATGTTTTTTGATAATGCTTGGTATCAACACTTGCAAGATAGAGGATTTGTATTTTGTGAAATAGTGAGGTTTCAGTAGTGAAATTGAATGCTTGTACATAGGACCTGCGCTCTGTTTCTAAAATATTATTTAAAAAACGATTTTGAGGAAAATTAATGGCTTTTAGATTTTTGAGAAGAAATAAATAGTGTCTGCATGATTAAATAAATATATTTGAACCTTTCACAATTATGTCACCTGTGTTACCTCAGATTAGGAAGTAGATTGTGCAGATGAGGTGAGGCATGTCCAGAGGTACAGAGGAGGTGAGGCCTGTGTTCAAGACTGTAGTGGGAGAGAGGCCTTTCCTGGGGAGCATAGGTGGTGAGGCCTGTGTATAAGAGTGCAGTGGACTAGACTTCATGAAGCCTATCCCCCACTGCACTCTTAGACACAGGCCTCACCTTCTTTGTACCCCTGGACAGACCTCTCTTCCACTACACTCTTCAATACAGGCCTCACCTCCTCTCCACCCCTGGACAATCCTTACCTCATCTGCAACCCTGAATAGACCTCAAGTCATCTGCATCCTTAGACAGGCCTCAGCTTATTTACACCCCTGGACATGCGTCACCTGATCTGCACCCAGTTACCATCAATTATACCCAATACATTGAGGCCTGTCCAGAGGATACAGATGAGGTAAGGCTTGTCCAAGGGTCAGAGGAGGTCAGTCCTCTCCACTGCACTCATGGACACTGAATGCTTGTACATAGGACCTGTGCTCTGTGTCTAACATGTTATTTAAAAAACGATTTGGGGGCAAATCAATGACTTTTACATTTTTGAGAAGGAATAAATAGTGTCTGCATGATTAAATAAATATATTTCATCCTTTCACAGTGATGTCACCTGTGTTATGTCAGATTAGGAAGTAGATTGTGCATATGAGGTGAGGCATGTCCAGAGGTACAGAGGATTTGAGGCCTGTGTTTAAGACTGTAGTGGGAGAGAGGCCTTTCTTGGGGAGCATAGGTGGTGAAGCCTGTGTCTAAGAGTGCAGTGGACTAGACTTCATGAAGCCTATCCCCCACTGCACTCTTAGACACAGGCCTCACTTACTTTGTACCCCTGGACAGACCTCTCTTCCAATACACTTTTCAATACAGACCTCACCTCCTCTGCACCCCTGGACAATCCTCACCACATCTGCAACCATGAATAGACCTCAACTCATCTGCATCCTTAGACAGGCCTCAGCTTTTTTACACCCCTGGACACACGTCACCTCATCTGCACCCAGTTACTATCAATTATACCCAATACATTCAGGCCTGTCCAGAGGACACAGATGAGGTAAGGCTTGTCCAAGGGTCAGAGGAGGTCAGTCCTATCCACTGCACTCATGGAGACAGGCCTCACCTACTTTGCACCCCAGGACAGACCTCACCTCATCTGCACAATCTGCTTACTAATCTGAGGAAACACAGGTAACATGATTGTGAAATGTGCTAATATATTTTTTTAATTATGCAGATACTATCTAATCTTTGTCAATAATGTAAAACCAATTCATGTGTCCGAAATATTTTTTTAGAATAACATTTAAAAAACAGAGATAAGGTCATATGTATAAGCATTATAGTGTTTATATCGTTTGCTTATTGTCATTGCTTTGTTGTTTGGTAATAGTGGTCTATAATGTGTTATTTTTTTCTTTACCACAGATTGAAATAAAGATTTCAATAGTAAGGAAATATGCCCTCAAGGCAGAGGAGAAGAAAAGATGCCAAGCGGAAAAAATCAAAAACAGCAACGGAATTACAGTACTCCTCTACAACAAATACTTCAAAAAACAGGAAAAAAGCTCCTGGTAAGACAACTAAGTCTTTCTTACGGAACACATGTAGATCAAAAAAATATGTTGGTCAGAATGTGGATAAAGAGAAGGAGAGAGCAAATTTGAAAAGGAAGGAGAGGCCCCCCAAAAATGTTACTACTGGAGCAGGAGAGAATAATATGTATAGGAATAGAAGGCAAAACCAATTTAGGGACATTCGTAAACGAATGTTTCGCAATAGGGTGGTTTTAAATTTGTTAAAAAATATTTAAAAAGGTAAACAGAGAGCTGCTTTTTATAAGAAAAAGAAAACTGTAGAGAAAATTGTTGATCAGGCTTTTGAACTTAAGAATTTTTTTTTATTTTAATAATCAATAGAATTAGGACACTTAACAAGACAATTGATGTTTTCAAATCAAACAGTAGACGCAAAAGAGTAATTAATCGGACTAATTTTTGTAAAGTTTTTTCTGGAGAATGGATGCATAGTTCAAGTTGTGAGCCATTTTTTAATGAGGAGAGTTACTTCCAGGAGAATGATTTAGTGCATGCAGTTGACACCAGTGGTCGAGCATATGAGGTGAAAGACGGTTGTCCGATTGAAAAAGAGAAACTTGTGCCTAGAGAAGCAGAAGAGGTGTTAACTGATGAAGTTTTAGGGAGACGTACTAAGGGTCCAGTGTACACTTGGAAGTGTAGTAGTATTTGTACTGTGCGACAGGATTCAATCGATTTGTTTCGTAATGTTTTACGAACATATAGTAAGAAAAGTCTAAAACAGAAAATGAAGATGTTGCAAGACTTAGATCCTTGCAGAGTGAGAGAAATCACAGGTTTGCAAGGGCATTCACTGGCTTGTCTTTCTAGAAAAGTGTGTCAGAGTGTTTTTCATCATTTTAGGATGTTAGCAGTGCATCATAACAAAATGAGGAAATTAGTGAGAAGGTTGTATTATGCAAAAAGTCCAGCACTTAAGCTTAAACAATTAAACAGTGCTCTTTTGCATGGAACTTAATTGAATGTGAAGAAGATTTGTGAAGAAATTGAGATTTGTTATTTTGGTGAAAAAGAGGACAGTGTAGAAATTGACACAGAAATTCAAGGTAATGTGGAAGATAATGTACAGATTTCAGGTACAGAAAAGTTTGACCAGGAAATTACCAGGTTTAAGCTGAAATCAAGTGAAAGGCCGAATTTTACTTGTGTGTGTTGTCGACGAACTCATTATAAGCATCAAACTAGATTAGTTGATTTATATGTAAAAAGTGAAAAGATAAATAATTATGAGTGGAAGGATTTTGCAACTTATTTGTGGGTGGAGAATTCTTTTGATTTGAGTTCTGATCAGCGTATTTGTAAATATTGTTATAATAAATTAAATCAAAACAGAATGCTTGCTAAAGCTGTTCATAATAATCTTGAGTTGGTAGACATTCCTCCTGAATTGATGGATTTAAATACATTTGAGTCTATTTTGATTCAATGTGTCCATCCTTTTCAGGCAATTGTTCGCATGGAGCCTAAGATAGGGAAATTGCCTCCTTCAGATTTACAGAGAGGATTAAAGGGAAGAATTGTTTATTTGCCTCTAGATTTCAAGAAAAATATTGATACAATTGGTGTAGAGAAAGTGAAAGAGGAACCTCTGGTTATTCTAGTTAATGGGGTTCCGACAAAGAGTAAGAAAATCTGGCAAGATTTAGTGGATGTTAGGAAAGTCAAAAAGGCAACGTTGTATTTGGTCAAAAACAATGAGTACTACAAACATGTATGTGTTGGAGCAGAGGAAACAGTTGCAGAAGAAGACAGTGATTGTTCAGCCGGCCAAATTGAAAAAGTTTATGTGTCTAGAAGTGAAGAAATATATGAACATTATACTGTTCATCCTTTGCATTCCGAAGAAGTGATGGGGAATGCAATTGACTTGTTTCAAATGAAAGCAGCAAAAGGAAGTCCCATTAGTGTATGGGAAGAAAGTTTGGAAGCTCGTTGTTTTCCACAGTTATTTCCAACAGGTCGAGGTGGACGATATGACGATCGACCACTTCAAATTCCTGCACCTGAATACCGGACTTTAAGATTATATGCTGAAGATCCAAGGTTTCGTCAATGCATTCCTTATTTGTTTCATCTACTGTATGAAAGTGACTTGTCTGGGCTTTCTTATGCAGTGAACCATATACTGAAAAGTGGACCACATCTGCAAAATGTTTCGGCGAGGGACTTCATGGAGAAAGTCAATCTACAAGACAGTATTTTGGAATCTCAGCTAATCAATCTCATGGCATGTCAACGTGGAACAAACGAGTATTCGTTCCGTCGTCATGGGGAATTGAAATGTATGCTAGGAAACTTAGGAACTCCTACATAGTTCCTCACTCTTAGCTGTGCTGAGTATGCATGAGACGACTTACTTCAATTTCTACAAGAGGCAAATGCAAACATACAAAATATAGAATTCAAAACTCCTGGAGGAATGTGTTCTTTGGATCCAGTGAATGTATGCAGATATTTCAATCATAGATTTGAAGCTATGATGTCTTTTATTACCAACAAAAAAAATCCTCCCCTTGGAGAGGTTTTGGATTTCTTTTGGAGAAAGGAGTATCAAGCGAGAGGTGCTCCTCATATACATATGTTGTTGTGGATTAAAGATGCACCCAAATTTGGAACAGATTCGGATGAGAGAGTGATGAGCTTCATTGAAGAGAACATGTGCTGTTCCGAAAACTACCGAAGAAAACAGTTTAAGGCAACAAGTTTTACGCTTTCAATCCCATCGTTGTGGAAAGTACTGTCGTCGAAAATTCAGAAACAAGGAAAAGTTCTACACAAAATGTCGTTTCGGGTTTCCACGACCAGTGATTTCTAAAGAAGAGTAAATAATTTGATGTCTTCTCTGCGACATACTGTGACGAGGAAATCACCAAAAAATACATACAATTTAAAAAGAAACGAAGAGTCCAAGTACATCAATGACTACAACCCAGTGATTTTGTCCATGTGGAATGCTAACGTGGATATTCAGTTCGTTGCTGACAACTCTATTGCTGTGGCTCGATATGTGACATCTTACATCACAAAAAAAGAAAAGACAGAACTGAAGGAAATGTGGGAGGACATTTCACATGAAAAGAGTATAAGTAAAAAATTATACAGTTTCAGTCTGAAGATGTTGTCGCATCGAGAAATTGGAGCATATGAATGTTCTGATCGGTTATCATCAGCAAGTCTCTACGCCAAGTCTAGAACAAATATTTGGGCAAGTCTAGGTCTTGCTACAACACGAAACCGAGTTTTGAAATCTGTACAAGAAATTGAGTATTTGGCGGAGAAAGAACCAAACAGTACAGTTACTATCCAAATAGAAGTAGTCATCTTGAGAACAGTTGTTTGTATGAAGTTCTGCAAAACTATATTTATAAGAGGAACATCGGATAAGATATCAATAATGGAATATATGCTGTCATTGGGTGTGAAGGATGTCTAGTGAAGCAGAGAAAAGGCCATTTGATTAATCATCAAAAATTGAGTTGCGAAAATCCAGAGAAAAGGGAATTTTACGATTTAGCTCTTTTGCAACTCTTTAAGCCATGGCGTACAGAAGAGGAACTACTTGGAGATTTTCTCTGTTACGAAGATTCTTTTAATGCAACCAAGGATACCATAGAATGTCCTGTTTTTCCAAATTATCTGCAAATGTTGAACGAAGAAATAGAGCAAGAAGCCACAATTGCTGTAGAGATTGCTAGAGACAGTTCTCAAGACAGTCAGAGTTCTGCTTCATTGAGTCAGGATCCACTTGGAGGACCAATTATTCAAAATGAAGCTGCCACTGCCATGGATGAGGTGGAAAGAGCTATGGAACAAGCTCAAGATGATGTAGTTAACTTAGAAGATTTGGTGAAACAACTAAACCTTGAGCAGAAACAGATATATGACGAAGTCACAGAACAGATTGAACATGGATTCAGTCATGAGAAAAAAGAGTGCTCATGTACATCATTTAAGCCTGTCCGACTGTACGTTAGTGGAGAAGCGGGAACTGGAAAAAGTTTTCTGATTAAAGCAATTGCTACTTATCTGCAGAAAAGGACATAATCACTGCTGTCTTGTGTTGTTACCGCTCCAACTGGGCTGGCAGCTCATAACATTAAAGGGATTACTTTACATCGTTTACTGATGCTACCAGTCGAGCATGATAACAAATTGCAATACCACAAGCTATCTGGAGATGCGTGTTCCGAAGTTTCCAGAGTCCTGAAGAAAATGAAACTTCTTATCATTGATGAAGTAAGCATGGACTCAAATCTAATGCTTGCTTTTGTGCATTTGAGAATGCAAGAAAATCTTAGAACAGAGTATGATGTGTTATTTGGAGGGAAACACATTATTGTTTTTGGAGATCTACTGCAGTTGACTCCAGTGAAAGGACAACCAGTGTTTGAAATGGTCACACATGAAGATACCAGGAAGTGCCTAGGAAGCATTGGAAACGTTAATATATGGTTAAATTTCAAATATGCAGAACTACTTCAAAATTTGCGACAGGCAAAGGATGAAGATTATAAAAATTTTCTACAAGATGTAAGAATCGGAATAGTAAGTGAGCATGGGAAAGAAGCTTTACATGCACGATTAATTTCAAATTTGTATCCAAATGACAACATTCTTCCAGAGAATATTTTTAAGAAAATTAACGAGAACAAATCTGGGATATGTTTGATGCCAACTCTGAAAGAATGTTCCATCTTCAACAACAAAATGTTAAAGTTAGAAAATGAAGAGATTGTGAAACTGGAAGCTATAGATAAAATAGAGCATATGGGAGCAACAATTATTTTGTCAGAAAATTTGAAATCAAAATTGGATTCATTAGAGAAGACTATATCCAAAACTGCTGGTTTTGAAAAGACTCTGAATGTGTGTTTAAATTGTCGTATCATTTTGAGAAGGAATTTAAATGTTGAAAGAGGTCTGGTAAATGGAGCACTGGGTCATGTTGTTGATTTTGTGAATTACAAAAATAGAGATGGAATTGAAAGTTAAAAAATTTAATTTGATGGCATTGACGAAATAGAACAACTTTGTTGTTGTTCAGCTAGATTTTTGCTTGTGAAAGACTTATATGTTCGCCGAAAACAGTTTCCTGTTTGTTTGGCATATGCAGTGACAATTCGTAAATCTCAAGGTTTAAGTGTAGATAGTGCTTTGGTGAACATTGGAAGTTCTGTGTTTAAAGAGGGTATGGCATATGTGGCATTATCACGAGTCAGAACTTTATCAGGATTGTACTTGATTGAGTGTGATGGAACAAAGATTTGTGCAGATCTAGATTGTGTTAAAGAATACAATAGGTTAAGAAGAGAGTATGCTCCACATTTGCCTCAATATCCTTTGTTTGAAAAACGTGTGGTAGGCCGAAAAAGAAGAAATGAGAATAATTGCAGTGAGGTAGTAGCAACAAGACAAAAAGTAGATGAAACTGTAATTGTAAGCAGAAAGAAAAACGATTCTGTTGAAGATGTTGTTGGATTTCAGTTTGAAAACAGTTCTGGTGTCAACTGCTATGCTAATGTAGTGGTTAATGTTGTTTTTTTTCTTCAAAATTTACAAGAACAGATTGTTGAAAATCGGGATCAAACATTCTGCTGTTTATTGAATTCTGTGTTTCAGAAATGTAGCAGTGATAGAGCAAAAATAGAAAGTGTTTCAGAAATTCGAAATCTTCTAGACATATGTTCTGGTCAAAATCAATTTTCACAGAATATTCAGCAGGATTGTCAGGAATTTTTAATGTATATGTTTGATGTATTGGAAGATGAAGGTGTAGATATAAAAAATCTTTTTAGCCTTTCTTATCAATGGCAGCATGACTGCGACAACTGTAGTTTATCAAGTAGTACTACAATAGACACTGAAAGATTTATATATTTGACTTTACCAGACTGCAAATCAGTGTCTTTTAATAATCTAGTTAAAGCAGCTGATTACAATATTGTGTGTACACAATGTAAGTCTGCAATGCTGTCCACATTATTTTTAACAAACATATGGTAAATATGTCATTTTAATGTTCCAACGATGTAGACCTGATGGAAGTAAATTGTCAACTTCTATTAAAAATTTCGTGGCTTCTTAGTTATCAATATCAGGAAGAACTTTTGCAACTGTAGCTATTATTTATCATGACGGTCCTTCAACAACATCAGGGCATTACACATGCTATTTAAAATGTCGAAAAGTTTGGACTATCTGTAATGACACTCATTTGACTTTCAAACAACGTTTGCCTTTTGACTTAAAAAATTCATACCTAGTGTTTTTAGAACCAAAATTTAAGTGAAGGTAATTGCCCTATGAAGACGAGAGCAGTTAATAAAAGTTAGTTTGCTGTTTAAAATTATATTGTGAGTAACAGGGATGAAGATAATATAAAAATTATAGTTCTCATAAAGGTATGGTAAGTGGATCGCATAGTAAGTGATATCAGTATTATAGGAAATGTTCAACATGAGAGAGCCAGAGATGGAAATATGAATATTTAAATATTGTGAAAATGTTGTTTGAGCCTTTCTTTCAGAACGTCGGGAAAACGGTAATTTTAGAGTTTGTTTTAAGTAATTTGAAAATATACTGATACATCTGACACTATTTGGTCTGAAGGAAAGGTGAAGGAATGAGCAAAGAGTCATGACTGAACAGAAGGAGTATATGAAAACATTGAAACATATTTCAGATGTTCTTGGAGCTTTTTTTCTAGAGAGTCGATTAAATGGAATTTTTAGAGAACAGCAGAGTACCTTCCAACGTAAAGGACCTTCATGATGTACTATTTGGCCTAAAGGAAAAGTAAGTGAATCAAAGATTAGTGTACATATGTGATTTGTAAGTTTATATGGTTTTTTTTTAAACACAATCTTTTTGATTGTGTTTTTTTTTCCCGCTGTCATATGATAAATAGTTTGAACTCAGTGTTTTTAGTGAAATTCAATATGTTCTGAGAACAGCAAAAATAAACTATCTAACATGTTGTATAAATTATTCTATAGTTTGTATTGTGTAATTTATATTGTATTCCCATTGTCTCACACTCACTTTCCTTTTTCCTCTCTGTTTCAGCTCTCTTTACTCACTCACACTGCCTTTCTCCCACTATGTTTCACACCCATTCGTTTACTGCACTTCTTTCACAACCCCTCATTTCCATTTCAACTGTCTGCATCCCCTCTCTCCCTTGCACCACTTTTCAGCTTTCAGTCTCTCTGCTTTACTACCCTTTTCCGTCTTTTCCTCCTTTGCTCTTTTAGTAATTCCTCTTTACTCACTCACCAGTATTGTCGCACTCTGTCACTATAACTCACCCACTCTCTCTCGCTTATCTTTGTTTGCTCCTTTCTTTTGACCTCTTCTCTCTATTTTCCGTTCACTACCTCTATGTCCTCAGTCCCTCACTCTCCTTGTGGTATGTTCACTTGTGTTTATCTACCTTCTATCAATTCTCTTACAACAACTTCACTGCTTCTCTCTCATCGTTCTTCACCCCATTTCTTTTAGTCCGGTTCCATTACTACCCCTCATTTCCTATCTTTCAATGTCCTTCTCTTTACTTTCATCACCGAATCACTTTCTCTAAGTAACACTGCTTTAGTCTTTTCTCCTCTCTTTCCTTCTTTTGCTCCCTTACTCATTTTCCTTTCCTCACTCATTGTACTCCACTTCACTCAGTCCTTCCCTTAGTCTCTCTGTCTACTAACTTCCTCACTCCTTTTCCCTCAATCCTTCTATATTATCCTCTCTCCCTTCATCCCTTCACTCTATGACTCTCCTTCACTTACTCTCAGTCATCTTCCATTCCTCATTCTTCTAAATGCATCCTTAATTAGACTCCTTTCCCTCTCAGTCATTATCTTTTTACTTACTTCTGTTGCCTGATTTAGTTTTGCTTACTCACATTCTTTTAGTATCTTTCTTACCTTCAGTTCATTTCTCTCTTCTTCTCTTCCTCTCTGTCAGTGAATCTATATGCCTTACTCTTAGTAATTTGCCCTCCTTCTATTTTTTCCCCTCTTTTTGTCCTTCTACATTACTTTATTTCTCTTTCTGTGTCCTTCACTCTTACTTTATTTCTTAATACACTGTTATGATTTTTACCCTCTTCATTTGTATCTTTTATTTTAAAATATATATTTTACGAATTATAACTTATTTTTTCTTCTCTCTTTCACAAATACAAAGTGTAGTAAAAAAATGTAATTAAAGTTACATTAATTATATGGTAAGTGTGACTAAAAAAATGTAGTTTATCATCACCCTTTGCTTTAACCTCACTATTATTCTCTCACCCTACCTCACTCCTGTTTCCTTACTCTGCTTCCCTCACTTATTCTTATCCTCCATGTTTACTCCTCTTTCCCTTACTCTCCTACGGCATTCAACTTCTTTCAGTCCCCCTGCTTTACTTCCCTTAACCTCTGTTCCTTTCCTTCGCTCCCTCACTCATTCCCTTACTCATTTACTTCACTCCTCTCACTCCTTCTCTCAGTCCGTCTGTCCTCACAGTTCCTCACTTCCGTTCCCTCACTCTGTCTCTCTTACCGTCGCTGTCTCTGTCCCCTCACTCTGTCACTACTCTTTCATCATGCTCTCCCCCTACAACTCACCCACACTCCCTTACTAACCTTCCTTTGCTGCTTCACTCAGACCTTTTCAGTTACTCCTTCCTTTACTCTCTCTGTCCTTTCTCTCTGCCACTCCCCATGTCTTACCCCTATTCACTTTTATCACCCTCTTTCACCCCTCTTTACTTACACTCACTGCTCTTTTCTCACCCTCCCTCACCGTTGTTCATTTATTCCGGTTCCGTCACAACCCCTCATTCCCCATCGTTTACTGTCCTTCCTTTTACTTTCAACACCCACTCACATTCTCCCAGTTCCTCTGTTTTAGTCTTCTTCCTCTCTGTTCCCTTCTTTTGCTCCCTTATTCATTTTCCTTTTCTCACTTACACCCTATCACACCTTCTCTCTGTCTTACTATCTAATACACAGTGTTGCTTCCTCTAGCTCTCTTTCTCTAACATCACTCTCTCTGTGTCCTTCCCTTATGCTCACTCCTTCATTAATTTTTCCTTTTTTTTGGGTGCGCGCCCGGTACGCGCACCCCAGAGAAAAAAGAATGACAGAGATTTTTCAAAAATATAGCATTTTTTTATAAATTGGAGGTAGTTTTAAAAAAGACCTTTTTTTTATTCTTTTTGTTGTTTTATATTTTTTTTGTTTTTTTGAACATTTTTTACTTTTTTTGGCTTTTTTGAACTATTTTATATTTTTTTTTATATTTTTATGGGGAGAAATTAAAAACAGGGAATTGTAAACGGCTCAACTGGAGCAGAAAAAAATCAGGAAAACATTATGGTTTTTTGGGGCAATTGTGGGTGTCACCAGCAAGGACGATGAGCTTTAGGCTCTGCTCACCATAGGTGATGGTCTTACCACAAAAAATACATGTGACCCTGAATTCACCAAACCGTGCTTGTATGTTTGGGATCATCTCCCTTGTCTCTGGTCCCGATGGAGTGGGTTGTTTTCTTTTGGAGGTGCTGGGTGAAGATTGGAGAAGGTTACTGGCCAGTTCTCTCACCTCTGCAGCAGCATAGTTGTTGGGATGCTTGCGCTGCATATGCCAAATCATGGTGAAATTGCCAAATGAACATTTCTTATTAGGGTTCCCCCTTGAAAGTTCCATGCCACAGATTCGGCAAGTCACCTTTGGCGCATTCACTTTCTTCTTGCCCTCTGGGTTAGAAAAAAACTCCCATACAATGTGTTCCTTTGGCCTATATGGGGTATTGTCTTCTGGCAGGAATGACCTTCTCCCCTCCTCCTCTTCCTCCTCCTCTTCTTCTTCTTGACCACCAATGTGATCTTGTGGTGGTCCTCTTGGTGGTGGTGGGGGTGGTGGTGGTGCAGATGCTCCAGCTGCTTCTGCTACTGTAGCCATTTTAAAGTACAAAAGATTAGTCACAAATCTCCAAACAGGTCTTCCTCAGTCAAAGGACAAAGTCAGAATAAGGAAAAAAGGTGGGGGCTTTCATCATTTGGAAAAAAAAACTGTCCTGGACCAATGAAAAGTATTATTTTCAGGTCACATGACCCGGACTTTCATCATTTGGAAACCAAAACTGTGCTGCACCAATGAAAAGTGTTATTTTCAGGTCACATGACCCGACGCGCTTGCGCTACACGCCCCGGGGCGCGCTGGTGGCGCTTACGTTTCGCGATCGTATGCACTCGGGTGCTTCCGGGTGCGCTTACGCAGTGCGTCATATGACGCATCACGCGGCTACGCGATACGTCACGATGTTGTTTTCATTCGCGGCAATAGCGCTAACGGGACGCTCATCGGTATGCGCCCCGGGGCGCGCCGTAACACTGTGCTCACCGGTGAGCGCATCGGTACGTGCCCCGGGAGCGCTCCGGGGCACAAATAAATAAATAAATTAAAAAAATAAACATAAAAAAAAGTATTACATAATTATAAAATATAAAATTCATTATAAAAAATATTACATTTCATACCTATAGAGATTTGCTATTAAAAAACCTATGAAATTCACTGAAAAAACCTTAGGTTTCACACCAGTTATAGTTAGGAATTAGCATTTAAAAAACCTATGAAATTCACTGAAAAAACCATAGGTTTCACACCAGTTATAGTTAGCTGGAAATTTTACTCGCATAAAACCATTGAAATTCCCACGTTATAGTTAGTTGGACTCACTATAACTTACGCGTGTAATGCACTGCTGATGACGTCACATATTACATCACTCATGACATGGTCAGTGACATCACTCATGACATCACTGATGACACCATTCAGTGAATGTGTGTCTTTCTGAAAAATAAATATGTTTTATATATGTATATGTAAAAATTGATGGAAGAATAAATGTTTAAATAAGTGTTTACATGGATGTCTTTTTTACAAAAAAATTGATTGGTTAACTGGCTTATTAAGTGTATCTTAGTGAATACATATATTAGTAAGTAATGTTTAAATATTTAAATATATGTATTAGTGTTTCACTTTGTGTATAAGTGGTTGCATAGGTTGGTGAGTAGCTACATGTGTATGTATATGGGTTATTAGATGTTTTTTTTTAGTATCAGTATGAGTGTCTGTATGGTTTGGTGGGGGTATTACTTAGCACATACATGCATGAATGACTGACTCTCTGTTTCTATGTGTTTTGAACAATGCATATGTGCAGGAGTGAATGGGTGAATGAGTGTGTATATGTGTGTGTTAGTGAGTGAATGACTGTCTCAATAGTGTCTTTATTAGTAACTACTTATGTTTTAATCTAGTATATGTGAATGTTGATGTATATAATTGAGTATATGTGAGAGTAAGAGATTGTAAGAGTTCCTGTTTAAATAAGTATGTGTTTCTATAAGTGATTGTTTAACAGAGTAACTATGTGTATGTTTTCTTAGAAGTAAGGTGGTGGTGTGTGTATAGCTGTATATGCAAATAAATGGATGTTCAATAGTTTATTTGCATGTATGAGTATGTGTGTGAGTAACTTTGGATGACTGTCGGTGTGTAACAGGATGTATAGGTGTATCACTACATATGATGAGTGAGTATATGTATGAGTGACTACATACAACTGTTGGTGAATGAGTAGATGTGTATATAGATGGTGGAATTACTGAAGTGGTTCTTGTAACTGATATGGGTATCTTCATTTTTTGTAAACATTTTATTTTTTTATTTTTGAATATGTGTTGAAGGGTTACATTACAGTGAAAGGAGGCCTGTCACTCTGTCACAAGGATGGTGTCATCAGTGATGTCATGAGTGATGTCACTGACCATGTCATGAGTGATGTAATATGTGACGTCATCAGCATTGCATTACACGCGTAAGTTATAATGAGTCCAACTAACTATAACGTGGGAATTTCAATGGTTTTATGCGAGTAAAATTTCCAACTAACTATAACTGGTGTGAAACCTATGGTTTTTTCAGTGAATTTCATAGGTTTTTTAAATGCTAATTCCTAACTATAACTGGTGTGAAACCTATGGTTTTTTCAGTGAATATATATATATATATATATATACTAGCAGCCCGTCCCGACGTTGTCCGGGTATGATTTGCTGCCGCCAGTAGTATATTGTTTTGTAGGATTTCGTTTTGATAGCATTTCTTATCTGTGACAGGCCTCTGAAACGCTCCGAGTCACAGTGCACTGCTGATGCGCTTAAGAGTGAGCGTTCAGTAGTGTGTGAACTCGAGTTTCCCTACTTTATTTTTCCTTGCAATATTATATAGCGCGAACTTGACAACATGGCATGAGCACAATTTACATTACAGAAGAACACATTCATTTGTGGTAGGCACGGGGAGACAAAGCAATTTGCCTGGAATCACATGATGTTGAGCTGAGGCCGAGATTCGAACGTAGCTCCCCAGCTCTAAAGTTCGCAATTCTAGAACTTGTGGCGGGAGGTGTGTCTAAAAGTGTATGTCGGTGCTGGCCATCAATGAGAGAGACCTGTGCATTTTTCAAATCGGTGGTGAAAAAATATGAGTATGTTGCTGGAGATGTGGGCCGCCGTGCCACCAATGTAATTACCGGGGGAGGGTAAACACCCATTATTCCGCAACCTTCTTTCCGCATACCACCACTCATTACGAAAGTACCATGACTCCGCAATGCCATTATAACGCATGGCATTACATTTTATATGCTTTTACCACGCATACATTTACAACCAAAATTCGTTGGAAAACCATGAATGGTAAAAGCATGTTTTTTTAATGTTTGGATAAGGTAAGTATGGGTATAGGGGTAAAGCATGTTTTTTTAATGTTTGGATAAGGTAAGTATGGGTATAGGGGTATATGTTTTGCGGTACTGAGGTAATTTAAGGGTTCAGATATAGTTTTGGGTTATGGGGTACAGAGGTAGTTTTAGGGTTTAGGGATAGGTATGGGTTTTGGGGTACAGGGTATTTTTAGGGTTCAGGGGTAGGTTTGGGTTTTGGGGTATAGGGGTATTTTTAGGGTTCAGGGGTAGGTTTGGGTTTTGGGGTACAGGGGTATTTTAAGGGTTAAGGACTAGGTTTGGGTTTTGGGGTACAGGGGTATTTTTAGGGTTCAGGGCTAGGTTTGGGTTTTGGGGTACAGGGGTAGTTAAGGGTTCAGGGGTAGGTTTGCGTTTTGAGGTACAGGGTAATTTTTATGGTTCATGGCTAGGTTTGGGTTTTGGGGTACAGGGGTATTTTTAGGGTTATGGGGTAGGTTTGCGTTTTGGAGTACAGGGGTATTTTAAGGGTTCAGGGCTAGGTTTGGGGGTACAGGGGTATTTTAGGATTCAGGGGTAGGTTTGGGATTTGGGGTACAGGGGTATTTTTAGGGTTCAGGGCTAGGTTTGGGTTTTGGGGTACAGGGGAATTTTTAGGGTTCAGGGGTAGGTTTGGGTTTTGAGGTACAGGGGTATTTATAGGGTTCAGGGCTAGGTTTGGGTTTTGGGGTACAGGGGTATTTTTAGGGTTTATGGATAGGTTTGGGTTTTGGGGTACAGTGTATATTTATTGGGTTAAGATAGGTTAGTGCTTAAGGGTGTTGGGGTATTTTAAGGAGTAAGGGTGGGTTATGATTATGGGATGCAGGGGTATTTAAAGGGAGCATGGTGGACACCCGGAGCTGGAATGTACAGAACCTGGGAAGAAAAAACAATGAAATATTGGGCACAATGCTCGCTTTTTTTCCCGTAATCCCGTGCCCCGTACACGCCTTCGCCCCCAGCACACGCCCACAGCACACGATATGAGACATGGCATGAAGGGCAGAACGTACCACACGCCCCCAGCGTTTGTCACGCCCCCAGCACACGCCCACAGCAGACACGCCCACAAGGGACTACTTTGTTGGCACGGTTCTTTTACCTTTTAAATGTATATGGTGGGCGTCTGCATAGCCTATGTCCTTCTGCTGCAACTGCCCTTTCCATCACTGTATTGGGTGTTGTGATTGGTGCTGTGGTTCCTGAGATTACCGCCTCAAAGGTTTGGGCTCTCTCTTTATTATATTAGTATCGATATATATATATATAAATATATATTTATATATATTCACTGAATAAAACAGAGGTTTTAGGGACGTTATAGTTAGAAATTAGCATTAAAAAACAGAGAAATTCACTGAAGAAACTCATGGACGTTATAGTTAAAATTCTGCATTTAAAAAACCAGAGAAATTCAGCCGTTATAGTTAGTTGAGCTAACTATAACTAGCACCCCACAATGCACTCCTGATGATGTCACATATTACATAATTCATGGCATGGTCAGTGACATCACTGATGACATCACTGATGACATCTCAAATTACATCACTGATGACATCATCCAGTGTATGTGTGTTTCAGTAAAGTTTAAATCTGTTTTGTAAATAGTATAGCATTTACGTAAGTCTTGAAACATAGTATGTTGTTTATGTCAATGGACTGTGAAGGGGAAGTACTTTCATGCACTGGCACTTTAAATTGGGGCAATCCTATCTACATGTCATGTGATCAAGGCCCTACGCGGGCTGAAACGCATTGTGGCGGTGGTGTTGTTGGGGATAACAAAATAAAAAATTAGCAACATCTACCTGGGTTCACCTCGTCCTTACACTGAGAAGAAGTGTGGTCAGAGGACGATTCTTTGTCAAATGTTTCGCGAGAGGGCCTCCTTGAAATTCGGCGATACCCCTGCTCTGCATTTGGGCCGTGTGGCGAGAAGCAGCAACTCTGTTTACAGAAATTTTTTTGTTCTTCAAATAGAAGCAGCCGTGGATGCCCCGGGGCAGCGGAAGTGCAAGGGACTGCAGATGAGGTGGATCGGTGATCCCGAACTTTGCCGTAATCGCTCCATACAGTGAGAGCCCCGCTGAGAGCCCCGTGGAGGAGAGTGCGCGAGTCGGACAGCGAACAAATTTTGGTTTAACCTATTTTTCCAGTAATTGAGCATAATGTTTATTGCCTTGTCATTCCAAATGACACATGGGAGCTGAAAATGTGTGCTTATTTATAGCACATGAAATACACACCAGAATATATACTTGATTCTGAATGATTGGATTTACATGAGTAGGTATGAATTTGAGCATAAAGATTGGTTTGCTAAACAGTTAAGGGATATTGCATAGGACCTGGATATCTCAAGATGGCGACTGCGGTTTTGTATGCTCTTAGCGCATTCCCTTGACCAATCAGGTGTTGTCAATTACGAGCAATATTTAAATCGTGAGCTCCCAGCACAGCTCTTTTTGTCTATTTGAAATAGTTTGAAGAGATGATGTTGAGAGTGACCATGCTCACTATAAAGTGCTTACAAGGAAATACAGTGATTGGGATGGTGGAGGGATGATGTGGTGCATGCTATCCACTCTATTTGCACTGACTTTGAGGTGGATATTTTCTACTGTATGGTGATGCAGTCAAGAGGTGCATATGATGATATGGTTAAATCACTTAAAAAAATAAGTTTGGCCTGGTAGAACCTATGGATTGGCAAATATGATTTTGGAGAATTATGATTTATAGTTGCAAAGTATTTAGCATGTAATATTTTCTTTGTGGAGTTGATCTACTTTAATTGTGGGAAATGTCAGGTGCATCTCAAGGGTGAAATGTGATAAAACACCCTCATGAGAAATTAGCCATTTGAGAAGTTCTGGTAGCCAGGCCCAAAAACTTGTCTTGGCGCCGTGCTGGTTTAATTACATATGGGGGGGCTAGGTGTTTTGATCACCCAAGAGGAGTGATGTGCTACTATTAGCTTGCTTGGTCTCTCCTGATCCTCCCAGTATAGTTCAGGGATATATGTGTGTAATGTGGGAGTGATTTTTTGACTTTATTGTGTATAATTGCAGGTGAATTTAGACCATTTAAGTGTGGTTAATTTGTGTACGAAATAGATAGCTTCTTCTAAGAATCATGATCTTTCAACCTGTAGGATCAGGAAAATCCTGCCTGATGTAAGGTGAATTGGATAGAAGATTGAAATAATCGTTGCAATTATGTGTGGGACTGCTTCAATACCTGGGATCAACAGGACCCCAAAGCTAATATTTTAACTTACACACAGGAGTTCGCCAACCAGCAAGGATGCATCATCCCAAATGCAAAAATCTCAATTTAAGTAATCACTAAATTTGCGATTACTTAAATTGCGATTGCATTTAGGGAATCACAAATTGCGATTCCCTAAATGTAAATGCATTACCCCCTAAAACTTTGCGATTTTGCAAATAAGATTCGCAAATTACCTTCAATTCCAAGTTGATGGTAATTTGCTACAACCTTGAAAAATGCACAAAAGTGCATTTTTCAAAGTTCCATGTTGCACACCTACATGCCCTTGGGGCATGTGTGTGCGTAACATGTGGTCACATGGCAATTTCAGGGGTGCATCAGGGTGTCCTTTTGGCACTCTTGCACCCTTTAAATTGAATGCGCAACTTGTGAGTACCTATTTGGTACTTGGAATTTGCGCATGCATATCCCATTCATTCCAATGGGCCTTTAGGCCCTTAGGCCCATAGGAATGAATGGGAAGCAATTCCTTAATTGCGATTCGCAATTTGCGAGTCGCAATTAAGGAAAGTGTAGGAATCATAATTTTGTTTGCGATTGCTACATGCATAAGCAATAGCGATTCCTAAATTGCGATTTCTTAAATATCGCAATTTAAGAATCACAATTGCTCACTTTGATGCATGTGACCCATAGTCTTTCTGACTCAGGAAACATTTTTATACTTTTCCCACTTGAGGGATAAGTTCTTAGTGTTGCTGCCTCAGCCACTTTTTGTAAATTACTGTATACACCACTACTGCTGTACTTATTTTATACCAATACCAAGTTGTACTAGTCTCCAAACTTCCTGTCTATCCTAACCAGAAATGTTTGCTAGCATATTACCCCAATAATTTTTCCAACTCTTTTTTTTTACCAATAACCATGTTCATATCTACTGATCCCAACAATTTATAGGCTTAATGAATCAAAGTATCATTATCTTGTAACACTATCTGTTTTAACTTTTTTATTTGACCTTGTTTCGGACACCTCTTTTCGGAGCCCGCATGCAGCATTGCCCCACTGAGGACTCTACCTTTCTCTGTGATAGGCGCCAACCATGTCCTCTTATCTGAACTGGGCTCCATTGTGGTCAGCCTCAAACCTTACCCTTGTGTGCCAGTTGTCAGCGGTCAGTGCATATTTGGCACTATTTTCAACTATAATTAAAAAATATATATTTCCTGTTCCACGTATTGGAGTTTTGTTGTTTTGCTGTCATTTTGTTCATTAAAATATTCTCCATATTTTATAACTCAAATTGAAATGTGTCCTGTTTTGTTTTTTAACTATTTAACTGTTTGCTACTTGTACATGTTTTGCATATTTTCTTACACAATGCCTGTCTGCTCCTTGCCTTAGCTATCAGGGGTCAGCTTAAGTTTAAACCTTTATTAGACCAAGCAAGAATAGTGACATTATTACTTGTGTTGGACTGTCATCCTCCCTGATTAATAATTTACTTTCTCACATTGTGCTGGCAACAGTGGGGTCTTGAACTTGTATTTAGCAGTACATCTAAGCTATTAAAATCGGAAATAAATCCCTAAATTGAAGTGAAAGCAAAAATTGATTTATGATTTTTTTCCTGACATCTGGTCTTTGATTGGGTCACTTTTAATTTTTAATTCGAATTTTTGCACCTTTTAAAAAGTTCAAGGGAACATGGAGTTGGATCCGGCTACTTTGACAACTCTCACAGTGGTGAAGATGAAGGCCCCATTCAGAGGAAGAAAATTGAAATTGGGCCACAATGCCAAGAAGGTGGATTTGATCAGGCCCCCAGAGGAAGAGGCAACTTCACAGGATGAAGTAGAAGGGGCCAGCCTGTCCCTACATGGTTGTTTTGGTGCACCATTAAGGGCTGGAAGTGAAGTGGGCCCTGCCGGCATAAGCCTTTCAAAATGGACATCTGCCCATTGGTACTCAGAGATGGGCAATCAGTAAGGGAGATGCAGGCCAAATTGTCATCCATAGCCCTAGAGGAGAAGAAAATGAATTGTCCATGGAACAAAAAAGGCCAGGATGGGCTTGACGTCCAATAAAGATAGCAGCTGCAATGATGGTGTATCTCAGGGTGCCCAGTCACCCTTCTCATGTCCAAGAGTATTTTGCCTAGCTTTATGGTGGGGACACCAATGCCAATGATGTGCCTCCTATGAATGAGAATTTATAATGCTTAGGGAGAGTCACCATCGGAGGGAAGCCTTACTCTTTCAGTTATTACCAACACTGGGGAGGGATACATTACTGGTTCTAGAAGACGGGGTTACTAACTCCTACACTAACATGAAGGATGCCTTTGTACAGAAGTGTGGTTTCACCCCTGAATAGTAATGGAAAAAGTTAAAGGAAACACACAAAGAAGAACAACAATCCTGGGAGGACTTTGAAGATGTCTCTCTAAAAGCATTAGAGGGCAGGAGAAAAGTCAGTACGCTCCCTAATTATGGTGGGACATATCATCTGACCACAAAGGAGCATATATTGAGTAAGTATCTTTCATCTAGTAGATTCCATGCTGTTTGACCCCAGGCAGTTTGGTAAGGCAGCTATCGTGTGGGTTCACACTAGGGTGTCTTAAAAGTCTCATGAGATGATCCAAAGAAAGGGGGTTCACACCCCCTCAGACAAAAAAGGAGAGCAACAGGGATAATAAGAAGGACCTCTCACAATGGCCCCAAAACACTGCTCAAGAGAGGGAGTCCTGTGCCTTTTTCAAACTCAAGTCGGAAGGGTACAAGGGAAAAAACTATTTGACTCCATGTCGGCTAGGGTGTGCTAGACTGTCACAAGCCAGGACTAAGGAAGAGATTTTCAGCCTATTCCAAGAATTTCCCAAAAAGTAGGTGGTCCCAGGGGACTTAAAGTATAAAAATTGGGGTGGAATTTTGCACAGGGGAAACCAGGGGTTGGGCTGAATCCCCAAGGATGAGGTGAATGAGTGAAGCCTTGGATGCCTTACCTCACAGCATGATGAAGTACAGGCAATGCCCAATTGTCAATGGGACAAAGGTAGAAAATATGAGGGCCTAGTGTGACCACAGTGGTGGAACCAGCTGGTTTTCCAAGAGCAGATTATCCCTGATACTCTCCATAGGGTTGTCACCACTGTCAATGAGGTGAAGTGTCACCCCATGGCAATGGTCACCTTTGAATGTGGAGGGGTTACTGGTCTAAAGAAGGTGGCTCTGTGCCCTGGAATGCCAGTGGAGTATCTGTTGAAGAATTACCTAACAATCTATCCTTGGGCTGCGGTGGAATCGGAGACCCATTCAGTCTGCCTCAGTGGTTGTGTGGGCCACAATAATGTAGTAGCCTGACAAGGAAATCAAGGGAATTTGGATTGTGAAACAATAACCCAGGTTTCCACAACCAAGAAGGAAGGCAAGAGGTGTGGGAAACCAGCCTCAAAGCATCCCCATCCCAGGAGGAATCTTACCCCCAGGAGAGGATTTGGAACCTGAAGTGGAAGAACCTAGCCTAAGAGACATGCTAGAATTATCGTTGTTGCATGGGGCAGTGTGACCCTCCAGGAATGAATTCTGTCAAGCACAGAGAGCATGCAAAGCCCTTGAATGCCTTCTGTGTCAGTCTAATTTTTGAATTTGAATTTTGAGTAATTTGTAGAGCGCGCGTTCACTTGGCAGTTTCTTGGCGCTATAGGATTTCAAACTGTGGGGGGGAGGGAGTTATGGGCTGGAAGCTTGCTGAAACAGAAAAGTCTTGAGATCTTTGCGGAACTCCGTATAAGAGGGAGAAGATCTAAGGAAGGGGGGGAGTGAGTTCCAAAAGGTGGGGGCCAGCACCGAGAATTTCTGGCCGCCGGATCGCCTCTTCTTGAACCGGGGGATGACTAGCAGGGATTTGGAGGAGGAGCGCAAGTCTCTGGCGGGATTATAGTTGGTTAGGGCAGAGTTAATGAAAGCGGGGGCAGGGCCAGCCCGAGCTTGGAAGGTGAGGCAGCCAAGTTTAAAAAGGGCTCTTTGCTTAATTGGGAGCCAGTGAAGGGCCATAAGAAGAGGGGAGTAGTGGTGGAATTTTGGTAGGCCGTGTACCAGGCGAGCTGCCTGGTTCTGCACCAGCTGGAGGCGTTGAAGTGCATAGGCCGGGGCGCCGTTGTAGATGATATTGCCATAATCGATTTTAGACAGAATCATGGCCATGACGATTAATTTAAGTGCAGAGGGAGAAAAGAACCGAGATACTTTTCTAATGATGCGTAAAGTAAAAAAAGAGGAAGAAACAATGGAACTTATGTGGGTGTGAGGGTCTAAAGTCTAGGAGCAAGGGGATAACAGCTCAATCCACAGGATCTCCTGGTAAGAATGTGTTCTCTACAGTCAGGATAGGGTCCCAAAGCATGGGGCAACCAGGAGATTGGTGGTCACCCAATATTACAAAGCCTTCCTCTTAAACCTAGCTTGTGATATCCCCTTGGCTAGGCATTTTTGCAGGCCAAAACCTGTGACGGGTTATTCATCTAGTTTTGCTAGCCCTAGATGTTTGAAAAGGTTAAGGAGTTCTATGGCTCTTGCACTGCCTGTGAAGCCAGTGGCAAGACAGGAGGGCAATCCAAGGCTCCCTTAATGCCAGTGCCTGTGGTTGGAATGCTTTATGAGAGGGTGGGGATTTACATTGTCGGTCACCTAGACCCTAAAACTCCTTCTGCAAACCGATTCATATTGCTGGTGGTAGACCATACCTCGGAGGATAGTAACTTTGCTGGTGGTAGCGAAGGTTATACTTGGTATTGTTACCAGAGTGGTGCTCCCCAAAGAGGTAATATACGACAGAGGCAGAAGCTAAATGTCTGTGAACATGTAGTCTATGCGGAATGAGAGTGGGGTGACTTATGAGTTCACCACCCCTTATCTCCTCCAAAACAATGGGCTTGTGGATACATTCAACAAGATCACAATGTATGAATATGGTGTTGGGCTGAGAAACTCTGTAGGGAGTGTGATGTCCTACTCCCATGCTTTTTATTTGCTTAAAGGGGGGTAGTACATAAGGGAGTGGGCTTCAGCTCCTTTGAACTTTTTTATGGGCACCAGGAGAGAGATCCCTTAAGTCTTGTCCGAGATGGGGGTGCTAGAGAGTCCGATGGCAACATGTCCGCCATTGTGCTAGGCTCTGCCAGCCTGAACCATGTATCCGGAAATCAACCACTTTATACGGTGGCGTTGGGGTTCGCTGGGGACTGCACATTTCCCAACTGCTTTAAAATATACCTGCAGCTTTGGAAATAGAGCATCTGCAAGGCTGTTTGCAACCACGGGACATGTGGGGGCCCATTCAGCACTACCTGCATAGGATGGCCCCAGTACCCCGGGCTCCATGACTGCTGTGGAAACCCTGCTGGAGCTCTCTTGAGGCGTACTGGTGATGCAGCTGCCCCAAGAGAGATGCAGCCCGCAAAGAGGTCTGGAGGTTTATGCTAGAGTGGAGCCAACTGCTGCTGTAGATGTGTGTCTGGCTGCGGAGCAGCAACTCCGGCAACCTCCCCATGAAGCTGGGACAATCCAGCGCCTGCTTTGCGGGTGGCCGGGAGGTCAGGTGAGGAGCCAGGGACATGAAGTGCACCATGTTGCTTTCACTGGCCTCCAGGTTATTTGTGAAGTTTGCAGGCCCTTCTGGCTCAGTGTGGAGGGAAGTTGATTGAGGATCGGGCATGCCCGCCCCTGAACCTGACCAAAGGGCCTCGTCAGGACCAATCACTGGGCTGCTGCTCAGGGCCCACTGGCTGCACTGGAGGCCTCTAAGGACCTGTGGGCGTGGTGTCTGCCTGCCACTCCGGCCCCGGACTGAAGGTCAGACAAATGATCCCCGGCTGGGGAGCGATCAACTTGGCTCTGATGGGGGCCTAAAGAAAAACCCACAAAATGAACAAAACAAAAACAAACAAAAGCAAAGGGTCACCTGGTCAGGGCCCCCAACACCGTGCTGCTACTGCCACTCCTGTTGCCTACATCATGGGGAGGTACTGGCGGACGTTTGTGCCTCATGATGGTGTAGCTACAGAACCTGCTATCTCTGTGCCTGTCAGCTTGCTCATGCCCTCGTGGTGGACTCCTGGGGTGTGGCTGGGCTCTTGCCAGAGTAATTTGTGACAGATTTTGATGAGCTGTGGCCTGACTGTGCTCCCCCTTTGGACACAGGATCGTATTGTTTGGTAGTCCGTTCACTGGCTGTCATTGGGTGTGAGCTGCACTTCCCTCCAGCTACCCGCCCTCAACTGGGGGAGACAAGGCTCTGGAACCGAAACACTGGTTAATGGAGCCCACTCTGGAGGATCCCCCTTCTTGCAGGGAGATAGCCTTTCAATGGCCCCTCCCCTATTGAGATCCTCAAACTTGTCTGCTCATCAGATGCGCTGTACTGCTTATTGGCAAAGGCCTGCCTCCCCTTACTCTGGGGGTTAGGCGGGACCTCAGGATTGGCAGTGACCTCCTACGAGAAAAGCGGCTGAAGAGTAAAGACTCCACCCTGGATTGGCCTGTGATGGGCAAAACTTATGATGAACAACCCAAAAACTCTTTCAGTCAGTGCCACTAGACAGGCGCTGCGTACCTGGACACTGATGGTGATCAGGAAGGGCAATTTCAAACTGATAGCTTCACACAAGACCCGGATATCCACTCTATGTTCATTGATCTGAAGCACAATGTAACCACTATTGATGTCAAGATCGACTTAATAACGGACAGGTTTGACCGCCTGAAGGAGAAGGTAGACAAATATGATGAACGCGTCGACAAGCTAGAATGACAGACCTCAGAGGTAAAAGATACCCACTAGCCAACTGGCGAGAGATTGTTGCAAACAGAAAAAGTCCCGAATGTGATCTGTAATAAGAATGAAGATTTGGAGGCACTGTCCAGATGGAAAAATATGTGAATCATAGGGATTCCAGAATCAATGGTGATGGGCTGAATGGATAACTGTTGTTCCATGCTGACTGAGCTGTTTAGAGATGCTCTTTCCAATGCACTCATAATAGAGCACACCAATCAATCACTTGGACAGAGGCTGCCCCCTGGCACACCTGCAAGACCCATCATCGCTCACCTTCTCAATTACTTAGAGAACAACATGGTCCTGTGTCTGGCCAGGAAGTGATAGCCTTACATTACAAGCGCAGCATGGACCCGATTTTTCCGGATTTCACCGCTTTGGTGCTGGCCGCTTGTAGAGAAGTCGTACTGTTCAAATGCTCCCTCATGCAGACAGATGTTAAGCATTCACTCATATACCACACCAAACTTCAAATATTCCTTTTGGGCAAGACTCACTACTTCACTGACCCGAAGGCAGCAGCAAAATATGTTAAAACCATCCCACGGGCCATGTCATGGCCACCCCTGGCTGCAGAGAACTCCAAGAGGGATCTTCTCAGTGAAAACAAAAATTGCAATGCAACCATCATCCCTTCTCCAGGTCTCACTGCAGGGTACTGCATTCCTCCTGGAACATTGTAATGGTGACATTTGCTATGGATTAGGGAGGCAGTCTGCCCTGGCGAGTCTTGCCACACACCGGTATCTACTCCTGCCACATGGCTACTTTGTGGCTGTGAGTGTGTTGGACCTCTAGTTTGCCCCATCAAATGAGTTACTCTTTTGTTTCTCTGTTCCCTAACTTGGAAATGCTGGATGGAAGAGATGGGGGGATTGGTCCTATTTGGGGGGGAGAGTTAAGTCACCCTTTACGCCGGAACCACAGCCAAACTAAAGAAAAACCTCCAACGCATCCAAAATGCCTCAGCCAGACTCATCCTAGACATCCCCCGCCAAGCTCACATCTCCGGTCACCTGAAAGACCTCCACTGGCTCCCCGTCAACAAGAGAATAACGTTCCGTCTCCTCACCCACGCACACAAAGCCCTCTACGACCTAGGACCCGAATACCTCAACACGTGCCTGTCCTTTTACACCCCCACCCGACAACTACGATCGTCCAATCAAGCCCTCGCTGCAATTCCACGCATCCAAAGATCCACCATGGGGGGAAGATCCTTCTCCTACTTAGCGGCCAAGACCTGGAATTCTCTCCCCACCCACCTCCGCCTTACACAAAACCACCTCTCCTTCAGAAAACAACTAAAAACTTGGATATTCGATAAGTAAAGTTCCCCCCCCCTCCCTCAAGCGCCTTGAGACCCTCTGGGTGAGTAGTGCGCTATACAAATTTAAACTTGACTTGACTTGAAGTAGGAGGTGGGTGGACGTTTGGGGTAATCTTGTTCACAATTTCTCAGCTGTGTGAATTTTTCCTCCTTTCACCTTCCCCTGCCACTCAGCACCATATGTTGAAATGTCAAACTGACAGCTTATATCAGTTACAACATGTGGTCAGGTTTCTAATCCTTTCTCCTATGCGACCACTTAAGTGTTTAATCTGGAATGTATGAGGCCAAAATAACAGGCGCAAGGCGTGACATGTGCTGGCCTACCTGCAGCATCATCAGATAGACATGGGCTTTTGGCAGGAGCTGCACCTTACTGAACACACTCTGGCACGCTTGTGAGTGGGATGGGTGGGTGAACAACATGTAGCCTATTACTCTTGCTATGCAAGAGGTGTGGCGATACTGCTCCAAAAGGGACTACCTTGGTGCACTAGCTAGGTCCTCTGTGACCCCTTGGGTCACTATATTCTGATGGCTGCCACACTGCAGGGCACTACACTGAGAACGCTATCAATCTATGGCCCCAATGTTAATGACCCCTGATTTTTTCCGAAGTTTGGAGACTGGCGGGCACCCTAGGCTCGGGCACAGTTTTGTGGGGTAGAGATTTTAATGTAGTCCTTCATCCTGGAGCTGACCGCTCTAGCGATACCTGGCTCCCCACCCAGGTGCAGTGGCGCAGTTGCATTGCCTCATAGATGACATTCACCTTTCAGACCTCTGGTGCGCTAGGCATGCAGGAGACATTGAGGGAACATGAGTCATGCCAATACACTGCACTTGGTCGCACATCGATTACTGGCTGGTGATGCGTGATATTGATGCTTGGACAACAAAGCTGGAACATTTAGCTTGGATGCTGTCTGACCATGTGCCGGTGCCTGCCGGACTGCACTGGGCTCGCCTTCATTTGCCCATGCCCCTCAGGAGCCTTACTGGAACAGGTATTTAGGGTGGAAGTCAGAGGTGCCATAGTGGACTATTTTGAGTTTAATTAGCGCTCAGAGTCTTACTCCTCCACACTCTGGGAAGCTTTTAAAGTTGTGCTTCATGGGCTCTGCATTGGTAAGCGTGCAGGAATACTGCAAGTGCTGCGTGCTGAGCTAAGCCGCCTTGAGGCGGATATCCGTACATTTGAGATCCAATATCTCGAGAACTTTTTACCCACCATGTTAGGAGATATCAGGGACAAGCTGACAGACTACAAGGAAGAGAAAGACACACAAAAGATGGATGGAATGCAGAACAAATCAAAACATTCACCCCCAGTCAAGAGATCTGGGTTAAATCCGTGCTCTCCATGCCACTGTGTCAAGCTATCCTGGCTGATGAGGGGTGAAACCCCGAAACCGGCCGTAGGATGCTTGTATCCAATCCAGGGAGGACCTGGCCTGGCAGTTTGGGCTGAACGTTCCCACTGGGCTCAGGGTCCAGACTGGTTTGCATATGGCTGGGTTCAAACTGGAATGGCATGGGGAGCATAAAAAACAATGGATTTAGGCCCAGATCTCTGTACTAGGGTGAATGTATAACATTATTCTGAATTCGGTCCATCAGTTGTTCTTTTGGCAGACTACAAGGAAGTTGCACAGTGGGAGGATCCCTATATGGGAAAGGAAGCATGTGCTCATAGGTATGGGGAGGGTGATAGAGCGGGCATGACTCTAGCTGATTTACTTCCCAAGCCATGGGCCAGTGTCTATATCACAGAATCACAATATAACATGAAATTACAGCTTTCTTCTCTTTTCTGTACACGACCACACAAACTGAGATCTCCCCTGACCTCAAACATAACATGTGTATTTGTAGAGCGCAAGTTCATCTCCAAAGGGGTATCTTGGAGCTAAATATCAGATGTTTATTCTTACCCAACTCAAGGGTACTTATTTTATCGACCTCAGAAAGGATAAAAGGATGAGCGGACCCACCTGGCTTTGAACCTGTGACCATGAGGTCAAACACAAGTTCCTGGTGTGGATGAATTAATCCACTGAGCCACCAGACTGAGCTATCAGACACTACTTAGATTCAGTGCAACTCCTTTGGCTAGAGAATGGATATAGACATATAGATAATATTTGGATGAACCATTCACTACGGAGAAGGTCATACAGGTCCACCAGGTCCACCAGGTGACAAGGCACCGACCTTGGATGGCCTAACTTTGGCCTTCTATAAGGAATACGCCCAGATACTTGTTCCAATTCTCTTCCTAATGTATGAAGAATCTCTCCAGATTGGTATCCTGCCTCTCTCCCTGCAAGTAGTCTTGATAGTCACAATACTTAAGCTGAAAAAGGATCCTCAAAAATCTGAGTCTTATAACTAGGGGTGGGCGTAATTTGCGTACTTGCGCTATGCAAAATTACGCGAAACTGTAAGAAATCTCCATGAACACGCAGAAATCCCACTAACATGCGGAATTGCTTGTTCGCGATGCTTTCTTCCTGTTCACGATCGCTGTTTGCGTGTTCGGGGGAAATATCTTGCGAACACGCATTTTGAGAACGCGAACAAGCAAAACATTCTGCAAAGCCGCGGAACTTAGAATTTTGGGCAATTTCGCGTTCTCAGCGGAACGCAAAATTACCCAAATTCTGCACATTCCACGAGTGGAACGGAATTTACTGCCCAGGTCTACTTATAACCCCTTATCAATGTTCAATCTAGACAATAAGATCCTGCTAAGCGAATCGCCTCCAGATTGCTACCCCTTCTGCTACTCATTATTAGACCAGATCATCCAGAACTCATGCCTGGGCATTCGGCAGCTCATTCACGCTTGTCCACACCATTAATCCTAACCTTAGGGCTGCTGCGGTCTTCCTGGATGTAACAAAAGCATTTGAATCCCTGAAGTGGCCCTATCTCTTAATGCTGTTGTCACGGCTAGGTCTCAGCTCTAAATTCACCTGCTTATTAGTTATTTTATATACACACCCTGCTGCTCGTTTGAGCATCAACTGTGCTGGACACACCTCCTGTCCTGGTGTCCAGGGGCACCGGCCAAGGCGGTCTGCTATTTCCAATTTTATTTTCCATTGCTATGGAGTCGATTATGGTGAGACTGCAACAACTCCACTCGCAACGAGGGTTGGGATTCACACAGCAGGGAATACTATATCCATGTATGTGAATGATGTGAAGCTCTATGTCAGATATCCACGAGAAAACTTAGATACGCAAATAATAGAGTTCAATACATTTGGGAGACCGTTCAGCATCAATATAAATTGGAATAAGTTCAACTTAGTCCTCCTAAAGGATGCAACTGAGGAATTCATCTTGGGTTACCCACTCTGATGTGCCTGAGAGTGAGATAAATCTGGGAATATGCATCAGTAAGAACATACATGATCTTTGGAGGGATTACTATGGTCACCTCATGACATGGCTGGATGAGAGGATAGAGGACTAGTGCTGACTGCCGCTATCCTTGACAGGTAGGCTCGCCATCACTAAGATGATAGAACTACCCAAGTTCCTCTACATGTTCATTAATTTGCTGCTCCAGTTGACATCGAAGACTTCATTCAAACCACTTAAAACTTATATGGGTGGGAAAAGAACCCTGCATCGATTGGTAGGTGCTGACACTTCCATTTGAGCAGGGTGGATGGGGTGCCGGATATGGATCTATATTACTGTTGTACACAGGCGCAGTGTACACATCACCAGCTCTACACCAAAAGATTTATGGGTCACACAGTACTAGGGCAAGACTGTACTGTTCCCTGCCCTCTCTCAACAGTGCTCTATCTAGACCCTAAGCGTCCTTGTACACGTCAATACAGTTGCTTGCACAGTGTGGGCATGGAATGATCTCTGGCGGCAAACTTGCCGCAGTGTCCTATTTGCCCCAACAGTCCCATCGCTGGGCATCCTGCACTATCCCTCACGCAACATTCAGGCAGTCTGAGAAACCTGCAACTATGGGAATGCTTTATCTGGAGGGCACTTTTATTACCCCACAACAGGCCTTTCTGGGGCCTAATGCTACTTTGTTGGACACGTTCACATATTATCAATTACAAACTGCACTTACAACACTGTATGACATCTTCCCTGGGCCCCACACATTCCAAGTCCTGGAAGCAATGCTCACCTCCTCCAACTTGTGTCCTTTAGTAACTAGATCCTATGCTGAAATGCAGTCGATCTCGCTGGTGAGCATCCCCCGCACTATACATGAATGGGAAACAGACCTTAATACTGCTTTCACTGGTGACCAGCGGAGATACTGCTGCACTTAGTCTAAAGCCCTTTCCCTAAATTATAGGTTGCGTCTTATACAACTTAAATGTATACATTGTATATACCACACTTTGATGTGACTACCTAGAATGGGTCTCCTTGATGACCCGCGCTGTCCGGAATGGTCAGTGCCCACTGCAGACTTCCTCCACCTAGCGTTAGCTGTCCTGATGTACAGCTCTTCTGGTTAGTGATCTTCCACACTATTGAAGAAATTGGAGGATGTATGATTGCGTGATCGCCGCATGTTGCTCTATTGGGTAATGTCGAGGATGTCCAACCCAGGGAGCACAGACTAACAGCGATGCTGCTACCATTAGCAAAGCAACAGAATGCGATGCATTGAGAAGCAAACACAAGGAGATAATAGACGGAGTACTAAAACTTTACAGACACTCACCCCCAGCCACAGATCTGGGTTGAATCCGTTATTGTTCTTTAGCTCGCTATGCCACCCCAGTTCAGGCCGAGCCATATGCAAATCTATCATGGCCCTGTCCCTCATGGAAACATTCCAACCCGAATTGCCAGGCCAGGACCGGAAACAAGCACTCCGGGACCAGTTTCAGGGCAACACCCCTCATCAGCCAGGTTAGCTTGAATCCAGTGGCAACGTGAGGAAGGGACCCACATCTGGGCATACCTTGCCAACTTAGGGCAAACATAGCAAACACAAAGTGATGATGGACGGAGTACTGAAGCTTCTCAGACTTTCACCTCTCAGTCACAGATCTGAGTTGAATCCATCATCGTTCTTCAGCTCACTTTGCCACCCCAGTTCAGACCCAGCCATGTTCAAATCAATCTTGACCCTGTGCCTCATGGGAAAAGTCCAGCCTGAACTGCCAAGCCAGGTCTTCCTTGGACCGGAAACAAGCATACTGGGACTGATTTCGGGGTAACACTCCTCATCAGTCAGTCTAACTTGAATCCAGTGGCAAAGTAAGCAAGAGACCCATGCCTGGGCATACCCTGCCAACTTAGGGGGAACAAAGCAAACATTGGGACCCCCGACCCACTACTAGGAGGAAAAAGTGGTTATGTAATGCATCTTACTACCAAGAACAGCTGTTTGTGACCCAATGCAGGCACATACCCAACCCCAAGACATCTGGTACCCCTTATAAGCATATTTGAGAACACAGGCTGAGAAGAGCGATGAGCAACCTTTTGCAACTGATGACCCTCTACTGGATGATTTGGCCTGCTGAACTCCTATACACATGGAGGTGTTAGGCGATTGCATTGACGACCTCCTCTAACTACATCCACATAACACCTCTACATTTTTATACTCTCTATTGTCTGGCTGAGTGGCTCCCTTCCCTCCTCTTCCCCTCCCTTTCCCATTGCTCCCCCAGTTTTGACAGACGAAAGGCTCTCTAGTTGGACTGCAATATACTATCCTATGTATGCATATGGAAATGTGCTTGTTGAGTGAATATATATTCAACTTCATTATTGTCTTTGTATTTGGTAAAATCACTAAACATATATTTTTTGAGTCTTGCATCAGAGGGGTGGGATAAACCTTTCAAGGAACCAAAACCAGACATTGTTGGCTATATGATAGGCCTCCGCTCTCATATGGCTTAATATATGAAGAGTGGTAACAATAACTTGCTCTGGTATGACCAAAAAGCCACCTCGGTGGAATTCCAGCCATGTCGAAAAGTGTGGATTGTGGAGCCTGTGGCTCCTAGGCTACTCCAGGGAAAATGGACTGGTCCCTACTTGTAGTGAAAAAGATGGGTGAGGTCACCTACCTGGTGATCCATGGTAACCCCAAACACTCCTACAGAGTGATCCGTTTTAATCCTATGAAGCCCCAGTTTGACAGGACGGACATGAGCATGCTCATAGTTACTGATGGAAGAGAGAAAAAGGAGAGTGAACCTCTCCCAGGCCTCCTATCCCACAGTGTCACAGATGGTTTAATTGAGCTAGATGTGCTCTCTCCCACATTGACAGAGCTGCAGCACAAATAATGTCACCAAGTGTTTTGGAAGGCTGCTGAACCCTCCTGACTGACACATGAACTGACCCAGTGGTGTGTTTATGACACTGACACTGATGACAGCTTTCAGTCAAAAGTAAAATACACAGGTTGGCAGACAAAGTAAGGACCAGAAACTAAGAATAAATTCTCAAAATGTTGTTCGTGGGGATGATTGAACATTCTAGTAGTTCCTGAGTCAGCCTAGTGGTGCTGATGTCCAAGGTCAATTCAAAAGGGGTGCCCTCAGAACTCAGATTCTGCATGGACTACAGAGGATTTAATGCTGTCACCAAGTCTGATGCACACCTCATTCCCTGAGCTAATTAGCTCATCTATCAGTTAGGGGCTGCCAAATATCTCATTACATTTAGTCTAACTTCTTGATACCAGCAGATTGCTTGAAGTATTGGAGAAAAGGAGAGATCAGCATTATAAACTCATGAGGGCCCCTTCCAATTCAAAGTAATGCTCTTTGGAATGAATAATGTCCCTGCCACTTTCCTGAGAGTTGTAAATATGGTGGTATCTAGACTGGATACCTTTAGTGTAGGACATCTTGAAGATTTTGCTGTCTTTAGCTCCACCTGGTAGGAACATGTGACCCATCTCAGAGAATTACTTTAGGCCCTGAAACAGGCCGATCTGACTAGCAAGGCCATATATGGTAAAAGTCTGCAGTGTACCTGGGGTACAAAGTTAGAGTGGGGATTGTGCTGCCTTTCTCACCCCAGAGTCAAGCTATCATGAGTTGGGAACTTCCCAAAAAACAGACTCAGGTCAGAGCTTTCCTATGTCTGGCAGGCTATTACACGAGATTCGCCAAAGGGTATGGAACCATTGTAGCCCCCCAGTGACAGAGATGGCTACAAAGAAGCAGCCTAAGAACATCATATGAACTGCGGATTGTGGGACAGCCTTTGACAAAAGGAAGCAATGTGTACAGCAGCTCTACACATGGCACCTGATTTCAGCAAGGAATTTTTGCTCCTAATGATGCTTGAGAACAAGGGATTAGAGCAATGTTTACACAGCTAAATGATGATGGTCAGAATTAATCAGTTGCAATTTTCAGTAGGCGACTGGAGAGAGGGAATATATTTTCCTGTGGTTTGGTCAATAGAGAAATTGAGACCCTACTTGTTTGGAATTCACTTCAAAATTCAAATTGACCAGACAGGACTCTCAGATGGCTCATGCAGATGAGATAGGGAAACTCAAACTGCTGAGGGGTTTCATCTCCTTACTGGGTATGGACTTAAAGCACATACTTGGGACTAACCATCCAATGCAGATGGCCATCTTCTTAGTTGATGAGAAATGCCAAAGGAATGTCTGACTTGCTCCTCACATTCCATCCGGAGTTGGAGAGGAGGTGCCCCCAGAACCAGTTTTGAGTGACCACAGTAGATGGGTTTCTCATTTCCCAGGATAGTAGCTCTTACGCAACCATGCTATCAGCTTCTCCTTAAGTCTACGTTCCAGGCTATTTACATTTAAAATCAGTACCCTATGGCTCTCTTGAAGTTTAGCTTTCTCTGGTGCTGTACCTATGTTTTGTGGTGGTTGTTGGCCTAGCATGAATCTGTCAGAAACTGTGTTTACTCATCAATACCCCACTCCCTCTCACAGTGGGCTTAGAACTACCTGAGTGACAACACTTGAGGCACCTGTCACCCCTAGCCTCAACGATAACTACAAAACGTTGATTAACTTACAAACATTACAATGCCCAGGTGTATCTTGCCCCCTCTCATCTGAGGGTAAGAAGTGTCTCTTAGGGGTCTGAGAGAAATTCTTTTCTTTCTAGTCTTTTTATGTCGATGCTCCCAAATGGAACAGCTAGGTCCACAGGGGTTTCTCTGATGGGACTATCCTTCATACTTGATCTGCTGTATGCAAAGGTTTGTATCAGTGTGCAGACTCATGAGGGTTCTAGAGTCCATTTCATTGCCTTTTATGTTTTTTATGATCTCATTGTATATCTAGTATGTCATTCCTCTCTTCCTTGACCTCTTCAGAGTTCTTCCATTTTTGTTCCTCTCTCTCTCATTTGGCCTTTGAGTCTTCTGGAATTTAGAGATGGCCTCTGCTTCTGCCCAGCTACTGTTCTCCAGACAGCCTTTAAACTATTTACAGTCTTCTCCTTTGTTCACAAAGATCCAGGATTTCCCTTTTAATATAAGAGATAGTTTTGTAGAAAATAGCAGCATGAACGTTATTTCTCTTGTATGTAGTTCTGCTCCCACCCTGCCAAATAATATCCTTTTAGCTTGCAACGTTTGAGTATAATTCGTGAACATCATAATCTTTGTGTTTTCAAATTGGATGGGTCCATTCTGTGTGGCTGTCTTAAGGACTGTATCCCAACACAGAAAAGAGGACGCGGCTAATTATGGGCATCAGATGCATACCCGGTCTTTGCTGGAGCTTGGGGCTAGGTGAGCTCTTTCAACTGCAAAGAAGCTGTAAACATTCTCTGACTTAATGATGTCTGTAATTAGGGCCTCCGCAAACCATTCCAAAAATGTTGCTTTAGCCTTCTGAGGAATGCTCATAAGATAAATATTATTGCATCACATACACCCCTCGGCGCCCTCCGAGATGGAATGCAGTGTACCTTGAAAAGACTCACGTTCACCTTTAACTCCTTCACAGAGTAAGTGTGAGATGTGTTTCACCACATATGTTCAGCTTCTGAGACTTTCTTTAATGTTTTTCTTAGGAGATTAGTGTATAGTTCTTCCACATCTTTTTCTCCATGGCAGCTCTGGAAACTTTGACTGCTTTTTAATCCGCTTTTAAGGATAGATCTGTATCTTCTATTCACTTCTCTCAGGACCATCATTTCTTTTGGAATCCCCTTGAAAGAAGTATTTCTCCCATCTATTCTACTGCATCACTTTCCCTTTATTTCTTGTACACTATTATATCACCACTGGTTCTATTTGTAGTAGGCTATAGCTAATGCTTTAAAATCTACTCAGGTGTCCCTGCTTTATGTCTCATAACATTGGGCAGTGTATTGTGGGCTTCTTTTCCTATTCAAGCTAGGTTTCTCTCCTCAGCAGTCTTGCCAGCATGTCTTGCTCTGTCAAAAGGAATCTCCTTCAAACCGGTATGGATTTTGCTCCTCTCCTTAATTTTTTCTGTTTTTTGTCTTGTTCTTAGATTTTTTTGGGTATGAGTATCCACTTATCTTCTCACTTTAGGCATTTCAGTGCCCAAGTTGTTTTCATGGTGGGGCTTATGTTCTTTTTCCAGACCTTGCTTTACTCAGTTTTTTCAGAGCTCTATCTCTATACTTTGCACCTGGGCTGACGGCTGCTTTGTGGCATAGGGCCCCTCCAACACTAGCCAAGTGCTGGGATACTCTTTTGGGTAGCCGTGCGCTATTAAACTCCAATATGTGTTCTCACCACTCTTTGTCAAGGCAACATATCCTGATGGTGTGCTTGGATTCAGTCTCGTACAGTTTTGACATTTATGTTGTCCAAAACACACAGTCTTATTGAGAAAATCAGAACCGTATGACAGATAGGGATATGCCTTCTCACACTAGCCCATCAATCCTCCTCAGGGATCTTTATGAATTTGTAAGGCAATCTCATAACCCACAAAACACTTGTCACTATCATCCCCTTCAACAAAGTGAGGCCCCAGACCTTTGGTAATATGTACCCTCTTGTCTCCAGAGGGCCCTGAAGAAATGCTGCAAATGAGGGTGGCAGCTTTGATGTCCAGCTCCTTAAGGCTTCTCTCAGGAGCCAAACGTTCTGAGGCAATTCACTTCTCCATGGCCAGTATCCTTTCCTCCATTTTTAGTTTAGCCATTTACAGTCTGTGCTCCCTCTCGCCAGCGGGAGGACACACTACTCCCTGCACATCAAGAGGCCTCTAATCCTGGGAGTAGGTTATCCCCTCCTCAACAGGTTGCAGTCTAAAACCATCCTCTGGATCCTGCTCTGATCCTGCAACAACCTTCTCCTCATCCGTGGATGACTGGTGGGCCACTGTCGATGCCCTCAAGGCTTTTTGTAGCTCTGTCTTTTTGGGGCTCCTTTTTGCATGCAGCCCGTCTTCTGGAAAAACTCTTTGAGTTGAGCCACTGTATAGCTCTCCAGGTTGACAAGCTTAAACTACTTTTTTTCAAGTAAGTTCACATATACAAACAGTCAGGTATAGTCTCTCTTAACAAAGTACCTTAAATCCTGGTTGCAGAGCATTGAGTGGATTTGGGTCGAAGAAGTGTTGGGCAATCAGGGCAATGTCTTGGTTCCAAGAAGCGGTGATGCTACAGTGCAAGGTACTGTTTCACTGTCGACAAGGATTCCATTGATGGGGCTTGCGATGAAAGGTCAGATCATCTCGGTGCAGCACGCAGCTGTCGATGAATCAGTTCCGAAGAGGTGTGAGGCTGTGAAGCAGGGTCCAGTGTCACCGATGAGACTGCAGCTGATGAGAGATGCGAGGGCTGGAGATGCACCACACCTTCGGTGACACATTGATTCAGAGGACTGCAAGGGCGATGCAGGCCTTCTGTGCCTGGTCTAATCCATGCAGTAGCAGTGATGCATTGATTCTGCTCAAGGATGAGCCGCTCAGCCCAGGAGATGCATCAGTTCTGCCCGGGGATGCATGTGTTCTACTAGTAAGCACCTTAGGCTCACTTCCAAGGGTCCAGTAGTGGGGTGTCACCACTTGGCAGGGTAGACTCACAGATGGCAGAGTCCAGGTGCAGGTGAAGGGTGGTCGGAAGCCTCCTATGTCCCTGAGGCTTCAGATCAGGAGGGCAGCCAACCTGCCTTTGGAGTCACTCTGGGTTCAAAAGATTCAGGCCTGGTCCTTCTTACCCACACAGGTCAGCAAAGCAAAGCAGGAGTCCAGCAGAGTGGCAGTTCTTTCAACAGCACAACAGTCCATCTAACTGGCAGTGTCTCTGCAGGTCCAGAAGTGTAGTGAATTGTTGGTGTCTGAGGTCCCTCTTTTATACACAGTTGTGCCTTTGAAGTGGGGAGAAGCTTCCAGAGGCATAGGTTTGAAGTGCACAGATGTCCCGCCTTTCCTGCAATCGCCCCAGACTAACTACAGAGATGAAGCCATTTGTGTGGAGACAGGACACAGCCTATTCAGTTGTAAATGAGGCTCCTACCTCCCATCCTGCCAGTGATGGTTCAATCAGTCACACCTAAGCTCCCATTGTGTGTAGATGTCTATGAGGAATATGCAAAGCACAGCTGCCAACTACACCAAGTCACATGAACAGAGACAGGCTGTAGTCACCAAAGCTAAGGCAAGAAAATGCTACCAAAAGTAAAAGTGACATTTTCAGAATGGTAATTTAAAATCTGACTCTATCGTTAGTTAGGGTTTTAAATCAGAATTCCAGAGACATTAAATATGAACCATTTATCTATTCCCCTTCAAATTATGCAATGTAATATGGCAACCCTAAAGTTATCCTGTGAGCGAGATAGGCCTTGCAATAGTGAAACACAAATTTAGGAGGTTTTCACTAGTACATGTACTTATTGCTGCGTTTTGGGGCCATTGACTCTTAAGAAATTAAGCTATTCACTCAAGCTCCCTGGTGACTGCTGGTGCTCGCTGGTCCCCCCCGCTGCCGCACCGGAACATCTCGCGGCCGCCGTGCGGGAGGACTACAGTCCCCAGAGGTCTTTGCTGCTGACCTCGCCCACCTCTACCCATTTCCGCGCCCGGGAGGCGCATAAATCATCGACGCTCCCTTGGGAGAGCGGGAATCTTGTACTTTTTGCTGCGTTTTGGGGCCATTGACTTACCGGGTATTTGTTGCGCATTACAAATCCAAAAAACATAAACATAAACATAAACCGCCACTCGAGCTCCCTGGTGACTGCTAGTGCTCGCTGGTCCCCCCCGCTGCCGCACTGGAAGATCTCGCGGCCGCCGTGCGGGGGGACTACAGCCCCCAGAGGTCTTTGCTACTGACCCCGCCCACCTCTACCCATTTCCGCGCCTGGGAGGCGCATAAATCATCGGCGCTCCCTTGGGGGAGCGGGAATCTTGTACTTTTTGCTGCGTTTTGGGGCCATTGATTTACCTCCACTCGAGCTCCCTGGTGACTGCTGGTGCTCGCTGGTCCCCCCGCTGCCGCACCGGAAGATCTTGCGGCTGCCGTGCGGTGGGACTACAGCCCCCAGAGGTCTTTGCTGCTGACCCCGCCCACCTCTACCCATTTCCGCGCCCGGGAGGCGCATAAATCATCGGCGCTCCCTTCGCGTCACGGGACGCGTGCGGGACTGCGCCGGGTGAAGCCCGGGCCAAGGGCGGGCCCGTCTAAGCCCGTCCAGGACCGGACAAGGCTGGGCTGGGCCACCCCCCTTGGTTCTACCTCCTTAAGGACAAAAGACTGGTAAGCACTACATTGATATTTTATTTTTCTTGGACTGTCCACTCGTTCATCGGGAATATCCCTCCTCTGCTACCACTACTGGCCTAATTTTGTTTCACAGGCTTAATCTCCTAGAGGTCATCTGTTAATATCATAACGTTGGGTCAGCCTCAGTGCACCACGTAGACACAAGACAGATAATGCCCACTACAACTAGCAAGGGAGTAAAACCTCAGGTGGGAGGGGGCCTTAGAGGGACATTGGACGCTTTCCTAACAAAAGCCGTCACGACACTGGATCGTGAAAGTTCTATCGCTGAGAGCCGCTTGTCACTTGAATTCCAGAAAAACAAGAGATCCTCACTGGGCTCATTAATGTTATCAAAGTCCCCATCTACACACAGCACGCAAGACATGGAAAATACTTCCTCCTTAGATACTGGTACAGGGTGACCAACCGTCCGTAAATTTCACGGACCGTCCGTAATTTGGACCTCACGTCCGTTGTCCGTGAGAGTCCTTTTTACGGACGCCTTTTGTCCGTAATTCTGGCCATTGCAGGGAGCAGCACTGCTCCCTGCGAGAAGCCTCAGGCCCCTGATGGGGTGCCTCGAACTCTTCCTCGAGGATAAGAGCAGCCCCACCCCGCCCATTGCCATTCTGTCTGTGGCTGATTGCCCCGTACAGAATGACAATGGGCCAGTTTAAGCTGTTACACCCTGCTCTCTTTAGATGTGCTTTTGCCCCCATTGGTCTGCCCTGGTATTCTTCCTGTGAGTGTTGTGATTACGCTCATTATGCACATGCTGTGAAGACTACCCTGGAGCAATCTGTTTAATGCCCAGTGTTTTACACAAGTTGACTCAGGCTTGCCAGGGCGGCAGGAGCAGAGCTGATCAAATAATTTGACAAACCTTGCTCCCGCACAATTGGTGCCTGCTGCAGATTCACCCACCAGGTCACCCACGTCCAGATTTGCCTCCAACACGATTTCAAGATCCCAAAACGGCAGTTCTTTCCTTTGAAGATTATGCGCTCATGTTTTTAGCTTTAATAACTTTATATCCAACTCTTAAGCCTGATGTGATCTGTGACCTCATGGTTATTTTTTAAGAGATGTTAATTCATACTTCCCTGCCCCTCCAAACTGTTCCGCACTTTCGGTCTGTAAACAGTTGACCCCGTGCTCACCAGTTTCAATACACAGATGCTTTAATTAATCTATCAATGGCTCGTAGTTAATAAACGCTGATGAAGGATGCTCCCTAACTTTCTTGAAGTGTATTGTCTTAAAGGCAATTGGAAGCTTTGGGGAGAAGTTGGTGCTTCTGCGGGACGCTGTGGTTGGTAAACACCTTTGTTGGACTTGGCTGTCTCTTGCGCGTTAAATGATGCGTTAGTTTTAGGTTTGGCCCAACTCATGCTTTCTCAAAAGTTTATCATAAACATGAATTTATACATAGTGAGTGAAACCAAAGCGGCTCTGTCTCTTCACAGCAAGTGACAAATAATATGTGAACAACAGCCCAAAAAGGGGTGCCCTTCAGTGCCTGGGCTTTGCATCTAGGCTGCAAGGCCACACCTTTATTTTACTTTTTAATATGTTTGCTATTTTTTCCACATTGCTTATGCTTGCAGAAGAAATAAATAACATTAGAACATTGGAATGTGGAGCATACATGAGTGAAAGGGAGGTTGGAGAGCTGGAAGGATGGATGGATGAGTGAAAAGTTGAATGGGTAGACGGCTGAGTGACTGGGTTGATGGATTAGTAAGTGGAAGGATGGATGGGTGGGTGAAAGGGTAAATGGTTGGATGGATGAGTGAATGGATGGATGGGTGGACAAGTGGATGCATGAGCGACTAAAAGGGAGAATAGAAAAAAGGATGGATAGATGAGTGAAAGGGTGGATGGATGAGAGAAAGGATGGATGAGTGATGGGGTCAATGGATTGATTTATGAGTGGGTGGATAGGTGAAGGGAGGATGGAAGGATGACTGGCTAAGTGAAAGGGGAATGGAGCGAGAAAGGGAGGATAGACGGATGGATGAGTTAAAGCATGGATGAATGATTGGCAGAATGAATGGGGGAATGGGTGTCTGGATGAGTGAAAGGAAGAATGTAAAGATGTATGTGTGAAAGAATGCATACATGAGTGAAAGGGAGGGTGGAGAACTGGGAGAAAGGATGGATGGATGAGTGAAAAGTTGAATGGGTATATGGATAAGTGACTGGGTGATGGATAAGTAAGTGAAAGGATGGCTGGATGGGTGAAAGGGTAAATGGGTGGATGGATGAGTCAGTGGATGGATGGAAGAGTGGATGGATGAGTGAAGGGTTGGCTTGGATGAAAGGGTAAATGGCTGGATGGATGCATGGATGGATGGGTGGAAAAGTGGATGGATGAGTGAAAGGATGGATTGGGTGAAAGGGTGGGTGGATGATGGATGGATGAGTGAAAGGGTGGATGGAGGGATGGATGAGTGAAATGATGGATGGATGGAGGGATGGATGAGTGAAATGATGGATGGAAGGCTAGATGATGGATTAGTTTGCAAATGTTTGAAAATGTTTGGATATGGATTGGCACACAGATGGAAGGACAGAATGAATGGTGAAAGACTGAATTGTGGATAAAAGAATGAATAGATGACAGAATGTAAATTTGAAATGGTGGATATCAGGAGTTTGATGGAAGGATGGGTGGCTAGATCCTTAGACAAGAGAGCTCTTCTGGGGAGGGCTGTGATGACTTATTTGCTTTCTTGGTGCCATAGGAGCTTTAGTTCAAAGTGGGAGGTATTTTAATTGTATGGCTACTCCCTTGCTTATATGTTACTATTCAGTATTTGCTGTGTGCTTATGTGTGGGATCCATACATCATACATATGACATTTTGAGTGACACCCAACTGCTACTTGAATGTTACACGAATAATTGTAAATGTTTGAATGTTTTGTTTTAGGTTTTAGGGAAAGCCTCATAGTGCCATGAGCTGTGCTTGAGATGTATATTGTGTTTGTACCAAAAGGCAAAGCATAAAAAATAAACGATGTAATAGTGTATCGACAGTGCCTTCTTTAAGAAAGCTGCAGGGAAAAGCACCTTTGTGACTTCGTCAGCTAGTGCAACTCTCTGGAAGCCTCCATAAGCAAAGTCAAATTCCATATTTTAATTTCCACTTGCTGAAACACCCATAATGCGTTCCCTATAGCGGGTTCCTCACAGCAATCCTCCCTTTAGTTGGCCTATGCGTGCCGCATTACATCTCACAATGGCACTCGGATATGAGATGCTAGTAACAAAGACTATCCGGGCAGATTTCCTGACCACTTCTCTCACCAAACATGCCTGCTCAGGAACATGAGTTGTAAACAAAATATCGGACTGGCCAACCCAGTGCAGTAACTATATAAATAGATTACTATCATATGAACTACAACAAAAAAACAGCACAGTTGCTCAAAGCTGCACGCATACCGAAAAACCATAAAGTGCACGATTGTCTCAACCTAATCTGAACTTATTTTGACTTGTACTTAAATGGTTGACTATTTACTCACTTTTATACTATTGTGCAACTTCCTCTGATGTGTCTGTAAAACTTACCTTTTGTCCCGAAGTTTTGTCCTGAATTTTGACCTTGTGTCCTGAATTTTCGTCCTGAATTTTGACCCTTTGTCCTGAATTTTTACCCTTACTGTCCTGAATTTGCACCCATGCCAGTTGGTCACCCTATACTGGTATCCCCCTATTACTTCAAGACCATTCGCCCTCACAGTTATTAGTCAGCGGAACCCCGGACGAAGTGGTTAATTTGGATCCCTCCCTAGATTTTACTCTGGAGGAACCCTCCTTGTTACAGCTCCCCAAACCCATTCCCAAGAGCACCAAGAGCAAAATACCACTCACAAAGTCACCTGTGGGAACCTCACAGAAAAGGAAGAGAAGGGGAACCGCCCACCGGGGGAGGAAACCCAAAGCATCTAGAATGTCCTCAAATTCTAATGAGGAGGGGAACATAGCAGTAAACAATAACCAATCAAGGGAAAAGTCAAACCCACAGGAGAACATACACCGGTTCAAACCCTACTCCCCAGAGAAAGCTCAACAGGATTACAGCTTGGACAAGATGGAGCATCTAGTTAGGTCCCTACTTTTTCCATTAACAGAGAGGGTAAAAAGAATGGGTAGCGATTTAAATACCCTTGTTGAAATAACTGCCTCCAATACCAAAGTTTTAAAAGAACTATCAACACTCATAACGGCTCACGCCAATAGTGGTCATACATTGAGTAACACTAACGACATCACCAAGGGGGACACGTCTACACTTTCACGCCCCATCTCACTCAGGAAGACAGCTGAGAAAGCACCAACTGGAGGCGGGATAGCCCCCAAAATCCCCAAGAATGCAAGCGTAGAAGGGGTGAATGTACCATCTAGAGCAAAAAAAGTTACAATCGAGGAGACAGGGAACATGCCGACAAAGAGTAGAGGGCCAGCTGATATTACCGTTAAACAACATCCAGTCTCCAAGGAGAACGATCAAATTGCACATACTGAAAAGGCCCACCCCAGAGAGAGAGATTTAAAAAGAACAGATCATCATATAGATCTGCCTCCGGAGGCGGCCTTGTACGTCATCGTCCTCACAGGGGTGTCCGAACTCATGGAAGGGAGGAGGGAAGGCTACCCTGAATTAAAGAATAAAGCTATCCACTGGCTTAGTAACAACAGGCCACTGCCTCCCAACTTAGATGGGGTGATAACACATGTGAGAAGACTGGCATGGGTGGGACAGAGACCCAAGGACTTACCAGGAGACGTTGTAATCATCAACTTTAGAGATCCCAGAGTCGCCACCTACATAACTGACTGGTACCTAGAGCGAGGCAGTAGCGGTATATCGACAAGGGACCTGAGCTACTTTTACCCACAGCCTCTAGTGACACCTTGGGGAAGTCGAGATACTTATAACAACTTTAAAACTGCCCATGCTCCTCTTATAGGGAATACACACATGAACCATTGAGAAACGACACATGAAGGCCGTAGGCGTACAGAAGGAACAGACAGTCTATGGGGCGGAAGCTCACAGCGTGCATCACTCACCCCACACACCTTACACTGGTCTATCCCCTTACGGAACAGATTTAATACATTCTCGGGATTGGACGATCTAGATTGACAGGCAATGAAACCCCCGGGGGATCACTCACCGAGTCTAACAACCCCCCCCAACTCTAATGCCATGCCAGTCCATAGGGTACGACACTCACGGTAGTATAGAGGATATGCATGAATCACATGAAACGCCCACAATAAGTGAAATAGTGGTGGAAGCAGTAAAAGAAGCAGGGGACACTCACCATTCGAGTACATCAAACATGGTGTTTAGTAACCTCTTATCTGTCCCCGAGACTCATACGGACCATTTTTCATCAAAGGAAAGTAGGACAAGAGTAAGTCCCCTACCAAAAATTATAGGGCCCAAGTTGAACAGCAACTCCTTTCACAGTCTCCTTACCTGGAACGTAGCGGGTTTGTCAACCAAGGTTTTCCAGCAATCATGGCTAGACGTTGTCAAGAATCATAGTATAGTCTGCATACAGGAAACTTGGATGACAGAGGAAACCCACATTATAGGCTTTCAAACCTTTCATTCACCAGCACTTGCTAGCAAACAGGGCTGGAATAAAGGAGGTCTCTGTACTTATGTTGCAACGACAGAGGGCATAAAAGTTAGCAAGTTTCAGCGTTCGATCAGATATTAGTTTTTAGAGGGTGCCACTCATTTAATGTAATTCTAATAAATTTGTACAATAATGTACCTCCCGATATGATAGAGCCTACATTTTACAGCCTTTTGAATAGCTTACTTTCTTTAACAGACCAGTTAGTAGGAGAGAAGGTGATAATTTGGGTTGGTGATTTCAATTGCACTGTCTGCCCTCACTCGGCAACTGGTTTGTGCGGCCTGGCTGATTATAGGGAAGACAGTCCCACCCATTTTGCCCATACAAAACTAGGTAATATTTTGAACAACATGACCTTACACCTTAACTTGTCCTTTGTGAACGAGCTATGCAGCCCGATCGTCCCTTTTCAACCGACTTTTAACGGAAGGGGGTGTAACTCTACTATCGATTTCACTTTAATGTCCTCTGCCCACGCGGGATGCGTGGCCACTTGGGAAACAGGCACGGACCTTTTTTGCGACCAATACCCCATATCCTTTACACTAAAAAGAAGGGGGGAGTCAAGACCAAAAAAGAAGGATCTTAACTATACACCAAAGGTCAAACTTAGCGCTACTAATGGCTATGTCATAAAATGGGAGAAGGTTGAGCCCACCGGGTTCTTAAAAAATCTAATTTCTCTGTCTCTCGAAGACATTTTGATAAGTCTGACAGATGAAGGAGCGTCCGATAAAGTTATGGCTTCTTTCTCAAACATCCAACTAGCAGTGAAGAATCTCCTATTTAGAGAACATAGACGAGTCGCTAATAAAGCGCAAGGGTGGTTCGACAGTAAATGCACTAAAGCATTAACATCCTTAATAAAAGGCCCTATGAAACAAACCTAAAAATCAAGAACTAATTCGTCAAGCCAGAAGAGCCTATAAAATGACTATCAAAACTAGGAAAGACACCTTAAAAAGGGAGGCCTGGGCGTCCTTACCGGAGGCCTTGCAACAGCGAGACAATACGGCCTTCTGGAAAGTGATAAACGCCCCATACCTGCAAAGTAGAGAGGAGGATTTCATAGATGTAGCTATATCCGGGGACACATGGGTGACCCATTTTAAACAGCTTTATAACAGACCGACCGCTGGGCACAGCTCGCTCACTTCTAACGATAGTACGCCAGTTCCCATTAAACTGGATGATTTAAGCGTATTTCCCCTAGATATAACTTTTAGTTATCAAGAGGTCATTAAAGCTATTATGGAAAGCTCATCTGGCAAGACCCCTGGCCCCGATGGCGTCCCGATCGACGCCTATAAGACAGAGATGGATCTTTGGGCCCCTTTACTTACGAACGTATTAAATAAGTCCAACCAATATGGTTTCATTCCGTCTTGGCCGGACGCCATCGTCGTGCCAATATTTAAGAAGGGCAACAGAAATGACCCCACCTGTTATAGGCCAATCTCGCTCCTAGACTCATTGATGAAGGTGGCCGGCAGAATAATCCTAAATAGGATTCAAAGCTGGGAGGAGGAAAATCAGGCCATCTCCAAACTACAGTATGGCTTTAGAGCTGGGAAAGGGACGGTGCAACAGTGTTTGAATTTGGCCTTAAGCACGGCCAAATACACACAGGCGAGGAGCGGAAAATTATATATCACCTTTGTAGACCTAAGTTCCGCCTTCGACTGTGTGGACCATGAACTTCTATGGAAAACACCGTCCGACCTGGGCATCAATGGTCAAATCCTTACCTTTATTAAAGAATTATATAAGGATGCAGGAGCCAGGGTAAGATTTGGCTGTCAGGGGGAATGCTTGGATAAGTTTCCCATTCAGAGGGGGGTCAGACAGGGGTGCATATTAGCCTCCCTGTTGTTTACTATTTATGTCAACTCTATTGGACAACACCTAGGTGTTTTCCAACACGACTACCCCTCCATCAACGGGTCACCTATCCCTATACTACTATACGACAACGACGCGGCAATAATGTCGCGGACTAGAATCGGTCTACAGCGTGCAGTGGTCAAATTTATGAGCTTTATGAGGGATAGAGTCTTAAAAGTAAATATTCCAAAAACTTACAAAATGTCCTGTGGCCGTGGGTCAAGAAAGGCATCCCGTCCTATCTTTTTAGAAGGCCAAAGAATCGAAACAATAGCTAACATCAGATGGCTATCTTATGTGAAAAACATCCTCACGAAGATAGGCCACCCAGAATTCTTTGATAATCCTTCCAGTATGGAAGGGATATCAAGAGGAGTGCTGAAAAAGATGGCCCTCGACCACCTAATAACTGATAGATGGAACCTTGAGAAAAAGAAACACACAGTTCTCAGCTATCAGGAAATTACTCACCACGAGGGCCTTCAACATTACCTTACATTAGACCTAAGTCCCTATGCCCGCATGCTGCTGACCCGACTGAGATTGGGTACCTTTTTCTGTTTGGTCACATTTCCCACCTGTAATGACTGGTCCACGGAAAATCAATCTTGCCTGTGCGATGATACCTCAACGCAATCTAACATACATTGTGTGTTGTTTTGTACATTTTATAAGAGACCGCATAGGGATTTTCTGATACCCATCTTTAAAGCATGGGGGATTCGTACCTGCAGATTAGCATATATGAAACTTCAACAGTTAGAAGATGAAAACGTAATTTATGCAGTCTCTAGCTTTTTAAAACTTGTTATTAAATTTAGGAATACTATGTAAAGCCCCCATTTTTAACTTGTGTCGGTAAAGGTTTTATGCATTAATGAATTAAGTATTTAACTATTTATACACTTTTAAATGTTAACTCATGATGTTCTTTTTAACAATCGATTGATCAAGCTTTTTCTGATTATCATGGATTACACCTTGTTTTTACAAAAATTTATATATTGTATTCTTGTGCTTTTATGATTTTACTTTGAAAATCGAATAAAGCTTGTTATGATTTGATTTGATTTGATTTGATTACTACATGTACAAATTAAAGGCATCTGTCCAACATACACCACACTCTGCTCTTGGGCTGTCTGGGGCCGACCTTAGGGATGACTAATGTGTATTAAAAAGGAAGTTTTGGGCCTTGCAAAAAGTTTCTAACATCTTGGTTAATAAAAAGTTTATTTTGCCAAGTCAAATTGTAGTTTAAAACTGCTAACCAAGGCTCTGCAATGGCAGGCCTGAGACATGTTTTGAGGACTACTTAAGTGGATGGTACAATCAGTGCTGCAGGTCCACTAGTAGTATTTAATTTACAGGCACTGGGCACTTGTAGCGCATTTTACTAGGGACTTCCAAGCAAATTAAATATGTCAGTTGTGTATAAACCAATGCTACCATGTTGAAAGCAGAGAGCACATGCACTGAAGGACTGGACTATTTCTAAGGTCCAGCGGTGCCAGGGAACAACACCTGAAACCTTCATGGGATACCTGTTCAGCGCACAAATGACAGAGACACAGGACACTTCCTTCGGCGTCAAAGATCAGCGTTTATTACTGCAGGGAGGCAAAAGTCACAAGAAGTACAACAGAGTGTAGGTTCTGAGAGTCTGCTTCAAATTGCAAATGTGGATCGCTCCTTTTATACACATTTTCGTCATTGCACAACATACGAACAAAAGGTTACAACTCAGTTCCCACAATAAACTTCAAAAGGACTTCTTGAAACCCGGAACATAATTACAGTAACATTGCCGGTTCCCAACTGTAAAAGCACATCTTCTCCCCGTTAGGCACATTCCACTCTAGTTGTAAACGAATGAAAGAAAGAGATAAGAACAGCTGCAAAGAAGACAGACAACAGTAGAAAAAAGAGTGTGAGGGTAATATCGGAAGCATGATCACAGGATCAAAGGATTCGATCCTAGCACATGCACGGCTGAAACAATAGACCGGCACAGCAAGATTACCCTCAAGCGGAGCCATCTGCCTTTGCAATGTCATTCCCCTGGTCATAAAAGACACATGAAAGGAATATGCGTCTTCCGTAAGGCTTGGGAACTAAGGGTCATGACGCAGACAATTGCCTGCTAGCTAACTACGTGAGGGCAAGAAACAAAATGGATGCCGTATCTAAAATGGAACCCGAGGGTTCAGATGAAGAAACGCGTAAATAAGGCGAACCCTGCCAAGTAGTGTAGCGAAAACGCGTACACTTACTAAACTCGTAATTTACGGTTCATAGATACCAAACTTGCCCATATTCGATCATGTCCACAACATCATAACGATTCTCACGGAACCTCAGACGCTCCTTTTTCCCTCATGTAGGCAAGCACTAGTCGAAATCAGAATCGATTTCAATATTCACCAGATCATTCAGGTGTTGCTGGAACATTATCCTATCCATCAATGCCTCTTTGGTAACAGGTGGCCTTCTTATACACGTAGTAGCACAAAGGCCACATAAGGCAGGACCACACTGCACACAAAGACAACATGTGAACAGAAACGTCACCACAATCCCTATAATCATCAGAATCTTCCAACCCCAGGTTGACATCAGGCCCCAAAACCATCCTAGAAGCGTCCAATCTCCCTCGTCCACGTGTTTGGACTCCGAGATTTTATGCAACTTTGAGATGGCTCGATAGACAGTTGGAGCATTATCAGGTATAAAAATGCAACAACTCGAATGGATGACCTTACACACACCACCTCTATCTGCTAGTACAACGTCTAGAACCATACGGTTCTGTAGCGTCATAAGTCTATCCGCTTGAAGCTCTGCTGTCAGGTTACCAAGGGCGCTTGCAGTGATATTAGCAGTCGATTCAACCACATGAGTCAGCTGTCTCAAGTTCCTACTATTAACCATAGGACCCCAAAACGGTAGGAAACCCTTAAAGAAGTCTCCTGCCTCTTGACCAGCAGTATCCTCTCTACTAATAACGCCTCTCACAACTCTAGTCTTGTGATAGTCTGAGGCAACGGTAAAAGTCGGTGGTAGAAGATTCGCGATATAACAGGTGCCTGAGAAATCACGAGGCAACCATGTATAAGCACGATCGTAACACACAAAATAAGTACCCTTGGCAGTCAGAAAGACAGGGGAAGAGAGCATCGGTAAGACATACATCTCAGTACAAGCACTCTTCCCAAACTGAGCTCTCGGATTTTGACCAAGACCTTGCAGACAGAAGTGACCAAGGTGAGGTACGATCCAAATCGGAGACGAGCTCTTAAGCTGTCTATCTCCCACTGATATACTATACTCAATCTCACTCAGATCCTTATATGCTCGCACCTCCTCCTCTGGGATGAGCGATGCATCAAAAATGTCTCTATCTAAATCAGCAATAGCTATCGCCAAAGACTTGTGGTACGGACCAGGACCAAGGTTTACTGAGCGTGGTTCTCGATGGGGGTAGGAATCTAGTGCACTACGGAACATTGTTTGGAATGCCCGAGCCGACCCTTGGGAGCTATAAGGAAGAACCAAATACGGAATACCCTTATCCATGGTATGTGGCATTAACCCACACACCCAACAGTTGGTAGTATTCATCACCAACTGATGCTGATGCAGGAGTTGAACAAAGGAATTATTCATAAATTCCGCACGTCTGACTTGTTCATGTTGGGGCAGGAGATGAAAAGAATGTGGAGAAATAGTGGGAACAAAATTTAGATCATGAGGAGGAGAGGTAGGTGAAATGGTATCCAATAGTAACTGACTCCCAAAGTACACTCCACCCACCAATAGCATAGAAACAGTTAGAAATAATATAAAAATCTGAAACAAAAAACATTTTGTACGAAACACCTTATGCAATTTAGATCTTTGCGCCGACATTTCCTCTCTTTTCGACAGCATAGTAAATTCCATCCTCTAAAAACCGTCCGTGGCGTTCTTGACGCACTTCGTTCTGAGTAGCGATTATCAATTCCCAGGAGTTCCCAGAAATCGACAAAAGAAATCGACCTAGTGTCAATAACCTGCTAAACAGAAGGAAGTACCCGCACGGCCCTACGGCCAACCCAGTTGATAGGTTTAAAATGAATTGAACATTCAATTTAATATAAGTCTCTTAGCTGCACGAAAAGGAAAGGGTACACACAATATAAAATGTCCACAATATTCAAGGCAAATGTAAGGGGGTAATGTAAAATCAAAAATAATAAAAGAAATTTTATTTGTCCTTATTGCGTGGTCGAAGAAAATATCGACATCTCCCGGGTCGAGTCTGTTCTTCAAACAACGGTTCAGATGGCAAAGCCGTGTTCGATTGCTCAGGTAATAATCCAGGACTTGAACTCTCCACTAGTGATGACGTAGGTAAAGTTTCGGTTGATTCAACAGGGATGTCTGATTGCACTACATCGGTCTCTATAAGCTGAGCATCACTAAATGGTATAAAACCCGGGACCGTACTGATCTCTGTTGAGGCGATTCCTTTCTTGATCCATGCATCTGCTGGCAAAGGAAACAGAACTTTCTTGGTGTGGGTGGCATGCACCCAATGCTTTCTGCCTTCCAGTCGAACCGCCGTCCTTGTTGCCAGTAACACCTGGCGGGGTCCCACGAACGTTGGCTCGAGATTGCGTTTTCGTCCAAAGTTTCGGGTAAGCACCCAGTCACCTGGTTGGAGCCGATGACCAGGTCCCTCAGTTTGTGCCGGTAAAGCTTCAAAGACCTGTTGATGAATCAAACTCAATTTAGCAGTCAGATCATAAAGATAGTCAATCAACATTGGATATTCAATTCTATTAAACTCCTTAGGCCTCCGAACTCCCCAAATATTCGCAGGACGGCCGAATACAATCTCATATGGGCTAAGCCCTACTCGAGAGTGCACGGTTGCCCAGGTCGATAAGAGAGCTAAAGGCAAAGCATCCGGCCACGATACACCAGTCGTTGCCTGGATTTTGGCAAGTTTCAGTTTCAGGGTGCCATTATATCCTTCCACCAAACCTGCCGACTGAGGATGATTAGCGCTATGAAATTTTTGGACTATGCCTAGGCCACGACACACACTCTTCATCACACTTCCCACAAACTCACTTCCGTTATCTGACCATACAATCCGTGGCATTCCATACCTAGGGAAATATTCCTTGAGCAGGATTTTTGCTGTTGACAGGGCAGTATTATCCTTAAGAGGGTAGGCCTCAATCCATCTGGAGAACGCACAAACCACAACTAGAACATAATTCAGATTATTGCATCTCTCCATATGGATGAAATCCAATTGGATAACTTCAAAGGGACATGTAGGGGGAGCAAAGTGACCAGGTGGAGTGGGGGTGCCCTTACCAGGATTATACATCAAACATACCATACAGTTCTTAACCACTCTCTCCGCACACTTAGTAATCCCATCATTCTTCCATACAGGAGACAACAACTTGCATATGCCTTTCGCGCTAATATGTGCTGTGCCATGGGCCATTGTAACAACAGCAAGCACATATGCATCCGGTAACATCCATCTCTGTTTTTCTGACAAGTCAACCCAACATCCATTCCCGTCTAACTTTCCCTTGCTTTCTTTCCACTTAGTCTTTTCCATCTCAGTGGCCTCGTTCTGTATTTCCTTCACACTTTCAATTGTGTCTTCACACATGCTAGTCTCCGCTGGCCATCCCACTGAACTCGTAACATACATTCGATTTGTCAGATCTCTAGCTGTTTCTTTAGCAGTCTCATCCGCAAACGCATTACCACGGCCCACATCATCTGTCACTTTCCGATGCGCACTACATTTAATTATGGCCACCTGCTTAGGAAATGTAAGTGCATCCAAAAGGTCATTCACAAGCTGTCCATGCTGAATCTTCGTGCCATGCGACGTAAAGAATCCTCTTTCTCTCCACAATCGACCAAAACTATGCACTACGCCAAATGCATACTGACTATCGGTAAACACATTCACCCGCTTTCCTCTAGATAACACACACGCTCTTGTCAACGCAATCAATTCAGCCGCCTGAGCTGAATTCTGACTCAATTTCGCAGTTTCCACAACCGTACTCAATGTCACTACAGCATACGCAGTCGTTACATCACCATTCGGCAACTTAAAGCATGAACCATCAACATACAAAGTACCATCGGGATATACCAATGGAGTGTTTTTCAGGTCAATACCACCTTTCGTCTCTTCTTCAGTTCTTAAGTAGCAATCATGTGGTGCTACATCACCTGATTCCATGCTGATCGGCAACAATGTTGCTGGGTTCAACACATTACAACGTTTTATCCTAATATGACTTGCCAAAAGTGTCAACTCATAGCCAGACAACCTTGCACTCGTCAGGGGCTGGGTTTTTGTCCGGTTCAAAAGAGTGTCAACTGCATGCGGGACCATCACCGTGAGCATATTATCCATGACCAGACCTGCGGACTGTCGAATAGACACCGCAGCTGCCGCTGTTGCTCTTAAACAACTTGGCAATGCTCTAGCCACTGGATCTAAGGTCGAAGAGAAATATGCACATGGACGTTGTTTGTCGCCAAATTGTTGTGTCAAGACACTCAACGCACAGCCATCCCTCTCGTGAACGTATAGTGTAAACGGCTTACTGTAGTCAGGGGTACCTAACACAGGAGCCGAACACAACGCATCACGTAATTCAGAAAAACCTTTCTGACACTCTTCAGTCCAAGGCAAAGGAGTCGGAACATCCTTGCACGTAGGAGCTAACAATGGTTTCGCCAATAATGAAAAATTCGGAATCCATTGTCTGCAGTATGATGTAATACCTAGAAAGGCACGTACATCTCTCTGAGTTTTTGGCACAGTCATTCGAGCAATCGCTGCAATTCGTTCTGGGGTCAACCTTCTCCCCTCTTTTGACAATAAGTGACCAAAGTAGGTTACTTCTTGACAACAATATTGCAGCTTGGAAGGTGACACCTTGTGATGTAGGTCACATAGATGTTGCAACAATGATACTGTAGCAGATCTGCAAATAATCTCAGTATCAGCAGCTACCAACAGGTCGTCAACATACTGAATCAAAGCCGCACCCGTCGGTAACACGAATGCGTCAAGTTGACTTTTAAGGGCTTGACTGTAGATCGATGGACTCTCACAATAGCCCTGTGGTGCGCGTTTAAATCTAAAACTGCGACCTCCTAATGAGAATCCGAATAGGTCTCTGCTTTCCTCAGCGATCGGAATACTAAAGAAAGCATTCTTTAGGTCGATCACCGTGAACCAGGAGGCAGAAGCTGGAATCAGGGTCAGCAAGGCCGTGATATCAGGCACCACAGGAAACTGTGGGATCACGATTTTATTCACTTCTCTCAAATCGATTATAAAACGGTACACAGGAGGCTTAGATGGATCAGTTCATTTCAAAATAGGTAACACAGGACTATTACACACATTTCCCCGAGTTTCTTCAATGACATCCTTTTTAATTAGGTCATAAACGATCGCTAATAGTGCTCGCTCACCATCAAGAGAGATACGATACTGAGGTACACGCGGTAATCGAACATTCGTTTTCAACTGGACCACATAGGGTGGAATGTTTAACAGGCCCACATCATTGGGACCTGTTGCCCATAAAGACGCAGGAAGAGAACTCAATTCCGGTGGGAACTTATCCATTGATAGGTACATAGGAGAGATAACCCTCTGACCTAACGTAAGCTCCACTCCTTCAGGAGAGCAATACAAAGTCGCATATAACCGTTTTAACAAATCCAGACCCAAAAGATTCTCACCACACCCAGTGGATAGAATCAATGGAGCCTCCAGCTCACGAGGACCAATCGCAAGGGACAAAGGGCTAGAGACAGGATTGCTAACAGGGGCGCCAGAGAATCCAATGGAAACATTCGTTAAGCCAGACAAAGGTGCGCCAGGGAGCTTGGAATGCATGATGGAACTTTTTGCTGCACCAGTGTCCAACAGAAAAGGCTCAACTACGCCAGATGTGGCAACCGCGACGTAAGGCCCTCTCTGATCAACCGGAACTGACACTACTCCCTCTCTTTGTCGATGGCTGTCCTAGTAACGGTCGTCTGCAACAATCTCATGCTCAACATAATAATCGTCCACATGGTACTGTGCAGATTTATCGGACCCCGCATTTCGCTGGTCGAAACAATTATTTGCGTCCGATGAAACAGTAGAGCGCTCATGATTTTGAACGAAACCTCGACCTCTACCTCGCGAGGCCTGTTGAGGACCACCACGACCTCCCCGAGCCGAAACATTATTATAACGATCACGTAAAGCGGGACAATCGAATTTTATATGGCCCTCCCTCCTACAATATGCACACTGATTATACCCAAGCGTAGATCTAAAGTCAGAGGAGTCAGAGCGCGACTGCATCCTAGTGGACTGGGCTCGTGGTCGATACTGCTGTTGTAAATCATTTTGATTTGAACGTGGAGGATATGCCAGCTGCAACAAAACCTTTGTTTTGAGCTCCTTCGTTTTCTTGTCTGAACGATCACTTTCTTCCTTTTCCCTATTCTCATAATATTGAGCCGTCGCTAATATCAGTGCAGTGGTTGAAACAGCCCATGCACTTTCCGAATTCTTCAATTTGTTGCATAGCTCAGGCAACAAATTTAACACAAACTTGTCAACAAATAACCGTTGGCCTCCTTCGGTGCTCATGTCCTGACCACTATGATTGACAAATGCTTCCTCAAATCTAGTAAAGAAATCGGAGACACTCTCGTCTTTCTTTTGCTTGCAAGCCGATAATTTATCCCAATTCACCTTCATCGCTGGCATGAGTGTTTTCATAAGTGTAATGATTTTCTGGGGTAGATCCAAAATCAATTGCTCGGGCTTAGCCCCACCAATTTGTCGTCCATCAGCCGCTACTAGTGTAGCCCAGTCACCACCTAACTCAACTAAATGATTCTCTTGGCGAATTTTTGCCCAAATCGGTTGTGGTACGATATTTCCAAACAGCATGTCGATGTCAGCAAGGTTCATAATAGAAGCATCCACCAGTTGGGATAACTCCTTATAATAACCTGCCGGATTCTTGCGTGGATCAGGCAAGGATTGTTTCACCTGCAAAACTTCTGATCGCTTCCATGGGAGGTGTATCCAAACTCTTTGGAAGTATGGAAGAATCACAGGATTAGCATTAGCATCACCTGGCATCCATACTGGCGGAACCTCTCTCATAGGATACTGACCAGAGTTCGTTTTCGTATTATCGGTGTCATCATCAAATGACACACGAGAAGGCACTGTGGATCTAAAAGCTAACAATCGCTCTAATGCACGTCGTACATCTCCACCTACAATCATACCGTTCGAAAATTGACTCTGAAGTTCAGTCATATCGGGCGGTACATTATCTAAATCATCATTATACCATTCTTCTCTCAAAAAGTTACACATTTCTTCAAATACGAATCTCAGAGTGGGCTCATTAAACTGAGAGAATGTATCAAAAACCATGCGCGGAGGGTAGTTAGCAGGGTGTCTTATCCATCTACGCGCCATGGTTACCAACGTGGCACTCTCCCTTCCACCAGGGATTTGACTTCGTCTCTGAGGAGTTTCAGAGACATCGGATCGAAATAACGATCCAGAAAGTGGGGAGTAAAGGGTAGCGACAGTATTAGGGATACGATTACGAACAGAAGGAGAAAGAAGAACAGGAGCAACAACATTAGAAGCGAACGTAGGGACAGCAGAGGTAGCCGGGACAGTAGAGGTAACAGAAACAATGGACTGAGGAGGTACAGGCAAAGGAGCAGTAGGAATAGGAGCAGGTGGTGGGACAAACGCAGGACCAACAACAGGCTGACCAGCAGCCACTGGAACGACAGTAGGAACTACAGGAGGAACTACAGGGGCTGCAGCACCCTGTGCATAAGGAGGTGGCGATTTCATCAAATACGCTAACAGAGGATCCTCCTTTGAGTCCTCTTCTTTCTTATCAAGACTGGTTGATAAAACCGGGTAACATTTGTCTATCCTCAAGTGATGCAGTCTAGTAGAAACTTCTATTTCTTTTTCTGCTTTATCTCGCTGGTACTGTTCTGCACCTTGCATCATCGTAATGATACCTTCTTTTTTATTTTTCTTAAGCTGTTTGATTTCTTTCTGCTTTGCCTCTTTACGCCATAACCGAAAAGAATCAAACATAGCAGGCCTAGCTTTCTTTTTAAACAATTTAGCTTCAAGATTATCTAAAATCGTAATTTCAAAACTTCCATGCGGTGGCCAACTAAGGTCACCATCGTTTTTCGTATAACGAACCCAATATTCATTATATATAATAGGGCCTACACCATGTTGACTATAGAGCTCATAAATTGGAGTTCCAACTGGAGGTATCGGACACGAGTCCTCCAACCGGGAATCAGTGTTATAACATTTAAAGAAACCAAAGAAACCACTTCGGCTAGGCATCTTGCTCACTAACCAAGTATCAAACTTCAAGGGTTATCGAAGCGCTAAATCTTCGTGAAAGACAAAAACCCTCGGTTTTTGGCAATTGCAACTGTCAAATAACAACTAAGAACCAACAACTAAGAACCACAAATGCAATGGAACCATGCAAACAACTAAGCTTCAACAACAACCAAGGATACTGGGAGCGACCCACGAATACTTAACTGAGAGTACAATGGCGTCACCAGGAAGGCCCGTTTATCGTCTCGCCGTACAAAGGACTACGCCAGGCGCCAAAACAGGTCGACAGTCAGGGCATCGGTCCGTCGCAGCCGTCAGGAGGCGGGAAGCTTCGCGGGAAAAATCTTCGGACCACTTATTTCGACAACAGGATCGATGAAGCGGGGTGCACCTTCCCTCGGAGATTTCACACGAAGTTCCTCACAATCGTCAGGCTTTGGACCGGTACCGCTGATGTCGCCACACGTTGGGCGCCAACTGAAGGACTGGACTATTTCTAAGGTCCAGCGGTGCCAGGGAACAACACCTGAAACCTTCGTGGTATACCTGTTCAGCGCACAAATGACAGAGACACGGGACACTTCCTTCGGTGTCAAAGATCAGCGTTTATTACTGCAGGGAGGCAAAAGTCACAAGAAGTACAAAAGAGTGTAGGTTCTGAGAGTCTGCTTCAAATTGCAAATGTGGATCGCTCCTTTTATACACATTTTCGTCATTGCACAACATACGAACAAAAGGTTACAACTCAGTTCCCACAATAAACTTCAAAAGGACTTCTTGAAACCCGGAACATAATTACAGTAACATTGCCGGTTCCCAACTGTAAAAGCACATCTTCTCACCGTTAGGCACATTCCACTCTAGTTGTAAACGAACGAAAGAAAGAGACAAGAACAGCTGCAAGGAAGACAGACAACAGTAGAAAAAAGAGTGTGAGGGTAATATCGGAAGCATGATCACAGGATCAAAGGATTCGATCCTAGCACATGCACGGCTGAAACAATAGACCGGCACAGCAAGATTACCCTCAAGCGGAGCCATCTGCCTTTGCAATGTCATTCCCCTGGTCATAAAAGACGCATGAAAGGAATATGCGTCTTCCGTAAGGCTTGGGAACTAAGGGTCATGACGCGGACAATTGCCTGCTAGCTAACTACGTGACGGCAAGAAACAAAATGGATGCCGTATCTAAAATGGAACCCGAGGGTTCAGATGAAGAAACGCGTAAATAAGGCTAACCCTGCCAAGTAGTGTAGCGAAAATGCGTACACTTACTAAACTCGTCATTTACGGTTCATAGATACCAAACTTGCCCATATTCGATCATGTCCACAACATCATAACGATTCTCACGGAACCTCAGCACTTTAGCACTAGTTAGCAGTCTTACAGTGCCCTGAGTCCTAGAGCCAACAAAAGTAAATTCAGGAAAAATGGGAGAAGGCAAAATGTTTGGGAATGACCCTGCAGAAAGGGCCAGGTCCAACATTGTCTTTACAGGAAAAAACACTAATTGAATTCTGAACAATAACTGGAAAAAACATCAAGGTGATCCCTGTCAGTGATGTAGATCCTATTTGTATTTCACATATTTTACCTAATATTGCATTATCTAAGCATGATAACTTTTCCAGGATGTTGTGTTTCTCAAAAATAATTCGTGCAGCGTACAATTCTAGTATAGGGCATAGTTTGGACTAAGTCGGCTTCTCATGTTTATAATGGGCCACAAATAAGATGTCTGGAGTTGAGTCTCAAGGCACTGAGCGTTTCTTACCATGCCTGTCAGTGGATCAAACAGGTGCTCAGAATACATAGTCATCCATTCTTGACATCTCTACAGAACACACAGTGCAATGGTCATGCGTGCCAGTTGCATTGGTGATTCTTTGCAAATGTGTGTGAAGGAAGTATTGGCAAGGGTAAAGCAACAGAAATGCAGTCCTTGCAGGTGAAAGGGTGAATTTTGTGCAGAGGGAGCTGTGGAATGAAGGAGATGCAAGAAAGTAATTGATGCTGAGAGTGAAAAGAGTGTATTGAAGAGGAAATAGATTATGTGTGAGATATTCAAATGGATGATTTTACAAATATAGGGGGAGAAATGGGGACACGTGTCTTATATGGACTACAGAGTTAAGTACTGTGAACATAATCTGAAGACCACTACCCCTTCCACTGGCTTTAGTAATATTTGATTCACAGTCTCAAATTTCCAGAATGTAAACATTTCAATTCAAATTATTCACAACAAAGTCATTGTTGTTGCTAATTTATCTGAAACAGCTGGTAAGCATTGGCAACGTCAATAGTTTTGGATTGTTTTATGTGTATGTATCAGCTGTTGTGTTATAATCTGGATGTAATAAAAGAAAGCTCACAGAGATGGGCCAACGTACTGGTTGGGTGGTATGCTATAAAAATCACAAGATGTTAGGCTAAATGTTTAAACCAAACTCTTAATTACTTAGGTGAGCCTTTGGTGTGATATGGCAGAGCGTTTAGGTGTCATTCCTGCAACCACATTTAAACTTTCATTGAGGATGGCCTACTTGGGCCTATTAACTGAAACCAAAAGTTTTAAACTGCTGTTTCTCTAATATGATAAAGGGAAGGACTGTGCATAAATTCCAGTTTGCTCTATATTGGGTCCGCAGTTTGGGCGGGTGGAAAAGGGAACACGCATTTGCAATGCAATAGGTCTCGCATTTGCGAGAGTAAAAGCTATTGGCATTGTAAATGATAATGCCTTTTATTTATGTGTTTTAAAAACCTACAGTTGAAAGATACGTTTTCGGGCTTAGTCGTTTTAATGCCCAAATGTACTAATTATAATCTTAATTCAAGCAGATAAAATACAATACATTAAAAATCAGTAAAGGTTTGCCATGTTTCCTTTCTTTAATCTTGTGGCAAAAGAAATAGGACTAGCCCAAATGAAAAGTAAAATGCATATATCGCCATCTTAGACTGGTTAGAAACGTCCTCAATGCAATAAAATAAAAAGTGTGCGCACGTTTAAAATGCATACCCCAACAAAGCCGAGCAACTAGAAGAAAAACACTGTTGCTCTGCTAGGTAGTGGTATGTGTTTTAAACATGCATACGTTTGTTGCGGTATGTATTTTAAACACACACACACTTTATTTCAGAATAAAATAAAATACCACTTTAGAAGGGTGAATGAGGAGAACCGAGGCTGCTACACAGCAGGGGTTATGGAGCCAGACGTAGCAGCCCTAGCCATCCAGCTACCAGACACTGCTCTCAAAAGACGTCCTTGCAGCCGGCTGCTCCCTTGCTACCAAAGTGAAGGTTTCCTCCAGGGTGAAAAAAAACAAAAAAAAATAAAACAAATTAGGAGCTGTTTTCTTAAAATCTGACAGGTGAGGAAAGACAGGCACTGCCCCTCCTGCAGTGCAGTATGGCAGAAATAGGTAGCAGAAACAAGATACTGCGGTGGGCAGCAGCCCCTGCCCGCAGTAAGACAGCATATCCTTTGCATACACTGGATCATCTTGTGAGCTGCTGGGCTCATGATAAGTAGAAAAACAAGCTGGCTCAGTGGAGCTGACGGGGGAAGGAAAATGAAAGTGCGTGATGCGTGCACGCTGCCAGCCTCCGGGGACAGGAGATGTGCACGAGTACGGAGTGCACATCTCCTGTCCGTACATGTGCACATCTCCTGTCCGCACGTGCCACCTCCTGTCTCCCTTCGACACAGAAAGCGGCACCAATAAAGGTTCGCAAGGCGAAGCAGCGCATGCGCTGCGTTCGCTAGCGAGACCTAAAAAGCAGGACAGGCTCGCACCAGGCTCTATCAATTCGGCATTAGATGTAATTTACGGCGCAGTGGAGGGGTTAATAAAGTAGGGAATGCATTCTGATTTTACAAATCAAACTATTTGGTTCACAAAATACAGAATTGCTGTGGATCACAATTTGACCTAACACATAAATATTAATGAGGTAGCTGGCAAATTGTGACTCATAGCCATTGCTGACAGTTAAAGACGTGGTGGCCTGCTGAGGTCAAAAGACACTAATATCTGTGATTACTTTAAAATAAAACATTGTTTTATTAATTACAGCATTGTTTTTCTAAAAGGAATACAGGATGTCTTTAAAAAAATAAAATAAAAACCTTTACAATCTGTTTACAAGGTTAAAGAAATGTGACTCATTAAATGTGTTTTCACAATTCAGAAAGGGATAGGAGTCAGGACTCCTTCCTGTTTTCGAATGAGTTACCACCTCTTTTAAGTTGATGGTAAAATATTACCTTTTTACAGTAAGATTTCAGTCCCAAAACATTATTACAAACTTTAAGGAATACACATTTGGATGCAATCCCCTTAAAATACCTCCTTCAAATAGCAATTCATTAATGTTTCCTGAACACATTTAGCAATTTGGAAAACTCTTTCTGAATTGCTAAACAGGTTTAGTACATTTAAAAAACTGTTGTAGGGACACAAAACCCTCAGATTTACCAAATCTGAGGGGGATCTTCTCAAGAACATGTGATAACCATGACAGAATTAACTTAACGCAACTTTCAACATCACAGTCTATCGCGAGAACACAACACGGAGGCACCATGTGATAGGCCCCCGACAATACGTCAAATGTCTGTAATAAAGTCAACTCGAAGCCTCGAAATGCGAGACGCAAATGTAAAAAAACTTGCGATGAGGCAAATTGCGATACCAAAAGCATCAAAAAACAGCGGCAGGCCTGCAAATCCTATGCGTATGGCGGGAAAATGCACTATAAAATCAACCAGAAATACACACCAAAAAAATTTCAAAGAGCATGGCAACATGGATGCACCCTGACCGAGTGCAGAGGTGAATGGAAAGCCCAAAAGCCCCACAGACCACCAGCACGGAACAACGGGCTCAGGGAAGGCCAAGGAGAAGGGGGAGAGGAAGACGGGCTGCAGTCCGAAGGAAAACCAGATCAGCATCACAGATGACAGAACACTACCATCGACTGACCCACCGTGAATGCAGTCAGAATTTCGAGAAGGTCAATGGAGGAGGCCAAGAGGCGCTGGCATGATGTGAATACCAAACCAAGCACAAACCCGCTGCCCACAGGAAGGCAGCTGCAAAAACAACAGTTGATAGACAGAATGCAGAACAATGTCATACATTCACCCCAGTACAGATATCAGGGCCTAAATCCATCGTTTTTTTGCACTCCACACCACCCCAGTTCAGACATGGCCATATGCAAATCTGCCTTGACCCTGTGCCTCATGGGAACAGTCCAGCCCAAACTGCCAAGCAATGTCTTTCCTGGACCGGAATCAAGCATCCTAGGACCGGTTTCTCGCTATCAGCCGTCTTCAGCCAGGATAGCTTGACTCCAGTGGTGTGGAGAGCATGGGACTCACGTCTGAGCATACCCATCCCACTCGGGGTGACAAATGCAAAAACAACAGTTGATGGACAGAATGCAAAACAATGTCATACATTCACCCCAGTACTGAGATCTAGGCCTAAATCCATCGTTTTTTTGCACTCCACACCACCCCAGTTCAGACATGGCCATAAGGAAATCAGCCTTGACCCTGTGCCTCATGGGAGCAGTCCAGCCCGAACTGCCAAGCCATGTCTTTCCTGGACCGGAATCAAGCATCCTAGGACCTGTTTCTGGCTATCAGCTGTCTTCAGCCAGGATAGCTTGACTCCAGTGGTGTGGATAGCATAGGACTCACGTCTGAGCATACCCATCCCACTCGGGGTGACAAATGCAAAAACAACAGTTGATGGACAGAATGCAGAACAATGTCATACATTCACCCCAGTATATAGATCTGGGCCTAAATCCATCGTTTTTCTGCACTCCACACCACCCCAGTTCAGACATGGCCATATGCAAATCAGCCTTGACCCTGTGCCTCATGGGAACAGTCCAGCCCCAACTGCCAAGCCATTTCTTTCCTGGACCAGAATCAAGCATCCTACGACCGGTTTCTGGCTATCAGCCGTCTTCAGCCAGGATAGCTTGACTGCAGTGGTGTGGAGAGCCTGGGACTCACGTCTGAGCATACCCATCCCACTCGGGGTGACAAATGCAAAAACAACAGTTGATGGACAGAATGCAGAACAATGTCATACATTCATCCCAGTACAGAGATCTGGGCCTAAATCCAACGTTTATTTGCACTCCACACCACCCCAGTTCAGACATGGCCATATGCAAATCAGCCTTGACCCTGTGCCTCATGGGAACAGTCCAGCCCGAACTGCCAAGCCATGTCTTTCCTGGACCGGAATCAAGCATCCTAGGACCGGTTTCTGGCTATCAGCAATCTACAGCCAGGATAGCTTGACTCCAGTGGTGTGGAGAGCATGGGACTCACGTTTGACCATACCCATCCCACTCGGGGTGACAAATTCAAAAACAACAGTTGATGGACAGAATGCAGAACAATGTCATACATTCACCCCAGTACAGAGATCTGGGCCTAAATCCATCGTTTTTTTGCACTCCACACCACCCCAGTTCAGACATGGCCATATGCAAAAAACAAAAAACAGGAAGGCAGCGACGGCGACAGAAGGTGGGAGTCCTGTGCCACAGTATGAGCTGGAGGAAATGGAGGCCACATTCATCAGTGTGGAAACGGTGCAAGGAGGTGGGAGTATGGACACAGCTCGAGAGGACTCGACACATCATCAACAAGGTAAGTAACAACCAGGGACTGGGAGGGCGGGGGAAGATGGGCATAATGGCACACATGCACAACAAGGTGTAGCACACTGCACACCCACAATGACCCAGGATCAAGCCCCCGATCCCTGAGGCACACTGCAGCACACACATATAGCAATCACAGTACATTCCACGACAATGTGATACAAAGTGCAATACCGACACTGCAGAAAAGGGGACTCAACTGGGTCCGCTCATGCACAGAAACAGGCCAATCACATTGAACAGAAGAGGAAACTGTGAGATGCATATGTACGTGTACAACCTTACATCCGTCACGTAGTACAAATGTCCACTGTCCACCATCACATTGCCAGCACCGCCCAAACAATCACAATGTACATTGTCACACAGAACTATGCGGCAACATAAATGTCAACAAAATGTCACCATGCATCTCCCCTTCACATTGCAGAGGGACAAACAACACCTCCAGTAGGGCAGACCAGACAACCCATCAGTGATGCTGGAGACGACCACCACACCTCCAACACCGACACACTATAACAGCCCATGGACATCTCAGGCAACCCACCCCCAGGGCAGCCAAGCTACATAGAGGAGACCCCAGCCCCTGCACAGACCACACAGCAGGAAGCACCCGCCACCACGACTAGCTCCCAACATTCCACCGAGGCACACAACGCATTTCAATGCAAAGTGTCAGAAACCCAAAAGGTGGTGTCCGAACAGGTGCGGGTGGGGTCTGAGCTCATCGAAGCTGAACTACATCCCATACAGGGTATCTAAGTGCCATCAGGGACCACCTACACCCCACAAAGGAGACTCACACTGCGACAGAGACACATGCATGTGCACATTTCGTGTACTGAACCACACCCATAGCCCCAGAATTACCATTCACACATCCACGCTGGACCTGCATACAATGGTCCAGTACACCCCTCTTACGTATTGAGTGGCTGATGCCAAAGCTACATCTCCGAGCACTAACCCGCTGCCTGTAATGACATGGTTTGCGTCTGCTGTACACAGCACAAGGTAATGTAATAGGGCCCAGGCCCTCATGCACACATCATGACCACACGGACACACAGAGATAGTTTGTCGAACTGGCTACGGGCATGTGCGCCCGGTATCTTTATTAGCAGGGTCACATGACAGTGACACCTGTGCTGGATGTGTGTGGGGTGAGTGTAAGCCAGCCCTCAGGGAGTTGTTGGTGCTGGCAACAAATACAACAGTGAACAGTATGAATACGGAAACAGAAAACACCAGCATTTCAGAGACAACTGCAGAGCATCATGGAGGTAGTCGGAGTAAGTACAGAGGTTGCCCAATGAGCAAACAGATGTGTCCATGCATTGCAGTGTACTGAGGATGGGGCACTAGAGCACTAGAGCCGAGCGCGCTCATGTGAATAAAATGTCTAGGATTGGGTCCCTTCGGGACATTCCTGATGCAGCTGCAGTGGTGGGTGTCACACCTGCAGCATCTTCCTCCTCAACATCCCAGGTCTCCCACACTGCCTGATGTGACATTGCTGCGTGAGCTCTCCACAGCACATAACAAAAACAGAAATGGACGATGATTCGTGGTGCACTGAGTTAGTGGCACCTGGAGTGCTGAGCAGGGGATCAGGCAGATGATGGCATCCACGACAGGTGTGAGCAACTCCGTCAGTCTGCCAGTATGACCTTTTCGACACTGGCAGTTGGCGGTTGGAGGTGGTCCTGGCGGTGGTGGTGTGTGCCTCCTGCAGTGATGCGACGTCCTGACCGGTCAGATCTCGAATTGATGTGTGAGCCCTGGGGGACCGCAGTTGAGGCCGGAGGCAGCGGACAGCTCAATGCCATAAAAGTAAGGCATTGATGACCCAAGGCCATCGTCTCAGACGCGATCCAATATCTCAGAAGAGAGGGTCCCTGACCTGAGCTGCACAGAATTAGTGGCCCCGGATGCACAGCGGCCAGCACAGTCACCCTGCCACGGGACGGTGACTTGCGGTGCACTGAGGTAGGGCCATGCAAACTGAGCAGGTCCTCATCGATGTCAGAGGTGAATGTGGCGGAGGGCTGCGGGGGACAGTGGAGGGTGTCCTCCAGGGCATGATGCAGAGGGAAGAAGCCATCCCGAAGCAGCAAATGGAGGAGTGGAATTCTGCAGCCTTCTTTTTACCACCATTTAAGTATCAGCTACATGAGGATGTAGACAACTCCCAGTCCATAGGCTTAGATGCCACCAAAGTTCAAACAAATAGTGCAGATGACTGCCAGGGAACAAACTTAGTGGCACCGGGGCTGAGAGGGGATGCAGTCTGTGATGATGCCGGTACAATGAGATGAGCTCGGCCATTGCTAAATCAAGACTCAGTTCCAACTGTGGGACCCACTCGACCACAGTGTGGTCCAAAGGAGTTGCCCGCAAGGGGCCACAGTCATGTTTGGTTGTAATGCTATGCACACAGTCGGTATCACCACATCGAAGGGAGTATCGTGATTTGAACTCTGCATTAACATGTGTACTCGGCCATTGCATGATCTAGACTCAGTCCCAAATGTTTGACCTACTCGATCGCAGTGTAGGCCGGAGGCAGCGGTCAGCAGTGGCTCACAGCCATGTGTCGTTGGATCACGATGCACAGAGTTAGTGACACCAAGGTAGTTGTCAGTAGTGTTCGATCACCTCCGTAACAATGATCCTTTTTCCCTCTTGACTGCAACACGTCATCCTCTTACACCTCTCCTTGCGTGCAATGATATGTACTCTGCCATTGAAAAACCAATGCTCAGTACCTATTGTGTGACCTACTCGCGCCCGGCATAGGCCCAGGGCAGTAGTCCGCGTGGGCCCACAGACATGTGTGGTTGTAATGCTGTGCACAGACTTGGTGGCACCACATCGAAGGGAGTATAGTGACGTAAAATCGACCATAAATAATGTTCTCTTTCATAGTGTAATCAAGACTCAGTTCCAAATGTGTGACCTACTAGTCCGCTGGGAGTACCGGTAGAGTATGTCAATGAGAAAGGAGTACAGCGGGCCAATAGGTGCAGCACGGCCAGTAGCTTTGTCTGAGGTGGGATGTTGGTTGTCCACTGTGTTGGTACCATCAGCCTGCGGGCAATGATGTTCAGAATGCGGATGATGGTTGTCCTTTTGGGCCTGTGTTGGGAAATGACATTCTCTGGTGTTGGGTCTGTGAGGTTGGAGCATTTTCTGAAGGTCAGCTGTCTTTGTCTGGGGGTTGTGGCAATGGGTGTTGTGGCCCTGTTGGGGCTCCGAGCTGCATGCTCAGTGGCTCCATGACATCTTTTGCCCTTCAGGTGTGGCTCTGGGCTGGGCTCCCTTTTCTGGTGCAAGCTGTCATCCGACTTTATACCATGTCAGAGCAGGTGTTAATTGCATGCAGCTAATGCACCTTTTCGCCTGTTTTGGGATCTTATCACCAATCTGGCTGGTTGTTGAGAATGTTGTGGAGTGGTGTTGTCACAGCTTTTTGCACGGGAACGAATACTCTGCATCTCATTCGCGATAGTTGCTGGGGTCATCTGTGGTGATGTTTTTTGCACCAGCTTGTGAATGGGGTGTTAGTTTTATCACAACTATGCTGCACTAAAGTGCCGATAACACGGCAATAGTTCCTGCAGAATATGCCCCTTTGGGGCAGATTTATGAAGACCTTGCGCCGCCGGTGCGTCACTTTATTTGACGCAACGGCGGCGCAAACAATGAGCCCTATTTACAACAGGAGATGCGTCACGTTGTAAAGCCCTGCGCCATCAGGAGGCGTTCCGGCGCATGGTGGGCGTTCCGGGGCAGGTGCGCCTCGCAAAAGTGGCTGAGTGAAATCTATAAGATTTCACTCAGTCAGTTTCAGGACAATGCTGCGTCAAAAGCCTGCGCCTGCTTGAAGCAGGCGTAGGTCTTGACGCAGCATTGTGGAGATGGGGCACCCCCGAGCCTTGCTGGAGCTGCGTCGCGCTTGCGACGCAGCTCTAGCAATGCGCCAACTTTTCGGCACAGATGCGTCATGCCGTTTTTGCCCCATGGTGCGCCGCATTGTAAATGCGGCGCACCATGGGTGGCGGAGCAGCGGCGCAGGATGACTGGCGCATCCCTGGGGATGCGCCAGTCATCATAAATCTGCCCCTAAGTGTTTACAACTGTTTCATTTTGCACATGATGCCAAACTTTTCCCAAGTCTCCGCAAGTAATGGCTACTGAAGGACCTCACTTCCATTGTATTTCTAGGAGGTTTAAATACAAAGCTATTCATTGATTGACATTGTCGACTATGTCCCACTCAGCTTTGAAAATGAAAGTTACCATGTTTAAATGCTTTGCAAAGTTATCTTGTTTTGAATTATTTAGGATTTTTTGTCACAGAATATGCTTCTTTCCCTATTTGCAGGTTTTTTATCCTGTGTAAACAGACAGACTGTTTAACAGGTAAATGAAAGAATATTTTAATGTGTTTGAATCTCTCAAAACCAATTTACCAAAGTTACAGGCTCCGTCCCACCTACCTTCAACAGACCACCAATATACCAATCAAACCTCCTTTCCTGTGTGAACCTCACAAACTCCCTAGTTCAACATATGACAGGAAATTCTGTGGCATACTAAAGACATCTCCTCCAAACTTGTCACTGCACTTCATCCTAATAGAGGGCCTTATTTAGAGTCTGGTGGATGGGGAATTCTTCACAAAAGTGATAGATATCTCATATGTTGTATTGCAAGTGCATTATATTCTATCACAGTTGTAATAAGGCACTAGGTCTAAAATAAACTCCCTTCGGGATGGTTTAGTTGTGTACCATTACAATATCACGCCACAAAGCAAATTCAACTATCACCAAGTAAATATTACAGTAACCCACAAGTTCAATATGAAAATCTTTATTTAAATAATGAAAAACAATGTTTCTTCTTATAACAAGAAATAAAACTGTGTTGGGAAAAGAGTATTCCCTGTGTAGAAAATCAATCCGTCACTACCATGGTAGGTACTATATCCTTGCTATTGGATTTAGGACTAATGTTTTGAGCAGAATGCATAACACTATCTATAAGAAGGTATATTTTGAGCCACAAGTTTTTATTACATAACTGTCCTTTTGGAATGTTATGTTATATTATGTTATAGAGGGTTTTGTAGGGCGCTCAAATACTCTAGAGTGTCCTGGCGGGTGCACATACAGTGAGAAAGTGGGCAGAAAGAGAAGAAAGTTACTTAATCATTTTAAAAAGGTGGGTTTTGAGTGATTTTTTATAAAGCTTGAAATCCTGAATGTCCTGAATCTCCACGGGAAGGGCGTTCCAGGCAGCCACAGCTTTCACAGAGATAGATTGTCCACCTAAGCGCATCCTTTGAAACGAGGGATGACAAGCCGACACTGAGTCGCGGAGCGGAGGGGGCGGTTCGGCGTATACAGGATGAAATGTCTCCTCAGGTACACTAGCCCTTGACCATGAATGGCCATGTGAGATAAAATGAGGGCCTTAAACAGCACCCGCTTGGCCACTGGGAGCCAGTGCAGATCACGCAAATGCTGCCGGACACTGGATCTCTCCGAGATGTTAAATATGAGTCTAGCCACGGCATTCTGTATGATCTGGAGACGCCTGACCAGATAAGCCGGGATGCCAATGAACAAAGCATTGGCATAGTCAAGGCGAGAGAGGATAAGGTCACGTGCTACCATTTCTTTGGCCTCCCTTGGAAGCAGAGGAAAAAACCTCTGGTTAGTTTTTTAATATGTTCATCAAACTTTAGGTTTTCCCCAAACCAAACCCGCCAATTTTTTGCCGGATCTCCCACAGAGTTGGGGTGAGGCGCATTGGGAGGCCCCAGCGATTCTCTAAAGGTGGCAGAGAATTGGCCATAGAGGAGTATTTCTGATTTTCCCTCATTACACTTAAGTTGGGCAAGTGCGAGCCAGCTGAAGAAAGATGAGAGGCAGGTCTGAGAAATCTTAGTATCCAGATCCGAGCCCTGCCAAGTAAATAATAACTGGGTGTCGTCCGCGTAGGCTATAATTTTTGCACCCAGTTCCTCAGCTGAAAAATCAGGGGGGTCAGATAAATATTAAACAGCAAAGGACTTAAAGTGGACGTCTGAGGCACTCCAGTAGAGAGTTTCCTGGACGAGGACGAATAGGGGGTCACCCAGACCTGCTGAGTCCGGTTGTCCAGGAACGATGTTAGCCACTCAAGAGCAGGGCTGATGATACAGATGGACGACAGCCAGGCAAGAAGAAGTTGATGGGGCACCGCGTCGAAGGCGGCAGAGATGTCCAACAAAATCAGGGCCGCCCTGCCGCCTCCATCCAGGCACTCCCTGATAGCCTCAGACATTTCGACCAGTGCCGCTTCAGTGCTGTATGAAGCACGAAACACAGATTGAGCAGGGTGCAAAGCGTTGGATGCCTCCAAAAAGGCCTCCAACTGGTTGAATACCACCTTCTCACAAACTTTTGGCAACACTGGCAGAAGATAAATGGGACAATAGTTAGATGGGACCAATGGATCAAGCACCGATTTTTTGAGAGAGGGTAGCAGTTTGGCCTGCTTCCAGCACTCAGTAACCTCTGAGCTAACCACCTCTGCCACCCCACCTAAAACACGAGCTGGACAGGAGTCAGTAGGGGACCCGGGCTTCAGGGATTTCAGAACAGCTAGAATATCAGACTCAGCTGGAGGTGAAAATTGCCTAAACAGGTTGGCAGGGGGGCTGAGGGTCAGTAGGGATACCAAGGAAGCGCTCCTTTGATCGGAAAGAGCAGCGCACAGGCTATCCTGAATCCCAGCTATTTTGGCAACGAAAAAGGAAGACAGGTCCTCACACCACTGATGCGAGGTAGGTAGCGGCGATTGCTCGGCACAGGGGGAGAGAAAGCTCTTAACAATAGCAAGAATGTCCTTGCTGTTGTTATTGGCCTTAGTAATCCTACCAGCATAATAATTACTTTTAGCTATCCTGATAGCAGAATAGTATTCCCTCTGGGCAGCACGAAGATCCGCCTTGGCCAAGGGGCAATATTCACACCTCCAGCAGCGCTCCAGTTTTTTACAGCCCTGTTTAAGTTCTTTCAGAGCATTCAAAAACCAGGGCTTTGAGGGGGGAGTGCGCTTTTTGATACTAGCAGCAGGTTTGACAGAAGAACTAACCCCACAACCAATCCAGGAGTTAAAGCTATGCACCGGCCCAGTCAAATCAGAGCCCAATGTTAGACGGGCCTGAAGTAAAGCATCAGAGAGTGATGTGAGAATATTCTTCTGGGGGCGAATGCCAAGAGAAGGGGCAGAGATACAGGAAGGCTTCTCTAAGAACCAGAAAAACCTAATCAAATGGTGATCCGACCAGGCAACGTATTCTGGATCAGATAGGGTAAAGTCAAATTTGGAGCCGACTAAATCCAGGCGGTGTCCCCCTGTGTGTGTTGGCATCTAACCCACTGAGTTAGCTGAGCTAAATATAAAGAGTCCAGCAAACTTCTCGTATCAAGGTCTCTGTATAATGAATCAGGAATATAAAAATGAGAGATTAAATACAGAGCAGAATGCATATCGTTCATGTATAGAGAGCTAAGTTTTTAGCCCCGAGCCTCAAGGAAATAACTGTCCTTCAGGCACTAACATTGACTATCGTGAAAAAGAAAACTGTCTTGTTGTCTTTGTCATTACTATGTTAATGTTTCTTTCAAAATATTTAGATGTGTTGCGAATACATTGAGTGTTTTTTTAACTACATCAATAGACCACGCTGTAAATAATTTTATGAATTTTTATATAGATAAAAAGTGCTGGGAGAAATGTTATGTAAAGCCTGAAGAAGGAGGTTGGCCCTGTAGATACCTCCGAAGCACGTCGCTTCTTGGTCTTCCTGTGTAAAAGTTTTTTTTGTGATTTATATAGGTTTATTATGCAACATATGAAAAGGATAACAAATAAGATTAAATGTTGAATTGCGATCGAGGATCGTTTTTTAAAAAATTGTACTTATTGATTTGCATTCTAATATATGTGTTTTCATATTATGCATTTATGTGGATATTGCATTTTTAATATTTCTTGGTATAAGAAAGAATATTGTTTTTAATTAATTAAATAAAGATTTTCATTTTGAACTTCTGGGTTACAGTAATATTGACTCGGTGATAGTTGAATGTGTTTTGTGGTGTGATATGGTAATGGTATGCAACTAAACCATCCCAAAGGGAGTTTATTTGAGACCTAGTGTCATTTCCGTGTCCTGTCCCTTTGGATTAGTGGGACCCCTCTCTTTTACTTAGAGTTGTATTAAGGTAGCCAGAGGATCACATCTGCCAACCTCTAAATCAGGCCCAAGCTTGACTCATGTGAACCCATCAACTACATTGACAATGAAGATGCCAGCCAACTCCATACACACTCCCAAAAAAAGGAAAGTGAAAGTAAAGGATGGACCCATCTGCTGCCAAGCAGAGGGAAGGAGAAACGATGCAAAGGCTGCCAAGAACCAAGAAAAACAGAGGGAAAATGTGAGGCAGGCACCATGAGTAAATGGATTTCTACATTAACTTCAGGCTACATAGAGCGAACATAGCCACCATTTGTAGCAGCCTCCCTTCACTGAAGGTGCTTGCTTTTGGATGAATCAGTGAGGGTGAATGTTGTGTCTCCCAAGGATAACATGATAAACGTACAAGGGTGCACTTGCTCTTCTCTTCACTGACGGTGCTCACATTTGGTGGAATCTGGACACATTCTGCTTTGACCAAACACCTAGTAAAGAGACATGCTACGATGCAGAAATCCATGGTCATGATGTCATGTATTGGACTTGGTCCTTTCTGCAGGGTCATCCCTAAACTTTTTGCCTTCACTCTCCTGTTTCATAAGCCCATTTAAGCTGACTTTTGGGACTCTGCACATGTTACCACTACTGACCAGGGTTAAAGTGTGTATGCTCTCTCCTTTAAACATGGTAACATTGATTTCCACCAAACTGGCTTATTAAATAGACATGTAAATGTTACTCTATGTACCCAGGGCCTGTAACTGCTACTAGTGGGCCTGCCGCACTGTTTGTGTCACCCACTTAAGTAGTCCATTAACATGCCTCAGGCCTGCCATTGCAGCCTCTGTGTGCAGTTTTGAACTGTTAGTTGCACCTGGCAAAATAAACACCGTTTGCCAGGCCCCGATCTTCCTTAATACATATAAGTCACCCCGATGGTAGGCCCTGATCAGCCCAGTGGGCAGGCTGCAGTGAATTTAAAAAGTGGGTCATGACTTTTTAAGTTTTACACAAGTTGGTAGTGAAAAACTCCTACATTTGTTTTTTACTACTGTAAGGCCTTCCTCTGCCATAGGATAACATTAGAGTGACCTCATTATATTTAATAAGCTGTAACTTCAAATTGGGAGCAGGGAGACAGATCAAGTTTGGTGTCTAAAGATTGACAATTAAAAGTCCTCTTTAATGGTAAAGTCAGATGTTTAATCACCCTTCTGACAATTCAACCTTTAGAAGTTGCCATTATCTTTTCCTAACCATATTATGACTACAGCCTGATCCTGGGCCACATGACTAGGTGTAGCTGGCAGTTGGTCTTTGTGTATTGCTCCCAAACAGTGAGTCAAAAGGAAAATAGGTGTTTGCAGATTGGGCCACTCTGAGTTAATGAGGGGATGGAGCTATCATTTACCACACTTGCACATCACAAAGGCTCTGCCTGAGCACTCTCACAAAGGGCTTGACAGTGGTCTATTGTAGCCCCAGACAAGCTGGAACCAGGACAAGGAGGAAGGGGATGCCTGACTTCTCCACTTCAAATTGGGCACCAGGTATAAATATTGGACATTTAGACCCAACTCACCAGAACACTTGAGGACTCTGCCAGGAAGAAGGACTGCTGTGCTGGCGAAAGGACTACCACTCTGCTGGATTGCTGTTCTGAAGGACTGCTGCTCTGCTTTGCTGACCTGCTACCCTCTCGCCTAGATCTTGCCTCGGAATACAGGGTCCAGGAGTGACTCCAAATACAATTGGGCTGGCCTCCTGCTCAGAAGCCTCAGCGACATAACAGGCTCCCAACAACCCTAAACCCAGCAACTTGACTCTGCCATCTATGATTCCTGCCCTCCCAAGTGGTGCCACCCGAGTCCTGGACCCTTGGAAGTGGGCCTGAGGTTCTCCATCAGCCCAGCTGAGTTCCCTATTGGAACCAAAGCAAGACAAAGTGATGTAAATGAAAGCGTCGCAAAATGATACAAAGCCCCGCGAAGCACCGCATAGTCTGGTCGCAGAGCTACCAGCCTTATCGGAAACAACGCTGAGCACTGCAAAGCCCCAGAAAGCCACACAGCTTCAAGTCTCACCAGAGTTGACGTAAAGCAGCACAGAGCCCTGCCGAGCTACAAATTGCAGTTCAGCGGACTGACACAGAGCCCCGCAAAGCATTACTTCACTGCTTCATCAGAACCTACGCGGGATGACACAAAGTTTTACAAAGCAATATCGGCAGACCTTGAACCAGTATTTAAGTAACTGTGTTCAGTGGACCTAAGTGGGTCGCTCTAGTCAGCCAGCTCTCCATCATGGTTGGCCTGAACTTGTGACTATGTCCCATTCTGGTGTACTTTTTGGTGCTGTTTTCATTAAAATCTTTCAAATTCATCTCTCCGTTTCTACTCATTGGAATTTTGTTGTTGTGGGCGGTAAGAGTTGGTGGCAGCTACTCCCCGCTTGGCGCTGAGCTTGCACTCTTGAACAGCCACGCTGGGCTAATTCAGATTTTCCTCGAGGCATCTCGAGTTTTGTTTTAAAAATATGTTCACTGAGTCACTAATTTCGTAGTTCCGATTTTAATATTGCTTCTGTGTTTTAAACTGTGTTTTTAGATGCACACTGTTGAATTATAACCACTTACCTGCACTCATTAAGGGATCCTAGACTTTACTGGGCTGTTCTTTGTTTCCTGACTCAAACCGGCACTGCAGCCAATCGCGGTGTGTGAGGGCGGGGCAGAGGCGGTGCCACACGGAGAGTCGAGCGGTTAGCGCTCTAGACCTCCGCTTCTGCAGGGCTATTTAGCCCCTCGTCGGCCCCAGCGCGCAGCGTTGGCGCGCAGGGTGGCGCCAATTCTGCGCCAAAGACGAGCCTAAGACCAGCCCGTCTGGGCCCATCCGGGCCAGGCCGGGTCTCGGGGCAAGGACCTCTGCTCACTTTAGTCCAAGACACTGCAGGTATGATATCTGCTGACCAACTAAAGGCTCTGCGCCACAGCAGACATAGGAACTGCTCTATTTTAAGCCCATCCCACCCAGATCTGCTATCCTGCCCTCACTGCGCTTTTACTCTGACCAATCTACAGCCATACCCTGGGGTTAGGCATAGTATCAGTAAGACAGCCCACCCCCCTGAGAAGAACCCAAAGGAATTTAGGTTCTACACCGTCAATTGCAGATCATTACCGCAGCACAAACTTGATATCTTTCACCTCTTATTAGAAGAAAAGCCGAGTGCTGTATTCCTGACAGAGACTTGGCTACACGATAGTGCAGGACCAGATGTGGCTACCTCCCTTCCCCCGAATTATGCCATCGTCAGAAGGGACCGAGTGGGACAAGTCAGAGGGGGCATCGCAATTATCTATAGTAGAGAGCTTACGTGCAACATTGAAACAGTCGATATACCCGACTGCGAAGCGGCATTTTTCAAAATTGCTCTTAGCCCCAACTTCACGTTTTCCGGAGTGTTGATTTATCGGCCACCCGGGACTGGTACCTCATGGGCTGCAAATCTTGCTAACCATGTCTCACCTTACCACCTTAATGCTCAAAACCTTACCGTATTGGGGGACCTCAACCTTCATTTGGAGGATGTAACCAATACTGCCTGTATGAATCTCTTAGAGGATTTTGCAGCATTAAATATGACTTTGCTTAATAAGGGCCCCACACACAAAGCTGGTCACCTATTAGACCCTATTATCTCTAATATGAAGGAACTGAAATGGCTAACGACTGACCCTATTTGTTGGTCTGACCATTATCTTACACTCTTCAGTATTACATTAAAGGAGCCCACACGCCCTTCCTCGGTTCGCCCAGGGATCCTCATGAGGAACTGGAAATCATTAAATATGACCGAGCTGCATACTGCACTGAGGAAAAATCCCCCTGTCCACGACCAAGATATGGAAAGCACTGCACTCGCTACACATAAGTGGCTTGAGGATGCAGTTGACGCTTGCCTTCCCACATCCCGTTGTAGAGGGAAGGCGCATCGCCCTCCTGCCCCTTGGTACTCCGAGTCTTTGAAGTTAGAAAAATCAAAATGCAAAGCACTTGAAAGGCAATGGCGCAAAAAGTATGACCCGAGCAAAAAGGAGGCTTATCGCAAGGCTAGGAATATCTATCATTCGGCCTGTATGAAAGCCAAAGCCTGCTATGTTGCAGATACCATCAATGCGGCCACCAATAGAGCTCGTACTCTTTTTGATACAGTGAAGGAATTGGCCGGGGAAAAATCTATGGCAGCGGCCTGTCCTCTTAGTACTCCAAAATGCCAAGATTTGGCCTCTTTCTTTGTTGATAAGATTGAAATTATTATCTCCAATATCAATAAAAACAATACAGTTATGGATGGTCAGGAAGACACTACTCCAGCTAATACAGGAGGGCTTTGTTTAGAATCTTGGCCCCTCATCACCTTGGACATTTTGAAACCACTACTGAAATCCATCAAATCAGGCTCCCCACGTGACCCAATTCCAATGAGTGTCATAAATCAGATGGATGATTATTCTTTATCAATCATCACGGAGACACTCAATGCATCCATTCAACTTGCTACAGTCCCAGCGGCATGGAAACATGCCATGGTGAGTCCATTGTTAAAAAAGCCCACTGCCGACCCGGAGGTCTTGGCCAATTATCGCCCGATTTCCCTGCTTCCCGCTTTTTCTAAAATCCTCGAGAAACACATTCATGGTGCTCTCACAACATTCACAGAAAACAACTGTTTACTCCACTACTCTCAGTCCGGATTTAGGGCAGGGTACTTTACAGAAACTGCCCTTCTTGGAGTAACAGAGAGGATCAGGGAACTCTTAGACGATGGCCAAACTGTCGCACTTATCTTGCTGGACTTAAGTGCGGCCTTCGATACCATTTCTCACTCCAGACTGCTAGCCAGGCTGGGGGAAAATGGTATCGGTGGCGCAGCGCTGGAATGGATAAGGTCATATATGTCCCATCGCACCTTCCAGATTTCTTCCTCCCAGGCCTGTTCTGACACATTTAACTCCCCCCATGGTGTGCCACAGGGCTCAATTTTGAGACCACTGTTTTTTAATTTTTATCTCCGTCCACTTGCCGATCAAGTGGAGAGATCCGGTCTTGCCTTAATGACCTACGCAGATGATTCACAGATTATCTTTTCACTTTCAAAGTCTGACCCTCTAGCTCCATATGTGCTCAATCAAGGTCTTCAGGAAATCTTCAGCTGGATGTCAAACAACCAGCTGAAGCTTAATGGGGAGAAAACGGAGATCCTCCTACTAGGAAAGAATAAGGACCTCTGGAGTGCCCTCCACTGGCCACCGTCTTTGGGCACTCTTCCTACACCAGCTACCCAGGTCAGAAATCTTGGGGTCTCCATTGACAACTCACTATCCATGAAGCAGCAGGCCAATAAAGTGGCGGGCATCTGTTTTACCATCCTTAAATGGTTGCGTAAAATCTTATGGATGCTGCCTCCTGCCACCCAGAAGACCGTAGTCAATGCTCTTATTACATCTCGGCTTGACTACGGTAACATCCTCTATCTGGGCTCAAACCAAGCAGTGTTAAGACGACTCCGACTCGTCCAAAATTCCGCTGCTAGGCTGCTGTGCAAAATCCCCAGAACAGCAAGGATCTCAAAGCACCTCAGGGACCTGCATTGGCTCAGGGTGGAGAACCGAGTTAGGTTCAAAGCCCTGAGCTACATGTTTAAAATTAAAGCCGGCACTGCTCCCAAATATTTACAAGATCTTGCTAGTCCCTACCTTCCTAAACGCAGCCTGCGATCTTTAACTGCAGCGAACTTTGCAGTGCCCAGGTTCAAATTGACGAGAATTGGAGGAAGATACTTTTCTTATTTGGGGCCTACCCTTTGGAATTCTCTTCCCCCCCATATCCGTAAGAAAGAAAATTTCTCCAGCTTCAGGAAAAGCATTAAGACCTGGCTTTTTGACAAATAACTGTCAGTTTGTCCTCCTCTCTTCAAAGGTCTAGCTCAGTATCATAGTCTCGGCGCCGGGAAACCCTTTGTGGGTATCTGTGCGCCTTACAAATGTAAAAAATAAATAAATAAATAAATAAAATGTATTTAATGTAATGTATTATTTTCTTGTGGTGTATTTTCAATTTATTACTGTTAGAAATGGTGTTTACGGTTGGCTAGGGTATACACCTAAGCAAGGCAGAACCCATAAATCTAGTGAAGGTAATGGAGTTAGACACCCAAGTAACCCTGGGCGTAGTTTGCGTAGTAGTGCTACGCGTAGCTATACAAAGTGCACTTCGCACTACGTAAGCTACGTATAGCTATGAGAACTGCGTAGTGCACTGTGCAAAATGCTGTTCGCACTGATTGCACATTGCCTGATGCTTTTCCACACCGTGCAATCAGTGCAAACCGCATCTTGCACAGTGCAAGCGGTCGTTTTCTGGCACTCGAGTAGATTTGTACTCGAGCGGCATCTTTCTCAACGATGCCTGGTAGTTTCTCATCGCGAGCGGTTGCGAGCATACTCGACCACTTGCAATGAGAAACCTGACCTCCCCGCATTAAGAATCTCGCCCGGAGGTTTATTTTCCATGCTCGCGATCAGCAACTTGATGTTGCTGATCGCAAATGAGAAAGAAGTCTCGCCGGGATGTTATTTTGTTTGCTCGCGGTCACCAATTTGACGTTGAGGACTGCGAGCAATCAAAAAATGCCCGCTTTGCCACACGTTTTTGCACTGTGCTACGTGAAATTTGCATAGCGCTTAGTTGGGCAAAGTACGCAAACTACACAAGCGTAGCGCAGTCCTATGCCCAGGGTTACACCCAAGATAACCATTGTTCACCCCGTTGGTAGCTTGGCAGAGCAGTCAGGCTTTTCCCAGAGGCAATGTGTAAAGCGTTTGCACAACACACACACCAGTGACACACTAGGCACACCACAAAAAGAGACTCCACACAGTGGCATATAAAAATATCACTTGTATTATAAATAAAACACATTAGAACACAGTCATATAAACCACTGCACCACTCAACGCTTGTCCTGATATCACATAAATCATTAATCACATACATCAATCATAACATTGCCAACTAGGTAATAGTCAAAATAATGCGTAGATCATAAGCCCCTTTGCCCTATGGCAACCGTTTTAAACACAATTAGTGCATTAAAACCACTGCTTCATAGTTGCACATGTCCTAAACACACTGTGGAAACATTATGCATAACTTCACAGTTATATTGCATTACATCAAGGCATCACATTAAGGCAAAGAACTGTACATGACTATTATAAGTCCCATGAATTACCAGTCATTACTGCTTCTGAGCCAGTCCATGAACTACCAGGTAGTGTTCTGAACCTTAGGAGGCAGCTTCTCTGCACTCCTACCACCCTTTGTGTGATAGGATCCCTGGGTCCCCTTAGGAGTAAAAAGCTGTGCTGTAAAAGGGAGAGCCCAAAGTATGCCAACTGCCTCCCTGTGAGACCTTGTTACCCAGCGCACCAGTTCTCCTGTGAGGGGATACCTTCTGGGCTTGCAGGGCATACACCGCCGATGGCCAACTTCCCTCTGGGCGTGTCCGTTAAGGCCTTACCTGGAAGTGCTCCCCACGGGCTTTGGAACCCATCCACTGGCCCACTCAACCGAAAGACACCAAAAGCTCCTGGGGCCTCTGTCTGTTGCAGTACATGGTAGCTGCGAGAATTCCTTCCTCTCGCTGTCTCCCCTCTCTCCTTTGTTGCTGCCTATTGTGGAGGGTGGGTGCAGCGGTCCTCAGCGGCCCTGCCTACAGCAGGGTAGCAGCAGTGGCCTTCTGCTCACTCACCGTAGCATGATCCCGGCTGGCCATGCCCACACCCAGGCTTGACCATGCAGCCCGACCCTCTGCCTGGTTTGCGGCTGCTTCCTGGTCACCTAGAGAGCGTCCTCGCTGCTTTCAGGCTCAGCCCACTATCCTGCTGGGCTTCAACCAGCCGCGACTTCTCTTGTTGTGGCTGGTTCCGGGGCAGCGGAAGTGCTGAATGGAGAGGTCTGCTCTGCCCTTGACTCTCCCATGCAGAGGCATCCCTGCAGTGCTTACCATGCGTTTCAGTTGTTTTTTTCCTACTCGGGCCACATGGGGAAAGTGCAGCCCTGAACACACTCGGGTGAGCCAGCACCAGGACTGGCAAATAGCGCTCTCACCGAGCTGTGTGGAAATTACTAGCGCTCAACACGCGCTTTGCTTAAATTTATAAGGAGTGAATACTGCAGCACTCACCATGTGCTGGGCTTGTGGAAAAAAGTGCTCCACACACACTTTCACTTTAGAGAAGAGGAGGACACATCGCTCACCACATGCTTCAAAGGAGCAATGATAAAGTGCTAGGTACAACTTTTCATAAAAAAAGGTGAAGAACGGCCCAGTCCTTCACCTGCTCTAGCCAGGAGCAGCAACTGCAGGCTGTCCCACCCCACACACATCAGGGGCAGTGCTCCTCACACAATTTCTCCAGCTTTCCTCCCAGGCAGGTTAACCCTAGACCCAGCAAGGGACTTTTTCCAAGACATCTATTGTGTCACTGAGACTTTCAACAGGAGGCCACCACACGCAAGCCCTTGGAGATTCTTCACAAGCAGGATACCTCAGCAGGGAAAAAATAGTTAGTCCTTTTCCTGCACCACAGACAGAAGCAGCAACTGCAGGCCAACCCACCCTTCACTAAGAAAAGGCAACACGCCTCACACAGTCCTTCTCTTTTTCATCTTGGCAGGGTCCTCTTGTTCCTTGAAGTGAACTAAAGTCCTGGGTTTGTTGGTATAATACTTTTACCCCAAAATGTATTTGTTCTCTTTGTGGCAAGGGTTTCTGAACCCAGTCCAAAGAAGTCCTGTTCTCCCTGGTGCAGCATGGCCACAGGGGCAGAAACAGTATTGTGAAAATGAGAACACAGCATATAAATGGGTAGGGAAACCTCCCAACACTCTAAATGCAGACAAGGTCTATTCAGCCCTGCGATGAGTCACTCAGGCACGGCAGGGCACACCTTAACCTCCCCCCCAGTGACTGTCTAGAGTGAATGCACATCCCGGCTCCTGTCAGTCACACACCTGACGCTGAATATACAAACAGCTAGAGGCAAACAGAATGGTAAAGTAAGAAAATGCTCACTTTCTAAAAGTGACATTTTCAAACAGAGGATTTTAAAATCACCTTTACCAAAAGGTGCATTAATAAATTCTGATTTCAAAGAGTCTAAATTTCGTTGTTCTATCTTGTCCCTACAGAAGGTTACACATGTAAAAAGGGTACAGTGCAACCCTAATTATAAGCCTATAGGACAGATAGCCTTTCAACAATGAAAAATTAAGTACACAGTATGTCCTATCTTTCACAGACACCGCACCCTGCCCATGGGATTACCTTGGGCCTACCTTAGGGGTGCCTTATATGTAAGGAAAGGGAAGGTGTGGGCATGGAAAGGGGTTGCACTTGTCAGGACAACATAGCAGTTCACTACAGTGGTAGGTCTGAGAAACACTCATGTGGGTGGCACAACCAGTGCTGCAAGTCAATAGTAGTATTTGATTTACAGGCCCTGGCACACATTGTGCACTTTACTAGGGATTGACCAGTAAATAAAATATGACAATCATTTATAACCAATTATTGTCACAATTTATACAGAGAGCATATGCACTTTAACACTGATCTGTAGTAGTAAAGTGCCCAGAATCCTATACCCAATAAAAACAGGGTCAGAAAAATAGGAAGCAAAAGGCAAAAAAATTGGGTATAAACTTGTCAAAAGGGGCAGGTCTAACAATTACTGATTGAAGTGAAGCATAAGTACTTTACACATTGCCTCTTAGTGAAGCCTGACTGCTATGTGCCAAGCTACCAGAGGGTTGAGCACAGGTTAATTTGGGATGTGCTTGTACCTCACCCTGACAAGGGTTGTGGTTCCTGTTTGAGTAGGGTTTCCATGCAACCAGTAACTAGGGGTGGGCGGCAAATTCTGTTCGCTCACAGAATTTGCCAAATTCGTCTATTCCATGTTCCGCGCGGAATGCGGAATTGCCGAAAATTCCACGATCTGCGGCGGAACGGAATTGGTGGGCAGAGTATATTGACTTGAGCAGAGGTATTGCACAAAATGATGGCATCTTCTTTGGATCAATATGGTGGGCAAGATTCATTCTGGCACGTCGCTCCCGTCACAAAAATTAAACCTCAACACGAACCACTGTGCCACTTATAGATAAAGCAGGTGCCTGAGTTGAAGCTCAAATTCAGTAACGCATTAATCAGCCCATAAAATTTGTGTGCACGGTCGAGGCTGGGCAGGTGTGCTTTCTTCCCCTCATATCTACCGTCAATAATTAGCTGTGATCCTTGATTGAGGTCTTTGCATCCATGACTTTCTCGAGCATAATCCCTGTGTAGTTCCTGTGACCAGGAGGTTCTTTCTCGTCATCTTCTGCTCTGATCGGTCTCTGACCCTTTATAAACAAGAGGCATGTGTACTTGCATAGAAGCCCTGCCCTCACACACACTAGGGGTATGCAACATCTTCCCGCCCTTCAACCACTATGATGGACAGCTCACTCAGGGAACACTGCGCCTTTCGGCGTGGTGGCAAAGTAACAGGCACACATGGTCACTGGAGACAACTCTTCTCGCCCTTTACGCAGCTGTAATGCTGAAAGGCACTATACATTTACCCAACGAGGTAGCACATAGTGATTAGACCAGTAGTACTCCAGTTGAGTAGAGGTATTGCACAAAATGGTGGCATCTTCTTTTATGTGCTGCTGAGCAGGATTCATTCTGGCACGTTGCTCCTGTCACAAAAATTAAACCTCACAGATAAAGCAGGAGCTCGAAGCTCAAATTCAGTATCACATTAATCAACCCAAAATAATTGTGAGCACGGTCAAGGCTGGGCAGGTGTGCTTTCTCCCCATATCTACCATCAAAAATTAGCTGTGACCCTTGATGGAGGTCAGAGCATCCATGACTTTCTCGAGCGCAATCCCCGTGTAGTTCCTGTGACGAGGAGGTTCTTTATCCTCATCTGCTGCTCTGATCAGTCTCTGACCCTTTATAAGCAAGAGGTATGTGAACTCGCATAGAAGCCCTGCCGCCCACACACACCAGCGGTATGCAGCGTCTTCCCACCCTTTAACCACTATGATGGACAGCTCACTCAAGGGACCCCGGCGCCTTTCGGCGCAGTGGCAAAGTTACAGACACACATGGTCACTGCTGGAGACAACAATTCTTCTGGCGGCACAGCCATTCCGCGAGCTCGCGGAATTCCGCGTGCTCGCAGAGTTTTTTTGCAGTTTCGCAGAACTTTGCGTAGTGCGACTACACAAATTCCGCCCACCCCTACGGCAGTAACCCAATTTCCTACACCTTGAAGATCCACTATTTTGTAGATTTAGTGAGGCAGGCTGCACACATTTTTAAGCAGGTATGAACTATTTATTAGATGCTCTTTAAGTATTGGGAAGAATTTCTATGCAAGACGCTGCCAGATATTGCCCATTATTTTGAGAAAAGGCACATCCTGGTATCACCTTTTTTATGAGCCAAGCTTTAGTGTTGTAACCCATCTCCACGAAATACAGCATTACTTAACCATTGAATGCTTTCACCTACACTACATTTTCCATAGCCTTTAAAAAAAAAACTGCCCAAAGTTTAGATTTATGTTGTGTTTGGTACTCTAATAGGTGAACATGCCTCCACTATGGGCTGACCATAGTTTAACCACCCACTGATAGCAATATGAGCTGCTTGGGATGTTTTACATAATTTAAGCCACAATTTATCCCAAGCAGGGGTAGGAAGTGACATGGATGGATCAACTTCCCGCAGTAGCTCAATAGGTGTTTCAGGAATAGGTGACAATAACATCTTATAGAGAAATGCAGCTTTGGGTATAGAGTCATGAGAGAAGTTGTGTAGAGGTGTAAGGGAAGGTAGTGGTAAAGTGGCTGAGGAAAAGTTATTAGTTGTAAAAGAAGACTGCAAAGAAGACTATATTAAAAGACATTCATGAAAAACTGATTTGGTGAATTATAATCTGATTGAAATTGGGGAATAAACGAGTTATGTTGGACGAGCTGATAAATCAACATAATACCCTTCTCCTTCCAGTGTTTGTAATAGAATGACTTATGCCGAAATCTGATACATTTATTATACAAAATAGAGGAGGCTAAGAAACATTGACGCGAGTCGAAACCTGCAGAAAACACATCGTGTAACAATTTTTGCGAGTATTTCAGTATAGGATTATTTGATATACAGGGAAAGTTATACATATAAAGTATTTTAAAGAATGTTCAAATACAATCCATTGTGGTATGGAATCACCAAACTCATGGGGCCTCATTTATGAGGCTGTGCGTCACTTTTACACCGCTGGTGCGTCACTTTTTGTGACACACCAGTGGCGCAAAAATGCGCCTTGCTGCGACATATTTACAAAGGGACGCATCTAGGTAGATGCGTCCTTTTCTAAACCCCTGCGCCACATTATACCTGCGCCAGGTATAATGTATGCAAGGGGGGGCGTTTTGACGCAAGAAAGGGTCATGGAAGTGACGCAGTGATATCTATAAGATTTCACTGCGCTATTTCTTGTCCGCTAATGCGTCAAAATCTTATGCCTGCTTGATGGCAGGCGTAAGACGGACGCAGGCACTAACAACATGGGACTTGCCCATGTGAAAGTACACATTGCTGGAGTTGAGTCACTTTTGTGACACACTCCATCAATGCGTCACTTTTGCGCCTACAGATACGTCAGAAATACTGACGTATCTGTAACTCCTTGCAACAGATGCGTCATATTATAAATATGACGCATCAATCATGTCGCAAGGAGTGCGCACTGAGAAGTGACGCATCGCTGCTTTAAATGAGGCCCATGGATTAGAGCAAAATATTGTCTAATTAAATGCACAGTGATATAATTTATAATTTAAAATCAGGAAAATGGACACCACCCTCATTATCGGGACATTTGTGTTTAGTCAAAGGAATAAGGGAATGTTTATTATTCCATAGAAAAGGGAATCTTAAAAGACAACATAGGCAATGTATAACGGACATGTGGAACAGGCATCATCTTAATGGTATCAAACCTGCCCCGCCATGATAAGTGAAGATGAGACCATGGGGAAAGTAATTTCTTGAGGGTGATTGTTAAGGCATTAAAAGTACAACTAATTGTGCTCAAAATGGTAGAGGAAACCCAAATTCCAAGATATTTTATTTTGGTAGGGCTCCAAGTAAAATTTTTGTTAGCAAACATATATTTTTAACATGAAGAGATAAAGGGTAAAATGTCAGTTTTGGAGAAGTTCAGTTTATATCCAGGGATGATAGAGTATAAATAAATTTCATGTAAAAAAGGAGATAAGGAAGAGAGGGAATTGGACATATAAACCAAAATATCATCAGCATAAGCCAACAGTTTAGTTTCAGTGGAATTATGTACAAAACCTGAGATGAGTGGGTTTACACGGATGCATTCAAGGAAAGTTCTAAACATAAAACAAATAGCAAATCAGAAAGAGGACATCCTTGGCGAGTACCTTTATGTAACTGCAAATATTGGGAAAAATTATAATTAACAAAAATACTAGCACATGGGGCAGAGTATAATAATTTTACAAATGAAATTAAATTAGGGCCAAAACCATACCATCAAAGAGTAGTGAACATAAATTGCCAGTTAATACAATCCAAGGCCTTTTCCGCATTGTGAGACAATGCAGATAGAGGATAAAAAAAAGGGGAAATAGAAGAAGGAAAAGTACTGCATTAATGCCAAGATTTTGCACATGAAGAAAAACAAAAAAAGAAAATACAGTTTTAGATTTTTGTCACAATCTTGATGATAACGTGGCACAAGACACTAGGGTATTTTAGGATGGGGAAGGTGCAATCACTCTTTTGATGTTGATGCCCACTTGATATTCCGGACTTTCTGTTTTGTTTTAATTAAGGATGTGTCCATCTTTGTTTGAAAGGTTTCATATGTTAAATTTATATGTTGTGTATTTGCGTCAAAGTAGGATTGATGATGGTTGTTGTTTTTTCTTTTGTTTTTCTCCTGACGACCAATGATTTGCTATATTTGTACTCTGATCTGCAAAAAAATAATATTTTTTAAAAAAGAGATTGATGTTTTTTACCAAAACTAATAACATTTGAAAACATTCTAGCGTTATGAGTCACGCGTCTACCCTTAACAAAACCAGATTGATCAGTGTTGACCAGTAACGGAACAATAGTCTCAAGATGAGACGTTCGGATTTAGGCAAATATTTCGCATTCATAATTGATTAATGAAATAGGATGATTTTTTACTAAGGGAGTCATCTTTATCAAGTTTGGGAATAAGGACGATAAAGGCTTCTGAAAATAAGAAGAGAAAAAGGCAAAAAATTCAACAGAAAAGACGTTACGACCAGGAGCCTTGGCTTTTTATAAGGATCTGATGGCATCTGTTATTTCCAGGAGAGTTATTTCAAGTTATAATAGATCAAATTGGTCAGGTAAAGATGGGGAATTAGGTAGGCCACAAAAAAAGGTGTGCATATTTTTCTCTGGGGGTTAGTGTCATCAGAGTTCAATGACTGGTAATATTCTTGAAAAATTATTGAAATATCTGCATCAGAAGATGCCATTTTGTTGGTACATTCATTTAATGAGATCAATATTTTAACGTTCAGATTTCATTTTAACAAAATTGACCAACATCTTGCCCATCATATTTTGACCTCTGTGATACTTGGATTTAATGTTAAGGAGAATTTTACTAGCAAGTTTGTTAAGAGCAGACCTGACTTTAATTAACTCATAAGGTACAGAAGAGGATTTAGAGGTAAAGTAAGCATGCTCTAATGTTTTGAGTTGTTGTAATAAAGTAGTATATTTGGCATGGTTGTTTTTTTTCTTCTTTGCTGCGTATGCTATAGTGAAGGCACGAAAAGAAGCCGTGAATGCATCCCAAGTGTTGGGAACAGATGTGTCCGAAGGTTGATTGATTTTAAAAAACTCATTAATAAAAGTAGTAGCTTCAGATACAAAGTTATTGTCAGATAGGAGAGAGTTATTTCATTTCCATCAACCAGTTTTAGAATTGCTCAAAGATAAGTCAACTGAAGAAAAAACAGGAGCATGGTCAGAAATAAAAATAGAGCTAATCTTTGAGGACAGGATGGAGGGAAGAAGAGGTTTACTAAACAATTTGTAATCAATTCTGGAATGAGTATGGTTAACATTGGAGAAAAACGTGAATCCAAAAGAATCAGGATTACTAGTTTTCCAAACATCAAATAGTAGACAGGTGTTAATGGCAGATTGAAATGATTTGTGAGATTTATCAGGATTAAATTTACATTTAGATTGTCTGTCAGTAAATGGACCCAACCACTGATTAAAATCCCCTGCAACAATAATGTTAGGATTGTCAAGAGCTAAAATCTTGATGTTGTTCCAGAAACCTGGTACCCGTTTACCGGAACCATAAATATTAAATACAAAGATTTCCCTGTTATGAATAACCTTAGCCATTACCCATAGGCCATCACTGTCTCACTGAGTTGATTAAATTTGTACATATAGCGATTTCTGGAAGAAAATAGCAACACCACCTATACGATTAATCGCAGGGGACTATATATAACTTGGCCGACCCATTGCTGTTTCAATTTAAGAGATTTAACATCATTACAATGAGTTTCCTGCAATAAAGAAGCATGTGACTTCAATCTGGACAAGTGAGAGAGTACCTTTTGTCTTTTGAGAGGATGTCCCAGACCAAGAACATTCTACGAGACAACGTTACACATATTAGGGAGTGGGACAAGAGATACAGGAATACAGGTGATACGCTGCTTGCACACTGCTGAAAACAGAAAGACAAAGTTTATTAAATAAATATGTAACATGCACACAATGCAAACAGAAAAAAAGAAAAAATGAATTAATATTCATCTAACAGTACAGAAAACCAGAATAAAAAACAACTAGAATTATTAGAAGAATGTGAGAATAACATGAATTAGTTGGAATAAGTTAGGAGCGCTGGGAAAAAGTATCCACAGATGTTGTGAAATATTTGGCGAAAAGATTTGAATTTGACAGGATCATCAAAGGACCCTGTAGTGCCCTCATGAGTAATTGTACACAAAAAAGGGTGCAAAATGCCATAACGAATATGCAATTGTCTCATTAGAAGGTGAAGAGGAAGAAATTATTTCCTTCTGGAATTGGTGGTATTAGAGAGATCTTGAGAGATTTTAATGACATGACCAGACCTTAGAAGATGACGTTTCACTTTTATTAGCTTCAGGACACGGATGAGATCTGTAAATTCCAAAAAGAACATTATAATTCCTCTGAGTCTGGTAGACTGGGGTTGGAGATGACAAGACGATGTACAGGTTGAATGTTCAATGGATGATCATGTTGAAGGTTCAAAAGCTCAGGCAGAAACATCTTCAAGCAGATAAGAAGGTCTGGTCCAAATTTTCTGGTAAGCCATTTAACCTAAGGTTATTACATCTATTTTGTTTTTTCAAGATCCTAAGTATGCAATTTGAGCTGTTGGATCTCTTGCTCCAAGATGGGAATCTTGGTAGTAGCATCATGAAAATCACTTATACGTTGCTCAATGTTTAACAATTTTGTTTCCATAATGATCCATCTATTCTCAATTTGTTGAAAGTTTTCATTTGTAGCAGTCATGAAAGGTTTTAATGTTCTCACCTCATCAAGGATAGTGTAAAGAACATTATTGTGTGATGACAGAATGGGAGAGTTGGGGGTCATTTTTCACCCACTTAAAGTTTGTACCAGAAGAATAAGGCTTAGCAGAAGATAAAAGATCACTGGCAATTGTTGCATGACGAAGAGGACGATGTGTCAACTTTGGTGACGGCCTGAGTATGCCTATATGCCATCTGAACAACATGTAGAAGCATGTAGGTGGGTAGGAAAAATATGTATATGCTTTGAGCCCAATATCCAGAGTGATGAAAGCCCTCACAAATACTTAAATATCCAGCATTAGAAAGTAGCAATGTCTATATAGAGAGTGCTGTGGGACTACAGCAAAATAACATTTAAAATGGCATTTATAAGGAACAAAGCCATTTAAATAAAGAAAATGCCATAATAAATTAAAATAGTGCTGAAAAAAACATGAGAGGAGGAAATAAGAAGAATAAAAATGTTGCCATGTGTTTTGTTGTTGAAACACCAGTTCTTCTCGGCAGCGAGCCATAAGATGCGAGCAGTGGGCTTGTGTAATGGCAGCCACTCACGTCTGAGGAGACATACTCACCGTCATAGCTCTGGGTCAGGAAAATATGCAGAAAGGGTCAGAGCTTCTCAAAATGCCGCTCTGACCGTCGAGGAAATCATAGTAAGGAGCACCTGCCCCAAAGCAGAACAGAAAGGCTGCAGACAGAGGAAGGAGCTCCACTCTTGAGTGGAGGTCAGACGAATGCCGCCATCTAATCCGGCATGCAGACCACCCCCCCTAGGGCAAACACATTTTAACAAGTCACAGACATACTCAGTTTCATCCACAACGCAAGCCTCCTACAGACATGCATACCATATTTGTATCTCCAGCTGGTATGTGCTTTATCATGAAAAGCTGGTATTGGTTTAAAGCATGCCAACAATGTTATTATGAAGGTGAAAAGTGCAATTACAGCTAGAGACCATTTAAACTGATCTATCAATATAGAATAGTCATTAATCTAACCACATTTTAGTCAGCTCATGCTCATGTAAAGACAACACAGAGTAGCTCTGACAGCACCCCCAAATGTTATCACGTCTGTTAATTTATCTTCATGCTTGGTATATTACATTCTTGACAATTGCACATTGGTCCATGCCTCTTGTCCACTCCATCTGTGGTGGGATTCCTTCTGACTGGCAACATCTTGAGATGTCTCTCTTTGGAAGAGATTAGCTCATTCTCACCAGTATACGTGCATATCTTTCCTGAGCTATGCCAATACTCCCTAGGAGGCCTAACCTCTGTAAGACATCCACAGGTATGACTAATACATGAGATAATGTCAAACTTATTCCCTATCAATATTCATAAATCTTTGTGAAATTCCAAGCCACAGGCTTCATAAATCATTGAACAATTCCAGGCTACATGGAACCAATCTGGGGCCTTAGTACGGAAAGTGCCCCGGGTGCGCAATGGGTGTTTGCGCCCACTTTGCATGCCTCCAGCACTTTGGTATTATAGATGGGACCACCGGGGGCTTGAGACTCCCCCGTGGTCCTCAAACTTGACACTGGGGGCCTGGGCTGGGATCAGGGCACCCAGAGACATATGGATGGGCCACAGGGGATATCATCCCCAGGCCCAAAATCATCCCAGGGAGGGGGGCAGCACGGCCCCTTCCTCATTGAATTGTGGCAGGCAATCATAATGTCCAAATAGGGGAGTGACGTTTCTTAGTGAATATTAAAAGATTTAAAAAAATAGGTAGACCCAACAGATGTCTCAATAAACTGTTTTCTTCTAGTTGGAGGAAGGGAGATTGAATATAACCTCCAAACCCCACATCATATTTGCCTAAGGAGATGCATTGTGCTTGCTCATTTTTAAATTGTAACCATGGGCGATAAGCGTTGGCTATCAATTCTAGAAGCAAACTAGTAAATTGTCCCATAGGCTTGAGTAAAACGTACTTCTTAATGTTTAAAGCTTCATACTTTCATTACTGAATCATAGGTTAACTTTAATTGTATGGATACACTAACACTTAGTCCAGTTTTTACCCAAAAAGTATTATTTTTCATATTCTGAGGACCACTCCATGTAACCATATATTTTTGTTTAGTAAGTGGTAAATCCAAGACTGTTATATGGGACGTATCACAAAAAATCAAAGCTTGCCAGCTGTTGGCCATTCTGGAAATCTGTATGACATCATCTGCATACAAAAAAAGCAGAATAAATGTTATTCCAGCCATTGGAGAATTCTTAGCTACACCCATCAACCCCCCTCCAGACAATTGGCTCTCATTTATCCCATAATAAATGAAGCCATCAACTTCACACACATTTGCGCTATGATATCCAACAGAGCTTGATCCACCTGATGTGGTTTGTGCACTGCCAAAGTTTCTGACCATTAACTCTTTCAACGGTTTTACTAAAATCTGTAAGCATTTGTGCACAACTCTAAGTTTTTAACAACCAGATATAAATTGCTAGGAGTATGCAAATGTGAAAATCACTTTAATGCTTCCCTAATTTGCCCCACCTGCCTTAGTAGTTTCCAAAGATCTTCTGGATAGCTTAACAAGTGGCTCCACCAGCACGTTTTCCGACGATTATGGTGAGGCATTCTTGATGCTGAGGAATATGAGGACATCTCCATCAAACAAAAAAGCATTTACTTCATATAGTTAAGAGGGCGGACCCTTATTTGATGGAGATTTAGGTCTTTGTACTCTTGTTGCCTTCTCTATAGGAGTATTCATTGTATCACATATTTCTGAATAAAGATGCACCAGGAACAATCACATTGCCAAAACTAACACAAGGTCACCTCACCTGCAGTATTTCTGTGTGCTCCATTATGTAGCTGTAGTGTAGAATACATAGTGGACATTGAATAGGTAGCACTTAGTAATTAACCAGTAGAACAAGCTCCACTTGGGTAGATATTTTGTGCAAAACTGAGTACTCTTGTTGGATAAAAGGGTAGGCGCATTTGCTTTGTGGTTGAGTCACTCACACAGCTGCTTACACACCCATGGAGATACCCACTCACAGATACACTCAGATAGTCATACACCCACTCACAGACCCATACATCCACACACACAGCCACTGACAGACCCATACAGCCACTTATGCACCCACTGACAGACCAACTCAGACATGTATACCCACTCATAGACCAAATCTGACAGTCATGCACCCACTCAAGGGGCCATACAGCCACCCATACAGCCATTCACAGACCCTCTCAGAGACTCACACACCCACTCACAGACCCACTCAGACACTCATGCACTCACTAACAGACTGACTCAACACTCTAGCAGGTGCTTGCAAACTCACTCAGACATTCTCACAAGCACTCAAACACCCACTCAGACACTCACGTACACTCACGTACCCACTCACAGACCCATTCAGATACACACTCATCCACTCACACACCCAGTAAGACACCTATACACCTAGTCCTAGACCCATACAGACACTCAGACATCCATTGAGACACTCATGCACTCACTTTCAAAGGTTGCAAGTTACAGTTAGGAATACCATTTCAAAAATCTTCAAAATTCATTTAAAAATCAAGGGTTACAGGGATGTTATAGTTAGGAAATTGATTTTTAAAATCATAGAAATTCATTGAAAAAAACAAAGGTTACAGGAACGTTCAAGTTAGGCTCACATTTCCCTCATGCAAAACTAGTGAAATTCAGCCGTTATAATTAGCTGAGATAACTATAACTTATGCCCCCGCAATGCATAGCTTATGACCTCACATATTACATCACTCATGATGTGGTCAGTGACATCACTGATGACATCTCAAATAACATCACAGATATCATCCAGTGAGTGTGTGTTTTTTAAATGTTTATGAGTGTTAAACGTATATACTAATAAACTGCAAAAGTTTACATAGTATGCTTTGTGTACTACTAATGAAATAATACTACTTCTAATATATATTATGTGAGTGTGTGTCTGAGAGCCTGTATGGATGTGTGAGTGGCTGTATGGATGTATAGGCAAGTGTGTGAGTTGCTGTGTGGGTGAGTGAGTGACTAGCTGAGGAACTGTATTGGTAAGTGAGTTTTTGTGTCAGATATAAATCTGTGAAAATTATGCAATAACATAAGGATTAAGGTGATATATCCAATAGTATTCCAGTGTGAGAATGGTCCACTGTATATCTGTCACAGGTAAACTGGATTTTACTTGTTCAATAGTGTTATATGGTGCTGGGGTCATTGTCGACATTGCTAAGTTAGCATGAGCTTTTCTGCCATGATGCTGCTTTTGCACCCGTTACTACATAACTTTGTTTTTGCAAGACTCTGTTTGTGCCTTTTACATGAGAGCGGGCTGCATTCGCATTCTCTGCCTTTCCAGGAGTTTTGTCTGAATACGATGTGCGAGGTCGAACAACAATGCCCCATGTTATTCTGTTTTGGTCAGTCCCTAGAACCTAGACATAACATGCTACATACAGCTGCTGTACTGAAGACTCGTGCTTTGATATTACATTGTTGCATGTTGTTTGAACACACTTGGGGGCATATTATCAAGAAACAGCATTAAAACTGGTGTTAAGTGGCGATATTGGGCTTGATAATACGCCTTTGTGAATTCCCATAGAAGCCCATGTTCTGGTGTGAACATGGGCTTCTATGGGCATTCTCTACAGCGTATTATCCAGCCTATTAGCGCCTCTTTAGCTGCAGTTTTCTGCCGCTAAAGCGGTGGTAATGTTAACGCCGTGCTTGATAATATGCCCCTTGGAGAAAGATGTTCCATGGAGAAGAACTCTGCTGTTCCTATGATGTTAACCTTACATCCACGCTTTGAGGTATGGGGTCTGCTGTTAACCTGTTAACCGTGGCCGGTTTTTTGTGGCAGTGCGGCCGTTTTAAAGAACGGGCGGGGCTGCATCTGCCGTTAAACGTGGGCAGCACCAGCCAGGTAATGCTTCGAACGTTCAACGGCCGACGGAAGCACTTAACGGGTTAAAGCCCAGAGATCGTCCTTTTTATAAAATAGATTTCTTCTGGTCAAGGGGAGGGTGGTCAGGCCTAAACACCCTTATTTCCATGGTCGTTCTAAAAATGACTTCTCCTTTTGTATTCTATGGAGTTGCAACACTGCTAACTGTGCTGAGTTTATACAGTTTGCTACGTATACTGTATTGTAGAGCACGACAGTTAAAATAAACAATTTTAACTATTTGAGTGACACTTCCTATTCTCATTGTGGACAAGTACGAGTGAGTGAGCTTAAGAGTACGTCTTGCTCCCATGATTCCTGAGAGAGTCTGGAGTGTTGTGTTCTAGGTTGTCTAATCATTTGTAGCTCCATGATCTTTGGAGGAGAACGAATGAGACACTATAGCTAATCGGTTTGGGATTTTGGGTACTGATGTGGTAGGTTGGTACACCACTATTCACTGAGGTCCTGTTTTCCTGTGCATAGTTCTGTGTTTGTGCAGAATCCCTGCAACAATAGCTTCCCATCTAATGTCTTTATCCTTGTGTTTGACTTGTTGGAAATGCTCAATCAAGGGAGCGTGATTGTACCACATTGTATTCTACTCTTTAACTCATATGCATTGAGTTGGCATTCCTAAGTGAATTTTACTGCATGGGCACTAAATGGTATAAACCACATATAAAGAGTTGCAATTGGTGTTAAAATGTGGATTGATATTGTGGAAAATCTTGGTATTGAATGTATTGTTGCACACACTACTTGTCCAACATCTGAAGTGTCCAATGAAAGGCGCCATTCCCCATGCTTGATTATTTTTCACCATCAAGGCATGATATTCTTACCTGTTATAAAAGAAAAAAAGGAAGTTCTTAATTATTATCCATTGAAATTATTGCTTGTGGACTTGAATTGAGTAATAAATATAATTATGCTTCATGAGCATATTTTGTTAATTTTATTAATCAGGGTAAGTAAAGTTTTCCTTATGCAAAACCAGACTCTATTAATCAGGGCATGACTGAGCAGGTATTTAAGGTATTCATGTTTCGAAAGGTGAAAGGTCAAGGTATCAGATTAAATAAAGAAATCATATTTCTTGCAATTTGTTTGTTTGCACAATAATTGCTCATTACCAATTTTTCACAGAGAATGCAAGTATGAAAGCGTGAGTAAAACAGAGTTGAGTTCTTCTCTGTAGATTTTCTATATTAGGTTGTATATGGAAAGCGGTCTTAGCATTTGTCCATCCGATCCTGAAACCTAACCTCTTCACTGTTGCATGTCATGGTAAACAAATTAGACTTGCTGAATGAATGATGGAACTGCGGTAGCTCATGGTTAGTACCTGTCTAAATAAAAAAAGAAGGTCAATCTAACGTTTCCACAATATTATGTTAGTTAGAAATGGATTGTCAACGTTAAATGGAAAGTTCTTTTCAAAGTGCCCCAGGTTCGGGCAAATGCTGCTCCCATTGTAACTCCCATGATATGATAGTATTACTCCCCAAGGAATTTGAAACGTTTTTACTTTGTAGATTATAAAGTTTGTTGGGACCTCCATAAGAGGTGGAGCGGTATCAAGTGCCTCTTTTATAACATAATTTTGCCTTCTTCTGAGGAATATTAGTATATAATGACTGAATGACAAAAGAGACAATTGAAGTTACTTTTTATTAAATGGCAAGCTTTGTACATAATTAGTGGAAACTGGGCTGTCTCTTATGTAGGCAGTTGTGTGTAGTACAAATGTTTTGATAACATGGTAATTATATTGACAAAGTGATTCTAGGATTGAGCTGCAGTCAGAAATGATTGGCCTACCAGGTGGCTATTTTTCATCATTGTGTATCCTAGGCAATGTATAAATTACTGATGTTGTAGGAGGGGTTTTGTTGAGAAACATCAGTTCTTTACTACTGAGGATACCCTATTCCTCTGCTTGCACCATGCTTACCTTGGACTTCATTCGTTTTTGTGGCCTTTTAGGGTTAAATTCCAAAAGGGAGGACAGATTGGTTTTGTATTGGTATAATTCATGCCATAATAACGTGTTTCAAAAATGTGAGAATGGTAGGATTATCATATGAAACACACCTGGAAAATGCAGATGTGCTCCCATTGATGGACTCTTTCTAGTGCTGATTTTTGTTTATGCAATATACAAAGTCATGGGGATTTCACTTGTTACTAACCCATTAGTTATAAATAGACCTGGGCGGTGAACTCTGCTATGTTCACAGACTTTGCAGAGTTTTCTGCACTCCACACTCCATGAAGCTCGTGGAGTGTAGAAAACTCAGCTCCACATAGTGCAGCAGAGATTTTTCTGTGCTTGCATCTGCCAATGGTAAGTTGGCTAGTGCAAGCTGCCACTCGGGTCGAATTTATCTCGAGCGGCAGGAAGATCAGCAAAAACAGCATTACACACCACACTCCGCCACTTGCGGAACTCTGCAGAGTTTTTGTTACTTCCCAGAGTTCTGTGTAGCAAAACTCAGTGAACCAAGCCCAGACCCGGTCGCGATGCACTTCAGAGTCTTCTGGCAGCAATTGGAGACTGCTCTAGTGGGCTCTGGAAGAGAGTCCGGGAGTATAGACCCTTATATGTAGTCCCACAAAGTGCTTACCTCAACAGTGAAGCAAATCTACAGGTCGTCTATGTCTCCAAATAACCAGCTATTTACAACAGAGTGTTGCGAGGCTCAGTAGTTATATTAAGCCCATCATCAAATGTATACTGAAAGCATTTTTCACATGAATTCCTTGCATACCCACGTGCTCAAATTAGTCTCCTGAATATGTCCTTAATGGTGGTAAAACACAAGAACTTCTGATGTATGGTTCATACTTTCTCAGTAAAACTGTGCGTTTGTTGGACAATATAAACATTAAGACTGTGCAAAACTGATTCTTTGCACACAATCTGGATATGTTAACCTTAGTCCTGTTAGGTCACAGTGTACCATCTCTACTCCTAACATGGCAAGGTAACAGGTGGAATGAGCAACCTCAGAACATGTCAATCCTGACTGCCCAAGGAAATTGTGGAAACAGATATAGAATCCTTTTGTTTAGTAGCTCATGCATACTCAGAGGAATTAACAAGAAATACACAACATGACATTTCAATATGTATTGAAACATTATGATTCTAGTGTAAAATATGTGTGCTGCAATAACCAATAGAAGAAAACAAAATGGTGTGATCAGTATTACGAGAATAGGGAAGGAGATAAACAATTTAACCAATTTGCTATTACAGAGAATATATGCTTGCATATCAATATTGTTATATTTTGTAATCCTATCTAGAGCTACCTGTCCTAGTGTACCGAGAGTGGGTGAATCTCCCAGAATCCCTGTAAAGTGATCTAACGTCTGCATTACCTGTGGGTAAGTGTCATCAGGGAGCCTGTCTTGGTGGAGAGTAGGGCCTCATCCCTCACAGGAGGTAAACAGGAATCAGTTGGGTTGAAATTCCAGCATGGGGGTGACCTCAGCAGTATCAGCGAAATGCTTCTCTACCTTAACAAAGGAGTGGTGTTGTTTATATAATAAACTGCACCTATGCAATCATGCTGGAGCCTCGATCAGCCTCCTATTGTTGATCCTTTCATGATAGCTCAGTCGCCGAATGGACAACAACTAAAAAAAGCATTTTTTGTAATGAACTTAGCCCTTTTAAAGAATCTTCAAGGCACTTGATAATCTGCCTATGAAGAAGTTAAATGTAAGCAAGGCCATTTCAGAGATTATTATCCACACAGGGATGCAAGCAAATGGGTGTCTAATGTTAAGAAAAGAAGGCAACTTCAAAACATGTGCATGTAAAATGGTGGTCTACCTACTCTGGCCTAAATGTGATCACATGGCACCCACTCCTTCGACGTAAGATTCTTATAATATATGCATGAATAAAAAAGATATGGTCATGAAAACCAAAAATCCTAAAAATAATTATGCTCTTTAATAATAAAAGCATACTGAAAGCTAAATTGTAATAAAATCAATATAAAAAACGAATAAAAAAGAAACAATGTAAAAGCAAAATAAAATAGTAAAAACAAGGCTGAATGAAAAAAAAATCTTACAGCTAGAAATTGCCAAATTGTTTAAATGTTCGGAGGAGTAGACAAAACATTGTAGTTTCCAACATCCGAAGATGACGTTCCCAGTGGCTTCTATAGCACCAGCTGCATAGAGCAAACATGTTCATATCCATCCCCCTCAGCAGCAGCCGTAGGAGGATTAGCCAGCAATAAATCAGCAGAAGACGAGCAAGGGTTCAAATCACCAGGAGTTGAAACATCCCAGGAAAGCTCATAGTAGACATTTTGAAGCAATGGCAATTGCAAAGGGAATCGGTACAAGTGGGCCTTCAGGGGACCCACCAGCAGTTTTCCTTTGGTTGATTGAACTAGTTGCATTCCAAAGCATATGTCCAGGGCACACTTGAAAGTGAACAATAGACAGTGGAATACAGGCTGCAGGCAGTTTAGCCAGACAATCCAAAAATACAAGAACTAGTTGTATTTTAGTTCTTGGAGAAAGGGTGCACCAAAGGAGCATATCATTCTCTCATGACACTGGAGTACATGTGACAGTCCCATCTCTATTTGGCCGCATGATGGAACATCCATTGTGGAACAGATAAACTAAAATCAGAGTCCCAAAAAGTAGGAACAAGACCAATGCTAAGCCTTCAAAAAGGTCTCCAAGCACACAGTATATAAAAGATTGGAGTACTCTGAAGACTGTCTGGAAGGTGTTAACCAACCCGAAGTAAATGTCTTCAAAAAGTGCACTTCTCCCGCAGTGTTGGAAATATAAAAAATGCAGTAGACTAGGTCCCCAAAATGGTGTGGGATTATTGGTGCAGAGTAGCGATTGTATCTCAGAGGAAGACCTTGTAACTTGAAGATCAAAAATCGCCCTTGTAGATGTTAAGGGTACATCCTTCTGAAACAAAGAGGCTTTCAGTCTGCTAGAAGCATCAAAGTCCACATTCAATTCCTTAACCGAATGCCAAACTTTTTCATCACTCACTCTATGGGCAGGTAGAAAGATACTTTTGTATAACAGGTCACATCCGCCGAAACCGTAACCAGATAGGTAATTCCCAGTTTCATCCCACAGCAGCATTGATCGTTCCACATCAAGTAGGTACCATTGGAAAGCAATCTGAATAGCAAATGAATCACAGCAGCTGGGGAACACTTCAGATAACAGGACATGTTCGCCTTGGATGCATTACATGCTTCATAGGAAATAACCTCCCTGCAAACTAAAAAACAGCCGAGAACATTCTCGCAGTCTTTACCACACAGAAAAATCTCAATCCCACCCTTCCTACATTTGTACGTTGAAGGTAAGATTCATGACTCGTGTACAAACCCCTCTTCTAGTGCTTCGTATCAGCCCACTTGATGGTGTTGTAAGCAGTAAAGTGAAACATTGAGATAGGCAGAGAAATAAACCTGTCTATTAACCAATCTGCTGATGGAATTTCTGCCACAGTAAATGGTAAGTTCTCCAACTTCTCTGTCTGTAACATAGTGTATGTTGCATCTTTCCTAGTTATAGTGGTCTATTCTTTAGTTAGATTGTGTGGTAAAACAAACTATTGGCATTTAGATATTTCGATTGGACGCAACCAGTTTGTAGCATGTGTAGAGTCCAACTTAGTAACATAGGAGACCTAACTTGTAATTGCCCATGTTGCAAAGAGGACATATCACTCTTCATGATGTCAATAGCAGACAACACAATGTTACCTAGAGAATATATCCTACTGGATAAGGTGGTCATACCATTGTCTACTGCTGGCAGAGCTATTTCTATCTTGCGCAGACTCTGAGCAGCTTCCTGATGTGAAACTTTCCAGACTACATTCTATATTGCACACAGAAAGCACCTTTGACGTGGTTATCTAGGACCTACTAAAAAATATGGTAGACCCATGTCAGCAGCAAGAAGGGACAAGTGCTGTTCCACCTCAAACAATACACAATGTGACGGTTTAAAATGTATGGAAGCATTATGATTCCAGTGTAAAATATGTGTGTTGCAGTAATCAATAGAAGGAAACAGAATAGGTTGAACAGCATTATGAGAATGGCGAACTAGATAAACAATTCAACCATTGTGTTGTTACAGAGAATATATGCTTACATATTATTACTGTTATTTTTTTTATTTCTACTTAGCACTACCTATCCTAGTGTGCCCAGGGTGGGTGAATCTGCCAGAATCTCTGTAGGGTGATCTAACCTTTGCGTTACCTGTGGGTAAGTGTCATCGAGGAGCCTATTTTGGTGGAGAGCAGGGCCTCATTTCACACAGGAGGTAAACTTGAATCAGCTGGGCTGGGATTCTGGCATGGGGCAGTGTAATCAAAATGGTCCTCTGCCTTAACAAAGGAGTGATGTTGTTTATATAATGAACCGCACTCATGCAATTAGGCCAGAGCCCCAGTCAGGCCACTATTGTTGGTTTCTCTCTGATAGCTCAGTCATCAAGTGGACAATAATAAAGAACAGCATTTTTCACATGGAACTTAACTCTAGTGCAGAATGTTCAAGGCACTTGATAATACACCTTAAAAGTGTAAATGTCATCAACGCCATTTCATAGACTATTTCCCTGCACAGGCATGCAAGCAAATGTGTGTCAAATGTTAGTGTTTAAGACTACAACTTTAAAACTTGAGCAACTTTAAAACGTGAGCATATAAAATTGTAGTGTACCCACTCGGGCCTAAATGTGACCTCATGCCACTTCTCGCGGATTATTATGATTTACGTCAAGTAGTTTTATTAGCGCAATTACTTTAGATAAAGTCCAAAAACAAAACTGAACTGAGCAACACTTATTGAATAGAATTTCACTTTATATTTACAATTTAGTCTTTGGAGAATAACGCAGAAATCATCCAGCACTTGTCGCCCTTGAGGACCACGAAGTACAGATTATGGTTTCTGATTAAAGCAAGGCTGTGCACCAAGAAAGTCGATTCAGTCCATAATAATTTCTTCAAGAAAGCTCTTTATTCAAAAGTGCATTCAGAGAACAGCCAGCCAACGCGTTTCGTTCCCAAAATAAAATCTTCGAACTTGATTAGGGCTCTATAATGCATAGTTCTAGTGCACCATGTGAATGCATCTTAAATCTGACAGTCGCCTTATGATAGAGGTAAGTTTCGGATATTAAACCTTGAGACCATTACCGAGAACAAGGCACCGGATCAGAAGTGCTTGCATCCTCCATCCACTCACACGTATGTGTGCTCTAGAATTTCATGAGGCCATTTGACCTCAATTCACTTTTGGTCCTGAAGAAACCCTATCAAATTACTGTACAAAGGCTGAAACATGTAGACCATAACCAGGATATTCAAGACCAAGTCTGTCTTAAAAATATCTGCCTTCTTCTTTTTTAATCTTGTCCAAGGACCCCAGCATTAAAGTACTTTAGGTTTGGAGGAAGATCCTTGAGACAATTTTAACCTTTACCGTGATTTCACGTCTGTCACAAATCCAACCACTCCGCTGTAATCAGGTATCGAAGCACAACTAGGATACACTTGGCACCCTAGGCGGGAACATGATGATGAAGCACGCCACCAACTAGGTAGATGGGTGAGGATTTTTCTAAAAACCCGATGGGTTTTCCTTATCCTTTAGCCTGTTGATGCGGTGAATTTAGATTTCCACCCAGGGCCCGTCCTTATTGTTTCTTTAGATTATATCCAGCACACACAGAGATTATGCCTTCTGTATCTGAAATACTGGCCACCATCTTTAGCTGATTCTTTTATGGTCCAGTTAGTCATATCACAGGGTGCTAGCCAGCAAAAGAGTCTACCAGATTGTCCCTTGTTTCTTATATTCAGGCTTCTGTGGCTAGCCTCATTACCCAGACTGTCTCCATAATCATGTTTTAGAGTTCCTGCTTTGCAATCTCTAACTGGCTTGAGTGTTATTGCCTCTTTAACTGAGATGTATTCTTACACTAACCTGCACATCTTATCTTTAAGATTCACTTTTTGGCCTCCTTCCTAGACACTTGATGCTCTAAATATGCTTTTGCTCTACCCCTCATCACCGCCTTATATGCTGCTCATAGTTCTTCTTGTGTGTTCTACAGTGCCAGTGGTCAATTCAAAATAGAAATGGGTTTAATCTGACAAGAATTTGATAAACTGTTCCAATGCGGACAGCTGTGGATTCGTCTGCCAACTTGGAGTACTAGCCATGCCCCTCTGCCTCCAGACTAGTATTTGTTAATACAATGAGAACTAGGGCTTTCTGTGTGTCCTAATTTCCCCTTTGTCTGTAACAGTGAATTTCCTGACCTGCAGCTCACTGAACATTTACTGTATGTCCTGTTTTCATCTTTGTCTGTAAAACAGAATTTCCTGTCACTAAACATTTACAATTTATATGTGATAAAAGTAGAGATGTGCATGAAAACGCAAAATGTTTTTTTCAAAATCAATTTGAGAAATGTCACTCAAACTATGTGAAATTGCTAGAAAGGCTCCAAATGCTATTTGCCACTATCACACATGAAAATTCAACGTAAGACTAAATCTTGTGGAAAAAGTTACAAGACATACTGGTAGGAAACTGGGTAGGAAAGAAAATGTCTCTTGGTGAGATGTTGTGCTTTGATCAGTTTAGCATTAGGATAATTCAAAATTGTCAGAATTTTGCAATGTTTTGGCAATAAAGTTAGTGAATATCACAGAAGCAAAAATGTTAACATTTTACTAAATTCACTAGCGTATTCAGTAGGCACCTGGACACAAAGCTTGCCACTTACCATTTGCCGCCAGTTCCTGCTTGTTCCATCCTGACCCAGTTGCTGCCTTTTGATGAAGTGACACCACCACTGCCTGGGATTTTCCACCCAGGTTTCACCTGCTCACCTTCCTTTCTGTCAACAGAAGCCCCACCCACCCGAAGACGTACTTAATGCAAGCCGCAGCACGACCCGATGATGCCCAGAGCCAGGAAGCCTGTCTTCACAACCATCCAACACCACCACCACCGGAGCCACCGAATTCTGCCCTAACCCTCTGCTATCCTCAGTGACCTTAACAACACACACTGGCAAACACACTGCTGCTGCCCCTCCCCTAGCACCATGGTAGGACCTTTCTCCTGCACCAATTGTAATTTCACCTGCAACATCCAATCCACGAAAAACATTCCACTGAAATCTGGGATCTCCTTAACAGCAACACACCCAGCCTTCTCTTCCTGACTGAAAAATAGCTCAACCCAGCCTCCAGCCCAGATATCGTTGCAGCCATCCCACCCACCTACAAAATCATATACCAGGACCAAATCCACAAACCAGGCGGAGGACTTGCTAACATGTAAAAAAAACATGATTGACTACACCACCTACATGGACTAGGATACCAACCTCAACCTCCACTTCAAAATACAAATAGATTACAAAACCATCCTTAATGGAACCCTCGCCTACTGTCCCCTGACCCCGACTGAAATTCTGCAACCACATCACAGATTTCATCTCTCCCTTTTCCATCATATCCATCAACTACATCCTCCAGGGGGACCACAATTTGCACATGAAAAATACCAAAGACCCTAACTCCAAAGCCTTCCTTGACAGCCTCAGCAACCTTGGACTCACCCAGCTCATACAAGGACCGGTCCACACAGAAGACCATGCCCGCGATCCTATTTTCTCTTCCAAAAACAGGATCATTAACACCCACATGACCACGCTCACTAGGTCCGACCACTACATGATACATTTCTAGATCCCTGCCCACCAAGCCACCACACCAGAAAAACCCAAAGCACCATCTAGGCACTGTGGCAAAATATCTGAAGACAACTGGACCAGGACCCTACAGGAACCCCCACCCAACTACACCAGGAATCTCAACGTCAACACCAGGTGCTTCAACAAATGGCTCACCAATGTGCCAGTTGTATCACTCGCACCAGAAACAAGAAACTAGTCCAAGCATCACTACAAACAACTTGAGAGAAAATTAAGACTCTGCAATAACACCACCACAAGATCCAGATACAAAGCCACCCTCTACCACCAACAATTACGAGACATAAAGAAAAAGGCCCAAACTCTCAGACTCAAAGCCAGTTCCAACAATGACAAAGAACTCTTCACCATTGTCAAGGAGTTCTCCAATTCTGCAGCTGCCAACATCCTCCCATCTCAAGCACTCTGCAACTACCTCTCAAATGTTTTTGAACAGAAGATTGCCGAAATCTCCAACACTTTTGACACACAGCATACCAATACATACTCCCCCAACCAGCCGGACACTACCATTATCGCCAAAGAGCATCTAAGCATCTGGAAGCTCCTCTCAAATGAAGAAACCGCTGCCCTGATTATTACCGTACAGTCAATAAAGCCCAATCTGACCCTTGCCCCTGTTCATATACATCCTCGGAAGAACCATAATCTCCCCTGCACTCACCACTATCAACAACACCTCCATAACCACTACCTCCTTCCAGTCTTGCTAGAAAAATGCAAACGCCCTATTGTAGAAAGAAACAGCAGACCCCAACACCCTGAGCTGCTACAAATCCATCCCGCTCCTGCCTTTTTAAACTAAAGTCATTGAGAAAGCTATCAATACCCAACTTGCAGACCAACAAGAACTCCATTAACTCCTAGACAGCTCGCAATTAGGATTTCACACAAAACAAAGCACAGAGACAGCCCTCATTACGGCCACCAATGACATAACAAGCATCCTCCACTGAGGAGTAACAGCCACATTCATTATGCTTGACCTCCCTACAGCTTTAGATATGGTCTCCCACAAGTCACTCATCAGAAAATCTCAGCACTTTTGTATTTGTAGACCGGTCCTCAAATGGATATCCTTGTTCCTCAGAGGCAGAGTTCAATGAGTTAGATATCCCTCCTACACCTCAGAATCGAAGAAACTCATCTGCATAGTCCCTCAAGGATCATCACTCTTCAACGTCTAAATGACGCCCCTCATGGACATCAACGGAGACAACAGCAACAAAATAGTATCCTACATCAATGACACATAGCTCATCCAAACTTCACCAACTGCATGAGCAACATCGCTACTTTGATGAGAAACAACTGCCTCCAGCTTAATACAGACAGAACCGAAGTCCTAATCTTCAGCAACAAACACTCCCCTGGGATGCCTGTTGGTGGCCCTCCAAACCTGGCCCCCACCAACTCCTGTGGACCATGCCAAGAACCTTGTGATCATCCTGGAAACCAACCTTTGCCTTAGCAGACAGATCATTGCCATCTCCTCATCCTGCAAATTCTACGCAGGTTTTTCAAGTTTATCCCACCGAACAATAGGTGAACGGTAACCCAGGATCTTATCACAAGTAGACTTGAATACGGAAATGCCCTCTATGTCGGAATCCCAGCCCATGTCCTACGCCGATTCCAAACTACCCAATCACCACTGCCAGACTCATCCTGAACATTCTGCAAAATGACCACATCTCTCTACACCTCAACAGCCTCCACTGTCCCTGTAAGATGAAAGTTCAAGGTACTCACCCACATCTACAAAGATCTCCACAACATCAATCCAGCTTACCTCATCCACCGCCTCAACTTCCACCAACCTTACAGAAACCTTCAGTCTGCATCCCAGGCAAGATTACACCTTCCTCGTATCAAGAAGACCAGAAGTGGAGGACGTTTCTTCTGAAACCTTGCAGCCAAGACCTGGAACATACTCCCTTGAGGTATGAATGAGGTACGCCTGATACATCAGATTTGATGATTCTCTTGGTGTTCTGAAACGGTAGTCTTTATCAATTTATTTACCGTATGGTATTTATCATTATGATTTGATCTCAATATGTCTAGTTTGATTGCTTTGATATGAATAAAAATAAGAAACATAACTTTTCTTTATGTCCTGGGATCTAATTTAATGTATGCCATCTGACCTAACTTTTTTGTATTTTTATTAACTTTAACCTTTGTGAGCGGAACTCTATTAGATGCATATCTGTGACTCATTAGAGCACCCTACAGAGATGAGTCTTTCTCCATTATTTAAAGCATTTTGCATGCAGGATAGCTCTTTCTTGCTAGCATCCTCCCTAAACACATCAGAACCTCCAACTTCCTCATGAACTTCCAAAGGAACCTCAAGACATGGCTGTTCCAGAGGAAACAGAAATGATCTCCTCCTTCTCCCTTGGGCATGCCCTAGTCAGTGCCTGGATACCCTCATGGGTGATTAGCCATGCTTACCAATTTGCACAACATAACATAGTGTATTTAGAATTTTACATAGGATTATAAAGTGAACGCTGGGATGCTGAAGGAAAAAAGCAAAGAAAGGAATGGAAGAGACGTTCTCAAGTAGGCAAATGTTCTACAAGGCAAACAGGAAAGTTTAGTAAAGTGTATAATAAATAAAACTAACATAAGTCTTCCAGTTTGAAGAAACTGCAGCACAAGGCAGCTACGGTAAATGGAGGACGTCTTAACCCTTTCGGTCTTCATGACGGAATGGTTCCGTCATGAAAACTGGTGCTCCTGTGCTCATGGCGGAACCATTCTGTCATGAGGACAGGGGCACGAAATCCCTCTGCTGCAGACACCAGAGGGATTTATTTTTCTCCCCCATAGGCTCTGGAGCTGGGGAAGCTCCTGAGGCCCCCGCTGTTTCTGTGAACTGACGATCAGCGCGCACATCGCGCTGACGTCATTTCACAGAAACTAAAACTGAAATGAGCCTTTAGGCTCATTTCAGTTTCACTTTCTACGTGCTCAGTGGGCTATCTCAGCAATACCCCCCAATCTGCCCCCCGGGTGGCAGAAAGCCCACTAGATACCAGGGATTTTTTGTTTATATTTTAATTAGGGTGGGGCTGCCCATATGGGAATGCCAATGCCCGAACCCCCGGCCACAAAATCACAGTCTTTCTGCCCCCCCGTGGGGCAGATGGGGGCAGTATCCCCCAATCTCCCCCCTAGGGGGGAGGATAGCCCACTAGATAACAGGGATTTTTTTAAAATTATAATTAGGGGTGGGTGCTGCCCGATATGGGCATGCCAATGCCCCCACCCCCGCAGATAAGCTGCAGTCTTTCTGCCCCCCAGAGGGACAGAAAGCCCACTAGATACCAGGGATTTAAAAAAATGATATTAGGGGTGGGGGCTGCTCAATATGGGCATGCCAATTCCCCCAACCCCCACCACAAAAGTACAATCTTTTTGCAGATCAGGACAGTAGCCCCCAATCTGCCCTCCAGGGGGGCAGTAATCCCACTAGACACCATGTTTTCTTTCCCCCAGATATATTTAGGGGTGGCGGTTGCCCAAGTTGGGCATGCCAATGTGCCAATGTCCCCACCTCCCCCCTCCACAAAATTCCAATTGTTTGCCCCCCCCCACGGGGACAGAAAGTATAGATATAGGCCCCGGGTGGGGGCTGCCCAGAATGGGCATGCAAAGGCTCCCACCGGACACCACAAAGAAAACAAAAGACTTTCTCCCCCCCATGAGGAAGATGAGGGCAGTAGCCCATAATCTGCCCCCCGGGAGGGCAGAAAGCCCAATAAGCGCCAAGTTTTTTTTTCATATATAGGTAGGGGTGGGGGCTAACCAAATTGGGCATGTCAATGAGCCAACAAATAAAAAATCCTACAGTCTTTCTGCACCCCCCTGGGAGGCAGATGGGGCAATATCACCTTAACTGCACCCCCAGGGGAGGCAAAAAGCCCACCACCTCCCAGGGATTTTTTTCTCTGAATTTCAGGGTGGGGGCTGCCAAGAATGGACATGCCAATGCCCCCACCCACCTCAAAAAAGATGCCACAGTCTTTCTGCCCCTCCCTGGAGGCAGATGGGGGCAGAAAGCCCACTATGCACCAGCGAATATGCTTGCTTTTTTATACGCAGGGGTGGGGGCTGACCCGAATGGGCATCCCAAGGCCCCCAACCCCCCAAACAGTCTTTCTGCCCCCCTCTGGGGTACATCGGTGCAATAGCCCCTGATTTCCCCCCTCCCCAGTGCGGCAGAAAGACCAGTAGGCATGAGAATGAGCCTAACAGTGGATTTTTGGGTCCTAGTGTAGCTGACACCTAGGGAAACATAGCAATCCTATATCTTTTTCAGAACTAGACACCCAGGGGAATCCAGGATGGGGTGACTTGTCTGGCTCTCACCAGGTTCTGTTACCTAGAATCCCTTGCAAACCTCAAAATTTCCGTAAGGCTTGGCGGCTATCTAGGGAAACCTACCAAACCCACACATTTCTGAAAACTAAACACCCGGGGAATTCCAGTGAGGTATGGCTTGCATGGATCCCCCAACGTTTTCCTACCCAGAATCCTCTGCAAACCTCAAACTTAGCTAAAAGAAATCACTTTTTCCCCACTTTTTTTGTGGGAAAGTCGTGGCATCACCGGACTGACATAAATTTCCTACCACCCAGTGTTCCCCCAGGTCTCATGATAAAATTGGTGCCTCACTCGTGTGGGAGGCACAAGTACCCGCGATAGGCAAGGGCCTAAAACGTATTGAGGCGACATCAAAATTGCCATTCACAAAAGGACCTGGTTTTGCAAGGGGGGTCACCTGGATTTTTGGCCCCGTGTTCGGCGGCCAGCTAGGGAAACCTACCAAACCCACACATTTCCGAAAACTAGACAGCCAGGGAATTCCATGGAGGTATGGCTTGCATGGATCCCCCAACGTTTTCTTACCCAGAATCCCCTGCAAACCTCAAATTTAGTTTAAAGAAATCACTAGGGCCCAAAACGTATTGAGGTGACATGAAAATTGCCTATCGCAAAAGGACCTAGTTTTGCAAGGGGGGGGTCACCTGGATTTTTGGCCCCGTGCTTGGCAGACAGCTAGGGAAACCTACCAAACCCACAAATTTCTGAAAACTAGATACCCAGGGAATTCCAGGGAGGTATGGCTTACGTGGATCCGCCAACATTTTTTTACTCAGAATCCCCTTCAGATAGTAAATTTACCTGAAAAAATCACTTTTTCCACATATTTTTGTGGGGGAAAGTTGTGGCATCACTGGGCTGACACAAATTTCCTACCACTCAGTGTTCCCCCAGGTCTCCCTATACAAATGGTGCCTCACTCGTGTGGGAGGCCAAAGTACCCACGACAGGCAAGGGCCCAAAACGTATTGAGGTGACATCAGAATTTCCCATCACAAAACAACCTGGTTTTGCAAGGGGGGGTCACCTTGGTTTTTGGCCTCGGGCTCGGCGGCCATCTAGGGAGACCTACCAACCCCACACATATCTGAAAACTAGACACCCGGGGGGCTCCAGGGGGTATGGCCTGCGTGGATCCCCAACGCTTTCTTACACAGAATCCCCTGCAAACTTCACATTTAGCTGAAAAAATCACTTCTTTCCACACATTTTCGTGTGGGAAAGTTGTGGCATCACCGGGCTGGCACAAATGTTCTATCACCCAGCATTCCCCCAGGTCTCCCGATAAAAATGGTACCTTACTCGTGTGCAAAAAAGGGTAATTTTTGACTGTGAAAATGTGGTGTGTCTACCTTGCGTTTTGGGCTATTTCATGTTGTGGGCACTAGGCCTACCCACACAAGTGAGGTACCATTTTTCTTGAAAGAATTTGGGGAACGCGGGGTGGGTGGAATTTCGTGTATCCACGCAGATTCCAGAACTTTACACCACGGAAATGTGAGGAAAATGTGTTTTTTGATAAGTTTTTTAAGTCTGTAAGGGATTCTGGGTATCAGAACCTGGTGAGAGCCAGTCAAGTCACCCCATCCTGAATTTCCTTGGGAGTCTAGTTTTCAAAAATGTATAAGTTTGCTAAGTTTCCCTAGTTGCTGGCAGAGCTAGTGATCAAAAACTACAGGTAGGCACTTAGCAAAAAAAAGGGTCATCTTTCACTGTGAAAATGTGGTGTGTCCACCTTGCGTTTTGGGCCGTTTCCTGTCCAGGTACTATGCCTACCCACACAAGTGAGGTACCATATTTCTCGGAAGACTTCGGGTAATGTAGTGTGGTTGAATTTTGTGGATCCACGCAGATTTCAGAACTTTCCATCACAGAAATATGAGGAAAATGTGGTTTTCTTGACAAGTATTTAGGTTTGCAAGGGATTCTGGGTAACAGAACCTGGAGAGAGCCAGTAAAGGCACCTCATTCTGGATTTCCCTGCGTATCTAGTTTTCAAAAATGTATAGGTTTGCTAGGTTTCCCTAGGTGCGGGCAGAGCTATGGTTCAAAAACTACAGGGAGCACTTTGTAAAAAAAGGGTCATTTTTCACTGTGAAAATGTGGAGTGTCCACCTTGCATTTTGAGCCGTTTCCTGTCACTGGCACTAAGCCTACCCACACAACTGAGGCACCATTTTTCTCGGTAGACTTTAGAAAATGTGGGGTAGGTGGAATTTTGTGGAACAATGCAGATTCCAGAACTTTCCACCACAGAAATGTGAGGAAATTGTGTTTTTTTAGACATTTCTTTAGGTTTGCAACGGATTCTGGGTAACAGACCCTGGTGAAAGCCAGTCAAGTCACCCCATCCTAGATTCCCCTGGGTGTCTAGTTTTCAAAAAAGTATAGGTTTGCTAGGTTTCCCTAGGTGCAGGCAGAGCTAGGGTTAAAAAACTACAGCTAGGTAACTTTGCAAAAAAAGGGCAATTTTTCAATGTGAAAATGTGGTGTGTCCACATTGCGTTTTGAGCTGTTTTCTGTTGTGGGCACAAGGCCTACCCACACAAGTGAGGTACCATTTTTATCGGAAGACTTAGGGTAAAACAGAATTGTAGAACAACTGTTTTTACCTATTGACTTTCGATGCATTTCTGCCTTCCAAATGAAAGACAATGTGTAAAAAAGAAGTCAAATTAAAAACGCTTAAAGCAAAGCTTGGGGCAGCAACAAGGGGGCTAACAACATTGCGCCGCCGTAAAGGGAAATGGCCAATGCTGCTGGAACTCCGCGAGGGTAACAGCTCGCATGGACTCCATCGCCCAGCCGTCTCTGCTCTGTAACCTGCTGTGACGCTGCAGATAGCGACTGGAGGCGTGATATAATCACCGCAGCCTCTCGCAGCGCAGGACGCCTGCGGGTCGTGCCCGGGTGAATCCCGGTCCAAGTGCGGGCCCGTCCTGAGTCCGTCATCACCAGGAAGAGGCAGAGCTGGCCACCTCCCTTGGCAGCATTTAATGATACCCATCCTGTTCTAAAGGCAGTGTGTAACATTTTTAATATTTACTTTCCCTTCAGTGACCGTGCATCAAAGAGGCAGAGACAATACTGACAATTCTGACTAAATGCAATGTGCCTGAGATAGCAAATCACAACCTTGCTGTACCAACTGCACAGCTGGCCTGTGAACTGGTGTGTAAAGCCATTTTTTTAACACACTTTATTGATGACCGCAAAATGTCACGTACATTAGAGAAATACTCTTCCAGATACAGTCTTTTTCCCCATTACAACAATCTCATTACATGTAGTGCATATCAGGTTGTCTCTCATTATCCTGTATGGTATAGCCGGCTAACTGTGATCATTTTCGGTACTGGAAATGCTACCAAACTAGCAATGGACATGCGGTATCCTCAGCGTCATCTCAAACTTGTGCTTCTCTGTTTTTAACTAGTGAAAACATATACAAACTCCGTCTTCCGCCCTCCCCAACCCTCCCTATCCCTCTCCTGGTCAGTCGTACCTTAGCAGCCACGATGGTTACAGGGAGTCAGCATATAATCATCTTCCTGAAGGAAGCAGTATACCGGGTAGAACCACGATGTCCCAGTCTATAGGGCCTAATGTTGGGGAATCGCTATGCGTCCTTGTATGTTGCTGGGTCTCTGTATCTTGTGCAGGAGACAAATCGAGTGGTTCCAATTCAATTAACATGGTCTCCCAGTCCAGCGAGATGGGTTGTTTCCTCAGCCCTTTCTCTTCCTCCCTTCGGAGAGCTGCACCCTCTGCCCTCCCCCATGGAAGCATGTCGGTCTGCCAGACAGTGACTGGCGGGCATCTGGGGGACTTCCATCTCATCGTGAGCACCCTGATTGCCAAAGTGAGTGCTAGGTCTAGAACCTTGAGCCGCACCTTTTGGATTTTTGAGCATCTACGAAGTCCCATAAGGCAGTTTAATGCCTCATCTGGGACCGGGAGTTGTGTCACTGTGGTCAAAGAGTGGAGCACCCCTCCCCAATAGAAACGCAGGTGAGGGCAAGACCACAGCATGTGGATAAAGTCTGCCTCATCTCCTTTACAAAGGGGGCAGTGGTGGGGAGAGTCCGGGAACATACAGTGTATTCTTTTCGGTGTAAGGTATGACCTATGGAGTATCATCTTCTGTATAAATTTGAGCCTCGCATTATGCAATACTTTTGCGTAATGCGAGGCTTGCGTTTCCATGTTTTGTCCGTGATCTCCTCCCCAGAATCCTCCACCCACCACTCCCTGAGGGAGGTAAGAGTGATTGCTGCATGTGCCCGTACTCCAGTGTATAGCCAACGCACCACGTGCCCCCCCAGGTCCCATGTAGTATAAGAGGTGTACTAAGGTATGTTGTGGGGGTTCAGTCCTCTGTGGGGCCCATGTGGTTCTGATATAGTGCATCACGGTAGCGTGTAAAAGGTACAGGCATGGTGGTTCTCCAGTGGCCTGTTAAAAGGAGTCATGATCTAACATAGTGCCATCCCCAAAGAAATCTCCTACCTCCTCTACCCCGCTGTCCATCCAGGCCTGTATTCTGGTCCTCGTGAGTCTCCCCTGTGGTGTAGGGATGCCTAGTATAGTGATATTCGGAGCGTAGGGTGTCACTGTGGCCGTGTATGATAGGGCTTTCCTCCAACAGAGTAAGGCCGTCCTTAACAGAGGGGGGCAATCTGGGGGGATCTTAGCCCTCGGCAGTAGCAAAGAGTGCAGCTCACCTCGGTCCAGCCTCTGTGGTGTAAACCCAATTTTGTGTAAGTTCCTCCCTGCAGTCCAGTAGGACAGCCACTGGAGCTGACTAGCATAATAGTAAAATCATAAGTCCGGGACTCCTAGGCCGCCACTCTGCGTCGCCAGCTGGAGCTTACGAAGACTTATTCGTCTCTGACCCACGCCCCAGATGAGAGTAGTCAGTATGGTGTTCAGTGTATTAAAGATGGATTGTGGGAGGACTACAGGCAGATTCACAAAGTAATATAAGAGGCGAGGTAGCATCACCATTTTTGAGATGGCGATTCGTCCCATAACTAATAGGGGTAGGGAAGACCAGAACCCAACACTAGCATGAAGCCCCGTTATTGCCCGCAGGAGATTCCCCTCTATTTGGTCCTCCTGTGATCTATATCCATGGATGCCTAGGTATTTAAAGGTGGTGGGGGCCACTGGCAGGGTGTAAGCGCCGAATTGCAGGTGAGTTTCATGCGGTGTTTCTTGGAAGAAGTAGCTGATCGACTTTTCCGGGTTTTTGACCAGTCCTGATAAGCGTTCAAAGATGGTGAATATACCTGGGAGAGGGGTATTATCAGCAGTCAGGTCCTGTAGGAGTATGTCATCCGCATAGATAGATATTAGGTGATGTACACCGTCAATGTTAATGCCAAGCTGGTCTGCCGATCTTCGGAGCGTCAGGGCCAGGGGTTCCAATGCCAATACAAACAGAAGAGAAGAAAGAGGATACCCCTGTAGATATTATATTTGTCAGCGATATAGTTGCCCCTACAGGCCCTAGCTGTAGTAGACGTGTATAACAAGCGAATCCATTTAAGGTATGTGTCCGGAAACCCAAATTGTTGCAACGTCACGAACATGAAGTCCCAGGATAGGGAATCGATTGCCTGTCCAAGGTTCAGCCCAATGCATCCTGCGTGGTGGTAAGCTCTCGGGTGGCTGTCATTACAGAATGTAACCGTCTGGTGTTTAGAGAGGTGCTGCGGTTTGGGAGGAAGCTGCACTGATCGCTGTGAATAAGCGCATTAAGGTGCGGTTGTATATGTTTGGCAAGGGCCTTGCTTAGAAGATTCTGTATTCAGTGGCTTGCATAGAGAGGGGTCTGTAATTGGACATCTCCAGACCGTCCCGCCCTGGTTTGGGTATAGACATGACCAGTGCCTGCATGGTGGATTCCGGCAGACGGCCGGTCTCAAAAGCCATCTTGTAGACATCCTCCAGTGTAGGTACTAAGGACTCCGAGTATGTAATATAAAATCCAACGGGAAGCCCGTCCATTCCGGGCATCTTATTACGATTTAGACCCTTAATCACAGTGCGGATTTCTTGTTGAGTAATAGGGCCATCGATATCTTTCTGTACTTCCTCTGGTAATACCAGGAAGGGAAGATCTTGGAAGACCTTGGTAATCAAATAGCTTTGTACAGGGGCGAGGGGCGCATAGAGCATCTCTAGGTGTTTATGAAAGGCAGCATTTATTTCAGCTTGTGTGTGGACTACCTGTCCTGTCAGGGTGCGGATGCCGGATATGATCGGTGAGTCTGGTCTATCTCTGACTATGCGGGAAAGCAGTGTACCAGATCTATCCGCCTCGGTGTGTTTTTGTTGGAGAAAGGCCCTGTAGTCTATTGTTCGCAATGTCTCCAACGTCTCCGCATGATCTATGTGTGTGGATTGTAACACCTTATGTTTGTCTGGGTTGGATACTTCCTCCCTCTCCAGTACATGTAGCCTGCACTCAATGTCCAGTAATCGTTGGTGTGTCTCTTGTCTGGCCCCTACCAGCTGTCCGATCGTCGCCCCCCTCACCACCACCTTAAAAGCATCCCATTCGATTGAGTTAGTGGACGCTGTGTTCAAGTTTTCAGCTAGGTAATTGGTAATTGTGTTGGACAGGGTTGTGAGAAAGGGGGCGTCTTCAAGCAGGTGTGGGTGCAATTTCCAAGTGGGCACGGGAGTGGGTAGCATGCCCCAACAAAGTGTGAGCTGTAGTGGATTATGGTCGGAAAAGGTCGTGGCCAGGTAAATGGAGCTGTAGACCTTCATCATGATGGAGGTCGAACATAGGAAACTGTCAATTATGGTATGGAGGCTATGCACTGGAGAGTAGAATAAATATTCCTTATAGGTTGGGTAAAGGGATCGCCATGCATCAGAAAGTGTCCACCCGTTTGCCCATGTGGTGAATTGGTCTGCCAGCTTGCCAGCAGTTGTACCGTGTAAAGGGGGGTGTAACCTGTCCAGCCCAGTGTCCAGTATGGCAATCCAGTCCCGCCCAGCTCCCAGGGAATCCCGTCCCAATCCGCCAAGACCGCACTCAGCTTACTCAGGAATCGGTCCTGGTCAGAGGTGTATATAGCCAATTTAACTCGGGAGTCGGTGTGGCCACAAACGGGCTGTGTACGCCGAAAACCGGAGTGAACAAGGAGTTTCTTTCATCTTCACTTTCGCCTTAACGGTGGTGTATAGTGATTTTTGCCCAATTTTAGGTTAACTGTATGTGTTTAGTGCGGAAAGGGACGCTGAGCGCCAGTGTGTAGACCGAAGGGGGTCTAGAATGCTAACAGGTAAAAAAATGGGAAATAGGGTAGGTCCAGGCAGAAATAAAATCACAAGTGTTTCCTCTCTCCCTTCAACATCAATAGATAAAATGTTACAGAGAGCCATTGGGGTGGTAGACACTGAAATTGAGCTTACGGAAAGGCGGTTGTCACTCACCCCTGATATATTCATTGCACCGTCGGACCCGACCACGCTGAGAAACACGACCCAATCCCAGCTAGTTGATCCCATTATGTCACCCCCTCAGGATGTCCCAACAAAGAAAGTACCACACAAGGGTAGAACTACCACTAATATCCCCAGGTACGGTAAGTGCAAACTAACAACTGAGGTCGGACCCAAAAAAAACAAATTCTGTGAGGGCACCACAGTCGATCAAGGGGAGGCGTTGAGCAAGAACAAAACCAGGGTAGTCCCCAAACTAATAGTGCAGACACCACCTACTCTCCGTGGGCACTGAACCCGATGGTAGATTAGCACAATAAATAGAGAACTACTATTAAAGAAGAACTGGCCCCCCTAATTAGATGGTTAGATAATTTGGAGAAAGCACTGGCAGCAGGGGACGTAGGGACATTAGTTCATCAAAACCACTCCACCGGTATGCCAAGAGGAGGGTTTGATAAAGGCTGTCAGGTGGATATCCAAAGCAAAACACCTCCACTTGGGGTGGGGGTGCACACTCACGAGGGTCCCTCAACTAGCCACAAGACAGGGGAACCGAGCACCAATAAGGAGCTGAAAAATATGAGTGTTGGCCTTGGGCCAAGTGCTGAAATCATATCTCCCAATGACAGGTGTTGTGACAAACCTAATCCTCATGTTTCGGATGTCATAAGCAAAAAGGGTAGGGTAGGCAACCAGCGCAAGATTATATTGTACAGGGGAATGTGAGTGTAAATACCCACTTGCCCAACATAAACCTTCCCCCGGCTTGCCCCCCTTATGTAGCTATACTGACAGGAACCCCTCCAATTGCACCCAACGCAAAGGATACCCAACTTGAACTCAGAAACAAATACCTATTCTGGCTTGCAAGATACAAATACTTTGAGTATGCCAGAGCAGGGGAGATTATAATGGTCCGAAGAGTAGGGTGGGTAGGAAATCGTCAGAAACCTCAATCATGGGAGTGTGTAGTTATCAATTTTAAAAATCTCAACACTGCTAGAAATCTACTGAATTTTACCACCCACTGCCATAATCCACCAACAGGAATTAGTCTTCGTCCCTTGGTCTTCTTCTACCCTCAAAATCAAACGACCATAAGAGGTGGTGCTTTACCTCCAATCCCAATCATGGGTCCTGGGCTCCTATGCGAGGGAAGTTGGGGCTCACACAATAGGCGTCCCCAATTCTACATCCCGGTGAACAATAGATATGAAAGTTTGGAAGAGGTAGATTGTCTGGGGGATGATTCGTCTGAAGGAGAGAACTCAGCAATGTCATGGCAGGACCAAAAGGGTGAAGAAAGGTGTAGTGGAAGGTGACCAACCAGGGGCAGTAGTTTAGATACTGCTCAGTGGACTGACTCACCAAGTGCTAGGATACAGTTGCGAAGGGTCCCTGATGCCACACCCAATATTCCACTGAGTGGCACAAACAGAGAAGGTGAACCTGGTGGGGCAACCAACAGACATTGTGGGGCCCAAACAGGTGATCTTCCTCCCCCCCTTGCCACTGCTTCTGAGGCACCGAGACGGATAAGAGTACAGGTCGGTTGATTGCAGATCTTATCCTGGAATTTGGCAGGACTTAAAAACAAACTGCCCTGCCCAGAATGGTGGCATTTTGTGGATAAAAAGTATGTTTGTATATTCAAAGAGACCTGTGCGAGGGAAGTTTTTCAGCGGGTTGGTTTTGCATCTTTTAACATCTTGGCCATCATGGACACCTTGGCTGCAGAGCCGAGCATATGACATCACCCACAAATGATATCCAATGAGTTTTGTTGTCATTTCCCACAAAGATAAAAATTGCCCTAATTAATGTGTACACTAGACCGATGAATAGTAGACAAGAATCAGTTTTCATAGACCACTTGGGGCATTTTATACCAACTTTTGATCAAGCAATGTGGCTGATCTTAGAGGGGGACTTCAACTGCCAATTCGAACACCTCACTAATTCAAATCATTCTAAATCCTCGGATGAAGATCAATATTGGTCGATATCTGACCAGCAGATTAATCCGATTAAAGTATGGTCACCATTGGGATTGCAGCTCCACTCACTTACTCTAGCTCTTTTCCTGGGGGCTTGTAATGGGAGGACTAAATCTGACCACCCAGGCCAGCTCACTTTTAATAGAAGAGGGCAGGCCTCCTTACTTGATTACATCCTGGTGGAAACTAGACTCTGGGAAAGGGTCTCTGACTTCGACGTCCAGCAGAGGCAGGACAGCGACCACAATGCCCTGATAGTGATCCTAAAAACAGGGGATCTCAGTATGCCCAACTCTCCATCACTTCCTGCAAATGAGTCCAGCGCACTAACTCTTTCTAACAACAGAAGGAAAGTTAGATAGAGTCCCATCCAACACTCTCCCCTAAAGTTGGCCAAAGTCTACCAGATAGCAATACCTATGATAACCAAAATGTGGGAGGTAGTACAAGCGGAAGTTCTTACACAGGATCGAGATAGGGCAGGTAAAACTCACGAGGAGCTAACCACAAAATTGACCAATGTATTTTATCGGGTGTACCAGAGGAGGGAATATAAATGACCCAAATGCTCTTGGTTTAATGATAATTGTCGCAACGCCAAACAGGACCTACTGGATGCGGTGAAGGCGAAGGACAGGCTCAAATCAAACTCTCCAGGGCCAGGTATATATGGATCATCCATCAGGAAAAGAAAAACTGGAAATTAGAGAGGTGGGAAGCCCTCAGGACAGCCCTCAATGATAAAGATCTGAAAACTTCCTGGGCTATAGTGAGCTCGGGCGAAAGGGAACCCAACCTAGCACCTGAAGCTTGGGAGACACACTTTGGGTCTCTGTATTACACTGAGGATGGTGGCAGTTATATCTCTGACACACCAGGTTTATCCCTGGAGTACCATCAGGAGGGGGATGGGAGATTACTATGACTGAAGTGGGAAATGCTATCAACAATCTGCATTGCAATAAAGTGCCAGGTTTAGATAAATTTCCGGGGTACCTCTTCCGAGAGGAACCCAAAATATGGGTACCATATTTGTGTGCCCTATTTAATGCAATGCTGAAGGGCATGGCTCCCCCCGATACCTGGCGTGGGGCAGAGATAGTTCCCATATTAAAAAAAGGCTGCCCTCTTCTACCCTCAAATTATAGACCTATCAGCTTTTTGACATCACTCAAAAACTGATGGGACGGGTCCTACTGGACCGTCTACAGGTTTGGATGGAGGAGGAGGAAATTCTAAGTCCCTACCAGGCCGGCTTCAGAACAAATATGTCAACCATAGACCAGGCATTCAGATTACAGCTACTTTTCTGGAAAGCTGTGACAATAGAGGGTGGCAGCCTCTATCTAATATTTGTTGATCTGAAGTCGGCCTTCGACCTAGTTCATAGGGAGAAACTCTGGAAAGTGCTAAGTGATCTTGGGATTCCACCCTATCTTCTCAATGTAATAGTGAGGCTCCACTCAGAAAATTATGCACAAGTAAGATGTGGAAAGCATGGGGAAGTCTCCTCACGTTTCCCTGTTAAAAAGGGGTTACGCCAGGGATGTGTCCTAGGCCCCACTTTATTTTGTCTATACATCAATGGGCTCATAGTCCACCTTAAAAACTTCCAGGATAACGATGCCCCCAAGTTATTCTCGGGGAAGGTTCTTGCATTGATGTTCGCGGATGATACCATTTTACTGTTTAAATCGGCAACAGGTATTCAGCGCATCCTTGATGGGTTTGCAAACTTTTGTAATATGCGGGGTTTGGAGATCAATTTAACAAAGACCAAATATATGGTCATCAATCCCCCAGGACGACCCGCCCAAATCTCTCTCTAAATGGCACACTCTTGGAAAGGGTGAAGATATTTGATTATCTGGGTGTTACATTATCAGAGCACTTTGAGTGGGCGTCCCAGATGGCCAAAGCAAGACTCAGGTTAACTCAGACGTGGGTGGGATTATGAAACTGCACAGAAAATCGTCATTCAAGCCAGCTGCCCTGTTGTGGAAATATATAAAGCCGAATCAAGGGGGGCCACATTATATGGGGTGGGACTGTGGGGGCATTGCTCCACCTCTAATCTTATGAAGGTGGAGAATAACTTCATGAGGCAGTTATTAGGACTTCCTCGTAGCACCCCCCTAGTACCCCTCCGCATGGACTTGGGCATGAGGCCTATTGATGAAGAGATTGCCCTTAGACCTATCACATTCTGGCGCGGGGTATGGGTGACCCTGGTGTTGGCCATCTATAAAGCAGAGCTCAAGGAGATTTTGTCAATTTCTGCCACCAAGAATATACCGTGGCTCTGCCACATAATGGATCTCTCCTTAAGGTTAGGCAGGTTGGACCTCTGGAAAACCCCTGAGACATCATGTCCAACGATATCTAGGCTGGAACTAGTGCAACTTTATAGGCATTCTAACATACTGTCCATACAGGAAAGTCCCCTTGGCGGACGGCTGACAGCAGAGTTCCTACAAGAAAAAGAAGTATATAGTAAGGAACTCTTCCTGGATGTGATCTATCCCCCACTGGCCAGGAAACTGTATGTGCAGTTTAGGCTAGGCAGCCTTCCATTATTTGCACACACTAGCAAATGGGCCAAAGAAAATACGGGTGATTGTCCTGCTTGTAACTACAAGCTAGAGTCTAATATTCATGCTCTGTTTTTTTGCCCTGCATATCGACTGCCTCGCAAACGCTATTTATTCCAAATATGTTGAAATCTAGTCTTGTGCGCTGCCTAGAGGCTTTCAGAGTTCTAAAATATGATACGCACCCTCCAATTGTGTTTGCAGTATCACGTTTTTTAAACCACATGTGGCACATATGGTTTAAGTGTGGAGAATTGTGGCTCAATGGTTAGAGCGGCAGACCCTGATGCAGAGGTCTAGCCCGGGACCAGGGTTCAATTCCCTGCCTCGGCGGGTCTTGTGCTCAAAATTCCACGGACCTGATAATTCTCGCCTCAGTGCCTATTCCAATCATGGAGTCCCACTCGGCAACTCTAGGCAATAGCTTGCTTAATCTCCACAACTGCCCCCACTATGCTAAGGATGCCTGGCCTCCACCTTGGGGGTGCCCAGGAGTGGACACCTCACACGGAAAGCCAGGATGGGTTCCACAGCGGTATTCGTACAAGCGCCTGAGACCCTTGCGGGTGAGTAGTGCGCTATACAAGTATCAATTTACATTTTACATACGGCGGGGTTTGTTAAAGTAGTATTATGTGCCGAAACTGCAAAGGTCTGTTTCTAAACTCTATATTTTGTTCCCATTTCAGAAATACATAGGTGTATTTCATACCAATTTTTCCATGTATACATTTTCCCCAACAAATTGCTATATACCCGGTAAATAATAAAAAAACATTGCAAGATGCTGCTCAGTTATTGGCTCTGGGTTCGTCGGGTTCTTGATGAACCTTCAAGTCCTATACATCCCCACAACCAGAAAGGTCCGGAAAATTTAACGGTAAATTGCTTTCAAACAGCTGTCATAATTAGAAGAAGTTACAGGTGAAAACGTTGACACTAATGGCTGTTTTTTTATAAACTAATTTTCAATTTTTCCCATATTTAACTGTTAGTTTCTATGAAGAAATCTTAAAGGATCTACACAAATGACCCCTTGTTGAGTTCTGAATTTTGTCTACTTTCCTCAAATGTATTGCTTTCCAGGATCCATTATTGCTTTCATACCCATTTCCACCAATAACTGGAAGGAGGTTGAAAGCACAAAAAAATAGCAAAAATAGTCTATTTCCCAGAAAAATGCCAAAACTTTGTAAAAACTGTTGGTTTTCCGTCAAAAGTATGCTTGTCGCTACAAGCTGGGAAGATGGTGATTTCAGCACCACAACCCCTTTTTGATACCATTTGCAGGGAAAAAACAGACGCTTTCATCTGGAGCCCTTCCCCCCCCCCCCTAAAAAATGTTGCTGTATTTTGGCTAATTTCTGGGTCCCCATCAAGGGAATCATCGAACACGTACCCTGGTTACCTTTATAATCCCCATGATGATGGAAAAAAGGACGCAAATTTGGTGTGGATACCTTATGTGGTCAAAATGTTACAGGGGCCTAAGCGCGAACTACCCCAAATAGCCAAAAAAAGGCTTAGCACAGGGAGGGGGTGGGGGAGGAGGCCTGGCAGCGAAGGGGTTAAAGCAAAATTGACTTGCAATGGATAGGAAAGTAACACACACAGCAAGGTTACAAAACGTAAATCGGTATGAAAAAATATAGCCCAATATTACTCGAGCAATGATCAAGAAATGCATGCAAATACTGTACAATATTTTTTAAGTGTTATTTTTAGGAAAATCATATTGTTTAACATTTTTGTGTAGATAGGTTTGCACAAATAAATGATAACACCTGACCCATATTATAGACCCTAGATATAACAACATATTACTGACTAGCTGCCAAAATAAATGCTCTAAAGGAGAACGTATATAACATCAGGCTGTCATTCCCTGGAACATGGGTACCTTCCCATGAGAATGATAAGTCCATGAGATCGTCTCGACATCATATGCCATAATTTCTAATTATGACACTTCAGGTGACCTCACTGCTTGTTACATATGCAAGATGGTCCCTCTATGTACTTTCTTGCACCCTGGTTCACCAAGTCGTCGAGAGACGTTATAGCCTCAAAAAAGCCCGCCAGCACTCCCAAAAAATTGCCAATTTTTTAAAGGAAGGATATATCCCAATTTGACCTATACTTTCTTATCAACTACCCCCTTAAAACAATAAAATCTCCAATTCCCCAGGAAGCAAAATAAACTGTCTTCGAGTAGGCATTTGTCTTTCACTTCTTTAAAGAATATAAGCTGACCAAAAGTTGTGCTCAGCCAGCGTTTTTCGCAGGGGAGATACATAAGCACCTACCACATGCGCCTCCATTGGAAAGTCCCGTTAAACAGAGCTGTGCGCGTAATACCTTTTTGTTCTAATCTTATTACTAATAAGTTATTAGGCTGCCCTAGAGATTCTGAAAAAAAGCTTGTTCATCAACGTTTAAAGCGTTGCAGTGACATGTTATAGAGGGTCATATGAACGTGTATTGCAGTAACTTAATATTTTTCAAATTCGGAATTCCCCAGTGTCAAAATGTCCTTGATTATCTTTTGAAGACGTGGGGCGCGCTAGTGCACGGAATTACTTAGCGTGACTCATCAAATTACAATAGCCTTGTATGAATATGTATGATCTGCAGCGCGCTGTTGGGAATTTTCTGTCCTCGCTCTGCCATCTTGATTCCCCTGCTGGTACAAGCAGCAGCGACTGACTCAGGCAATCGCTCCAGAGTTTTATCCACAAAAAGTCACCTATTAAAAACGTAATCCTTCACCCCATCACAAGGACCACCCAGCTTCAGTGTTGTTCAGACACTCTCGAATTGTCCCTTCTCAAAAAAAACCTCCTCCAAATCCCACGATGATTCAATTATGGATAATCGCCATCTATTCTGCGTGTTTTCTTTTATAGGGAGCTATACAAAAATCTCAGAGGAAAAGTAAAATAAGCATGCGTTTTGATTTAATGTTTTTGTGAAGAGGTGGTATTTTTTTATGCCTGACCAGACAGAAGTGACAGAAGTGCACAAAAGACTAGGGGCCTCATTTAGATCTGGAGGAATAAGTCCCACCGTCGCTTTTTCAGTGGTCTTCCTGCCCACTACCTTGGCGGTCCGCCAGTCCTATTTAGATGTTAGCGGGTCCACAGACGAAAGACCGATGTGGTCCTGCCATCATTGCCAGGACATCTCAACCGTGTTGATGGTGGGCTAGGCAAAAGTGTTTATCAGAGGGTGGACCTGCATTATCGCCGCCAGCCCAATCACGATGTGCCTCCACACTGAAGTGACTGTGGCGGTCAAACCTCCACACCTGAGTTGGCAGAACTCACCTTTTCTCATTTTCACACTTCCTGTTTCTCCATGGAACAGTAATGCCAAGTTGTGCCGCGGCTGCTGCTGTTTGATGACAAACAAAACCAACACCGTCATGGAGTCAATCGACAGTATGCTACACTCTTACCTGCTACCCATTGACTTTTCTGTTAACATTTGAACCTGACTAGTCCATTTAGAAATTGCTCATACAAGCAATAGCACACCAATGTGCAATGCATAAGTCTATAATGTTGTAATACACCTATATCAACACATTTTATGTATGAATTTGGTGCAAGCTGCCTTCTAAAAAATGGACATTTGCACAAAAAATAGTGTAACTAAATAAAAATCTGGAAGTCACCATAAAGACATGTCTAAAGGAATGTTGAACATTCTAATATAAAAAACATATACAGCAACATCATAGGGATAAGTGCAATGTACTAAGATGTTGAAACTGCTCTAGCTAGACAAGGTGTCACCTTTGCCTCAGAATGTAACAGTAAAATGAATGTCAATCACATGTTCCCCTTGTCTATTGCAGTCCTGTACTGTATTCATTATCAATAGTAACAATTGAATTTTTAAGGTGTCATGCATATGTGCTCATACTGATCAGTCATCTAGGTAAAACGAACAAACCTGTAAGTTGGTTCAAGAGGCCATTATTATGATGAATGCCAGCATCTAAATTCAAAAGACCATCATATACAATGTTAAGCGTGTATGCACTTAACAAAGTAGACATCAAACAAATCAGTTGTATCCCCTGCCATCATGGGAAATATAAATAAGTGCTTCATATTTTACTCAGAAACATTGCTAGGAATAAAACAATTGGTAGGAAAAATTATGCCAGGACAAATTTGGTGAAATGAAAAATAGGTATTTATTTATACCAATGAGAGTCTCTCTAATGTAAAAGTATGCTAAATGGCAGTCTGTTTATTGTCCCTAAAGTCTTGGGAGCTGTTGTGCCATGATACTCAGCTTGCCTCCTGCATAGCTGCCAAAGGGGACCTTCCCAGGAAGGGGCATCTAGTGGGCAGATGAGGTACTGTAAAGATCTTACATGGGAGGAGGGGGTTTGGGTTTAGGAGGGTTGTCCTTGGGTTTGGGAGGGAGGGCTGTAGTTTTGGGAGGGGTACTCCTGGGTTTTTTAGGGTGGGGTGGGATTTTGAAGGTGTGGCTTTCCATTTGGCAGGGATGAACTAGGATGGGGTGGATGGGGTGGGTTGGGCTGTGGAGGGGGTTATGGCAATGCTAAAACTGACATCCTCAATAGCAAACTTGGTAGGCTGTTGGGGAAGGAGTGGGGTTTGGGAGGTAGAGGGAGTGGCAGTGTCTGATGTGCATGTGTGTGTTGAGGGTGCCGGTGCCTGTGGGTCTGCTGTATGTTGTGAATCTTTGGGTGTGTCTTGTGTTATATGTGTTTGTTGTGTTTTTAGTTGTTATCATCTGTGTTTTTTGGATGTGTATTCTAAACTAGTTTCTGTGTATGCATGTGCTGTGGAGGTGCTGGGTGTGATTATGGTGCATGTGGAGGGTGTGGTGAATGTGTGTGATGGTGGAATTGATGCCTGTTGTTGCGATGGTGGTGGGTGTGGTGCATGTGGGTGTGCTGTCTGTTGGTGTGTTGGTGGTGGGTGTTTTGCATGTGTGTGTGATGGGTGTGCTGTCTGTCAGTGTGCTGGTGGTAGGTGTGGTGCATGTGTGTTTATGGTGGATGTGCTGTTTGTCAGTGTGCTGTCTGTGAGTGTGGTGCATGTTTGTATGGTGGTCCGTGTGCTGTCTGTGAGTTTGGGTGAGCGCTTGAGTATTTTTCTGTGATATTTGTGTGTGTGCTGCTTCCATCTGTTTGAGTGGGTGTATAAAAAGGTGTGAGTGTGCTTTGGCTTGGCCTGGGAATTGGGAATTGTGATGGGAATGTGGAAGGAGTGGGAGGTGGGGCAGAAGGTTGGGATGGCTGGTAGGATGCAGTAAATGAGGACGCTGGAGCTTGAAATGACCGCTATAGGACAGACATACTACTATGAAAGCCTTCCAGGTAAGAGACTATTTGTTACATATGGCAGCTAATCCCATAGCTAGAATCTAGCAGGGCAGACTGGACTACAGAGATGCTCTGGAGGAGTTCAATAACCTAGTAATTCAACGCAGCTGGGGAGATCCCAGGCATTTTAGCAGACCTGGGTGGGCCAACATGGGGGGAAGCAAGAGGGAGAGTGGAGATGTTACTCTGGGTGGCAGACAAGGATGCATAGTGTAACTGGGGCAGTAAGGTTCATCACCACAAGGAAGTGCTTGCTGGAGGAAGCCTTTGAAGAAGATGTAGAGTCACTGGTGGCCTTAGTTGAACTCCCCTTACCCTCTGGGCCACTGTGTCCCTCGGTATCGGAACCACTGTGGCCAGATGCTTCCCCACCTACGTTGGCAACTTCTCCATCACATGCCCCAGATGATGGTGAAATGACATATGCAATAGTGTTATTGTATCTGTGTTAACTGAACAGATCCTGAAGTTTGACCACAAAACATTTACCAAGTTGTCAGATTTTATCTGCTTCAAGCCTCTCAAACTTTGGATCTACATGCATGTAGGCAACATTTTCAGAAGACACTTGGTCACAGTTGTGTCATTCCCCATGATAGCTCCTATATCATGTATGATCTTGTCTCTTATCCATTATTATATCTCTTCGGGAACTGTTTCACACCTCAGAGTGGTTGGCCTTTGTTGTACAGATTTGTGAACTGATGACACCAGAAAGAATGTACCTCAACAATACCTTTGCACTGTGTGTTCACTAGGCCCTGAAATCTACATATATATTATCAATAAGTAAAATATAACTCAATGTCTGCCAGCATATACTGCAATGTTGTACCAGTATTGGCATAAACTGAAAGAAGGTTACTTTTGTTTGGATATTTCACAACGTTAATACTCACTTCAAGTCAGCGAAATATATGTCAAGTGTCAAAATTCATATATGAATTCTGTACTGAAGTAGCTTAGCAATGTATCACATACTATCTACATACCTGTGCGCTGAAGACAGCCTGAAACAAAAATTTGTGGAGATTGACAAAAGACTACTTAAACATAATGAAATACAATCAATCAATCAATCAATCAATCAATCAGGGATTTATAGAGCACGCTACTCACCTGAGAGGGTCTCAAGGTGCTGGGGGGGTGAGCAGCTCTGGATCAGTCATAGGGTCATGTCTTGAGGCTCTTCCTGAAAGTGTGCAAAGTAGGGGAGCGTCTGATGTTGTCTGGGAGCTCGTTCCAAGCCTTTGCTGCGATGTAGGAGAAGGTTTTTCTGCCTGGTCTGGTTCTGCAGATGCCTGGGGTCTCTGCCAGGGCAAGGTCAGCAGAGCAGAGGTTCCTTTTGGGTATGTGAAAGGATACTCTCTTGTTGAGGTTTTTGGGTCCGATGTTGTGGAGTGATTTGAAGGTGTGAGTAGCTTAAAGGTTATTCTCTTCCCAACAGGGAGCCAGTAGAGGACTCGTAGGTGCTTGGTCATGTGCTCGTGTCGTGGGGTTCTGAGGACAAGTCGGGCTACGGTCTTCTCGATACTTTGGAGCTTGTATAGCAGGGTTATGTTGATCCCCTCGTAGAGGGTGTTGCAGTGGTCTAGTCTGCTGGTTATGAGCACTTGGGTAAAGGTCTTTCTGCGTTTAGGGGGATCAACTTGAAGGTCCTACGGAGGATGCAGAGGGTGTTGAAACAGGTGGAGGCGACAGCGTTGATCTGGCGGGTCATAGAGAGAGAGGAGTCTAGGATGATGCCAAGGTTATGGGCATGGTCTGTCGGAGTGGAGGGGTTCTGAGGGCAAAGGCCACCAGGTGTTGTCCCAAACGGTGGAGGAGGGCCCCAAGATGAGGACCTCTGTCTTCTCTGAGTTGAGCCTCAGGCAGCTATCATTCATCCAGGATGCAACGTTCCTCATTCCTTCCTGGAAGCAGAGTCTGGTGTCTTCGGGATTTTTGCGTGAGGGAGAGGATCAGCTGGGTGTCGTCAGCTGTAGGATACTATGCTGAGCCCATGCTGTCTATTGATGGCTGCGAGTGGGCCCATGTAGATGTTGAAAGTGTGGGGCTGAGCGAGGATCCTTGGGATACACTGCAATTGATCTCTGTGGTTTCAGAGAGGTAAGGTCTGATGCTTTGGGCCCTGCCAGTTAGAAAGGAGCAGATCCAGTCGAGGGCAGTTCCTCATATATCGGCTTTATGGAGTCTGGCTGCGAGAGTGCGGTGTGAGACGGTGCTGAAGGCTGCGGAGAGGTCTACTAGGATGAGGGTCGCAGAGTGGCTCTTGTCGAGTAGCATGCGGTGTTATCGGTGGCAGCGAGGAGGCCGGTCTCAGTGCTGTGGTTGCTGTGCATGTGCAATCCGGACTGGGAGGGGTCTTCGATGAAGGTGCTCAGCTGGGTATTGATGAATCTCTTGGTGACTTTGGCTGCGAAGGGAAGGAGAGAGATGGGCTAGTAGTTTTTCAGGTCCATCAAGGTCAGCCGAGGGTTTCGTGAGGGGGGGGGGGGCTTGACCTCTGCCTGCTTCCAGTCATCTGGGAAGATGCTAGATTTGAGGGAGGTGTCACTAGTCCCGCCTAGTTTGGGTGTTATGGCCGCGGCGGCTCTGTGGTAGATGTGCGGCAGGTAGGTGTCCTTGGAGGCTCCTGAGTGGGTGTTCTACGTGGTTGTGGTGGTGTCTTTGGTGGTAGCAGGTTTCCAGGTGGTGATGGTTTGCTGGTTGTCAGTGGAGGAGATGGGGTGATGTCTGTAGTGTGTTCACTGAAGTTGTCGTAGAGGTCCTTGATTTTCCGGTCGAAGTAGGAGCTGAGCTTGTTGCAGAGGTCCTGGGAAGGCGTGACGTCCGTGGCTTTACCGGGGGGGTTGGTGAATTACTGTAAGGCATTAAAGAGTTATTTTGCGTTACTTGTGTTGGTGAGGATTTTGTTCTTGATAAATGTCCGCTTGGTTGCTCCTATGCATTGGTGGTATTCCTTCATGGCGTTCCTGTAGATGTCCTGGTCTTCGGTGGTTTTCCTGTCCACCAGAGTTTCTTGAGGCATCTGCAGGAGCACCTGGCTTCTTGGAGGTCAGTGGTGAACCAGGCGGCCTTCAGGGGTTGTTCTTTAGCGGGGTTGCTGAGGGGTGTGAGCTTGTCTGCGCAGTTGAAGATCTAGCGATGTAGTTTTTTGGCTGCGGAGATGGCGTTGGTCGTGGTGGAGGGGGTCATAGTAGAGGGTGGTGTTGAGGTATTCCTCTGTGATCTTGCTCCAGTACCTTTGTGGCGGGCATGGGGCGGGTTTGAGGGTGGTGGTGGTGGTATTAAAAGTAAAATGTACACAGTCACAATACACAGCCCTTGAAGCATTTCTACTACACTTCTGTACACAGCAAAAGCATCTTCACGCTTGACTCATAAATATCTACACTTATTTGAATCAAGTTGTATATTTGCAAAACGGTTTCACTAAATATGCTGGCTATCACTGTAGTCAAATGGTTGTAGGACATTGTACTATTCATTGAATACAATGATTCATATATGATATTAATTTTAAAGATTGAGATGTGAATCACAATATGCAATTTAGAACACCTTTATGCATTTCAACATTTGGCTAATGAGTCATGAGATTGGCCGGAATCTATGATATCCTGATGGAATACTTATACATAAACTTGATAGAATAGTTTATCTTTAAAAATACCTTCTCATTTGACTCTATTTTCGATTGTTCATCTGGACATGACAAAGAGCATTGAGGGATGGTTTGGGGTCTTTGTTACTCTGTCACCATTGTGTACACATTCCTGTCTTGCTTAATCAAAAGTTGCATGCCTATCTCAAGTACTGTACCAAAAGCAGATTGTTTTAAACACTCATTTGTGAAGCAGTAAGACATTATGCAAATCTGTCACTGGTTAACATGTATGAAACAGTATCTCTCATGCTGAACACATTTTGCATACATCTTGATACCATATGTAGCAATCAATTCTGCAGTTATTAGTCATGCTTGATCACATGATCAATCTAGTTTGTGTAGAATCCCAAATTATCAATGTGACTTTTGGTACATCCACTGTATCATAAGTGCCTAGTATGTTATGTCACCTGTATTAGGGCTAAAATGAAATCATCCACATCAATGAAGAGCATCTCACCTGACACAATAAAGACCTGTTTGTTTCAGCTAACCCTCATAGTGTCTGTTAGAACTGGGGGTCTCTAGTTGGCAATGGTATACACCTTTGTCCAAATAGGGACCCTTGCTTCTAAGTCAGGATAAGGGGATTACAATCCTAGATAACCCCTGCTCACCCCCTTGGTAGCTTGGCATGAGCAGACAGGCTTATCCCAGAGACAGTGTGTTAAGCATTTGTGAGTACAAACAGTTATACAGTGAAAACACTACAGATGAACACCACACAGGTTTTATAAAAAGAAGTATTCTTTATATAGACTTAACACAAGACCAGAATCGACAAAAATCCACAATACTGTACTTAAGATTGACTTATAGATGGTAGAAGTTGCTTAGTTCAAGTTGGGGATAAATGCAACAAAGTTCTCACAAAAGTACCTGGATGCGTAACGCTAAATAAACAAAAGGCTAGCAGCGTTGTAGATGCGTTGGTTTCGTGCTTCGGGGGAGATGATGCTTCGTGCCTCAATGCTTGCGCAGAGTAGGGGATGCGTTGTGATCCTTACCGGAGTGGAGGTGATGCGTAGATTCTCAGCCTGCGGCCCGATTGCGATGCCCAAGATGGTGCCTCGATGCGATGCGACAATCCTGGAGCGATAAGATGGCGCCCTTGATGGGACGATGCGAAGACGATGCGTGGACGCCCTGACAGCCTTGCGGCGACTCTGTACTTTGGAGCCGCAACAGGCCCTGCGACATGCTTCTCTGGTGATGCAACAGCAGGCAGCTGCCACAAAGACACGCTTCTGGGGAGATGCGGTGGCAACATGCTTCTCCGGCGATGCGACGACTACAGCTGCAGCGGCAACTCGCTTCTTCTCGTTGCGTCATACTTCCAGCTCCCAGCGACACGCAAGTTTCTGCAGATAGATTTCCTAGCAAGGAATTCAGAGGGGAGCTGGTCGTGAAGTTTATTGTCCCTGAGACTTCAGCAGGAGGCAAGCACAAGGTCAAGGCCTTGGAGAGATATTCTGCAAGATGATGAAAGTCCTTTGAAAGTTCCTTCTCCTCTCCTTATCAGGCCAACCCATCAAAAAGCACACTGGAAGAGGGGCAGTCCAAACTCCTGCAGCTTCCTTGGTTCTTCTCCATGGCAAAAGGTTTGTCTTGTTCCCAGAAGTGATCTAAAATTCTTGGGTCCGGGTCCCAATATTTATACTCCTTTTCTCTTTGTTCTATGAAGGCAGAGAGGCCTTTGCTTTGTTCAAACCAGTGATGGTCAGTACTGGAGCACTTTGTTGACATATCACCTTCATTGCTTTCACAGTGCAGGGCAGAGACATCAGACACATCACAGGAGGTGGAGCCAGCATTGTGGAGGGAAGGCACAGCCCTATTCAGGTCCCATGTGCAACTCCTCCCTCCCATCTAGATGCAGATCTCTCTATTCACCACTGGGCTGACTCAGCCTGTCTCCTGGAATTCCCCAGCCCCTGTCACTCAAACTCCAGACACACAATACACAACCTATCAGAGGCAGGCTTGGATGGTTGGGCAAGAAAATACATACTTTCTAAAAGTGGTATTTTAAAACACAGAATGTTAAAAACCAACTTCACTAAAAGATGTATTTCATCATTCTGAGTTCAGGCATACTAAATTCGAATTTCTACCATGTTCACGGAGTCAGTTAGGATTATAAGATGTAATATTCTAACTGCCCATTCTGGCCTATGGAGAACAGTTAGCCTTGCAATAGTGAAAAACGAAAATGGCTGTAATTCACTGCGAGGACATGCCACACACACCTGGGCATGTCCTACCTTATCCCTAGGGGTGACTGATATGAAGACAAGGGAAGGTTTAGGGGCTGACAAGTGGGTGCACTGGCTAAGTCAACATGGCAGTCCTGGACTGCACATAGGCTCTGCAATGGCAGGCCTGAGACACACTTTACAAGCTGCTTTTGTGGGTGGCACAACCAGTGCTGCAAGCCCACCAGCAGCATTTGATTTACAAGCCCTGGGCACTTATGGTACATTGTACTAGGGTCTTACAAGTAAATCAAATAACCCAATCATGGAGTCACTAATCAACACATCAATGTAACATAGGGAGCACTTGCACTGTGGCACTGATTAGCAGTGGCACAGTGCCCAAAGCCTATAACCAGCAAAACATATCAAAAACAGAGGAGGCAATCACTAAAAAAATAGAAGGGAGACTCACGCCAATTATACCAGGTCTAACAGTGTCAAACAACATGATATATATGTGGAATTTAGGCAGCCATGTGTCTGATCAGAACAGTCCATTGGTTATCAAGAGGAACCAGGTGGGATCATTATCCTAAAACAATAGACAAAGAACTTACCCCCTTGTTGCTGCTGTTGGGCTCTCAACTGCCCATCAAGCTCCGGGTAGGTCCCTGCAGAAATGCAGACCATTGGAGGGTCAGGGTGGAATGCGCTCTCTTCAAACGTTGGGAGGACTTCCCAAGCTGGACGTCTGTGATATTACATGTCCAGCATATTTGGTCCTCCCACCTCTTGCAGCTATGGGTGCTGTGCTGTGTGTAGACACCCAGAGTCTGTACCTTCCTGGCGATGGCCTTCCATATGCGGTGCTTCTGATGAGCTTTAGCCAATATTGATACATGAAAAGAAAGAACAAACAATGGTATTATGTCTTTTTATATGTCTGTATTACTGTCCTAAAAAGTGCCTTCAGCTAACAGTAGCATAGGTCGTAAGTTACTATACAACATGTGTATAGTCACTTGCTGACCTACACCAATATCCTCATAAGCACTTCAGTAGTGACCTGTTGCCCTTGCTCATCCCATGTCATGGTCTAAACATACAAATCCAGCCCTGTGACATCTTCCACCCCAGGGGATCCTGCATACTTCTGATCAGTGCTAAAGAATGTGAACTACTAAAGGCTAAACAGTAATGATTACGGCACAGTGAATAGTGGCTGCTGTGAATAAGGGGCATAAAGTTTGGGCATAACATTCTTTGAAATGTGGGTCATTTGAAAAGAAGTGTTAGCTCAATAAGTTAGTGAAAAGATTTTAGGGGCATATTTTAAACACCACTCAAATTTTGACCGGCAAAGGATAAATGTTCATGACAGCTGTACCTTAGTGCATTACTTGTATGACCCTGTGACTCTGGTCCAGCCTGGCCCATGATTCTGAATGAGCACTGCTCAATGACAGGCCTTTCTATCTGCTGCCGGATGATTATGATGTCACCTGAACACTGCCTTTCCTCAACTTTTACATTACAACGGTCACCTTGTGCCCGTCCAATAAGTGACCTCAAGGCTGTGTGCTACTCTGAAGGGGCCTGGGAGCTTCCAAACTTCATTTTGTAGAGCCCTGATGTAGGCTGAGTGATTTGTGGGACTATAAACATAGCTAACGTCATTTTCAATTGTTTTTATGATTTTGAGTTCATTGATAAATTAGAAGACCAATACGCGTATGATAAATTGGATGGAATTTGCCTGGGCGGGGATTTCAATGCACAACTTTTTAGCGGTTCTGATATCATTACCATCACCCCGGTCAGGGAGCCCACATAAAAGAGGGGTGGAACTTCACAATCATCTATCCCTGTGTAACTTAACCATCGTAATGGAAAGGGTTGGAGTACACTCAAACAACAATCGCCCATTGCCTACTTAGAGAGGACGTGGTTATTCATCTACAATAGATTATGTTTTTATATCGTCCTCATTGGCAAATCTTCTAGTAAGGGCGGAGGTTTTATGTACCAGCCAAGGCGATCACAACCCAATTTGGACAATTATTAGATTTGTCCCCAAGGCTAGCACCCATAGAGAAATAGGGGCTAAACCTTAAGTGGCATCCACTGATAAACTCAGAGTGATCTGGAAGGGTATAGATAATAAAGCCTTATTTGTAAGCATGATAAAACTGTATCCCTCACTTATAGAGACATGCTTATCAAGTAGCATTTCTGGCACAGAGCTCATTGAGGCGATTAGTTGCCTATGTGTTGGTATCAAGCATATAATCTCAAGACCAGCCATTAACACTAGCAAGAATTCCAAATGGTTTGACGGCTCATGCTCACGGGCTAATAGAGAACTGCATGTAGCATTAGCGGCTACACCCAGGGACATAACTCTAGTTAGATCATTAAGAGCTTGCTATAAGAAAGCGACCAAGCTACTCTCAGATGATATATTGAAAGAATGCTGGGCTAATCTTGCTAGTGCTGCATCATTTAAGGATGTAACTGGATTCTGGAAAGCAGTTAAAGCCATGAGGTCTATGGGCATGGATATTACTCCCATTAGCTGTAATATAACAAGTGAATTATGGGAGGCGCACTTTGCCAGAATCTATACAGTACCTCCAATGACCTCCATCATTAATATTAGCCGGTTAGTCTCAAAGGTCGCTATAAGAGTAACTGAAGTTGAAGACGCCATACATCAAAGTATAGGGAACAAATCCCCAGGTTCGGATGGGCTTTTAATCGATCTTATAAAACATTAACCGGACTTTTGGGCTCCTCTTTTATGTAATCTTTTTAATAATCTGACTAATACAGCTATCCTGAGCACTTGGTCGACTAGCATTTTTGTGCCCATTTTTAAAAAAGGAGACAGATCCAACCCCAGCTGTTATCTCCCAATTTCCTTGATAGACAATACCTTGAAGATCTTGGGCAGGGTTGTTTTTAATAAGATTAGGACTTGGGCCGAAGACAGACACATTTTTAATTGCTGTCAGCTCGGTTTTAGAAGTAATGTTGGAACTGTTGAACAGTGTTTGAATTTAAACCTCATCCTGGGCAAATACACGATTGCTCAAAAGTCACCAGTTTATTTGGGTTTTATGGACCTCACATCAGCTTTTGATTTTGTTAATAGATCGCATTTGTGGGAGGTCCTTTTAAATTATGGGTTAGACGAGGCTTTGCTTAATTTTTTGGCACGTTTGCATAGGGATTTGAAGGCATGGGGGAGGATTAGTAATGAGGGGGAGGTCTATGGGGATATTGTCATTGGTAGAGGGGTTAGACAGGGCTGTGTTCTAGCCCCTCTACTTTTTATTCTTTACATAAACGAATTACACAATTCCCTGTCTAAATTGACCAACACCGTCCCCAAAATCAAAGGTATATTACTCCCCACGCTTTTATACGCAGACGATGAGGTCCTTAAGGGCTGCACGCCTAACGCACTTCGCACTTTAGTTACGGGGTTTGTGTCATTTATGGCCAACCTGGAGCATTGCACTAATTTTAAGAAATCTTATAAAATGACATGTGGCCCAAATAAAATGCATTCATTTTATAACCTCGGGCAGTGAATGCTTTTATAACCTAAGTCCATGTGGCCCATAGTAGAAGTAAATTCTCTAAAGCGGTCAATTCCATCATCAGCCTCCGGCAGCCAAAACAAGCAGAGGTGGTATTACCCCTAACCAAGATTTACAAATTGCAATGTGTCCCAAAGGCAACTTGTGGCGCGGAAGTTTGGGGATATACAAATTGCAGCGGGATCCAAATTGAAGAAAATAAATTCTGCAGAAAAATTCTTGGGGCCCAAATTTCATCTTCAACTCATATATGTCATAAGGAATTGAATTTATGCTATGTAGAAGATTTTATCAGGTCCCGTCCAGCTATATTTTGGCAAAAAATATGTCAGAACCCTGCTGCAAACTTGACGAGAGAGATAATTTAGATTGTCTTAAGTGCGACAAGGGTGGTTCTATACCTTGGCGCACTGCGGTTAGAAAAAGTTTAGCCAGTGTAGAGTTGGAACATATCTTTTTACACCCCTAGCACTTGAGGGCATAAGCAAAAAATCGCTCAAGGGGGCACTGTATAATTTGTACTATAAAGAAAGATACAACACTGTGGGCCAGATGTAGGTGAGGGACCTTTACCGACTCATAAATACCGAATTTTACCGATTCAGTATTTATGAATCGGTAAATATGAAGGTGGAAGATGTAGGTATTTTTTAAAATAGAAATACCGAATCGTTAACATTCGGTATTTACCGATTCGGTAAATACCGAATCGGTATTTCCTATTGATTGCTATGGGCTGTGAAGCCCATAGGAATCAATGGGAAATACCGATTCGGTAATTACCGAATCGATAAATACTGAATCCTGCCAGGGTGCAGGGGGTGTCACTTTGACACTCTCTAGCACCCCAAATACAGGCATGTGTGACGTGTGGCACACAGACATGCCCTAAGGGCATGTCTGTTTGTCACATGGCACAGGATGTGCATGCACAGATGTGCATGCACACCTGAATTAGGTATTTTACCACCCAATAGGATTGGGTGGTAAAATACCTACTCTTAATGGCCTGTGGCACTCTTAGGAGTGTCACCTACATCTGGGATTTACCGAATCGTAAAATACCGATTCGGTATTTTACAGAATCTGTAAATTTACCAATTCTGTAAAATGTTGGCCCCTACATGCCAATTCCTAAATACCGGTCGGTAACGGCCGGATTCCGGTATTTCGTGACCTACATCTGGCCCTGAACGCCTTAAACCATCGGTTGTCAGGTATATGTCCTTTTTGGAGGTATCGGGCATTCAACATCATATACCACATAAATATCTCATGAAGAATATAGGGAGATGGAATAGGAGCCTACTTTTTCACCTTAGGGATGGCAGTATAAAATATCTACTCTGTTTCCCGATAGGATTTAACAGCAACCTTGAGCAGTTGAGCTGCCCTTGCAGCATCGGTAGCCAACAAACGGTGTTACATTTCTTACTCTTTTGTAAATTTTATGCAAAATACACAAAACAGTATTTGATTCCGTACTTTAAGGCATCGGTTAGTCCTGACTTTAAGTTAGCATATTTAGAAATCTTACAGCTTGAAAGTGACGATTTGATTTTTCGTGTAAGCGCATTTTTACAAGCTGCAGTAAGTTCACCTCTATGAGTGAATCTTAACGTGATAAAACTCTCGTAATACTGCTTAGTAAAATACACTTATTATTGCCTCTCTTTCCATAGTTGTCATTAATACTGCCCGCAAACAAAGCACTTTACTTGATTATGATGCTGCTAGTATTGGCATGACCAAGAATGGGGTTATAATTAATCACATCTGCACCTTGTTGCTAAATGCCGCCAGATCCATCGCACGTTACCGCACTTTATCTGTAATATGCTGCTGATTTTGTATCCTGGCCTAATTTTTATATTCGCACTATGTCGTTAATGCTGCTAGATTTTGTATGCCCTTCTAACTACTTTTTTATTGTGATTTTATTATTTTACTGTGGAAATTCATCATTATAATGCGTATTTATGTGTTTTTTAAACTTTATTGTATTTTTCCTGCTGATGGTGATGGATTGTGCTTTTATGGATACTCTTATCCGAATGGGGATTATTTGAATTGAATTGAATTGTTTTTATACAGTACATAAAAATACTCAGGTGTAAAGAGTATATGATGTGTTTATTATTTACCCAGTGGTGGCTCCTCCATTATACGTTGCCCCACTGCTGGAGCCAGCAGATGCACACATGAAAAATAAAATGATACTTAAACAGTTGAATTATCCTTTTATTTTTCATCTCAGAGGTGAGTCATGGGGCGGGGGGTCATCCTGACGACAGCAGCACATAGATTTCTCCAACCCTAGCTGCATTGCCGGTGGGAGAACAGCAGGCACGGGCTTCCAGTACCTGTGGGATTACAAAACCAGCCCTCTCAGACAAATGCCAGTGCTTCTGTCATGTGGATAATAGTATTACCAGCAACAGAGCAATGCCTGGCTTGGCATAGTGGAGTCAATGAAGCTGTTACAAAAACTAAACTACTTCTGGTCTCTCTTCCAGGCAAGAGCACCAGCGAGGTGTTTACTTCAAAGATAATTCTGAGAGTGGAACTGTTCACCAGATATACTTGGAATCTAAATCCTCTAGTCATTACAGTGACAGCCAGCCTTCAGCTCGTACTCCGCTGCTGGGTACTCATTGCACCAGTTATTTGAACCTCACACGTCGATTCATGGCCAGTTCTTCTCAAAGGTACAGTCTAGCTGAGCTGTTGGAGACCCCTAGAGAGAGATGAATACTTTCTTCAAATATACAAACCATCTACCCTAGCGCCTAACCACTGGGTTTATGTGCATAGCACCCAGTAGGGTTTCTAAGGTGCAACAACAGTGATGGTGTGATATATCACACCTCATTGACCAAATAACATATTTGTGATATGGCACTTTCAGGCTGCCACCACTATTGCATTCTGGCACCATATTAACCTTTTCTTGTAATTACTAAGGTAAAGGCCAGACATTCCCCTTGACGTGCTGCGAGAAGCGCTAATGCCATCTGCCTACTTCGTAATGACTGAAACAGGAAGGTTATTGGGTTTGAGAGTCCTAGTAGAGTGTAGGCCAGGAAGGGAGGAATCTCGGTCTCCAATGCTGCATCAATATCATTGAGTACCTGCTCCCAGAATCTCTCCAGACTTGGACAGTGCCAGAGAAGATGTGCAAGGGAGCCCATCAGGCCGCAACCACACCAGCATTCCTCTGTATGGTTCTTATCCCATTGATGGTAGGTGCAGGCGTGAGGTATCAATAAGCTGCTACCATATATGCAGACCCGGCTCTAGCAGTATTGTATGCCGGATGATGTGCTCTATGATGGAGATTGTCCCACTCTTTGTCCATCAGAGCCCGTCCCAGTTCCGCCTTCCAGTGGAGTTGGCCCTCGAGCGATTTCTTTTCTGGAGAGGCGCAAGGAGAACATAGAGTTCCGCAATAAGGTGCTTATTGTCTTTCTTGTTCGCTATCCATTTCTCAAAAGGGATACATTTGCGATAAACATGTGGTAAGCATATCCCGGAGGAGGCCCAGTGCTTTAGTTTGAGGTAATAAAACTCCCCAGTGCGTGGAAGGCCGAGGTCCTGATGCACCGTATCGAAAGGAATGGTACCGTCAAGATCAAAAAAGGTGGCCCAAGCACTTACAGCCCGCTTCGGAGCCAACGCTGATCGACCTCAAACCTACATCCCGGGGGAAGTCAGGGTTATCATCCATCGGTGTCATCGGGGAGGGAAAGGTTGTTAGGCCTCTCATGTGCGCCACCGCGTCCCACACCTTCATTGTCGCTGCTGTGACTGGGGAGGAGTAAAGACCCAACGCTCGCGATTTAGGGGGAGCCAGATCTTCCACCATTTATTCGCCCCAGCTACCACCTGGTCAATGAAGGTCCAGTGCTTCTCGGAGAGGGGTCCATTTCATTCCAGTACAAATCGGAGGTGGGCAGCCTGGAGATATCTATGGACCAAAGGTAGATTCACCCGCCCTCGCTCTTAGGTCGCAACAGTTGTGCTACGAAGAGGCGCGCTTTCTTGTTGCCCAGATGAATTTGTTCAGGGCCAGCTGCAAAGCCTGGATAGCTTTGGGAGGAGGTACGAGAGGCAGAGTCTGGAACAAATACAAGATCTTTGGCAAGATAGTCATCTTAACCACAGCAATGCGCCCAAACCGGGACAAATTAAGCTTGGTCCAGCCATCTAGCACCTTCTTGGTCTGCTCCACCATTGTCGAATAGTTCAGCTATAAAGTGCGTGGGAGAGAGGAGGTTAGGTAGATGCCAAAATAGGGCACAGGGTTACAAGACCAGTATAGAGGAAGCCTCTGTCGGAGGGCATCCGTCTGTGCCGGGTGCAAGGACAGGTTGAGCACATGAGATTTGTTAAGACTAACTTTAAAGCCAGAGATTTGTCCAACGGACTCCAATTCCTTTGTCAACGAGGGTAGGGACTGGAGAGACTCAGCCAGGGAGAGGATGACATCGTCCGCGTAGAGGCTTACTTTATGAGTTTCACCCCCAAATAGAAGACCCTGGATACCTGGGTGGTCTCGGATTCTCTGAGAGAGGGGCTCCCTGTACAGGGCAAATAGAAGGGACGAGAGTGAAGACCCTTGCCTCATGCCCCCAGCAATCGCAAAGGGGGTTGACGATATTCCATTCATACTGACAAACACCCAAGGGGCTTGGTAAATGCTTTGCACCCATTTGACGAAGTGGGGTCCAAACCTGAAGCCCCACAAAGTATTAAATAAATATTTCCAGTCCAGCCTGTTGAACTCTTTTTCGGCATGGACGGAGAAGTACACGGCTCCAACTCGAGCGATGGACGCTATCTACGAGATGTTGAAGGCGTTTTGTATTGTTGCCACCCTGGCAAGTAGGGATTAACCCCGACTGGTCCGGATCTTTGAGGCCCACCATGAAAGGGTTCAGTCGAGCCGCCAGTATGGCCACGAAGAGCTTTGCATCGATATGAAGCAGCGAGTTAGGAGTCCTTGTTAGGCTTAAGGATGACGTGGAATCTGTGACCGCCCGTAGTCAAGGAAAGAGTTAAAAGGCTGGGTCAAGAGAGGTGCCAGCTCCTTACAGAATGTTTTATAGAATAGGGCTGGGTAGCCGTCAGGACCAGGAGATTTGTTTAGCTTTAGTCGCGAGATGGCTGAGATAACCTCCTCTAACCGAATGGGGTGTTCGAGCAGCTCCACCTGCGCTTTAGGAAGGCTGGTAAATTTACTGGACTCTAGGTAATCGCCTGCGTCATGGGACCCACCCACGTCCTCGCTATAGAGAGATTTGTAGAATTGGCTAAACTCCTCCACGATTTGAGAATCCAAGGGACCATCTCTCCTGTGGACCGCTTCAATGAGGAGATGGTTACAGCCACGTCTTTCACGCGTAGTCTCTGCGCGAGCATCCTCCCAAACTGATCACTACTCAGATAGAACTTGTGATGGAGGCGCAGCAGAGCATATTCCGCCCTATCAAAGTCAATGCATTTGAGGAGCATTTGATTTTTCTCCCAGGTCCTCCAGACCCTTGGGGCCCCGTGCGTTTATGCATTGCCTCTAACTCTGCTACTTCGAGTTCTAGACTGATGGGCTTCCTTACGCTTTTTGTTATCAGCTGAGGAGATCACTATGAGTGCCCCATGTATCCCCACTTTGAGAGTTTCCCAGACAGTTGCTAATGAGGTATCCCCAGTGTCATTGTGGTGGAGGTAGTCTGTGAGCTTCGAGTGTACGCTCTCAACAATGCTAGATGTGTCTAAGAGTCCAACCCTCAACCGCCATCTGGCAGGGGCCGATTGGATGTGAATGGAGATAGGAGCGTGATTAGAAAGGGAGCGTGTGCCTATAGACGCTTTACTAACCCTGGGTAGAAGCTTATTGGAGACAAGGAGCAGATCTAAATGTGCATAGGATTTGTGAGCTGCAGAGTAATGGTTGAAGTCTCGAACTGCTGAATGTTTAAGGCGCAACAAATCGTGAAGCCCATTGTCAGACAGCCATTGTTTGACCTCTGAGGAGAGGTACCCACCTGAGTGTATCGCTGGCCGGACAATCGAGTTAGTTGTTCATAACCAGGTTCAGGTCTCCACCCACCACTACCGCAGAATCAGGGGAGGCCGGGACCTCAGCTACATGTTTATGTAAAAAGGGCTCTTGGTGTGTGTTAGGGGCAGAAATATTATTCAAAGTAAGAGGCGTGGCCCCCCATTGTATCCGGAGTGTAAGGACCCTGCCTTTAGACTCTTAAAAAGTGGAGAGACCTTACCCTCAAACTTTGCCCCCAGGAGAATGGTCACTCCGTTCTTTTTACCTTGCTAGAGAACCAGTATTAACGCGGGAAACACCGCGTGCACACGAGATTTGTTTCCTTAGATACCAAGTGGGTCTCCTGCAGCAGACAGATATCCCCCTCGGAGTGCTCTAGTAAAGAAAGGATAGCCGTGTGCTTCACAGGGTGGTTCAGGCCCCAGGCATTAAGACTTACAATCTTCAGGTCCATAACCATTCCGAAAGGGGGTGGGTGTGTGATGAGCAGCCGCGTCAGGTCATGGGAAGCGCTGGAGAGAAGCCTGAGCGGGCAAGGGCCAGTGAGTGGGAAACAGAAGGACATGTCCTGGTATGAGGACCCATCAAAAGGAAATAACCACAAACGCAAATAAGAAAACAATCCCCTGTCATTCAGCAACATAAACCCCCACCTCCCCCAACTAGTGAAAGTTGAGCCAGACAAAAGTTCATCTATGGAAGGAAGACCATGGAGGTCGTGGCTCACTGCCAAAGAACTGTTCCTGTACGCCTCCTCGGCCGCCGATCAATTACTCCATCCCGGCACGCCTTTACTTTCATGTCAAGGGGAGTGTGTATCGAAACTGGTGGCATCTGCAGGAGTCCCACATCTGTATCGTCTATTGCCCACAGAGTGGGTGGCACATCTTTAAATTCAACAGGAACAGGCGCATATTTTGACAAACACTGTTTAGTGTGTACTACATCTGGACCCATTGTCATATAAACACCTGCCGGAGAACAATAAATCAAGGCATGCAATTCTTTTAACAAATCCAAACCCATTAAATTTTCACTACAATTACATGTCAGCAAAAATGGTCAATCTACAGTGAAAGGACCAATAGTCAATGTAAGGGTCTTGAAATGGGGCTTACAACGGCATACCAGAAAAACCTACCGAAACATTATTGTGCCCAGACAGAGCCGCCCCAGGGACCAGGTTTTGAGAAATAAAATGTTTTGTCGGACCATTGTCCACCATTAATTCCTTAGCCGAACTTTGTTGTTCCGCTATTACATAAGGACCACTCTGGTCTACAGGTATCGGACATGGTCCCCCACTCTATCCCTGGCTGTCCTAGCTGTAAGACATTCCTGTCGCTTCATCCATCTCATAGTCATCATGGTAGTACTGCCCATCACCGGGGTCATCAAAGTAATTAATATCAGAACGACCCTGTGAGGCTGCAGCGTTCTGTGCTCTATAAGGCCCACCAGCTCCACGACCCTGTCCACGAGAACCTCAATCTCTATGTACTGCTACCTTCTGCAAAAGCACAGGACCCTTGCTACGCCAATGTCTCTCCTCCTTACAGTACAAGCACTGACTCGGCTACAAAGGCTTAGTATTCGGCTGTGTACTTGTGCGTGGAAGCTGTCGGTAGGACCACCACGTCCTCTGCCTTGCCCTCTAAAAGCCTGCTACATAAACACCTTTGTCTTCAAATCCATATGCTATTTCTCTGTTCTCTCCTTTTCCTCATTATCCCTATGCTCATAATACTGTACCATATTCAAAATAATAGAAGGGGAAGCGGTGGACCAGGTGCTTTCGGGAGCCTGCATTCGAGTCGCAATCTTAGAAAGCAAATTGGAAACAAATCTATTAACAGACAACCAAACACGTCCCTCAATCGTCAAATCCTGCCCACTGGAATCCAAAAATGTGTCTTAAAACTGGGTGAAAGAATCAGACACACTCTTATCTTTCTTTTGTTGACAAGTCGACAATTTGTCCCTGTTGGAAATGGGGGTTGCCCAAGTCTCAAAGGGGGTAGCATGGCATCAAGCGGGCAGGCCAAACTTGGAGGACATGTGAAGCACTCACGCAGTACCCTCAGTCAACACACCAGGCACACCACAAAAGAGGCAGGACACCAATTTGAGTTGGAAAAAGATACGTCATTTAGTAGGGTTTCCAACCTGCAAGTCAAAAATGCATTAACAGTGTCATCATAACACGGCGCCAACTGGCACCAGAGCCAAGTATTTCAGAGGGGGAATTATTTACATAGGAACAAAAAGGGTTTGAGTCCATAGTCCATAGCTGTAAGGAAAAAGGATGGTTAATAAAACATTAGACCTGGGGCCAATCTGGCGGGGCCAACTCAGGCTCTCATCCTTAGGGGGTTGGCTGAAAAATGTAAGTTACAACATTATGCATAAATACACCTCATGCATTATAACGCCAATCCCCACCCCTGTAAGGGAAAAACAGAGCATCACAGCACATTTAATATTAGACAGGAGCACCTATCATGAATCAACATGGCTGGCTCATCAATCTGGTACATAAACAAGGGCCTGGAATAACATCAGGCCAACCCATTGAACAACCTAGGCGGAACATACATCGCCCAGCATAGATATCAGGTAGGGGCCCTACTTCTGGACCAGGAGCACCTGTACGAAAACAGCAAGGCTTCCTCTACCATAAACCATGGAGAATCAACATCAGGGTGTACACAACAGCCCACCCTTATTACTTCTAGACTCCCTTAGACATTTCCTTGCCCAGACTTCCTCTCTAACTGGGGACCCCAGGACAACCCATAAGGTATGTACCTAAATTTGCAATGAGGGGGAATAAGACTCTCTCTACCCCAGAATATGCAATAAGGGCAGTTTGTGTCAGGAAAGTTAGGGCAGTTCAACAAATCTGGAGCCCAAGTCACAGGTGCCTTCCGCAAAACGGGGCGCCTGTCAAGGCGACACGGTCCCAGGGGCGGGCACCGGCAATGTACCCCGTTGCCCCCCCTTCCACCAACTTAAGACAAGCCCCACTCACCGGGCTCAGTAGGTCCTGCGGGGCGTCCTTTGGGGTCTCCTCTGCAGGGGGGAACCAGGCACCGACAATGTGCCTCGAGTCGCAGGATTCCCCGGTGATCTGCGCCGGTCACTTGGGCCCACAAGGCCTCACTCAGGCCTTAGCGCCGCAATCGGGGCTCCCTCTTCACTATGGGGGCCCCGTTACACAACTCCTGCTGACTTCTGGCCTCCTCTAGGCTCCGCCCCTTTCTTAGGGTCCCGGGGCTCTCCACCGTAGGGACCAGGCCTCCTTTCCAGGGGGGGGGCAGGCACCGACAATGTGCCTCGAGGCCCCTCCCTCCCTGTGGCATCACTCGGGCCCCCCCCTCTCCTCTCGGGGGCTCGAGGGGGGGTTCACTGCATCTCGGGGCAGCCACACTCGCCTCACCCGGGGTTTCAGCACTGCCTCAAGAAGGCCTCCGGGGAGACACGCGGTGTCTAGGCACTTGTGGGGGAGAAGCCTGCCTGGCTTTCCCCCCTCCTTACACGGCTTCCGCCGTTCACTCGGGGCTCCCTCGTCCTCCTGGGAGCCCCACCGGCACTCTGCTCCAGCCGCCTCAGGTCGAGAGGCGGGGCTGGCACCGACAGTGTGCCCCGGCCCCGCCTACTTCACCGGCCCCTCGCGGGGGGCACAGACCGGCGGGGTAGGCTCCCGCTCCGGTCACTCAATCCTCGGGGCTCCCCCCTCGTCCACGGGGGCCCCGCTCCAGCGCTTCACCCGGGTCCCCCTCCTACCTCACGGGGACCCGGGGCTGGGATTCCGCTTCTCCTGGCCTTCCCGGCCGTCCGCCAATCCCTGCGCGGCCTTCAGAGGTCACGGCCGCGCAGGCCAATCCGTGCGCGGCGGGGGCGGGCCGATGATGCAGCCTGGCCCCCCCGTCACGGGATGCGGGAGTCGGCGGCCTCAGGGCCGAGCGCGGCCCTTCCTTCACTTCGGCGGCCCTCTCCTGGTACCGGGGGCCGCCGCGACGATGCCAAACACGGCGGGGGTCTCCCTGGCGACACCGGGCTGCGGCGGTGACGACGGCACCAGTAAGGGGTAGGCTCCCTTCTTAATTAATTAAGTATATGGCGGAAAGCGCCAAAACGAGGGTTGGCTCCTCCAACGCTATTTCTCCTCACAGCGCCAGGCCACGGCAGTGACTTTTGGCGGCAATAAAGGGGTAGGCTCCCTTAGCGCTATGTAGCGGCGAGAGCGCGCCTCCTCAACCGGCGCTATTCACAGGATTCCACCGTCTCCTCACGCAGAGCGCTCCACAACGAGGGGTAAGCTCCCTTAGCGCTATTCAGTCAGCAACTTCCTCAGGCCACACAACAGGCACAGCGCTATCACTGGAAGGGGGGCGCTTTTCTCGGAGGACAGCTCACCCTCAGCCCACACAGTCCTCAGGGCCAACAGCACTTCGGGGGCCACACCAATCCCTTGGGGGCACAATCCTCCCCAGGCAGCAACAGTCTTTAGACACCCAGCGCTTAGGGGGCGATACTACAGTTTACGCCAGTGAGCTGTCCACAGCCCTTCACCATAGGCACCTCACAGCCCAGCGCTTCCAAAGGGCCTCACACCACCTCAGCCAGCAACAGTTCCTTTGGGGGCACAATCTTCCCCAGGGTGCTTCAGAGGGGCAGACAGTCCCACAGCAATTCCTCAGGGGCACACTCCTCACCTCCTGGGCGCTTCTTCACACAGCGCTGGCGTGGTACCCGGTCAAATAGCGTCAGTGACCTGGGTAGGGGCCCTCCCTTGTCAGGGGCCCATGGGGACAGCAGAGGGGGAGGTTTATAGGGGTGCAGGGCCCAGCTCACAGGCCCATGTGGCGGTAGCACCTCACAGCAGGTCCCCTCTCTTCTTTGTCCCAGCGCTGACTGACTCTCTGGTGACACTTCACCCTATTTATACCCTCCTCCCAGGCAGTGCCAGGACCTTCTAGAATGTTGGCACATCTAGCCTTAACTGGTTCTAGGGGAGGGGGTGAGCACCCTGGGTGCCAGGCTTTCCCTCCAAAAGCTAGGGGTAGCTGGGTAATATTATCTAGACCGCTGACCTATGTCAGTCCAGTGGCAAAACCCATGGCCATGGCATCCATTTTAAAAACAATACATTTCAGTCAGGTACATTTCCAAAATGGGGGTGCAGTTTTAAAATGGGGGATTTTACAAGTGCTCACATTATGTCAGGTAATTACATTTTCACAAGGTGTCTCACACCACTCATGGCCTATACAGGTTTAATCCCATGGGGGAGACAATCCAGATAAGGGGGTCAAAAGCGAAAAAATTTGGGGGGAAAAGGCCAAGTCCAACACGACTCCCCCCCAGCCAAAAGCCAGGGTAGACATATCAATGCCTTGATGGGCTTCCCTGCTTGGGGCGGAAAAAGGTGGAAGCAGGCCTGCAACTACAGGAGCACCTGCAGTCTCTCCTCCACTCTGGAACCCAATGGTTCTCTTTCGCAACCCTCCCTTCACCAACAAAACCACCCCACTGGTGTTCCCTAGTGGGATGTTTCTCCTTCCTAGAGTGGGAGGCTCTAGCCTCAGGCTTGTAATTCCCTTGGACCACTCTCCTCTCTCCAAATTGCCACTGGTCCACCCATCTGGGGTCTACACCCTCAGACTGACCAGCCCTTAGGGGCGAGGCTCTCCTCCCCCTACTTCTCCTCCTAGGGTTCCTCCATCTCCTACGCTGGGGGACACCCTCACACAACTCTCTCCCCAACCTGGAGCCAAAACCCACAGGCTGAACCGGTGACAGGGGCGAGTCCTCCCTCTCCCTGCACCCCCTCCCAGAGTTCCGCACCCTCCTAACTGGAGTAGTACCCCTGGGAGTCACTTCCGGGGGGACTCTGGTTACAGAGGTCCCTCCCACCAGGGCAGGCAAACCCTGTCCCTGGCCACCCAACCCAGGATCTGCGCCCTGTGGCTGAGCTGGTGACAGAGAAGAGACCTTCCTCCCTCTGCACCCCCTCCCAGAGTTCCGCACCCTCCCACTGGGAGTAGTACCCCTGGGAGTCAAATTGGTAGGGACCTGAATTACAGGTACCCCACCCTCCAGGTCAGGCAACCCCTTAACCTGGAACCCCAGTCCAGGATCTAAACCCTGTGACTGGTCAGACCCCCGAACCACTGGAGCTCCAATTAATGATGCTCCGGGTCCTCCTGACATGAGGGGATCCTTTCCTCTGGATGACGCATCGGGACAGCCTAGTCCCCCAACCGGAGGTTCTCTTAAAGAACACTCCAGGCCCGGTGACCACAGCTGGGGCCTCTCGGGACACCTCCCCGTCTCACTCAGTTCAGGATCACTTCCCTCAGCCTTCCCAGACGCTCTGGCACTTACCCAGAGGTCTGCCTCCCGTGCAAGTTCCCTGGGGTCTGAGAACCCGCACCGCAACAGATGGTGACGCAGTCTTGGGACACAACTCCTTAGCATGTGCTCCCGGATAACGGCATGGCACAGCCCTTCCCAATCCTCCACTGCTCTCCTCACCACCCAATCCTCCAGTACAGTCCAACACTCCTCCTCGAACTCTCCCCAGGACTGATGGAACAGCTTTCCCCTGCCCCTAAACACTAACCCGTCCTCCTCTTCCGGGGAATCAGGCACAGTCTCTTGGGCTTCGGGAGTGGGACTCCTTGCACTGGACCTACACTCGCTGCCACCACTGGATCCCACCCTCTTCGGTGAATCCAGACTCCTAAAACCACTCTCAGGGGACAACCTACCCACCTGAGCTGATCTCTTCCTGGCGAAGGCCCTCTCCGCCTCCGCCATCCTCTCCAGCGCTAGGACTTTTTCAGTCTCTAGTCGCTGCTCTTCTACCCTCAGCTGCGCTAAGCCCTCGGCATGCCTGAGCTTTGCCAGCGACAGCTGATACTCCCTCTCTTCTCTCCTATCTACCCACTCTTCTGGGGACAGGGAAAGGGATGGGGCAGTGCCCCCGGGACTGGACCCAGTGCGAGACTCCCTATCTTCGGTGTCCTCCACAGCTACTGGCGTCTCTGCCCTGCTAGACTCTTCCTCCTCCTCATCGGAGCAATTACCTCCCAGGGTTCTGGATGGGGAGCCCTCTTTCTGGTCTCTAACCCACTGACCCTTCAAAACTTCGGGGGGGTAGTCAGACAAGTCCCCATTAATCTCTAAGGGCTCTCCCCTCTTGAGGGCCTCATAGAGAAACAAATTCCTCCTAATGTTCCCTACTGGGGGTATCCCTCTCTCCAGGAGGAAGTCTATCACCTCCTGTTCGGTGTACTCCATCAGTTCCACTTCCTGGTAAATCAACCCCATCGTGGCGAGATACACCCGGGACACACCCTCCCAGTGGAACAAGGGGACAATTCAGAATACTCTTCAGGAGGAAGCAATCAAAAACAATATTCAAACAATAATCCCCACCACAAGGCTCTACTTGTGGTGTAACCTGTGGCCGCTGTGGTACTGCGCAAACACAAGTCCTATCCCACCGCTCTGCCACCAAATGTTGGAAATGGGGGTTGCCCAAGTCTCAAAGGGGGTAGCATGGCATCAAGCGGGCAGGCCAAACTTGGAGGACATGTGAAGCACTCACGCAGTACCCTCAGTCAACACACCAGGCACACCACAAAAGAGGCAGGACACCAATTTGAGTTGGAAAAAGATACGTCATTTAGTAGGGTTTCCAACCTGCAAGTCAAAAATGCATTAACAGTGTCATCATAACACGGCGCCAACTGGCACCAGAGCCAAGTATTTCAGAGGGGGAATTATTTACATAGGAACAAAAAGGGTTTGAGTCCATAGTCCATAGCTGTAAGGAAAAAGGATGGTTAATAAAACATTAGACCTGGGGCCAATCTGGCGGGGCCAACTCAGGCTCTCATCCTTAGGGGGTTGGCTGAAAAATGTAAGTTACAACATTATGCATAAATACACCTCATGCATTATAACGCCAATCCCCACCCCTGTAAGGGAAAAACAGAGCATCACAGCACATTTAATATTAGACAGGAGCACCTATCATGAATCAACATGGCTGGCTCATCAATCTGGTACATAAACAAGGGCCTGGAATAACATCAGGCCAACCCATTGAACAACCTAGGCGGAACATACATCGCCCAGCATAGATATCAGGTAGGGGCCCTACTTCTGGACCAGGAGCACCTGTACAAAAACAGCAAGGCTTCCTCTACCATAAACCCTGGAGAATCAACATCAGGGTGTACACAACAGCCCACCCTTATTACTTCTAGACTCCCTTAGACATTTCCTTGCCCAGACTTCCTCTCTAACTGGGGACCCCAGGACAACCCATAAGGTAGGTACCTAAATTTGCAATGAGGGGGAATAAGACTCTCTCTACCCCAGAATATGCAATAAGGGCAGTTTGTGTCAGGAAAGTTAGGGCAGTTCAACAAATCTGGAGCCCAAGTCACAGGTGCCTTCCGCAAAACGGGGCGCCTGTCAAGGCGACACGGTCCCAGGGGCGGGCACCGGCAATGTACCCCGTTGCCCCCCCTTCCACCAACTTAAGACAAGCCCCACTCACCGGGCTCAGTAGGTCCTGCGGGGCGTCCTTTGGGGTCTCCTCTGCAGGGGGGAACCAGGCACCGACAATGTGCCTCGAGTCGCAGGATTCCCCGGTGATCTGCGCCGGTCACTTGGGCCCACAAGGCCTCACTCAGGCCTTAGTGCCGCAATCGGGGCTCCCTCTTCACTATGGGGGCCCCGTTACACAACTCCTGCTGACTTCTGGCCTCCTCTAGGCTCCGCCCCTTTCTTAGGGTCCCGGGGCTCTCCACCGTAGGGACCAGGCCTCCTTTCCAGGGGGGGGGGCAGGCACCGACAATGTGCCTCGAGGCCCCTCCCTCCCTGTGGCATCACTCGGGCCCCCCCTCTCCTCTCGGGGGCTCGAGGGGGGGTTCACTGCATCTCGGGGCAGCCACACTCGCCTCACCCGGGGTTTCAGCACTGCCTCAAGAAGGCCTCCGGGGAGACACGCGGTGTCTAGGCACTTGTGGGGGAGAAGCCTGCCTGGCTTTCCCCCCTCCTTACACGGCTTCCGCTGTTCACTCGGGGCTCCCTCGTCCTCCTGGGAGCCCCACCGGCACTCTGCTCCGGCCGCCTCAGGTCGAGAGGCGGGGCTGGCACCGACAGTGTGCCCCGGCCCCGCCTACTTCACCGGCCCCTCGCGGGGGGCACAGACCGGCGGGGTAGGCTCCCGCTCCGGTCACTCAATCCTCGGGGCTCCCCCCTCGTCCACGGGGGCCCCGCTCCAGCGCTTCACCCGGGTCCCCCTCCTACCTCACGGGGACCCGGGGCTGGGATTCCGCTTCTCCTGGCCTTCCCGGCCGTCCGCCAATCCCTGCGCGGCCTTCAGAGGTCACGGCCGCGCAGGCCAATCCGTGCGCGGCGGGGGCGGGCCGATGATGCAGCCTGGCCCCCCCGTCACGGGATGCGGGAGTCGGCGGCCTCAGGGCCGAGCGCGGCCCTTCCTTCACTTCGGCGGCCCTCTCCTGGTACCGGGGGCCGCCGCGACGATGCCAAACACGGCGGGGGTCTCCCTGGCGACACCGGGCTGCGGCGGTGACGACGGCACCAGTAAGGGGTAGGCTCCCTTCTTAATTAATTAAGTATATGGCGGAAAGCGCCAAAACGAGGGTTGGCTCCTCCAACGCTATTTCTCCTCACAGCGCCAGGCCACGGCAGTGACTTTTGGCGGCAATAAAGGGGTAGGCTCCCTTAGCGCTATGTAGCGGCGAGAGCGCGCCTCCTCAACCGGCGCTATTCACAGGATTCCACCGTCTCCTCACGCAGAGCGCTCCACAACGAGGGGTAAGCTCCCTTAGCGCTATTCAGTCAACAACTTCCTCAGGCCACACAACAGGCACAGCGCTATCACTGGAAGGGGGGCGCTTTTCTCGGAGGACAGCTCACCCTCAGCCCACACAGTCCTCAGGGCCAACAGCACTTCGGGGGCCACACCAATCCCTTGGGGGCACAATCCTCCCCAGGCGGCAACAGTCTTTAGACACCCAGCGCTTAGGGGGCGATACTACAGTTTACGCCAGTGAGCTGTCCACAGCCCTTCACCATAGGCACCTCACAGCCCAGCGCTTCCAAAGGGCCTCACACCACCTCAGCCAGCAACAGTTCCTTTGGGGGCACAATCTTCCCCAGGGTGCTTCAGAGGGGCAGACAGTCCCACAGCAATTCCTCAGGGGCACACTCCTCACCTCCTGGGCGCTTCTTCACACAGCGCTGGCGTGGTACCCGGTCAAATAGCGTCAGTGACCTGGGTAGGGGCCCTCCCTTGTCAGGGGCCCATGGGGACTGCAGAGGGGGAGGTTTATAGGGGTGCAGGGCCCAGCTCACAGGCCCATGTGGCGGTAGCACCTCACAGCAGGTCCCCTCTCTTCTTTGTCCCAGCGCTGACTGACTCTCTGGTGACACTTCACCCTATTTATACCCTCCTCCCAGGCAGTGCCAGGACCTTCTAGAATGTTGGCACATCTAGCCTAAACTGGTTCTAGGGGAGGGGGTGAGCACCCTGGGTGCCAGGCTTTCCCTCCAAAAGCTAGGGGTAGCTGGGTAATATTATCTAGACCGCTGACCTATGTCAGTCCAGTGGCAAAACCCATGGCCATGGCATCCATTTTAAAAACAATACATTTCAGTCAGGTACATTTCCAAAATGGGGGTGCAGTTTTAAAATGGGGGATTTTACAAGTGCTCACATTATGTCAGGTAATTACATTTTCACAAGGTGTCTCACACCACTCATGGCCTATACAGGTTTAATCCCATGGGGGAGACAATCCAGATAAGGGGGTCAAAAGCGAAAAAATTTGGGGGGAAAAGGCCAAGTCCAACAGTCCCAATCTACTTTTCTTGGCGGGATAAGAGAATGCATATATGTAATAATGCTACCAGGCAACACAAGTATCTCAGCTCGGGGTTTATCGCCTGGCTTCCTGTCCTGATCCCATCCTTTAATCACATTCCATGTATCTCCCAACACTGCAACATGATCTTGAGTGTGCACCTGCTCCAAATATCAACCGAAACCAGCAGACCAGAAAACATTTCAATATCAGCATGAGTCATAACAGTAGAAGAGGCAACTTCAGTCAATTCTTTATAATATGCAGTAGGATTTTTTCTAGGGTCAGGCAAATGAGCCTTAAGAGACAAAACTTTGATTCTTTTCCACGGAGTATAAACCCATTGTTCCTGAAAACAGGTCGCCTCCCTCACCCTAGTAAGATTGCCACGGCCATCAATTAACGTCGGTATTTCGGGATGATATATAGGATGAACCTCTCGCATCAGAAACCGGGACAGTGACCTGGTACTTTTCTCATGTAATCTTCCCATATAAGCTATTATTGTTGCAACATTAGAAAAAAACCTTCCCTGTCCCTAATTCACTAATATACACCTGATCATATAAAATTTGAGGTGCTTCCATTTCAAAACACTGCTGCCACAGACCAATTAAAGTTGCGCACATGTGTTTAAGGGCATGCTGTTGTATGTAGGGCTCAAAATCTCCCATAGTCGCCCAGACATCCTTTACACTATAAATAGGGTTATATGCCCACTGGGCAGCCTGATTTGCTATTACCTGTTTCTCATCATCTCCCACATTGGATCACACTAACGGTCCCATGCTCTCTTTAAATTTCATCTAGTCCCTATCCTGAAATCCACTTACCAGTGTCCCGGAGGATGAAAAACCATAGTGGGAGAAGCAACAGAAGTAACAGTCACTATTGTTGCTAATTGTTGTGTCGCAGGAGAAAGAGCTGGCGAGCGGGACACTGAAACAATAGGTGTGACAGGGGTACTAACAGTTGCAGTTGCCACAGACGTCAAAGAAGGAGAAGGGAGAGGAGGATAAGGAGCCAAAGCCATGGCCGTCGAAATAACAACAGTAGACACAGGGACAGAGGCATAATGTGTCTATATCACTTGTTGCAGATACACTATTCATTAAAGAAAGAACCAATGTCTCCTATTTATGTTTACATTATTGTATGTGATACTCTGACCTATTGGTTCATTGTGCATTGATTACTTGAATTATTGTACTGTGCTACAAGTGCGGTATGTTATACTCATCCAAACACTTAATAAAAACGTTCTTTTTAAAACATCAATGGTAAAGTGCTAATGCTCTCCCTTCTAAATATCATAAAGTTGGCACATACCTAATTGACACATTTAATTTGCGTATGTGTCCCCTAGTATAAGGTCCTATATAAATTCAGGGCCTATAAATTAAATGCTATAAGTGGGCTGGTGCCCACATTGTGCTACCATCTAAAGTACCACTGAAAAATATGTCTGAGGCCTACCACTGCAGCCTGTAGTGCAGTTTAATACTGACATCCCGCACATGGCAACATAAACTTTCCTTATTAATATTTATAAGTCACTCCCTAAGGTATGTTTTAAGGGGCAGATTTACAAAGCCTCTTGTGACACTTTTGCGGCGCCGTTGTATCACTTTTTGTGACTCAACGGTGGCGTAAACAATGCGCCACAATGTGGCCCATTTACAACGTGACGTATCTAGGGAGATGTGTCACGTTGTAAAGCCCTGCGTCATATTATACCTTGATCAGGTATAATGCATGCAGGGTGGGCGTTCCCATGCAAACAGCACTGCACTGCGAGGCCTCCGGGTGGTTATGCGCTATATAAGTGGAATTTTTCATTTCATTTCATTTTCATTTCAAACAGTCATGTAGATCTGACGCTGTGAAATTTACAACATTTCACTGCGTCACTCTACACCTTCACCTCGTCAAAATCCCTACACCTGCTCATACCAGGCATAAGGAATGACGCAAGGCTTTTTAAATGTGACTCCCCTACTTGTTGTGGCGCATTGCTGGAGTTGAGTCACTTTCATGAGCAACTCCAGCAATGCTCACTTTTGGGTCAACAGATGCGTAAGAATTTCTAACGCATCTGTCAATCCTTGCGCCATGGTGCGCCGTATTGCAAATACGGCGCATCCATGGTGGCGCAAGGGTTCCATATGGAGGCACAAGGAAACTTATGCATCTGTACAGATGCATCAGTTTCTTGTCAACCTGCTCCTAAATGCTCAAAAGGCATGGTGGATGATATTTAAGAAGAAAGACAAGTATATTTAAACTTTTACAAGTTCTGGCAGTTAAAACCTCCGAAGTAATTTTTCACTGTGGTGAGGCTGGCTCTCCTATAGAAAAGCATGGTGGTTACATTATAACACTGTGTAATGCATATCTTCAGTTTGAGACTAGACATAAACATGATTTAAGGACTCCATGTAATATTAATTCAAAATCCAAACTAATGGTCAGCATTTAAATCCTTATTTTAAGGATGTCACTTAGTACATTGCTGACATTTTCCTGCCTGAGCCAAATGTGCCTTTCCTCCAGCTTCCATAGTCAATCAATCAATCAATAATTTCTTTATTCGATTGTCTTTGGCAATCCTGAAAGAACAATAAAAACATAAATGCAACAGTGATAAGAGCAACAAGTAATATCATTAAATAGATGTTATACCGTTCAAACTCAAGCATAAGCATAATATACAGCTACCACATACCAACAAACAGTAACATTTTCTAAAAAAATGTAATATAAAAGAGCAGGTCTCGCAAATGTGCAAATAAAGGTTGTATAAACTTTTGGTGCAGATTAGCTCATTTGGGGCAAATTAATACAATGTGTAAAGTGTCTAGTGCAGAAGTCTCATCACAGGGACACACAGGAGGGTCTTATGGGCTATGCCAATCTGCTACTAGCTGCGGAAATATATTCAGTAGAAAGTATGTCAGAAATCTTCAATGGTTTACTGGCATGTCTAGTGTGAGGTAAAGTTCCATTCTAATACTGCTTTGTACCATAGCGTGATGTATACAAGAGCGTTTATTCTGTGTGTCTTGCAGTCTGAGTTCTTTAACATACTCCAAAAACACTTTCTTGACTTCCGCAATCGCTGATTTAGTTATTTTGTCAGGGAAGTTATGAAAATGCTTTAAGCCTAGGTTAGAGGTGTGGTGCAGCGGGCAAGGTGCCCGACTCTAGACCATGGGATCCATTTCTCGATCCCCGGTGCCAGCGGCAGGTTAGCCCAGCACCATGTGAGTCTGGGCAATAGCTCGTTTAATCTGCCCAAAGGCCCCCAGCACCGGACACCTCTCCGGAGGTATCTGTGAGCTTTACAAATGCTGGTATTTTATTTCATTTCATAGACAGGGTAGTTTTTATATAGCTCAACTAAGGTATACGCATGCTAAAATTCAAATCCATCTCTTAATATTATACTGTTAAAATCCAATTATTTTTTCATCCATATAGAGCACCATAGTAATAACAGGCGCAAGCGTGTATTGTCAGCTATATAACGTGCCCCTATCTCTTCATGTATTATTTCTGATGGAACATTCTGTTGGATGCGTAACAGTTCACTTAGGTATTTGTTTTCTGCACTTGTCTTAGTGTGGACGATTTATAACCCTATATTTCTGCCCCATAGGTTACAGCTGCGACACACTTGGCATTATAAAGGCTTAATATGGAATGTATATGACTATGACTTAACGCCTCGAGAAAGAATTTGATGCTATAAACCACCCTAATAAAGGATTGGGTGTGAGATTTCAGTAAGGGAGCCCAGGTCGGTCTATCATCCAACAGTATACCTAGGTAACTAAACCTATCCACCTTGCCTATAGTGTTATCCTTTATCACATATTTTCTAGACTTGGTGCCTATAGGTCCTAAAGAAATAGTGTATGATTTTGTAAAATGTATTTTTAGTCCTAAATTTTCCATACATTTATAAAATTGGTTCAGTAAAATTTGCAGGCCATTAGTTGTCTGGGAAATAAGGGCAGTATCATCCACGTAGAGTAGGGCGGGTATCTTTCTACGACCTATCCTTGGGACATCTTTACAATTGCCCCTTAAAAACCGATTTAATTGATTAATGTATGAAATAAAAAGAAAAGGAGCTAAATTACAGCCTTATCGGACCACACTTCCCAGTTTAAAGTGCATAGCGCATTCTCCTAATGGGCCAAATCTTACCCTCGCCTCGAGTCCCATATGTAAGTTGTGCAAAAGTGCAACTATAGCTTCATCCATCCCCATGTCCCTCAGCACAGCCCATAGCTTAGATCTTACCACTGTGTCAAGTGCTGTGCTGAGGTCCATGAAGGCTAAGTGTATACTTTCTTTTTTGGCGACCGTATACTTATTGACTATCAGATATAGATTCAGGTTCTGTTCGATCGCACCAAGTCCCAGCTTGAATCCATACTGTATGTCTGACAGAATATTATTGTCATTGGCACAATCTGATAAATGCTTCAACAAAGCCCTACCCAACACCTTTACTTCCGTATCTATCAAAGAGATCGGGCAATAGCATACAGGGTCAGCACTGTTCCCCTTTTTAAAGACAGGGATTATAAACAATTGCTTCCATGAGACAGGAATATGATCACAAGCTGCTGCTTTCAAATGTTGCATGACCAACGGTGCCCAAAGATCTATACATGATTTAAAAAGGTCACCAGGACCCTCATCTGGGCCCGGAGCCTTCCCTGCTGATAATTCCATTATGCCTCTCCTCATTTCTTCCAGTTCAAAGTGGAATTTTTTTTCTGTGCTGGGGCAGTCAGTTATTGTATATTCGCAGTCCCCTGTGAATATACGACCAAAATGCTCATCTCATTTCTGAGCAGGTATAATAACACTTAAATCCACTACTGTGCCCTGATTAAACAGCGGCTAATTTACTACTCTCCAGAAGTCTGCACTATTCCTTGTGTTTCAGGCCTCTTTAAGCTTATCCCAAGCTTCTCTCTTCAGGGTATCTAATCTCTCCTTACGGGCTAATGCATACGCCTGCCTGGCCGTATAACTGTGCATGACTGCCTCTGTATATATTTTATTACTGTCATCAAATCTTTATGGGCCTTTGAGCATTTCTTATCAAACCATTTTCAGCCTGAGTTACTAACCTTAGCATTATCTCTGGTGAAAGGCTCGCTTCATCTCTTCACATATAAAGGAAAAGGAGTCTAAAATGGCCAGATCATATGCATCTACATTGAGACAGGCCTCAATTTCGCAACAGCACTTCTGGACCAGATTCCTCAAAAAGTCCCCCGGGAGTACTGTCCCCCAGCTAATACACCTCCCTTGAGTTTTAGTAATTAGCGGATCTTTGTATTTTGTTCCGCGTCTTTGCCTCAAGATCATTCCAACTAAACTTAGCAGTTATCGGGTTATGATCATTAAAAGTACTCCAAAAGATTCGGAATTCTTCTAAATACACAAGCAGATGAGCTGAAACTAAAATATAATCAATAGTTACAATTTGTATTCTTCCCTTAAAGGTTGGGACTGCCGTAGCTAAAACATACTCTTCGCTAGATAAAAGATTACAAAGGTGTCTTTCTGAGATTAAAAGATTAAAATTGTCATCTTGACTAGTATGCTTGAAATGAATCCGCTCTAATCCTTTTAACTGGACCAGGTCTCTATCCTCACCACAGTTGTCACAGGGATGTAGATTGAAATCTCCCACCAACAGAACTACTGGCAAAAAGGACCACTCTAGAACTGTCTTTTCATAAAAACTCCCAAGCTCTGTCACCAGGGGCACCTTAGAAGATGCTGATTTGTAAACATTGATTATCAGGATTTTAGTATAATGGGTGAACAACAGTAATAGTCCCAAAATATTAATAGACTCAAATGTTATCAATTCAGCAGTGCACTCTATTTTCAGGCTTATAAACGTTGCCAGACCCTCCTTAGTTCTACCAAATACGGACGGCTCTGGCTTCACCTTAAAAGCTGTAAACCCATCCATAAATAGGTTCCCAACTGCATCCCAGGTTTCTTGTAGACACACTATCCCAAAACCTGTGCAATAGTCTTTCCATTGGTTATCTGCAATTAAGGTACTTATCCCTGCAATGTTCCAACTTAATATGGACAGGATATTTTTTTACCTAATATTAGGTATTCTCTACCATGTTTCCCTTCTTAGCTTGTCTTTAACACAGAAGGGCCTATCCTCTGTTGATTCTGATGGCTTATTCTCTTCACTGGGCAGTCAATCCACCTCTTCTAATACTTCAAAATGATGATGTGTTATTATACCAGGGAAAGCGTTCTTGTGCATCTTGCACCCTTCCTTCACTCCAACTTCTAACTGTGTATTCTCTCTCAACATACTTGGGGCCCGAAAGGTCTCCTGTCTCAGTTGAGCTCCCGGCCTGTAGAAATAACCCAACGACAATAAAACAGTGTTAGAAAAGTCCATTTGACAACTCAGGCCTCCATAAAGCAATCTTTTGGCCAGATTGTGAGTACTAAAATTAATCATAATCCAATCTCCATGAATATCAGGCCTCCCTTGACCAATCCAGCCCTCCCGCCTTACCATCAGAATGTTACTAGCGAACCTAAGCGGAAAACATCTGTAATGACTCAGCCAGTTTACTATCTTATTATACAATTGTTTATAGGATTCCTTTTGACCCCTCCTTAGACTTGGTACTCCTGCCAGAATAATCACATAAGGACATAATGCAGGGTGTAGACCAATTACTCGTTGTTCTTCAATTGGGGCTTCTTTCCTCATTTGGCTCATTTTATTTCCTTGGACCATCGGGGAAATGAAGGTAGGATCTTCCCTGCTAGGATTATTGTTTGTTACTGTGGACCCCCTATGAGTTTGTGAATTTGGATGAGCGTTACCATCTCCACCCCCCCTTATTACAGAAACTTGAAATTGGGGTTACAGTGTCAGATCGAGGGTGAGATTGCATAGACACGTAGGGACACGTAGCCACTCCAACATTAATTTCCTCATTGTCACAATTAGTTAGAGCTTGTTCACTTCTACTCAGCCTTATCTTAACCTCTTCAATAGATTTGTTTAGAATATCTAGCTTTGCATGAAGCGGTAATAGTTCCGCCCGTAAAAGCAATAAAACATTTAGTCTGAGTTTTCGCTTCTCCCCTTCTGTTCTCATTTACTTTCAGTCCTGTTGTCTCACCTCCTTGATCCTGGTGTAACTGATCTATTGTGGCAGTCGCCCTTGGATCATTTGCTGTGGGAGCCGTGTCAGCATCCGGGGATTTGGAGGGAAGAAAGCTTCCGGTCACTTTTTTATAAGTCTTAACCTTTGAGGTTTTCCTCTGGCATTTCTCCTTCTTGGGATGGGTTGAGCTGCTCATCGAGCCATCTCTCTGTGGTGATATGAAGGGATCTGGACCTAGTCCCAGTCGTTGATCTTGTCTTTTGGTAATTGCCCTTGTTCTTGTCCAGGAGAGGGAGATGACACATGGTCCGAAGCCACCCCATCGCTATTGTATGTTTCGACCGTGACAGTCGTGAGAGATAACCTTCTCCCTGTTTGATTGATTTCTTTATTAATTGCTGTCACAGCCCTTTGAAGCATTCTGTCCAGCGAGGTAGGCTTAGCAGTTGATTGTATAAATTTCAGGCACTCTCCTACTTTCCTCTTCCCGTCTTATTGATCCTAACTGTCCAGGTAAGGCAACTATTGGGTGATATTGATGGAGCGAGATTCAGAAATGAATTACATTTCAGCTCGTGAAGTCACACTTCCATAATAAAATAATCATGCTAACAATTTGTGCTATGTGTATATTAATTCAACCTAGTTTTAGGTTACATACATGAGAAATTACATAAAGGGCTACTAACATGTGTGCTCATAAATGTACATTATGTTGCATTTCCTTGTTTGTGAAAATTAATAAATTAATTGTGTCTATTTGTCATGTCAAAAATTAACTGCAGCTGTTTAGAATAAATGGCATGTGCTTATTTTGCTTCCCTGTCTATGTGGTGTCACTCTATTCTATATAGGTGCATAAAGAACTCTGCTGGATAAAATGAAGAATGGTAGATATAAAATGCTGCTTTATTTGTGCATTATAGCTAGGTAATTTAGACTAATAGGTTAATCATTAGCAATGATGGGTGACAACAGAACAAACTATATTTCTTGCATTAATTATTCTTTGTGTTTGTTTATATAATAGTTATACTAATGAAGCTTAGAGATGGCTGCAGAAAAATAGTGCACTTTTAAAAGTGACGCAAGAGAGGTGGCGCAGAAAATTGACGCTTTCTGAAAAGAGGCCTGTTGATGAAAATGGCACAAGAGAAAATAATTCTGAAAGGATGGAAAAAGCCTCTGAGCTTTTATTTTGAAAGGTTTTGGAAAGAACTGCTAAAAAGATGACTCTGTGGAGAAATTTTGCTACCGTGCCACGGGAGTTTAGAGCGGACAGGCTCAAGGTTGGAAGGAAGAAACGTGATAGAAAATGCATTGCTTGAACTCCTTTCGATACAAAATGTAGCAGCCTGAGGAAATGCTGCCAAGACTTCTACATGAACAATGAACCAGTTTACTGTGGCACGAGGTGGCTCAGCCAATGGAGAACTAGAATTCGTCTGCTGGAATGTGAAAAATAGTTAGCTCAGCTTATTTTAGGGTATAAGAATCAGACCAAACAGCAGACATTTGGCTTACGCTCGAGAATTCTGAAGGACGTGTTATGCTGATGGACTACACACGTGAGGAAAGGAGTGTTTATTAATTACTTTATTTCTAGGTGATGAGGGTAGAGACAGAGATATAGTTAGGATTTGGAAATGCTTAATTTTACTTATTTCTGCTAATGAATAATAATTCTTGATTTATACTCTTTTTATTAATTCTGAATAAACCTTTCTTTATGACTTTTTCTAATGCTTGATAATAAAATTCCAAAACCTGAGTTTTTCTAGATGTGTTTAAATAAACTTTCTAAAATGACAAGCTGGTCTTGTTTATTGTGGGTAGTTTAAAACAACATGTTTAGATCTTATCGCCTCATGATTCAGTCGCTCTGTTGTTGATATGGGCCTAGTGTTTTATGGTAAATTTAGTGGTAGTAGGTAGAAACATTTATGCATAATTTTGGTGAGAGCGCTGGATCAATTTTTCTGGTAGCAGATTTGGATGGTTACTATGGTAACCGAGATGTTACATGGTAGTTGCATAGGATCAATGATTAACATATGTTGAGTTTGTTAAATTGTATTATGTGTAGTCGAAAGGGTTTTTCCGACGTGGAAAATCCTGGTTGTACCGGTACAGAGCAGTGTGACCAGCGTGTAAAGTCACAAGTCACACAGTGCATTTGATCTGTTTGTTGTGATATCGTCGTGTATCACAAGTGTTGTCGTCGCGCAGCACGTGTTAGGGATATAGGTGTGTAAGATAGAATGTATGATTAGTGAGGATTTTCTAAGAAATCGAAACTTAGAGTATAAGGACATTGTGTCCATTGTAAACCTCTCTGTGGAGAAAGTAATAGAATTAATTCCACTTGAATGAAGGGTAGGATAACGTCGCTTATTTTACTGACGATTCATGTTATCAGTGGAGGGTTAGAGTCCCGCCAAGATTTCATGTGTGTGTGGTTAGGGATACTTTCCGTTTGAAAGTGCGTAAATGATCTTGTAATTCTGTTCGAGTCAAACTTTGAATTGCTACTTTATGTGCATTCAGAAGGAAGCGAGTTCGTTATTACGTGCGTGAAGGGTAGAGTAAAGGTTTACTTTATCGGCAAATGTATATTCTGTGAGAATAGCGTTGTCTATTCAACGCAAAGAATCTCTCGTGTGTATGAAATACTGTCATCTTATTTAGAGAAACAGACAAATGGTTTGTTCTTTTTGTTGTTGATTAATCGAATTTCATTAAGAAAGGCGTCTTTAAAATGGCGCTGTGAAAAGTTTTTGTGAAGGAGGGGTGAGCGCTGAGAGTGAGACGCGAGAAACCGCAGCGGTTGTGTACGTCACAGGGTCCGCGCAGGGATTGGGTACGGTACGTCACAGGCTGTGCTCTGATTGGCTCACGTGATTTTGTCGAGCTGAACGCTGATTGGCTTTGGTGGAAAGCTCTGTTTTTACTAGTCGAGCAAGGTGGTGACGTAGCTCGAACCTGATTGGCTCGTTGGTGTGTTTCGCGCACGGATTGGTTGGTGTTACGGAACAACCAGGAAAACATTTACGATCATTTCTCATTAAGCGGATTTGATTTAAAAATGACTTATTACTTTAAACATGTTGAGAAAAAGACTTCGATACTTCAAAAATTTAAGAATTTATTTTCACCTGACAAGAAAATTGAAATGCGAGGTGGTAAATTACTTCATAAGTACAAGACACCTGCAGCGTATATGGAAGGTGAATATGGTTACCATACTGTCCTGTGGTTTGATGTTTGGAAAAATTACACAAAGGACAATGGCGTATTGGCTTGGCCGGATGATGGTTCATTTAATGTTAAGGTTTTGAGAAATTTGAGAGAGAAAATGTCAGCTCTAGTTCCACGGCCTAGACCGACGCAATTTGAAGCTTTAGTTGAATGGAAGGATGAGATGTTTCAACTTCAGAGAGAAGCGAATGGGATTAAGAGACCTCCAAAAACACCGAGTTTCAGACGAGAAACGCATGAAGATAGAATGCGTATGTGGAGACAGGGAGATATGTGTGATGGTCTCTATTTAATTAGGGAAATGGTTCTGGGGTCTCCAGGTGAAAAAAGAACTGAAAAGAAAAATAATATAGTCATGGATAATGAAACGGAGGATCCAGTTTTAGAAGAAATGTATACAACGAATAATAAAAATGCCCCTTTGAGACAGCCTCGTTCTTGGTCCACTCTAACGGTTTCTGCTGGAACCACTCCTAGTGCACCCCCAGTAAATGACTCTCCAAAATTGTACCCAAATAATTGTGAATCTTTTGGAACTCCAAAACAGTTTGAGACAAGAACTAATTCTAGTGCCTATGATGAAAGCAGAAATTTTCCAATAGAAAGGGAAGCCCCTAGAAATGTGATGAGAACTGACAGGATTGAGGAAGTTGAAAATACTTCAGAGTACCTGCGATCGAAAGAAAAATTAATTCAGCAGATAACAAAGACTATGGAAGCAGTGACAGTTCCAGTGACGATTGGTCCTGTTCAGCCTGTTTTGGATAAAAAGGAAATTAAACAGCCAGGTTTAACGATTCCATTAAATACAGAAATTCAAAAGGTGGCTGAAAAATTTTATTCAGATTTATCTGAAATTAATCGCGAAAAATCAAGAATGCCTGATTTGACTTTTAATCAAAGTTCTTTTAACCAGACACCAGTGGGTGCAGAGTCAGATTCTGAGTCACCTGAGAAGAGAGAAACGACTTCAAAACTTGATGTTGCAAAATTAAAAGCAGATTTAGAGGAATTAATAATTGGCACAATTGGTCCTGACAGTTTAAAATTTTACAGAGATGATGAACTCCTGTTCATCAGCAAAAGCATGCATTGGAAAATAAAGAATAAATATGATCAGCTGGAAGAACTGGCAGATGAGTTAGAAATTGATTTGAATAAACAGAAAAACTTGGGAAAGCATTACAGATTAAATTTTACAGAAAAAGATATTGAGAATTTCAATACAGGAGGAAGAATTTTGCACATAAAAGAATTGATTGTTTACATCAAAAAATTAGGTGACTTGAGTAAATGGAGAGTGAAATGGACTAAAAAGAAGGAAGACGAAAGGTTGGATAGGTTGGATAACCTGTCTAAACAATTTCCAATGAGAGAAATCGCAGGCGGAGGGTATGTACATGTTCCCTGGTCAAGACAGGACATTTTGCTTTTTACTAATGATTTTCCTCGGCTGAGGGAAAAACCTGTGGAATGGTACCGACAGGTAGACAGGTTCATTAAAGTTTCAAAAGTTCTGTGGATTGATCTGGATGGCTTTTTTGACATAGTTGTCCCATCAGATCTATGGACAGAATGCAAAATTGCTATAAGTTGGCCAAAAGCTGAACCAGAAAGAGTTAAGGAGACAGGTGCTCCAGCACCCGAGGTCATGGAATTCTATGAAAAAGTAATTTACTGGTTAAAACAAAAAATCGCCCCAAAAGAAGTGGATTGGGTTAAAATTGACAGAACAAACCAGGAGTCGAAAGAATCAGTTCATTCGTTCTATGAAAGATTATTATTGGTTTTTAAACAATACAGTGGTTATGAAAAATTAGATGAGAAAGATATGAGCCATTTTATTTACAGATTCGTATATGGTCTTAGACCAGAAATCGGAGAAATGATCCGGAATAATATTGTCGGATGGCAATCAAATTCAGTTGATGAGATTTTGAGAAAAGCAAAATACTGCAGTGATGAGTTAGAGGCAAAACAGAAGAAGCTGAAGGAAAAGGCAATGTGGGCACAAGTAAAAGTAGCTGAACAACAAATAGCAAACCTGGAAAATAAAAATGGAAATTTTGTGCCACATGGAAATTTCGTGCAAAACCAGAATCAGGGTCAAGGAAAGTTTAAAAGCAATTTTAATAATCAAAATAAGCCAAAGTTTAATCCAGAAATTGAAAAGTTAAAACAAACGATGCCTTGCTTTAACTGCGGGGAGATTGGACACTGGAGAAACGAGTGTAAAAACCCACCGAGAAAGTTTAAAAATGCATCATTTAACCCACAGATGCAGAGTGATGTTGATCTGCAGCAACAGTTGCAGCTGCAGCGTCAAATGAATGAACTGAGTCTTCAGCGACAGCTACAACAGCAGTTGACCCAACAGCAGAGTCAAATTCCGTTGCCCCCTTTTCCAAATTGCGGGGGAAGTCAAAAATTCAACCCAGAAATTGGTTTCAGCGGATGTGATCAGGTAATAAGAAATCAAAGACCAAATTTGCAAAGTGCGTCAGGACAATTTTTGTTAACAGGAAACAAAGGAAGTGATTCTGAAGATTGCTTCTGACGGTGCCCGAGAGAGGGGGAAGAGTGTGTAATTGGAGCCACTCTTGAGGTTGACCAGTCTGGTCCATTTGTAAATGGAAAAGTGAATGATGTAGAGATCACTTTTCTGGTGGACACTGGTGCGACTCGTTCTACTGTTAGATCAGTGGAAATTGAAAACCTACCTCTCTCTGGGGATACCATCCAAGTAGTCGGAGTCAGTAATCAACAGATGACGACTGATCTTACTGATCCTGTGAATGTGGAAATAGGCAATTTTAAAGACAAACACAGATTCGTAGTTTGTAATAGCAGTCCAGTGAATTTACTAGGCAGAGATATATTGTGCAAAATGAATTGCAGGATATATTGTTCACCTGGTGGAATTGAGTTACAAACAATGGAGGAAGATGGGTTGTACAAACTATGCTGATGATTGAAGCAGAAAAAGAAAAATTGTTTCCTACCTTTGATAAAGAAAATTTACCAGAGGAATTAAAAGAGACAGTTAATTCTGAGATTTGGGATTTGACTGGAAATGAGATGGGTCTAATGAAACATGTCGATCCAGTCAAAATTACAGTGAAGCAGGGAGTAGATTTCCCAAACATTCCTCAATATAAAATGAAGGCAGAAACAATTGAGGGTGTTATTCCTGTAATTGAACAATTCATCAAACAAGGTGTTTTGAAAGAAATTGAGAGCAGTCCTTGTAACTCTCCGATTATGGGGATCAAAAAGCCAAATGGAACGTACAGAATAGTTCAGGATTTGAGAAAAATTAATCAGATTGTTGTTCCTTGTTGCCCAGTTGTTCCAAACCCTGCTGTCATTCTTTACCAGATTCCGCATGATGCAGAATGGTATACAGTCATTGATCTTTGCAATGCGTTCTTTACTGTCCCATTGCATCCAGAAAGCCAGGAAATCTTCGCTTTCCGGTTCCAGAGTAGGACCCTCGCATGGTGCAGAATTCCTCAGGGGTATACAGAAAGTCCTTCTATCTTTAATGAACTGTTAAAGAGATCTTTGGAAGATTTGAGTTTGCCAGGAAGATCTACATTAGTGCAGTATATTGACGATCTGTTGATCGCAGCAAAGACAAGAGATAATTGTGTGACAGACACGATTACAATTTTGAATCATTTGGCAGATGAAGGACACAAAGTGTCTCCTGCAAAGTTGCAGTTTTGTAAACAAGAAGTAAAATACCTTGGTCATAGAATTGCAAAAGGACTGAGACAGGTTACAATCGAGAGAATAAAAATGATTCAGGGAATGCAACCTCCAAAAACACAAAGACAGGTGAGAATGTTCCTGGGAATGGTTGGTTACTGTCGACAATGGATTAGTGGATTTTCAGTAATTGCAAAGCCACTACAGAGATTAACAAAATCAGATGTGAAAGATCCAATTGTTCTTACTGATATTGAGTAGGAAGCTTTTGAAAAACTAAAAAGAAGCTTATGTGAAGCTCCAGCCCTGGGCATGCCAGATTATGAGAAAGGTTTTGAACTATACTGCAGTAAAAGAGAAGGCTGTGCTTTGTCTGTGTTAATTCAGACACATGGTAACATGAGAAAGCCTATTGCTTACTTCTCAGCAGTTCTTGATCCGGTTGCGAAGGCATTACCAGGTTGTTTAAAAGCAGTTGCAGCAACAAGTGTTAGCCTGGAACAAAGTGAGGGAATAATAATGGGATTTCCTGTAAAAGTTTATGTTCCTCATTCAGTTGAAATTCTTCTTACAAGAAGTAAAACACAGCACATGACAAGCAGCAGACTGACCAAATATGAGAAAATCATTTTGGGATCTGATAATGTGTCAATTGCAAGGTGTGTAAATTTAAATCCTTCCACACTGTTACCTGACACTGAGAATATTGATGAAAATGACGTGGAGCATGAATGCTTGGATGTCATGAAATACTGTACCAAGCCAAGGCAGGACATTAAAGATGTACCATTGCTTGAGTCAGATCTTGTCCTCTTTGTGGATGGCTCCTGTCTAAGATCAGAGGGAGGTGTTTTAAAAGCAGCATACTCGGTCTGCACAGTTGCAGATGTTGAAGAAGCATCATGTCTAGAAGGAATTCGTTCAGCACAGGTGGCTGAATTAATTGCTTTGATTCGTGCTTGTGAAATAGCGAAAGATTCGAGAGTGACAATAATAACAGATAGTCAGTATGGGTTCGGAGTTGTGCATGATTATGGACAACTTTGGTCCTAGAGAGGCTACATGACATCAGCAGGTTCGCCAATCAAAAATGCAGTATTCATAAAGAGATTGATTGATGGCATTCAATTGCCGAAGGAAATTGCTGTAGTAAAATGTGCAGCACATCAAAAAGGTGAAGATTTTATCACCAAAGGCAATAATTATGCAGATGAAATGGCTAAATTCTGCGCAAAGAGAGAATTTGGACTTAATAGGGGAAAAAACAAAGATTTTGGTTCAATTTCAGTAATGCTAACATCTGTTGTTGAGACATGGGAAGAACTTAGGGACTTACAAGATGAAGCTGATGATGAAGAGAAAAACTCATGGTTGAGAGCAGAATGTAGGCCACGAGATGAGGATGGTGTTTGGACCTACAAAGATGGCAGAGTAGTGTTACCAAATTGCATGATTGCTGACATGGCCAGAATGTATCATGGTCCTGGTCATATTGGAAGAGACTCTATGATCAGGCTTTTCAAAGAGACATGGTTTAACACCAAGTTTAGGACAATTGCAGAGTCTCTTTGTCAGAGGTGTTTGACTTGCCAACAAATGAACCCAAACAGGAAATCAGTTGTGGGAACGGGAGTCATTGGTCGGGAGGGTGGTCCCTTTACCAGATTACAAATGGATTTCATTGAGATGCCAATACACAACTGTTTGAAATATGTTTTGATGATTGTGTGTTTGTTTTCAAGATGGGTGGAAGCATTTCCAAAACGTCATTGTGATTCGATTACAGTGGCAAAGTTGCTTCTTAGAGAGATAATACCAAGGTACGGTTTTCCAGTCACTCTTATTTTAGGACCACCCTTCTCTCCCCTAGTGATCGCAAGTAGCCCTGTGGCAGAGGGCTGCCGCGCGATTGCTGGAGTGCTGTTACTACTCCCATTTTTTAACCTTCCTCTGCTGAGTACGAGCAGCGACAGCATTTTATCTGATCTTGGTCCTGCTGACTACGAGCAGCGACCTTAATTTTTAAATACCCCCACCCTCATCCCGCTGACTACTAGCTGGGACACTCACCTCCTGATTTGGCTGCCACTCTCGCTGAGGCCAAGCCGCCTGCTGTGGGCTGACCGCCTAACGGGCTCCCCAGCGGCTGCGGGCGCCATCTTGGAACGGGTCGGTTAGCGAGCTAGAGCCTCGCCACACCCCCCTCGCCATCATCCTATTTTAGGACCACCCTTCTCTCCCCTAGTGATCGCAAGTAGCCCTGTGGCAGAGGGCTGGCGCACGATTGCTGGAGCGCTGTTACTACTCCCATTTTTTAACCTTCCTCTGCTGAGTACGAGCAGCGACAGTATTTTATCTGATCTTGGTCCTGCTGACTACGAGCAGCGACCTTAATTTTTAAATACCCCCACCCTCATCCCGCTGACTACTAGCTGGGACACTCACCTCCTGATTTGGCTGCCACTCTCGCTGAGGCCAAGCCGCCTGCTGTGGGCTGACCGCCTAACGGGCTCCCCAGCGGCCGCGGGCGCCATCTTGGAACGGGTCGGTTAGCGAGCTAGAGCCTCGCCACACCCCCCTTGCCATCATCCTATTTCAACGGCCCCTATGTGTCAGCGCAGCGGACGAGCGCAGCGGGCGCGTCGTAGGCGCGCCGGAGTTGCGCCTGAGTTAAGCCCATCTGCGCCCGTCCGCGGTCGACTGGGGCACGGGGCGCGTTACTCTGCCCCTTTCCCTATTTATTCCCGCCCCTCCCTCTTGCTATGCCACAATCCTGCACTCCCCCACCCGAGTCAGCCCCTAAGCTTGCCTCACTTGGCCTGTTTACGGCCCGTAAATCTTTTCCTGAGATTACTACTTCTCGTTCTACTTCCAGGTCCCCAGTCTCGGGGCCCAGATCCTGTACTCATTCATTGGTAAGAGCTCCAAACTCTTCCTTTTCAGTGTCTTACCTCAATACCCGATCCCTGGTCAGTCACCAGTCGGATATTTTCTATCTGCTAGGGTCGGAACATCCGGACATCTTGTTTCTGACCGAGACCTGGCTCACAGACGATTCTTCCCCTGACATCTTGGCGGCCATTCCCCCTGGATACTACATACTACAAGCCAACCGCGCCTCTGGTAAGGCCGGAGGGGGGGTTGCCGCTATTATTAAGCTCCCGATTCGGTTTTCCATAGTGCCCACCACCAGCATCCCCATGACAGAATGCTTGGTACTCAGACTGGAACAGCCAGGGTCCTCTTTCATATGCGCCCTGGTCTATCGTCCCCCTCAACTCATGCCCAACTTTCCTGCCCAGTTTGGCGATCTTATCTCTCAGCTTACCATCAATAACTCCAACGTCTTGGTCCTGGGAGATTTTAATTACTGGCCCTTGGACGCCCATGAATCCCTTGGCTCACTGGCCTTTTCAGACCTCATGCTAGGCTTGAACTGTACCCAGCACATCCACTCACCCACGCACATTAAGGGTCACACTCTAGACCAGGTCTGGACATCTTGCCTGGACATTTCTGTTCCTCTTGTCCTGCCCTGCCTAAGGTCAGACCATTTTTTAATTACTTTTACCCTAGCGATGCCCCTGCTTGTCACTAAGCCTAGAGAAACTAACTTCCTGGCTCGCAACTGGAACAGGTCAGAGCTAAATGGATTCAGCTCCCTTCTCAGTTCATCAGTTCCCCCCACCTCTGATCCATCTGTCTCTATCGATTCCCAGACATCGAGCCTTACTCGCTGGCTCACTTCTGCCGCCGACGTGGTGGCCCCTTTAAAATTAGTTAGAGCAAGACGTTGTCATGACGCTCAAAGGTGGTTCACCGAGGATCTGAGAGCTCTAAAATTAGGCCTCCGTCAGGCAGAACGGCGCTGGCGCCGGAGGTATTCCCCTGAGATCAAGGCTGTATTTTTCTCCTTGCTTAAAAAATACAAAACAGCTATAGCTTCGGCCAAATCCTTTTATTTCTCGAACAAAATCATGGATTCCGCAAATAAATCAAAGGATATATTCTCAATTGTAGAGGAATTGTCTAATCCTGCGAGACTCACAATAGGGCCCCTTCCCTCTCAACACCTGTGTGATTCCTTGAACGAATTTGTTGTAGAAAAAATTGTTAAAATCAAAACTAGTATTGCTGCCCAAGTCCCGCTTGTCCCTTCCCCACCCACTGACTCCATTAATTACCTCAATTCTCGGACCTTAACTCTGATCCCCCCCATCTCAACAGCCAATTTTCTTTCACTCTTGTATAAAATTTCCTCCGGTTCCCCCCGCGATTGCTGCCCTCCCTCGGCCTTTCGAGCAGCTTTCACCTCCTGCCCCGAACCCCCCCTGGCCCTTCTAAACAACTCTTTGGCCACAGGGGAAGTTCCCTATTCTTTTAAACAGGCCGAGGTGGTCGCCATTCTGAAAAAACCTTCGGCAAACCCCTCCATCATGAGCAACTATCGCCCTATATCCCTTCTCCCTTTCCTCAGTAAAGTTTTGGAGTCGCACCTAACTCACACTCTCAGCACCTTTATTGAGGATTCATGCGTCCTAGACTCCAAGCAGGCAGGGTTTAGACCTGCGCATTCCACGGAGGCAGTCATTCTCTCTGTGATGGACGAACTGCGCAGAGGGGCTGATGCTAACACTCGCCAAGCCCTGGTCCTTTTGGATTTATCGGCCGCGTTTGACACGGTCGACCATGGCCTCCTGGTCGACCGTGTCAGAGAGGCTGGTATCCATGGAACCGCCCTGGACTGGGTTCAGTCTTTCACAAAGGACAAGGGAGACCCTACTCACGAGGAACCAGGGCGATTAATTATATCAAGAACATTGGTTCCAGTGGCGTAATCTAAATTGATAACTTTTAATTGTTATGCTCAATGGCAATGATTATAACAAATGAGGATTGAAAATGGCGGAAAGAAATGCACTCACAATTATATTGTATACTTTCAACTTTTATAGACTCTTATTGAAGGGAAAAAATATTTTTCATACATATTGATTCATAGGAAAAACACAAACAGTACATAAGGGTGCAGTGTGTCCCAAGTGTGTAAAAAACAACAACCAAACTCACAGTACATAGAACATGAAAGCTCAAAAGGCACAGTGGTTTCAAACTGAATATATATATTTTGGAAGAAGACCCAGAAAAATTACTATAAATATAATGAGTGAATCTACACAATCATAGGCACTCTCTTTTAAGGGTTCTTTTTCACGTGGGCGTCGACGGCGTTTCGACCCTATGGGATTGGGGTCTCGTCAGGACAGGAAATTATAGGACATCTAAAAATTAAAATACAAATGGGGCTATGAGTCATTGTATGACCATGGTATATATTAATTTAATTAATTTAGAAAAAGTGGGGACCTAAATACCTGGTTTCTATTCCTATGATCACCCATGCGTGGTGAAAGGAAAAAGATTCAAACACTTACAAGTGACCCAGCCGGGCACTGTTGGATTTTTCGAAAAACAAGAGAGTAAAGGAGTAGTTAGTGAAAGATTAATGCCATATGAGTAATTTAGGCAAACAAGCACCATACATCATTTTGGTACTTACCACTTGTAGTGGTCGGGAATGCGCAGTATGTAGCGCGCAGTAATAGAGTTTAAAACGTTTGATGTTGTAGGTAACACCTATTGAAATAATATATGCCATAAGTACATCGCGTTTAAGAGTAATGGTCCATCTAACCCCATAGTATAGAAGTAATTACCTGCAATGGGTGTGCCATATATGAGATATCTCAATGATATCCAATTCCGTGTGTCAAATTATGCATCAGGTTGGGGTAAGTTCGTTTTCAATTTTATCAAGGGTGATACCTATATTAATACAAAAACGGGGGTAGAGGGTGGGACTTATTGCATATACTACGCAAAATGTTTGTATCTCGCAATGCCAAAGGAATTATGCGAGGAGTACCGGGACGTACCTTATTTCTGTAGAGCCCAGTCGCGTCTAACAGCTTCCCGCTTCCGTGTTACACGGCTCCTCCCGCTCTCGTTTTGACGTTTCATGTAAGACCTGGCGGCGCGAGTTCCGAAAACTCGAGCGCGGTCAGGTGAATAAATCAAACGCTACCTCCTAGTTTGTGGAGGACCGACTCGGGGGTTTTTTGAAGGTTCTTGTCTCTTTCTTATTTCATAACGTAATATTCAGAGCAAGTTCTGAATTATGTATTTGAGTGTCATTATTTCCAACGATTTTTACATTTTGTAAAAGAATTCGTTAGTGTAGCAAAATCGGACTAGTTTATGCACAGAATAACAATCAGCATTTACTAGTCAAAGTTGATGGTTGGAAAGCGCTTGAGTGGATGATAGCACATTGTTATGAACTATCAAGGCAATATGCGACTAAAAGGCAAATTAGTCACTGCAAGGGACTACACACTTGGATGTGTCATTTTTGTATCATATCACAGTTATATACATACATTTATAAATATTACATCCATGTGAAAGAGTAATTACATCCCACATGTACATTGAAATGAACATTAATCAAGCGGAGCATCATCATCCCTTACAAAAGGTATAGTAGTGTAACACAATCTTTTCAAGCAGCATATCAGTATAAAGCAGACTAGTGTGTGATGTTTGAAACATACCCTCTCCATTCATCTGCTGAGTTCAAGCCATGGTTGATTGAGTCAATTCTATCTATCCAATGGCATTCTCTGCGTTGTAAGATGTTTGAAATATCGCCACCCCTCTCTGGTACTGATATGTTATCTATCACTTGCCATCTGATTTGGTCAGCGTTATGATTGAATTCTTTGTAATGTGTTACAAGAGGTGCAGTCAGAATAAGTTTTCTAATCCGACTTCTATGTTGGCCTATTCTGGCTTTTATAGGCTGTTGTGTCTGCCCAATGTAGGGCAGACCACAAGGGCACCAAATGCAGTAAACAACACTCCGTGTGTTACAATTTGAGAATGTCTGCAATGTGTGTGTAACATTGCCATGTTGAAACAGAGTTGTCTTAAAAGTAAAGGGGCAGGCTACACAGTTTCCACACGGATGGTGACCAATCACCGGTGGTAGGTTCCAGACAGACTCCAATGTACCCCTTGCTTCTCTTAAATTTTCATTAGAGGAATGCACCAAATGATCTTTTAAGTTCTTTGCTCTCTTAAATGCAAAAAGTGGTACTTCAATTGAGGAATCAATGTTTTGTATAATATGCCAGTGTTTCATTATCAAGCTACGTATCTTGTTTGTATGAGTACCAAAGGTAGTCACACAGACAATCTTTTGTGTGTTTTTTTTGGGGCGTGTTTCCAAAAGCTCCTCCCGTGGACAATACCACGCACGTTTCAGCGATCTTTTGATCAATTTGTTGGGATATCCTCTATTCAATAGTTTTACTTTCAGGGTATTTGCTTCTCTCATATAGTCTTCCCTCCGGGCACAGTTGCGACGAATGCGCAAAAATTGCCCGAAGGGAAGGCCATCTCTAAGGGCCCTAGGATGATGGCTCTGGTAAGAAAGCAGAGTGTTCCTTTCTGTCTCTTTCCTATGTAGCGAGGTAATCAATTTTTCTCCCTCACTAAAGATGTTGAGGTCAAGGAAAGCAATAGTGTCCTGGGAAATTGTGGATGTGAACTTAAGATGGTGTTGTATGGTGTTCAAATAAACAAGAAAAGCATCAAAATCTTCCCTGGTTCCATTCCACACCAAAAAAATATCATCAATATACCGATACCAACATTTAATGTTGGTACGGTAAGGATTTTGATCATTGATGGCAAACGATCTTTCCACATGATCCATATAGATATTCGCCAGATTGGGAGCAAAAATTGCTCCCATACTGGTCCCACCACATTGTTGAAAATATACCCCCTTGTGTACAAAGTAGTTTCTCTGAAGTGCAATGCGTAGTAATGCAATTATAAATGAGGTGGGCACGTTCACAGGTCTTATTCTGGTGTCCAGAAGATCAGCGATGATGTTAATGCTTTCTTCTTGGGGGATGTTCGTATATAGTGACGAAATATCTAAAGTCACTAACCAGTCTGTATTGGCATCAAAAGGAATAGTATCAACCAAATTGATCATGTGCATGGTGTCCCGCACATAGCTTGGTAGTTCAGGGACATAGTCTCGAATGAAAAAATCAACATATTTGCCTATAGGCTCCAAAATTGAACCACAACCCGATAGGATTGGTCGGCCAGGGGGATCTGTGATGCTCTTATGTATTTTGGGCAGTGTGTACAAAACCGGTGTCCTAGGATTTGGAGAATTCAGGAAGGAGTGTTCATGTTTGCTCAAGAAGCCCAGATCAAGACCTTGTGTGGTAATATTGAGTATCTCATCTCGTATCTCATTTATGGGGTTATGTGTGAGTTTCTTATAATGTTGGGGTTCGGAGATCTGCTGATTTATTGCTGTTTCGTAATCAGTCATATTCTGTACAACAATTCCCCCACCCTTGTCCGCTGGTTTCAGTATTATGGACGAATCGTGTTTTAAGACATTTAGTGCTTGGCGCTCAAGGAGTGAGATGTTATAAGGAATAAATTGTTTAGTAGTGCGCAAAATATCCACATTTTTCAAAATTATCTTTTCAAAGGTAATCAGTTCCGATGGCATCAAACTATTGTTAGGATAAAATGTGGAAGGAGGTCTTAGTCCTGTTACTGATTCTCTTCCTGAGTATTCCCTGTCTTTGAAGAATATTCGCAGACGGATCTTTCTAAAGAACTGAAAGAGTTCAGACTTGAGATTAAAGAAATTTGTATTTTCTGTTACCACATAGGACAACCCTTTACTCAACAGAGATATTTCGGCACAAGATAGTATATGATCAGACAAATTAAAAATAGGAATAATTTCTCTATTGTCTTCGATGGTGATGCTCTGTTCTAATAAGGTTGGGGCCCCCACTGATAATGTTTGTTGCGGGTTTGTCGCTCTCCGGCATACTGATTCCATATTCGTCTCTTGGGTCTTCCTCCCCTCCCTCAAAAAGGTTGGCCTTGATGGGTATTCAAATTACTGGGACCAGGGGAATTATTGGAGTCACTTGAATCACCTGACGACTCTGAAAAGGTCACAGGTTGATTTCTTTTGAAACGACCCCAAGTTTGTTGTCTGTTGGGATTTTGAAAATTGGCAAAATAGTCTTCTTTTAGGTAAGGGAAGGCCTTTTCTTTAGTGAAAATTTTTATATCCTTTGATACCTTATCAGCCTTCTTTTTGAGTTCAAAGGTATTAAAATCTTCTATGGTCTTATTTAGTTTATCTAATAAGGTTTGTGCTTCTGTTACTCCGTCTCCCCCCAGAAGTTCTTTCTCCAATTCTTCTATTTCAAGAAGTTCCGCCTTAGAATGTTCTATGGCCGTTTCTACCCCTAAGACCATCCAATGTCTCGAACACGTCACTGAAATGTTACAAAAGCTCCCCTTAAATTTCGGATCTTCACGAAAGATCCCTGGTACATTCCTAATTTGAAGACCTTGTGGTATAATTCCTGCTCTTAGATAATCTGACAACATTCGAGCATGTAAATCCGTTCTTACATGTTTCTTTTTTGCCTTTTCCAATTTATCAAGCAGAACTTGTCTGGGTTCAGTCTTTTCTGACGGAACGTCATCAAGCTGTCAGGCTGTCCCAGTTCTCTGCCACCCAGGTAGGGCTGACCTGTGGTGTCCCCCAGGGCTCCTCATTGTCCCCTCTCCTTTTTAATTTGTATTTGGCCCCTTTACTCCGTGCCCTTTGTGGGATGAGTGTTACCGCGTTCAATTACGCGGACGACATCCAGTTGATTTTTACCATCGACTCTTCTGATGACTCTATCTCCATCTTCCAAAATACACTCTGTTTCATCAGCAACTGGATGAGCTCAAACCACCTGAAGCTTAACCCCGACAAGACTGAACTGATTCTTGTTGGGGGAGCATCTAATCCTTGGCAGCCTGCAAGCCTCGGAAGCCCTCCCTCCCCAGTCAACTCTGCTTAAAGTCTGGGTGTTGTCATAAGTAATGATCTTTCTATGACCCCCCAGATCAGAGCAGTGGTGTCCGCCAGCCATTTCCAGCTCAGGAAAATTCGAAAAATCTCCCGACTACTAACCACCGAAGCGCTCACCCTAGCGCTGCTTGCGTTAGTGATCAGCAGACTTGATTATGCAAACGCATTGTATGTAGGCATACCTGATTACCAACTGAAAAGACTCCAGTTGATCCAAAATCAAGCCGCCCGCTTGATTTATCATCAACCGAGAGATCAACATGTTCGCCCTCTTCTAAAGAGTCTCCACTGGCTCCCGGTCTCTGCCCGCTGCAAATTTAAGCTTGGCTGTATCATTTCAAAATCCCTTTCTGGTCAAGGTCCCTCTTTTATTCTTTCTCTCCTTCATCCGTATGCCCCTCCCCGCAATCTCCGTTCATCGCAGATGGCCCTGCTATCCGTTCCCAGATTCAAGAGGAAGAAACATGGGGGCCTTAGGTTTTCTTTCCTAGCTCCATCTTTCTGGAATGCCCTCCCCCTTTCTCTTAGGCTCGCACCCTCATACTCTGGTTTCAGATCACTTCTTAAAACTTTCCTTTTCACTACTTCTTACCTCTAGATTCCGTTTCCCATTCTTTCCACCGCTCCCCCAGCACAAGCGCCAAGAAACCTAATGGTGTTAGCTGCGCTCTACAAATTCATTTAACATAACATAACATAACATAACTCTTGAGAGTGATGGAGGGGGACATTTTGATAACAAACTGATTAAATTGATCTGTGAAGCATTACACATTGAGCAGAAAATACATTGTGCATACAGATCAGAGGCATCTGGAGTAGTAGAGCAGATTAATGGAACAATAAAAAATAGAATTGGAAACATGTGTCTTGATACAGGTGTAAAGTGGACAGATGCTCTTCCACTTGTTCTGATGACTTTGAGAAGTACCCCAGATAAAAAGACAGGTCTGAGTCCTCACAAAATCCTTATGGGGAGAGTGATGAGGCAAGCTTATGTACCTGTAGGGAAACTGTTAAGCATTAATGACAGTGCTATTTTGGAGTATTGCAAACGTCTATCTGACGTAGTGACTTCTGTGTCTAATCAGGTGGGAACTGAAGCACAATCAAAAGAAAAAGTGCAGACACATGATCTGAGACCTGGAGATTGGGTCAGAACAAAAGTTCACCGAAGAAGGAACTGTTTGATCCCGAGGTGGCAGAAACCGAGACAGGTGATCCTTGTTACAACAAATGCAGTAAAGTGTAGAGGATTGAAGAGGTGGATACATCCAAGTCACACTATTTCAGTACCTACACCTGAAAACTCTGATGAAGAGAGTGATACGACAGATGATTCAGACTCTGAAGAAGAAGTAGAAAGAAATCCAGATATTGAAGATCGACAGAGTGGTCGATTTCTGGATAAACCATCTGTGAATGGAGATTTGATTGGAAAAGAATTGAAGATTATCGAAATAGATTCTGGAGATGAAAATAATCTATTAGATAATGAATCAACAGAAGTGACAGAAAAAGAAGCAGGTGAAGGGCGAGAACCTGATAAAGAATCAAGAAAAGAAAAAGAGACACCAGAAGAGTCTGAACAAGTTCAGAAGAAAGACCAGAAAAGTATCGAAAGGCAAATAACGAGCTCTGAAAGCAGGAACAAGATTTCCGAATCTGGGAAGTTAAAGGTGATTGAAGAATTGGACAAAGACGAATTACCGAGTACCAGTGATGGGAGAAGGAGTGCTGTACCTAACAGAGTAAGGTTGCCGATTAGAGAAGATTCTGGGACAACGATTGAAATTTCTGACAGTGACTCTGGAGAAAGTGATGCAGAATGTCAAAAAGGAGGAGTGAAGAAAAGATCATGGAAAACAGAATCTAATGAGTCTGAACCAAAAAGAAAAATCCTGAGGAAAGGAGAAACCTGGTCATCTGAAAACGGAGGGTTGAGAGTCAGGTTAGTGAAAAGATCAAAGGAGCAGGTGAATGAGATAAGTAGTCAAGGGGATCCTGAAAAGAAAGCTGAAAAAGGAAAGAAAATAGAAGTAATTTCTAGAAAGACAAAGAGAGTTTTGAAACCGAATCAGAAATATAAGTCTCCTGAATGGGCTTATATAATAATACCACCTGTGATTGAAATAAATAGCAGTAGTCAGGAAGAAGAAGTGGAGGAAATTAGTGACAATGATTGAAGTACTAACTTGTTAGAATTTAGGGTTAAGTTTAGGTTTCTGTTTTTGGCATAAGGCTGAAAAAATTGTGTTAGGTGACACAAGGTCGAAGAAATTGTATTTAGTTGGAGAATAACTTGTGACGCAAGGTCGAAGAAAAATTGTTAGAGGGTTTTAAAAAAAAAATAATAATAATTTAAAAGGGGGGTGTGAGGTTTGTGAGGTTTTGAAAAATTTTGAAAATTTTTGTTTTCTCTTTTATAAATAAGTTTTGAAAAAAAAAAAAAAAAGATGCCTTATGTAATGTCGCGTAGTACTTCAACATGTTCCATTTTTAAGAAATGTTGTAAGATGACTCTGGTGTGTGTGCTTATATTAATTCTGCTCTGGTTAGTTTTAGCTGTCATCTTTCCTTTCGGGATCGATAAGGAGAGGTACAAGGTCAATATGACAAGCAAAGCTTTAGCTAGTCAAGACAAAAATAGTAATACTGACACCTTTATTAGTTATAGTTTTTGCGACACTTTTGTTGAAGATCAGTTACATGTTACACAAGAGAAAGAAATACTTGAGGAAAAGAAGAGAATTTATAAAATTAGAAAGACACAAGAGAGAGAAATAGAACTGGAAGGGTTTTGTTAAACTGAATTTAAGAGTTGTAGGCAAACTGATGAGACAAGTCTTTAGAAATACTAACACAGGTGAAATTGAATCATGTTTATCTTAGATAAAAATTTTGCTAAAATGTTTGGTGGTGTGTGGTGATTGGTTAATCACCAGATGAGGGAGTTGATGGAGCGAGATTCAGAAATGAATTACATTTCAGCTCGTGAAGTCACACTTCCATAATAAAATAATCATGCTAACAATTTGTGCTATGTGTATATTAATTCAACCTAGTTTTAAGTTACATACATGAGAAATTACATAAAGGGCTACTAACATGTGTGCTCATAAATGTACATTATGTTGCATTTCCTTGTTTGTGAAAATTAATAAATTAATTGTGTCTATTTGTCATGTCAAAAATTAACTGCAGCTGTTTAGAATAAATGGCATGTGCTTATTTTGCTTCCCTGTCTATGTGGTGTCACTCTATTCTATATAGGTGCATAAAGAACTCTGCTGGATAAAATGAAGAATGGTAGATATAAAATGCTGCTTTATTTGTGCATTATAGCTAGGTAATTTAGACTAATAGGTTAATCATTAGCAATGATGGGTGACAACAGAACAAACTATATTTCTTGCATTAATTATTCTTTGTGTTTGTTTATATAATAGTTATACTAATGAAGCTTAGAGATGGCTGCAGAAAAATAGTGCACTTTTAAAAGTGACGCAAGAGAGGTGGCGCAGAAAATTGACGCTTTCTGAAAAGAGGCCTGTTGATGAAAATGGCACAAGAGAAAATAATTCTGAAAGGATGGAAAAAGCCTCTGCGCTTTTATTTTGAAAGGTTTTGGAAAGAACTGCTAAAAAGATGATTCTGTGGAGAAATTTTGCTAACGTGCCACGGGAGTTTAGAGCGGACAGGCTCAAGGTTGGAAGGAAGAAACGTGATAGAAAATGCATTGCTTGAACTCCTTTCGATACAAAATGTAGCAGCCTGAGGAAATGCTGCCAAGACTTCTACATGAACAATGAACTAGTGAATTTTGCCCGGACATGTGGAAAGGAGGTGTCACAGTTTACTGTGGCACGAGGTGGCTCAGCCAATGGAGAACTAGAATTCGTCTGCTGGAATGTGAAAAATAGTTAGCTCAGCTTATTTTAGGGTATAAGAATCAGACCAAACAGCAGACATTTGGCTTACGCTCGAGAATTCTGAAGGACGTGTTATGCTGATGGACTACACACGTGAGGAAAGGAGTGTTTATTAATTACTTTATTTCTAGGTGATGAGGGTAGAGACAGAGATATAGTTAGGATTTGGAAATGCTTAATTTTACTTATTTCTGCTAATGAATAATAATTCTTGATTTATGCTCTTTTTATTAATTCTGAATAAACCTTTCTTTATGACTTTTTCTAATGCTTGATAATAAAATTCCAAAACCTGAGTTTTTCTAGATGTGTTTAAATAAACTTTCTAAAATGACAAGCTGCTCTTGTTTATTGTGGGTAGTTTAAAACAACATATTTAGATCTTATCGCCTCATGATTCAGTCGCTCTGTTGTTGATATGGGCCTAGTGTTGTATGGTAAATTTAGTGGTAGTAGGTAGAAACATTTATGCATAATTTTGGTGAGAGCGCTGGATCAATATCACCTTACGCGCCGCTCGCTGGGCCCGTTACCTGACTGTTAATGGCTCTCCTATGCTATGATGTGTATTGCTCCCAGACAATTGACAAATGGCCTGTGTGTTGGAACACAGGTATTATTCTGACCAGATGGCTGTGGAGGACCTTGTCCCTTCTCTGATTACACTTCAAATGGGGGTTACCTTAGCTGACAAAGGAGAACCTGACACCAGGCCTGCCACTGTCTTTGTGTCACTAGTAAAACCCAGGGGAAAGGGAAGAACTGACCAGGACTAGTTTTAGAGTTACACAAACGCATGCTCTCCACCCATAAGTTAGAACGGGGTAAAAAATTGGTATCCCCAGAACATGAAATCAAAACACTCCTGGACCTGTAGAGATCAGAAGGACTGCCCTGTTGTCTAAAACCTGAAGGAAAACTGAAACCTGTCTGCCTTGAATCCAGAACCCTAGGAGTGACTACCAAGGTCAGTTGGCAGGTGGCAAGGTGCAGCTCCTCATCAAAGGTGTCATCGGATTCCAGGCAACACAACACTGAGCAATGCAGAGCCCTGCAAAGCCTTTCATGCAGCGTCTTACTTAAGGTGGCACCAGAGTCAATGCAGAGTTATCCAGGGCCACCCAGGGCTGTGCCACGTAGAACCTCACTGAAAGCTTCATTGGACCCTGTGGCGAGTGAGATAGAGGCCTGGAAAGCCATGCTGCTAAGACTGAAGGCCTCACCAGATCTGATGCCGAGTGATTCAGATTATAGTCAGAAGGCACAATTTCCAGTGGGACAAACCTGGTCCTCAATGTGACCCATGCTCCAATCGTGGTCAGCCGGAACTTGTGACTTTCCCTTGGTCTGGCGTGACCAGATACCTGCAGTTGTCGCTATGCACCTTGTAGCTCTATTTTGAACCTTAAACATTGAAAATTCACAACTCTGGTTATTCTGATTGGATTTCTTATCATTTTGGTGTCATTTTCTTTATTCAAATATTCTCTATTTTTTCTAAATTGATTAGTGGGTTTTCTTGTTTTGTGTTTTATCTTTATTACTGTTTGAGTACTACAGAAATACTTTACACATTACCTCTAAGAAAAGTCTGACTGCTTTAGTGCCAAGCTACCAAGTGTTAAGCACAGGTTTATTTTAGTCAGTGGAATAACAGAACTTGGGGGCCCCCTGTTAAAGTACATTGAGGAGGTCCCAATACTCTTAACCCAGTTCAGGAGCTCTCAGGCCAGTGTCTCGCTGCCCATGCACAGTGCCGGTGTGTTAATGTTAATGTTAATGTTAATGTTATATGGACTTATAAAGCGCACGGCTGCCCCAGCCAAGGGGCGTCCCGGCGCTAGCTGCATGAAGCTGGGCGGAAGGAGATGTTTGAATTGACATAATAGAGATATTGCACACTAACAGAAAAGATGAGTCTTTATAGCTTTCCTGAAGGGTAGCAGATCTTCTATTCCTCTTATTTGAATTGGAAGTTCATTCCAGAGCTTTGCCGCGAGGTATCTGAATGAGCGGCCGCCCATCTTGACTAATTTAATGTGGGGCACTACGGCTAGATTCTGTCCCTCAGAGCGCAGCGTGCGTCTGGGAACGTAGGATGAGAGAAGTGGACAGAGCATTGGGGGGAGGCAGTTTTAAGGATTTTAAATGCAAGGCATAGGGTTTTAAAGTGAATCCTTTTTTCCACGGGAAGCCAGTGGAGTTTCGTGAGGACAGTGGTCACCGACTTATGACGAGGGAGGCCGGTCAGAGCTCTGGCGGCGGCGTTCTGGACTCGCTGGAGTCTAGATTTCTCTGCTACGTTTGCCCCTAACAGGAGGGAGCTAGCGTAGTCTAGCCTCGAAAGGATTTCTGACTGAACCACTAGTTGGCGGGTTTGGTGGTCGAAAATTTTTAAAATCGGCCTGAGATTGCGTAAAATTCCAAAACAGGTGGCCGCCACTTTCTTGGTATGGTGGGTAAAGTTCAAGGCAGAGTCCACCCTGACTCCCAGGATTTTTACACAGTCTTTATGCTCGGGTGGTTGGCCGAGGGTCTCTGGCCACCAGCTGCTCCCCCAGGCAGATGTCTCTTTGCCCACCAGCAAAACCTCCGTTTTGCCGGCGTTGAGCTGGAGGTAGTTCGCCGTCATCCAGCTGGTGATGTTTATGAGAGTCTGTTTGAAATTCTGTGCACTAAGACCGCTTTCATTTTTCAGTGCCACCACTAGCTGGGTGTCGTCAGCGTAAGACACCAGTGACAGTCCATGACTCCTGGCTACTTCTGCCAGAGGTTGGACGTACACATTGAACAGGGTAGGGCTGAGAGCCGACCCCTGGGGCACACCCTGCTCAATGGGGCATTCTTTAGAAAGACAAGGAGGTGTGGAGACTGTGGTAAATAAATAATTAATTACCGGTACTATTTTTGAATACATTAATAAAACAGATAGCTCAATAAATAAGAGGCAAGATCCGATGTATCTGAGTCGAACGGGCTTTATTCAGGCATAAGGGAAGGGACAGGATCGGGACAGCCTGAAATAAAATGGCATAGAAGGCAGCTGCAACGTTTCATCAACAGTACAAAGTATATATAGTAAAACATCACAATTACATTACATACAGTAGGCGTAACTAGTGACAAGCGTAAGATAAGAACACATGGGCGTGAAAAGAAGGCGTGCACAGGGCGTACACGTAGACATGTGATGAAAACGTCACAGAAGTGTCATAAAGTGGGTGGATACATAGAGGGGGCTACCTGAGCAGCTGGAACCTTTAACCTAGTAGTGCGCGCAAACGGGCCATGACGTGTTACCGGGGGGAACTGGGGGCTATGACTTCTGCACTAGATGAGGAGACGAAAGTCTGCGATGTCAGGACGACATGTACCTATAGCATATCTGGTATCTGGTGTTTGGAGTACATGTTGATAGAATCTAAAAGTTATCAGGGCAAAGGCTACTTGACACTAAGGCTGGTGCATGCATATATTCTTCGTGTATTGCGTGTGCTATGAATCTTCTATGGATATTAATACAGTAATTCTCTTGCATGGAGACAGAAAGACTAGACTATAGCTGAAGCTGTTTATGTGATTCAGTATCTTAGGAATGTGAAGACGGAGAGCTGAACTGATAACTAGAGGCATAACATATTCTTGGCAGACAGGCAGGCAGAGCCAGGCCGGGCACCGCGCTGCGCGGCAGGATGTAAGTGAAGGGTCAGGGATGCAGGCGGGGGCTGCATCGCTCCTCGGAGTGGGTTCTGGAGACTGGAGCTTGAATCTGGTGTCCGGGCCCTTTGAGGCCTAAAAACGGGGACAATTCAATGAATTAACGTGCATAATGTAAAACGTGGGCAACATAGGCCTAATACTCGTTGCTTTCACAGGAACTGGAAACTGGCATACTAACATTGGACACAACTATAATTGCATCTTTAATCGATCATAGGGGGATATATGCATTTCGATCATGTACATATACCATAGGATGGGGAACACGTAGGCACATATGACAAGGCAAAATTCAATTTTCCTCATTCCCTCCTTGTGCCCTACGTTTCCATCAGGAAACATCAATATTCATGATACCATCTATCTGTTCATAGAGCATCATTTGCTCGTCTCGAATTGTCTTGGAACGGGACTTAGGACTAGGAATACAAGAGGTAGCGCACAAGCCGCAAATCGCAGGGCCACATTGTAAACAGAGGCAGCAACTGAATATGATCATTACTGCTATACCCAGGAATGACAATACTTTCCATCCCCATGTAGATACTATACTCCAGAGCCAACCGGACCATGTCCAGGTGCCTGGATTCTGGTGTAACTGATGGGCAATTTTATGAAGTCTGGTTATAGCTGAATAAACAGACGGTGCGTTATTAGGAATGAAAATGCAGCAACTAGATCCGATGACTCTACAAGCTCCTCCCCTATCGGCCAGTATGACGTCAAGGACGAGACGATTTTGGAGCACGACAAATCTCATAGCAGATTGCTCTTCAGTTAAGTTACCTAGAGCGGAAGTAGTCTCATTCACTACTGCTTCAAGGGTTCTGGTTAGCCTACGTATTAACTTACTATTCTGAACAGGACCTATGAAGAAAAAGAAACCTTTATTGAAGTCTTGATACTGTTCTAAGGTAGTTTCAGTTTGATCGACAATTGGGGACTCAGTCTCCCTTCTATGTCTAACGTGTACTAGATGTGTGTTTCTGTGATAATCGGATGGGGCTAGAAAAACTGGTGGCAGTAGGAAGGCAATGTAACATGTTCCATCCCAATCGAGGGGCAGACGAACATATGCGGTCTGGCCACATACAAAATAAGAATGACGTGAGGCTTTGAAAATAGATTTCCCACTGTCACTATACTCGACTACAGTAGTACAATCACTATGACCTACATGTGCGGAACCATTCTTTCTGACACATAATTCACCTTTAACGGGTAGAACTGAAATAGCAGGCAAATCTGGAGTAGTTTCGGACTGAACATTCAAAACCATGAAATTCGAGGAATAATTACCTGGATCATATACTTCGTTTTCTAGATCTAACCCTGTTCTATGGGAAGGACCTTCCTTGTCTGGGAAACATGTCTGATTCAGGAGAAACATATCATTTGAGGATGACGTTAACGTGGACCATGCTCCACACAAACCATTATGTGAAAATGGATAGGGAAAGAGTGGCAGAACTCCCTTCGGTGTCTGGAAAGGGGGGAGTCGACCACACACCCAACAATTAGTGGCATTGCTGGTCTGGTGTGAATAGTGTAACATTCGGATAAACGTATTATTGCGCATGGCAAGACGATACGATAACTCGTGAGGAGGCAGGTCACTAAAAGTGTGCTCTACTGTAACATTAGAAAACATATGTACATGTGAATTAATAGGAAAACATAAATGTAAGGCATAACTTATGCAGGTAACCATAAGACTCAGAAATAGCATGAAACATAAAGTAACAATACATCTACTTCGAAGATTCTTTTGATAACGTATTCTCTTAGAGTTTTGACTAACTCTCTCACTGTGTGGGTCTATCTCATACATGTCAGGAACCTGTCTAACCGTTTCACCCGAGAGGGACTTAGACAATTAAACTGGCTGACTTACTAGACCGAAGCTTATCTTTATACTCCTGCTGCGGAGTTTTCTCTAACAGGGGAAGTTTAGATTCAGTGTCTGGGCAGTCCTTGAGAACGGGGCAGTCCTTGAAAACAGTCTTTGGTTTGAGTCCATGGAATCTCTTTACATGACTGGAGTGCAACCACCCCTTCCTGCCTTCGATCTTCACGGCGGTCCTTGTTGTCAGTAGTACAAGTCGGGGCTCCGTCCAGCGGGGCTCCAGCGGACTTGAACGATCAAAATTTCTCACGAGGACGAGGTCGCCTGGTATGACCTCATGCGGTTTCACTTCGGTGTTGTCTGGAAAAGCAGCGGCAACCTGTGAACGACAAGAGTGTAGTGTAGACATCAAGGAAGCCAGGTAATCTGTCAGCATATTACTGTCAACATCTGTAATTGTACGTGGTCTAGGTGTACCCCACATGTTTGGGGGACGACCGAAAATTACCTCGAAAGGGGACAGACCTGAACGGGAGTGAGCGACCATTCTCATATAGAAAAGGGCGACTGGCAGTGCTACTATCCAATCTACGCCTTTCTCTGCGCATACTTTGGCAATGCGGATTTTCAGAGTTTGATTATGTCTCTCTACGAGACCGGCTGCTTCAGGATGTCGTACACAATGGAACTTCCATTGGTACCCTAACAGAAGGGATACTTGTTTCATGAGTTCGGATGAGAATGGCTGGCCGTTATCTGAATACACGACCCTAGGTAATCCATAGCGGGGGAAAAACTCATGAACCAACTGCCTGGCAGTGGTCGCAGCTGTGTAATCTGGGACTGGATATGCTTCTGTCCACCTGGACAAAGCGCATACAACTACGAGGACATACTTGAAACCTCGACATCGCTCCATCTGAATATAATCCATCTGGAGGACTTCAAAAGGGTGGTCAGGAGGATGGAATCCACCTTGTTCCACCGGGACACCTTTACCTGGATTGAACTGACAACAAATCATGCAGGTACGTACTTTCTGTTTGGCTGCTGCTCGTAAATGCTTGTTAAACCAGAGGTTCTGAATACTGTCTAACATGGCTTTTTCTCCTAAATGTGCTGGACTATGTGCGGTGTTAATAATGACTTGAACCATAGAGTCGGGGAGAAACCATGTGGCTTTTCCCTTCGTCAACCATCCTTGATCTGTCTGGACCCCTCCTTGTTCAGACCATTTCTTGATTTCATCGGGAGTAGCATGTAACTGTATATCTAGTACATCTTGTGTAGGGTCCTTAACTGTCATACAAGTAGTCTGATCGGGAATGTCTGTCTGTGTCATGTTAACTGGAATGTCTGAATTCTGAGCTGTAAGCTTGGCTGTTCGATCTGCCAGGTCGTTACCCTGGGAAATGATGTCAGTGACTTTCGTATGTGCCTTGCACTTCATGATAGCGATAGCTGTCGGTAAATGTATTGCATCTAACAGAGCTTGAATGAGGGGGCCATGCTGAATCTTGGTTCCATGAGAAGTCATAAAACCTCTTTCTTGCCAGAGCACTCCAAAGTCGTGTACGACTCCGAATGCATAACGTGAATCCGTGTATATGTTTACTTTCAGGTTCTTCGCTCGTATGCAGGCTTGGGTCAGAGCGACAAGCTCTGCTGCTTGAGCAGACAGGGTGTCAATACGATGTGTTTCTATAACTTCAGTGTCAGTAGTCACTGCATACGCGGCTACTAGTTCTCCTGTACTTGTTCTCATACATGAACCATCCACATAAAGTGTCAGGTCGGGATTAGGTAATGCAATGTCTGTCAAGTCTTGTCTTGGTTTTGTCATGGTGTTAACAACTTCCACACAGTCATGTGTGGCAGGATTTGGGGTAACTGACGGTAACAGTGTAGCTGGATTTAAAATGTTGCAGCGTCTGATTTCTATATGTGGCTGAAACAGTGTCAGTTCATAACCTGTTAAACGTGCAATTGTCAAGTGCTGAGTCTGTGTTCGGTTTAAAAGAACTTCCACGGAGTGTGGAACTTGTACTGTCAGGGAATGTCCTAACACTATGGAATCACTTTGTCTGATAGCTAGAGCTGTGGCTGCAACTGACTTGAGGCACGCAGGCAGAGCCTGGGCCACTGGATCTAATGTGCTAGAGAAATAAGCACAGGGCTTGTATTGTCCTGCTTGATCTTGTGTGAGAACAGATAATGCAGTACCATCACGTTCAGTGACAAAAAGTGTAAAAGGCTTACTGTAGTTCGGTGTTGCTAGAACAGGTGCTTGGCATAAGGCTTTCTTTAACTCTTTGAAAACAAGTGTGTGTTCCTGGGTCCAAGGGAGGACAGTCGATACGGCTGCCTCCTGTGTCGTTAACTGTATCAGTGGCTTGGCTAGATATGCGTACTGAGGAATACATTGTCTACAGTAAGAAGTGAGGCCGATAAAAGCTCGTACCTCCTTCTGAGTCTTGGGCTGTGGAAGATGTGCTATTAACTGGATACGGTCAGGTGTCAACTGCCTACCCCTCTTGGACAGTAAGTGTCCTAGGTAGACCACTTGCTGGACACAGAATTGCAATTTAGACGGGGACACCTTGTGCCCCATCTCGGCCAGGAAATACAAGACTGTAAGTGACGCACGCTCGCAGTCACGTTCAGAACGGGCTGTGATCAATAGATCATCGACATACTGGAGCAGGGCAGTGTCAGTTGGCATGTGAATATTGTCTAGTTGTCTTTTAAGTGCTTGACTGTAAATACTAGGACTTTCTGTGAAACCTTGAGGACCTCGTGTGAATTTATAGCTCCTTCCATTTAAACAGAATCCGAAAAGGAATTGGCTGTCTGGATGAATGGGGACACTAAAGAATGCGTTCTTGAGATCAATAACAGTGAAGAACGTAGCTTCGGAATCAATGGCAGTTAATAGGGAAGAAATATCTGGGACTACTGGGTACTGGGGTATGATACATTTATTAAGTTCTCGAAGGTCAATCACTAATCGATAAACTGGAGGTGCATTTGGATCAGTACGTTTCAGAATCGGAATGATAGGAGAATTACATACATTGGAGTCAGTTTCTACAACTACTCCTTGAGCAATAAGCTCGTCAATAATTTTGGATAAGGCTGCTACAGTCTCAGGGGGCAATTTGTACTGTCGGATTCGTGGTAATACAACACCTTTCTTCAGGGTAACACGATGGGGTGTGATGTGCATACAACCTACATCAGTTGGACCTTGCGCCCATAAATGCTGTGGTACATTCAATAATCGTGGATCAAAATCACGTAATACATAATGACCTTTAAAATCTCGCAGAAACAGTCGCACCTCTTCTGGGGAGCAGCATATAACTGCTCCTAATTCTTTCAGAGTCTTTATACCAAGTAAGTTCTCTGGACAGGATTTCGTTAGTAACAAGTCTGTAGTTCGGGACAATGGACCAACTTCTAGAGTAACTGGTTTCGATATTTCATTAACAATAGGCTTTCCTGAAAATCCAAGGGAAACATTTCTAGAGCCTGAGAGTGGAGCCCCTGGAACCTCGACATGACTGATGGTAGTCCTACTTGCCCCTGTATCAATCAGAAACTTTCTGTCTTTCCCTAATACTTGACTATGTACATAGGGACCCTCTTGATCTACAGGAATCTCGATGAGAGGCAAGCCAACCTCCCTCTCTAGGCTGTTTCATGAATACGGCTGATAATCTGGATACTCTGACTGTGCGTACTGGTACATCTGCTGTGTAACGTGTTGCGTCGCAGCTATAGGCTGCGGTACTGTAACTGTCTGTTGTGCGTTCTGCGGTGGCTGGGAAGTCTGTGAAACTTGTTCTTGTCTAGGAGGACGTAGTCTCTCTTTTGTCTTACCAGTAGCTATGTTGTGTTTCAGAACTGCACAATCGTTTATATAATGACCTGGCTGTTTACAGTAATTGCATGTCCCTTTAACAGGAGCTGCAGGGTGACTGGCTTGATTCGGACCCCTCTTCTGACTGTCTTGCGGAACAGACTGTGCAACTAGTACTTTCATTTTCGTGTCTTTCATACGTCTCCTTTCATGTTCCTGCTCCTCCCTAATTCTGTTCTGGTGATACTGGAGCATCTGGAGCATTTGTGACGGAGTATTAGCTTGCCAGGTACTCTCGACTTTCAGTACTCGATTTTTAACTTGTGGACTTGAATTCTCGACTAGTTTGGTAACAAAAAGATGTGGATAAGATTCACTACTTGTTTTCAGACCACTATTAATAATGAAACATTTCTCAAATCTAGAATAAAAATCACTAGTATCTTCGTCTTGTTTCTGTTTACAGTCTGAGATGGCATCCCAGTCTTCCTTTTTCGTGGCTAGTAATCTTGGCAAGACTTGTATCAGTAACTCGGGCAATGCTTTAGCTTTATCCCCAAGACCGGTACCTGGAACTCGTGTGTTATCTTCAGTCTCTAATGCGGTCCAATCTATCTTTTTCTCTCCCACCTCCCATTCTTTTGCTTTGAGTTTTTCATATATGCCCGCAGGCAACAGGACCTTTAACATTTTAATGATATCGGGATACGTGTATTCTCCCATACGGAGCATGTCCTTTAATTCACGGTGGAACCCTGCTGGATCTTTATCGTGACAGGGTATTAACTTTTTCATTTCCAGAAGTTCTATTTTCGTGATAGGGGTGTAAACAAACACTCGTTCTAGACCACCCCCCTCTCCCTTAACTGGATGTACTTCTCGTAACGGATTCTGTCTGTCTATGTAGAATGATTTTCTTACTGGAGGTGGGACAGGAACAAAATGTGGATTCAAGAACGTTCTGTATTTGTGGCGCTGTTCTAGTATGACACTAATTAAATCGGTACCTAGACCTTTCCATCTGTATTGGAGTAACTCGTTCAGCACATCATGTAAAGGACCTGGATCAGAATGCTGACCCTCATACAATGTAATGAGGTGTTGGATCATATACGTACCCACCAGACGCTGCTCGGCTGGGGGCAGTTTCAGAAACATTTGGGCCACTATTTCATCTGGAAACGTGGTAGAATCACTAGTCCATCGTACTGCTGATCGGGCTAGTTCTTGTTCATGCAAGGTACTAGGCTCGCTATAACCTATTCGTGATTTCAGAATTTGATCGGTGGCCTGGAATACTTGTTCAAGAGAACACTGTTCTGGTACTGGAGGAGGAAAAACTTTCTTGTAATCTAGACATGAATGTCGGTCGGAAAGTCTAGTTCTACCTACATACGCTATTCTGGAGGGATTCTCGCTGTCTACCTCTTCACTGGAAGAGTCATTCTCTTTCTCGGTTGCTCTTTTTGCTTCCTCCTTCTGGTGTATACTTATAATTTCCTTACGAATTTTCTTGTACATACTTTCTATACTACCTAGTGTCTTGTGTTTTCCCTCGGCTATGTTGTCACTCCACTTAGTCAGGCCTTTCATCTCGTCTTTGTCTTTATCAGGATAATCTTGTTCTCTTATAAAACAGTTAATCAAGAACTGTAAAATCATATGTTGAATCTCGGCTTTTCTGTGTGCCATAGCTTCGTGAATACTTCCTGGATTCTCTCCTGTACGGACAAAACGATATATTCTGTCTAGATGATCCTTCATGTCGGGCAGGGTGACCAAAAAGTTGGCAACCCGTCTTAAACGTACTGAATATAATACCATGTGATCTTCGCCTGGGACTGGATCATATATACAGTCGGTAAGAAGTCTCTTGAGGTCTGCGTATGTAGCCACTTTTGGCGTACGCTGTAACGCTGCGTCTCGCGGCGTCAGTCGTCTTACTTGAGGCGGGGTGATAGGAGCACCTCCCCCCGCTCCTCCTGAACTGGAATCGACAGTTAATACTGTACGTGCTGGTAGAGTGACTGGCAAAACGGGTACATTTAATGTGGGCTGGTCCGGGGGTACGGGCACATTAACAGAGTCCCCGGGACCAGTGGCTAGAGGAACAGGAATTACATTATTTACGGGATGTTGAGCGTGAGCAGGCGGAATACGATTTGCATATTCTGGGACTGTGTCGTCCAAGTAGGACGAAAGAAAAATTTCAGCTGCGGTCGGTTTATGACGTAGCTTAATCGGGACCAGTGGTGGCGGTAAATTACAGGGTGCTTCCGGGGTTGCCTTCGGCAAGCCCTCGGCAAGAAGAGGATACATACCTTTAATAAGGGCATTTCTCCGTCTGTCTGACTGTTCTGCTCTAACTCGTTCACCTTCTTCAATTAATTCCCTTTCTTGGGCTTTTTCTGAGGATTCCCTACTTAACTCTGCTTTTCTGAATTCTTTTTCGGTTCTTTTATGAGATTTTTTGCGCCATAACTCGATGGCATCTTTCTGGGACTGTCTGGCTTTCTTTTTCCATAATGCTTCTTCTACTCGCATGATGCACTCGGCATCCCATGTACCTGATACAGGCCATCTATATTTCTCTTCAAGATGTTTGGTGTAATCCACCCATAAGTCTAGCTATAATATGGCATTTAAACCATGCTTGTGATACATAAAATGTCCAGGACTGTCCCTAGGAGGGACAGAAACTGATTCTTCGAGTAACCCCTTTCTGGTTCTGATCTGACGTAATTTCGAGAACAGAGGCATGGCTGAATTATACTTGCGAACACAATACACAATAATCACAGTAATGAAATGGCAAACAAATCACTCATACCACGACATAGAAATACATTAATAACAGTTCGAACAGAATTCTACCTGATACACTGAAAACATAACACTTGAATTTCTCGAGAACGGACTTACTAGAATTACTGGATGCACTGCTAAAACAGTACAGAACATACCGGTCTCATAAAGAGACACGTCATACCGTATCCACCTAGATGGACACGTCGGACTGGATCTGTGTACCCAAACCCATCGGACCAGGAACAAACTAATGATCCTGTCTAGATACTTCCCCCGCAACGGTACTCACCGGGAAGCAGAAACTGAAGGCCTCGGACTGGACTGGACTGCTACGACGTCTGGTTACTACGCATGCGCTTCGGACCTCTGTCTTCGGTTACAGGTGGGCCTCCGGATACCTTGGACCTTGCTCTCTCGACTTGAGCTCTGGTCGGGACGAACCGCATTCCACACCGCCTCGTCTGGATGCCGGACCGCAGTCTCCGTCTCCTCCGTGGGCCTGAGGGAGACTTGAAGCAGAAATATCTGCACGTGCACGGTAGAGTTCCGTCACGGCTGTAGAAGGATCAGGGGGCCTGCGTTACATCGCCGGCGCGTGGGGAAAGGGCAAGTCCCTATTCGGGCGCCATTATGTGGTAAATAAATAATTAATTACCGGTACTATTTTTGAATACATTAATAAAACAGATAGCTCAATAAATAAGAGGCAAGATCCGATGTATCTGAGTCGAACGGGCTTTATTCAGGCATAAGGGAAGGGACAGGATCGGGACAGCCTGAAATAAAATGGCATAGAAGGCAGCTGCAACGTTTCATCAACAGTACAAAGTATATATAGTAAAACATCACAATTACATTACATACAGTAGGCGTAACTAGTGACAAGCGTAAGATAAGAACACATGGGCGTGAAAAGAAGGCGTGCACAGGGCGTACACGTAGACATGTGATGAAAACGTCACAGAAGTGTCATAAAGTGGGTGGATACATAGAGGGGGCTACCTGAGCAGCTGGAACCTTTAACCTAGTAGTGCACGCAAACGGGCCATGACGTGTTACCGGGGGGAACTGGGGGCTATGACTTCTGCACTAGATGAGGAGACGAAAGTCTGCGATGTCAGGACGACATGTACCTATAGCATATCTGGTATCTGGTGTTTGGAGTACATGTTGATAGAATCTTAAAGTTATCAGGGCAAAGGCTACTTGACACTAAGGCTGGTGCATGCATATATTCTTCGTGTATTGCGTGTGCTATGAATCTTCTATGGATATTAATACAGTAATTCTCTTGCATGGAGACAGAAAGACTAGACTATAGCTGAAGCTGTTTATGTGATTCAGTAGCTTAGAAATGTGAAGAAGGAGAGCTGAACTGATAACTAGAGGCATAACATATTCTTGGCAGACAGGCAGGCAGAGCCAGGCCGGGCACCGCGCTGCGCGGCAGGAAGTAAGTGAAGGGTCAGGGATGCAGGCGGGGGCTGCATCGCTCCTCGGAGTGGGTTCTGGAGACTGGAGCTTGAATCTGGTGTCCGGGCCCTTTGAGGCCTAAAAACGGGGACAATTCAATGAATTAACATGCATAATGTAAAACGTGGGCAACATAGGCTTAATACTCGTTGCTTTCACAGGAACTGGAAACTGGCATACTAACATTGGACACAACTATAATTGCATCTTTAATCGATCATAGGGCGATATATGCATTTCGATCATGTACATATATCATAGGATGGGGAACACGTAGGCACATATGACAAGGCAAAATTCAATTTTCCTCAAGACTCTGAAAGATCTGCCTGACAAAAAAGCTTTGAACCAGCTGAGAGCCTGCCCTGTGACCCCTATCTCCTCCAGCCTAAACAGCAGAATCTCGTGTGACACCGTATCAAAGGCAGCACTGAGATCTAAAAGAATCAGTGCTGCCGTCCCACCAGAATCTAATATGGTACGGAGATGTTCTGTCACACTTAAGAGAGCTGTCTCGGTACTGTGACCGGCGAGGAAGCCATGTTGGGACCTGTCCAGAATGGAATTAGTCGTAAGATATTTGGTCAAGGTGGAATTAACATGGGCTTCTCTACTTTGGCAGGCCAGGGGAGGAGTGATATAGGTCTGAAGTTTTCGGGTAAGGTAGGGTCTAGCGTGGGCTTTTTTATGATGGGTGTCACCCTGGCTTGCTTCCATCTTGTGGGTATAATGGCAGTGGAGAAGGACAGGTTCACAATGTCTCTAACGGGGCCAAGTACAGTCCAGTCTGACTCTCTAAATAATTCAGGTTTCAGGGGGTCTGCAGGTGAACCTGACTTAATTTTATTACAGAGTTTGAGAAAATCTTCTTGGCTGAGTGCCGGGATGTTAGAAAGAATGGGGCTGTTCGGATCGACTGAAGGAATGAGGTGGGGAGTCGATGGGAAGGTACAATAGATTTTCTTGATTTTGTCCATAAAAAAAGACGCCATGTAATTACAAAATGTAGGAGACGTATTGGAGTTGTCTATCGATTCCTTGGCGCTGAGCTCTTTTAGTATTCTAAAAATGGTTTTGGTGGCATTATGACTATTCTTAATCTCAGTGGTGTAATACGTCGCTCGAGTCCTGCAAATATTGCGGTGGTAACTTTTTTGTAATTGGACATAGAGGGCCTTGAGTGCCAGATCATAACCTCTCCTCCATCTTCGTTCGGCTTTTTTACACTCTTTTTTTGTGAGGAGAGCTCTTCGTTGAACCCAGGGCTGGATTCGTGGGAGTGCGCCTTGATCCATTTGGCTGGTGTCAGGGTGTCCAAAGAGTGGGCCACCTGGAGCTCGGCGGCACCCAGCACTTCAGGGGCTGCAAGGTCTAATATTACGTGACTGATTGTAATGTATTTTAGTTTACCCTAACAAGTATTGTGATTATTACTTGAAGTGGGTACTCACTCGCCTCGTTCTTCCACCGCAAGATCGCCGACATACACAACACCCTACCTCGAGACGAATGGATCCCTCGACCCCTCGCAGTCCGGTTTTCGAGCCAACCACAGCACCGAGACCGCCTGATTGCAGCCACCGATGACATCAGATCCCTGCTCGACAACGGGGAAACAGCGGCCCTCATCCTCTTGGACCTCTCTGCAGCGTTCGACACTGTCTGCCACCGCACCCTAGTGCAGCGCCTCAGCAACATCAGAATCCAAGAGAAGGTACTGGAGTGGATCATCTCGTTCCTCGCCGGAAGAACCCAGAGAGTCCGCCTCCCCCCGTTCAGATCCGAGGCCACCGAAGTCATCTGCGGCGTACCACAAGGATCATCACTCAGCCCAACCCTCTTCAACGTCTACATGAGCCCCCTCGCAGCCATCGTACGCCAGCACAACCTCAACATCATCTCCTATGCCGACGATACCCAGCTGATCCTCTCCCTCACCAACAACCCCGCCACCGCCAGAGCCAGCCTACACAAAGGGATGAAAGACGTCGCCGAGTGGATGAAGAACAGCCGCCTGAAACTGAACTCAGACAAGACGGAAGTCCTCATCCTGGGATCATCGCCCTCCGCCTGGGACGACTCCTGGTGGCCCCCTGCCCTGGGCACCACTCCCAAGCCAACGGACCACGCACGCAACCTGGGCTTCATCCTGGACTCCTCCCTCTCGATGACCAGACAAGTCAACGCCGTCTCCTCATCGTGCCTCAACACCCTGCGCATGCTCCGCAAGATCTTCCGTTGGATCCCCACCGAAACCAGGAAGACTCTCACCGAGGCACTCGTCACCAGCCGACTGGACTACGGGAACACCCTCTACGCCGAAACCACAGCCAAACTTCAAAAAAGACTCCAACGCATCCAGAACGCCTCCGCACGACTCATCCTGGACATCCCCCGACACAGCCACATCTCCGGCCACCTGAGACACCTGCACTAGCTCCCCTTCAGCAAGAGAATAACGTTCAGGCTCCTAACACACGCACACAAGGCTCTCCACTACCTGGGCCCCAAGTACCTCTACGACCGCCTGACCTTCTACACGCCCACCCGCTAGCTACGGTCGACCAGCCACGCCCTCGCTGCCGTACCACGCATCCGCAGAGCCACCGCCGGAGGAAGATCTTTCTCCTACCTGGCAGCCAAGACGTGGAACTCCCTCCCCATCCACCTCCAGCTGACCCAAGACCATCTCTCCTTCAGGAAGCAGCTCAAGACCTGGCTGTTCGAGCAGTGACGTACGCCTCTCCCCCAGCGCCGTGAGACCCTTCCGGGTGAGTAGCGCGCTATACAAATGCATTGATTGATTGATTGATTGACCTGCTTCAACAAATCAAGGGGCAGCTTTACAAGGGACTAATGTATCTGCATAGATGTGTCAGTTTCCTTGCGCCAGTGCCAAATGTCCTTGCACCACCATGGATACACTGTATTTACAATACAGTGCTCCATGGCGCAAAGATTAACAGATGCATCAGAAATACTGACGCACAAAAGTGACACATTGGTGGAGTTGCTCATGAAAGTGACGCAGTGCCAGCAATGTGCCACAACAGATAGGTGATTCCCATAAAAAAAGCCCTGCATCATTCCTTACGCGTGGGAATTATGACGCAGTCAAGGCGTAGAGTGACGCAGTGAAATGTTTTAAATTTCACTGCGTCAGTTCTACGTGGCTTTTTGCGTGGGAATGCCCACCCTGCATACATTATACCTGGCGCAGGTATAATGTGATGCCGGGCTTTACAATGGGACGCATCTCTCTAGATGCGTCACGTTGTAAATTGGGTGCATTGTTTGTGCCACTGTTGTGCCAAAATAAAGTGATGCAATGTTGGCACAAGGAGGGGCAAGGGACTTGTAAATCTACCCCTCAGTTTCTTACACTGCTCACGTCTTATATCATCTGCCTTTTATAGGGAATAGTGATTTTCCCAGTGGTGAAGATGTTGCCAGCTAAATGATTGGGAAACCCCTCTTGGCAAAGCTGCTGCTGGTGGACATTGTGTTGGAAGGGCTTGTGCATGCACAGCCTGGGGTGATACCACCATCTAACTTCTTTCATGGATGAATCTCCCTAGTTACCAACAGGCAACTCTGCACCAACAAGCCTGAAAACCACTTGGGGTCTGACTCACAAAGATAAACGTACCCTTTTGTGTAAGTTTATGACTGTTTGCTATTCATAAAGGGATTTATGAGTAGTATCTTTATTAGCATGGAGTCTCCACACATAAAACAATCTATCTTATTATGTACGGGCACTCCACAGTCTTACAGATACTATTCGTAAATTCCTTTGTTACTAGCAAACAATTGTAAACGTACACAGAAGTGTAAGTTTACCTTTGGAATCAGGCTCTTAGAGTGGTAACATACATGGAGGAAAGTGAAAGTATAGGTAAAGCTAAAAGTAAGGGTAAAGGATCCTCTGATCAGAATTTAACTGATAAGTGCATATTGGGGCAAAGTCTCCTGCAATAAAAACCTGCACATTAAGGAAGTCATTTCGGATGCATTGGGAGCTGGACATGCGTCATAAGCTGGTGGATGTCATGCTCCTCCATACTTATGGCTCCATATTTAGAGGCAGTGGCACAAGGGTGCCTCCATTGCATGCAGCATTGTTGTTGTGCAGGAAAGGGCATTTTCCTGAACAGAAACAATTTTAAGAGGTGGTTTCCTCTTTCTATCTGTGCTGCAGAATGCAGCACACTTAGAAAGGGGAAGACATTAGGAAAAATATAGATATTACTCCTCGTTAGGCCTCACCTCGGGAGGCGTAAGGATTTGGCGCTGCCCCAGGTTTACATTATTTTGTAAATCTGGGTAGAATAAAAATCCATGAGTGTTGCTTGGAAATACGCACCGTAACACACATGGAACACCTCCCAAGTGCTCAGTAAGGCGACGCAGCTATTTGAGCTGTGCCGCCTTACTCAAGATTTATGGGGCCATTCAATGCCACGCAGGGTGGCTTTGCATGGCTTCATAAATCTGATTCAGAGCCCTGAATCACGCATGTACCACATGGTGCAAAAGTGAAGCAAGGCTCTCATAAATAACCCCCATTTATTTTAGGTTATGCCATTAAATGATTTTACACCATACAAAACATATTAATCATTTAATAGTCATATGTAATACACTGTCATTATATTGCATTGTACTGTCATCTCCTGCACCAATCAGTCTCACCACGGTTCTGCCTCTTCTAGCTGCATTTGCCATATTAATAATTAGTTTCAGGTGATAAGAAAATTTGCTGATTTTGCCTTGGGCTGCTCTCAATCCATATAGGTTTATTACCTAAAATCTATATCCTCCTTCTAGTCATTCTAGCTGTTTTATGGCTAGTTTGTTAACTTTATTTACTTCTGTATCATCAATGAAATAGCACCAAGGGATGATGGTTTGGATTTGTCTTAATTTTAAAGCATAGATCATACCTTCCATTGACTCTAGGAGAGGACATCCGTGTTGGTGGTTCTTGGCAATGCTTTAGAAATGACCGCTAGCTTACTGGTAATTTCCACATCTGACCGGTGGCATCTTCGTCAGGGCGACAGACTAATAACTTTGTTGCCCTGGTGGAGAAACTGACCTTCCGACAGTATATAAACGTGGCCCTTAGACACTTTATATATACAGGGAACAACTGTTTCAGGATATATTTGAATAGATCTCTAGAAAATGTTTTCAGGCCAAAGTTTTTGTCCTCTCTCAGTTATTCCATATCTTTTTACCCCTCTCTATTTTTTCAACTAGGGGAGAGGAGTTGGCCTAGCGGCTAAGGCGCTCGACCACGCACCCGGGGATCTGGGTTCGAGTCTCGGTAACGACGCCAAACCTCCTGTGATTCTGGGCAAATCACTTAATCTCCCCGTGCCTAAAAATGAAAAGTGTGTGTCCTCATGTAAGAAAACGTAACTTGTGCTATGTAAAGCGCTCTGATACCTGATTCGGTTTCTGGTCTAGTTCGCGCTATATAAAACTCTTAAAAAAAAAAAAAATTGTTATTCTCTTGCTTCTGAATACTGGTAATCTTACTTCCTGTTTTCTGATAACACCAACCCGCATTCAATTTCATTTGTACCTGAGTTTCTAACTCTTTGTTGACAGGGTCAGAGCTTTGATTGAACTCTCTCAAGTCTGTGCAAATATATATATATATATATATATATTACCTACTGGCGGTCGCCAGTAGGTATATATAGTTAGGATTTTTTCTCTATGGGTTTTTTGAAAATTCTATGTCTAATAACTTTGGCGTTTGTGGACGGAATTGGCTGAAATTTTCAGGAAAATGGCACATTTTGTTTCTGAGCAGCCCCTGAAAATTTTGGGGGGGTTCGTCAAGGGGGGGCCGAGAAAAAAGGGGGGTCCCAAAACGCGTTTTTCCCATGTTAATTTCCATAGGGCGGTTGGCCTCACTTTTAGCCCGAACGGCTGAATGGATTTGCACGAAACTTGGCAAAATTGTAGGGACTGGTAGCCCGATGTGCCTTTTGTAGGTCTCAATATATGTGCTCCAGTGGATTTTGAGAAATTAACGTTTAAAAAAAGATATATATCTGTAACAGCGGACCGGGCAGCAGCCCAGGACGCGTACTTTTCGCGCAACGGAGCTTTGTGAAGCGAAGCTGATTGGTTCTCTGGCGTCTGTCAACATTCCAAACAGTCCGTAGCGGCCGCCATCTTGTCTCTCGGTAGGATCGAGAGACAAGAGGAGGCCAAAGCGAAGGGGCAAATGACCATAAGGGGGAATAGTAGATCGTCGCTGACCCCCTAGGTTTGATGTGGAGGTTTTAAAAGGGCCCCGCGGGGCAAAAAAAAAAAAAATAATAATAATCGAACGGCTGAATGGATTTGCACGAAACTTGGCAAAATTGTAGGGACTGGTAGCCCGATGTGCCTTTGCTAGGTCTCAATATATGTGCTTCAGTGGATTTTGAGAAATTAACGTTCAAAAAAAGATATATATCTGTAACAGCGCACCGCTTCGCGTACTTTTCGCGTTACGGAGCTTTGAGAAGCGAAGCTGATTGGCTCTCCGGTGTCTGTAAACATTCCAAACAGTACGTAGCGGCCGCCATCTTGTCTCTCGGTAGGATCGAGAGACAAGAGGAGGCCAAAGCGAAGGGGCAAATGACCATAAGGGGGCATAGTAGATCCTCGCTGACCCCCTAGGTTTGATGTGGAGGTTTTAAAAGGGCCCCGCGGGGCAAAAAAAAAAAAATAATAATAATAATCGAACGGCTGAATGGATTTGCACGAAACTTGGTAAAATATTAGGGACTGGTAGCCCGATGTGCCTTTGCTATGTCTCAATATATGTGCTTCAGTGCATTTTGAGAAATTAACGTTCAAAAACAAGATATATATCTGTAACAGCGCTCCGCTTCGCGGAGATAAAATTATATCTGTATTACCTAGCTGTTGCTAACACCAGTTAGCGACGGCTAGTAGGAGATAGCGACCATCTTGGGTCCCACTTTGCATGTGAGTGATATTTATCACTAATGACATGCAAAGTGGGCATGCCAAGATGTTAGCGACTGGAAACAGTCGCTAACATCGCTATCTCCTAGGGACTGGTAGCCCGATGTGCCTTTGCTATGTCTCAATATATGTGCTTCAGTGCATTTTGAGAAATTAACGTTCAAAAACAAGATATATATCTGTAACAGCGCTCCGCTTCGCGGAGATAAAATTATATCTCTATTACCTAGCTGTTGCTAACACCAGTTAGCGACGGCTAGTAGGAGATAGCGACCATCTTGGGTCCCACTTTGCATGTGAGTGATATTTATCACTAATGACATGCAAAGTGGGCATGCCAAGATGTTAGCGACTGGAAACAGTCGCTAACATCGCTATCTCCTATTATCAACTTTTGGAAATATTCGAGATAAGCGCGAATATCTCCAAAAAGTAACAGCTGCCCTGAGCAGTTCTTAGCCATGTTATCCAATGGGAGGTGGATAACATGGCTAAGAGCATTAGCTCGGTAATGCATGAATATCGCTGAGTTTTCAGCGATATTAATGCATTGCGGTCGTTTTTTATCGTATTTGCGATAAACCTTGATAATAGCAAGGTTTATCTGCGATAATTTCTGACGGTAAAAAAATCTTTGCAATGCATCGTTAGGGATAAATATCGCTTAACTTTGGTAATATGCCCCAACGTCTGTTAACGTTCGATTCGAAGGAAATCAGGAATTGTTGAAAAACATTGTGTGCGCCATCTTGTCTTTTTTCAAATGCCACACTTTTGTCGTGCACGGCAGCCATTTTAGATGCCTTGACCAGACCCACTCTGTGCACGCTGTCGATCCTTAGCATGGCTCCCCACCCTCGCAAGCATCTCACCCAGGCAGTGGTCACCCCCGCTCTCTGTCTTATGCATGGGTAATAAACCTCCCCCATCTGCGCTGCTCTTCCCTGAGAATCACACCCTGTGCCCGCCCGACACCTCCCTTTCGCCCTATTCACTACCGCACCCTCTGACACTCCTTTTCCTCTGTGTCCGATTGTCCAGGCCGGTCCTAGGCTATCAGCTAGCCCTGCAGATGTAGTTTATGGCCACAGCTGTAAAGAATCACCCCTCTTCAAAGGAGTTATAGTAGATCAAGGCCCACACTCGATGAGATCCGTCACAGCAGAAGCGTTGCTATTATCTGAAAACCATCCTGTATTGTGATTGGGGAGGGGACCGAGCGTGAAGCGGAAGATTCCAGGGATGACTCTTTGTACATCAAAGTTTTTACAATTATGTGTCACATTAAAAATATATAGCACTCCGACAAAGTAGTAAGATTATAAAACTTTAATAATTTATAAATATATACAAGAAAACAAAAATAGTAATAACATATAAACATTTTTAGGGAAAAACAACGAAGTAGCGGTCGGCTGTGCGAATAGTCCCAACGCAGCACAACGTCCAGATTTCCGGCGTGGGGCGTCGCGGGGGGTGGGTCATCAGTAGCAAACTGTTGTGCGAATAGTTCCAAGGCAGCAGAACGCGCCGAAATCTAGATGACACGAAAGTGATGTCTAGTAAGTTGCCACCCAGCAAATAACGGCGTGGGGCGTCGCGGGGGGTGGGTCATCAGTAGCAAACTGTTGTGCGAATAGTTCCAAGGCAGCAGAACGATGGCACCAAGGTGATGTCCAGTAAGTTGCCGCACTGGTTTTGGTATCCTACAATGCTGCTCCGAATAACGGCGTGGGGCGCCCCGGGGGAGGCGGCGTGAACGGGCCTCTCCAGGTGGAGTCTCATCTGTTTTAGTGGGGCGCCCCTTTACCGTTTCAGTTGCCATTCCGTCCGCTTTTGGTCCACTGTGTCAAAATCCGCCATTCAGCTGAGTTGCGCCCACTCTTGCGGTGCAGCGATAGGCGGCTGCCACAGGACTCTCAAAATGGCGGCAGGCTCTTTCCTTTTTGGGCGTGGTCCACTGAAATGGCCCTGGGACACCTTGGAAATCGGACGCTTGTCTGCTAGGTCTTGGACCCCATTCTCGAAAGCGTCCCCTCCGCCTTGAGAATTCATCAAAAGTTTTGGGGGCCCCGACTCCTGCAGGCTTCTGGTGGGGAGCGGCTGCCATGATTGCTCGCGGAATGACCACGACGGAGCTACGAGATGGTGGTGCTCTCATGCTGACGCCAGTTTAGTCTGAAACATCCAGAAACAAGGTGGGGCTTTCATCGTTTGGGGGAAAAAAAAAGTTTTCATCCAATGAAAAGTGTTGTTTTTAGGTCATATGATCAAGCCTTCCATCATTAGGAAACCAAAAGTAAAATGAACCAATGAAAAGTTTTATAAACAAGTCACATGACCTGTTATGCGGCATAGGGTATAAAATGCGGAGAAAATACGTTGGCACGTGAGGCGGCGTCAGTAGCGGACCGATGTGCGAATAGGCCGAAGGCAATACAACGCGCCAAGATCCGGATGGCACCGAGGTGGTGTCCAGCAAGTTGCAGCACTGGTGTGGCCATCCTACAATGCTGAAAGTCGGCGTGGGGCGCCCCGTTGGCCTGTGAGTTTGCGTCAGTAGCGGACCGATGTGCGAATAGGCCGAAGGCAGCACAACGCGCCAAGATCCGGATGGCACCGAGGTGGTGTCTAGTAAGTTGTCGCACTTCTGTGGCCATCCTACAATGTTGAAAGTCGGCGTGGGGCGCCCCGTTGGCCTGTGAGATGGCGTCAGTAGCGGACCGATGTGCGAATGGGGCCAAAGGCAGCGCAACAATATTTTCTGACTGACACCACAAGGCGCTGAGATGCCAAGATCCGGATGGCACCGAGGTGATGTCTAAGTTGCGGACTGATGTGCGAATGGGGCCAAAGGCAGCGTAACAATATTTTTTGTATGGAAGATACCACTAGGCGTTGAGATGCCAAGATTCGGATGGCACTGAGGTGATGTCTAGCAAGTTGCTGTACTGGTGTGGTCATCCTACAATGCTGAAACTCGGCGTGGGTCGCCCCATTAGCCTGTGAGATGGCGTCAGTAGCGGACCGATGTGCGAATAGGCCGAAGGCAGCACAACGCGCCAAGATCCGGATGTCACCGTGGTGGTTTCATAGTTGAGAGGCACTTCATCTGCAGTGGGGCGCCGAGATCCGGATGGCACCGAGGTGATGTCTAGCAAGTTGCTGTACTGGTGTGGTCATCCTACAATGCTGAAACTCGGCGTGGGTCGCCCCATTAGCCTGTGAGATGGCGTCAGTAGCGGACCGATGTGCGAATAGGCCGAAGGCAGCACAACGCGCCAAGATCCGGATGTCACCGTGGTGGTTTCATAGTTGAGAGGCACTTCATCTGCAGTGGGGCGCCGAGATCCGGATGGCACCGAGGTGATGTCTAGCAAGTTGCTGTACTGGTGTGGTTATTCTACAATGCTGAAACTCGGCGTGGGGCGCCCCATTAGCCTGTGAGATGGCGTCAGTAGCGGACCGATGTGCGAATGGGGCCAAAGGCAGCGCAACAATATTTTCTGAAGAGAAGACACCAAAAGGTGCTGACATTCCAAGATCCGGATGGCACCGAGATGGTGTCTAGCAAGCTATGCAGTTGAGTTGTGTGCGCACTTGCGGCGAATAGGTCGAAGGCAGCATAACAATGTTTTCTGAATAGGAGACACCACAAGGCGTTGAGATTCGGTTACCACCGAGGTGATGTCTAGCAAGTTGCCGCACTGGTGTGGCCATCCTACAATACTGCTCCGAATAACGGCGTGGGGTGCCCGAAGGGGGGGGGAGCCGGCGTGAATGGGCCTTCCTAGGTGGAGGCTCGTCTGCTGTAGTGGGGCGCCCCTTTACCGTTTCAGTTGCCATTCAGCTGAGTTTCGGCTGCTCTTGATGCTACAGCGACAGGCGGCTGCAAGAGGACTCTCAAAATGGCGGCCTGTTCTTTGGATTTGGGCCTGGTCCACTAAAATGGCCCTGGGACACCTTAGAACTCGGACGCTCGATTTTTTTTTCCTTTCCTGTACATGCAAAAAAAGGTAAATGCCCGGTACGTTACACGCTTCATCTGCCACGATGAACTCTCCAGAGGAACCGAAAAAAAATATAGTTGTGGTAACTATACCATGCATCGTCATATGGAGAGGTGGCACCAATTAATTATAGTGCTGCATAAAAGAGAGATTTGGAGGAGAACCCCTGACCTGCTAGTACATTCATCAAAGAAGTGGCACTGAGAGCTTCAGAGGCAAGGGAAACGGTCCCAAATATTTAGAAGAACTTTGGAAAGATTAAAATGACATGTTTAGATTGTGGCAAATTAATTTCATGTGGACAGATGAGTGTTACTCTAATAAATACAGCATATGAACATCATCATAGTCGATGGTTGGTAGAGACATTTTGACTATATCCTGGACCTGCCCGTCCTCGCCCAAAATGGCGCCGGAATAAATGGGACTCGTAACTCCTTGTTGTGTACTGGTTGCAGAACCTTGAAATCACGAGATACGTATGCAGTTTTGAAGCACATGGCGGGCGGGGACGAGAATTGATTGAATATTTCGACATCCCTATTGATATTAAGTTCTGATGTGTTATTGATTACTGTACTGTTGAAAGTTCGAATTAACGTCACCCATGGTACTTGCCCGCAAATGTATATCTAGATAATTTTATTGTAACTGGCCCTGTCGTATTTTAATTATAAAATGTACGTCCACCGATTCCGTAACTGTTAGACACCTTAGTTCTTTCAACCTAATGGCCCGCCCGTTACGTTCCTCTACAGTGTAAATGTCTATTCATCATATACGATTACAGTTTGCTCTGTGGCAGGCCCACGTGGTTATAGGCTCGTATTTGTATAATGAAATTTTCACAATAAAGGTTTTTAAAAGAAAACATGGTAGTAGTATATACATTGGTAAAGTTTTTAATAATAGTGACTGTTTTAGAATCATTAAAAGGCAAGTGAAATAAAGCAGACCAATTACATGAAGGGTAAAAGGTATAATACGAAGGAACGCAGTAAAGATAAATGGTCAAGGGCTGTTGTGTTTTCTATTCCTGCAACATAAAGTGATCGATAAGAATCTCATATTCAGGCGTATCGGCGACTAAGACAGCAGGTCGACCCTCTTTTGCTCAACGGCTCCGTCATGGGACGAAGAAACGCTCTTTTTCTCGAAAAAAGAATATATTTTACTTGCAGGACAGTTGTAAAATTTCCGGGAAAGTACATTAGCCTGGAACATTATAACATATATTTAAGAAAAAATAATGTTCGGAAGTAATGAAAAGCGTAATTTTTAGGTCATATGACCAAGCCTTTCATCATTACAATAAGAAAAGTAAAATGAACCAATGAAAAGTTTTATTAACAAGTCACATGACTTGTTATGCTTACGTTACGCGCTGCGCGCCCCGGATGACTTCCGGATGCGCTAACGCGGCGCGTCATATGACGCATTACGCGACAACGCAGGTCCAGAATATAGTCAAAATGTCTCCACCAACCAGCGGTCGGAACACAACCCCTTTCAGCAGGCTAAATAGTTCTGTTAAATGACAACAGAAGGGACAGGCAACAAGAACCATCAGTCAAAGAGGGGAGGGCTAGTTCTTCTCTACCGGGTTACATTGGGGCGCTACCGGAACTGATCGAATTGGTAGTCTACAGTGTTTCTGGATGTTTCAGACTGAAGCTGGGGTTAGCATGAGAGCAGCACCATTTCGTAGCTCCGTCGTGGTCATTCCGCAACCAATCATGGCAGCCGTTCTTTATCGTTATTTTGGGCGGGGTGGGTGGCGGAGCCGAGCTGTTTTGCAGCCATCATTGTGTGGAGTTCAGTTCATCTCACTAGTTTTGTATTTGTCATGAGGGGTTGTTCCTAATGTTTCTATTTTAGCGAGGTCAAAAAGAGATCCCATTAGTGGCCTACTGATTTTGCTCGATTCCTTTTCTTTTTTTTTACACGATTTTTCGTTATCTGCAAAGACTAAACAGAGTATTGCGACTCTGTGTTTGTTTGTAAATAGAGAATGAACCAAAGAGAACTAATTCTAAAACAGTAAATACTTGGATAACAATCAATCAAATGGAGAGAGAAGCAGGCACGACGGATTACAATGGGGGCAAAGGCCTGCGTTAACTACCTTTCACTATCTGCAAAGAGAGAGTACTCCTAATAGAAATGAGGGGGGGGGGCACCATTCAAAGCAGATCAGTGTGCATAAACACGAAAATGTTTTCACTTACCACGTACTTGACATTCGACAGCTTATGATATTTGCTATTAAAAAACCATTGAAATTCACTGAAAAAACCATAGGTTATAGACCATATATAGTTAGGAATTAGCATTTACAAAACCTTGAAAATTCACTGAAAAAACCATAGGTTATAGACCATATATAGTTAGGAATTAGCATTTAAAAAACCTTATTTTACTCACACAAAACCATTGAAATTCCATATATAGTTAGTTGCACTAACTATATATCGCGCACCCGCAATCCACTGCTGATCATGTCACATATTACATCATTCATGACATGGTCAGTGACATCACTGATGACATCACTGATGACATCTCAAATGACATCACTGATGACATCACTGATGACATCTCATTTGACATCATTCTTGTGCTAATACGATAAACCTCTTCAGACTCTAATATAACCTTAGATACACTCAGTGTATACAGACACTCACACACTGCCACTCATCCATGGAGTTACTCACACACCCAGTCAGTCATGCAAAGAAACAATCTCACCTCCATTTCTTCAACTATACAGTTAAACACACCTTACTTATTGAAACATATACTAACACATATTTACTCTCTTATACAATCCCTGATACAAGTTCACAATGATCGATACAACTACTCACTCATTCAGTGGCTCTCATGCACAGTTATTTATATATGCCAACTCTCACATGTACTGTGTTTTACATATGTACTTACTATGACATGTAGCATTGAGATATCCATTCACTCATCAATACACTCATGCACACAGTCAACTGCCCATGTAGCTGTTTCCACATGCACTCTTGAACTCATACACCTAGTGAATAAACTGCTCACACATCTATGCATAGAGTCACACACCTTCCAGCCACCCCTACACAAATTCAATCTCCCATAGAAATACTTGGGCAACCAATTAATAACACATATAGCCTCTCGTATAGCTAATGATCAACACATGCAGCAGTTTACAGAACAACAGACATAATGATGCACAAATTAAGACAGTTTAGTCACTAACCCATGCATTCAGTGAGACACATTTAATCACTCACTTATACAGTCAGTCACGCACCTACTAAATCCTTCATCCAGACACTTATACATCCACTCATTCTTCAATATGTAAAACATATTTAAACTTTACAAAAACACACAGACACTAGATGATGTCATCAGTGATGTCATTTGAGATGTCATCAGTGATGTCATTTGAGATGTCATCAGTGATGTCATCAGTGATGTCACTGACCATGTCATGAATGATGTAATATGTGACATGATCAGCAGTGGATTGCGGGTGCGCGATATATAGTTAGTGCAACTAACTATATATGGAATTTCAATGGTTTTGTGTGAGTAAAATAAGGTTTTTTAAATGCTAATTCCTAACTATATATGGTCTATAACCTATGGTTTTTTCAGTGAATATATATATATATATATATATATATATATATTTCCACAACTTTGCCCAACAGCTTAAGGACGCACTCCACAACAGCGAGTCTTCAAGACGATTTATTCAGGGGAGCCATCACTGACATGCCTGCATTTTTGTACCTAACCGGTTTCGGAGCCCCTCGCTCCTTTCTCAAAGGTGTGCACTGTCAAACAACGGGTTTTCAGGCATTTTCACAAGGCAGCATGCTGAGTCTTTTCTACCCTCCAGTGGGTCCTTAATACCTTCTCTCAGGTGAGTTTGCCGACCACTTAGCATGCTGGTACATGTAGTTTATTTTCGCCGTAATTCTAACCTTCCAGTAGGTTCCGTTGTGGAGGCAGTAATTCATGCATATTTTCTGGCCCTCCAGTGGGCCCCAGATATGTGAGTGATGGTTTGTTTATTCCGCTGCTGTGCTGTTACTGGACTCACCCAAGTTTGAGCCCGACAGACTCTTTGCAGTTTCCATGGCGGTGCGATCCTTCGCGGCTTGGACGTGCCGCCTTAAATGTTTCCACAACTTTGCCCAACAGCTTAAGGACGCACTCCACAACAGCGAGTCTTCAAGACGATTTATTCAGGGGAGCCATCACTGACATGCCTGCATTTTTGTACCTAACCGGTTTCGGAGCCCCTCGCTCCTTTCTCAAAGGTGTGCACTGTCAAACAACGGGTTTTCAGGCATTTTCACAAGGCAGCATGCTGAGTCTTTTCTACCCTCCAGTGGGTCCTTAATACCTTCTCTCAGGTGAGTTTGCCGACCACTTAGCATGCTGGTACATGTAGTTTATTTTCGCCGTAATTCTAACCTTCCAGTAGGTTCCGTTGTGGAGGCAGTAATTCATGCATATTTTCTGGCCCTCCAGTGGGCCCCAGATATGTGAGTGATGGTTTGTTTATTCCGCTGCTGTGCTGTTACTGGACTCACCCAAGTTTGAGCCCGACAGACTCTTTGCAGTTTCCATGGCGGTGCGATCCTTCGCGGCTTGGACGTACCGCCTTAAATGTTTCCACAACTTTGCCCAACAGCTTAAGGACGCACTCCACAACAGCGAGTCTTCAAGACGATTTATTCAGGGGAGCCATCACTGACATGCCTGCATTTTTGTACCTAACCGGTTTCGGAGCCCCTCGCTCCTTTCTCAAAGGTGTGCACTGTCAAACAACGGGTTTTCAGGCATTTTCACAAGGCAGCATGCTGAGTCTTTTCTACCCTCCAGTGGGTCCTTAATACCTTCTCTCAGGTGAGTTTGCCGACCACTTAGCATGCTGGTACATGTAGTTTATTTTCGCCGTAATTCTAACCTTCCAGTAGGTTCCGTTGTGGAGGCAGTAATTCATGCATATTTTCTGGCCCTCCAGTGGGCCCCAGATATGTGAGTGATGGTTTGTTTATTCCGCTGCTGTGCTGTTACTGGACTCACCCAAGTTTGAGCCCGACAGACTCTTTGCAGTTTCCATGGCGGTGCGATCCTTCGCGGCTTGGACGTGCCGCCTTAAATGTTTCCACAACTTTGCCCAACAGCTTAAGGACGCACTCCACAACAGCGAGTCTTCAAGACGATTTATTCAGGGGAGCCATCACTGACATGCCTGCATTTTTGTACCTAACCGGTTTCGGAGCCCCTCGCTCCTTTCTCAAAGGTGTGCACTGTCAAACAACGGGTTTTCAGGCATTTTCACAAGGCAGCATGCTGAGTCTTTTCTACCCTCCAGTGGGTCCTTAATACCTTCTCTCAGGTGAGTTTGCCGACCACTTAGCATGCTGGTACATGTAGTTTATTTTCGCCGTAATTCTAACCTTCCAGTAGGTTCCGTTGTGGAGGCAGTAATTCATGCATATTTTCTGGCCCTCCAGTGGGCCCCAGATATGTGAGTGATGGTTTGTTTATTCCGCTGCTGTGCTGTTACTGGACTCACCCAAGTTTGAGCCTGACAGACTCTTTGCAGTTTCCATGGCGGTGCGATCCTTCGCGGCTTGGACGTGCCGCCTTAAATGTTTCCACAACTTTGCCCAACAGCTTAAGGACGCACTCCACAACAGCGAGTCTTCAAGACGATTTATTCAGGGGAGCCATCACTGACATGCCTGCATTTTTGTACCTAACCAGTTTCGGAGCCCCTCGCTCCTTTCTCAAAGGTGTGCACTGTCAAACAACGGGTTTTCAGGCATTTTCACAAGGCAGCATGCTGAGTCTTTTCTACCCTCCAGTGGGTCCTTAATACCTTCTCTCAGGTGAGTTTGCCGACCACTTAGCATGCTGGTACATGTAGTTTATTTTCGCCGTAATTCTAACCTTCCAGTAGGTTCCGTTGTGGAGGCAGTAATTCATGCATATTTTCTGGCCCTCCAGTGGGCCCCAGATATGTGAGTGATGGTTTGTTTATTCCGCTGCTGTGCTGTTACTGGACTCACCCAAGTTTGAGCCCGACAGACTCTTTGCAGTTTCCATGGCGGTGCGATCCTTCGCGGCTTGGACGTGCCGCCTTAAATGTTTCCACAACTTTGCCCAACAGCTTAAGGACGCACTCCACAACAGCGAGTCTTCAAGACGATTTATTCAGGGGAGCCATCACTGACATGCCTGCATTTTTGTACCTAACCGGTTTCGGAGCCCCTCGCTCCTTTCTCAAAGGTGTGCACTGTCAAACAACGGGTTTTCAGGCATTTTCACAAGGCAGCATGCTGAGTCTTTTCTACCCTCCAGTGGGTCCTTAATACCTTCTCTCAGGTGAGTTTGCCGACCACTTAGCATGCTGGTACATGTAGTTTATTTTCGCCGTAATTCTAACCTTCCAGTAGGTTCCGTTGTGGAGGCAGTAATTCATGCATATTTTCTGGCCCTCCAGTGGGCCCCAGATATGTGAGTGATGGTTTGTTTATTCCGCTGCTGTGCTGTTACTGGACTCACCCAAGTTTGAGCCCGACAGACTCTTTGCAGTTTCCATGGCGGTGCGATCCTTCGCGGCTTGGACGTGCCGCCTTAAATGTTTCCACAACTTTGCCCAACAGCTTAAGGACGCACTCCACAACAGCGAGTCTTCAAGACGATTTATTCAGGGGAGCCATCACTGACATGCCTGCATTTTTGTACCTAACCGGTTTCGGAGCCCCTCGCTCCTTTCTCAAAGGTGTGCACTGTCAAATATATATGCATGAATTACTGCCTCCACAACGGAACCTACTGGAAGGTTAGAATTACGGCGAAAATAAACTACATGTACCAGCATGCTAAGTGGTCGGCAAACTCACCTGAGAGAAGGTATTAAGGACCCACTGGAGGGTAGAAAAGACTCAGCATGCTGCCTTGTGAAAATGCCTGAAAACCCGTTGTTTGACAGTGCACACCTTTGAGAAAGGAGCGAGGGGCTCCGAAACCGGTTAGGTACAAAAATGCAGGCATGTCAGTGATGGCTCCCCTGAATAAATCGTCTTGAAGACTCGCTGTTGTGGAGTGCGTCCTTAAGCTGTTGGGCAAAGTTGTGGAAATATATATATATATATATATATATATATATATATATATATATTACCTACTGGCGGTCGCCAGTAGGTATATATAGTTAGGATTTTTTCTCTATGGGTTTTTTGAAAATTCTATGTCTAATAACTTTGGCGTTTGTGGACGGAATCGGCTGAAATTTTCAGGAAAATGGCACATTTTGTTTCTGAGCAGCCCTTGAAAATTTGGGGGGGGTTCGTCCAGTGGGGGCCGAGAAAAAAGGGGGGTCCCAAAACGTGTTTTTATCATTGAGTTTTCCATAGGGCGGTTGGCCTCACTTTTAGCCCGAACGGCTGAATGGATTTGCACGAAACTTGGCAAAATTGTAGGGACTGGTAGCCCGATGTGCCTTTTGTAGGTCTCAATATATGTGCTCCAGTGGATTTTGAGAAATTAACGTTTAAAAAAAGATATATATCTGTAACAGCGGACCGGTTAGCGCTCTGGTTCGCGGACTTTTCGCGCAACGGAGCTTTGTGAAGCGAAGCTGATTGGTTCTCCGGCGTCTGTCAACATTCCAAACAGTCCGTAGCGGCCGCCATCTTGTCTCTCGGTAGGATCGAGAGACAAGAGGAGGTCAAAACAAAGGGGGAAATAACTATAAGGGGGCATAGTAGATCCTCGCTGACCCCCTAGGTTTGATGTGGAGGTTTTAAAAGGGCCCCGCGGGGCAAAAAAATAACAAAATAATAATAATCGAACGGCTGAATGGATTTGCACGAAACTTGGCAAAATATTAGGGACTGGTAGCCCGATGTGCCTTTGCTAGGTCTCAATATATGTGCTCCAGTGGATTTTGAGAAATTAACGTTGAAAAAAAGATATATATCTGTAACAGCGCTCCGCTTCGCGTACTTTTCGCGTTACGGAGCTTTGCGAAGCTGATTGGTTCTCCGGCGTCTGTCAACATTCCAAACAGTCCGTAGCGGCCGCCATCTTGTCCCTCGGTAGGATTGAGAGACAAGAGGAGGCCAAAGCGAAGGGGGAAATGACCATAAGGGGGCATAGTAGATCCTTCCTGACCTCTTAGGTTTGATGTACCATTTTGCCAAGTTTGGTGTAATTCCGTTCAGCCATTCAGGCTGTAGACGTATGTAAATGTCCTATGGAAAATTGCATGGGGAAAACACATTTGAAAGTGTTGAAATTTAGAACCAATTAAAATGTTACTTTGGTTTTGTATTTGTGTGTGATGAAAGTTAATTGGTTATGTATATATGTCAAATGAGAGGAAACCACAGCCATTTTGTGATACTACTGTCTGAGGTACATTTGTGAGGAATTTTTGGTGGTGAATTTCTGGTGTTTGATTTACACAGTACTAACACTTCTGCTACTTTTAAAAAGGTGAGTTGTTATTTGTAAGGGGAACTATGTTGTACACTTGAAGATAATTTGAAAAATGTTTTCTGTTATTTATTTGCAGTCCTTCTGTTATACTAAATACTTGATGAAGTTAGTTTTATATTATGTATTACTAAAAACGATAAATGAAAGTGATTATTTTTTTCTGCAATTTACAGCAAGCAATTTCAAAATAAAATGGCTCACAATGAAGAGACCGTGGCAATTTCTTTTGAATTGTCCACTACATTGATTGAAATTGAGAGCACCAATAATGAAATATTGTCACAAGGAGGACATGACTTGTATGATTCCATTAGATTGATTGAAATGGACAGCACCAAGAATGAAATATTGTTACAAGGAGATGACTTGAATGATTCCACTACATTGATTGAAATTGAGAGCACCAATAATGAAATATTGTCACAAGGAGGAGATGGCTTGTATGATTCCATTAGATTGATTGAAATGGACAGCACCAATAATGAAATATTGTCACAAGGAGGAGATGACTTGAATGATTCCACTACATTCATTGAAATTGAGAGCACCAATAATGAAATATTGTCACGAGGAGATGACTTGAATGATTCCACTACATTGATTGAAATGGACAGCACCAATAATGAAATATTGTCAGAAGGAGGAGATGACTTGAATGATTTTTTTGATCAATCTCTTGATGGCGAATTTATCGAGTGTTTGGAGACCATAGAGTTACAAGAATCATCATTGCAGACTTTTAATGAGGAGATTCCAGATGAGATGATTGAAGAGGAAATTACTGATGAGGACATGTTACTAGTTGTTTCAAATTTAGAAAATTCTGAAGAATAAATTTATATTTAGAAATCAAAAATTGTTTGAGACATTATTTATTTTTATTTTTAATTTATGAGGTTGTAGCGAAGTGATTGTAGTATAAAGTGAGACTTATAGTATAGAGTGCAACATTTTTATGTTACATGGTAAGTTTACTCATATTTACTTCCCTTCTGCCACTATATTATCTCCAATGTGTATTTGACATGTCTTCTTCATCTCCCGCCTCCTTTCTCTCAGTGTGTGTCTCCGATGCATCTTATCGCTGGTATTTTGTGTAATTACAGAAGAGAGTAAAATAAAATAGTTCGGAACGTGAAAAGGGGGCAAAGTAGAGTACTCCTCACCCCCTAGGCCTTTTTAGGCGGTCCCAAAAGGATCAGTTTCTGCTTTCCTGAGAGATTATGGTATGAGTTCCATATACCACAATAACTTGCATTACAACATGCAAGATATCTATCTCCTATTACCAACTTTTGGAGATATTCGCGCTAAGCGCGAATATCTCCAAAAAGTAACACCTGCCCTGAGCAGTTCTTAGCCATGTTATCCAATGGGAGGTGGATAACATGGCTAAGAGTATTAGCTCGGTAATGCATGAATATCGCTGAGTTTTTAGCGATATTCATGCATTGCGGCCGTTTATTATCGCATTTGCGATAAACCTTGATAATAGTAAGGTTTATCTTCGATAATTTCTGACGATGCTTAGTGGTAAAAAATTGGTTGGTAAGCATCGTTAGCGATAAATATCGCTTAACTTTGGTAATATGCCCCAACGTCTGTTAACGTTCGATTCGAAGGAAATGAGGAAGTGTTGAAAAACATTGTCTGCGCCATCTTGCCTTTTTTGAAATGCCACACTTTTGTCGTGCACGGCAGCCATTTTAGATGTCTTGACCAGACCCACTCTCTGCACGCTGTCGATTCGTAGCATGGCTCCTCACCCTCGTAAGCATCTCCCCCAGGCACTGGTCACCACCGCTCTCTGTCTTATGCATGGGCAATAAACCTTCCCCCATCTGCGCTGCTCTTCCCTGAGAATCACACTCTGTGCCCGCCCGACACCTCCCTTTCGCCCTATTCACTACCGCACCCTCTGACACTCCTCTTCCTCTGTGTCCGAATGTCCAGGCCGGTCCTAGGCTATCAGCTAGCCCTGCAGATGTATTCACTGAAAGAACCATAGGTTATAGACCATATATAGTTAGGAATTAGCATTTAAAAAACCTTATTTTACTCACACAAAACCATTGAAATTCCATATATAGTTAGTTGCACTAACTATATATCGCGCACCCGCAATCCACTGCTGATCATGTCACATATTACATCATTCATGACATGGTCAGTGACATCACTGATGACATCACTGATGACATCTCAAATGACATCACTGATGACATCACTGATGACATCTCATTTGACATCATTCTTGTGCTAATACGATAAACCTCTTCAGACTCTAATATAACCTTAGATACACTCAGTGTATACAGACACTCACACACTGCCACTCATCCATGGAGTTACTCACACACCCAGTCAGTCATGCAAAGAAACAATCTCACCTCCATTTCTTCAACTATACAGTTAAACACACCTTACTTATTGAAACATATACTAACACATATTTACTCTCTTATACAATCCCTGATACAAGTTCACAATGATCGATACAACTACTCACTCATTCAGTGGCTCTCATGCACAGTTATTTATATATGCCAACTCTCACATGTACTGTGTTTTACATATGTACTTACTATGACATGTAGCATTGAGATATCCATTCACTCATCAATACACTCATGCACACAGTCAACTGCCCATGTAGCTGTTTCCACATGCACTCTTGAACTCATACACCTAGTGAATAAACTGCTCACACATCTATGCATAGAGTCACACACCTTCCAGCCACCCCTACACAAACTCAATCTCCCATAGAAATACTTGGGCAACCAATTAATAACACATATAGCCTCTCGTATAGCTAATGATCAACACATGCAGCAGTTTACAGAACAACAGACATAATGATGCACAAATTAAGACAGTTTAGTCACTAACCCATGCATTCAGTGAGACACATTTAATCACTCACTCATACAGTCAGTCACGCACCTACTAAATCCTTCATCCAGACACTTATACATCCACTCATTCTTCAATATGTAAAACATATTTAAACTTTACAAAAACACACAGACACTAGATGATGTCATCAGTGATGTCATTTGAGATGTCATCAGTGATGTCATTTGAGATGTCATCAGTGATGTCATCAGTGATGTCACTGACCATGTCATGAATGATGTAATATGTGACATGATCAGCAGTGGATTGCGGGTGCGCGATATATAGTTAGTGCAACTAACTATATATGGAATTTCAATGGTTTTGTGTGAGTAAAATAAGGTTTTTTAAATGCTAATTCCTAACTATATATGGTCTATAACCTATGGTTTTTTCAGTGAATATATATATATATATATATATATATATATATATATATATATATATATATATATATATATATATATATATATTACCTACTGGCGGTCGCCAGTAGGTATATATAGTTAGGATTTTTTCTCTATGGGTTTTTTGAAAATTCTATGTCTAATAACTTTGGCGTTTGTGGACGGAATCGGCTGAAATTTTCAGGAAAATGGCACATTTTGTTTCTGAGCAGCCCTTGAAAATTTGGGGGGGGTTCGTCCAGTGGGGGCCGAGAAAAAAGGGGGGTCCCAAAACGTGTTTTTAACATTGAGTTTTCCATAGGGCGGTTGGCCTCACTTTTAGCCCGAACGGCTGAATGGATTTGCACGAAACTTGGCAAAATTGTAGGGACTGGTAGCCCGATGTGCCTTTTGTAGGTCTCAATATATGTGCTCCAGTGGATTTTGAGAAATTAACGTTTAAAAAAAGATATATATCTGTAACAGCGGACCGGTTAGCGCTCTGGTTCGCGGACTTTTCACGCAACGGAGCTTTGTGAAGCGAAGCTGATTGGTTCTCCGGCGTCTGTCAACATTCCAAACAGTCCGTAGCGGCCGCCATCTTGTCTCTCGGTAGGATCGAGAGACAAGAGGAGGTCAAAACAAAGGGGGAAATAACTATAAGGGGGCATAGTAGATCCTCGCTGACCCCCTAGGTTTGATGTGGAGGTTTTAAAAGGGCCCCGCGGGGCAAAAAAAAACCAAAATAATAATAATCGAACGACTGAATGGATTTGCACGAAACTTGGCAAAATATTAGGGACTGGTAGCCCGATGTGCCTTTGCTAGGTCTCAATATATGTGCTCCAGTGGATTTTGAGAAATTAACGTTGAAAAAAAGATATATATCTGTAACAGCGCTCCGCTTCGCGTACTTTTCGCGTTACGGAGCTTTGCGAAGCTGATTGGTTCTCCGGCGTCTGTCAACATTCCAAACAGTCCGTAGCGGCCGCCATCTTGTCCCTCGGTAGGATTGAGAGACAAGAGGAGGCCAAAGCGAAGGGGGAAATGACCATAAGGGGGCATAGTAGATCCTTCCTGACCTCTTAGGTTTGATGTACCATTTTGCCAAGTTTGGTGTAATTCCGTTCAGCCATTCAGGCTGTAGACGTATGTAAATGTCCTATGGAAAATTGCATGGGGAAAACACATTTGAAAGTGTTGAAATTTAGAACCAATTAAAATGTTACTTTGGTTTTGTATTTGTGTGTGATGAAAGTTAATTGGTTATGTATATATGTCAAATGAGAGGAAACCACAGCCATTTTGTGATACTACTGTCTGAGGTACATTTGTGAGGAATTTTTGGTGGTGAATTTCTGGTGTTTGATTTACACAGTACTAACACTTCTGCTACTTTTAAAAAGGTGAGTTGTTAATTTGTAAGGGGAACTATGTTGTACACTTGAAGATAATTTGAAAAATGTTTTCTGTTATTTATTTGCAGTCCTTCTGTTATACTAAATACTTGATGAAGTTAGTTTTATATTATGTATTACTAAAAACGATAAATGAAAGTGATTATTTTTTTCTGCAATTTACAGCAAGCAATTTCAAAATAAAATGGCTCACAATGAAGAGACCGTGGCAATTTCTTTTGAATTGTCCACTACATTGATTGAAATTGAGAGCACCAATAATGAAATATTGTCACAAGGAGGACATGACTTGTATGATTCCATTAGATTGATTGAAATGGACAGCACCAAGAATGAAATATTGTTACAAGGAGATGACTTGAATGATTCCACTACATTGATTGAAATTGAGAGCACCAATAATGAAATATTGTCACAAGGAGGAGATGGCTTGTATGATTCCATTAGATTGATTGAAATGGACAGCACCAATAATGAAATATTGTCACAAGGAGGAGATGACTTGAATGATTCCACTACATTGATTGAAATTGAGAGCACCAATAATGAAATATTGTCACGAGGAGATGACTTGAATGATTCCACTACATTGATTGAAATGGACAGCACCAATAATGAAATATTGTCAGAAGGAGGAGATGACTTGAATGATTTTTTTGATCAATCTCTTGATGGCGAATTTATCGAGTGTTTGGAGACCATAGAGTTACAAGAATCATCATTGCAGACTTTTAATGAGGAGATTCCAGATGAGATGATTGAAGAGGAAATTACTGATGAGGACATGTTACTAGTTGTTTCAAATTTAGAAAATTCTGAAGAATAAATTTATATTTAGAAATCAAAAATTGTTTGAGACATTATTTATTTTTATTTTTAATTCATGAGGTTGTAGCGAAGTGATTGTAGTATAAAATGAGACTTATAGTATAGAGTGCAACATTTTTATGTTACATGGTAAGTTTACTCATATTTACTTCCCTTCTGCCACTATATTATCTCCAATGTGTATTTGACATGTCTTCTTCATCTCCGGCCTCCTTTCTCCCAGTGTGTGTCTCCGATGCATCTTATCGCTGGTATTTTGTGTAATTACAGAAGAGAGTAAAATAAAATAGTTCGGAACGTGAAAAGGGGGCAAAGTAGAGTACTCCTCACCCCCTAGGCCTTTTTAGGCGGTCCCAAAAGGATCAGTTTCTGCTTTCCTGAGAGATTATGGTATGAGTTCCATATACCACAATAACTTGCATTACAACATGCAAGATATCTATCTCCTATTACCAACTTTTGGAGATATTCGCGCTAAGCGCGAATATCTCCAAAAAGTAACACCTGCCCTGAGCAGTTCTTAGCCATGTTATCCAATGGGAGGTGGATAACATGGCTAAGAGTATTAGCTCGGTAATGCATGAATATCGCTGAGTTTTTAGCGATATTCATGCATTGCGGCCGTTTATTATCGCATTTGCGATAAACCTTGATAATAGTAAGGTTTATCTTCGATAATTTCTGACGATGCTTAGTGGTAAAAAATTGGTTGGTAAGCATCGTTAGCGATAAATATCGCTTAACTTTGGTAATATGCCCCAACGTCTGTTAACGTTCGATTCGAAGGAAATGAGGAAGTGTTGAAAAACATTGTCTGCGCCATCTTGCCTTTTTTGAAATGCCACACTTTTGTCGTGCACGGCAGCCATTTTAGATGTCTTGACCAGACCCACTCTCTGCACGCTGTCGATTCGTAGCATGGCTCCTCACCCTCGTAAGCATCTCCCCCAGGCACTGGTCACCACCGCTCTCTGTCTTATGCATGGGCAATAAACCTTCCCCCATCTGCGCTGCTCTTCCCTGAGAATCACACTCTGTGCCCGCCCGACACCTCCCTTTCGCCCTATTCACTACCGCACCCTCTGACACTCCTCTTCCTCTGTGTCCGAATGTCCAGGCCGGTCCTAGGCTATCAGCTAGCCCTGCAGATGTAGTTTATGGCCCCAGCTGTAAAGAATCACCCCTCTTCAAAGGAGTTATAGTAGATCAAGGCCCACACCCGATGTGATCCGTCACAGCACACGCGTTCCTACTATCTGAAAACCATCCTGTATTGTGATTGGGGAGGGGACCGAGCCTGAAGCGGAAGATTCCAGGAATGACTCTTTGTACATCAAAGTTTTTACAATTATGTGTCACATTAAAAATATATAGCACTCCAACAAAGTAGTAGGAATATAAAACTTTAATAACATATAAATATATACAACAAAACAAAAACAGTAAAAACATTTAAACAACGAAGAGACCGTGGCAATTTCTTTTTAATTATCCAATAGATTTATTGAAATTGACAGCACCAATAATGAAATATTCTTGTCAGTAGCGGTCTGTTGTGCGAATAGTTCCAAGGCAGCAGAACGCGCTGAAATCTAGATGGCACGAAAGTGATGTCTAGTAAGTTGCCGCCCAGCAAAAAACGGCGTGGGGCGCCGCGGGGGTGAGTGAGTCCAGTAGGCACCACAGCTATTCTTACCGGCATTGCAGAATTACTGCTGGGGACAATGCCTGTGCTGTAGCAGGGTCACAGCAGAAACAAAAAGGATTCTGTTGAAGATGTTGTTGGTTTTCAATTTGAAAACAGTTCTGGTGTCAACTGCTATGCTAATGTAGTGGTTAATGTTTTGTTTTCTCTAGAAAATGTAAAAGAGGGGGAGGCAGTCCAAAGTTCCGTTAAAAGGGCAAAGGAAAGGATCGGTGGTTTGAACTATCAGTCAAAAAGGGGAGGGGGTGCAATAATTTTTCCTACTGGGTCACACTGTGCTTTCACCGGAAGTGAGGTCTGCAGGATTGTAGTAATTCAAAGTGAGGCTGGCGCCAGCATGGGAGCGCCGACGTCCCGCGGATACAGTTTCGTCACTCCACGGGCGATCATGGCAGTCATTCCCCATCGGGGGTCGGAGACTCCCGCGGCTCCTCTAGAATCTTCAAGGTCGTGGAGGACTACGGTGGTGGAGTCAACCAGTGACCGGGCCATTTCTTTATGTTGGGCCCGCTCTTGCCAGGTCGACCGCCATTTTGAGAGTTCGGCAGCTACCGGCGATCGCGGGGTCACATGAGCGGACGGGCTCCACCCTGCCGGGCGAGACGTTGCAGCATGGCCACAGTGGAAGAACCGTTATCTAGGTCGTTCCGAAACTGTGCAGCACTGTAGTTGTTAGGATGCCACCGCCTGGAGCGCTGAGGGTGCAGCTGGGAAGCCTCCACCTGGGGAGGCGGGAGAGGCCTGTTCGCACCGTCTCTCCCTCCCAGTGCACCCCACGGCGTCTCGCTTGAGATTTGTTATGGCCGGACCAGGCGATGAGGACGAGGGGGGGGTCGGAGGCATGTGCAAGACATCCCCCTCCAGTGTTGTCGCAGCCATTATAAAAGAAAGAAGTGTCCCGTCCGTCTTCGGGCCGGGCTTCCGGTGGATGTCGGCCGGACGCCCCTGGCTCTGGCCCCATGAACGGGTTTCTTGGTTTATCGGCTGCAGCCGGATCCCGTCGGCCTCGGCCCCCCGACCGTTGGTGGTCGGACCGGAAGAGCATGTGGCGGGACTACCTGCAACTCTCAAGGGCCACCGCGGCCGGACTGGGAGAGAGAGGGGAGGGTCGAGGAGACATTCCCCCCCCCTGCAACTGTTCAGCGTTGTAAAGGCAATCCCCTGGCCGGGTCCCGCTGGTCTCGGCCTCTCCTCCGGCTACACCCTACGTTAGGATCTCCTGGCCGAGGCGTGGCAGCAGGACCTGCCTTATATGGGCTGCTCCCGGCTGGGCGTAGCCGGAACCCTGCCCCACCTTGGAAGTTTCCAGAGTGGGGGTGGATGTTCTACTGACTTGCATTTTCCCTAGTCTATCGATTTTTTGGGCGTGGCAGGCGGTGGGACAGCGAGGGGTGATTTGGTTTCTCTTACTGTTTTTCTGGTCTCTCACCACTGGCATATTTTAACGTTTTCTTGTTTCTAGGACATTAATAGGTTTTATCATTACGTTATGTTATCGTTTCTTTGTTCGTTGTTTAATAAAAGTTCATGTTCATCAGTGGCCTACTGATTTTCGTTTTCCTATTTTTTTCTTTCCAGGTTGTTTCATGGTAAAGTTTCTGTTAACAGGATACAGTGATCACTTCGTTATTATTGCATATGTCCTTTTCACTAGGGGTGCTCTCTGGTCGGGCGACGTATCTCTAGTAAATGGTCCGGGTGAAAAAGGTGCATCAATCAGTGGGGAGTAGATAGGCATGACAGATTACAACGGGGGAGAACGGTCCGCATTACGTACCCTTTCACTACTTGCAAAGATTTTCCTACGTTTATTTGCAAACAGGGAATACCTCCAAAAAGAACTAATTCCCAAACAGTCAATGTTCGGACAATCAATCAATCAATGAGGAATGAAATAGGTACGACGTGTTAAAGGCTTGCGTTACCTACCCTTCACTATCTGCAAAGGGAGATAGAATATTCCTATTCTTCCTCGTTTGCAGGTAGAGAAGATCGTTAAGAGAATTAACTTCGAACAATTCAATGCTCGATTGAAACAATCAACAAGGGGTACTGTGAACACAAATGAACGCCGCTTATATACATACGCATTGCTATTTTCAACAGGTTGTTCCTAATGTTTCTATTTTAGCGAGGTCAAAAGAGATCCCATTAGTGGCCTACTGATTTTGCTCGATTCCTTTTGTTTTTTTACACGATTTTTCGCTATCTGCAAAGACTAAACAGAGTATTGCGACTCTGTGCTTGTTTGTAAATAGAGAATGAACCAAAGAGAACAATCAATCAAATGGAGAGAGAAGCAGGCATGACGGATTACAAAGGGGGAAAGGGCTGCGTTAACTACCCTTCACTATCTGCAAAGAGAGAGTACTCCTAATAGAAATGAGGGGTGGGGGGCAGCAATCAAAGCAGATCAGTGTGCATAAACACGAAAAAAAAAATTCTTACCACGTACTTGACATTCGACAGCTTATGATATTTGCTATTAAAAAACCATTGAAATTCACTGAAAAAACCATAGGTTATAGACCATATATAGTTAGGAATTAGCATTTACAAAACCTTGAAAATTCACTGAAAAAACCATAGGTTATAGACCATATATAGTTAGGAATTAGCATTTAAAAAACCTTATTTTACTCACACAAAACCATTGAAATTCCATATATAGTTAGTTGCACTAACTATATATTGCGCACCCGCAATCCACTGCTGATGATGTCACATATTACATCATTCATGACATGGTCAGTGACATCACTGATGACATCACTGATGACATCTCAAATGACATCACTGATGACATCACTGATGACATCTCATTTGACATCAATGACCACATCACTGATGATATCATTCATATGACAATACAATGCATCTCCTCACATTTTAATATAACCTCTGTTTCACCCAGTGTTAAAAACAGAGTATAATTTTTGAAACCATTGACACACCAATACTAGTTACTACATACGTACTCACTGATTCCTACGTCTACACACACATTCACTCATTCACCCATACAATCATTCATACATACAATCACTCATGTTTACAACACAATCATATGCACTCATACACCTATACAGACACTCACACTCTGCCACTCATCCATGGAGTTACTCACACACCTAGTCAGTCCTGTAAAGAATCAATCACACTTCCATTTTCTACTCTATACAGTTAAACATAGAGCACCTTACGTTTTCAACCATATACTAACACATACTTACTCTCTTATACAATCATTGATACAAGTACACATTGATCTGTACAGAGTCACACACCTCCCATCCAGCCACACACACACTCAGTCTCCCATGCAAATACTTGGGCAATCAATCAATAACCCATATAGTTACTCATATAGCTACTGATCAACACATGCAGCAGTTTACAGAACAACAGACATAATGATGCACAAATTAAGACAGTTTAGTCACTAACCCATGCACTCAGTGAGACACATTTAATCACTCACTCATACATTCAGTCATGCACCTACTAAATCCTTCGTCCAGACACTTATACATCCACTCATTCTTCAATATGTAAGACATATTTTAACTTTACAGAAACATAGTCACTGGATGTTGTCATCAGTGATGTCATCAGTGATGTCATTTGAGATGTCATCAGTGATGTCATCAGTGATGTCACTGACCATGTCATGAATGATGTAATATGTGACATCATCAGCAGTGGATTGCGGGTGCGCAATATATAGTTAGTGCAACTAACTATATATGGAATTTCAATGGTTTTGTGTGAGTAAAATAAGGTTTTTTAAATGCTAATTCCTAACTATATATGGTCTATAACCTATGGTTTTTTCAGTGAATTTTCAAGGTTTTGTAAATGCTAATTCCTAACTATATATGGTCTATAACCTATGGTTTTTTCAGTGAATATATATATATATATATATATATATATATATATATATATATATATATATATATCCAGCATGTGTCTCCTACGAAAAGAGACGAGGAACCCAAAGGGGACGTTTTGAAGAAACTTTATTGGGCAAATGAAACCTCCGGTGGCGGCGAATGCATTTCGGACTGTGCCTTCATCAGCGCCCAGCACCGGCTAAGTGTGTCTATCAAGTTAGTCTTTCTTTGCTGCCATATAAGTGATGTAGGCTGAACCGCTCCTCCCCCGCTGGTGAATGCAAAACACCTGCTGTAGTCCCTTTTAATCTTGAGACTTCAGCACCCACAATGCCGTGTTGCAGCTCAGCAGGTAGGTGGAAAATAGCGGGATTGGGTTTGTAGTTCTTTTCTGCGGTTCCCCGGTTTCAGCAGACATGATGGCACACCCTGCTGAGGCCTTGCACAAAAAGTCTCTCCTCCGGTCCCCTTCAACTGCCAAACGCCTAGGTGCCGGGATTCCGGTAAGCAGGGGCTCTGTGCGTATAGCAGATCGCCCATGAGAGGTGGAATACCTCTAACTACTTGCTTCCTCCAAGCTCCAAAGATATATATATATATTTCATGCCTGATTTTATTTTTGATACTATTGATTTTGACGGCCAAATTAATTTGAATTTATTTAAATCAAAAATGTGCTCTGATGTTCACCAGTGTTCGTATCTAAAATTATTTTTAACTTTATTCTTCTCTTCTCCACTCCTCTCCTAGCCTCTCTTCTCTTTTTGGGTATGTAAAGTTTGCATAAAGTGCTGCAATAAAGGATTATTCTGTTGTATTTACCAATTTCCAACACAATAATAAGGGAGTATTTGTCTTGGCTCTGTTCTTTGCTGTCTGTTTGACTGCAGTGCAATGTTTCTTTAAAGCAACAGGGTGTGTGATTTTTGACTGCAATATTGCGTACTGTGAAGCAACAGGGTGTGTGAATTTCAGTGGTTTACTCAAGGGGAAGGTTTCTCCCTTTCAGTTCTTTTTTTTGCATCATAAAAACAATTTAGTTCCTCATCACTGGCTGCATATCTCTCAACAAGACGTCGGCATCAGAAAAACGGTACTTAAAATACTACATATATATTAGTATTTAAGGGTTGGGATATAATGAATAACAAATGCAGGAGACGTTTTTGGTTCATTTAATATTTGGCAGGCAGCCTGTAAGACTGCGGTGTCAACAGAGGCCCTGGCCTCAGCCGCTGACATTGGACCCCCGCTGTATTTAAAGACCCTGCGAGCCTGCACCTACACGTGGTAGATGAACTGTATTCACAGTTGAATGCTGTGGGGTTGGCAGTTTAAAAAATAAAAAAAAGATTTTTATTTCGGTTTTCAGCAACAAACACGCAAAGCAGCTGTTTCTGAAAAGTGGAATAGCTATTGACTAACAGGCACGGCATTGTTAGTTTTCTCCTTCTGGGTCTGCCCTGGCTGGCAGTGTGAATTCTGGCAGAGTAACCCTGTGATGGTCATCATGCTGTAAATAGGGTAGTGTGAAGAATACTAGCGTGTCCTGGGGGTCCTGTGATAGACAGATTAACAGGTCAAGAGTTCTAATGACAGCCACCTGAGACTCCTCTAAATGAGGTGGGGAAATGTAAGGGTGGCGAGGTGGGAGTTCTCCAAACTCCAAATGACTCCTCAATACTCCGACTTAAACCAAGTGGAGGACTGCAGAGGGTTCCTTCTTCCAATGTATAATCAACCAGCTTTCACTTGCAAGGTTATGTTGGATGCAAAGATAACACAGCTTAGTTGTTGGTATCCTCGCCTTTGCTGTTGCTCTTAGCCTGCTGTGAAAAACTGGATGGTAATATTTACTGTCGGATTTTTATGTGGCTTGACAGGGAAATAGTAAGATGGTGGTGGGTTTGCAGTAGGGCTTGCTAGCGTATTGCCAGCGGTATTTACACCCCATACATCCATGTGGCTCTGGGAATACTCAGGAATTTGTTGTGCCCTAAGAAGAGGGAGACAGACTCTATTACCCACAAACCCTGGAGCATCATGATACTCCCTAGAGCTACTTTCCCTGGAGTCCATAAGCACGCCAAAAAGGGGAGTCCTATGGATTTGATAGCATGCTCTCCACTTCTCAGAGCAGATCTTATTTTGGCCCGTGAATTCCATCAGTTTTGCGGGAGCTTTTGTACAGTAGTTCGGTGTTGCTGGCTGTAATGATTTTATGGTTGATGGTCAGTTTACTCCGAATGGCAACTCTCAGAGTGGATTATACAGCCGGATTGTACTTCCTATATCAGTAAGGGTGGGTATATTTTGCTGTAAGTATTTATTAATTGTTCTCAGTGTTCATACTGCTATTTCCATAACGAGAAAGTGTTTTCTGTTAATTTTGTCTGTATGTGATTTCAAAGCTCTTGGTTATAAGTGACAGTTTAAAGTACGGTTCTCATTTGAATTAACTTGGCTTGTTTGCTCTGACATATTCAGTAGGAGAGATGTGAGCGATTACCACCATGTCACTGACTTAATAATAACGTAGCTCCCCATGTCTTTTGAATCGTGTCTAGATGACCTACTTGTATCCTTGTCTTTCCTAACTGAGGCGCCATGGTTGCAATGTAGCCAAGATACGTAGGTAGGTATCAGTGAGCCTAGCTCATGGCAATATTCATCGCTGGCGTCTCCTTGCTGGGTAAGTAGAAAGACTTTGAGCAGTGCAAACTGTAGCAGCATATCTCCTAATGAAGATAAACCACAGGAAAATGAGACATGCCAGCATCAGACACTAATTCATTAGACATATTTGAGGGGAGTGAGAACCCATCTTAAGTAATAACCACAGTTCTTGACAGGGTAAAAATCAAAGACACTAAATAAATCTGAGCTTAACCCTCTGAAACCTAGGCACAAAGCAGTCAGGCTTAACTTAGAGGCAATATGTGAAGTGTTTATGAAGTACTCAGACATTAAATGAAAACACAGCACAAGAAAAATTCCAAAACGAATTTGCAAAAATAAAGTAAATTGAAAGAAAGTGACACCAAATTGACAAAAATCCAATAAGTAGAACCAAAGATATGAATTTTTAACGTGTGAATAAAAAATAGCGCCAACAAGCACAAAGTGCCCACTGTGGTTATCTTGTCATGCTAGACTGTGTCAAATTCAAGGTCAAATGCAATGGACTGCCTTTCGGCTACAGGGACCAGATTTATTCTGGTGGAAAGTGTATCTTTTGACTTAAAAAAACTCAATGGGAAAATGGTTGCTTCAACAAGTCACCGGCTAGTCAAGCTTCAAGCTCGATCTGATGTAAGGCTCAATGACTGTGATTTGCTGGAAAGTGCCTGCCCTAGTATGGTCGTCGATGATGGGAGAAAGCTCTGTGCTGGCAAAGTCTGTCTGTACCCGGGGAGGCCACACCGGCGAGGAGATGCTGGTTGGCGCCGGTCCCAATTAAGCTTTCTATGTTCGGACTTTAAAAAAATTTTGGAAGTCAGATCTCCTTTAGCAAGGCAAATGAGCAAGTTAAATCCGACCAACAATTTGTCATCAATTGCTTCAGATTTAAGGTGGCCCGAATCTCCCACCGGTTCTCTGAAGGAAAAGTTGGTAAAAAAATTCTATGTCTGACGTTTCGTATTTTGAACAGGAGAAGTACACTCTAACACTAACCAAGGGTCCAGGATCTGAAAGGCACCACTTAGAGGTTAGGACTCACTCCAACAGAAGCCTGCAGAAGTGTCTAGGGTGGGTCCAGTTGAAACTGGTCAGCTGAGCAGTTGGTGGGAGAGATGCCTCAGGAAGCTTGTTGTGTGCCTGTAGCTCAAACAAAACATCAGTCAACTACCCTTTGGTGTCACTTTTGTGGTATTGCATTAAAATCAAGCGGGGAAAATCTTCTTTCAATGTCGTCAGAAAGCAGGTCAGTCCTTCTGATTTCCCACAGGTCCAGCCTGTGAGTGAGGGAAACTCCTGGCCACTGCCCAAACAATGGGGTAAAGTTTCCCTGGGGTGACTTTACCAACCTTTGCAGTACTTCCTCTGTGTTTTGCTAATCCACAGTACCCCTTTTCCCTAAAACTAACATGGCAGAATCCTTCTTCCTCTGGTCAAAGTTCCCTGCGCCCACCTAGAGGTCTAGCAATGCAAATGGGCAAACTTGTCTTTGTGGTGGCTCCAAACCAGTTCTGGGCAGCTACCTCCTCCACTGGGTTTGGCCAAAGCTGGCTAGCAAGACAAAAGGGGGGGGGGGCAGACTGGATGTGCCAGTGACAAGGTAGGCACCCTTTGAAGCCCAGGAAGGAGCTGGACAGAGCCCACAGGCCATCCTACTCAAGGACAAAAAAAACACCTTTCCACACCTAAGACCGATGTCCACTAATGTCCCCCATCTGGAAGCAATCCACATCTCACCACAGGGGAGCCATCAGCAGTCAGGTGACACTGGACAATGGCAGAAACGCCCATTTGGCTTAGAGAGGAGGATGATAACTTTATTAAAGTGTTATTTCTATAATAGTAATATAAAATCGGACTTGACCATTAAATTGGCCTTTAAATTACTATTAAAATGAGAGCTGGATTCATTTTTCTAGGAGCTCCAAAACTGAAATTAAGCACTAAAGGGTGTTAAAGTTTAACCCGGTGTTTTCCTAAGGGAGAGCTAGACTTGCTCCAGTAGAAAACAACGTTTTAGGTTTTTCATAGTCAGGACATGCACAACGTTTAATAAACCTGAAAACCATGCACCCTCCCCAGTGAGCATTTGGGGCACCTTAGCGGTGTCATAAAAGTATATGATTGGATTGGAAATGAAGTCTAATTTTCCAGGTCGAAATTGTAGTTTCAAACTGCATACCCAGCCTTTTGGGGCAGACCAGAAGACATGTTTTACAGTGCTACATTAGTGGGTGGCACAATGAATGCTCCGGCAACCAGTAGCCTTTAATTTACAGACCCTGGGTATATGGTGTACCATATACTATGGCATTGCATGTAAATATTAGGAATATGCACTTTACCACTGATTGACAGTGGTAAGGTATGCAGAGTCCTATCGCCAACAACAACCGGTTTGGCAACAGAAGGCAAATATGGTGGGGGTGGGGGTATACCATGCATAAAATAACATGCATAAGACAGTCATTTCCAACAATTGGCAAATCTAAAGTATACTCCATAATGATATAACAGAACTTACTCTGAAAAACTATTTTTTCAGTACTACAAGTGACCTTGGACTTGGCATTTAATCTGTGGGTTTTCAAATTGTGGGGCTTGCTCACCCAGTGGAGGAATGGTGGCATATTCAGGGCAGGAACGTTTCTAAGGTATTTCACAGCAGAGGAGGTTCTAAGCAGCTGTACCCAACTCCTTGCTAACTCTGCCGATAAATTTGGTGACCGGATTCCCCCCATTTGCAGGCCCATGTGCCCGCCCTCAAGTATGACCCGTGGAGGGAGTTCCGTGGGGCAGACAGGCGGGGCGGAGGAAGGGCAGGGTGGGGGTGGTAAACACCGGAATATGGATGATTGCAGGTAAGTAAACAGTTACATTAATAAAACAACAAATTTCGTAGCGCGCCCTGCATCGGGCGTGCAACGAAATTCGTTTATTTAATTTAATAGTTTACTAACCTGCAATCATCCATATTCCGGTGTTTACCACCCCCCACCCTGCCCCTCCCCCGTCCCGCCTGTCTGCCCCACAGAACTCCCCCCACGGGCCGCGGCTGCCTGCCCTGTCTCCCCAAATAAATAATGTAGCAGGGAGCACCAAGCAGAAGGATCGAGCTGCCACCTCAGGGCAAGTACAAACTCCAGGTCTGAAGGCCTCCAGCAGGCCACGCCTATCCAACCTAAACTTGTATCTCCCTTCATGGATTTAGGGGCAGATCTACAAGAAACTAACGCAGCGTTGTGCAGCACGTCATTCTGCTGCGCCGCGCTCCGTTTGTTTAGAAGCACAAGGGATTAAACATATTTACAACAATATGTTGCATCTCTGTGCTTCCCCCTGCGCTGGTGCACAAACTGCTGCCATACGCTGGCGCAGGCACCCTAGCACCATGGTGCAAGGATGCCTGCCTTGTGGGGAGATTGCTTTGTGCAGGAAGGGGCACCTTCCTGCACAAAAACATTTGATTGAGATGATTTATTGTTCCAATGTGTGCTGTAGAATGCAGCATGCATTGAAAGAGAAAGGAACGAGGAGAAATGAAAACATTTCTCCTTGTTACACCACGCTACGCCACCCCTAGGGTGGGGTAGCATTCTGCCGCATTTCCAGATTTACAATTTCTCGTAAATCTGGAAATGCATCAGTGGACATGGGAGTTGCGTGGGAAAACCCAAAGCAACACCCATGTCACGCCCCTAACACGCAAAGTTTTGTGTGAACAGGGGGGATATTTACAAGCACAGGTTAAGTCACGCAGGGTGTCTTTACCTGTGCTTGTAAATATCACTCAGCAGGCTGCGCCATCGGTGCGTCACGCAACGTGATGCATCGGCCGAGCAAGGGTCTTGTAAATCTGCCACTTAATCTCTTTGCGGTATCTTTTTGTATTTAATGGGCTTTCAGCGTACGTGACATCTGCGTTCATTCAGTAAATGTTTTTCTTAGCTAGACCATCAGCTAAACCTTCACACCCTCGTACTCTGTCTCACTCTCCCATTGAACATGGAGATGAGTGTCTGTTAGCAGCTCCGCCATCACCCTTTCACATATTCAGGGGAAGGGCCCTCACTGGTTCCTCCCTAGTCCCACCTACATGGAATAGCAGAGAAGGTGGGCACGTCATGGTTTCCTAGCCACCCTATCGACACAGGGCATGTGATATTTAGGCTCACTGTCCACCAGCCACCTCAGTGGTCAGCCAATGACATGACCAATGGTCGGTGCCTTAGGACATGTCCTCTGAGCCGTACCCACTTTATGACTAGGGATGAGAGCATCAGAGCGTCTCATGACCAGGTGCAAGTTGGTTCTGGGCATTCCCCCTTGGCAGTGTCAGGACAGGCAGCGACAGTATAAGCTGTCTACCCTTCAGCCTGCGTGGCCAGTGACTAAGGGGGATGCCGCCGGTCCCAGTCAGACCCCTGTCAGGGCCAAGAAGCCTCTGGGTAATGTGGGCATGCTGCCACCCATCCACCTATTGCCTGCTGCGTGAGGGGATGATGTTTGACTCAAAATAATTCCCTCACTTGAGATTCGGCTTTGAAATGTTTTAAGACCATGGGGCTTATTTACAAGCCCCGTGCGCCACCCTTACGTCAAGGTTCCCATGTTAAAATTGACGCAAAGGTGGCGCAAGGGGCTTGTAAATCTGCCCCCATGGGTTTATTTATTACATAGACATTTTGGCACGCTCCGCTGTATAGCGAAGCTGTGCACTAACTACAGGGGAGCGAAAGCTGCGTAACAAAAACGTCCTTGATAGCTGAGAGCGCTGCGATGGTAGCTGAGAGCATGGGGGAATTAATGTCAGGTTGAAGACCTGCGTTGTCGAGGAATAAAATAATGTGCATCAATTTAAAAGCAGAGCAAGAACGGTGTGCAAACTGCGTAGATGGCAGAGATGGACGCCTTGCTCTCTTCTCATTTACGGTAATTTGGTGGTGCTTAGCAACAAGCAGGTTATGAACGGGAGGAAATCTGCAGATGTGCTGTGTAGAGTTAGAATGGCCAGTAAGAAGAGGCGTTGCCTAAGCTCTGCCTGGCACCTTGTCAATGCTATGTGGTGAGCTCTGCAGGCCACCTTTGCAGCGCGGCTATCGGCTTTAGACTGTCCGTCACATGGGAGGCGGGCAGAGGCGCAGACTCGTGTTTGGACCCTCGTGCAAGGGAGGAATACCACACCTAGCTGCTGTTTGGAACGCACAATAAAGCAATAATCGGGGTTGAGTGGACCCCTGGGCCCCGGTGCCACTGTCCCTGCTACCCTAATGGAAGCAACCCCACTGGAGGCGAGACATTTCGCTGAAACAGTAACCATGTACAAGAACTGCAATGAGCTACAGTTTATGTAGCATTAGTGATCTTCCCTGCATATTGTGCCAGCTGAGATTTAGCTGAAAGCCTCGCCTCTGCCTTCTTTCCCTTAATATATACTGAGGACCATTGCACTCCCTGGAGGCTAGTTAGACTAATACTGCCCACTACAATATAAATAGCCTTCAGTTGGAAGGCACTGACTAGCCAGAGAGGAGACTAGGGGGCAGATTTATCACCAGCAGAACACAGCAAGACAACTTGTTGTGTTGCACTGCGTCAAATGGAGAGACTGCTCCATAACTTTCAAGCTATGGTGCATTCCTGCAGTCTTACTGCCCTGGTGCACTCAGGGCAGCCTAGTACCAATGCAGGCACACTTGCCACATGGTACAAGGATGACTGTGCTGCAGGCAGGATTGTTGTTGTGCAAGAAAGGACACTTTCCTGCACAAAAACAATCCTAAGAGGTGTGTTCCTCTTTCGAAGTGTGCTGCAGCATGCAGCACACGCTGCAGCACACTTCGAAAGAGGAAACAACAGGAGAAATAAAGATATTTCTCCTCGTCGCACCGCTGCAGGGAAAGCATACCATTTTGATACATTCCTAAGTTTATCAGTCTTGGTAAATATGGGAATGCACCAAAGTACAGGGGTGGACGCAAGGGGACACCCACACTCCACCCATGGAACGCCTTCTGGCAGAGTAGCACAAGGCAGAGACTTGCATTGCCTTGTGTTACTCAGGTTTTTCCAAGCCACACAGGGCCACTCAAGGGTAAATCTGACTTAATTGCAATGCCCTGGTCTCAACCTGTGTCATGCAAGGGCAACACAATACTAGATAATTCTGGGCCCTTGCTTTTTAAAGTAGGTATGCATTTTGAAACCCTTGGTGACGGAGAGACAGTTGCCAGAGAAGGCATTGCAAGTGGAGCAAGGGCTCCTTAAAGAGGCAGTGGAAATTCATGGCAGAAATGGAAACTTTGGTTTGTAAGGCTTTTAATGAGTTAGCGCTCCGACATCATGAAAATGAAGCTTGCACAGACAAGAAGTTGCATTTCATGGGCCCTTTGAGCTGTCTTCTTGTGCACTCTCACCTGGTGACCGGTTGTACATCTTTAGTGTCATGGAAGATGTTGATGAGCTGCATGCCAGAGGTGGATGTGCGAGTTTCTCTGGTTATGTTCTGCGTAATTACAGTTCATCCTGGTGTTTCCCCTCAGGGAATTCACGTAGTTTCTCACCTGTGTTCAGTGCAATATGAGACATCCGCAGTGCAGTCAAAGTGAACCGTTTTGCGGAGGGGTGGGGCACTGCCATCATAACCTTCCACATCACTCCTCTCTGAGATCGCTGCCAGCCTACGGCGGGGGTCAATGGGTGCCCAGAAGCTCTCCTAACTCCACCCGCTGTCTGCATCCTCAAGCCGTAGCCAGTGCTTAATTTGTGAAAGAAAGTGTGCCGGTGCCTAAAACTATGCTTAGAAGAAGACTGCACTGAAAACAATTAAACGCCAGTGAGTGGAATACCAAGACTGGTAGTTTTAAAACCACCTCATACCCAGGCACTCCCTCCCCCTTTATGACACTTCTGCAGGTTTCGGCTTTTCTCCCTTTGTGTTTTGCCGTCTTTCTCTTCCTCTGTCTTTTCAATCTGTGAATATTCCCTCTCTTGCACTTGATAAATAAATTATGTAGAAAACTATGTGCCAGTTCCCAAAAATATGTCCCGGTTCTAAATGTCAACTCTAGCAAACTTATGACAAGACTTATCATCATGCCTGAACCGCAGGACTGGTATGCAATAATTCAATTAATAAACTTTATTCTAGTATTATACAAATAGTCACAAAAGCATAACGACACAAATACAAAACATGTAATTGAAAAGATTTCAAACTTCTTACAAAAAGAAATCACAATTACATTATATAAAATTAATACATTAAATAAATTACGTGGACGTATTGCAGACCTTAAAAATGCCCTACAGTATAGCAAACAACTGGGTTGGACGATATTCGTAAGAAATAAAGAGCTGGATTACACTTTTTTTTTTTTTATTATGCATCATTGTTTTTAGTCTGTATGATGGTGATATGATCATTATATTATTGTTGACACATATATTGTCGCAATCTGCAATTTAAAAAGATGTATGTGAACACGTTATTTAAAGCTTTGTGCTTCATCATATTGTTGTGGCACTGAGTTATGAAGTGAAATTTTTCTGAAGGGTGTTTGGAAGAGTGTACAGAAATATATGTATGGTACACGGGGATTTCCCAAGGGGAGATTTTTCTCTTTAATATAGTGTTCCATCCCCTTGTTGTGGAGGCCCATCTTTCTTATATTACTGAACCTCCTGTATCTGAGCCAGGGTATCATATGGCCCGATTACAAGATAAGTAATCAGGTATGATTTTACGATTGAAGGTAGTGCGTTTTTTTCCTGATGCTGTTTACCAGAGAAGCAATGTGACAAGCTCGGTTTGGTCTTCTGCATATGTTAAGCCTAATTCCTCTTGAAGAAACTAATAAAGACTAGATCGCTGTAGGCCTAATAGACACCTACAAAATCGATTGTCCTCAATCTATAAATTAGTAGTTTCTTGATAGCTCCAACTAGCAGCCTAATACAGATAGACATTGAGGTTCCGTGAAAATTATTACGATGTTCTGGGCATTACCGAATATAGACGAGTTTGGTATCTAAAAACCGCAAATGACGAGTTCGGCAAGTGTGCGAATTTTCGCTACACTACCTGCCAGGGTTCGTCTAATATTACATGTTCTTTATCTGAACCCTCGGGTTCCATTTTAGATACAGCATCCATTTTGTTTCTTGCCCTCACGTAGTCAGCGAGCAGGTAACTGTTCGCCCCTTGACCCTCTAGTTCCCAAGCCTTGCGGAAGACGCATATTCCTTTCATGCGTCTTTATGGCCGGAGGAATGACACAGCAAAGGCAGATGGCACAGCTTGAGGGTAATTTGGTTGTACCGGTCTATTGTGACAGCCTTGTAGGCAATGGATCCAACTCTTTTGATCTCCCGATCATGCTTCCGATATTACCCCCACACTCTTTTCTCTACACGTGTCTGACTTCCTTGCAGCTGCTCTTGTCTCTCCTTCTTTGTCATTTACAACTCTGATGGGTGTACCTAATGGTGGGAAGATGTACTTTTACAGTTGGGAACCGGCATGGCTATTGTAATTATGTTCCGGGATTCTGAACACATGAAAGCGACCCTTTTGAAGTCTACTGTGGGAACCGGATTGTAATCTTTTGTCCACATGTTATGCAATGGCAACATCCTGTATAAAAGAGAGCGACCTACAATACAATTGGAAGCAGACTCTCAGAACCTACACTCCATGTACTTCTTATGACTCTTGTTTCCCTGCAGTAATAAAAGCTGATCTTTGACGCCGAAGGAAGTGTCCCGTGTCTCTGTAATTTGTGCGCCGAAACAGGTATCCCATGAAGGTTATAGGTGTTGTTCCCTGGCACCGCTGGTACTGTTAAAAGTCCAGTCCTTCAGTTGGCGCCCAACGTGGGGCGACTTCAGCGGTACCGGTCCAAAGCCTGATGATCGTGAGGAACTTCGTGTGAAATCTCCGAGGGAAGGTGCACCCCGCTTCATCGATCCTGTTGTCGAAATAAGTGGCCCGAAGTTTTTTCCTGCGAAGATTCCCGCCTCCTGACGGCTGCGACGGACCGATGCCCTGACTGTCGACCTGTCTTCGACGCCCGGTGCAGACCTTACGTATAAGCGAGACGAAGACGGGCCTTCCTGGTGACGCCATTGAAGTTCTGAGTTAAGTATTTTGTGGGTCGCTCCCAGTCCTTAGTGGTTGTTCTAGCTTTTTGAAAGCTTTGTTGTTAGCCTTTAAGGCTTTGTTGTAATAGCTCACCGAGCTTTGTAATAGCCTCCTCAGGCTTTGTTGTTAGCTCTCCGAGCTTTGTGGTAGCCTTAAGGCTTTGTTGTATTGCATGGTTCCATTGCATTTGTGGTTCTTAGTATTGGTCCTTAGTATTATTTGACAGTTGCAATTGCCAAAAACCGAGGGTTTTGACTTACACGAGGTTTTATTGCTTCGGTAATCCTTGAAGTTTGATACTAGGTTAGTGTGCACGATGCCTAGCCATAGTGGTTTGTTTCGTATTTTCAAATGTTGCGCAATGGATTCCCGGTTGGAGGATTCGTGTCCGATACCTCCAGTTGGAACTCCGATACATGATCTTTATAGTCGACATGGGGTGGGTCCTATAATATATAATGATTACTGGGTCCGCTATACAAAGAAAGACGGTGACCTTAGATGGCCACCACATGGAACTTTTGAACTTTCGATTTTAGATAATCTTGAGGCTAAATTATTTTTAGAGAAAGCTAGGCCAGCTATGTTTGATTTCTTTCGGATATGGCGTAAAGAGGCCAAGCAGAAAGAAATCAAACAACTTAAAAAGGACCAAAAACAAGGGTTCGTTCCTATAATGCAAGCTATACGAGAATGTAAACAGGACAAAGAAGAAAAGGAAATGGAAATCGCTACTAGATTGCATCACATGAAAATAGATAAATGTTACCCAGTTTTACCGAATAATCTAGAAAAGAAAGAAGAAGATTTGAAGGAGGATTCCTTGTTATCATATTTGATGAAATCACCACCTCCTTATGTACAGGGTGCTACTGCTCCTGTAGCTCCTCCTGTAGCTCCTCCTGTTGTACCCCTTGTTGCTCCAGCGGCTGCGGGCCAGCCCGTTGTTAATCCTACGTTTGTTCCACCACCTGTCCTTGTTCCTACTGCTCCTGTACTTGTACCTTCACAGACTGTTGTTTCTGCTACTCCGACTACCTTGTCCGTTCCTACTATGCCTTCCTTCACCTCCAGTGTTGTTGCCCCTGTTTTTCTTTCTCCTTCTGTTCGTAAGCGTGTTCCTAACTCTGTTGCTACCCTTTATTCACCTCTTTCTGGTCCATTATTTTCGTCTGATTCATCTGAAACTCCTCAGAGACGGAGTCAGATCCCTAGTGGTAGGGAGAAAGAGACGTTAATAACCATGGCACATAGGTGGATGAAACATCCTGCTAATTACACTCCACGTGTAGTCTTTGATACGTTTTCTCAGTTTAATGAGCCTACGCAGAGATTTGTGTTTGAGGAGATGTGTAACTTTTTGAGGGAAGAATGGTATAATGATGATGTAGATAATGTACCGTCCGACATAATTGAACTTCAGAGTCACTTTTCGAACGGTATGATTATAGGAGACGATGTACGACGTGCCGTGGAACGCTTATTAGCGTTTAGATCCACAGCACATTCTCGGGCATCAGCAGATGATACCACCGAGAATTGGAAAGCGGTTCCTGGTCAGTATCCCATGAGAGAGGTTCCGCCACTGTGGGTGCCTGGTGATCCTAATGCAAATCCTGTGGTTTTACCGCATTTTCGAAGAGTGTGGATACATCTTCCATGGAAACGATCGGAAGTTTTGCAAGTGAAGCAATCCTTACCTGATCCGCATAAAAACCCGGCTGGTTATTATAAGGAGTTATCACAACTGGTGGAAGCTTCTATTATGAACCTTGCCGATATCGACATGTTATTTGGCAATGTTGTACCGCAACCAGTTTGGGCTAAAATTCGTCAAGCCAATCACGCAGTTGAATTAGGGGGTGATTGGGCTGCACTACTAGCGGCTGATGCATTACAAGTTGGTGGGGCTAAGCCTGAACAGCTGATTTTGGATTTGCCTCAGAAAATCATTACGCTCATGAAAACTCTCATGCCAGCGATGAAGGTGAACTGGGATAAGTTATCAGCTTGTAAGCAAAAGAAAGACGAGAGTGTCTCGGATTTCTTTACAAGGTTTGAGGAAGCGTTTGTTGACCACAGCGGCCAGGACATGGGCGCTGAGGGAGGCCAGCGGTTATTCGTTGACAAATTCGTATCGAATTTGCTGCCTGAGCTATGCAACAAATTAAAGAATTCAGAGAGTGCGTGGGCAGTTTCAACCCCCGCGCAAATACTAGCAACGGCCCAGTATTATGAGAATAGGGAAAAGGAAGAAAGTGATCGTGTAGAAAAGAAAACGAAAGAACTAAAAACGAAGGTTTTGTTGCAGCAAGCATACCCTCCACGATCAAACCAAAATGATTCACAACAGCAGTATCGACCACGAGCACAGCCGGATAGGACACAGCCGCGCTCTGACAACTTTGATTACAGATCTTCACTTGGGTATAATCAGTGCGCATATTGTAGGAAAGAGGGACATCTAAAATATGATTGTCTTGCCTTACGGGACCGTCTAAATGGTGTGTCGACACGTGGAAACCGTGGTGGTGGTCCTCAACAGACACCACGTGGTAGAGGTCGTGGTTTATCCCACAATCAGATTGATCGCCATCAAAATCAATCAGATGCAAATAATTGTTTTGACCAGCGAAAAATGGGGTCAGTTCGATCTGCACAGTATAATGTTGACGATTATTACGTAGAGCATGAGACTGTTGTAAATGACCATTACTAGGACAGCCAACGACAAAGAGAGGGAGTAGTGTCAGTTCCGGTCGATCAGAGTGGGCCTTACGTTGCAGTAGCTACATCGGGTGTAGTTGAGCCTTTTCTGTTAGACACTGGTGCGACAAAAAGTTCCATCATGCATTCGAAACTCCCTGGCGCACCTTTGTCTGGCTTAACGAACGTTTCCGTTGGATTCTCTGGCGCCCCTGTTAGTAACCCAGTCTCTAATCCTTTGTCTCTTATGATTGGACCTCGTGAGCTAATGGCTCCACTGATTCTATCTACAGGTTGTGGTGAAAATCTTTTGGGCCTGGATTTGTTGAAACGATTATATGCAACATTGTACTGTTCCCCCGAAGGAGTGGAGCTTACATTGGGACGGAGAGTGATCTCTCCCATGTATTTTTCGGTCGATAAATTCCCACCGGAATTGAGTTCTCTCCCTGCGTCCCTATGGGCCACAGGTCCCAATGATGTAGGCTTGTTAGACATTCCACCCTATGTGATTCAATTGAAACCAAATGCGCGATTACCGCGTTTACCTCAATATCGTATTTCTCTTGAGGGCGAACGAGCGCTGTTAACAATCGGTCATGATCTCATTGGAAAGGGTGTTGTTGAAGAAACTCGTGGAAATGTGTGTAATAGCCCTGTATTACCAATTCTGAAACAAACTGACCCAACTAAAGCTCCTGTGTATCGTTTTGTAATAGATTTAAGAGAAGTGAACAAAATAGTGGTTCCACAATTTCCTGTGGTACCTGACATTACGGCATTACTAACAATGATTCCGGCATCTGCCTCCTGGTTCACAGTGATCGACCTAAAGAATGCTTTCTTTAGCATCCCGATTGCCGAGGAAAGCAGAGACCTATTCGGATTCTCATTAGGTGGTCGCAGTTTTAGGCTAAAACGCGCTCCACAGGGCTACTGTGAGAGTCCGTCAATCTACAGCCAAGCACTTAAAGGTCAGCTTGATGCCTTTGTATTACCTAAAGGTGCAGCTTTGATTCAATACGTTGACGATCTTTTAGTGGCAGCTGATACAGAAGCTATTTGCAAAACGGCTACAGTATCATTGTTACACTATCTACATGACTTACATCACAAGGTATCGCCTTCAAAGCTACAGTATTGTTGTCAAGAAGTTACCTATCTAGGTCACTTATTGTCAAGAGAAGGGAGAAGGTTGACCCCAGAGAGAATTGCAGCGATTTCCCGAATGACTGTGCCAAAAACCCAGAGAGATGTTCGCGCCTTTTTAGGTATTACGTCCTACTGCAGACAATGGATTCCAAATTTTTCATTGTTGGCGAAACCATTGATAGCCCTTACATGCAAGGATGTCCCATCCCCAGTACCTTGGTCTGAAGAATGTCAGAGAAGTTTTTCGGAATTACGTGATGCGTTGTGTTTGGCTCCTGTGTTGGGCACTCCTGACTACAGTAAGCCGTTTACACTATACGTTCACGAGAGGGACGGTTGCGCGTTGAGTGTTCTGACACAACCTTTTGGTGGTAAGCAACGCCCATGTGCCTATTTTTCTTCGACTTTAGACCCAGTAGCTAGAGCCTTGCCGAGTTGTTTAAGGGCAACAGCGGCAGCTGCGGCGTCCATTCGACAGTCCGCAGGTTTAGTTATGGATAATATGCTCACGGTAATGGTTCCGCATGCAGTTGACACTCTATTGAATCGAACGAAAACTCAACATCTGACAAGCGCAAGATTGTCTGGATATGAGTTGACGTTGCTGGCCAGTCACATACGGATAAAACGATGTAATGTGTTGAATCCAGCAACATTGCTGCCGATCGACACAGAATCAAGTGGTGAAACAGTACATGACTGCTATCTCAGAACTGAGGAGGAAACTAAGGGTCGTATTGACCTAAAAGATACTCCATTGACAGATCCAGATGGTACTTTGTATGTGGATGGTTCTTGTTTCAAGTTGCCGAACGGTGATGTGACGACTGCGTATGCCGTAGTAACATTGAAAACGATTGTGGAAAGCGCAAGATTAAATCAGAATTCGGCTCAGGCTGCCGAGTTAATTGCTTTGACGAGAGCGTGTGTATTGTCTAAAGATAAACGGGTGAATGTGTTTACAGATAGTCAGTATGCGTTTGGTGTGGCACATAGTTTTGGACGACTGTGGAGAGAGAGAGGATTTCTTACGTCGCATGGCACGAAGATTCAACATGGACAGCTTGTAAATGATCTTTTAGATGCACTCACATTGCCTAAACAAGTGGCCATAGTCAAATGTAGCGCACATCAGAAAGTAACAGACGATGTGGGTCGTGGAAATGCGTTTGCGGATGAAACGGCTAAAGAGACGGCTAAAGATTTGACGAATAGGATGTATGTTACGAGCTCAGTGAGATGGCCAACAGAGACTGGTATGTGCGAAGACACATTTGAAAGTGTGAAAGGAATACAGAATGAGGCCACCGAGACGGAAAGGACTAAATGGAGAGAGAGCACGGGAAGATTGGATGAAAATGGATGTTGGGTTGATCTATCAGAGAAGCAAAGATGGATGTTACCGGATGCGTATGTGCTCGCTGTTGTGACAATGGCTCATGGTATGGCACACATCAACACGAAAGGCATATGCAGGTTGTTGTCTCATCTATGGAAGAATGATGGGATTACTAAGTGTGCCGAGAGAGTGGTTAAGAATTGTATGGTGTGTTTGATGCACAATCCTGGTAAAGGCACCCCCACTCCACCTGGCCATTTTGCCCCTCCTACGTACCCTTTCGAAGTTATCCAGTTGGACTTTATCCACATGGACCGATGTAATAACTTGAAGTATGTGTTGGTTGTGGTGTGTGCATTTTCTAGGTGGATTGAGGCTTACCCCCTTAAGGATAATACGGCCTTATCCACGGCAAAAATGTTGCTCAAAGAGTATTTTTCCCGCTACGGAATGCCTCGGGTCGTATGGTCGGACAACGGAAGTGAGTTTGTTGGGAGTGTGATGAAGAGTGTGTGTCGCGGTTTAGGGATTGTACAAAAATTTCATAGTGCAAATCATCCACAATCAGCAGGATTGGTGGAAGGATATAATGGCACTTTAAAACTAAAATTGGCTAAAATTCAGGCAACAACTGGTTTATCATGGCCCGACGCTTTGCCCCTGGCTCTCCTGTCGACCAGGGCAACTGTACACTCTCGAGTAGGGCTCAGCCCATATGAGATTGTCTTCGGTCGTCCTGCTAATGTATGGGGAGTCCCAAGACCAAAGGAATTTGACAGAATTGAATACCCTATGTTGATTGATTATCTCTATGATCTGACTGCTAAATTGAGTTTGATTCATCAACAGGTCTTTGAGTCTCTGCCGTCACAAACAGAAGGTCCTGGTCATCGACTTCAACCAGGGGACTGGGTCCTTGTTAAAAACTACGGACGAAAACGAAACCTAGAACCAAGATTTGTGGGCCCGTTTCAAGTACAGCTGGCCACGAGGACGGCGGTTCGATTACACGGACGCCGGAACTGGGTACATGCTACCCACACAAAAAGAGTCCCGCTTCCTTTGCCGTCGGACACCTGGATGAGAAGAGGTCTTTCTTCATCTGAGACTGACACTCCACCACATTTCGTTCCATTCAGCGAAGCACGGCTTGTATCTGACACCGTTGCTGACTCCCCCCAAACAATTTCCTCCACGTCAACCTTGGAAAATTCGACTGTTGAACAATTGCCTGAACAATTGAACACTCCTTTGCCGTCCAATCCATTGTTTGAAGATCAGACTCGCCCTGGAAGTAGCCGATATTTTCTTCGTCCACGAACAAGCCATAAATAAAAAGATTTTTTTTTGTTTCTAGGTTCTACATTGCTCTGAAAATAGTGGACATTATATATTGTGTATCTTTTTCTTTTTCGTACAGCCAAGAACATTATTTAGCTAGAACCTACCATCCAGGTTGACCGTAAGGCCGTGCGGGTACTTCCTTCTGTTTAGCAGCTATCGACACAAGGTTGGTTTCTATTATCAATTTCTGGGAACTCCTGGGAACTGATAACCGCTACTCAGAACGAAGTGCGTCAAGAACGTCGCGGACGGTCGTTAGGGGATGGAATCATCATTTGAGCTGCCGAAAAGAGAAGAAATGTTGGCGCAAAGATCTACATTACAGAAAATATGTCATACAAAATGGTTTCTCTCACAAGTAATCATACTGTTTCTCACCATATCTATGCTATTGGTAGGAGGAATATATTATGGGTCCCAGTTCTTATTGTCTTCTGCTACACCTACTCTTCCATCTCATGATCAATATTTCGTTTCTACTGTTTCTCCACATTCCTTTTATCCTTTGCCTCAACACGAACAAGTCAGACGTGCAGAATTCAGAAACAACTCTTTTATCCAACTTTTGCATCAGCATCAATTAGTGGTAAACACTACCAATTGTTGGGTGTGTGGGTTAATGCCACATACCATGGATAAGGGTATTCCGTACTTAGTTCTGCCTTATAGTGCACAAGGGTCAGCTCGAGCATTACAAACTATGTTCCGTAGCGCACTAGATTCCTACCCCCATCGAGAACCACGCTCAGCAAACTCTGGTCCTGGCCCGTACCACAAGACTCTGGCGAGAGCTATTGCAGACTTAGATAGAGATATTTTTGACGCATCGCTCATCCCAGAGGAAGAGGTGCGAGCGTATAAGGAACTAAGTGAGGCTGAGTACAGCTTATCAGTGGGTGAGAGGCAGCTTAAAAGCTCGCCACCGATATGGATTGTACCTCACCTTGGTAATTTCTGCTTGAAAGGTCTTGGTCGAAATCCGAGAGCTCAGTTTGGGGAGAGTGCTTGTACCGAGACGTATGTCTTACCGACGCTCTCTTCCCCTGTCTTCCTGCCTGCCAAGGGTACTTACTTTGTATGTTATGATCGAGCCTATACGTGGTTACCTCATGACTTTTCGGGTACCTGCTATATTGCGAATCTTTTGCCTCCCACTTTCACTGTGGCCTCTGATTACCACAGAACTAGAATTGTAAGAGGCGTGGTTAGCAAAGAAGATACTTCCGGACAAGAAGCGGGAGACTTCTTTAAGGGTTTCCTACCGTTCTGGGGACCGATGGTTAATAGCAGGAACCTGAGGCAGTTAACTCGTGTAGTAGAATCAACTGCCAACATAACTGCAAATGCCCTTGGTAATTTGACAACCGAGCTCCAAGCCGATAGATTGATGACGTTGCAGAACCGTATGGTTCTAGATATCATTCTAGCAGATAGAGGTGGGGTTTGCAAAGTCATCCATTCGAGCTGCTGCATATTCATACCTGATAATGCTCCAACAGTTTATCAAGCCATCTCTAAGTTGCACGAAATTTCGGAGTCCATACACGTGGACGAAGGAAATTGGACACTTCTGGGATGGTTTTGGGGTCTGATATCGACTTGGGGTTGGAAGATTCTGATGATCATAGGGGTTGTTGTGACATTTCTGTTCTCATGTTGTCTTTGTGTACAATGTGGTCCTGCCTTATGTGGCCTTTGTGCTACGACGTGTATAAGACAGCCTGTTGTCACCAAAGAAGCATTGAAGGATAGAATAATGTATCAACAACATCTGAATGATCTGATGAGTATCGAAATCGATTATGATTCCGACTAGTGCTTGCCTACATGAGGGCAAAAGGACTGTCTGAGGTTCCGTGAAAATTATTACGATGTTCTGGGCATTACCGAATATAGACGAGTTTGGTATCTAAAAACCGCAAATGACGAGTTCGGCAAGTGTGCGAATTTTCGCTACACTACCTGCCAGGGTTCGTCTAATATTACATGTTCTTTATCTGAACCCTCGGGTTCCATTTTAGATACAGCATCCATTTTGTTTCTTGCCCTCACGTAGTCAGCGAGCAGGTAACTGTTCGCCCCTTGACCCTCTAGTTCCCAAGCCTTGCGGAAGACGCATATTCCTTTCATGCGTCTTTATGGCCGGAGGAATGACACAGCAAAGGCAGATGGCACAGCTTGAGGGTAATTTGGTTGTACCGGTCTATTGTGACAGCCTTGTAGGCAATGGATCCAACTCTTTTGATCTCCCGATCATGCTTCCGATATTACCCCCACACTCTTTTCTCTACACGTGTCTGACTTCCTTGCAGCTGCTCTTGTCTCTCCTTCTTTGTCATTTACAACTCTGATGGGTGTACCTAATGGTGGGAAGATGTACTTTTACAGTTGGGAACCGGCATGGCTATTGTAATTATGTTCCGGGATTCTGAACACATGAAAGCGACCCTTTTGAAGTCTACTGTGGGAACCGGATTGTAATCTTTTGTCCACATGTTATGCAATGGCAACATCCTGTATAAAAGAGAGCGACCTACAATACAATTGGAAGCAGACTCTCAGAACCTACACTCCATGTACTTCTTATGACTCTTGTTTCCCTGCAGTAATAAAAGCTGATCTTTGACGCCGAAGGAAGTGTCCCGTGTCTCTGTAATTTGTGCGCCGAAACAGGTATCCCATGAAGGTTATAGGTGTTGTTCCCTGGCACCGCTGGTACTGTTAAAAGTCCAGTCCTTCAACATTTATTCTTCTATATTTCTAATAAGGGGGTAATTGGTTTGCTTTGGATGCTCCTTGCAAAATCGAACAAAGCTTCAGTAAAATGACTGAAGTGAAAACATCTGTTAGAAAGTAAAGGTGGCCATGTGCTTTGAGAATGAAATATGACCCCAAACATACAAGAAATGCATCGTTTACCAGGTTTAAACTTTCCTTTGCAGTACTTATAGGTCACCCAGAAGGTAGGACCAAAAGGCTCGGAGAGCAGGGTGTATGGTATTCAAATTTAAGAACAGTGGATTTAAGTTTTATATGTCTTGAATGCAGCACACTTCGAAAGAGGAAACAACAAGGGGAAATAAAGATACTTATCTTCGTTGCCCTGCTATCGGGAAAGTGTACAATTTTGACACATTTCCAGGTTTATCTGTCTCGGTAAATATGGAAATGCACCAATATACATGGTTAGATGTGTTTGGACACCCAGGGCCTCATTTATGAAAAGTGATGCATCGCTGCGTGAAAACAGCGATGCGTCACTTTTCACTGCACACTCCTTGCGACACCAATGATGCGTCATATTTAATGTATGACGCATCATGTCGCAAGGAGTTACAGATACGTCAGTATTTCTGACGTATCTGTAAGCGCAAAAGTGACGCATTGCTGGAGTGTGTCACAAAAGTGACACAACTACAGCAATGCTCCCTTTCACATTATTATTGTGTCTTTTATAAAGCGCGCAGCTACCCCAACGTGGTGTCCCGGCGCTAAATGATTAACAGCAAGTCCCAGAGGCAAAAATTTATAGGCAAAAAAGGTGAGTTTTCAACGCCCGACGGAATTCGAGCTCAGATTTAATAGAGCGTAGGCCCATAGGCAATTTATTCCAGCGTAGGGCGGCTCTTAGCTCGAATGTTTTCCCTCCCGCACGAGATTTTTTAAATCTTGGGATGGTCAATAGATGTTGCGAATTGGAGCGAAGGGCTCTGCTGTTACAGTAAGGACGGAGAATGGTTCTGAGATGGGCAGACCCCTTGCCCTGAGTAGAGCGGTAAGCTAATATCATGGCTTTGAAATCAATTTGTTAATTTATAGGCAGCCAATGCAATTCGCGAAGATAGGGAGAAATGTGCTGCCTACGTGATAGACCTCCAATCAGACGAGCCGCAGCATTCTGGACCGTTTGAAGTTTATGGCAGAGGCCAGAGGATAAACCTACGTAGAGCCAATTCGCATAATCCAGATGCAAGATAATTAATGCATGGACAATCGTTTTCCTATTAGCACTGGGGAGATAATTTATAAGTTTTTTTAGCGTTTTGATCTTGGTAAAACATGCAACAGAGACTGATTGGACCTGAGACCCGAGAGACAGCTGTTGATCCCAGCGGACTCCTAGATTTCTAACTGAGTCCTTCGGTGTCGTGGCTTGGCTAAGATCTTCCGGCCACCAGATATTGGAGTCAAGAGGGGATGGCTGATTAAAAAAGAGCACCTCAGTTTTGGCTGCGTTCAGCCTCAGAAAATTAAGATCCATCCAATCAGCAATATCTCTGATACAAGATTTAAGAGGGTCAAAGGTGGACGAGGAAGGCTTCTCAAAGGTAAAAAACAGCTGTATGTCGTCAGCATACGACGTGGTTTTAATACCAGATTTAGAAATCAAATCAGCTAACGGAGCAAAATAAACATTAAAAAGAAGGGAACTTAATGAGGAGCCCTGAGGGACGCCCCATTTCAGTGGTCTAGGTGTAGAAGTGAAGGGGGGGTATGAACATATTGCGTACGGTTAGTTAAAAAGGAACTTATCCACTTAAGGACCTTGCCCTGTATTCCCAGTTTCCTCAATCTGTCCAGCAGTGTGGGGTGAGAGATGGTGTCGAATGCTGCTGACAGATCAAGCAGCACCAACACCGCCCTCAAACCCTGATCCAAAGTCCAACGGACCGAGTCAGCCATCTCAATTAGGGCCGACTCCGTGCAAGCCCCATGTTAAAAGGCCTGCGTCAGTCTTACGCCTGCTGTGAGGCAGGCGCAAGATTTTGACGCAACGGCGTCCTAAAAGTGACGCAGTGAAATCTCATAGATTTCACTGCGTCACTTCTACGACCCTTCCTTGCCTCAATACGCCCCCCTTGCATACATTATACCTGGCGCAGGTATAATGTGGCGCAGGGGTTTACAAAGAGACGCATCTACCTAGATGCGTCACTTTGTAAATATGGTGCAACAAGGCACATTATTTACGCTGCTGGTGCGTCACAAAAAGTGACGCACCGGCGGCGTAAAAATGACGCACGGCCTCATAAATGAGGCCCTAATCCACCCTTGGAAAGCCTTCCCAGCACAGTGTAACATAAGGCAGTAACTTGCATTGCCTTGCATTACTCCGGATTTACCAAGACACGCAGGGCAGCGCAAGGGCAAATCTGACTTAATTGCATTGTCCCTGCATCAACCTGCATCATGCAAGGGCAATGCAATACTATGACAATTCCGAGCCCTTGTTTTTTAAAGTAGGTATGCATTTTGAATGGGTCCGCAAAGAGACAGTGGAACGTTATGGCAAAATTGGTGACAATGGTTTATAAGGCTTGTAATGAGTTAGCGCTCCAACATCATAAAAATGAAGCTTGCACAGTCAAGAATTTGCATCCTCCTCTGGCAACTAAGTCTGGAAGTACCCATAGATCGTACTCTGATTGAGTATGGAAGAGTTTGCCACCTGAGCCTACCATGGTGTGTCCTACTGGGCAACCCAGGGCCATCATATTAAGAACAAGTTTAATAAAGGCCATTTGTATGTATTATCATGGAATATAGCAGGCCTGGGTAGTAGAATAGAGGATGAGGGTTGGTGGAAGTTTGTTGCACAATATGACATATGCTTCTTCCCCGAAACATGGGCACTGAAGTGTTTTAGCGTTCATGATGTTTTAGATTGCAGCAATTAGACCACCCGCTCTAAAAGGGATCAGTCTTTGGGCAGGTTCACTATATGGGTGTCGGATAAGCTGGAATTTAGGCTAGAGCAACTCGAGCCTGCTCAACTGTCCTCTAATGTCCTACATGTGAGAATTTGGCTTAAGGGGCAAGAAGGTGATGTGATTGATAAAGTGAATGTGTATATTTCACTGGGGTGGTCCCTAGAGGTGCAGGTGATCTGGAGAAATCTACTAACTTGTATTGATAGTATTAGGGAAGGCATGGCTATTCACAAGTCACTTGGGAGGGTAAAGGGGTGAAGCATGTGTTATTGATTTGTGGAGATTCCAACACACAACCATCGGATGTTGTTAGCAATGAGGTGATATTGGAGGATCGTAGTTGGGCATCCCTGAGTTCGACTGAGCAATTTTAAATCCACCAATAAGGGAGGTGTATTCTCGGAACGTCTGCGCTTTAATAATGGTTGTACGCCCTCATATGGTGCTGCTAGGGTAACCTTTAATAAGGTACATCAATAATTGACTATATCTTAATCAATATAGAGGGTTGGGAATGTGTGCACGAAATGACAGTTTTCGTGAGAGTGGAGAGTGATCATGAATCCATGGTACTTTGCCTATAATTATGCATAAGGGAGGGAGTTGTCAAAAATAGCTCAGTGGAAAGGAGACATAGTCACATAGAGGCGGTATCAAACTGTAGAAAGTGGGATGTACGTTGTTACCACGCGATGTAATACATCGCGGTACTTTACAACGCGTCTTTTACAACGCAAGTCGTTACCACGACTTGCGCTGTAGGGGTGCTGGACTTAGGAATAGTTCAATTTACTATTCGAACACCAGCCTACGTACAGTAGGGAAGGTGTTGGAATAGTAAATCTACTATTCCTTAGCCTAGAGCGCCCACCAGCGCGAGTCGTGGTTACGACTTGCGTTGTAAAAGACGCATCGTAACTGCACTGCGTGGTAACATCCGCGTTGTAAAGGATGTTCCTCTAGAAAGAGGATACGATGGTGCAGGGAGAAATAACTACAAAACTGCCACTGTTAGAGAGTATATTGATTAAGTATGGTTCTGTAATTCTGAACTGTCCACATGGGTGAAACCCTAGCAGCCTACAAAAAGATGATAGGGGAGCTGAAGGCCCAGTGGTCTAAGCCCATTAGGCCTGAAGACTCCTTGATGGTTGGTGGGAAAAGGAGCATACAGGTTACTTGGTATGATGGGAAATGCTAGAGTAAAGGGAGTTGTATCATCTGCCTTAGTACAACAACACTATAGCCTACATAGTGAATTACTATTCAGAGAGTGTAGGGCTGATGATAAACGCCTTTTGAGAACTAAGAAATTGCTGCATCAACTGACTCTCTGGGAGGAACTGAAGGAGGCTGCACAGGAAAAAAACTCCCAACATTTCTGGGAATTGGTATCACAAACTGAGAGTGGCTCAGTGCACATTATAGAAACTCCTATTGGGCCATCTGTCTCAACTGGTCACTTTAGTCATTTATATAGTGTCAACCCCATAATCCCCCTGTCAGCCAGTGAGCACATCTGGTCTGGGCCTTGTGTTATTGATATCTTAGTAGCAGAGGTGGTGAGAGCCCTGATTGATGCAAAGAAACAAAAAAGCCCCAGGCTCTGATATTACCCATCGATATATATTGTGAAGACCATACTTGTGGGGCAGCATCCTTAGTGAAGTGTTTAATTCGGCACTTGCTGGAAATGATGTTCCCCCTTCCTGATGTTCAGCCATTATTCTGCTGATCCATAAAAAAGGCGATTGATCCAGGCCATCAAAATACCGTCAGATCTCTCTTCTAGATGGTGCAGGAAAAATTCTAAGGAAAGTTCTGCTCAAGCTCCTTCAGGGGTGGGTCGATGCTCACAACATCTTGACTGGAGTGCAAGCTGGATTAAGGCCTTGCATTGGGACCATTGATCAGGCTCTCCTGTTGTATATGACCTCCTATAAGTTTAAAGTGGTGAGGAAGACATCGCTGTACCTAATATTTGTGGACTTGAAAGCAGCGTTTGATTTAGTAGACAGAGAGAAGCTGTGGAGATCACTGGTGGGCCTGGATGTTGACTCAACGCTAGTAATGGCCATATAGGTTCTGCATACTAGTAACATGGACAAAGTAAGGTATGGGCCAGGCAGGGGAGTGCACTGCACCCTTTTGGGTCAAAAAAGGTGTCCTGCAGGGTTGCGTGTTGGCTCCCTTGCTATTTAGCCTTTTTTTAAATGTGGCAGCTGACCATTTGATGGAAGACTCATTGAGATTCCACCTGTAGCCTGGAAGCGGGTGCTGATACTACTATACGCGGATGACACTGTATTGATGGCACAAACAGAAAATGCAGCCCATAGGCTACTAACACGATTGTGGAGTATTGTGACAAAAAGTCATTAACCATCAATGGTAGTAAAACAAAGTGTATAGTATTGAGGCTCTCCCCTTGTTTTAAACAAAAGACTTTGGTTGAAGGTATCCCTCTGGATATTGTCAAACAGTTTCACTATTTGGGTATTTTATTTACAGAGAATTTGCGATGGGGCAGCCAAATGCAGAAGGCCAAGCTAGTTTTGACACAATTGGCTGTAGCAATTTTAAAATTTAGACATCAGGCCAGCGCACGAAGTATTAGTGTTATATTACAAATATATAAGCTAAGGGCAGTGGCAGCCACACTGTATGGTGAGGATCTATGGGCTATTGGGAATGTACGCCCACGCCAAGTAGTTGACAATAATTTCCTCTGTTTTTTGCTGGGGCTCGGGCCAGGTACACCTCTAGCGGCACTGTATGCAGAGCTTAATTTTATTCCTATATCAGAAATTATTGCTCTCAGGCCAATTCATTATTGGGTAAGACTGGTAAGAAACCCTAAAACCACAGTTTTTTTACAAACCCTTGAGTAAGTCACAGCTAGTTGCTCCTATTAAGGCCATACATGGTCGTCATATGTACAAAAATTGTTAAAGGAATTACAGTTGATCATTTTGTGGGAAGATCCTGGAAGTGTTAGTCAGGATACAGCAACTCTGATTAAAGAATGGTATCATGAAAATATGCAGATAATCTTTCATGTCCATAATACCTGGACATGCTATACCCTAAATTAAAGTGAACATTGTTCTTAAGATTCCGGCTAGGTATCCTCCCAATCAGGGATTTCCTTATACGTATACATATGTTTGATGGCCGATCTGATTGCTGTGATTGTAGGGTTGGTGTGCTGGATAATCTAACTAATTTTATGCTGCTTTGTAACAAATATGTAGCCGCCCAATGGAGGTGGCTCTTTTCCCCTTTGTAAAGACTATGGGGCATATTACCAAGGATTTGCGATAAATATCGGAAAGCGCGCTTAGCTCTGTTATTCTTAGTGCCGGCTATCGCTGGATTTAATCGCTGAGATAGCGTTGTATTATCAACGATTATCTCAAAGGTGATAAGAAATCCAGCGATAGCGGGGATTTCCATGGAACATCTTTGGTTTTCCTGTGATGTTCCATGGAAAACAGCAATAGACTTGCTAATAAGGCACTGTGGCCTTAGCTGCACAATCCACCCCCCCATGTTAGATATGCCTTAGTCAGGAATTTAACAGACATTAAATTCCTGCGTTCATGCACAGTTAGCGCAATTAAAATTATCGCTGCAAGTCGTTGGTAGTATCACGAAGCTGCCTTTGCGATATTTACCTGTGTTGTTTCGACAGCCATGCCTACTTTGCATCTCATTAGCGATACAATGGTAGGCGTGCTGGAAAAAGGCGCTAAGTAAGAAAAACACGCGCTAGCGTGTCCTTGATGATATTGCGATATAATTATCGCCGCTTTTCGCCCGAAAACGGATGCTAAAGTAACAATAATTATGTCGCCAGCACTTGATAATATGCCCCTATGGGGTCAGATGTGTTAAACTAGCAATGGCGCTGTGTATTAATTTAGATGATATGAATGTGGTTACCTCTGTAGCTTCATATTTATGGGTTACATGGCCCTGCCTGAAAGAGTTGCCCTCCACTCTAGGATTATGTTTAAGTAGATAAACTTCATGAACCTAGTTGCTACCTATTACAGAACACACTGTTACTTTATGCATAAGTTCAACAATTTTGCACTACTTCTATGTACTGCACTTTTACTCCCTATGTTGGTTGACAAACTGTTTACAGCTGAAAAGTGGACAATTCCCAACAGTTGTTATGTTTTTTAATTAATAGTGATGCACATGTTTTTTGTTCAGGAGGCAGCCTCTGACAGTAGTATGTACTTTTCCCATTGCATTTGCACTTTACTGTATCTGAAGAATTCAAACATGCTCTTCTTCTCAGGTTGCATGCCTTCCGTGAAAAGACACTTTTGTAGCATTTTATTGTCTTTGTATTTTAATTTTGCTCCTGTTCTTATTGAATTGTTCTTAGATTGCAAGTTTAAAAAAAAATATTGTGAGTCTGTCAGCCAAAAAAATAAATAAATAAACAAACATACTCAAAGTTTTATACAAAGTAATCCTGCAGTTCATGGGTCCTTTGAGCAGCCTTCATGTACACTCTCACCTGGTTGTACATCTATAGTGTCATTGAAGATGTTGATAAGCTGCATGCCAGAGGTTAATGTGTGAGTTTCTCTGGTTTTGTTCTGCGTAATGATCATGCATCATGGTGTTTTCCCTCAGGGAATTCACCATAGTTTCTCACTCACATTCAGTGTAATATGAGATATCCTCACTGCAGTGCAGTCAAAGTGAATAGTTTTGCACACAGTTGGGGCATTGTCACCTTAACCTTCCACATCACCCCTTTCTGAGATCACTTCCAGCCTATGGCAGGGTTAGTGGGTGTCCAGTAGCTCTTCAATTTTCACCTGCATTCTGCATCTTTATGCCTTAGCCAGTGCTTAATTTGTGAGGAAAAGAGTGCTAGGCCTGAAACTCTGCTTAGAATACTGCACTGGAGCAAATAAACACCAGCACATGGAATACCAAGGCCAGAAGTTTAAAAACCACCCATACCTCTTTAAATCAATACCATGCACCCCTCCCCCTTTAAATCACTCCTGTATGTTCCTGCTTTCTCCTTCTGTGACTGTTTGATTGTCTTTCTATTCCTCTAACTTTCCAACCTGTGAATATTCCCTTAAGAATGGTCGTATCAACAATGTTGTATCTATCAAAGATGCTGCTGTCTGCCAGTCATTGCTCTAAATGTAAACTCTTTCACACTGATGACAAGAATTGTAATCATTCCTGTACCAGAGGACTGGTATTCAATCAATCAATTAATAAACTGTATTCGATTACTATAAAAAAAATCATTATTTATTTATTTTATTTAAGCGATTTGTAGAGCGCACAAATACACTTGGGTGTCTCGGCGCTGCGGACTGTGTGGAAGACCAAGCCGAAAACAGGAGGTTATTGATTAAACAGCCAACTCTTTACTAGTTTCCTGAAGGCAAGCAGGGTGGGGCAGGATTTACTGTGATGGGGATGTGTGTTCCACAACTTGGCTGTGGCCACGGTGAATCTTCTGTCACTTCATAAACTTTTTTTTGTTCGAGGGACATTCAGAAGGTTGGCTAATGATGATCGGAGGGGTCTGTTGGGCCTGTAGACACACAGAGGCCGTCTTAAGAAACTCAGGTCCAGTGTTATGGATGGCTTTGAATGCAATGCAAAGTGCTTTAAATTTAATTTGGCTTCTTATCGGTAGCCAGTGGAGTTTTTGGATCACGTTTGAGATTGGTTAATTCTTAGGGACGCTTGTTAGCATTACGGCGGCTGAATTCTGCACCATCTGTAGTCAGTCAGTCAAAGTACTTTATTCGGTTTGTTTTAAAACCATAAAAGCATGCTATCATGTTATACCAAAAAATTGTAAAATCTGATTACAGATTAAAAATGGTGACAATTTACATAATATTTAAGACACAGGGCATTATATTCAAACTCGCGTTGGGCAAATTTCATAAAACCTTATTACTAAACTGAGACGTTGCAGACATTCATTTAATTCAGTTAAAGTGCACTTGGGCCGATTAAACTTAACCTAAATTTTCTAATAATTCCTACGGCCGCGGTGAGGAAGCTAGCAACATTAAAAATTTCCCACACCTTTGATAACAGCTGGAGATATAGAAGTGCAGGCTTGGCCTGAAGAAAGCCTTTATTAGCTAGAATTGGGAGGATGAAATGCTTCCTGATGACGGTCAGGTGCTTGCAGAAAATAATAAAATGCATTGTATCCTGAGTGGAGGAGTCACCGCATGAACAAACCCCCAGTTCTTCCACCCTCTTCCAACCAGGTAACTCTGCGAACAGTGAATGAATTTGGTTCAACCTAAATCTGGTCAGTAAAAAACAATGATTGGGGTTTGTAACAATACCCAGATAGGGTTCGATGGTCAGGGTAGTTTTCCGCAATTGATGGGCTCTTTCCGTCGACTTAACCAGCTCCCTATCCTCTCTGGCTGTAGCGGCCATTAAAAGATAAGAATTCTTAACCCATTTAATGTCCACCCTCGACAGTTTCTCGGGCGAATTGTATAACTCAGGTCGACCCAATAACACTGTCATGTTATAGACATATCTGAGCCACAGGATACGATTCCCATGGTCAAGGGCTCAACAATCTTTAAAGATTTCCTGATTTAGCCCCAGTTCTGGGCTCAGCCAGGTCGAAATCCATTTTAAAAGGGGTGCCATGGTAATTTGATCCTCTACAAAACTGTAGTCTATTTATGACCTTCTTCTGGGCATTAGGGAGGCCATTACAATAGTCTATTTTTGACATTACTAGGGTGCTAATATGGGTTTTTCAGGCACTGGGTGGAACGAATGGTAGGAGTTTTTTAATGATCCTCAGGGTATAGAAAGATGAAGAGACACCTGCACTGGCATTGAATGAAAAGGATAGTTCGCTGTCAAATAAAACATCTACATTTCTGACTTTCGAGACCGGAGGGGGTGGGAGGGGCTGGCTACCAAGTTGGGGACCATGCAGGGGAAAGATTACCAAAAATCAATACCTCAGTTTTATCGGAGTTCAATTTTAGGCAGTTGTGAACCATCCAAGTACTAATAGCCGACATTCCGTCTTGGAAGTTGGCTGCAATTGCTCCTTCGTCATTATGGATTGCGAACACCAGTTCTGTGTCATCTGCGTAAGATGTCACACCCATCCCGTGTGTTTTGATTACCCTAGCCAAGTCCTACACATAGATATTAAATGAGGTCGGACTCAAGGATGATCCCTGTGGCACACCACACGGGAGGGTAAATGGGGAGGAGTTAAAGTCACCATAGCACACCAAAAAAAACACCAAGACACCAAATAAAACAAAAAAGACGATTAAAATTATTACAAACACCTTACAAAAATAATTAATCACAATTACATTGTATAAAATTAAAAAAATTATTACATTACGCGGACGTACTTCAAACCTTAAAAATGATCCACAGTATAGCAAACAACTGGGTTGGACAACATTCGTAAGAAATAAAGACGGGTTTACACTTGGGGTTTTTATTATGCAACATTGTTTTCAATCGGCATGATAGTGATTTGATCATCATATTATTGCTGACACGTATATATTAATACAATCTGCAATTGTAAAAGATGTCTATGAACACGTTATTTAAAGCTTTGTGCTTCTTCATATAGTTGCGGTACTGGTTCTGTCTATAAGAGTTATGTAGTGGCATTTGTCTGAAAGGTTTTTGGAAGAGTATACAGATATATGTATGATACACAGTTATTTCCCAAGGGGAGGTTTGGTTGACTGTTGCGCCATACCCTTGTTGTGGGGGCCCAACTTTCTTATTTTACTGAACTTACTGTATCTGAGCTAGGGTATCATATGGCCCCAATTATAAAATAAATAATTGGGTATGATTTTACAATTGAAGGTAGTGTTTTTTTCCAGATACTGATTACCAGAGAAACAATGGGACAAGCTTGGTTTGATCTTCTGCATATATTAAGCCAAATTCCTCGTGAGAAAAATAATAAGCACTAGATCACTGTAGGTGTAATAGACGCCTCCAAAATGGATTGTCCTCTATCTGTAAATTAGTTGTATCTTGATAGCCCCAACTAGCAGCCCAATACATGTAGACATCTATGCTTATATATTTCTAATAAGGGGAGCTTTGGTTTGCTTTGGATGTTCCTTGCATAATCAAACAAAGATTCAACAGAATGGCTGAAGTGAAGACATCTGTTAGATAGTCAAGATGGCATCATGCTTTGAGAATGAAATATGGCCCCAGATACAGGAAATAAATATTTTCCCAGGCCTAAACCTTCCTTTGCAGTACTTATAGGTTACCCAGAAGGTAGGCTGAAAAAGACTCCAAGAGCAGGGTGTATAGTATTTCAAATGTAAAAAATGTGGCCTTTAGTTTTAGATGTCTTGAAACTGAAAAACTCCTAAATGTGTTTTTCACTGATACAAGGCTGCCTCCCCCACTGACTAACACTGGGTTACCTTATTACACTTAATAAAGGATACTTGGAACAATATAGATAAATGCTGTTTATACTCAAATAAAATGTAATTGTAAATCCTCTTTAATACTAAAGTTGGATTGTAAGTTTCTATTCAGAAAATGCCACATTTACACAGTTTAACTGCAACAAATGATGGACGGAATGCTGAATGATGCAAACATCCTCCCCCAGTCAGGACATCTGGGTTAAATCCATTGCTCTTTTGCCCACTATGCCACCCCAGTTTGGACCCAGCCATATGCAAATCAGTCTTGACCCTGTGCCTCATGGGAACAGTCCTGACCCAACTGCCAAGCCAGGTCCTCTCTGGACCAGAAACAAGCATCCTGGGACCGATTTCGGGGTATGTCACCCTTCATCAGCCAGGCTAGCATGAATCCAGTGGCACAGTTAGCAAGGGACCCATGTTTGGGCATGCCCATCCCACTTAGGGCGAAAAGTGTACCTGCAACAAATGATGGATGGAATGCTGAATGATTCAAACATTCTCCCCAGTCAAGAGATCTGGGTTAAATCCATTGTTCTTTTGCCCCCCACGCCACCCCAGTTTGGGCCCAGCCATATGCAAATCAGTCTTGACCCTGTGCCTCATAGGAACAGTCCAGACTGAACATTTACAAAGTTGGCATTTTTCCGCCTAAACCAACGGTGCCTTTCTGCCTGTTTCCAGGGTCGCATGACTGTGACTGGCTCTCCTGTTGCAGGTAGTGTATTGCTTCCAGACATTGACACAGAAGAGACCCAGGGTTGGAGGGAGAGGATCTTCCTGACAGGTTATCTATGGAGGAGTTTCCCCTTGTCCTGATTACACTTCTAAGCACCCTGCTTGCAGCACACACATACAAAGCAAAGTAACCTGAAATCAGGTCCGCCATTGCCTTTGCCTCCCTAGACAGTATGGAGTCAAACCCAGGGTAAGGTAGAATTTACTTTAACCAGTTTTGGAGGTAGGCCAGGGAATTCCCCACACACAGTCTGCCACCAGGTTTTAAAATGGGACTTGAAGAAGTTCTCAAGGGAACACTCCTGGGCCTGCTTTAGATTAAGAAATGACAGAAAACCGTTTGAAGAATGTGATTGGACCTGCTTTCCTTGAACCCAGATTCAACAGAAGTGACTCCAAGGGTCAGTTGACTGACCCATTATTTGAGCTGTATGGACACAACCAACCTTTTTAGTGACCTTCCTGCAACTTCCCATCTGACTAGCACAAACTGGAACTTCCTGAACCTCCTGGAGCCCTGCTGTTGGCCTCTGCTGGAGTGAGTCCTGATCCCCAAGAGCCCCCCCCCAGGTCCTGGAACCTTGGTTGAAATCAGAGTATACTGCTTCTGAAGAAAAGGTCAAAATACAGTAGTTTGAACTCGAAGCAATTGCAAAGTGACCTCTTCTCAACTAAAATTGACCTCCTACAATAGATGCAAAGCTCCAGCAGGAACTGCTCTTCATGCTGACAGTGACTGCCCACAATGATCACCAACAGGAGGCTCCAGTGAGAATGCGGGACCGTCCGGAAGGGGTACGGTGGTCCTGCACCTGCAATTAGGATGCCACGCCACAGTGGTGGCGGCATCCCCTATTTCAGCGTTGTGGCGGGCGGTGCTCACAGCACCACCCTCCACAATGCTGGGGATGCACGTTGTGATAGGCACCACACGGTGCCTGCCACTTTGTCAATGCCAATGCACGGGGTACCATAGGTACCCCCTATGTGCAACCCCCACCTCGCCAACCTCCTGGGGGCCCGCTACGGCCACCAAAAGCAAAGACTGCATGCCTTTCCATGGCAGCAACGCCGCTATGGAAAGGCTAATCTCTGCCGTAATCATAATATGGATGGCAGTGTCTTGAAGACACCACCAGCATATTAACCATGTTTTCCGCCCGGTCGACGAGTCGACCGGCGGATCCCCCAGCCATCCTAATATGGCGGGGGTCTTTGAGGTGTGAATGGCGGGCAGATCACCCCCGCTGTGCCAGAGGTTACTACGGCCAGCCCACCGGGGGCTATCCACCCGCCATCCTAATGGGCCCCTTAGACTTAGGGCTAAAACAGTTAATGCTACCCTTTTTCAAAGAACTCCTCACTCTACATAAGGGGATAAATCAAATAACTGGAGAATAAAGTAGAGTTAGAGGAACTCCAACATGGCTGCCAAAATGCACATTGAGGAACCCTGGTCTAGTGTTTCTAGAGTTTCCCTTTGAAGCGCAGAGCGGAATGTTTGTGATGTAAGAATTCCACTCTGTGCACTTCACTGAGGCAATTTTTCTGGTAGGAAGTATTCTTTTAAACTCCGTCAGTTAATTTAGTGAGGGTAGTAATGTTATGTTTGGGTGTTGTTTTAGTTTCCTTCGTATCTTGTGATTATTTATGTTGTGCTGCAGGAGACTAGTGTGCTTTTAGGAAGTCTGCTTGTCTGTTGTGGGCAGTTCCTAGTTTCCCATTTATTCTCTGCAGTGTTCATTGAAGTAACTGGGCAGTGTCTGAGTTGAGATTCGTGTCTCAATTCAGCAGCTGCCAAACTCAAATAGCTCCTCCTCCTCAGAGAAATGTTGAGTTAAAAGTAAACCAAGCTGGTTGGTAATCTTGAGTTCAGTTTCTTTTTATAAAAAGTTGATGCCTATGTTTAAAAATGATTTTTACAGTGGTTTAGTTGCCAGTTCAATGAAGTGTTTAGTTTAATAAAATCTTGAAGTAGGTTGAATGGAGATTAGTGTCTTCAATTTGCAGCTGTCAGATAAGAAGAAAGCAGGTATTCCTGAACGGTCTCTCTGCTTCGCAGCTGTCAATGAAAGAAGGTGTTCCCGTGCATCCTGAGCTCTTAGTGAATACAAAAAGAGCTGTGTTTCCAGTCGTCTTCAAAAATCCTTACTGCTGCATCGTTTCTACAGCTTTTTACTACAAGCTAAGTGTATCTTTAGCACTTTAAGTAGAAAAATACAGTGCAAACTGTTTGAATAATTTTAAAAAACAAAATAGCAATAAGAAGTGACTTACCTTGAATTAGATTGAAATCTATCCTTGATTTTATTTATTTCCTTAATTCCTGAAATTAAAGAGAAAAATAAGATTTATCTCCTAAGTGTAAACAGATCTAAGAAATACATATACTATCACAGAAGAGTGGCACTTTCCTGATCCACTCTGGGTAAGTAATCATACACGTATGCTAAAGCTAGAGTTAAGTTATTTATAGCAAGAAGAAAAAGCTGAACATATATATATGTTATGTTCCCTTTTAGTCTACTGACCTCAAGTACAAAATAGAGCATACAGACAGCATAGCCACTCAGAAGAGTGGGAGCAAAAACCAGAAGGAGGGAGATCAGGCTGGACCAGTCAGTCTCTTCTTATCCCCATCCCCTTTGCCCCCTTGGTGCGCTCCTGCCAACTCACATTATTGATTGGTGTAGCGGATTGAGAGGGGCATTGGGAACTATTGTCATTCTTCTCCCGTGAAGTTTTTCGGGCTCCTGACAACAACCCACTTCGACCGCCAAAGCGAATCCCCAACAACGACTCTTTGCATTACAGCAGTGACCATTCATGATGCCCGATCTGCTCCTTGCACTGACAGCCCCCTCCTCACAGCCAATGAAAATGGCACTCCTTGTGCAGACTTGAGAAGGTAACTCTTCCGCAGGGCAAACGTGGTCCCCGTATTTGACAGGCGCTCCATCACAGTCAGCCTGAACTTGTAACTTTTCCTCAGTCCAGTGTGACCAGATAACCATGAGTGGCGCATTGTGCTTTTTGATGCTATTTTCCACTGAAACTCAAAAAGAATCATATATCCTGTTCTACTGAATCGATTTTTGCTGTTTTTGTATCATTGTATTTAAATTTAACTTTTTTTTTTCTCTATTGGTGTGGGATTTTTCTTGTGCTGTGTTTTCACTTCATTTGTTTGTGTTCTGCATAAATACTTTACACTTTGCCTTTAAGTTAAGTCTGACTGCTTTTTTGCCAAGCTACCACAGAGTTAAGCACAGGATAATTTAATGACTTTTGTGATTAAGTGTTAGAAATTGAGTTGTTGGTTGACTGTGGTGTGAATACTAGTCAAGCAGCAAACTCAATTCTTATCAGGGTGAGACACAAGCCAACCGTAAATTACCCTGAGCTCAACCCTCAGTTTGCTTGGCACAGAGCAATCAGGCTGCACTTATAGGCAATATGTAAAGTATGTGTACAACACTTCAAACAGTAATACAGTTAAAACACCACACAAAAAGGATGCCACACCAAGTGGGAAAACAACTTTCTTTAATAAATAAAACAAGACCAAATCAGCAAAAATCCAATCAGTAGAACTGGAGAAAAGATGTTAGTAAAAATAGCGCCAAAAAGCACAAAGCACAAAGCACCAACTGTGGATATCTGGTCGCGTCGGACCACGACAAATTCACAAGTTCAGGCTGACTGTGATGGCAGGGCAGCTTGGGCCCACTTTCTAGGGTCCAGGACTGGAGTGGCTCCACTTGGCAAGGTAGATTCATAGATGACAGAGTCCAGGTGATGGTGCGAGCTTGTTGGAAGCCTTCAGAAAGACTTAAGACAAACTTAAGACAGTCTTAAGACAGACTTAAGACAGTCTTAAGACAGACTTAAGTTTGTTTTAAGTCTGTTTTAAGTCTGTTTTAAGTCTGTTTTAAGTCTGTCTTAAGTCTGTCTTAAGTCTGTCTTAAGTCTGTCTTAAGTCTGTCTTAAGTCTGTCTTAAGTCTGTCTTAAGTTTGTCTTAAGTCAAACTTAAGACACAATTCTAACTTTACTACTACTAAATGCCTTCTGTGAATACCAAAAGTAGTAAGTTTAGGATTTTGTCTTCAGTTAGTTCTGTGAATCGGCCCCTGGGGTCTCGATTAAAGAGATGCAGGTCCAGTCCTTCTCACCCAGGCAAGAGGGCAGCAGGCAGCAGTTATGCACAGCAGGGTAGCGGTCCAACAAATTGTCATTCCTTTCAGAAGCACAGCTAGCGGCAAAAATCTTCCCTGCATCCTTTGTTTTTGTATAAAGGCATCAACACACCCATTTCTATTGGGTGATATTGGTGAAATGTCTGAACCCCATTGTGGTCATCACAAGTAGTAGAATCATTGCTTTAGATAATGCTTGGAAGTGTCGCTTTTTTACGTGGTATCCATAAGGAAAGGTCAGGAAAGTTCTGGTAGGAACAGAAACTAAACATGGACATGCCTATGTTCCAAATTTTTTACTCTTTGATCTTTTCTTGTTCCCTCAACAGCAAATAGAAGAATCTTGAAGAAGATATTGATGTGGCAAGATTTGAACCCTTTAGTATAATTTATTGAAAGTCAGAATGTTGAGCATAGAGTACTGTACTACAAAAATATGAACTATCAAAACATTGTGAAGGTAAGTTTGAATTGGTAAATGGAATTGTTCATTAGAAATAGTATGTATTAACTGACATTTGCACCTAACTATAATCTTTGTTTTTTCTGTGAATTTTTAAGTTTTTTTTTTTAAATTTAAAGTTAGATATATTGTAAAATCATAACTATAATGACACTTTAACCTTTGGATTTTCTCACAAAATATCGATTTTTTAAATGTAAATTAGGATGTTCATTGCCAAGTGCCGAATGTGTTTGGGCGCAGGGCCTGGCCATAAGGCGGCCAAACCTTTGCTGGTTCCTAACCCCCCACAGCACGGTGCAATGTTGGATGTAAGTCCTGGCAATGGCTTGGGGTTGGGTGCAGGGCCTGGGAGGTCCTGGTTGATGGGACCATTGGCGTGCACAGCTGATTATGTGATATAACAAGATACAGAGTGTAATTGTTTAGTAAGGCAGACCTACTGACTTTTTCAAGGTTCAGAACACCAAAATGTGGACCCATTGGCTTTATCATGGGGTCAGCACATCAACAAATACAAAGACCTTTGATTTTTACCAAAACGTCATAAATAATTTTAATAAAATGTATGTTTATAAATTGACACAATGCAATATTTAATAAAAGTGAATATCATTGAATGTGTTAAATAAAACTTTATTGAAACATAATTTATACATCTTTGAGACTTTCTTCGAACATTTTTCAGGCCACACAACGCAGACATAGAAAAGACCCTAAAGTGTCTTCATATGGTAAGTAGGGGTGGGTGGAATTTGCGTAGTTGCTCTATGCAAAGCTCTGCTAAATGGTAAAAATCTCTGCGAGCATGCAGAGTACCACAAACATGGGGAATTGCTTGCTCCGCCCGTTCGCAATGCTTTTTTCCCGTTCGCGAATGCTGTTTGTATGCTCGGGGGAAAATATCTCACGAACAAGCCTTTTGAAAACGTGAACAAGGAAAAATTCCATGAAATCACGGAATTTTTGGCAATTATGCGTTCTTCGTGGAAAGCAAAATTACACAAATTCGGCAAATTTCACGAGCGGAACGGAATTTGCCACCCAGGCCTAATGGTAAGCTATGCTAGGGTCATTGATTTAAAGACCCAGGAGACTTACTGTTTTTTTGTTATTTTGCTGGTGAGCTGCTGCACTCCCTTCAGCACTTCACACCATTAAAAAAATGCTTGGTAATGAACTTTCCCCCTGTAAGGGCACTAGCAGAATCTAAATTTCTTTTTTTTTTTAAAACAAGCACTCACAGGGCATTATTGGGAGCTGTATGCCAGATCAGTGAATAACAAATGAGCAGCACCTGTCACTTATTTTTTATTCTCTTATTTTTATTTTATGGGTTTCCTGGTGCCCACCCGGGACACCCACAGGCTTAATTGTCGTTGAGGGCTGCAGGTAGAGCCCAAGGGCCTCCAAGGTGGCAACAGCTCCCCGTCAGTTGTATCCCAGGCTGGCTTTGCTCCCACCTGCTGGGAGCAACTTTTGTTTATGCTCACTGCAGATGGGAGAAATTTGTGAAACTTTTGCACTCCCATTAAGTTCTCCGTGGAATGCAAATTTACCCAAATTCGTCAAATTTCGCAAGTGGAACGGGATTTGCTGCCCAGGCCTTATGGTAAGCTATGCTAGGGTACAGCATTTAAAGACCCAGGAGACTTACTTTTTTTTAAACATATTTTATTGCATTTACCATCACCACACCATAAACGACATTCAGCGCATCATCTTCTGCTGTCAAACATGTCTTCATATTAATAATCAACAGTCCCCTGATATCCCTCCCCCCTGCATTATCGGTGGTGTGGGCAACTACAAATTTCCATAGTCCATTATACCAGTTGCTGCACAGAAAGCATCGTACATTACTGTTTAGTATCGATGATCACAATCACGAACAGTGGTCATTCATTTCCCTCCTCCAGTTGAAAGTCCCTCAAAGCCTGTACCAGGGCCTCCCACGCCCTTGCTGACTCCATGGCCTTATCATTAGCAACACGTGTAGCTTGTCTGAGCCAAATGACACTCTCACAGTTCGCCCATTTACTGAATTCTGTGCGCCAGCGCTTACTCGATGGCCCCTCCTTTGATTTCCAATGCCAAGTGATTTCACGTTTGGCTAACAACAACCCCAAATCAATAAATTTGCTAGTCACTTTGGTCTTTGCTGTGTGAGGGAACCAGTGCAATAGACAAGCAGCCATATCGTATTCTATTTGTCCATCTGTAATTGCGTTCAAGAGGTCTCCTATGCTCACCCACTAGTCCCCAATAACCGGGCAGAGCCACAGCATATGCTCCAATTCTTCATCTTTCTCTAAACACCTGGGACAGGCTGCATCGTGAATCTGGAAATATTTCTTGATCCTGCCCGGTGTCAAATACGCACGGTGTACTATAAAAAAACTGCATTTGCAGAAACCTAGCATTTCTGCTCCCTTTCCAAGCCCTCTTTAGGATGTGGTCCCACGTGGTGTCCGGAATCGGGCGACCCACTCCCATCTCCCATTTCTCTTTTAGAGCTGTCAATGGTTGTATACCCTCACTTAACATCCAAGATTGAAGGCACGACACTGCTTTGATGGTCCCTGCGGCCATCACTACATATTGGCAGGCCAGTGTGGTTACAGGTTCCATATTCCCGCTTCGCCAGTGCTTACGTATTTCAGTCGAAACCGCCGCATGGAGCAGGAAATCTCCCTCAGGAAGGCCATACATGTGACGTAGTTCCCGAAAAGGCATCAGTTCTCCATTCAAATATAGGTCCCCCACCACATGGATGCCCAATTGTTCCCAGTGCCCTAGAAGCGGCCAGTCCCCTCCATGTGGGAGCGCTGTCAGCATCCCCAATGGAATTTCCGGTGCATATGAATAAGCCCCCCTGCTCTGCGTTGGCTTCTGTTCCAACAGAGCCGCAGCGTCCGCTCCTTCACTGTCAAGTCTCGTAGGTCAAGTTTCTGCTGCAAAACTATGTAAGACAGGATATGTCGTTGTATCCCTTGTCCTCTTATACAATCAAGTCCCCTGAATTCTTGCGCAATATTTTGAGTTAGGACCTTTAATTGCGCCGCCAAATAATAGAGTTCAAGATCTGGCACGGCCAATCCCCCATCCGGTTTAGGCCTCATCAGCGTGGCCAGAGCTACCCGTCGCCTACCATTGCCCCATAAGAAGCCCACAATCAATGATCGTAGTTCCCTAAACATTCGCTGTGGGACCCATACTGGTAGAGAGCGAAAATAATAAAGCAGTCTTGGGAGTGCCACCATTTTGAGTAGGGCTATTCTACCCAATACCGATTGGGGGAGTGTCGACCAAAACGTCATACACCCCTTCAGGGCTGCGATACAGCGCCCGATATTTCCTTCTAATAAGTTCTTGGGATCATGATATATGCGGACCCCCAAATAAGTGATGCACGTTGGTTCCCAGGTTATCCCCCCAATTGAATTTGGCGGAGCTAATCCAGGTCGGGCCGGGAAGAGACATGTCTTACTCCAGTTTACCTTCAGTCCTGACATTTCCCCATATCGTGACAACAAAGACGTAGCTCCCCGAAGGGCCACGTCTGTGTCTCTCAGAAAGAGGAGCAAGTCATCCGCATACAGGGCTATATAATGCGGTGTGTCACAGAGGTGCAGACCCTGGTAAGCAAGCCCCGATCGTGCCCGAATCGCAAGAGGCTCCACCGCCAGCGCAAACAACAGCGGCGACCGTGAGCACCCCTGTCTCGTCCTCCTCATTACTGGGTATTGATCGGATATCACCTCTCCCAGTTTCACCCTGGCAGTGGCCGATGAGTACAACACTTTCATCTAGTTTCCGAATTGGTCACCCAATCCGAACCCCTCTAATGCTTTATGTAGGAAAGCCCATTCCAGGCTATCAAATGCCTTTTCTATATCTACTGAGAGGACCGCTGGTGATTGAAGGTCCTCCCGGTCCTCAGCCAAAACCCTCAGAAATCGACGTATGTTCGTGGCAGTGTTTCTCATTGGAATAAATCCCGCCTGATACGCATGCACCAACGCCGTCATGTGCTGGAAGAGTCTGGATGCCAGTATCCGGCTTAGGATCTTATAGTCCACCGTCAGCATGGACAATGGTCTATAAGAGACCACATTCATGTCCGTCCTGACCAAGGAGACTTACTGTTTATTTAGTTGTTTTGCTGGTGAGCTGCTGCGCTCCCTTCAGCACTTCACACCATAAAAACAAATGCTTGGTAGTGAACCTGCCCCACGTAAGGGCACTGCCAGAATATACATTTCTTTTTTTTTTAAAACAAGCCCTCACAGGGCATTATGGGGAGCTGCATGCCAGAGCAGTGAATAATAAATGAGCAGCACTTGTCACTTATTTTTTATTCTCACCCGGGACACCCACAGGCTTAATTTTTGTTGGGGGCTGCAGGTAGAGCCCCAGGGTCTCCATGGTGGCACCAGCTCCCAATCAATTGTACCACAGGCTGATTTTGCTCCAACCTGCTGGGAGCAACTTTTGTTTATGCTCACTCCAGGTGGGAGCAATTTTGTGAAACTTTTGCACTCCCATCAAGCGGATCAACCTTCTGCTACTGCCAGGTGGGAGCATAGAAGACTTTTCTACCCACTGTTTCATGGGAAAGGAAAAGACTGTGTCCCGGAGATGGGGTCCTCAGGACACTGTCATGGATCCGGCCCAGGGGGCACGATCCCACGGGGCTACAGTACAGCTCAGCAAGGTGGAACACTCCTGCAAACCGTATTAAGTTTATCCCCCTGATGAATAGGGTATATGGGGCCTCAAGGAGGCTAGGGAAGGGGCCACCCCCCCCATAATTATTATCTGGGACCCAGGCAATGGGGTACCAAGGGTCTGAAAATGGCCAAGGGAGGGGCGTCCACATTCCCCACCTTTAATTAAATGAATCAGCCCCAGGATGGGCACTCTGAGGCCCTGAAATGGCCTGGGGAGGGGGGCTGTGAACCTCCCTCCCCTAATTATGAAAATGGACCTTGGGAGATGGGCTCTCTGGGGCTTATAGGAGGCTCGGGAGGGGGTTGCTGACCTCCTACCTCCTAAAATACATTGTATTTAGGCTGTTTCCTGTGCCCTCTTTTTATCGGTGTTGTGTTGCGTGTGCCTTCTCATAGCGCCAGGACGCCCCTTCGCTGGGGCAGCTGTGCGCTGTATAAATAAAAATAACATAACATAACATAAACCATCCCCTCCTGGGTCATGACCCTTTTTTGTAGGATAGGGGTCTCTGTCCCCGAGTCCTAGAGGTGCTGCCATCACATTTCTGTTGATGTGGTGGCAGGCAATCAGATCTTATCTCTAGATCTGTATACTCTGCTGCTCGAAGTATCTCTGTTTTTAAACTTTATTTTCTTGAAAACTGCTGAACAAAATTGCACCAAATCATACAAGCACACTTTCTGGGCCAAGATCTTTGTTTCTGCTTAAGTTGATGTAATTCCGGTTAGCCATGTGTTCAGCTGTATTCTGACAAATCATTTAATTTGAGATGTAATAAGTGCAAGGGTGCAACTACTGCGAGTTATAGTTAATGTAGTGAGGCAAGTGTGTAGACAACACTGTGTAGAGAGTTGCACAACACTAATTGGAAGGAGGTGCGTAATTTAAAATGTTAAAGTATGAGTATCACTGTGCATGGAGGTGCGCAACGTATAGTACCTTTAATGTTCTGCTTAAACTATACATTTAAGTTATAACTATAACTTCAAAATGTGTAATGTTTGTGTTGTTTATGTTGGAATTGTATGGAAAGAATAAATAAAGGTGTCCTAACTATAACTTATCCCTAAACTTTATGTTTTTCATCGAATTTTAAGGATTGTTATTTTTTAGTAAAAATGTGCTTCAAATCAGTGTCAAGCGTTATTTATTAAAGTATCGTTTATTGTAGTGTCTTACAGTAAAATTGAGGAGAGTCAAGTGGTAAACATTGGACTAGTGGGGTGGAATACAGTGCAATGCACTTAAGTGGTGTGGGGTATAGTGAGATGCAGTGTTGTAGAGTGTAGTTGGTAAAGTACAGTACTGTGTTGTACTTTGGAGCTGTGTCGAGTGGATAGTTGGACACTAGCATTGAGTGAGGCAAAGTCTTGTACAGTGGAGTACAGAGGAGTGTAGTTGAGTGGAGTGAAGTAAAAAAAGTGGAGTAAGGTAAAATAAAGTGTATTATCATGTTAGAGAATAGACTGGCATGGAGAGGATTATAATTTAGACGTATATCATACAAAAGCAAAGTCTTATACATTGGAGTGTTGTCTCATAGAGTTAGTGACGTGCTGTGTCGTAGACTATTGAAAAGTGTTGTATAGTGGAATAGAGTGTTATACAATGGAGTGTACAGGCATAGACTGGACTTCAGAGTTTGACAGTGGAGTGTACAGGGATATAGTGAAGTAGCATCTCATAGTGTGCCATAAAGCGAAGTACAGCTTTATAGAGTGGAGGTATAGAGAGTAGAAGAGTGTGGCTTATAGTGGAGCAGCGTACAGTGCATTAGCATACACTGTAAAGGTATGCAGTGGAATATCATACAGTGGAGTAGCATACAGACGATTAGAGTATATTGGAATACCGTACAGTGTAATTGTGTACAGTGGTGTGTAAAAGAGTGGATTGGCATTTGGTGTAATAGCGTACAGTGGAGTTTGTAGAGTGAAGAGGCAAGAAATGAAGTAAGATATATAGGAATAGCGTACATTAGATCAGCAAACATTCAAGTGGAGCAGCATAGACTCAAATAAACTATTTCAATTGGAATAGGGTCTCATTCAGAAGAGTGGAATGCTGTGCCATATAATGTTTAAAAGTGTTGTAGAGAGGAGTGGAGTGTTGGACAATAGAGTGTATTGCCATAGACATGACTACAAATTTAAACAGTAGAGGGTACTTGAAGTACAGTCTAGTAGAGTGACATAGAGTCTAGTGGTGTTTTGTAGAGTGGAGATTTATAGAGTGGAGGCGTGCATAGAAGAGTCACAGAGTGCAGCAGTCTACAGGTCAGTGCCAAAAAGTTGAATAGCGTGCATTGATGTGTCATAGAGTGGAGTGGCATACAGTGGAATAGCGTAGAGTGAAGTGCTGTACAGTGGAGTGGCATACAGCGGAGTGATGTAGATAGGAGCGGTGTACAGTGTAGTGCAATACAGTGTAGTGGGGTATGGGTTAGTAAAATGTTTGGAGAACTGCATATTATGGTGTGAAGATTAACATAAGGCTACGAATTGCGCTGCATTGTATTTCTCTAGATGCACCAAGCAAAGCAGGGCAATGCATGGTGGCCTTGCATTGTTTCTTAAATTTTATGTAAGTAATGCGTTGGCCTTGCGATAGAATGCGTAACGCACAGGTGATGCAATTGCATCTCACATTTTTCCCTACTGATCTATTGTGCCATAGTATACCCCTCAAAGTTAGCAGTACAACATGATACTTGCCGATGACAAGCTAAAGCATAAATGGCTAATGCCTGCCTTTACAGATTTAAATGATAGGAATGATTTGTATGCACAGTTTTGGTGTGGTGTGGCTTACGACCTTAAATGTAGTTAATTTTTATTGTTTTCCCATCTGTACATATTACCATTTTTTTAAAAGTGGTAATAGATATGGATTTTTTATGTTTATTTTCTATATTTTTTTAGCCACTTACGCAGGATTGCTGTACTACCTAGCATGTAATGCAGTTTTAATAATATTTTCAACATTTTTCTAAATTTATTGTAAGTAATGTGGTCATTTATAAGTATTACCACAGTACTACTTAGATTTTTGTTGACATGTAAGAAATTGGAAAGACAAAATAGTACAGTATATGTGTGAAATATTGTGTATTACAGAGTTTTTTCAATTTTATTTATTTTTTGTTAAATTATTTAAAGGTTCGGCAGTACTACCTAGTTAGCACCTGGGTAGTACCTCTGAACTCTGTAATATTTTTATAAAATATATAGAAACTTACAATTATGTTTCCCTTTTCAGTGGAAATAGGTAGGGAAAACTATGTGACCTAATACGTACATATATGTAGGGGCAGAAGCAAGAACATGGCAAAATGGCCGTAAAACAACATGGCAGTCAGCAATTTTTGTAAAGACAATCATTATCCAATGAGATATAGACTTGCCATCACTATGTACCGTGGTACTACTTCAAAACTTCAAAACCTCTGCAACAACTGATATCACTATGTTTAAAATGCCATTAACTCTAAAAATACTTACTCTTTATTTATTCCACCCCAAAAAGTATCAACTGCATACTATAATCTTCAGTCCTGCTGAATTTAAAGTAAATCGGACTGACTGTTTTTGCACTGTAGGGGACATTAGGATGACGGACGTACTTCAGTCTGTCTGCCATTGTATCGTATTTGGGAATGCCCACCGACAAGGTGGCAGTCCCACAGTACGAATTAACAATGTGACCGCCAGCGTGGCGGTCGCATTGCCTATGTTTTGCATTGTGGCGAGTGCTGCAGACTGTAGCACCCGCCACAATGCAAAAAGAGACAATTTAAATTTCCCTCCAGCACGTGGCAGGCACCATGCTGTGGCTGTCACATGGTGTAGGGATATTTAGGGGGACACCATAAGTGCCCCTCAGTTCAAACCTCAGAAAAAGTGGTATTATATATAGGTGATAAGGCGCCACTAGGAAGAATCACACAGTAAGTCTCAATCTCTCAAGTTACTATGACGGAGCTGTAAGGTGTTGAGAACCGCCAGACTCAACATAAAACAGACAAAGCTAACACAAACTAGAATTCACTCCCCAGCACACGTCTATTGTAGTTCAGGTTTTCCCAGTTTAGCTAAAACTACCAGTTAACAGTATATTACAAATTAAGACACAAATATGATCCCCTCTTTCTTCTTTGGTATTTATACACGTAGGCCTTCACAACAGCTTTAAACAGCCAACACGTGTTTCGTCACGCAAAGGGATGTTGTTCCACGACTTCCTCAAGGCTAATTCTTCCATGTAAAATCTCTTAGTCTATGGTGATAACTCCAGACCACAAAGGGTTTCTGTGCAGGCAGCGTCTCTATTAAAAGCTCCTATGTCATTCACAATACTTCTCATACTGGCCAGTATTCACCATGTTCTGTATTCCGCCTTCTCTTCACCCAACGCCGCAACCATGTCCACCGAGTACGGCAACATAGGTGAACCCCAGGTCCCATGTCTGGGGGCCTATGAGGAATCTCCACAAAACTTTCCACCCTCCACCAATGCACAACAAGGAATGGTTCTGTAGTAGAGATTGATGTACGGGGAGGCAATCGTGAATTTAAACTGCTTAAGCTGCAGTCTAGATACATCATTGACTTTTGAAACCCTGACCCCATAGGCTTTGAATTCTAGTGAGGAATTGGCTGTCCATTTGGGTTAATATGATGAGTACAGTAATGAATTGTATTTTGCAGTTTCTGTCATTTTAAAATGGTTTTTATTTAATCTTACATTTTTCTATTTTTATATAGATAAAAGTACTTTTTGAGGTAGCGAATTGCTGGGAGTCTTCAGTCTTAATAAATATCAGGAATTGAGCAATGTTCACATTGTGGCATGACTTTGGTCTGAACCTAATAAAGTGACATTCTGGACATTGAGTATAAGCCTGCCTTGTAAAAAGTGTATATTGCAAGGGTCTGGATGTTGTCTATAATTGCCCACTTGGGCATAATCAGTTACAGTGGAGGGAATCAATTTCGCCTCATTGCATGTAAATAATACATCATTATTTGTATTGTCACTTATATCACAGAGTCTAGGCACACATGGCCATAATTGGGTGTCTCAGATTGAATTGCCATTTGATTAACTTGTGTATCTCTTGCTCTTTCTTAGCGCTTGTATTAACATTTATGCATGGTGTCATTGTCTTTGTCAATTATTACTTATTGCCTAAAGTACTGTATGTTTGTATGTTTGTTTAACAACACTATTCAGTTTGTACAGCTACACTCACAGGCTGTAATATGCTGAATTTTCCAATAATTACTGTTTATTTATTACTATTGTGTTTAGATACATTGATGTATGGTATTAGGGAATGTGACTCCATGCTAAGATGGAAGACTCAGCTACTCTGTCTCTCACTCATGTGTGGGGTGAAGCCCATCTTTCCTGTTCGCACTTTATTAAACACGGAAGATTTTGGCTTGTACAATATGACCGTGAGCAATACGTCATACCAAAACAATTTCGCTAAGTCATTAAATTGAAGAATCAAGCATACTGCAGTGTCTGTTTGATGGGAGCAGAACATTGAGGATAATATATATATATATATATTCACTGAAAAAACCATAGGTTATAGACCATATATAGTTAGGGAATAGCATTTAAAAAACCTTATTTTACTCACACAAAACCATTGAAATTCCATATATAGTTAGTTGTACTAACTATATATCACGCACCCGCAATCCACTACTGATGATGTCACATATTACATCATTCATGACATGGTCAGTGACATCACTGATGACATCACTGATGACATCTCAAATGACATCACTGATGACATCACTGATGACATCTCAAATGACATCACTGATGACATCACTGATGACATCTCAAATGACATTACTGATGACATCACTGATAAAATCATTCATGTGATAATACGATGAACCTCTTCAGACTCTAATATAACCTTAGATACACTCAGTGTAAACACAGACTCACAGATTGTCACTCATCCATGAAGTTACACACACACCTAGACAGTCATGCAAACAATCAATCACACCTCCATTTCCTTAACTATACAGTTAAACACACCTTACTTATTCAAACATATACTAAAACATATTTACTCACTTATACAATCCTGGATACAAGTTCACAATGATCCATACAGCCACTCACACATTCACTGGCTCTTATGCACAGTTATTTATATATGTCAACTCTCACATGTACTGTATTTTACATATGTACTTAATTTGACATGTAGCACTGAGATATCTATCCACTCACCAATACAGTCATGCACACAGTCAACCGCCCATACAGCTGTTTCCAACATGCACTTTTGAACCCATACATCTATGCACAGAGTCATACACTTCCCAGCCACCCACACACACACTCAGTCTCCCATACAAATGCTTGGGCAACCAATCAATAACCCATATAGTTACTCATATAGCTACTGATCAACACATGCAGCAGTTTACAGAACAACAGACATAATGATGCACAAATTAAGACAGTTTAGTCACTAACCCATGCACTCAGTGAGACACATTTAATCACTCACTCATACATTCAGTCATGCACCTACTAAATCCATCGTCCAGACACTTATACATCGACTCATTCATAAATATGTAAGACATATTTTAACTTTACAGAAAAATACAGTCACTGGATGTTGTCATCAGTGATGTCATCAGTGATGTCATTTGAGATGTCATCAGTGATGTCATCAGTGATGTCATTTGAGATGTCATCAGTGATGTCATCAGTGATGTCACTGACCATGTCATGAATGATGTAATATGTGACATCATCAGCAGTGGATTGCGGGTGCGTGATATATAGTTAGTACAACTAACTATATATGGAATTTCAATGGTTTTGTGTGAGTAAAATAAGGTTTTTTAAATGCTATTCCCTAACTATATATGGTCTATAACCTATGGTTTTTTCAGTGAATTTTTAAGGTTTTGTAAATGCTAATTCCTAACTATATATGGTCTATAACCTATGGTTTTTTCAGTGAATTTCATTGGTTTTTTAATAGCTAATATCAAAACCTTTACAATGTATTATTCTTTAAAAAGAAAAATATTTTTTACATGTTTTTAATACAATTTTGTTTTTATTTATTTTTTTGTTTCGCTCCCAGTACGCGTACCGGTTAGCTTCCCGTTAGCTCAATCCGGAGGCGCGACCCGGTACGCGAACCGGTAAACGTTCCTTTTGCGCACCTCTCGCGTTACAAAACAACATCGTGACGCGTCGCGTCAGCATGACGTTTCGCGTTCTCGCGTAATACGTCATATGACGTGCTACGTTCGCGTACCCGGAAGCGCAGCGGTACGCGAACCGGAAGCGAACCGCGGCGCGGCGCCGACCGCGTAACGTAAACACAGCAGGTCATGTGACTCGGTAATAACACTTTTCATTGGTTCATTTCACTTTTGGTTTCCTAATGATGTAATACTAGGTCATGTGATCTAAAATGAACACTTTTCATTGGTTTAGAACTTTTGTTTTTCCCAAATGATGAAAACCCCTCCTTCTTTCCTCACTCTGACTTTCATCTTGGTGAGAGAAAGACCCTTTATTGAGACTTTGAGATGGCTTCATTAGTAGCTTCAGCTGGTGCTAACCCACCACCTCCACCAAATCCAAGAAAAAGAGGACCACCTGCAGAAGTAATTTTGCAAGAAGAGGAAGAACAGGAAGAGGAGGAAGAGGAGGAAGAGCCAAGGTTTTTGCCAGAGGAGCCCAGGAGGTACAATCGAAAGGAGAATTACATCTGGCAATTCTACAGAATTCCTGAGGGGCAAAAAAAAGTGAATGCACGCTACGTGTTTTGCCGTATATGCGGTGATAGATTGTCAAGGGGCACTGATAAAAAATACAGTTATGGCAATCATACTATGCATCGGCATATGAGTAGGTGGCACCCAAATAATTATAGTGCTGCCCAGCTACGTGACGAACAACAAAATCCCCTCCCAATGGCAAGAAGATCGGTGGTTCCAGAGGTGTCGGGACCAGAGGCGAGGGAGATGATTGCAAACATCCAAATGTTGTTTGGGCACGTAAAGCAAGTGTGCGTGGAATGTGGCGATTTCATCTGCTACAGAGAAAGTAGCATTACTTTGATTTTGCGAGCAATTCAAAATCATGTTAATGTTTGTACGAAACGCCCCAAAAAATAAATTCTTTTTTTTTTTTTTGCTCCTGTTGAGCCCTTTATAATGGATCGTTTTTGTTTCCCCCCCCCCCAAAAAAACCAATTTTTTTTTAAAAACGTTCAGAAAATACAAAAAAAGTAAAAAAATGTTCAAAAAATACAAAAAAAATATAAAACAACAAAAACATAAAAAAAAAAGTTCTTTTCAGAACTAACTCCCCATTATAAAAAAATTGGTAGAATATTTGGAACTCTGCCAACCTCTATTTCTCTTAGTTCGCTCCCCGGGGCGCTACCCGGTACGCGTACCGGCAGCTAACCAAAAAAAATATTTTTTAAAAAAAAGAACAGTAAGTATAAGGTAAGCAAACAGACAGTTATGTGAAAAGAAAGACAGCGTTAGGGAGTAAACAAGAGATACTGTTACCTACAATCCACTGCTTATGATGTCACATATTACATCATTCATGACATGGTCAGTAACATCAACAGCAGTGGATTGTAGGTAACAGTATCCTTAGTTTACTCCCTATAGCTGTCTTTCTTTTAACATAACTGTCTGTTTCCTTCCCTTATAGTTACTGTTCTTTTTTTAAAAAATTTTTTTTGATCAGTCATAAACAGTGACATTAATAGAAACAGAGAGAGTGAACAAGAGTGAAGAACTATGGTCCTCCTCAGCCACCCTCAGAAAACCAAGGGGGTCAAGATACATCTACCGTGCCCCCTTCTACCCATTCTGAACATTATTTGCCCTCCATCTTGTATCTTGATTCGACCGAAACACAAAATGGTGGACTCCCATAACGCTGCTGGTTTGCGAACCGGGCAACTTCCCGGGAAGCGGTCCAAAAAAAAAAGTTGGGAAAGTAATTCACAGACACTAAGAGTAATAGAGATGGAGTGAGTGAACAAGACTGAGGAACTATGAGAACAGAGGGACTGAGAAAAAGAGTGGAAGGAGTTGAGTAAGTAGGTAATAGAGAAAGGAATGAGGAAAGTAGCAAAGGCAGGAAACTGAGGATTAAAGAAGTGAAGCAGTGGATCTAATAGTAGGTGAATGTGATAGAAATGTAACGAAAAGAGTACAACTATTTACCTTGTAATTGCCGTTAAATTAATCACATTTTATTTTTATACTTTCAATCTGTGAAAGAGAGAACCAACATTTGAAAAATATTAAAACATGTATTTAAAAATTACAAAAGACAAGGGAAAATATTGAAGGACAAATAGTTTTTCAACAACTTTGACACTGACAGAAGCTTCTGCTTCTCCAGGTCCTCTACACAATCCTAAAGATATACATTTTAAACTAACAGTATCTTGATGCAGATGAAGTGAGGCCTATCTTAAAACATAGTGCATCTTTTGCATTGCTCTTGTTTCAGAAAAGTGTCGCTTCAGGATGCCAATAACATGTCTCCTATCCAGAGATTTGTTTGAGGTGAGGCCTACTCAGAGTTCAAGATGAGATTTACACTTGTTGAAGTGTACAGAGGAGATAATATCTGTGAAAGTCTACCAATGAAGTGAGTCATGTCCACTGCACTCTTCAACAAAGTAGAAACCTCCTATGTTTCCCTGGACAGACCTAAACTTGATCTGCACAATGTGATTCGTAATGATAGGAAACACAGGTGATGTAATTGAAATATGTGCAATTTATTTTGCTCATTTCACAATCACATCACTTGTGTTTCCTTTGCTTAGGTATCTCATTGTGCAGATGTAGTCCAGCATATGAAAGAATACGTAGAAGTGCAGCACTGCATGCAATAAATTTAACACTTACAGAAAACTCACCTTCTCCATGCCTCCTACACAGTTCTACATATACATCATAAATGCAAACAGTACAGAATTAATTATACATGTTAAATGGTTTATTTTTGCTGTTCTCAGAATGTATCAAAATTCACTAAAAACAGTGACTTGAAGGTATTCATCATGTAACAGCGGGGAAAAAAAACACAATCAAAATGATTGTGTTTAAAAAACCCATACAACATCAGAAATTAAAATTCAGAACTCCTTAAAGTTAACTTACTTTCCATGACGTCCAAGGATGTCCTATGAACAGCTTACACTCTTTTGTGCTGTTATTACTTTCAGCCCGCCACTTTCTGAAAGAAAACCTCCATCGTTTTTAAAAACACGTTACATGCAATAAATGACTTATTGCTCTGTACCACTATTTTCCACAAGGCCAAATCTAGTCAGAGATATTTATAACTCTTGGATTTCTTGTAAGCCAATCCCATCATTTGGCATTTCCGCAACTTTCACAATTAAAATGTTGAAGATCATTTTCACAATCCTGGAATAGTAATATCTTCCCCTTCTTGCTCAGTCATGTTCTACATTTCCTATGACACTGATACTGCTTAATATGAAGCAGACTTACACTACCTCTCTATGAGTACTACAATTATTTAATTCTCTACATCACTTTTAATCACAAAGCAATGTAAAACAGTAGACAGCATTGCAGACTTACATTCCCTCTACTCCATGTTTTGATTGGCTGCTTCAATTAGCTTATGAAAATAAACAGTTTTTCTGAACTCATTCAAAGTGCACATATATCTCCATGATGTCCAATCCTATGATTAGAAGTTATGTCTCTGAACTACACTTATCCTCAAGGCCAAATTGTGTAGGAGCCATTAGAACTTCTTGAAATTCCACAGAGCACATCCCGAGATTATTTCCCTAAAATTTTGGTTTTAAAAACACCAGGTAAGAGTTTTTAAGGTCATACGGCAATTTTTTTTTGAAAATTAAAACAGAATCATTGCAGAATGACCAGCCATTTCTAGACTTTAAATAAGCTGTGTAATGTCCTGATGATATTGAAGGGCCGTCATGATATATAATTGCTGTAGTTACAAAAGTCCTTCCTGATATTGACAACTGCGAAGCTACAAAATTTTTTATTAAAGTTGTCAATTTTGTTCCATCAGGTTTGCATGGTCATTCACTGGCTTGTCTTTCCAGGAGAGTATGCCAGAGTGTTTTTCATCATTTCAGGATGCTAGCAGTGCATCATAACAAAGTGAGGAAGTTAGTTAGACTGTTGTATTATGCTAAGAGTCCAGCAATTATGCTGAAACAATTATGCGCTGCTCTTTTGCATGGTTCTGAAATAGATGTGAAGAATATATGTGAAGAAATTGAGTTTTGTTACTTTGGAAGTAAAGAGGACAATGTTGAAATTGAGCAAGAAGTAGAGGGTCATTTGGAAGATAGTGTACATGTTTCCAGTACAGATAATTTCCAGAGGGAAATTGCGACGTTTGACATGAAATCAAGTGAGAGGCCTAATTTCACTTGTGTGTGTTGTAGACGCACTTATTATAAGAATCAGACTAAGTTAGTGGATTTATATGCAAAAAGTGAAAGGGAAAATAATAGTGAATGGAAGGATTTTGCAACATACTTGATGGTAGAAAATTGTTTTGATTTGGGATTGGATCAACGTGTGTGTACTTATTGTTGTAACAAATTAAAACAAAACCAGATGCCTGCTAGAGCAGTTCATAATAATCTGGAATTGGTTGAGATTCCTTCTGAATTGAAGGACTTAAATACTTATGAATCTATTTTGATTCAAAGTATCCATCCCTTTCAGGCTATTGTAAGAATGGAGCCAAAGACAGGGAAATTGCCTCCATCAGATTTACAGAGAGGATTAAAGGGAAGAGTTGTTTATTTGCCTCTAGATTTCAAGAAAAACATTAACACAATTGGAGTAGAAAAAGTGGAAGAGGAACCTCTGGTTATCTTAGTTAATGGGGTTCCGACAAAGAATAAGAAAATATGGCAAGATTTAGTAGATGTTAGGAAAGTTAAAAAGGCAACATTGTATTTGAAAAAAAATAATAAATACTATAAGAATGTATATGTTGCAGAAGAGGAAGTAAGTGAGGAAGAGGATAGCGATTTGTGTGCTGGTCAAATTGAGAAAGTAGAACCCTCTACTAGTGAGGAAATATATGAACATTATAGTGTTCATCCTTTGCATTCGAAGGAAGTCATGGGGAATGCTATTGAGTTGTTTCAAATGAAACAAGCCAAAGGGAGTCCCATTAGTGTTTGGGAGGAAAGTTTGGAAGCTCGGTGTTTCCCACAGCTTTTTCCAACAGGTCAGGGAGGAAGATATGATGAGCGACCTCATCAAATTCCTGCTTCTGAATACCGGACTTTGCGATTGTATGCAGGAGATGCTAGGTTTCGACAATGCATTCCTTATTTGTTTCATCTCCTGTTTGAAAGCGATCTGTCTGGACTGTCATATGCAGTGAACCACATCTTGAAAAGTGGTATACACATGCAAAACATCTCGGCAAGTGATTTTATGGATAAAGTGAATGTCCAAGATAGTCCATCAGGCCTACATCGTTGGAACATTAAAATGACGTACTGGCCATATGTTCGTATAAATAATGTGGACATCATTTCAGATTTACATTGGCTACACTCCATGTTGTGATTAGCAGCTTTTACTAGCTTATTAAAGGAGACTGATTTACTGTCTGGCAAAGTTAAATATATAAATCTTTCTGAGTCTACACTAGTAGTACTTGATACCATACAGTTCTCGCAGTCATGCTGCCATTGATAAGAAAGCCCAAACAGCTGATCTACATCTACACCTTCAGCATGTAATACATCAAGCATATACATTAAAAACTCCTGACAATCTTGCTGAATATTTTGAGAGAATTGTGTTTGGCCTGAACATCTATCTAACAGATTTCTAATTTCAGACACACTTTCTATGTTTCTTCTATCAGTGGTACATTTCTCTAACACAGAATTTAACAAACTGCAAAATCTTTGATCAGAATTGACCACAATCTCTTCTTTTACATTTTTTAGAGAAAACAAAACATTAATTACTACATTAGCATAGCAGTTGACACCAGAACTGTTTTCAAACTGAAAACCAACAACATCTTCAACAGAATCCTCTTTGTTTCTGCTTGTAATTTTAGGTTCATCGACTTTTCGTCTTTTTGCTACAACCTCCCCAGTATTGGTCACATTTCTTCGTTTCCGGCCTACCACACGTTTCTCAAACAAAGGATACTGAGGCAAATGTGGCGCATACTCTCTTCTTAACCTATTGTATTCCTTAACACAGTCTAGATCCGCACAAATGTTTGTGACATCACACTCAATCAAGTACAATCCCGATAAAGTTCTAATTCGTGACAATGCCACGTATGCCATACCCTCCTTGAACACAGAACTGCCAATATTCACCAATGCACAGTCTACACTTAAACCTTGCGATTTATGGATTGTCACCGCATATGCCAAGCAAACAGGAAACTGCTTACGGCGAACATATACGTCTTTTACAAGCAAAAATCTAGCAGAGCAACGACCAATTAGCTGTACTTCCTCAATGCCATCAAATTTAATTTTAAAAAATTCAATTCCATCTCTATTTCTGTATTTCACAAAATCAACAACATTACCCATTGACCCATTTACCAGACCTCTTTCAACATGTAAATTCCTTCTTAAAATTATACGGCAGTTCAAGCACACATTCAGAGTCTTTTCAAAACCTGCAGTTTTAGATATAGTCTTCTCTAATGAATCCAATTTTGTTTTCAGATTCTCAGACAAAATAATTGTTGATCCCATATGCTCTACTCTGTCAATAGCTTCCAGTTTCACAATCTCTTGCTTTTCTAAATTCAACATTTTGTTGTTGAATTTGGCACATTCTGCAAGAGTTGGCATCAAACATATTCCAGATTTCTTATCAGTAATTTTCTGAAAAATATTCTCAGGCACAACATCTTGTTCTGGATACAAATTTGACAGTAATCGTGCATGTAAAGCTTCTTTCCCATGCTCGGTCACTTTTCCAATTCTAACATCTTGTAGAATAGTCTTGTAAACTTCATCCTTCGCCTGACGCATATTTTCATGCAGTTCAGCATAATTGAAGTTTAACCATATATTGACGTTGCCAATGCTGCCTAGGCACTTCCTGGTATCTTCATGCGTGAGCATTTTGAACACAGGTTGCCCTTTCACTGGTGTCAGCTGCAGAAGATCTCCGAAAACAATGATGTGTTTGCCACCAAATAACACATCATACTCTGTTTTGAGAACTTCTTGCATCCTCAAATGCACAAAGGCAAGCATGACATTGGAAACCATGCTTACTTCGTCAATGATAAGAAGTTTCATTTTCCTCAAGATTCTTGAAACTTCAAAACAAGCATCTCCAGATAGCTTGTGATATTCTAATTTGTTGTCATGCTCCACTGGCAGCATCAGTAAACGATGTAAAGTAATCCCTTTAATATTATGTGCTGCCAGTCCAGTTGGAGCAGTGACAACACAAGACAGCGATGACTCTGTCCTTTCCTGCAAATAGCATGAAATTGCTTTAATGAGGAAACTTTTTCCAGTTCCCGCTTCTCCACTCACGTACAGTCGGACAGGCTTCAACGACGTACATGAGCACTCTTTCTTATCATGACTTAATCCATGATCAATTTGCATGGTAACTTCGTCATATATTTTCCTCTGCTCAACGTTGAGTTGCCTTTCCAACTCTTCTAAGTTAACCGCATCCTCTTGAGCATGTGCCATGGCTCTTTCCACTTCATTCATAGCAGTGGCAGCTTCATTTTCAATAAGAGGTCCTCCTAGTGGATCCTGACTCAATGAAGCAGAACTCTGACTGTCCTGAGAACTGTCTCTGGCAATCTCGGCTGCAATCGTTGCTTCCTGCTCAATTTCCGCATTCAACATTTCTACATATTTGGGAAAAGCAGGACATTCTATGGTCTCCTTGGCGGCATTGAAAGAGTCTTCGTAACAGAGGAAATCTCCAAGCAGTTCCTCTTCTGCACGCCAAGGCTTGAAAAGTTGCAAAAGTGCTAAATAGAAAAACTCCTTTTTTTCAGGAGATTCGCCACTCAATTTTCGATGGTTTATCAAGTGGCATTTTCTTTGCTTGACCAGACATCCCTCACTTCCTATTACAGCATACACTCCTTTCTCAGTATCTTCTTTGATGTTCCTCTTGAACATGTAATTTTGCAGAACCTCATACAGACAAACATTCTCTAGGTGACTGCTTCGATTTGGATAATATGTATCCAACATGTTTGTCTTCAAAATGTCGGTACTGTTTGGCTCCTTTTCCGCCAAATACTAAATTTCCCGCACAGGTTTGAGAACTCGATTACGCGTTGCAGCAAGACCAAGACTCGCCCAAACGATACTCCTGGACTTGGCATAGAGACTTGCTGAAGACAACCGGTCAGAACATTCGTACGCTCCGATTTCTCGATGCGACAACATCTTCAGACTGAAACTGTACAACTTCTTGCTGAGGCTCTTTTCATGGGAAATGTCCTCCCACATATCCTTCAATTCTGTCTTCTCTTTTTTGGTGATGTAAGACGTCACATACCGAGCCACAGCCATACAGTTATCAGCCACAAACTGTATATCCATGTTAGCATTCCACATGGACAAAATCACCGGGTTGTAGTCGTTGATGTACTTGGACTCTTCGTTCCTCTTCAAATTGTAAGTGTTTTTAGGTGATTTCTTCATCACATTATGTCGCAGCGAAGACATCAAACTGTTTACTCTTCCTTTAGAAATCACCGGTCGTGGAAAGCCGAAACGACATTTGGTGTAGAACTTGTCTTTGTTTCGGAATTTACGACGGCAGTACTTTCCACATCGATGGCTTTGGAAACGCAGAACTTTTTCTCTTAGGCTTTTCTTCTCCTTTGCGTTTGGAACAGCACACGTAGAATACTGTTGGATGAAACTCATCACTGAGTCTTCTGGATCCGTTCCAAATTTAGGTGCATCCTTGATCCACAGCAACATATGTATATGAGGAGCACCTCTTGCTTGGTACTCCTTTCTCCAGAAGAAATCCAACACCTCTCCAAGAGGTGGATTCTTCTTATTCATGATGAAAGACATCATAGCTTCAAATCTATGATTGAAGTACCTACATACATTGACTGGATCCAAAGAGCACAGTTCTCCGGGTGTCTTGAATTCGATGTTTTCTACGTTAGCATTTGCCTCTCGTAGAAATTGAAGTAAGTCTTCCCAGCCATACTCGGCACAACTCAGAGTGAGGAACCATGTGGGAGTACCTAAGTTCCTCAGCATACATTTTAAATCACCATGACGACGGTACCAGTACTCATTAGTACCACGCTGACACGCCATGAGATTAATCAGGTGAGAATCCAAAATACTATCTTGGACATTCACTTTATCCATAAAATCACTTGCCGAGATGTTTTGCATGTGTATACCACTTTTCAAGATGTGGTTCACTGCATATGACAGTCCAGACAGATCGCTTTCAAACAGGAGATGAAACAAATAAGGAATGCATTGTCGAAACCTAGCATCTCCTGCATACAATCGCAAAGTCCGGTATTCAGAAGCAGGAATTTGATGAGGTCGCTCATCATATCTTCCTCCCTGACCTGTTGGAAAAAGCTGTGGGAAACACCGAGCTTCCAAACTTTCCTCCCAAACACTAATGGGACTCCCTTTGGCTTGTTTCATTTGAAACAACTCAATAGCATTCCCCATGACTTCCTTCGAATGCAAAGGATGAACACTATAATGTTCATATATTTCCTCACTAGTAGAGGGTTCTACTTTCTCAATTTGACCAGCACACAAATCGCTATCCTCTTCCTCACTTACTTCCTCTTCTGCAACATATACATTCTTATAGTATTTATTATTTTTTTTCAAATACAATGTTGCCTTTTTAACTTTCCTAACATCTACTAAATCTTGCCATATTTTCTTATTCTTTGTCGGAACCCCATTAACTAAGATAACCAGAGGTTCCTCTTCCACTTTTTCTACTCCAATTGTGTTAATGTTTTTCTTGAAATCTAGAGGCAAATAAACAACTCTTCCCTTTAATCCTCTCTGTAAATCTGATGGAGGCAATTTCCCTGTCTTTGGCTCCATTCTTACAATAGCCTGAAAGGGATGGATACTTTGAATCAAAATAGATTCATAAGTATTTAAGTCCTTCAATTCAGAAGGAATCTCAACCAATTCCAGATTATTATGAACTGCTCTAGCAGGCATCTGGTTTTGTTTTAATTTGTTACAACAATAAGTACACACACGTTGATCCAATCCCAAATCAAAACAATTTTCTACCATCAAGTATGTTGCAAAATCCTTCCATTCACTATTATTTTCCCTTTCACTTTTTGCATATAAATCCACTAACTTAGTCTGATTCTTATAATAAGTGCGTCTACAACACACACAAGTGAAATTAGGCCTCTCACTTGATTTCATGTCAAACGTCGCAATTTCCCTCTGGAAATTATCTGTACTGGAAACATGTACACTATCTTCCAAATGACCCTCTACTTCTTGCTCAATTTCAACATTGTCCTCTTTACTTCCAAAGTAACAAAACTCAATTTCTTCACATATATTCTTCACATCTATTTCAGAACCATGCAAAAGAGCAGCGCATAATTGTTTCAGCATAATTGCTGGACTCTTAGCATAATACAACAGTCTAACTAACTTCCTCACTTTGTTATGATGCACTGCTAGCATCCTGAAATGATGAAAAACACTCTGGCATACTCTCCTGGAAAGACAAGCCAGTGAATGACCATGCAAACCTGTCACTTCTCTTACTCTGCAAGGATCTAATTCTTGCAACAACCTCATTTTCTGCTTCAAACTTTTTTTGTTAAATGACCGTACAAAATCACAAAGCAAATTGATGGAATCCTGTCGCACACTGCAAATACTACTACACTTCCAGGTGTACACAGGACCCTTAGCACGTCTTCCTAAAACCTCATTACCTAACAACTCTTCTGCCTCTGTTGTCACAAGTTTTTCTTTTTCAACTGGACAACCATCTTTCACTTCATAAGCACGACCACTGATGTCAACTGCATGCACCAAATCATTATCCTGGAAATAACTCTCTTCATTAAAAAATGCCTCACAGCTTGAACTATGTATCCATTCTCCAGAAAAAACTTCACAAAAATTACTACGATTAACTATTCTCTTCCATCTACTATTTCTTTTGAAATCAAAAATTGCCTTGTTTAGCTTCCTAATTCTATTGATTATCAAAATAAATAACTTACGTTTAATTTCAAATGCCTGATCAATAACTTTCTCAACTTTTTTTTTTCTCTTATAAAAAACTAGTTTCTGTTGACCTTTCTTAATATTTTTTAACAAATTGCCAATTATCCTGTTACGGAACATTCGTTTACGAATCTCCCTAAACTGTTGTTTCCTTCTACTATCATGCACAGATTTATCTCTTGCTCTAGCAGTAACATTTTCATTTGTCCTTTTCTTTCCATTTGATTTACTTCTCGTGTTATGGATTGAAACATTTTCTGTGGTAATATTTTTTTTATTACAAATATTTCTTATGAAATATTTAGAGCTCTTACCCGGTGCTTTCTTCGTGGCTTGAGAAATCTTTTTGTTAGAGGACTGCTGCGTTTTTTTTTTCTCCTGCTGTCTTTGACGTTTTGCAGCCTTTATCTGTCTTAGTATTGTAGGCATATTGAAATCTTGAAATGATCTGCAGTTGAATCTGAGGAAAAATATAATAAAAAATGTTAATAAACATTATTATCAAACAGTAAATCAGTAATAGTGATCAAAAACATAACACACTACTTACAATCAGATAGGAGAAAGCTGCGTCAAAACCCTGCGCCTGCTTGAAGCTGGCATAGGTCTTGACGCAGCATTGTAGAGATGGGGCACCCCTGAGCCTTGCTGGAGCTGCATCGCACTTGCGATACAACTCCAGCAATGCGCCACCTTTACGGCACAGATGCGTCACGCATCTGTGCCGTTTTTGCCCCATGCTGCGCCGCATTGTAAATGCAGCACAACATGGGTGGCGGAACAGTGGCGCAGGATGACTGTCACATCCCTGGTGATGCGCCACTCATCATAAATCTATCCCTAAGCTTCTTATCTTGTTACAGATGAACTGCCATATGTATCATCAAAATATTTTACATTTTCTAAATAGCGAATTTTAAGGAATAAATAGCGATTCTTTACCATTCCTAATTTGCGATGAGCAAATTGCTAATTGCAAGTTACCCATTCATTTCCATGGCCTAGGAGGCTAATATGAATGAAGGTTTAATTTGCGATTAGCAATTTGCTCATCACAAAGTAGGAATTTTTCCAAGGGTGCAGGGGTGTCTCAAGAACACCTGCTGCACCCCTGAAAAACAAATTTAGGGGCATATGGCACACATACATGCCTTAAGGGCATGTGTTGGCGTCATATGGCACCTTTTGTTTTTTTGAAAAAAAGCTTTTTGAAAAGAATTCACAAATTACCACTAATTTACCACAATAGTTTCCAAATCCTTAATGTCATTTTTTACATAGTTTTTGTTTGATACATTGCATTTAAGTAGTCACAAAATTTACAAATGCTTCAGTGCAATCGCAAAATAAGGAATAGCAAATTTTGCTACTCCTTATTTTGCATCAAAGTTGTTTGATACATACCATTTGTCTAATTAACATTCGCAAAGGCCGAAATTCATAGAATTTTGATCTTTGCAAATGCTAATTAGCTTGATACATATGGCCCCAAGTGAGGCCTGTCTTGCGACATGGTGCATCTTTTGCATTACTGCTGATTGGGTTTTATGTGGTACGTTTTTTTTTTACACCATGACATATCTGCCTAAATGCATCAATTTTTAATGTTGTCACCTCATAGCAAATATTATGCACCACCGCTGCATCATAAAAGTGACGCACAGTGGCAGAAAAAAGGCATACACCTATCATAAATCTATCCCTAGAATTTTAAATGATTAATCCAGGATGACAATAAAGTGTGTCCTATCCAGAGGTTTGTTTAAGGTGAGGCCTACTCAGGATTGCAGATTAAAGTTACGCTTGATGAAGAATACAGAGGAGATAATACATATAAAGGACTACCAATGAAGTAAGTAATGTGCACTTTATTGCGCCAGTCATCATAAATGTATCCCTAAGCTTCTTATCTTGTTACAGATGAACCACCATATGTACCATCAAACTATTTTGCATTTCCTAAATAGCAAATTTTAAGGAATAAATAGCAATTCTTTACTATTCCTAATTTGCAATGAGCAAATTGCTAATTGCAAATTACCCATTCATTTCCATGGGCTAGGAGGCTCATAGGAATTAATGTTGCAATTTGTGATTAGCAATTAGCTCATCACAAAATAGGATTTTTTTCAAGCGTGCAGGGGTATCTCAAGAACACCCTGCTGCACCCCTGAAAAAGAAATTTGGGAGCACATGGCACACCTACATGCCCTAATGGCATGTATGGGCGTCATATGGGACCTTTTTTTTTTGAAAAAAATGCTTTTTGAAAAGAATTCGCAAATTACCACAAACTAGAAGTTGGTGGTAGTTTCCAAATCCTTAATATCATTTTTTACATATTTTTTTTGATACATTGCATTTAAGGAATCACAAATTTTGAATTATTGACATTTTAAGTAATTTCCACATGTGCAGTGTTTTCAAAATATAATTTGAAAATCGTTTTTGGGGAAAAGTAATGGTTTGCAAATTTATGACAAGGACATACTGGTGTATGCTTCTCTATAAGGCATTTCAGTATCTCTAATGTCATTTTTCCCATATTACATTATAAGACCTTTCCCCATGAAGCACATTCCTTGTAAATATGCTCCCACCTGTGCATTGCAAATTTAGATTTTGACTGTTTCAGACACATAGCCATGTTGAAAGTGACCCAAAAAAATTGCAAACGTTTTAAAATAACACATTCATGTGTCTTAAGGACATTTTAAGTCATTTCCCCATGGACAATGTTTTCTAAGTGGCACAAAAGAGGTATACACCTATCATAAATCTGTCCCTAGCATTTTAAATGATTAATTCAGGATGACAATAAAATGTGGCCTATCCAGAGGTTTGTTTAAGGTGAGGCCTACTCAGGATTGCAGATTAAAGTTACGCTTGATGAAGAATACAGAGGAGATAATTTATTGTAAAGGCCTACCAATGAAGTAAGTGATTTCTACTTCATTGCGCCAGTCATCATAAATGTATCCGTAAGCTTCTTATCTTGTTAGACATCAACCGCCATATGTATCATATAACTATTTTGCATTTCCAAAAAAGCGAATTTTAAGGAATAAATAGCGATTCTTTACCATTCCAAATTTGCTTTGAGAAAATTGCTAATTGCAAATTACCCATTCATTTCCATGGGCTAGGAGGCTCATATAAAAGAAGGTGCAATTTGCGATTAACAATTTGCTCATCACAAATTAGGAATTTATTCCAAAGGTGCAGGGGTGTCTCAAGAACACCCTGCTGCAACCCTAAAAAAGAAATTTGGGGGCATATGGCGCACATAAATTTTAACAACATTCCTTTACCTCAACAACGATTTTCAAATCATAACTTCAAAACACTACACATGGGAAAATTACTTAAATTGTCCTTAAGACACATAAAAGCGTTTTTTGATTGGCTTTCCTGCATGGTAGGGTCACTTTTAACATGGCTATGTAACACAAACATTCAAAATCAAAATTTTCCATGCACAGGTGGGAGCATATTTACAAGCAATTTGCGCCACAAAGAAAGGTCTTACATTAAAATGGGAAAAATAACATCAGGGACAGTCAATTGCCTTATAAAGAACCATACACCATTATGTCCTTCTCATGAATTTAAAAACAATTCCTTTTTCCCAAAAACGATTTTCAAATCATAATTTCAAAACACTGCACATGGGAAAATGACTTAAAATGTCATTAAAACACATGAAAGCGTTTTTTGATTGCCTTCCCAGCATGGTTTGGTCACTTTTAACATGGCTATTTAACACAAACATTCAAAATCTAAATTTTCCATGCACATGTGAGAGCATATTTACAAGCAATTTGCGCCACAGAGAAAGGTCTTACACTAAAATGAGAAAAATAACATCAGGGACAGTCAATTGCCTTATAAAGAACCACACACCATTATATCCTTGTCATGAATTTAAAAACAATTCCTTTTCCACAAAAACGATTTTCAAATCATAATTTCTAAACACTGCACATCAGAAAATGACTTAAAATGTCATTAAAACACATGAAATCATTTTTTGATTGGCTTTCCAGCATGGTTGGGTCACTTTTAACATGGCTATGTAACACAAACATTCAAAATCAAAATTTCCCATGCACATGTGAGAGCATATTTACAAGCAATTTGCGCCACATAAATCATAATTTTCTCCTTAAAGCACACTATTCTCTATCTAAAGTAAAGAAATATTTTCTCACCTTAGCAAATACTTTCAGTTTGAAAACAGTCTAAGAAACACACCAATTTGTCTTCAGCAGAGCAAAAGGTATGCACTCCAGAGTCTGCAGCTATCAAAAGCACAGAAATGCTGTAATTCTTCACACATATTTCTCATGTCACCCAATCAAAACTCTTCCCTCACTTTTTTTCAAATGAAAACCCTTCCCCCTCTGCCCTTTCTGCCTATTTTCCATAGCAACCACCTCTTGGAGAAACTCTGGTGTTTGCAAGTTCACACAACAATGTTGCAATTGAACTCTGAACTCTCAGTGCACCTGCATATCCAGTGCTTTCTTTCATTTAATGATTTTTTATTGACCACTCAAAATACATCTTTCAAACAACACATCTGTACACCCTAACTTTCTGTTTTCATCAATCAAAATCCACCAATCACTGTTACTGCTTCATGAACACAGAAACTCCACAGTTTTTTTCATTTCAAACTCTCATTTTTTCAACTGCCATTTCATTGCCACACTTCATCTGACTGCAGGAGAACCTTCTCTCACCATGTTTTCTGTCTGGATTGTTGGTCATAGTTATATTCACTGGGCTCAAAGGTACGTTGAAAGCAGGAATTTACCTAACCTCAATTTACAAGATGTGGAAATTAAGTGGTTTGGCCACAGAGGATTAAAATGTCACCAATTGATACCATTGGTGAAAACCTTTATGCATTTGCCAAAACCTGACCTGTTAATTGTGCACTGTGGAGGTAATGACTTGGGCACTTTGACTGGTGTAGGTCTGGAAATGCTTTTAAAGGACACCTTTGAGCAATTAATGGCACTTTTTCCTCAGACTGCCTTGGTATATTCAAATATATGCCAAAGACAGAAATGGAGGTGGTCAAACCAATTTTGTCCACAAATTGAGAAGTCGAGGAAGCATGTAAACAAATCTGTTTCAGCTTACATGAGAGACCATGGAATGGGCTCCCTGTACAACAATAACTTGCGTTACTACATGCAAGATATCTACAGAGGAGATGGAGTTCACTTCTCAGATGAGGGCAACAGAGTTTTCACTCTGAATTTAAGAATGTGCATTGGTACCTACTTATAAGTACCTAAATGTACCATAAACCCAAAAGCTCTTCTCAGAGCTACCCTACATCTAATCACTCACAATTATTATTTTACTCTAACTTTTTTCACTAATTTTCAACAAAGTACACTCCCTGGGGCGCTACCCGGTACGCGTACCGGGAGCTAACCTCGCGAAATTTTTAAAAAAAATGTTTTTTTTTCGCACATATAAACCTCCTCAGCCACCCTCAGAAAACCTAGGGGGTCAAGATAACTCTACCGTGCCCCCTTCTACCCATTCTGAACATTATTTGCCCTCCATCTTGTATCTTAATTCGACCGAAACACAAAATGGTGGACTCCCGGAACGCTTAAGGTACGCGAACCGGGGCGCTCAACGGTTCGCGTACCGGGTCGCTCCCTGGGAAGCGCACCATCAAAAAAGGTGGGAAAGTAGTTCACAGAAAAGCCACTTGAGACAATTTCACCAAATATAGATTAGCTCATACTACATACCAATCCCTACCATTTTCACAAATTTGATTGGAATTCCATTTAGCCATTTAGCCTGTAGACCTCTCTAAATACCGTGAGGTAAATTACTTCACAAAACACATCTGAAATGTTGGAATTGACAACCAATTAAAATGTTACTTTCATTTTCTACTTTTTTTACCTGACATTTGATTGGTTGTGTACCCGAATATATATAAAGGAAGAGAAGGAAACACAGCCATTTTGACTACTACTTCCTGGTGTACATTTCAATAGGATTTTCATTAATAACTTCAACTTCTTTTTAAAGGTAAGTTGTTATTTTTAAAACTGAAGTATATTGTGCACTTTAAGTTAATATGGCAAACTTTTTCTGTTAGTTATATACTATCCCTCTGTAGTACTTATAAATTTAGATACACTTTTTTATATTCCTACTTCCACTCTGATACTATACACTGCCCAAAGATAAATTCTCTGTTAAAAACTGCCTATCTAAAATTAATCCCAACAGTGCCCTACCTCTACTAATATATATTTTTTTTTATGCAAATTTCAGGGAAAATGGAAAGTGAACAAAACATTTCATTTGAAATTGTCCTTCCAGAGTCCAACACAGAAATCATTGATCCAAATGAGATTGAATTTATGGATGAAACTTGGGACCAAGAACTACTGCAATGTGTACAAGCAGTAGATAATCTCCTTGCAAATGAGGACATTTTACAACCTCAGAGACTACAATCTATATTCCATGATATTTATGAAATTTCTGACAATGAAATGTTAGAATGTTTAATAAATTATGAAACACAATAAAAAAAGCTTAAAAAATAAAAAAAAATAAAAAATAATCAACAAAACCAACAATCAATTAACATACAGCATTTGAAAAGTCTATCATTCATTTTTCATTGTGGTACGCTCCCCAGAACGCTTCCCGGTTCGCGTACCGGGCGCTAACCACGAAAAAAAACAAAAAAAAATTTATTTTTTTTTTGCTTCGCGGGGCCCCTTTAAAACCTCCACATTAAACCTAGGGGGTCAGCGAGGATCTACTATGCCCCCTTATAGTTATTTCCCCCTTTGTTTTGGCCTCCTCTTGTCTCTCGATCCTACCGAGAGACAAGATGGCGGCCGCTCCGGACTGTTTAGAATGTTGACAGACACCGGAGAGCCAATCAGCTTCGCTACGCGAAGTTCCGTTACGCGTCAAGTACGCGAACCGGGGCGCTGCCTGGTCCGCGCTTACAGATATATATCTTTTTTTGAACGTTAATTTCTCAAAATCCACTGCAGCACATATATTGAGACCTACAAAAGGCACATCGGGCTACCAGTCCCTACAATTTTGCCAAGTTTCGTGCAAATCCATTCAGCCGTTCGGGCTAAAAGTGAGGCTAACCGCCCTATGGAAAACTCAATGTTAAAAACACGTTTTGGGACCCCCCTTTTTTCTCGGCCCCCACTGGACGAACCCCCCCCAAATTTTCAAGGGCTGCTCAGAAACAAAATGTGCCATTTTCCTGAAAATTTCAGCCAATTCCGTCCACAAACGCCAAAGTTATTAGACATAGAATTTTCAAAAATCCCATAGAGAAAAAATCCTAACTATATATACCTACTGGCGACCGCCAGTAGGTAATGTAAAATGCAGTAGTAGTATACATATATATGGATATATATATCTACATGTATATATATGTGTGTGTGTGTGTAAAATGCAGGATAGTAGTAGCCACTCTAGTTATAACCATGTATTACATTTTTTTATATATATATCTATATATATATATATATATATATATATATATATATATAGATATATATATATATATATATTACCTACTGGCGGTCGCCAGTAGGTATATATAGTTAGGATTTTTTCCCTATGGGATTTTTGAAAATTCTATGTCTAATAACTTTGGCGTTTGTGGACGGAATTGGCTGAAATTTTCAGGAAAATGGAACATTTTGTTTCTGAGCAGCCCCTGAAAATTTTGGGGGGGTTCGTCCAGGGGGGGCCGAGAAAAAAGGGGGTCCCAAAACGTGTTTTTAACATTGAGTTTTCCATAGGGCGGTTAGCCTCACTTTTAGCCCGAACGGCTGAATGGATTTGCACGAAACTTGGCAAAATTGTAGGGACTGGTAGCCCGATGTGCCTTTTGTAGGTCTCAATATATGTGCTCCAGTGGATTTTGAGAAATTAACATTTAAAAAAAGATATATATCTGTAAGCGCGCTCTGGGCAGCGCTCCGGTCCGCGGACCTTAAGCGTACCGGAACTTCGCGTAGCTAAGCTGATTGGCTCTCCGGTGTCTGTCAACATTCTAAACAGTCCGGAGCGGCCGCCATCTTGTCTCTCGGTAGGATTGAGAGACAAGAGGAGGCCAAAACAAAGGGGGAAATAACCATAAGGGGGCATACTAGCTCCTCCCTGACCCCCTAGGTTTGATGTGGAGGCTTTAAAGGGGCCCAGCTAAGCAAAAAAAAAAAAAAAATTTTTTATTTTTTTTCGTGGTTAGCGCCCGGTACGCGAACCGGGAAGCGTTCTGGGGAGCGTATCACAATGAAAAATGAATGATAGACTTTTCAAATGCTGTATGTTAATTGATTGTTGGTTTTGTTGATTATTTTTTTTTTTTTTTTTAAGTTTTTTTTATTGTGTTTCATAATTTATTAAACTTTCTAACATTTCATTGTCAGAAATTTCATAATCATGGAATATAGATTGTAGTCTCTGAGGTTGTAAAATGTCCTCATTTGCAAGGAGGTTATCTACTGCTTGTACACATTGCAGTAGTTCTTGGTCCCAAGATTCATCCATAAATTCAATCTCATTTGGATCAATGATTTCTGTGTTGGACTCTGGAAGGACAATTTCAAATGAAATGTTTTGTTCACTTTCCATTTTTCCTGAAATTTGCATAAAAAAAATATATATTAGTAGAGGTAGGGCACAGTTGGGATTAATTTTAGATAGGCAGTTTTTAACAGAGAATTTATCTTTGGGCAGTGTATAGTATCAGAGTGGAAGTAGGAATATAAAAAAGTGTATCTAAATTTATAAGTACTACAGAGGGATAGTATATAACTAACAGAAAAAGTTTGCCATATTAACTTAAAGTGCTCAATATACTTCAGTTTTAAAAATAACAACTTACCTTTAAAAAGAAGTTGAAGTTATTAATGAAAATTCTAATAGAAATGTACACCAGGAAGTAGTAGTCAAAATGGCTGTGTTTCCTTGTCTTCCTTTATATATATTCGGGTACATAACCAATTAAATGTCAGGTAAAAAAAGTAGAAAATGAAAGTAACATTTTAATTGGTTGTCAATTCCAACACTTCAGATGTGTTTTGTGAAGTAATTTACCTCACGGTATTTAGTGAGTTCTATAGGCTAAATGGCTAAATGGAATTCCAATCAAATTTGTGAAAATGGTAGGGATTGGTATGTAGTATGAGCTAATCTATATTTGGTGAAATTGTCTCAAGTGGCTTTTGTGTGAACTACTTTCCCACCTTTTTTGATGGTGCGCTTCCCAGGAAGCGACCCGGTACGCGAACCGGTGAGCGCCCTGGTACGCGAACCTTAAGCGTAACGGGAGTCCACCATTTTGTGTTTCGGTCGAATTATGATACAAGATGGAGGGCAAATAATGTTCAGAATAGGTAGAAGGGGGCATGGTAGACTTATCTTGACCCCCTAGGTTTTGTGAGGGTGGCTGAGGAGGCCCATATGTGCGAAAAAAAAACATTTTTTTTTAAAATTTCGCGAGGTTAGCTCCCGGTACGCGTACCGGGTAGCGCCCCAGGGAGCGTACTTTGTTGAAAATTAGTAAAAAAAGTTAGAGTAAAATAATAATTGTGAGTGATTAGATGTAGGGTAGCTCTGAGAAGAGCTTTTGGGTTTATGGTACATTTTGGTACTTATAAGTAGGTACCAATGCACATTTTTAAATTCAGAGTGAAAACTCTGTTGCCCTCATCTGAGAAGTGAACTCCATCTCCTCTGTAGATATCTTGCATGTAGTAACGCAAGTTATTGTTGTACAGGGAGCCCATTCCATGGTCTCTCATGTAAGCTGAAACAGATTTGTTTACATGCTTCCTCGACTTCTCAATTTGTGGACAAAATTGGTTTGACCACCTCCATTTCTGTCTTTGGCATATATTTGAATATACCAAGGCAGTCTGAGGAAAAAGTGCCATTAATTGCTCAAAGGTGTCCTTTAAAAGCATTTCCAGACCTACACCAGTCAAAGTGCCCAAGTCATTACCTCCACAGTGCACAATTAACAGGTCAGGTTTGGGCAAATGCATAAAGGTTTTCACCAATGGTATCAATTGGTGACATTTTAATCCTCTGTGGCCAAACCACTTAATTTCCACATCTTGTAAATTGAGGTTAGGTAAATTCCTGCTTTCAACGTACCTTTGAGCCCAGTGAATATAACTATGACCAACAATCCAGACAGAAAACATGGTGAGAGAAGGTTCTCCTGCAGTCAGATGAAGTGTGGCAATGAAATGGCAGTTGAAAAAATGTGAGTTTGAAATGAAAAAAACTGTGGAGTTTCTGTGTTCATGAAGTAGTAACAGTGATTGGTGGATTTTGATTGATGAAAACAGAAAGTTAGGGTGTAGAGATGTGTTCTTTGAAAGATGTATTTTGAGTGGTCAATAAAAAATCATTAAATGAAAGAAAGCACTGGATATGCAGGTGCACTGAGAGTTCAGAGTTCAATTGCAACATTGTTGTGTGAATTTGCAAACACCAGAGTTTCTCCAAGAGGTGGTTGCTATGGAAAATAGGCAGAAAGGGCAGAGGGGGAAGGGTTTTCATTTGAAAAAAAGTGAGGGAAGAGTTTTGATTGGGTGACATGAGAAATATGTGTGAAGAATTACACCATTTCTGTGCTTTTCATAGCTGCAGACTCTGGAGTGCATACCTTTTGCTCTGCTGAAGACAAATTGGTGTGTTTCTGAGACTGTTTTCAAACTCAAAGTATTTGCTAAGGTGAGAAAATATTTCTTTACTTTAGATAGAGAATAGTGTGCTTTAAGGAGAAAATTATGATTTTTGTGGCGCAAATTGCTTGTAAATATGCTCTCACATGTGCATGGAAAATTTAGATTTTGAATGTTTGTGTTAAATAGCTATGTTAAAAGTGACCAAACCATGCTGGGAAGGCAATCAAAAAACGCTTTCATGTGTTTTAATGACATTTTAAGTCATTTTCTGATGTGCAGTGTTTAGAAATTATGATTTTAAAATCGTTTTTGGGGAAAAGGAATTGTTTATAAAATCATGACAAGGACATAATGGTGTATGGTTCTTTATAAGGCAATTGACTGTTCCTGATGTTATTTTTCTCATTTTAGTGTAAGACCTTTCTCTGTGGCGCAAATTGCTTGTAAATATGCTCTTACATGTGCATGAAAATTTTAATTATCAATGTTTGTGTTACATAGCCATGATAAAAATGAATCAACAATGCAGGAAAACCAATCAAAAAATGCTTTAATGTGTTTCAATGACATTTTAAGTCATTTTCTCATGTGCAGTTTTTTGAAATTATGATTTGAAAATCGTTTTTGGGAAAAAGGAATTGTTTTTAAATGCATGAGAAGGACATAATGGTGTATGGTTTTTTATAAGGCAATTGACTGTCCCTGATGTTATTTTTGCCATTTTAATGTCAGACCTTTCTTTGTGGCGCAAATTGCTTGTAAATATGCTCCCACCTGTACATGGAAAATTTTGATTTTGAATGTTTATGTTACATAGCCATGTTAAAAGTGACCCTACCATGCAGGAAAGCCAATCAAAAAACGCTTTTATGTGTCTTAAGGACAATTTAAGTAAGGTTATGGATACATTTATGATGACTGGTGCAATGAAGTAGAAATCACTTACTTCATTGGTAGGCATTTACAATAAAATGTTCTCCTCTGTTTTGTTCATCAAGCGTAACTTTAATCTGCAATCCTGAGTAGGCCTCACCTTAAACAAACCTCTGGATAGGCCACATATTATTGTCATCCTGATTTAATCATTTATAATGCTAGGGATAGATTTATGATAGGTGTATACCTCTTTTGTGCCACTTAGAAAACATTCTCCATGGGGAAATGACTTAAAATGTCATTAAGACACATGAATGTTTTTTTTTTTTAAACGTTTGCAAATTTTTTGGGTCACTTTCAACATGGCTATGTGTCTGCAACAGTCAAAATCTAAATTTGCAATGTACAGGTGGGAGCATATTTACAAGGAATGTGCTTCATGGGGAAACGTTTGCAATTTTTTTGGGTCACTTTCAACATGGCTATGTGTCTGAAACAGTGAAAATCTAAATTTGCAATGCACAGGTGGGAGCATATTTACAAGGAATGTGCTTCATGGGGAAAGGTCTTATAATGTAATATGGGAAAAATGACATTAGAGATACTGAAATGCTTTATAGAGAAGCATACACCATTATGTAATTGTCATAATTTTGCAAACCATTACTTTTCCCCAAAAACGATTTTCAAATTATATTTTGAAAACACTGCACATGTGGAAATTACTTAAAATGTCATGTACATATGGTGGTTCATCTGTAACAAGATAAGAAGCTTAGGGATACATTTATGATGACTGGTGCAATAAAGTGGACATTACTTACTTCATTGGTAGGCCTTTACATGTATTATCTCCTCTGTATTCTTCATCAAGCGTAACTTTGATCTGCAACCCTGAGTAGGCCTCACCTTAAACAAAGCTCTGCATAGGCCACACCTTATCGTCATCCTGAATTAATCATTTAAAATGCTAGGGACAGATTTATGATAGGTGTATGCATCTTTTGCGCCACTGTGCGTCACTTTTGTGACGCAGTGGCGGTGCAAAAGATTTGCTATGAGGCGAGAAAATTACAAATTGATGCATTTAGGCAGATGTGTCATGGTGTAAAAAAAACGTGCCACATGAAACCGATGCAGCAGTGGATGTGCCAGTCATTTTGCGCCGCTGTTCCGCCACCCATGGTGTGCTGTATTTACAATGCGGCGCAGCATGGGGCAAAAATGGCACAGATGCGTGACGTATCTGTGCTGTAAAGGTGGCGCATTGCTGGAGTTGTATCGTAAGTGCGATGCAGCTCCAGCAAGGCTCAGGGGTGCCCCATCTATACAATGCTGCGTCAAGACCTATGCAAGCTTCAAGCAGGCGCAGGGTTTTGAAGCAGCTTTCTCCTATCTGATTGTAAATGCGGCACACCATGGGTGGTAAAACAGTGGTGCACATTAACTGGTGCATGCCTGGGGATCTGCCATTTAATATAAATCTGCACTTTAACATTTGAGTATGTGCAGGGGACACAGAGTCGTTGAGGCTTATCCAAGGTTAAGAACAGATGAGTCCTGTTCAGTGAAAAATTAGACATAGGCTTCACCTGCTCAGCATCGCTGGACATGGTTAAATAATAGCTGCAAAATGTTACTCTTGTTAAATAATTTTACTATTATAATCTGTGAGATTTGTCTCTTACTCTGCAACATCTCATTGTTGTTATCTTTCTTTAAAGATAAAGACAACCTCAACATGAGCGACAATCTGCAATCAGTTGATTTTGACCTCATCATTGAACTTGTAATTGAAACATCAGTGGATGTTGATCCATTGGATGATTTAAATCCTGAGGATGAAGAAGAGCGTGATGAGGATGCAGATTTGTCTGAATTATATGATATCGGATGGGAAGCTGACTTGCTTCAGCCTTTGGAATTATAAACATTTATTTTTAAAATTTATAATCAATAAAAAGTAAAAAGGTAAACCGTTTAATTTAAAAATAAAAACACCTTCAAAAACAGGTTATGTGTAGTGTTTTCAATAAAATATTAAAATATGCTCATAAAATTAGATCAGATTCACATATAAAATAGCATAGGTAACATAAATATAAATGTCATTTCTTTTCTGGTATTTCTGTATTGTAAAAATGGCAATGACTAAAAAATCTTCAAAATAAAATGTCAAGTAGTGTGTTATATTTTTGATCACTATTAATGATTTACTGTTTGATAATAATGTTTAATAACATTTTTTATTATCTTTTTCCTCAGATTCAACTGCAGATCATTTCAAGATGCCTACAAAAATAAGAGAGATGAAGGCTGCAAAACGTCAAAGACAGCAGGAGAAAAAAAAAATGCAGCAGTCCTCTAACAAAAAGATTTCTCAAGCCATGAAGAAAGCACCGGGTAAGAGCTCTAAATATTTCATAAGAAATATTTGTAATAAAAAAAATATTAGTACAGAAAATGTTTCAATCCATAAAATGACAAGTAAATCAAATGGAAAGAAAAGGACAAATGAAAATGTTACTGCTAGAGCAAGAGATAAATCTGTGCATGATAGTAGAAGGAAACAACAGTTTACGGAGATTCGTAAACGAATGTTCCGTAACAGGATAATTGGCAATTTGTTAAAAAATATTAAGAAAGGTCAACAGAAATTAGTTTTTTATAGGAGAAAAAAAAAAGTTGAGAAAGTTATTGATCAGGCTTTTGAAATTAAACGTAAGTTATTTATTTTGATAATCAATAGAATTAGGAAGCTAAACAAGGCAATTTTTGATTTCAAAAGAAATAGTAGATGGAAGAGAATAGTTAATCGTAGTAATTTTTGTGAAGTTTTTTCTGGAGAATGGATACATAGTTCAAGCTGTGAGGCATTTTTTAATGAAGAGAGTTATTTCCAGGATAATGATTTGGTGCATGCAGTTGACATCAGTGGTCGTGCTTATGAAGTGAAAGATGGTTGTCCAGTTGAAAAAGAAAAACTTGTGACAACAGAGGCAGAAGAGTTGTTAGGTAATGAGGTTTTAGGAAGACGTGCTAAGGGTCCTGTGTACACCTGGAAGTGTAGTAGTATTTGCAGTGTGCGACAGGATTCCATCAATTTGCTTTGTGATTTTGTACGGACATTTAACAAGAAAAGTTTGAAGCAGAAAATAAGGTTGTTGCAAGAATTAGATCCTTGCAGAGTGAGAGAAGTGACAGGTTTGCATGGTCATTCACTGGCTTGTCTTTCCAGGAGAGTATGCCAGAGTGTTTTTCATCATTTCAGGATGCTAGCAGTGCATCATAACAAAGTGAGGAAGTTAGTTAGACTGTTGTATTATGCTAAGAGTCCAGCAATTATGCTGAAACAATTATGCGCTGCTCTTTTGCATGGTTCTGAAATAGATGTGAAGAATATATGTGAAGAAATTGAGTTTTGTTACTTTGGAAGTAAAGAGGAGAATGTTGAAATTGAGCAAGAAGTAGAGGGTCATTTGGAAGATAGTGTACAGGTTTCCAGTACAGATAATTTCCAGAGGGAAATTGCGACGTTTGACATGAAATCAAGTGAGAGGCCTAATTTCACTTGTGTGTGTTGTAGACGCACTTATTATAAGAATCAGACTAAGTTAGTGGATTTATATGCAAAAAGTGAAAGGGAAAATAATAGTGAATGGAAGGATTTTGCAACATACTTGATGGTAGAAAATTGTTTTGATTTGGGATTGGATCAACGTGTGTGTACTTATTGTTGTAACAAATTAAAACAAAACCAGATGCCTGCTAGAGCAGTTCATAATAATCTGGAATTGGTTGAGATTCCTTCTGAATTGAAGGATTTAAATACTTATGAATCTATTTTGATTCAAAGTATCCATCCCTTTCAGGCTATTGTAAGAATGGAGCCAAAGACAGGGAAATTGCCTCCATCAGATTTACAGAGAGGATTAAAGGGAAGAGTTGTTTATTTGCCTCTAGATTTGAAGAAAAACATTAACACAATTGGAGTAGAAAAAGTGGAAGAGGAACCTCTGGTTATCTTAGTTAATGGGGTTCCGACAAAGAATAAGAAAATATGGCAAGATTTAGTAGATGTTAGGAAAGTTAAAAAGGCAACATTGTATTTGAAAAAAAATAATAAATACTATAAGAATGTATATGTTGCAGAAGAGGAAGTAAGTGAGGAAGAGGATAGCGATTTGTGTGCTGGTCAAATTGAGAAAGTAGAACCCTCTACTAGTGAGGAAATATATGAACATTATAGTGTTCATCCTTTGCATTCAAAGGAAGTCATGGGGAATGCTATTGAGTTGTTTCAAATGAAACAAGCCAAAGGGAGTCCCATTAGTGTTTGGGAGGAAAGTTTGGAAGCTCGGTGTTTCCCACAGCTTTTTCCAACAGGTCAGGGAGGAAGATATGATGAGCGACCTCATCAAATTCCTGCTTCTGAATACCGGACTTTGCGATTGTATGCAGGAGATGCTAGGTTTCGACAATGCATTCCTTATTTGTTTCATCTCCTGTTTGAAAGTGATCTGTCTGGACTGTCATATGCAGTGAACCACATCTTGAAAAGTGGTATACACATGCAAAACATCTCAGCAAGTGATTTTATGGATAAAGTGAATGTCCAAGATAGTATTTTGGAATCTCACCTGATTAATCTCATGGCGTGTCAGCGTGGTACTAATGAGTACTGGTACCGTCGTCATGGTGATTTAAAATGTATGCTGAGGAACTTAGGTACTCCCACATGGTTCCTCACTCTGAGTTGTGCCGAGTATGGCTGGGAAGACTTACTTCAATTTCTACGAGAGGCAAATGCTAACGTAGAAAACATCGAATTCAAGACACCCGGAGAACTGTGCTCTTTGGATCCAGTCAATGTATGTAGGTACTTCAATCATAGATTTGAAGCTATGATGTCTTTCATCATGAATAAGAAGAATCCACCTCTTGGAGAGGTGTTGGATTTCTTCTGGAGAAAGGAGTACCAAGCAAGAGGAGCTCCTCATATACATATGTTGCTGTGGATCAAGGATGCACCTAAATTTGGAACGGATCCAGAAGACTCAGTGATGAGTTTCATCCAACAGTATTCTACGTGTGCTGTTCCAAACGCAAAGGAGAAGAAAAGCCTAAGAGAAAAAGTTCTGCGTTTCCAAAGCCATCGATGTGGAAAGTACTGCCGTCGTAAATTCCGAAACAAAGACAAGTTCTACACCAAATGTCGTTTCGGCTTCCCACGACCGGTGATTTCTAAAGGAAGAGTAAACAGTTTGATGTCTTCGCTGCGACATAATGTGATGAAGAAATCACCTAAAAACACTTACAATTTGAAGAGGAACGAAGAGTCCAAGTATATCAACGACTACAACCCGGTGATTTTGTCCATGTGGAATGCTAACATGGATATACAGTTTGTGGCTGATAACTGTATGGCTGTGGCTCGGTATGTGACGTCGTATATCACCAAAAAAGAGAAGACAGAATTGAAGGATATGTGGGAGGACATTTCCCATGAAAAGAGCCTCAGCAAGAAGTTGTACAGTTTCAGTCTGAAGATGTTGTCGCATCGAGAAATCGGAGCGTACGAATGTTCTGACCGGTTGTCTTCAGCAAGTCTCTATGCCAAGTCCAGGAGTATCGTTTGGGCGAGTCTTGGTCTTGCTGCAACGCGTAATCGAGTTCTCAAACCTGTGCGGGAAATTGAGTATTTGGCGGAAAAGGAGCCAAACAGTACCGACATTTTGAAGACAAACATGTTGGATACATATTATCCAAATCGAAGCAGTCACCTAGAGAATGTTTGTCTGTATGAGGTTCTGCAAAATTACATGTTCAAGAGGAACATCAAAGAAGATACTGAGAAAGGAGTGTATGCTGTAATAGGAAGTGAGGGATGTCTGGTCAAGCAAAGAAAATGCCACTTGATAAACCATCGAAAATTGAGTGGCGAATCTCCTGAAAAAAAGGAGTTTTTCTATTTAGCACTTTTGCAACTTTTCAAGCCTTGGCGTGCAGAAGAGGAACTGCTTGGAGATTTCCTCTGTTACGAAGACTCTTTCAATGCCGCCAAGGAGACCATAGAATGTCCTGCTTTTCCCAAATATGTAGAAATGTTGAATGCGGAAATTGAGCAGGAAGCAACGATTGCAGCCGAGATTGCCAGAGACAGTTCTCAGGACAGTCAGAGTTCTGCTTCATTGAGTCAGGATCCACTAGGAGGACCTCTTATTGAAAATGAAGCTGCCACTGCTATGAATGAGGTGGAAAGAGCCATGGCACATGCTCAAGAGGATGCGGTTAACTTAGAAGAGTTGGAAAGGCAACTCAACGTTGAGCAGAGGAAAATATATGACGAAGTTACCATGCAAATTGATCATGGATTAAGTCATGATAAGAAAGAGTGCTCATGTACGTCGTTGAAGCCTGTCCGACTGTACGTTAGTGGAGAAGCGGGAACTGGAAAAAGTTTCCTCATTAAAGCTATTTCATGCTATTTGCAGGAAAGGACAGAGTCATCACTGTCTTGTGTTGTCACTGCTCCAACTGGACTGGCAGCACATAATATTAAAGGGATTACTTTACATCGTTTACTGATGCTGCCAGTGGAGCATGACAACAAATTAGAATATCACAAGCTATCTGGAGATGCTTGTTTTGAAGTTTCAAGAATCTTGAGGAAAATGAAACTTCTTATCATTGACGAAGTAAGCATGGTTTCCAATGTCATGCTTGCCTTTGTGCATTTGAGGATGCAAGAAGTTCTCAAAACAGAGTATGATGTGTTATTCGGTGGCAAACACATCATTGTTTTTGGAGATCTTCTGCAGCTGACACCAGTGAAAGGGCAACCTGTGTTCAAAATGCTCACGCATGAAGATACCAGGAAGTGCCTAGGCAGCATTGGCAACGTCAATATATGGTTAAACTTCAATTATGCTGAACTGCATGAAAATATGCGTCAGGCAAAGGATGAAGTTTACAAGACTATTCTACAAGATGTTAGAATTGGAAAAGTGACCGAGCATGGGAAAGAAGCTTTACATGCACGATTACTGACAAATTTATATCCAGAACAAGATGTTGTGCCTGAGAATATTTTTCAGAAAATTACTGATAAGAAATCTGGAATATGTTTGATGCCAACTCTTGCAGAATGTGCAAAATTTAACAACAAAATGTTGCATTTAGAAAAGCAAGAGATTGTGAAAGTGGAAGCTATTGATAGAGTAGAGCATATGGGATCAACAATTATTTTGTCTGAGAATCTGAAAACAAAATTGGATTCATTAGAGAAGAGTATATCTAAAACTGCAGGTTTTGAAAAGACTCTGAATGTGTGCTTGAACTGCCGTATAATTTTAAGAAGGAATTTACATGTTGAAAGAGGTCTGGTAAATGGATCAATGGGTAATGTTGTTGATTTTGTGAAATACAGAAATAGAGATGGAATTGAATTTTTAAAAATTAAATTTGATGGCATTGAGGAAGTACAGCTAATTGCTCGTTGTTCTGCTAGATTTTTGCTTGTAAAAGACTTATATGTTCGCCGTAAGCAGTTCCCTGTTTGCTTGGCATATGCGGTGACAATTCATAAATCGCAAGGTTTAAGTGTAGACACTGCATTGGTGAATATTGGCAGTTCTGTGTTCAAGGAGGGTATGGCATATGTGGCATTGTCACGAGTTAGAACTTTATCGGGATTGTACTTGATTGACTGTGATGTCAGAAACATTTGTGCAGATCTAGATTGTGTTAAGGAATACAATAGGTTAAGAAGAGAGTATGCGCCACATTTGCCTCAGTTTCCTTTGTTTGAGAAACGTCTGGTAGGCCGGAAACGAAGAAATGAGAACAATACTGGAGAGGTTGTAGCAAAAAGACAAAAAGTGAATGAACCTAAAATTACAAGCAGAAACAAAGAGGATTCTGTTGAAGATGTTGTTGGTTTTCAGTTTGAAAACAGTTCTGGTGTCAACTGCTATGCTAATGTAGTAATTAATGTTTTGTTTTCTCTAAAAAATGTAAAAGAAGAGATTGTGGTCAATTCTGATCAAAGATTTTGCAGTTTGTTAAATTCTGTGTTAGAGAAATGTACCACTGATAGAAGAAACATAGAAAGTGTGTCTGAAATTAGAAATCTGTTAGATAGATGTTCAGGCCAAACACAATTCTCTCAAAATATTCAGCAAGATTGTCAGGAGTTTTTAATGTATATGCTTCATGTATTACATGCTGAAGGTGTAGATGTAGATCAGCTGTTTGGGCTTTCTTATCAATGGCAGCATGACTGCGAGAACTGTATGGTATCAAGTACTACTAGTGTAGACTCAGAAAGATTTGTATATTTAACTTTGCCAGACAGTAAATCAGTCTCCTTTAATAAGCTAGTAAAAGGAGCTAATCACAACATGGAGTGTAGCCAATGTAAATCTGAAATGATGTCCACATTATTTATACGAACATATGGCCAGTACATCATTTTAATGTTCCAACGATGTAGGCCTGATGGAACAAAATTGACAACTTTAATAAAAAAATTTGTAGCTTCGCAGTTGTCAATATCAGGAAGGACTTTTGTAACTACAGCAATTATATATCATGACGGCCCTTCAATATCATCAGGACATTACACAGCTTATTTAAAGTCTAGAAATGGCTGGTCATTCTGTAATGATTCTGTTGTAATTTTCAAAAAAAAATTGCCGTATGACCTTAAAAACTCTTACCTGGTGTTTTTAAAACCAAAATTTTAGGAAAATAATCTCGGGATATGATCTGTGGAATTTCAAGAAGTTCTAATGGCTCCTACACAATTTGGCCTTGAGGATAAGTGTAGTTCAGAGACATAACTTCTAATCATAGGATTGGACATCATGGACATGTATGTGCAGTTTAAATGAGTTCAGAAAAACTGTTTCTTTTCATAAGCTAATTAAAGCAGCCAATCAAAACATGGAGTAGAGGGAATGTAAGTCTGCAATGCTGTCTACTGTTTTACATTACTTTGTGATTAAAAGTGATGTAGAGAATGAAATAATTGTAGTACTCATAGAGGTAGTGTAAGTCTGCTTCATATTAAGCAGTATCAGTGTCAAACGAAATGTAGAACATGACTGAGCAAGAAGGGGAAGATATTACTATTCCAGGATTGTGAAAATGATCTTCAACATTTTAATTCTGAAAGTTGCGGGAATACCAAATGATGGGATTGGCTAACAAGAAATCCAAGAGTTATACATGGCTCTGACAAAATTTGGCCTTGTGGAATCTTGTGGTAGAGAGCAAGAAGTCATTTATTGTATGTAACATGTTTTTAAAAACGATGGAGATTTTCTTTCAGAAACTGGTGGGCTGAAAGTAATAACAGCACAAAAGAGTATAAGCTATTCATAGGACATCCTTGGACGTCATGGAAAGTAAGTTAACTTTAAGGAGTTCTGATTTTTGATTTCTGATCTTGTATGGGTTTTTTAAACACAATCATTTTGATTGTGTTTTTTTTTCCCCGCTGTTACATGATGAATACCTTCAAGTCACTGTTTTTAGTGAATTTTGATACATTCTGAGAACAGCAAAAATAAACCATTTAACATGTATAATTAATTCTGTAATGTTTCCATTTATGATGTATATGTAGAACTGTGTAGAAGGCATGGAGAAGGTGAGGCTTCTGTAAGTGTCAAAGTTGTTGCATGCAGTGCTGCACTTCTGCGTATTCTTTGATATGCTAGACTACATCTGCACAATGAGATACCTAAGCAAAGGAAACAGAAGTGATGTGATTGTGAAATGAGCAAAATAAATTGCATGTATTTCAATTACATCACCTGTGTTTCCTATCATTACGAATCACATTGTGCAGATCAAGTTTAGGTCTGTCCAGGGAAACATAGGAGGTTTGGACTTTGTTGAACATTGCAGTGGACATGACTCACTTCATTGGTAGACCTTCACATGTATTATGTCTTCTATTCTCTTCAACAACTCGAAATTTCATCTGCAACCCTGAGTAGGCCTCACCTGAAACAAAACTCTGGATAGTAGACATCTTATTGGCATCCTGAAGCAATTATTTTAAATTTTAGTGTCTTGCGACACTTTTCTGAGACAACAGCAATGCAAAAGATGCACCATGTTTTAAGATAGGTCTCACTTCATCTCCATCAAGATAGTGTTACTTTAAAATGTATATCTTTAGGACTGTGTAGCTTCTGTAAGTGTCAAAGTTATTGAAAAACTGTTTGTCCTTCAATCTTTGCCCTTGTCTTTTGTAATTTTTCAATACATGTTTTTATATTTTTCAAATGTTTGTTCTCTTTTTCACAGATTGAAAGTATAAAAATAAAAAGTGAGGAATTTAACGACAATTATAAGGTAAGTATTTTGTACTCTTTTCGTTACATTTCTATCACATTGAACTACTATTAGTTCCACTGCTTCATTTCTTTAATCCTCAGTTTCCTGCCTTTGCTACTTCCCTCATTCCTTTCTCTATTACCTACTTACTCAACTCCTTCCACTTTTTTTCTCAGTCCCTCTCTTCTCATAGTTCCTCACTCTTGTTCACTCACTCCGTCTCTATTACTCTTAGTGTCTTAGACTGATCACTGTATCACTATTTGTTCATAATGCTTTCTCTGTGTAGTTGAAGCACACTAAGGGGCATATTATGAATGCAGCCAATAAAATTATTGCTCTTTTTATTGGCAGAAAACTGGTGCAAAAGCGGCTTTAGCGGCAGTTTTCTGCCGCAAAAGCAGCTTTAGCGACACATTTCTGCCTATAAAAGCTGCAAAACTTTTATTGCCTATGTTGATAATATGCCCCTATGTTATTTACATTAGGGCTATATTGTCCAGTATAACAATCAAAATTGCTCTCCAAAGACACCAGGCAAAGCAGACGCTCCCTCAAACAGATCACCAAGCGCAATTTACCCTACTTACAATCTAGCCTGTTCTCTGTCGAGACTTTAGCAATCTTTAGAGCACAAGATAAGATTTTTTTACATGGAAGAGCCATACGTATTGCAATTCTACTTAAGAAACAAGCATTGGCATAGACAATAGGTCTTGCCTTTGGGACCTTATACGTGTTTAGCCATGCAACAGTTGATGTTGCTGCACCAAGGATATTATGCTGCATAACTAAAGACTTAGAAGGTCCAAAAGTCGATACCTATTGGCTATGCCAATGCTTGTTTTTCTTTCACTTCGTTATCTATTTTGTTTTTCACAATTATACCATCTTCTGTCTGTTCTTTGGTAAATAGATCTATTAAATAGTATCTCTTCTTTACTCCCTATAGCTGTCTTTCTTGAAACATCACTCTCTGTTTACTTTCCTTATACTTACTCTTTTTTTTTAAAAGTTTTTTTTTTGGTTAGCTCCCGGTACGCGTACCGGGAAGCTAAACCGGAAGCGAACCAAAAGAAATAGAGCTTGCCAGAGTGCTAAACATTCTAGCAATTTTTTTGGAAAGGGAAGGTAGTTCTGAAAAGAACTTTTTTTTTTATATTTTTGTTGTTTTATATTTTTTTTGTATTTTTTGAACATTTTTTGGTTTTTTTTGTATTTTTTGAACGATTTTATATTTTTTTGGGGTTTTTTTGGGGGGGGGGAACAACAAAAAACAGGCGTTGAAAAGGGCTCAACAGGAGCAAAAAAAAATTACTGGGGGCGGTTAGGGCAATTATGATTGTCATAAGCCAGGTTGATGGCATTAATACTCATGTTACCACATGATATCAACGCACCACAGTGCATACAAGTATGTTTCATGTGCCCAAAATTCTCTTGGATGTTTGGCACAGTTTCCCGTGCCTCTGCTGGTGTCAATGATATTGACGATGTTGACCTGGCCACAGGAGTTGCTGTTGGGTTTTGTTCCATATCCCGTATTTCCGCCCGGCTGTAATTAAGTGGATGCTTCCTGGTCATATGCCGATGCATGGTATAGTTCCCATAGCTATACTTTTTATCAGTCCCTCTTGATAATTTCTCTTTGCAGATGAGGCAGGTCACATACCTCGCATTCACTTTCTTTTGCCCTGGAGGGATTGAATAAAACTGCCAGATGAAACTGGCTTTCCTATGGGAAACCCGGGGCACCTCTTCCAAGAACTGTGGTTCTTCTCTCTCCTCTTCCTCTAGGTCTTCCTCTTCCTCCTCTGTGTTGGTGATCACCTGGGGAGGTGGTCCTCTCTTCCCATGAGGAGGTGGAGGTGGTGGTGGGGGTGCACCAGCTGAAGCAAGTACTGAAGTCATTTCTCAAGTATTAATAAAGGTCTTCCTCTCACAATGATGAAAGTCAGAGTGAGGAAAGAAGGAGGGGTTTTCATCATTTGGAAAAAACAATACTTCTCAACCAATGAAAAGTGTTATTTTTAGGTCACCTGACCTAGCCTTCCATAATTATGAAACTAAAAGTGAAATGAACCAATGAAAAGCTTTATTAACAAGTCACATGACTCTAACTTTCATGTTACGCGCTGCGGAACGCTCCCCGGTTAGCTTCCGGTTCGCTGCGCTTCGCGCCTCGGTCCGCGCCCGGGGACACTTCCGGGTGCGCTAACGCAGTACGTCACAAGACGCATTTCGCGGCAACGCGATACGTCGCGCTTTCGCGCCGCGGATCGCTTCCGGGGAGTTGCGTTTCGCGCCTCGGTCCGCGCCCCGGGGCACTTCCGGGTGCGCTAACGCCGTACGTCATAAGACGCATTACGCGGCAACGCGATACCGTAACTATGTTGATTTGTTACCGGTTCGCGGACCGGATCGCGGAATCGAATTGAGCTAACGGGAAGCTTCCCGGTTCGCGGACCGGGAGCGAAACAAAAAAAATATTAAAAAAAAATTATTAATAAACATATAAAATATATTTTTGGATTTAAAGAAGAATACATTTTACAGCTATAGATATTAGTTTTTAAAAAACCAATGAAATTCACTGAAAAAACCATAGGTTATAGACCATATATAGTTAGGAATTAGCATTTACAAAACCTTGAAAATTCACTGAAAAAACCATAGGTTATAGACCATATATAGTTAGGAATTAGCATTTAAAAAACCTTATTTTACTCACACAAAACCATTGAAATTCCATATATAGTTAGTTGCACTAACTATATATCGCGCACCTGCAATCCACTGCTGATGATGTCACATATTACATCATTCATGACATGGTCAGTGACATCACTGATGACATCACTGATGACATCTCAAATGACATCACTGATGACATCACTGATGACATCTCATTTGACATCAATGACCACATCACTGATGATATCATTCATGTGACAATACAATGCATCTCCTCACATTTTAATATAACCTCTGTTTCACCCAGTGTTAAATACAGAATATAATTTTTGAAACCATTGACACACCAATACTAGTTACTACATACGCACTCACTGATTCCTACGTCTACACACACCTTCACTCATTCACCCATACTATCATTCATACATACAATCACTCATCTTTACAACACTATCATATGCACTCATACACCTATACAGACACTCACAGTCTGCCACTCATCCATGGAGTTACTCACACACCTAGTCAGTCCTGTAAAGAATCAATGACACTTCCATTTTCTTGTCTATACAGTTAAACATAGAGCACCTTACATTTTCAAACATATACTAACACATACTTACCTTGTTATACAATCATTGATACAAGTACACATTGATCTGCACAGAGTCACACACCTCCCAGCCAGCCACACACACACTCAGTCTCCCATACAAATACTTGGACAATCAATCAGTAACCCATATAGTTAATTATATAGCTACTGATCAAAACATGCAGCAGTTTACAGAACAACAGACATAATGATGCACAAATTAAGACACTTTAGTCACTAACCCATGCACTCAGTGAGACACATTTAATCACTCACTCATGCATTCAGTCATGCACCTACTAAATCCTTTGTCCAGACACTTATACTTCCACTCATTCTTCAATATGTAAGACACATTTTAACTTTACAGAAACATACAGTCACTGGATGTTGTCATCAGTGATGTCATCAGTGATGTCATTTGAGATGTCATCAGTGATGTCATCAGTGATGTCATTTGAGATGTCATCAGTGATGTCATCAGTGATGTCACTGACCATGTCATGAATGATGTAATATGTGACATCATCAGCAGTGGATTGCAGGTGCGCGATATATAGTTAGTGCAACTAACTATATATGGAATTTCAATGGTTTTGTGTGAGTAAAATAAGGTTTTTTAAATGCTAATTCCTAACTATATATGGTCTATAACCTATGGTTTTTTCAGTGAATTTTCAAGGTTTTGTAAATGCTAATTCCTAACTATATATGGTCTATAACCTATGGTTTTTTCAGTGAATATATATATATATATCATACAGCGTGATACTCCTTTGAATCTCTTATCTATTGGGGACATTGCGGGGTTGACTTCCCTGAGGGAACTAGAACTAGACAATAGGGACTGGGCCTTTGAATTGGAATTTCTGTGCATTCTGGATCTAGAGATTGACAGGAGAAGTCTCAGTGAATTAAAACTGAAATCCAGATTCAAGCCTACTACCCCTCATGATAACATTGTCACCTTCCATGAGGCAGTTGTACATGATATTTCTGAACTGGGAGCCAGTAATATCAATCGTGCTGAGGAAAATCTAACTAAAGGCCAACAAGCAGCATTGAAATCTTTGAAAAGAGGGCCCTCCTTTGTTATCAAGCCATCTCATAAAGGGGGAATGTGGTGCAGTGGGATGTCAAGAAATGCATGGCTTAGGCCAAGAGACAACTAGATTTTTGGGCACCTATGCTAAAATTAACGCTGGCCAATTTGTTTAACTATTGATGTTTTCCATAACATGCTCTCAATCGGGCACCTAAATGGACTGCTGAATCAGGATGTATTGTTATTTTCAACAGTCAAAAAAAACCTGTGACCCCAGGGGACTTACGATTGAAGGATAAGCCCTAGAAGGTGTGAAGCCGGTATGAATTCTGAGGGCCACCACCTGTCACCGGTGGCTTAAATTGAAAGTCCAGTGAGGTGAAGTTTGGCCCCGAGGCTTGATGAAATTGCTGCAATGGAATTAAGGCAATGAAACATCTTGGCCTATCCTAAAGTAGTCTGTAACATGCAGTTCGTTTTTTAATCTTGAGTGGGCTCATAGCATTGAATAAAGTAGGGTCATGTGCATCTGAGTCTCAACTTATTTTTAGTTTGGAGAAGTGTGGATACGCTTTCCAATACCACAGGGTCTAGTTTTACAAACAGTTTTCTATGCAAACTTTCTTTGTATTCTTTCTTCACTTCCTATTTTCATTTTATATTAGACACTGGACCTTTTCTTTCTCGGGTAAGTAAGTCACCAATGGTGAGAAACGTGAGCAAACTGGTGAGTAATTCAGAGACTCTGTCCATCACCACCCCTTGTTGTAAATAATTTTGTCCACCCTAAGCGTGGAAGGGTATACTCAGATGTGAGTCCCTTGCTCATTGCACCATCAGGATTCAAGCAAACCGGGCCGAAGACGGCTGTAATGCCAGAAACCGGTCCCCGGAAGCTTGTTTCCTTCCCAGTGTAAGAATTGGCTTTTGTAGTCTGGTCTGCCCTGTTCCCATGATGCACTGGGCCAGGGACAGACTAATTTGCATACAGCCAGGTTCTGAAACTGGGATGGTGCAATGAGCTAAAAAACGGTGTTGGATCTAGCCCTGATCTCTTGACTGGGTGAGAGTACTCTGCTTAATTCAGAGACTCTGTCCATCACCACCCCTTGTTGTAAATAATTTTGTCCACCCTAAGCGTGGAAGGGTATACTCAGATGTGAGTCCCTTGCTCATTGCACCATCAGGATTCAAGCAAGCCGGGCCGAAGACGGCTGTAATGCCAGAAACCGGTCCCCGGAAGCTTGTTTCCTTCCCAGTGTAAGAATTGGCTTTTGTAGTCTGGTCTGCCCTGTTCCCATGATGCACTGGGCCAGGGACAGACTAATTTGCATACAGCCAGGTTCTGAAACTGGGATGGTGCAATGAGCTAAAAAATGGTGTTGGATCTAGCCATGATCTCTTGACTGGGTGAGAGTACTCTGCTTAATTCAGAGACTCTGTCCATCACCACCCCTTGTTGTAAATAATTTTGTCCACCCTAAGCGTGGAAGGGTATACTCAGATGTGAGTCCCTTGCTCATTGCACCATCAGGATTCAAGCAAGCCGGGCCGAAGACGGCTGTAATGCCAGAAACCGGTCCCCGGAAGCTTGTTTCCTTCCCAGTGTAAGAATTGGCTTTTGTAGTCTGGTCTGCCCTGTTCCCATGATGCACTGGGCCAGGGACAGACTAATTTGCATACAGCCAGGTTCTGAAACTGGGATGGTGCAATGAGCTAAAAAACGGTGTTGGATCTAGCCCTGATCTCTTGACTGGGTGAGAGTACTCTGCTTAATTCAGAGACTCTGTCCATCACCACCCCTTGTTGTAAATAATTTTGTCCACCCTAAGCGTGGAAGGGTATACTCAGATGTGAGTCCCTTGCTCATTGCACCATCAGGATTCAAGCAAGCCGGGCCGAAGACAGCTGTAATGCCCGAAACCGGTCCCCGGAAGCTTGTTTCCTTCCCAGTGTAAGAATTGGCTTTTGTAGTCTGGTCTGCCCTGTTCCCATGATGCACTGGGCCAGGGACAGACTAATTTGCATACAGCCAGGTTCTGAAACTGGGATGGTGCAATGAGCTAAAAAACGGTGTTGGATCTAGCCCTGATCTCTTGACTGGGTGAGAGTACTCTGCTTAATTCAGAGACTCTGTCCATCACCACCCCTTGTTGTAAATAATTTTGTCCACCCTAAGCGTGGAAGGGTATACTCAGATGTGAGTCCCTTGCTCATTGCACCATCAGGATTCAAGCAAGCCGGGCCGAAGACGGCTGTAATGCCAGAAACCGGTCCCCGGAAGCTTGTTTCCTTCCCATTGTAAGAATTGGCTTTTGTAGTCTGGTCTGCCCTGTTCCCATGATGCACTGGGCCAGGGACAGACTAATTTGCATACAGCCAGGTTCTGAAACTGGGATGGTGCAATGAGCTAAAAAACGGTGTTGGATCTAGCCCTGATCTCTTGACTGGGTGAGAGTACTCTGCTTAATTCAGAGCCTCTGTCCATCACCACCCCTTGTTGTAAATAATTTTGTCCACCCTAAGCGTGGAAGGGTATACTCAGATGTGAGTCCCTTGCTCATTGCACCCTCAGGATTCAAGCAAGCCGGGCCGAAGACGGCTGTAATGCCAGAAACCGGTCCCCGGAAGCTTGTTTCCTTCCCAGTGTAAGAATTGGCTTTTGTAGTCTGGTCTGCCCTGTTCCCATGATGCACTGGGCCAGGGACAGACTAATTTGCATACAGCCAGGTTCTGAAACTGGGATGGTGCAATGAGCTAAAAAACGGTGTTGGATCTAGCCCTGATCTCTTGACTGGGTGAGAGTACTCTGCTTAATTCAGAGACTCTGTCCATCACCACCCCTTGTTGTAAATAATTTTGTCCACCCTAAGCGTGGAAGGGTATACTCAGATGTGAGTCCCTTGCTCATTGCACCATCAGGATTCAAGCAAGCCGGGCCGAAGACGGCTGTAATGCCAGAAACCGGTCCCCGGAAGCTTGTTTCCTTCCCAGTGTAAGAATTGGCTTTTGTAGTCTGGTCTGCCCTGTTCCCATGATGCACTGGGCCAGGGACAGACTAATTTGCATACAGCCAGGTTCTGAAACTGGGATGATGCAATGAGCTAAAAAACGGTGTTGGATCTAGCCCTGATCTCTTGACTGGGTGAGAGTACTCTGCTTAATTCAGAGACTCTGTCCATCACCACCCCTTGTTGTAAATAATTTTGTCCACCCTAAGCGTGGAAGGGTATACTCAGATGTGAGTCCCTTGCTCATTGCACCATCAGGATTCAAGCAAGCCGGGCCGAAGACGGCTGTAATGCCAGAAACCGGTCCCCGGAAGCTTGTTTCCTTCCCAGTGTAAGAATTGGCTTTTGTAGTCTGGTCTGCCCTGTTCCCATGATGCACTGGGCCAGGGACAGACTAATTTGCATACAGCCAGGTTCTGCAACTGGGATGGTGCAATGAGCTAAAAAACGGTGTTGGATCTAGCCCTGATCTCTTGACTGGGTGAGAGTACTCTGCTTAATTCAGAGACTCTGTCCATCACCACCCCTTGTTGTAAATAATTTTGTCCACCCTAAGCGTGGAAGGGTATACTCAGATGTGAGTCCCTTGCTCATTGCACCATCAGGATTCAAGCAAGCCGGGCCGAAGACGGCTGTAATGCCAGAAACCGGTCCCCGGAAGCTTGTTTCCTTCCCAGTGTAAGAATTGGCTTTTGTAGTCTCGTCTGCCCTGTTCCCATGATGCACTGGGCCAGGGACAGACTAATTTGCATACAGCCAGGTTCTGAAACTGGGATGGTGCAATGAGCTAAAAAACGGTGTTGGATCTAGCCCTGATCTCTTGACTGGGTGAGAGTACTCTGCTTAATTCAGAGACTCTGTCCATCACCACCCCTTGTTGTAAATAATGGTGAGTACCTACCAGCAGCTCCCTTGGTGATGCTTACATTAGCTTCTATCTATCTTGACCATTTCCTAATTCCATATGTGTTCCAGCCTCCCATCATACTGTCGCGAAAACATGGATTTCATTTCCAATGTTTCAGGCGTCCCCTAGAAATCCAGCTACATCTTGGCAACAGTGGATGTAGTTTTACTGTATACATGCATCCAACATGATCTGGGCTTGAAGGTATGCTGGCATTATTTTAGGGATAGACCGATAGCGTCATATAACGACACCTTGATTTTCCTACAGATGTTACAGTTTTGTCTTAAGAAAAACTATTTTTTGTTTGGCAACCAGTGGTACAGCAGCTCACACGGACTGCCATGGGCGGCTGCTTTGCGCCCAGCTACGCCTGCATGTTCATGGGCTGGTGGGAATCTGATTGCATTGGGTCCTAAAGATTTGACAAATACACCCAACACCTGATTTTATGGACCTAATATATAGACAATATCTTCCTTATTTGGGATAGCCCACACAGAAGTTAAGATGAGTTGTTAAACAACATATCTGCTAATGATCTGAACCTTAAGCTCACAAGTAAAACTAGTACCAACAAAATAGGCTTCTTAGATTTTTTGGTAGAAGTCCAGAATGAAACCACACAGACAAGCTTGCACAGAAAGGCAACCACAGGAAACAGCATCCTGCATGCCAGTAGTCACCACCCTACGAAATGGAGTATCCCCTCTGGGGAAAACCTAAGGGTCAAAAGAAACTGGAGTACACCACAGGCTTACACTAGAGAGGAGGGAAACGTGATGAAAAGATTTCACCGGAGAGGATAGACATATAAGTTGGTAGAAGATTCCAGTCTCAAAGTAAGCAAGCAAGCTTCCATCATATTGGTATTCAGTTTATTTCTTGTAGTATTTTATTCAGAATAAACAGTCTTCTTTGATGAAAATATCCACCATGCAAATGTTCAAATTATTGTACAAGCATCTATTGCACAGCCAACAATTATTCCACAGCCTACGTGTTTCGTTCCATGCGGGACATCATCAGGGCTCTATTTACATTCCATGTTATGCGGCGGGATTTATCGCACCCGGCTGACATGGAGTGAGGACACGGAACACGCATTTTTTGAAAATATAAGGCTACTACTGCAGGCAATTTTGTGCATGGATGACTAAAGAAACGGAAGAGTGGGACTTAGTGGGTCTTTGTGGACGCAGAATTAAATACATCTCATAGGAGTGAGCATTAGGGGTACAGTGACAGTTACATTAGGATGGAGGAAGACTGATTATGGATTTGTTGAGAAACAGAAGACGTTGAATGGAGAGGAGTTCTACAATTATATTATTAAGAAATAAGGAAAATAATTTGTAATAGGTGGAAGCAATCCACAGCAAAGATAAAGGAATAAGACTGTTAGCATTAAGATGAGGCATCCTTGACTTGCTGGACGAAAAGGAGATTAAGAAGGGATTATCAAGCATCACTTGGAATGTAAATAGAGCCCTGATGATGTCCCGGATGGGACGAAACGCGTAGGCTGTGGAATAATTGTTGGCTCTGCAATAGATGCTTGTAAAATAATGTGAACATTTGCATGGTGGATATTTTCATCGAAGAAGACTGTTCATTCTGAATGAAATACTACAATAAATGAACTGAATACCAATATAATGGAAGCTTGCATGGAACTCTTTTGATTCTTTTCTTTGACTGCATGAATTTACTATGCTTGATATACATTGTATACTTAGACGCTCCTAATTGTATTTGAATTTCTGTCTTAGTGGCTTTGGCGGTGGGCCACCAGAAGTTGGTTTATGATCTTAATTGCCGACACTATCGGTTATATCTCGCTGTGCACATGAGTGTTATACTCTCACCTTGCATTTTATGAAACATCAAAGTAAGCAAGATTGATAGAGAGAGTTTGCGCAAACAAAAATCCCAGAAGGGAATAAAACAGGAAATCAGATTAATCACAAATTTGAATTCCAAATCCACAGTAGTACAGGTCATAGTTAGAAAACACTGGCACTTGGTGAGATTGGACCCTACCATTGGTAAACTGGTTAGCCCGAGCCCCGACAATTCCATATTAAAGAAGTAATTCTTTGAGGGATATGTTGGTACACACATTGAATGAGTCTGTTGATTCAAAGGCAGCACTTGGTTAAGGGAACTTCCCGGCTTCCAAAAATGTGGTAAGTGCAAAGCAGGCACATATAACACTGATGTGAGGGTGGGATCCATGCCTGGAGGCAAACAACACAAGATCAAACGATTCATCAACTGAAATAGTGATTTTGTAGTATATGTCTTGACATGTGTTTGTGGTTTGAGGGGAGTACGGTTTTCCCTGTCAAAAAGAGTGCTAGAACATCTCATGGCAATTAGAAACAATGATTTGACGTACCCCATGGCCGGACATTGTAACACTTTGCACAGTCCAAGTGATACTGAGGGTCTCAAAATTTCCTTTTTTGGAATTGACAGGGTTCCAGCCAAAACAATAGGTGGTGACAGAGAATGAGTCCTAAAAAGACTTGAATCCCGATACATCATTCTCAACAATAAACACCATGGTGGCCTCAATCAGGATAAGGAGCTCCATGTACATTTAGGCTAGAACTCTGATACTCTTATTTTGTCTTGTCTTTTGGTTCCCCGGGTATCCATATTCCTTTCTCTCATGTTTTCTGCCCATTCTCTGATTTTCTTCCTTTTTCCTATCATACTCTGTACTATCTTCTCCTATACTCTGTCCATTGCTTCTTCTTTCTCTTCCCTGTTCATGGATACATTTATCCTTTATGATGAAGATGATATCCCTCCTTCTTTTAGTTTGCGTATTAGGAGCTCATTGAATTTAGCCTGTAATCTGGCATTTCACTCAGGGCACTATCTTCCAAGTGTTTTGGCACTTTGTTGCTCTAGCAGTTCCTCAGCATCACAGTCCTTGACTTGAGTGCACTGGTAATTTGTCTGGCACTCATCTCCCATTCGATTGTTGTATGTATTAGTGAGCATGGGGTAGTTAGAACACATCATTGTTTTGCTTGTTACATTCTCCCCAACCTCTATGTTTTCATCGGTCACTGGACCTGTAGAACCCCATGTCCACCACCTTACAGGGACCAGGCCCGTCAGGCTTCCAGTACTGGTGTGCGCTTTATTCAGTCACTTGACTATTCCACTTGACAATATCTTTTTCAAGGGCATTAAGAGAAGTGCATTACAATACGTATTTATATGCAGTATCTGTTTTGTAGAGTTTGCTTTTTTGAAAAGTTTCCTTTTACTTTGTTTGCATCCATTCAGTTTTATTTTTTATTTGCACAAAATTTATTTTGACTTTGGGGGTCTTTTTTCTTTCACTGAGTTGCATGCATTTCCTGTATTGCATACGTCTTTTTCCTATGTTCATGCACTTCGTAACAGTGTCTCTCTAGAGTAAATAGGGCACACTGTTACAATGTTTCCAATGCTTTGACAAAGACCTGTTGGTTGAAATGCATCACCATAAATATAAATTCTTGGAATTACCTGGAGTGCCTTTACAAGCGTGGCGGCGCGAGCAAAATTCAACATAAGTATACAAGTACGTCTCGGGCAGGGCCTGTAAGTTTGGGATAAACACCACAGAATATTGCTCTGCTTTTTACCCCATTCCAAGACCTATTAAAGGATTGTACACATGCCGCACTGAATTTGCGGTATATGTACTAGAGTGCACGTGTAGTCAGAAATACATAGGGAGCACTAAACTGCAGGCTTTTAATCGTATTCTCCAGCATTTGAGGGCTATTGTCAACTCAGATGCTAGCTACCCAGTTGCCCGCCACTTTGAATTAGTCCATGCGAAGAACCTTAATGATTTGCAATATTTTATCATTGATGCTGTGCCTAAGAACACCAGGGGGGGTGACCAGGAGAAACAATTGAGGCAACTCGAGAGCAAACACATTCTGCTATTAGATACCAGGATCCCTAATGGGTTTAATACGGGGGAAGATCTGTATAGTTTTCTTTAGATATTGCCTCTGCATTCCCACTTAGTACAGCTAGGCTCTGGGGTTTCTCGCCACCTCCCTGGCAGCACATCTAAGAATTGGGATGTTTAGTATCAGAGTATTGTAACCTGCACCCCATATCAGGAGGTTGATACTGCTGCAGCGCGTCAATCCTCCTTGTAGATAGGATTGCAGGAATTACATATTTCATTTTGTTTCCAACTGGTTCTCGCTATTCTTTGGTCTGTCAAGCATTTCTGTACCCTTTTCAATCTCAAATTTTGAAGGTAGCACTTGCACTTTAATATGATGAGATATTAAGTTCTCGGCAACTGAGATTAATGCAACATTAGAGAGATCTTCTCGAGTAGGAAGTAATGAATTTTGCATTTAATAATATTATGACACCAGATTCATAGTATTGCAAGAAACATGTAATCCGCGAAGAGGTGTTAAATTACTGTATATACATGATTTTTAGCGATTTTTACTTACTGGGATATTTGATATAATTGTGTCTTTATATCTTTTGTACTCAGAATTGTTTGAATTTCGCAGGCACGATGCGCACGTTTGATATTTGCACTTGCACTTCATTTATGGTTGTCTCAGGCACAAGTGCACTTTAGTTAGACTGTGGAGGACGGTAGCCAATGATTTAGGAATCAGGACGATATTGATAACATGATATCACGGGCAGCGCTGTATAATGAACTTATTGTGACCTGAACAGCGAGCTATGATATAGCCATGAAGCCATTACTGATGTAAGAAGTTATTATTGTTTTCAGCATCGAGTACGGTCTCAGAATATCTTTCTCTTTTTTAGCCATGTTATTGACTGTATATATATATATATATATATATATATATATATATATATATATATATATATATATATATATATATATATATATATATATATATATATATATATATATATATATATATATATATATTTGCACTATGTATTTAGTTTTTTAGAATCATTGGCTTTATATTTGTAGTATGTCCTCTATGTCTATGCACCAGTTGCTCCGAATTAACCTTGTTTTGCACAGTATATGAACACCACCATTGGTCATTCACTGTCATGTGATCAAGGCGGCGGAAACGCAGCCGAAACGCGTCATGCTGGTGGACACGGGAAAATAAACCACGTTTAATAATTATTTCTGGTGTCTGAGTGTTCCGTACCTGAGGAAGGATTCAGCGTCTGGGGCTGTATTTTCAGGACCAAGGAGCACATATATATATATATATATATATATATATATATATATACAAATATGTATTCAATTAACAATATGTATTCTGTTTCTTGCATAAGAACAATACAAGAAAAAGATAAAATACAGATAAAAGCATTCTTAAGGTAAAATACAAGTTAGAATTATTACCACAGAAACATGAAAAAGAAATAGCTGCACATCAAAATTCAAATAACGCTTTTCTCAAATGAACAGCACCAGATAAAAAGAAGGCCACATTAAAACATATGAACTCATCCGGTAATAACGTTAAACAGAAAATGGCAGGACGGACATGTGTAAAGTGCTTGTCTGTAAACAGCAGTAAAATAAAAGACTTTCTTAGCAAAGTTCAAAATATACTAAAATGCAGTATGTCGTGAGCTGGCTGATTATTACAGTTACATGGGCTCTGGGTAGAACCGTAAGAACTGCTTATAAATTATGAATTACATTCAAACAAAACCTAATCAAAAGGAAGCGATGATAAGGAGATATGTTATACTTAAGGTATGGTTCAAGTGAAGCCGTGGTATGTAGCGGATGATAACCTCTTACAGTTACCCTATCCTTTGCCAATACATCTCTCTATTTGGCTATCCATTCTACAAAAGCTTACTTAGCACAGAGGTGGTACTCTGGTATTAAAACTTAAGGGTGTTTAAACATTTCAGGGTGGCCTAACCTAGTAAAACCAACCTTAATGTGGACGATCCATGGGATACTAGGAGCACAGTCAAGGGCCCGGCATTCTTTTAAGATGGAACAGTTGAAATGCTTAGCTGGGCAAACTCACACAGAAATCCAGAGGAGTAAGGGTCACACCATCAGTAGTCCTCATAGTACCCAGTCTCTAATTCCTCATGGATGATAATAGAAGACATTTTCTGGGGAAGGAAAAGTAGATTCCTTAAAAAATGTATTTTCGAGGCCTTGCAGTGAAGACACATTAGTGTACCCCCATAAATCGCTGTCATATGTGGCTATGGCAACAGAGTTTTGCTCTGTAAATATAGATCATAGCCTTGTTGGACTTATGGCCCAGCCTAGAGGCAAAATCATGGACAGATGCAATGCTTCTGGTGAACATATATCCTCTAGCTGATTCCAATGGGAATCAGGATAGAGAGGACTCAAAAAGAACTCCCAAATGGGGGAATACGGACAACTCTTGTAAGGGGATTGCCTTTTACGCATTATGATCTGGTCCTGGTGTTCCGGGAGCCTACCACCAAAACAGGGGACATATTGAAATTAGTGCTTTAATGAAGAAATGTCCTGAAACGGTTGAGTAAAACGTTTAAAGCCAAGGCGGTTCATGAAATTAGGACAGCATCATCTCCGTATCGCAGTAACAGAATTGAGCGGACCTAGCTTTAGGTAAGTCTTTGCCCACTTAAATCAGTGATTTTCCATGGTATTGATATTTAAAGTGAACAGAAAAGAGGCACAAGGCAGCCTTGGCGAACTCCCCAGTTAAGATTAAAGTGATCAGTGCATTCCCCCAAACCTCGAATCTCACTGAGGCTAACAAGTTGCAATGTAATTTGCACAGGAAGTAACTGATCTGAGGGTCAGTCCCCATCTCCAGCATGATGGACAATAGCTTCTCCCGATCGACCCTGTCAAAGTCTGTGCTGAGGTCCATAAATGTAATATGCAAAGCCTCTTTTTAGGCAACAGTGTATTTGGCAATAGGTAAATACAGATTAAGGTCCTGGTCAATGGCCCAGTCTATTAATCTGATTAAGATGCAGCCCACGATCTTGGCTGTGGAGCTAATCATGGAGATGGGCCTGTAACACTAAGGGTCTTGTCTGTTACCTTTCTTGAAGATAGGAACAATTACAGAGGAGGACCATGTTTCTGGAATGATTGTTGTTGCAGCTGTCAAGTATCGGGTCAATAAAGGGCCCCCAAAGTCAGTGTTAGACTTGAATAAATCAAAAGCGAGCCCATCAGACCAGGAGTTTTATTAGCTGGGAGAACCTGAATAGCATTTTGGACACCAACCAGTAAACAGTTAACAGGAGGTAATGTATCATCAGACAGAACAGATAGAATTAGGTAGAATTAGGTAAATCATATATAGATTCAAAGTGTTCAACCGTCACCCCGGGTAGAACAGTAGACTGCATAGCAGGTACTATGGCTGGCTTAAACAAAACTTTGAGCTGTCCCTGAGTTGATTGGCAGCCAGCACCTGTTCCGAGGCTTTATCTCTCATTAACTTCTTCTAATCTCCCAGAGTGGGATTATAGCTGGTGCAACAGACAGAAATTTGCGATCTGTGGGTACTACTTTGTCAACCTGGAATAAAACAAGGTGAGCTCTAGTACACTTGGAATGAAACTATTTAAATTAAATAGAGTTTCTGTTGCTATTACTCTTGCTAGTTAATATCAAATTTACCATAAATCACATTAAAAGTATGAATGTTAATTATGGCAGCAGCTTGGTTTTATCAAACACAAAATCAATCTCGGTTGAACATTTGCTAAGCAAATCACTAAAAAAGGCTTCCAAGGAGCACACGTTTCCATTTCAGTAGGCACCCTTGGGCAGAGATAGTCCCATTGAGCTCAGCCAAATATATTGAGCACTTCCAACTGGGTCCAATTTAATAACAAGTGATAAGAGATTATGATCACTCAATATGGGCAGGTGACCAGGGACTTTGATATAAATTCACACAGTGTAGGGGTAATGATCTATGACGTTGTTGGCGCCACGACCAGTAAAAGTGGGGTTAGTCCCTTCAGAGAAAGTAGCAAAATGAGAGGCAGATGTGGAAACCAGGTTGTACTCAGCTAAAAAAGAATTCCTGTAACTCCTTCAAAGGGTGTGCACAAAGTGCTGGGAGACTGAAGAGTCACTGGGCATCTGGCCACAGATTTTAAAACACCTGTTATGGCAGAAATGTGGGAGTAAATCACCAGCCATAATAACAAATCTATTACCTGTGCTCTTCTTAGGCAAGGAATCAAAGAAACCTTTGAGTGATGTTACATGGCTAGAGTTTCTAGGAGCACTGTACAAGTCTACAACTAGTAAACTTTGAGAATTGGGAAGTTTTAACATAGCAGCCCCCAAATTAGGAGACCTAGTATGAATCATGGACACAGTGCAGTACAAAGTTAGTGAGACTAAAATTAAAAGGGTGGTTCACTGATAGAATATAGATGCTGAAAACATCGATGTAAAGAATATCGAAAACAATATATTGAAAGCAAAAATATTGGCTCCCTATACTTCAACATGTAAAATATAGAAAAAAAATTATGATTAAAACTATACATAAAATAAAATAATATATTAAATATATAAAATATTAATATGATCTTTAACAAAATAACTTTAGTATAATATACATTTTACCTAAATATAAAAAATGAACGTAATTTAAAAAATATAAACATGCAAACATAATAATATATACAAATACATATACTTACTTTAAAATAATTTATTAACTATTATCTTTATTTAATTTTTAAACTTTTAAATTAAATATATACACACATAAATAATTTAAAATAAAAAAGAAATTCTATAATTAATTAAAACATTAAACTATTAAAACAACATTTAAACATACATTTCACAATACAATCGATACAACAGTAGGGAAAAAGTTAGATAGCAAAATAATAACATTTACTATTCCAACTCCAATGAGTGCAACAGTAGGGAAAGTATTGGATAGCGGAGGGGTAAAATTGACTATTCCCACTCAAGTGAGTGCAAAAGTAGGGTAAATGTTGGATAGCGGAAAAATGTAATGTACTATTCCAACTTCAGTAAGTGCAACAGTAGGGAAAATGTTGGATAGGAGAGGGGTAAAAATTACTATCCCCTCTCCAGTGAGTGCAACAGTAGGGAAAATGTTAGATAGTGGAAAGGTAAAAATTACTATTCTCACTCCATTGAGTGGAACAATAGAGAAAGTGTTGGATAGCAGAGGGGCAAAAACTACTATTCCCACTCCAAAGAGTGCAACAGTAGGAAAAGTGTTAGATAGCCGAGGGGTAAAAATTACTATTCCCACTCCTCTGATTGCAAAAGGTGGGAAAATGCTGGATAACGAATGGGTAAAAATTACAATGCCCACTACCAATAGTACAACAGTAGGGAAAGTGTTGGATAGCGAAGCGGTAAAAATTACTATTCCCACTCCAGTGAGTGCAACAGTAGGAAAAGTTCTGGATAGCGGAGAGGTAAAAATTACTATTCCCACACCAGGGAGTGCAACAGTAGGGAACCTTTTGGGTAGTGGAGGGGTAAAATGTACTATTCCCACTCCAGTGAGAGCAACAGTAGGGAAAGTATTGGGTAGCGGAGTGGTAAAAATTGCTATTCCCACTCCAGTGAATGCAACAGTAGGGAAAGTTCTGGACAGCTGTGGGGTACAAATTACTATTCCCACTCCAGTGAGTGCAACAGTAGGGAAGGTGCTGGATAGCAGAGAGGTAACATTACTATTCCAGCTCCAGTGAGTGAAACAGTAGGGAAAGTGCTGGATAGCAAAGGGGTAAAAATGACTATTCCCACTCGAGTTAGAGTAACTGTAGGGAATGTTTTGGGTAGTTGAGGGGTAAAAATCATTATTCCCACTCCAGTGAGTGCAACAGTACAGAAAGTGCTAGATAGCAGAGGGGTAAAAATGACTATTCCCACTTCAGTGAGTGCAACAGTAGTAGTGTTTGATTGGTTCAGATGCTCCATCCATCACCACCCCCTTTTGTACCGCTTTGTTCGCCATAAGTTGGCAGGGTATGCTCAGACGTGAGTCCCTTGCTCACTTTGCCACCGGATGCAAGCAAGCCTGGCTGAAGACGGCTGTAATGCCAGAAACCGGTCCTAGGAAGCTTGTTTCCGGTCCCGGGAAGGCATGGCTTGGCAGTTTGGGCTGGACTGTTCCCATGAGGCAAAGGGTGAGACTGATTTGCATATGGCCATGTCTGAACTGGGGTGGCAGAGTGGGCTAAAGAACGGTGATGGATTAAACCCAGATCTGTTGACTGGATGTGAGTGTTTGATTGGTTCAAATGCTCCGTCCATCACCACCCCCTTTTGTACCGCTTTGTTCGCCATAAGTTGGCAGGGTATGCTCAGACGTGAGTCCCTTGCTCACTTTGCCACTGGATTCAAGCAAGCCGGGCTGAAGACGGCTGGAATGCCAGAAACCGGTCCCCGGAAGCTTGTTTCCGGTCCGGGGAAGATATGGCTTGGCAGTTCGGGCTAGACTGTTCCCATGAGGCACAGGGTCAGACTGATTTGCATATAGCCATGTCTGAACTGGGGTGGCAGAGTGGGCTAAAGAACGGTGATGGATTAAACCCAGATCTTTTGACTGGGTGTGAGTGTTTGATTGATTCAGATGCTCTGTCCATCACCACCCCCTTTTGTTGGACTTTTCCCATGAGGCACAGGGTCAGACTGATTTGCATATGGCCATGTCTGAACTGGGGTGGCATAGTGGGCTAAAGAACGGTGATGGATTAAACCCAGATCTGTTGACTGGGTGTGAGTGTTTGATTGGTTCAGATGCTCCGTCCATCACCACCCCCTTTTGTACCGCTTTGTTCGCCATAAGTTGGCAGGGTATGCTTAGACGTGAGTCCCTTGCTCACTTTGCCACTGGATTCAAGCAATCCTGGCTGAAGATGGCTGTAATGCCAGAAACCGGTCCTAGGAAGCTTGTTTCCGGTCCAGGTAAGGCATGGCTTGGCAGTTCGGGCTGGACTGTTCCCATGAGGCACAGGATCAGCCTGATTTGCATATGGCCATGTCTGAACTGGGGTGTCAGAGTGGGCTAAAGAACGGTGATGGATTAAACCCAGATCTGTTGACTGGATGTGAGCGTTTGATTGGTTCAGATGCTCCGTCCATCACCACCCACTTTTGTACTGATTACAATTACAGTCTGAAACTAAACTGCCGACTCATTTTTCTGACAGACTCGTGGTCGGCAGTTCTGACCGACTGAGTTCAATGCTTCTGAACACACTTTAGAAGGACTCATATTAACTTCAATGGGAGCCGGTGTTCCAACCAACAACACAGGCTCCTATGGGGAACCTTGGACCCTGTTGCGGGCACCCAATGGTGCCTGCCGCACTGTGCATGGTTTTATAGGGGGGGGGGTTCTTTAGTACCCCCTAGACCCCAAACTGAAAGACTCAGAATGAAGGGGGGCCTGCTAGGGGCCCCAAAGTCAGTTTCCGACAGCCTTTTTGTGTCAGACAGATTGAGTCGGAAAGGCTGTTGGAGTCCAACATCATAAGCTATACGAATCGGCTCCGACTGACTCGGATTCTCCAAATACCAGTCTGAACCAATTCAGAGTGACCGAACAGTTCTCCTTCTGACCACGAGCATCGTAATTGGTTGGTTGGAAATATTTCCGAACCGAGTCAGGAGGATGGATTCCGACACGGTCTAGGAGAAGACGACTGTCGGTCTGAGGCTTTCCAAACTGACACGTAATCAGGCCCAATGTCTTGCTCACGGTTAGTGAGTCCTTCTTCCATTTCCTCTTAAATACAGAGGCCCAAGTAAGCCATTTTACGGTATTGTGGGAGTTGTAGTGCATAAATGCATTTAAAAGAAAGTAAAATATTTACATGAAAGCAAACTGAGCCATTTGGGCAATATGTATAGACGCATATCGTTTCACAGTTACCATCACTGTTTTTGTGTGCCAGCCGCTTCATTTTTGAATTATAAATATTAGACATTCATATTATGTTTCATGTTGTCTCCAATCAGTGCATATATTTTATGCAGCTGGATGTGCTATCTTGTCACTGTTTTAACAATGTAACTATAATGATGTGAGTGGCGGTATATGATTTCCTTGCCGCAATGATGATTTAATCATAATCCCTTCTTCACTGATGGTGCTCTCTAGGAATCATATCAGCCAGTGACTAATATTTGGTCCATCTCCAAATAAGATGTTCACACTTATAAGAAGGGGCTTATTAGAAGTTCACCGTCGAACATGTGGTGGCGGTCCAACCAGAGCCACACTGCAGGCCCGCCTGCAGGATTATGATTGTGGCGGTTGGACCGCCATAGTACCGCTACGATTGCTAGGGATCAAGGGTCTTGCGTCAGTCACGCAGTAGTCAGGAGCACTAACATGCTGGCGGTAATGCTGCAGCACCACCAAGCATATTAAGAGGTGCCTTTCCACATCTCGTTTAATGGTGGTGAGCCTGCCATAAAAGGGTGAAAGAGAGGCAACAAAAGGGGAACTAACAGGCCCCCTGACGCTCCTTGGCCTGCGGGTGAATGCGGGGGGCACATGTAGTGCCCTCCTAGTTTTGCACACCCAATTTCCACACCATTCAGGAATGATCAATCGGCATTCTGAGTGCTGTGGACTGCATGTCAGACTCTTCAATGAGCCTGAAAGACCACCACCTTTGACTGCCGCAGCACCACATGCCAGACCAGGCGGTGGACTGCATGTCAGACTCTTCAATGAGCCTGAAAGACCACCACCTTAGACCACTGCAGCACCACCCGCCAGACCAGGATTTAACTCCTAATCTGTCGGGCAGCAGCACCACTGGTTTAGTTGTCCTAGAGCAGACAGTGCCTTGCACCATCCACTGTAGGACTGCCATAGCCGTAATAAGGCCCTGAGTGTCAGTGCCTTAATTTCTCTTTCATGTGTCCATACTTGCCTCCAACAGTTTGGGTGGAGAGACTCAGATGCTTGATTAATAACTTGTTGTGAATACAAGGCCCCTGGAGTGCAGCATTTGAATGTATATATTCATTGTCAGCACGGCACTCTATATGCAAATGAGGCCCGTTTTTGTTCGCACTACCTACTATAGGAAATAATGATTTTTTTAAATTAATGACAACATCTGAACTTACTTGAAGTGATGAATGATGCTCACATTGGGACTCCGTGTCCCATCATGCATTGAACTGTTTGTGCACTAAGCCTACGCCCACTGGGGGCAGTGATATACATCAATAAAAATAAAAACGGAAGTGAGAAACTGAATGTGAGCTTCAGGTGTTGGTTATTGGCCCAGGAAGAAGGGGGTGTGAGTCCCTGAAACGCGTTGGCCTATTACTTGCAAGGTGGAGGAGAAAGATGGGCTGCATCTTTTAAAGCTGTTAGCTGAGTACCGTTGTGTGCCCTCCTGCTGCTTCAGGGCATTTGGATTACAAATATATATATATTCCTCCACTTTAGCAAGGTTTTAGCCAAAAACAGACGCACTCTTGGGTTAATATTCCAGCAATTATTTAATGTGTGGACCCCACCCCCCCCCCGAGACGGCATCCGTTTTTGGCTCGAACCTTGCTAAGGTGGAGGAATATATTGCGGCTCACAACCGAATGGGTGGCACCCGGAACAAGTGGTGCGGCGGCGCTGACTGAAGTATATATATATATACAAAACAGAAAACAAGGTGAAAAGCAGCTCCTTTATATGGAACACCCTACAACACACTGAGCTAGAAAGTGAAAAAGCCTTCTGTTATTTTTTACAGACAAGTCTTTAAGCATAGTATTAGAACAGTGCCATCCACGTCAAGATGAAAGATGACAAAAGCCTTTTACTACTCCAGACACAGTGTTACAGCTTTGGATTGGTAAAATACCATCCAAACCAACCTGGAATGAGTACAAGCAACTGCTGAAACGTGTTTTGCTCTAGTAAGAGCTCATCAGGGAGGTACTCCAGATTTAAATATTTTTCAAAAATTGATCAGTGACTTTATGCTGAAGTTGGGTATATTGATCATTTTTGATAAGCTGTAGTATGCTCCCAATTTAATTTAATATTAATGTAGAGATATTGGGTATACAGACTTGGTTATGGTGTCTCCTTTCAGACGTTATGGATTATCTCTTCAACGAGAAAACTGTATTATGGATCCCACATCGTATCCTTTTAAGTAGGGATATCCTGTTTGTATATTAGACCAACACTCTAGTCATTTGCAGGGTGGGGAAAAGAGTTTGGAAGCCACCCTTATGAGTCATTTGCTGATTAAAATCTACCTCGCTTTTTTAAAGGCTGATGGTTCTCCAAGTTTAGTCTTTAGAAGTACATGTTTTCTTCTCATACCTCCTATTGAGGTATTAAGTAGGCTGCTGACAGCAGGGGTGTTGCTGGTCTCCACTCTCTAGAAAGTGTTTCATCATGATGGATGGAGCATTTTCTAATGTTTTTAGAAGGCCTTCTACATCCTACATCCAGATTTGTTTTTTGGTTTGTTCCTAAGCATTTACCCAAATTTGCTTTTGGGATTAAAACTACAGGGATGTCCAATTGCTATGGCAAGTCTAAAGCTCCATGTAATAACACAGTCATCCACCAGTTTTTCCTGAGCTAAAATACACTTCTGCATTTTCTTATGTGTTTAGAAGCCTCTTTAGGCTAGTTTACACTGGTTACATATATGTGGGGTCAATGGATAATAATTACATCCACGTAAATGTGTTTTGTAGTTAGTTTAAAGCTCTGACTTCTTTTAAAGCCGCAGTTGAGGGATTCAGTCTTGCTTCAGGGGGCTTGAAGTTCCAAATTCTCTGCCCACTGCCCGAGAAAGCGCGGTTAAAGGCTTTGTAATTGAGACATTTCTGTGGTTTCAATAATAAAGTGATTGTGCTTCTAGAGGACCAGCAGCTGACAGATAATGTCAGGTTTTATGCAAGGTACAGTGGGGTAGGGCTTTGTGGGTTATGCAAGTCATTTTTAACTGAATCCTAGCCTCATTTGGGAGCCAGTTTAGAGATTTAAAATATGGTGAGATGTGGTTGTTTCTTTTGGATCCTGTGATGAGCCTTCCCGCATAGTTAAGAGAGGCCCTGCGGAGTGCCAACGTGTATCTCCGTAAACAATATAGGGTTGCACTTTCATTGTCCAGCCTCAGGTTTACTAGGGCTTGAACAGCGGACTTGAAGTCATCCGGAGGGAGTTAAGGTTCAATTTTTCTTAAGATGCTCATTTGGAAATGTGCTATTCCGGTGGCAGTGCTGATGTGTTCCTGCATGTTCAGGTTCTTGTCTAGTGTTATTCCCAGTGATCTTGCAGAAGTTATGATGTGTGGCACACAGTTAAAAGCAGTTAGTTGATTCAAATTTTATTCAAATAGGGGAGATTGCTTGGGTGGGGTGATTAGGAGGAAGTCTGTACTGAGTGTTTAGTTTGAGGTGGGTGTCATTCAGCCAGTTTTGGTTTTTGAGAAGAGTTGTGTTGAGGGACCTGATATCTTAAGGAGATGAGATTTTCAGTTACAATAGTGTGTCATCAGCATACATGTGATAGTGAATGTTAGATGATATCAAGATTTCAGTTAAAGGCTCTATGAACAGGTTGAGGAGAGTGGGTGAGGGTGGTACCCCTAGAGTGACCGAAGTGGATTAGAACAGGGACTGATTCATCTTGATTCTTTAGATTCTATAGTGGAGAAACTATGTGAATCAGTTTGTAAGAGACGCAGATAGACCCAATCTGCTTTCCAGAAGGTCTAAGAGGCTGTCATGTTTGACAGTATCAAAAGCTGACAAGAGGTTGAAGATGATTAGAAGGCAAGATTTGATCAGATCCAGCATTTTTAAAGCATCATTAACTATGTGCATAAAGGCTGTTTCAGTGATATTACCCTGACGGAAGCCAGATTGGAATTGGTCAAGGAGATGGAATTATGTGGTTGCAAAGTTGGACATGGACACATTTCTTGAGGAGCTTTGCCAGAGTCAGAATGTTGGTGATTGGGCAGAAGTTGTTGAGGTCCTCGTGGTCTGCCGTGGGTTTTATTGAAGATCAGAGTTACCTGCCCCAACTTTAGGCAAACAGGGATCATGCCTTGAAGTAGGGAGGCATTGACTATCTTTGTCCAAAGTGGAAGTATAGAATTCTTCATTTCATTGAAGAAATTAGCAGGTAGAGGGTTAGATAAGAGGTTTGAGGGTTTCAGTGCTGCTAAGATTATTGTGGATGAAAACTTCAAAAGGTTTGAATTTGTTCCAAAAAGCGTTATTTTTGGGGAGGTGTCCAGTGGGTTGGAGGGGCTCAAGGGTCTAGGGTGGGGGGGCTGATATGAGAAATGACTAGGAAATGGCCAATTGCTGAGAGTAAATCACTTTCAATCTTCTTCCTCTCTTCAAAAAAGAAGGAGACAAAATCTTCATAGTTTGGCAGCAGACTAGACTCTATTGTTGGAGGTTGGGTTAGCTGATGGATTGTAGTTTAACTAACCCAAATAGTTTTTGGGGGAGATTTCTGACTTCATCATTGTTTTCTTGCACTCTTGAAGGAGTTTTTACTTTTTGTACTTGTCTTTATGAAGAATGATGAAATGCAGGCCATTCTGGTATGAGGATGATTCTTTCATTCTTTTGGAGGATATTGATTGTCCTGGATCTTGGCAATATTTCTGGAATATACACCAGAACCTGGGCTTCTATGGGAATTCACAAGGGCATAATATCAAGCCCAATATCACCGCTTTAGCAGCAGCTTCCTGCCTATAAAAGCGGCAATAATGTATCGCCCTTTCTTGATAATATGGCCCTAGATTCTGGAATGATGGGTTCTGCATTTTGTGGCCATTCTTCTGTTTTAAAAGGTGTGTCCCATGGTAGTAATTCTTCAGTAAAACAGTGGTTAGGATAAGAGACCAGAAGACATGCGTCTCTGTATTTATTTTCAGTGTCCTCTTTTTGCACCTTTGGAAGGTGGCTTTAGAATTTCTATCTGGGAACCGGGTTCAGTTTCCAGTTCATCCCAATATGACCACTGTGGTTTTTAGATCACTTACAATTAACTGATTTTTAAAATCATGGTTGTTTTGAAGTGATCCCAGAGCTCTTTCACATTCAAGGTCACGGAGGGGTGACTGTGACCTCTTTTACCAGATTGTCTCCTCCAGGTTGTTAAATTAACTGCCAAATTAGCAACATCTTGCAAATACTGCTGCTGCCTTCATGTTTATTTTCCACTTAGTTTTTGATGAGCCTTTTAGCTTGTAACAATTGACTCTACGAAGGTGTTTTGTTCCCACTGGACCATCATTCATTGTCTAATATAGTAGTAAAACCAGACGCAGCATTGATTTTGATATGTATTACGATCAGGTGGGTTGATTGCAATGAAGGCATAGTGCTTGGGGAGAGCGCCATCAAGTAAGGAATGGGATCAGGAAGGAGATGAGGAGGTAATATGCAGATTACTTGCCAGCAATCTTCATTACTCCAATTCTTCCTTCCTCGTCCCAGTACTTACGTGCTGAGGAGAAGCTTGTTTCTTTTCCTCGACTGGTACCCCATACAAAAGCTCTCTTTTGACATAATCCCTTAAAAAGGGGGGGTTACCCTCCCTCCCTTAAAGCACATTACGTGGTCCCTGAAAAGGGACTGGCTCAGCAAGCACTTTCTGTTAATACCAAGTCAAAAGGCTAAAATCACAAACTAAACCTTATGTTAATATGTGTTGGGCAAGGAAGGAAGAACCGATGTAATGAAGATTAATGACTTTCACCTTAGAAATAGCACTGCTCATTGGGCCCAAGGGCATTAAAGTGCTTTACACGATTACCAGATTACATTATGCAGGGTCAGTTTAATTTCTTTTTAAGGCACGGGGAGATTTAGTGATTCGCCAAATCACAAGATGTTGAGCTGGCGCCGGGACTCAAACCTTATTCCCCAAATTCAGAGTAGGCAGCTCTTGCCTTACAGTCACATATCCTCCCTTCGTCTACACTAAGAACCTGGTCTTGCTGATAAATCCCAAGTGGATGAAAAAGTATCACATAAATAATGTGTTTATAGAAATTACACACAATGTAAAGTATGGTCCGAAAACAGAATGCCCCTAGCAATTTCTGCAGAAGTCAATATCCCTTCAAAATTATTGGGCAAGAAAATAGACACTGTTAGTATTGCTGTCCCATATGCCTATGAGTGCTGCCATCTTGTGCCAGAGAGTTGTTCACATATCTGGATGCAGCTCAAATATTCCAGTGTACTAGAATGATATGAGGGTTGGGTGAGTGAAAGGGTGGAAGGATGGAAAAATTAGTCAACGGGTGGATGTGAGGATGGAGAGTGAAATAATGGATGGATTAGTGAAAGGGTTGATATATGAGTGAAAGGATGAAGGCGGAGGCTGTGAACCCCCAACTTGAGAAGCTACAGCGGGGTGGATTTCCTGATGGGCCTCTTCTGCCTGCTACTTGGCAGACAAAGGTGAATGAGTGAGTGAAACAAATGGATGGATGGATGAATGTATGGGTGTGTGAGTGAATGGGTAGATGGATGGATGAGTGAAATAATGGATGGATGAGTAGATAGTTGAATTAGTGAAAGGGTGAATTTAAGGATGGAAGAGTGAAAGAATGGATGGATGAGTGAAAGGGATGGTGGATGAATGGATGAAAGGATCGATATATTGATGAAAGAATGGATGGATGAATGAAAGGGAAGGGAGGGGTGGATGGATGGATGGAAAGGGTGGATTGAAAATGAGAGGATGGATGGATGTATGAGTGAGTGAGTGAGTAAAAGAATGGATGGCTGAGTAAAAGAGAGAATGGAATGGATGAGTGAAAGGGAAGATGGATCGGTGGATGTGCAAGTGTAGCTGGATGGAGTGAAAGAGTGAAAGAGTGAATGCATCAATGAGTGAAAGGATGGATGAGTGATAAGGATGGATGGATGAATAAAAGGGAAGGTAGATGGATAGATGGATACAAGAGTGGATGCATGGATGGATGAGTGAAAGAATGGATGAGTAAAAGGGAGGTTGGATGGATGAAAGAGTGGGTGGATGGATGCATGAAAGAATGAATGGATGAGTAAAAGGGAAGGAGAACGGATGGACAGATGAGTGAAAGCATGTGATGGACGGAGGAGAGGGAGGGTAAAAGGATGGATGGATAGATGAGTGGATGGGTGAAAGAGTAGAAGGATGAGTGACTAGATGAATGAATGGATGGAGTGAAAGGGTGGATGGATGGAATGAAAGGATGGATGAATTGATGAATGACTGAATTGATGGATGAGTAAAAGGGTGGATGGAGAGATTGATGAGTGAAAACGTGGATGAATGGATTAATGAATGGATGGATAGATGAATGGATAGGTTTAGAGATTAATAGGTATAGATATAGATGGGTGGATTGGCAGAATGGTGTAAGACTGAATGATAGATGAAAGAATAGATAGATGACAAAATGAAATGGTGAAATTGTGTATTTCAGCAGGTTGATGAAAGGATGAATAGAGAGATGTTTGTATTTAAGTGACAAGAGAGCTCTTTTGAGGTGGGCTGTGATGACTTGCTTCATTTGCTTAGTGCCATAAAAATGTTGGTACAAAGTGGCAATATTTAAATTATCTGGCTACTCCATTGCTCTCTACTGTACTATAAAAGAAACCAGGGCATGTTACAATACATTCCAGGATGCTTGCAATAAAATCAAGTGCTTTGGGATGAAATTTGCAATTACGGGTAACTCCTAAATTATACTAATGTCTTTTGTTCAAATGTCATAGAATGATCGGTCATTGATTTGTTTTTTCTCATATTATATGGTGAAACTTGCCCTGAAGGCTCCAAAGAGCTTTGCATGAGCCCCAGATTATTTTACACAAGGTCATTTTTTTAGACACATAGAGATTAATGTTGATGTTTGTTGTTGCCTGCTTCGGGACAGCTCTGCAAGGGTTGAATCAATAATGACAGCTTGACTAGAGCTCCAGCATGGTAACATATGTAAAGTTTTATTATATAAGCTACATCAATCTTTTGTTTAGACAGAGGAGCATTACTCTTTCACTGTCAAGTTCAGCCCATGCCGGAATTCCGTCTTGAATTCCAGCCCAGTGAATCCTGTTACCTTCCTGAGACGGATGGTGACCTGCTCTACACCAAGGAAGGCTCCCCGAAGAAACATACTCACAGGTAAATGGGGAGTTAGATCACCCTAAGGTATTCTGGCAGATTCATACACCCTAAGCCCATTAGATTAGGAGGCACTAGGTAGGAGTATAGATTAAATTATATGTAGGAATATAATCAAGGTAACAGCACAATGGCAGAACTGTATATTGTCTTTAACATTCTCACAAACTGATTACTGTTTTGTATCCTTCTTTTAATCATTGCATTGGATTGGATTGGATGTGTATTTGTAAAGCGCAAATTGCTGCCCGGAGGCGTCCAAGCGCTAAAAATACCATGAACCCGTACTATGGCCCAGTGGGGAGAAAGTGGAAGTCATTAGGCTGGGTGAAATAAAAAGGTTTTCAGCTGTTTGCGGAAGGCTAGAAGGTTGGGGTTAGCTCTAAGATGCAGCGGAAGGGCGTTCCAGGCCCTGGCCGCGTTGTGTGAAAAAGACCTGCCTCCGGATCTAGATCTTTTTATTCTGGGGGCCGCTGCAAGGAAGGTCTGACTAGAGCGTAGACTTCTATTGGGCGTGTAGTGGGTGATCAGGTCTCGCGTGATCCTGGGTCCAGTGTTCTAGAATGCCTGATGAGCTATGCACATGGCTTTGAACATAACTCTCTGACGCACTGGCAGCCAGTGGAGGGTTACCAATCCGGCCCTCACTGACTGTCTGCGGGGGATGTCAAGTAAAATGCGGGCTGCGCAGTTCTGGGCTGTTTGAAGCCTTCTCAGAGTGGATTCCGGGGCCCCGAGGTAGAGTACATTATTAAAATCAAGGCGTGATTGAATTAGGCCTTGGACAGCTGCTTGTCTGGCCTCCAGGGGAAGGAGAGGAAGAATTCTCCTCAGCATCCTCATGATGCCAAAGCATGTTGCTGAGAGTTTAGTGGCTTGTACACTGAAGGACAGAGATCTGTCGAGCCAGACTCCAAGACTCTTGATGCTGTTTTTGGGGGTAGGCGGGGGGCCCAGGCTAGGTGGCCATAAGGAGGCAGGGATGCTGAGGTCTGGGGGGCCTAGGAGCATCAGCTCGGTTTTGTCCCCATCAGTTTTAAGGATGATAGGGACATCCAGGTTTTCACTTCCTCTAGGCACTCTCTAAGCCCGCCCCGAGCCGATGGGTTGGCTTCCTGCGTCAGGGAGACCACCAGCTGCGTGTCGTCCGCGTAGGAGATGATCTTAATCCCAAATGAGCGGACGACATCCGCTAGTGGCCTCATGTACAGGTTGAAGAGTGCAGGGCTTAGAGAGGAGCCCTGGGGGACTCCGCATTTCAGAGGTCTGCTGGTGGAAACAGACTCACCTTCGAACACGCGGAAAGACCTGTCCTCTAAGAAGGACTGAAACCAGGACCAGGCTTTATCCTTAATCCCGACCTGGGACATACGGTGCAGCAGGGTGTCATGGCTGACCGTATCGAAGGCCGCGCTGAGATCAAGGAGGATCACTGCCAGTGATCCTCCCTGATCTAGAATCTTTCTGGCTTCCTCGGTGACCATGAGGAGGGCGGTCTCGGTCCCATGTTTAGGTCTAAAGCCCATCTGGGTAGGGTCCAGTAGATGGTGATCTTCTAGGAAGTTTATTAGTTGTTGATGTATGTGTTTCTCCAGGATTTTGCTTATCCATGGGAGCAGGGATATGGGACGATAGTTACTCAGGTCAGTAGGGTCCAAGTTTGGCTTTTTCAATAGGGCTCTGACCATGGCCTGCTTCCATGCTGGCGGGACCGTGCCAGAGGAGATGGAAGCATTTAAGACCTCCCTTATGATGGGGAGGATCGTGTGCGCGGCTGCCATTAAGATATCTGGCGGGGCTGGGTCATTCGGGGAGCCGGATTTTACTTTCCGTGCTAAGAGTTCGAGGGAGGCTAGGTCCAACAGGGGAAAGTGGCTCAGCGTAGGTAGATGTTGGTTAGGGGGGGGGGCTGTGGTGTGAAGAGGAGGGGCTGACAGAGTGGAGTTTTCCGGAGGGAAGGCAGAGTAGATGGAGCTTATTTTCTGATGAAAGAATTCAGCGACATTATTACAATGGGTGGAGGTCTTGTCCGCCTGTAGGCACGGGGGTTGTTTGGATAGTTGTTTGATGATCTGGAAAATTTCTTTGGGTTTGGATTTGGCAAGCAAAATTTTCTCAGCGAAGTATGTGGCCTGGGCCGCATTTATCAGAGTTTTATATTCACTGATAGCTTCACGATACAGGTTTTTTTTATCTGTGGAGTAATCAGAACACCAGCGCCTTTCTGATTTCCTGCAGAGTCGTTTCTTGTCTCTAAGAACATCTGTGTACCATGGAGCCGTTTTGTGGGAGCGTTTGAGGGTGATTTCTTTTTTGGGGAGAATGATGTCTAACGAGTTAGTAATCCAGTTGGTATATGCCAGGTTTGCTATGCCAGGTTTGGCTTCAATCAGAGGTGGTTTCTCCGCGAGTTTGCTAGTCCAATTGTCTACTGCTAGGTGAGACCAAGCTCTCATGAATCTCTTGGTGGGTAACGGTTTGGGGGGTTTTGGCGCGGTCCAACTAATGGGGATAAGGAAGTGGTCAGTCCAGGGCAGGGGGATAGGAGGGCTGGTTCGAAGGTCCTGACAGTTGCTAAAAACCGGGTCCAGCAGATGCCCCTTCACGTGGGTGGGGGAAATGACTCGTTGAGTGAGTTGTAAAGCTGCTAAGTCATCTGTCAAGGTAGCAGCTGTATGATCTAAGGTTGAGTCGAAGTGAAGATAAAATCTCCTAGCAGGATGAAGTTGGACGAGGTAAAGAGACGTTCAGCCGCGCTTGAAGGTAGATTGACGTGGAACTGCTTCGAGGGGCCAGGAGGGCGGTAAATGAGGGTGCCAGAGAGGCAACTGTTAGGTGAAAGTTCGATATTAAAAGAAAGGCTTTCACAGTCCAGAATGGTTTCGGGGACTATTCGACAGTGGAATTGTTGTTTGTGAATTATCGCCAGGCATCCTCCTCTACCTTCCGGTCGGTCTTGCCGAGAAATTTGAAAGCCTGGTGGGAGGGCGTCTATGACCGCTGGCTACACGTCGGGGGATAACCAGGTTTCTGTTAAGAATAGTATGTCTGGTGTATGCTCTTCAATTAGAAGCGCAATTTCGACCTTATGTTTAGGGAGGGAGTGGCAGTTCAATAAGAACATGCGGAAGTCATGTAGCAGTTCAGTCGATATTTTGGGCTTAAAAAGGGTATGGCATTTGGGGCAGACAGGTGGCAGAGTGTCAGCTTGGTAGCTGTGTTGACAACATTTGCTAATGGGGGCCCTAAGGCTGTAGAGGGTGTCCGCACTATAGTAGATGGGGTCTGGGGGCAGCGATGCAGGGAGACTGGCCCTAGGCCCGGACGAGCGCAGACGAGCTTGCCTTATGCGCGCCTTCGGCGCGCAATCGTCGCGCCCGCTGCGCTCGTCCGCTGCGCTTCCGGTGCATGCACATTCTTATAGGACGGGAGGGGGCGTGGCCTCGAGGGGGCGTGTCCCTCGACTCAGCGTGGCCGATGGCGCCTGACAAGCCTCCTGCGAGCTCTCCCTCTCAGCGCTGAAACCGCTGCTGGGGATGCTTTTCAGGCAGAGGCTGGGCAGGTAAAGTGCAGTTAGTTTAAAAACAGAGTATCACAATTTTTAAAACAGATCAGTGCAAAAGACGCTATAACTAGCTCCCGGCTGTGCCTCAGGACGGTGGCGGTATTCTGGTACGCTCGTGGATCAGCGCTCTAGATATACGGCCAGAAAGGGGCGTGGCCTCGAGGGGGGCGTGTCCCTTGACAGCGTGGCCGATGGCGCCTGACAAGCCTCCTGCGAGCTCTCCCTCTCAGCGCTGGAACCGCTGCTGGGGATGCTTTTCAGGCAGAGGCTGGGCAGGTAAAGTGCAGTTAGTTTAAAAACAGAGTATCACAATTTTTAAAACAGATCAGTGCAAAAGACGCTATAACTAGCTCCCGGCTGTGCCTCAGGAGGGTGGCGGTATTCTGGTACGCTCGTGGATCAGCGCTCTAGATATACGGCCAGAAAGGGGCGTGGCCTCGAGGGGGCGTGTCCCTCGACTCAGCGTGGCCGATGGCGCCTGACAAGCCTCCTGCGAGCTCTCCCTCTCAGCGCTGGAACCGCTGCTGGGGATGCTTTTCAGGCAGAGGCTGGGCAGGTAAAGTGCAGTTAGTTTAAAAACAGAGTATCACAATTTTTAAAACAGATCAGTGCAAAAGACGCTATAACTAGCTCCCGGCTGTGCCTCAGGAGGGTGGCGGTATTCTGGTACGCTCGTGGATCAGCGCTCTAGATATACGGCCAGAAAGGGGCGTGGCCTCGAGGGGGGCGTGTCCCTCGACTCAGCGTGGCCGATGGCGCCTGACAAGCCTCCTGCGAGCTCTCCCTCTCAGCGCTGGAACCGCTGCTGGGGATGCTTTTCAGGCAGAGGCTGGGCAGGTAAAGTGCAGTTAGTTTAAAAACAGAGTATCACAATTTTTAAAACAGATCAGTGCAAAAGACGCTATAACTAGCTCCCGGCTGTGCCTCAGGAGGGTGGCGGTATTCTGGTACGCTCGTGGATCAGCGCTCTAGATATACGGCCAGAAAGGGGCGTGGCCTTGAGGGGGGCGTGTCCCTCGACTCAACGTGGCCGATGGCGCCTGACAAGCCTCCTGCGAGCTCTCCCTCCCAGCGCTGGAACCGCTGCTGGGGATGCTTTTCAGGCAGAGGCTGGGCAGGTAAAGTGCAGTTAGTTTAAAAACAGAGTATCACAGTTTTTAAAACAGATCAGTGCAAAAGACACTATACCTAGCTCCCGGCTGTGCCTCAGGAGGGTGGCGGTATTCTGGTACGCTCGTGGATCAGCGCTCTAGATATACGGCCAGAAAGGGGCATGGCCTCGAGGGGGGCGTGTTCCTCGACTCAGCGTGGCCAATGGCGCCTGACAAGCCTCCTGCGAGCTCTCCCTCCCAGCGCTGGAACCGCTGCTGGGGATGCTTTTCAGGCAGAGGCTGGGCAGGTAAAGTGCAGTTAAAAATATGCAGCACGCATATTTTACGCAAGAATCCTATTGCCTCGGTAAAGTTTTGAAATGCCAATTTGAGTATTTCTTGTGTCTCCCTCTGGGAATATATGAGTTACTAACGCAAGGCTCAGACCTGTTTCCATGATTTCCTGGGGAAGTCAGGGTTGTCATGTTTTGAGGTTGCACTTACCTTCTGGTACTTTGTAAGAGTAGGTGTCCAGTGGGTGCACTATGAGCTAGCCAGGTCTACAACCAATATATCCTGATGGTGTGGGTGGACCAAGTCTTGCACAGTTGTGATGTTTATGTTGTCCAAATGCACAGTCTTACTGAAATAGTATGAACTGTTTGACACTTTCCTACTCATTTTTGGGATACACATTTCACAAGGTTTTTTCTGGCAAACAATGCATAAGTAGAAACCTCAGATGTGCGGATGTGTGGTCGTTTTGCACATCTAAGAATACTTGATTGATTGCAAATACTATTTTAGCCCCATCCCATTATTTCCCCAAAGGAGGGCCTGGTCTAGAGATTGGCAGATGGAACATTGTTTCTTCATCATGGCGGATCTGAAACATTGATCAACCTGATGGTTATTGATCCTCCATATTTATGGCTTGGCCCGATGTACAGCCAACTGTCATGATGGCGGAAGGACTGTTGGCTACCTTCATTTCTCTGTCATCGGTTTCCTTGTTCACAATCTACGGACCTCTATCAGAATGGACGCAGGGACCCTCACACTAGACAACAGTAATGGCAGACAGTGTTTCTGATAACCAATGTACCAATAAAGACACACTTGATCAAAATCTACAAAACAAAAGCTCCAGCTCCTACTACACAAAACACTCCTCTTATCACACAAACCATTACCACTCACAACATGAACCACCACCAGCCGATATATGTTTTAATAATTTACTATTGAATTATTTGTTAAAATGTCTGGAATAAGACAGCCTAGATTCTTTGAAAATGAGGTAACTGTGATGTAAATGAGGTAAATAGGTTTTGCAGCATAGGTCCAGGGCCGTTTCTAGGTGTTTTGCTGCCCTAGGCGAGAATTGAAAAATGCCCCCACCCTCCCTTTTACTACCATCACCCTGTCCCCCTGTCTTAAGAAGCCACAGGCTGTCTATGCTATAAAACAGTCTAGGCTCCAAAACTGAGAGCGCCCTGCCCTGCTATAAAGTACAATATAGACTCTCATGCACGTATTATTCAGAAGCATCCGAGCAGGCGGAGATAACAGCGAGCAGACAGACTCCCTCTCTGGCCCCACTAATGCCCTCGTCTCTCCTTTGCTCGTGGCCCATTCTTAAAGAAATGCCGGCCGCCCACACCAATGGACTGCAGGCAAGGAGCGGCCTCCAGGGAAATGTCTTTACTCTGTCCCTCATTTCAATTTCTGGACTGGAGTGTCGTGGGGTCCTCTTGCTGATACAATACCAGTGAAAGAAAGGAGGGGTAGTGCAACCCCTGGGCGCCAGAGATGTATACTCACTCTGGAAAGATTCAGCTATACAAGGATCTGTCATGATACTGACACACAACCCTGCTTCATTTTTTATGCAAATGGTACTGGTCTCTTTTCAGTAAGCTACTTGGCTCGATGCTTCTTTCTTAAGACAGTACAATTCGATTCCCGGTCACGATCCCTAGTAACAAAACAATAATCGACTCCTAACATAGCACAAACAAAAACTGAAAATTTTACACGCAGATCTCTGCCGCAGATACACTAATCCACTGAGCTGCCCAGTCCGCACTGGGCGGCCCTTTCTTTAGCTGTCTAAACATTGGAGGTGTTAAGATGAAAGGTTTGGTATACAGACACTGAGCCAAACATTGCAACAATATCAAAGCCAAGAAGTCCATGCACCCGGAAGCAGCCCTGTGCTGAACGCAGTGCTATATAACACTCACAATAACAAAATTGGAGTAGGGCATTTGATAGGTTTCTCTTATCTTACTTTAGTGAAAATGTATTAAGCTCAAACCCTTCCAAACCAGTTCCTTCTAGGCACATTGTCTCACGGAAATATCTTTTCAGTTCAATTCCACGTTATAGGGGGTCTGATGCCAAATGGTGCAGTTTTCTATTCTGCAGTGTGGGAAACTAGTTTCATAATTTTGCAGGGTGTCTACCAAGTATGCATAGCTTGGCTATGGATGAGAAGGGGGCATCTAGACTTCAGTATGACACTTGTAAACAAGAGACACCGAGATCCACAGCTGCCCTCAAAAAAAGTTTGTCACTGTATTCCAACTAGTCCCCTAATCCCTCACTTCCTCCCACACACTCTCCTAACCCATTAGGGCACTCTCGCACATTACCCAAGTCACACTCAGCACCCCAAGTCCCCTAGAGGACCCTCACCACCACCCCTATATGCTCACACTTCAGGTTTTCACTCTTCACATCTCCCTTAGAGCCTTGCTGATCCACCTCCCTTCTGGGTTCTCTAAGCGCCCACAGCTGGCCTCCTAGACCACTCCCTGCACCCCACTGCAGCTCATCCACATCCTGTCAGCACCCCTCACCTGTCCACACACACTCTCCCACACCCCTCACATGCTCTCCTCCACCACACTCCTGCAACCCTTCTGGACAATCTTTCTGCACCCCTAAACCTCCCTGCACCCCCTCGTGTGGAACTTCAGTCCCGCTGCCAACCTGAAACTGGCCTGAGGCCTGTGCTGGGAGTCTTCTGGTGAGATGTAGCGTGGCAGGATAATGCACCCGAGGACTGTCCTGTGAGTATTCTGGGGCAGATGTAACACTGCAGGATAATGTACCCGAGACCTGAGCTGTGTCTTCTGGGGGAGATGTAGCAGCGCAGGATAGTGCACCTGAGGCCTGTGCTGTGAGTCTTCTGGGGCAGATGTAGCACGGCAGGATAATGCACCTGAGGCCTGTGCTGTGAGTCTCTGGGGTGATGTAGCACAGCAGGATAATGCACCCGAGGCCTGTGCTGTGAATCTTCTGGGGAAGGGGTGTGTAGCACGGAAGGATAAGACACTTGAGGCCTGTGCTGGGAGTCTTCTGGGGGACAGGGGTGTAGCACAGAAGGATAAGGCACCTGAGGCCTGTTCTGTCAGTCTTCTGGGGGAGGGAGGGTGTAGCACGGAAGGATAGTGCACCTGAGGCCTGTGATGTGAGTCTACTGGGGAGGGAGGGGTTAGCATGGAAGGCTAAGGCACCTGAGGCCTGTGATGCATTGCGAGTCTTCTGGGGGAGAGGGGGTGGAGGAGCACGGAAGGCTAATGCACCTGAGGCCTGTGCTGTGAGTCTTCTGGGGAGACGTAGCATGGCAGGATAATGCACCTGAGACCAGTGCTGTGAGTCTTTTGGGGGAGGGAGGGTGTAGCACGGAAGGATAAGGCACCCCTTAGGTCAGTGCTGGGGTACCAGGAGAGCGAAAAGCACCAGTCCTGAGGATAGCCCGAAGGCACCCTTGAGGCGAGGGCTAGCACAGCAGGAGGATAACGTACATGAGGCCTGTGCTGTGAGTCTTCTGGGGGAGATGTAGCCCGGCAGGATAATGCACATGAACAGAGAGGCTTCTTACTGGAGCGAGGAGTCCTCGGGCAGGCCTGGGGAGTCTCCATAAAGTGCTGAATAAGCCGAAAAGGGGGGAAAAAGCAGCGTGTCAGGGAGGGTTTGTCACAAGCTTTTGAGGCAGGAAAGAGCCGCCCCTCCGCCTCCCTCCCCTTCTCTATCCCTGACCTGTCAAGTCCGGCTACAAAGGCAGGCGCCACCACCTCTGAAAAAAACACCCAAAAGACGCAGGCCTCCGGAAAAGATGCAAGCGGGCTGAACAATGTAAGGCAAACGTTTATTCAGGGCATGCTCTGCACCACTACATGTGTGGGCGATGAGCACAGGGAGCTCGTTGTTCCAGGTCAGGTGTGCGATTTCACTAAGGGGCTACCCAAACTCATGTTTTTGCCGCCCTCTCCCTTTTAGAGGGCGGCAAAAACCCCCTTTTTGCCGCCCTCTCGCTCTTTCCCGTTTCTACCATTAGGCAGACCGCCTAGGCCTACCTAATGGTAGAAACGGCCCTGCATAGGTCCAGACAACAAGTATGTGCCAGAGAAGGCAAATGTGGGAAAGAATCATGGATAAGGTGAATTCTATCTCCAACGCCAGATGCTCAAAGGAGGATATTTGCAAGTGGTGGAATGACCTGCTGGGGAGAGTCCACTCCCTCACTTCTGGGACACACCAAGAGGCCCTGGCAACTGGTGGTCGGTTTTGTAGGCTCAGCAACCTCAAAGCGGTGTCCGTTCTCAACAATGAAGGCATGGTGGGTGTTGTAGGCACATTATAGACTGGCAAGTACTCATACAATAATTAATTCATCCTGTCTGCAGTCTCACATCCATAATCCCTTTTTTTTTTTTTTTTTTTATATTTTTATTATTGCAAGAAAAAAACAAAAAGACTAATAATTACATATCGTAATAGTAACGATAAAAGAGTAGACAAGCATGAATTTTCATCATAAAAGCAATCGGAAGTACAGAGGAGTAAACAGAAAAACAATATAACAAAAGCAAATGTATTCAACAAGAAAAAGTATAGTTCACATTAAACTTAGCCTCTTCAAATTATAGTACCTTAAAGTTCATGTTTCAAGATTCAAAGAAATGTTTCCATATTTTTTTCTTCTTTTTTATTGCCTGTGGACCTCTATGTCTTGCTATTGAATACTCCATTGTTCTTATTTCATTTAGCAAACTAAACCATTCTAATGTATTTGGAGATTCTTTTGAAATCCATAATCTTGCAATTACTAGCCTGGCACAGGCGAATATTATAGTTATCAAGTCTTTATGCTGACAGTTATCTTCTTGAATTTCCAGTAGCACCAAGTGTATTGTAAGAGGTGGGGTAATAATTTGTTTATTGTTTAGGACATCAATTATCCCCTTCTAGAATGTAAGTAGCCCTGGTCACGAGAAGAGCATGTGTTCAATGCCAGCTGCATTCAAATCGCATTTCGGACATTTGGTTCTATCACTTAATTGATTACTCTGTGCCCATCTTGATATTATTTGCGGCATGTGGTATAACTGCATGATGGTTCTATACGATTGTAGTCTTAAATTAGATGAATGGACTATTTTGTTTATATGACATAATGAAGCTAAAATTTGTGTGGGAGTAATATTCATACCCAATCTATCAGTCCATTTAGCCGCAATTTTAATACTATCATCCATTTTACCCCTAATTAAGTATCCATAGCCTAGACTAATAAGTGATTTTATTTTATCGGAGTATAAACATATTAATAAGTCTGATTGGGCCACTTTAAGTATTTTCATCCTTCGGTGCAAATCGTCTCTTATTTGTATGTATTTAAAATACATTTCATCATGCAAATTAAATGTTACTTTTAATGTGTCAAAGTCCATAAGACCATTTGGACCGTATAGATCCCCCACTGTATTAATGCCATGTCTAGCCCAATTATTTCCTGCCCCATCTGAGAAAATATCCGGTAAGTCTGGGTTTCCCCATAGTGTAAGTTCCGCGTTAAAAAAAGAAATGTTATCTATGTTCATGATTTGATCCCAATTTTTTTTTATATGTTTAGCTGTCTTAAACTTTACTCGTTTAAAGTAGTTAGGATCGTTTAAACAAAAAAGAAACTGATTGCTATCGGGTCCCAGCATGTATTGATGGTAGAATAATGAACTATCATCTTTCAATAAACTTCTTATACGATGAAAAAAAGTCGCAAGGAAATATATCGTAAAGTCGGGAAAAGATAATCCCCCTTTTTCTATTGGTAGTTCTAAAAATTTTATAGCCCGACGCGTTTTTTTGTATCCCCATAGGAAGCTACTACAAATTCCTTCTAATTTTTTTTAAAAAAGACGATTTGGTTGTGGAGGTATAGCCCTAAAGAAATATAATAATTTCGGTAAAATTTTCATTTTTATGAGATTGATGTGTCCCACTAAATTAAATGGAATCTTGTGTCATTTTTTAAAAGTTAAAGCAATTTCTTTTAACAAAGGGTCATAGTTTATAGTTATTATCTTATCTATATTTGCTGTTAGTTATATTCCTAGGTAAGTTGCACTTTGACAAATGCCAGGTATAGTTTCTGCGGGTTTATAGTTAACAATGATTTGTGTCTTGCTTACATTCAATTTGTATCCTGAGACAATACCAAACTGTGTAGGTTCTTTGATTATTTCAGGTATAGCTCTGACTAAATCTGAGGTATATACAGCAATATCGTCTGCAAAAGCAGTTATTTTCAGACTCTTCCCGCCATGATGGGTTGGAATAATATTAGCTTGTACTAACAGTGCGTTTAAAAACAGTTCTAAAGATAGCGCAAATAGCAGAGGGGACAGAGGGCAACCTTGCCTTGTTCCTCTCCCTATTTGAAAATTATCTGACTCCATTCCCCCATAACTAATCTTAGCCAGTGGGTTGTCGTAAAGTGAGGATACCCAAACAAGATATTGGCCCTGTATGCCCATCCTCCTTAGCACTTCCCACACATATTCCACCCCACTCGGTCAAATGCCTTTTCCGCATCTAGCATAACCATTCCGAGTGGGGTGAGAGTAACTGAGGCTACATCAAAGGCTGTTATTTCGGTATTTACATGAGCCGTAGTGTCTCTTCCCATCACAAACCCATGTTGCTGTAAATTGACCAAATCGGGCATGATTGGGGCGAGGCGGTTTGCCAAGATTTTAGCAAATATTTTTACATCTGAATTTAGTAAAGAAATCGGCCGATAAGAGCCACATTCCTCCGGCGGTTTATTGTTTTTGAGAAAAAATATTATTTTAGCTATTTCCAAGATGTAGGAGCTTTTCCAGATGTGGCTATCTGATTAATTACAGATTCTAGGAGAGGTAGTAGTTCTTGTGCACAAATCTTATACAATTCTAAGGGTAAACAATCTTCACCAGTAGCTTTTACCAAAGGCAGGGCAGAGATAGCTAAGTTTATTTCAGCTAGTGTTATTTTTAAACTAAGTTGTTGAAAAGTTTCTATATCATTATCTCTTTGTGTTGGTAAATGTTCATTGAGATATTGCTGGATTTTAGCTTTGATGGGGGTATTGTCTGGGGTGTATAGTTGTCTATAATAGCTAACAAACTGATCTAAGATCTGATCCGGTTGTTCATAGTCAAGTTGATCAGGGCCTTTGATATTCTTAATTCTAGTTTTCGCTTTTTTGTCTGCTACTTTGTATGCCAGCACTTTCCCGATTCTGTCTCCCCCTTCATATTGAGTCATTTTATATTTATGAATCTTAGCACAGTGTCTCTCTCTAAGAGTCGTTTTGATAGATGATTGTAATTTACACAACTCTATTCTTAATTCATCGATCTTAGATGTTGTTTGTGTAGTAGCTTCGGCAAGTTGCAGTTCTGCTTGCAATATATCAGAAGTAATTAGCCTAGTGATTCGGCGTTTCTCAGCGTTTGACCACAAAATATATTGCTGAGTGAAGCCTCTAATACTGCATTTGCAAGTGTTCCACACTATGTTTATATTAGCAGAGTTAATATTCAGCTCTATAAATTCTTTAATGTGTTCTTTTCATAATATAACAAAACGAGATTCTACAAGTAAGTATCTTGGAAAAGTAAAGAATCGTGTCTCCCGCCTCTGATCTCTTACTTCAATTTCTAATAATATTGGATTATGATCAGATGTAATCTTTGGACATAGTTCGATGTTGCACTGACCAATTATTTGGTCCGTTGCCCAGACCATATCTATTCGGGAGCAAGATCTGTGGGGCGTCGAATAGTATGTATGTTCCGCTATTAAAGGGTATTTAGTACGCCATGTGTCCTTCAAGTTGTGCAATCTACCCAGTTCCAAAATCGGAGATCTGACTTTGCGCATTCTACCTAGAGAGCCCTGCCCAGTGGAATCTATTTTACAATTAATAACACAATTGAAATCACCCATGACCAAAAGCTCTCCCTCCCAATCTAATAGCTCTATACTTAGCTGATCATACAGTATTGGGACATCTATATTAGACATATTTGGGACACCTTTCTGCCCCTAACCATTGGCACAGCCTAAATTGCGTTTGCAATGTGTTTCTTCAAATCATGTTCCTCTTTTCCATTCTTCAAAACGTTATTTCATTCCATTGATAATCCGCTTTTACACTTGAAATCATTTTTAGTCTTCATGCAAGGAAAAGCCATTTCCCAAATTTCTAATGTTCCTGCCGGGCCATCCGAACTTCACTTCAAGAACACGATTAAAGCAAATTTCATCCGTAGCACCTTATTAAAATCCAATGCATTTCGGGCCTCTGGGGCCCTTCGTCAGGGAAAACTGAAAATAACAATTACACATACTTTAATATTGCATCAGCCTATATAAGTGCACAAATACAACAGCATGTCATGCTTAAAGTTGCCTTCTCGTCTTAATCTCCATAATTAATTTAACTGAAATGCATTCTTTTCATTCTGCCTAGTGTCTCCATCATAGTCAAAACCCCACTTTTAAAAAAAATTCATATAAGTGGCTTCCTATCGCTCGGTAGCTAATTAACATGCATTAACCCCGACTGCTTCCAACCTTAATCTGTTCCTTCGCTCAATCCCCGTCATTTAAACAGGGCCCTCCCGATTCTATCTTCACCTTTCCACGTCGTGCTTCCCAACAAACACATCACAGCGTCCCATAACTAATTCCCTTTTACCCAACATTCCCATGTAAACATTCTTTCCCTGTTTAAAACAACCTCTCTCCTGTTTCCCTCCTCAGGAGAGAGGTTGTTTTAAACAGGGAAAGAATGTTTACATGGGAAAGGTTGGAAGCAGTCGGGGTTAATGCATGTTAATTAGCTACCGAGCGATAGGAAGCCACTTATATGAATTTTTTTAAAAAGTGGGGTTTTGACTATGATGGAGACACTAGGCAGAATGAATAGAATGCATTTCAGTTAAATTAATTATGGAGATTACGACGAGAAGGCAACTTTAAGCATGACATGCTGTTGTATTTGTGCACTTATATAGGCTGATGCAATATTAAAGTATGTGTAATTGTTATTTTCAGTTTTCCCTGACGAAGGGCCCCAGAGGCCCGAAATGCATTGGATTTTAATAAACTGCTACGGATGAAATTGGCTTTAATCGTGTTCTTGAAGTGAGGTTCGGATGGCCCGGCAGGAACATTAGAAATTTGGGAAATGGCTTTTCCTTGCATGAAGACTAAAAATTATTTCAAGTGTAAAAGCGGATTATCAATGGAATGAAATAACGTTTTGAAGAATGGAAAAGAGGAACATGATTTGAAGAAACACATTGCAAACGCAATTTAGGCTGTGCCAATGGTTAGGGGCAGAAAGGTGTCCCAAATATGTTTGTTGTTTAGTTTCACACGTGCAGTTTGGGCTAGGCACGACACCACTGAGCACGCAATGGTAAAATGTCGAGGTTTAAAAATTTGGAGTAACTTGTTGTAAATAAGGTGTGCAACTCGTCCTAAAACGACATCTATATTAGACCCATATATCAAACATAGAACAAACAGTTTACATCCAAATTTTACTTGAGCAATCGCCCACCATCCCCGTGTATCTGAAGTGGTCTTAAGAATTTCAGCCACCATTTGTTTTTGTTTGAGGATGGCCACCCCCCGGATTGAGGCTCCCAAAGTTGAGCATACCACCAAATCGTAGCCTAGTTGAGATAATAATTTTCTGTCCTGGTAGTTAATATGTGTTTCTGACAAAAGCACATAATGGGGTTTATACATATCAATTTCCTCTTGTACTAATCCTTGCTTTTGTTTGCTATTGAGGCCAGCAACGTTCCAAATTATTAATCTTAACATAGACATTTTTTAAAATTAATAGCTTTGGTTCCCCTATGTACATAATCTTTATTAAACAAACATGGCTTGCTTTGATCTAATGCATATTTCTTTCTTGCAATACAGATTTTTCCCTCTTTTTTGCACCCACCCTTGCCCACACCCCAATCCCACCCCTTCACCCTCACGTCTCTGAGGGGGGAGCACCCCTCTATCCCTTGCTGCCGCTGGAGGGGCAGCATAGTGAAGTTTTAGGCATGGAGACTACCCCACCTGCTTCCAACACAAAAAGATCTTCAATTTATCTGAAAAAAAAGAAGAAAAAAGAAAGAGACAGACAGAAATGCAAACCAAAAAGGTAGAGAAGTTTTTGAGGTATAAAAGAATAATAGGGAAAATGTGAGAGAAATATAAAATAAAAAGAATATACCTCCCTAAAAAAATGGTTCATTCAACATTACAAATTCGAGTATAACTAAAAAGATAGCTCGTCTAACGATGTCTCTTATGAACTTATTTCAGCTATCTCTTTCTATCCTACGCATACTCCATTAACATTAGAGATTCAATTCGATTCAATTAACCCTCGAAGAGTCAACTAATCAAAAAAAATATGTCTTATTACAGTTCATTTCATTTCATTTGTCTCTTTCCATTGTAAACTTTTCCAGAGCATGGACTGCTTCTTCAGGTTCGAAAAAAAGAATGATTGGCCACTTCTGATCACTTTAAGGCGAGCAGGTTCTTGTAAGTACACTGTACAGCCTATGGCCTTAAAGGAATCAATCATTTTACGAAGCTCCCAGCGTCGGTCCATAGTGCTCTTACTCAAATCCGAGCGCACAAAAAAGGTAATATTGTCAATAGTAACTGGGCTGTTGGATTTAGCTTTGAGAGATACTGCTTGTCTCAACAAAAAGTTCCCAAAATATATCAAAAATGGTCTCGGAAATGCATTATTTTTGTTCTTTTGAAATAGAGGGAGCCTATGCACTCTTTGCAGTTGAGAATCCCAGTCCCAATCCGATAAGTTGATGAAAGCTTTTTGAAATAGTTTCACAACAAATGTTCTGGGGTCAGTCCCTTCCATGCCCTCGGGAATTTCAAAAAGTCTGAGGTTATGTCTGCGCGCCCTATTTTCCATGTCCTCCACTTTAGCTTCTAGTTTGGTTACACGTGTCGTATGAGATCTTGTTAGTAACTCCGAATGGTTTGCGCCTTCTTCCACCTCCACTATCCGTTGCTTTAAGTCCTCTATCTCTTGTGTGACCCCTCCCAGCTTTTGGCAGACTTCACTCATAAATGACTGGAGTTTAGTGTTATCCTCCCTTAGTTGTAAGTACTGTTGTTGACTTTCCTGCCTTTGTGCCAAGAGAGTTTGCATAATTAAATCAGTGGAGGCAGGGTTTAAGTGGTCTACCGTTTCCTCCCGTGTCTCAAATTGTGCCTGCAGTTGGTTTAAATCCTTGCTATGATCTGACGTTGGTGGCGACTTATGAGCAAAAGAAGAGTTAAGAGAGCAAGGAGAGCCAGGACTCACAACAAAATTTTCTTTTTCAGTATTTAATAGTTCCAATAGGCTGTCATCAGATCTTGCCTCCAGCGACATTGGATTCAACTTAGAATTTGTTTGATCAGTTTGTAAGCTGGTAGAAGTATTCTCTACTGACTTATCTGTCAAGTTTGCAATTACAGTGTGATCTAAAGTGGTAAGCTGATTAGCCATATGAGCATCCATGTCGCTGAATTCGTTATTAATCGATAAAGTTGGTAATGTTATTGTAGCCACTTTCATTGGTGGTAGTTTTTTTTTATAGATTCCATTCTGGGTATTATAGTTTTGTCCCTTAAGCGCATTTCTTCCTCAGGACTAGCTCCAGAGAGCCTTAAGGCCATGTTCTTTACTCACCCTTTAGCCTCGATCCATTTTCTCAGTGGGCTATCATCAACTATAGCCTTGCGCCCTTTTTAGCACCATTTAGGTCTTTACTCTGTGTTTTACGAGTTTTGGTTTTTGATTTAGCTTTGGTTTTTGCTTCTCTTAAACCAGTCAGTTTGCTTGTGTTAGCTCGATTAGATGAGGTATCTACCTCAGTTTCTCCTTCATCAATTACCTCTTCGTATTCTTCATATTCAGGATTAGAATCCTCAGCGATTAGCTCCGTTGCATCAACAGATAAAGTCACTGAGGTGCTTTTTCCCTTTAGAAAGCCTTCACCTAGTTGTTTCTCTAGTGCTGCTCCACCAGTGGTTACCTCTACAGTCTTCGAGGTTATCTGTGTCGCTTCAGTGCTACCAGTTACAGCGATTTTATTTGTAGTGGCACTTAACGCACTTGCTGCAGCCAACACAATATTTAAACTAACGTTTGTGCCTAAATGCTCCAGAGTATTTTCTAAATTAATCATGTCCTTTCTAGTTATTGTTTCATTGTCCCCTATAAGCACACATTCTAGAACTGATTTATCCTTATTACCGGGTTCAGCTTTATCCACGGCTATATTTGCATCTTTTGAAGCGATCTCAATTAAACCAATAGTTCGTGTTTCCTCTGACTCCTCTGGGGATGGCAAGTTTGAATCATTTAATATTATTTCGTTATTACCCTGTGAGTCCGTAATATTGCTAATACTTGTATTGAGCACCGCCGGGCGTATTAATTATTTGGGAAGCGCAGTTATGGTTGTGTCTTTAGCTCCGGCCCCCACGCCCGTGGCCGTTTTGTTTTTCAAAGCGGTTTCTGCAATTTTAGCATCACAAGAAGAGAGCGTGGACATCGTACCTGTGCCTTCGGTTTTCCCCGTCTTTCCAGCCCTTGCAGTTCGAGCAGAGCGGGTGTTTTGCCGCGATGTCATCAGACCCGCAGCGTTCCTTGGCTTTGATGTCGAAAGCGGCGTCCGTTCCTCGTTCGGCGCCGAGCACAGCTGTGAGTAGATCAGACCGTGACCCGCCCTGCAGCACGCCCAGCGAAGTGCACGAAGGGGGAAGGCATTTCTGAGCTTCCAGACCAGGAGAATACCTCCGCTAACACGCCAAACAAGCTGCAGCATCAATGCCTGATTCGGTTAGAAGACCGCTTCTGTACAATTACTTGGTTCTAGAAGCTTTTTTTAAAAATAGTTCTTATTATTTCTCTTTGTCCGCAATGCTGTGTTGACTTTAGTTTATCCAGCTTGAAGGTCTTGGTTCGCCATTTCTCAGGATTGTTGGAAGCAGTAGGGAGCTACTCCACACCAGATCCTTCACCTGGCGGCATCAATCCGCCATCTTGGCTCCCCTCTCTCGCTTTCACCGGCCTCCACACATCCATAATCCCTAATGCAAATCCTACAAAATGATAACAAAGTCACACGAGTATGATACCTAATATCTCTCACAATTCACTACATTCTCTATATATTCATAATCTGACATTTGCTCCCTTTGGCACAATACTTTCCGTAACATAACCCAAATAGGAAAAAAAGGCCGATAGGGATGATCTTACAGTTGGACACCAAATAAAACCCACCCAGATCTCATCAGCATCTATCAAGTTACTCTTATCATATTCAATAGCACGCACTATCTTGTTTAATTTGATACAAAATAAGATGGTAAATCTTGCTAGTACAAGTTATAACAAATTAATCCATGTCACCAAGTCAAAAATGTTCTAGTTCTTGTTTTGAAATTAAGATCTCACTGTATTCTTGGAGTTTTTTTATATTCTTTTTTGGGATTGTTAAACACACATGATTTAAATGATACCTAAAATTTAAAGAATGGAAAAGTGGAGTCATAATAAAGATGACCTATGTTGTCTACTAAACAATATTCTACTTTGATACACAGTAGTATCACATGTAAAATTAAGTGTGTTGTCCCTTGAAAAGTGCAAGGACTACACATCACTGGGCTCATCTAAATTCTAGTGGAAATACAGTAATGTATATACACACCACTCAAAAGCACTGCAAAAAGACCTCTGTCTTGTGACAACTTAGGCACAACATATGTCAATTCGCAACAGATTGTCAGTGGAATGGGGCACCGTTGCCACCTGATACCCAGAGATTTAGCTTCAATTTATAGCAAACATGTTATCATATATAGTATACAAGAAATAAGGTTGTGCTTTACCTTCAGACACTTATACCCAACTCTCCAAAGGGGAATGGTGGAGTTGCCAGGATTCTGCTAACCAAGAAGACTTTGAATAATACCTGAGTATTGCTTATCAGAAATGCATAGAAGTTTTTTCAATTATCACATCTGACAATGTACTACTGTTATTTGGCATAAAAATCAAAAGGAAACCTTATGAATCTACCATTTTTAATTGGACTATACCTTCAATTTTGAAATCGAGGGAGTAGACAGAAAATAAAAATACCCCCCCACTTTGAACGAAAGCTCTTATGGCACCAATGAAGTGAAGAAAGTCTTTGGAACCTGTAAGACACTCGATCTCTAAAAAGTGCACTAAAACAAAGTACACTGTGTAGGGAGTCCAGTGAGACAAAGAATGGAATACCGATATATAAGTAGATAATACTAACGCTCTATTTGTGGTAGTGTGGGTAAGCAGTTAGGATTATCAGAGGATGTGTTGTACTCACAGATGCAATAAATGAGCGATACATGCAAGAATAAATCTGAGACCAATTTACAAAAATAACATACATTTTTGGGGAATTTTTCAGACCAAGAACTTCATTCTACAGTAAGTGTTTTTAAGATAGCAATTATTAAAGTTTGCACAATGAATTACTTTTGTGCGGAATTACACATCATGAAAGTCAATGGGAGAAAACAGAAAAATGTATATAGATTCACACAGTTGGATTTCAAGGATCACCTTGGGGATTTAGGTTGGTAGCAAGGCCAAGCTCAATGTTGTACCAGTGGTTTCTTGGAGCATCTTACATTCGGCCGGGAGCAGAGTGCTGTGGTCGTTGGTAGCTGGTGAGCTACGAAGAAGGGGGCCACGTGAAAACACTTTGCACAAAGGAACTTAAAGGTGCATCGGAGGGGTCCCATTACGAGGGAGCAGGTCACAAGAGCCTCGGTTCCATGGGAGCACAGCTGGATCATTGTTACCCAGGCTGTTCTGGTCTGATGTAAAGCAGGTAGGTCACCTGGGTGCCGCATGTCAAGATATCATCGTGGTCAGGGGCAGGCAGCTTTGAGAGGCAATGCTGGGACAGCTGGGCCACTCACAAAGTGTATCCCAGGAGACTCAACGTCCGTCGATGGGTGCTTGCTTCCTGGGCAGATGGAGTCTGGATTGGACTCTTCATCTTGCTGGTTGCTGTAAGGTTTCTGGTATCTTGGGTATTGGAGCAGCTCGGCTCCGGAAGATACTAGTGTTTCCAAACTTGATGGGGAGGCAGAACTAATCCTCTGCAGGAATACCATAGCCACAAGGGAATCCGGTTCCCTGGGTACAACCTCATAATTTCGTCGTACGTGGAAGTTACCCTTCCATATATCCGTGATCCAGCCCAAAATGTGTCCCCTGTCCTGCGTGAAGTAGTGAGATTTGGTGAATTTTCAGGATCGAAAATTAACTGGAAGAAATCGGTTATATTCCCTCTCACCCCGGTGAGGCTCCCTGAGGACTTGGACTTTCCCCTAAAGTTGTCTACCGAACAGGTGCGCTATTTGGGAATTCAGGTACACACAGACCCTGAGATAGTGTTCAGAGAAAATTACGGCCGCGCTATCACTAAACTTGAGGAAGATATTGCAAGGTGGATCCGTCTCCCCCTCTCCCTATTAGGCAGAATATCTCTCATGAAAATGGCGGTCCTACCCAGGTTTTTATTTCTGTTTCTCAATATTCCTGTGGTTCTAGTGGCACACTTCTTCAAATCTCTTAGAACGTTGATAATTAAACTGGCCTGAGCTGACAAACAGCCACAGGCGAGTCTTACCGTACTCCATGGGAGGGCTGGGAGCCCCTGATCTCGACCTATACTACCGGGCTGCCCAGGCCTCGCATGCATATTACTGTCACCCCCTTCGCACCTACACATAGAGCGACTGTCGCGGGCCTCTGCTCATTTAGAGACGGTATTGTTTCATCCACGGCACTGCACCACTGGGATCCTAGATTCGATTAATGCCACCACACATGCTCGGCATAACCTCCTTAATCGAAAAGCACTCTCCATATTATATTCTCCCATCACCCCCATTGCTTGGTGTGAGTGGCTCCCGACCCTTACCACTCCTTCCCACTCCAGAAATGATAGCACCACTACATTCCCTGGGATTGGACACAATAGGCAATTTCTTTGATGATGGGGTGGATAGGGATGGGGACGGCTTGTTATGCAGAAAGTGGCGACACCACTGCAGGGGGCCCAACCCCTGCCCCTGTGGAGCACTGCCAGTCTCCAGGAGTTAAGGGGGACCAGATTCACCCACTCCCACTGTGCACAGCCCGCTCTCATCACCTCCCTGCTCATTGAAGGCTCGGCAGTCGGGGAACCCCACAGGCGTCCCCCTGTCATGGACCTGCTGCTCGCATTGGAGTCTCCAGGTCCCACAGATCTCATTGGTCTTGCCACTTTCCATGCCTAGCTGCCTTATATGGGGGCCACATCCTCTTCCACTCCGCTGTTGCCTGTCACTGGGCCCCCTCTAGACGTAGCTTCATCCTCGAATTGTGGGATGGATCGACCTCTGGCAGGGTTTCGTCTGCTCCCTGCCATTCTGTCCTCTTGAGCTACCACAAGCCCAGCTAGGCCAATCCGTTGGTCCATGTCCTCACGGCCGGCCGCCTCACAGGCCGGCTGCACTAGGCTTACACTTCTCCAGGCATCGGAGTCTGGATCCGGGGCTATCAGCCAGTGCCTCAGCTGTGCTTTAAGCTCTCCACCGCCCGGTGGTAATGAGGTCCCAAGGGGATCTTGTAAGTGGGGCTGGCAGGCTGTAAAGTGGTGCTAAAGTAGCCGCGGCACCGTCCGAGAGATGGAAAGACATGTCTCAGCCATCCGCCATCTTCAAGACGTCCCTGCATTATGTTTCTAAAGAGTTTACATATGTGGTCACTTGCCTGGCCTCCTGTATATATATGAGCACTTACCACTCAATGTTGACTTTTTAGCGCCTCTGAATCATGTTGTGTCTACCATGAGGACACTTGAGTAGCCGTTTGAAACACTGAAGAACCATTTACCTACATGTGTTTTGAACCTGTATTGATATTGTCTTCTATTCTTTATTTCTATTTAGGTTGGACAATCCTATATTGAAGTATTTACCTATTAGGAGAGTACCTGTCACTACACATCCCTCTCTAGGTGTAGGGTAGGGATCTTTGTAGTCCTGAAGAAATGTCAGGGACTGGCTGGACCAAAAAGAGCGAAAAATGCCAATCTCACATATACAACAAGGCTATCTTGGTTCATTGAGCCCTCATGATAGTCCCCATTCTATTGTTTTTATTTCTGCCAAGGGAACCACCATACTTAATCTAATTAGGTATGCCTTAGACAGTTTCAATTCATTTAGCACTTCATTTGCACTCGCTCCATCCTTCACATTCCATATTCTCACACACACTTTCAGCATTACAGAGGAATACTAAAAATATCTCCAACAAAGAGCCCTCTTGTCAGGCCCTTATGGCATTGCAGCACCGGCCCGACTAGGAGGAGGCCATATGATGAAGCATGACATCCATTTGGATGTTTGAGGGCACTAAATAATAATCTAAAGGATTCCCTTGGGTTAATCACTTCCAATCTAATTTTCCTCCCTCTTTCTCTATAGGAACAGTAGCTTCTGGATTTATTGATTATGTTTTAGGAGCTTGGGTACTGGACTTTTATTAGCAACCTGTCCCCCTCTTGTGTATATAGCAACACGATAAATAATACCTGAAGAGTCATGTCCCTGATATGGAAATCATTGTCACCACATGTTCTGTGGTCACACATCCCCCATACCTGTGTCCACACCTGTCCTGGCTCCTGTGAAAGCCATGGTGATATCATCTGGTGCACAGCCAAGAAACACTATAAATGTGGCCACTCACTAAAGGTCTCTGGGTGGTTGGAAAGGGATAGGTCAGGACTGCTGCCACCAATTTCAACGCCATGAGTAGTGATCTGATGGTACTGCTAAGCAGTAGGAGGACAGCTGGGCCTGATTACTGAACTACTGAGTGTTTAAAACGATCTCCTGAGGATCCATAATTAAATCCAGTGGGTCCAAAACGATCTCCTGGGGCATCACATGAGTGTTCGCACTTTACATTCTGTGCAGGATGGCTTCAGAACATTGAAATAGCGTCTCATTCAGCTGACACTTTATGTGGTCAAGCAGCATCTGCTGCCAGCTTGTCCCAGAACCATCTACAACTGGCAGCTCTATGGAAAGAGTGACACTTTTGCATATGAAGCCGCCTGTACTCCCCTGCCCACGTGTTGACACTTATCAGGGCTATTCATTTTGCTTGGTTAAGCACAACACCAAAGAACAAGGCCTGTGTGGAATTTCAATTATTGCTTGAGTAATTGGAATATTTTCAGTAATTTCACACTACTCTTTGATACGGAACTACTGATGATTACTCAATTACTCCTGCTTGCGTAATTTTGGAGAAAATTCCTACTGCAAGTGTGCATATAGTGAGCTCGAGCAGCCTCTTGTGCTTACTAATCAGGTTCTGTTGCTTTTAATGCTATTTTTACGCGCAAAAATTCATCCTTGTTTCATTTTTAAATGTGAGGATGCATTTTGCCCTAGCAAAATAGCACTTAATGCCAGGAGTAAGTTGGAGAATAATGCTACCCCAAGAACAAATTTAACGAGAGCAAGCAGCCTCTCACACTCTCTAATCGTGTTAGGCTGCATTTAGCTCCGTTTTTAGTGCAAAAATGCAGCCTTGCGTCCATTTTGGACATGAGGGGGCATTCTTGCACTAAGAAATAACGCTAAACACAGGATTACTCTTTTTGGATAATTCTACGTAATCTTGCAAAATTCTTAGGTAATTCCTCCTAGCTATGCTTGAAGCATTACATGAGTTGCGCCCACCCCTGCAAAGTACCTACCCCTGAAAGAGGTAAAAACTTGATGCCCTAATGTGAGTATCTGGACTAGTCACCTTATCAACCTTACACATTTCCAATCCACGCATGGACTGTTGTCTGGAAAAGAACTCAAAGCAACTGTTGGCTGATTGTTAATTTCTCTTCCAACATACAACTTAAATTATTTATAAAGAAGCACGCATTTAAGATTTGAATTATTGCTGGCTCAGTATGTACAACAACATCTGTAATGGTTTGTCAAATTTGCATTTTATTGTAAAGGTGTTATACATCTACTAGCCAAGCCCAGAATAAGGACACATTATAATGTGTAAATACACTTGTCGACATAAAAGCCACACAGAAAAGATATGAATTTTAGAAGGACAGACCGAAAGTAAATATCTTGGATGAGTCATTATAACAAATGAAAATATGACATATATAATGCAAGGAATATAATGAGTCCACCTAATGTGAAGAATTAACTTCAATGTTACATTTCTGTATCAACTGATCATCCAAATACATTAGTAATACAAGTGGTAGTCTTCGGCGGGTCTTCATGTTCTCCACAAACATTATGCTCAGACACAGTCATAACTTACACCGAAGGTCAACAGATATAATACACATAACATCAAACCTGAGGTCTAGACTTTAACACACGCACAACATTTGTCAGTTACCTTTGATGGAGTCTATTTAAATTGGCATCTCCTAATGAATTAGTGGAAGGGTACGGCAATGTTTTTAAGAACCATTCCACCAACGGTAAAGCATCTTGCACTGTAGATCTCTCTATTAACATTGTGTGGGAATCATCATCATTGATAACTTTATTTCGGTCAACACAGACCATAAAAGTGCAGATAAAATACATACATACGAGCACAGAATAAATAGAACAATAAATAGTAATTCCAGTAAAAGTTGAACCTAAAATGGATTAAACCTTGGTAGTTATCAAGATATACAAAGTAAAGTGAATACATTTACACTGTAAATATAAAAAACGTTTCCGTCTGCGCCACATACCAAGTAGAAACCGTGAATCAGCAAAAACAATAGGGGGGTGGGTGTCAATACCTTAGGACCCTACAAGCTTGGGCACATTGACTGAAGCCTAAGTTCCTGCAAAGTGGGATCAACCAATATTTCCTTGTTGCCTGATAAGCTGGGCAAAAGAACAAAACGTGGGGTACATCTTCTTGCTTGTAATCACATGCCGGGCACATAATATTCTCTGTATTAGCCCATTTAGAGGTAAATACCCTAAGTGTGAGACTAGCGATCCTAAGAAGAGGAGAAGTGTGGCTCACTGGTTAGAGGCGGCAGACCCGTAAGCAGAGAACGGCCCGGGACCAGGGTTCGATTCCCGACGCGGCAGGGTCGTGGACCAGGGTCAGCGGACTCGATAATTCTCGATTCGGTGCCTACTCTAGTCAGAAACCACACTCGGCAACTCTGGGCATCAGCTTGCCTTATCTTCACAACGGCCCCCCCAGACCGCCGGGGATGCTTGGTCGCACCTTAGAGATACCCATCAGGGACCATCTCTCAGGGTGAGCCAGGATGGGTTCCCCAGCGGTCGAAGCATGGAGATACTCCTCCGGGAGTCGATTCCTAGCGCTATATAAACCCGCAATTAAATTAAAGCTGCATGTAGAGTTTCCTCGCAAGTGGAGGATAAATTGCATCCAAGAAGTCCTCCATTCTAGATGCAAATTTTACTTGGAGGAACTCTACCGTCAGTCTTCCCATGGAAGTACACCTCTGTAAGGACAATGAATTCTGGTACCTAAAATGGCATAATAGCTCAGCTTTAGTTATCCCTGGGCAACTTTCTTCGGGATTATCCCACAGCTCAGGTAGGCCAATCCGATTACTAAGTGCCCTGATGTGTAAAAGCCCCGGAATGTTCTTGGTTTTTAAACAAGCCCACACCTCTATAAATTCTTCTTTATAGGCAGCCAATTCAGGCACTGACCATAGTCTTTTCCAATAATGCATTGGCCGTGCTGCTATTACCTCCTCTATGGGATCTAATCCCAGGTCCAAACGTAGGGGAATGAGCGGTGTGCTGGCTGGTAGACCCAATACATTCCTCATAAAGGCATGTTCTACCATTGTAAGCCTGATTATTCGTTGATGTCCCCATAATTCTGCCCCGTAGATAGAGGCCGCTCTGGTCTGAAGTCTATAAATTTCTACGACAGGGGCCGCTGGCTTAAAATCTGAGAGTCTGTGGACTTTACCAATTCCTCCCACCACTTGGGATAGCCTAAGGGCTGCCTTTGCTATCTGAAAGCCCCAGTCAAAGTTTTCTGTTAAAGTAATACCTAGGTACTCAAATGTCTTAACTCTTTCCAGAGGAGTACCATTCAAAAGTGGATTCAGGCGGGTCTGTTTGGGAGGGTTAAAAGTTAACGAAAGAGAGAAGACCCCACTTTTTCCAGGGAACAGGGTGCTACAGACAATCAAAGTCAAAAGAAGTTTCCCTGGATTAACTATTGAAAATTAATCAGTACTTAACTATCTCAACTCATTCACTCCTCACAGTAGCTTGAATATATTCTTTAAAAATTGGCCACAAACTAAAATGTAATGTTTACACTCTTTCTTTATTAAAAATTCTCTTGCTTCACATGGTATTTTCCTTCACATTAGGAGACAAGCTCAAAGTTAAAATTTCAGAAAAAAGAAAAAAAAACAATTTTCCTGAAAAACAATAAATATAAAGACATCTCATACTTTGCAATGAAAATTAATAAAACATTTGTTATTATGACAAAATTATACAGTAAAACCAAAGGTGGTGATGGATGGAGCGTTGACAATACAAGCACTCACCCCCAGTCAACTGATCTGGGTTTAATCCATCACCGTTCTTTAGCCCACTCTGCCACCCACCCCAATTTAGACATGGCCATATGCAAATCAGTCTGACCCTGTGCCTCATGGGAACCGTCCAGCCCGAACTGCCAAGCATAAGAATTGAAAGGAAACGGTTACATAGAACTTTCTAAAGGTAAGGTGTATTTTAACTCTCAGCAAGACAGAGTGTTAGTTATAGACACTAGGTTTAAAGGCTGCTTCTTACTCTTCTTAGATTTAAAAGGAAATCCGCCCAACCACTCCCAGTGAGGTGATGGGGGATGAGCTTCTAGTCTGAGAAAGATCGCATACTTTACCGTTGAGTGTCCTGAAAGTTCAAGATTTATAATAAAGATTTATAATAAAGGTCAGTAGTGGATGGAACTCTTTTTGTAAGAAAGCTGCCGTAAAATCAGGCTGACAACTAAAATGTAACGGAGGGCCAGTGACACCCTGTTGGGTGAGATATAACATGTAATAAGTTATGCATAAATGATAACTGATATGTGCCTATAAAAAGAGGATTGAAGTATATCAAGTGACTATATCTCTGGTTTGTGGTAAACAGGTATATTAGGTACAACCCACCTAAATGAAAGCCGTTTTATTTGAAATAGAGACACAATAGCGGTTGCCCTTTTGAAGAGTATGTGTTGCACTTGTAAATAAGACATAAACATGTACTGACTGATATCTTTCTAATGTTTAGAAGGATACCACTATCAAGAAACTGATGACCCCAATTAAATTTGTCCTGAAGAAGGTGTAACCACATCCACGGCTAAAACACCGAAACGCGTCGACGCACCACGTTCCATAGAATCCAAGTAAAGGCTAGGGGGCTCCATAAATACCCCAATTTTGGACATTGGAAGCCTCACACAATTTGCACAAAGGCTATTGGATCTGATTAACCTGTAGTAACATCAGTTGGTTCATTGAAGATAGGTTTTTTTTGTCTTTTATTCATAAAAGTCTTGTGTCATTAGGTTGTGTTAAATGTTTTTTATGCATACTGTATAATTTTGTCATAATAACAAATGTTTTATTAATTTTCATTGCAAAGTATGAGATGTCTTTATATTTCTTGTTTTTCAGGAAAACATTTTTTTTTCTTTTTTCTGAAATTTTAACTTTTAGCTTGTCTCCTAATGTGAAGGAAAATACCATGTGAAGCAAGAGAATTTTTAATACAGAAAGAGTGTAAACGTTACATTTTAGTTTGTGGCCAATTTTTAAAGAATATATTAAAGCTACTGTGAGGAGTGAATGAGTTGAGATAGTTAAGTACTGAATAATTTTCAATAGTTAATCCAGGGAAACTTCTTTTGACTTTGATTGTCTGTAGCACCCTGTTCCCTGGAACAAGTGGGGTCTTCTCTCTTTCGTTGTCTCATATGCACAGCTACTTGCTGGAGAGACAGGTTTTAGTGTTAAGTTTTCCTTAAAAATCGAACTCTCTGCTATCCAATTTAAAAAATGGATGCACTAAGGACCTTCGGATTCAGTGAAGAGCAATTGAATAAAATCCTAAGTTCTAACAGGAACGGTAATACCATAACCGTTATCCCCAATGGGGGAGAAAAATGGAATCAGTTGGTTTATTTAAAAAAGAAAATTATCCGAACAGAACTCCATGCTGAATTATGACACAGTATGTGAGGGCTGGTACTATCCCAATTGGGATTCAAATACGAAATGAGCCCGGCCTTTTTGTCAACAACCCAAAATTCTTAGAGACTTGGACATTCATCTCTAACCGATGCAGTAGAGACTGGATGCTTTTGATAATAGAAACAGCACAAAGCACCATTCTCATAAAAAAGAGGGAAATAGAAGAATTAGAAAAAACCTTGATAGACACAAATTCATTGGAAGAAGCCAAAAAAAAGATAGAGGAAATAAATCAGGATATGAATGGATATTGTGAATATTTAACCAACAGAAAGACCCAACCACTCAGGAAGGACATTAACAAGTTTAGTCAGGAAGTGATATACCCCTTCCTGAAAAAGGACTACTACACAGAGAAACCAGAACAGAGCTGGGAAAGGGGGCCTAAAGTAAGGTTCCAACAAAGAATACCTAAACATATGAATTTCTCAGGCTCTTCTGAGAGTAGCGGTGGAGAGGAAGAAACACCCCAGAGAGAGGAAGTAGCATATACCCACTCCAATAGGGAATATGAGGATTTTTTAGATCAGCGCCCACAAAGATCCCAAAGGGGATTCTCAAACAGGGGAAGGGGGTGCTATACAAGTAAACCAATGGTGAGAGAGCAGGATCAGGACTACCAGAACAACCCGGCCCCTCAAGAATACAAAAGGACAAGGAACAAAGTTTACTGGAGATAGAGACTACACCCATAATAAACCTGTCCAGTAGAAAGTTGACAAGTATAGAGGAACAGGTACTCAAGATGGGGTTTAGTTTTGTCCCCACGGCGGGCATCAATAAATTCCAACTTGAAAAGGATTTAAGGTCATTCTTCAGAAAAATTAGACTCCGTAGGTTTTTTGAAAATAGGCCTGAAAGGGAGCCACCAACGGATTCAGGTTTGAGGGCTAAATCCAACTTTACCCCGAGCTTAGGGATGGTAGATAAAAACATTGACATCTTTGAAAGCATGGTGAAGATGGAAATTGGTAAGCTATTGGAAAAAAGACAACACCAAGTACATAATATCTCCAAAGAACAAAGGGGAGCATTAGACTCCCTTGCTCAGGATACCCTTATAACCATCAAACCAGCAGACAAGGGGGGGTTGTGGTTCTTAACACCACAGACTACGACCAGAGAGTCATGACTCTCCTATCAAATAAACTCCATTACACTAGGATTTCCCAAACCAGCCTAGATGCTCTAAAAAAGGAGGTAGAAACACTACTACAGACTGCTAAAAGCAAGGGAGATAATAGCGAGGAGGAATATAAGGTCTTATATAATGATAGCCCGAAAACCCCGGCTTTCTATGGACTACCCAAAGTCCACAAGAGCTTGGAAGATCCACCCTTAAGACCTATAGTGGCCTCCATTGACTCACTGCTAGAGCCTCTCAGCAAGTATGCTGATAGGTTTCTCAAGCCCCTAGTCCAGCTACAAAAGTCCTACATAAAGGATACATCAGATATGATAACAAGAGTAGAGGGACTACGGTTTGATGGAGAAAAGGAGTATATGGTGACTCTCGATGTAGAGTCACTTTATACTAATATACCCCAAAAAGACACCATTGAGGTAATCAAGAATCTTCTCGAAGAAATTGAGATAATTGGCGCTAATAAAGAGTTTATAGTGCAGTGTGTATCTATGGTACTATTGAATAATATCTTCCTCTTCAAAAAAGACTTGTACATCCAACGTAAGAGGACAAGTATGGGCGCGACATGCACACCGAGCTTAGCCTGTATTTATGTCAGTGTATTCGAAGAGAAACACATATACAATGACATGAGTCCCTTTTACGAAAACATCCGAAACTGGGCAAGATTTATAGATGATATTTTTTTCATCTGGTCAGGGACGGAAGAGACACTCAAAGAATTCCTATTATGGATTAATCTAGGGGATAGTAATTTAAAATTCACGGCCACACAGTTTTTTATGCATACTGTATAATTTTGTCATAATAACAAATGTTTTATTAATTTTCATTGCAAAGTGTGAGATGTCTTTATATTTATTGTTTTTCATGAAAACATTTTTTTTTCTTTTTTCTGAAATTTTAACTTTGAGCTTGTGTCCTAATGTGACGGAAAATACCATGTGAAGCAAGAGAATTTTTATTAAAGAAAGAGTGTAAACGTTACATTTTAGTTTGTGGCCAATTTTTAAAGAATATATTCAAGCTACTGTGAGGAGTGAATGAGTTGAGATAGTTAAGTACTGATTAATTTTCAACAGTTAATCCAGGGAAACTTCTTTTGACTTTGATGGGAGGGTTAAACATCATGAACTTTGTCTTGTCTAAATGTATCTCTAGCCCACACAATACACAAAAAGCTGCAAAACCATCCAGGGTGCGTTGGATGCCTGTTGATGTTTTGGACAACAACAGAGTGTCATCCGCGAACATCAAAGCGGGCACCCGCCCGGACACTAGCCTCGTTGCGTCGTTATCTTTTACTTTAAGCCGATGGTCTACTAGCCCGTTTATATAGAGACAAAATAAGGTTGGGGCCAGGACGCACCCCTGCGTACCCCCTTCTCCACGGGGAAGCGAGCCGAAAGTTCACCATGTCTCCCACATCTGACTTGGGCATAATTGCCCATGTGGAGTCTAATCAAGACGTTCAGGAAGTAGACAGGTAGGCCCAGATCCATCAATACTCTCCACAACTTTTTCCTCGGCACTAGATCAAATGCGGCCCGCAGGTCAACAAAAATCAGGTAGAGGCTGCCACCCTCCACTCTCACCGTTTTCCAAAATAGTACCTGGAGCCTAAATATTTGGTCTAAGGTAGAAATACCCATCCTGAACCCAGCCTGGAGTGTAGTCAATATCTAATTTTCCTCTATCCAGCCCTGAATTCTGTCTAAGATGATCCTGCCCATCAGTTTTTGTGTGGTGTCTATCAAGCTGATGGTCCTATAGTTAGACGGGGTTAGGGGACAGCCTTTTTTGTGGATAGGGACTATCTCTGCTCCAAGCCAGGTATCTGGTGGGTCAATCCCCTTGAGTATTGCATTAAATAAAACAACCAAATATGGTGCCCACATTTTCGGTTGAGACCAAAATAGATCTCCAGGCAACTTATCTAAGCCAGGCACCTTGTTAGGTAAAAGTTTAGCTATTGCGGTTTCAACCTCGGTAACCGTGATGTTGGTACTCATGGGGGATTCCTGGAGTAGCGTGCAAGAAGGCCACTACACCCCTACCCAGCGCAATATCCAAAGACCCCTCCAGACAATGCTCATGGAGGGGTCCTGGGGCAGAAAGCAAGGGGGTCTCTTCAGCCTTACCCGTCACAGAGTCCAATGGCCCCTCCAATCGATACTCAAGGAGGGGTCCTGGGGTAGAGACCAAGGGGGTCCCTTCAGCCTCACCCATCGCAATGTCCAATGACCCCTCCAATCGATGCGCATGAAGGGGTCCTGGGGTAAAGAGCAAGGGGGTCTCTTCAACCTCACCCATCGCAGTATCAGATGGCCCCTGCAATCGATACTCATGGAGGGGTCTGGGGGTAGGGATCAAGGAGGCCTCTTCAGCAGGATTAGTATAAAGTGCTCCAAAATGGGATTCCCAGACTACAGATGCTGTGTTCGATTCGGGCGCTAATCCACCAACACGCGCCCCTGAGCTAGCCATGGCCCAAAATGTCTTGGAATCCTTGTGTGAGAGTGCTGATCTAATGACCTGCTTATACTTAAGCCGACATTGCTTAATGGCGCTTCTATCCATTTCTTTTATTGCGGTTAGCAAATCTTTTTTTGCTTTCCGACAGGATGCTTCATACCAAGGGTGGGTTGAAACTGGGGTTGCCTTCTTGCTGGCATAAGGGTAGAAAACATCAGACAGTTTAGCAACCAACTGCTTATGGGTTTACAAAGTCCTGGTCAGCGAGTCTTGGTCGGGTTCCTTTTCTCCCATCTCCCCCATTTCTATCAGCTGCGGTAATGCTAGCTGGTATATACCTGCAAGTTTAGTTGGGGAGCCCTGGAAATATGGCCATTTGACTCTCCGTCTGTTGTGAGATAGCAGGAGAGGGGTTTGAGCAGCATTAGAATCAGGGGCAGGGTTAGACAACCCAAACCTCCCGGGTTTCAATGTCAGGACCAGGGCATTATGGTAACTGTCATTCCGCGGATGAACCCTAAAATCCAGGACCCTATCCCAAAGTCTGATTTCAACCATTATGATAATCAATGATGGAATTTTGCCCTACTCTATTGAAGGTTGACAAGCCCGGTCTATCTGGTTCTACCCTGCCATTACACACCCGCAGGGACACTGTAAGGGAAAGCGATTTAATTTGGAGGACCAGCGGGGTCCATGCCCTGGCACGGGGTATTAGCGGCTCAGGAATACGCCAGTACTGATCCCCGTCAGCTAGTACACCCATACCTAAGCTACTAAGGGGTTCAAATTGGCAATTAAAATCTCCGCCAACTGATAGGGCTACCGTTGGATCTAGGGTCAGGATAAACTGCCTTAGTATCTCGATAGTACCCGATTCTTGTCCACTCTGCGTAGGCCAGGAATGGATGTTTAATAGGGCAATCTGAGTGGAGTCTGGGGGCGTTAGAAGGACAAATTGGACATCAGTGAGTTAATTGAGATATGAACTGCTTTGGTACCCAAATGCGTGCCCACCCATGTTGTTAGGACACCCGAGGGCCTGCCCCTACCCCGTGTTATGGCCAAAATATTGAAGGTGGCAAAGACAGGCCTCGCAGTCTCTTCCAAAGCCCACGTTTCCTGCATCAAGCAGATATCATGTTTTTCTATGAAAAGACCCCACTCAGGCAAAGATAATTTATTTCTAATCCCTGCCAGGTTCCAGGACAAGATTTTAATACTACCATCCATTGCCCTAGTGCTAGTTGGATCTAAACCTTCCATTGAGCTATGTTCACTGCAATCTACCCCTCTGAGACATGTTGGCCCCTCGGTCTCTTGCATTCTCTCTTTGTCAACATCTATTAACAACTCAACAGTAGGACCCCCTGCCTCCTCCTGTAACTCTAGAGATAGGGCACCTAGATCTGCAGCCGCGTGATCCCTCCCCTTGATCTGCCCCACTTTAGCCCTAGTTAACACCCTACCCCCTGCACCCTCTTGTTGGGGAGTAAGTGAAGCATAGAGAGTGTTAGCATCAACATTTCACCCCACTCTCTCTACTTCGGGGCCTGGATCATTAGCTATTGAGGATGGGGACCGCTGACTCTCGGGGCGTCAATCCACTTGGTCTAACATAGAAACCTATTACTTTGAGGAAACAATGAGAGTAAAGGGGTGGGTGGATACGGACCCTTCCAGTTCATTGCCCCCTCTTGATCTCTGTAAGATAGCATATTCCGTGCCCCCCAGGACTGCCCGCCTCTATTATGTTTAGGACCCAACTGGGGAGCAGGATAAAAATAAGATAGATTTAGGGGTTGAATTCGTGTTTCAGACCGAACTGGAGCCCCATTACAGATATAGTCCCCAGCACAGATCTTCCTAAAGTTAATTATACCACAGTTACCCGCAATGGTTTTTTGTCTTGTCCCTACCCAGTCAACTCGTCTTGCAAACATTATTTCACCGGAGACCTGTGGGGGAAGAGGTCTATTAAGACTAAGCCAATGTATACATTTGTTTTTAAGTTCAGAGTATTCCTCATTTTTCCCCTGACCTAGAGCTGGGACCCCTGCAAGCACCACCGCATATGGTAAAGACTCTGGGGGGAGATCAATGCAGGGTAGGGTTTTTTTCGAGCCCGTCTTCAGAAATGTTTCTACTGGCTTGGGATTGTTGGTCTACAAAGCCTATCACTCCCCCAGACACCCCCCTTCTAGGTAAAACATTGCTGTTATCTGCATTGCTTTCCCTTAGTGGTAGTGAGATAACATTGGGGGGAGAATTGTTGTTTCCCACCAAAGGAGAAGCAGTAGGTGTATTATTGCTAGTCGGCAGATTATTGTAATTGCCTTCTCTGTTAACATTTTGCTGCACCCCGTCACGAGTGCCATCACCCCCTATAGCATGTAGATTTACCCGTGCCTGGACAGATTCAAAACGCGACTCTAGATGCAAAAGTCTAATTTCAATCAGAGTGAGTCTGTCGTATATAGGGAGACAAGTCTTTGTAAAAATAAGTTCCAGTTTCACCCAAAAAGCAGTTCCCAGCTCTGTAGGATCCACATCACTGAAGTTCGTTACAGCAATTGCCGATTGAATAATCTGTGGGCTTGTGGCTGTGGTGTTTAACGATCTTGTGCTTGGTCCCTCGCACGCATTATTCCTTTTTTGCATCTTCACTTTCTTGTTTGTTAGAGGGACCCCCCCCCGTTTCCTTTTCACAACCGGGACTGCTGCCACCTTTATGGCCTCAGGTTTAGATTTCTGTTTAGATCTCGTTTTTGGCCTTAAGTTTAACGGGCCCGAGTCATCAAGATTGAGAACAAGCGTGGTTGTGCTAGTTGGTGCAACGTTCGTGGCATCTAGTAAGGTACGCCGATCTTCACTACCTTGTGTTGGATTTCCCACCTCACTGCTAGCTCTCATTAGACCGATAGCAGTCCCCGATTGATTGTTTGGGGACACTGCAAGCGATAGTTGACCCAGAGAGGAACGTTTATCAAAAACAGAATCCAAGGACAGCCTTTTCTCAGTTAATTCAATTTCCCGGGAGATCACAGAGGATGCCCTAGTGATAAAATTATCCAAGGCACCCACAAGAGAACCACCTATCTTGGACTTCCTCCCCTTCGGGTCCTTAATGGTAGCCATAGCAGAGTCTAGGACAAAAGTGGCTTTTCTAAATGGTTGGTATTATAATTGCCAATCTAGCGGGGTTCAAGATGGAATTTGGATACACTAACCTTAATTTGTAGGCGAAAGAGGGTTCCAGACTCTAACGGGCTAAAACGGGCCCGCCCTTGGCCTGGGCTTCGCCCACGCGCGTCCCGTGCTGCGGGAACCCTGCAGGATTTTAGTAGCACCTCCTAGCGCAAATCAGTGACGGCGATGTTGTGCGCCCCCGGGGACTCTGGGAGACCAAGTCCCGGGCGCCTCTGATGTCTCCCGCTGTGTTGCAATGCCAGCCGCGGTATTAGCAGCCCCCAGTAGGTTGGTCTGTCACGTTGGAGCAGAAACCGTCGAACTGCAGGCAAAGCAGCAGGTAAGGCATTAGCAGGGGCGCGCTGCGGGAGCCCTGTAGGGTTTTTGTAGCGCCTCCTGGCGCAAATCAGTGACTGCGATGGTGTGCGCCCCCGGGGACTCTGGGAGACCGAGTCCCGGGCGCCTCTGATGTCTCCCGCTGTGTTACAATGGTGGCCGCGGTTTTAGCAGCCCCCCGTAGGTTGGTCTGTCAGGCTGGAGCAGGGACTGGCGAACTGCCGGCAAAGCTGCAGGTAAGGTGTTAGCAGGGACCCGCACTGCGGGAGCCCTGCAGGGTTTTAGTAGCGCCTCCTGGCGCAAATCTGTGACGGCGAGGTTGTATGCCCCCGGGGACTCTCGGAGACCAAGTCCCGGACGCCACTGATGTCTCCCACTGTGTTGCAATGGCGGCCGCTGTATTAGCAGCCCCCCATAGGTTGGTCTGTCAGGCTGGAGCAGGGACTGGCGAACTGCAGGCAAAGCCGCAGGTAAAGCGTTAGCAGGGACACGCACTGCGGGAGCCCTGCAGGGTTTTAGGAGCGCCTCCTGGCGCAAATCGGTGATTGCGATGTTGTGCACCCCCGGGTACTCTGGGAGACCGAGTCCCGGGCGCCTGTGATGTCTCCCGCCGTGTTGGAATGGCGGCCGCGGTATTAGCAGCCCCCTGTACACTCAGACGGCAGTTGGCTTGAACGTCTTTTATTTTCTACAAGCTGCATGCATCAATTCAGGCTGCATTCGGATCTAAAATGGTTGACAGGTCTCGGGCATGGCGCCCTTCTTCTTAGGCTATATACGGAACATCACCCAAAGTATTCATCCATTATTTGCAAATGGCAAAGCAAATGGTATAATAATACAAGATAGGAGGGATTAAGCAGAAATATAAATATGTTTCTGACCAACATTGTACTGTCATAACTACATGTACTATAATTTATGATAGGCAAACACCATCAGCTGGAAAACAAATTTATAGATAGTGTGCTCATTATTAAATGTAAGATGTTACAAATACACTACTGCACAGTCAAAGCACCTTTAAAAGCAAAACAGCACTATTGAATATCATGAAACAAATTGGAAATTGAATTTGAGGATTTGAGGATTAGTAGCATAATTTATAAAAGACTTACCACCAGGCAAAGATGTTTTCAGTACCATCACACCTTATGTCAGTGCCTCCTTTTTACTATCAACTTCCTGATGCATGTCATTAACATCATTCCTGCTGGTAATTGTCATAGGGATAAAAGGAATGTGTCTTTGGAGGGAAATTTTATGATGCATACAACATACCACAAAAATCAAGCAGATCCTCCCAGGCAAGAATCGTTCCATGGAGGCAGGATACTTTTGCCACAAAGTACCACTGGATTGATTTGCTGCTGTGGAGATTAACGTAGTGGGAGCAATCTGAATCTTTGGTCCAGCTGTGATTTACCCTCATTGGATCGACTGGCAGTTTAGTCCTGTCCTCTACTGGTTCTCAGAGCAAAAAAGAATACACTTTGGCAAGCAGTCAAGGGTCCGGGACCTTGGGGACAGAACTTGGGGGTCAAGACTCACTCCAGCAGATGCCAGCAGCAGGGTATGGAGCAGGTCCAGTTGGAAATGGTCAGCTAGGCAGCTGCAGGAAAAGCCTCTCTAAGCTTGATGTGTCCCTGTAGCTCAAACAGGAGGTCAGGTCATTTTTCCTTGGAGTGACATCTAGAGTCCTGGGTTCAAGGCAAGCAGGTCAGATATTCCCTCAGGTTCTTCAGATAGCAAGGCGGTCATTTTTATGATTCTTCACAAATCCAGGAGTGTTTTGGGAGGGGTAATGAGGATGCTAATTTTATGCCCAGTGACTATTGCTCTGTGGGTAGGGGAAACGTCTGGACCCTCCCTAACCAATGCAGTAAATGTTCTTAATGTGACCCTACCCGCTTTGAAGCAAATCCTGAAAGCAACCCCACAGAGACCCTCTCCACCTTTATCCACCATGGCGGAACCCTTTTTCCCGGTCAGACTTCCCTGAGTCCTTATATGTGTGGCTATGTTACTGGCAAACCTTCCTTTATGGTCACTCCAAACAAGTTCCGGGGCAGCTCCCCTTCCCACTAGGCTTGGAGCCAAGCTGACAAGGAAGATAAAGGTGAGGCACCTATAGGTGTGGTCTACATCAGCCAGTGACAGGGTAGGTGCACTCTGAAGCTCAGGAAGGGGCTGGGCACAACCCCCGGGCCATCCAGTTAAAGGAATAAAAACATATCACCACACTAGAGCCATTTGTCCACTGTGTGGGAGCAAGCCACATCTCACTACATCGGAGTCATTCACCAGGCAGGTGACACTGGATTCTGGGAAAAACACATTTGACTTAGACAGGAAAATTACAACTTCTTAAAAGTGTCATTTTCAAAATAGTAATATAAAATCCTACTTTACCATTACGTTGGATTCTAAATTACCATTAAAATAAGTCCTTTGATTATTTTTCTATCTGTCCCCAATTCAAAAGTAAGCAATATAAGTTTGTTATAAAGTAATCCAATAATTTACCATGGGAGAGCCAAGCTTTCTACACTAAAAAGCAACATTGAAGGTTTTTCACTGACAGGACATGAAAAGCCATAAACATACATGTCTTACTTTTTAAAACCTTCCACTGTGCCATATGGGCATTTAGTGCCTACCTGAGAGGTTACATAAAAGTATTAAAAAAGAAGGTTGAGGCCTACAAAAGGTTAAATTTGCCAGGTTGAATTGGCAATTTAAAACTGCCCAACCAGACTACTATGGTAGACTTGTAGCCATGTTTGACAGTGCTACTTTAGTGTGTGGCACAACAAATGCTGCAGCCCACTTATAATATTTCATCTACAGGACTTAGGAACATGCGGTACCATATATCAGGGACTTACAAATACATTAAATGTGCCGCCACATAGGTATATGCCAAATTTACCTTTACCACTAGTTAGTAAAGTTTGCAGAGTCCTATGGCCAACAAAAATGGGATCAGTTACAGAAACACACATCTGGGAGAATATCACACAAAAACAGATAATTTCCAGCAGTTCATCAAATATGCATAAACATATAACATTTACACATTTTACTCTTATGTTGCAGATATATCCAGTGACCTCCAGGCAAGTTGAAGAAGGATACATCAATGTAGTGTATTTGTGTAGAAACCATGCAGGAAAGACACATCATTAAGAAGTACCATTGTGACTTTCCAAAAAAATTTCAAGCCAAACATTTGCCAAACATCAGAATTTAGACTGCCATCCCACCCACCTAATGTGAAGATTATAGCAGCTTTGTATATATGTGCTACTGTTTCCGTTTCAGTACACTGTAAGCCACTCCAGTGGGATGTTGCAGCTAACTTTTTTAGCTGTCCTTAACCAGCAACTGAATGACAGTATGCAGTTCCCTATGGATAATGCTTCGCTGAACAAGGTCGAATTCTGTGACTTGGGATGCATACCACATGTGGATGGTATAATAGATTAAATCCACATTGGATTGATACCACCACATGGATGGGAGGTAGTCTATCACAATATATAGCATTTTTACTTGTGCAAGTGGTTTGCATAGCACATCTCTACATCACCAGTGTGTGTGCAGGATTTTCTAGGTTCCATCAATTAGTTGCTAGTGCTATGCACCAGCTGCATACCACAAAATATGGCAGATCTTGCACCAAAAGAGGGCCTGGATTGTTGGTAAGTTTCAGGATAAAAGCCTCCCGCTTAGTTCCATCAAAGACCCAACCACTCCCCCTCACCCCCTCTCCAAAGGCGCAGACTAGACCAACCCAACTCTTGCCGTTCCCCACTCTAAATGCTCTCTAGGCAATGTCTCTCATATTTCTACTAGGGATTCTCCGTCCACCCCCCACCTACATAGTGACTCATATGCCAGACACTTGCAGGGTAGCAAAAACCTGCCCCAACGATCCCTCGACCAATCTTCCAAGTGCGCCTAGCCACTCACAGACCACTCCTCTAAGGGTTTACAACACAGGTCGACCTAGCCTCACTACCAGTCTACCAGTGCATGCCAACAGAACCGTTCTCAAACCATTGACCTCCTGCCCGCAAGCTCCTCCCTCATTTATGGATGTTGAAACTCTGCACCACAGAGCAGCCAAACTAACTCAGAGCATCCATAACTCCATTCTGGAACTAAAGAACATCCTTCACCTCACCAAACTCTGCTTCTCGAACTTTAAGCTCCCGCAGAACTCTACTCCCCCCTCTCGCAAAGCATCTCCATCACCCGTTACCCCTATCCCTGAGACACCTTTTCCCTTACAAGCAGTCCTGCCACCTCTCGGAGGAGGAAATTCTAGCCTTCCTCCTTACCTACAAATCTACCCCTGAAAGCCCCAAGTCCACTGGACTCAAGTGACGACCACGCTATCCATACAGTTGCAATCAACCCTGACACATCAGCTACCCTCCGCAACGGAGGAGCTATTAATAAACAACCTAGCACTAGTACCCATTTCCACCCCCAACCTCATGACACGAATCCCGACCCCCTCTGTCCGACCTCCTAATTAACTGCCGCTCAGCAGTAACACATGCCGCTGATGTCACCGATCTCATCCTGAGCCATAAGTTTGACTTAGCAATCCTGTCAGAATCTTGGCTCAATTAATCCTCATCTCCCTGCCTAGACATGCACGCTGGAAAACTGACCTCCCCCACCCCCTGTTTATCACAACGTTCAACAACCTCACAGAACACTATACCATGACTATATCTAACATTCTGGATGATCTTGCTCCGCTAAAACGAAAAAGAACCCATATCAAAGACAGAAACACCTGGTTCAACGAATCCCTCAACAACTGAAAGGAGAACCCTCCGGCAGGCAGAAAGAATCTGGAGACAGAACCCTTCAGCCGCCCCATTTAAAACTTCTACACCAGACCAGAAATGCCTATAATAGGAACATCCTCAATTCAAAAAAAGAATACTTCAGATCAGAACTGGGGAACTCCAAGAACAGACCTCGCAAGCTCTTCAAAATGGTCAAGCATCAATCTAATAAACTGGCCATAACCCAAAATCACTAATAACATGCAAGGAATTTTCTCCTCCTCCGATAAAATTACTCCCCATGGAAACAAACTTAGATCCGCTACCTACTCCAAGCCCCCTCTGGGAACTGCCTCATATCTCATGAACTGCTCCCCAGACATCACCCAAAAACAAGCGCACAGGTCCATCTTCAAAGTTTATGTCGACCATTCTGTCTCGAAAATTCTATCCTCCTTAAACCCAAACAACCACTTTAATGACCCACTCCCCTCTAACTGCTTAGCTGCCGCCTCTCAATCTATCATTCCTAGTTGGACTGCAATAATCAATGCCTCCCTTCTTCAGGGCTCAATACCTGACTCTCTAAAAGCCAGTAAAGTCATCCCCCTCTTAAAAAAAATGAAGCTAAATTCTGCTTTCCCTGACAACCTTAGACCTATATCCAATATCCCACTCCTTGCTAAAGTTCTGGAGAAATGTGTGCAACAGCAATTGAGCCAACACATCACCAACTTCCACCTGCTAGACAAATTCCAATCCGGGTTCAGGCTTGGGCACAGCACTGAAACCACCATTCTCCACATCGTGGATGATGGCCTCCAAGCCCTTGACCAAGGGAAAATCTGTCTCCTAATCCTCTTAGACCTATCCTCAGCTTTCGATACAGTCAACCACAGAAAACTCCTCGAATGCCTCAAACTTAGGATGGGACTGGATGGCCCCATTCTTGAATGGTTTAGGCCCTTCCTCCAGAGCAGCTCTCAGAGATTTCTAATCAATGGTAACTTGTCCGCTCCCTCTCTGATCACGGTTGGAGTCCCCAAGGATCAATCCTGTCCCCTACCCTCTTTAATCTTTACTTTGAACTGCTAGCAGAAGTACTACGCACCGCCAATATCTCCTACCACATGTATACTGATGACACCCAGATCTACATCAAAATCTTTCTCCTGAGGAGCTTTTTTGCCTGAATGAGGCCTTGAAGTTGACTGCCAAATGGCTCACCTCTAACCAGCTTAAACTTAACACACAAAAAACTGAATTTCTTCTCATTTCCCCATCCAAAACCAACCCTGACAGTTAGGAATGGACTAAGGCGATCGCAGCTTTAAACTGCCCACCGACCATAGTGGACTCTGCCAAATCCCTTAGAAAAACCCTAAACTGCAGCTTGAATATGCATGGCCACATCAACTTGATGACCAAAACCGCCAGATTTCACCGGCGCTATCTAAGAAAACTGAAACCTTTCCTCAACACTCCTGCACTAAAAGTGGCAGTCCAGGCACTAGTCATCTCCAAACTGGAATATGGATGCTTTACTCTCTCGGTCCTAAACAAGATCTCCCTGGCACCCTTAAAAAGCTGCCTCAGTGCTGCCTCCAGACTCCTAACAGGTTCACTCACAAGGCTCTTCACACTAAATCCCCTGCATTTCTTGCCCAGAAACTCCGCCAGAGACCTCCTGCTCCAGTCACCGCACTTGCGAAAGAAAAAAACGTACAATCGGGCTTTCTCTGGGGCCGCACCAAGAATATGGAACCTACTCCTGCCCGAAATTAGAAGAATTCCGCCTCTGGCACGCTTTAAAAAGGAGGCCAAAACCTTACTAATGGGCAAATTCCTCTCCTAATTCTTGCATTGCATTCACCTCAGCGACTTTGTTTTATGTCCTATTACTGCCACACCTTGGACTAACCGGATGCTATCCATCCAACACATTCGGGCATCCCACCCATAGGCTCTTGGACCTCTCGCTCATGTAAAATATTCTTGTTTTTATCCCAAATGTTTCCACACCCCTTCCTAAGTTCTTTTGTATACAACCTGTAATCCTGTAAAGCGCTCTGATACCCTAAGGGGTCAAGTTTGCGCTCTATAAAACACAAAAAATAAAATATTGTGCATCTACTCAATTGTGACAAACCAATGATAATAAGTGTTCCCAGCCAGGTCACATCTGAAACTTCCTAGTGACTATTGTTCATATTGTATACATTAACCTTCACTTGTAACTTTCAAACGTCTTCTCACCTACTCATGAGCAATTCTACTTACACTTTTTTCCACTGTCTGTGGAGCTACTGTATAACAAGAAAGAATATACGTTGTAGTGATCAATTAACACTCTTTATAAAGAATTATGCAACCCAATTTATTGAGGTGTTTTTTGTAATGTTGGGTACCATGCATATGATTTAAATATTTTGTTAGGACCACTGTATTCTGTACCAAAAATATGTTGGAACCTTCTCTGGGCATGAAATATCCCACCAAATGTCAGCGTCTTCCCTAAGACCTTGTCCATTGGCTATCCGGTAACAGGGAACCATCTTCAGAAACTGCCTGTTACCTTGCCTAGATGAGGATTTTTGACTCTCCTCCCAGAGACTAAATCAGAATGTTAAACTTTTCAAAGGGCAAACCTGGTCCCTGTATATAACCCACGCTCCATCACGATTGGCATTAGCTTTTTAATTTGACTAAGGTAACCACAGTTGGTGCTGTTTTCAATTTTTTAACTCTACAAATTCATAATTCCTGTTCTATTTGTTGTATTTTGATGCCATTTTGTTTTTTAAAACATCCTCTAGTTTTCTATATTTTTGTGTTTTCACTTTATTACTGTTTGACTACTCCATAAATGCTTTACTCATTGCCTTAAAATTAAATTGTCTTTGTTTCTCTCAAGCTACCTTATGATTAAGCACAGGTTTAATTAGTGACTTTTGTGGTTAACTGTGACAAGAACTGTGTTTATTATTTGAGGTGGATTCTTACCCCACCCTCAGCTGATACTTGAATTGCCAACATAAACATATTTGAAAAACATTAAAATTGAGCACATGTATAAATACAAACACATATATTATGTCAATAATGGGAATAATTTTCATAAATCTGGTGACATACTTTATTTTTTTATGATAATATACGTTTTTTTGTAACAATACAGTTTTTAAAACTCACCCAAAATTGAAAAATGCTTATTACAATTTTTATGTTAGTGGAAAATAGCATATTTACATAATAAGCAATTATCTTTCACATTTTTTATAAACGTTAGAAATAATATATAAATGGTCATCATTTTTTTTAATGTTTGTTAATTTTTTCTATCATTTTGGGAAAATCTGTCAAGGTTTGACTTACATTACACAGTGGTGTTTATCTCTTGTTTTTAATTAGTATGTTATAGTTGTTATTGATTGAAGCAACGTCACGGTTGATGGATGTTTCCATCAGTAACAGTCTTGATTTCTGATGGAGGATCAAATAGTGTGAATGCCTGACTTGTCCATCATGGACAACAGTCTACTATGTGTAGCCTTTACCTATGTTTTCAGGCATCCAACGTCCTGTATTGGTTGTAATAGTTTGTGATCGACGGACTCCATCGTCCGGATGTCAGTATCCATTAACGGATATTCCATCACGTTGACACACATGTTTTTGAGCCCATATGTCACTTGCCTCCTAATGATCAACTGTAGCAGCCCACAAATGTTGCTGCTTTTTTACTTCTGTTGGAACCCCCCATGGCTAAAGGAGCAGGTGACAGGGTCCCCAACTTTACTCCTGACAAGCTGCACATCCTTGCCGAGGCAGCCCTGACCAATCCGTCCAGTAATATTGGTCAGCAGGGAGTCAAGTAAGCTACATACATGAACACCACTTACATTTATTTTCAGTTAGTTATTAAGAATATTGTGAGTGACTTAACACTCTGACCCTACTGTAATAAATGTCCCATCCACTGTATGTCAAATTGCTCATAACTTTATGATGAGGCAATCTGAGCTTACACACAAGCAATTGCTAAACACATTTTTTTGCAACGTGTGTGCCTACAATTTGACTTTGATTAATATATTAGACATATCGTTCGTTCGTTAATCTTTATTTCGGCAATTTTGCCATAAAAGATACAGCATAAAATCAATGCAGATGAAAAAATCAGACATCACTGCTACATCAATAGCGGGGTAGCACACAGGTACAGGCTAGTGGTTCTCAAAGACAAGGCCCCAATACACAACAATCTATACAGTTAAAAACAGTCGGATGATTGATAAAAATAGAAGCGATTTAACACTAACAGCTAAAAATCTTGCATAAAATGACATAATACATAACAATTTGTTACACTAACTGGTGCATGGTCTGGATCAAGATTGGAGTGCCCTAGAAATTAAAAACCTTCTCTTATGCCATGCAGCTTCGAGAAATGTGGCCACTGCAAAGACAGTTGCACTTGAGAGGTCAGTCTTAAGTATTCTGAAGGCCTCGGAGCAGTTAGCAAACCCTAGATTTTTACAAAGTGGAATTATCCAAAACCTTCTAGCAGCAGTGTAGGCAGGGCAAAAGAAAACTAAATGCAATTCGTCTTCTAGGCTACAATTGCAGCCAGTACAATTTTCCAGGGAGTGCTGTTTCCATTTACTGGTGAAGGCTCTTAACAGAAGTGTGCCATACCGCCATTGCAGGTATAATTTCCTGACAAGATTCTGGAAAATGTCGTCTAGAACAGTCTCAAACTTGTAGCAGTCTTTGACCCCAAGGAAAATATTAGTTGTGGAACCTGGGCGTGTACCCTGTGTGTGGGATGCAAGATTGCATGCGTGGAAAGTTGCCACCAGATGTTTGCGAGATAGTCCCTGACTCGCCGATTCAGGATCACTCCACAGGGTCGGAAGACCCAGCCGGGCAAACTCAGTTTTTACATATTTAAACCACGGGATGTTCTCTATAGTAGGAAGAGCAAGAATTTCCTGCAGTTCCTGCCTATAGTTGGCTAACTCAGGAGTGGACCATAATCTTCGCCAGAAAGTTAAGGGCTTTACACCCAGTACTTCGTCCAGAGGTTTCAAACCCAGATCCAACCTAAGGGGCAAAAGGGGGGTGCTAGCCGGTAACTTTAGGAGTTGTCTAAGAAACTTATTTTCAGTAGTGACTAGATATTTTTTGCACACATGGCCCCAGAGTTCACTACCATATAGAATCGCACCTCTGGCCTGGAGTCTATAGATCTCCAGCGGGGGGCCTATCGGTCTAACAGATGATTAGACATATGTTTAACTGAGGAATACTAACACCACAGAACCTTGATCGATCAACCAGCTTTCTCTAGTAAAAGACAATGCCTGTCCAACAATGTAAGAATATATATTTTTACTCTATAAACATCTACCATTTACTTTCGTATCTGTTTTTGTTTTCTGTATCTGGTTTACATTTTTGGAAGTATTCTATGTCAGGATTCTGTACATAATGTACTCCACAAACATTAACAATAGCAAAACAAATATAGACCTGAAACGGTAAGCCACAGTACTCAACAAGCTAGATATAATCTGATAAAAAAGAAACCAGTAATACATTAGCGAGGTCCTAAAAGTCTTTCCTTTGGCATGGGGAGAGTTGTGTGGTCTACCAGGGCAACACCAATCAGAGTGACAAAATGTTTAACATCCATTGTGTCACAAAGCATGTCATGTTTTCCTTAGAATATTGTTTTAGTGTAATAAATTATTTAGAACATGGCCCTATATAAGCCAAGGAAGGTCTGGGTGTGAAAGTTGCATTGGAAAACTGACAAGCCTATGAGAACGGTGTCTTTTGACATTTTACAGTGCATGTGACTCTAATCATGACATTGATCATGATTTTGTGTATTCAGGCTACTCCCTGATATTTGTAATGTAATACCCTCTACAGAAAACAGGAAGGCCAGGAGATTATGTTGGCCAAAATGGCTACTCCATCACAATCTGACATATTGCCCATACATATAATTAGAAGTGAAATACTATATAAGGCATTTGAAAGACGTTGGTGGCCTATCTGCCACAATCTTAAGGAGTAACTTGCCCAAAAAAAGTGATACATCTGGGCCACAGTTTGGTTCTAAATAACATTAAAACATTGAGCAATGTCCAAAGACAGAAGGCAATAATGTTTTGCACCAATATTAAAATAAAACAATAGTCATGGTTTGTAAGTTGTCTGACAAGTTACTCCAAACCCCATAGCATAAATATCCTATCCACCTTGTTTCAAAGTACATAGTATATAATGCACTTGGAATAATGCTGACAGAATATCCGTCATATTTGTGACATCAAATGCATCAAACAAAAGAACAATCAGCTTTGATGTATATTAAGTAAAATTCATATAATACATACATAATTATGTTTGCAAAATTGTGAAATAAGCTTGGCCATTGGTCAGCATGTATTCACTGCTGCAAACGGTGCAAAAACCTTTGGTGGGAGAACAGCCTCGTCGCTCTGACCAAATTTGAAATTCCTCCCAGTAAAAAAGTGGGAGCATTGGTCGCTGATGACTATGCTGTGGCATAATCTGGCACTGCCCTTCCCCAAACCGGATGGCAAGCTGAAGGCCATGGAAAAATTAAAAGTTGGTACATTAATTCATATGAAAAATAAGCATGTTGTTCCGATTCTGTACAGTTTTCAGGTTGCAATATAACATCATCATATATATAAAAAAATATTGATGTTCATATTACAGGTGACATTAGACACAATATTCTTTGGGTCTCATTTTGCGTTTGATGGCAAACTACTGCATCACAAACATGACAGATATGCTGTCCACCTTAATACGAGTACCAATGGCTATAAATAACTTCTAATAAGGCAGACAGGTTATCCATCATATTTTGATGCAGTAACATAGCCATCAAGCTATAAATCAGGTCTGTTGGCAAAAATGTATTTGTAACTTTGCAGCTGGGATATGTATGACATTACTGACCAAGTATGTCCTCAAAAACCCTTGCCACTTGCCCTTTCATTAAGTGGTTCATGAGTCTCACACTTTTGTACTGCATGTAAAAAATGCTTGACATGCTAATATCTATATTAACATGATGTGTTTCCACTATTAAGCTGGTAATAATATTCTAATATGTAGCCTATATTTTGTATTGGATATCCAGGGTCTAGGTAAGAGTATTAAGGGACTACTGTTCCGAAGATGGCGTAAACCTTTACATACACACACACTCACACACACACACAGCTTTAGTTTGGGCATAGTAAGACCTCCGACCCACAGAGTAACCCTCGGTCCAACTCTCGGTCTAAGTCCACTCTCTCCCCGCAGCTCCGCTGTGCCATCTCTTGCCTCCAGACCCCGAACTCCTCCTTGGAAGGTTCACGGCTGCTGCCTGCGCCTACTGGCCACTCCAACTGGGACCAGACTGCCTGCAACTATTTAACCTTTCTCAGCCCATTTTTTTTCTTAAGTTTTCCCTGTGGTGCCATTGTTATGTGCCCATCTGTGTCTTGCTCTAATTCCACCACTGTTTTTATTTTATCATGCCTGACTGTTCCTTTCGCCTTTTGCCGCTGCTGCCCCTGCGGCCCCTCCCCCCGGAATTCCCCCTGGGAATTTCCCCCCCAGAATTCCTCCGCTCCCGCCTCCCAGCCTCTCCTCCCTCCCACCTCGACTACTTAATGGCGGCTGCTGCATGGTCGTGCAGCGGCCATGCACAGTAGGTGCGCCAATGGTGCACCAAAGGCAAGTCTCTCTGTGCCTGTCTGTGACCCGACCGCGGCCGGCACCAGGAACCCTGGACCTCCCACTACCCATCGTCATGACACCACCACCGTCCTCGTACTCAACCCTGGAAGACTAAGAGAATGCCAACAGGCCTCACCGCACACAACCCACAGCCAGTTTTCCTGCCGCCACTGCCGCCAGATCCTCACCTCCACGCCGGCCTCCACCACCGGCGATGCCAGCACCGGCAACACCCTAAAATTCCTCCTCCTCAACGTATGCTCCGTACACAAACACGCCATGGAAATCTGGAACCTACTCGACTCTCTCTCGCCAGACATTGCCATCTTCAGAGAGTCCTGGATCAACGAATCCTCCGCCCCCAACATCATTCACCCTGGAGGGGACCTCGCCATATCCCACAAGAGCACCCTCCGCCCAGGGCCGGACTGGCCGTAGCGGGCACCGGGCAATCCCCCAGTGCGCCGCACGGGTGGGGGCCGGTTTTGGGCCAGTTGGGCCCGTTTTTGTTACAGGGTCGTTTTTGCAGCATAGCTGCAGAACTGCAGAATCGGCCCTGTAACAAAATCGGCCGAAAACCTGCCCTGACAAACAGCTCGTCGGGACCCCCAACCCCCCGGGGGGGCTGCCGAGCACTTTGCCAGGGCCGGTTTTGTTTCCCAGTCCGGTCCTGCCTCCGCCTCACCACTTCGAGCATAACCCCCCTCCGCTGAACACCTGCATTCCCAGATCCAGACCACCCCCATAGCCACACTCTGAGGAACCCTCGTCTACAGACCCCCCGGCAACCGAACACCCTTTGCCACCACCATCACCGACTTCATCGTACCTCACGCCATCGCCTCAACAATCTACATACTCATTGGAGACCTGAACTTCCACCTCGACCCCCAGCGACCCCATCTCCACTATCCTTTGTGACAACCTCGCCAGCATCGGACTTAAACAACTCATCAACACACTGACCCACAGAGCAGGACACATCCTCGACACCATCTTCTAGGCAGGAAACAGCGTCCAATTCAGTCACACAATGCTGCCACCATGGACCAACCACCACTGCGTACACTTCTCCATCAGCAAACCCGAGGCACCCAAACCAGCCCCACATCCAACATGAAGGAACTGGAGCAAGGTTTCCGATGAGCAACTTAACTCCATCCTCACCCAAGACCACCAAACCTGGGCAACCGACGCAATCGACGCAGCCAGAGAACTCCACACCTGGCTCTCCGAATGCGCAGACAAGCTCGCCCCGCTATGTAACCCCGACAGACAACACCCCAGGAAAGCCACCTGGTTCACCACTGCTCTCCAAGAAGCCAGACGCACCTGCAGACGCCTGGAGAAGAACTGGAGAAACACCAAGACAACCGAAAACTACACCACCTACAAGGATGCCATGACAGACTACCACAACCAAATCAGAGCCACCAAGAGGAACTCCATCCGGAACAAAATCCTGGCCAACTCCAAGGAACTTTTCTGCATCATTCAAGAATTCACCAACCCACGTAGCGAAGCCACAGACATCACCCCATCCCAAGACCTCTACGACAAGTTTGGAACCTATTTCCGCCTCAAGATCAAAAACCTCTTCGACAACTTCATCAACCACCCACCAGGTGCCTCAGACGGCCCCCCGCTCCCCAGAAACACCAGCCAGCCCACCATCTCCAACTGTACACCAATCACAGCCGAAGACACCCCCTCAACCATGAAAAGCATCCAGTCGGGAGCCCCCACCGACACCTGCCCCCCTCACATCTACCACAGAGAAGTGGCTGTCATCGCACTCGAACTACAAAACATCATCAACACCACCTTCAAAACAGGCACCTTCCCAGATGACTGAAAGCGCAGAAGTGAGACCTCCGCTCAAGAAGCCCACACCTGACCCCACCGACCTCAAAAACTATCAGCCCACCTCGCTTCTCCCCTTCGCAGCCAAAGTTGCAGAGAAAACAGTCAACAGGAAACAGACACAATTCATTGAAGAGAACGCCATCCTCGACCCATCCCAATCTGTATTCTGAAGCAACCACACCACAGAGAACGCCCTACTCGTCACCACAGACGATATCCGCACCCTCCTGGACCAAGGCCACTCCGCAGCCCTCATCCTACTCGACCTATCAGCGGTCTTTGACACCGTCCCTCACTGCACACTAGTCGCCAACTACCTGGCGCAAGCATACAAGGAACAGCCCTGGACTGGATACGATCATTTCTCACCGGAAGAAGCCAAAGGAACAGAATCCCACCCTTCCCCTCCAACCCCACGAAAATCACCTGCGGAGTCCCACAGAGTTCATCCCTGAGCCCCACCCTCTTCAACATCTACATGGCCACCCTCGCATCCATCGTCCAACACCACTGCCTCAACATCGTATCCTAGGCTGATGACACCCAGCTCATCCTCTCCCTCACCAATGACCCCACCACTCCCAAACTCAACTTCCAGAAAGGAATGCAAGATGTTGCAGTCTGGATGACCAACAGCTGCCTGAAGCTCAATGCCAAAAAGATACAAGTCCTTGTCCTCGGTACCACCCCTTCTGCATGGGACAGCACCTGGAGGCCGACCGCCCTCAGAAACCCACCTACCCCCTCAGACGACGCCAAGAACCTCAACATCGTACTCGACTCATCACTCACCATGAATCAACAATTCAACGCTGTCATCTCCAGCTGCTTTAACACCCTCCGAATGCTCTGTAAGACCTTCAAGTGGATCCCCCCTGAGTCAAGGAAGACAGCCACGCAGGCACTCATCATCAGCAGACTAGACTATGGAAACACACTCTGTGCCGGCATCAAGTCCCTACTTCACAATCTCCAGACAATATAGAACACCTCCACCAGACTCGTCCTGGCATCCCCCGATACGAACACATCACCTACAAATTCTCCACTGGCTTCCCGTGGAGAAAAGAGTCACTTTCAAAATCCTAACTCACGCCTACAAATGGCTACACAACAACGGACCCAAATACCACAACGACAGAATCAACTTCCACGTACCCAAAAGAAACCTCCGATTGTCCAACTTCACGCTGGCTGAAACCCTGCGCATCCACAGAGCCAGAGCAGGGGGAGGATCATTCTCTCACATTGCAGCCAAGACCTGGAACGAGCTACGGGAAGACATCAGATGTGCCCCCTCCCTGAACACCTTCAGGAAGACCTTCAAGACCTAGCTCTTTGGCTAAACAGATCTGCGGACCCTCCCCTCAGCACCTTGAGGCCCTCATGGGAGAGTAGCATGCTTACAATTCCGTGATTTATTTTTTGATTGATGTGCAGTGCAAGTCTGATAACATATATGTGCAAATGTGAAGGCTGAGCATGGCCTATGAGTATACACCATGGACCGAAAATAGCTTTCAACAATATGTCAAAGTAGGAAGATACCAAGATATACCTGATTTTTATTTTGGATGATGAGTTACTCCTTCAAAAACATGGAAGAACACACTTTGATAATTTCCTAGAGCATTAAAACCTATCTTGGTCAAAATGTGTTTCACCTTTGAGACAGTGTCCCCTCTATCAAGGATTTGCAGATCGGCAATCAGTCACAAAAGTGACAGATATCTTATCCACCTTATTAGCAGTGCTATATAATATACAAAAAGTGTAATATGACAGGCAGAATATCCATGACATTTGAGATGCCTCTACTGGTCTGCCAAAATCAAAATCAGGTCTTTAAGATTTTACATTGTTTTGGGCTTTACTTCGATTATAATGATAAAATATAAAATTGTAGTTCCTTTTAATGTGTGTACCTTTTTTTATTGACTTCAGTGTTATGTAACTGATGTATGCACATGTCAAGTGAGGGAGACGCTGGCCACACTTAGAGTAACCAGCACAAGTGCCACTCTAAGTCAGAAAGTGCGTCTACCAACACCTATTTACCCAGTTGCAATGAAAGTGATTGGGCTGGTGGTGGTGGCCAAAAAAACACAGACCACAACATCTGTTCCTGTGATCACTAGCCCCACTGCCACCAGCACCACCCTTACTCCAGCCCCCCCAAGTACCAAGCTATCACATTTGCCAAAAGCACCTCTACCATGCCCTCATCCCGCCAGCGCTGGACAGTATTGGTGTCAGAGGAAGTATTAGGAGTTCTAAGGAACCTCTCTGTGGAGTACACAGCATTGTTGCATGCTGGTTATTGACACTGTGGATGGCATGCACTCTGCCCTGCCTGCCCTATAGAGAAGTCCTGGCTCTGCTAGTATTTCCACTGACACCAGTACTTCCAGCACCCTTGCCTCAATTCCTCTATTTGTCCCCATTCCAACCCCTGACACAATTCCACAACCTGCCTACAATCCAGTCCATGACGCTATTCTACCACCTGCTCCCATTCAAAGTACTGACCCATTACAAAGCCTGCTCCAATTTCTTCTGAGGACCCAACCCCCCCCCCTCTCCCCTCCTCTACTTTACCTGTTCCGAAAACAACCCACACCTGAAAACACTCCCTTACCCCATAACATCACCATTCCTAATCCTATCATAGTTGCCCTCCAGAGCCTCCTGGCACGGCCCACCTTAAATTCCGAAAACCCTACCCTATTTCAAAAAGTAGAAGTCCATCTAATCCACAAGGAAGGTGAGTTCCATGAGGATGACACTACTGCTACGATGTAAAGGCAAGATGAAGGCCAAACTCAGACTGTGATAGGGCACTCTTCTTTTTTCCCCAATGCCAGCCTTTCATTCAAATTATTCTTTTTACCTGACTTTCATCACCCCAGAGGAAGACGATTTTTGTTGCCCATTTTAAGCTTATTTTTATATATATTATAAATCAACCTCTTGTGCCTGTTGTTTACTTGCAGATATGTTTCGTTTTGTTAAATGTTATAATGTTTGCCATTTGTGATTGGGCATTCCAATATGTTGCTTATGTTAGCCATTAATTTCCATTTCCAGGTCTTGTGATTTCCTATGTGTTGCATTGTGGGATAGGTAGGTCACTCCCTTTAACAAGTGTGTTTAAAGACACATTTTTGTGAAGGCTTAGAGTGTGTGGCATTCTTATTGGGAAGATATGTGGCTAAATTTAACTTTGATATTTTGGTGATTAAATGTATGAATAACTTCAGATATTCGGATTCACATATAGTCTATGCCATACATTATGTATGCCTCCAGGATATGTAGTGTGAGGTGTGGCAAGACAGCGATTCAGGGTAAATTGTTATTAGATATGGTTTGCTGTACATTAAGTTACTTTTAGTTCAATTGGTAGTTTATAGTGCATTTAAGAAAGTTGTACGTACCTTGCATTTCGTTGCGCATTGTGTTGGATAGCAGGAAAAGATGGTAGAGTAGGTGTTGTGGGCATGGTGTGGCTATTTATGTTATTTTTTTCTCATACAAAAGTGTGGAAGATTAACCATCATGTTTCTGTCAACATAATTATACTCTAAACATGGTGGATGAAGTATTGGCTGTCCGACACTCCCTCTATTCTGTTTAGGGTATACTGCCATCTGCAGAGTAATAAAAGGCAGTGGAGGCGGTGGATGGTTGACGGACTTTTCGTCTGACAAACCGCCGTACTCTAAATTTGACAGCTGGACTGCCATGGTGGTGGGTGGTAAACAGACCATTTTTGATGGCCCGCCTGCCTCCCGCAATCTCAAAATCAGGCCCAAAATCCAGTGCTTGAGTGAAAACAAACCCTGTCACTCTTCAAGACTAAGTATGAACTATCTTTAAGAAAAAACCTGTATCAGAAAAAGTAAAATATGACAGGTATACATGTTCTTTTGCTTTGTAATTCAGTAACGTACTATTAACTAACATGATATCCTTTACATTTGACTATTTGTAATGGCAATTACACTCTGTTCATTTTCTGGAGCTCATTCTCTGAACAACATGGTATATTTAGGAATGAAACATTAATGGCTTGCAATAAGAGACATTGTACGTTTCCAGTAGGGATACTTAATTAACATTTAAAACTAAGTCTGGTCACCTATTTGCTTTAACATTGCTAAGTTGGCTACACCAGTGCAAAGCCCACAAGTCTCTTTCCAACTACTTAATAAATAAGGTTGTTTGAGCTGTACTTGCACTTTACACCAAGGTATCAGGTAAATCCACACCCTGGCATTCTGGAGGTAGGGTGAATGCATACCACACATCTTTAAAATAAAGGGTGAGGTGACTGAGTTTCCCTGATTATCTCATAATGCACTGGGAAGTCAATTGTGTGCATGTCCTTAACTTTGACCAGAAATATGAAGTAAGTGCCTACCACTGCCTACTCCATTGAAAGAATCTCAGATGATACCGCTCAACTGTTTGAATGCCTGACTATGCCAAGAAACTGGCATAGGCAGGCTCCCAAAGTAGCAACATTCCTCTGCTGTGGTTGGCCTCTGGGGTTAACTGTGAACTGGTGAGTCTGTTGGAATTAGTGGCAGTCTCCAGGTCGAATTCTTTTTTGGGCACTGGGGCACTTGCAGCTACCATGCTGGTTCCAGGCTTCCAGCTTTGGCGGTGCTTAGCTTTTCCTGTTGATTGTGATGGCAGAAGCACCAGTCACCCAACTTGCTGCCAGGTCAGCTCAGGGTTTTTTAAACAGATTTTTATTGGGTGTTCACAAAATTGTTAGTAGACAAGTTATAGTGTAACATTGTATACCATTCTAATTATATCAATAAAGCCTCCAAACCACACCGTCCCTCACCGAGCAATCCCCCACTTCTCGAGTCACTTCGTGAGACATCCAAGTCAAATCTGTCACAGCAGGACAGTTCCAGCCAACAAAACTTGTCAAAAATCCCCATTTTACAGCTTGAGACCTGGAGCTCTGTTTCCTCATATAAGCAATGGTAAGCCGTGTCTCTCATTTAGTTCAGCTCTGAATCCTATACTATCTGATTTCCAGGGGAGTACCACTGGTGGCGGGGGGTCTTGGTCCTTCATACAATCCACCAATGTCTCTCAGGTCTTGGCTACTTTCGGGGAACCACTACACCTCCTTGCCTCCCGGAGCAAATCTTCACTCTCCTACTCTACCCACTGCTGGAGCTCCCTACTTTAAGACATCTTCCTAGTTCCCCAGGCAGCTTTCCAGTTCCATTTAATTTTCCTCTTTGCTAATATTAGGCCCAGGTCTTGGAAACCAACTTGTTATCTTAGTTTTAGCAATAGGTCAGAACCAGCTTAACAAGCAGGGCCTCCACTGTGGACGTGACTTCTTCCCCGCTGTCAGTTAGTGACAAGCAGGACAACAGCATTTGAAATATCTCTGCACCCACTACTCCAAATCTCAGACATACGGCCCCAATAGTGTGAAAAAAATCTATTCACGCTGCCTGGGTTAATGTACACTCTATGTAGGACATAAATGTTTATCATCATAAATCGGCATTTCTAGGCACCTTGAGGGTTTGTTCCATTATCTTCTCCCAATCGCCCTCTGGAATCTGTACCCCCAGGTCCTCCTCCTACCATTCCCGTACGTAGGCCATCCAGCGGTGTCACAATGTCTGCTCTGATTGCTCTGTATAAGCAGGAGACTGCCTTGAAGGGCCACAACTTGTGACCACAAATTGGCAAACCCTATTAGTAGGTGGCTCCAAGGCAGCTCAGGTTGACATGCTCTTGTACAATTTTGGTTGCAGCTACTCATATGCATTGCAGAGGGGTCCAGGCACCACTTCTCAGCAAGGGTCCCTCCTTGATCACTCTCTTAGGTTCATCAGCTTCCTCTGGGTGCTCCTCACACTCTGAATATACTTGGCATCTCCATCTTGACAAGCTCTCCTCCTACAGGGAAATTCATACTACTTCCCCCTCTCAGCAGGAAGGCATGCTTCTAAGTTTCTTCAGGCAGATCCTCCACTCTTCCAGCAGAAATGTGTGGCTTCAGGTGATGGATCCTCAGCCGCGGCCGGCAGTGGGAGTAAATGCAGGGTGGTGACGTGGGGAGGGGCAGGGTGGGGGGTAGTAATGTATGGATTAAGGAGTTTTACAGGTAAGTAAACATTTAAATAAATAAAACTAATTTCGTTGAGTACACCGCATCCCAAAATGCGATGCAGTGCGCGCAACGAAATTAGTTTTATTTATTTAAATGTTTACTTACCTGTAAAACTCTGTAATCCATTCATTACTACCCCCACCCTGCACCTCCCCGTCCCCACGTCACTGCCCTGCATTTACTCCCACTGCCGGCCGCGGCTGTGGATCCTCAGCTCTAGGAGACTGACTGTCAGACAGACGCCTGCCCTGGCTTGGTGTCATACGCTTTCAAGTGTCCACAGGCTGCTATCCAGGATCATCCTTTGTGTAAAGTACGTTTTTTACAGCAGGTAGCATTTTGGCTCTCTCCAAGCAGGAGCATCCTTAAAATGCCAATGTCAAGTGTGAGGTTTCTGCACCTAGCTTACATCAGTCATTCTGAAGCAGTAAAAAGTGACATACAAAAGAGTGGAGTAGCAGCATTTTGCCTCCATCTTTTTACGTTAGGCTAGCCCATATATATATATATGTGACCAAGAGCCTGTGCGCTCGAAACGCGTCTTATTTTGCCCTAAAAATAAAACGAACTGAAGAGTACCTGGTTGGTGTGGCTTGATCTTCTTTATCGAACGAAGGAAGGAAGTTTTGCAGCATATATATATATATATATATATATATATACATATATATATATATATTTTTTACCACTGGCCTTATATACTCGTGTGATGCAATAATGCTAATGAGAAATCATGCACTGAAGGTATAGAAAGTGCATTTATTGTGTGTTTCTGACATATATGTTTGTGCATATTAATGTGTTGGGCTTTTCAGACACATCTGGATTGCCAATATTAATCTACTATTGGTATAGATTGTGAGGTGATAACTAAAATGCATTTAATTCAGTGCATTTGCCAGGGATCAGTGAGAATGAATCATTTATGTGTTCAACGCTTTCTTTATAAATTGTGATCAGTTGTTGTTTCTGGTTAATAATACATGTATAATTTATTGGATTATATGTAGGATGTATAATAAATATGCATTTAAAGAAAACTCTTAAGTTAGCCTGATTGTTGACCTTAAGCTTACAGTCGAGACAATTAATACGAACATGAAAGTATTTTTCTGTATGTTTTTCCCTTCTGCAGGTGCAGACCAAAGGCATTCATCAGCTAATAGAAAGCACATTGCATTTCAGAGATAGTGAGGTGAGGAAGAACTGGAAAGATCAACTAAATTTAATGAAGAACAAAGGGATGTTACCAGTGGGTACTATCAGACGAAGGGATATCCAAGGACACATTGGAAGCTGAGACTGGAAGATGGGAGTAGCATTCAAGGTGCCAAGTTCTTTCTTGGGTTCTGGGAAAAGTACTATAATGTGTATGAGGTCCTATTTCATGAATGTTCCTTGTGCATTTTAATTAGTGAACCCATCTTGGGTTTAGCCAGATTCCTTTTAGACTTTGAGCGTCATCTCAGATTGTGGGACTTTATGCTATACATGACTTCTCACATATAGAACCTCCACAGAGGTTCTGATACTGACAACTTTCTTGCTTCATGATACAATAGGGTTTCCCCTATCTTTAGTTCAGTGCAGGATTTAGTAGATTTTGCGAATCTTTCCCATGTATGGGGATAAACATTGAAACCATTTCCTTATTTTCTTGCAGTGCTGCCACATAATCCCTTAAATGCTCCTTACTGTTGTGGACCAATATTGTACGTCGCCTTGGTCTTCCTTTGATAATCCTATACTTTTATAGAATACTCCTGAGATTGATTAATATTGGTCTGGCTTTGAGTTTGTAATAGACCATGTGACATCAAAACTCCGTAATCCATACATTACTACCCCCACCCTGCACCTCCCCCTCCCCACGTCACCACCCTGCATTTACTCCCACTGCCGGCCGCGGCTGTGGATCCTCAGCTCTAGGAGACGAATCAGTCATTCTGAAGCAGTAAAAAGTAACATACAAAAGAGTGGAGTAGCAGCATTTTGCCTCCATCTTTTTACGTTTGGCTAGCCCATATATATATATATATTCACTGAAAAAACCATAGGTTTCACACCAGTTATAGTTAGCTGAACATTTTACTCATACAAAACCATTGAAATTCCCACGTTATAGTTAGTTGGACTCACTATAACTCGTGCCCCCGCAATCCACTGCTGATGATGTCACATATTACATCATTCATGACATGGTCAGTGACATCACTAATGACATCTCAAATGACATCACTGATGACATCACTGATGACCTCACCGGGGAGCGTACCACAGGGAAAACCCAGTGAAACAGTAAAATAATAATTTAAAGTGCTTAGAGGTAGGGTAGCTCTGAATAGAGTTGTTATGTTGTTTGGGTGTTTTAAGTACCAACATGTAGGTACCAATGCTGAGTCTTAAATTTAATGTACACGTTTCCTCTGTAGATATCTTGCATGTTGTTACAGAAGTTATTGTGGTATATGGAATCCATATCATAGTCTGTCAGGAAAGCAGAAACAACATGGAGGCAGGAGATGAAAAAGAGATGTGAAATACACATTGGAGATAATAAAGTGGGAGAAAGGAAGTAACTATGAACAAAATTACTATGTAACACAAATAAGTTGCACAGTATACTATAAGTCTGACTTTATATTATAATCAATTTGGTACTAGTTTATGAATTACTTATAAAAATGAATAATGTCTCGAACAATTTTTGATTATTAAATATAAATTTATTTTTGTGATTGTTTTTCAAAATTTAATAGAACTTCTAATAACACATTGTCGGAAATGTCCTCATTTTCAATCAGTGAATCTACTGCTTCTACACACTGAACTAATTCATGGTTCAGTGATTCATCCATAAAATCAAAGTCATCATTGTCTTCAATAATTTTTTCAGCGTTGTTCTCCAGAACAATTTTGAAGGAAATATTCTGCTCTCCTTCCATTTTCTTGCTGTAAATTGCATAAACAATAAATATATCAGTAGAGATAGGGCACTGTTGGGTTTAAGTTCAGACAGGTAGTTTTGATTTTGTAACAGTGAAGTTATCTTTGGGCAGTGTATGGTATCAGGCTGGAAGTAGAAATATAAAAAAGTGTATGTCATAAAGCCTAAGTAAATTCATAATTATACAAGACAAGCCTAACTCCATCCATAACTATAACAGAGAAGCCTATCTCAATCTATAGCTATTACAGAGGGATAGTATATAACTATCAGAAAATGTTTTCCAAATTAATTTAAAGTGCACAACATACTTCAGTTTCCAAAATAACATCTTACCTTTGAAAAAGCAGTTTAAGTTCTCAGTGAAAATCCTTTTGAAATGTACTTCAGGAAGTAGTAGTCAAAATGGCTGTGTTTCCCTCTCTTTCTTTATATATATTCATGTACATAATCAATCAAATGTCATGAAATAATAGTAGAAAATGAAAGTAACATTTTAATTGGTTGTAAATTCTAACACTTCAGATGTGTTTTTGTCATGTAATTTACCTCAGGATATTTAGAGAGGGCTACAGGCCAAATGGCTCAATGGAATTCCACCAAATTTGGGAAAATGGTAGGGACTGGTATGTAGTATGGCCTATTCTATATTTGGTGAAAGTGTCTCCAGTGGTTTTTATGTAAATTAACGTAAAAACATTTTTGGGAGCGCTTCCCGGTGCGCGCCCCGGTACGCGTACCGGCAGCGCTACAGGAGTCCTCCATCTTGTGTTTCGGTAGATTTGAGACACAAGATGGAGGACAAACAATGTTGGGAATGGGTATAAGGGGGCACGGTAGGCACCCCCTGACCCCCTAGGTTTTCTGAGGGGAGTTTAGGAGGCACATATATGCCCAAAAAAAAGAAATGTTTTAATTTTTTGCGGGGTGAGCGCCCGGTACGCGCACCGGGGAGCGTACTGGGGAGCGTACTTTGGTGAAAAATAGTGAAAAAAGTTAGAAAAAGATAATCATTTGGAGTGATCAGAGGTAGGGTAGCCCTGAAAAGAGCTTTTGGGTTCTGTGGCTGATTTAGGTACCTACAAGTAGGTTCCAATGCACAGTCTTAAATTCAGGAGGTATATTCTATTCCCCTCATTTGAAAAGTGCACACCATCTCCTCTGTAGATATATTGCATGTTGTAACGCAAGTTATTATTGTATATTGAACCCATTCCATAGTCTCTCATGTAAGCAGAAACAGATTTATTCACATGTTTCCGTGCTTTCTCAAATTGTGGACAAAATTGGTTGGACCACTTCCATTTCTGTCTTTGGCATATATTGGAATATACCAAGGCAGTTTGAGGAAAAAGTGCCATCAATTGATCAAAGGTGTCCTTTAAAAGCATTTCCAGACCTACTCCAGTCAAAGTGCCCAAGTCATTTCCTCCACAGTGCACAATTAAGAGGTCAGGGTGTGGCAAATGCAAAAAGGTTTTCACCAATGGTATCAAATGGTGACATCTCAATCCTCTCTGGCCAATCCATTTATTGTTCACATTTGGTAAATCAAGGTTGTGAAAATGTCTGGTAGCTGCATACCTTTGAGCCCAGTGGATGTAGCTATGTCCAATAATCCAGACAGAATACATGGTGAGAGGAGGTTCTGGTGCAGTCAGATGAAGTGTGGGAATGAAATGGCAGTTGGAACAATAGGAGTTTGCACAAAAAAAACTGTGGACTTTCAGTGCTCTTGAATCACAAGCAATGATTGGTAGATTGAGATTGTTGAAAACTGTAAGTTAGGGTGCATGGTTGTGTTCTGTGTAAGAAGTAATTTGAATGGTTAAAAAAAAGTCATTTAAAGAAACATTGCACCAGGTAAGCTGGTGTATTCACAGGTCAAACATCCTTGCTGAGGTGATTTGCAACATTGTAGAATAAACTTTTAAACCTGAGAGCTCAGTGAGGAGGGAGTTGCTATGGTAACAGGTAGAAAGGGCTGAGGGGGGGAAGGGTGTTGGTTTGGAAATACAGAGGGAATAGTTTTGATTGGTTACCATGAGCAATATGTGTGTAGAATTGGAGGTTTTCTGTGCCATTAATGGTTGCAGTGCCTGGAGAACATACCTTTTGCTCTGCTAAAGAAATATTGGTGTGTGTATCTGACGCTGTTCTCAATCTCCCAAAGCATTTGTAAAGGTGAGTTATGATTCATTTGATATAGATATAGAGTTCAGATTAAGAAGCACATTGATTTTCTTTGCTGTTGGTTTGTGTGATGGTTTTTGAAAATGCAGGGTTTCAATATTTGCAAGATAGAGGATTTGTATTTTGTAAAATAGTGAGGTTTCAGTAGTGCAGTTGAATGGTTGTACATAGGACATGCGCTGTGTATCTAAAATGTTAATTAAAAAAACGATTTTAGGGCAAATCAATGGGTTTCAGTAGTGAAAATGAATGCTTGTACATAGGACCTGTGCTGTGTTCCTGAAATGGTAATTGAAAAACGATTTTAGGGCAAATCAATGGGTTTCAGTAGTGAAAATGAATGCTTGTACATAGGACCTGTGTTCTGTTCGTAAAATGGTAATTGAAAAACGATTTAAGTGCCAATCAATGGGTTTCAGTAGTGAAAATGAATGCTTATACATAGGACCTATGCTCTGTTCCGAAAATGTTAATTGAAAAACGATTTTAGTGCAAATCTATGGGTTTCAGTAGTGAAAAAGAATGCTTGTACATAGGATCTGTGCTCTGTTCCTAAAATGGTAATTGAAAAACGATTTTGGGGCAAATGAATGGCTTTTACATTTTTAAGAAGGAATAAATAGTGTGTGCATGATTACATAAAAATATTTGAATCTTTTACAAACATGTTACCTGTGTTACCTCAGATTGGGAAGTAGACTGAGTTTCTTTGCTGTTGGTTTGTGTCATTTTTTGGGTAAAGCTTGGTAGGAATGTTTGCAAGAGAGAGGACATGTATTTTGTAAAATAGTGAGTTTTCAGTACTGAAATGGAATGATGGTACAAAGGATCTGCACTCTGTTTGTAAAATGTTATTCAAAAAACAATTTTGGGGCAAAGCAATTGGTTTTAGATTTTAGAGAAGGAATAAATAGTGTGTGCCTGATCACAAAAAAATATTTGAACCTTTCTCAATCATATCACCTGTGTTACTTCAGATTAGGAAGCAGACTGAGTTTCTTTGCTGTTGGTTTGTTTCATTTTTTGGGTAATGCTTGGTAGGAATGTTTGCAAGAGATAGGAAATGTATTTTGTAAAATAGTGACTTTTCAGTACTGAAATGGAATGCTTGTACATAGGATCTGCACTGTGTTTCTAAAATGTTATTGAAAAATCGATTTTGGGGCAAATTAATAGCTTTTACATTTTTGAGAAAGAATAAATAGTGCGTGCATGATTACATAAAAAAAGTGAACTTTTCACAATCATGTCACCTGTGTTACTTCAGATTAGGAAGCACACTGAGGGCCTAATTTATTAAAACAGCGATGCGTCACTTTTCACTGTGCACTCCTTGTGACACCAATGATGCGTTATATTTAATGTATGACGCATCATGTTTCTAGGACTTACAGATAAGTCAGTATTTCTGACGTATCTGTAAGCACAAAAGTGACGAATTGCTGGAGTGTGTCACAAAACTGACACAACTCCAGCAATGCATCCTTTCACATGGGGAAAGCCCCATGTGAAAGTGTTTGCCTCAGTCTTACGCCTGCTGTGAGGCAGGCGCAAGATTTTGACGTAACAGTGTCCTAAATGTGACGCAGTGAAATCTCATAGATTTCACTGCGTCACTATTACGAGGCTTTTTGCGGGGGAACGCCCCCTCTGTGTACATTACACCTGACAGAGGTATAATGTGGCGCAGAGGTTTAAAAAGTGAAGCATCTACCTACATACGTCACTTTTTAAATATGGCGCAACAAGGCACATGTTTTAAGCCGCCGATGCGTCACAAAAAGTGACGCATCAGCAATGCAAAACTGACGCAGGGCCTCATAAATGAGGCTCATCTTTTTTTGCACACTACTCCAGTTCAGTCCTGTCCACTGCACTCTTGGATACAAGCCTCACCTTTTGTGCTCCCCTGGACAGGCTTCATCTCATCTGCACTCTTGCTTAGGCCTCAGAATCTTTTTTTAGAATAACATTTGAAAAACAGAGAAAATGTCATATGTATAAGCTTTTCATTACACTGCTAAAATATTTTTGCCGCAAATCAATGACTTTCATATTTTTGACAAAGAATAAATAGTGTGTGCATGATTACATAAAAAATTTTTAACTTTTCACAATCATGTCACCTGTGTTACCTCAGATTAGGAAGTACACTGAGGGCTTTATTTATGAAAACAGCGATGTGTCAGCTTATTTACACCCCTGGACATGCGTCACCTCATCTGCACCCAGTTACCATGAATTATACTCAAAACATTGAGGCTTGTCCAGAGGATACAGATGAGGTAAGGCTTGTCCAAGGGTGAGAGGAGGTCAGTGCTCTCCATTGTACTCATGGACACTGAATGCTTGTACATAGGACATGCACTGTGTGTCTAAAATGTTATTTAAAAAACGATTTTGGTGAAAATAAATGACTTTTAGATTTTTTAGAAGGAATACATTATTTCTGCATGATTAAATACATATATTTCATCATTTGACAATAATGTCACCTGTGTTACCTCAGATTAGGAAGTAGATTGTGCAGATGAGGTGAGGCATGTCCAGAGGGACAGAGGAGGTGAGGCCTATGTTCAAGACTGTAGTGGGAGAGAGGCCTTTCCTGGGAAGCATAGGTGGTGAAGCCTGTGTGTAAGAGTGCAGTGGACTAGACTTCATGAAGCCTATCCCCTACTGCACTCTTAGACACAGGTCTCATCTTCTTTGTACCTGTGGACAGAGCTCTCTTCCACTACACTGTTCAATACAGGCCTCACCTCTTCTGCACCCCTGGAGAATCCTCACCTGATCTGTAACCCTGAATAGACCGTTTGCTTTTTGTCATTGCTTTGTTGTTTGGTAATAGTGGTCTATAATGTGCTATTTTTTTCTTTAACACAGATTGAAATCAAGATTTCAAGAGTAAGGAAAGATGCCCTCAAGGCAAAGGAGAAGAAAACATGATAACCGCAAAAAAACAAAAACAGCAACGGAATTACAGCACTCTTCCACAACAAATACTTCAAAAAAGAGGAACAAAGCTCCTGGTAAGACAACTAAGTCTTTCTTACGGAACATATGTAGATAAAAAAAAAATGTTAGACAGCATGTAGAAAAAGAGAATGACAGAGTAAATTTGAAATGGAAGGAGAGACCCTCAAAAAATCTTACAACTGGAGCAGGAGAGAATAATATGTATAGGAATAGAAGGCAGAATCAGTTTAGAGATATTCGTAAACGAATGTTTCGCAATAGGGTGGTTTAATTTTGTTAAAAAACATTAGGAAAGGTAAACAGAGAGCTGCTTTTTATAAGAAAAAGAAAAGTGTAGAGAAGATTGTCGATCAGGCTTTTGAAGTTAAGAAAAAATTATTTATTTTAATAATCAATAGAATTAGGACACTTAACAAGACAATTGATGTTTTCAAATCAAACTGTAGATGGAAAAGAGTAATTAATCGGACTCATTTTTGTAAAGTTTTTTCAGGAGAATGGATGCACAGTTCAAGTTGTGAGCCATTTTTTAATGAGGAGAGTTACTTCCAGGAGAATGATTTAGTGCATGCAGTTGACACCAGTGGTCGAGCATATGAAGTGAAAGACGGTTGTCCGATTGAAAAAGAGAAACTTGTGCCTAGAGAACCAGAAGAGGTGTTAACTGATGAAGTTTTAGGGAGACGTACTAAGGGTCCAGTGTACACTTGGAAGTGTAGTCGTATTTGTAGTGTGCGACAGGAATCAATTGATTTGTTTTGTAATTTCTTACGTACATATAGTAAGAAAAGTCTAAAGCAGAAAGTGAAGTTGTTGCAAGACTTAGATCCTTGCAGAGTGAGAGAAAACACAGGTTTGCAAGGGCATTCACTGGCTTGTCTTTCTAGAAAAGTCTGTCAGAGTGTTTTTCATCATTTTAGGATGTTAGCAGTGCATCATACCAAAATGAGGAAATTAGTGAGAATGTTGTATTATGCATACAGTCCAGCACTTAAGCTTAAACAATTAAACAGTGCTCTTTTGCATGGAACTGAATTAGATATGAAGAAGATTTGTGAAGAAATTGAGATTTGTTATTTTGGTGAAAAAGAGGACAGTGTAGAAATTGACACAGCAATTCAAGGTAATGTGGAAGACGATGTACAGATTTCAAGAACAGAAAAGTTTGACCAGGAAATTACCAGGTTTAAGGTGAAATCAAGTGAAAGGCCGAATTTTACTTGTGTGTGTTGTCGACGAAGTCATTATAAGCATCAAACTAGATTAGTTGATTTATACGTAAAAAGTGAAAAGATAAATAATTATGAGTGGAAGGATTTTGCAACTTATTTGTGGGTGGAGAATTGTTTTGATTTGAGTTCTGATCAGCGTATTTGTAAATATTGTTATGATAAATTAAATCAAAACAGAATGCCTGCTAGAGTTGTTCATAATAATCTGGAGTTGGTAGACATTCCCCGTGAATTGATGGATTTAAATACATATGAGTCTATTTTGATTCAATGTGTCCATCCTTTTCAGGCAATTGTTCGCATGGAGCCTAAGATAGGGAAATTGCCTCCTACAGATTTGCAGAGAGGATTAAAGGGAAGAGTTGTTTATTTGCCACTAGATTTGAAAAAAAATATTGATACAATTGGTATAGAAAAAGTAGAAGAGGAACCTTTAGTTATTCTAGTTAATGGGGTTCCGACAAAGAGTAAGAAAATCTGGCAAGATTTAGTGGATGTTCGGAAAGTCAAAAAGGCAACGTTGTATTTAGTCAAAAACAATGAGTTTTACAAAGATGTATGTGTTGCAGCAGAGGAAACAGCTGCAGATGAAGACAGTGATTGTTCAGGCGGCCAAATTGAAAAAGTTGATGTGTCTAGAAGTGAAGAAATATATGAACATTATAATCTTCATCCTTTGCATTCCAAAGAAGTAATGGGGAATGCAATTGAATTGTTTCAAATGAAAGCAGCAAAAGGAAGTCCCGTTAGTGTATGGGAAGAAAGTTTGGAAGCTCGTTGTTTTCCACAGCTATTTCCAACACGTCGAGGTGGACGATATGACGATCAACCACTTCAAATTCCTGCATCTGAATATCGAACTGTAAGATTATATGCTGAAGATCCAAGGTTTCGTCAATGCATTCCCTATTTGTTTACTGTATGAAAGTGACTTGTCTGGGCTTTCTTATGCAGTAAACCATATACTGAAAAGTGGAGCACGTCTTCAAAAGGTTTCGGCGAGGGTCTTTATGGAGAAAGTGATTCTGCAAGATAATATTTTGGAATCTCATTTAATCAATCTCATGGCATGTCAGCGTGGTAAAAATGAGTATTGGTACCGTCGTCATGGGGAATTGAAATGTATGCTAAGAAACTTAGGAACTCCTACATAGTTCCTCACTCTTAGCTGTGCCGAGTATGCATGGGACGACTTACTTCAATTTCTACGAGAGGCAAATGCAAATATACAAAATATAGAATTCAAAACACCTGGAGAACTGTGTTCTTTGGATCCAGTGAATGTATGCAGATATTTCAATCATAGATTTGAAGCTATGATGTCTTTTATTACCAACAAAAAAATCCTCCCCTTGGAGAGGTTTTGGATTTCTTTTGGAGAAAGGAGTATCAAGCGAGAGGTGTTCCTCACATACATATGTTGTTGTGGATTAAAGATGCACCCAAATTTGGAACAGATTCGGATGAGACAGTGATGAGCTTCATTGAAGAGTATTCAACATGTGCTGTTCCGAAAACTACTGAAGAAAACAGTTTAAGGCAACAAGTTTTACGCTTTCAATCCCATCGTTGCGGAAAGTACTGTCGTCGAAGATTCAGAAACAAGGACAAGTTCTACACAAAATGTCGTTTCGGCTTTCCACGACCAGTGATTTCTAAAGGAAGAGTAAATAATTTGGTGTCTTCTCTGCGACATACTGTGACGAGGAAATCACCAAAAAATACATACAATTTAAAAAGAAACGAAGAGTCCAAGTACATCAACGACTACAACCCAGTGATTTTGTCCATGTGGAATGCTAACATGGATATTCAATTCGTTGCTGACAACTCTATTGCTGTGGCTCGATATGTGACGTCTTACATCACAAAAAAAGAAAAGACAGAACTGAAGGAAATGTGGGAGGACATTTCACATGAAAAGAGTCTAAGCAAGAAATTATACAGTTACAGTCTGAAGATGTTGTCGCATCGAGAAATTGGAGCATATGAATGTTCTGATCGATCGTCATCAGCAAGTCTCTATACCAAATCTAGAACCATCATTTGGGTGAGTCTAGGTCTTGCTGCAACACGAAATCGAGTTTTGAAATCTGTACACGAAATAGAGTATTTGGCGTAGAAAGAGCCAGAAAGTACAGATATTTTGAAGACAAACATGTTGGATACATACTATCCAATAGAAGTAGTCATCTTGAGAAAAGTTGTTTGTATGAAGTTCTGCAAAACTATATTTATAAGAGAACCATCAGAGAAGATATCAACAATGGAATATATGCTATCATTGGGTGTGAAGGATGTCTAGTGAGACAGAGAAAAGGCCATTTGATTAATCATCGAAAATTGAGTTGCGAAAATCCAGAGAAAAGGGAATTTTACTATTTAGCTCTTTTGCAACTCTTTAAGCCATGGCGTACAGAAGAGGAACTACTTGGAGATTTTCTCTGTTACGAAGATTCTTTTAATGCAACCAAGGATACCATAGAATGTCCTGTTTTTCCAAATTATCTGCAAATGTTGAACGAAGAAATAGAGCAAGAAGCCACAATTGCTGCAGAGATTGCTAGAGACAGTTCTCAAGACAGTCAGAGTTCTGCTTCATTGAGTCAGGATCCACTTAGAGGACCAATTATTCAAAATGAAGCTGCCACTGCCATGGATGAGGTGGAAAGAGCTATGGAACAAGCTCAAAAGGATGTAGTTAACTTAGAAGATTTGGTGAAACAACTAAACCTTGAGCAGAAACAGATATATGACGAAGTCACAGAACAGATTGAACATGGATTCACTCATGAGAAAAAAGAGTGCTCATGTACATCAATTAAACCAGTCCAACTGTACGTAAGTGGAGAAGCGGGAACTGGAAAAAACGTTTTCTGATTAAAGCAATTGCAACTTATCTACAGAAAAGGACTGAATCACCACTATCTTGTGTTGTTACCGCTCCAACTGGGCTGGCAGCACATAATATTAAAGAGATTACTTTACATTGTTTACTGATGCTGCCAGTGGAGCATGATAACAAATTGCAATATCACAAGCTATCTGGAGATGCGTGTTCCGAAGTTTCGGGGGTCCTGAAGAAAATGAAACTTCTTATCATTGATGAAGTAAGCATGGTGTCAAATATAATGCTTGCTTTTGTGCATTTGAGAATGCAAGAAATTCTTAGAACAGACTATGATGTCTTATTTGGAGGAATACATATTATTGTTTTTGGAGATCTACCGCAGTTGACTCCAGTGAAAGGACAACCTGTGTTCAAAATGCTCACGCATGAAGATATCAGGAAATGCCTAGGAAGCATTGGAAATGTTAATATATGGTTAAACTTCAAATATGCAGAACTGCTTCAAAATATGCGGCAGGCAAAGGATGAAGATTATAAAAATATTCTACAAGATGTAAGAATCGGAAAAGTAAGTCAGCATGGGAAAGAAGCTTTACATGGACGATTAATTTCAAATTTGTACCCAAATGAAAACATTCTTCCAGAGAATATTTTTAAGAAAATTAACGAGAAGAAATCTGGCATATGTTTGATGCCAACTCTGAAAGAATGTTCCATGTTCAACAACAAAATGTTAAAGTTAGAAAATGAAGAGATAGTGAAACTGGAAGCTATAGATAAAATAGAACATATGGGAGCAACAATTATTTTGTCTGAAATTTTGAAATCAAAATTGGATTCATTAGAGAAGACTATGTCTAAAACTGCTGGTTTTGAAAAGACTCTGAATGTGTGTTTAAATTGTCGTATCATTTTGAGAAGGAATTTAAATGTTGAAAGAGGTCTGGTAAATGGAGCAATGGGTCATGGTGTTGGTTTTGTGAATTACACAAATAGAGATGGAATTGAAATTTTAAAAATTAAATTTGATGGCATTGACGAAATAGAACAAATTTGTCGTTGTTCAGCTAGATTTTTGCTTGTGAAAGACTTATATGTTCGCCGAAAACAGTTTCCTATTTGTTTGGCATATGCGGTGACAATTCATAAATCTAAAGGTTTAAGTGTAGATAGCGCTTTGGTGAACATTTGAAGTTCTGTGTTTAAAGAGGGCATGGCATATGTGGCATTATCACGAGTCAGAACTTTATCAGGATTGTACTTGATTGAGTGTGATGAAACAAAGATTTGTGCAGATCTAGATTGTGTTAAAGAAACAATAGGTTAAGAAGAGAGTATGCTCCACATTTGCCTCAATATCCTCTGTTTGATAAACGTGTGGTAGGCCCAAAAAGAAGAAATGAGAATAATTGCAGTGAGGTAGTAGCAAAAAGACAAAAAGTAGATGAAACTGTAATTGTAAGGAGAAAGAAAAAGGATTCTGTTGAAGATGTTGTTGGATTTCAGTTTGAAAACAGTTCTGGTGTCAACTGCTATGCTAATGTAGTGGTTAATGTTGTTTTTTTTCTTCAAAATATACCAGAACAGATTGTTGAAAATCGGGATCAAAGATTCTGTTGTTTGTTGAATTCCGTGTTTGAGAAATGTGGCAGTGATAGAGCAAGAATAGAAAGTGTTTCAGAAATTCGAAATCTTCTAGACATATGTTCTGGTCAAAATCAATTTTCACAGAATATTCAGCAGGATTGTCAGGAATTTTTAATGTATATGTTTGATGTATTGGAAGATGAAGGTGTAGATATAAAAAATCTTTTTAGCCTTTCTTATCAATGGCATCATGACTGCGACAACTGTACTTTATCAAGTACAACTAGAATAGACACTGAAAGATTTATATATTTGACATTACCAGACTGCAAATCAGTGCCTTTTAATAATCTAGTTAAAGCAGCGGATCACAATATGGTGTGTACCCAATGTAAGTCTGCAATGCTGTCCACATTATTTATACAAAATTATGGTCAGTATGTCATTTTAATGTTCCAACGATGTAGACCTGATGGAACTAAATTGACAACTTCTATTAAAAATGTTGTGGCTTCTCAGTTATCAATATCAGGAAAAACCTTTGCAACTGTAGCTATTATTTATCATGACGGTCCTTCTACAACATCAGGGCATTACGCATGCTATTTAAAAAGTTGTAAAGGTTGGACCCTCTGTAACGACACTCATTTGATTTTCAAACAACGTTTGCCTTTTGACTGAAAAAATTCATGCCTAGTGTTTTTGGAACCAAAATTTAAGTAAAGGTAATTGGCCTATGAAGACGGGAGCAGTTAATAAAGGTTATTTTGCTGTTTAAAAATATATTGTGAGTAAAAGTGATCCAGGTAATATAAAAAATTGACTTGTCATATAGGTACTGTAAGTGGATCTCATACTAAGTGATATTAGTACTATACAACATGATGAACATGAGTGAGTCAGAGATGGTTTTACAAATACTTAAATATTGTGAAAATGTTGTATGAGCCTTTCTTTCAGAACGTCGGAAAAAAGTTAATTTCAGAGTTTCTTAGAATTAATTTGAAAATATACTCATACATCTGACACTATTTGGCCAAAAGGAAAGGTACAGGAATGAGTAAAGAGTCATGACTGAAAAAAAGGAGTATATGAAAATAATGAAAATATTTCAGATGTTCTTGGAGCTTTTCTTCTAAAAAGTCGATGAAATGGATTTTTTAGTGAACAGCAGACGAGGAAAGGACCTCCATGATATACTATTTGGCCGCAAGGAAAAGTAAGTCAATCAAAGATTAGTGTACATTTGTCATTTGTCAGTATCTAAGGTTTTTTTTAAAACACAATCTTTTAGATTGTGTTTTTTTTTCCCGCTGTCATATGATGAGTAATTTGAACTCACTGTTTTAAGTGAAATTCAATATATTCCGAGAACATCAAAAATAAACTATGTAACATGTTGTACAAGTTATTCTATACTTTGGATTGTGTAAATTAAATTGTATTCCCATTGTCTGACACTCACTTTCCTTTTTCCATCCTCTTTCAGCTCTTTTTACTCACTTATAATGTCTTTCTCTCACTCTCTGTAACCCCTGTTCCTTTACTCCACTTCTTTGACAACCCCTCATTCTCATTTCAACTGTCTGCATCCCCTCTCTCCCTTGCATAACTTTTCAGCTTTCATTCTCTCTGCTTTACTTCCCTTTTCCGTATTTTCCTCCTTTGCTCTTTTAGTAATTCCTGTTTATTCACTCAGCAGTATTGTCGCACTCTATCACTATAAATCACCCACTCTCCCTCGCTTATCTTTGTTTGCTCCTTTCTTTTGACCTTTTCTCTCTATTTTTCGTTCACTACCTCTATGTCCTCAGTGCCTCACTCTCCTTGTGTTATGTTCACTTGTGTTTATCTACCTTCTATCATTTCTTTTACAACAACTTCACAGCTCCTCTCTCATCATTCTTCATCCCATTTCTTTTACTCTGGTTCCATTACTAACCCTCATTTCCTTTCTTTCAATGTCCTTCTCTTTACTTTTATCACAAAATTATTTTCTCTCAGTACCACTGTTTTAGTCGTCTTCTCCTCTCTTTCCTTTTTTTGCTCCCTTACTCATTTCCTTTGCTCACTCATTGTACTCCACCTCACTCAGTTTTTCTCTTAGTGTGTCTGTCTACTAACTTCCTCACTCCATTTCCCTCAATCGTTGTATATTATCCTCTCTCCCTTCATCCCTTCACTCTATGACTGTTCTTCACTTACTCTCAGTTATCTTTTATTCCTCATTCTTCTAAATGCATCCTTAATTAGATTATTTTCTGTCTCAGTCATTATCTTTTTACTTACTACTGTTTCCTGATTTAGTTTTGCTAACTCACATTGTTTTAGTATCTTTCTTACCTTCAGTTCATTTCTCTGTTCTTCTCTTCCTCTCTGTCAGTGAATCTATATGCCTTACTCTTAGTAATTTGCTCTCCTTCTATTTCATTTTCTCTCTTTTTGTCCTTCTACCTTACTTTATTTCCCTTTCTGTGTCCTTCACTCTTACTTTATTTCTAAGTAAACTGTTATGATTTTTAACCTCTTCATTTGTATCTTTTAATTTAAAATACATATTTTACTAATTATAACTTATTTTTTTTCTCTCTTTCACAGATACAAAGTGTAGTAAAAACATGTAATTAAGTTTACATTAATTATATGGTAAGTGTGACAAAAAAATGTAGTTTGTCATCACCCTTTGCTTTAACCTCTCTAATATTTTCTCAACGAACCTCACTCCTGTTTCTTTACTCTGCTTCCCTCACTTATTCTCCATGTTTACTCCCCTTTTCCTATTTCCCCTCTCATATTCAACTTCTTTCAGTTCCCATTCTTTACTTCACTTACCCTCTGTTCCCTTCCTTTACTTCTTCACTCATTCTCTTTTTCTTAATTATTTACTTCACTCCTACACACACACCTCATCCCCTTCCAACACATACACACACATCTGACATACACCCCCCACACACACCACACACACACCTCATACACACACACCCACACACTCTCTTCACACACATACACATTCCATACACACACATACATCCCACACACATACCCCCCACACCCACACACCCCTAACACATATCGCAAACACCCTCACCTCCACCCACATCGAAACACCCCACACACCCACACCCACAGACTCCACCTTACACACCCACACCCCGACCTACACCCACTGACACCCTATAAGTCACACACACTGCATTACTTACGTTTCTTTGCTGTTTCACTCAAACCCATTCAGGCACTGTTTCCTTTACTCTCTTTGTCCTTTCTCTTTGTCACTCCCCATGTCTTATCCTGATTCAATTTTTCACCCTCTTTCACCCCTCTTTACTTACACTAACTGGTCTTTTCTCACCCTCCTTCACCGTTCTTTATTTATCCCGGTTCCGCCACTACCCTTCATTCCCCATTTTTTACTGTCCTTTCTTTTTCTTTCAACACCCACTCACATTCTCCCACTATCTCTACTTTAGTCTTCTTCCTCTCTCTTCCTTTTTTTCGCTTCTTTAGTCATTTTACTTTTCTCACTTTCACCCTATTACACCTTCTCTGTTTTTTACTATGTAATAAACAATCCCTCTGTGTTTCTCCCTGTAGCTCTCTTTCTCTTAACATTACTCTCTTTGTGTTCTTACCTCATGCTAACTCCTTCATTAATTTTTTTTTCTTTTTTTGGGGGGCGCGCCCCGGTACGCGTACCCTAAGGAAAAAAAATTGACAGAGATTCTTTAAAAATATAGGTTTATTTTTATAAATTAAAGGTAGTTCTAAAAAGAACTGTTTTTTTTCTTCTTTTTGTTGTTTTATATTTTTTTAATGTTTTTTTTAACATTTTGTACTTTTTTTGGCTTTTCAAAACAGTTTTATATTTTTTTGTATTTTTTATGGGGAGAAACAAAAAAAAGGGAATTGAAAATGGCTCAACCCGGAGCAAAAAACAAAAAACGGAAAAATTTAGGGTTTCTTGGGGCAATTGTGATTGTCACCAGCAAGGACGATGAGCTTTACGCTCTTTTCACCATAGGAGATGAGCTTGCCACAATGAATACATGTAATTCTAAAATCTTCAAATCGTTGTTGAATGCAAGGCATCGTCTCCGTTGTTTCTGGTCCCGATGGAGTGGGTTGCTTTCTTTTGGAGGTGGTCCTGGGGAGGTTACTGGCCAGTTCCCTTATCTCTGCAGCAGAATAGTTGTTTGGATGCTTGCGGGTCATATGTCTAATCATGGTATTATTACCAAAAGAATATTTTTTGTTTGGGTTGCCCCTTGAGAGTTCCATGCCACAGATTAGGTAAGTTACCTTGGCCGCATTGACTTTTTTCTTGCCCTTTGGGATTGAAAAAAACTCCCATACAATGTGTGGCCTTGGCTTGTATGGGGTATTGTCTTCAGGCAGCCATCTTCTCCCCTCCTCCTCTTCCTCTTCCTCCTCCTCCTCTTCTTGACTACCAATGTATTGTTGTAGTGGTCCTCTTGGTGGTGGTGGTGGTGCAGATGCTCCAGCTGTTGCTGCTACAGTAGCCATTTGAAAGTAAAGGTAGGTCTTCCTCAGTCAAAGGACAAAGTCAGAATAAGGAAAAAAGGTGGGGTCTTTCATCATTTGGAGAAAAAAAAACTGTCCTGAACCAATGAGAAGTGTTATTTTCAGGTCACATGACCCGGCTTTCATCATTTGGAAACCAAAACTGTTCTGCACCAATAGAAAGTGTTATTTTCAGATCACATGACCCGACGCGGGGGCGTAAGCGCGTCAGGACGTTGCGCGATCGTATGCGCTCGCGTGCGTCATATGTTGTTTTCGTTCGCGGGAATAGCGCTACCGGGAAGCTCACCGGTACGCGCCCTGGGGTGCGCCGTAACATTGCGCTTACCCGTGCGCTCACCGGTACGCGCCCCGGGGTAAAAAAGAAAAAAAAAAAGAAAGAAATATACCATAATTATACAATATAAAATTCGTTTTAAAATTATTTACTTTTTATACCTATAAAGATTTGCTATTAAAAAACCATTAAAATTCACTGAAAAAACCATAGGTTTCACACCAGTTATAATTAGGAATTAGCATTAAAAAAACCTATTAAATTCACTGAAAAAAACCATAGGTTTCACACCAGTTATAGTTAGGAATTAGCATTTAAAAAACCTATTAAATTCACTGAAAAAACCATTGGTTTCACACCAGTTATAGTTAGGAATTAGTATTAAAAAAAACTATTAAATTCACTGAAAAAAACCATAGGTTTCACACCAGTTATAGTTAGGAATTAGCATTTAAAAAACCTATTAAATTCACTGAAAAAACCATAGGTTTCACACCAGTTATAGTTAGGTGGAAATTTTACTCGCATTCAGACTCAGACCTACGCAGAGTCCTACTACCATACATGTATCACAGGTTTACTATACATGCACTCTATGTGCTCGCAGTATGTCAGCGCCAGGTGCTTGGTCTCAGATAACAGCAGACCTGCTTTATTATGATGAACCCTGAAACGGGACTGTAATCTACTGTTCGCCATGAGGGCAGACTTGGTGCACACATCGCAGTCACAAGACAGGGCCAAGACCTCACATTGTCAGGGACAGGCCTAGGACTCTCCGCACATTAGATTAACATGATGCCAAGGTCAAAATGAAAGTCAGGAGATGAGTTTCACATTCAGTTGGGCATTCAGGGAAGGCGGGTACACGTGTGTACCAAGCAGGGTAGAATATATGACGTATCTCCGCATACAAACACCCCGCATACCATTACCACGCATTTTTCTCAACGCAAATGCAATGACCCCACATGTTTTCGTAATGAAGCAAATACAGTGAATTTTGTATTAAAACTATTAAAAGTACATTTACAGTGCATTTTTAAACAACACATGCCAGTATAATGAAAAAAAAGTGTCAGTATGTTTAATTTTACAAATTAGTCTCTTACCTACTGGCACGTGATGCCAGTGAAACAGGGGTTTTGAGTGGGTAAGTAGTTTAAAAATTTTTAAATGAACCTTTTTTCAAAAAAAATAATACTTGAGTATTAATTTAAAAGTGTACATCTCTTATTTTTTGTTATGTTACTTATCCACTGGGACGGGATAGTACAAAAACAGGGGTTTGGGTGGGAAAGTCATTTAAAAAGAATGTTGTTTTTACTAATTCTCGAGTATCAATTTAATACTGTACATTTCTTAATACACTACCCTACACTACACAAACACCACAACACTACCCTAAACCCTAATACACTACCCCTGCACGACCCTGCCCCTACCATCAGTCCCGTACCTACACTAAAACACTGCCCTGCACGACCCCCGACACTACCCTAAACCCTAAAACAGTACCCTACACTACACAAAGATCACAACACTACCCTGAACCCTAAACACTACTCCCTGCACGACCCTGCCCCAACTCCCAGTTCCCTCCCTACACTGAAACATTACCCTGCACGACCCTGACACTATCGTATACCCTTAAACACTACCCTACACTACACAAACACCAGAACACTACCCTAAACTATAAACACTACCCCAGCACGACCCTGCCCCAACTCCCAGTTCCCTCCCTACACTGAAACATTACCCTGCACGACCCTGACAGTATCGTATACCCTTAAACACTACCCTACATGACACAAACACCAGAACACTACCCTAAACTATAAACACTACCCCAGCACGACCCTGCCCCTATGCCCAGTACTGTCCCTACACAGAAACACTACCCTGCACGACCCCCCAACACTACCCTAAACTCTAAAACACTACACAATACACAAACACCACAACACTACCCTAAATCCTAACACTACCCCTGCACGACCCTTCCCCTACCCCCAGTTCCATCCCTAAACTGACCCCCAATACTACCCTAAACCCTAAGACACTACCCTACACTACAACCACACCACATCACTACTTTAAACCCTAAATGCTACCCCCAGTACGACCCTCCCCGACCTCCACTCTGCTCCCTACACTGAAACACTACCCTGCATGACTCCCCAACACATCCCTAAAACCTAAAACACTACCCTACACTATACCAACACCACAACACTACCCTAAACCCTAAACACTACCTCCAGCACAACCTTCCCCCGACTCCCACTCTGCTCACTACACTGACACACTACCCTGCACGTCCCCCCATAAACCCTAAAAAAGTAACCCCCAGGCACAATCCCCCTTACCTCTCTCGCCTGGTGGTTCCTCTGTCCTTGTTCCTGCTTCATCTGAGGGGCGGTGCGCGGTGCACGTCATTGTGAGGAAACGGAAGAGCCTCAGTTTCCTCCAAACGAGGTGGATCGTCGCTAGATCGCATGCATTGTAAAAGCGTATACGATGTAAGGACATGCGGAGTGATGGTATGCGGGGTAGGTGCATCATGCGGAGTGGTGGTAGGCGGGATGAAAGTATTTGATGTGAAGGATTTGTTGTTGTTAAGGATATTTACCAGCTAGGGACATTCCTGTTTGACCAACTCATTCTCTGCCATATCATAGAAATGGAGTGACTGTCGCTAGCAGGGAAAAGTGGCGGGGCAGCACAGGGGTGGTCTATACAGCTTCCCTGCTGCTTTGCCAAGCTCTTTAGCTCCTGAACCCCAATGCACACAAACTCGCAGAGTCCCCTGCGCCAATCCATACACTGCTCTCATGCTAGTATTACATGGTAGTCACGCTCCAGCAGGGACTAGAAGTCTGTGCTCCTGAGCCCTACTGATATCTCCAAGAAACAGCCAGGAGATACCCATGTGCGCATGTCTGTTTGGCCATCCTAAAATGGCCTACCAGACTGACACGCACACTTGCAGTTCTCTGCGCACAAGAGTCCTCCTGCTGATAATGACCCCATCCTCAAGACTCGACTGCGGCTCCTACAAGTAAAATAAAATGATAATATAGCAATCTTATTAATTGCTTTATTATCATTTTATTTGACATGTTTTGATCTGCTGGTTCCAGCCGAGGGGTGACGCTCCTCCCCCATAACAGAGTAGCCGCCCCAATGAAAACGGCTGGGTTGATTAACGCCGTTATTTGGCGGCAGTGCGGCAGTTCCGCGGAGTGGGCGGGGCCGCGTCGACCGTTGGACGTTCGCAGCACCAGCGAGGTAGTGCTTGCGACGGCCAACGGCAGCAGGGAAGGGGTTAAGAATCTTTTGCATCATTTTGTTTTCTCCTCATTTCATTCAAGTGATAACGTGATTCGAAAAGCCATTTAGGGATACTTTAGGGCTTCGACCAAGCTGACTAATCTGCCTAGAGGTTGTTGCGTAATAGTTTTCATATTTCACTCCTCACACGTCGGGTCTGGCTGCTTGACTCTAATCTCCTCTCTGGAATGTGTGCTGCTCTTTAGCTGCACTCTAGGTTCCCGATTTCTTGGCTCGTTCATGTTCATAATCCGTCTAACCTTTGGGAGCTGTTCCCCTGACGCGGTCTCTCGAAGAGAGATGTGCTGCCAGTGATGCAAAGCTAAAGTTTGTATGACGATCAGAATATGTAGCTGAAACTAAGCAACATTCCCCAAGATTGAATCCCAGAAATTTGCAAAGAATCTTATTTCTCCTGATCTTTATTCTAAATGCAGTCAAGAGAAACAAACACTTTAAATGAACAGAAACGTGTGGAAAAGCTCCTGCACAGTAAATATTGTTGCAACCTATCTCTCTATAGCGTCTCATTTACAGAAATGTTATTCGGGCAAAATGCACACCGAGTTTAGGAGATAGTATGTTTCTTTTTTCTACGTCTTGCATGTGTTATTGAGTTTGTTGGGGCTATGTAATTGGGTGAATGCAAGAAAGAGTAAGCAGTGGATGAATGAATGCATGAGTGCAAGAATGAGAGACAAAGTGCATGGTTGATGACTTGAGTGCTGAACCTGAAGAGGCACTTTTATTTTTAAGCCAGAGCAATTAGCAGTGCAAATGCTTCTATTTTATGGAGTTACCACCCACCTTAGTTTCCTGATATCTGAGTAAAAAATTACTTTACTATTATGGTAATTCACAGTGTCTGTACTGTTGTAAATCTACATCTTACATAGCACATTACCTGAAACACTGAAAACGTTCATAAATGGATTTTTGTTGTGGTAACTACGGGCCAGATGTACCAGGATTGGGAATATCAATTCCCAAATTGCGATATTCTCTGAATCACAATTAGTTAATCACTATTCCTAATGTATGAACGTTTTAGTTTTTTATTCCCAATCCTTATTTTGTGAATATTAATGAGGTAGATCGCAGTTAACCACCCATTTAGAATGACAGCCATCACAGGGAGGGACCCTCCTGAGGTCAGAAGACAATCATGTCTGTGATTGCTTTTAAATAAAGCAATTTTTTAGGTTTCCCATAGCATTGCATTGTAACGCACTGTTCGCTTTGCGAAACATGCAGTATACAGTATAGTGGGGGAAGCTCCACCCACTTTCCGTCCATGTTCTTCGTTGGCTTTAATCAGAAATGCTACATTCTGATTTGTTTTTGGCTTGTTTGTCCCTCCTCCTCATGGACATGTTGTCATTTTAATCCTTCCATGGCTATCAGCCCTTTTACTTTGCAAACTCTTTTGTTCCTCTGGCCCTCCCCCTTCCCTCCCGCAGTCTGTAACTTCTCTGCCCACCCCACCCCACTCCCCCACTACCGATCATGCCGTCTTGGAGTCACTGACTTTTGTTTATAATGCAATAGGGCTCGAATAATTTGAGTCCTACCGCATTTAGAAATGCTTGTTTTCTCATCGGATTCACTGGCTGGGTCGCGCACTTTATTTTTCCTGACCTGTCCAGCCGACTATGGTGCGCATGCGTCGTCCAGCAGCCGCTAAATAGACGCTCTTGCCCATTTTGTTCGTTGGCTGAGTTTTCCGTTCTCTTCTCGGATTGGTCGAGGAGTGGGTTACGTCACCTACGAGTCCCGGCAATAGAGAGGATGCTTCTCTCGTCCGATGTCGCGCGGCTGGTATTAGGTGAGCGGCTAAAGGAGCTGTTACAGAAGTATACTTGTCCCAGTAGGGGACATTTATTTATTTATTTTATTTATTTAGTTATTAGTGTTGTGAGCACAGCATCATCTTTATGACTACATTGCGCGTATTGACATGAACCATTAATGCGATATCAACGAACCTAAGAACAGCTGAACTGCACGGGTTCTGTGAGTTCGCTATTCGAAGAAGTTCAGATCCCCAAAGTATCTGTTTTACAACCAACGAACTGCAGTATTATTTTCAGAGCTATTTACATACTGTGCAATCCAATCATAATGTATGAATAGGGTGCCGGCAGCAGTGCTTCAGCATTTCGCAATAGTCTAGTCTCTTTGGTTCAATTCCACTACAGATGCTGGCCTCCACTCCCCCCGCCCCCACCTCTCTATACTGCAGCAGGCAGCGCAATCTCTTTCATTAGTTTCACTTTCACGGCCAATGCTTGTTCTGTTGTGTTTCCTCGACCGTAGCTCCGAGAAGCATTAAAAGTTGCATGTTATTTTGAGAACATAATGCTATTCTGTTTTTAGGGTGATTCACAGAGGTGAACAGAATATTTCCGGTATCTCTGCCAGATTATGCCAGCTCAGTTCCTGACTGGTAAAAGCCTGCGCCACATACTTACACCTTGTAAGAGAAAGCCCCAGCCCTAGAAGCCCGAGAGCAGGCAGGAGGTAAGTCGCAGCACCTTTGGGGTTGTGAGGTTAAGATGTTAGTTCTAAATTTAAACTGCCTTTGTAGAACATTGCTGCCCAGGGCTCCCGAGGGTCACCAGAAACTAATGTGGGAGCAGCTAAGTTTGGAGGCTTCTCAGCTCGGGAACAGCCTCTCCCTAAACTTACACCTCCACCCCCCTTGTGCTGCTGGTCAGAGCCACGCGTGTGTACTCACAATCACTTGAGGGCGCGCTCCCATTCCTTGTTTACAGGAATGCACCTGTGCCCAGGGTGGGCGGACACAGACTGTAAACAGTGCTGAGTGTCGCTGGGCAGAGAGGCGGAGTTTAAATATTGTATAATCCCTTGTTTGATTGGTTCTGACCTGGCATTATTTGTACCATGCTTGTCCCTGCAAGTACAGAACACCAACGTGCTTAGTAATCTCTGCACCTTGCATCATGTACTTAGCACAGCCCTAGACAAAGGTTGCCTTGAAGAGCTACACTATATGTATGCACCTAGACGAGGCTAGCATTAAAAAAACTTTGCACAGTATCTGACCAGCCAAAGTGGGAACATTCTGCACTATTTGTATTGTGTACTCAGTATCCGAACACGGACAGACTGTAAACACTGCACTATCACTATAATGCTTCATATGTTTTTTTAGGTTTCGCCTAGGCAGTGCATGCGCTGTCTCGGCGAAATATGCTGTATACACTATAGTGGGGGAAGTTCCTCCCACTTTCTGCCTATCTTTGTCATTGGCCGCAATCATAAATGCTGCATACACAGTAAATTACCTTGTAATCCAGACGGCGACATAAAGAACTCGGACCGAGGGCTTTATTTCTTCCCACAAGTTCTTGCCTTGTGCAAATACACTTTTGGAGGAAATGTGAAACACATTGAGGGTTGCTCTGTTTCTCGTCCATCGTGCTCGTTGTCAGGCCGTGTCCCTTTGTTAGACGAGTGGGTGTGTGCTTCAATCAGGTGGATTCCTGCGGTTTACAAGGGGAATGTGTGTTTGTGTGTGCATGCGCAGACATGAGTGTATGTATGCTCTCTTGCATGTCCATGACTTCTAGTGTGAAACAAAAAGTGAACACCATCCAATTAAAAGAAATGCCAGCTATGCACGAAACGCTAGACCAAGACCTGCCCAGTTGTCCTTTGTGCTTGTTTTAAAGTCGGCCGGGTCCTGCGGTGCTTAGCGCCTGCAATTTTGTAAGCAGGTGTCGAGACTTGTTCCCATCGGCTCACCATTTTTAGCCTCAGGCTGAAATGAAGCAAAAAAATCTCTAATAGTACAACCTATCACTACCTTTGATACAATTTGAGAGGCTCGCCTTTTTTTAGTTTCATGTAGCGTACACTTGGAGCGCTTTACTTAAGCACCAGTTACACAAGAGCATAATCATGTATTTTGCATCACAGGTCAGGGTCAAACCTGTTTTCCCAGCGCTAAGTCAGCTGCTCTAGCCTTACACCCCAACCGTGGCAGAATTGTCAACGCCATATACAACGAAGTGAAGGTTGTTGCTTATTTATCTTTTGCAACATACAACCATTGACAAAGCCAATAGTCCTAGCTTGTTATGGGTGTAATGTTACTTCTACTAAACGTCTAGATGCAATGACAGAAGCAGTCAGCACACCATGCTAAGGAATTATTGACAGCGGCCAGGCCCTTTATTATTTTAAGAGTTTATCTTAAAATGTCAGCGCACGTTTTGTTACACACGGGAAAATTAAGTGATTTGCCCAGAATCACCACTCCCCAGCTTCAAGGTGGACTGCTCTAGCCATTAGACTACATCCTTTCCTCTTGTAACAGGCCACCCATTTTTTTGCATTCTTGTACACGCATGCCTTTCACAGCCTCCCCAGCTGGCTTGGCTTTTTTGTATTGATAAACACAAGTTCTGCTCCATTCATAAAAGCTGTTCTTCATTTAATATTCACTTTGTTTGTGTTAGGTGACCTCTTCTGGGATCTTTAGTCAGTATGTTCTGCTTTATGAAGTTTGATGGATGGTTCCCTTTTGCCTGCTGTACGGAGATCGTACTTTGCTGATAATGGGAAGCTGGAATCGCATCAACTGTCAGGGCGTGTCAGTAGTCCAAGCCTCGTAAAGTGTGAGGTGCGCACAGTTTGCACACTGTTCCTGTCCTTACAGGAACCGACTGCGAGATGCAAGGGTAGGCAGCAACAAGCCAGGAGAGCCCCCCCCCCTCTATATCACAACCGTACACCATACTGTATTATTACTATCAATTCAGTTTCAAGTCTCAGCGTCAGCTCAACATTGCTTCATAACCTTCCCGTCGATTTGGCTATATCAATACTGCAAACAAAAGACACAAGGATAAAAAAAATATATCCATGAGAAAAGACAAATGGTTTGTACAAAGTGAAACCAGACAACCAGTATAAATTGTATCTTACCTGCTTAAATTGTGTGATTTTGGGCAAACATTGTATTTAACCATTATAAAAGCACTTTAAAAAATGTGAATTCAGAGCACCTGTTCTACAAAATCCGATTGTGTTTCACTGACAACTACAACTGGGCAAAGGTTCCCCTTCCGCCCTATCTGAGCCACACATTTGTCATTGGAATGCTTTTCAAACTCTGCACTGCACCAAGAACATATTTTCATAATACACTAATATGGCAAAACCAATTGGCATGGCCAATGCTTGTTTTTTAATGCTGCCCGTTTTCCTTAAAGGAAAATGGGACGCATTTATTAAAAAATGTAAACATTTAACTTTCATTTTTTAAGAGTAGACACTGATCTGTAAGAACACTGCCTGCTCTTAAAAACAGACAGGCGAGCCAGGCAAATCTGTGAGCGCACTGTCAACCCCCAAATTGGGATCACAACCCTTCCAGCTTGTTTTGTCGAGCGCAAGATTGGTCCTGAAGAGAACTACGCAAGAATGGTAGTTCGAAACGCGTAGACCCCGTTAATAGCCTAAAAAAATTCATAATCGAATCTCTAACGTGGAAATATTTGTATAGACTGAAAAAAACAATTGGCTTGTGTTACTGGACAGTGTATCCAGTAACTTTTCGAATCATTTATGTTTTGTTGTGAGTTTGTCTGTCTGTAGTGGATTGAGTGTTGTATGAGTGGAGATTGAATGGTGAACAAGTTGTATTACACTGTAAATATCTAACAAATTTTGTTATCACTGTACATGATATTTGTTGTGCACTCCAGGTTTTTAATATTTGTACAATATATTGCGAGATTATTTTGAAATAGAAGTGTTCAAATGAAAAAGTAAAAAGATTAAAACAAACAGAATTTATTTCACTGAAAACATATTGTTTTGATCATATGTTTATTCAATTAATGTTATTTTGAAAAAGTAGTGGCATTTGCAACTGTTTTGTTTCTTAAAAACATAGGGGCATATTATCAAGGAGGTTTATCTCCGCTTTTTTGGCTTTAAAAGCCAAGAAAGCAGAGATAAAATTATCTCCCTATTACCAAGCTGTCGCTAACACCAGTTAGCGACAGCTAATAGGAGATAGCGACCATCTTGGGCCCCGCTTTGCATGTCAGTGATATTTATCACTAATGACATGCAAAGTGGGCGTGCCAAGATGTTAGCGACTGGAAACAGTTGCTAACATCGCTATCTCCTATTACCAACTTTTGGAGATATTCGCGCTAAGCGCGAATATCTCCAAAAGCTAACACCTGCCCTGAGCAGTTCTTAGCCATGTTAACCAATGGGAGGTGGATAACATGGCTAAGAGCATTTGCTCGATAATGCATGAATATCGCTGACTTTTCAGCGATATTCATGCATTGCGGCCGTTTTTTATCGCATTTGCGATAAACCTTGCTAATAGCAAGGTTTATCTGCGATAAAAAACGCCGATGTGCGGCAATAATTTTTGTCTCTAAACAAGTTAGAGACAAAAATTATCTCTATTGGTTGGTAATATGCCCCATATTTTTTAACATTCTCAAAGGGGAAGGCGATTCAGTTGCAAACCATTAATAGACACCTGTGTAATTCGGTACTTAGAAGAGATGGCCTAAACATGCCCTTCCAAATAGTGACTCACAAGGCCAAAATTAAATTCTGTACAATAACAATTTTGTGATTGTATATAAAAAAAAGCATTTTTGTGATTCTGTAATTAGGTACGTTTGCAACCCCAACAATGCTTTGTACATGGCCCTAGGTTATTATATATTTGTAGCAACTGCGCATCATTCTAAATGACCTTTTTCGTCTCATAGTCCTCTTATGTACTTGGGGAGAACTAGAGGTAAAATTGGCCTCTTCTTCTTATGAAAAATTAGTTTGAAGCATTCTGGCAAAAAATTGTGTAGGGGCTAACGCAGTGACGGTGTGCGTCCACAAACTCCAAATGTGCGGTATTGCCTACTCAATTTATATGATATATATGAGGTTCCACTTCCTGAAAATTAATCCAACAAAACCCCAAGAGTGCAAAGCGTGATGAAGATTCAGGTTAGAACTCAGGTCACCTTGATCTCTAATGGTAACTATCCTGTTCAAAAGTCCTTCCCCTCCAAAGGTGTCAGCTGTTCAACATCACAATACAGCTATACATCTTGAGTGCAAATGTATGATTTCCATTGTGTGCAGAGTTTCTCACGTTGAAAATTTGCTTTGGTAGGTAAGAAATGTGTAGTAGTGGGCAATGTGCGTTTGCCTCTGAGAATAACTCTTCCCCATTAGTTGACAGGGATGTGCTGCAGATAGCAGCTAGATGTGCCAGAGATGATTACAGTATCTGTACGCACACAGTACAAACGGAAACACGGTGTACATTTATGTGAATTAATCATGCCAGCGAGTCAAAGGGATGTGCCTCAGATTCCCTTTGAAAGTTCAGGTTTTGAATACAACTCAGGTTTGCATAAAACTTTCCAGAGAGTATGAGTTCACGGAGGAAGATAAAGGCCACCTTGATTGGTTGGTGCATAACCCTAAACTATAAGTGGCATTCTCCTACTCCATGTAGTGAACAGGGAAGAAAATGTGAAGAGTATGATTCTACGCTCACAAAGTGTGAGGGGTAGAAACTGTCGGCTCAGTTCAAAGGTAAGATGTGTCCTTTCACCTCATTCCTAAATATACATATGTGGCGAACACCACTAGAGAGGTCCACCATGCATGGGCATAACTGCCCCCACTCCCTCTAAACCACCCAGATGGCCATCGAGCAAGGACAAGTAACAATGGGACTTCGCTGCTCCTGGGGACTGAATGCAAGCGGGTGAAGTCACCACGCTCACTTGAGGCTGTGTGGTCAAAAGCCATCCTAAGAATTTGAACAGAGTTACCTACATGATTTTAGGAGAACTGGGAGCAATCAGCACCTGTGGCTAATCGTTGCCCACATCAACATAACAAGGTATTGGGAAGTATTCCGTACCTCAAGGGTTTGCGATGTTTCTCAATCAGAGTACGTCCTCCCTGGGTAGTATAACTATCACAAAAAAGTACCCCAATGGACCAACTTGTGGTCAGTGGTGAAACCTAGCTAACTTTATGTGAGAAGCAATAAAAAAAGGAAGAAGAGGGGTGTGAGAAAAAGGGAGAGGAAGGGGGACCTCTCTAGTGAACGGTTGTACCTAACTCAACCATGAATGTGGGGGAGAAACACTTTTTGTTTCAATTACCCTCACACACCCTAGTGGTGTCATGCTTCATCATCGGGTCACCACGACTCCTAAAAGTCAGGGTGGGCTCAACCACAGTGTCGGGAGCTCTTTAGATAAGTGAAGATCAGGGGGGTTAAAGATAAAAAACCTCAGGCAGACCCCTGGTTTCCTTTTATTCTTGGGTCTGTTTGGGTGACTAAAAATTCTTAAAAAGCGGGTCTGTAGGAGTGTTATGGTCCTAAGACACTGGTGCCGACATGTTTCAGTCCTGGGGGGCCATAAAGGTCCTGGATTTTCTTCAGGGCAAGGAGTTACCCCCTATGTGAGGATTGTTATGAAGGGAAGTCCCTATCCTATCAGTGAAGAGAGGGCAGAGTAGCTGCTCCTCGTTGGCGTGTGACAGACAACGATTCTGTTACCTGTATTCCTCCATCCAATTAGGGGAGGCTGAAAGTATCACAAAGGAGCGGAGCATACTGAGGGTGATCTTGATTCAAAGATAACACCCCGCTCCTCAAACCCAGTATGGTCCCGCTTTCGGAAACCAGGGGTCTGCCTGAGGTTTTTTATCTTTAACCCCACTGATCTTCATTTATCTAAAGAGCTCCCAACACTGTGGTTGAGCCCACCTTGACTTTTAAGAGTCGGGGTGACCCGATGATGAAGCATGACACCACTAGGGTGTCTCTTCAGGTATTCAGTAATCTGAAGGTTGATGGCCTTCTCCGGGTATTTAGTGGGAAACGGGGGCAAAGAGATAGGGTGGCAGTTCTGGAAGTCGCTGGGGTCAGCAGACGGTTTCTTGAAGAATGGCCTGACCAAAGTGTTTTCCAGGAAACAGGATAGTGGCTGTGATGATGGATGTGTTGAGGATGGTGGTGAGTTGGTGGCTGATCTCGTTGCTTCTAGGATTGAAGAGGCAGTGGGGTCAAGAGTCGGTGGGTGCTCTGTCATCTCCTTTAGGATAGTCCCATCATGGTCATACCAAGTACATACCAATTACATACATTTTGTCCCATCCACCTAACATAACAGTCCTAACACAGGTGACCTTTTACCTAGTAGCTTACTTCTGTCTCTCCGACATCAGGCTCTTGGTACCTTATCTTAATTTCTGCACCTGACGTACATAAACATGTCCCCAGGAACAGCAGATTTATTCTGTATAAGAGTCACCACTTTTTTTTATCCATGTCCAACAGCCAGCTGTGCATGATCATGTTTGTTTAGAAAAGGATTCGCAGAGGATTAGTGAATGTATTCAAAACATATCGATTCTAGAAAAAACCCTAGAGTGACCACTTTAGCTTAAAAGACCCTCACATCCCCTTACAGAGAGAGAGGAGAATTCCTGCCAGGCTGGACCGAGACTCTGCAGGCTGATGCTTCGACAGTCAGAGACCTGATGCGGGATGCCATTCTCGAAGCAGAGACGCGGTCCTTCATTCAGAATCATCAGGTGAGGGGTTAGTACGTCCCCGGGGGATACTTGGCTCCATTAGGATCTATCCTGTCATTTACATACACATGCTTCACCTACATATGTAGGCTAGGAACATTTAGGTAGGCTATGCAAAGGAGGAGTACGCCAATGCTATTGTTTTATATAATTTGTTTATATTCATCTTACTAGCACTATGGTAGAAATGCATTTAATATTACGATATTGGTGCTAGTGATCATATTTGTCTGCTCCCATCTTTTGATTGTCGCAGCGAATATGTTTAATACTAGACTGACGATTGACCAATAAATAATTATTGAAACTGTTCCAAATGTCATTATATGTGTAGTCTGAGAAAAGTAAGCATGAGTGACTGAGCGAAAGGTACCGTATTGTTTCCATGATACCTGAGTAATCACGGTTGTCATGTTCAGTAGGTGCCAGAAACTACGCACACCACTGTAGAATACAGTGGGGGTAGTGGCATCGCAGAGCTAGCTGGTCTAACAGCTGACTGTCTGGGGGTGTCTAGAGTCTGTCTGCACACCGAGCCCTCAGTTTAGGTCATCCAAAATGCACAGGTCCTGGGGGGTCCAATGAACTACACGACATGGCGCCGCCAACTTTGGTTTGGTTCCTATATTAACAGTAAAATCTAAGTAGTTAAGTCGAGCTTTCTCAGACAAGCCCTAATCAGATTTTTTCAGAGCCGTCTGCAGTGGGAAGGTTTATCCGCCTCAGCTGAGCAGGTACACCCTGTGTATTGGCTGAAGATTTAGACAAGCTTGTAAGGATTAAATGTTCCCATATTATGCTAAACCCTACTTCCTAAACCTTTACTTTCTTCTCCTTTCAAAATGACTGAACCTGCGAGTAGCAGTGGAAGGGCGGAAGGAGACAAATTTGTTAATGCTCTGAATATCACAGAGAACTACAGATAGGCAGTAACTTTGAGATTGATAGAACATGGTGTACCTGTAACATGTCGCCATGTTACTTTCGTGATTGAGGCACACAAGGTGTTCAGACCAGAGGTATTCTTTTCCTGGGTGAAATTCCCACCTGCAGATCCTCAGACACATTTATTTCATGAATACATTGAAGTGGATCCACCGGAAGAATACATCCAATATGAGGACATTGAAGTTCCGCTAACTTACCAGCAACATAAAAACTCACTTAAACGTGCCCTCAAACAAACAACTTCGGTCATAAGACTCGGTTTGCTCAGCATAGGAGGAAAGACATGGCCGGTCTTAGCGACTTACATTCCATAGCCTGAGATAGACACACTCCAAATAGGGGAAGTGCGTACACTTTACAAAGAAGTAGTAAGGCTATATTGACATATTGTCCAGTTTGTCCTGCAAACACTCACAGTACAACCTGCGAGAGCTGCTCCACATGGTACAGTTCACTCTCAACACACACCAATAATTAGTCCACAGGCACTACAAGCAATAATGGCGGGGCGTGCAGATGTCATTGCAGACGTGGCTTAAATAAGCTCTGCCTGTCCACGTTAATAATACTTTGGAATCCTGCTCTAATCCACCTCAGTGCAGCTCATCGTACACCGGAGGGACCACTAGCCCGCCCAGGGTGACTTGTGTGGAGCTGAGGACAGACTGCTGACTGCGAGCCGTGCTTTGTCACCAGGGCTCGCTGGGCCTCGGCGCGGGCTGGGCCCTACTCTGCCGGTCTACCGCCAAGTCCCTGGCGGGGCACTGCCAAGACCTGTGTTGGGACCAGATTGGGGCCCTGAGGTGAGAATTGCGGATAGTGTGGGGGCCAGTGCATGGGTGGCTGGTGGTTCTCGCTCCCTGAGCCTCCACATGGGCTCGCTGTGGGGTGATTATCTCGGCCTCTGGCTACGGCCCTTGTCACGGGGGGGTCCTTCACCCCAACTCGGTCTTCCTGCTGGGGTTGTGGGGCCTGCCTGGGCATTGGCTGGTGGGGCGAGGGGCGCTACACATTGTTTCCTGCGGGGCCTCCTCTTTGTTCTTCCGCGACAGGGCTCCCCCGCGCATGAGACACGCCTGGCCTCTGCAGCTGTCTCGGCCTGCGGGTACTATCTGAGATTCCTTGCCTGATCGTGGTAGGCGTACCCTGTTACACCGTTTGGGCTGCAGGTCTCTGTGCTAGGACACCGGGGGTGGCTTTCCCTTTCCCCTCTTAGGGGTCCGGTGTACTGGACGGGGGCTACGTTGGTCCCTTTTACCTACAGCTGCTGGGCCTGGACGACGCTGCTGGGGGCCAGGGAGTCATGGACCACTCCAAGTGACACTCCCCTGCGCTGTGTTTTGTGGCCCCACACCGCGCCCTGATGGCCTGCAGGCCACGGAGAGCCACTGATTCCTGCCAATGTGAGTGATCGACCTGGAGGCGAGGGGGTGGCCGGGAGTGCGTGATGTGCTGGTGGTCTGGCGAGTTAGGTCCCGTTAGGCGGGCCTACTTGGCTGGCTGCTGCAGGCTGCAGAGGCGGCTGGGCTAGGCCCGGTACAGCGTGTGGCTCAGTAGTAGTTGGTTTCTGTGAGGGCTGGCTCTTGGCGCTCCTCCTGGTGAGCCCTCCCAGAGTGGTGGCTTGGAGTCATTGTGATCCTACGTGTCACATTGAACCCCTAGCTGTTGACCCCCAAGTTTATTGGGGTGACCAATCGGTGGCGCTGCTATGGGAAAAGACAAGCCTGGAGCTACAGGCTCAAAACAAGGCACCTTGAACAAATATACTTCGGTGACTGGAGGAGGCTCCACGCCTGGTCCTTTACCAGACAATGCGGCCCTCTTGGCGGCCATTATGGAGGCTAGGGATATGCTGCACACTAAGATTGGTGCAGTGGGTTCGGAAGTCTCGTTCCTGCATCAGGACTAAAAGCAGTGGACCGCATCACCGTAGCAAAGACACAGGTGTCCTTTGTGGAGGATAATGTGACAAACCTACAGCAGCATGTCAATAAGCTAACAGTGATCTCGCAGGAGCTGTCATCCTGGGTATAAGATGCTGAAGGCCGTGCCAGGCATACCAACCTGTATTTCTTGGGGTTTCCGGAGGGCTGCGAAGATAGTTCCATGACCCGCTTCCTCGCTCAGTGGCTCAAAGATCTCCTAATGGCTGATATGATATCCACGTACTTTGTGGTTGAGTGGGCCCATCTGGCGCTGACAAGAAAGCCACCCCAAGGGAAAACCCGCTGCCGGTCATTGCTAAGTTACTTAACAATGCAGATAGAGATGCGGTGTTACAGTTTAGTAGATCACATAAGGACAAACTCTTATTCGACTGATAATGATGATCTTGCCGGACTACACCTGTCTGGTGCCACAGCAAAGACAGTCCTTCACAGCAGCAACACAGAGACTTGAGATCTCAAGTTGGGGTTAAGAGTTATACTGACATTATTTTTTCTACAGGCGCAGACACACAGCCCATCCCTCACTAGGCCTGTCACCAATGATATACCTACAAATGACACATGGCTACTCAGGCGACTGTCTCCCCATTGGGCGACCTGACAGTGGTAGCTTGGAATGTCCAGGGGCTGCTCAATAAAAATAAAACGGGGTGATATCCTCTGACAGGCTAAGTGGTACGAGCGGACATTCTTCTCCTACAGGAGACTCATCAATTGGGCAATAAAGATCCCTGCCTGGCCAGGTTTGGCTATCAGCTAGTATACCATGCTATTTTCACAAGGGGTTCCCGAGGGACAGCTATCCTCATCCACCAACGCATTCCCTTCATCCATACCAAACCATGGGTAGATTCTTGGGGTAGGTATGGTCTCTTTACAGGTACACTCTACTGTGAACTTATTAACCTTGGTAGCATTTATGTGCCCCGCCCTATGGGACCACTCTTGTAGACATTATCACCTGTTCGTGGAGTGAACTTTCAGATGGCCTAACTCTCCTGGGAGAGGACTGGAACAATATCATGTCACCTCTTGATAGTAGGCGTTGATCCGGTGTGGGCCCTCCCATCACTGCATCTAAATTATCCCTACATGCTGGCACACTGGGTTAGGCTGACATATGGCAAGAACATCACCTCGCCGAGACAGGTTACACATACATGTCTACAGTTCACGGATCCATCTCCCGACTGGATTATATGTTTACACCTCAGAGCCACATCCACAGGTTTTCCCAGATCTTACATCTCCCCAGAGTGTTAGTGGATCATTCCCCGGTCACGGTGAAACTTCTCCGACAATTTCAAAAGCCTCCCTTTAGGTGGCGAAAGTCAACATGGCAACTTTGAGACCCCGATTACCAAGAGTGTCTGACCACAGCAATCCAACAGTATCTAGACATAAATGTCGGTTCGCTCTCATCCAAAGGAATCCTTTGGGATGCCTTAAAACCCACAATCTAGGGGGCGGACATTAGTTACCGGGCAAATGAAAAACGTAAGCACTCCGCCCAGCGTGCCAACATGGAGGCCCAACTTACATCTTTAGAGACAAAATATATACACAATCCCAGCCTCACCCTTCAGCGAAATCTCTCCCACACACAGCAACAGCTACAACAGCATCTTATGGATGAAGCGAAGGAAATCTGGATAGCGTCACAACACCAAATATACCAGTGGGGGGGACAAATCAAGCAGAATGTTGCATAGACTGTGCCAAACCGAGCATTCCCTAGCCACTGTCCTAATCCTTCATGGTATGGATGGTGTCTTACGTACCCATTACAGTTGAAGATTTAACTGTGGCATTGGCCGCAATGCGTCCAGGGTTGACCCCCAGCCCCAATGGGTTTCCCATGGAGTTCCTCCGACCATATATGTCCACACCTATTAGAAACAATGCATGTTGCCCTTGAACGGCAAATATAACCCAGAGACTGGAGGCAGGGTGAGATTGTTCGCTTCCTAAAACTTGTCCGACCACCGGAGGACCCATCCTCATACCGTCCTATTTCCCTAATTAATTTTGAATCCACACTATTAGGAAAAGTACTAGCTGATCGCCTGCAGACCTGTATCCAGGTCCTGATTCACCTAAACCAATCTGGCTTTATGCCACACCGAGCCGCTCGCCATAATATTTGCCGGGTCCATAATGCCATTGCATTGGCCCAAGAGCTGCGGGCATACTCCTCACCGATATCGATAAGGCCTTTGAATCTCTTAGTTGGTAGTATCTCTTCCAGCTTTTGGAGGTGGTTAATTTGGGCCCACGCTTCCTGGCTTACACTTGCCTACTCTATACTGGATCAATGGCCTCAGTGTGTGTTGCTGGTCATCCCTCCCCTTTTATCCCATCAGTCACGGCACACGGCAGGGTTGTCCCCTGTCTCCACTCTTATTTGCCGTGGCGGATGAGCTCCTGGCAGTATTGGTTCGCCGGTATCCAGCGCTTCGAGGCTTTGAATGGCCGAGGTCACTACCTGACCGCCTAGGGACCACTTATCCTACAGATCATCTAAGGCTTTCGGCCAGACCACCGGGCTCCATACAAACCCTTCCAAGTCTGGGCTGTTTCCAGTATGTGGTCATCAGGGTAGAAGTACATGGGCAGCTCAGTTAACACACGCACCAGAGGGATTTCATTACCTGGGTATATTTATGTCTCCTTGTCCAAAGATCACATGGGCGTGCAACATTAATTCACTTCTTGCCAGCCTCTGGGACGAGACAATAATATGGTCATCCCTACCTCTTTTGCTGTATGGGCGATCAGCAATTTTTAAAATGGTCTCTCTCCCCAGAGTGCTTTACCAGCTACAAAACTTCCCCTATCATATACCGCGCTCATGGTTTGCACAAATAAATGCCATACATAATAAATTCCTATGGGGTTGGGGGTCTGTTAGAGTGTCACTGCAGACCTGTGCACAATCTACCTACTGCGGTGGTATTGCTGTGGCAGACGTGTATTCATACTATGTGGCTTCTCACCTATTGGTCATTAACGAATGGTGGTACAATAAACCTATAGACCCGGTATTTGCTCTTGAACACGCATCACAGAGCCTCAATTTTCTACCCCATGTAAGCAGAGCAACGATTCGGCTCTGCCTGTATACTATTCGACGGATGGGGCGGCATTGGCGTCTGACTCAGGCAATACCCCTGTGACATGGTGCATACTTCTGTTAGGTGGCAAAATTAAAGGGGTTACGCCAGTGGAATCTGGTCGGCATATCCACACTGAGGGACGTTATGCGGGGCACTACCCTAAATTCCTTCCAACAGTTGCAGGAGGATTTCCAACTCCATAAAACCCAGTTCTACAAATACCTCCAATTAGGTCATGCTCTCACCCCCATGCTTCTTTCATTCAGCAACCCTCCAGAGTTTCACACTCTAGAGTGTAACCCCCTCATGGGCAATTTGGGTGCCCACAAAATTCGACAGATGTACCAAACACTGACAACACATTCCACTACGACCCTGCACAAGACCAGAAAGACGTGGCAAGACAATTTCCCAGACCTGACTGCCGATGACTGGGCTGAGGCTATAGCTAGTCCCCGGGTGCTGCGGTGTCCTCTAGATACTGTCTCATTCAATTTAAATATGTCCATTGCATTTATTACACGTGCCTCCGTCTTTGGAAGATGGGCGTTATTGCATTCCCCAGTGCTTATGTTGCGAAAAGGAGAAAGGGATGTTTTTCCACACAGTATGGAGCTGCATCACAATACAGCCCTTCTGGAGTAAAGTCTCAACTTGTCTAAAAGAGGTACTGTCCTGGAATCTCCCACATGACCCTAGACTGTTCCTACTCCATAGCACTGATGACATAGGGGGAAATCAATACAAACCACCTGCTCGTCCTTGCCCTCACTATCGCCAAGCATGATATTGCTCAGCTATGGAAGGGGACTTCCCCCTCCCCCCCCCCCGACACTAGGGAAATGGCGAAATGAATTTGACAAAGGCGCGGGGCTGGCCTCAGAAGCATAGACAAATGTGGTCTAGATGGGCTACAAGCCGGGGTATAGACCCCCCCCCTCCCTTTCAAACCCCTTGATGAGCAGTTTTCATCAGACGTCCCGGGCCATAACACACTGCAGATTGTATTCTTCATAGTGGAGTACACAGATACTTAAACATGCTCTCAAATGTGGGTGGTGTGGAAATGTCTGCGCAAAGGTTTTGTTTTTGTTGTTGTTATATATGCAAACTGTAGCCAACGAGGTTTCCAAGCTTGGTAATTTGTGATTATCCTGCCTTAAATTAATTTATGTCTGGCAACAGCCCAAGGGGTACTATAAAAACTCTATAAAATATGTTTTAAAAAAAAAGCAATAATGGCTGTGTTCCCATCAAAAAGGGATCAAGTACCATTCTGGATTGCTGAAAAAATAGCACAGTTGGAAGCAATATTTCAATGGAGGGTGTATATCCAATAGTTCTCGAGTCACTGAAACCATTTGGAATGAATGGCAGAGTGGAATTTAGTTGGTATATGTAAAGACATTTCTCTGTATATTTATCTCCCTAGCATACATCTGTTTTAGAACCATCTGTACAGATTATTATTATTTTTTTTAATTTTGATAAGTCCGACATAGGAGGAGTGAAGAGCAAGAGTGACACACTAAGTAATCACTTGGACCACGGTCAGTCCTTTTTTTGTTTTACTATATTTGTTGTACTTATTTTTCACTTGGGCGTGATAGACGTCTTTATATGTCCCCTAAACAGCAGCAGTAGTTTCCTCCTTTCATTTTTTCGGCGTTTGCAACATCCTTATCTTATACACCCATATGAGTCTATAGGGACATCTTGACATCTCAAAATGGCCCCCACATTACGGCGATAGTAGTCCATTCACTCTTTCTATTATGCAGACACAGGTTACTTCTGCGCTTAAACGTTCACGGTATACACCTCGGCTTACCCACACCACGAGGATCTTTAGAGCTTGCACTCGGCAGCAGGAAGACCACGGAGATGGTATCGGCGTAGATATTCACTACCGGCACAAGTAAGTGCATGCAGGGAATGGTAGCGGTATGAGCTAGCGACCGATCAATTTTAACTTAATTTGTCCATCAGGCCACTGGCAATATAAATACGAGCACTAAGTATGCACCGATCTAATTATAGAGAGGACAGCGGAACCTGGCACTATCAAGAACATCACAAGTGCACTTAAAATACCACGTGGTCACTTTATTCACCCTTTATATTTATTTTAATTTCATTTTGCTTGTACTCAGGCACATTAGTTTATGTACACACCAGCGGCCTTTTTGACTTCAGATAGACCACCACGCGTGTTCCAGACACATTACTATCATCCACAGATCCTCATTGAAAGCCAGCACTGAGTACCGAGCACCAACTTAAATGCAGACTTTCACCATTGTGATTGCACCTCAGTCATTATTATGGTATGTAATGTCCATGTACCTTTATTAGAGGTGAACCTCGTATATTAAAAGGCTAATTTTGCTTGTAGATACATTCCCTGACGAAGGCCGGTGTTCAAGCCGAAATGCAATGGAATGAAGTATTTGTAAAGGAATGAAGCATTTGTGAAAGCCTAAGAATTTGAACAAATGATAATAAATAAAACAGCAAGATAAATTCATTGGATTGGATCTTGAAGAATATGGAATAACATCATCAATATAAGAAGAATCGAAGAAACCCTATAGCAGGGACATAGGCTGTCACCAGGGGACGTCCCCCAAATCAAGGGGTACGCAGGTCCATTGATTTCTAGTGTACTACGGAGTACACACCCTGGAGCATGCTACAACCAAGAAACTCATTATCACATAGGTTGTGCGAGTGAAACTAATAATTGAGGAAGCAATATTTTGCCATACGGGTCTGCAGGAAAAACACAGAATGTTAACAATTTAGTTGCCAATGGGAATGCTTCCCTCACTTGTGGATTGTACCACATGGGGAACAATCTTTGCTTCATTATACATTAGAATACATGGTACATCGACAATATCATTTATTCCCGAAGTAATGAAACAGATACAGAATGAGTACGGGGCAGGACTTGCCCTGGACTTGGGTATGAAACTGATGGGTAACTTTGACCAAGTCATGGCAATTATGCTGAGCAGCATTAAGGGGTAAGCAGCAGCTGTGGCTATACGCCAACGCTTAAGGGAAACAGCTCCTACAAATCAGGAGCGTGCATTACCAAAAATTATAGAAGAAAGCTATGCTTCACTAGGTAGAGATAGTTTTGGAACCAAACCAGGGAAACCACAAGTGGTGAGTACTTCTGACAAGAATAACTCAAAGCAAGCACCCACTTCTTCTAAAAAGAAATGGGATGATAATAATCAATCCAAAAATAATAATAATAATTAAGGAAACATTTCATGATCAAGGGGTGGGTCTCCCCAACAGGAGTCCTCTGAAAAGAGGTACAACCTTAGGAATTGTGATAATATTAGGAAACCTGACAGGTATCAGAATACTGATCCGCGCTCCTTTCGTTCCTTTCAAGATTCATCAAAAAGCTCGGAGAGGTAAAGATGGTCAGAACAAAAACCTGAAGATCGACCAAAGGGTAAAAGGGAAACACATTGCACTTCAGATTTCGTTATCAAACAGGTAGAGCAACATAAAGCAAAACCTCAATTCAAAAAGGAGAAAGTAGCTGGCTTAAAAATTAGAAATGCCCAGATTACTGAGTTCTCAACTTCTGAATGGGGAATGGTCTCTGATGATGCTAGACAGCATGGCAGAAGCAACAAAAGCTCGCCAGAACCTGAGGAATTTCTAGTAACAGCAGTATTGAATGAGTACATCACAGTGGAAACCCCTGATACAAGAGTGAGTGTCCCACACCGTCTACACAAAATGAAAATCTAGATAGAGGGGGACATCTCAAGAAAAATTCAAGGTCTCTTTTGGGAAAATTTTACATTTGGATACGACATTCTGTTAGCAGAAAAAGATTGGCCGCCTGAAATTATAATGGATTGCCCAAAAGGTGATAGCGTAATTTTGTCTGCTTTTTCCGATTTCGTTCCTGTTTCCTTAAACGCGCAGGAATGGGTGCAAGCGCTAGCACCGGCATTATACCACAACCATGTAGGGTGGGACATGGAGTCCAAACACCACAAGATCCCATTAAAAATGACGCCAACTCCACAGAGACAGTACCCTATTAAAAAGGAAGCAAAGAAACAGGTTAAAGAAATCTTGGACCAACTAGAATACCAAAGTGTGATTGAAACTTGCACCTCACCAATGAACAACCCTTTGTTTCCTGTAATGAAACCTGACAACACATATCGTTTGGTTTTAGATTACAGACATTTGAACACATGCACAAAAACATTTGCAGATCAGAACGCACATAGTGCAACATTAATAAATAACACTGCGCGGAAGCAATATAAAACAACACTAGATATCTCTAATGGATTGTTCTGCCAAAATATAGCTCCTGAAAGCAGATATTTAACAGGAATTTCTGCCCTAGGCACTCAGGGTCAATTTTGCCGTCTGCCCTAAGGCTATAAAAACAGCCCCAGGTTATTCTCGGCAAGAGTATCAGAGCTATTACAAACTTTCAATGAGGAGGCAGTGCCCTACGTAGATGATATTTATCTGACAAACGATGAAGTACTTGAACACTTGTGCAGGGTGAACAACATAATTATCGATTTTGCCAATTTGGGATACAAATGTAACTTTAAAAAATCAACAAAATGACCATCTCAGCGTCCTATTTTTGGGATGTGAGCTGTCAAGTGAAGACAAAAGCCTGGCTGCAAATTTTCTAGAAAAATGTGAACTAATCCAGCCTCCAAAGACTCTGAAGGGTTTACAATCCATTTTAGGATTTCTAAAGTTTGGCAGAACATACATTCAAGACTACGCAAAAAGAGTCAAACCTTTCTGTGACCTAATCAGACCGGATTTCACAGCAAACAAGTGGACTCAAAAACATACAGACACTCTATGTTCACTTCAAGCTGACATGATAACTTCAAAACACTTGTTGACACGAGTAAACGTCCGCAACCTGGTAATACGGATTGTCACCGGCTTGTCAGGGTATACCTACATCACGTTCAATGAAGGTGAGACAGTTCCAATCGCATACAAATCTCATTTGTATATGAATGCTGAAAATGAATGTGCAGCAACAGAAAAAATATTGACAGCAGTCCAGACTGCTGTAGGGAGAGAAAGAGCACTAGTACAGGGGAAACACATCATCATTGTTACCCCGATACTGACTTTAGAAGTGGTACCCAAAGCCTGCATTCAAAATACAAAGGCACTGCATCCATGTTGGATACAATGGGTTAATTCTCTCACTGCAACAGGTGTAGAATACAGATATGATCCTACATTGAGAACTCAAGCATTTCTGCAGTGCGAACAAGAATACCCCCTCCCGAATGAGAATCTTGCCTCTAGATCAGTATGAATACATCATTTACACTGATGGTTCTGACCATCCGGCTATTGGAAGTAAATAACAATATACCACTGCATGTGCTATGGTGAAAGGTTGTATGCGGGATGGCAATTTCCATCCCAGCAATACGACTACAAAATCTCTAGGAGAATGTACAGCGCAGCTGTCATAACTGAAAGTACTGATAATAGCACTACAGTATATGGATCGGGAATTCCCCACACCAATTGTATGCGATTCACTTTACTGTGGGCAATCTTACAATGAATATCTTCACTTTTAGGACCAAGGGTGGAACAATAAAACATAAATTGTTATGGGAACAAGTGGCAAAGCTGAGAGCATGTCTGCCACAGGCTCAATTTATTCACACCTTGAGTCATCAGCATGTTGGCATACACATTAAAGGGAATTCACTGGCTGATGAAGCCGCCAAGGCCACAGCGTGAACTGCTGCCACTGCTGCAATCACTCGATCACACACAAGAATAGACTGAGATATACTAGTAGCTATCAAAGCCACAAAGAACTTGGCTTTCCACTCAAGTACTCCTACAAGTTAGATGAGCATAACACAACCTATTCTAAAATTCCAGGAGTGGGAATAGGGTATTATCTAACATTGATCGCAGATTAGGTTTAATTCTGGCTGCACACGGGCGTCTGGGATCTTCACATGCAGGAGTCACTGCGACGAGTTCATTATTGAAGCAGCATTAACGGTGGTTGGGGCTGACAAAACAAACAAATGACTATGTCCTGAAGTGCGATATTTGCCAACAAATGAAGGGTGATATCATTCACAGGCCACCACAAACACCACTACTGATGTCAGACAGACCTGTTGCATGTGTCTATTTGGACCACTGCTGCCCCTTAAATTCAGACGGGGCTTACAAGTACATCTTAGTGGCAGTGGATTCATGCTCTAGATTCCTATAGATTTGGCCGCAGCATTCGGCTGACGCTCGAACTGTTATAAAGGATTTGCGAGTCTTCATTGGGTAATACGCAATTGACACGTTACATTCAAACCGTTGCCCTGTGTTTAGCTCTAGGGCTTACAAGGAAGCCATGGAAATTATGGGGGTACTCCTCCCACTTCCATCCAGAGGGAAATTCGGTGGTGAAGAGGAAAAACTGGGACTTAAAGCAATCCTTAACAGCAAGGGTATTAGGCGAGGGTGGTAGTTGGGTCAATCACCTATATGGGATCCAGAGGGCCCTCAGTAATATGCCAAGAAAATCCTTGAGTGGCCGTACCCCCTTATGATATCCTGTTTGGGACAAGAATGTGGGTACCTGATCTCGATTGTGCCAGCACAATGGCGGATGCAAAACCATTTGAACTGAAGGCTGTTTTACTGGAACTCAATGAATTTCAGGTGCTACAAAACAACGTGCAAGTCAAACACACTGCCATTGGGGAAGTGAAACCAGTTCCGGCAAGACCTGCCTGGGTCCCGCAGATTGGGGACATGGTCAGGTAAAAGACTGTGGACAGAAGAGAGTTTGGGCCATCTTACAGAACAGCTGTACCTGTCTTGGTGGTTGTGGGAACAAGAACAGCCCTTATTCCACCTCTTGGCGGCAAAAAAGAGAAAAGATTTGTCTGCATTGATCTGATCAAACATCATGTGGCCATTTCTCAACAGTAGGTCGTGCTGGGTCCTGAGTAGCCACAGATCTCCTCTTGTTACTATACAGGAAGTTCAGCTGGAAAGACTGATAACCTTTTAAGACACCACCACACAGAGTGAAGGAGTAACGAATAATGGAGCACAAATCATTCCAGTTGAAATTGAAAAACATCAAGAAGAAACAACAATGCAAGTTGCATTTCAGCACAACAGTGATGTGTACATTAATGTGCCTTCAAACGACACATCTGCCAGTTCTACAAAACCTGCGGAGCTACCAAAGATAGATCGAACTGCGTCTGGGTACTTCATCAACTTCGATGATTTCTCTTCAGATCCAAGTGAACCAGATCACATGCCACCTGTTTCAAAGAAAGAGAAACTTCTACAATTCTATTTTTTGCTCAAAAAGACTTACTTAGTGTCACCATGGTTGAACATTTAGTTCACAACAGGGGGAGAATATCTGTTAATGTGGATTGGCACAGTGACTTACATTTTTCTGCTTCTGAATGGACATTATCTCCCAGAACGGTCTGCAGTACAATCCATGAACTAGGTCCTAAAACAACATACGTCATCACACCGTGAACAAAGAGGCTTGTTCCTGGTGAACATTACAGCAATTCCAATACCTGATGGTATAGTTTGGGATAAAGTTTCATTCAATGTATTTGGTCCTACTGAACACTTGAAAATTTCACATTTGTTTAAAATTTCTTTTAATGATTTCATTACCCCCAGTACACTCTCTAATGATTAGGACATTGAAACTGTAAATACTATGCTTTCAGATTTAGAACAGTCTGCTGCATTTTCTTACAGAAAATTGTATGAGGATACAACCAACTATGATACCATGTTTTATTACCAGCATTATGGTAATCAATTTTTGCCTAGAGCAAGTGTACCACGCGCTGCTAATGTGTACCATCCATGGTAACATTGCCCAACACCACCAAAGGGTAGTTCTGCCACATTCCCATCAGAAATTAGCATACTGGTCAGGGTTCAATACATCAGACCAAGGGTCGTTTTACTACAAACTTGCACAGACTAATGCAACAACAATGAAAATGATGCTAACGAACACAAAGCTGATATATTTAGCACCTTTTATCTCCCAGCTGTCTATACAGAATTTCGACTACTGGGGAGATGCAATAGACACAAAATGTATCTGGGGGACAAGAGAGTGTCAGGTTCAGGGAACTGAGGCTATATTCAGAGCTTTCTTCTGACCATTACAGATGACTTTCCCGAACAGAATGGTGCAACAGACTACCTGTTATAGGTTTGCAAACATCAAAGACCTAAAACACTGAGCATCCCTTCACTCACACCTATTAAGGGTATCTCAAATAACACACTAACAAGTGAAGGGACGCATGGTACAAATACAAACAATTCATCATCTCCCGATTCGAAGGGTTGGTTAGTTTGGCCGATAGACATGAATATGTGTAACTCAAGATTTAATTATACCACCAATGTGTTTAGTATCCTTAGGTCCAACCCACGCTATGGGCACACAGGCGGCCCTGGGGTAGTGACTTCCTATAGTGTCGGGAAGTTGTGCTTAGATTGGCTAAAGACCTCAACACTATCACACGTGAAACAACACTTGTCCCTTTTGTCAGACAACATAGATCTTAAGGATTTCTTGTTAGGTCCCAAGAAACCACGTGAGGTTTGGAAAGTCTCCTGAAAGACTTCTTGAAATAGATGGAAATAACCTAGAAAAGGCCTTAGCTGTGGTAGACAACATTCTTGTCTCATATTTATTCACTGGGCAACATTGTGTCCTCAGCTATCGACTTAATGGAACAAGATTTGTCTATTCTACAACAGACAATCTCAGCTATGCGCTATTATGCTTCTAAGCTGGATGCTTCAATCATTGCGTTCTGGCCATGTTCCATGGCGGTACATTAAAGACACAAATCTGTTTTCAGCTTACAATCTGACCGAAAGACTATTGACCATGGAACGCAGAGATGTGAAGTACATCATGCTGCTCATTGAAAAACTGGAGAAGTTACCTTTTACTGTAGCAGAATCACCATCTACGGAATGGTTAATCCATGGCTATATCACATTGCCAATCACGACATTCCAATTCCAGTTCTACCTGAAATATTACCCAGTAGGCAAATATGTAGCGTTGGGCGAAGGGTACATACGAGAAACCTGGGAGTTGCCATACACATATAAGTGCAGGACTAAGGACGAGGACGGTTCAAACTGCAAAAAGGCCTTGAGTTGGTCTTTAGTGTGTAAAGAAGTGTCGCTTCAGAGGTAATGCGCCAATAGCAAACTTGTCCAGCTACCTTAAGGGTTCCCCAGCTGCTGTAATTCATCCAGTTTTTGAGTTACTTTTCCAATGGGAGTTACTTGATGCTGAATGACCAAGGCTGCTGTGGTATGACGCCAGGCATTGCTTGTCTAGAGACCTTCAACTCCAGGGTTATTTGTTGTAAGCAAGTATTGTTTCCAAAAGCTCGCACAGTTAGGGTGGCCTTCACTGAATGTTTCCAAAATAGGATTTGATTCTCTGAGCAGACTTAAAGCCATGCTGTTTTAACAAGATGTGGCCTTAACTTCACCACAAGAGATCTTTGATCTCCAAGTTGCAAGGTCCACGGCAGAGACACAGGCTCTGGTCCCTATGAACTTTCTGCTCCATTTGAGAGAAATAGTCCATCGTATCTTTAACATGTCTGATACCTGGGGGATAGTACACTTATTTAAGAGCATTGATCAGGTCTGTTAATCACCTTTCAAACCAATTTTGGAGTCATTCCATCATTCATACACTCCATACTTGGAAGCGTTTTTGGAGGTCTTCCTTTGGTCCTGCTTTCAGTAACGGGCATCCTGATTTTAATCCTTTTGCTTCGCACTGGATATCAACATCACTCGAGACATGGAGAGAACACTGCTGGGGCGATGTTGCTGTGAGCGATTGGTGTTCTTCTTGGGTATACTTCGGCTGCAAGAGCTGGTTCCTGCCTTTCAGACCGACCTGGCTTGACTGCATTCTGCCAGTATTTCGCTGCCTCTTTTGCGAATTCGGATGCATGTTGGACCTCTGTCTGACACTTCCATTGGTTGCACTGCCGGATATAGACATGATCCTGGCACCTTTACGAGCCCATGCGCACAGTTGTCCACAGCATATTCCCATGTTGATGATGGTATTTCAAGAGCCTCCATGGGATGCTTTAGCTCCTGTTGGAATGGAGATTGGCTCTACCACGGATGTACAGGCATCAATCTCAGGCACACAAGCATTTAATTCTTCTTCGACGCCTGCCGTGGGAACAAGTGATGAACACATCTGCTCAATTGATATCATACTGGAGGTGCTAGAAGGACTGCCTCCTGCGGATGACATGTTCAGTGATGTTGAGTCTTCAGCGCAGGATTCCTAAACGATCTGACCTGTGCTGGGAACTGTTTGGACAATTTTTAAACATGTACCAAATTGGAGGTCGAACTGACTTTGTTTTTCTCCTCTGCTCTATCTTAATATAGTAGCTTTTAAGGTGCTCAGAAAAACAATAACGATATATTCAAACATTTCGAGGACCTTTTATGAACGTTTTCTAGGGAAGAATGCTTTCCATATAGACCTTGCTTTTATGAAGATGATTTTTTTTTAGACTTTTTAAGTATCTGTTTTAGTATGTTTTAATAAACTTTATGCTATGCCTTTTTTAGAATTGTCTATCATTTCCTGGCTGACCTTGTTGACCTTTTTTTGATGAGAAGTGGGTATCATGTCCTTTAGGATAGTCCCATCATGTACATAACAATTACATAAATTTTGCCCCATCCACACTACATAACGGTCCTAAGACAGGTGACCTTTTACCTAGTAGCTTACTTCTGCCTCTCCGACATCAGGCTCTTGGTACCATATCTTAATCCCTATACCTGACGTGCATAAACATGCCCCAGGCACGGCAGATTTATTCTGTATAAGGCTCACCACTTTTTTTCATCCATGTCCAACAGCCAGCTGTGCTTGATCATGTTTGTTTAGAAAAGGATTATCAGAGGATTAGTGAATATTTTCAAACTATATTGATTCTAGAAACACAAATCCAGTAAATTAAAAGAAATGTCAGAAATACAATAAATATGAGAATACAAAAATACGGTGGTAAATAAGCACAATACAATTATGATGAAACGGAGCAAACACAAACCTGTGGAATGCTAGAGAGGGTAGATCCAGCTCAACCGACTAATGTGCTAGGCAACTGGCAGTGCGGGCGGACAAACGGGAAGAGAGGCATGCAGCCGAGCTGATAGAAGAACCTGCTCAATGCTATCATACTTTATCCTCCATTAACTAGGTCCTGGGAAAGGGCACTGAGGAGGTGGGAAGAGGGTGGTGGGAGCGGTGAGGCTCACTGAGCTAAACAGTCTGACAGGCACAAATGCAGGCTAATAGGCACAAATCCAGTAAAAAAAGCTGGTAAGCACAAATCCAGTATACGAAAACAAATGTCAGAAATACAATGAATATGAGTATGCGAAAAAAACAAAATATGGGGGGAAATAAGCACAATACAATTGAGATGAAATGGAGCAAGCACAAACCAGTCAAATGCTCGGGAGGCTAGATCCAGCTCAACAGACTACGACTGCTAGGCAACTAGCAGTGCGGTGGACAAACAGGAAGAGAGGCATGCAGCCGAGCAGCGGAAGCTGGTAGAGAACCTGCTCAATGGAGTTGAGCTGAGGCTTCCGTTAAAAGTATCCTGGCAGGGGACGAAGGGGAGATGGGAAGTGGGCAAATGGCGAGCTGCAATACTCGCTTAGCAAAATATGCTGAAAAGCACAAATACAGGCTAATAGGCACAAATACAGTACAAAAGCTGGGAAGCACAAATCCAGTAAACGGGAAAAAATTTGAGAAATACAATGAATATGAGTATATGAAAAAAACAAATATACGGGAGGAAATAAGCACAATACAATTGAGTTGAAATAGAGTAAGCACAAACCAATGGGACACTCAAGAGGCTAGATTTGGCTCAACAGACTACTGTTACTAGACAACTAGAAGTGTAGGCGTGCAAATGAGAAGAGAGGCGAGCAGCCGAGCAGCATGGGAAGCTGGTAGAAGGACCATGTCCAAGTGCAGCTCTTTGTCAGGGGACAGGCACAGCCCATTTAGGATGTTTTAGGGAAAAAGCACTTGCACTTTAACATTAGTCAGCAGTGGTTAAGAGCCCAGAATCCTAAAGCCAGCAAAAATGAAGTCAGCAAAACAAGAGGTTAGAGCGCAAAAAGTCAGTAGAAAACCATGCCAAGGATGTCAGGTCTAACACGTCTACCCTCCAGCTGAAAGTAAGGGGAGTTACCCAACCTCTTGGGAGTTCTCTTTTCTAAGGCAGAAAAACCTGGAAAGACCATCAGCACTGGCATGCTCTGTTCCAGGACGGTGTTCCACCTTAAACTCCATTACCCTTAGGGAGATGGTCCAGCTCAAAAATTTTGGATTCTCACCCCTCAGCTGCATGAACGATCTGAGGGGCCTGTAGTCTGTCAGAACCGCAATGGAGTGCCAAACAGGTATGGCCTTTCCTTCTTCAGTTTCCAGACCAGAGCCAAGGCTTCTCTTTCTATTGTGTTGCACCTCTGTTCCCCTGAAAGTATGCTCCTTCTGAAGAAACCTACAAGCAGATCCAGGCTCTCTTCTTTTTGCTGTGACAGCATGGCACCTAAACAATGCTATGAGGTGTCTGTTTGAACAATAAATTCTTGAAAGACATCAGGGACTGTGAGCATGGATGCTGTGCACATGGCCTCCTTCAGGGTCTCAAAAGCTTTCTGATATGCTTCCGCCCAAATCACCTGATTTGGGAAGAAGCTATCTGCTGTCTGCTATCTGGAAGTCCGCTCTGTTAAGGGGCAACAACAGTTCCATACCCATTGCCAAATCCCCTGCAATGACCAGTGAGGCATAAGAAGGCTCTCACTTCTGTCTGGGTGTTGGGTGGTTCCCAAGCCAGAATGGTCTCATATTGGCCTGGAGAGGACGGCACCTTGTCTCCTCCCACTTGGTGACTCAAGTAGAACACAGAGTTCTGCCCTATCTGGTAATTGTTGGCCTGGATAGTCAGGTCTACACTTAGCGATGCCTAAAGCACTTCCCTGAGGTGGTACAGGTGGTCCTCCTAGCTAGAGCTGAAGACCGCAATGTTGTCTACATACACAACATTGACGTACTCAAACCCAGCTAGGACCAGGTTAACCAACTTCTGGAAGGTGGCAGAGGCATTCTTCAACCTGAAGGACATGACCTGGAACTGGAAGTGCCCTTCTGCTGTGGAGAATGCAGATCTTAGGGGTGCGTGAAATTTGCGTAGTCGCGCTACGCAAAGCTCCGCGAAATGGTAAAAATCTCTGCGAGCATGAAAAAGTTCTGCAAACACGCGGAATTGCTTGTTCCGCCCTTTTGCTATGCTTTTTTCCTGTTCGTGAATGCTGTTTGCGTGCTCGAGGAGAAATATCTCGCGAACATGCACTTTGAAAGCGCAAACAAGCAAAAAATTCTGCGAATCGCAGAATTTTTGGCAATTCTGCGTTCTCCGTGGAACACGAAATTACCCAAATTCCGCGAGTTTAACAGAATTTACCGCCCAGGCCTAGCACATCTTTATTTCACTCCCTCGGTCAAGGCAATCTGCCGGTGTCCAGAAATTAAGTTCTATGTGCTGAGGAACATGGCAGCTCGAAGCCGAAGATGAGCTTATAAACTTTGGGTCTGGGGTTCACGTCAGTTTTGGTAACTGCATTGAGCCCACAGTAGCCCATAAAGAACCTAAGTTCAGGGGTGACACCTGTAGGGGCAGACTTGGGGACCAACAACCCCAGGCTGGACCAAGAGCTGTTTGAGGTCTCAATAACCCCTAATGCCAGCATCTTGGGGACCTCCTTCTTAATGCTGGCTCGCACCTTATAAGACAACCTGTAAATGTTATTATTCACAGGTGTGCTATCCCCAGTATCAATATCATGGGTACACCATGTAGTGAGTTTGGGGTAAGCGAAAATAAAGAAGCTGCCCCAGAAACTGGCAGAAGTCTCTCTGTTGGTCTAGGGTCAGTGTAGAGGAGCGGCTGACACCCTTCACTGACCCATCCTACTCCTTGGAAGATATTAGGTCAGTGAGACGTTCACTCACCACTTCCACCCCATCATCAGTGACCAAGAGCACAGTAAGTTCAGCCCTCTCAAAATGGGACTTGACGCAGATGACATGTCGGTGTCAGGAATCATTCGGTCAGTTCCTTATACCTTACAAGACACTTTCGTTCCAGGAAAACATCCAGAGTGGTGGTGAAACCTCGGATGGTGAATTTCTGGGTAAATGTGAAATAGTCCGGACCTTCAAGATGGCCGCCGCTATTGCCGCGGTGAAAGATCAGCATCGTTCTAGTTTCCAGTACTCTTGAGGAACGAGCGCGCAGAGCCCTGCGCACTTCATAATAGACTTTACCGTGAGTGGCCGTCATTCAAGGCGCTCACAAGAATTTCAGTTTCTGTTGGGTTTTGGAGGTGTAAATCGAAACACCGTTTCAGAAAACCTTAGTTTAAGACGAACTTGAGTTTGGTGTATCTTCGGCCAGAGTCGGAGTAAGGTGATAGTCTTCCGACGTGTTCTGTGAGAAAAGACTGTCGTGAAGAGGCAGCGCTTGAGCAGGAGGTTTAGCAGAGAGCTTCTGCGGAGTCAGGAGATTGAGAGTCTCTTCTCGAACTTTTCCTTGGGAGAAGTATTCTCAACCTGGCAGTTCAGTTTAGTTTCTTCAGCGAAAAGTGACGCAGTGGAAAGCTTCATCAACAGACCTTCAAACGACGAGTAAAGTAAGACTATTCAAGACCTACTTTGGAGAAGTCTCCAGTCCTCTCTACCTGAGCTCCCCCATTGCGCTTCCCTTTTCTTCCCTCCCTCTTTTCCCTTCCTGGTTCCTTTTTGCGCGCACCTACAAGAGCTCTAAGACTGACTTCGAGAGTGTCACGGCACTCTGCTAGTACCTGAGGATTGAATATATATATTAAAAGAAAACGTTATCCATGAAGAAGGTAGGAAAGGTTCTTGAAGAAGTGTAAGGGAACATACACCACTTCAGTTTACTAATGAGGTGTTTTCCTTTTCTAGCAATATCAACTCCTTCATGGTAACTGCTCATCACCTTTTACAGAGAGGGGCAAGACTCTAAAGACAGCTGGTAGGATAAATTGGAAGTTAGAACTGTATGTCAAGGAAGTGTAGTTGGGAGTTGCTGCATTGTCTTCTCTCTTTCCTCTGTGCATTAGGAACCCAAGTGCAGTCCAGAAAACCAGTCGAATTCAGAAGGACTAGTGGGTGCCAGTTGTCGTTGGAGTGTCTCTCTTTTCTGTCCACTTCCCCTTTCCCTGTCTCTGGTGCAGTTGCTTGTTAAGCGGCGACACTGGGGTTAGGGCATTGGGAGCAAGCATCGGTTCTGCCTCTGCGAAGAATCTGGGACCTGACAGTCGGACTCTCAAGATCCGACATGTCTTGGCTAGCCAGGCTGAAACTCAACCAGACTGGCATTCTCGTCATAGCAGTGTTTCATGTCCTCCTGGCTGGTATCCATAATCTCTTGGGTGAGTTCTGGAAAGTTGGCTGCTTGGTTGCAAAGGGCCAGCATGTAGCTGACCACATCCTGGGGACTCTGCCGGAAGCAGGCACCCATCTCTCCTTCACCAAACTGAGAGGCCCTCCCAAAGAGTGCCCATACAAAAGTTCAAATGGGCTGAAGCCAACCCCCTCATGCGGGACCTCACTGTAAGTAAACATAATCCATGGCAGGTGGATGTCCCACTTATGCCTCTTGGGTTTGGCTAGACCCATAATCATGCCGTTCAGGATTTGGTTGAACCTTTCAAACAACCAATTGATTTGGGGGGTGGTAAGTATTGGAAAATGTGTAGGTTACCCCATACTCCTTCCACATGGCCTTCGTGTCTTGGGGTCCAGAGGCCCAATGGTGTCAATTCCCACCCACTCAAAGGGGGTGCTAATGACAGAAAAAGGTTGCAGGCTGGATTTGTATTTCACCCCTGTCTTGCCACTCACCTGACAGGTAGGATAGGACCTATATTCAGCATCTGAGGAATCATGCAGAACTCCTCCTTGGTGGGATCCCTTTCATGTTGCCAGTTAGCCAGCTCAGAAAGGTTCCCCTGTTCGGCCACATCCTCCCCTGTAGGTATTGGGCCGCCCCCTCAGGTTCAGTCTCCCGCTAGACTGTGGGAGTTTCAGAAAATTTCTCACATTCATTGCCCTTCTTCTTTTTGGCAGGCATCTGGGCTATTCTTTTAGGCTCCAGGTCTTCTTGACTATCACCTTGGGCTACCATGGACCGTGTGGTCAGGCAGACCCACTCAGGCATGCTTTAGATCTTACCTAGACCTCTTTCCAGGTGGTATACTCCAGATCATAGCTAAGCAGACAATCAACAGGCATGGATGGATTCACATTTCACAGCTACCTTCAAGGAACCTGAGACCCCTTCTTTCAAAGGGAACCAGAGCCAGTAGTGGTTATCACAGTTATCAGCACTGACAACTTGGTGGGTCACATAATGGACTACCTACTCTAAAGACGCCAGATGACCGCTGATGGTTGTCATGCTGACTCCAGTGTCTCTCTGACCCTCCACCCTCTGTACATTAATGGTGACCTACTAACTGTACTTCCTAATGTTGTTAGGCATGTGGGTTCTCTGCATCATTTCTACATCACCCAGGAACACTTGGGTTACCGATACTTTCTCCACCAAACTATTTCAGACAATCTTCTCCCCAAGCGCTACACTAACCAACCCCAGTTACTGCCCACTGATAGGGGGCTGTGCCTTTTTGGGACACTTGGCATCTCCTTTGAAGTGCCCTTCCTGCTGACAAGCAAAGCATTTTAGGAGGGGCTTTTCTGCAGCCCTACTGTTAGGGGACCATTTTTTCTTCTACTCAGTAGGGGGTTTGGAATCCTAACCTGAAGAACTACTTTGGAGCCTTTAGATAACTCTGTGCTTTTGTCCCCCCTCCTTCTTCTGGTGAGGACTCTGCCCACCCTTGTGGTGATCCTCCCTCAGATACTTTCTTATGGATGCTGATCCAGACCCAGCGGTCTACCACCCTGACAAGCTCCCTTCCCCGGGGCCGGGGAGCCTACTGTCAGCAAGGGGTTGATGCAGAAATGGATAACAAAGACTGAACATGTGTTCATTTGCAAGCAAATTATACAGCCCCCGTTAAACCTTTACCTCACTGCTCTTCACCCAGCCATCCAGTGTCTTGCAAAAGGAATCTAAACAATTCACACTGGTCTATTGAGGAAGCTTCTGACTGTCCCAGAACTGCTTTCTGTTCTTTGCTGGTGTTAGACTACATTTCCTGCTTAGGGATTCCTTTATTAGGGGATAACTCATCCTGTCACCCCCCTCTATGACCAGTAGAGTTCCCTCGCCTCAATAGGGATATGTATGCACTGACTAGACTCCCAATCTTCCACAGGATCCTTGTGCATCTGTAGGGCAATTTCATAATCCCCAACCCATCTATCTATGTTGTCTCTGATCACAATGTTAGACACTAGACCCTTTGATATGTGGACTCCCCATCAAAGGGTACTGAGAAAACAATGCCACCATCACTGCTGGACTCAGCCTCGCCTTAATGACCGGCACCTTCAAGCTCAGTTCATGAGCCAACATGAGTTTTCTCTTCTCCACGGCCAGCATTTTCTCCACTAAGGCTTTCTCCTTCTCTAATTTGAGTTGGCAAGCTCCAATTTTAGATGTATCTCCTCCCTCCTGTCCTCCGGCTCCTCTAGGGACAAGCCTCTTGATGACATGCTCTCGGAGGGAAACCACTACTCCGTGCAGGACATTGGCTGCCTCTATCTGCACCTTTTTCAGCTCCATCTTCCAGGTGAAGACATTAGTAGGAAGCTCAAACCTCTTACAGAAATCCTTGAGCTGGACCATAGTGTAACTCCCAAGTTTGGCCAGCGCAAAATCCATTCTTTCAGGTGCGGGCACAGAACCTCCAGTCTGAGACATGGTTTTAGGAAAAAGCAAAATTGCCAATCAGGGAGAATAGAACAATTAAAAATGCAAATCAATCAATCAATAAATCAATCAATCAGGGGTTTATAAAGCACGCTACTCACCCATGAGGGTCTAAAGGCGTTGGGGTGGGGGGAGCAGATCCGGGTCAGTTGAAGAGCCAGGTCTTGAGGCTCTTCCTGAAGGTGTGCAGAGTGGGGAGTGTCTGATGTTGACTAGGAGCTCGTTCCAGGTCTTTGCTGCAACGTAGGAGAAAGCGCTTCTGTCTGCTCTGGTTCTGCGGATACGTGGGGTCTTTGCCAGGGCGAGGTTGATGGAGTGGAGGTTCCTTTTGGGTACATGGAAGGAGACTCTTTCGTTGAGGTATTTGGGTCTGATGTTTTGGAGGGATTTGTAGGCGTGGGTGAGTAGCTTGAATGTTACTCTCTTCTCAATGGGGCGCCAGTGGAGGTCTCAGAGGTGTTGGGTCATGTGCTTGTGTCATGGAGTTTTGAGGATGAGTCTGGCTGTGGTGTTCTGAATGGCTTGGAGCTTGTGTAGCAGGTTTTTCTTTATTCCGGCGTAGAGGGCGTTACCGTAGTCCAGTCTGCTGGTTGAGAGTGCATGGGTGACAATATTTCTGCTTTCAGGGGGGATCCACTTGAGGGTTTTGCAGAGGATGCGGAGAAAGTTGAAGCAGGTGGAGGCGTTGGTCTGGCGGGTCTTGGAGAGGGAGGAGTCTAGAATGATGCAGAGGTTCTGGGCGTGGTCCATTGGGGTGTGTGGGTTTCTGAGGGCAGGGGGCCACCAGGAGCTCTCCCATGCAGTGGGGGAGGGTCCAAGGACAAGGACCTCTGTCTTCTCTGAGTACAGTTTTAGGCTGCTGACACATATCCAGGCTGCAACATCTTTCATTCCTTCTTGGAAGCTGAGTCTGGTTTCTTTGGGGTTCTTCGTGAGAGAGAGGATGAGCTGGGTGTCGTCGGCGTAACATACTATGCTGAGCCCATGCTGTCTGACGAATGGCCGCACGGGGTCCATGTAGATGTTGAAGAGCATGGGTTGATCTCAGTAGCTTCGGAGAGGAAGTGGGGAGTCTGATCCTTTGAGTTCTGCCGGAGAGAAAGGAGGGGATCCAGTCCAGGGCGGTTCCTCGTATACCAGCAACGTGGAGTCTGGCTGTGAGAGTGCGGTGTGAGACGGTGCCAAAGGCTGCGGAGAGGTCTAGTAGGATAAGGGCTGCAATGTGGCCCCGGTCGAGTAGCATGTGGATGTCATCGGTGGCGGCGAGGAGGGCGGTCTCAGTGCTGTGGTTGCTGCGAAATCCAGACTGGGAGGAGTCGAGGATGGCATTCTCTTGAATGAAGGTGCCCAGCTGGGTGTTGATGAATCTCTCAGTGACTTTGGCTGCAAAGGGAAGAAGAGAGATGGGCCGGTAGTTCTTCATTCGGGAAGGGTAGCAAAAATAAAATGCCACTCAGGATGAATTGATTCAGATTGATCGTAGATATGGATGGTAGTGTACACCAAATGACTTTAAGGCACTGCACAAACACAAGTTTTTACCACTGATCACCAATGTTAGAAATTGGGGGCCTCATTTACAAGTCCCCTGCGTCGTTGGAACATCACTTTTAATGACAATCTGGTGGCGCACATTGTAGTGCCATATCTACAGAGCCATGTAAAGGCACCCTGCGTGGTGTTTCATGGCCTTGTAGATATGGTGTGAAACAACGCAGCACAGGTCACTGCATTGTCTCACACCTCGATGGAGAGGCACTAACACCCATGGCATTTGACACATTCCCAGATTTACAATGTTCCGTAGAGCTGGGAATCCGTCAAAACCCTTGGTCTCCCCAGGGGAGGTGTAGGAGAGTTGCAACAAGCCAAATAGCTTTATTTCTCCTTGTTTTTAACTCTTTGATGTGTGCTGAATTCTGCAGCACATGTAGAAGGAGGAAATCACTTACTGTACAAAAACAATCATTGCCACATCACAGACACCCTTGCTCCATGGTGCAGGGGTGCCAGCAATGGCGCATTACAGTCAATTGAGTTTTAACACAGGGAAAGAGGACAAGGATGCACCATATCTCATTGATACATGCAAAAGAAACAATTGATAGACGGAATGCTGGACAATGCAGACACTCACCACCAGTCACAAGGATATGGGTTTAATCCATCATTCTTTTGCTCACCACACCACCCCAGATTGGACCCAGACATATGCAAATCAGTCTTGACCCTGTTCCTTGTGGGAACATTCCAGCCCAAACTGCCAAGCCAGGGCCTCCTTGGATCGGAAACAAGCATCCTGGGACCTGTTTCAAGGTATTGCCCTTGATCAGCCAGCCTAGCTTGAATCCAGTGGTGTAGTGAGCACGGGACCCAGGTCTGGGCATACCCTTCCCACTTAGGGCGATATATGCAAAAGAAACAATTGATGGACGGAATGCTGGACAATGCAGATATTCACCCCCAGTCACAAGGAACTGGGTTTAATCCATCATTCTTTTGCTCACCACACCACCCCAGATTGGACCCAGCCATATGCAAATCAGTCTTGACCCTGTTCCTTGTGGGAACAGTCCAGCCCGAACTGCCAAGCCAGGTCCTCCTTGGACCAGAAACAAGCAACCTGGGACTGGTTTCAGAGCATCACCCTTCATCAGCCATGCTAGCTTGAATCCAGTGGTGTAGTGAGCACGGGACCCACATCTGGGCATACCCTTTCCACTTAGGGTGATATATGCAAAAGAAACAATTGATGGACGGAATGCTGGACAATGCAAACATTCACCCCCAGTCACAAGAAACTGGGTTTAATCCATCATTCTTTTGCTCACCACACCACCCCAGATTGGACCCAGCCATATGCAAATCAGTCTTGACCCTGTTCCTTGTGGGAACAGGCCAGCCCGAACTTCCAAGCCAGGTTCTCCCTGGACCGGAAACAAGCATCCTGGGACCGGTTTCAGGGCATCACCCTTCATCAGCCAGGCTAGCTTTAATCCAGTGGTGTATCTCATCGATATGGCACATTCCTGCCCTTTTCTTTTGCCATAGAGCAGCACAGCAGGAAGGCTTGCGGGCTGCTCAATGGCAAAATACTGTAAATAAGTTGTTGGGTCTCTAGTTAGCAGATGTATGCACCCTGTCCAATTAGGGTCCACAATCCAAGTCAGGGAAAGTCAGTTTCACACCATAAATGAACCTGTGCTCACCATCTATTTGTTGAACCTCTTGAAATTACGGTCAGCAGTGTTTTTCCAAATGGTATGAGTAACCTTTTTCCTTTAACGGAGGATAAAGTAGTAAAACTGAAAGAAACTACCAAATCTGGGTCTCCTAAGGACCCTTACCTGCCTTTTGTCTTGCATTTGATCCCTGGTCTGATTGCAGTTTAAATATAATAAAAGTGTTGGTTCAATATCTGATGGCTTGGAAAAAGGCCTTGTCCTTCCAAATGTAAAAAAAAACTTTGTTGGACCCCACGGTGAATAAGAACTACAGTCCCATCTCTTGTCAGTCATTTCCTGCCAAAATAGTAGAAAAAGCTTTAAATGAGGATCTCACAGCCTATTTGGATTCTAATAACATTCGAAGTACTTCCCAACACGTTTTCGGTCAAAAACACTGCACTGAATCAGCTCTTGTGGTTGCTAATGAGAAGTAAGGAAAGGCAGCACTTATTCTTTTAGACCTCTCAACCACGTTTGATATGGTGAACCATTCTTTACTTATCAAGGAGCTTGGGAGGATTGGTGATTGGGTGCACTGTCCTGGCTCTACTAAGTTCCTTCCTAGCTAAGAGGGAACTAGGGGCCAGATGTAGGTAGGCCAATACCGGTCGGTAACGGCCAAATGTACCGATTTTCGGCCGTTACCGACCGGTATTGGGCATTTGGGATGTAAAGAAACCCAAAAACATTAAAATCGGTAAATTTACCGAATCGGTAAAGTTACCGAATCGGAAACCTTACAGAATCGGAAAAAATACGAATCTGTAAATTTACCGAATCGGAAACCTTACCGAATCGGAAAAAATACTGAATCAGTAAATTTACAGAATCTGTAAAGTTTCCGAATCGGAAAATTCACCGAATCGGAAAATATATCGAATCTGTAAATTTACCGATTCGGAAACTTTAGCGATTCGGTATATTTACCGAATCGGAAAATAAGAAATGGTAAAAATTAGTATTTGAGATGTAGGTAACCTCTTAAATACCAAATTTGCATGAAATTCGGTATTTAAGAGTCGGTATTTACCATGGATTGAAATCAGGTGGTAAACAGGTGCAGGGTATAAAAAAGCCCCCAAAATGCAACATTTTCACCAGAATGGCGGCATTCTATGTCATTGCGAGGCGGCTACAGCTACAGGCAGAAGGAGAGAGGGTCTGGAGGAGGGAGGAGCAGGTGTACAGGCAGAGGATCACTCTATTCCAGCTAACTGAGCCAGAGATCCTACAAAGGTACAGGCTGGCTCCCCAAACTATCCTGGACCTAATCAGGGACCTCCACCCACTATTGGAACATCCAACCACAAGGGCACACGCCATCCCACCCCATGTGCAGGTGCTGCGCAGCCTACACCTTCTTGCATCTGGGAGTTACCAGAGTGTGGTTGCTGCGGTAGGTGGGGTGTCCCAGAGCTGTCTGTCACGTTTCTTTAAAAAATTCCTTGATGACATGTTGCAGAGAATGCACTCTACAACTCTGGATTTTTCTGAAGTTGTTCTTCTATCAATACTACACTGATAGACATACTGCACCTTCTCCTGGGTAAGGAGAGCCCAAATGATGTAGGGCGGTATTGAACGGGAGCTGATGGGCACTTTTTTCAAGAATGAGAATTTAAGTGCAGCATGGCACATAGTCCTGCACAGCGGCGGAAGCCGACGACGCCCATACTTCCAGCGCCAGGAGGCGCATAAGAGGGAGAGCTGCCCCTGTGCAGCGGGGGGTCAATTGAAAGAAAGGGGGTCCGTTGCACTTTACCTGAGGGACGCTGCATTTGGTTTTCTTTGCCCGCCAGTCCTGCCTGTCTGCTCGTCTCCCTCCCGCTGCCGCACCAACACGCCTGAGCGGCCGCCGAGCAGAGGAGGACCAGGGCCACAGACCACAAGTCCCAGCCTGCACAGCGGCGGAAGCCGACGACGCCCATACTTCCAGCGCCAGGAGGTGCATAAGAGGGAGAGCTGCCCCTGTGGAGCGGGGGGTCAATTGAAAGAAAGGGGGTCCGTTGCACTTTACCTGAGGGACGCTGCATTTGGTTTTCTTTGCCCGCCAGTCCTGCCTGTCTGCTCGTCTCCCTCCCGCTGCCGCACCAACATGCCTGAGCGGCCGCCGAGCGAAGGGGGACCAGGGCCACAGACCACAAGTCCCAGCCTGCACAGCGGCGGAAGCCGACGACGCCCATACTTCCAGCGCCAGGAGGCGCATAAGAGGGAGAGCTGCCCCCGCGTCGCAGGACCGCGCGCGGGTCTGCGCCGGGCTAAGCCCGGGCAAAGGGCGGGCCCTCTGTGGCCCTCAGAGGCTGGAGAAGGACAGGACGGGGCCACCCCCCCTGACATCTTCACACTACCAAGGTAAACACTCTAAAACTTTCTCTCCCTGATATTTCGGGAAGGGACAATTTCTTGCGGCCGTGTTATAGTTTAACATCCAACAATGTCTCATAAGGGATTGACCAATAATTCCATCTGTCGGACAGGCTTGCATTCTGGGTCAAAGGTTCCATGTAGGCCATCTCCGCCCACCGCATTAACAAATGACCTTGTTAAGACCAACATATCCTCCAACCAACCGTCCGACACAACGCATGGCATACCGCTACAACTCTCGCTGTTGGACGAATTAAACTCGCTCTGCAAAACGAGGTATGCCACTGTGAATTCCAGAAATGAAACCAAAACTCCCTCCCCTTGCCCCGCTAAAAGAACCAGTTTGTCAACCCCAATCCCTAGCCCTCTGGTGTATCTTCCCCAACCCATTCTCAATACACGAAACACAGTCCTTCCCCAGTCCCCATCTGGAAGGAAGTGGGATGGGGTCAACCCCACAGGGATCAAATCAAAACAACAAAAACTGTGTTTTAGTTCCCCACTCACTGCTTCTAACCCATTATTAAAATTGGAAGAAAAAATAGACCAAGTGGTATTATTCTTCAATTCGGACCTTTTGTCCCACATTAAAGAACTGGTCAGCTCACTCATTTCACCCTTGCTTGTCAAAATTTCCACCCTAGAGGACAGGTTGTTGGGAATAGAGAAATGTTTAAAGGCCAACCAAATTCATACTGATAATCCTGTTACAAGAATCTGTTCCAATCCACCTGATTCAAGCACTAACAATCCAACTCACCTCCCAGTCCCTACCCTTCCACCCCCTAATCCCCCTAAAGTTAACCCCAAATCCAGCTCCTTACAACATACTGCTGTAAGGGTAGAGCCTAACAATACAACACACATACAGCTACCTCCGGAGGCTGCACCATTTGTGTGTGTTCTTGCAGGAGTCCCAGCGCTCAAATGTGGAAAAAGTGAGCGGGAACTAGACTTACTCAACAAAGCCACGCACTGGTTAACTAAAAACCGGCCCCTGCCCCTAGGTTTGGACGGTACCATCATGTCGGTTAGAAGGGTGGGTTGGCTAGGCCACCTAAAAAAAGATATTGATGGTGATCTTGTTTTAATAAAATTTAAAAGTTGCTTAGTCGTTCCTTACCTGCGAACTGTGTACCCCCGTGAAGGTGTTGGCCCCATATCCGTCTGGGATCTACGAGACTTTTACCCAAGCATGGTTTATGGCGCTCATCCAAAATCAAGGGCAGAGTCAGCACACTGGAAGAGTAGAAATACCAGTGCACTCTGTGGCCATAGCTTTTCCACCTTCAATCACTCCGGAACAATTCACATTGGCCATGGGTATGGAAAATAATGAATCCTGCTATGAAACAAAGGAACTAACTCATGTTGCATGGACCAACGTTGTGTTTTTGTCATTCTGTTTTGTGTATGTAACTTTTGTTATGAATGCTTTTAAATGTTTGCTTTTATGATTTTAAACAAAAATCGAATAAAGCTGAATTGATTTGATTTGATTTGACACATAGTCACATTTTATTGTTCATTTCGTAGCACCCCAATTGAAGTTTTCACAGTAGTTTTGTAGTTTCCCTCTGACCCCCAGATACTTTTCTCGTTTTTATGAGAATGCATTACTACATCAGTTTCCCTGCAACGCATGCAGAACTGCTAAGGACAAAGACAGACTTTTATCAGATGGCGCATTTCCCAAACATAATTGGCTGTATTGATGGTACTCACATACCTATATGCCCACCTGCTGCCACAGAGTACATTTATCGGAACAGGAAGTCCACCCACACCATAAAAGTACAGGTGATCTGTGATTCCAAGTACATGATCACTGACCTAGTAGCCAAATTCCCCGGGAGTACCCACGACTCCTACATCTTCCAAAACAGTGGGATCTACGCACGCCTGACAGCGGGGGAATTTGGAGAAGGATACTTGCTAGGTAACACACTGTGTGAAACTCCCTTGATACGCATTGCAGGTGGATGTGTGTGTGTGCATGTGAGTAATGTTTTTTCTTCTTACTAATAGGGGACAGTGCATATGCCCTCCGGTCCTTCATCCTCACTCCCTACCTCAACCCTACAACACCAAGTCAGAGGAGATACAACAGGGCACACAAAACAACCCGAAACATTGTGGAGCGCACCTTTGGCATGTGGAAGAGCAGGTTTTGCTGCCTCCATAAGAGTCGAGGGGCCCGCCAGTACACACCAATCACCTGCTGCAAGATGAATGCAGCCTGTGCAATGCTGCACAACCTTGCGGTCAAGAAGGGCACAGCAGTGGATCTCTCAGATTATGAGGACCATGATGACGAGGAAGCAGTGCCTGAACCACACGCATCTGGAGTTGCAACACCAACTGATGGCAGACACAGACGGGATGAGATCACACGCAACTACTTTTAAGTAAGTAACGAGACGCAGACAGGTGGAGTATGCACCAAATGCAGTTTAATTTTGTAATGACGTAGGTTATTAAAGCACAAATGTGCAACAAAAAGTATTTAACTGCAATGATGTCAGTCCTGGTTCACCTCACCATGAACTGAAAAAATTATTTCCTTCCTCGCTTGCCAGTAACAGTTGTAGGTTGTTCACCCTGCTCACTGTCTTGCTAGCCTGTGGCCTCAGCGCGGCGCCTGCTCCTCCTTGTTTCTGGGACAAGGGTGCTTCCAATGCTGCTCCTGCTTGTGCTCTCCTCACTTACAGGCACATCCAGAGCAGCTGTTTGTGCAGTTTGGGCATTTAACAGCGCCTCAAGAGCACTGGTCATCCTGCCCATGCCCCTAGTGACCTCATTGGTGTTTTGGGTCATAGCCTCCTGCATGTTACTGCTTCTCGTGCATAATAGGGATGTGGCAGTGGCCAGGTGGTTGATGGCTTTACTTTGGCCATGAGCACGCTGCCTTTCCTTGCGCCTTGCATCAAAATCAGTGTCTAGTTTGGTGCATAGCACCGATTGGCTAATTCCGCGCATCCCTGCTGCCATCTCTTTGTTGACTTGTACCAGCTCACTGATGCCCTTTCCTATTTCTCCTATGTTACTGCTCAGGGACCTCATTTGTCATTGGCATGACTGGATGGCTCTTCTCTGCATCCTCTGTATTCTCACCATGCTCCCCTCCAGACCACGGAACACACTTGGACCCTCAACTGGTGCATCTGCTTGCCTTTCTTGGACTCTGTGGCGTCTTGAACCATTAGGGCCACCCCTGCACTGGAGTGCGTTGTACCAGAGCTAACATCTACATGCAAGTTGTGTGTTTCGTTCCCCTCCATGTCAGCTGCTGCTGACTCCATTTCTAGGAGTGGGGCCACAACATGCCTCCTGCTTGGTTGTGATGCAGGTATTGTATCATCATGTGATGCTGGCATTTCTCGGGATGAAAACAACAGAGGGGATTGAGATCTCCCAGGGGACGCCAGCAACTCTTGAGCCATTTCTGAGTCTTGTGCAGGAGAATGGCTACTTGATGCACCTGTGTCCTGTGGTACGTTGTGGGTAGTTGGACCTGCCTCCTGCCTCTCCTCCCTCTCAGGTGATGTGCCTTCAGTCTCCTGCGAACGCCTGCGAGACGTTTCACCTGTGGATATATGAGCGTACATTAGCTAAGCGCTACTGTCTCACAGTCACTACAATTAAATATGTATCACATTGGCTATATTCTCTATGCAGTCATTTCCTTAACTAGTTGGTTGGTATGCTGTATGACATGTTCTTACATTTCCTGACTACATATCGCATCATGCATTGGCCCTGTATAGTGCTAGCAGTACTGGACTGGGGTTCACTTGCCCACAAAGGGTACAGGTAAGGATGATGGTATGGGGGAAATGCTGTGCATTTGTCTTACCTTTTTTGCTTGCAGCTCTAGCTGAGCTGTCTACTTCTCCCAGTCCGCAGACGCTGTCTGGTTCAATGGTTGAGGCCACCATCTCCTCCAGGTCAGTAAGGGGGGTGCTGGGTTCTTGCCTCCACCAGTTTTTGATGCCTGCTTGTGATGTTCAGCCAATTTCTTTTTGGTTTGGCTCCTGAGGTCATAAAATCATTTTTTCAGGTCCTCTGTATCTCTGGTGGTCACCCCAACTGCATTTACTTTGTCCAAAATACCAAGCCAGATTTTCCTTTTGGCAGATGCACAAAACCCTTTCTGCTGCTCAGGGACTCAGCTCAGCTCCAACTGCCTTTCCAGAAGCTTCTAATTAGTTGCAGCTGCCTATGTAGCCACTTCCTGGTAGGGAGGGGGAGGGTGGTAGCACCTGATTGGCTGCCTACTGAAGGACTGGACTATTTAAGGCCCAGCGGTGCCAGGGGACAACACCTGAAACCTTCGTGGGTTACCTGTTCTGGCGCACTAAAGACAGAGACACAGGAGACTTCCTTCGGCGTCAAAGATCAGCGTTTATTACTGCAGGGAGGCAAAAGTCACAAGAAGTACAACAGAGTGTAGGTTCTGAGAGTCTGCTTCAAATTACAAATGTGGATCGCTCTTTTTATACACTGGTTTGTCTTTGTGCAGCATACGAACAAACGGTTTACAACTTGGTTCCCATAGTAAACTTCAAAAGGGCTTTCTGAAACCCGGAACATAATTACAGTAACATTGCCGGTTCCCACCTGTAAACGCACATCTTCTCACCATTAGGCACATTCCACTCTAGTTGTAAATGAGCAAGAGAAAGAGACAAGAACAGCTGCAAGGAAGACAGACAAATAAGAAAGAAGAAGTGTGGGGGTAATATCGGAAGCGCAGTCCCAGGATCAAAGGGTTCGAGCCGAGCACATGCAAGGCTGAAACAATAGACCAACGTGGGAGGATTACCCTCGAGCGGAGCCATCTGTCTCTGCCGTGTCATCCCTTGGTCATAAAAGACGCATGAAAGGAATATGCGTCTTCCGTAAGGCTTGGGAACTAAGGGTCATGATGCGGACATTTGCCTGTTCGCTGACTACGTGAGGGCAAGAAACAAAATGGATGCCGTATCTAAAATGGAACCCAAGGGTTCGGATGTAGAAACACGTAAATAAGGCGAACCCTGCCAAGTAGTGTAGGGAAAACGCGTACACTTACTAAACTCGTCATTTACGGTTCATAGATACCAAACTTGCCCATATTCGTTTATGCCCAGAACATCATAACGATTCTCACGGAACCTCAGACGCTCCTTTTGCCCTCATGTAGGCAAGCACTAGTCGGAATCAGAATCGATCTCAATATTCATCAGGTCATTCAGGTGTTGCTGGAACATTATCTTATCCATCAATGCCTCTTTGGTAACAGATGGCCTTCTTATACACGTAGTAGCACAAAGGCCACATAAGGCAGGACCACACTGCACACAAAGACAACACGTGAACAGAAACATCACAACAATCCCTATAATCATCAGAATCTTCCAACCCCAGGTCGACATCAGGCCCCAAAACCAACCTAGAAGCGTCCAATCTCCCTCGTCCACGTGTATGGACTCTGAGATTTTATGCAACTTTGAGATGGCTTGATAGACAGTTGGAGCATTATCTGGTATAAAAATGCAACAACTCGAATGGATGACCTTACACACACCACCTCTATCTGCTAGCACAACGTCTAGAACCATACGGTTCTGTAACGTCATAAGCCTATCCGCTTGAAGCTCTGCTGTCAGGTTACCAAGGGCACTTGCAGGTATGTTGGCAGTCGACTCTACCACGCGAGTTAACTGTCTCAGATTCCTGCTATTGACCATAGGGCCCCAAAACGGGAGGAAACCCTTAAAGAAGTCTCCTGCTTCTTGACCGGAAGTATCTTCTTTACTGATAACGCCTCTCACAACTCTAGTCTTGTGATAATCTGAGGCAACAGTAAAAGTCGGAGGTAAAAGATTTGCGATATAACATGTACCCGAGAAGTCATGGGGTAACCAAGTATATGCGCGATCATAACACACAAAATAGGTACCCTTGGCAGTCAGGAAGACAGGGGAAGAGAGCATTGGTAGTACGTAAGTATCAACACAAGCGCTCTTCCCGAGCTGAGCTCTCGGATTTTGGCCACGACCTTGCAGACAAAAGCGGCATAGGTGAGGTACGATCCAGATTGGAGATGAGCTCTTAAGCTGTCTATCACCCACTGATACACTATACTCAGCTTCACTAAGGTATTTATAGGCTTGCAATTCCTCCTCTGGGATAAGCGATGCATCAAAAATTTCTCTATCTAAATCAGCAATAGCTATCACCAGAGACTTGTGGTACGGGCCAGGACCAAAGCTTGCTGAGCGTGGCTCTCGATGGGGGTAGGAATCTAGTGTACTACGGAACATAGTTTGGAATGCTCGTGCTGACCCTTGGGAGCTGTAAGGAAGGACCAGGTATGGAATACCCCTATCCATGGTATGTGGCATTAGCCCACACACCCAACTATTCGTAGTATTTACCACCAACTGATGCTGATGCAAAAGTTGAACGAAGGAATTGTTCCTAAATTCCGCACGTCTGACTTGTTCATGTTGGGGCAGAAGATGAAAGGAATGTGGAGAAACAGTGGAGGCGAAATTCAGATCATGAGAAGGAGGAGTAGGTGAAATGGAAGACAATAATAATTGAATCCCAAAGTACACTCCACCCACCAGTAGCATAGAAACAGTTAGGAACAACATAAAAATCTGAAATAAAAAACATTTTGTGCGAAACACCTTTGATCTTTGCGCCGACATTTCCTCTCTTTCCGACAGCTTTGAAAAGTCCATCCTCTAAAGACCGTCCGTGACGTTCTTGACGCACTTTGTTCTGAGTAGCGATTATCAATTCCCAGGAGTTCCCAGAAATCGACAAAAGAAATCGACCTAGTGTCAATAACTGCTAAACAGAAGGAAGTACCCGCACGGCCCTACGGCCAACCCAGATGATAGGTTTAATAAGTTACGTTCAATTTAATATGAGTCTCTTAGCTGACTGAAAAGAAAAAGGTACACACAATATAAAATGTCCACAATGTTCATGGCAACAGTAAGGGGTACTGTAAATTCGAAGGGAAATAAAAACAGGGCTTTTTTATTAATGTTTATCGCGTGGTCGAAGAAAATATCGACTTCTCCCAGATCGAGTCTGCTCTTCAAACAATTGTTCCGATGGAAAAGCAGTGTTCGAGTGCTCGGGTAACAGTTCGGAGCTTGAGTTCTCCAATGCTGATGACGAAGACAAAGTTTCTGATGATTTAACAGGAATGTCTGATTGCACTGATCTGTTCTTCATAAACTGAGCATCGCTAAATGGCACAAACCGCAGAGGAACATCAGTCTGAGACGAGGCAATTCCTTTCCTCACCCATGTATCAGCTGGCAAGGGAAGCGGAATCTTCTTGGTGTGGGTGGCATGCACCCAATGCTTCCTGCCTTCCAGCCGAACTGCTGTCCTCGTTGCCAGTAGCACCTGATGAGGGCCCACGAACCTCGGCTCAAGATTCCGTTTCCGTCCGGAGTTGCGGGTAAAGACCCAGTCACCTGGTTGGAGCCGATGACCAGGACCCTCTGTTTGTGCCGGTAGTGCCTCAAAGACCTGTTGATGAATCAAACTCAATTTAGCAGTCAGATCTTAAAGATAGTCAATCAACATTGGATATTCAATTCTATCAAACTCTTTAGGCCTCGGAACCCCCCAAATATTAGCAGGACGGCCGAACACAATTTCATATGGGCTAAGCCCTACTCGAGAGTGCACAGTCGCCCTAGTCGATAAGAGAGCTAGAGGCAAAGCGTCAGGCCATGATAAACCAGTTGTTGCCTGAATTTTGGCAAGTTTTAGTTTCAGGGTACCATTGTATCCTTCCACCAAACCCGCTGATTGTGGATGATTAGCACTATGAAATTCCTGACATATTCCAAGACCACGACAAACACTCTTCATCACACTTCCCACAAACTCACTTCCGTTGTCTGACCATACAACCCGAGGCATGCCATACCTAGGGAAATACTCTTTGAGCAGAACTTTTGCTGTGGACAGGGCAGTATTATCCTTAAGAGGGTAGGCTTCAATCCATCTGGAGAACGCACACACCACAACTAAAACATATTTCAAATTATTGCATCTCTCCATGTGGATGAAGTCCAATTGGATAACTTCAAAGGGACATGTAGGGGGAGCAAAGTGGCCAGGTGGAGTGGGAGTGCCCTTACCAGGATTATACATCAAACACACCATACAATTCATAACCACTCTCTCCGCACACTTAGTAATCCCATCATTCTTCCATACAGGAGACAACAACTTGCATATGCCTTTCGAGCTAATATGTGCTGTGCCATGAGCCATTGTAACAACGGCAAGCACATATGCATCCGGTAACATCCATCTCTGCTTTTCCGACAAATCAACCCAACATCCATTCTCGTCTAACTTCCCAGTGCTTTTTTTCCACTGAATCTTTTCCATATCAGTAGCCTCATTCTGTATCTCCTTCACACTCTCAACTGTGTCCTCACAAATACTAGTTTCTGCCGGCCATCTTACTGGACTCGCAACATACATTCGATTTGTCAGATCTCTAGCTGTCTCCTTAGCAGTCTCATCTGCAAACGCATTACCACGGCCCACATCATCTGTCACTTTCCGATGCGCACTGCATTTAATTATGGCCACCTGCTTAGGCAATATAAGTGCATCTAAAAGGTCATTCACAAGCTGTCCATGCTGAATCTTCGTGCCATGCGACGTAAAGAATCCTCTTTCTCTCCACAATCGACCAAAACTATGCGCTACACCAAATGCATACTGGCTATCGGTAAACACATTCACCCGCTTTCCTCTAGATAACACACACGCTCTCGTCAACGCAATTAACTCGGCCGCTTGGGCCGAATTCTGACTCAATCTCGCAGTCTCCACAACCGTACTCAATGTCACTACAGCATACGCAGTCGTTACATCACCATTCGGCAACTTAAAGCATGAACCATCAACATACAAAGTACCATCGGGATCTACCAATGGAGTGTTTTTCAGGTCAATACGACCCTTCGTCTCTTCTTCAGTTCTCAAGTAGCAATCATGTGGTGCTACATCACCCAATTCCATGTTGATTGGCAACAATGTTGCTGGATTCAACACATTGCAACGTTTTATCCGTATATGACTTGCCAAGAGCGTCAGCTCATAGCCAGACAACCTTGCACTCGTTAAGTGCTGAGTTTTTTTCTGGTTTAAGAGAGTGTCGACTGCATGTGGGACCATTACCGTAAGCATATTATCCATGACCAAACCAGCGGACTGTCGAATGGACACCGCAGCTGCCGCTGTTGCTCTTAAACAACTCGGCAATGCTCTAGCCACTGGATCTAAGGTAGATGAGAAATATGCACATGGACGTTGTTTGTCGCCAAATTGTTGCGTCAAAACACTCAACGCACAACCATCCCTCTCGTGAACGTATAGTGTAAACGGCTTACTGTAGTCAGGAGTACCTAACACAGGAGCCGAACACAACGCATCACGTAATTCAGAAAAACCTTTCTGACACTCTTCAGTCCAGGGCAAAGGAGTCGGAACATCCTTGCACGTGAGAGCTAACAATGGTTTCGCCAATAATGACAAATTCGGAATCCATTATCTGCAGTATGACGTAATACCTAAAAAGGCACGTACATCTCTCTGAGTCTTTGGCACAGTCATTCGAGCAATTGCTGCTATTCTTTCTGGGGTCAACCTTCTCCCTTCTTTTGACAATAAGTGACCTAAGTAGGTTACTTCTTGACAACAATATTGCAGCTTAGAAGGTGACACTTTATGATGTAAGTCACACAAATGGTGTAACAATGAAACGGTAGCAGTTCTGCAAATAATCTCAGTATCAGCAGCTACGAGTAGGTCATCAACGTACTGAATCAAAGCCGCACCTGTCGGTAACACAAATGCATCAAGCTGACTTTTAAGGGCTTGACTATAGATCGACGGACTCTCACAATAGCCCTGTGGTGCGCGTTTCAATCTAAAACTGCGACCACCTAATGTGAATCCGAATAGGTCTCTGCTTTCCTCAGCGATCGGGATACTAAAGAAAGCATTCTTTAGATCGATCACCGTGAACCAGGAGGCAGAAGCTGGAATCAGGGTCAACAAAGCCGTGATATCAGGGACCACAGGAAACTGTGGAATCACGATTTTATTCACTTCTCTCAAATCGATTATAAAACGGTACACAGGAGGTTTAGATGGATCAGTTCGTTTTAAAATGGGTAACACAGGACTATTACACACATTTCCGCGAGTTTCTTCAATGACATCCTTTTGAATCAGGTCGTAAATGATCGCTAATAGCGCTCGCTCACCATCCAGAGAGATACGATACTGAGGTATACGTGGCAATCGCACATTTGGTTTCAGTTTGATCACATAAGGTGGGATGTCCAATAGACCCACATCATTGGGACCTGTGGCCCATATAGACGCAGGAAGGGAGCTAAATTCCGGTGGGAATTTATCGATTGACAAGTACATAGGAGAGATTACTCTCCGACCTAATGTAAGCTCCACTCCTTCAGGAGAGCAATACAAAGTCGCATATAACCGTTTTAACAAATCCAGACCCAAAAGATTCTCACCACAACCAGTAGATAGAATCAATGGAGCCTCCAGCTCACGAGGACCAATTGTAAGGGGCAAAGGGCTAGAAACAGGATTGCTAACAGGGGCGCCAGAGAATCCAACGGAAACATTCGTTAAGCCAGACAAAGGTGCGCCAGGGAGTTTTGAATGCATGATAGAACTTTTTGCTGCACGAGTGTCCAACAGAAAAGGCTCAACCACGCCAGATGAGGCAACTGCGACGTAAGGCCCTCTCTGATCAACCGGAACTGACACTACTCCCTCTCTTTGTCGGTGGCTGTCCTAGTAACGGTCGTCTGCAACAACCTCATGTGCCACGTAATAATCGTCCACATAGTACTGTGCAGATCTATCAGACCCCGCATTTCGCTGGTCAAAACAATTATTCACGTCCGACGAAGTAGCAGGGCGCACATTCTGATTTTAAGCAATACCCCGACCTCTACCTCGAGATGTCTGCTGGGGACCACCACGACCCCCTCGCGCCGACACACCATTAAGACGGTCACGTAAAGCGGGACAATCATATTTTATATGGCCTTCTCTCCTACAATATGCACACTGATTATACCCAAGCGTAGATCTGAAGTCAGAGGAGTCAGACCGCGACTGCATCCTAGTGGACTGGGCTTGTGGTCGATACTGCTGTTGTGAATCATTTTGATTTGAACGTGGAGGATACGCTTGCTGCAACAAAACCTTCATTTTGAGTTCCTTCGTTTTCTTATCTGCACGATCACTTTCTTCCTTTTCCCTATTCTCATAGTATTGAGCCGTCGCTAATATCTGTGCAGTGGTTGAAACAGCCCATGCACTTTCTGAATTCTTCAATTTGTTGCATAGTTCAGGCAACAAATTCAACACAAACTTATCAACAAATAGCCGCTGACCTCCCTCAGTGCTCATATCCTGACCACTATGATCGACAAATGCTTCCTCAAATCTAGTAAAGAAATCCGAGACACTCTCGTCCTTCTTTTGCTTACAGGCCGATAATTTATCCCAGTTCACCCTCATCGCTGGCATGAGAGTTTTCATAAGTGTAATGATTTTCTGAGGTAGATCCAAAATTAACTGCTCAGGCTTAGACCCACCAACTTGTAGTCCATCAGCCGCTATTAGTGCAGCCCAGTCACCACCTAAATCATTCGCATGATTCGCTTGGCGAATTTTCGCCCAAATTGGTTGCGGTACGACATTACCATACAGCATGTCGATGTCAGCAAGGTTCATAACAGAAGCCTCCACCAATTGGGATAACTCCTTATCATAACCTGCTGGATTCTTACGCGGATCAGGCAAAGATTGTTTCACCTGCAAGACTTCTGATCGCTTCCATGGGAGGTGTATCCAAACTCTTTGGAAATGTGGAGGAACCACAGGATTAGCATTAGGATCACCTGGCATCCATACTGGCGGAACCTCTCTCATAGGATACTGACCAGAGTTCGTTTTCGTATTATCAGTGTCATCATTAAATGACACACGAGAAGGCACTGTGGATCTAAAGGCTAACAATCGCTCTAGCGCACGTCGTACATCTCCACCTACAATCATACCGCTCGAAAATTGACTCTGAAGGTCAGTCATATCGGGCGGTACATTATCTAAATCATCATTATACCATTCTTCCCTCAAAAAGTTACACATTTCTTTAAACACAAATCTCTGCGTAGGCTCATTAAACTGAGAAAACGTGTCGAAAACCATACATGGAGTGTAGTTAGCAGGGTGTCTTATCCACCTATGCGCCATAGTCACTAACGTCTCTTTTTCCCTTCCACTAGGGATCTGACTCCGTCTTTGGGGAGTTTCAGAAATATCGGATGGAAATAACTGACCAGAAAGCGGTGAATAAAGGGTAGCAACAGCGTTAGGGATACGATTACGAACAGAAGGAGAAGAAGAAAGAAGAACAGGAGCAACAACATTAGAAGTGAAGGCAGACACAGCAGAAGCAGGCAAGATAGTCGGGGTAGCAGGGACAAGAGGCTGAGGAGGTACAGACAAGGGAGCAGTTGGATGGACAAGTACAGGACCAACAACAGGCTGACCAGCAGCCGCCGGAACAACAGGAGGGAGAACAGGAGGAACTACAGGAGGAACTACAGGGGCCGTAGCACCCTGTGCATACGGAGGTGGCGATTTCATCAAATACGCTAATAGGGGATCCTCCTTTGAATCCTCTTCTTTCTTATCAAGACTAGTTGGTAAAACCGGATAACATTTGTCTATCCTCATGTGATGTAGTCTAGTGGAAACTTCTATTTCTTTTTCTTTTTTATCTTGCTGACACTGTTGTACAACTTGCATTATCGGGACGATACCTTCTCTTCGATCCTTTTTAAGCTGTTTGATTTCTTTCTGCTTGGCCTCTTTACGCCACAACCGAAAGGAATCAAACTTAGCTGGCCTAGCTTTCTTTTTAAACAATTTAGCTTCAAGATTATCTAAAATCGTAAGGTCAAAACTTCCATGTGGTGGCCAACTAAGGACACCATCTTTTCTCGTATAACGGACCCAATATTCATTATATATTATAGGGCCCACACCATGTCGACTATAGAGCTCATATATCGGAGTTCCAACTGAAGGTATCGGACACGAGTCCTCCAACCGGGAATCCATATTGCAACATTTGAAGAAACCAAGAAAACCACTATGGCTAGGCATCGTGCACACTAACCTAGTATCAAACTTCAAGGGTTACCGAAGTGCTAAATCTTCGTGAAAGACAAAACCCTCGGTTTTTGGCAATTGCAACTGTCAAATAACAACTAAGAACCAACAACTAAGAACCACAAATGCAATGGAACCATGCAAACAACTAAGCTTCAACAAGCTTCAACAACAACCAAGGACACTGGGAGCGACCCACAAATACTTAACTGAGAGCACAATGGCGTCACCAGGAAGGCCCGTCTATCGTCTCGCCGTACGAAAGGACTACGCCAGGCGCCGAAAACAGGTCGACAGTCAGGGCATCGGTCCGTCGCAGCCGTCAGGAGGCGGGAATCTTCGCGGGAAAAATCTTCGGACCACTTATTTCGATAACAGGATCGATGAAGCGGGGTGCACCTTTTCCTCGGAGATTTCACACGAAGTTCCTCACAATCGTCAGGCTTTGGACCGGTACCGCTGATGTCGCCCCACGTTGGGCGCCAACTGAAGGACTGGACTATTTAAGGCCCAGCGGTGCCAGGGGACAACACCTGAAACCTTCGTGGGTTACCTGTTCTGGCGCACTAAAGACAGAGACACGGGAGACTTCCTTCGGCGTCAAAGATCAGCGTTTATTACTGCAGGGAGGCAAAAGTCACAAGAAGTACAACAGAGTGTAGGTTCTGAGAGTCTGCTTCAAATTACAAATGTGGATCGCTCTTTTTATACACTGGTTTGTCTTTGTGCAGCATACGAACAAACGGTTTACAACTTGGTTCCCATAGTAAACTTCAAAAGGGCTTTCTGAAACCCGGAACATAATTACAGTAACATTGCCGGTTCCCACCTGTAAACGCACAATTTCTCAACATTAGGCACATTCCACTCTAGTTGTAAATGAGCAAGAGAAAGAGACAAGAACAGCTGCAAGGAAGACAGACAAATAAGAAAGAGGAAGTGTGGGGGTAATATCGGAAGCGCAGTCCCAGGATCAAAGGGTTCGAGCCGAGCACATGCAAGGCTGAAACAATAGACCAACGTGGGAGGATTACCCTCGAGCGGAGCCATCTGCCTCTGCCGTGTCATCCCTTGGTCATAAAAGACGCATGAAAGGAATATGTGTCTTCCGTAAGGCTTGGGAACTAAGGGTCATGATGCGGACATTTGCCTGTTCGCTGACTACGTGAGGGCAAGAAACAAAATGGATGCCGTATCTAAAATGGAACCCGAGGGTTCGGATGTAGAAACACGTAAATAAGGCGAACCCTGCCAAGTAGTGTAGCGAAAACGCGTACACTTACTAAACTCGTCATTTACGGTTCATAGATACCAAACTTGCCCATATTTGTTTATGCCCAGAACATCATAACGATTCTCACGGAACCTCACTACTTAAGTTTCACTTTTGTTTGCTTTCCGATTCGGTATTTACCGAATCGGTATTTACCGATTCTGTATTTACCGATTCTGTATTTCCCATTCATTCCTATTGGCCTTTTGGCCCAAAGGAATGCATGGGGAATACCGAATCGGTAAATACAGAATCGGTAAATACCGATTCGGTATTTTCCGATTGTCCAATACCGAATTTTACAGAATCGGTATTTTTTACCGATTTTTTATCTACATACCATTTACCGATTCTAAAATACCGATTCCGTAAAATTCGGTATTTTGGAATCGGTAAAATCGGATTACCTACATCTGGCCCAAACTGTGGAAATGGACAGTTTCTAAGCTATCTCTTTTTTTCTGTCCTATGGGGTACTTCAGGGGACTCCCTAATCCCCCACACTCTTTAATACCTATGTATATAACTCCCCTGGTGAAACTTATTCAATCATTTGTTTTTTTGCCATAGCCTTTGACGATGATATGCAAATATGCCGTCATGCCGAGGAAGGCATTGCTGCTAAAAATGTCAACAACTGTTTAGCTCAGATCCCAGTCTGGATGCAGGAAAAGTGTTTACAATTAAACACAGAGAAAAATGAAGTTATTTTTTTGGGGAGGAACACATCATTCTGGAACAACTTGTGGTGACCTGTTAATCTTAGCCTAGTATACTCTCCAGCAGAGAAGTAAATCTGGGGAACCTATTTCATGACCACTTACAAATTACAGAACAATCACATAACATCCTCTTGTTTCTATTTAATCAAGCTATTAAAAAGAGTGTTCATTTTATTCCTCTTGAGGTGCAAAAATGGTTGTAGTAGCATTGATCCTTTCTAAGATAGTTTATTGTAATGCCCTACATTTAAGGATACGCAAAGGACTTCAGTCTAAGCTCCAATAATTGCAAAACGTGGCTTCACTGCTTCTCTTGAAGGTGCCCAAGTTCTGCTCCATCACAAAGAAGATCCAGGAATTGCATTGGCTGCTGGTAGCTGAGAGGGTCAAATTTAAGGCACTCTGTATGTTGTATAAAACTTTACACGGGCAATGGTCCCCTCTACCTACAAAAAATGTTCAATTTGTAGTCCTCTCAGTGAGAATTAAGATCTTCTGTTTCTAAATTTGTGGTTATCCCAAAAATAAAGAAGACCAGATGGGGTGGCAGATGTTTCTCATTCTTATCCAGTAAACTTTGGAATTCTCTGCTTCTATCTTCAAAATCTCATCCTGGTCTTACCCTTGATAGGCAGCTGTTAAAGAGACAGGTCTTTTCACTTTAAGTTGTTTTGTGTTTCCACTAGCACCAAGACACTTCAGTATGTACCCGCTCTAGAAAATGTTTACTTACTGACTGTGGTACCTTGGCACAGATCAGGCAGGCTTAACTTAGGTGGCAATTTGTAAGTATCTGTGCATCACTTAAAACAGTAAAACAGCGAAAAAACCAAAGGAAAAATACTCCACACAGGATTAGAAGGAAAGGAGATTAATTTAATAAACAAAGCAAGACCAAAATGACAAAACTCCAATAAGTAGAGCCGGACTTATGAATTTTTAAGGACTATCTTGACGTTTAGTGTTTAAAAGCAGAAAGTGCCAACTTGGGAAATCCGGCCGTGCTTGACCGGGGTAAATCTAAAAGTTCAGGCCTACAGAGATGGAGTGCGTGTCAGATACAGGGACTAGCCTCGGTCCACTGCAAACTGTACTTTGCGAGGAGAATGCGTCAACGTCGAGGATCCGATGTGTGGAGCAGGCGAGTTGATGTGTTTTCGATCTGTCTGGATGTAGGTGATGCATCGGATCGGATTGCCATTCAATCCGGATGTGTAATAAGTGGCATCAATGCAAAGTAGGCAATGCATTGTCTCCAAGCCATGCAACCAGTGATGTGAAGTATTTGGCTGGCGATGCAGCTGAGCTGGAGGCGATGTGCTTGTTCCAACCGGCGCAACAACGGCAATGAATGGATTTTGATGCAAAACTTCAGAAAACCTATTTCCAAAGGACCAGGACTGGGTTGGCTCCAATTGACGTGGTAAGCTCACAGTTAGCAGAGCCCCAAAAGATACAGGAGTGTTGAGGGAAGTCTTTGATATACCTGAGACTTCAAAACAGGAGGCAAGTTTGCAAGCTCTTGAAGTGACAAGTTCTTGGGGATGTAAGGATGCTGGTCTAGTCATTCTTGCTCCCATACAAGAAGGGCAGCAGGCGTCAGGGCAGTCACAGCAGAGCACAAGTCCAGTAGAGTCTAGCAGAATGAAAGTTCTTTCAGCAGCACAGCAGTCCTTCTTCCTGGCAGAACGTCCTCAAGTCCAGAAGTGTACTGAGTTGGTGGTGTCAGGAATCCAGTACTTATACCCAACAGTTCCTTTGAAGTAGGGGATACTTCAAATAGAGGCCTTTGAAGTGCATATGGCCCCTACTCTTCCTGCCCTAGCTCCAGACTCACTATAAGAGTGTATGCCGCTCTTTGTGTGGGGACAGGCACAGCCCATTCAGCTGCAAGTGTCAGCTCCTCCCTCACATCCTGCCCAGGATGGCCCATCAGGATGTGAGTAACCCATCAGGCATACATAAGCTCCTTTTGTGTGACTTTCTAGAGGGAATGCACAAAGTCCAGCTGTCAGCTAAAACAGGCGTGTATTCAGAGGCATGCAGAGGCACAAAATGGTTAAAGTAAGAAATGTCAACTTTCTAGAAGTGGCATTTTCAGACTTACAACTTAAAATCCAACGTTACCATAAGTTGTAATTTATAATTGTGAGTCCAGAGACACCAAACTCAAAATATCTATCTTTCCCCAATTATTACACTTATTAAATGTAATAAGGAGATCCCGTGCTAACTTATGGGAGAGATGGGCCCTGCAGTAGTGAAAAACAGATGTATTTGTTTTACATTGCCAGGACGCATAAAACTTAAAAGTACATTGTACTTTTTAAATACACTGCACCCTGCCCTCAGGACTGTCTAGGGCCTACCTCAGGCGTGAATTTATTATATGTATTAAAAAATTAAATTTGGTCTGGCAAGAGGGTTAACTTGCCAAGTTGGCATGCTAGTTTAAATCTACACACACAGGCTCTCCACTGGTAGGCCTGAGACATGTTTAAAAGGCTACTAAAATGTGTGGCCCAATCAGTGCTGCAAGCCTACCAGCAGCATTTGATTTACAGGCCCTGGGCACTTGTAGTGCACTTTACTAGGGCCTTATAAGTAAATTAAATATGCCCATTGTGGATAAGCCAAATGTTACTAAGTTTTAAGGAAAGAACACATGCACCTTAGCACTGGTCAGCAAAGTGCCCAGAATCCTAAAGTCAGTAAAAATGAAGTCAGTAAAGCAGGAGGTCAGATGGCAAAACGTCAGGGGAAACCACACCAAGGAAGCCAGGCCTAACAGTTATATATTATAATATTTAACCGTACAACTTTAAACGGTATATGATTTATATATTAGAAAAACATATTTTTGTCCGTTTTTCGACTATGTTACAGTCCTCGACATTCCTTCCGAAATGTTTGTCATTTCCATCATAACTATTGTGGTAAACCATATTTTTTACACAATATTTTTGTTAACAATATTTTTACCAAAAAATTGTGTAATTGAACCCTATTGAATCCATATTCAGGCTTCCCACTGAAACAGTGTTAAAATTTCCTTTGTTGTCATTAGGGTCCATGGTATCCTTTCTACACTACTGTGGACTAGACAACCGAGACAGAGCACCAGGTCTTCATGATCTGGCAACCCAAACACAAGTAACCTAACTGACTTTCTGAGCAGTAAAGCCAGTCCAGTAAAGAGACAGAGCCGTTCCTTCATATTTATTGAGCTTCACCCATTCACAATTGAACCCAGAGCTTCTCCAATTTGATTAGACACAGGTATCCTTGAGAAATGACAGAGTGCCCAGTGACTTCTATTGACTGGCTCCAGAGAAAAATGGTTGCTCTGGCAGTCAACATTTCTTGCCAGCATTCTGCTTTTTTGATAGCATTTTTACTAGCTTTTCACAATCATCCCTCTGGCATCCAGATGTTTTGCAGGTGGGTAGGTGGCTGTCTCCCAGATGAGATTATTTGAAGAGCCAGGCCTTCAGTTTCTTGCAGGACTCAAGAAGCAATGGAGAAGCTTCGAAGTGATGTCGATGTTGTTCCATGCTATGGGGGGGATGTAAGAAAAAGTGCCACTTCCGGCTCTGTTTTTGTGCAGGGTACCTTGTGTGCTAGTGAGAGTCTGGCTGAGCGGAGGTGCCTCAGAGGTTGGTGGAAGTGTATGTAGCTGTTGAGGTAGGTGGGGCCTGCATTGTGTGGTTTATTTGTATATGTCTGTGAGTAAATTTGACCTGAGTGCATTTGTGTATGGAGAGCCAGTGAAGTTCCCTGAGATGTGGGATGATGTGGGTGTAGTGCAGTAGGTTGAGAACATGTCTTATTCATTACCTTCCACTTCCACTAATTTTAATGTGCAGATGTGTCTCAGAGTAGTTAGTCATTGAGATGATTTACAACTTTTAACTAAATTCATATTCTGATCATAATTTTCTTCAAATTCTTCTCTCTCTTATTCTTTTGCTTCAGATATTTTAACTCTTATTTTCCTTTTATTGTTTATACTGGTTTTATATTGCTTTAACAGTACTTTACCTACGTTTGTGCTGAAAACCACAGGTCAGATTTATTATTATTTCCTGCAACGCACCACAGCAACTAAAGCTGCTGCATTGCATTGTGTGACAAGAAAAGTGCAGGACAATGGATATCTACTAGGATATTTCACTGCTGCTCTCTTTCCACTGGCACATGTGTGTGTGATGCTTAGCATAGGTTTTGAACTGGAAGGGAAACTTTCCAGTACAAAATGCTATGCTTAGACTAACATTTACATTTTCCTCACTTTGAATGTGTTTTGTACAGTGCAGAACACATGAAAGCTTGAAGAGTTTGGAGAAAAAAACGTTCTCCTACTTTATGCCTGCTTCAAAGAAGAGTTTTTTTTCTGGCACAATGTCCTGTCTGCAAATGTTAACTTAAAACCCTTGGCTGGTAGCATGGGAACATGCATGTACAACCCTTGGAACTTAAAGTACTGAGTTATTTGTGCGACTGTTAGACAATTGCATTGCCATGAAAAGGAAATAGGGTATTAACACTTTGTGCCAGTTTGTATCTTTTTTGGACTCTTCACCAGAGCAAAACCTTGATAAATCTCACATTAAGGACAAGGTGTATGGCACCTCCAATTTGCGAGTCGCAAATTGTGTCATTTTGCGACAGGCAATTTGTGACTCGCAATTGGAATTCACAACAATGTCTCAGACAAAGTTTGCAATTCCTAATGAGGTCACAAATTGCCTGCCTCATTATTATTCAAGAGACATGTGCAATTTGCGACCCCATTGGGAATGGCTAGCACTCACAGGGATGGTGGCCTGCTGGGGTCAGAAGACCACCGTGTCTGGTACTGCTTTTTAAATAAAGCAGTTTTTTTTAATGCAGCCAGTTTTCCTTAAAGGAAAACTGGATGAATTTCCAAAAATAAGGAAACGTTTTGTTTAATTTTTGAAGAGCAGGCAGTTGTCCTTCGGACCACTGCCTGCTCTTAAAAAATATTTTCCGTGCCAGTCACGAAGTGAAAGGGGTCCCCTCCGTATCCCTTCTTGTTTGCGAGTGGCTTACCACCCATTTGAAATAGGTTGTAAACAGCAAGTGTTTTGCAGCCGCAAAACCGTCTTACATTGCTGTTGGGTTCGCTATTAGGAAGGGACACCCTTGGGCGGCCCCTTCCTAATAGTGAGTCACAAACCCTCTTTTGTGAGTCGGTAATAGGGTTTGTACATAGGACAGACAGATTTTGCGGTTGCAAACGGGCCGATTTCCAGTTTGGGATGGCAAAAAACGGTTGTACATCTGTCCCTTAGTGTTGCACCTATTTCAAGTTAGAACAGGCAAACAGGCTCAGATCTCGTCCACTACTGTTTGAGGTTAGATGATGATCTTCTGCCTTGGCTGTGGCCCTTAAAAAGTAAAGTTAGGGATTTTTATGTTTAATTTGCTAACTATGAATTACAACATTGATAATTTTTTAGATTCAAGACTGCTTGAAGTCGAAGAGCTTTTTACCTACCTGGTACTTGGATGACTGATATATCTTGTGGGGTCGGACTGCCTACTCCCTCATTAATTCCCCAGGACCAGGAGGACCATGTGGCTGCCCTGAGCACTTGTAATCTATGACGAGATGTGCTTTGTGGCTATTGATAATGGTCACGCTAGCTGAGAGAAAAAAAGAATGCAGTATTACGTTAACCTCAGACGTTTCTAAGGAGCCAAGCAGAAGCGATCGCCAAAGTCAGCACTGTTGCAACTAAGCTCCATGCCAGGAACATGGGCGAAGATTGAATTTGGCACAAAACACGTCGGTTGTATTACTATTAATATGCATGAATTTGTAATTGGCAGCATCATCCTATGAAAATTACAAAAAAGTAAGTTCAAACAGTAATTAGAAAAAACCTGGTTGCATTGCCTTACAACAAAAACCTAACATTCCTGAAATACCTATAAGGTTAACATGCGTTATGAAAGCCTTTAGCTTTAGCTCTTGTATAGTATATGCATATGCAACATATAGGCACCCAGGCTCATTTCTCCCTACACACACACACACCACAAATAAAACTGACAGCTGTAAACAATATTACAGTAGAACATAACACATAGATACAAATATGATACAACCACAAATAACAAAATACATCTATTGAGACAGGGAGTAACCTAACGTGTGGGTAAGTGGGTAGGTGAGAAAGCATCCAAAACTGAAAAGGAGACAGGTGAAAGAGCAGACTAAGTAACAACAAATCACAGGAGCCCAACAGGGTTTTCTGAGCACTAATTGGTACTAGCTCACTCCAATCAACAAACTAACGGATGATTTTGAGGCAGGGGAAACAGTAAAATTAACTAGAGAAGACTGCGTATCTTTGACCAATCACCTAGAATGTTAATCAATAAACTTTTAGGAAGTTTCACTAGAGAAGATGGAACTCAAGCTAATAGAGATGTGGGTATCAAAACACTAATTGTAAATAGGCAAACATATTTCAAGAAAAGTGGTTCTAACACAATTCTGTTGCTGTGTTCTGAAAATGCAGCAAAAAAGATTTAGAGAACCTTTTTGTTGACTGGCTTGTGTCGGCAATTTTCTCAGATTTTCATGGCAATTGTGATCCGTACTCCCAAAGGTGACTATGACTATTCTCTAAAGAGGACGCACATGGTTGCTGTGGTCAAGCAGTGAAGGGGTATCTCAAGAGTAGTGGATTGAATGTTAATGCCACAGTGAGAGTTTCAATTTTTGTAAAAGGTCAGTTCTGTCTCAGTGTCGGCAATAATTAATTAGAAGCATCTATGCGACCCATTAATAGAGTTATATATCTGCCCAGCCTATGCTAACTTCAAACTGAGACCGAGGACATTTCACAAATGATACCCACGGGATTACCCCTGCCCATAAAAACCCAGCGATCATGGATTGTACGTCTGTGGAAAAAAACAGGTGAAATTATATATGGATAATTTTGAAGAGTATTTAGAAAGCAGAGGAGAGTTATCATTTGAAATACAGTTCCCTGTCCCCTCAGTGAGAAGGGTCGGCTCGTCCACTATTGGAACTCGCACTTCATATTTGCTATAAGGGAGCAATATTTTACTCCCACCTTCTGTTCAGTGGTTGGGCTATCTCCATACGTAAGTACCGAACGTGGTCAACTGCAACCGCAGGGTTGCCAGACTGGACGGGATAGCTCCCTGAACAGAAATATATGCTGATTTTGCCCAGTTTACCCATAGTCTTGAATAATCATCAAGGTTCTCTGTTAACCTCAGCAGTAAGGTATCTATTTTCTGAATATATGCATATCATCTGCAAATAATGATATTCTGTCGATATATGGCCGTCACTCTAAAAAAGTCTCGTAATCCACGCATTCATGTGGATCCATTGTGCCAATTATTCTGTCGTTAGCTCAAGTGCTGCTCAGGTCAATTGTAGGAGGAAAATCAGCTTGGATTTCGAGTATCTATTAAGGATTTTGCTGTATTTTTGGGCCACCAGTCTGGACCTCAGGGAACCATGTTCATCATTTTGAGAGCTCCAGTCACACCCCAAATATATATCACAGAATTATCAAATTCAATAAAGATCAATGTTTAACTTGATGTATAGCTTTGAAAACAAATATGAAAGGGGTCATTTCGAATTTGATCAAATCAGGCATACACAATAAAATGTCTGATTCCCTCACCCAACAAACTTGTGGCTCCAATGCCCCATTTAGAGGTGGGCGAACCACAGAGTTCCTGATGGCGGAGCCACAATTGGATCCACCAGCATAAACCCTTCACCTGACTGCCCATTCAACAAATGGCCATAAAGTCACAGTGATCGTAGCACTTCCCCATTTACAGTGCAGTGACTCTAAACCATTGCATTGCCTGGATCCACCATGCAAGAAATGATGAACCTGGAAATAGAAATCAGTTAATGGCCCACAGGTGCAGGGATACATCTTTCTGTGTTTTACGGTCATTTTGTTTTTCAACAACCAACTCCTGCTTTGGAGGCTTATTATTAAAAATAAACAAAAAAGTGTTAAGTCGATGAAAGACTCTGTTGTCTGTCTAGTAAATTGAATGAGACCAATGTTCACGAAGGAAGGTGATTATGATCCCTATCAGTCAATGTTAACCTAGAGACAAACAGAGGAACACATGTGTACAGTGCCAGGCATTGTCAGAGATGGGCAGAGTTCAAAAGGATATGTATTGTGCACCTAAGTTCACTTTCTTAACACAAGAGCATGGGAGTCCTGGGTTGCAGTTTGTTGACGTCCATGGAGAGATGTTCTTGGAAGAAACTCTCTAAGGAACTCGCAAAAGACAGCTGATGCTCACAAGAGATGCCCCCAAAAGGTGGGTTGCTACCACTGTTTGAGACTTTTTCCATGTAATGTAAAGGCAATATGTATTGTACATTGTTACTAAAAAATGGCTCCCTAGTGCTAACTGTAACAAGATAATATTGAATGTGACCATATTGACATCCTAATTCACTATCGTCTAAAACCAGGTCTTAAGTGCCTTCAGAAAGATCAAAAGATGAAGAGCTGGTCCATAGCAGAAGGGGCAATGATTCCAGGCCCTCACCACTACTAAACAAATACCCTTGGCTTCCTGGTCTGGCTTTGTTAACTATAAGGATCTTTACTAACAAAGCTTCAGCAAATCTCAATTGACAGGTAGGACTATAATCTTGAAATTTAGCCTGCAAATTTTGTGGGCCTAAGCTGTGAAAAAAACAGGCACAGTACTGATATTGGGTGTCATAGAACTCAAATGCAATTTCCTCAGTGCTGCAGAACTTGACACTTCCTGAAGGAGTTTGAGAGGCAATTTGGCTTCCATATTCTGAAATATTTGTAATCTGGGGAATACCAAGATAGGCAAGCCCAGAAATAGCAAGTTACAATTGTCCTGTCTTGTCAGGGAGAGGAAATGGGGATGGGTGATTCCAGAGTTAACTTTTTTCAAGGTGACAGATAATGTAAAGTATTACTGTGGTCACAGAACTACAACGAACTGGAGCGAGACATGAACAAGGTTTGACCAAAGTAAGGAATGTGCTGGTATATGGCAAGAGGTATCTTAGTAACTTAGGAAACACCACTTGTATTGGAACCAGCAGATTCCTTTTAACAACAGTCCTACAGTGAGGTCATAGTTGTGTCTGCTGTTATAGAGAATGTTGTACTCAGTGCAAGGTGGACTGCGACTCACAACAACACTAAGACAGGTACAACTCCAAAAGACCTGGGCATAACAGAAGTATTTCCCTTTCATGATCATAAGAAGATCAAACCAGAGGTCAACTGTAAATTGATAAGGACTGCAACAGGCAGTGGGCCTAATCTGGAATGGAACAAAAAAACAGACTGGGAAAAAATAACCAGAATACAGGAAAGACTAACAGCAAGGAGACAGGGAGAAACAAAGTTAAGGAGTTATGAACAGGGCTTCAGAAATAAGGAACAGGAATATAGGGATAAAGGGAAGGCCATACAGAACCAGTCTGGGACAAGTAATTAGTACAAGATAACTGGAACTGGGGCTCAGAATAAGTAACTCAAGGATTTACCCAACAGGCACTAGAATACATAATGCCCTGTTGGTACATGGAAACAGGAAATAGGATTCAGAACAAAGAATTCAAAAATGTCCCCAACAAGCTCTTGAAAACATACTGCCCTGCTGGTAGAACGAATAAACACAGGAATTCTAAACAAGGTCAAAACAGTAAATTAGGAACAAGCAAACAAATGGAACTGCTAACAACTCAGCAAATACGTGGTCAGAAGCCCAAATGAGAAACACAGAAAACCATGATTTCAGGTTAGAAGAGGAAAACAGTAATAAGGAGAGACTGGAGCAAGGAAAAACAGATAAACCACAATGTTGCACAGGGCAGCCACGGGAAATCAGGACACTGCACAAAGCAGTAGTAGGAAAGAGAACTTCTCTCATGGTTTCAAAGGTTCAGCAGTGTAGGCAACTGGAGAAGAAAGCAGGAGCACCCCGTAATGGCAGTTGAAAAAACAATTCTGAATGCAGAAGCCAGTCTTAAATCCCTCCTCCCAGCTCATAGCTACACAGTGTGCTTGTCACTTAGAAAAGGTGGGCCCTAGCTGCAGCATTGAGCATTTGAGGGCAGTTAAACTCTCTCCTGCAGCTCTCTGCCTGAAGGAGTGTACCCATATTCCAGGAAGCAACGGGTGGGCAGAATGAAAATCTGGAGCGGAAAATGGATCCGAACTTGTTTCCTAATAATACAGGAATTCAGGCAAGAGATCATCACATGGGCATGCTGTAAGTGGTAAGACAACGTTTCAAGTATGATAAGATTCACCCAAAGTCTCCCCTACTGCTGTAATGCTCAGTTAAGGCATACAAGTACCATAATGCATTAGTGGGTGATATGTAAACCCTGAAATGGAATATGGAGCGGAGTTGATTTCTAGGAGGATTTGGAAAGTATTTGAATGAACACTAAAGTGCAGCAGAGGTTCCAAACTAGTGCTTGCCGTGGAAGCAGGCACACAGATGATCTTCAAGTAGTGCCACTCGACGACAAGATCGAATTATCCTCACAAGTCTACATTAAATAGAGGCTTGGACTAATAAAGGACATATATATGCTGGTAAAACAGCCAACGACAAAAAAGAGGAAGAGGCAGAAAGGTATTTCACATGTCTAGTGAGAGTGACTTTATCATGCAGAAAAATACCTAGGTTACTAACTGTTCCAGAACTAGTGATGTGTCAAGTTCCTGTGGCCAAAAGCTGGAAATTGGGTAAGTAGCTGTGGGCATTTCAGTGATAAAATTAGTTATCTGGATTACATTTTAAGAAGCAGTCAGTGAGCCAGTTCACTATGCTGAAGTGAGGGTGAGTTAACAAACTAGATTCACCACCCCTGTGATTCACTAGCACATTGGCAAGTTGTTTCACATGTCCAATTCGGGGTTGAACTGTCTTGCTATTTGTAATTCAGCTTGATAACTGATTTCTCTTCTCAGGGATGACCTTAATGGAAACCACATGTAATATCAAAAATTTAATGTTTTCTCCGAAATGACACCAGGCAATCAAAACAACTGGTCCAGGCCACCATGAGGGTAAACAATGACCTATTGTCATGTTTCTTGAAAAAATCCTTCCACCGCAATTTCATGCTAAGTAATTTCTCTGATTGTATTTGAATCTGAGACATTCCTCCACCTGCATTTTTTTTTATTCCACTCACATTACCTTTCTGCAAGGATAGACAATAGCCCTACTCATGTCTGAGTTGGCCTGCATCTGGTGCTTCAGTCTATAAGTCTGCAGCTTAGCAGAATACAACAGAAGAGGATCGCAGGATGACAGGGGTAATCGCAGATCGAGAGGACCTCTACTAAAATTGAGTGAAAATACTCTGTGTACCTTGGGTGCGAGTGGAGAATTTCTGCAAATATGAGAAGAAACTCATTGCTCCAGGTGAGAGATGGACCAAAACTCTGCATTCTTGGGGTGAGATGAGTGGCTGCTGGCTAAGCTGGGATGCTGGCTAGAATAGGATGTATATATTTTTGCCTTGTCAAATCGTTAGCGAGTGGTACTCTTACAGTTCGTGCCTCTTTCTTCTCTCCTACCAGTGATCGTATGTTCATAGTGAGAAAAGCAAATATGCAAGTACGAGAATACCCTGGTTGCGGAATAGCGTAAATTTCAATTTGTGACTTTGCCAGCGGCTGGTTGCTGAACCTTTACAAACACCCTTACAAGCAGGCATCAGGCCTGACAGGGCACTCCTATAAGACGCTTTGGAGAATCGTATGACCACAATTACAGCTCCCGGTACGGGAAACTCCTGAGGCATTGCAATTGTGTACCACAGTCTCTCATGGACTTATTTACTTTTCCCTTTGTCCTGCCCGCCATTTTGCTGCTGTTCTCTGCAGTTTTTTTTTCCCTGGTCCCCGACCCGTCATCTTGTCCATTCCCTCGTCTTTTTACCCTTTTCCCTCTTTTCCCCCTTGAGGATCTTCAAATGTTTCTTCCCCTCTCTGCCTTTTCTCCATACCCTCGAATCCCTCCCACCCTCCCTTGGTGTTGTGACTACGCCCCCCCCTCCGACCCCACTTAATGGAACTCTGCCTGAGGAAATCTACTATGTTTGTGTATATATTTGTATATAGGGATAACTCTAATCACTAGTATAGGCAGTAGACCTTTGTACCATCTACCATTCCTATGTGACTCTTAGATTATATCCATTCATATCCCTTCCCTATGTATATAGAGATAACTCTAATCACTAGTATATGCAGTAGACCTTTGTACCATCTACCGTTCCTATGTGACTCTAAGAGTATGTCCAGTCTTATCCCTTCCCTATGTATATAGAGATAACTCTAATCACTAGTATATGCAGTAGACCTTTGTACTCTCTACCATTCCTATGTGACTCTCAGAGTATATCCAGTCATATCCCTTCCCTATGTATATAGAGATAACTCTAATCACTAGTATATGCAGTAGACCGCTGTGCTCTCTACCATTCCTATGTGACCCTTAGAGTATATCCAGTCATATCCCTTCCCTATGTATATAGAGATAACTCTAATCACTAGTATATGCAGTAGACCGTTGTGCTCTCTACCATTCCTATGTGACTCTTAGAGTATATCCAGTCATATCCCTCCCTATGTATATAGAGATAACTCTAATCACTGGTATATGCAGCAGACCTACTATCTACCATTCCTATGTGACTCTTAGAGTAAATCCATTTGTATCTCCTCCTTGTGTGACTTTACATCTTGTACATTTGCAATTTTTTTCTGTTTGTATCCTTTATTTAACGCATGTAATCCTAAGTCCTTATGTTTCTCAACTGGTTCTTATGTAAAGCGCTCTGACACCTTCAGGTAAAGTTCGCGCTATATAAAATCGCATAAATAAATAAAGAAATAAAGAAATAAAGAAAAAGGGAATTGGTGGGGTAGTGTGCCTGACACAGGACACTCCCTTGGCACATCTTTACCCAGTGGGTTTTCAGCTCACATCACTTTGCATTCTTGTGGTCATATGTCTGTGTTTATCAAAGGAAAATAAAACAATAAGATCAAGAATGAGTTATGGATTAAAGAACCAGCTTTAGAGGAACGCTTGTTAAATAAAGTGTTTAAATTAGAAGCAATCCCCAGAGAGCTTAACAAACCCTGATAGGAAGGACCCTATGAAACCACTGAAACTGCACTCCAACTGGCCAATAATAAGAACAAAAATCATTGTTTATGTAGTCCAGACCATGCCCTCAATTCCCTTTTAGCCCTGAGTCTATATGTGTAAGTACCAAACTCTCTAATGCTCACTGACATAAAGAGATGCATTCAGGGCTGTACACAATGTGTAAGGTAATAGGATGTTCCCCTTTACTGTCAACTCACCATCGCAAAGCAGTGTCAGCCTTAAGGTATAAACTTTCGGTGACAAATCCCCCTCCCAGGCAAATCGGTATCCAACAAATATGCATCACTGTATCAAGAATCAATCACCCCGACTTCAGTAATCCCCCCCAAAAATATCAACTCCACTTACTTCACGAGCATCACCCATCCAACAATGGTTCACTGTCATAGATTTCAAGGATGTTAGTCTCCAATGAGTCAGCATAGCCCGCTCAGTGATGGTTAGATCTCAATTTGATCAAACGTTTGCATCACCCTTTCTTTACCCCTACTTGCATTTCTTTTCCACAAACTTGCCTTACCTTCCTACTGACAGTGCCACTCAACGAAATTCAATGCCATCAAACATCCACACCAACCTCCCAACAGTGGTACACCTCCAGTGATTTAAGTGGCATCACGGTCTTAGCAATGATTCACTCTTCTATTTGAAGCATCAACATTTCCACAGTAATATCCCAATACTGGTTCACTTTCATTCACCAAAAGCAACAAATGGTAGAATCACATACACACCAATGTCTTCATCTCTATAAAGTTCAATGGCAGCAAACTATATTATCACCCCAATACTCGTTTACCACCAATTAAATTCAATAGCATGGCCCTTTCAACAAAGGTTCCAGCTCCATTTTGAACATGACTTATTTACAAAATAGGTAAGACCATAATGAACATGCAGCTTCACTTCAGCTTTGAATTTATTGGAGCACAGCACTTTTAGTGACAAAATCATAAAGGTGTTTTCACTGAAGCGACATGGACAAGCAAACCCCTGATCAAGGCAGTTGCCAGGAAAAGCGAAGTGCAATTCTCGTACATATACTCTAAAAATAATACCTTTGGCATTGTCAGTATAACTAGGGGCCAGATGTACAACCATTGTAAATTGCGACTCGCAATTTGCGCTCAATAGCATTAAAGGACAACAAGATGCATTTTTTCAAAATTAAACTTTTTTGTTTCATTTTTTAAGGGCAGGTAGTGGTCCCTGGGGCAGTAAATTGTGAGTGTTTTGCGACCACAATTGCGGTTGCAAAATATTCATACATAGAGCTGCGAGTCGCAATTAGGGAGGGACACACTAGGTGTCCATGTGTAGGTAGTTCCCTTAGCCAGGCTGTTTCGTTCCTTCAGATTTTCGACAATTTCTATGCTGACGTCACCCAAATTGTGGTGTAAATCTCCAGTGACAACACCCAAATTGCGGTGTCGATCTCCAGTTTGTCCATGCTTTAACAACTGCATGAGCGTATAGTTTTTTGGATGAGACTCAAATGTCTTAAATTACATTCAGAGAAAACCGAGGTTTTCCTTTTTGGCAAAGATACTTACTTTTGGAACACCTTCTTGACTGACTGACTGACCTTCTTGGTGGACGAAATATCTAAGCCCACTTCCCTCCCACATCCCAAAGGTTAGAAATCTGGGAGTAAACCTTGACACAAAGCTTTTGCAAATCAAATTAATAAGCTCTCCTCCCCTTGTTTCCTCCTTTTAAGACCCCTGAGAAATATCCACCCCTTTATCTCTTTTGACATTCAGACACCAGTGACTACTGCACTGGTTCTTTCCAGGTTAGAGTACTCTAATACCCTTTAGGCATTTTTCAAAGCTCCATAAACAAACTTCAAAATATTACAGAATGCAGCTGCCCATCTGCTTAAGAGAATGCTCCAATTTCAATTTCACACACTGCGGGGAGCTCCACTGGCTCCGGTTAAGAAGCTGGTCGCCTTTAACGTGCACTTTATAGCTCATAGGGGCATATTACCAACGTTAAGCGATATTTATCGCTAACGATGCTTAGCAACGAATTTCTTAACGCTAAGCATCGTCAGAAATTATCGCAGATAAACCTTGCTATTATCAAGGTTTATCGCAAATGCGATAAAAACGGCCGCAATGCATGAATATCGCTGAAAAGTCAACGCTATTCATGCATTACCGAGCTAATGCTCTTAGCCATGTTATCCACCTCCCATTGGATAACATGGCTAAGAACTGCTCAGGGCAGGTGTTAGTTTTTGTAGATATTCGCGCTTAGCGCGAATGTCTCCAAAAGTTGGTAATAGGAGATAGCGATGTTAGCGACTGTTTCCAGTCGCTAACATCTTGGCACGCCCACTTTGCATGTCATTAGTGATAAATATCACTGACATGCAAAGTGGGGCCCAAGATGGTCGCTATCTCCTACTAGCTGTCGCTAACTGTTGTTAGCGACAGCTAGGTAATAGGGAGATAATTTTATCTCTGCTTTCTTGGCTTTTAAAGCCAAAAAAGCGGAGATAAACCCCCTTGATAATATGCCCCATAGATCCGTGCACAATACTGGTCCAGCGATCCTAACTAAGGGGCATATTACCAACCAATAGAGATAATTTTTGTCTCTAACTTGTTTAGAGACAAAAATTATCGCCGCACATCGGCGATTTTTATCGCAGATAAACCTTGCTATTAGCAAGGTTTATCGCAAATGCGATAAAAAACGGCCGCAATGCATGAATATCGCTGAAAAGTCAGCGATATTCATGCATTATCGAGCAAATGCTCTTAGCCATGTTATCCACCTCCCATTGGATAACATGGCTAAGAACTGCTCCTGGGCAAGTGTTAGCTTTTGGAGATATTCGCGCTTAGCGCGAATATCTCCAAAAGTTGGTAATAGGAGATAGCGATGTTAGCGACTGTTTTCAGTCGCTAACATCTTTGCACGCCCACTTTGCATGTCATTAGTGATAAATATCACTGACATGCAAAGCGGGGCCCAAGATGGTCACTATCTCCTATTAGCTGTCGCTAACTGGTGTTAGCGACAGCTTGGTAATAGGGAGATAATTTTATCTCCGCTTTCTTGGCTTTTAAAGCCAAAAAAGCGGAGATAAAGCCCCTTGATAATATGCCCCTAAGTTGCCTAAATTCATGACATCCAATCAGCAACAAGGCTTCTCAAAAGAGAGTCATGATTTAGTGGGGCGAAAGATACAGGCCGAGGGTGGAGACAATGCTTTTGGATACATATTTCCAATATAAAAAGGACATGTGAAAACTCAATTGCTCTACAGATAAGGTATATTGCAGTTACCATATAATTAGATGGAGGGAGCAGATGCCAGACATATAATAAGAAAATATTTCCACTTGTAATGCTGTACATGCATGTACATCATGGTCTGGCCAGATGGCGTGCGTCTTATGATAGAACAAGCAGCAGTAACTGAGCAGAATTAAAACCGTGCTTAGTCACTGTATAGAGGAAAGGTTCCAGAGGAGTGATGAAAAAAAACCGATGTATTGTAATTAGTGTTTTTTGGGAGATATTACCTAAATGTGATCCAAGTGAAAGAATAAAACTCAGAGGCAGCAGCAGCTATCTCTGGCTTCTCTCTTGGTATCCACACCACTGCCATTGTTACCTCTGGTCTCAGTACTACAACAATGGCAGTCATGAATCCAGCACAAGCCAGTACTACTATGAATTTATTTAGCCTCTAATCGGTAAATCGAATAAAGATAAAGTTTAAGGGGAGACAAGTGTTAAAATTGTCATGCCATCGTGGCAGCAAGGGAGTTAGTCAAAGCATGTGTGATGTCACTTCCGAGACATTCTGGTAAGTCAACATTGTTAATTGTCTGGAAACGTTGGGTTACACAATCCACAGATATATGGCAAGATGCTGAGCCATAGCAGGCAAATGGAATTGCAGTTTTTAACCAGGAGGCTAAGGAAATTGATAGAGGAAGAAAGATGGATGTTATCCGTTTGAGCATGGGCATAAGGCTCCACAAAGACACACGGGCACAGGGAACAGCCTCTGGGTGTCAGCTAGTGAGCTAAATGGGGTTAGGAAGCGAGTGCACATTAGGCAGCCACGATGGCAACTTCTGAAGCACGTTTTGTGGAAGAAAAAGTCGCACATCTGATACCACAAAGCTATTCAGTGTATTATGAAATACCAATGGGAAGGAGTTCATAGGTAATTTGTGCCTGCATAGAGTTGACACGGAAACCTTTTGTGGGATTAATATAAAAGAAGTAAGTGTACCACTATTTAATGGGGAACAATTGGATCGGCGGAGAGTGCTGCTAGTAAGGGTTCAGGTACAAGCCAGAAGGAAACATCTATTCACCTATTAGCAGTGGTCGCCGGACAAACCAGGATTTTGAGTGTAGGGGAAACACCACCCTCTAGGAGGTTTTCATCACACACATTATGCATGTGGCAAATGGACTGGAAAACAGACAATTCTGTAATATACCCCTAAATATCAAAACTAGAATATCAAGGTATACAAACATCGAGAACAAAACGTCTTGTCAAAAATATTGAAAGGTAAGTATAGATTTCAGGACCAAACTCCACCTATAAGTACCTTGACATTTCTATCTTCAAGGTGCATAGATGTTAAGTTAGGAATAGTACATCTACACTCCTTCTATCTGTACTTACCTTCTGATATTTTAGTCTTCAATGTTTCGTCCAAATTCTTGTATTGCAATATTCTTCGTCTCGATATTCAGTAGTGTTTTCCAACCCTGTGGGAATCAAGGCACTACACGATTTCCAGGGTCAACCCTCATTTCTTAGGTGCTAACACATTGTGATGCTCCGTTATACTCATAGCTTGGAAGTAGAAAGCACTGATTCTGGCTGTATTAGTACTATTGTGGGTGGGAATATTGATACAGGACTTCATCATAAGTTAGAATCATCAGTCCTTAAAGTTCAATGCAGGCACGAACCAAGTAGTTCCTTCAGAGTCAAAAGGTATGCAGCTAAATATACCATTTATACTGAAGTCCTAAAGGCCACTCGTCTGGAAGCTTGCAATAGTGCAGCAGTTGCTGTGGCACCAGAGGTGTTAGGGCCCCCCTGGACTCCACACGGGTATATTTGATCTGTGGCACATGGGATCCATTTTCCTTGTTTGTATGATGGTGTATGTCACCCTTGCTATGCCACTGAAGAACACCAAAAAGGTGTTTGGAGAGAGAGATTGTGTTCCAGCTGTACATTGGACTGTTTTCAACTCATTACCAACTGTATGTACAGTTCTAGAGTTTCTATCTTTAGAAGGAAAGATACAGATTAGAAACAATTCTGGCACCTACTACTCAAAGTATGAAGGCTTTAAACCAGAAGTGCAGTAGGATGAGGAAAGTATCAGAACAGGGAAATTGAGTCTAGATCAGTTAGGCAATGTAGTTTTCAATGTTAGCCTTTACGAAATAGATTCAGTATTATAGATCACACCATTCCTATATTTCGAACCACATTTATTGCTCCCTATCCTACTGTGAAATACAAAAAAAGTATTATATTTCTGGATGAAGCGTTCCCTCTCAGGTTCCATCGAAAAATATTTGTGATATTGTGTATCATGTTCTACAAACTATTAGGACAAAGGACAATGAGAGGTGCTTTTGATGGTAGTGATTAGATGAAAAAGAATGTGAATACGTGATGTCACCAGCTCAGTGGCGTGGCCCAACTGCTCGTCTTCAATAATATCATGTTTGATTTTCTCTTACATAGCTTTTCGGACAGACAACATATAAATTATGAAACAAAATGAATTGCAGTACCAAGTGATAAAAAACATTAGTTGCTAGGAAACAAGACACCGTGTACTATAAAAAGCAAGACTATAGATAGAATCTTGGAAGTGTCAGTCTCCCATCACTATTCCCTTCTCCTCAGGGAGAAAGAAAAGATTGTGATATATCCAAATGAGCAATAGGAGCCATTCGCCACATATCGCACTAGTGCCATGGAGATAATAAAGAAGTCCCTTAAAGTGGACATAAGCATTCTGCTAGTAAACTGCTGTTAGACGTACAATAATTTGAATTATAATAGGCGACATGTGATGCACCCAATCACAGATTATAAAGAAATTACATCAGAACTAAATTGTAATAATTTATTGCAGTTGTGTTGTGACCCAGCTGAGGGAAAAGGCTGGCCATGTCATGGAGCATCACTAAAGGAGCTGTTCAAAGAATGAAAACGAAAGATTGCTTTTCCTTCTTCTCCTCTGTTTTTCTTTCTGCACGCTACAAAGCAGAAAGATATTTATGGCAAGATGTTTATTTTTCTGCATGTTTTTATTGCATCTTTTTTTCTACATGACGTATTAAACTGCTTCTAATACTTATTTGCAACTTCTAACAGTTTGTTTATGTGTTTAATTTTACACTATAGAGTCAATTTGTATTCTTTATGTTTGCATACATGCTCTCTCTTTTATATGAAAGAGCTACAGATCAAGGTTTTAAGGTGTGTGGGAAAGGTTAATGTTTGACCATATATTATAAGGAATGAAGTACCCCCTTCCATAAATAATAAGGATATTGCAAGTCACCTCAGAATTCCATAACCTTATAAACGAACTTGGCCGTCTGCCTCGCTCCTCAATATGGTCATGGAACTCCTTGGTGACGTGCAATATCCTTATATTGTACAGTAGGGGGTACTTTATGCCTTATATAATTACCACAAAAATTGATATTTTGTCACTAAATTTCACGTCATAGTATAGTAGCGCAGATAAATTTCCCAGCACATTTATCATCGTAAAAATTAGGTTCCATCCATCAAAGAGAGATGTATGTATCCACAACCTTACATAGCGGTACCAGCATCTGCGGTGGAAACAAATGTGCATAATATAAAACCAGTCACATGTGGTATGTCTGAATGTTTGTAAAGCACATTACTTCATCCAGCTGTGTTCAGATGTCACTTGATTTGTCCCCCACTGTCTATCATTTTCTTTACATCATCTCTCATCCCAGCACTCATTCATTTACCCAAATTCGGAACATTGCTTTCAATTTTTGATTTTTAATACAGCTGTCTCTCTGGCAACAATTAGCACCAGGTATTTCACAAACATCTGAATAATCATGGTCCTTCTCAAAACTCCACTGAGCCCAGGGTCATTTACTGCTCTGTTTTAACCGGAGTTAAAATATGTTTACATGTGTAACTCCCCTGATCCCTGTTGAGCATACTGCAGTGTTTTAACCTGACTCGAAAGTGTTTACATTAATATTCGGTTCACCATGGAATATATAGGTATATGTCCTCGATTAGCTTTCTACATAGCATTTTGTGTGGTTGCTACTGATATGTTCCCTGGTTAGACCTTTGTAGTGAAGCAGCTAACTTCTTGCATTGTCCTATTTTCCACACTAGCATTTCATCAGTAACCTTTTGCACATATTGAGTGCGCAACAATGTTTGATTAGTTTCTCTGAAACTAAATTTGTTTACACATCTAGCTTCACACTATATTATCACAATGCCCTGAACATCATATACCAGGTCTCTTTTTTGCAGTATGCACAAATGTCGTCTCTATCTTCATCCACGGAACGGCAGGGTTATCTTCATATCCATAACATCACTAATCTATATGCACATCACAAGGCTGCTTCCATTGTAAAAAGGTGAGCCTCCTGATAGATTAGGAGAGGAGGGACTTCACCTGACACTAATGGTTCCTGCTTGCTGAGACTTCACCATGCAGTGCTCTGACATCTTGTGAGGGGTGTCCAGCTCGTCACCAAGATGGGCTCTTACATTTTCTCTCAACAGGTATTGGGGATAGATCGTCCCTTGATGAATTCTTGGCTCTATACCTACACACACTCCAGTTGCACTCAGAGTAGGTTTTGCATAGCAGGAGTACGCTTGAATTCTGCCTTATTTTATATGCCTGCATATATACACTGTTTTAGCACCATGGTAGAATTATATCTATTATTTAAGCTTTTGGTGCTTGTAGTCTTTTTTTATTTGATTCGGTCTATTAATCATTGCAGCACATGTATTCTATATAAGAATAACATTGGTTATAAATATATTGAAAAAATCAACTGTGTATTCTGTAAATTTCTCTGAGCACAAATAAGCATGAGTGAATGAGCCAAAGTTTCTGATCTATTTCCAGGATCCCTGAGAGGTCAGGGTTTTCATGTTCAATGGTTTACGGTGGCAATGTGAGCTAGCTAGTCTCTAGGCCAACATATCCTGTGGGGGTATCTGGAATCAGTCTAGGCACCAACTCCCTAGTATATGTTGACCAACAAACGGGCATATGCTATGGATTAGTAGAAACTACATGATGTTACATTGCCGAAACTATTAGCCAATTGAACTGAGATGGCTACGGTGGCGTCTGGGCCAGAAGACACAATTCTGACGCAGTAGCTAGTGCACTGTGGAATGTTTAGGTCACATTTCTTGACCTAATTGATCAACATCCAGAAGGAGCAGAAGTCAGAGCCAGAAAAGGCACTGTGTGTTCTCAATTTCCCCCAATGATAACACAGTTTCAAAGGTGGAGACTCCCTTTCCCTATTTTTCCCGTCATTCCTTCCTCTAAGTCTAAGCGTTTACTCATTCAAGAAAACAAAAAAAAAACTTGCACCTGAATGTGTGTTCTTATCTAAGAAGCCTTCCTGCCTCTTCGGTGCACTAAACTGCCGGTGGTCGTTGACTGGTGAAGGTGTGAATCACTCTTCACAAACAACGCTATTTTGCCTCGCTAATGAGCATCTTGACAGATGGGATTCGAGGCTGCTCTTTGTATTGCGTCAGAGAAGTGGAGCGATTTGTTATAAGATGAAGCGCTGTGAGGTATCTAAAGAATACATTTCCGAACGTACGCAGGATGGATTAGATAGCAGAACAGTGCTACGTGTGCTGCTAAGGTATATCTGAAACAACGTAATCTGCCTGAAAAACTGCAGCTGATTTCGCATTTGCCTGCGGCTGTCAGGGATAATAATTGCACACTGCCACGAAACATCAATAGCGATACATATTGTAGAAAATCCTGTCAGCCCGTTCTCTGTTAGAAGCTCGAGCTAAATTCTAGTGCAGGAGAAGAATGCAGCCTCTCCGGCTGCTTCATCATAATTAAACATATCTAGCCCGAGGCCGCTGCTGTGGACTTCCCGGTGCTTTGACCTGAGCTGACTCCAGGAAAAGGCCGAGGCTCGTGCGCACGAACTCTTTTACGTCATCGAGCTCTGACCTCAAAAGCCATAGAACGCGCGGACTCGGTGGCGGAAGGGGAGTCGGAGCACCTTTAGTCTTACTCCTGGGACGCAGGCGAGAGCATGAATGATAGGTTTCAAGGCCTAGAAATTCAATACCCTATGATTTATTAATGCACTGAATATGCGTAACACCCAGCCGTCACTGAAGAGTGAGGTGAGAGGTCAATGACAGACAGGAGCAGGAGGAAGGTGCTTCAGAAGATGGTGGAAGAGGGTCCTCAATCAAGGATCTATGAATACAGGATGGCCAAGTTCACAATAGAGAGGGGTTAAGAAGTGTTTTTGAAGTGCAATCGGAATGATTGATCTTGCAGCGCTGTTGGATTAGATCAGTGGTCGAAGTGGACGGGAACGGCAGGGCACGGTGTGGCCCTACTTCTTTAATTCTGTAGATTCCATCCCCCTACTTTTTTATTATGAACATGCGTCCCTGGACGTCAGAAATATTCTGTTCGTGGACGGGCGGGGAGCAGAGAAGGAAAAGGTCTCTGTCTCTTACTTCCTGCCCAGACAAGACAAGGAAGGTGTCCACTTCTGCTCTGCCGCTGGCAGCTGCCCCCTCTTTCTTACTCCTAATCCCTCTCGTTCTGTCTAACTCCTTCTCACTTTTCCGAAAATCATGAATCAAGAAATGATTCTCACCGTCTCTTCCTGTGATTGTCGTCCATTTGTACCCCTGTGAAATGGATGCAAAAAAGAAAACCACTTTTGCTGGAAATGCGGAAATAAAATGTTCAAACTCTGAAAAATAATTTAATAAACCAAGATGGAGTGTTCTTAAAGTGGCCAGATAATTTTTTTCAAACCCCAACACATTAGCGCCACTTTACAGAGATTGCCAGTAAAGCGCTACTTTTGGTTTCTTGTCTTTCTTTGAACAGCATTTTTTTTACCTCCAGTACCTCCTACCTGGAGGTACTGCAATACCTGGCTGATGGGTGGAATGGAAAACAAAATGTGTACGGCGGCTTTGCGTTCACAAATGTGGTCTTTTGAAACCATACTGCTTACGTTTTGTAAGCATATAAGCAGTGGACATTGAAATGGGTCATTTCTGGGCCCTGTAGTTCTGGCCTTAACTTTTCAGGCAACAATACTTGTTGATTTCTGAATAATGACTGTAAAACCGTTAAGTTCACCATGTTCCTGCTTACATTTTACATGCTGTATTAAATCTTTCATTCCTTATGAGTGTTTGCTTTTTCCAGGATGTTGTTACCTTTTCTTTTAGGCAGCATATTGCTCTTGCCTAGTGTGTAATTTGAATTGAGTCGTATCCAGTTATTTATAGCAGGTCAAATTGGATTGTAGCTGAAGGCAGTATGAGTTTCTCTCAGTGGGGCAGTATGGTGTTCAGTGAGGGAGCAGATGTAGCACTGGGGGCAGAGCTGCTACATTTAGAACTGGGGAACCAGGTTCAGCCTTCATGAACAGTCCCCCAGACCACGCTCCTGAGGGAGCACATTCCCATGCCAGACCTTAGAAGGCACCAGAAAAGCCCTGGTGTGTTAGCACCAGCAGGTGGGCCCTAGCAGTGGCAAGTGTGGGTTCACCTTGAAGGCTTGCCCACCACAATTCATTCTGAAGTTCACCTCCAGTCTTGCGGGCAGGCCTACTAAGTAGCAGACCGTAGCGCAACAGTGACTCTGTCACTGAGGTCACAGGACCCCTGAGAAGAGCTGGCTCTAGGGCGGTGCGACTGGTGTGACCGCAACGGGTGCTGACTTTGAGTGGGGGCATCGTATATTATGGTTTTAAAAGCACTTGCAGCCTCTTTCCTGGCCGCCAGCTATTTTCGGCAATAATAAAAATGTCATGATAACTCTGATGAATAAACTTCATTCTAGAGCGAGATCGGAGATTTGTCTAGTGTAAGTTTTGACCCATGGAAAGATAGCGCAGAGGGTTAATGTGCCTGCTGCAAAGAAAATGTACCAGGCCCATCACAAAGTGCACATATTGTAAATAGGTCAGTGGGTTACTGCTTTTGTCAGTGAGATCCTTTTGCTACTTGCAGTTTATACGTTAAAATCCTAACAAAGAACAGTGAGCTATTAACTTTCATCTAAGAGCTGCCTACAAACTGCAAGGTATAAACTAGAGTGTTATGTTTTTTTTCCCTAAGCCTTTGATTATCCTAATGTTGAAAAAAGTGTTCTTTTTGATACAAATCAATAATGATTTTTAAAGAGAACCCCCAATCATGGTATTAAGTTTTAAATTCTGAGTTTGTGTTTCTCCAGGCCAATCACTATTAAACTATACTGTCTACTAGTATGGTTATTGTTAGAAAGGGACCCCCGGCCGGCCAAGGCTCACGCCAAAGTCAGTCAGGGATCACCATTTCTAAGGTCAGGGCAAGGGAGTCACACACCAAGGCAACCCCTGCTCAACCTCTAGGTAACGTGGCACGAGCAGCAAGGCTAAACTTGGAGGCGGTATGAGTTAAGTATTCGCGCACGCACCCCAGCAACAACACCCAAGACCCACCACAAAGGAAACTCCACACAAGGTTATATCAAAAATAGCCTTTGTATTATAATAAAAACACATTAGATAAGACACACACTTTACAATGTGCCAACAGGCACGGGCAAGATTTACAAGGGATTATGTACAGGACAGGGCCACCTGGACCACTGTCAGGGGTATGCACTTTTTAGAAATAATACTTGTAGGTATAACACTTTAGCACATCAACATATAATGACTGTAACACAGAAATGGTAAATGTAGCATACAACCAGGACTTCCTGGTAAAGGGTAAATACCTCCTATGCCACCCTAAACACGGTAGGGAAATCACGCAGGGAACTAGGACCTTATCATCAGGACCTATGGAAGGAAAACCATCACCTAAGCAAGTCACATTTAGCAAAGGGAAGGAAACCTAAAATAATCACCTAAGCAGGTCACTTTTAGCAAAGGCAATAACACATCAACATTCCTCTAAGCAGGTCACTTTTAGCGAAGGGGAATAAAAGCATAAACAATCCTCTAAGCAGGTCACTTTTAGCAGAGGGGATAAAAACATAAACAATTACCTAAGCAGGTCACTTTTAGCAAAGGTGATAAAACAAACAATTGCACATGAAACATTAAAACACATTCAGAGGTGCAGGTAGAACATTTGCGCAGGAATCAAATTAGCAGTAAATCATAAATTGCGCAGGGTGCACATGGCACAACACTAGAATTGTCCCCCAGGCCAAATGGCCTCGAAAGGGCTGGAATGCCCTGAGTCTCAATGTCAGGGAAGCTGCGCAGGCAGCACAGCACACAAAGCCTAAATGTAGCAACTGTCCACTAAGTGCTGGACAGTTGTAAATCACAGGTAGGCAAACGTTGGAGCCACATGGGCTCAAGAACACTGGTGGGGAGGAGACACTGTGTGGGAGCCTCGGGGCTACTGACCACACTCGTGTCCCAAGAGCCTCTCTGGCTCGCAAAACAAATGTGGGCTGGGAGTAAGAGCTTCAGCGCTCTAAATAAACAAATTGCCCCCAGGAGCCTCGGGGCTCCTAAATCAATACTGTGGCCACGTTGGGGTCCCTCACGGGGGACTCGGGAATCATGCAATGCCCCACGCTCGTCGGAGCGGCCCGCTGCCAACCGGGGCCGCTCTAAATCAACAGACCCTCTCCCCGCACTCACCGGGTCCTCACTGGTGCTGCGGAGGGGGGGGGGCAGGAACACCGCTGGCTCTCCTCGCGCTGCTGGGCTCTCCTTCACTCGGGGAGCCTCAAGGATGGGGCCGGCTGCTCCTCTCGTGCTCCCGCCTGGACCCGTCTCTGCTGCACGCCGCCTGACTTCCGCTGGGGCCGCCCATGGCAGCGCGGCCCTGAGGGTCAGGAGGTGGGACTTCCGGGTCGCGATAGGCAGCGGCCCGGCAACGGTTTCCAATGCTCCGGGGCTGCGGCGGTGATCACGGGGCAATGCCGGGTGGGCTCCGGCTTTAAATAATAAAATAACAGCGGGGCAATGCCGGGTGGGCACCGGCGTCCAATATTAAATATAAAGCGAGGTGGGCACTCGCTCTGCGCAAAAATCGGCAAATAGGCTCTGATGCCGGGTGGGCACCGGCAATGTCGATAAAGCGCTCCCAAGGCACAGAGAAGCGCGCTCAGCGCTAAGGGGGAAAATAAAGCGCTTCCAGGCGCTCTGGCCACAAGCAAAGTCCTTTTAGGCAGGCAGGGGGGCAAGGCAGGGCCAGAGCCAGCACACTGGGTCTCCAGGCAGGGAGACAAGCCAAGTGGCGGTCCTCCTGGCCCCAGCAGCAGCAACAGCCCCCTCTGGCAGGATCCAAAACAATTTCTGTGGGGACACAGCCCCATTTTTATACAGAGAAATCCTTTGTTTCAGGGTGCAGGGTGGGGGGAAACCAGTTGCAGCTGGCTTGGGAGTACCCTTGATGGCCCAACCACCCCTTTCATTCACTGGGGAGGCTTGGGTCGTTAGACAAACCACAGGGGGGCGGAGCCAGCATTGTGTGGGGGAAAACCCAGCCCATCCAGGACCCAGGTGCACTCCTCCCACACATCACTCATGCTGATCTCACACTCACCACCGGGAAGACCCATCCAGACTTCCTGGAGCCTCGCATGCCAGCCAGCTCCAGCCAATCACGCTCCAGCACCCTCACTGCACACATACATCAATGTCCAGAAGTAGCACTTCCCTTCTAGACACATACAAGCAGCACATACCATTGCGCAGCATTCACTCTCACGAGTTCATACATACCAAACTCGAGCCTGCACTCCCCACACATCAGGAACTACTAGGGACACACACATTCCCCATGCATTCCTATGGGAGGGCAGGCCAGCCATACAACACGCACGCACGTTACTCTGGGACACAGGGAAAAAGTGCGCAGAGACCCAAAAATCACTACCACAGGGTCACAAATAAAAGCAAAAAGATTAGGGGTGAACCTGCCCTAAGGCCCAAGTCCAACAGTTATCATGTGACTCCTACACCTTGTAGTCCTTTGTCTTATGTAACATTTCCTATACAGTCATTTACACACGTAAAATTGATTGTCTCTGTGTATATTGCTGACAACAGAAACTCCATTGCTCAGAAACCAATGGCTCGTGCTTCCACTTTTAATCATTTTTGGGACATTCTGTGATTAAAATAAATTCACAAAGTGGAATATGTTTCTAATGTCAATAGCTCATATTAATCGTTAAATAATCATGTGTATCCATTGGTTGAATTACATAACATAATAAGCTGTAACTGGTCAGTGAAATGCCAAACAAATACTAAAGATTGGGATGTTTTGCGCATCCTGGCCACACCTCTAACTTCGCCCACTGATCCAATCTTCAGGTTATTCCCGCCCTCTGATTCTCCGCCCAAAGTTCCCCTACTTTTTTCCCCACTTCGACCACTGGATTAGATAGACACTTCTTGCTAGACATAGTCCTAAATTTACAATCGCACTCCGAAAGAGAGCCCAAAAACTTGTGAGATCACGTTTTAACAATGAACAAAATTTGAGGGAATATCATAATTTTTCCACGTCACAGAGTTCCACGGTTATGATTTTTTGCGAATTAGACCTTCAGTACCCTCAACTATTCCAATTGGCTGTTTCACTTATTTTCCTGACATACAGGGTTGCAAATGATCTATCTAATGTTTTTTCTGCTGTTGTGCGCACAACCTATTTTTCTGATATTTTCTTGCTCCCTTTTTTAAACTTTTTATTTTAAGATGTTACCACAGTGTGACTTTTTTACCCTTAAGTGATGATAGTGAGGTTGAATCGCGAACTTTTCTAGCAACTTTGTAATCCAGATAAAACAATACTTACAACACCAAGTGAGTGCTTTCATATCGGGGTTAGGAAAGCATAGATAATGTAAATCGGCTGATTTCATCCAAATTGAAATCAGGATCTAAACTAGAATTGTGTAAAAGTACAATTCCTCCAGTAACTTTTTGTAAAAGTGAAACACTTTACAAATGTGTTCTCCTTCACATAATTAGCCTGACAAACCTTTTTGCAGAGGTATCATGTCAAAAATATAGATACTATAAAAATGTTTAGGAACAGAATTCAAAGGGTAAATCTATTGATTTTCAGTGAGTGTGATATAATTTTCAAAAATATACTTTTTAAAAATATTCTTTACTTCACTACATTTGTATTAAACATTGTTTTAATATTAATTTAAAATTGTAGATGTTAATAATATTATAATAATAAATTAATGTAATTGTTTTACATTTTTTAAAGCATAGTTTGTAATCTTTCTTCTACTGTTGCTTAGGTTGAAGTGGGAGTAGTAAAGCTAACCCCTCCAAAGGTGAATATTGACCCTTCTATTGCTTATTTGGCAGTAGGAATAGTAAATCTAAACCTTCCAATGTTCAAAACTTTCAGTACTGTTTTTTAGATTGGAGACATGTTAGAAATGGGGTATCTGGCTGGCAAAGGTATGCACCTAAATCAGGCAGAACCCACCACTCTAGGCAGGGCAAGGGAGTTACACTCCCCTTGGTAGCTTGGCAGAGCAGTCGGGCTTATCCCAGAGGCAATGTGTAAAGCGTTTGTGCAACACACTCACACAGCAGAGAAACACTAGGCACACCTTAAAAGAAACTCCACACACGGTTATATAATAAATAGCCTTTGTATTATCCATAAAAACACATTACATCATAATCACATATATTACACTTTTACACCAGGCACTTGTTATCACTTCACAGGGATTACATAAATCACTTGGCCAATCTGGCTATTGTCATAATCATCACATTTAGGGTGACCAGTAACTACTGGTAGGAACTGTACTTAGGATAACACATTTCACATACACATTATCCACAGTGCACCATAGTAGCCACCTGTGGTGGGCACATATTAGAAATAACCAGCAACATCACTGTGCACTATAGGACACCACATACATGTACACCTCAGGGCCTAAACTGCACAGTATGACACCACATCAAGCAGTAGGTGTAAACATCATCACTGTGTATACTAGGCAGATCCGGCAAAAACACCCTTTAACCTGTCACCACAAGGCATACATGACATCAATCCTAACATCAGGGCATATTATAGGGCGCACTGGACCTTAAGGTTTGTCCTTACGACACAGGAGCCTCTGCGCTCCACCTGGTGGAATTATGGCAGTTCCTTGGCAGACGTTCCACTTATGGCCCCTTGAGACCTGGCAGGCGGCAAGAAATACGGCTGTATGTGCTCACCTGAGGAGGCCACCACTGTGGGAGGGGGGCGCATGCAATGCGGAAAGGGCGGAAGACCTCACTTGGTCTCCTGCATATGCAAGGCTAAACGAAGGGTAGCTGCCCGCGAATTGTGCGGTGCAGCTGCCGGTTCAGGAAATTCCAAAGGGGGGAGCTCTCCTATTGCCCCTCGAGTGTTGGGCCTCAGGAGGAAAGGCGCGCCTCTACTTGGCGTCAGGCCTTTCCTCAGGCCTAGTGGGCACTGCGTCTTCCGGTGGAGCGCTTGCGCTCCGGAGCAATGGGAGGGGCCACCTTCCCCTCCTGCCAGTCACTAGGCAATCGCTTCAAGCCTGGGCTGCCCTGGGAGACACTGTGGCGATTCCGGCTCTCCACATCTTGCGTCCCCACACGCCTCTTGTGGCGAGGAGCACTGTCAATTGCAGCGCTCACCGGGTTGCTTCCCCTTTTCTTCCTTCCTGGCTTCAGGCACCACACTGGGCTCTCCTCTTGCTCAAGCACACAGGGCACAGGGATCCTGCAGCTCTCCAAGCCCAGGTCAGGGCTAAGCGACCCAATCAACAAAGTACTTGAGCATGCCCAGACCCAAGGTACAGCAGCACTCTTGGAAGAGTGCTGGGGGACACGCCAGTAGGGCACAGCCAGGCAGGCTGGCACAAGGAGCCTTAGAACAGAGGGGCAGTCCTTCTCTCAGGCTCCCCCCTTCTGAATAGTCTAGTCCCGAAGACGGCTGTAATGCCAGAAACCGGTCCCCGGAAGCTTGTTTCCTTTCCAGTGAAGAATTGGCTTGGTAGTTTGGTCTGCCCTGTTCCCATGATGCACTGGGCCAGGGACAGACTAATTTGCATATAGCCAGGTTCTGAACTGGGATGGTGCAGTGAGCTAAAAAACGGTGATGGATCAAGCCCTGATCTGTTGACTGGGTAGGAGAGTTCTGATTAACTCAGATACTCTGTCCATCATCACCCCCTTTTTGAAATTATTTTGGCCACCATGAGTGTGGAAGGGTATGCTCAGACATGAGTCCCTTGCTCACTGCACCATCAGGATTCAAGCAAGCCGGGCCGAAGACGGCTGTAATGCCAGAAACCGGTCCCCGGAAGCTTGTTTCCTTTCCAGTGAAGAATTGGCTTGGTAGTTTGGTCTGCCCTGTTCCCATGATGCACTGGGCCAGGGACAGACTAATTTGCATATAGCCAGGTTCTGAACTGGGATGGTGCAGTGAGCTAAAAAACGGTGATGGATCAAGCCCTGATCTGTTGACTGGGTAGGAGAGTTCTGATTAACTCAGATACTCTGTCCATCACCACCCGCTTTTTGAAATTATTTTGGCCACCATGAGTGTGGAAGGGTATGCTCAGACATGAGTCCCTTGCTCACTGCACCATCAGGATTCAAGCAAGCCGGGCCGAAGACGGCTGTAATGCCAGAAACCGGTCCCCGGAAGCTTGTTTCCTTTCCAGTGAAGAATTGGCTTGGTAGTTTGGTCTGCCCTGTTCCCATGATGCACTGGGCCAGGGACAGACTAATTTGCATATAGCCAGGTTCTGAACTGGGATGGTGCAGTGAGCTAAAAAACGGTGATGGATCAAGCCCTGATCTGTTGACTGGGTAGGAGAGTTCTGATTAACTCAGATACTCTGTCCATCACCACCCCCTTTTTGAAATTAGTCTAGTCCCTAGGCAGTTCTTCCCGGCAGTCCAGCAGCCTGCCGGCCACAAGTCCTTAACAGTGTCTTCTTTAGTTCCAGTTCAGTTCAAGAAATTCAACAGACAAGGGATCACAGCCCCAATACTTATATCCCATATGTCTTTGTTCTTCCCCCGGTACAGGGCTCTGAGCCATTCCAAACCAGTTATGGGGGCACTTTACAAGTGCACCACCACCTCCATTGTTAGAGTAATCCTTGGCTCCAAAAACACCAGAGTGGGGCCGAGCCATCTATTAAGCCCAGACCTGAGTCCCCCAGGCAGGGCAGGGATCACCCCCCCCCCCCACCCCCCCCAGTGACTGGCTGGAGTGATTACACATCCCCTCTCCCCTGTCAGTCAGAACCATACGGTCAATACACATCAGGCAGGCACAAAGACACATAGCACACAGAAATGCCCATTTCTAAAAGTGGCATTTCTAAAATTGTAATAATAAATCCGGTAAGCAGGATTTAGCTCTACTATTCCAAACATTCCAAACTTGATCATGCTACCCTTCTCATGTCAGGAATTGCCACTGAAGCACATATCACGGAATCCCAATGCATCCGTATGAGAGGGCGGGCTCACAGCAGTGAGAAACCAAATAGACTGTTTGTCAATACCAGGACATTGCACACAATTAAGGTATTTGTCCTAACTCTTACCTACAATGCACCCTGCCCATAGGGCTAGCTAGGGCCTACCTTAGAGGTAACTGACATGTAGTAAAAGGGGAGTCGGAGATGTGGCAACAACTTTATGGGCCACGTCACAGCGGCAGTAAACTGCATGCGCAGGCCTTGCAGTGGCAGAGGCCTGAGACAAGTTTTGAACTTTGCCACTTTGTTGGGTGGAGCAAGCAGCACTGCAAGCCCACCAGTGTCATTTAATTTACTGGCCCTGGGTATATGGGATATCTCTGTACATTAAATATGCCAAACAGGTGTAGACCAATCTTACCAAGTTTACCATAGAGAGCACATGCACTTTAGCACTATTCAGCAGTGATAAAATGCCCTGAGTCATAAAACCACCAACAACAGGTCAGAAAAAATACAGGAGGAAGGCAAGAAGTTCTGGGATGTCCCTGCAAAAAGGGCCAAGTCCAACATGCCGGAAAAGTAGTTCTAACCATTTCAGTCCAACACGTTCCCTGAATTTGGTTAATTTGGAGTGGCAGTAGAAAATGAAATCCCTCCAAAGTTCAACGTTTTTTCTGCTTTTGCTTACATTGAAGTTGGAATATTCAATCTAACACATCAATAGCACAAGTATTTTTCGATTTTTGCTTGAATTGGAGTTAGATTGGTTAATCTGACTCTTTTCTTGTCTGCATTTTGTTAGTGTTGTTTATTTTTGGTTATTTTTTTCTTTTTAAATTGTACTTTCCTCTCATATTTATATTACATTTTATTACAAAATATTTTTTTCATTTGAATTTTATATTTAAAGGTTAATTTTTGTATTGTGATATATGTTGTTGTAAATATGTATTTGGTAATTTTAATTTTTTTAATTTGTTATTCTCAATGTGATTTTTTTAATAAGCAAGACTTTTTTTGTTCTATTTCCAGAACACTGACAACAGTAAGTACAGTGCACATGGTGAAGTACAGATCTTTAAGGAGTTGCAAACACAGCCACAGTTCAGAATTTAAAAAAATACCACAGAACTCCCATAATTTGCTCCAGATTCTTTGATGTTTATGGGTACAACACCTCATGGCATAGATTGGCTCTTCCATTTTGACACACCATCCCTTTGCCCTACACCAGAGCTTAATCTTCAGAGGAGTAAAACACTTCCAGGTTTGCACAATTTCTTTCTTAGTTAATAGAGTACTTAACCACACCAATACTCACTCTCCCCTGTTTCCCCCAAGTTCCTCGAGTAATCCCAGGAGAGCCACTCACACTGAAACCTCAATTCGGTGTTCCAGCATCTGCATTAAATCTCCAAAGAAGGATTTCCAATACCCTGCAAATACCTGGCAGGCCCATACCCTGTGAAAGAAGTTGGGGTCCCCCTTCCAGCATCACACACAAGCTGCTGTCAGGCGCTTTCGTGCCTCCCATAACTTCATTGTGCTAAAGTAAGTGATATGCAAATAATTCTGCTAAATCAGACAAAGCCTAGAGGAAACAATTAGTCCTCTTGGTGCCATCATCGGACTAAATCACAGGGACTTCCTGATGGAGTACCTGCAGCAAAATAATGCATAGGTCTTGGAATGTTTTCATATGAGAGGCCTGAATACGTCCCCTAGTTGGTAATTGACGATCAGGTTCCATTTAGTGAAAACTTATTGCTGTCAGCTTGGCCCAACCACCTCCCTTTCCATAAAGGGTCATTAGTGAGATCTTTCTATCCACCCTGTTCAATGCAGTACTGTCCTCCATGTTTGGACTATCACTCTCCATGGCTCCGGAAGCGAGACCTGGAGAGGAGCTTAATAGATCCAATTCATGACAATGTTTGCTCTCATGAGTGCCATTACTGTCTTGAAGTCTGGGTCTTCCTCTTTTTTTTTTTTTTTAATATTTTTATTTGAATTTCCGGTGCATTGTAAAAAAGACAAATACAGTTCATTGTTCCAAAACAGAGTAAACAAGGCCAAAGCCCGACAGTTAAAACAGACATATAGCTGCATATTCAGGTAATTACAGTATTAGACAAAGAATAAACACAGAGCTAATAATAAAAGCATAGCATTTTAAAACCATAACCCTAGATCCTTTGTCAAAGTCAGCCTGGCAGAAGGAAGACTTCATGCGAGTAATGCATATTTAGACATGGCATACTGTACCCTAAAATTACAATCTTGCCTCCCTCCATTTCATGAGTGGGGCCCATATGCGTCTTCCCAGCTCCCAAGTTTTATTACCCTTCTGTTCATATAGGCAGGACTCTATATTATGTATGCCCAGCAATCTGGAAAGCCACATTTGGAATGAGGGAGCGATAGTATCTTTCCACCCCAACGAAATTAAGATCCGAAGTACCGCTACTGAGATAAAGACCAAAGCTTCCTAATCTTTTCCCAGTTTCAGTTTATCGTCTATACCCAATAGCATCAGGCTAGTGGATAGATCGATCTTATGACCTAGCAGCCCCTCTCAAAATTTTCTATCTCATCCCTAATTGGAACTAGCAGACCACAATGGAAAAACATATGCAATAGATCTGCTTGTCCAGCATTACATCTAGGGCAGCTATCGTCCTCCCTAACCCCCCCAAAGCAAATAACTTTGCTGGCGTATGGTAAAGATTAAACAACTTTTTATAGTGATGGGCTCTCAGGTTTGAAGACCGAAATGTTTTTTTATTCAAGCTTAGGGCCCGATCCAAATCAAGATCGGGATTGCCCAATTTCGTGGCCAGAGCACATTCGGTCTTCTCCATATCATCTTGGATTCCCATAAAAAAAAATTAAAAACAACTTTTATCTTCTTACACCCTTTAGCTAATGAGTCCATCAAGGGGAAATCCACCGGAGGCGGCGGCTTAGGCCTTAGTGCCTTCAGTGTTCGTACAATTTGACTATACAAAAACCAATGATTTGATGGGATACCGAACTTACACTGCAGAGCATCGAATCCTAATATCCCATCTCCCTCCATAATATCCCCTAGAGTCTTAATTCCAAGCCCCTTCCAAGCCTGAAGGTTCCTATCTGCACCCATTTGGGGGAAAAGGCTAGAGTTACCTAAATGGAGATATGAATTTACCTTCGGAACATTAAAAAACTTTAGGGTAGACTTCCAAACCCTTCCTGCCCCTTCCAAGATCTTAAGTCGGGCCCTCTTATAATATCTGCGATCGACTTCACACATCAATAAACCAATTGCCTTTCTCCCCAGCAGAAGCTCGAAGATAGATGGGGGACTTTGAGTATCGGTATTTTCCACAACAAAATTCACCTCCGAATGAAAAAGGACAGACATTTGTGTCAAAAGGCAAGTCCAGTGGTATAATCTTAAGTTTGGGAGGGCCATCCCACCCCTTTCCCTAGGAAGTGACATGAAGTTAGTGGAGCGCCTGACCTTGCCATACTGCCAGATAAACCTTATAAAGATAGATTCCAGGCTTTTAATTATTTTCTCCTCAATAAATAAAGGTATAGCCCGAAACAAGTATAGCACTTTGGGAAACATTGTCATTTTTACCGCATTTACCCTCCCATTCAATGAGAGGTGTAACACATCTATTCTTTTCAAATCTGCATCTATAGATTTTATGAGTGGGAGATAATTTTCGTCCACAATTTTATCGATTGAGGCATTGATTCTCACCCCTAAATAAATTGCAGAGTCCACAAATCTAGGGTCGGATTTAACAATGTTTTAGTACAAATGATCTGTGTTTTCGATTCGTTCAATAGACCGACCATTCACTGATCCTTTTCACTATGGCTCAACCGGCCCTATTGAAACCAAATAGCTCGGGGACTATTAAATTTAATCGGTCATGGACCCGCCTGTTAAAGGAGACGAAGCGACCTATGTTACTGTCTGGAACTTTTAGGATGAAGGACAGTGTAGATGAGAGCTACACTGCCCTCTGTCAGCAAATCCTGACATCCCTGGACGAGGTAGTACCTTTACGGAAACTGAGGGACAGACCCAGAGGGACTAATGGCTGGTTCACCGAGGAACTCGGCCAGTTGAAGTTACGCTGTAAACAAGCGGAACGCACATGGAGGAGAAGCTATACAGAGCAGGACAGGGCTGCCTATAAAGGTATTTTATCGGAATACAAGCTCCAGTTAAGGAATGCCAAAGCCAGATTTCTGGAAGAGACGTTGGCAAAAGCACCTAACAAATCGCAGACCTTGTTCAAACTGGTAAAAAGCGTATCCAACCCCGCATGCGCTGTACCTTCTACCCCCGTGTCGCAGGAGCTTTGTGACTCTTTAGCCCTTGCTTTTGATGACAAAATTAGGAATATTCTGAAGGGTTTTGAAGTGTCTACACAGCATATGCCATCTGAATCCTATCCCTCTGGGTCCCCTGGCCATCCGGAATTTGAGGAGAGTAAGAACAAGGAGATGGCCTGTCAGTTGCCAAGCTTCCCTATTCCTTCATTGGAGGAGTTCTGTGCTTTGGCTAACGGCGTATCATCAGGCTCACCTTTAGATCCCATGCCGCATAAGATTTGGAAGGCCTTCCATGGCGAGCTGTTTCCCCCGCTACACTTAATCTGTTGCCAATCGTTGGCTACTGCATTTATTCCAGACTGTTGGAAGCTGGCAATTGTAACACCTCTGTTAAAAAAGGCCACCTTGGACCCCCTCTGTTCAGCCAATTATAGGCCTATTTCGCTTTTGCCATTCGCGATAAAAATCTTAGAGAAGTGGATTACGAGAGCCTTGGCCAACTTCCTGGAAACCAACTCCTGTCTGGACGCAGCCCAATTTGGCTTCAGACCAGGCCACGGTACTGAGACTGCTCTGGTCACCGTGTTGAACGATCTGCGAACGCGTGTCGACAGGGGCAAGTCAGCATTTTTAGTGCTGCTTGACATGTCGGCCGCGTTCGACACGGTGAACCATGAGGTCCTACTGGGCCGCCTTTGCAATGCGGGAATAACTGTCTCGGCGTTATCCTGGTTAACATCCTACCTGGCCAATAGACAACAGGCAGTAGCATTACCACCTTTTCGTTCTGACATACGTCCGGTGAATCAGGGTGTCCCCCAGGGGTCTGCGATAAGTCCGATTCATTTTAATCTGTACCTCCAGCCCTTGATACAACTAATAAAGTCTTTCGGCATACAAGTCATCAACTATGCCGATGATACTCAATTGATTTTTTCTTTTGAGGGTTCAGAGGCAGTGTCGAGGGACACTTTCCATCAGTGTATGTCGGCCACAGCTGAGTGGTTGCAAGCCAATTCACTCCAATTTAATGGTGCAAAGACAGAGATACTGCACTGCTCCTTAGACCGACTCCCTCGCCCATTGCCGGAAGATTTTTGGCCTATTTCTAAACCAGGCTCGGTGGAGGCGGCAGAATCGGCCCGCAACCTGGGAGTTATATTCGAATCAAATTTACAACTGGACGTCTCTGTGAACAGGACTGTAGGGACGGAGCAGACTGATGGGTCTGCTCCGTGCTCTTCGGAAGATATTGCCGCTTCTCCCTCGGGAAGCTAGAGCAGAAGTAGTGCGTAGTACCATTCTCAGTAGGCTAGACTACTGTAACGCACTACTTCTGGGAGCCCCAAAGACCCTGATCCTTAAGTTACACAGGATCCAAAATATGGCGGATAAATTAGCTCTGTCCCTTCCACGCTCGGCTTCCTCCTCCGGAGCTTTGGCAGACCTACATTGGCTACCGGTCCAGCAGAGGATCTCCTATAAGGCCTTATGCCTGACTTTTGGAGCTCTGCATGGTCAAGGACCAATACCACTGCAAAATCTTTTCTCGTGGTACCAGGCTGCCAGACCTTTGAGATCCGCCTCGGCGTTCCTAGTGAGAATCCCGAGGATAAATAGAGTGAGAATGGGCGGCCGGGCTTTTAGTTTCACAGCCGCCACAATGTGGAACACTCTACCTCTAACACTGAGGAGCAGACAAGATCTGACCTCGTTTAAAAGGGATCTTAAAACATATCTTTTCCCAAGAGCAGAATAAGCGTACACCAGATGGCTGAACTGATCTCAGCGCCAGGATACCCTCGGGGTGACAGTTGCGCTTAACAAGCATTAAAATACATACATACATACATACATACATACATACATACATACATACATACATACATACATACATACCCTGATCGACTGCCGAAAGCCTTTGCCATTTGAGCCAAAACTGGCATCGCCTGCTGGGGATCAGTGGTGATAACCGCCAGGTCATCAGCATATGCCAAAATTTTGTTTACGTGACCATTAAATACAACGGGGCTAATCCTAATATTTTCAGAATAAGAGGGTCAATGTAGAGTGAGAAGAGGATCGGGGAGCAGGGGCCCCCTTGACGCGTACCTCTCTTAATTGCTATCTTATCTGAGCTCTCACCCATGACCACCACTCGCGCTACTGGGTCTCTATACATAGCTTTGAGGTCTCTGATAATTTTATCCCCAAAGCCTCTCCCTGCCAGGATACCCCAAAGAAACTTCCACACCACCCGGTCAAAGGCCTTCTCTGCGTCGAGCAGGATCAAGGCCACCCCCCCCCTGTGGCACCCTGGGCGTCGAATAGAGCTATTTCTCTCCTTGTTTGATCCGTTGTACCATGCCCAGGGACAAACCCATGCTGCCAGGGGGAGACGAGACCGCCGATGATCCTCCCCAACCTTTTAGCCCAGATTTTAGAGTACAGTTTAGTATCCGCATTAATCAGCGAGATAGGGCGGTAGGACCCCAGATTCTCCCTGGGTTTCCCCTTCTTGTGAAAGATTACTATATTGATTTCCCTCCAAGAATGTGGGATCACTCCTGAGCACAATACACCATTAAATAGGTCCACAAACAGCGGGGTGATCTCGGATTCAATACATTTGTATACCTCCAGGGGAATCCCATCTGGGCCCGCCGCCCTACCCGAGGCCGACTCATGTAATGCGGCTGTGATCTCACTCCCGGTAATATCCCTATCCAGCTCTTCTCTCGCTAGGTCATCTAGTCGGGGACCATTGTCCCAGCACTCCTCCCCCTGTTCTTCATCACGATCTTCCTCCTCATAGAAACATTGATAGAAATTCTTAAAAACCTGTAGTATCTCCTTAGCCTCAGTGTATTCTTTACCATTTTCTTCTATACTGGAGATTAAATTCTTAGCTTTTTCCTGTCTTAGTCGTAACGCTAAAGCTCTACCTGCCTATCGCCCGTTTCGTATCTTCTAGGTTACCACCTTCTGCAGCTCCGCTTTGACAATCAACAGTTCCCTTTGGCTCTCGCTACCATCCCCCCCCATGGGCAATATCCGTAATATGCTGTTCTTCTGCAACAACTAATTTCCCCATTAGTCTCTCCACCTCACTCCTATCCTCTCTTCTCAGCCTGGCTGAGCAGCTTATAGATTCGCCCCTTAAAGCCGCTTTAAATGCCTCCCAAACCCCATTTCATGAAGTACTGTATCTATTAGCTGCAAAAAATTCACCATACCATTTGGTAAGGTGCTCTACAAATCTGTAGTCCACCAGTAACCTCCTTTCAAAGGCCCAACTGGTCCTTTTCCTTACCACATTATCCAATTCGTAGGTTAGTACCAGCGGATTATCATCCGAGATTGTTCTCTGAAGTTTTTTTAATCCTACCCTATTTATTTCAGGAGAAGAGATAAAGAAATAGTCCAGCTTGGTGTACCTCTGGAAGGGGTTTGAGAAGTAGGTGACGCCTGAGCTTTGTGGCTCTTTGACCCCCCAAACATCCTTCATCCCATGTGATCTGATGAGAGCCTTTACTGCACTAAAAACTCTCGGTTTCCGTCCTACATATGTTACTTTATTATCCCAGTCTGCTGAGATGTTTAGATCACCACAGAATATTGTGGGGGTTGACCAACCGGCTAGCTCTACTTTTAGAAGATCATAAATCTCTGGGTCATCTTTATTTGACCCATAGACTACACACTGTAGTGTAGTTCCTATATTCCAAATAGGCTCTGCGCATTGGAATAATATAAACAGCAGTGTAGACGTAGGACTGAGGTCATCTAGGTCTCTACTGACTATATTAGACTTAATTAGTTTTGCCAGCTAGCTCAGAGGTCACTAGAAACTTTCTCGAATGTTCAAGAAGGAGTTAACTTTCCTGATTTAGACAAGAAGGGATTAGTTTCTGACAACCGCATAAACATGACAACTTTGCTCCCTCAGAATAAAGAGTATATCTCTAGAGTTGTGTGAAAACAATAGACAGTTATTTCACTCAGTCAATCATGCATACTTAGTTTCACCAGAGTGCAGAGAAATAGAGAGACGGGCGTTTTCAATAAAAGGTGTTATTTATTGAGCAGTCTTCTTTCTCATGCCAGAGAAATGAGTTGCCACAATTGCAATACTTATCATGAAGTAAAGTGCGTACAGTAAAAGTAGTATTATGAAATAATACTGTAAAAGCATTGATATGGTTTCTTAGCCATATGATACCTTAAAATGGATAAAATATATACATACATAAAAACATTGACTAACGTACTCAACTGGTGCTTCTAAGATACGCCTACCCCGGTGTACCTGACCTAAGCCTAATACGTGGGAATGAGTAAGTAAGTTGCAGTTTAAGTTAAGTTGGTTTTTTGCCAAGAATCTGAGTCAAGAATTCTCTTAAGGATTTAGTCAGCTCCGTACCTTGGTTCTAGAATGTAGGAGGTCTTGTATCTCTCTCTCAGGACTCAATCTCCCAGCAACCTGCAAGGGTGACTGGAAACACCAGAGCTGGAATTTCTCGGCAGGAGAAAAGACAGCGTCTCTCTCAGTGCGACAAATGGGAGGGTCAGCTTCCTTCAGCACCGCATCAGCTGGGCGTCGGGCAAGTATATAGCTGCTCTGCTCCAAACCACCATGTGTTTGCTTAAGGCAACATTGGTATATTTATACCTGAAAGGTGCCGGATTTGACGTAAGGTTGGACATAAGACGTCACTAAGAACTAACAGTTCTTTCTGGACTCCAGGAGTTCTTGTGCAAATCAAAACAAAAGCAGGGGGAATTCCCGGGCTGCTGGAGGCTTGGTTTGTTTAAAGAACGCGTTGTACTTTCAAGGAGTCTATGGGAGTAGCCTTGCCGTACTTGGACTGCATGGGCTATGACTAGATATGGACAGATTCCTATGCCTTTATAAGTATATGTTTTGTTATAACCATATACGGGCATGAATCGGGGATATCTTGATTAGGGTCCTAGATAGATTCACAACACCCACTCCACGTATTAATGCCCATCATTACTAAATATTAAGCAATACTAAACATATAACGATGCATGTGTGTTTTCCAACCCACCCCAAAATACATAAATTGCATTTGAAATGGTGTATGGCATATACACGAAAATGAGTATTGGTACTGTACGTTTTTCAAGCAGTGATATAATTCAGAAAATGCATATAAATATCGGCTGGGTGAATTGCGAAAATTACATTCATGAAATGGCTCTGAATACAGAAAAGAAGGTCAAGACCATTTCATCACATATTTACAAAATACTGTACATGTGCTAGAGGCTGAGGTCAAATATTGTCTCTAGTGTCTCTAAAAATAGAAGCTGTGTTCTCTAAGGATAGTTCTACTTTAAGCAGAGTACCATGTGCCAACAAAAAGGTAAATATTTTGGAAGTGGAAAAAAAATAATTTCGCTTTCAGGGGAAAAAATAGTTCCAATTGTTTTCAGTGCTTTCGTCTATCAAAAAATGAAGGCCGAATTCAGAGTTCAGGGAACGCTGTGTGCTCATTGTTTTAAAAGTTATTCTCGTTGTTAGGAGAGAACATCATATCAGACAGGGTTGCGTAAAATTGGTCTACAACATCAGGTGAAAGTTCGACCAAGTTCGAAAAAGCTGAAATAGTGCATATGTGAGAATCATTGCCATCATCGATGTCAGGATCAGCAATGCTCACAGAAGGTTGTACCTGTGTGGTGCTGCTTTTATCTCGTACTTCACCGCCACCTACTCGTAATGGTGAAGTCTCAGCGAATGCCGTCATCAGAATAGGTAGCCGCTGGGGACAACACATTGCATGAGCCGTTACCGAACCAAGCAAAGTATCGATATCCATAGGTACTGCTGATGGTAGTGTAAGACAGACGTCAAACACGCATTCTTCTCCGCATAGCAGACATCGAACCACAGGTAAGATGCAATCTTGCCAGATTGGTCTGAATGAAAGAAACCAAGTTGTATTCAGATCTCTTAGCCGGGCTAATCCGAGGACTCTAGTGATTCGGTCTCAGTAGCGTATTGCTAGGATTGTCTCTTCCATCGTAGCTGGAGTTTTGTCTGTGGCTTGGCTTGCCATATCGGAGCAGAAGGATCAAAAATAAAATTCCTGCTACGAGTCCCAAAAGAAGAGGCAGGCCGCCGAATAACGAATGCACAAAATTCGGGAAAAAGCCCAGAACTGTTTCAAAGGGTGCTAACAGTCCCGAAAAAATTGTCTTAAATACATGTGCGATGCCACTGGTATCAGACATGTTTAAGATTTGACCTAACATTTCTACGAAATGCACGGGGCAATTTGTTGATAATAGGGAATGTATCTCTGCCGCTGTCCTTGCAACTTGCAGATCATACGTCTCTTTGGACGAGGTTAAAGGCACAGTTGTCTGTAAAATAATTGACTTCATTCTGCTTAAAGTATCAATTCGAATATAAGAGATATTCAAAGAATGCCATATTGCCGCCTCCATGTCTGGATTGCTGCATGGATACAATACTTGCATACAGCAAGTGACCATGGAAGTAACGCTCACGAGATAGGCTTTTCCTTGCACCATGCAACAACAGCTGTGGTTACTTATTAGTACATAACTGCCGTTGGAAAGCTGTCTAAAAAAAGGCTCCATTGTGGAATAAAATAGGGTTCAGGCAGGTCAGGTCGATTACCCCTTTCCCATATTTGCCCGGCATTAGCCGCTTCTCACCCAACTCACAATTACCAAATAAAGAGGCAGGCGCTGGAGACTGGAAGGCAGGAAACAGGAGTTTATTTCCGACGGAACAGAACACGTCAAATCAGACAACAGGGTATCTTCTCGAGGTGCTCTAACAAGTTTCTCTACGGCTCCGTCTTTTATACACAGGTTTATGATGCACAAACATTCCTTATTGCAATAAAGACACTTTGAAGTACGAAAAGGCATGTTTGGAATCCCAGCTTCAGGCCTATTCCCATACCGGTCGCTCTGAGGTTGTTTTCCCCTCCCAAATGTAACATGTGATTGTAATCTGCAGCCGGACATTCCAACAGGACACGAGGGCAAGAGGGGGTGGTCAGATCTAAGGTTGGGCAGGCGATAAGATCACGTTTCGCTATGCGGGGCCGGGGGGGGTACATCCACGAGACCTAGGTTTATGACATGGGACTGGGTCGAGAGGCCAGGTGTAGCCGGGGGGGGTCATCAGAAGAGAGGAAGGGTGTTCCTTGGAGGAATGCAGGGGTGTCGGTCAGATCTAGGGGTGTGAAGGCCTTGATTAATCACCGCTCCTCTGATGTGAGGCGAGGTCCTACTGTAGGGAGCAATAAACTGCATCTGTTGGACTAGGTGATGGCCTGGGATCAGGCCGGGCAATCGGGCAGGGGGGAAGAGTTTACCAAAAGGGCCTGTTCTATGGGTGGGATGAAAGAGCGAGGGGGCAGGGGTTCAGCACGGAGACAGGGTCGTGTTTAGAGGTGCGTTTATGGCCCGAGCAGGAGAGACCCGGGGCTGTTGGGGCACGGGGGAATACTCGCGAGGCTGGGGAGGGGGGAGAGAGAGAGAGACGCAGGTTATTGGCAGTGGGCAGAGAGGTCATGACACACAAAATGGCTACTATCTATGTTCGTGATGGGGCCTAAAAGGGGACAAGATGGCGGGGCCACTGTTTCGTGACTTTCGCTTTACCTTCAACAGTGGCGAGGGTGAACACAAATGAACGCCGCTTATGTACATATACATTGTCGTTTTCCACAGTCGCCGCTTTTTAACATAAGTTAGGTCATTTCCGTGTTTATCATAACTGACGGGGTGTACATATAGTCGTGTGTTGTCAATGAAATAGCGTTTGTCAATACTGGTGGATTTGCATATAACCGTGTGCAGTTGATGCGACATACGAGGTGGAATACATATAAATTTACATTTGTCGTATTTAAAAAGTGACCGATGAAACATTTTACAGGCAAAAAGTGGTTGAGGGAGGAATTTAGTCCAATACAAGCAATTAGTCAAGGGGGTGTAGAACGTTCCGAAAAAGGGGGAGGGTCTTCGTCACAGTGTCTTTTTTTTTCTTCTTTTTTTTGTAGCGAGCCATCACTGGTAGGCTCTGGTAGTTCGTTTTCTACCGTTGGCGCTGTTGAGCACCAGCGGTGGAGCTATAGGTCCAGCTCGGGTCCTTCTTTACACGTCGCAGGGTGTGATCTGTCCTATGCTGTTAGACCACAGTCCTGTTTCCTAACTAATCTTTTTAAGGGTGCCTCATGCTGGGCACCTGCATTTCTTTCTCCTTTCGCGGCAAACCCTATTCTACCTAAATGCTGTTCTTTTTCTCTGAGTCAAAATCCACGTGAAAAGGAAAAGAGGGGGATTTTGTCGGATAATCGAGGGAAGAGAGGGCGGAGTGGGACCAGATCTTTGGGACAAACCAAGGGAGCAAAGGGTGATGCGCAGGCAGGTCCATCAATCGGGCTCAAAGGGGCGGGGACTTCTGGCACGCGTGGGTCAACAAGTAGAGGGCTTCAAGGCAGCCCTCCATTCCTTCATTTTCTGCGTTTGAGAGTGGTGCATCGTCCCGCGTCCCGTTGCTCTGCGGCTCCATCTTAGGTCGAGGTCACAGGTGCCTCATGATCTGTGGCCAGGCTGTGCGTCACGTCCGGCCCCTCTCCTCCGGTGACTGTGTATCTTTGAATGGGTACAAAACAGGTTTTAGAGAACTGGCAAGAGAAGACATTTATACATTTCAATTCCGTCCCAGATCTAAGTAGTTGGGGGTACGTTCATCGGTCACGGTCAGAAGTTATCACTGTGGAGCATGTATACAGGCATGTCTACTGAGTATGTACTAAGCATATTTGGCGTTCATTCATGACGTACAGGGAGAGATCCGACTCCTATTGACTGTGTACTTCATCAATCTCGAAATCGGATCCTTCGGTAGAGACTCGTCTTTTTAACCCAAGCCCTGGCAGTCTTCTATCATCATGAGAGAGAGATAGAGGCAAAAACTTATTTTCTCGGGGAGCAACAGTTAATCGGGGTCATCAGTTATACTTCGGGTTATGGAGCTGGGGTCAATCGGGAGAAACGGGGATGTTTTGGACATCCGTACTTGGGTGCAGAGGGGTGGGGCAATCTGGGCATTGGAGATTGCGTTTCTAACGAGCTGAGAACAGAAAGCCACTGACATATAGTCCTCCTATAAGAAGGCCAGATTAGGGGACTTCAGTTGTCTTACCTGTCCTTTCCTTCATAGCCAATTCAAGTTCCATCATTTTACAGAAAGGAGAGGTAGTAATATGGCAAATTACAATTGGTTTAGTTTCTGTCAATTTGCCGAACACCTTTGTGTTCGAAAATCAATTAGGCTCGTGCCGGCGGGGCACAACGTTACCACACAAAGGAAGAGGGAACAGGGGGACCCTCGGAGGGAGAGTCGTCCGCATTTTAAATGAACTATTCGGTACACGTACAACATGAAGAGAGAGAAAAAGAGAGAGAGAGTGAGAGAGAAACGTGTACAATAATAGGCCATTTAATGCGCACACAACACAAAACAGTAGGGGTCATGTTATATAGAAACACAGACTGAGGGACAACGTAAATCCATATACTACGTACACATGAATTCAGGCGGGGGGTACATGTATTATATACAGAACTCAAGACAAAACATAGAACAGTACTTGGCCAAAGATATTTCCTCCTGCATGCTGAGCATCCTTAGTATCCTATTTAATTCGCCTGGCTGTCTTTTGCTGTTGGCCTCTGTTGTAAATACTTACACTTTCGTCAATTGCTCGGGAACTAACCTGGTCGGGCTAGTACTTACGGTGGGATCTTTGAATCATTTTTAGCGAATGGGTATCCAGGCTGAGGCAACGGAGGGTGTCAGTCAGGGGAACAATGGGCAGCTTCGAGTTTCATGTCTATGAGGGTGCAAGAAGGAGGTGGTAAATCTTAAACATTGACAATATTCTTAGTCTTCCAGGAGGAGGGTACTTGGGTAAACCTCACCCCGGAATAGTCCTGAACCTTCCCCTATTTAGTTATCGTATGAACCTACTCGTAGGTGCACGTCATTCTTGGTTGCATTATTCGGGGGCCGGTTGGAGTCATATTTTTGTCATACTGCAATAACCCGTCAAGTTTCTGCTTCGGGCCACCCTTCCAGTCGTTGGGTTCAGAGAGAGAGAGATGGTCGTTTCTAAGTAAGGGAGTGTTATATCTATGTTTGTTCGTCGTGTATAGGCACCATGTTCAGACCCCCTTTTTCCCCATTCCATCGGCCGTTCGATCATCACTCAAGTCGTACAAAAACATCTCTCTTATCAAGTCAACGCGTGCAACGTATATCCAGTCGAGTTATACACATCCGGTCATACACGCGTGCATTCATATCACCCAAATTCGTCATGTCCTCAGGGGCAGTCCCCATGGATAATGTATCATTTTTCCCCGCGGAACCATGGCGCGTTGCTTAGGTCTTCTCCATACTTTAGTCAATGTTCCGATGTGACCTGCAGAAAGAAGGGGAAAAAGAAGGGGTGGGGGCAGCGTTTTAAAACACATCCGCGCGCATAAACCCAAAAGGCTTTTACTTACCACGTATTCGACCTATCTCCGCGGGGTGCAGTCCCTTCCATCTCGGCGTTTTAAGCCCAGAGGGACTGGTAGTGCGGGAGGCATAATCATTGATGGACTGTATATTGCATAGATCGCCCACGTGTGGTGTTGCGGGTCTTGTGTAGGGGAGGGTCGAAACAAAAGGGCAGTCAGTGTAAAGTGGGGTGAACTCGTGCTCTCCTTCGAGGAGAAGGGGTGGTTTACAGTGGTACCGGGTCTGGCTTAGGGGCATCTGAAACAATTTCCCTGAGATATGTGGCATATAAAGTAAAGGCCAAACACCGGGACCTTTATCGATTGCTTTATGTTGCACAAAAGTAGAAAACATACGCAACGAACTTGGACCATTCACATTTGCAATATTTCTGGGTACTTTGCTTTTTAACCTTTAAGTAATCGAATTGCTTTATTTCGCCTGTATTTTACGTATATCGGAAACAATGGCCATGTATTCGAACTTACTAATACAAGAGCTACGACTATATTTGCTTTTCACAAAACCTTTATTAAAAAATTTTGACGTACAAATGCAGCTTACAACCACGTGGGCCGGCCACGGAGCAGACTGGGACTGTACATGAGGGCATATTTATTTGAGGGAAACGTAACTGAGTCGGTGGTCGTTTTATTTCATAAAGGTACGATAGGTGCAATAAAATCATATCGAAAATTCATTGTGGGCAAGTACCATAAGTGTTGAAAATTCGACCTTTCAATAATACTGTAATCAATGGCGCGTCAGAACTTAATATCAAATCATTGTCCGAATGTTCAATCAATACTCATCCCCTCCCGCCATGTGCTTAAAAAACTGCATACATATCTCATGATATCAAGTCTGAGCATCCGGAACACAACGGGGAGTTGCGAGTTTCGTTTGTACCGGCGCCATTTTGGGTGGGGTCAGGCGGGTCCAAGTATAGTCAAAATGTCTCCACCAACTCGGGGTTGGACCAGAACCTCTTTCGGCAGTCCAGAAGTTTCGTTAAGGGGCAACAGAAGGGACCGGTGACATTTACCATCAATCAAAGAAAAGGGAGGGGGCAACAATCTTTCCTACCGGGTCACACTGGTGTTCCACCGGAACTGATCAAATATGTAGTCTGCAGGATTTTTGGTCATTCAAACTGAGGCTGACGCTAGCATGAGGGCGCCAACGTCTCGTGGCTACGTCTTGGTCGTTCTGCGGGCAATCATGGCAGTCGTTCCCCATCGGGGGGCCTGGGGCCCCTGCAGTTCTCGTAGAATCTTCAAAGCTGAGGAGAACGCTTCTGGACGGGGGGGGGCTCGTTTTCTAGCTGGCCAGCGACCAGGCCATCCTTGCACGCCAGGCCCATTCCTGCAGAGTCGACCGCCATTTTTAGGAGATCTGCAGCTGCCGGCAGTCACTGGGTCGCAAGAGCAGACGGACTCCAGCCTGTCGGGCGAAGCGTCGTTGCACCGCCACAGTGGACGAGACCCTGCTGGGTGAGTGGAGCGTCGCTGCACCGCAAGAGTGGACGAGCCCTTTGCCGGGTGCGTGGAGCGTTGGGGTGCAGCTGAGGGGCCTCCACCTGGGGAGGCGGGAGAGGCTCGTCCGCGCCGCCTCTCCCTCCCAGTGCACCCCACGGCGCCTCGTAGACATTCGTTATGGCCGGACCAGGTGATGAAAAGGGGGGGGTGGTCGGAGGCATATGCAAGACACCCCCCCCCCCGTGGCCTGCAAGGCGTTGAAAGAAGAAGAGAATGGGAAGACAAGTACTTCCCGGGCCGGGTCATTCAACCCACGGCTTCTCCGGCTGATGGCAAGCTGTGTGTTGGAGGCGACCCCCTACCCGGAGGGGGAAGGGGGGGGGTCGTCCGCGCCACCTCCGGACATCCTGGGGACAGGCCTTGGCGCGTGGTGTTGCCTCCGGGCTGTTCGCGCAATGGCCCTCTACCCCAGCCCGCCACCGACGCTACCTCGCCAGCTGATGGCTTTTGTAGACTTTCTAACGCCCAAAAACCTACTAAAAAGTAGCCCAAAGTAGCCCAACATTGCTACTTTTCGCAAGGAGGGACAGGAACGGCGTCAGGCAGGCGGCGAATTGCATTGTGGGTTTGGTGTTGTAGCCGTTTGCCATGTAAATAGTTGTTTAATATATAGTTGTAAAATAAAACGTTTTAACATGTTCCCTTGCTGGAGTGTTGTATATTTCTAATATTTGCCTAGGGTTTGTCGTTATTTGGGCGGGGTGGGCGGTGGAGCCGAGCTGTTTTGAAGTCATAGCGTCGAGTTCGGCTTTTCTCACTAGTTTCATATTTCCTGAGGGGTTGTTCCTAATGTTTCCATTTCAGCGAGGTCGAAAAGAGATCTCATCAGTGGCCTACTGATTTTGCTCGATTCCTTTTGTTATTCCTAACGATTTTTATGTTCTTTTATTTGCTAGCACGATACAGCGGCTAATCCGCATTTTTCTTTATATATGTCCTTTTTATTAGGGGTGTCCTCAGGTGGAGCCAGATGGTCTACCTCTAATAAATGGTCCGGGCTGAACCAACTACTGAACAATGTGGAGAAGATAGGCATGACGGGTTACAACGGGGACAAAAGTCTGCACTACCTATCCTTCACTACTTTGCTGAGACTAGATAGAATATTTCTATTCTACAGTATTCGCAAATAGGGAATACCCAAAGAGAGAACCAATTCCAAACAATCAGTGTTCGGACAAACAATCAATCAATCAAATGAGGAATAAAATAGGCGCGACGGGTTACAACGGGGGCAAAAGCCTGCGCTACCTACCCTTCACTATCTGCAAAGAGAGAGATCTTCCTGTTCCTCCCTGTTTGTAGGCAGAGAAGATCCTTTCAGAGAACCAATTCCGATCGATTAATGTCCGGTCAAACAATCAATCAGTGGGGGATAAAAATAGGCACGACGGATTACAACGGGGGCAAAAGCCTGCGTTACCTAACCTTCACTATCTGCAAAGACTAAACAGAGTATGGCGACTCTGTGCTTGTTTGCAAATAGAGAATGATCCAAAGAGAACCAATTCCAAAACAATAAATGCTTGGATAACAATCAATCAAATGGAGAGGGAAGTAGGCGCGACGGGTTACAACGGGGGCAAAAGCCTGCGCTACCCACCCTTCACTATCTGCAAAGGGAGAATACTCCTATCCTTCCCCGTTTGCAGACAGAGAATTTCTCAGAACAAAACAATCAAATGCGTAATACTAGTATTTTCCAATGACAATCAAACAATCAATTCGCAATTTGTCGTGTTACACGACCTTACCCGGACCGTATGGACAGTTTCTCGTCTTCCGTTTCCAGCGCCCGATCATCCTTTATTCTCCGTAATTGCTGTGGCACTCCTGATGGTTCCCAGTCAGGACCGTAGATCACTCGAGAGAGGTCTGCTCGGAACCAGTGAAGTTCGGATGATCGGCTGCCAGACAAGGGTCTATCTGGCAGGAGCTCTTCCCAATCGTTGCAGTCATTCACTCTGTCGTTGGGACCTCTCTCACTGGATCCACGTGTCGCTGATGGGCCCCACGTTTGGGACGCCAATTGTGGAATCAAGGGTTCAGGCAGGTCAGGTCAATTACCCATTTCCCATATTTGCCCGGCGTTAGCCGCTTCTCACCCAACTCACGATTACCAAATAAAGAGGCAGGCGCTGGAGACTGGAAGGCAGGAAACAGGAGTTTTTTTCCGACGGAACAGAACACGTCAAATCAGACAACAGGGTATCTTCTCGAGGTGCTCTAACAAGTTTCTCTACGGCTCCGTCTTTTATACACAGGTTTATGATGCACAAACATTCCTTATTGCAATAAAGACACTATGAAGTACGAAAAGGCATGTTAGGAATCCCAGATTCAGGCCTATTCCCATACCGGTCGCTCTGAGGTTGTTTTCCCCTCCCAAATGTAACATGTGATTGTAATCTGCAGCCGGACATTCCAACAGGACACGAGGGCAAGAGGGGGTGGTCAGATCTAAGGTTGGGCAGGCGATAAGATCACGTTTCGCTATGCGGGGCCGGGGGGGGTACATCCACGAGACCTAGGTTTATGACATGGGACTGGGTCGAGAGGCCAGGTGTAACCGGGGGGGGTCATCAGAAGAGAGGAAGGGTGTTCCTGGGAGGAATGCAGGGGTGTCGGTCAGATCTAGGGGTGTGAAGGCCTTGATTAATCACCGCTCCTCTGATGTGAGGCGAGGTCCTACTGTAGGGAGCAATAAACTGCATCTGTTGGACTAGGTGATGGCCTGGGATCAGGCCGGGCAATCGGGCAGGGGGGAAGAGTTTACCAAAAGGGCCTGTTCTATGGGTGGGATGAAAGAGCGAGGGGGCAGGGGTTCAGCATGGAGACAGGGTCGTGTTTAGAGGTGCGTTTATGGCCCGAGCAGGAGAGACCGGGGGCTGTCGGGGCACGGGTGAATACTCGCGAGGCTGGGGGGGTGGAGAGAGAGAGAGACGCAGGTTATTGGCAGTGGGCAGAGAGGTCATGACACACAAAATGGCTACTATCTATGTTCGAGATGGGGCCTAAAAGGGGACAAGATGGCGGGGCCACTGTTTCGTTACTTTCGCTTTACCTTCAACAGTGGCGAGGGTGAACACAAATGAACGCCGCTTATGTACATATACATTGTCGTTTTCCACACTATCTGTGTTGCAGGAGTGCCGTGCAGGTGACATGAAAGGTTATTTGAAGAACCTTCGCAGGCTCCATGCAAGTTAATACCTTGACACAGAAGTGTACCGCTTAGTGATTTTTTACAATTGTTACCACTAAGAAATACTTCTTTTTTCCTTTCACTATAACATTTGTGTGCATAAGGTAAATTCCATGTTGACTTTATGTATCCTTTACCCAACCTTTTATACAGGCCTGCTGGTATATATTTTTGGCAATACTTAAACTGGAAAGTTGTTATTGGAATTGTAATCGTTCCGTGTATTATCCATTCAATGACAGGTCTCTCTGACATTGTCAATGGTAATCTCTCAAGTTTTTCAATGCTCAGAATCGTATAGTCTGCTCCTTTTTGTGCCAAACTGAATTGTTTATCAGTAAGGTTAAAGATAGAGAATAATGACGTTGTGTTGATTAAACTCCATGGCACGTAGCCTGAACGCAGATTTTGCAACGTCCAGCCTAGCTAAACAATAGAACGTAATTGGGACTGACCATGTTGTAACATTAGCAAGTCCTGCTCTATTATATCAATAGCAGATGATACAATGCTGTCCAGTGAATATATTCTTGAGGACAGAGTCGTTAACCTATTGTCCACTACAGAAAGGGATTTTTCCAAATTTATACAATCAATTTCTCGTATTTTTTCTGCAGTTTCAATTTGCGTCACTTTCCAAGCTTCATTGTAAGCAGCGTATATACCGGCGTATATGAAATGTTTTTGACGCTGTTTGCGTGTTCCCAGTATGAAATCACGCAAGTCAGCACCTTCTTTAAGTAAAGTCAAGTGTTGCTTAATTTCAGCCAGTGTGGATTTCTGTAGCCATTCGAGGCATAGTTTCCCTACACTGTATGTTGTAACTATCCCTGGATGTTGTCTCTGGGAATATCTTGGGTCTGGCCTGTTCTGTTTTAACCCCTGTGTTTTGTTCAGGAATCTATCATGACAGTTATTTGTGTCTGTGGTCCAGATCAACCATTTTTTCCAATCAGGATGTGTTCTGTTTTGGTGTAAAATATGGGATACGTCTATCTCCAAATCTGTAGTGCTATTACTATCAGGTATGGGCTTCGGAATAGACGATTTGTTTAAGTCTTTTATCTTGCTAAACCAAGACAGGTTGTTTATTGAATGGTGTCATTCAGGAATATTATCTGTTGTGGGATCATGCAGGCTCTAAATAATGCTTCTAGACCTTGTACCTGCCAGTCTTTAGTACCCCAGATGGTTTTTGTTTCAATGTTGTTTTTCCAAAATTCAAAACCAAATGTAGACATTTTTTCATAACATTTTCCAGAATAAATGAATTTAGTATTTGTCAATATTGTTTTCATTCCTGTCTTATTAAACATTTTAAAATAAAACATTTCTGGATCACTGTTATTAAACCCTGAGAAATATGGGAATTTCTCATAAAATGTTTTCGAGCTGCCTTTAGGCGGTGTTGCACAATGTTCCCATTGGTTATAATTAAAAACATTTCTAGGTTGAGCAGATTTATACAAATAGTGATGACCAAAATGATTATAACAGTACATTTCTTCATAGGTTGATGAACCCTGCAAATAATCATGTTCTGTGAATTTAGCTGACATTACTAAATCTGATATCATATTATTAATAATTTCAAAGTCCCAATCATCAGAGAAAGTACTTGGTTTTACAAAGTCACTTAAGGAAACCTTGAACTGGTGTGGATATTTCAAGAGCTCAATCGGGCCATAAATTCATAATCCGTTTTGTCCCATGCTACCCCACTGGGTATTGGATTGGCTGTGATGTTCACTGATGACAGTTCTCTCTTTTTGATGTGTGAGGATCTGTGAGGCTTTAGGACCAAGTTGATGTTCTGACTTGCTGTGTCCATTGTACTATATTTTCCATCAATAAATCTACCCAAACATAAAACCATGATGAGCCAAAGCAGGAGGAAAAGTACACCTAACACAATCCAAAATTCAATCCATGGAGAAATTAGATATGTTTCTTTGAGTAGATGAAAGAGATTATTTACTTTGTCTTTGAAAGTTTTTTGTTCTGGCCTTTCTTCTTGTTCACTTGGATCATCAGAAAAGTCATTGAAATTGATGAAGTAGCCAGATGCAGTTCTGTCAATTGTTGGAATTGCTTCCGGATTTTCTTCAGTCTTTGCATTTTTCTTTGGTACATTAGTATAATCCGATGCTACATCATTGTAGACAGGTGTTTCTTGACGAACTGTTGCAATTTGGGTTTCAAGAGGCAAAAGTTCCATGGCTTTGTTGCATAGTCCTTTTTTGTTCACTGCAGGTTTATCAAAAGTGATTAGTCTCTCAGTTTGAACCTCTTGGATTGTAGCAAGGTTTGGTCTTCTGCTACTTCTTGGGAGTCCACTGGGCCTACTACTTATCATTGGCCACATGATTGTGGTTTTACCAGGTCAATGGATACAACTCTGGTCTCCTTTTTACCAGCAAGGGGCGGTAGTACTACTGATCTTGTTCCGCTGACAGCTAAGACAGGTACTGCTTTCTGTAAGAAGGCCCAAATTCCTTCTTCACCGCGATCTCTTCTCTGACTAGATCCCCAATCTTTGGAATCCAGACAGGTCTTGCTGGGACAGGTGGTTTCTCTTCAGTGGCTGTTGGCTTTCACTTTATCTTACTCAGACTTCTTCTTGTTTCATTTAAGTCATGTAAAACAGCCAAACGATCTTTGATATCAAAGGCTTTTTCTTCTACCACTGAAGTCTAACAATCTAAGTCCTGGTTGTGCATTCTAGTGCCGAACAATAGTTCGTATGGAGTGAAACCTTTTAGAGAATTTCTTGGCAGATTGTTAAGACTACGTTGGACACTTGTTAAATGTTTGACCCACCCATCACCCGAACCTAATACCCTCGCCGTTATAGATTGCTTTATGTCCCGGATTGTTCTTTCCAATACCGCATTACCCTCAGGATGGAAGGGGAAAGAGTACCGCAATGCAATGCCCATGCTGGTCATGGCCTCTTTGTAAGCTTGAGAGCTAAACGCAGGACCCTGGTCAGAATGTAGCATGCCAATTGCGTATGTGCTGCAAATCTTTTATAACAGTTCTGGCATCAGCCGAGCGCTGGGGCCACATTTTAAGTGAATCTAGTCTTAATATTTATGGGAACGCTTTTCTCCGGCTTGATTTCTGCGTATAGATAGCCCGATGCTTTCTAATAATGGAGTCCTGGCAGTAGTCTGGTCCAGTTCACAACTGCGATCTCTGTTGCAGTCAGGACAATCCTTTGCAAATTTGTAATTTTGCAGGCTCATCCCCGACCACCAGTATTCTGATTGTAATTCTTTTAGAGATTTCACGATCTCTTGGTACCTTAGACCATGTCCCATGTGTGCTTCTTGAATCAAGTAAGCCCTCCGGTTTGTGTTTGGAATTACTCTATCCCCCACTCCAGGGACTTGAGCAAAAGGAACGGAGTTTGCATCAATTATGTATGTATTATTGAGTGGATAGTCGAGAGGTAATGCTGCATAGTCGCCTTTTAATGAGGCTTTTACCGCCAGCATGGTTTCTCCGTCTATGTGTTTTTTAGAATGCTTTTTTGTGGCTACAGAAGCCGGTTGAACCGCTTCCGCTGTGGCACTGTTAGCTCTGTTAGCCAATGAATTCCCTGCAACATGAACGCCATCACGTTGATGACTCAGTGTATGTATCACGTGAGTCTTTCGTAGTTCTTTCTGTAAAAGAACTACTTGTTCCCAAAGTTTTTTATGCTTTATTGTGGCACCTGTGTCATCTTTGTAACCGTTTTTGATCCATGTCTGCATGTCATAATTGTAAGACCTGACGCAGTAATGTGAATCGCACACTATTAGTGTGGGGAATTCGCGATCGGCATTTTCAAGCGCCATCTTTAAAGATCTTATTTCAGCTCACTGAGCTGTACAGTTTCTGAGTGATTCAGTTGTGGTGATTATCGGTCTGAATTTTGCCAAAGCGGCAGCGACCTTTAACAATCGCGCACGCTGCATTGTAGGATTTTTTATCCACATCGTATTGTTGTGCAAATCTGTCCATGTAGATTACACAGGTGTATTGTTCGAGAGGCAGAATTTCGATTGACAAAGGATATTCATATTCGTATTCTAGATCTTCTAGTTTTTTCATTTTCGGGTCAAAAGCGTGTTTCACGTCTTCTGCAGCAAGAGAATTTTCCCATTGTATCCATTTTGAATCTAATGCCAGTGCATTTGGAATGCGTGGTCATGTCACTGCCTCAAGGGCTGATACTGCAGTTAAAACAGATATGCTCTTGCCTTGGGCTAGGGCTCTTTCTTTTGCTACAGCAGTTTGAACCGCAGTTAGACTTTTTTCAGTAGAACTGAATTTCATTTCAGCTTGTGTGTACAAGTGTGATTTGTAAGCTATTGGTACCGTTTCTCCCTCATTAGAGGTCAGGTACGTGAATCAGCATCTTCCTGGGATGACTCAGATTACAAGGTTCCGTTCATTTGCGCGTGTTTGCAGTTTTGTTTTAGTTAACATGTCTGTTTGTAATAATCTTAACATTTCTGTGTGTTTCTGAGTCCAATTGATTGGTTTGAAATCAGGTTTTATTAATTCATAGAGAGGCTTAACCCTCTTTGCATAATTTAGAATGTATGTTCTTCCGAAATTCAGGAAACCTAGTATTGATTGTAAGTTCTTCCGCGTTTTTGGAGCTTGGAGTACAGCACACTTCTCTAAGAAGTTGTCTGCTAGGCTTTTGCCTTCACTTGATAATTCATATCCTAAAAACAGGAGAGATAGGTGAGCCATTCGTGACTTTTTAAAGTTGAATTTATACCCTTCTGCTGCGAACCCAAGTATTATGGTGTTCACTCTTTTCAAGTGTGTCTCCAGGTCATCATCTGTGAGATAGATGTCATCGACATAAGATAATGCCTCATCATCATATATTTGTAGTAACTCTGTTACCCTTGCTGAGAATAATCCTGGGCTATTCTTGAATCCCTGTGGGAGTCGACAGAATTGTTTTTGCGACCCCATTATTGAGAAAGCGGTCAAATACCTGCTTTCAGGTGCAATGTTTTGACAAAAGAAGCCATTAGAGATATCTAATGTCGTTTTATATTTTTTGCGCACGATGTTATTCATTAGTGCTGCACTGTGTGAGTTTTGTACTGCAAATGTTTTGCAGCAGGAGTTTAGGTGTCTGTAGTCCAAAACTAGACGATATGAATCGTCTGGCTTGGAGACAGGAAACAAAGGATTGTTCATTTCTGAGGTACATGTTTAAACCACCCCCTGATTTTCAAGTGGATCTAATCTCCCTGACTTGCTTTTTAGCTTCTTGCTTAACAGGATACTGCCTTTGTGCAGTCGGTTGACTTTTTAACTGGATTTTGTGGGGAGGAGAATCCTCATCCCATCCTACATGATTTTTATATAATGCAGGAGCTTGGGCCACTGCCCATTTTCTTGCAAATGTGTATGTTTTATGAATTGGAATCTGATTTGAGAAGGCAGGCATAATCATTTCTTCACAATGAGGGCACTCCCTGACAAACTCTGGTGGCCAGTCTTTCTCAGCTTACAGGATATCATAGCCTTTCGAAAGGTTATCCCAAAAGAGACCCTTTATTTTCCTAGTTTTATCCCCCTCTATACTCAATGTTATTTCGTATAATTAATGGGGTTTGCTAACTCTGGTGTCTGCAGTTTCCACTTGAATGTATTCATTCGTGTCCACTGTCTCCAGAAGATTCATCAGGATCTTGCGAGCTATGGTTACTTCTGCTGCGCTGTCTAGCATTGTCTGGGCCCACTCTCCGTTTTTCAGTTGTGTCCTCAGTATCCTCGGCATGTTTTATTTTAATACTGGCTACCTTCTTTCTTGGAAATTGTAATTTTTTACTTTCATGAGCAGGTTCCTTGTCTTTGGACTTGACGTGCTCTTCTTTGTGTTCTGACCGTCCTCTTCTTTCCGATTTCTGTGAGAAAGTTTGGAAAGATCGAGAAGGACGTGTATCAATATCTTGATATCTGTCAGGTTTTCTCAATTTATCCCTATCTAAGGTTGTATCTTTTCTCAGAGGGCTCCCTCTGGGGAGACTTGCCTCCTCGTTCTGGAGATCTATCTCTTCGTTGAGGAGACCTTCCTCTGGACTGAAAACGTTTTTCTCTGGGAGTGGATTGTTTATTACCCTCCCAACTCTTTTTTGGAGTGTTTAGATTATTAGTAATAAATGTTTTTTCTGGATTTTCAGTTAGTTGGGGTTTTACCGGTTTCCCACCCAAACTATCTCTACCTAGTTCTTCATAGGATTTTTCCATGATTCTGGCAAGTTCAAATGGTTGTTCTGCTATATCTGTTTCTTTCAATTTCTGGCGGATCGCCACAGATACTGCTTCTCCTTTAATGTTGGCTAGTAATATAGCCGAGACTTGCTTAAAGTCTTTCAGTAATTTCATACCTAGAGTTAAAGCAGGTTCTGGACTGTATTCATTTTGAATCTGTCTTAGTACATCTGGTATAACCGCCATGGACGGAACACCATGTGTTTTTGTGTAAATAGAAGCAAAAACTGTGCCCCAAGTGTCACAGTCCTCCACATGTGGTGCGATCCCCATTGGAAGGCGGATAGTCAGAATTTTGTGTTTCTCATGAGGTGTAGTATCAGGAAATAGTGCCTCTATCTGAGTGATTTTTTGTGCTAACCAGAATGTAATTTGTTCCCATTTTGCGGGTATTTTGCTAATGGCTGATTGTATATTCTGTTGTGTGATTTTATTTGTGTTCCCCTGGCGAGGGGTTTGTTGTGAAATCTTTATTGCTGGTTGCACTGTTGAAGTCCGCATGACATATTGGACCAATTGTCTATGTATTTTTATTAGTTGTTTTAGCTCGGCTAAAAGTTCCCGGTCTGACATTTTTTCAATGTCGGGATGTGGTGTGTAGCTGGCTAGAACCGGCCATGTGGCTCTTGGTCTACCTAGTGGACCAAGCCTGGTGATGTGATTTTGATGTTTTAGGGCGCCATTAAACCAGAGCAGGTGCTCTTGGTAAGTTATTGGGATTTCAACATCCTCAAAAGGAGCGTATTCATCCGGAGGTTCCTCTCTTTTGTAATAGTGGAAATCTTGTGTTATAGCGTTTGCTGCTGAAAAATGTATCCATGAATAGAATACCTCTGTCTGCCGATATTCATGGGCCTCTACCACGAATATGACTGTACCACCTCTCTGTGATAGTCCATTTTCTATAAGTTTAAGAGTTATAGTTTTTCTTACATTTACCGGAATGATTATAGCATTCGGGTCTTCATCTTGGAGACTTGTGTCTTCCGCTAGGAGTTGAGCTGCTGTTCTAGCTCTATCCCTTTCTTTGTCACTTTTCGTCATTTTTACTAACAGAAAGATTTTTTGTTGCAGAGCAAGTTTCAAGGAAACAAAGATTAGCTGCACAATCCCTTACTTGCAGGGGCCTACGCATGACAAGGGGCATACTCTGGACCAGGTCTTCTCGTCATCCCCTCTTGAGGTGATAGAGATCATCCCGGTACTATGGTCAGACCATCTGCTGGCAAAATTCTCAATCAAAGGCACAGTTAAAGCGGCTGTCGCTTTATCACAGCAGCAAGGTTGAGTCCATAGGGCTTACCATCGAGTGACCCCTGCGATGCTGGCCCAGGCTGCCTTGGATCACCCCTGCCCCCTCTCTGGCGACTTAGAGAAGGATCTGGAGTCCTTGCAGGCGTGGCTGGTAGACAGGCTAAATGATCTTGCCCCGGAATTGACCCCCCGCTTGACACCAAAACGGGTCTCTGCTCCTTGGTTCACCGCAGCACTGTCCGCTACGCGGCAGCAGTGTAAGGTGGCCGAAAGAGCCTGGCGGGCACAATACGACACAGGGGCTAAGCTGACTTATAAGACGGCGGTTAAGGCCTACCACCAGGACATCCGCCTGGGGAAAAAAGCCTATTTGGCAGGGAGGATAGAGGCCGCCTCCAACTCCTGTAAGGAGATTTTCTCCATTGTGAGAGAATTTACATCCCCACGGTCTAATACCTCGGATGAGAGACCAGCTGATTCCTGGGCTTTGGATCTGGCGAATTTTTTCACTAGCAAGATCCAACTTATACAGGACTCCTTTCCTTCGGTTGTACCCGTGGGGCTGATTAACCATGAGGCTAACTTGTCCCCTCTGGCCTCGCCAGTTTCGACGATGGGCGTGTTTCCACCTATCTCGGCCCCTGCCTCTCTAGTACTCATGGGCAATCTTAAATCGGGCTCGCCGCTGGACCCGTGCCCCGCTAAACTTCTGGCAAAAATTGCGGAAGTGATTAATCCGCTGGCGAACCCGCTATTGAATCTCTCGCTGAGCCAGGGAGTGGTTCCGCAGGCCTGGAAGCAGGCAATGGTCATCCCGCTGCTAAAGAAGCCTGGTCTGGACCCAAAGGCCCCAGTCAACTACAGGCCTATCTCTCTGTTGCCGGCTCTCACGAAAATTGTGGAAAAGCACGTTCAAACGGTGCTTTCCAATTTTCTAGAGACAAATGAGATTCTGCATGCCACCCAGTCAGGCTTCCGTCCAAATCTCAGCACAGAGACCGCGCTCCTCGAGGTATCAGAAACCATTAAAGGGGTTCTGGACACCGGGGGTAAAGCCATGCTGGTGCTGTTGGATTTGTCGGCGGCTTTCGACACCGTCCCCCATGATGGCCTTCTCGCAAGACTCTATGAGATAGGACTGTGGGGGACGGTGCTCAGCTGGTTTTCCTCCTTTCTAGCTGGCCGCCGGCAAACGGTCTGGGCCTCGTCAGATTCCGCCGTTATGCCGCCTCTGGGAGTCGGGGTCCCACAGGGCTCTATTTTGAGCCCGACCCTTTTCAACATCTTTATGACCCCTTTGGCGGCGCTGGTGGAGTTGTTTGGGGCCCAGATCGTATCCTACGCAGAGGACACCCAGCTCCTCTTCTCATGTAAGAGAGGAGGAGACTTTGACGGGGAGAGTATCCGGGATTGCCTTGGGGCTGTTTTTCAATGGTTCCAACTGAACAGCCTCAAGTGCAATTCCGATAAGTCAGAGGTACTCTTCTTTGGGTGTGACACGGAGCCAGACTGGCAGGCCTGGTGGCCCATTAATATGTTCCCGCCGTCTTGTTCATCCCAAATGGCGAAGAACTTGGGGGTCAAGATGGATAAGGGGCTAACGTTGAAATCCCAGATCCTCGGGGTGTCGGGCATGTGCTTCGGCCTCCTTAGGATGCTGCGGAGGTTTCTTCCTCTTTTATCTGAGGAGCACAGGAAGCTGACTGTGCAGGCCCTGATTGGCTCGAGGCTAGATTATGCTAACATTCTTTACTTGGGCCTGCCAGAGTATCTGCTGCAGCGGCTCCAAGTGGTGCAGAACGCTGCTGCCAGAGCTGTCTTTGGCTTGAACAGACGCGCCAGTGCAGCTGGCTTGCTGCAGACTTTGCACTGGCTTCCAATCCGAAAACGGATCGCCTTCAAGGCTCTGACCTTGGCCTACAAGGCCCTCCATGCGGTTGGAGCAAAGTACCTCCAAAAGAGACTCGCATTCTACCACCCGGCCCGTTCTCTGAGATCGGAATCCCTGTTCTTGGCGGTGGTCCCGCGAGTGAAGAGAGCTCGCCTGGGAGGTCGCTCCTTTGCACTATTGGCGCCACAGTTGTGGAACTCTCTGCCACTCACTCTTCGGGGAGCCATCAGCCTACTTGCTTTTAGAAAAGGTCTTAAAACCTGGTTGTTCACCCAGTAGGCTGTATTAATTTCGATCTGCCCTTTTATTTTTTGCTTCCTCTCTTTTAACTGTGTTATGTTATTGTGTTGTAGTCCTCCTTACTTAAAGCGCCGGGACACTCTTTTTGAGTAGCCGTGCGCTATGCAAAAATAAATATAACATAACATAACATAACAATATTTTGGAACACTGTATCCTTCAACGTTGACTAAACCAAAAACTAATACATAGGAATCTCTTCCTACTAAGTTCCGGCGGATATTAACCTTTTACCCACTCCAGACGTCTTTTGGAGTTTTTATGGGGAAATGGGGTCTGTGTGAAAAAGCACGACTGAGTTAATCTAATGTCTTGCGTTAGATTATCACCTTACCAAACGTTGGGCGCCATGTAGTGTAGTTCCTATATTCCAAATAGGCTCTGTGCATTGGAATAATATAAACAGCAGTGTAGACGTAGGACTGAGGTCATCTAGGTCTCTACTGACTATACTAGAATTAATTAGTTTTGCCAGATAGCTCAGAGGTCACTGGAAACTTTCTTGAATGTTCAAGAAGGAGTTTACTTTCCTGATTTAGACAAGAAGGGATTAGTTTCTGACAACCGCATAAACATGACAACTTTGCTCCCTCAGAATAAAGAGTATATCTCTAGAGTCGTGTGACAATAGACAGTTATTTCACTCAGTCAATCGTGCCTACTTAGTTTCACCAGAGTGCAGAGAAATAGAGAGACGGGCGTTTTCAATAAAAGGTGTTATTTATTGAGCAGTCTTCTTTCTCATGCAAGAGAAATGAACTGCCACAGATGCAATACTTATCATGAAGTAAAGTGCGTACAGTAAAAGTAGTATCATGAAATAATACTCTAAAAGCATTGATATGGTTTCTTAGCCATCTGATACTTTAAAATGGATAAAATATATACATACATAAAAATATTCACTAACATACTCAACTGGTGCTTCTAAGAAACGCCTACCCCGGTGTACCTGACCTAAGCCTAATACGTGGGAAGGAGTAAGTAAGTTGCAGTTTAAGTTAAGTTGGTTTTTTGCCAAGAATCTGAATCAAGAATTCTCTTAAGGATTTTGTCAGCTCCGTACCTTGGTTCTAGAATGTAGGAGGTCTTGTATCTCTCTCTCAGGACTCGATCTCCCAGCAACCCGCAAGGGTGACTGGAAACACCGGAGCTGGAATTTCTCGGCAGGAGAAAAGACAGCGTCTCTCTCCGTGCGTCAAATGGGAGGGTCGGCTTCCTTCGGCACTCGCATCAGCTGGGCGTCGGGCAAGTAGATAGCCGCTCTGCTCCAAACCACAGTGTGTTTGCTTAAGGCAACATTGGTATATTTATACCTGAAAGGTGTCGGGTTTGACGTAAGGTTGGACATAAGATGTCAGTAAGAACTAACAGTTCTTTCTGGACTCCAGGAGTTCTTGTGCAAATCAAAACAAAAGCAGGGGGAATTCCCGAGCTGCTGGAGGCTTGGTTTGTTTAAAGAACGCGTTGTACTTTCTAGGAGTCTATGGGAGTAGCCTTGCCGTATTTGGACTGCATGGGCTATGACTAGATATGGACATGATTCCTATGCCTTTATAAGGATATGTTTTGTTATAACCGTATAAGGGCATGAATCGGGGATATCTTGATTAGGGCCCTAGATAGATTCACAACAACACAATGTATAGCCCATTTCCAGCTCGGCTATTACCCATCTTCCATAGCTATCTGCTTTAACCCGTTTAACCCCTCCCAGGGATGTTCTTGCTAAAATTGCGACCCCCCTGATTGTCGAAGATTGTGTTGAACATGCAACCAGCTCAAAACCACTAAGGAACCAAAGATTCCTCTTAGCCCAAGGGAGATGGGTCTCTTGGAGACAGAGAACGTCAACTCTATTATATTTCACAAAATGGGCCAATCTTTGACGTTTCCTCCAGTCATTCATCCCCCCTATATTAATTGAGCATATTCTAATGTTCACCATCCTGACGGTCTAATTGACCAACTACATTGACCTGAGCCTTATACAACCTGTCCTTCGCTGGGTCTATAAATTGTCCAGAAAGAGAGGCGGAATATTCCAAAATGCACCATTTTTCCCACTTTTCTTGTTTTCTCCCCAGCCCCCCATCCCCCTCTCCCACCCCTCTGACCCCGCCAACCCACCCACCTCGACCCCAAACCCCCCTGAAATCCCCCCCAAACTCCACTCCGTGAAGCGCTCAGACCTAGTCTGTGCACATGATGGTCTTACAGTGTTAGCAGTGAGGACTAATACTAAGAATAAAACCTAAAATTCCAATAAAGCCCTTTAGACCAATAAACATAACACCAAAATTCACAACCAAACATTACCCCCACCGATTTTTATACAACACATCAAACCTTTCAGTTCTTGGAGGAAACCTACAGCCTATAATTAAATATTGAGACCTATTTGCCAAAAAGAGTCCAGGTACTCCTTTGCTTTGATTTCTGATGAGAAATATAATGTGCTCCCTTCATTAATTATTTTTAGCTGAGCCGGATTTATCAGGAAGGCTTGAATCTTTTTATCTAGAAAAGGCTTAATCATTTCCCTCAATCGCCAACGTCGCTCTACGGTCGAATGGCAGTAGTCCGGGCGAACAAAAAATGAGACACCATCACTGCTTCTCCTAGCGTCTGGTCTAGCCTTTTCTGCGATAGATTGCCTCAGGATAAAATTGCAGAGAAATATTAGAGCTGCCGTGGGTTTGTCCCCTTCCTTAGCGTTCCTTCGTATTTTTAAGGGAGTGCGATGCACCCGCTGTAGTTTAATGGACCAGTTCCAGCTGGAAAGCTCTGGAAATGCTTGCTTGAAGAGCTTGATGATATATGCCCTGATGTCGGAGCACTCGACCCCCTCCGGAATTCCCAGGACCCTTAGGTTGTTCCAACGGAGCCTGTTCTCCATCTCCTCAAGCTTCCACTGTAGATCTACCATCTGAGAACAATGAGCATTGACCTTACTAGTGGCCGTGGCCACCTTGGCGTCAGTTGATACCACTCTCTCTTCCAGATTTGAGACTCTGTCCCTGGTATTGGTACAGGCTTTAGATAACTTCCTGACCACGCCCTGCATTTTCCTGATTGCAGCCTGGGATTTACGATTGTCTTGGTGTGTTTCCTCCCTATGCGCGATTATCTCTTGATGGATTGTCTCCAAAAGCGACATATGGGTAAGTTCCACACAGGGGCTTCCCTGCAAGGGCATGGCAGAGGAATGATCCCAGCTCAGTTCTCGTTGGGGGTGAACCTGACCCTTCGTAACCGCCTGAGGCCTTAGCGCAGTTGCTGGCGTTTCGAGCTCGGGGTCACTCTCCGAATCCAGATAGGAACTGCGTTCCTCGTCCTCCTCAGACCACCCGACCCCATCTGAAACCGAGAAGAAGGCTTCACTTGGAGCTTTCTCCCCTTCGTTGCAGGTTCCGCACACCGCCAGACCAGTCTCTATACTCGGGGTATCAAAATTAGCCGTGGCCCCCAACTTCGACAGCTCCGCCGTATTAACAATAATGGAAACCTGCGAGGACGTCTGGCCACCGCCCGCCATTAATTCCGTTTCCAAAAGTGCTGATGAGATTTCATCCTCTTTTCCCATACTTGGGGCTGCTTTTTCTAAGATCCCCCCATCGGCTAAAACCTGATGTCTCCCTCCCAGTCTGGGTCTTCCCTCCTTCTTAATATCCAATCATTCAGGCTCTGTAGTAGAGCCATACATCAGCTGCTGCCATGCCCTGTCAAATGTGGATTGGGTGCATTTTCCAAATGAAATGGGTGGGACTTGGTTAGTCCATAGGAACACCTTTATTTTGGCTTGGGTCTTTTTAAACCATTTTTGAGGAATCACACATGGGTAATTTTGCAGTGCATATAAGAATTAAGGCAATGCCCTCATCTTGAACACCACCCCCAGCCCAAAAAATTTAGGGCAATGCGATCCTCTATTTCTTCCTTCCACAAAAATCCCTCAATTTGTACATCACAACTAACCACGTTGCTAGAGGCTCCATATCCAGATCAAATAATAGACAGGGGGTACCAGGAATGCCTAGTACAGCACTCTCTAGGGTGAACATGTACGACAAAGCATTGTTTGCACTTGCTTGGGTCCTAGGGTTCATGTAAATGACCTTAACATATTAGATACATTAAGGCCCGAAGCCAATATGAAGCAGTACATACCACAGAAAGTCCCAATTTAAAGTATAAAACCATTTTTCAAAATCAAATAAGAGGATCACATTGCCCCCTCATAAGTGTTCCCTATATGCTATCGCTGTTTAGACTCTACTGATAGAGTGTCTGGTGCTGCACTGGGGCATAGCACCACATTGATCCACATGCACCAGGTGAGGGATCATCCAAAGTAAATGGTTGTCCAACACTTTTGCATAGATTTTGAGTTTGCAGTTTATAAGTGATATTGGGCATTAATTAATCTTGAATTGTCCCCTCTATATATAGTACCACTATAGAGGCCAGGTCTAGTCCTTTGGGCGTTTGGCCCTTGGCAATGAATGTATTGTACATATCCAATAAGAGCGGCATGAGAGCTGTACTAAATCTTAGATAATAGTAAGGGTGGGCGGAGTTGGCGGAGTGCCACTATGCGGAGTTCCATGGAGTTGGAAAAAAACTCAGACTCCACACCGCTCCAATCCACCATAATAAAAAAAAAAAACAATGGGAAATAATAAATCACTTACCTGCTCTAGCGTGTCCAGGCTGCCCTCCTCCTCACTTTTCTAGCATCCTTGCTGGTCACAAACCCCAACGTTGTACGTCCTGTGAGGACTGCGATTATTTCCTGTCTGACTTTGGACATGGGCCAGGGGTTAACTCCGCTACACGCGGAGTCGGAGTTTTTGCATGAACTCCGCATTCCCAACGGAGCGCAGAGTTGGCAAACTCCTCTAGCGGAACGGAGTTCACCAGCCGGGGTTAGATAATACTCCATCTGGAAACTGTCACGTTCCGACATTTCACCAGCCTGCATGTCTGATAGTGACACGTTCTTTTCCACTATTGTGAAGGGTTGTTCATGTCCCTTTTGCCAGGAGTCAACAGGCACCCACGTGGTAGGTCTGTGATACGGGGACTTAGGGACTCCCTACTTGGCTACTGTATTCATCTATACAGGTTTTTATAGTAGTTGTCAAATGCAATGGCTATGTCCCATGCTTCTATCTCCAATCCCCAGGTCAGGTTGGGTGGGCCGCCTATGGATTACTCTCTACACTGTCTCATGTGTAGCCAACAAGGTTAAGTAGTTTACTGGACTTATCTCCCCACTTGGTTTACCTCCTGCCCTGCTGACCGCTCCTTTCAGGCGGTGTCCCTGCCTTTTAGTTCCAACTGGCACACTCTACACCATTGTGTCCCCCGGGGCTCCTCCCTGAGCCCCAAACTATTTAACATTTACATCCAGCCATTGGCTCAGGTTGTGAAAGCTCTGGGGTTCACGTTGGTGTCCTACGCTGAAGACACCCAGCTTGTGTTTCCTTTTTCCGGCACCGCTTTTTTAAATTTGGTGAATTGCCCAAAAAGTTATGATTGCTGTTGCAGAATGAATGGTGGCTAACTGTTTGCAGCTGAATACCAGCAAGTCAGAAATCCTGCTTTTAGGCAGGGACGTCCATGTCAGGGGTGACTGCTGGTGACCCACTTCCCTTGGTACTCCCCTCTGTCGCAAATCGGTGGTTAAGAATCTAGTGATCTGGGTTGAGAGTGCCCTTTCCGTTGAAGTACAGCCTATAGTGGTAACAGGCACCTGTTTTGGGCTGCTACGTGGGCTCAAACTCATCCTGTTTTTTTTTTATCCCCACATTCGTCAAGGCATCTTTCAGGCTGTTATCCTCTCCTGGCTGGACTATTGTAACATCCTCTACGTGGGAGTATACAAGCCTGTGATGAGAAGGCTACAGATGGCTCAAATTGCAGCGACAAGGTTGCTGTTTAACCTTCCTTAGTACTGCTCCGCTGCGGATGCTATTTGTAAATTACACTGGCTCCAGATGGATAAGCTTATTCAGTTTAAGTCACTGTGCATTGCCCATTAGATCTTCTTTTCTCAGGGGGGTCCCATTTTATCTAATTTGCTGATGCTGTACCACCCCTCATGGATCTTGGCCTCTGCTGATCATAATGTGGCCTGTGTGCCAATTGTTAGAGGAGTGAGGGTGGGTGGCAGGTCTTTCAGCGCTGAAGCTCATGCCCTCTGGAGCGCCATTCCTCTTACTTTGAGGTGCACTCAGATCCACTTGTTCTTTAGGAAATATCCAAAGACCTGGTTGTTTTCCATTTAAGTATTCTTTTGGGCCTTTTCTCTTTTCCCCAGGCCTCTCTTCACTGTTATGGGCTCTTCTGTCAAAACTAGAGCTGGGACATCCCATTGCTGAGGCAGTCACGCCCTTTACAAATTGTATAACATAACATAATTCATATACCCTACTTTGCTTGCAATCCAACATTGTCGCACTTCCCTGAGGCAGAGCTGCTGCAAACAAGCCATGTCAATCATAAATTGACGCCCTCCTGTTTTTCCCTATTCTCCTTATTCCAAGTGCCTTATGAGTGTTTCTAACTTTACCACCTGTTGCAGTGACTGGCGATCTAATGGCAACTAATGGGAACTTCACTACCCTTCGCATGTAAGCCTTAGAGCCCTCACAGACAGTGTACTCTATGGTCCTTTGTTCAATTCTGTAAAGCTATGCAGCTGCTGCGACAGGTAGTGTGCCACTTCCTTGTTTGTTTGGTGCCATGCTCCCAGTCACCATGGGCGAATGATCTGACATCTCTCTAGGTAGCAATAAGGCTCCTGTTATGTGAGTTATGGCTGCAGCTGACATAAAATGGGACACTGAGGTATGTGTGAATTCTCTCTTCCACAGATGTCAAATGCACCAAGCATCACAGAGCCCCAGACTCAAAACACCAGGTCCTGAGACAAGTTTCCTTACCCAGGATGGATTGTGGTGGCTTGGGGCAATCCACATTTGTGGCCATGTAGAGATGAACAGAATATCTGTTCCACCCGCGGAATTGGTGGAATTTTGACAACTATGCATTACTCTTGCAATGCGGAGTTCTGGACAAATCGGCCATTTGCTGCGGGGTGGAATGTTTTCTCACGTGCTGCTCTAGAACTGTAAGTTGCAGAACACAGGCGATGTCTGGCATCACCTGGCGCAATTTCCATTCGCAAGGAGAGCATCCATGACATTTTTCTAACACAGGTAGTTGCAACCATTTGCACCTTTTGAGTAGAAAATCTACTCGAGTGGAAGCAAGTCAACTTGAGTAGCTGAACACTCTGGCACTCAACATGAAGCTTTGTGTGATGATTTTTTAGAGTGGAATGCGCTATTGGTGTTAAATCACAGCACGAGCAGCCTGACATGCATTCTTCCTCTCCTTGGTGGAACTCCACAGAATCTTGGATACTCTTTATGTAATTCTGTGGAATTCTGCACAATCAACTTCTGCAAGTTCCACCCACCCCAAGGTCCATGACCATATTGAAATGTTCCCCTAAATTGTAGGTACATGCTGAAGTCCTATCAGAAGGGTCTAAACTAAAGTGCATCCAGTGTCCCCCCATTAATGTCAGTAGGACATATATACTCAGCAGAATATAGGCTCTTTCATCAATCATCCTATCTACTATTACATACCTGCCGCTGGGTCTGGTTCAGTTTGGGATACTAGCAGCAGTACCCATTTATGCAGAAGGATAGCCACTCCATGGGTGCCCGTACAGACTCAATATACAGAAGAGGGTACCTGAATACTAGAATGCAGGGAGAGGAGGCAGGAAAACAAGTACATGAACACAATACCTCTCCCTAGCAATAATTTAACACATGGGTGTACCTCACTCATTAAGTGAACATCAATATTGTCCGAAACCAGAATTATATAAACATATTTTCCTTTTATTGAATCATAGGTTTAATCACGTTATTTATAACATTTACAACTTTGCTATCTATACATCCTAAGTATTTACATAAGGCCCCAAACAAGAATATATACATAGAGGTCATTCAAGTGCTACTAGTTCCACACATACCCACACGCATCAATCAAACCATACATACATAACACAAATACATCAAACTAGAATACATAAAACATCACAATATTCACAAAGAATACAATTTCTACAAACACTGAGGACAATAACAGAAGAAAAAGCGCCGACGAGCGTTTCAGAGTAGGACAAGGGTCCAAATTTCCTTCGTCAGGGCGCAGTGGATGCAATACTTTATACAGATACAGTATTCCTCAGTAGAAATTTGGATATAATATGCGTTACCACCAAACGGGGCTCAAACTCAATATCTGTATGGGACAATAGAACAATGGTATACACAATTATTTACAATAAAATCTATTGTTACTTAACTAGGCGGCTGTGGAACAGAACCAACACCAAAAAGACTGGTGATTCCAGAAGGGAGAGGTATGTGTTCATGTACTCGCCCGTACATACTCCACATGAAACACCCTGTTGGAGCATGTCTGGTCAGGAGAAGGCTGTTAGTGCCCATGAGGTGGATCTCTTGCAGCATAAGTACGACTGGCCCCTGTCTGTAGACAAATCGGGGAACTGATCCCTGCTTTATCCCTATCTAGCACTCTGTTAACATTCAATGTCATTACCTTCAATCCCTACATTTGATTGTTTTTCTATGAATTCTCCTTGTCTGTGAGTTATCCCCTTCCATGATTACTGATGGGGTGTTTTTAATCTTTACTATAGGACCTGCGCAAGTTATTGTTAGGAGGGCCAAATCCACTCTCTGAAACTTCCCTCAAGCCCTTCCAACCCATACTTCAACCACCCCAGAAGCATCTGTTGCCCAAAACAAAAACATCCCTTATATGAGTGTTACAACGGGGGATTCCAAGCGTCCTGTGACTTCTCCGCTCAATCATCATCATGGTAGGATCTAAAGTTGCTGGCAAAATAAGTACATGATTCTCTGAAAGAAGTGCAGTGTTTCCCCATATCAATATTGCGTGTCTCGAGCAACTGCGTTTCTAATTCAGCAGTGCCCCTCATCTCGTCCATACCCTCCTTCCCATTATTGTCATTATTGTCACATCCATGCCTCGTTCCTCCACATCCTCCTTCCACACATGATGAGCCTAGAGCCATAGTAGGTGGTCACTCTTCCTGCGGTTGTTTCGGGCTCTTGTGCGGTCGTGTGGGCAGATCCCATTTGGCTCTCCCTGGTCTTGGCAGTAAACCCTCTCTGGCAGACGGCGAGTTGAACTGCAGCTACTGTTGTTCCATGGCCCACTTCCACGCCATTTCAAAAGTGTCAAAGATATACAATTAGGCATCATAAATAATCCTGAGCCTGGCCGGAAATAGAAGCAGGGACTTAAGCTTCAGGGATCTACATTTCTGTTGGATTGCATCAAATGTTTTACATTGCTGCTGGACTTGGAGGGTGTAATCTGAGATTATTAACATATTGGAGGATCGGAAACGCACATCAGCAGTCTCTGGCCGTCCTGAGGATATGTTAGATTTGGGGTTCTCTGGTTGGCACAGGTAGGTACTTGTGACAAATAGGGACCCTCTCCTCTAGTCAGGGAAAGCAGATTACACACCTAATATAACCCCTGCTCACCCTCTAGGTTGCGTGGCGCGAGCAGTCAAGGCTTATTTCAGAGGCGTTGTAAGTTAAGCAATTGTGACCACATACAGTAACCCAGTGACAACACTATAAATGGACACCACACTCGTTTTATATAAAAAATAAGTAGACTTTTTATAGAGTTAGCACAAGACCATAAACGACAAAAATAGACACTATGATTACTTTTAGATGGTAGTTCAGTTCAGTTCTTAGATGCGACACTCTGCGTCAATGTACCTTAAGTTGCGTTGCGCTTCCACGACAAGCAATGTCCCAGAGATGGGAAATAAGGCAAAGGCAGGTGCAAAGAAATAAAGACGTGAAGATCTTCCAGATGCGGCACGCTTCTCGGGGATGCGAGAAGGTCTTGGTTTGATGCGTGGACTACAGCTGCGACATCCAAGATGCGACTGCAGCAGCTCCAGCGCCGACGCTCATCTCCCAAGATTCGTGAAGCTTCCGCACGATGCGACAACTACAGCGGCGACATCCAAGATGCGACGGCAGCAGCTCCGACGGCGGCGCGCTTCTCAGGGTCATGCGAGGTGCTCTTGGTCGATGCGGTGCAATGCAACAGTTCCAGCGGCGACACCCTCCTTTGGAGTTGCGATGGCAGGCACAGCGGCGGCGACATGCCCCGACCTTGCTGCGAGATTCTTCTCCTGATGCAGTGCAGTGCGACAGCTCCACCGGTTACACCATCCTTCTTTAGAGTTGCGACAGCAGCAGCAGCAACGGCGACACGCTTCCTCTTCGTTGCGGCATGCTTCTCTCCCATGCGGTGAAGTGCGACAGTTCTAGCGGCGACACCCTCCTTTCTCCAGAGTTGCGACGGCAGGCACAGCGACGGCGACACGCTTCTCGTTGAGTCGCGCTTCCAGCTCCTTGCGACACACAGGTCCTCAGAAGGCGCAAAACAGCAGCAGGCACTTCCAAAAGAACTCTGGGGAGCTGGAGGGTGAAGTCTGTTGTCCCTGAGACTTCAGCAGGAGGCATGCTCGTTTCCAAGCCCTTGGAGATCCTTCACAAGTTGAAAGCAAAGTTACAAAGTTCCTTTCTCCTTCCTTTGGCAGTAAGGAAACCACTGCCAGCCAATCCCCCAAGCAGCACTTCAGCTTGGGAATAGTCTCTCCTCAGTTTCTTCAGGTTACTCTCCTCAGTAAACGTTTCTTCTTGTAGTCGAAAAGTGATCTAATTTCATGGGATCAGGGTCCCAATATTTATACCCAGAAATCCTTTGTTCTCTGAGGGGAGAGGGGCCTTTGCCCAGTCCAAATCAGTTCTGAAGCACTCCGTTTACCAGACTTCTCCTTTCCTTTCACAGTGTAGGGCATGCACATTAGACGCCCCATAGTAGGTGGAGCCAGCATTGTGGAAGGCAAGTACAGTCCTGGAGTACACTGTTGACAGGACTCCTTCTTCTTTCAGTGTGCAGGGCAGAGATATCAGCCGCTCCCCAGGGGGTGGAGCCAGCATCGTGGAAGGCAGGCACAGCCCTATTCAGAGTTCAGGTGCACTCCTCCCTCCCATCAAGATGCAGATCTCTCTATTCACCACTGGGTGACTCAGCCTGTCTCCTGGAATTCCCCAGCCCTGTCACTCACAGAAGCCACGCTAAACTAATAGGAGCCACAGGGGGAGGAAGGGGTTTAAACAGGCCGCCCCCACTCAATACACTTTCAACACTACAAGACCTGCCCCTATTCTTTGTGAAGACACACGTCTTCCAAGAAATTTTACCAGATACCTATTTTAGGATATCCGCCACGGTGGACAACTTTGTACAGCCGCTTATGTATACTACCAAGTCATAATTTTCAATATGTAAACTCTATATATGTGTGGAACTGTGGTAACCTGTGGTACACGTGATAAAGACCCACCAATTCAAAAAGTAAAGAAAAAAGGTGAGGGAAAGTTGGCAGTGCCTCACGGGAGCAACACCCGGGGAGGAACATACAGACTTGTGCTCGCCTGTGTCCTCACATTCTCATCATCAGCTACTGCCAACTGTAAACCCAATAGGGGATGGGTAGAAAACGGTGCAAAATAAAGCAAAAATTACATCCGTGATTATGTGTTAGAGACCCATAGGTGTGCCAAATTCTGTACATGGGATTTGGAGCACCTATCAGTTAAAAAGAGCTAGGCTACACTGGCTGTACTACTTTTATTCCTTGCTGTGAGCCCGCTATGTTAAAACCAACATGTTTCATTGCCTGTTTAAATTTACCGGCACCTTCATCAGGGTTTGGGTCTGTGTCTTGTCTGCACCTGCTTTCTCCTTTTATTGTACCGGTGGTTACACACAGATGACACATATACCATATGATTACATTACTCATCTAAAGTGACTCAACTAAAACACATTCACTGGACAAAACTATAAGGGGTAGAAATCGAAAAAAATCGGTGTTGATGAGACAAATATCTATCAAATATAACTTCTTCATTATTTACCAGGTAGCTGCTGTTCACGTGTATACCAGCGCCCCCGTAGAAGAAATTGAAAACTCTGGTGTTGGTAGCTATCTTTGTTGCTACCGGAAACTGCCTTAGGTCAGTCTACAACATAAAACAACATACATGAGGTGATTATTCAATATATTGAATCACGGAAAATACTGAACAATCCATATCTGTTTGCTACAAAAGAGACACAAAAGTGGCATAGTGTGCCACTTATGCAGTGTGTCCCTATTTTTTGAAAAAAGTTTCAATGCTTACATCATTCTTACTGATATGGGAGCTAATGTGGACCCACTATAATCCCATGCCCCGATCGAATTACCATTTCTCAAACATGCTCACTCACGAAACAGCCTGCGTAGTTCTTAAATGCTGTTTTGAGGTGTCCAGGGCTCGTAAGCCTGTCGTCTGACCTTCGTATCTCTCATGGGCAACGGGACACCACTTACACATCTAGAGTGGAATCCTCTCCCTCCTCAGACTCAATTCGAGTCTTACGCTACAAGAAAAGCTCCACTCTTACCGTTCTATGCAGGTATGTGGCCTCCGCTCATCCCCCTGTGTTCTTTGTGCGTGCCGCTACTCCTATTAAAGTTGTACGACGCCCACGCTGCAATTGGCGTGTATTACCCCGCCCATCCCGGCGTGTGCAATGTTTTGGGAGGCGTGGCTGCTCATACAATGGGGGCCATCTTACAAGGGAGCTTTGTGGCTATAAAACTGATGGTAATTGTTGATTATAATGGTGCTTTTTCCTAAAGAAACCCGAAACCTACCATCTAGTCACCAAATCCATCAATGTACTCAGAAGGTTAATGACATACAAACATTCAGATGTAATGATGTATAATCCACTTGTTCTTTAACTCTTAATAAATAATTATAAGGACGAAAATGGAGCGGGACGCCCCTCATTATCATCATCCGCTAGGGAATTGTCCCGAGGGGTACCTACGTACAAACAATAAATCCTGTGATTACCTCCTCCTACAATCCTGCTCTTATATGTATATCTGAAAAGGGTGAGTGACCCAATAAACCCTTGCGGGCTTGGGCAAGAAGTATATTCGAAGAAATGTGCCAGCAAGGGATTTTGTTTGAAAAATTGAATTAAGGCCACAGTGAGAGGTGAATGAATTAATTACCCACACAGATATCAATTAGTGGCTGAGTTTTTGATTTACAATTAAAGCAAAAAACAAATAGTGTTACCACACTAACAATATGAATAAACACAAAAACCAGGGTTTTAGTCAAAAAGTTATTATTTTCTTTACAATGAATAAAAAGGGTACTAGAAAATGCATTTGGGATAAAGGAGGAGCATCGTATATACGCCTACCATAAATCTCCCAAAAAGTCAAGACTGCTAAGTATTATTAAAACAATGATTTCAAATCAAGATAAATGAAAATCAATGATGATAAATGAAAATCAAGCAGAATTAGACTTTGTAGTCGACGTTTCGGTCTTTGGGGATGATTTCATAATATGTATATGTCTATGAATATCATACAGTGTATGGGCATATTCAATTGTGATCTGTCATGTGATGTAGGACCACTTACACTCAACACACACCACACATAGTCTAATTTGTCAACGCTCCCACGTAGTCGCAGGTTGTAGCGTGCCGCATCCCTTTAGCGGGGTGCGAAGACCCCGATGATGAAGCATGACACCAAGGGGCCTGTTGGTGTGTGAGGGGTATTTTACACAATACTGAGTGTTCCCCCTTCTTCCCCTTTTTAAACACTGGTAGTAGGATTCTTCTTGTAGACTGACCTAAGGCAGTTTCCGGTAGCAACAAAGATAGCTACAAACACCGCAGTTTTCAATTTCTTCTACGGGGGCACTGGTATACACGTGAACAGCAGCTACCTGGTAAATAATGAAGAAGTTATATTTGATAGATATTTGTCTCAGCAACACCGATTTTTTTTCGATGTCTACCCCTTATAGTTTTGTCCAGTGAATGTGTTTTAGTTGAGTCACTTTAGATGAGTAATGTAATCATGTGGTATATGTGTCGTCTGTGTGTAACCACAGGTACAATAAAAGGAGAAAGCAGGTGCAGACAAGACGCAGACCCAAACCCTGATGAAGTTGCTGGTAAATTCAAAAAGGCAATGAAACTTGTTGGTTTTAACATAGCGGGCTCACTGCAAGGAATAAAAGTAGCACAGCCAGTGTAGCCTAGCTCTTTTTAAATTGATAGGTGCTCCAAATCGCATGTACAGAATTTGGCACACCTATTGGTCTCTAGCACATAATCACAGATGTAATTTTTGCTTGATTTTGCACCGTTTTCTACCCATCCCCTATTTGGTTTACAGTTGGAAGTAGCTGATGATGAGAACGTGAGGACACAGGCGAGCACAAGTCTCTATGTTCCTCCCCGGGTGTTGCTCCCGTGAGGCACTGTCAACTTTCCCTCACCTTTTTTCTTTACTTTTTGAATTGGTAGGTTGTTATCACGTGTACCACAGGTTACCACAGTTCCACACGTATATAGATTTTACATATTGAAAATTATGACTTGGTAGTATACATAAGTGGCTGTACAAAGTTGTCCACCGTGGCGAATATCCTAAAATAGGTATCAGGTAAAATTTCTTGGAAGACGTGTGTCTTCACAAAGAATAGGGGCAGGTCTAGTAGTGTTGAAACTCACAGAAGCCAGACATAGGAATACACAAACTAGCAGAGGCAGGTTTGAATGGTTAGACAAGCAAATACCTACTTTCTAAAAGTGGTATTTGCAAACACAGAATATTAAAATAAACTTTACTAAAAGATGTATTTTATTATTCTGAGTTCAGGCATACTAAACTCGAATTTCTACCATGTTCTCTGAGCCTGTTAGGATTATAAAATGTTACAATTCTAACAGCCCATTCTGGCCTATGGAGAACAGGTAGCCTTGCAATAGTGAAAAGCAGAAATGGCTGTAATTTATATTAGGGCATGCCACACACACCATGGCTTGTCCTACCTTATTCTTAGAATTCACCCTGCCCTTGGGGCTACTATAGGGGTGACTGATATGAAGAAAAGGGAAGGTTTAGGGACTGGCAAGTGGGTGCACTTGCCCAGTCAGCATGACAGTACCAGATTGCACGCAGGCACTGCAATGGCAGTCCTTAGACACATTTTACAAGGCTGCTTCTGTGGGTGGCACAACCAGTGCTGCAAGACCACCAGCAGCATTTGGATTACACGCCCTGGCACACTCAGTGCACTAGACTAGGGTCTGACAAGTAAACCAAAATAGCCAAACATGGAATCACTAATCCATACATCAATTTACAAAAGGAAGCACTTGCACTGTGGCACTGAATAGCAGTGGCACAGTGCCCAAAGCATCTAACACCAGCAAAAATATATGAGGCAACAGCAAAAAAATGGAAGGGAGACCACGCCAATGGTGCCAGGTCTAACAGGATAGTATCTCTATGGCTGTAATTTACACATCAGTCCCCACTTCACCTATTTTGGTCTCCAATGCCGGGTAAAACATCTGATGGTGACAAATCTGGTTACTGTATCCCACCGTGTTCCTTTGCAGTCGGACTTAAATCACACCTAGGACCTGGCCAAGCTCAATCAGATAACTGTGGTTAGCCCTTAAAGCCTTTTGGCTCTATTTTTATTTCACATTTAAAACATCTTACATCCAGTTCCCCTTATTGGATTTTTGCGATTGTGGTGTCATTTTCTTAATTCAATAATTCTCTATTTTTTTTTATTGGAGTGGGATTTCTATTGTGTTGTGTTTTTGACTTTTTATCTGCTTTCCTATTGCTAAATGCTTTACACATTTTGTTAGGTTCAACCTGCCTGCTCTGTGCCATACCTACCAGGGATTGAGCTCAGGTTTAAATTGCTGAAAACGTAACTAGCCGTAACAAGAAAAATGACTTTATTAGTTGTGGGGAACCATCATCCACCCCAATTAATCTATTTTCTCATATAAAACAGTTAATTGTATGTTCTGGAAGGAATATGTTTGCACTGACATATAGAAAATAATAGAATTCACCTGAACTCGCCGGGTGCAATAGCTTGAACTCGACCTGAAAGTATGGATGCAAACCTGGTTCCCCAGTTCCAAAGTTGGCAGCTATGGTCTTTACGCCATATCCTTTCCCCAATGAGGTGAGCATTTTCTGACAGTGTAGCCAGTAAATAATATCTTAGCGGTATCTGTTTCTCAATGTGCTTCCCACTCGTACACGCAGGAACCAAAAGGTTCAAATGAACACAAATAATAATTAATATTAATATATTAGCGGTCACCGTTTGTCAATGTGCTTCCCACGGGTACACCCTGGAACCAAAAAGATGCAAATGAACACAAACAATAATTAATACTTAACTACCACAATGGAAACGGTGCGTGCTGTAGTGCCCACTGCTTCACAGAGATTGTGCACAGATGAATGAGAGTATCACAATATAATATTAACAATCATACAATTTAAAGTAACATTTATAATCCAGTCTCTACGTATATAGGTAAGGCGAGGTGGGAATACAGGAGGGGAACTTCGAATTCAGATGTTAAGGGCATTGGATGTTGTTCATGGGGTGGCATTTAAAGCTGCCTCATAGCTCAAGGTCTTTTGGCATAGGGCTTCAATTATTTTCTTTTTTTAGACAACGGAAAGTCCCTTTGTTCTGTACTTTATATACTTCTAACACGAAGCCACTGTCATGCACATATCATTTGTAGGAAAGATTAGCAGACATCATCAAAGGATGTACTTATTAATTGGCACTTAACTAATTGTGAATTCGATTTTTCCTTTAATTTCATGACACTGCATTTTGAATACACAACAGCATGCAGTTAAAATGGAAACGTCTTTATATTTGGCTGAGCTATATTATTCATGCTGTAAACCCTAGTCAACAACAAAACAATACCCATGCCAGTACTGAGTGCCAATTATTAAATTACTTCATATATAGACCCATGAAACTAAACCAACAGGTCCACACTGATCAAAGTACCATTTTTCATTTTATTTTGCAAAAACCCTAGTCAGCCTCGATGATGGCGACAACTGGCGAGCTGCATTAGATGTTGAAAAACCTGAATCTTGTCAGGTGTCGAACCACATTCCAATAAACGCCTCTTTGTCATTGGAATGTTCTCTTGAAGGTTTTGCTTGAGGCTTGCCCGTTGCACCTTTGCGACCGGTTGAATCTGGTAGTAGAAAGCTTGTGTTGAAGGCTTTTTTGTTTGAATAGTGTATGGAAACTAGATGACATGAGACAAGCAACGCGTCACATCTAGAATTCTCACTGGCTCGCTCTTTCTGCCTCAATCGCTGGTTAGGTAAACGCTGCTGCTCTGAGTGTTGCTTGAGACGTGTAGAGCTGTCCGTGTGTGGTCCCTTGCGGCATCTGGCCTCTGACCCCTCTACTCCGTCGTATGCAGACATACCTTTGCTGCAGTCTTCAGTTACCTTTGTAAGTGCCAAGGGCGCTAAATGCGTTTTGTCACACGCTTGCTCTGGGACTAAATGGTGTGGCTTTACTCTTCTTAAAGAAGACAGTTTGAGACAGGAGAGGACGATGTACACCAGAATATCTGGGGATCGGTTGGAATTAGAGATGCGAACCATTAAGAAATCCATACCTAATCACATTTCAGATGGAGGGAGTAATTGTCATAATTAAAAATCTATTTTACTTGTGCGCTAAATTACGCTTAACTCAGGCTTGTCGTCATTTGGAATCAGGGCCATATTTATCAAGGGATTGCATCGCTTTTTTGCTACTCTACATGGTGCAAAAGCGACGCAAACCCTACCATGCAATTTATCAAGCCAAGCAAGGCCCCTTCCGTGGCCCTGCGTGGCTTGATAAATCCAGAGTAACGCAGTGCAAATCACTGCATTTCAATATTCTGGGTGTTATCCCAGACAACACCCATGGATGTTGAATGTTGATGCATTCCCAGACTTACAATGACTGGGAGACATGGGAATGCACCAAAATGCTACTCCTTCCCAGGTGAGGCATAACAAGCAGAAATATCTTTATTTCTCCTTGTTTTTCCTCTTTCTGTGTGTGTTACGAAATGCAGCACAAATAGAAAGAAAAAATGGCTCTCAGGATTGTTTTTGTGGAGAAAGGTGTCCTGTCGTACATGAATAATCCTGCTTACAGCACAGGTACTCTTGCACTATGGTACAAGAGTGCTTGCGTTGGAGCTAGACAGCACATTGTGTGCTGGCACTGTGAAAAGACAGAAATGCTCTGTATTGTGTTAAATACAGCACAGTTCTGCCCTTTCCCTGCCCGCAACACAACACAGCAAGCTGTCTTGCTGCATTGTGTCACTTCTACATAAATATGGCCCGTAATTTTTATGGCTTTTAATGACACTTCTTGCCTCTTTCTGCCCATCACCTGAATATGTGGCCTATGAAGGGAGAAAAGCAGGGAGAAATGCATTGCTAAAAAAAATTGCCTCCCAAGGTGTGAGAAGCGCCCCTATTCCCACAAAAAAAGGTGAGAAACGCAAGTATTTCCAGTAAAGGTGCACAAGCATTTAAAGACAGTCACGATAAATGATCTTCGTGTACCCCGTACACACTGTGTATCTAATCCTTAAAAGGCAACCATTGCATCTGCCCACTAGCATTATGGGGCTGTGCTCGTTGTAGAAGGTACCTCTTTAGACCATCGGTAGGAGCAAAATTAATCTGGGAACTTAAATTGATGATGACCTCACATGTAGATAGGCCTGTGGGTGATAATTCACAAAAAACTGGCCGAGGAGTTAGCCCTTCTCACAACAAGTAGACAACGTCCTGCTTTCCCATCCCATGAGGGCCTATTGGAATTCATTATCCCACCCAGGCACTTTATGCCACGTAAAAGTGTCGGTGCAGAGCTGGAAAAACATTGGCCTACTTCAGCATAATCAGTTTATTAAGTGATGAATCAAGAAAGGTTCAACCAGATGAAAAATGTATGACTTGAGATGGTGCAGACATCATAATCCTACTCTTTCTTTAGATTACTGTGCATTATCTGGGGTAAAAGCATCTAAGCTTGTGTGAGTTAAGGCGGCATCAAGCCTATTCTACCAGAGAGTCTTATCCAGCATCTCAATCGCCACTAAATCTCTCAGACTCTGTATTTGCAACCTACAGAGCTACATAGCCATATGTATGGCAGACCGAGTACTACACCAGTCCAAGTTACACTATATAACATATAAAAATAGTTTTACCGCAACAAAGCAGTTTACACTGGTTGGAATTTCAGAATATATCTTCACTGAAAAAAAAACCTGCCTGTTTGACTGGGCTGGCAGTGAATTAAAAACAACACCAACTCTTAAGATCCTTCATTGCATGAATGTAGAATTTCTGTATGTGTGCAGTCATGCAAACAAGAACGTTGCGGCCTTGTTGCCTCAGCTTTCTCCAGCTACAGAAGTTCTTTAGGTCAAGGGAACATTTGCATGAATGTTGGGAGGTAGGGGATGGAATATTAGAGAGATCGCAATGCGGTGAACAGAGAATTAGTAAATTTTAAGTATCAAGAGAATTAAAGTCATGGAAGTGTATAGTAATGAGGTGATTGATGTGAGTGTGTCGCCAGGTTATGCAAGTGTTGGCGTTCACACATAAAATTAACAGAATCTGAAGCTCCTGTGGATTATGAGTGCCACTAGGACACTAATCTCAGCACATTACTCTCGGTGCAAACAAGTTGACAAGTGGGTCCCGTTTCTTTTAGTGACCATGTGTTGCATGTGTGTATGTGTGTTTCCTTTGTTTTATGTTAATGTGTTGTTCTGCTCCTTCTGTCTTGGTGGAGAAAATATGTGATACACTGGCCTGTGAATCTGTGACTACCCTTTGGCTGGTGTGAGTGTCATGTACATTCTTTTGTTAAGGAAGAGGCTCCAGGATTGATAGCAGTTTGAAAGGAAAAACTGGGAGGATCTGATAAATAGATCTTATATTAATTCCTGTGCATTTTCTCATCTATGTGCTTGAGTCTTCCTACTGTGACACCTGAAGACCATGCCTCATAATAAATAATGGTGGAGTGGTAGTTGATCACTGTTAACTTATACTTTATCAAATGTGCTGCAGCTGAGTGGAGTAACTTACAATCTACTATGTTTTAGGTCCAAATAGTGCAGTCCTGAGAGTTAATAGTAGGGAACAAAGTAAAACTTGTTGTTTAATGTCAGGTGTCCTGATTGAATTAACTCTAGAAACTATAAGCCCAGGGGACCGTTGGGCTTACCTATTGGTCTCTATTAGTGATCAGTGAATTGTAGAACAAGTAATTTCCAAATTTTTGATAAGTGTCTGGAGTTTAAACCAAATTTCATTAAAACAAATCAAAACCTAATTTGATGGAAAGAAAACTGATTTATTGACAACATTCTCATGGATATAAAGCATACAAAATTAGTTTTTTCTGGTGAATATGTATTACACAGGAATTAATAAGGTAAGTGAATGGATACTATGCGTATAATGATCCAGTAGATATTAAAACGGATCTATCCCTTATACAGGGTTGTAATATCAACATGTAATTACAAAAATTATTGTCCAGGTATGTCCAATACAGCAAACACATGTTTCATCTTGAGTACAACTTCCTCAGGGCAATTGAAAAAGGTATAGAAAACGTACAACATATTCAGAAATGAATAATAAATCAGTTATGAACAATGAACATTTTTTCTTTCCTATGCAATTTTAAAAAACATGAAAGATATTCAAACTTATTGTGCACCAAATCACACCCAATCATGTGCTCAAGAGACTGAACCACCAAATTGAAACAGATTGAACAAAGAAACTATAAGTGTTTTGGAAATAACTATAAGAGTGAAGGTTGAGTGAAGGTTGAATATCAGTGATCATAAGGATGTATAATGTGAGTGAAAAAGCATAATCCCTAGAAAAACGGGAAAAGTACAGGCAGGCCACCCTAGAAAGAGGGAAATGTAATATCCAAATTTAGGGGACTATTAGGATGGCGGACGGACCTGCGTCCTTCCGCCACCCCAGAGGTGGAGGGACCGTCCGCAGGGGCAGCGGCGGTCCCTCCGTGCGAATTAGGATGTGACCGCCATCCTGGTGGTCACATCCTGTATTTTTAACATTGCGGCGGGTGCTGCTTTAAGCAGCACCCACCGCAATGTTAAAACTGCAAGCAGTGCATTTGCAGGCACAAAGCGGCAGGTACCCCCCATGTGCACCTCCACCCCCTCTTCACCCTGGAGGCCCGCAACGGGCACCCAATGAAAAGACCGTATGCCTTTTCTTGGCGGCATTACCGTCGCGGAAAGGCATGTCCCAGGGCAAATCCTAATATGGCTGGCAGTGTCTGATAGACACCGCCACCATATTATAGCTTTTCTGCAGCGGTCTCGCGGTGGAAAAGCGGGGGACGGTCTCCCCGTCCGCCGATGACCCCCCAGCCATTCTAATCTGGCGGGGGGGTCTGCACACACACCGCAGCGGTGAATCCGCATCCTCCGGGCCGGCGGTGGCTTCCGCCGGCCCGGAGGATGCGGATTCACCGCAATCATAATCGGCCCCTAAGTGTCACCACAGGGATGCAAAAATGAAAAAAAAAATGCCTGGTTACTCACTGGTAATATTCATTACTCCGAGCCCTGGTCTTCCCATCCCATTCATTAACAGTGAGCAGCAAGTCTGCTCCACGGAAACCTACTACATAGCCGAGCTTTTCGCACTTCCCCCAACATGGCGCCAATAAAGGGGGAAGTGCGTCATAGAACATCCTGAGAATACCAAAGAAAGCCCAGAAATGAAAACAATCACCCAAAACCCAAAACCAGGGAGGGAAGGAAGGGCTCAGGAATGGGACGGGAAGACCAGGACTCGGAGTAATGAATATTACCGGTGAGTAACCGGGCATTACCTCCTCGGCCGGTGTCGTCCTCACAACCGAAGAGGGGAGAGGACAGTGGGCAGAATCGTAGGCTGAAACCACAGACCCCCTTGACTCAACGGGTCAAGGTGGACAAGGAAGGACGCAGACCCTGCCTGTAGAGGTCGTAAGTGACTAATAAGGAATCAACCTTCCGGAAACGAGAGGTCCGATCCAAATAGATGCGGAGAGCCCTCAGCACATCCAAAGAATGGAGGACCAACTCCTCCGGTAAGGCAGGATCAGGAAAAAAAACAGGGAGAACAATATCCTCCTGACAGTGGAAAGAGGTCAACACCTTGGGCAGAGAAAACTGACTGGGACGGAGAATGACCTTGTCAGCGCAAAAGCGCAAAAAAGGGGGCAAAGCCATCAAAGCACCAATCTCACCAACCCTCTGTCTAGAAGTAATGGCCACCAGGAAAAGAATCTTAGCAGAAAGGAACTTAAGGTCCACAAGACCAAAGGCTCAATAGGGGACCAGTAAAGGCCTGGAGAACCAGGGGAAGATCCCAGGTCGGCACAGGAGAGTGAGAAACAGGTCGCTGAATCAAAAAACTCTGCAAAAGGTGAGCCACCAACGGCGGGACAGAGGACAAAGAGGAACCACAAAAAGCAAGAAAGGCAGCCCACTGCGCACAGAGGGAAGAGACAGCGAGCCCCAAGATGAACCCATCCCGCAAGAAGCCCAACACCCCCACAGCCTCGCAGGAGGAAGAAGAGAGACCCTTCCCAAGACACCAGGAGGAGAAGTTCTTCCAATGACGGTCATAGGACTTCAAGGTGGAAGGGCGCCGAGACAACTGGATGCACTGGGAAACTTAACCGAGCAACCACGGGACCTCTCAAGTGCCAAACCCTCAGCCGGAGTCGGCACAGGGAGGAAACCTTGAGAAGATGAGCCCGCAGAGGGGAGGGACACAGGGGAAACATCCAATGGGGGCGCACAGACAAGGTCAGAAGCAGAGGAAACCAAGACCGATGAGACCACTCTGGAACAACCAGAAGAACTTCCGTCCGGATAACTGAATCTTCCGGAGGACCCGCGGAACCAAAGCAAATGGAGGGAAGGCAAACAGAAGCCCCAGCGACCATGGAACGGAGAAAGCGTCAATCGCCCACGCCCAAAGCCTGACCACCCTGGAAAGGAGAAACAGAGACCGGCACATGCCCCCTTGATGATTGACATAAGCCCGAACAACCTGGTTGTCGGTCTGAACCGAGACAGCACGGCCCAAAAGGAGAGGAGCAAACCACCGAAGAGCCAACCAAACTGCCTTCAACTCCTTCCAGTTCGAGGACTGGAGAGACTCGAAACGGGACCACCGACCCTGAGCCTTGGAGGCACCCATCACAGCACCCCAACCCACGGCACTGTCATCCGTGGATAACACAACCACATTCTGAGGAGGAAGATCCAACCTCTGGGAAAGAGACTGAGGGGACAACCACCACTGGAAATCCACCCGAATCCCAGGAGAGACGGGAATCAGGGCCTCGTAGTCCAGGGAGGCAGGATCCCAGTGTGACAGGACATGATGCAAGAGGGGATAAAAATGCAGCCGTGCCAAAGGGAGGAGATGCAAAGTGGACGCCATCTCCCGCTGACTCCACAACCAGAGACAGGCGGACACCTGGGACTGGGATAGAACCCTAGAAAGGTGACAAAACAAAGTCAACTGGCGGTCCTGGGAGAGGAACACCATCCTGAGATCCATGCGTTAGAGAGCCCCCAGGAACTTCAGGGTCTGGGAGGGCATCAGGGAGGATGTCCAGTAATTGATGAGGAACCAATAGGACCCCAGCAGCCGACACACCTGGTCCACATCCGACAGAGCCTGAGAAAAAGAAGGAGAAACAATCAACCAATCATCGAGACAGGGAAAAAGCTGCAGACCTCTAGAATGGAGAATACCCACCAGAGGGCCCAAGAGCTTTGTGAAAACTCTTGGCACCGATGAAAGCCCGAATGGAAGCAAACGGAATTGGAAGTGCCAGGTACCCACAGCAAACCGGAGAAACTTCTGATCTGCAGGATGGATCAGGACGTGCAGATAAGCATTCATCAGATCCAGGAATGACAGGAAGCTCCCAGGAAGCACCAGATTCAGGATGGACAACAAAGTCACCATCATGAACGTACGATGGGGATGAAGCGATTGACCCTTTTCAGATCCAAAACAGGGCGCAGATCTGAAATACCTTTCTTGGAGACCAGAAAGAGGAGCGGATAACAATCCTCGCCCCTTTCCAGAGGAGGAACCTCCATGATAGCGGCCTTCTCCAACAGAAGACGCACACCTTCCAGCAGGGCCTCCCGCCACAGAGGAAGACAGGGCAGGGGGGTCACAAGGAAGACCGGAGGGCAGGAGAGGAGAATTCAATTCGATAACCATCCGACACGGTCTGAACTGCCCAGGCATCCTGAACGGACAACCACTGGTGCAGGAAAGAATGAAGGCGACCCCCAACCGGCAAAGGCAGACAGTCATTGTGAAGAGGAAGAAGCGGAGGCATCACCAACAGCTGGGGACCGGGGCTTGGCACCTCCAGGGCCCCCCGGCCATGACCCCTGCCACGAAAGGGCTGCGAAGCACCCCGAGCAGAAGGCCCAAAGGCACGTCGGTAGCCAAACCCACGCCCCGACTAGGAGGGCAGACCGGAGCCACAAGTTTGCAGTTCTCTGCCGACTGTTTAACCATCTCTTCAAGTTGAGGCCTGACCACCTTGGAACACACAAAGGGCAACTTAAGCAGGACCGCCTTCTGAGAAGACTCAGCTTTCCAGGAACGCATCCAGATATGACGCCTCGCAGCAATCGAAGCACCAGAAGCAGCCGCAGCGGCACTCAAATTGTCAAAAGAAAGTCCGACAAGTATCACACCTGCAACTCCATGAGTCCAAGAGAGAGGAGGCATCCTCCCCATCCTGCAAAAATATGGACAGGGCCTGGAAATCCTTGAGGAGGGACTGGACCATGTAATTAGAATAGGCAATCACCCTGACAGAAAAGTTGAAAGCTGCCTAGGAACGCTTCACCGTCCTTTCAACACGCTTATCTACTGTGTAAGAAGGAATGGCGCCATCCGACAGGATCAAACCTTGTGAGGAAAGACCAGCCATCAAATTGTCAACCTTGACGGCCTGTGGAAATTCAGCAGCAAAACCTTCCAAAGGATAACGCTTAGACAAAAAGCGAGGGAAGGCGGACTTATCCACCTCCTTCCACTCATGATCCAGCACCTTGCGCACAGCACTATGCAAGAAGAAGGACTCAGGAGTCAGCTGGTGATATTGCGTAAAGAAGTCATCCTCCATGACATCTGACACAGGAGGAGTGAATCCCAAATTATCCCGTACATGGGTGAACAAGTCAGAGAGGTCCGCACCCTGAACAAAGCGCCCCCGGACACATTCCTCCTCATCAGGACCCATCTCGCCATCAGGAGCGTCATGCGGATCTACAGACCCATGAGGCACCTTGGCAGGAGGTCCCGCAGCCTCCCAAGCCTGGTAGACATCAGCCACCACCTCATTAATAATCAGGCGCAGGGCATCTAGAGGAGCGGATGAAGAGGCACCCGAGTCCATGATAGCAAACAGTATACTCTGTCGGGATCATATACAGCAAACTGCTACCAGAACAGGCACTCATAGAGGACTGGTGCATGAGAAAAGGGACCCCTTTTAAATAAACAAAGCACCATGGTCCAGACCTCATGCAGGACCAGGAAAAGGGGGCGGGCACTGATAAAGCAGCCAGCCGCCCAAATTTTGCCCCATGAAAATCGGGAACAACGCGGACCACTCACGCCGCAGGGAAACACCGCCGCTACTCCCGCCCACTAAAGCAGGGCTCAGTGGGACCGGCATGAAGAAAAACAGCTGCTAAAGTAGGCCGTGCAAACATTCCCCATCAGGTGAGCGTACAACCGGTAAAAACGGCCGCTAGAGCGGACCGCGACAAAGGCAGGCACTGCAGGCAGAGTCCAGGGCATACATTTCAAGCAAGAAGGTGGCCACTAAAGCAGGCCGACCAAAACACAAAATAAATTTTAAAAAAAACTCACCCCATAGCTCAGCTAGGCACACAAAGGAAGAAAAAGAACAGGATGTTTTATGACGCACTTCCCCCTTTATTGTCACCTGATGGTGGCGCCATGTTGGGGGAAGTGCGAAAAGCTCGGCTAGGTAGTAGGTTTCTGTGGAGCAGACTAGCTGCTCACTGTTAAGGAATGGGATGGGAAGACAAGACAAGGAGTTAATCAAATTTTACCAAAGAAACGTGTAGCATGATACTCTTTGAAAAAAGCATTTTGCTGCCTCGGTTAGTTCTACAGTAAAAGCTTATAAAAAGAATTAGGTTTATTTCCAAATGGCCGCATTCAGAAATGTAGGGAAAACTCCAATGTGGATAGACAAGACAATTGTGAAGTCTTACTGAGTGAAAATAGGTAAGTCTCTGCAACTTCACAGTCAAGAAATATGGAATTGATCAAAATTCTGTGGCCATCAATATGTACAAAGCAATCTGTTAACAATAAATGTGCCCTCTTGACTCCCTTGATAAGGAGTTATGCCTCTGAATAAAACAATCATCAAAGTGGTTGGAACTAATCCCAAAAATAGTATAATTGAAATAAGTCTTGCAGCAAAGTTGCAACCTAGTTTTCAATCAAATGCGTATTTGGATACCACAGTACTAAACATTCCAGCGGGCCAACATACTAAAGGGCCAAACACCCTTACTAAGTATCTGTATGATGCAGCTTCTCAGCGAGTGGCGTACCAATGACCTCCATAAAAAAAGATGATATCAGTGGGTTAGACAGGATGTTGGTCTAAAGATCCAATGGATTGCATGGAATCCCGCACCCCTATAGGGTGCTGTCAAATACATCACATGGGCGTACCTAGCCACCTGTGGTGGCCGTTATGTAAATAGCTCTTTTTAAATTTAATGTAAGTTTCGTGCCATGAACAAACAATCACCCTGAGAATTTAATTGGAACATATTTGATGTGTAATACCGATAAGTACAGGCGACGTAAAATCAATGCCACTGTTAGAAATTGGGGTCTCTAATTGGCAGAGGTAGGTACCTTTGTTCAAGTAGGGACTCTTGCTTCTAGTCAGGCTAAGGGGGCTACACACTTTACATCAACTGTGCTCACCCCCTTGGTAGCTTGGCACAAGCAGACATGCTTATCCCAAAGGCGTTTTGAGTACAAACTTTACACATTACCTATGTTAGAAATGGGGTTTCTGGTTGGCTAGGGTGTACACCTAAGCCAGGCAGAACCCACCACTCTAACAGCCACTAATATACTGTTGAGTGATTGAATGTATAAGCCCATGTTTTGATGGCAATGAATATTGAATTCTAAGAAACGTGAATAATAACTAGCAGTATAGTCATAGCGTTTACTAATGCCATTAAGCCAAATTTGTATTTGTAACCACTCAAAACATTTATGAATAAACAAAATGGAAAGAACAAAAAAATATTGCCAAAGGCACGATTAGAGGTGTATGCCCATGTATTTGTATCAGTTAATATTCTAAAGAACAGAAATGAATTCCATCGGTATAGCTATTGCATTAGTTACACACCATTAAGGCAAATTTGTATTAAAAACCACACAATCAGTTGAAAAGCAGACAAAATCAATTAATCAATCAGGATTTATAAAGCGTGGCTAGTCACCTGATAGGGTATCTAGGCTCTTGCAGGCCACAGGTACTTATTCAAATAGGCAGGACTTGAGGGCCATTCGAAATTCCAGAAGTGAGGTGATGGTCCGGAGGTGCATGGGGAAGCTGTTCCAGGTCTATGCTGTGATGTGGGAGAAGGAGCGTCCTCCACTTCTGCTTCAGAAGATGTAGAGAATATGGGCAAGTGAAAGGGAGGCAGAACATAGTCTTCTTGAGGGTTGGTGTAAGTTCAGGCAGTGGTTACTGTAGGCTGGTCCTTGCTTGTGTAGAGCCTTCTGTGTTTGGGTCAGAAGCTTGAATTGTCATCTCCTCTGTACGGGGAGCCAGTGGAGTTTCTAGAGGTGGAGTGTGATGTGGTTTCGTCGGGAATGAGCCTGGCGGCGGCATTCCTTATGTTCTAAAGGTTCTGTAGAAGGTGTGCTTCAATTCCTATGTAGAGGACATTGCTGTAGTCCAATCGGCTGTGGATGAGGGCCTGTGTCATGGTGTGTCTCATGTGTAGAGGTAGCCACTTGAAGATATTATGTAGCATACGCAGAGTGAGGAAGCAGGAGGAAGAGATGGAGTTTATCTGTGATTTCATGGTGAGCTATTTGTCAATGATGATTCCAAGATTTCTGGTGTGGTTGGAGGGAGTGGGTGCGGGTACTAGGTCTGATGACCATGAGCAGTTATTCCATGTCTTGCTGCTGTTGCCAAAGATCAGTACTTCTGTCTTGTATGTGTTCAACTGCCAGCAGTTGTTTTTCATCCAGTTGGCGACGTTTGGTGTGCATCTGTGGAAGTTGATTCTGGTGGTGGTGGGGTTGTCAATGAGTGAGAGGATTAGTTGAGTATCAGCTGCATAGGAAAATATGTTGGGACCATGTTATGTTATGTTTTTATGCTTTTAAAGCGCACTGTTACCCTAAGGTGTCCTGGCTCTGAGCACTGCCTGCTTGGTTGCTAGAATGAGTTGACTTATCAGGGAAAAAGCCAGGTTTTCAACCCCCTCCTAAAGGGAGGGAGCTCCATTGTGTTTCTGAGATAGAGAGGTAGGCCGTTCCAGGAATTTGCGGCACCATGGGATCTGATGATGTTCAGCAACTGGGTCATATATGCGTTGAGGAGCATGGGGCTGAGGAATGAGCCCTGGGGGACAGAGGTGAAAGATGTGAGGTGGGTCATGTGTGTTCTTCCGGTGAGGAAGGAGGTGATCCATCTCAGCGCATCTCTTTGGATGCTGATGTGGTGGAGACTTTTGATCAGTGTATGGTGGGATTTGATGTTGAAGGCTGTCAAGAGGTAGAGGAGGACAAAATCTGCTGTTTCTCTTCGGTCGAGGAGGGTTCAGTTGTCATTGGTGGCTGTTATCAGGGTGCTGTTTGTGCTATGATTGCTGCAGAAGCTGGATTGGGAGGTGTCAAGTAGCTGGCTCTGCTCCAGGTGTGTCATGAGTTGATTGTTGATGACCTTTTCCAGTTCCTTTGCTGGGAATAGGAGCAGGGAGATTGGCTGGTAGTTTTTGAGTTTGCTGGGGTCGGCAGAGGGTTTTCTCAGTAGTAGTCTAACTTTGGCTTGTTTCCAGGTGTCTGGAAATGTTGTGGTGGTTATAGAGGTGTTGAGTAGGGTGGTAAGTTCCTGGCCGGGGGTGTGATTTTCGAGGTTAAGATGTGGTGTGAGCATGAGTCTGTGGTAACTCTTGAGTGAATGGATTTCATGGTTGAGGTGGTCCTGGGTGGAGAGAATGTTTCAGGGTATCAGTGTTTAGTTTGTGTTGTTGAGGAAGCCTGTAGGTGAGGGTTGGGGTTCAAAGTTTTGGTATATTGTTGTGATCTTGTCATGGAAGAAGTGTGCGAGGCTGTTGCAAAGCTCCTGTGAGAGTGTGGTGTTGTTTTTGCTGGCTGCCGGATTGGAGAATTCCTTTACAATGTTGAAAAGTTCCTTGGTGTTGTTGGAGCTGGTTTTGATGCATACAGCAAGGGCTGTCTTCTTTGTTGCCCTAAGAATGCAGTGGTAGAGGTTGAGGGAGGTCGGTGGTGGTGCACCATCTCCTCTCCAACTGTTTGCTTTCTCATTTCACTGTGCTGACTTCTTGAGTGTACCAGCCGGCCTTTTTTGGAGGATTTTCTCTGGATGTTGCTTTTTATGGGGACAATGCTGTCTACACGATTGGTGATCCAGGCATTGATGTTTTTCACTCCCTTTCCAAGGTTGGTGGCGGTAGCAGGGATGAAGGTGTTGCGAGCGTTCACCCAGCTTGTCTCAGGGATTTTGTTCCACCTCTGGTAGGGGCATTCTCCATGTGAGTCCTGTGACATGGCTGTACTTGACGTGGTTGCTGGAGGTGAAAATTGGGTCCAATGTGTGTCCTGCGGTGTGTGTAGGGTCGTGAATAATCTAGGTCAATCTGAGAATGGTCATACTGTCAAGGAGGTATGCATTGTTTTTTGGGTCGTGGATGTAGAAATTTAGGTCACCAAGGAAGATGTAGTCCTTGTAGTCTAACGCTAGGGGTGAAACAAAGTCTGCAATGTTGTTGTAGTAGCTGGAGCGTGGGCGTCAGTATGTGAGTGTGTCTTTGATTGTTGTCTTGCCATCTGTTTGGAGCTTAAAGTTGAGATGTTCTATGGGCGTGGTGGCATTGTCTGTTGTGGTGGTACACTGTATGGTCTTTTTGTGGATGATGGCTGTTCCTCCTCCTGGTTTGTTGCTGTGGTCCGGGTGAGTGATTTTATATTCATCAGGGATCGCTGTGGCAATGTCTGGGGTGGATGTGGGTTTGAGCCGAGGCTCAGTGAGGAAGATGATGTCTGGTGCTGTAGTGTAGTTCCTATATTCCCAATAGCCTCTGCGCATTAGAATAATGTAAACAGCAGTGTAGACGTAGGACTGAGGTCGACTAGGTCTCTACTGACTATATTAGACTTAATTAGTTTTGCCAGCTAGCTCAGAGGTCACTAGAAACTTTCTCGAATAAACAAGGAGGAGTTTAACTTCCCTGGATAGACAAGAAGGGATTAGCTTCTGACAACCATAAACATGACAACTTTGCTCCCTCAGAATAAGAGTGTATCTCTAGAGTCGTGTGAAAACAATAGACAGTTATTTCACTCGGTCAATCGTGCCTACTTAGTTTCACCAGAGTGCAGAGAAATAGAGAGACGGGCGTTTTCAATAAAAGGTGTTATTTATTGAGCAGTCTTCTTTCTCATGCAAGAGAAATGAATTGCCACAATTGCAACACTTATAGTAAAGTAAAGTGCGTACAGTAAAAGGAGTATTATAAAATAATACTGTAAAAGCATTGATACGGTTTCTTAGCCATATGATACTTTAAAATGGATAAAATATATACATACATATATACATTGACTAACAAACTCAACTGGTGCTTCTAAATACGCCTACCCCGGTGTACCTTACCTAAGCCTAATACGTGGGAAGGAGTAAGTAAGTAGCAATTTAAGATAAGTTGGTTTTGCCCAGAATCTGAGTCAAGAATTCTCTTTAAGGGTTTAGTCAGCTCCGTACCTGGGTAATAGAAAGCAGGAGGTCTGGTATCTCTCTCTCAGGACTCGATATCCCAGCAACCCGCAAGGGCGGCTGAAAACACCGGAGCTGGATTTTCTCGGCTGGAGCAAAAAACAGCATCTTTCTCAGTGCGTCAAAAGGGAGGGACGGCGTCCGTGGGCTCTTGCATCAGCTGGGCTCTCGGGCAAGTAGATAGCAGCTCTGCTCCAAACCACCGTGTGTTTGCTTAAGGCAACGTTGGTATATTTATACCTGAAAGGTGCCGGGTTTGACGTAAGGTTGGACATAAGACGTCAATAAAGATGTCACTAAGAACTGGCCGCTCTTTCAGTGTTCGCAGGAGTTCAAGGACAAATCAAAACAGAAGCATGGGGATTTCCCAGGTTGCTGGAGGTTTGTTTTGTTTAAAGAACTCGTTGTACTCTCTAGGAGCCTGGGGAAGTAGCCTTTCTTAATTTGGACTGCATGGGCTACGACTAAATATGGATATGATTCTTATGCCTTTATAAGGATATTATTTGTTATAACCACATAAGGGCATAAATCAGGAATATCGAATTAGGGTCCTAGATAGAAATACAATACCCACTCCACGATCTAATGTCCCTCATTACTTAAAACTATGCAAGAGTAAACATATAATGGTGCATGTGTTTTCCAACCCACCCCAAAATACATAATTCGCATTTTGAAATGGTATATGGTAAATACACGAAAATGAGTATTGGTACTGTACGCTTTTCAAGCAGTGGTATCATTCAGTTAAAAATTGCATATATATATCAGCTGAATGAGTTGCGAAAATTACACATGAAATGGCTCTGAATATAGAAGAGAAGGTCGAGACCATTCCATCACATAATAATACAAGCTGTACATGTGCTAGAGGCTGAGGTAAAATATTGTCTCTAGAGTTCCTAAAATAGAAGCTCTGTTCTCTAAGAATAGTTCTACTTTAAGCAGAGTACTCTGTGCCAGAAAAAGGTAAATATTTTGGAACTGGAAAAAAATAATTTTCGTTTCAGGGGAAAAAATCATTCCAAATGTTTTTCAGTAGCTTTTGTTTATCAAAGCTGAAGGCCGAATTCAGAGTTCAGGGAACGCTGTGTGCTTGTTAAAAGTTATTCTTTCCGTTCAGGGGAGAACATCATTTCAGACAGACTCGCAAAAAATTGGTCTACAGCATCAGGTGAATGTTCAACCAAGTTTGAAAATGCCGCAACAGTGCAGTCGTGAGCATGATTGCTATCATCGATATTAGGATCAGCAATGCTCACTGAAGGTTGTACCTGTGTGATGCTGTTCTCATCACGTACTCCACTGCCACATACTCGTAGTGGTGAAGTCTCAACGAATGCTGTCATCAGAATAGGTAGCCGCTGGGGACAACACGATGCATGAGTCGTTACCGGACCTAGCAAGGTATCTGTATCCATTGGTACTGCTGATGGTAGTGTAAGACAGATGTCCAACACGCATTCTTCTCCGCATAGCATACATCGAAGCACAGGTAAGATGCAATTTTTCCAGATAGGTCTGAATGAAAGAAACCGGTCATATTCAGATCTCTTAGCCGGGCTAATCCGAGGACTTTAGTTATGCGGTCCCGGTAGCGTATTGCTAGGATCATTTCTTCCATCGTTGCTGGAGTCTTGTCTGCGGTTTGGCTTGCCATATCAGAGCAGAAGAATCAAAAATAAAATTCTGCTACGAGTCCCAAATGTAGAGCTAGGCCGCCAAAGACAGAATGGACCAAATTGGGGAAGATGCCCAGAACTGTTTCAAATGGTGTTAACAGTCCTGAAGAAATTGTCTTAAATACATGTGCGATGCCACTGGTATCTGACATGTTTAGGATTTGGCTCAACATTTCTACAAAACGCACGGGGCAATTTGTTGATAAAAGGGTATGTATCTCTGCCGTTGTCCTTGCAACTTGCAGATCATACGTTTCTCTGGACGAGGTCAAAGGCACGGTTGTCTGTAAAAGAATAGACTTCATTCTGCTTAAAGTATCAATTCGAATAGAAGAGATATTCAAACGAGGCCATATTGCCGCCTCCATATCTGGGTTGCTGTTTGGATACAATACTTGCATACAGCAAGTGACCATGAAACTAACGCTGATGAGATAGGCTTTCCCTGGCACCATGCCACAACAGCTGTGGTCATTTATTAGAATATAGCTCCCGTTAGAAAGCTCCCTAAAGAATGACTCTATCTGTGTTGTAGGAGTGCCGTGCAGGTGACATGAAAGGTTATTCGAAGACCCTTCACAGGCTCCATGCAAGTTAATACCTTGATTTTTACCACTAAGAAATACATTCTTTTTCTTTTTACTGTAACATGTGTGTGTATAAGGTAAATTCCATGTTGACTTTATGTACCCTTTACCCAACCTTTCATACTGGCCCGCTGGTATATATTCTTGGCAGTATTTAAATTGGAAAGTTGTTATCGGAATTGTGATTATTCTGTGTATTATCCATTCAATGACGGGTCTTTCTGACATTGTCAATGGTAATCTCTCAAGTTTTTCAATGCTCAGAATCGTATAGTCTGCTCCTTTTTGTACCAAACTGATTTGTTTATCGGTAAGGTTAAATATAGAAAATAATGACGTTACGTTGATTAAACGCCATGGCACGTAGCCTGACCCGCAGATTTTGCAACGTCCAGCCAAGCTGTACAATAGAACGTAATTGGGACTGACCATGTTGTAATATTAGTAAGTCTTGCTCTATTATATCAATAGCAGATGATACAATACTGTCCAGTGAATATATTCTGGAGGACAGAGTCGTTAACCCATTGTCCACAACAGAAAGTGATTTTTCCAAATTAATACGATCAATTTCTGGTATTATTTCTGCTGTTTCAATTTGCATTACTTTCCAAGCTTCGTTGTACGCAGCGTATATACCGGCCGCTATGAAACGTTTTTGACGCTGTTTGCGTGGTCCCAATATGAAATCACGCAAGTCAGCACCGTCTTAAAGTAAAGTCAAGTGTTGATTAATTTCAGCCAGTGTGAATTTCTGTAGCCATTCGAGGCATAGTTTCCCTACACTGTATGTTGTAACTATCCCTGGATGTTGTCTCTGGGAGTATCTTGGGTCTGGCCTGTTCAGTTTTAACCCCTGTATTTTGTTCAGGAATCTATCTTGACAGTTATTTGTGTCTGTGGGCCAGATCAACCATTTTTTCCAATCAGGATGTATTCTGTTTTGGTATAAAATATGGGATACGTCTATCTCCATATCAGTAGTGCTATTACTATCAGGTATGGGCTTTGGAATAGACGGTTTGTTTAAGTCCTTGATTTTGGCTAGGCCAAGACAGGTAGTCTGTTGAATGGTGTCATTCAAGAATATTAATTGTTCTGGGATCATGCAGGCTCTTAACAATGCTTCTAAACCTTGGACCTGCCATTCTTTTGTACCCCAGATGGTTTTTGTTTCAATGTTGTTTTTCCAGAAATCCAAACCAAATGTAATCATTTTTTCATAAAATGTTTCAGAATAGATCAATTTAGTATTTGTCAACATTGTTTTCATTCCTGTCTTATTTAATATTTTAAAATAAAACGTTTCTGCATCACTTGTGTTAAACCCTGAAAAAGTATGAGAATTTCTCATAGAATGTTTTTGAGCTGCTTTTAGGTGGCATTGCACAATGTTCCCATTGGTTATAATTAAAAACATTTCTAGGTTGAGCAGATTTATGCAAATAGTGATGACTAAAGGGATTATAGCAGTACATTTCTTCATAATTCGATGAACCCTGTAAATATTCATGTTCTGTAAATTTTGCTGACATCGCTAAATCTGACATCATATTATTAATATTTTCAAAGTCCCAATCATCAGAGAAAGTACTTGGTTTTACAAAGTCACTTAATGAAACCTTAAACTGGTGTGGATATTTCAAGTGCTCAATCGGGCCAAAAATGTCATACTCAGTTCTGTCCCATGCTACCCCACCGGGTATTGGATTGGCTGTGACGTTCACTGATGATAGTTCTCTTTTCTCGATGTGAGATGACTTGTGAGGCTTTAGGACCAAGTTGATGTTCTGACTTACTGTGTCCATTGTACTGTATTTTCCTTCAATGAATTTTCCCAAACAAAGAACCATGATGAGCCAAAGCAGGAGGAAAAGTACACCTAACACAATCCAATATTCAATCCATGGAGAAATCAGATAGGTTTCTTTGAGTTGATGAAAGAGTTCTGTTACTTTTTCTTTGAAAGTTTTTGTGGCTGGCGTTTCTTCAGGCTCGCTTGGATCTTCAGAAAAGTCATCGAAATTGATGAAGTAGCCAGATGCAGTTCTGTCAATTTTTGTAATTGCTTCCGAATTTTCATTTGCTTTTGGATTTTTCTTTTTTTCCCTAGCATAGTCTGAGGCTACATCGTTGTAGACTGGTGTGTCTTGACGAACTGTTGCAATTTGGGTTTCAAGAGGCACAAGTTCCATGGCTTTGTTGCATAGTCCTTTTTTATTCACTGCAGGTTTATCGAATGTGATTAGTCTCTCAGTTTGAACCTCTTGTATTGTAGCAAATTTTGGTACTCTGCTATTTCTTGGGAGTTCACTGGTCCTACTACTTATTATTGGCCACATGATTGTGGTTTTACCAGGTCGATGGATACAACTCGGTTCTCCTTTTCACCAGCAAGGGGCGGTAGTACAACTGATCTTGTTCGGCTGACAGCTATGACAGGTACTGCTTTTCTGTAAGAAGGCCCAAATTTCTTCTTTACCGTGATCTTCTCTCTGACCAGATCCCCAATCTTTGGAATCCATACAGGTCTTCCTGGGACAGGTGGTTTTTCTTCAGTGGCTGTTGGCTGTTGCTTTAACTTTATGTTGCTCAGGTTACGTCTTGTTTCATTTAATTCCTGTAAAACAGCCAAACGGTCTTTGATATCAAAGCATTTTTCTTCTACCACTAAAGTGTGACTATCAAGGTCCTGAATACACATACTAGTACCGAACAATAGTTCGTACGGACTGAGACCTTTTAGAGAATTTCTTGGCAGATTATTAAGACTACGTTGGACACTTGTTAAATGTTGGACCCACCCATCACCCGAACCTAATACCCTCGCCGTTATAGATTGCTTTATGTCCCGTTTTTTTTTTCCACTACCGCATTTCCCTCAGGATGGAATGGACAAGAGTACCGCAATGCAATGCCCATGCTGGTCATGGCCTCCTTATAAGCCAGAGAGCTAAAAGCAGGACCCTGGTCAGAATGTAGCATGCCAATTGCATATATGCCGATAAAGACTCGCAAATCTTTTATACCAGTTCTGGCGTCAGCCGAGCGCTGGTGCCTATATTGCACAGTGCAAGTGAATTGTAAAAAGCTGGAGGCAACCACTTGGGTAGAATATGTGTCTTTCTTTTGCAGAGCTATGGATGGTTGGGTGAAGGGTAGCAAAGTGAGTACGTTTGAGGAGCTCTGATTTGTTTGCATGGGAGCACTTGTCTGGTAATTATTTTCCAGAGCCCAAAACTTCTAACCAACAAAAACATATCAAAAACAGAGGAGATAACAGCAAAAAACATGGAAGGGAGTGTCGCGCCAGTGGTACCAGGTCTAACAGTGGGCATATTAAAATGTGCTATAGGCTGTAAGCTACCAAGATCAAAATAAAAAGCGATGACACACAATAATACCCATGGTCCGTAAATAAAGTTATTTAAAAAATTGGTGAATTATTGCTTTCACTGGAATCAAATGGAGGGCCATTGTCAGTTTGTGGTTCCCTCAACAAACCATGAGTGGCCATGACCTTTTCCAATCACTGTATAGTCTGGCTGGCTGTTGTTGACTTAATGATTTCAACTTCCGGATGCTTTGTGAAATCATCAATGATGACTAGCATGTGCAAGCCATCCATCTGATAAACTTCCAAAATCAGCACTGACCCGGAGCCACAGAAAAGAGGAAATGGGCTCTGTAATAATGGGTGCCAGTGGGTCTGCTGAACTAGCTGCCTGACACAATAGGCATTATCTTATTGTCTGTTTAACTAGATTCTAGATTGGCCATCAGTCAGTCCTGCATTCCAGGCTTTACCCATTCACATTTGAATATGGGGATTGAAGTACATGCTAATGGCCTCTTGGGAGTTCGTTTCATACATGGTATGCATGCTATGCATGCTCTTTTCACAAAATATACAAAACACTAGTTTTGGCACAGGTGATAAGTATTGCATTTGTTACCTATTGGCTTTGCCCATGGATTATAGCTAAACTGCAGAGCATCTGTTATGGTGTGCAGTGTTGCAAGAGTTAGAAATGAAAAAATGAAAGTCTCTGATGCGGTCACTCACTTTATTTTACAGGCACATACCTGAAAATAGCTCAGATGAATTTCTTTTCCTATAGGTAATGATCCGATTTGGATTGGTAACTAAAAAAAATAAAAGGTGCAAAACGTGATGGGTGGAGCAGAAGCAACACTGGGGATGCTAGCGCAACCAGCTAGGCAACACCAGGGATAGTGGGAGGGGAATGCCGAAGCAACACCAAACCAATAGGGGAAGGACTGGAGGGGATGAAAAAAAACAGAATGGAAGGTTGGAGTGAAAGCAACGTATGGGTTGGGCAAAGCAACATGGTGGGTGCGGGTGGGGTACGCAATGGGTAGAAGTGCACAGATGAGACATTGGATGGATGACGTATTGATGTTGCTGGAAATGCATTTAATGGGCAACAAATGACGATGCCTTAGAAGATACAGCTTTTTAAAAGTTTCATGTAGGATTACAATGGTTGTTGGGAAGCGTACCCATCCATAGCCCTAATTGCCACCTGCTGCACACAGAGCATACCAAAACAGATAGATATGGCTGATATATAGTGGTGGTAGGATCACTGTCTTGCTCGTCAATTACTCTAATATCGATTTACTCCTTATTTTTAGACCATATATGCAAAATTATGCTCAAATCTCTGCCATGCCTCACGGTGATTGGTGCAGACATCAACAGTATTGGTTTTTATACAACACCTTTTATTGCAATGAAAAAGCACATTACATCAATGACCATCAGCAGACAAATCATGATGATACAGCAATAACAAAGGGAGTTTACAAGTATTGTCTAATGTTTCGGGTATTAACCACTGCCTTCCATCTCTCTCGTGGAGGCCATCTGCATTGCCACTGTTACTCCAAGCCATTTGTGTCAGGTCTCCCAACAGGTGTGCACAGCACCCCCTTCTTTTCATTCCATCGTCCCCATACCCTCATCCATTTATGTGGACGCCCCCTCCCTTCATAGGCCATCTTCTCTGCATGTATGCACCAGTCCTTGTCAGATTTCCACCCCCGCAGTGTCAGGCAGAAGCTGCTCTCCACAATCTTGCAAGTCAGAGATCAGCTGCCTCCCATACATTTAATAAACACCGTTTTGGTGAAATCTCCTTGTCACCCACACATGTGTGCATCAGACATGTTACCACCGCATTCCTAAAATGCTGGAGTACTGGGCACTCCTATAACAAATGGAAAACGTACCTTCCAGACAGCATCCTCTCGGCGACTCCATCCGCTCAGCCCTCCCCATCTTGACCATGGTCATGCATGAATAGTAAATTCAATGTAGGATTTTCAACTGCACCAATCAAAAATGGGACGCCAGCACCTCCTGCCACTCATCATCATCAAGTTGCCTCAGATCCACCCACCATTTGTCTCTTAGGTGCCATAGAGCGTCCAGGTAGTTGTTCAGAATGTTGTGATAGGTCAAGGAGATGGTGCGTTTATGCATGAATTCGTCAACCGACCTGTCCCTCAATGGTGTAGCCTCCCGCAACTCCATTCCCTTTAGTATTACTCCCCCCCCAACAGCATGTCTAATATGATGATAGTGGTATGACTCTGTGGGCGCCAATAGATATTTCCTGCTTAAGCCTTCAAAGGATTTCACCTCTCCATTTGCCCACAAGCCCCTGACCGAGAGATACCTATTAAGACCCTTTTCCTGAAATGTTGGTTTTTGGCCATTAGGTGTCCCACAGAGGTGCTGCCTGGGCATTTCCACCTCGTGACCCCAGCGCCACAGTTGCGGGTGTCCACAATTCTCATGGTGGTTGCTTTTTGGGCTGGACCAAGATTTTCCACAATTCCCCCCTTAGATCGCTCTAAGATATCCCCCCAGCTACATGTTTTGATGATCCATCTTGTAAGCTGAATCCTCATGTGGAAAGTAGACCCAGTGATTCACCACCACTAGCTGGTCCGCCCAATAACATTATTAGAGAGCCAGCAGCTATATACATCAGTCATACCAGCTCCGGGACAGCTTCGCTAATGATATCCGGTGGGCCCCCATCCCAAAGACGCGTCCGACTGAGTGCATAAACTGCTTGGAAATAGGTAGGGGGAACCAGAAACAGGGCGTTTTGCAAAATATTGAGGAATCATTGTAACACCATCATCCTAAAGAATGCCACCTTGGAAGGGGCAAGTCCTTCCATTGTTGGACATCCCTTCTTAATCTCTGTAGCGGGGTTCCACATTACACTCCTGAAAAAAACACAGGTCCCTAGTTATAAATAGCCCGAGGTATCGAAATCCATCTGTGAACACCCTGGCCTCACAGTGGTGGGGAAGCTACAGATCCAACCCACGTAGTACATAAATTAAAGACTTGTCCCAATTTATCGTGTAGCCAGAGTATCTACGGTAGAGCTCAAAGCTATACAGTATTCTATAAAGTGTGGTGTACAGACTTGCCACACAAAGTAGGATATCGTCTGCATAGAGTTAGATATTATCCTACCACTCATTCATCTATTTGAGTCCTCTAATTAAAGGGTCTCCTCATATCCAGACTCCCAGCGGCTCGAACACTAGCACGAATGTCAGTGGAAGCAGGGGTGCCCTGTCTTGTTCCTCTCTGCAGGTGAAAGGTGGCTGACACACCACTGTTTACCACTATTTGTGCCAAGGGATCTTTATAGAAAAGACGGATCCATGACAGGAATTTTGGACCAAATTCGTGCTTCTCCAAGACTTTGAACATAAAAGGCCACTCAATGGTATTGAGTGCCATTCGGGCATTCAGAGAGACCACCATTGTCTCTTCTTGGATTGGGAAGGCGCCGCTCAATACCCCTTATAGGAACCTTAAATTCAAAACTTTGTTCGTATTTGGCATAAAGCCTGAAGGATCGGGGTGTATAAATGTGTTAATAATCGGAGACAGGCTTGTGGCTAGCAGTTTGCCCAAAATCTTGACTTCCGCGTTGAGAAGCAAAATCGATCAGCTTTTGTGGTGTACCTGGTTTATGAATAACTACAATCCTGGCTAATTGCTAATTGGTCGATAAATGTCCCTACCTTACAACTCTACTGGAACAGGTTTTTGAGGTCCGGGGTAACCCTGGATGCGGTGAGTATATATTAGTTGATGGGGAGGCCATTGGGGGCCATCACCTTTCCCGCATTTATTGCTCGGATTGCCTGGGTAATCTCACCATCTGTGAGTTCCTGTTCCAAGAGATCTCTATCTTCCGTCACTTGCCTAGGTATGTTAAGCCCTTGGAGCAGCTCCTGCACCAAACCTAAAGAGACCTCAGAGGTTGGGGCATATAGTGTAGTATAATACTTTGCAAATTCATCTGCAATACATTGCCTGCCTCTCACCCGCTCCCACATCATTAACTATTTTGAACACCCACCATGACGACATCTCCCTCCTGTCCAACTACACTAGGAGTTTACTTGCTTTGTCCCCCACTTCATATATAAACATCACTGTGTTGCTCTGTATCTTACCCTGGCCACTAAGCATGAGCGCAAAATCCGTTACGCTCGCGGATTTGGCGAATTTTCGGTAAATTCGCGATCCGCGAACTCCCGCGAATTTACCACGAATTCGCAAATCCGCGAGCGGCGGATTCCGAGGGCAAAAGTTCAAGCCTTGCTGGCCTGTTGTAACTATTTTACGATGGCGCCGGCAAGCTGCCAGCGCCATCCTAAAATAGTTACTAAATTAGCTTCAACAGGAAGCACTAATAGATAAAATAAAGCAGGTGCTCGTGCATCTGCTTTATTTTATCTATTCGAGCTTCCTGTTGAAGCTAATTTAGTAACTAGTTTAGGATGGCGCTGGCAGCTTGCCGGCGCCATCGTAAAATAGTGACAACAGGCCAGGCAGGTGTGCCTTCTTCCCAAATATACCATCGAAAATCAGCTGTGATGCTGGACAGAGGCCTTTGCATCCTTGACTTTCACGAGCGCAATCCTTGTGCTGTTCCTGTGGCCAGGAGCTTCTGTATCTTCATCTGCTGCTCTGATCGGTCTCTGACCTTTAATACACACAAGAGGCATGTGCACTCGCATGGAAGCCACGTCCGTTTGGCCCCGCCCACACACTCGCGGTGGGCACCGTCTTCCCGCCATTTACCCACTATGATAGCTCACTCAAGGGACCCCTGCGCCCTTCAGCGCGATTGCATAGTAACACACACCTGGTCGCTGTAGACAACTCTCTGGCACTTTAGGCAGCTGTAGTGTAGTAAAAGCACTATACATTTACCCAACGAGGTATGGCACAAAACAGTGGCGTCTTCTTGAATAAATATGAAGGGCAGGGTTCATTCTGGCACGATGGTCCTGGCACAAAAATTAAACCTCAACCGGAAGCACTTACAGATATCAATTAAGCATGTGCCCTAGTTGAAGCTTAAATTCAGTGACTCATTCATCGGCCCAAAAAACAATCGTGAGCGTTGTCAAGGCTGGGCAGATGTGCCTTCTTCCCAAATTTACCATCGAAAATCAGCTGTGATGCTGGACAGAGGCCTTTGCATCCAATGACTTTCACGAGCGCAATCCTCGTGCTGTTCCTGTGGCCAGGAGCTTCTGTATCTTCATCTGCTGCTCTGATCGGTCTCTGACCTTTAATGCACAACAAGAGGCATGTGCACTCGCATGGAAGCCCCGTCCGTTTGGCCCCGCCCACACACTCGCGGTGGGCACCGTCTTCCCGCCATTTACCCACTATGATAGCTCACTCAAGGGACCCCTGCGCCCTTCGGCGCGATTGCATAGTAACACACACTTGGTCGCTGTAGACAACTCTCTGGCACTTTAGGCAGCTGTAGTGTAGTAAAAGCACTATACATTTACCCAACGAGGTATGGCACAAAACGGTGGCGTCTTCTTGAATAAATATGAAGGGCAGGGTTCATTCTGGCACGAAAGTCCTGGCACAAAAATTAAACCTCAACCGGAAGCACTTACAGATATCAATTAAGCATGTGCCCTAGTTGTAGCTTAAATTCAGTGACTCATTCATCGGCCCAAAAAACAATCGTGAGCGTTGTCAAGGCTGGGCAGATGTGCCTTCTTCCCAAATATACCATCGAAAATCAGCTGTGATGCTGGACAGAGGCCTTTGCATCCAATGACTTTCACGAGCGCAATCCTCGTGCTGTTCCTGTGGCCAGGAGCTTCTGTATCTTCATCTGCTGCTCTGATCGGTCTCTGACCTTTAATACACACAAGAGGCATGTGCACTCTCATGGAAGCCCCGCCCCAAATCCGCGGAAACACAAATCCGCAAAATCCGCGGATTTTGCGGATCCACGATCCATGAATACGCAAATCCGCGAATCGTGGATCCGCAAAATCCGCCCACTGGCCACCTCCTCTGCTATATCTTTGTATTCTTTCCATTTGAGCGCAAGGCATTGTTGAATATGTGCCTGGGTCTCAGAGGGATGCTCAGCTTCTAATTTCTGTATGTCTTGCTCAAGGGACAGCAATTTTGCTACTTTTCCTTGACCTGCTATTAGGGAAATGCCTTGAACCCTTATTACTGCCTTAAATGCCTCCCAAAGATCCAGCACACGGACCCTTTGTTGTCTTCAAAATAACAAGCAGCTGCCTCATAGAGGGCTGCTGTTATAAGTGGAACTTTAAGGTACCAGGGGTTGTGGTGGGGGTGTTTGACTCCCCTCCCTTCGCTGCAGTCCGACCATTACTAAAATCAGAGAATGATCTTAAATACCTCTTGCTAGGTGGTGCACATTGCTAAAAGATGGAAGCTGCAGGGCCAGGGCAAATATATAATCCAGTCAGGAGATGGATCCATTAGTCCCCGAGTGGAAGGTGTATTGACCAGTCATGGAATTGAGAGTCCGCCACACATCAACCAAGCCCATTCCTGCCAGGAAATCCGATGGTAGTCTGCCCGTCGCCTCACCTCTATGCACAGGCCAGCAATCCGTTTCCTCATCAACAGCTGCATTATGTCAATGTCAATGTCAATGTCAGAGGCGCAGCTTTTCACCGTGAAGTCTCAAGGCGCTTGCAGCATAAGAGAACTGAAAGAGAGAAGACAGAAGAGAAAAGAGGCTTACACAACACAGGGGATCCTGCTTGGGAAAAGCCAGGTTTTCAGTGCTTTACGGAATTTCTGGTGCTCCACGATGGAAAGGAGGTGAGCGGGCAGTTTATTCCAAAGTGTTGGGGCAAGGTAGGAAAAAGAGCGTTAGCCGTACCTCGAGGAGCGCACACGAGGTTGGGTCAGCAGAGACTTATTACTAGACCTTAAGGGCCTTTTCGGAACATAGCAATTAAGTTTTTTTTGGAGGTAGCGAGGCCCTTTATTATGCAGTGCGTTGTGGGCCAGGCTCAAGATCTTAAATTGGCTCCTTTGCCGAATGGGAAGCCAGTGCAACTTTTCCAGACACGGCACCGAAGCAGTTCTAGGCGGCATGTCCAGCACTAGTCTGGCCGCATTGTTCTGCAAAATCTGCAGCTTCGCGAGTAGGTCCCCATTCAGGCCGTGGTACAGGGCGTTACCCTTATCCAAATGACTAATGATAAGGCCCTGCACCAAAGGTTTTCTGGCCTCAATGGGGAGCCAACTGAAGATCTTTCTGAGGCGGCGCATTATTCCGTAGCAGGTACCCGTGACCCTGGCTACATGATTTTTCATAGACAGAGTGCTGTCAATAATGATTCCCGAGTTGCGGACCGCCGACTTGGGGGTTGGGCATACACCCAATTCAGCGGGCCACCACTCCCGGGTCCAGCACCTCTCTGCCTTACCAAACAGGATAATTTATGTCTTGCGCGCGTTTAGTTGGAGCTTATTTCCCCGCATCCTGCTGCTGATCTCAACCATACAGTTTTTAAAACGAGTGCAGGTGTCGGTGGGATCTACACCGCACGTGATCAGCAGCTGGGTGTCATCAGCGTATGACACAGTTTCAAAGCCAAATGATTTAATAATTTTAGCCAAGGGAGTCAGGTATAGGTTGAAGAGCAACAGACTCAAAATCGACCCTTGAGGTACACCCACAGTCACAGGGCAACTGCCGGAGACCAGGGAGTCGACTCGAACGGTGGTAAGGCGGCCAGTAAGATAGTCCTCAATCCACCCCAGTGCCCCCCCTCTGACACCTATCTCCCACAGCCGATGTTTTAAAATGCCGTGGGAAATGGGCATTACAGTCACCTACCATCAAAGATTTACCCTCTTGGAGATTGAGACTGACAGAAATCAAATCCGCAAAAGCCGAGGTGTGCAGTCTCATGGGCACGTAGAGTGAGATGAGATTGCAAAGTCACCCTTCCCAGTGTCCTGTGAGTGCCATTTTATTTATTTATTTATTTATTTTTCAGATTTGTAAAGCGCATGGCTGCCCGTAAGCGTCCCAGCGCTAGTGACAAGAAACCGGGTGCAGAGGGAGCATTACGGGAACAGCCATGTCTTGAGTGTCCTGCGGAATGAGAGTAGGTTAGGCTGGGCTCTGATGCCTGGGGCAATACGTTCCATAGCTTGGAAGCATTGTAAGCAAAAAGTCGACCACCAGAGCGAGTTTTCTTGATTCCGGGTACAAATGCCAAGTTGCAATTTGAGGATCGTAGCGTTCTTTTGGTAGTATAGGGGGTGATAAGGTTTTGTAGGACAGGTGGAGCCTTACCATGCAGAATTTTATATGTCGTGCAAAGTGCCTTAAATTGTATTCTCTCCTGAATAGGCAACCAATGCAATGCATTCAGGGCTGGTTTGTCTGAACAGCGACGATGGGTTTCTGTGAGAAGGCGGGCGGCAGCATTTTGTACTGTCTGAAGTTTTGATAGTACTTTTTTAGGGGCCCCCAAATAGAGGGCATTGCCGTAGTCTAGGTGTGACAGCACAAGGCCGTGGATCAGGAGTTTTTGGGATTGTGTTGGAAGTAAAGGCAGGATTTTTCTAGCTGTCCGTAGGAGGTCGTGGCACACACCAGCCGTTTTTCTTGCTTGGGTGGAGAAATTAAGGCCTTCATCCAGCCAGATTCTTAGGCTCTTGATTTCTTGTTTCATATTAGGTGGTGTACCCATACAGGGCGGCCACAGGGATTTAGATTGGTAGAGTGATTGATTGCCTAGGATCATTATCTCTGTCTTGTCATTATTCAGTTTGAGATGTGAGATGTTCATCCAATTAGTTATGTCGCTAAGACAGTTTTGAAGGTTGGTGAGGGATTGGTCTTGCTGACTTAAAGAGACTACCAATTGGGTATCGTCAGCGTAGGTTAAAAGCTTGATCCCAAATGGGGTGACGATCTTTTCAAGGAGGGACATGTAAACATTAAAAAGTGTCGGACTCAGGGACGAGCCCTGAGGGACCCCACAGCTGATGGCAGTGGGCCTAGAAGTGAAATTGCCATCTGCTACCTGGAAGGACCTATCGTTAAGGAAGGATTCAGACCAGGACAGGGCCGTTCCTACGATTCCAAGCTCTCTGAGCCTATGGACCAGTGTGGAGTGGTTGACGGTGTCGAAGGCAGCGCTCAGGTCCAGGAGGATCACTGCCACTGATCCTTCTGAATCCATGATTTTCCTTGCCTCTTCGACAACCGCCAACATCGCAGTTTCTGTGCTCTGGCCGGGCCTAAATCCCGTCTGAGACGGCTCCAGGAGACCATTGGTTTCAAGGTATTCAGAGAGGTGGTGATTGACATATTTCTCGGCTATTTTACTAATGCCTGGGAGCAAGGAAATCGGCCGAAAATTGCCTAGCTCTAGTGGGTCCAAATGAGATTTTTTAATAAGTGCTTTGACGATTGCTTTTTTCCAGCTAGGAGGAACAACGCCATAGGTAAGTGAGATATTAATCAGTTTTGTCAAGTAGGGAAGAATGGTGGGCGCAACTAACTTTAGGATGTTAAAAGGTGCGGGATCGGTTGGGGAGCCACTTTTGATTGAATTTAGTATTGGAGAGAGAGTATCTATTGTCAGGGGAGTGAAGTGAGACAATTGATATGCTGTAGCATGAGGTGCGAGACGAGGCGCATTAGAAATGGAACGAGCGTCAGATGTTTGTGACGGAAGAGAGTTGATAATATTTTTTATCTTTGAATCAAAAAATTCCGCAAGTTCATTGCATCGAATAACTGATGGCTCTACTAATGGGGGAGGATCAGGTGCTTTGAGAAGTTTCTTAGCAATTTGAAACGTCTCCCTTGATGAGTTTGTGGATGAATTGATTTTTTCCTCGAAATATTTGACTTGGGCGATTTTAAGTGTCATTTTATAATTGAGAATGGTCTGTTTATATTCGATTTTTTTAATGGGGTCGAAATTTTTTCTCCAGTCTCTTTCTGATTTCTTACAGACTTTTTTTTAGAAGTCGCATTTCCTGGGTAAACCATGGGGAGGTAATTTTACCCCGAGGCTTACAGGAAGACTTTTTCGGTAGGGTTTTGTCTAATGTCTCTCCTATCCAGTTTGAAAACTCTGCGTCGGCGTGAATAGGGTTGGAGACAAGTTTAGGGGGGGAGTGCTCTAGATTTAACTTCCATTTTTCTGGATCTAACGTAGCCCAAGAGCGAGTGGGCTTATTAGGTAGAATTTTAGGGCGTGAGATGTGGGATAGCTGCCAATTCAGTGAAATTAGGGCCATGATTTGGCCCTAAGTTTTGTGGGTGACATTTCCTATGGTGAAAGAGAAGGAGTTAAGAAGCAAAATGCCCACTGGTCTGGAACCTTGTGTATAGCCTGCATGTGGCCTCTAGTTTATAGCCCCCTCTATTTAATGCACAATAAGTGGTTCCCTGGAGATGGGTCTCTTGAAGGAAGACCACATCCGGGATGTGCCGCTTCAAATACTGCAGTACTATGCTCTTTTTTATCCTGTCTCCTAGGCCATTGATGTTCCAGGTAAGGAGCTTGAAACTACACATAAGTATGAGGGTAGATATTGGAAATGTATGGTGGGCATCCACATGCGGGTACGAGAGTCAAAGTTGCATGGGCTACTCATTGCCTGCCTATCGCCCTGGTAGTAGAAAAGACATGTGGCATAATGGTTTGCAACAGGTACAATGCTGGATAATCCTGTTATTTCACTGAACTCCCTTTGCTGAAAGAGCTGTCACCCCAACTACAAGCAATTACCCTCAGAAGAATAATACAAAGACAAATCACAAGAACTGCCCCCTTCCTGCCTCCCTGTATGGCAGACTCAAAATTGTCCACCCCCCCAACTTTGCAGAGTGCTTGTCAACTCCACCCATATCAAGTATTTGTAGGGGAGCGTTGGCCCATCAAGGTGCCAACCCCCTATTGTGTCCCCTTCACTGAAACCAATATTTTACCTTTAACTTTAAACATCCGAGTGGGGAGGAGAACCAGAACCCCCCCACCCATGTTCCCCTCCCTGAATTCACCACCAACACCAGAGAATGCATCAAATTTGAAATTGATCCATACAGCAGCCCTACCGTGTCTCGGTGTCTTCACCCGCCTTTTCATCATGAGGAATACGGGAGCGGTCCAGTAGTTGGACGCTTCACGCCCTCATCCACTCAGGATAAAAAGATGACGTCCTCCCGTCCGAAGGCGCGCCTAAGGCAAGCCCGTCTGCGCCCGTCAGTGACAGCTCAGCGCCAAGCGCCAGGACCCCTGGTCATCTTGACCCAAATCATCATTCCAGGAGGGTATACAGCCGCAACGAACTACTGAGCCTTAAGGGAGAGATAGGAGTTGATTGCCGATGCATAATACCAGGCAGCAAAATGTCTGCCATGCCCAAGGTTTGTGTAACATGTTGCTCTCGCTTACCTGATATTTTGGGGACACCAATTATTGACCTAACTAGCTCCCACTGTGTGAAAAAGGATAGAGAAGAATATTCTATCAATTGCCTCCTAATTAAGGCCAGATCTCTGGTTAAACATAGTACTGAATGCGCAGATCTGATCCTAGAGAAAAAGGCTAAAATTGTATTTATCAGAGAGACTTGGACCGATGCGGCCTCAGGACCTGACCTGGTTATTGCCACACCAACAGGCTACTGCAGCCGTGTTTTGGACAGAATTGGTCAAAGGGGGGGCGGGATTGCCATCATCTATCATGCTTCTATCCAAGGCATATTTCAGACAGTGACCTCTCAGTCGTCCGAGGCATTGGGATTTAAGCTTTCTATTTCCAATCACTGCACCTTCCAAGGTGGCCTCTTATATAGACCACCCGGCCCCAAAGCCAAATTTCTCGACGAGGTGGGCACCTATCTGGAAGAAGCCTTCTGTGCTAAGTCTTTCACCGTGCTAGGCGATTTTAATTTTCACTTAGAGGGAAACTTAGACCCTGACACATCAACTTTAGTTGATACAATGCTTGCGGCAGGATTGATTCAGGTGGTAAGGGGGGCCACACATGTTAAGGGACACACTTTAGACGGTATCTTTACAAATAACCCAGACCTTTACTTCTGCCACTCTGAGCCCTTGGCCTGGTCAGATCATTCAGTAGTCCTTTTCAAAATTCATCCGCCCGAGCCAATTAGAGCAAGCAAGGACAGAAAGCCTGCCAAACTTTACAGGCCATGGAAGGAATTGGATGGTAAAGCATTTGAGGACTGTCTTTTAGCCTCCACTTTTACGGTACCCACAGATATAAATGAAGCCGCATAAAGGTACACAAATTGGTTAAACCACGCATGTACCTCTCTAGTCCAGCCTAAACTCTGTCGCCCCACGCGTACAGTACCATCTGCTCCCTGGTTTACCCAGGAGCTACGTGATTACAAGGTGTCTTGTAAAAAACTAGAGCGCCTATAGCTTACAGAGTATTTACAAGCAGACAAAATGAAACTCAAAGCCAGCCAAAAGACATATAAAGAAATGATTAAAAAGGCAAAAAGCGTATATTTTTCCGCAAAAATTGAGGGAGCAAAGAACTCTTCTAGAGAACTCTTTGAGACTGTGACCAATTTATCTACTCCGAAATCTGTCGATGTTCTCCCTAGTTTGGAGCTATGCGAGAATCTTGCAAAAATTTTCCTGGGAAAGGTAGAGCAAATTTTTGCAGCCCTGGAACATCAAGTGGGGTTGACTCTCCTCGAAAGAACACATAAAACCACACAAAAGAACCCACAAAATTCGGAATTCCTGGAGTTCAGGTCAATAACAGTGGAAGAAATAAAAAAGCTACTATTAAGAACTAAATCGGGCTCACCTCATGATCCCTGCCCAGCCTCAGTGGCTCAACTGGCAGCCACTCCCATATCTCTCATGCTAACCGAAGTATTCAATGCAATGTTTAGAGGTGGAGAATATCCATTATGTTGGAAACAAGTCTCTATTATGCCTTTGCTTAAAAAATCAAACTTAGACAGTTCTGACCCCAATAGTTACCGGCCTATAGCCAGACTCCCACTACCGGCCAAACTTATTGAGAGGGTCATGAATGCTCAGCTCTGTGAATTCCTCCGATCCTCTCAAAGTTTGGACCTAGCTCAACATGGATTTAGGGAAGGCCACAGCACTGAGACTGCCCTCATTAAGTCCACGGAAGAAATCCGGAAGGTGATGGACGTGGGAGGACGGGCAGTCCTAGTGCTCCTTGACCTGTCCGCGGCCTTCGATACGGTCCACCATAACATCTTAGTGGACCGTCTTGAGGACTGCGGAATTCGAGGAGCTGCGCTGAGCATGTTGAAATCTTTTCTATCGGACAGGGTTCAAGTGGTGGCTATGGGAGATTTTGAATCTACTCTTTTCATACTCCCAGGAGGGGTTCCTCAGGGCTCCTCCCTGAGTCCCACCCTTTTTAATATATATGTCACCTCCCTCGCCCCGGTGATTCGGTCATTTGGCTTTGAATTGACATCTTATGCAGATGATACACAAATTGTGGTATCTCTGCTCCCGGGGCGAGAAGAAGGGACAGCGGCAAGATTCCAAGACTGTATGACGGCAGTAAGTTCATGGATGGCTAGGAATTGCCTTAAATTGAACTCCTCAAAAACAGAGGTTCTTCTCTTTGGCAATGATGCTAATCTTTGGACCCCCAACTGGTGGCCCCAAGAAATGGGAGAACCACCCATTCCAGCCACGACAGTAAAAAATCTGGGGGTACTCATCGATAAACAACTATCTTTTAAATCACAAGTTAATGCCCTTTCATCCTCCATTCATTGGACAATAAAAACTATCAGGAAAATTCTCCCTTATCTTTCCATCAGTAGCAGGAAAACGGTGGTGACAGCACTTGTGCTGTCACGCCTCGACTATTGTAATAGTCTGTTTCTGCAAGCACAGCAAGGGATTTTGAACAAATTGCAGACGTTGCAAAATGCTGCTGCCCGATTAATCACTGGTCTACCCAAATTTGCATCGGTCACTGGAGAACTGAGAAAATTGCACTGGCTCCCAATACGGAAACGTATGATGTTTAAAGCACTATGTATGGTGTTCAAGGCAGTAAATGGACTAGGTCCATCCTTCCTTCAACAACAGTTTCAATTGTACAAACCAGGTCGACAATTAAGATCAGCCAACAAATGGCTTGTTAAGACGGATCGCATTAGGAAAGCTCGATGGGGAGGACGCAGTTTTATTTCCGGAGCATCTGCGATCTGGAATAAAATGCCCCTCTTCTTAAAACAAAGCACTGACCTGATGACATTTAGGAAAAACATCAAAACATGGCTCTTTGACTTATAGGGATGATCATGTCATATGGAGAAAGCACATCGTTTCAGCGCCAGGACACCTGCCCGGTAACAGTGCGCTTAACAAATGATAAAAATAAATAAATAAATAAATGCATTCTTCTTTGGTGCTGACTCTGTAAGGCTAGGTCTTTTCCCCTTTGGACTTTCCGAGCTCAGGATCTTCTGTCCTTAACCGGCCTCCAGCCATCCAGCCAGTTCCAAGCTTCCTCTGCGGTTTCAAAGAACCATGTCTTATCTTCTGCTTCCACCCAAAGTGTAGCCGGGAAAATAATTGCATACTTCATGCCTTAGTAACGCATGGACTTTTTAACTTCCAGGAAAGAGCACCTCAATTTCTGAACTTGAAGGGTAAAGTCTGGAAAGATTGTGACAGTAGGATTTTCAAATTTGAGTGGGGGCGTGGCCTGTGCCATCCGCAGAATCGCATCCCTATTACTGCAATTGAAAATCCACACCACAATTGGACGTGGGAGGGGGGCTTTGAGAGCCCCCTGGTACCTGGTTTGCTCTCTCCACCAAGAAGTAGTTAGGAAGTCCGTGAGGCTGTAGTTTTAGCACCATATCCTCCTCAAAGAGATGAACCAATGGGGCCTCTTTTAGTTCAGTCACACCCAGTATGTGTATAATATTGCTGTGCGACCGCCCCTCAAGGTCCTCCACCTTGGCCTCCAACACACTGGAGCTGCGCCGGAGTTCTTGTACCTGTGGTCAGTTTCATTCTAGGGACAAAATTGCATAGGTTTGCTTGCATTAGAGTGACTTCCGCGGTGCCTGAATCGCTCTTCCTCTTGGCACATGCACACTCTGAATTGCCACAATATTGTCAATTAGGATTGGTTCCCCTTCTGCCACGGGCATTAGGTGTTGCTGCTCTCCACCCCCTGGGACCAGCAGCTAAGGTTTGTCCTGGGAGTACTTTTCCATCTTGGTCTGGTGCATCCCACGGGCTCTTTTGTTGCTTGACATCGTTTTGATGCACTGTGCCATCAAAGTCCCATCCATCTGGGAGGACCACAGGAAAGAGGGTGGGCAGATTGTTCGTCGCCTACCAGAGGGCTATGGAGTCACCTCTGTGGCCTGTCAGAAGCCAGTTGTGGCCCCCAAATAAAATTAGTTGCCCCCCTCATCCAGTTCCATTTACCAGGTAGCTGCTCCCACCCTCAGGGGTTCACAGCTCTCCCGTTCTTGTGACAGGCTGTTGGATGCTTCCCAGGATCAATGAGATACACTGCAGGGGCTTATGCCTGCATTTGACCCCAGGAGAAACAGAGTCTCCTGCTTCATTCAGTGGCTAAGAGGCCCTTTGTCCCAGGTGAGGCAATGGATCCTTCACTAGGCCTCACATGCCTCAACACCGCCCTGGGCATTTCACCCTTACCACCTCAATCACTGTTCAGCCAGGGAAAGGCTCACAATTTACCCTTCCAGGCTTCCGCCTCGACGTTCACTCAAGCTGCAGTGCCACCCGTCAGTTCACTTCGGCGTGTTGACGCCTCAACATGTCACTCACTTTGTGGCAGCCGCCCGCTCACCGCCCAATCTGAGCGCCGCACCAGAGAACACGCAATCTTGCAGTAGAGACCCCAGGGTGCCCCCTCACGTTGCTGCCTCCACTCCTGGTACCCCACTCGCACCGCCTCACTTAATTGCTGCTGCCAACCCAGCCGGGGCGACCATTCTCCAATAGAAATTCAGGTATCCTGTGCCAATGCAAATACTCCCTTTCCATGGAAGCTGAATGCCTGGTGGCTCTCAAAATCCGGAGTTCTGCACCACCCTCACTAATGAAACCACACAATACTTTCAACTCCACTCCAACTCAGTCTTCGGACACAGTCAGGTGGGAGTCATATAAAGCAGAACAGCTTTCATTACTACTTGCCAATATTGAAGAGCTAACAAGCAACATATCTATTGCTTTGCAGAGGAGGTAGAACAATCTGAGAATCCATATGCTGAGGCACCTAGATTAGATTGGATTAGAATAGCAGTTAATAGAGCTCATGGTTACTCCAAACGGAGTGTCCCCACACTAAGAATTCTTCCTCAATTTCGGGGGTGAGAAACCCCATCCACTGCCTCAGTACCAGTTGGCCTGTGATACCCTGAAAAATTAGGTTTTACGTTCTACTGAAATTGTCCTGCACCACCTGACTCTAGCTAAAGAACAAATATCCCAAAAACTAACTAAGTAGTCTCTCAACACCGCTTACATTAACACAGGAACAAAGTGGTCAAACTACTCCACTGGTTAAACCAGAGAGATTAGGATATCAACACATTTCATGCATTCCAGACAAGATGAGACTGGTGAGGTACATACCCTCTCAAACAAAATAGGAAATGCATTTGTGTGCTATTATGCTACATTACATGTGGCAGCACCATCGTCCTCGACAAATGTGCTCACTAAATACATACATCTTTCCTCTTTAAACTCGAATCAGGCAGACACCCCGGATACCCCTGTCAGATGTAGAAATTAGCAAGGCTATCTCCAGCCGCGGTTGGTAGTGGGTGTACCTGAAGGGCGGTGACGTGAGGAGGGGGAGGGGCATTGTGGGGAGTAGTAATCTATGGATAACGGAACTTTACATGTAAGTAAACATACAAATAAATAAAACGAATTTCGTTGCGTGCACTGCATCCCCAAATGCACCTACTACCGACCACTGCTGGCTATCTCCCTGCATTTGACTGAGAAGCACCCAGTCAAAAATGGCCTACCAACTAGATTCTTCAATATACTTTTCCCATACGTTACACAACCTCTTTTCTGCCTGTTATTTAATTTGCCTTGCAAAGAAGGGAAACTATCATTGAGTCTTGAGGAATCACACATCGTAGTATTCCCTAAGCCTGAGAGACCCATTCAGCTTTGTGTCCAGGACAGGACAATTTCTCAGATATATTGAGAAGCTAAAGTCCTGACCAAGGTTTTAGCTAGTCACCTAATTAGGTGTATTTATGTCTAATAGGTCCACTAAATGCTGGCCGTGGCGATGTCATCTGCCATCATGATAAAATATTTTCAAAAGGCATTCAATACCATATATAGGAACTAAATATTCACCCCTCTTCCATCCCTGGGATTTGGACTGAGATGCCTTGTCTATACTAAACTTCTGTATATCTCACCGGTAGCAAGGGTAAAACTCAAGGGAGCATGATCACATACTTTTCCACTGCACAGAGGTACATGTCATGGGTGCCCACTAACCCATATGCTGTTTGTTCTGGCGATACAGCTCTTTGCTTAATCCCTCAGCAAGAAAGAGTCAATTCAGTGACTATGGTTAATCGAAGGCGTTGAGGACAAGGGCCCATTATATACTGATGACCTCTTAATATTTATCAGTAACCCTATTGTCACTGGCCCATTATTATACTGTTTCTCTGGCAATTTGGGTCGCACCCAACACTTACGATCAATTTGGATAAAACCAGAGTATAACCGATACACATGCACGAGGAATGCATATGATGGTGAATGAGAGAGGAGACACCCACTACTCGTCATAGTTTCAAATATCTTGACATCAATGTGGCTAAAACGCCCAAATGATGATCCATAAACATAAATGTGGTTCTAGAACAGATTCACCAAACCACCTTACAATGGGTGACCATTCTGTGCCTCTCATCTTTAGAAGAGCCCTGCTCAAGAGGATGCTGTTTCCCAAAATTGTATATGATCTTCAAAACTATCCTGTCTACAAGCATCAACCCTCTCAATTATTACCCGGTTATGGCTGTTTTTCATTTGGCTGGGCAAACAACCCAGTTGGGTTTTCTCCAAATGTTCTAAATCAGTGTAATATTTATTAACACAGCTGGTGGTGGTTAAAGATTAGAGTTAAAGATTAGATGAGATTGGATTAGACTAATGACCATACTTCCTGAAGGGACAAGCTGACAATGAGGAATCAAACCCCAATGCAGTTTCTATATGGAGGGAAAATGCTGACTGAAGCCCCACCAGTGACCCCCAGAGTTGTGAATTGTTGGTGAAAAGCAGTTAAAGCAATGAGATGGTGCTTACAAAGTAACAAATGAGTCCCTTCTGTGGTTGGGCAAACCTTTAACCCAACAATCGTCCTCTACAATCTACAGGGTTTTAAGGACTGAGACACACAAGGCATATCCTATCTGGGAAATATAATGACATAAAATAACATGACATCCTTTGATGTATGGAGAGAAGAATTCAGGATAAAAAGATCCCAACACATGATCATCAAGCAGACATCACCCTACTGCATGATTTCCCCAAAGTCTCTTCGCTAGACGCAAACTGTCAATAGAATCAAAGGATGCCCTTAAAATACCTTCTATCTACACATTATTTGTCAATTATAATCACAAGTTCCAATTTGTTTCCCATACTTAAATTACAAATGGAACCATATGAAGGCAATCTTGATGATGATGAATGGAGATTAGCTCTAGAGGCTCCTATCTCTATGAGATATCCCCGAATACAATGTGACTATTCTATTCTATTCATGAGGTTTTCTAGAGCGCATAGATACCTAGAAGGGCTTTTTAACAGATTATATAGCATTAAGGTTTATTATCATTGACAAACATATTTGCTGGAAAGATCTGTTTTTAGCAATTTTCTGAAATTTGGTTAGGACTAGGTTTTCCTTATTTACTGTCAGAGAGCATTACAGACTTGGGTACTACGAATGAGAAGGAGTGTCCTCCACTTCTAATTTTCTTTCTGCTGGTTACTGTGAACAGTTGCTGACTGGTGGAGTGCAACATTCTTGTAGGGTCGTAGCATGTAAGTAGTCTTTGAATCAGCCTTGGACCTGATGGAGCAGATTTCATCTGCAGTCATGCATTGTTTATTTTTTGTGCTTCAGACAGGCTGTATTTAAATTGCCACGCACATTTTGGTGCAGGTTAAAAACATGGCACATGAAAAACATGAAAGTGAGGCCTATTCACTTCAGTCTGAAAATTGAATTGAATTGAATTGATACTTGTATAGCGCACTACTCACCCGCAAGGGTCTCAAGGCGCTTGTACGAATACCGCTGTGGAACCCATCCTGGCTGTGAACCCAAGGTGGAGGCCAGGCATCCTTAGCGTTGTGGGGGCCGTTGTGGAGATTAAGCAAGCTATTGCCCAGAGTTGCAGAGTGGGACTCTATGATTGGAATAGGCACCGAGGCGAGAATTACCAGGTCCGTGGAATTTTTGACCCAAGACCCGCAGAGGCGGGGAATTGAACCCTGGTCCCGGGCTAGATCTCTGCATCAGGGTCTGCCGCTCTAACCACTGAGCCACACTTCTCCACTGAATTGTGCTGATTGCTGAATTGTGCTGAGTGCTGATTACCATGTGTTTTACAGTGTAGAGAAAAGTGGCCTTTTTTTAGCTTTGAAGATTAATAGAATGTGTTTTTCTCTTCCCAGCACATCCCATATAATCTAGATGTATTATTCCTGTCTTAATAGACTTTGACTTGTTGCATATTTTGATAAACATTTTCAGTTAATAACACCTCTTTTTATAATGTGTGTGAATTAATAATGCACTTGGGACACATAATGGACTGATTTACATGAATTAATATTATCTTTGTGTTTGTTTTATTTTTGGGGCCTACACAAAACATGGCTGCCTGTGAATCCATCAAGGCTATGGCTTGCAATTTAATGAGAAGGGAGCATGCGCAGACTGTGGCAGCTTTCCTCATGACAAAAAGTCAAGGACAACCTGAATTCTTGTCATTCTGCCAATGTACCAGTTAGTTAAAAGTGTCCATCTACTGCGCTGAGAAGGAAGGAAAGATGAATTAGATTGAAACATTTTTCCTAGTAAATGTTGCAATGTTTATAAATGTAGTTATTCATGTATGCTTCTTTTGTTAAGACTAGTGAAGTCAGGTTTTTAGAATGAGTCAGGGAAGTGTGACCTCATGCCTTTATGCCTGACCAATCACGTAAGGTTCTCCTGAAAAATGTTACATCTTTGTGTACTCTGCCAATAATTATGGTATAAATACTGTCCTCTCTGGATGGGAGCTGGCACTTCTTCCTTTTTTCTCAGCTCAGCTGGCTTCTATGGGTTAGGTACGAGAAACGTCTCGGGAGATTGCTGAAGGGCAGGTTTGCGTCCGAGGAGATTCAGGGGGAGGTTTCTTGCTTCCACGTCATATCTTGGCACTTCATGCCGCATTCCTTTGAGGTCTGGTGAAGGAGGGGCTGCTTTCCTCTTTAGACACAGACAGACAGAGAGTGCAGTGGATCAGGATAGATGCTAAACTTTAAGTTCATGTTTTGACTAATTAATTAGGTCTAAAAGATTTATTTGTCTTATGCATTTATTTCTCTTAATGGGAGATTTTTTGCCAACTATTTAATTATTGATTAGCTTTGCAAGACTATTTTTCTTAGAAACTCTTTAAGAATTGTGACTGAAATTTTGCGCCACATTTTCATAACTACATGTAATGCTTATATGCAGACTGTAAAGTGTTCTGTATTATTGATATTTTTCCTTTTTTCCAAATTCTGTAACCTGATTGATATTTTACTAATGAATAAAGGGTCAGAGAAAAATTAACTTTTTGGCTAGAAAATAAAACCCTTTAAAATACTCAACAACTCTTTTTTTTGGCTTACAATAATAAATTGCATTTTTGACTGTTCATCTTTATTTAAAGTCTCCTGAAGGTAATACATGGTGTGAAGGGCCCAACACCTTTTGAGCGGTAAATTAGAGGTAGCATGAGGGTTTTGCATTGAGAAACTACCAGAAGAAATTACTGCTCTCCATCAGTTTTTGGTAAGCAGAGGATGGTCATTATTGATTAGTTTGGTGATTAGTAATTATTGATTTCACCATCAACTACTCAACTAATGGATCATTGACCTTAAGAGGGAAATAAAATAATTGCCCAAGTTAGATAAATGTCCAAGTCCTGATTCCTGACTCCAATGCTCAGAACCTGAAGACTGGCAAAGCAGTACTGGCAGGTGATGCAAGAAGTGGTGTGAGTATCAATAGGGTTGTGAAATGTTGTTAATATGCTAGCATGGATGTATTTTTTGAAGTGTTGAAAATAGTAAGGATTTTTGCTGTTGGTGACATTTTGCTCATTTTGAATTGATGGTGTTATTGATTATATTGGTAATTTCATAGGACATACTTTTTGGTTATTGATTACATGTTTTAACTCTTCATGTTAAGTTAGTGTCTTGTTCTATGTTGTCTGGAACACGCAGGTATGCACACCTGTGGAATCCCGGGAAGGAATAGCGGGTGGTAAATGGAAGCCACACTGCACTGAGGTTACTCGTCTGTTGGAATAACACTGAGAAGCTAGGTAGGGCTGGCAGTGTTAAATTAGGGACTATTTTCTGTGTGAATGATTGATAGCGAAGAGTTCACTGGTGAAACTTTGGTCTGATATCACCTAGAAAGGGTCACACCAAAGGAGTAGCAGGTTCTTCTGAGCTTGATTGATAGCAAAAGGGTTCGCTGGTGAAACTTTGGCCTAAGATATATCCTGAAGGATAAGTCCAAAGGAGTAGCAGGTTCTTCTGAGCTTGATTGACAGCAAAAGGGCTCGCTGGTGAAACTTTGGACTAAGATATATCCTGAAGGATAAGTCCAAAGGAGTAGCAGGTTCTTCTGAGCTTGAGTGAAAGGTAAGCGGAAGGGATTTACCTGTAGTGTTTGAAGAGTAAACGGAAAGTCTTACTTTGTGAAGGGTAAGCGGAATGTGTTACTCGCAGTGAATATAAATCTATCCTTTATTTAGCACAACAGACAGAGTAGCGAATGTATTTATGTTGTTACTAACAGAGTTATTGATTAAGAGAAATATTGAAGTAAGATTTTGTGGAGGGTCAGTGGTAGGAGTAAAACTGACTAAAATTGAGACTGACAGCTTTGGAGAAAAGAAATTGCATTGAACTATTGCAAAAATGAAACTGTTTGAAGGTTTAAAGAAGCTGTTAGGAGGTAAAGTGAAAAATTCGTTTTTTATTGGTGATGCTCCTGAAGGAACACCTGTGCATTTTATGTCTACCAGTTTGGGACAAAACACATGTATGTGGGTTCAACAATGGTGCAAGATTACTGAAAAAGAGGGTGCTTTGAGGTTTCCAAAAGATGGTACTTTTGAATTGCAAATTATTGACAAATTAAGGGAAGTGTTATGTGAAATAAAGACACCATGTAAAGCTGCACAATTTGAGGCCTTAAGCCTGTGGGAAAAGACAGCAAGAGAGAAAGCAAGTGAGGATAAAAAGGTAAAGCACCAGATTCAGGAGAAGAAAATTAGTGATGAAAAAGAGCTTCAAATAAATAATGATTCAGGTGATGAAATAATGGATGAATTGTTAACTGAGTGTCTACCACTTTATGTGGTTCCCATGAAAAATACTGAAAATAGTGCACCGGTAAATACTACAGGGGCTACTGCTTCTGTTGCACAGAGAGAAATACAGACTGAGAGAAATGTGCAGACATTTTATATTGAACCATTACCTGTTGATTCAGTACTGACAGTGATACCTCCAGGTGTTACTGCTTCAAATGTGCCTGATTCAGTTCAAGAATTACAAACTGCAGATGCACAGATAATGCCTAGAAAAACTATGAATGTCCCAATGAATATGGTCCCTACTGAAAAGGTCGAAAGAGCTGCAGAAAGAGTGATTATGGAAGGGTTTATTTCAGAAACTCTGAATACTCAGATTATTGAACAGAAAGTACACCAAGCACTGAAAGGTGAGAGAAAAATGGTATTTACAACATCTGCAGCCCAGGATAAAATAAATATATTTGAAAATGGGATTTTTCAAACCTGCTCTGAGGAAGCAGCAGTAATTAAAAAGATAGAGAACATGGGAGAACATATTGACACAGGCCCTGAAAAAGAGAAACAGCTTAGTATTTTAAATGGAACATGTGAACATGGAGAAATTAACAATCTCTGCTGTTTAAATAATGAAAATGTGAACCAGTGTCAAGAAAAAGAATTAATTTCCCTGAGTAAGGAAACAGCTACATGTTCATTAATTACACATAATGGACTGACAGGTTTGGCTCAAAAATATGAAACTGATGTTTCAGGAAGTTTTCCATTTCAGAAAAGTTTTAGGGTACACATGGATGATGAAGCAAATGAGAAAATGTGTTCTTCAGGAATGCAATTACACATTACAGAAATAAAATATATTTTCAAATGCAATGGGTTTGAGAAATTAGGAGACAAATGGGCACGAAAACATGAGAAGAAAAAGAAACGACCAGACCTAGCAAGGAAACTGGATAAGGAAAAGAAGCCACCAGATTTAGTTGAGAAAAATAATAAGGAGAATGAGGGAGAATCTTTTGCTTACTCATTGAGAGAAAAGGTGGGAGAAATGTATGTTCATATGCCACAGAATAAAAGTGAACTTGCAGCATTTCTGAACACAATCCCACAATTGAGAGACACATTTATGCTGTGGTACCCACAAGTTGATGGATTTGATGAAATATTGAAAGAGTTGTGCATTAATTTGGAAATGTTCTTTTATATTGCCATGCTGACTAAATTGTGGTTTGAATCTAAAGTTGTTGTTCAAGGGCCAGGTGAGGAGACCGTGAAAATGGTTTGCATGAATGCACCATCATTTTCTGTTGTTATGGAGGAAAATATAGCAGTGATTATTTTCCTGAAGGGCAGAGTGCCAGCAAAGGATGTTGATTGGGTACAGATTAAAAGAGCACAGGATGGAAGTAAAGGTGTTTTGGTTTGTGCAAATTCAGGTATGGATGTTGTACTGCTGGAAAATGTGTCCTTTTGCCATCTTTATAACAGATTTGAGCATTGGAAGAAGAAATATAAATTTAAACATGATGCACAAAAACATGGAGAATTGCAGATGCAAAATATGCCAGTTAAGCAAATGCAAATGTCAGTTCAGAAACAGGTACCTATGGCAGGAATTTTTCAAGCACAGATGGTCCCACAAAATATGGAAAATGTTAAAATTAATTTAAATAAGTTGCCCAGAGCAAATGTGAATTATTTCCAGAGACAAAATGAGAACCCAGTCAAACAGGTTGCTTTGTTTGCAAATGAGAGTTTTAACACTCACAATTCTGAATTTACCAATTCCATTGTGAAGGCAATGGAAAGTCTAGATTTAGTTGCAGGAGTTTTAAACAAAGAAATTACCAACCCAGTTTTAGAAAAGGTTGCACCAAAATTAGGCCCATTTGAGGAAGATTGCAAAACTGTTGTCTGTGACTCAGGCCTAGCAGGAAAACAATTATTTTGCAAATTAAGCAGCTCAGATTACTGTACCCCAGATAATGTTATTTTTCAGATTCCTGATGAGGATGTACATTTTAAAATGGCCCAACAAGAGACAGTTATAGCATTGTTTTCAGAAAAGACAGTTGAAAAATTACCTTCTGCTTTGGAAAAAATAATAAACACAGAAATAAGAGAGTTCACAGAGAAGGATGCCAGGTTAATAACGTGTGCAGAACATGTCTTATTAAAATTTGAACCAGATGACATGTATTCAGGAACACAATCAGTTGCAGGAATTTTACCAATAAAAGGATTTTTGATGGAATTGATTGGAAGTTTATGTAACTTTCTGATCACAGGTTCACAGAAACCAAATAAAAAGAACAGAATAGTGCAGGAGATTAAAAGCATATTTTTTCCATGTTGTCCTGTGGTACCGAATCCAGCCAATATATTTTTTCACATTCCATGTGGTGAAGAATGGCTTATTTTTATTGATTTTTGCCAAGTTCATGTCACAGTGCCATTGCATGAGAATAGTCAGGAGTACTGTCAAAAAGAAGATGAATGTCTGGGACACAAAATTGGAAAGGGACGTAGAAAGGTGTCACCAGAGAAGGTGGAAATAATTTCCAAGATGAATCCACCTCAAATTCAGAAAGAAGTCAGGACATTTTTGGGAATGGTTAGCTGCTGTAGAGAGTGGTTACTAAACCTTTCCCTAGTGGCTAAGCCTTTACTGAGGCTGACACACTTAGGTGTGTCTGATCCGCTTCCATTGGACAACAATTACAAAAAAGCATTCCTAGAGTTGAAAGAGAAAAAATGTCGCGCCCCAGCACTAGGAATGAAAGCTTATTTGAAAGAAAATACACTAATTTGCAGTGAGAGGGAGGGCTGCGCTCTCTCATTGCTTATTCAAAAAGATGAATGTTTTCAAGGGTCTGTGATGTATTGCCCAATGACCTTTGACCCTAACTTCACAGAAATGGCAGCAAATGAATTGGATTATGATGAAACTGAATATGAGTGTCTAAATATCATGAAAATATGCATAAAGCCAAATTCAGACTTGAAGGATGAACATCTGAGTCAGCCCAACAATGTCCATTTTGTAGATGGCCCATGTTTGAAAGGTGACACATTAAAAGCAGCACATGATGTGCTCCTTATACATGATGTTGTCAAAGCTTCATGGCTTTCAGTAGTTACCCCAGCCCAAAATTCGAACATGCAGTATATCTGCTCAAATGAGAGTCACTGTTGTCATGGGAGAGAGAAATGCTAATTCAGTTGCACAAAATTGTGTTCTGTTAGCATATACATTCAATGGAATCTTCACAGTTGAATTAAAAGAGGCTCAAGAAAATGTTTTTGAAGCAGCACCACAGGGTTGTATCAGAACTGTTTTTGAGAAAAATGACAACTGCAAAGTGGCAAATGTGTTATTGCAAAGACTGATGCCCAGGTATAGATTGCCAGTTTCTCTGAAATCAGATCATAATGTGGTCTCAAAGATAATGAGTGCAGAACAACAGATTGGACAAGAAATGGATTGTAGCCATCTGCCTGAAGTGTCACGCATAATAAAGCAACACAATGGCAGCACAGAGTTACCTTTTGCAAAAGACTGTGTTTCAGCAACACTAAAGTGGCTTGAAAATGCATATGCAAATGCACTTGTGGAAAACACTGAGGAGAACACTAGCCATTGCTGTGTAGGTCTGGTTGATGTACAGTGTGCAGTTTCTCACCAGATTGCAGCTGCTACACAAGATCTGCATAATGGATGGTGCAACGGTTTTGATCTGAGAGATGCTGTGGTGAAACATCTGAATCTGATCAAAGTGAAAATAAGAGTGAAAGGCCTTGGTTGAAAAAGTGCAAAGGATTGATGGTGCTCTGCCAGAGTTTCTCAGCACCTAAGTAGTCTAATTTGCATGGAAAAAGCACAGAATGCCACACTTTATGAGCCATTCTGATGGCAAGCTGATGACACAGAGCAAAGAAATGCTAAAACTGTCATGTTGAATTCCTTTTTTTATTATTTTAGTTACTTATTTTAAAGAAGACTAACTGTTCCAAAAAGCTACTTACAGAACTCTGCACTAAAACAATTGAACTTGGCTATATATGATCTGATTACAGACCAAACTTGTGTTTGCCTTAGAAATAGAAGTAACATTGTTATATGCTCAGCTTTTGCAATTTAAAAAAAAAAAAAAAAAAAAAAAAATACTCTCACTTGTGAAATTAAATATGTGTGATGAATTATAAATCATTTTATTATGATTTGAATTATCAGAAGGGTGGATTTGATGGAGCAGATTTCATCTGCAGTCATGCATTGTTTATTTTTTGTGCTTCAGACAGGCTGCATTTAAATTGCCACGCACATTTTGGTGCAGGTTAAAAACATGGCACATGAAAAACATGAAAGTGAGGCCTATTCACTTCAGTCTGAAAATGATTGTGCTGAATTAACATGTGTTTTACAGTGTAGAGAAAAGTGGCCTTTTTTTAGCTTTGAAGATTAATAGAATGTGTTTTTCTCTTCCCAGCACATCCCATATAATCTAGATGTATTATTCCTGTCTTAATAGACTTTGACTTGTTGCATATTTTGATAAACATTTTCAGTTAATAACACCTCTTTTTATAATGTGTGTGAATTAATAATGCACTTGGGACACATAATGGACTGATTTACATGAATTAATATTATCTTTGTGTTTGTTTTATTTTTGGGGCCTACACAAAACATGGCTGCCTGTGAATCCATCAAGGCTATGGCTTGCAATTTAATGAGAAGGGAGCATGCGCAGACTGTGGCAGCTTTCCTCATGACAAAAAGTCAAGGACAACCTGAATTCTTGTCATTCTGCCAATGTACCAGTTAGTTAAAAGTGTCCATCTACTGCGCTGAGAAGGAAGGAAAGATGAATTAGATTGAAACATTTTTCCTAGTAAATGTTGCAATGTTTATAAATGTAGTTATTCATGTATGCTTCTTTTGTTAAGACTAGTGAAGTCAGGTTTTTAGAATGAGTCAGGGAAGTGTGACCTCATGCCTTTATGACTGACCAATCACGTAAGGTTCTCCTGAAAAATGTTACATCTTTGTGTACTCTGCCAATAATTATGGTATAAATACTGTCCTCTCTGGATGGGAGCTGGCACTTCTTCCTTTTTTCTCAGCTCAGCTGGCTTCTATGGGTTAGGTACGAGAAACGTCTCGGGAGATTGCTGAAGGGCAGGTTTGCGTCCGAGGAGATTCAGGGGGAGGTTTCTTGCTTCCACGTCATATCTTGGCACTTCATGCCGCATTCCTTTGAGGTCTGGTGAAGGAGGGGCTGCTTTCCTCTTTAGACACAGACAGAAAGGGAGTGCAGTGGATCAGGATAGATGCTAAACTTTAAGTTCATGTTTTGACTAATTAATTAGGTCTAAAAGATTTATTTGTCTTATGCATTTATTTCTCTTAATGGGAGATTTTTTGCCAACTATTTAATTATTGATTAGCTTTGCAAGACTATTTTTCTTAGAAACTCTTTAAGAATTGTGACTGAAATTTTGCGCCACATTTTCATAACTACATGTAATGCTTATATGCAGACTGTAAAGTGTTCTGTATTATTGCTATTTTTCCTGTTTTCCAAATTCTGTAACCTGATTGATATTTTACTAATGAATAAAGGGTCAGAGAAAAATTAACTTTTTGGCTAGAAAATAAAACCCTTTAAAATACTCAACAACTCTCTTTTTTGGCTTACAATAATAAATTGCATTTTTGACTGTTCATCTTTATTTAAAGTCTCCTGAAGGTAATACATGGTGTGAAGGGCCCAACACCTTTTGAGCGGTAAATTAGAGGTAGCATGAGGGTTTTGCATTGAGAAACTACCAGAAGAAATTACCGCTCTCCATCAGACCCTATTTGTACATTCCTCGATAAGCAAGGGAAAATTCCTTATAATTAATTATTTTGAGCACTGGTATCCAGTGCAGGCTTGCCAGGGTCACAGTTGCAGATTGTTGTTGGGAATTTTCAACAGTATTTAGGCTGCAGCATTCTGAATAACTTGGAGTCTTTTTATGACAGATTTGGAACTTCCCAAATATAGGCAGTTCCCCCAGTCAAGTCGTGATATGACAAGGCCTTGCACCACTACCCAATGCGAGAGTTCAGGTAGCCATCTCAGTTGCTTTCTTAGAGTCTTTAGCATGTCAAAACATGTTGCGGCAAATTTAATCACTTGGATTGCCATTGAAAGCATATTGTCAAGCCAGAAGCCTAAACTGTTGGCCTCCAACTTAGGGGTGTGTTGACTGTTGAGAGAATCTGGCCAGTTCAGATCCATCCACCTGGCCGGTTTGTATCCCACTACCGTCACCTCCATTTTCTCCCCATTTAGTTTAAGACTGCTTGCTGTCATCCAGTCTACAACATGTTTAAGGCAGATGTTAAGATGGATTGACGTCATATCAGTGTGATGAGAGAGGGAAATGATAATCTGTCTGTCATCAGCATAGGATATCAAGGAGAAACCATGAGCCTTTATGAGCTCCAGCAACGAGCGGACATACAGGTTAAACAAGCTGGAACCCTGAGGTACCCCACATTTTAGGGAGTGAATTTTTGACTGTGTGGCTTCTTTACATTCTTGAAAGTTCTGTTTTGGAGGAAGGAGGTAAGCCATTTTATTGCTGTTCTGGCTATTCCTGCTTCTTCCAGCTATTTGACTACCACTTGGTAGGAGACAGTGTCAAAGGCAACACTCAGATCCAGCAGGACCAAGGATGCAGACCCACCCCGATCCAGGATGGCTCTAAGTTCCTATAGCTGCAAGAAATGCAGCTTCCAAAGTGTTTGATAGCGGAGGGGGAAAATGTACTATTCCCACTCCAATAAGTGCAACAGTAGGGAAAGTGTTGGATAGCGGAGGGATAAAACTACTATTCCCACTCCAGTGAGTGCAACAGTAGGGAAAGTGTTGGATAGCGGAGAGGAAAAAATTGTAATTCCACTCCAATGAGTGCAACAGTAGGGAAATTGTTGTATAGCGGAGGGGTAGAAATTAGTATTCCCACTCCAGCGAGTGCAACAGTAGGGAAAGGGTTGGATAGCGGAGTGATAACACTTACTATTCCAACTCCAATCAGTGCAGCAGTAGGAATAGTGTTGGATAAGGGAGGTGTAAAAATACTATTCACACTCCAATGAGTGCGAATAGTATTTTTGCCACAGTCGGGAACGTGTTGGACAGCCGAGGGATAAAATGTACTATTCCCACTGCAGTCAGTGCATCAATAGGGAAAGTGTTGGATTGCAGAGGGGTAAAATTTACTATTCTCGCTCCAGTCAGTTCAAAAGTAAAAACAAACAAAATATCATCAACATAATAAAAATGCTTTTTTTAATGTTAGTAAAAAAATAGAAATATGTAAAAATAAAAAGTAAAAATATGTTTAATATTAAAAATACTAAATAAAAAGATATAATGTTAATTACATATCACAAATAAAAAAATAAAAACATAATTTTGAAACAAATAAATATTTCTATTTAGAAATTATTTATCAACAAAAACATGAATTATTCCATAAATGTAGTCCAGCCTATAACACCACCCAACTAACAACCCCCATTGGAAAAAAAATATTTGCACATTTAACATAATTAATTATCAATTAAACAAATATTATTATTTAAAAAACAAATTAAAACACATAAAATGTAATTAACTTCCCATCCTTTTCACCTATAATCCCCACAACCCACACCTAACATTAAACTGTAAAAAAAATAATTACACAATTAAAAAGACATTTCAATCAAATAACCAATAGCATTTAACAATGAATTATAAAGTAAGTAAAATAAATGTACTCCTCACCCTTCACCCCTATAAACCCAAAACCCAAACACAAAAAATAATTAAACAATTACCCGAATTAATTATCAATTAATTAATATCAATAACCAACTAATTATTATTTATAAAAAATTACTTCCCACCCTGTACCCCTAAACCTCACAACCCACAACTAAAATTAATTACACAATTTCCATATTTAGTGGTCAATTAATTAATTATTATTAATTAACACCTAATTATTAATAAATTATAAATACAATACTTCCCACCCTTTACCCCAAACCCCCCACAACTTGCACCCTAAAATTTACTACACAATGACCATAATTAATTGTCAATCAATTACATTTTTTTTGTCTAAGAAATTTGTATTAGTCTTATTGAAAAAGAAAACAATACATAAGTCATATATACTGAGATCAATTACAAATTAACATGGAGCATATAACAGATGTAAATAAGAGGGAAGTAAATGTAGAGAAGGAGAAAGGAAAAGGGAGATACGGGGGAAGAGAGAAGATAAAAGAGCAGGGGGAAAGAAGAAAGGAAAGTAGAAGAAAGAAAGAGTAGAGTTGAGCACGTGGGAATAAGAGCAAAGCAATCAACTAGGAGAGTTGGAAGAAAGATAGGTAGTAAAGGGGAGCCAAAGGAGATCAGATTTGATTTTTAGGGAAATAGAGAAGGAAGAAGCGACAGCAATCCTGTGTTCATCACAGATGAAATTCCACCATGTATGTACAGAGAGTTTAGAATTATCCTTCCAACACGATAAAATTATTTTAAATGCAAGAGCAATAAACAGGTCCAATAATCTAGCAGCAGAAGATACAATATCAATATCAGTTGATAAAGAACCTAGAAAAACATTTCAATAGTGATAATGAGGTGAAGCAACAAAACATTGGCATGCAAATATTCCAAACAGCATTCCAAAAGGATAAAACAGATGGACACTCGTATAATTGATGCTTAAGCGTGCCAGTTTCTTTAGAACATGACCAACATAGTGGAGAGGAAGTCAGAGAAAACTTGTGAATACTAAGTAATGATAAATCTATGATGTATAAAAAACAAAGATTGAATAATGTGTGCAGCAATAGATACTTTAAACAGCTTAGACCATAAATGATCCCACAACGAAACAGGGAGAGAAACAGAAAGGTCAGTTTCTCAAGCAGTCTCTATGTTTGATTTAGGACGATCCATAACATTTGATAACAAAATTGTATAAACAAGAGCAGCTTTAGGTTGTTGCGTTGAAAATAAAGGGTAAAGTTGAGTGGTTGGAGTGAAAGAGGGTAAGACATCAGGAATTAAGAGAGAAGATAAGTGTGATTGAATGGCAGACGTTATAATGGTGTATTCATTAAGATATGATGAAGGCTTTAGTTGGAGGAGGAACTTGGCGGCAGCCGGCCAGCTGCCGCGGTACTCCGTGCTAAGCTCCCCACAGGTCGTCACTGCCGATATTTGCCTGCATCATTTGGGAGTTAGCGTTTAAGCAAAATATGGGCACTAGGGGAATCTAAAGCTCATATCGTCAGCTAACGCTTGAAAGTTTTTTTTTCTCACTCAGTTTATTTGTTTATCCGGAGTCGGCACCACCGCTGTTTTGCGGTCTTTCTTCAATCTCTATGTGCCTCCACCCGGCATTTTCTCAGCCCAGTTCCAAGGCTCCTGGTGTCTCGCAACTTTCTGACCGCCGGCTTGGCCTGTGGCCTTGGTTTCGGGCCGCCCTGGAACTCCGTCGCGGGAGGCATCATTGGAGTCACCGGCGAGATCCCTCAGTCAGCGTCTTCACAGGCGGCGGTCAGCCCGGGGAGCCCGAGGAAGCAGAGGAAGAAAATAGAGCGCCGGCAAATACCGGAGCAGTGTCTACAGCAGCAGCACTCACATCAGACGAGGTGAAGGGGAAGATTGTTGGTGGGGGGGCCACGGACGCACAAAATAAGATACATATCTTTGTTGGTGCTGGCTTTAAACAAGCGCCTGGTAAAGCTTGGGGGGTGCGTTCTAGCAGCCTCACGAGGGTTGCTACGCGAGCTTCCACGCGGAAAGCAAAAGAGGTTGGTTCGTTCTTGGATAAGTCCCTACCTTCATTCTCTGGTCCAGGTATTAAGATACCCCAGTCAGTTATATCTATAGGGGGAAAAAGCAAGAGAGGTGCTAACAGGGGTCGGCCTTCTACAAAAAAGGAGGTGAGCAGGAGGTTGTCTTCGGAGGCTGAGGTTGACAATCAGACGTTTACAAGGCTGGATAGTGGGGCATCATCCCTGGACGGTGCAGAGGGTGGCTGGGAGCCTTCTGAGTCCCCCCCTAATCCCGCTAAAAACTCTAAACCTTCATCATACCTGCATGCGGAAGTAAAAGCTAAACGAGCAAAAAGGTCTAATAAACTACTAAAGTCAAATAAAACTACTAAGTCCACTAAGCCTCTCCTTGACTCTTACTCAAAGATTACGCCTTCTTTGCGTTCGTATTTTAAGGCCATCCCTCAAGTGCTTGACTTAGTTCAGTCCCAATCACTCCCAGGTCCCCCTGTTTCATCAACAGCTCTTGTTATGTTGGCATCTTCTGACCCCCCGGGGTCCGGGCTCCCTCTCATTGTATCTGCCCATTCAGCCCATTCAGCAAGCCCTCTACCACTTGCTCCACCTGTATGTACTCCTTCTACAGTTTCTATAGTTCCATCCTCAGTCACAAGTAAAATGGATGAGATGGGTACGTCTGATGCCTGTTCTGTGCAAGAGATCTCGGTACCAATACCCCCAGATCCGCAAACTCCCCTAACTCTTCCAATGGATAATACCGACACTAATCCTAGTTCCACGCAGGCAATGGCGCTATCTGAAGTTCAGGGGAGTGAGATGACACACTCTGACCCTCTAAATAATAGGCTTTCAAGCAGCCACAGCGCAGTCGATAATGATCTGGTCTCTACAATAGACTCTAACAATGGCACCCTTCTGGACCCCCTAGCCCTTTCCTCTGAAACAGCCTCAGACTTTCCTGTCTCCTCTTTACAGCTTATGTTTTCTACGCTGTCGGCTGATATTAAAAGGGGCTTCGAGGAGTCTGCAGTAATCCAACGCGAGATAAGAAGCTACTGTGAGTCATTTGATGCTAAGATCGACGGCCTATTCTCAAGAACAGGAGTCTTGGAATAAACTGTGGCATGCATGTCAGTTCACCTCGATATTGCTAAAGAGGAAATCGTGAAATTAAAGAGAGTTGATACTGTAATGGCAGAAAGAATGGTAGTTCTTGAAAATAATGCGAGACGCAGCAATATCCGGATACTAAATGTGCCTGAGGGTAGCGAGGGATCTGAAATTAAACGCTACATTATTACACTTCTGAGAAGCTCTTTAAAATTGGAACAATCAGAAGAGGATTTAGCAACCGACATACAACGAATCCACAGAGAGCCATTCAGGCGGAATCCGCAACGAACAAAGCCAAGAAAGATCCTTGTGAATTTTCACACATATTCACTAAAAGAACATGTCCGCAACCTTGCTCATAAAAAAAAATCTCTAGCAGGTGTAGGCTTCACCTTTATTTATTTATTTATTTTGAAAGTTTTATATAGCGCGAACAAGATCTTTGCAGATATCAGAGCGCTTTACAAGGGCATGGGGATAAAAAATACAAAGTAATAAAGCGTATATACAGAGTAATATATGAGGTAGTTAGGTACAAGGTGCTAGTTACATAGGTGGGACAAAGGACATGAGGTAGGTCACAGGTGAGGTAGTGTCGGTACACAGTGTATAGACAAACAATTGCGTCAATAGTATAAAGTGCAATAATAAGGAGCATATACTTGCTTAAGCGTGTTTAGAATATTTAGAGTTTAAAGGTGGGCACAGTTGAGGTAGGTGTGAGCAGGGTGTATAGTCCCACAGGTGCGAGAGTATTAGGGGAGTAAGGAACGTTGAGATGGAGAGGGTAAAGTGTGCAAAGTCAACCAGGTGCGTCAATAATATAACAATATACATAATCAACCAGGTGCATCAAACATCATAACAAAATACAAAGAGTGAGCGTATACAGTTAAGTAATTCGATAACACGGGTGGTACAGTAGACCAGGGTCGGGCAGGACTTACAGGGCAGATTCATAAGTGATACGGAGCAATAGATCATGTGTATTTTGCCATGAGGATCGCTTTAACTTCCCTCTTAAAGATTGTTTCGGAGGAGATGAGCCTTGTTTCCGGAGGGAGTGAGTTCCAGATCCTGGGTGCCATTCCTGAAAAGGAGCGTTTATACGTTTTTTCCTTCTGAAATCTTCGAGGTTTCAGCAAAAGATTGTTTGTGCTTCTAGTAGTTCGGGAGCCACCCGAAATTGTCAGCTTTTGAGTGAGATAGGCGGGTGAATTCAGGTGCACAGCCTTGTGTGTCATGCATGCGATTTTCAGTTGTATTCTGGCTTCAAAAGGTAGCCATTTCAGTGATTTAAAGTCCGGGGAGATATGCGAGTGTTTTTTTGAGCCAGTGACGAGTCTCGCTGCGGCGTTAAGGGACGCTCTTAGGGGTGCCGTTGTAGTTAGGGGGAGCCCTCAGAGGGCGGTGCTACCGTAATCTATGTGCGGGATGACTATAGATTGTACTGCAAGGGAGGATCCTTGAGGGACGCCTAGCGATACAGGTACCGGAGAGGACAGCAGGTTGTTGCTTTTGAATCTTTGTGTCCGGTTGTGTAGAAATGAGGTGAACCACTTTAGAACAGTCCCAGATATGCCCATTTTTGTGTTTAACAATTCGAGTAAGTTCTCATGTTTAACTGTATCGAATGCTGAGGAGAGATCCAGAAGGATGAGGATGCAGGTATCGTTTTGGTCTAGGATTTGGAGGGCATCGTCCACTATGTGAGTCATGGCAGTTTCGGTACTGTGCCCTGCTCGGAAGCCTGACTGATGAGCGTTTAGGAGATCAAACTTATCTATGTGTTTAGTCAGTTGTAGTTGTACGCATTTTTCCAACAGTTTAGCGAGAGTGGGAATGTTTGTAATAGGGCGGTAATTGTTTAGATCAGTGGGGTCTGCTGTTGGTTTTTTCAGTAGCGGAGTGACTTGCCCTACTTTGAGGGCGTTGGGGATGGATCCTTGTTGAAGAGAGCTATTGATAATCTTTGACCAGAGTGGGAGAAGCCAAGGGGAAAAGTCTTTTACAGCGTTAGCAGGAAGGGGGTCAGAGAGGTGATTGGAAGGTTTCAAGGTGTTGAGCAGTCTGCCAATTTCTTCTTCGGAGTAGGTGTCAAAGGCTGACCAAGTAGCATTGTTCTTTGGTTGAGGCACTGCTGTGTGTCGGGGGTTGGAGTACAGGATAGCGTCATTGAGGAGATCGCTTCTTATTCTCTCAGTTTTTTGGATAAAGAAGGCAGAGAAGTCTTCGCAGGAAGGAGTATCGCCCATGGAGCTGGGTGTCTGGGGTTGCTCTTTGGATTGTGTTCTGACTAACTCAAACAGTTTTTTTGGACGGTTTTTAGCTTGGGCGAGTTGGAGGCTGAAGAAGTTTCTTTTTGAGCGTTTTATTTTCCTGAAGTAGGCGTTTCTCTGTATCTTTAGACTTTTTAGGTGCACTGCAGAAGGGGCTGATCTCCAGGTGCGCTCTGCCATTCGCATGGCCCGTCTATCCTCATTGAGGCTACCGTCATACCATGGGTTGGAAGTCTTCTTGGACGAGACTCTTTTCAGTTGCATGGGCGCCGCCTCATTGATTATTGTGGACATAGTATTGAGATAGTAGTCAGTCAGAAGTTGAACGTCTGAAACACCGGGAGGGGGAAGTAGGCGATTGCAGCTGTTAGGCGGTAGGGAGTTTGGATTGAGTTTCTTCAAGTCTCTTTTCCACACTTTGTGCTTAGGGGGTTGAACTGAGTTAAGTCTGATTTTTTCCTTGATGAGGAAGGAGACAATGTAGTGATCTGACCAGTCACAAGGTTGGATTGACTCCAGTTGAATAGCGCCCTCTTTGGAGATGATAAGGTCAAGGGTTGAACCTCTCTTATGGGTCGGGTTATTGCATATTTGGTTGAGATCAAGTGCGTTGAGAAAGCTTTTGAGGCTGTTTACCACTGTGTCACTGCTGTCATTCCAGTGGAGATTGTAGTCGCCAAGGAAAATTTGGGTGTGCTGCCGTCCTGAGTTGGCTGATATTGTATCCATGAGTTGTTGGACGAAGGAGAGATTGTCCCCAGGTGGGTGGTATATAATGTGTAGTGAGCATACCGGTTTGCTTTCGCTGATGATATCGAGGCAGAGGTATTCACAGGAAGTAAGAGAGGGGACGGCCACTTTGGAGACTGAGAGGTTGCTTCTGTAGATGCAGGCAATTCCACCGCCTGTCTTTATGGCCCTGTCAAGTCTAATGATACAGTAGTTGGGAGGGACTAGGATATCCAGTATAGGTGTAGAGGAATCAGACAGCCACGTTTCAGTCAGAATGGCTAGGTCCAGTTCCAGGGACATGATGAGGTCGGCGACCTCCGTGGAATGTCTTTGGGCCGATCTGCAGTTGAGAAGTATGCATTTAAGGCTAGGGGTGCAAAGGGTGGAGGACGATTCCGTAATGAGGGGTACATTAGTGAGGTTGTTGGGGACAGCGCCTCTGTTGTTATCCTTTTGTTGCCTAAGGGGGTTAGATATAATCGTTGGGATGGACATGTTGTTGGTAGCTAGTGGCTTTTGGGGAGCCGGGTCGTAAGAGTGGAGAAGGGTGTGTACGTCATGGTCAGAGATCGAGTTGGAGATGCGTCTGGGGCGATTGGTGGTATTGCAAGAGGGGGTAGAAGTCCAATGTGGGGAAAGATGTGTGATAAGGCGAGTAGGAGGAGAGGAGGAAGTGTTGTTAGGTGTAGAAGGGGGAGTATTGCGCTTGGTAGTGATGAGATTGCAATTGTTATTGCGATTGTTGGTATTGCGAGGGGGGATAGAGGTCCGGTGTGTGGAGTGTTGTGTGGTAGGGCGGGTAGGAGGTGAGGGGGAAGTGGTGTTAGGTGTGGTAGGGGTGGTGATGGGGGGGTGTCTGGGGTGTGTGAAGAGCAACTCTTTAATGGAGTGTAATTCTTCTTTCAATTGGAGGAGGATAGACATAATAGTGTCCAAGGTGATGATGGGCGCGGTGTTGGGGGGGGTACTGGCGCTGAACCGGCGCATACGTTGACCGGGGGTAGTCCGGGTGGAGAGTCGGAACTGATGAGGGTGTTGGGGGCGTTGGGGGCGTTAGCGAGAGGGTAGGTGTTGGGAAGCGCATCCGTGCTAGGGGGGGAGGGGAAAAAGGGGGTGATGTGAAGGCTGGCTGTTGTGGGGGAGGAGGTGGGGTATTGAGGAGTGAGCAAGGGGGGTGGGAGGTTGATGGAGGGGTGCAGGCTAGGTGTGGTGGGAGTGCTAAGTGTGGGGAGGGCGGAAGTCGGAGAGAGAGTCATGTTGTTTGTGGTGCCATTGGGGGAGGAGGGATGCTCTGAGAAAAAATGTGCGGGGGAAGGTACGGGAGTGCAAAGTGTGGAGGGGGAGACAGGAGGATGAGCGGAGGTACGAAGGTTAGTAGGGAGGCTGGGAAAGCGAGTGGTGTGTGGAGGGACCAGGTCTATGTCTGTGAATGAGGGGCGGGGAGGGGTAGCTGCGAGGGGCAGGTGATTGACTGTGGAGCAGGGTGTGAAGGTGAGGTGTGTGTCTTCTTGCTGCTGAACTGTGTTAGGAGAGTTAAGGGTGGGGGCTGTGACATTAGGGGAGGTAGGACAGGGGGTGATATGCGTGTAAGTCCGGGGGTTGGAAAGGTGCTCTTTGAGAGAGGGGAACATGTTGTCCAGTAGTTCCAGGTTCCTGTCTATCGCTTGAATTAAAACAATCCCGTTGTTGTAAATAGTGATGGTGGTTCTTCCTGGGAGAAGTTGGGACGATGTGATGGAGAGTGTTAGGCCATGTGCGGATTTCCTGGTGGTGGAGACGGTGAATAGGGTGAGGAACACTTTTTTCCATTGCGCTCTGCGTGTGGTGTGGAAAATGATGTCGGTGTTCAAGGGTCCATTGACCGATGAGAAGTAGGTGTCGGCAAAGGGTGTTTCTGGGTGGGACCTAAGGAAGTCGTGTTTAAAGCGTTTAGTAGATTTTTTGGTGAGAGAGGAAGGGTAGTTTATTTTATATGTGTGTTTGCCAATGAGCTCCATGTTGGTATGGTAGCAGTGTAGCGCGGGGGTGGGTGAGCAGTAGTGATATGCCGGAGCAAGGTGCACATGCAAGCACAACAGGTTATCTGGGTCAGAAATCAGAACATTAGTGATCTTAGAGAGCAATCAAAATATATGAGGTAGCAATCGGTGCGACCCAAGAGAAAGTGAAACTGGGTGCAGGTTACAAAAGTGAGCAAAATACAGGTAAAAATATAATATTGATATAGGAGGTAGCATTGACATTAGTGTGCGATCAAAGTATCTGAGGTAGCAATCGCAGTATATGAGGTAGTATATGAGGTAGCAGTCGGTGCGTCCCAAAGAGAAGGTGAACTGGGTGCAGGTTACAAGGTGTACAAGATACAGATACAAATATAATATAGCAAAACATAGTCTATCTCTATCACAAGTAGTAGTGGAGACATGTAGGTATGACCCCAAATATAAGAGGTAGCAGTCTCTGTGTTACATGGGAAAGTGAACAGAGTGCCGGTTAAAAAAAAGGTATAATACTGCAGAAATGTTCATAATACAGATAGAGGTATAATCCTGCATAAGAGACCGACATTCTGTCAAAAGTGAACAAAATACAAGTAAAAATATAGTGTTGCCAGAAGAAAGGTAGACTAAGCGGTAGCCGCTGTTGAGTTCTTAGTGTAAGTTCAGATAGTGTGAATGAATGGATGATAGCCCCGCTACAATGACTAGTCCAAGATGGCCACCCGAGAGAGAGACTGGGCGAAAAAAAATGGCCGCCCCATATGGGAGAAAGAGACAGTAGTCCTCTTTTTATTTTTGTTGCTTTGTGAGCAGGGAGGGCAGTTTCGCTTTCAGCTAGCCCAGTTTCTAAGTTGCTGCGAGGGAGTCTTATCTTGCAGGAGCCTCGTGGGCATCTGAGGCACAGGTGATTTATTGTCTTAGTTTCTGGACCCCGCCATTTTGGACAAAGGGTTTTAACATCATAAAAAGCGAGTTCAAGAAAATACCTTTCAAATACGATCTGATCTATCGGGAGCTACCCTTGAGAAACAGTGGGAGCTGGGTAGGAGAATGGAGGCATTCAGGAAGCTTGGCGCATCGGTCCAAATGGGGTTTCCTGCCGCCTTGAAAATAATGTTTAATAACAAAATGTTTAACATTCGTTCAGTACAGGCGGCTGATGATCTATTGATGTCCTTTGGAGGTGCCAAGGAAGGTCCTGCCTCTGGTTCTGGCTTAGGTTCAGGTTGAGTGGTGTGTGTTATTGAGTTGGGTCCCTGGTTTTTAGGGTTTTGGGACTCTAGGGCTCCATAATTTTTTTTTTATGGCTCTCGCTCCTTCTTTCTCAAATCTCCCTCCCCTATTAAGTGTGATATAGGGTAACGCAAGGTGATAGTAAAAATGAAATGCAAAGGGATCATTGGATCTGAATTGCAGAATGTGCTAATAAAATAGAGAATTTTTTTTAGGTGAGAGATAAAGTAAAAAAAAAAAATAATACATATATAAATATAATAACAGAAGAGTCAAATAAAAAAAAAAAAAAAAAAGAAAAGGGGGTCTTTAGCTCCACTCTATTCAGAAAGTGCCGCTTTGTGGGGGCTCAGCAAAGGGTAGGGAGTACCCCTTAACCGGCCTTGTTCCGGTTGGTTAGTACTAGGATTCCTTATGGGAGGGGGGGCACGTGGGTGAAGGGGGTTGGTGAAAAAAGTAAAAATAGTTCCTCATCTTTGGTTTGGTTGCTGACTTATTATTTTAACATCACACCGCCTATGATTATGGTTAGTGATTTAGTCAAGGTTTGTTTGTCTTTTTTTTATAGATATAGGTGTAGTGGACGGTGTATTGATTATGAGTAAGCTCAGGATCCTGTCCTGGAATGTTAATGGCCTGCGCACCAAGCCAAGGGCAAATAGGATCTTACAATATTTGCGGGATTCTGATGCGCAGGTCATTATACTCCAGGAGACACATCTAGTTGAGGCTGAGTTTCTTGATTTGGTAAAAAGGAATAGGTGGATAGATTTATCAGTTTCTACTTCTCAATCGCTTATTGTAAGAGGTGTGACTATTCTTTTTAAAAAAACGATCACTACCTGATTAATCAGGCAGTTGTTAGATACAGGGGGTAGATGGGCAATCACCTTAGTAGAAATAGGGGGTTCACGCCTGACGTTAGTGGGCTATTATGGACCCAATAGAGATGACTCTTCAGCTCTGGAGGCTTTATTTTCTCAGCTTTTGCACTTCCCAGAACCTATTATTATAGCAGGGGATTTTAACATCGTGCTCGATTATGCTCTAGATAAAACTCCTTCTAGTCGTCAACAAATACTCTCTAAGTCTAGAGCTTTCTTACTCAACTGTATGCATCAATATGGTTGTACTGACATCTGGCGTTTAAGGGCGGGTCTGCTACCTGGATGTTCGTTTCGCAATCTTAAATATCACCATCAATCCAGGATTGATTTTTTCTTAGTTAGTCGCAGTCTGACAGATTCTGTAACCAATGTTAGTTATCTACCTTCCCACCTATCTGACCACTCCGCAGTAGTACTGGATCTCGCTGGTATTGTGCAAGTTCCTATAAGATCTTGGTCTTTTGATCGCTCTTTTTTTTCGTCAACAGACGACGTCTTATATCTCAAATTAGAGGCACGTGAATTTATGCGAGTCAATATCGGCACTACAGGGTCTGACTCCGTGTGGGATGCTTTTAAGTCCTTCCTGCACGGACTCATTAAGAATAAGATCGTTTTCCGCAGGAGGCAGTTTACCCAAGAAGTGTCGTCTATTGAAGCCAACCTTTTAACAATACAGGCGGAACTAGTTGCTTGCAGTGGTGCTTCCAGTCTTACATTAGCTAAACAGGAGAAACAGTCGGAACTTAAAATGCAATTGGCCTCTGTTTTAAATCAGCGAATCCTTCAGAAATGGGAAGCTAGTAAGCTAGCCCATTTCGAATTTGGTGAAGGTGCCGGCAAACTGCTAGCCGGGAAATCGAGAACTGATCAGGCGCGGAATTACATTGATTCAATTGCATCTAGTTCAGGGACCGTCTCAGTAGAAATCAAAATGGCCTTCAAAAAATTCTTTGAGAATATTTATCAGGAGGACAAAAATATTTCCCCTGAAAGCATTGGTGAGTGGCTGAATGACATCTCCTTACCAACTCTTCAGAGCAAAGAGCCTTCCTAGATAGTGTAGTTACAGAGGAGGAGGTGGAGTCTGCAGTACGTGGGAGCAAGGGGGGCAAAGCTGCAGGCCCCAATGGTCTCCCAGCTGAAATTTATAAAAACCTTGTAGGTGAAATCTCCCCCTTCCTTACCGTGCTTTTTAATCAAATATTGCAGGAAGGGGCCCTTCCGCCAAAATCCTGGAACAACGCGTCTATCACATTGATTCCTAAGCCGGGTAAGGCTCCCACTGATTGTGGGTCGCATCGTCCTATATCCATTCTCAACGCCGATTATAAGATCTTTGCGTCACTCTTGGCTAAGAGATTGGGTAAGGTTGCCCCAGATGTCTTACATCCTAACCAGAAGGGCTTTGTCAGGGGTCGTCAGCTCTATGAACTGACGTATGACTTGATAGGAGCCATAGATATGGCTACTACCAACGCGTTGCCGCTCGCTATTCTCACGTTGGATGCCACCAAGGCTTTCGACAGGGTTAACTGGTTGTACCTGTCGGGGGCCTTGGCTAAGTTCAACGTGGGTGAGCGTTTCCGCGGAGCTGTGAAACTACTCTATCATAGTCCGTTGGCATCTGTTCTGGTTAATGGCGGATTGTCCGAACCTTTTAATGTCACAAGAGGAACACGACAGGGCTGCCCTTTATCCCCATTGCTCTTTGATTTTTATATCGAGCCCTTTGCTCAAAAATTAAGAGATAATAACTTCATTAAGCCCATTAAGTATAACGCTTGGGAAAGGAGGGTGGCCCTTTATGCGGACGATGTCAGGATTATGTCCTCAGATATCAGAAACGCATTTCCTGCTGCCATTGAGCTTGCCCTCGAATTCGGGAAAGTCGCGGGATATGAAGTAAATGCCTCAAAAACTGAAATAATGGTGTGGAATAGTGACGTTACCGGATTAAATGAGCAGCCCAGCACTAGCTTAAGATATCTGGGGTTAAAAATTGTCAAAGATATTAACTTGATTGCCTCTACCAATCTATCTGCAGTCGCTAAAGAGTGCCGGAAATTGCTGGGTTCTTGGGGGCACCTCCCCTTGTCGGTTCTGGGCGGTGCAAATCTGGTAAAAATGACCATCTTTCCTAAATTGTCTTTCCTATTTAATACGATTCCACTCTATTTTGATAAGTCTTCCTTGGCTGAACTACAGGCGGACATTACTTCATTCATTTGGAAAAAAAAGAATGTAAGGATTGCTTGGAAAAAAATAAGGCGGCGACGAGAAAAGGGGGGACTGGCAGGGCCTGACTTGCAAATATACGCATGGGCATTCCAACTATCACATGCACGCATGTTATTCAAAATGCCATCAGATCAGGGAGTAGGGAGGATGTTCTCGGCCATGTTGGAGGGCGAAGGAGTTGGGCAGTTGGGTTTTTTATTTAAGATTGGTGATCCTAAATACTTCAAAAAGGTCAAACTAAAGGTACTACAGAGTCTAGCTAAAACCTGGTTTAATATTAGATCTTCCACAAAACTGGGTTATCATTCTTCCAGATCACCCATATGGGATCTCCCCGCCGCCCCAGGCTGGGTGAACGATACGCTAGCAATCCCATTGAAGGAGGCAGGAATATCCACATGGGAGGACTTATTTGTGGGAGGGACTTTACTTCCATGGGAACTTCTAGTCTATAAAATAGGTCCCAGTTTTTCAAGATTTAGGTATCTTTAAATATTAAGCTGGGCACAAGCGTTCTCAACCCAAAACCCTCGCCTCTACAACTTCCCACTGGACGGAGGTAGCCAATTGGAATCTCTCTTGTTGGATAAACCAGCTGCTACAAAAGAAATTGCTGTATGGTATAATTTAATCTTGGACGAGATTGATGGGGAATTTATTCTCCCTGAACAGCTTTGGGCTTCTATATTGCCAAGCCTGAATGTGAATGATCTTTGCATAAAATCTTGCACTGTTTTGTGGGACCTGGTTAAACCAGCATGGCTGCGTAGAAACCACTTATTTACTCTACATAGAGCTTACTACTCTCCACAGAGGCTGTCTAAGTTCTTCCCAGGTGGCTCGGTGGCTTGCGCTCGCTACAGCTTAATATCAGCCTCCGACGCGCACATGTTTTTTGAATGTCCCCACTTGTCATCATTCTGGGATGCTATAAGCAAGAAACTCACAACCTCTCTGGGCTTTTCAGTGGTTATCGATCTTTGCCTGGTTATTTTTGGTATCTTGGATCAGAATCGGAGCGCAGCTAACAACCTTCTGTTCTATTGCATGCTGGTGGCACGCAGAGAAATCTGTAAGCGATGGAAAGAAGCCGCCCCTCCAACTCTCCATGACTGGTGTCTATCAATTTCTCAAATATCGAAATTAGACCTATCCAGGGCTGGGAAACCAGATAAGAGAGCTTTTTGGCGTTTCATTGATTGGTCTAATTAGCTGCTTGGGTTTTTTTTTCCCCAAGTCCGATGATTACCTAGCGATGGTATAATCTCCTAGCTAGTCCACATAGGTATCTATAAGATACGTCAGTGGTTTAAGCATTGGTGTCACTGGCTCATGGTAAACTAGCCCTTAACCCGATAACAAGGCATTGGCACGGTATAGGCTGTAGCTGTTGGGTTGGCTCCTCCTGATCCTGTTGCAACCAATGCCGGTGTATGACTGAGGCAGCACGCCGGTATTACCGTAAGTCCTTGCTCCCTTGTTCCAACAGTTCGGCTATATGCAACCATGGTAGAGATGAGGAAAAAGAAAAAAAAAAAAAGATATGATGAAGGCAAATGATATAAATTTAGCAGCACATGAAAAGGAATGATAGAATTACCATCAAAAAACGGATGTACAAACAAAATATCCTTTTCTTTCCAATACATTTGCCTTTGTATTTAAGAAATTTGTTATACCACACAACAGAAGGTAAAAAACATTGAAGAGGAGAGAAGTTTGAAGAGAAAACATTGTGAAGCAGTGTTTGGGAGTATTTTAAAATAGGGTATTTGGCAAAAAAAAACAATTTGACATAAAAACAGTATGTTGAAAAGAGAAATCTTTTAAGAGAGAGCGTTCTAGAACAACCCATCTAGGCACAGGATTGTCTAAAAAATCATAGGCTAATGAAAAGGATTGTTTAATCAGGAAGGCAGAGTGGTACGTTTTGAAGTTGGGGAAACGAACGCCACCTTCATTTTTAGGACGAATCAGTTTGTGTAAGGCAATGCGAGGGTGTTTATCATTCCACAAGAATTTGGTACAAATAGAGTTTATGCGGGAAAAATATGAATTAGGGATTTTAAAAGGGAGCATAGATACAGTATAAAGACCATGAGGAGTAACCACAATTTTAACCGTGTCTAATCTACCCCACCAGGATAGAAATAAGGGAGACGAAAGTTGGAGGAGGGATTGGACTTTCTTCAAAGGGGAATCAAAAGTAAATTTAAGTGTATCAACTAGGGATGACGACAACCATTTACCAAGGTATTTAATTTTAGAAGGACACCATGCAAACTCGGTATTACTAAACATATATTGATAACATACCGAATTTAGGGGCAAAACTTCGGTTTTGGATTAATTGAGTTTATAGCCCGAGATAGAGGAGTACAACCGCACTTCATCCAAAAAATGTGGAAGGGAAGTAGTAGGATCAGCCATATATACCAGTACATCATCCGCATAAGCAGACAATTTAGTTTCAGTAGATGAGAGTTTGAAGCCAGCAATCCTGGGGTTGGAGCTAATCCGTTCTAAAAAAGGTTCAAGCATAGAATAAATAATAAAGGGGAAAGATGGCATCCTTGTCGTGTACCTCTAGATAAAAAAAGAACCTGGAAAATTGATTATTAACAAATATACTGGCCCGCGCAGAAGAATAAAGGAGTTTAACCAAGGAGATAAAAGAAGGACCAAATCCAAACCATTGGAGGGTGCGAAACATAAACTGCCAATTAATGCAGTCCAAGGCTTTTTCAGCATCCAAGGACAAAGCTGCCAGCGGGACTTTGAGATTTTTACTATGCGCAATAATATTAGAAAACATGCGAGTATTGTCTGCAGCAAGTCTACCTTTCACAAACCCCACTTGGTCCGTTTTAATTACAAGGGGAATAACAGAATCAAGACGTGAAGCCAGAATTTTAGCAAAAATTTGGCAGTCATAATTAATTAATGATATAGGGCGGTAATTTTTCGATTGAGAGTGATCTTTGTCGGGTTTAGGAATTATGACAATTAATGCATCCAAAAAGGACCCAAAAGCCTTAGCATCTGCAATAAAGCAGTTACAAAGTTGTAGGAGTTTTGGTGCAAAAAAGGCAAGAAAAGCAGAATAAAATTCAACAGGTAGTCCGTCAGGACCTGGTGCTTTCGATTTTTTAAGGGAATTAATGGCCCGAATAACTTCCTGAAGAGTAATGTCTTTCTCCAGCTGAGCTAATTCATCCGGAAGGGATGGGGGTGAGGGGAGGCCGCCAAAAAAAGAAGCTAAGTTTTCATCAGAGGGGTGTGTGTCATCAGTGTATAAGGAATGGTAGTAATTATGAAACACTTCTGCAATGCCTTCATCAGACGAGACTAGTTTATTAATAGAGTCATTAAAGATAGGGCCCACATTTTTGCGTTCAGATTTGATTTTTAAATAATTTGCCAACATTTTCCCCGCCTTATTTTGACCACCATGGAATTTGGATTTGATTTTTAGAAGGGTGTTACATGCTTCATTAGTGATCATTTTATTAAGGTCTGTTTTTGCTAGGATTAAGTCCTGAAGGGCAGAGGTGGATTTAGAGGTAAAATAAGTATGTTCAAGTCGTTCAATTTTCTGGAGTTGGTCTTCATAATTCCTTCAATTGATTTGCTTTTTCTTAGAGACATAAGATATAGTAAAGGCCCGGAAGGCAGCCTTAAAAGCATCCCAGGTATTAGGGATAGAGGTGTCTGATGGGTTATTAAAAGTGATAAATTCAGTAAAAAATCCTTCAGTTTCTTTCAGGAAAACATTATCAGACAAGAGAAATGAATTACATTTCCAACGACTAAATTTAGAAGAAATGAGGGAGAGGTCAAGGGTAGTATAAACAGGAGCATGGTCAGATATAAATATGGAACCAATTACAGACTTTTGAATAGATGGAAGTAGAGATTTACTAACCATAATATAATCAATCCTTGAGCGGGTGTGGCGTACATTAGAAAAAAAAGTATATTCTAGCAAATCAGGATTACACATTTTCCATGAATCATATAATGGACGAGCGGCAATGGCAGATTGGAAACTCTTATGGGATTTATCAGGTTGAAATTTACTGGAGGAGAGTCTATCTGAGAAAGGGTCTATCCATTGGTTAAAATCACCAGCATTCACAATGTCTGGACAGTCAATGGAAGAAATAAGGATTTTAACATCTTTCCAAAATTTGGGATCAGGTCTTACCGGGCCGTAAATGTTTAGCAAGACCAATGTCTTATTCTGGATAACAACCTTAGCCATTGCCCAACGTCCTTCATCATCATTCTGAGGGGAAATATTTTGAACATTTAAAGCTTTATGAAACAAAATAGCAACGCCCCCTTTTTTATTAACAGCAGGAGAAAACACAACTTGGCCCACCCATTGTCTTTTCAACTTAATAGACTCAACATCTGAACAATGCGTTTCTTGGAGAAAAACAACTTGTGAATTAAGTTTAGATAAATGGGACAGTACCTTTTGACGCTTGACAGGGTGACCGAGACCTCGAACGTTCCACCAGACAAAATTACACATGGTGATAGGAAGGAAAGATGGGCGACACATGGAGTAGACACACTTCAAGGAGATAACTACAAAAAAGGATACAGAAAACAAATAGATTACGTGAGAAGAAAACTCCCAACACACTCATAATATTGAAGTATACTGCGCCTAGAGTCAGAAAGGATAACAACATGAAGTACGAATAGAGAAGAAGAGACCGTTCAGGGAGAGAATAACACGGAAGCAAGCAGAACAAGTAAGGAAGCCAGATAGAGAAAGAGGAAGATATAGAAAAGGAAAAAAGGATACAGAAGAAGAGAAAAAAGAAAAGAGTAGACAGATCAAGGCATAAGAGCCTGGTCTGAGGAGAGAAGAACAACCAAGACAGCAGGAGCGAAGATACGCCAAAGAGGGGACAGATACCCACGAGCAGCCAAAGAAAGGACATATATATAAGAAAAAAGATGGAAAAGCAGAACCTCAAGAATAGAATCTTGACGAGAAGAAAAATTCAAAAGAAGTCAAAGTGAAGACAAGAAAAGCTGCAATGAAGGGCAAGAGGAGACACTCTGTAAATACGTGTGAAGTATTTGTAGATCATCAAATGAGCGGGTACGACCATTATGCATTATCTTGCAAAAACAAGGATGAAGGATACCATATTGAATGTTCAACTGTCTCATTAGGGGACGAAGATTCAAAAATTCCTTGCGCCGGGCATTTGTGGCAGTCGAAAGATCCTGAGAGATAAAGATGTTGTGCCCAGACCATAGGAGAAGTCGTTTAAGCCTAGCAGCCTTCAAGTCATTAACTCTGTGAACTCAAGAAACAACATAATAATGCCACGAGGCTTGGTAGCGCTGGAGTTAATACGGCCTAGACGGTGGTCTCTCTGTTTGTTGAGGGGGTGAGGCGAAGGTTGAAGATCTAAAAGTTCATGTAGCAATTTCGGAAGGAAAGACACCATGTCCAGACGCTCCACATTTTCCGGAATTCCATAAATGGGTAGATTGTTCCGACGATTACGGTTTTCAAGGTCCTCAGTGTGTAGTTTCAGTTTGTGGATCTCCTGTTCCAACAACGGGATTTTAGCAGAGGCATCCTGAATATCACTCACGCGTTGCTCCAAATTCAGAACCTTGCCCTCCATAACAACCCAGCGCTCTTCAATTTGTTTGAGTTTTTCGTTAGTAGCGGACATGAACGGTTGGAGACCACGAACCTCCTCCAAAATGGAGTCTAGAACAGGATTTGAGGAAGATAGAATGGGAGAAGGCGGGTCATTTTTAGGTCTCTTAGGTTTGGCTCCAGTATGGGACGTTTTTGAATTATTTGAGTCATGAGCCATGTTGTTAGCGTGTGAGTGCGCCAAAAAGCAATGTAATAATAGGTATTATAAGGTGCACACTACACAAAACTACGAAGACTTATACAGCTGGCGTAACCTTCACAAGCAAGTATATAACAGGAAATATGTGTGCTCAGTCCCAAAACGTGGGGCAGTGGAAGATAGGACAGATGTACGAAAAGTACTTGGGTAGACGTCGTAGCTTTAACTGAGGAGGAGCAGAAACCATCAAAAGGACCGCAATCAAGAGCCAGCGTAATCAATAGCAAAAGATTATAGTAGACTTCACTCTGGGTATCATATTCGTAGAAATAGGAGGAAAAGAACAAGCCTTCTCTTCAGACCATGCACACCTAAAATGGCGGCCGTATTTCCTCACATAGGCTAGGAGAAGGAGGCATAGAACCAAGCAACATCATGCAGCCTACGGAAAACATCGCGGTTTAAGCCACAATGTGAATGACACGGCAAGGCGATCAATATGAGTTAAAGATGAGGCATTTAGCGTTGAGCGGTAAAGCGCAATATAGAAGATAGCTAAGACGCGGGCTCGGCGGCACAAAATGGCGGCCGCCCGCATCTACACGAGAAAAAAATTACCGCTGTCTGGAAAAGCTGCTATGCGGCAGGAAAGCATGTTTCAGCGGTCTCCCCTTGTTCCAGGCACCTTCCTCCTCATTGCAGTGCAGAAATCTGTTTGAAGAGGCGTTGGAAGAGGCTCTCACGGCATCCGCGGGTCCAGTCCTCCACGGAGCTCACGGAGAAGTCATCCTCGCTCCTCGGCGCGCAAGCCACGCCCCCGTCATTCAATTAATTAATATTAATTACTAAATAATTATTAATTAATTACAAATAAATTACTTCCCATCCTTTACTCTTATGTAGCCCACAACCCACACCTAAAATGTACCCAAAAATATTAAAAACACAATTAACAATATGAAACCTCAATTAAATAAATATTAATCAATACAAAATATTCTTTCATTTATTATAATTAAATTACTTTCCACCCATTTCCCTATAAACCACAAACCACTACGGAACAAACAAAAAAAATGTAATTAAAATAATATTATTAACTGCTAAAAATGTAACATGTATATTAAAAATGGAAACAATACTTATACAAAACAATCACATACATTTAAAACATATACTAAAATACAGAACACTAATTCAAAAATCGATATTTTAAACAAATGTATTTTTGCAAACGATATTAATCACTTCAATATTTTTACAATCGATATTTCTTACATTAAAGTCAATATTCTTGACCACAATATTCTTGCTGTTGATATTTTTGTGTCACAATATTTAAAACTCAATATTAGCGTAAATCGACATTTCCAACTCAATGTTTTGACTGAATATCTTCTGATAAGGATGTAATATGTCATTTGTCTCCAGATATAGAGAAAGATTTTTATTGATAAACTTTTCTAGAATTTTACTGGGTCCTGGAAGGAGGGAAATTGGATGGTAGTTTTCACATTTTAGGGTGTCAGCCAATGTCTTTTTTAGTAGCGGCTCAACAAAGGCCTGTTTCCATGTTGATTGGACCGTCCCAGACTTTAGTGAAAAGTTAAACATGCCTGTCAGCATGGTTGTCACTACTTTCCCACCTTTGAGCATAATGTCCGGGGGAGAGGGTCCTGCGGAGAGCATGATTTTAAAGATTTAGGAATCTCCTGTGTATCTACCTACGTCATTTCTGCACACATGCTAAAAGTTTTGTGCCGCAGTTGGGGTGACTTATTGGCTCCTTCATCCCCTCCAAGTGTGAGGGGTATGTAAATAAACCTTCTCCAGAAAGAAAGTTAGCAAGAATATTACACCGCAAATCTGCTGTAGGCGTGGGGAGAAGAATTGCTATTTGTTGATTTCATCAGGCTGCTCACCAGGCTGAACAGTGCTTTGGAGGAGTATGCTACATTATCAGTCTTAGAGGCAAAGTCGCTGACTTCAGCCTCTCTAATGGTGTAATGGTATTTGTGTTACTGCCTTCTTACAGTTATCTTTGCCAGTTACATCGCCGCTTTTTCTCTATGCCCTTTACAGTTTTGTAGAATCTTTTTTCAGTTCTAAGAGTTCCTGTGAGAATCATGGTGCCCTGCTCCGGGGGTTTTGACATTCTAATGTCTTAGAGGTGCCTGATTATTTAGGGTATTCAGTACCCATGCCTCAAAACTGTTGTATCTACTGACAATGTCTCCAACCATTTCAGGGGTGAAGTTGGTAAGCATGTTTTCCTATGTTCCTATGTCTATCTTGGACCAGTTCCGTCTGGGCTGGTGAAGTGTGGTGAATTTAATGCTGGTGTTGCACAACTGGAAGGGTATTAGTTTATTGTCTGACCATAGGATTTCTATTGGGTACCCAGGTATGTTAGAAAATATTGTGTCTAGTACATGGCCTTGCTTATGAGTGGGGGCTTTTATTTGTTGTATTAATTGGACCACAACTAGATCCATTATAATGTTTTTGGATACTTCACAGTTAACATTATCTAGATGGAGATTTAAATCATCTAGCAATGTGTAGACAGAAGTCAATAGTCTGTGTTCAGCCACAATGTCAGGAGGGAGCGTCTGTATGAACTGGCTGGCGGAGCCAGGAGGGCGTGTATGAATAGACCGGAGAATGTGAAGGTTGAGGATCGCTCCATAGTTAACAACAACAATTCACACCCAGGGAGTGCCATGGGGTAAAATTATGTTTTAGCTCCTCTTTGTAGATGGTGGCCACTCTCTCCCCCTTTTACTACATTCCTGGTTGCACCTGATAATTACATAGCCCGGGGCAGGGTCATTGAAATGTCCTGCATGGAGTCTTCTTAAAGCCAAGTTTCGGTGAGGAACAAGGCTGCTGGTTTGTCTTCTAGAAAAGTGAACAGATCAAGCCTGTGTTTGGGTAGTGATATGCATTTGAGCAGGTACAACTACCAATGTTGGCTACTGACACCATCTCTCTCTCTCTCTGGCCTGTTGTTGGTAGCAATTTTGCATTCCACACAGGTCAGATCCCAGATACTGGGGTCATACGTGTGCATACCCACCCTATCTTCAGTGATATTTAATGAAGGCAGTTCATCTGCTGAATAGCTGACCAATTCTTTGCAAAAACGTTTAGGGGACTGGGCCTTTGGCGCTCCAGTGGCTTTCCTGCTGTGCATTCGCTTAGCAACTGTACCCTGGTGCACATTCAAGTGTTGGGCCCCTATCGACCTCTATGAAATCCTGGGCCCAGATCACCTAGGTATCTCTCTTAAAGACAGAAAGGGCTAACTTCTCACATGGATCCCATGTTACTGTCCCCCATGCCCAGCCAGCTCCCATCTTCAAGCTATGATTGATATTTTTAGCAATATGACTTGGACGCATTCCAGATTAATATTCCTTGGGGACTTTAATCTTAGGTCCATAGGAGGCCGGGGACCAGCACTAACAGATCTTCTTAGGACCTGTTGAACCTAGGATGACAACAATTAGTGACAGAGCCAACGCATCAAGGTGGAAACAATTTAGACTTAATCTTCTCCACCAAAAATCTGGGGGTCACAGGGTCTTCCCATGTGCTGGACAGATCACTTTCTGGTGAACTTTTCCTTACAAAACATGAAGCGGACCCAGCATAAAATAACTACTAAAGTCAGACGCAGTGGCAGAGAATGGAACAAACTTCTCAAAATAGTCAAGGAAAAACCTCTGTGTAGAACGCCTCAGGGAAGCGCCTCAGGGAAGCGCTGCGAGGCCTCAGGGCAGTTATGCGCTATACAAATGCAATTTTTCATTTCATTTCATTTCATTTCACCTCTCAATAATGCAAATCAACCAGTGGAAGAAAACTGTCTGGAATTTGGAGATAACATCAAAGCCAGCCTATGCCTTTTGGGCCCATGAAAGAGTTAAAAATCCAAGGAAACTGTCAGCCCCACGGTATAGCGCAGAGTTAAAGGAACTGAGATCATGCTGCAAAACAGCAGGAAGGAAATGGAGCAAGCTTTATGAGTATGAAAAAGCCATATGAAAATGTAAATCAGAAATGATCAGAGCCAAAGCTGAATACTACACTTGCTCTATCTTGGCTGCACCCAACAGCACCAGAAGTGTATTCAAACATTTCCAAGAGCTGTCTAAACCAGAATACCTAAAAAACCTTATCCCTACTTCACAGGATTTCTGTGACAGCTTAGCAGTGTTTTTGAGGAGAAAATCAATCAAATCATAGATGAGCTAGAGGCCATCTTAACAACTCAGACTCCTCCGAGTGGCCATTTAGACCTAGACACATATCTCCATGCATTTCATGTTTAATATGGCTCAAAACGAGCAGATAAAGGTCTTTGAACACTTTGGGATTCCAACAGAGCCCATGTTCAATGAACTGGCCTTGACCATTTCCTCTGGGTCCTCGCTGGACTCCTTACCTCACCAGGTTTGGAAGGAGCTGAAGGATGAATTCTTCCCACAATTCTGGCAAATTTGCTGACAATCCTTAAATAGCTTAGAGGTTCCATCGCCATGGAAAACGGCTATAGTCACACCGCTTTTAAAAAAGCCAACCAGGTATACTACGGCCTTAAATAACTGTAGGCCTATATCCCTTTTACCCTACCCAGTGAAAAGTTTGGAACGCTTAGTCTGTAAATCATTATCACATTACTAGAACCCAACAATATACTGGAAGATGAGCAGTTTGGCTTCTGGCCAAGGCACGGAACAGAAACTGCCCTATTGACAGTCATCAATGAACTTAGAATGTGAGCAGACAAAGGTCCTACGGTATTACTGCTTCTGCGGGACCTGTCTGCACATTCCACATGGTCAATCATGGTGTACTTTTGGATAGGCTCTCCTCAATTGGAGTTGGGGGTACGGTGGCTGAATGGTTGTAGTCCCATCTGTCTAGCAGACAGCAGGCTGCAGCTCTTCCCCCATACTGCGACACATTCAGGTACATTAAACAGGGTATATGTAGTATCTTGTATTTCCCCTTTAAGTGTCTCGTTCTTGCTTGCTTTCATCTCTTGTGTATCCTTTGAATGTTGTGTTCTGTGTTCTACAGAGCACTGTTAGAGTTCTGCGATGTACCATTATGTGATTCTTTCATCTGACACTGAAGTACATGGATGTGCTTTTCTTCTTGGAATAAAGCTACAACTTAACTATTCTTCTAGTGGAATAATTGAACTTTTGTGAATACTACAAACTGGCGACGATCGGGATAAAAAAAAAAAAAAGAACCAACCTTTGGAACTTATAATTGAGGATTCATGATACCAACTCTTCATTTATTATTTATGAGAACATCTTTGGATTAAACTACATTGCTGTTTACATTCTCATCGTTGTACTTCTACTTCAGCTAACCAACGTAGCATTCTTCTACTTCAGTAAGCCTTCAACTACAAAGATTTAACTATTTTCTGGGAATATATATTTCTTTTGCTCTTCGTTGTAAAATGTTGAGTGAGGTTCAACTACAATTGAAGTTAACATTGTATTTCTGAGGAAATTTATTGACAAAACGTGAGTACATTTGCTGGTTCATGTTCGAACTATACTTCATTCATATTCAATACTTTCATTCCGAAAAGTAAACTTTGTCTGCATGTTTACCTTTGAAATTGCCTTTCCGTTGTTGCGCACTTCTTCAATTCACTGCCTAGCAACGCGTGTGTGCATCGGACAAGCGCTCGCACCTCCGCGCTTTGTCGTTGCTTAGTAATGTGTGACGCATAAGAAGCGCATTGATTGGTACATCAGAGGTCACGTCGCGTAACCCTGCGTTTTGTACGTGCCTCCATCTTGGATTTCTACGAACTGAGTTTATTTGACCATTTGAGCACATCAGTACTTCGTTTTTCTTCAGTTTACACGTATTTATGCAGCATTTTCTACAATTCCAACCAGCATTGTAAGTTTATTCATTTTTTTAAATTGTTTTAGTTTATCTTAATTTTCAACATGAGTAACACCAATTCTGCTTCCACAAGTAATTCTTCAAACAGTTCTGCAACTTCCTCATGCATCAATATAAATATTAGCACGCCTAAAGAGTTTTTAACTTCACCTGGTGAACCAATTATAAAGTGGTCTGAGTGGAAGGAATATTTTCTCAATTATATAGCCACTTTAGAGGATAATGTTGGACTCTTATCTCCTGAACGAAAAATGAGTATGCTTTTACATAGCTTGGGTCCAGAAGGCTTGAGAGTTTATAATCAGATGCAGAAACCGGATAGAGCAAGCGATACTGACATCTTCAAAAATGCAATTTCTGAATTGACAGAACATTACTCTCCTACTGTGTGTATTGGTGTTACCAGACGAGCATTCTTTAAAAGAAAACAACTGGAAAATGAGTCAGTGGAGGAGTACGTTTCACAATTAAAATTGCTAGCCATGCATTGCAAATTTGGAGTACTGCACGACGAACTTATTCGTGATCAAGTTGTTGTATGTTCTAGGAATAAGAGTATTCAAGATAGACTATGGATTGAGGGAGAGTCTAGTCTGCAGGATGTGATAACTTTTTTTTTTTTTTTTGTTTTTTTTTTTGGGAGTTCAACACTGCTTTATTGGGTAAGATGATAAAGAGTACACAGCTGTTTGTGCCTACAACCCGGAGGCTGGCAGCGTAGCCCACAAAATAACACACAGCCTTGTAGCCGGCATCCCTGAGGCCCGGAGGCGTAGCGTATGTATGAACAAGGGGTACAGCACAGTCAGTGTTGCGCGGCACTTGAAGGATGGGCCGCAGTAGAACAGTGTTTTTGAAAGTAACATTCAGTATTGTAACATTAAAAGACAAAAAAAACTCCCCAACCAGGAAGAAACTCAGAGGCATTTCAGACATCAACAGAAGTCGGCAGGTATGAAATCAATAAAGCATCAGCGAAAGGCAGAGACTCTTATGACATAACAGCAGCATTGTGGTACAGTCAATTTTCAAGCCAAGGAAGCCGTCAATAGTGATAAGCGCAGTGACGTGGAATGTAAATGTGGGACAGAAGGGTAGAGTTGTGTGGGTGTGCCTGTTGAGATGTCAGGGGAGGGCGGCCTAGCCGGCGGTGAAGGGAAGAGGGGGGACAGCCACCTGCAGGAAGAGGGGATCCAGTACCTAGAGTCAGGCGGTGTACTAGATTCAGAACAGTGTATCTCAGCACGAGGACAGTAGGTCCCGGTTACCAGTGCCCAACATGAGCAGTGTATAGGGCATCAGGATCAATGGCCAACGTTAGGGTCGGAGGACACACCGCCGGTCAACACCAGGGGTATCGTCAGAGGCGCCATCCTCATTTGACCGTGTTAGAAGATATGTCACCAGAGGACCCCATATATCTTTAGGTCGGCTGGATATAGGTAATAGCTCAGTAAACGTGGTGTATTGGTCTTGACAATGGGTCAGATCTGCCAGCCATTCCTTGAACTTGGGCGCCCTGCCTCGGCCCCACCGACAGGCCACGCGCCGTTTGGCCAGCAACAGTGCGGTGTCAATGAATTTTCGGCATGTACTAGGGACCTGCGGTGTATATCCGAGAATTGTCACCAAGGGGTCCATGGGCACCCTGGTGCCAGTCATGTCCTCGAGGGCTCCCGACACTTGCTGCCAGTATAGTGTCACAGGAGGGCACTCACAGGCAAGATGCAACATATCCGCCTGAGCAGCATGACAACGCGCGCAGCGATCATCCTCTGCCAGACCAAATCTATGTTTTTTAACTGGTGTATAGTACATCCGCTGTAGAAATTTGTAATGTATGATTTTCAATCTGCTGCTGGCAGATATGCGAGAGGTGAGCGCACAACAGTATAACCATTGTTCGTCCGTGACGTCGGTGGCCAGCTCAGCGGACCAGCGCGACGAGCACTAGAGTCTGGCGTTATGGCCGCGCTCCTGAGTTGGCGATAGAGGCCAGAGACCAAATGAGTCCCATCTTGGGAGCATAACAAGAAATGAAGGGGAGGTAGAGCCTCAGGTTCATTTGGGAAAGAAGGTAAGATGTCCCTCATCCCCGCACGTAATCGCACGTAATAAAACAAGTCTAAGGGAGTGCGGGCATGTGCCGCGAAGAAAAGGTCTGCCGTTTTGAAGCTCCCGTCAGCAAACAGGTCGCCCCAGCAGGAGACATTTATCTTTGCACAGAGGTTACGAAAACCCTGTTCCCACAGTAGGGTGAGATTAGGGTGGTAGGTAAGCGGCAGCTTTGGTGAGTAGGGTAGGGGGCAGGACAAGCGTTTCGCTATCCGGCGCCATGCATCCATTGTGCATGATACCGAGGTGTTCGGCGTGGTGATGGACGATTCCGGACAATGGAGCAAGCCACTCAGTGGAAGGGGGTGTACTATCCAGTCTTCAACCGCTATGTGTGGCATAAAAGGCGTGGGAGTCATCCAGTGGTAAGCGTAGTGCGCCTGCGCACATAGATAATACTCCAAAAAATCAGGGATATCGAAGCCCCCTTTATCATAGGGTAGGGTAAGCGTGGACCATTTAAGCCAGGGTTGCTTGCCTCCCCAAAAAAGCCTACCCACTTCCATCTTCAGCGTCTTAAAGAAAAAGGCGCCCGGAAAATAGGGAATGTTAAGGAAGATGGAGAGAAAACGGGGAAGAATAACCATTTTGATAAGGGACGCTCTGCCAGCCATGGAAAGCGGTGGGGTAATCCAACGATCCACAGTGGAGGTCAGCTTGGTGATAGCCACTCCATAATTAGATCGCAGTGTCTCCTCCCTATCCCGGGATATACGGATTCCCAGGTATCGGAGATCCGTCCGGCACCACTCCAACGGGTAGTCAAGAGGAAAGTCCTCCACCGCAGCTATCAAGGGGAAGAGTTGGGATTTAGACCAATTGATGTGCACCCCAGACATCCCGCCAAACATGATGAATTCTCTGAGTAAGGGATTCAGGTGTATCTCGGGGTGTTTAACATATATGGTAATGTCGTCAGCATAAAGGGATACGTCAATTTGTCGCTGTAGGCACCGTACCGCCCCGTCTCGATGTAGTTGACGCAGGCGACAGGCGAGAGGCTCAACCGCTATGGCAAACAGTAAGGGAGAGAGTGGACATCCCTGGCGCGTGCCTCTGGTGACATCAATAGGTTGCGACAGGCGACCGTTGATCAATATTCTCGCCGTGGGATGAGTATAAAGCAGACGAACCCAAGATAAGAACAAAGGTGGGAACCCCATGCTAGCCAATACCGAAAAAAGGTAGGGCCATTCGACAGAGTTGAAGGCTTTAGTCGCATCCAGGAAGATGGCTGCGATAGGTATGTCAGGATGAACCGTGCGCAGAAGAGAAAACAGAGTGCGAAGATTGTGTGAAGTAGACCGGCCAGCCACAAAGCCAGATTGATCCGGTAGCACGATTCGAGTCATCAGTAAGGACAACCGGGTGGCCAGAACCTTAGCGAGAATTTTCACATCGCAGTTCAGGAGGGAAAGTGGGCGATAAGAACCGCATGAGCAGGGGTCCTTACCGGGTTTCAGAAGAGAAGTGATAACCACTTCACGCATGGAGCCAGGAAGAATGCCATCACTAAGGGACTCCGAGTATACCTCGCGCAACACGGGAGCCATTATATCAATATAGGCTTTGTAAAACTCGGCAGGGATGCCATCTAGCCCAGGGGCCTTACCATTCTGAAGGGACATAATGGCTTCACGGATCTCGTCAAGTTCGAAAGGTGCCGCCAGGAACGCTCTATCCCCATCGCTGAGCCAGCAGAGCGCCACATCCTTTAAATAACTGGTATAGGACGCTTCGGAGCCCGTGACAGAGGTGTATAACGCGTGATAGTGTGTAGTGAAAGTGTGGAGGATTTCATCGGAGTCCCTAAGTGTGGTGCCGGATGTATCCTTGAGTTCAACAATAATATTGCGACCCTTAGGAGTCTGAGTGAGCATTGCAAGTACCTTCCCAGGTCGATCCCCTTCGCAGTATTTCCTGGCCTGCCAGTGTTTACCACGAAAATTGGTTTCCCTGGAGACCTCTTCCTCATACCTAGAAAGTGTCTCCCTGAAAGTTGCATGTAGTGTAGTGTCATTGTCCTCCACCATCCGGCATTCCAGGTCCCTCAGCTCTCCCTCCAATGTGCCAATAGTGCGGAGTATGTCGCGTAGGACTCCACAACTCTTAGAAATGCAGTAGCCCCTGATGGTGACCTTAAAAGCTTCCCATATGTGTTCTACCTAGTCTACAGAACCCTTATTTCTAGGGAAAAAAGCAGCTATCTCTTCACCTAGTTCAGTTCGGAATACAGTGTCAAGCAATATGTTAGGGCGGAGTCTCCAGTGTGGTCTAGGGTTATCCCACCCCGGTATGTGGAGTTGAAGCATGACAGGGCTGTGGTCAGAGTATGTCCTGGGTAAGTGCATTCCCCCTTTTAATGTTGATGCTATCTCTTTGGTAACAAGAATATAATCCAGGCGTGCCCACGTTCCCGTGTGAGACGTAAAGTGTGTGCCCTCCCTCCTGATTGGGTGCAAGTGTCTCCAAGCATCAAGCAGCCCGCCCTCTGTGAGCACCCCCTCCAACGTCTCACGCGCTCTAGGTTTGTAAGTGCATATCCCATCCGCCCTATCCAGGTGAGGCACTATCGCCAGGTTGAAATCACCTCCCCAGATGACGTGGCGTGATCCTATAGCCATGATCTTGCCCCATAGTGCAGAGAAGAAGGCAGGGTCATCCGTATTCGGTGCATATGCAACAGCAAATGTGAAGGTATCTCGCCCCAGCCTGCCCCACATTAATGCATACCGCCCCTCCCCATCCGTCAGATCCCCACATTTAGAAAACGGAACATTGCGGGCCACAATAATAGCTACCCCTCTCGCATATGTGGAATACGAGGAGAATACTCGGTCTCCAGCCCATCTACTCGCAAAAGTGGGTTTAGTACGTGGCAGCAAGTGGGTTTCCTGTATCATGGCGACCTGTACATGATGTCTATCCAGATAGGCTAGTACATTGCGACATTTCTTAGCATTATTTAGACCACGAACATTCCAAGACATAATCGTCAATTGAGAGTCAACATTCAGAGTAGCCATAAGTAGTTCAATAACAAAAATGACAGTACCAACCAATGCAATAGGTGCGGTTCAAAAGCATTCCACCAAGCCAGATGCATAATCAGGCGCACAATCTGCATACCCACTCTGAGTGATAGTTGCCTCGTCTTAGAACAACCAACCCCCCCTCCCACCCCAGCATCCCAATCATGCCAGTGGCCGATGAGCCCCCCCCACATCCCCCCCCCATCCAACCCCTCCCAGTCTCTGCAACAACAACAACAAAAACAGTAGTAGTCTCAGGGGGAACACCCTGTAGGGGTTAGGCATAGAGTGTGCACAGCACCCTCTCGGTCCCCAGCTCCCATCTGTACCGCCCTCGGCGGAGCATAGGGCCTAGAGAGTGGGCCTCGATGTACGTTACCACAGGTGTGTCGCATCCTCGCGGGTTCGAAGCAGGTATTCAGCGCAGCGTCCGCAGGTAGGATGATGGACGTCGTGCAGTACGTAAAAAGGAAATATCCAACATAGTCTGCACGGGTATTCAAGGAGCATTCTGTGCCGGCGGCAATTCCTCATCAGACATCTCCGCCTCAGCTTCTCATTCATCTCTGCGTGCTCTCCTGAGCGATTTTAAGAAGCCCTCAGCCTTCTGCAGATTCGTGAAGAAGCGCTGCGTGCCCTGATGCGTGATCCGCAGTTTTGCCGGATACAGGAGGGCATAATCTACCTGTGCCTCACGCAATTTCTTTTTCACTGGGAGAAATTAGCGTCGTTCCTCCTGCACCATCGGGGTAAAGTCCGGATATATGGAAAACGCAACACCATTATAATTCAACGAGCGCTGAGTACGGGCCGCCCTCAATGCGGTGTCTCGGTCTCGATAGTTCAATAGCCTTGCTATGATGGGCCGGGGTGGCAATCCAGGTTTCGGCATAGGCGCTAAAGACCGGTGTGCTCGCTCAACAATGAATTGGGGGGAGAAAGCTTCGTCACCGATTGCCCCTTTAAGCATCTTCTCGACGTACAGCTCCATTCTGCCTGTGTCTGTGGACTCCGGCACATTCGTAATACATACGTTGTTCCGGCGGCTGCGGGCTTCTAAGTCCTCATTTTTAGCCGCTATTATGCGAAGCAGATTGTCCATGCGGGCTAGTTGCGTCGTGTGTGTCGCGGAAACGTCCGCACCATCAGAGACACGTCGTTCCACGGCCGTCAGTCGCTCCTCATGGCGATCCACCTTGTGGACTAGCGCGTCCAGCCGTGCAGTGACACCGTCCACTTTTTCAACAACAGTTGCGAACCCTTGCCTCATCTCCTGAAAAAGGCTGTGGAGATCCAAGTCGGCTGACGGGGGCGTAACGGCCCTCGAAGGGGCCCCGCTAGGGTCCAGAAGGCTTGAGAGTTTATAATCAGATGCAGAAACCGGATAGAGCAAGCGATACTGACATCTTCAAAAATGCAATTTCTGACTTGACAGAACATTACTCTCCTACTGTGTGTATTGGTGTTACCAGACGAGCATTCTTTAAAAGAAAACAACTGGAAAATGAGTCAGTGGAGGAGTACGTTTCACAATTAAAATTGCTAGCCATGCATTGCAAATTTGGAGTACTGCACGACGAACTTATTCGTGATCAAGTTGTTGTATGTTCTAGGAATAAGAGTATTCAAGATAGACTATGAATTGAGGGAGAGTCTAGTCTGAAGGATGTGATAACTTTATTGAAAAAAGCGGAATTATCTGATAGAAGTTCTAAAGCTTTAGCTGATCAGTCTGGAGCTACTACTTCTACTTCTACGGTTAACAAAATTTTGGTAAAGACTAATAAGGAGTTACCAGATGAGAAGGGTGATAGAAAGTTTCAATCCGATAGGAATTCTCAAAGAAAGTCTCATAACTCAAAATCTTTCACCAGGAAAACGTAGAATAACAATGATTCTTTTTCCTTTGCTTGTTATCGTTGTGGAGATAAGAACCACAATGCAGGTTTTGAGAAATGTCCCGCTAGATTTGTGAAATGTTCTAATTGTGGGGTTGTGGGGCATTATGCTAAAGTCTGCAATAGAAATTCTTCACAGCCATCTGAAGTTTTCAATGTTAATGATACTGATTCTTCTGATTATGACTCTGACATTGATTCTACGTCTACATCTGAAAAGTTCCAATGCAATATGGTGATATGTACTGACAAGAGTGTTAAAAGCTACTGTTAAATACGGTGCTTTGTCATAGATAGTGAAATCTTCCATCTGTACTGTGGGGATATAAAAAAAAATTGTTATGTGTTTTTATGGAACATAATTCAGGAATTAGTTTTTTTGTTGTTTTAGAAAAAGGAGGATGGTAGGTATTTTGTTATTTTAGAAAAAGGGAGGATATGTAGTATCTTGTATTTCCCCTTTAAGTGTCTCGTTCTTGCTTGCTTTCATCTCTTGTGTATCCTTTGAATGTTGGTGTTCTGTGTTCTACAGAGCACTGTTAGAGTTCTGCGATGTACCATTATGTGATTCTTTCATCTGACACTGAAGTACATGGATGTGCTTTTCTTCTTGGAATAAAGCTACAACTTAACTATTCTTCTAGTGGAATAATTGAACTTTTGCGAATACTACAGTGTACCACAGGGATCTTCAATAAGTCCCATATTATTCAACATTTATATGAATCCACTGAACCCAATTAATAAATCATTGAATATCAATTCAGTCATCTATGCAGATGACACCCAACTGATTTTATCAATGGAAGGAGACTGGTCAATAGATACTTTTCGTGAAGGCATGCAAAGAACAGCGGCATGCCTCACATCTAACCCACTTTATTTTAATGGAGACAAGACAGAGATCTTATACTGTCCAGCGATTAAAGTTCCCACCTTCCTCCTCCTCATTTTTGGCCCATACTACCAGACAAGCACCTAGTGCTCTCAGAGATGGTTTGGAACCTTAGTTTAACTTTTAACAAAAAATTCAGCCTAGAAGTCCATGTGAACAAGAGGGCTTGAACTTGCTTCTCTCTAACCAGAGCACTGTGCAAGATACTCCCACTGCTACCCACTAGATATACGGCCCTAGTGGTACAAAGTGCAATTCACAGCCTACTGGATTACTATAATGCCCTGTTACTAGGAGCCCTGAAATATCTGATTAAAAGACTACAGAGAATCAAAACAGTGGCGGCCAAGCTAGCCCTAAACAGGCCAAGAAGGTCATCTGCATCTCAGTCATTGCAGGAACTACACTGGCACCCACTAGAACAGAGAATAAGGTTTAAATTGCTCTGTAATGTCTTCAAGGCTCTTCATTGCCATGGAACAACTCCCCTACAGAATAGAATAATATGGCATGTCCCCAAAAGAAGCTTACGCTCATCCTCAGCCAACATGGCAAGCTTTTTCCAGATTTGTTTTAACATAGAGATTGGAGGAAGAATCTTTATGACTGAGGCAGTTTGTCTCTGGAACGAACTCCCCACAGACCTGAGACAGTCAGGAGAGCTAATTTACTTCAGTAAACATCTAAAAACATGGCTTTCCCCAAAAATCTAGAGTCCAGTTAAAAACACTACAGCAGCTTGTCAGTTGTAGCCCGGATGTTTCACTTCACGGCACCACATGCCGGTAGAGGCGCAATACAGCACCAGGATACCCGTTGGGTGGCAGTTCACTTATAAATGATTCAAATTAAATAAATGGGATGGTTGTGCAGCAACTAGCACGCTAACAAACATGGCACTCAAAGTAAATTTGTATCAGGTTGGCACTGAACACAGCCTGCAACTGTTTGATCCCCTTAATGGAGGAAGTACTACTAGTTCCTTCCCTCCGCCTAAGTGCTCAGAGGTATCAAACGTATCAACCAGGCAACCGAAGGAACAGGGACTTGCAGCAATTAATAATAGAATAATTAGCAGCAGTGCAGTGGGCTAGGCAATAACGTAGCACATGTTAAAAATTTCATATTCAAAACACAAGAGTACTAATTCTATTTAGTATTCATCCATACATTTAAAAGCGAGTTTTACACAAAATTCAGAACATTATGTGCGGTCAACCATCAGCGTGTACCTGAGGCTGTCTATCTCCCCCATATTTATTACACACCCCAAACATTGTGGTGAATGGAGAGTAGGCCAAAAGTGTGTTCTTTGTCAAGATGATGTTTGGAATTTTTGCACATAGTTTGGTCCTGTGGACGTAGTCAGCCTATTTAGAATGGAATTCCTCAAAAAGGCGCTTTTAAATATTGAAGCTGACAATGGATTATCTCACGGGGAAAAGATACTACTCCGAATTGTTCTAAAGATAAGGGATTTAGTGCAACACTGTGGAGCAACGCAGCCACTGGTGATCCAGAAATGGTATGGATAGATGCTGTATGCTCAAAAGGCCTTTAGATAAAGCCAGAGGCTATCTGCAGAAACATGGGAAAATATGTGGTGAATTAATCCTTTCCATTCACAGACATGATGCTTTTAAGAGTTACTCAAAAATAGAACCAACAAAAAAAAAAACCTCAACCGTAGTATGCAATGGCATAGTGGTCTGCACTCACAAGTGATGTACACCAGTCACTGTGGGTCTAGTGGAAATACAAGTTCAAAATCCCACCGATGACCAACAATGTTAGAACTGGGGGTCTCTAGTTGGCAGAGGTAGGCACCACTGTCCAAATAGGGACCCTTGCTTCTAGTCCGGGTAAGAAGGATACACTTTTTAGATAAACCCTACTCCCCCCCCTTGGTAGCTTGGCACGAGCAGTCAGGCTTATCAAAGGCAATGTGTAAAGTATTTGTACCAACATTCACAGTAACACAGTGAAAACACCACAAACTGAGTCCACAACAGTTTAGAAAAATAAAGGTATTTAATCTTAACTACACAAGACCAAAACGACAAAAATCCAACATACACAGTTCAACAATATGGTTTCAAAAGAGTTCTTAAGGTTGCGTTAAAATAATCCACAGTTGCGTCAAGTTTTAGCCAACAGTACCTTAAGATGCGACAAAAGTTCAAAGTGAAAGCTGTAGTGTTGAAAAGCAAGTGATGCGTCACTCCTGAGACCCTGGGGAGGCGATGCGACAACCCTGCTGGATGCAGCGGGTATGTTGCGATGACTCCGGTCTGTATGGGGAGGGATACGATAACTTGTTTGGATTCCGGTGAGCAGGTTTCAGTGGAAGTGGCTCGCAAAAGGTACGATGCACAATCTTTGGGATGGTGAGAATCTCAGGTGCGGTGGCGATGCGCAGCATCGATCTTCTCCTCTGGCGGCCCCTCGATGCGATGGCTCTGCGACGACTCTCGCAGCGATGTGATGCGATCCGCTAGCAAGCGGTGCGACGATCTCACCCAGTGACGACAGGCTTTGCGACGATGTTCGCAGCGATGGTACTTTTCCCGCACCGGAGCGATGCATTCCACAAGCAAAGGATTCACCGGTTCTTGCGCTGCAACAATGTCGATCTTTGCGGCGGGAGGAATTTCCTCGCACTGACGGAGATGCGCCTCGCAAGCGAGCGATGCGTGAAACTTTGCAGAAAGTCTTTAGTATCTTGATTTCCAGCTTCCCAAGCACAGGTACAACTTCCAGAGGCACCAGAGGCACCAGAGGCACCACAACAGGCCCAAGCACTCTGGGAAGGACAGACCTCACTCAGAAGAGTTCAGGGAAGCTGGGGGTGAAGTCCTTTTGTTCCTGGGACTTCTTAACAGTGATCCAGCTCTTCTCAGGTCCTCGGAGATTCCTTCAAGCAAGGGGACATAGCACAAAGCAAAGTCCTTCCCCTCTGCTTGGCATCAATGCAACCTGCAGGTCAGTCCACAAGCACACAGCAGGACAGTCTTCCTTCTTCAGTCTTCCAGCTTTCTCCTTGGCAGAGGTTCCTTCTTGATTCCAGGATGTTCTAATTTTCTGTAGTCTGGGGTCCTGTACTTATACCCTTAAAAGTCGTTGTTCCCGTTGTGCAGGAGGGCTCTGAGCCCGGTCTGAACCAGTTCTGGGTGTTTCTTGAGCACTTTGTTTTCCTGGTCTCTCCTTTTCTTTCAGGGAGAGGGGCAGGGTCATCAGCCACCCAGCAGGAGGTGGAGCCGGCATTGTGGAAGGCAGGCACAGCCCTATTCAGGCCCAGGTGCTACCCCCTCCCACCACTCTAGATGCAGGTGGAGCTATTCAGCCCAGGGATGGCCCACTCAGCCTCTGGGAGCCACCCAGCCCCAGTCACTCACAAACCAGACAATCAATTTACAAACAGGCCAAGGCACACAGAAAGGTCAGACAAGAGAACAGCCACTTTCTAAAAGTGCTGTTCTCAAACACAGGATTTAAAAAGCACCTTTCCTAAAAAATGTGTTATTAAATTCTGAGTTCAGGGATACCAGACTTTTATGTCCTATCTTGCTCCTATGGGAAGATATGCAGGTAACCACTGTAGCCAGCATTCCCCATGATAGCCTATGGGCAAGATAGCCTTACAAAAGTGAGAAAACGAAAATGGCTGTAATTCACTACCAGAGCAAGTCCCCTGCACTAGGACATGCTCTACCTTTCACATACACTGCACCCTGTCCATGGGCCTTCCACAGGGTTGACCAATGTGACAGAAAGGGAAAGGTTAGGCCTGGTCAGTGGGGACACTGACCAGGTTGACATGGCAGTTCACAGACTGCACACAGGCACTTTGGTGGCAGGCCTGAGACACCATTTTAGGGCTACTCATGTGGGTGGCACAATCAGTGCTGCAGGCCCACTAGTAGCATTTGTATCACCAGCCCTGGCACTTTACTAGCGACTTCTTGGGGATACAAATATGCCAATCATGGATAACCAACTTCAATAAGAATTTACAGAGGGAGCACTTGCACTTTGACACTGATCAGCAGTGGCAAAGTGCCCAAAGCATCTAAACCAGCAAAAACGAAATCCAGCACAGCATCAAAAATACAGGAGGTAGAGGCAAAAAGACAAGGGAGACCACACCAAAGATGCCAGGTCTAACGGGAAGAATCTGTTTAGACCCCATCAGGTTTGAGGAAATCTCATCGAAGTGGGAGAGTGGCCAAGAAACTGAAGACAGGTCTGCCTTGTGGCAGAAGGGCTTTACATATTAAAATAGGGGATCCTTGATCATTTTTCAAATCAGGAGTTGGGGAAGCAAGAAAATAGTTAGGATTAGGTGTCACAATTTATATGATCACTGGAAAAGTGCATGATAAATCTGGCACCACAACCACCACCACATCAGAACATTCCTGGACCTGGAAAATATCCACCTGAAGAAAAGGGCAATGCTGAAAGAAAGAGGACTTCTGACTCCTGCTGGAAGACAAAGGCTCACTAAGGGACTCAAGGGCTCCTGACTACTGATAGCACCCATGGCCAAGAACTGTGCTCCAAATTTCAAGTTTGTGGCTCCTACTTGCCTGATTCAAGGACATAAAAGTAGAATGATTTCTGACTCCAAGAATGCAGAGCTTACCATTGAAGGTTGAATTTCTCAGCAGACCTTGCCAGAGAGACACATAAGCTTATGCTGAGGAGCTAGGGATTGGAGGACTTACTGGAGGAAATGTTACTGTTAGTTGGAGAAAAGTGGGAATTTTCTTATCTCCATAGGACTGTACCAAGTTGCCACCATTTGCCCAGCAATGCCACACACATGGCAAGAAAGAGAGGTTCCCGCTCAGATCTTTTTGCTGCTCTCAAATCAGGTTCCGCAGCAGCACAGGTAAATGTATCCAGCCCTGTGGAGACTTTCCCATCTAAAGTTTCCGGCAATGCCCCAGTGGAGGATTTTGACTTTTAAAAAGGCAGCCAAATCTGAAGGTAAACTTTGGACAAGGGCAAGGTGGTAAATATATCAGAGAGGTGAAGCACCTTCGTGTCCGTTAAATCTAAGTTTGTGCCACTCAGCAATTGGTGCCAATTTGGAACTAAAAAATTATTTTCCCGAGTTTGAAGGAAAATTCCCTGCCACAGCCTTGGATCTTGCTCTGCTGGAAGATGACTCGCTTTGAGCGTCTAACCTTCTATCCTTTACAGTCAGTCGGAAATCAGGCCTAGGGCCTGGGCGGCTGTGAACTGGTATTGTCAGTGATGCTTTACATTTACTAGCCAATGTTGTCTTAAAACCTTAAAATATATATCTCTGGTTTTCCTTATCCTATAATGAGTTATCAGTGTCTTATTATTAATTAAAGTCATTTCTATTTTTCTCAATTGGTTAGGAATTTGATTGCATTGTGTCATTCTCCTCAGAAATGCTGGCCCTGCTGGAACCTAGCAGGCACTAGCCACCATGGTTTGCGTAGAGAGTCTCTTATATCTCACACACACATAACAAACACACACTCTGATATTCACAGAAAAAAAGAAAAGTTACAGCTAGGTGAAAATGTCAGCTATAACGTTACATTTTAAACTAAAAAAACATTGAAATTTACCATATCCAGTTAACTAAATTACCTATAACTCGTGCTCCTGTCATGCACAGTGTTTTCATTAGTGATGCTATTACAGATATCACAATCATGCTTTTGAAGATGTCATAGAATGTCACAAGTAATGTAATATGTGATGTTATAAGCAGTGCATGGGGAAGGCATGAGGTATAGTCAGTATAACTTGGAAATTTCAGTGGTTTTTTAAGTGAATTGCTCTATGTAAAGAAAGATACTATAACCATGCAGAGTCAAGTCTGCAGCCAGGCCATGCCCTAACCCCCTTACAGACAGTCAAGACCTCGTTGCTGGTCAACCTCCATGGTCTTGCAGAGCCCCAATGCCCCACATCTTTTTGTGGTGGTGCGGTACTGCAGTACTGCAGCAATATTACATGGACGCTGTACTAAGCCCCATGAGTGTATTGCATTTCCATGGCGTCACAAAAAACAATATTATTTACCCCCAGGAGCTGAGCCCCTGGGATGCCACCCACAAGGGTCAAGATACCTCTACCCTGCCCCGTTATTTCCTATTTCCTATTTTTTATTTCTTTTCTATGACACCAAGACTGAATCCCTGAGTCATAAAATGGCGGCCACAATGTTCTCTTCATGTTGTGACCAGCAATCAGATAGCGTGTTTTGAGCTTGTTTTACCACAGAACTTTGCAGTAGTTAGTAATAATGGCCCGTGACCCGCTGGTCTTGTGCGCCCCTTCCCCTGCTGCTGCCCAAACCTTACGAGTCCAGTCCCGCTTGCCAGTGGTAAACCCTTAGCCCAGTTTCTCTTGGGCTTCCTGTTGTTTTTTTGTGCTGTATTTGCTTTCTATTTTATTTTTTAATATTTCATGTTTTCTTGTGTAATTTCACCCTCTCTGTATCATTGGTAGAGCCCCTTCCTCCTGCCGTTTTCCAGCTCCAGCTCTAGCCACTCCCATGATTACTTATGATGGCCAGTGTGTGGCCACACCACTGGAGCGTGTACCAGGGCAAGCCCGTTGGTGCCCCCATGCCTGGACCGCACCTGGACCATGCCCAGCACCAGGAACCCTGGGTCTCCGCACTCTCATTGAGACTCTGGCACAGACCTCCGAGCCCTAGACCCCAGACGCAACAACAGCTGCTGCCTCACATCACATTACTCCACATTGGGACCTTTCACCTGCACCTGCTGCCAGTTCACCTCCACCCTAGGACCGACCACCAGCACAGCAACAGCAACCAGCGGCACACCATAACCCATTAACTAAGATCTCCCTGGAACATTTCAGCTGCCTCCTGATCAATGCCAGATCACTCTGCAAACATGCTACCAACTCCATCCTTCCCTCAACCATGACCTTCATTAAAGAGAACTAGCTCACCACCGCATCCCCCCCCGAACATCGAAACAGCAACAACCATTGGCTACAAGTTGAAACATAGCAAACATGCCAACAGACATGGAGGCAGCATTGCCATCATACACAAAGAATTATCATCTGCACCACCACTAATGATGAAACAACACCAGTCTTGGAACACATGAACTTCCAGCTCCGCACAGATGACAAAACCACTTTTAAATGCACCCTTGCATACAGATCGCCAGGACCACAAACTGACCTCAGCAATCCCATCGCTGAATTCATTACCACGCTTGCGATTGAATCCAAACACTACGTCTTCCTCAGCTTCCACCTGGATGACCCTACTGACACCAATTCCACCGACCTCCTAGAAAGATTGGACATCGGCCTCAAGCAACTGGTCACAGACCCCATGCACAAAGCAGGACACATGCAGGACTTCATCTTCATGCCAGCAACAGAATCATATACAGCCATATCTCTGAACTCACCTGGCCAGACTACTCGGTCTTACACTTCACCCTCGCTGGATGACTCCGCTCCACCCCTAACTGCCATAAACCCCTTCGGCAGCTGGACTATGATTACATAGCACCAATGGACTGATGCCCTCACCATGACGCAACCCAATGTCACCCCCAACTTGGATCAGGCAGCAGAGAATTTTAAATCCTGGATCACCTGCGCAGCTGACCGAGTCGCTTCCACCAAACCAGCCAAAATGTACAGACCTTCCAAATGACCCAGCTGGTACACCTCAGGCCTCAGCACGTTGACGCACAGGTGCAAACAACTCAAAATAAGATGGTGCACCAGCAGGAACCACACCGACTGAGCCACCTTCAAGTCAGCCCTCAATGACTACCACTGCCAGCTCTAAGCTGCACAACAGGAGGCCTTGAATCACCAGGTCGAGACCAGCACCAACCAAGCCATAGAGCTCTTCACCATCATCAGAGAGTTCACCTGCCTTTCAATCCCCTCCTCACAGGTACTCTGCAATGCCCTCACATACCACTTCAACAACAAGATAGCATCCATCTACAGAAACTTCAATCCCCAACCCACCAGCCTCCTCAGCATCCCAATGACCACCACTGCTGACCACCCGCTCACCACATGGGACCAACTCAGCGCATCGAACACAACCACACAAATGTACTCCATCCTCTTGGGAGAACCCACCGACCCATGCCCCCACAGTCTATTCAACCTCAGAAGAGACAAAATCAGCCACCAGATCACCACCATCCTCAATGCCTCCATAACCACAGTCACCTTTCCAGACTGCTGGAAACACACAGAAGTGAGACCCCTCCTCAAGAAACACTCTGAAGAACCCAGAGAGCTCCAGAACTACCACGTCATCTCATTGCTCCCATAACCCCCAAAGTCCTGGAGAAGGCCATCAAGGCCAACTCACCAAACACCGGGAGAGAACCAAACTGCTGGACTCTTCCTGAACAGGTTTTAGAGATAACCACATCACTGAGGCAGCCCTGATAACCGCATCAAAAGATACCACCACCTACCCGACAGAGGAGAATCAGTCATCTTGATCCTGCTCAACCTCTCTGCAGCCTTCAACACCATCTCCCACCACACAGTCATCAATCGACTATGCCAGATTGAAAACACAGATAATGCTCAGATGGATGGCATCCTTTCTCACGAGGTGCATCCTGAAAGTCTGGCTCCATCCCTTCACCTCACTTGCCAAGCACACCATTTGTGGCATCCCCCAGGGCTCATCCCTCAGTCCAACCCCATTCAACATCTACATGACACCACTCACAGACATTGTCAGATTGCATGACATCAACATAATCTCCTACACTGATGATACCCAATTTATCCTCATGCTCAGGGGACCCGTCTTAATGTAGACTAGCTTGCACAACTGTATGAGCTTGGATGAAGAACAACTGCCTGAAGCTCAATAGGAACAAAACTGAAATTCTGATCTTCAGCAGACACTCCGCATTTTGGAATGACTACTGGTGGCCAGTGGAAACCCACCCTCAATCCAAAAGACCACGCCCGCAACTTCTGCATCATCCTTGGCAGCGAACTCTCCAAGAAATGTCATGTCAATGCTGTATCCTCAGCCTGCTTCCACACACTCCTCATGCTCCACAAAGTCTTCAAGTTGCTCCCCATTAGCACCAGTAAAACGATGACGCAGGCCCTCATCACCCGCCGCCGGGCCAACAGCAACACACTTTATGCAGGCATCACCACTGAACTTATGAAAAGACTCCAGACAATTCAGAATGCAGCTTCCAGATTGATTCTTAACCCATCCAAGAGGACCCATATAAGCCAACACCTGAATGACCTCCACTGCCCTCCTGTTCAGAAGAAATGCCATTTCAAGCTTCTGACCCACGCCTGCAAAGCTCATCACTAGCATGGACACACTAGCAAGGCCACACTAACAAGGACACACCTACATAAACCCCCGCCTGCATTTCCACCGACCTTCCGGGAACCTCTGCTTGTGCATACCTCACACTTGCCCTCACTCAGATACCACTCATCTGCTGTGTCTGCTACAGAGGACAATTCTTCTCTCACCTCATCACAAAATCATGGAACATACTACACCTCCACACCTCACCTTTGCTGTCACACTTCAGGAAGGGGCCTCAAGACCTGACTCTTTGACTAATGCCAGCAGCACAGCACCCGGATACCCTCTTGAGTGATAAGCTGTGCTATACAAGTACGACTTGATTGATTGATTGATTGATATTTCCACTGTGGTACCATGTTACTATATATACATACATTTTGATGGACCACCTCAAAACTTCATCAAACAGGACCAAAGTTATTAGCAACCCAAAAAATCTATTTCCTATGGAAAGCCAGTCCTAGCTACAGACCACCAATAATTTTAAGCCAACAGCACTTCATATAAAATTTCCTGCAGGCCAGATATATAATTTGTAAAGCAACAATATAAGTCCCAAAATGCAGCTGGTTTAGAGTAAAAATTCAGAATTGACTGCAGGTGTCACAAATTACACTTGATCACTTAGTAGAAGCAAGACCGGCATGTTCCCTGCTAGAGGTACTATCAAAGCATGTTCCTTTTTGTATATGAGGCATACAAAAGATTTTGTGATAATGCTTTATTCTTTAGAGAAGACAAAGAAATGTGTATGTGGGATTTTGGAATTTACACAGTGATATCTAGTTGTGCTATACTTGGCTCCTGTAATCCTATATTTTTCTCTGCATTCTGAAGATTGCTGTCCTGAATTTGTAATGACAAATGCAAAGATACAAAATCTGAATGAGAAGTATAATACCAAGACTGGATAAGCCACTCACAGCTGATATGAAAAAACTTGTGAGCTTTGGCTAACATTTTGCATATGTCGCTTTCATATGGTGCTCAGGCTGCATCATAGTGGCCTGCCCAAAATGTTTAGCAAAATAAATGTATGAAAACTCAGCATAGAAGTGCATCAAGAGAGACAAATTCCCATCTGTCAAGAGACCTCATGTTATGTTTGGCGTTTTCATACATTTCTTATTTTTTGACTTTCAGTGTTTGCGTTTGTGATTTTTGAACCTATGTAATTTTAAAATGGAAAATGCAGGACACCCAATGCAAAAAGGCATGGATTGAAAACCAGGACTCAATGTAGCCGTAGTACAGCATAATTAGAACAAGCACTAGCCAAGCAACTATTTCCCACTTGTTGTTAGGAGAAGTGTTTGGAAATTATTTATTAATAGTTGGCCAATATTGAGTATGTGTTGCTTCCCAGATGTACTAGAAAGAGTGCCCATAAAGTAGTAACTTCTTTGGCTGCAACAATATGGAAGCTGATGTTAGAGCCCCTTTGTTTAACAGATTACATTAGCAGAGTTACACTGAACTCTCAAAGAATAGAGGGCCATATTAGCAACAAACTGCGATAAATATCGTAGAGCGCGGTTAGCGTGCAATTTTTTATTGCCAGCTATCATTGGAATATATTGCCACGCCAAAGGTGTATTAGCAACAATTCGCGCTATGGCGATATATATTCCAGCGATAGCGTGAGGGAAGGGTCAACATCGCGACAAAAACAGCGATGTTGCATGGGGAAGGGGGAAAACCTTGCTGATACCACCCTGTGGTCGTATCAGCATAATCCACCCCCCATGTTAGGTATGGTTAAGTTAGGAAAATAGCGGGTGTTAAAAAAAAAGGCAATGACCCCGGTTAGCGTGACTTTTCACGTCGCTAACTGGAGCCAGGGCCTCCTTGCTAATAGGCGATAGGCCTGTTAGCGTCTGTTTCCCAGGTCTGTGGGTCAGGAACGCCTACTTTGCATGTTATCAGCGATAAGTATCGCTGACATGCAAAGTGGCACCCAAACCATTCGCTTTTGTAAGAAAGCTATCACTAACTGCTGTTAGTGACAGCTTGTTGATAGGGCGATAGAATTATCGCTGCTTTAACGGGAAAAGGTTCCGCTAAAGCGGCAATATTGCCCTTGCTAATATGCCCCAGACTTATGAAAAGCAGCAAAATGAAGACGTTTTCAGAGTAAGTGATGAAGTTAAAAGATATACTCATAAATGTATTGTTTAGTAAATATTTTTTACAAAGGACTAGCATTTTCATTGCATCTTTGAGAAAACATTTGTGCATGCATGTCTTTACTTTGTGATCAAAAAAGTCAAATGTCCAACAACCTTTTATCATTGCAGAAAAGTAGAAAATGCAAGGCTTAATATAAATGAACCACTAAGGGCTGATTGGGTTTTTGGCGGGCGGCCCTTTCTCCTCCAGGGCAATGAAGTAAATTACACCATTGCCCTGACAGAGAAACCATCCACCAGAATTAGAAATTTCCTCTGTCCCAGGAGACATTTCTAACATTGACAAGAATCACTGTCATGCCCGTTCCTATCAATGCATTGCAATTTTCCTGTACAGCTCCGTCAACATGACGGAGCCATGTGGCAAATTTACAAGTATTCTTATTTTCAAAGCAGGATTTTTTTTTTTTTTTTAAAACAATGCCGGCTATCAATGAGAGTTCCCTCCCATGTTGAGGGCAGCAATGAGCACTTTTGACAGTACCGGCTCCTGGAGGGAGTGCTGCAGGGAGGTGGGGCGGGACAGTGGAGGGGCAGGGTGGGGGATAGTAAACTCCAGAAAATGCTCTGATCTGAGTTAGGTAAAGAAATAAATAAATAAAACAAATTAAATTGTGAGCGCTGCAACGCATGGTAATTGTGGGTAAAAATCTAAGTGCAAACTTAGTTAAATTTTTTGAAAGCTTTGCTAGCTTCATAAAAAAATAGTTGAAAACTTCTGATGAAATATGCTTTGTGGAGTAAACTCAGTGTTAGTCCTAGATTTTCTTTTGCCTTTGCCTCCTGTGTTTTTGCTGTGTGTTGGACTCCATTTAGCTGGTCTAGATGCTTTAGGCACTTTGTCACTGCTGTTCAGTGCCAAAGTGCAAGTGCTCCCTTTGTAAATTGTTGTTATGGATTGTTTCGAGGTTTGTCTGATTTGATTTACTAGTTAGCCCCTAGTCCAGTGCAGTGTGTGCCCAGGGCCTGTAAATCAAATGCTGCTAGTGGGCTGCAGCACCAATTGTGCCACCCACATAAGCAGCCTATAAATGTAACTCTGGCCTGCCATTGCTTAGCCTGTGTGCAGTCTAGTACTGCCATGTCAACTTGGCAAGTGTACTCACTTGCCAGGCCATAACCGTCCCTTTTCTTACATGTTTGTCACCCCTAAGGTAGGCCCTAGGTGCCCCTGTGGGCATGGTGCAGTGTATGTGAAAGGTAGGACATGCCGTGATAGTGAATAACTTCCAATTTAGTTTTCACTATTGCAAGGCGACCTGTTCCCATGGAATAGAATGGGGAGTTTGTTTATAACATCTCATAAACCTAACTACCCCTGGCAATAAGGTAGGAAAATAAAGTTTGATATGCCTAACTTCAGAATGTTAAAATGCATCTTTTAGTGAGGGTGATTTTTACATTCTGTGTTTGATAATACCACTTATAGAAAGTATGTATTTTCTTGCTTAGCCATCCAGTGTGCCTCTCCTAGGCTTGTGTATTGTATGTCCAGCTTTTGGATGACAGGGGCTGGGGAGGAGCCATGGCTCCAGAGTGCCTAGTGATTCAGGGCTGGGTTGACTAGACCTGGGCTGCATTTAGAGTAGGGGGAAGAGATTTCCATTCACCTGTATAGGCCTGGTCTGCCAAGGACAATGCTGTCTCCACCTCCTGCGAGAAAGCTGCACCAGAGGGGACAGAACCGGTTTTGACCAAGCACAGGGTTTCTCTGCCACCAGAGAACAAAGGATTTTGTAGTATAAATATTGGGGCCCAGGCCACAGAACTTTAGATCACTTCTGAGAATCAAGAAGAATCTTTGCCAAGGAGAAGAGCCAGAGAAGCTGAGGTTGGCCTGTAGTGGCTACTTGCTGCCAAGGAAAGGAGAAAAGGACTTTGCTGTGTGCTCTGTCCCCTGCTTGAGGAAGATCTCCAAGGGCTTGACGTGTTGCTTGCCCCCTGTTCACATGCTTTCAGCAACATCAAAGACCTCACCAAGCTTCTAGGCACTATCTCTCGAACTGCTGGTTTGAGATGCCTGGAGAAGAAAAGGGTAACCGAAAAGGGACACGAGTCCGTCACAGGATTCCGTGTTCTGAAGGCACCGTAGAGCGCACCACCTCATTTTGCAATGCAACCCTTGTCTCGGATGTACGACATTACAACGCATGCTTTTACATCGCATGCTTTTACAACGCGGTTTTTACAACGCATACCATTACAATGCATAGTGCTTTTGGGCGCTGGATAGTGAATAGTTTAATTTACTATTCCAACTCCAGTCCCCGTGGACACTAGGGAAGGTTATTGGATAGTAAATTAACCTATTCCCTATCCTAGAGCGCCCCCCCAGCGCAATGCGTTGTAATGGTTTGCGTTGTAATGGTTGCGATGTAAAGGCACTGTGTGGTAAAAGTTGCGTTGTAAGTGATGTTTCCCCTTGTCTCACTGACTCTGTCAATGAGCCGCTGCTTACACAGCATCCTGTTGACACCGCAGTCCGCACCACTTCGTTACACGCTGCACCGACATCATCGACTCCGTCGCTGACCGACTCGACCATCGATCGGCTCCGTTGCCGCATCTTGAACTGCCAGCACTGCATCGAGCACTGCCTCACCCTGCAATGCAAGCCTTGGTCTTACCAACTCCATCAATGAGCCGCTGCCTACAACAAGCCGTGAGGACACCGCACGCTGCAATGCTTACATCTCACATCGAAACCGTGACGGTTGCCCCGGACCGGCCCATACCATTGTGCCGGCACAACAACAAAAGGTACTGTCTCTGAGTTTGTCGACTCTTTTGCTTACCCACATCGATGCGGTTGGTTGGAATTATTAGACTCTTTTGTATTCAGTATCGCAGTAGCCCTGGGTGGAGCTACTGAGTCCGAGGAACTGTATTTTCAAGTTTTTCATGCAATTTAAAGGGTATTTTGCACAGTAACTATTTTTAAAAGTATGTTGGATTTTTGTTGTTTTTGGTCTTGTTGAGTTGGATAAAGTGTGCCTATTTTTCTAAACTGGTGTGGTGTTTTCACTGTGTTACAGTATGCTTGCACAAATGCTTTACACTATGCCTCTGAGATAAACCTGTTTGCTCATGTCAAGCTACCAAGCGGGTGAGAAGGGGTTATTTTAGAAATGCATTCCCCTTACCCTGACTAGAAGAAAGGGTCCCTAGTTGGACAAAGATACCCACCTCTGACAACTAGAAACCCCCATTTCTAACACTCAGCAAACTTCACTTTTAGTTTGAGAAATGTTTTGCATGTTTATATGTGGAAATTATTGCTTGTAACATTTTTGGGGGTTGACATTTTCACCCTCAGGTTAAGTTTTGTGAAGTTGACAAACTTCGCAAACTTCGTTAAGAGCCCTATTATGAGTTATGAAGCGATCAGTATTCTCACACTTTGAAGTGTTGATACTGCATGACAACATCTTAATATTCTTGCACAAAATATCATTGGATACAAATATTGTGTCAAAAATATCATAGTGTCAATAATTTTCAGGGACAAGATATTGTAGTAGGAATATCATTTGTATTAGTTTTAAACAATAGATATATCCATGTATTAAGTTTGAGCATCTTTATGTATTATTTAATTGTAATGTAGCCTTTTTTTAAATTATTGTGCACTATTCATTTGTTTCTAGAATTATTGTATTTGCTTATGTGGGTTTTGGGTTTTGAGTGTAGCAGTTTGAGAAATGTTGCTCAGGTTGGTGTGGGAATAAAACATTTAACCTCTCCAAAGACCATACCTTTTTCTCACTGTTGCTTCAAAACCCAACTCTTTCATTACTGTTGTTCTGTTTGGAATAGGAATAGTATAGTAAATGTGACTGTGACCCCTTCAAAGTCCAATACAGTCCTTAATGTTGATCATACTGCCGTGTGAATGTCAATCTGAAAACACCAATGTTTAACACTTTCCCTACTGCTTAGTTTGGAATTCTAACTATTTTTTATCTTAATTATGTGTTCGTATTTTCTTAACATGTATTTTCATTAAATTTAACTAAAAAAAACAAGAGTGGCAATTAGGCTGCTATACCTACTAAACATATTTTTAGTCATCTAAAACCATTGTCTGATTTTTCAAGTAATACCTCAAGGCCCTCATTGTTCACAGAAGAACACAACCTTTAAAAAAAAAACAATTTTTAAGAAAGACCATTTTAACCTTGATTTTCTCCCAAATGATTCTTCTGAGGGACAGCATGACATACCAAACCAATAAAACATCCTAAAACTGTAGCATCAGTTTGAGGAACAATGAGATATAAATGCAAATGATATGCTAAGTCTTCGATTCATCCATGATGAAAATTCTACAATATGTACTAAACCCAAACAACCCTATATTCTAGGAGAGAAATTACAACAACATACCAAATACAAGTAACTTTAAGGGTCCTTAAAATTTCTTCAACTCTAAATGATGATAGTTTAAATTCATCAGTAGTACTCTTACAGGAAGACTTGCTACTCTGGAATGGCCTGTAGAACTACAGCAGCCCACTGCTTACCTAATTATATGAGGGAAAAGTTCATTGGACAGAAAGAAAATCCAAAGATCTGCTCATGGAATATTAAAGGCATAGAACAACACCCTAAATCCTCCGGAAGTAATCTGCCAAACTTTTTTGAGGATCATCAAATAATTTGACTGCGACAAATGTGGAATCCTTGACCTTTCAAATTGGAACAGTTACATTCATATTAAATTTGGGCTAAAAAGAATAACATAGGCCACCCGAGTGGCAGCCTAATAGCATTGATACATAAAAGCTTTTTTTTTTTAAAAACCACTATTGTTTAATCCATTTCAGTATATACACTGTGAACCCTTTTAGGAAATAAAAACAAAGCCAAGTAGTACTGTTAAATGTGTATTTTTCACCTTCGATAGTTTCAAACAAACTAAATCTCTGCACTGTTTTAGAAGAATTAGTCACACCCTTTTAAGTTCAGAAAAAAAATTATTAAAGCAATTTAAGACAAAAAAGCGAAGTAAAACAATAAAGATATTACATAAGATCAGACAATAATACATATATGAAAGACAATAATGTCAGTAATAACAATGTCAGTAATGTTGGTTAAAAGTCATAGAAAAAAGGGGAAATCAGGGAAAATCAGGGGAAAAAAATAAAAAAGACTAAGGGATACAACTGAAGTTGGGCGATAACTATAAACATGACTGGTGAGTATTAAAATGTATAGCGATAAAACATTCAGGAAATTGAGAACAGTAATGGGAAATGTACAATTTGAAAAATAAAAATAGGAGAGTAAAAGAAAAGAAGCATATGGAACAAGCAAGAGGATATCATGGAGGTTTAGGAACTTCTTGCTGCAGGGGAGATAGAAGCAGAGAACGTCTAGCACTATCATTGAACAAGGACGTAACTGGATCCCACAATTCCCTTCTTTTCACAGCCAGAGTCAATGGAAAAACAAAAGTCGTGTCTAATCTGTGATTATAGCAAACAGCATACCACCAAGCCTGATACGATATTTTGGTGAAATCTTTCCAATTTTTGGTGATTTGTTGGAAAGCTACTGCTAGCAGTAAATCAATTATCCTTGTACTAAATGTGCAAAGACTCCAAATGGAAGAAACACTACCCAGGAAAATGTGAGAAATAGAAAAGGGATGAGTAGAGGAGAAAATCCTATTGATCTGGGACCATACCTTCACCCAAAAAGTATGAACTGGGGAGCAATCAAAAAGCATGGGAAAAAGATCTGCACGTGGTGACGAACAAGACCAACATAAATCTGTAGAATCTGGTACCTATCTCATCCTTTTTTGAGCAACCTATTTGGCATCATATTTCCATCTTAATTAATAACAGACCCATCTTTTGGAAGACATGGAGATCTCGCGGTCTCATATGGGTTCATCAGTTATATCATCAAGGTCAAATCCTTCCCTTCTCATCAGCTGTCTCTTCTTTCCATTTTCCTCCTTCCTTTCGCACTAAATATTCTTTGTTAACCAATGCCCTTCAAGTTGCCCATGACGCACATTTTGCTTCTCCTTCTCCTGTTTATCCAGAACCTTCTAGTATGCCTCTATTATATTCTTTACTTCTCAAAGAAGCCAGAGCTTCAAAAATGTATGCTTCTCTTTTAACTCCATCCTCATCTCGCATTAAAACTAAGACAGAAGAGGCGTGGGAAGAAGACTTGCATATCTCATGGCCCATTGAAATATGGGATAAAATTTGGCTAAAGCTTCGCAAATCGTCAAGAGCTGCTAATACGAGTCAGACAATATTTATTATTTATATTCGTTTATTACTTCCACCACTTATTCTCAGAATTATACACACCCTTGAGGTCCTTTCTGGATTGCACTGTTATTATCACATGACAATCTATTATTTCAATATCTGAATATTCTTGGACCAGACAATTCTCCAGACTCATCTTTCAATAACCACTTGCATACCTGTGCGGCATGGTTGGCCAGCAAAGAACCAAAGAACAGTTATATGTCCAAATTATTCATTGATTCAGGTTTTTGATTTTGTATGGTGAACGGAAGATCTTATTTACACCACCTTCAGCAACATCAGAGTAGTCAATCCCACACCAGTCTCCTAGAAAGACCATGCTCTCATCAAGTTCAGCATCTCCATCCCAGTCTAATGCACATGCACACTAAACTGACCAACCCAGTGAAACTGGAACAGCATCACTGACAAGGACTGGAATAATGCTCTCAGCACCCACTGACCCGGACATAGCAACAGCCTCTCCAAAGCCATCAAGAATCTTCAATCGGATCACTTGCTGTGCTGACTCTCAGGCCCCCCTCAAGCCCAGCATTATTGCAAGATCCAGACCCCAGGCTAATTGGTACAGAGAGAAACTCACACTGATGAAAAGCTACTGTAAACAACTAGAGCACAAATGGAGAATGTGCCAGTACAATACAGACAGGAGCTCCTTCAGATCTCCCCTGAGACGCTAGCAGCAAATGATCCGGTCCACCAAATGTGCCACTGTGGCAGAACGCATCGATACGAGCACCAAGAGAATGAAAGAAATCTTCACTGTTGTGAAGGATTTTATCTCATTAGCAGCTACCTCCAACTTGATCACCACTTCCCAGGACCACTGCAACAATTTCTCTAAATTCTCCAGCAACAAAACGATCGCCTCTTACAACAACTTCGACCCGCAATCATAACCGACATACCTCACCAAACACTTCCAGATCTTATCCAAAGAACCAATGCTAACCACATGGCCCATCATCACCCTGGAAAAAATGGCTGCCACCATGAAGTCCATTTACTAATTGGTCCCATCAGACCTCTGCCCCCAACAGAGGACTGCAAGCCATCAGTGCCATATTCATAACCATTCAGAAAGCCTCTATCACTTCAGTGACCTTGCCAGACACCTGGAAAAATACAACTGTCCTCTCATTCCTGAAGAAACCCTCCCCAGACACTTCAACACTCATCAACTACAGACTGGCCGCCTTGCTACTAATCCCTAGCACAGTCTTTAAAAAATCATCAACAGACACATCACTGAGTACCTCAATGACCACCAACTTCTAGCCACCACTCAGTATGATAGTAGATCCAACCACAGCATGGAAACTGCCCTCATCAATGTCAAGGATGACATCCACATGAATCTTGAAAAAGGAGACACAGTGGGTGTCATCCACCTGGACCTCTCCACAGCATTTGACACAGTCTCCCACCCCACCCCATCCTTATCCAACACCTACAAGGCTTCGTAATGCAAGAACACGCATTCTGATGGATCTGATCATTCCTTACTGGTAATACTCAGTCACCGTACTCCTCAGATGCTTGCAAACTTATCTGTGGAGTTCTGTAAGGATCCTCCTTAAGCCAGGCCTTCTTCAATGCATACATGATCTCTCTAGCCAGCATCATCTGCTCTCATGAAATCAACATTCTCTCCAACACCGACAACTTGCAATTTATTCTCGACCTCACGGATAAGATGCCCAGTACCTGGCTGACGTACAATACCAGCATGACTGAAATGGACAACTTCATCAAAACTAGCTGCCTAAAGCTGAATACTGACAGGACCGAAAACATGATCTTCGAGTAAAGCACCTGACTGTGGAACTGCCCCTTTTGGACAATAGATATAGGACTGACACCACCCCCCAACAACCACGCTGAAAATGGCGTTATCATCCTCTAAAGCAACCTTAACACGTTGCCCAATTCAACACCATTACTGCCTCATGCTTCCATACTTTGAGGGCGCTGAGAAAGGTTTTCAAATGGCTCCCAATCAGCACCTGGAAAACCGTCAATCAACAAAAAACTCCCCAGAAGGCTGCAGATAATTCAAAACTCAGCAGCTAGAATCAATCTCAACATCCCACACTGCATTCACATCACACAACATCTGTAAGAGCTCCACTAGCTCCCCATATAAAAGCAAGCACAATTCACACTTCTTACCCACACTTTCAAGGCACTACAAAAGGCTGGCCCAGCATACCTAAACACTCGCACTGATTTCATAAACATTCCAGACACCTTCCCTCCGGACTCCTACTTGCACACATTCCACGCATAACGAAAACCAGATCCGATGGTTGAGGCTTTCCTACATCACTTCAAAAGCATGAAATGACCTGCCACTACACATAAGAGCCTCCTCCTCACAACTTGATATCTGAAAAAGATGATGACCTGACTTTTCAAATAGTGCCACAAGGCCCTATGTTTGACGAGAGACTCACTTGCTCAGCACAAGGATACCCTCCGGGGTGGTAGTGCACTCTACAAATCTGTATTACATAACTGTCGTAATTTTCTCATTTCCGCCCTGCTCCCTCACCGCCAGATGGATCCCACATGCATCGGATAGTCTCTCCTTACTTGTGTCATTTAGGTGAGAGCTCGTCAATGCTGAAAAGAATCCTGCAGGCTTCTTCATGCAAAATCTTTTTTTTCATACTCCGTGGGTTCTTGTTGATGGCCCAGCCCTCGTGGCCATCAAAAGCGTGTGGTAATGATGAAAATACACGCTGTATATTAGGTAAAGCTGTATAGTTATTTTCATAAGCTGGACCATCAGAGCAGGGCGGCTTCAGCTCTGTGTAAGACTGTCAACTGCCTTTCCTGGAACTCTTCGTCATGACATTGGAAAATAGTTCATTCATAAGTTAATATTCTAAAACAAGCCTAAGACACTACAATAACATAACAAAAAGCATAATTTACTTCACTTTGTTGCACTACACTGTTTTTACTTTATGCAAAAAATGTCAAACCATCCTAGAAAAGATAGTGATCAGGACACTCAACAATACCTTTACATCTAAACCATAGCATACTACTTTTCTGTAAACCATATCATCATTAACTCTGTAAATACAGTGTATCAGAGATTTATATAATGGAACTAGCTTACCCGTCGTGCGTTGCTGTGATCTCAGAAGAAAGGAATGTTGCTGCTGCTCAGAAAGATAAGTATCTCTCTGACATCCTTGTTATTGATTTACTCTGCTTTGCTTATCTGATACTTGTATATATGTAAATAGGATGTTATTTAGTATTAACCGTTTCTATATATGTAAATAGGATTTTATTTAGTATTAAGAGTTTCCTATGTTTTCTGGGATTGGCCTATATCTTCTGAATACCTCAGAATGGCCTTTTAAGGTGAAATTTAAACTTTTTTCTCTGGTTTGTGTACGCTTTCTAATGATACTTGTGTTTCACACTCGATATTGGCTTCTGTGTCTTTCACCCTAGACTACTTCCCCTCCGGTTCTATTTCGAACCGGATTAGGCCTCATCGCATTTGGTATACTTTTGAACGCGAGCGCGAGAGCACAGCGCTTACACGCTCATACCTTGCGCCCCCATCACGACTCGGGTTCATTCCCGATCCCGCACCGTCTCGCCAACACTCCGTCTCGGCACAACGAAGACTGATTCAACATGTTTGGACAGCTTCTCCAGCCCGCTCAACGCGCGGAGCTGCGCTCGAGGAGGGCCGGGTTACATTACAGGAATTCACCTTCGGAGCAATTCTCGATGGTCGTTTGTTTGAGAAGAACGGGCTTGATCAGTTTGTATTCGAACAGCTTCTAATCTTGCTTTATTTAAAAGAAATGTATGCCAGAAACCTTCGCGGGAGTGTACTCAACAACTTCCCAAATTTTCATGGCGATCAGATGAATGGTGTAGTAATGCATAAAGGACAAACAGACAGACAGGCAGACAGACAGACATAAATTTGTTTCTTATATAAATAGATTGAAATTGCCAGGTAAACAAAGTACGGCTAGGAAATCAAGATTTCACTTCACAATATAAAAGTTTAAACCCTTACAATCATCACTTCACTAATAGTTTCTGTTAGATGGAACAAATGTTAGGGTCAATTTCCAACTTCCTTTCAACCAAAAATAATATCAATGGGGATCCTTTCAATTTTATCCATAAGTATTGTTTGTTTTGTCTAGCAAAAAGGAAAATCAAGAGCAATTAAGAGATCTTTAAAAATCCTACATCCAAATGTTGGGATCTTCTGATGAAAAAGGAAATGGAAATAAAAGAATTGTGAAAAAACGTACGTGAAACAGCCTGGCTACAATTACATACAAATAAGGAAAGTGATACATAACAAATATGGGTACTAATTGGGTATGTTCCTGGTCCTATAGAAATGCGACTGACATACAATACGAAACCTGAGATACCTATATGAATTAAATTTATGTGAAACAAATGTTGCAACTTTGATCTCCATAAAATATTCATTGTTTTTGGCACAAAAAAAGTGAGATAATTTCATTCATCAAAAATGCATGGTCGTCAAAGGCGGCAGGACCCAATAGAATTATTATTGATGTTATTAAATCGAATCTCAGCTTATGAAGTTTTCTTTTACATTTTTTTCATTAATTCTACAAACTGGCCGAATTCTCCTTTTTGGTCCTCGGGCGATAATACATTCAATCATTAAAAAAAGGGCTGAAAGAAAATGCAAAACACTATCAATTTATAACCTTGATAGACTGAAAAGGTAAAAGTTTTACGAAATAACTATTGAATGCCCTTTATTGTTGCACAATGAAAAATAATCTTCCACTTAATCAATCTAGATTTAGATCAAATTGCTCTATGATTGATAACATTGTCAAGTTAAGTTTACTGATAGTCAAAAGATTAATAAGGAAACTGAAGCTCTAGGCCTGATTAACCGCATGCGCGCTAGCGGTTTTCCCGCTTCGCGCTGAGTTTTTTCAAAAGCCGCGTTACATGACGAGCTCAGCTCGTCATCAGCGCGCGAGCGCCGTAACTCATGACGAGCTGAGCTCGACATAAGTGCCGAAGTGGTTAAGAGTTTGGCAGATGGGATACTCCGTCACAGAAAATATATGCAGAATTTCCTATATTAGGATGTTATTATTAATGATCACCGGTAAGGGATAACTTACTAACGACACAGTGAAAAAATAGAGAGGTTCAAATCGCTGTGCCAGATTTCTCTAATTTACGATCTTTTTATTTTTTATAATCATTATTAATTAAATATGTGAAAGCTTGGTCTGATGTATACAATGAATTAATATGAAATTGTTCAAAGTAAACTGTCAATAAAGTTTTGTTGAAAGGAGGAATATGCAGGGTATGCATAGTATTTAGTTTATGTTGATTGAGAATGCGTCAGGACTGACATTGTATATAACGAAGTAAGTTATGTGAAAAAAATGGGTAATGTGAAAAAGAACGAAAGTTTCAAACGCATCTGTTTCTTTGCCATCAAAAAACTTCTGTGAATTAATTGAGACTGCATTGGTGCAGCTTTTTCCTGCTGGCTGCGACTGTTGTCAAAAATTAGGATCACTTTTGGAATATATATATATATATATATTTATGCAGGCTCCGGCGCATGCAAGATAAAGCACACAAAGGCACTCGGGGGAAAAGTCTTTAAAACACCTTTTATTAGCAGACGCGTTTCAGCGATAGGCTTTCTTCAGTGCTTCCAGGTGTAAGCGTTTCTTGTGCAGCGCTAAATTTATTTAAAAGGAGATGTCTTTCCTGATTGGCATTTGTTCAGTGTGGCAATGGAGACAGGACTTGCGAGTCAGTATACCATATGGCCGCCATGCTGAAGAAGTAATATTTCAGTCTTAAGATGATATTCACAATTCATCCACATATTTTGGCAATGTTATTAATGCTGTTGGCGGCATGTCTCTTGTTGATACAGTGTCTCTTACCACATGCGCGCTGTTTGTACCCCCTCGCCAAGCCTCTTGATGGTCAGGACGAAGCTGTAGACTGCAGTATATGACAGCAGACCTTGAACTTGGATAGTTCACGACCTTCGATCGGCAGGCACGTCCTGTAAGAGACGGTTCAGCTTCCGTGTGATACACATCGCTCCAGGCTCCTTCAAATCGGAACCGAAGTCATCTGCGGCGTACCGCAAGGATCATCACTCAGCCCCACCCTCTTCAACGTCTACATGAGACCTCTTGCAGCCATCGCACGCCAATACAACCTCAACATCATACTCCTACGCCGACGACACCCAGCTGATCCTCTCCCTCACCAGAGACCCCGACACCTCCAGAACCAGCCTACACGAAGGGATGAAAGACGTCGCCGAGTGGATGAAGAACAGGTGCCTGAAACTGAACTCAGACAAGACGGAAGTCCTCATCCTGGGACCATCGCCCTCCGCCTGGGACGACTCCTGGTGGCCCCCCGCTCTGGGCACCACTCCCAAGCCAACAGACCACGCACGCAACCTGGGCTTCATCCTGGACTCCTCACTCTCGATGACCAAACAAGTCAACGCCGTCTCCTCATCATGCTTTCACATCCTACGCATGCTTCGCAAGATCTTCCGATGGATCCCGACCGAAACCAGCTGACTGGACTACCGAAACACCCTCTACGCCGGAACCACAGCCAAGCTACAGAAAAGACTCCAACGCATCCAGAATGCCTCCGCCCGACTCATCCTGGACATCTCCCGACGCAGCCACATCTCCGGCCACCTGAGAGACCTGCACTGGCTCCCCGTCAACAAGAGGATCACGTTCAGGCTCCTCACCTACGCACACAAGTCTCTCCATGACCTGGGCCCCACGTACCTCAACGACCGCCTGACTTTCTACACACCCACCCGCCAGCGATGTTCTACTAGCCTCGCCCTCGCCGCCGTACCACGCATCCGAAGAGCCACCACCGGAGGCAGATCCTTCTTCTACCTGGCGGCCAAGACATGGAACTCCCTCCCCATCCACCTTCGGCTGACCCAGGACCATCTCGCCTTCAGGAGACAACTCAAGACCTGGCTGTTCGAGCCGTAGCGGACCCTTTCCCCCAAGCGCCTTGAAACCCTTCCGGGTGAGTAGTGTGCTATACAAGTGTTATGATTGATTGATTGATTGACAGTCAGTCACGCACCTACTATATCCTTCATCCAGACACTCATACATCCACTCATTCTTCAATATGTAAAACATATTTTAACTTTACATAAACACACAGTCACTGGATGATGTCATCAGTTATGTCATCAGTGATGTCATTTGAGATGTCATCAGTGATGTCATCAGTGATGTCATTTGAGATGTCATCAGTGATGTCATCAGTGATGTCACTGACCATGTCATGAATGATGAAATATGTGACATCATCAGCAGTGGATTGCGGGCGCGCGAGTTATAGTGAGTCCAACTAACTATAACGTGGGAATTTCAATGGTTTTGTATGAGTAAAATGTTCAGCTAACTATAACTGGTGTGAAACCTATGGTTTTTTCAGTGAATTTGAAAGGTTTTTTAAATGCTAATTCCTAACTATAACGAGTGTGAAACCTATGGTTTTTTCAGTGAATTTCAAAGGTCTTTTAAATGCTAATTCCTAACTATAACGATTGTGAAACCTATGGTTTTTTCAGTGAATTTGAAAGGTTTTTAAATGCCAATTCCTAACTATAACGTTTGTGAAACCTATAGTTTTTTCAGTGAATTTCATAGTTTTTTTTAAAAGGTAATTCCTTTGTATATCGACTTTGTTACCTACAATTTTTTTTTATTAGCTGTTTTTTATAACTATAAATTATAATTATTATTATTTTTTTAATTATTTGTTCACTGTATTTTTCTTTTTTTTTTATCATTCTCTCTTGGTGCGCGCACCGGTAAGCTTACCCGTATCATTTTGTCTTGGAGCGCTCAGGGTGCACGCACCGGTAAGCTCTCCCGAGTGCCCAGCGAGAGCGCTATTTCTGCGTTCGTAAAAAAAAATATGTATGAAAACTAAATAATAATGCAAGACATTCAGTACCATACTTATAAAAGCAGTATTTTTGATTTTCGTAATGAAAATTATTTTGCATTTCCGTAAAGCTACCAAAACGTCACTCAGGCGCGCCGCGTAAGCGCCCCCGAAAGCGCCTACGTTCGCGCCGCGTAAGCGGCCCCGGAAGCGCTCCGGTACGCACAGCGTAAGCGTGTCAAGTCATGTGACCTTAAAATAACACTTTTCATTGGTTGCTAACGTTTTTTTTTACACAGAATGAAATCCCCACCCATTTCCTTCACTTCTTCTTTCACTTTTGTGACTGCAAGACCTGTCTTTTTCCTGCTTAAACTTTTTTGGATTATCATGGCTGCCAGAGCATCCAGCAGCAGTGAAGACTCTGATGGATTCATAGATGAAGAGCCTCCTCAGCCAAAGGTGAAAGAACATTCATTTGGAAATTTTTTGATATACCTGAGGGACGTAAAAAAGTAAATGCTCCAAAGGTGGAGTGTAAGATCTGCCATACTGTACTTTCCCGAGGAGACCCCACAAGGAAGTACAGTTTTGGTAATTCTACCATGATTCGCCACGTCCAGAGAAGGCATCCCCAGAACTATGCCCGGGAGAGTGTCAGGGCTCTGGAACGAGAGGCTCCAAGAGATGGTGCCTCTACTTCAACTGGAGGAGCAACTGCATCGGTGAGGGGGCGTCCAGAGCAGCTGATCCCAAATATTCAGCCTATTTTTAATGAGGCCTCCATCAAATGCAAACATTGTGATGCTCTACTTTGTTACGGGGAACAAAGTATTATGATCATTGCTCGAGCATGAGAGAACCACCGCTGCCGTCCCCAGTCCTAATTTTGTTTTTGTTTTTTTGCTCCTGTTGAGCAGTTTGCTATTCCCTGTTTTTGTTTTTGTTGAGAAAAAAGAAAAAAGAAGAAAAAAAAGTTCTTTTCAGAACTACCTCCAATTCTCAAAAAAGAGCTGTATTCTTAAAAAAATGAAAAAGAGTAACTGAAGTCGAGTGCAGTGAGAGAGGAGAGGAAAATGAGTGAGAAAGCAAAGAAAGGGACGACAGGGGAAGGGAAGTGAAGTAGGGGGACTGAAAGAAGGTGAGTGTGGGGAAGGAGAGTGAGGAGAAGGAGAGTGAACATGGGGAATGAGGATAAGTGAAGAAAATGTAGTAAAGGAACGGGGGGTGTGGAAGGGTAAGAAAAGAGCAGTGATGTTGAGGAAAGAGTGGTGATACAAACTGGATAAAGGCAAGTGAGTGTGAGACAAGGTGAGTAAGGGAGTGAAGAGACAGAGAAAGTGAAAGAAAAAGTGAGAGTAGAAGACTGAGGGCCTTATTTATGAGGCCATGCGTCACTTTTACGCCGCCGGTGCGTCACTTTTTGTGACACACCAGTGGTGTCAAAAATGCACCTTGTTGAGTCATATTTACAAAGTGACGCATCTAGGTAGATGCGTCACTTTGTAAACCCCTGCGCCACATTATACCTGCGCCAGGTCTAAAGTATGCAAAGTGGGTGTATTGACGCTTGGAAGGGTCGTAGAGGTGACGCAGTGAAATCTATGAGATTTCACTGCGTCACTTTTAGGACGCCATTGCGTCAAAATCTTGCGCCTTCCTCACAGCAGGCATAAAACTGACGCAGGCCCTTTCACATGGGGCTGGCCCCATGTGAAAGGATGCATTGCTGGAGTTGCGTCACTTTTGTGACACACTCCAGCAATGCATCACTTTTGCGCTTACAGCTGATGTATCTGTAACTCCTTGCAAGAGTGGAGATACAGACTGGATAAAGGCAAGTGAGTGTGAGACAAGGTGAGTAAGGGAGTGAAGAGACAGAGAAAGTGAAAGCAAAAGTGAGAGTAGAAGACTGAAGGCCTCATTTATGAGGCCATGCGTCACTTTTACGCCGCCGGTGCGTCACTTTTTGTGACGCACCAGAGGTGTAAAAAATGCACCTTGTTGAGTCATATTTACAAAGTGACGCATCTAGGTAGATGCGTCACTTTGTAAACCCCTGTGCCACATTATACCTGCACCAGGTGTAAAGTATGCAAAGGGGGCGTATTGATGCAAGGAAGGGTCGTAGAAGTGATGCGTGACTTTTAGGACTCCGTTGCGTCAAAATCTTGCGCCTGACTCACAGCAGGCGTAAGACTGATGCAGGCCCTTTCACATGGGGCTGGCCCCATGTGAAAGGATGCACTCTAAATTATTTTTTTACTATAATTTTCTACACTGTTTTTCCCTGCGGTGCGCTCTGGGTGTGCGTACCGGAGAGCGCACCTGGGAACGCACCCAGCGCTTACCCTGTGAAAATTTCAAAAAAGTTTTTTTGCCCTTCTAGGCCCCCCTCAGAAAACCTAGGGGGTCAGGGGGTGTCTACTCTGCCCCCTTTTAATTATTTCCCCCTTTATTTTTCACCTCTTGTGTCTCGATTCTACCGAGACGCAAGGTGGCGGACTCTCTGGACTGTTTAGAATGTTGACAGACACCCGACAGCCAATCAGCTTTCCGCTCGCACACTCCCGTAGCGCGCCGGGTGCGCTCCCCGGTACGTGTACCGGTGAGCGCTCGGAGCGCGCCTATAGATATGTATGTGTTTTTGAAGTTATTTTTCAAAAAAACCACTGGAGCAATTTTCACCAAACATAGCACAGGCACATCTGCGTACCAGTCCCTACAAGTTTGGCGTAATTCCGTTCAGCGGTTCGGGCTGTAGACTTGTCAGACCGTCCTATGGAAATTAACATGGGGAAAACACTTTTTGGGACCCCCTTTTTTTCTCAGCCCCCACTTCACGAATCTCCCCGAAACTTCCAGGGAAGGAGCGGAGCTGGCCAAAATTTTGGAAAATTACACACAAATTCCTCAACCGGCGCCAGAGTTATTCCCAATAGAATGTTGCGGATTTCCTATGGTAGCCAATCCTAACTATAACTACCTACTGGCGACCGCCAGTAGGTAATATATATATATATATATATATATTTTTGGACAAAAGGAGCGGCACATCCAGGATATTTTCCAAGCTTTTTTATTAGAGCTTCACCCCACCAACGCGTTTCAGCCTCAACAGGCTTTGTTCACGGTCAGTTAGTCCTTCAACTCTTTTTCTATTTATACTAGCCCATTTTAGCCATTAGGAGGCATTATGGGATACGTAGTTTTTACTCAGTTTCAGAAAGTTATTTACAAAAAGAAAGACTGGTGTTATTACACAATTTTAGTTTTTGGTTGTCAAGTGCTTCATATTCAGTTCATATGGGCAATTATAGTTTTCAAAGTTCATAAGGGATTAGTTCCCAGATCAGTTTTCAAAGTTCATCGGGTATAGTACCCTGTTGTTTTTGAAAAGACTAAGCTGGTCTTTAGTAACAGTCACTCCAAATGTCTGTGAAGGTCTTCCCCAAAGTTCAAACCTCTTGGCATTTTAGTACGAAAGCTAATGATTAGGCGGGACTCCATTTGTCTCAGTTTGCGGACTGTGTCACCACCTCTTTCCGTTTTCGTCAGCATTTTGAGTCCGTAAAATCTCATGGTTTTCCAATCACCGTTTTGGCAAGTATTGACATGTTTTGCTGTAGCATAGAGCATATTTTTGTTTTTGACCGCTCTAATATGTTCCAAGATTCTTTTTTTCAACATGCAGGTCGTGCTGCCTATATACTTGCTCCCACATTTGCATTCGATCACATATACAACATTTTTGGAAGTGCATGTGATCTGTTGGTCAATCTGCATCATCTTGCCGTTGGGTTCTTCGATTGATTTCTTACTCATGCCAATTTTACAAGCCTTGCAGCTGGAGCAAGGTTTGAATCCTTTTCGTTGATTTGTCAACCAGTCAGATTGTGTCTTGACTTGAAAGTAGCTGTTTACCAAGCAATCTTGAAGAGATTTGTTTTTTTTGTAAGTTATTTGCGATTGTTTTCCTACTAGCTGTCCTATGTCCGGGTCCCCGGATATGAGATGCCAGTACTTCTTCATTTTGTTGGCAATCATTCCACTTTCCTTATTGTATGTGGTTATGAATCTCGGCGGGTCTTTTTCCACTGCTTTTTTTTGTTTTTCCACCAGTAGTTCTGTTCTTGTTTTTTGGTCAGCCTTCTTTTTACAGTTCTTTAGGACTCGATCATGATATCCTTGTGATTTGAATCTCATCTTGCTTTCATTTATTTTTGTTTCTGCATCATCAGGTTTGGAGCAATTTCTTTTGAGTCTAATATATTCTCCATATGGGATGCTTTTCATCAATGCTTGTGGGTGAAAGCTTGTGCCATGCAGCACGCTGTTGGTGGCTGTCTTCTTGCGGAACAAAGTGGACTCTAGTTTACCATCTGAGATATAAATTTCCGTGTCCAGAAACGCAATTCTTTTGGTGCTTGTGGTACACGTGAATTGTAGGCCTACTGTGTTTTGATTTAATCTGGAGAAGTAATTCCGGAAATCAGAGTCCGATCCGTGCCAGATTATGAACAGGTCGTCTATGTACCGGACCCACAATATGATCCGATTCAGTTCCAGTTGATTGTTTGTGTCCCAAGCAATTGTTTTCTCCCACCATCCCATGGTGATATTGGCATAGTTGGGAGAAAATGAAATGCCCATGGCAGTTCCACACTCTTGTTTGTATAGCTCTTGATTAAATAAGAAAACATTATTTGATAAGCAGATGTTAATCATTTTTAAGAGCATATTTGTGTGTTCCAAGGTTGAAATGCTTCGCTGTTTCAAGAAATACTGGCATGCTTCAATGCCTACATCATGTCTGATTGAGGTATATAGAGAAACAACATCTATTGTCGCTAATAGATATTGTTCGTTCCATGTTATGTCCTGAATTATTCGGAGGAACTGTCCAGTATCCTTGATGTAGGAAGGCATGCTTTGGGCAATTGGAGCCAGAAAAGTATCCACATATCTCGATAGATTTTCATAGATGGAGCTGCAAGAAGAAACAATAGGTCTGCCTGGAGGGTCTATTAATGTCTTATGTATCTTCGGCAGAAAGTATATGCAGGGCATTGTTGGATAGTCTATGTTTAGAAATTTCTTCTCTTCATCATTTAATAATCCTTTTTGATGCCATTCATCCAAATACTCCTTTAGTTCTTTTAACATTCTAGCACTGGGGTTATTAGAGAGTTTGGAATAGTTTTGCTGTTGATTTAATTGTCTCATGGCTTCTCTCTTGTAATCGTTGGTATCCATTATTACAATGTTGCCCCCTTTGTCAGCGGGTTTGATTGTAATTTTCTCATTGTCCATGAGTGATTTAAGTGCTTTCCTTTCCTCAGTTGTTAGGTTTTCCCTGCTATTGTTTCTTGTTTTCTGTAATTTATCCAGCTCCTCGTTGACAGCATCCGAAAATAGATCAATTTTGTTTCCAGGTGACAGAATGGGATAGAATCGGGACTTCCTTCTTAATCCAGTGTCAGGTCTTTCGTTTGTTCTTATATCCATTCGCTCCAACATTTGAGTATCCGAGAGGTCTTGATTTTCTTGATCAAACATCCTTACAAAGGTTTCTCTAATATCAGGTAATTGTTCTATTGTGGTTGGCGTTGATATTTCCTCATTGATATCGCCTGGGTTTTCACCCGTTTGAGTGGGAGATTTATTGACATGTATTTTAGCCAGTTTTAATTTTCGGACAAATTTATAGAGGTCGATTTTGGTCTGCGTATAATCAAAGTGAGATTCAGGGCAGAATGATAAGCCTTTATTTAGCACTTTTCTTTCATTGTCAGATAGTTGGTAGTTGGACAGATTGACAATTAAATTCACTACTTCCGGTTGCGGAGGGGATATTGCCTTCTTGTGTTGCTTAGATCTGCGGGTTTTTCTGGTGCTGGTACGGGGAGTTGTTGTGCTGGTACCGGTCTTCCCCGACCTCTCCTTTGGAATGGTCTTCTTCCCCTTCCTCCGCCACGTGAAATACTTTTTTCTAGGTTCACTAGCGTTACTTCCTATAAAACAGACAAGTTTTTTGTCTGGGGTGTAGTTCCATCTTCACTTACGTCTGACTCGCTTGCACTTGATGGTGCTTTGTATGCTGGATAGTTCTTCTTTAAGTTGTCATATCGTCTTGCAAATGTCAGAATTCTGCCATATAAATAGTCCTGTTCATCTCGTTTGAACTTTCGTTCTTTTCGTTCCTCCACTTCTTTCTCATACATGTCTAATCTTTTTTCCATTTCTTGTCTCAATTTAGTGACTTCATCCTGATTTGTTTCACTTTGTACTTTTCCTCTGCTTCTTTAATCCTGATTGTTAATTCATCAAGATCTATTTTTGCGTGTTTAATTAGGATTCTCATCATGTTGAGTGAGCAGATGGTATTGTTTTCCATCCATTCTAATATCAGTTCCTCTTTTGTGTCTGGATGTGTTGGCATGGTAAAAATACTACCAACTATCTGACAATGAAAGAAAAGTGCTAAATAAAGGCTTATCATTCTGCCCTGAATCTCACTTTGATTATACGCAGACCAAAATCGACCTCTATAAATTTGTCCGAAAATTAAAACTGGCTAAAATACATGTCAATAAATCTCCCACTCAAATGGGTGAAAACCCAGGCGATATCAATGAGGAAATATCAACGCCAACCACAATAGAACAATTACCTGATATTAGAGAAACCTTTGTAAGGATGTTTGATCAAGAAAATCAAGACCTCTCGGATACTCAAATGTTGGAGCGAATGGATATAAGAACAAACGAAAGACCTGACACTGGATTAAGAAGGAAGTCCCGATTCTATCCCATTCTGTCACCTGGAAACAAAATTGATCTATTTTCGGATGCTGTCAACGAGGAGCTGGATAAATTACAGAAAACAAGAAACAATAGCAGGGAAAACCTAACAACTGAGGAAAGGAAAGCACTTAAATCACTCATGGACAATGAGAAAATTACAATCAAACCCGCTGACAAAGGGGGCAACATTGTAATAATGGATACCAACGATTACAAGAGAGAAGCCATGAGACAATTAAATCAACAGCAAAACTATTCCAAACTCTCTAATAACCCCAGTGCTAGAATGTTAAAAGAACTAAAGGAGTATTTGGATGAATGGCATCAAAAAGGATTATTAAATGATGAAGAGAAGAAATTTCTAAACATAGACTATCCAACAATGCCCTGCATATACTTTCTGCCGAAGATACATAAGACATTAATAGACCCTCCAGGCAGACCTATTGTTTCTTCTTGCAGCTCCATCTATGAAAATCTATCGAGATATGTGGATACTTTTCTGGCTTCAATTGCCCAAAGCATGCCTTCCTACATCAAGGTTACTTGACAGTTCCTCCGAATATTTCAGGACATAACATGGAACGAACAATATCTATTAGCGACAATAGATGTTGTTTCTCTTTATACCTCAATCAGACATGATGTAGGCATTGAAGCATGCCAGTATTTCTTGAAACAGCGAAGCATTTCAACCTTGGAACACACAAATATGCTCTTAAAAATGATTAACATCTGCTTATCAAATAATGTTTTCTTATTTAATCAAGAGCTATACAAACAAGAGTGTGGAACTGCCATGGGCATTTCATTTTCTCCCAACTATGCCAATATCACCATGGGATGGTGGGAGAAAACAATTGCTTGGGACACAAACAATCAACTGGAACTGAATCGGATCATATTGTGGGTCCGGTACATAGACGACCTGTTCATAATCTGGCACGCATCGGACTCTGATTTCCGGAATTACTTCTCCAGATTAAATCAAAACACAGTAGGCCTACAATTCACGTGTACCACAAGCACCAAAAGAATTGCGTTTCTGGACACGGAAATTTATATCTCAGATGGTAAACTAGGGTCCACTTTGTTCCGCAAGAAGACAGCCACCAACAGCGTGCTACATGGCACAAGCTTTCACCCACAAGCATTGATGAAAAGCATCCCATATGGAGAATATATTAGACTCAAAAGAAATTGCTCCAAACCTGATGATGCAGAAACAAAAATAAATGAAAGCAAGATGAGATTCAAATCACGAGGATATCATGATCGAGTCCTAAAGAACTGTAAAAAGAAGGCTGACCAAAAAACAAGAACAGAACTACTGGTGGAAAAACCAAAAAAAGCAGTGGAAAAAGACCCGCCGAGATTCATAACCACATACAATAAGGAAAGTGGAATGATTGCCAACAAAATGAAGAAGTACTGGCATCTCATATCCGGGGACCCGGACATAGGACAGCTAGTAGGAAAAGTGATGTCACTGACCATGTCATGAATGATGTAATATGTGACATCATCAGCAGTGGATTGCGGGTGCGCGATATATAGTTAGTGCAACTAACTATATATGGAATTTCAATGGTTTTGTGTGAGTAAAATAAGGTTTTGTAAATGCTAATTCCTAACTATATATGGTCTATAACCTATGGTTTTTTCAGTGAATGTTCAAGGTTTTGTAAATGCTAATTCCTAACTATATATGGTCTATAACCTATAGTTTTTTCAGTGAATTTCAATGGTTTTTTAATAGCAAATATCAAAAGCTGTAAAATGCATTCTTCTTTAAATCAAAAAATATATTTTATATGTTTATTAATAATTTTTTTTATTATTATTTTTTTTTGTTCGCTCCCGGTTCGCGAACCGGGAAGCTTCCCGTTAGCTCAATTTGGTGCCGCGACCCGGTCCGCGAACCGATAAACGTTCCGTTTGCGCAACTGCCGCGTTAGAAATCAACATCGTGACGCGTCGCGGAAGCGCGACGTATCACGTTGTCGCGCAATGCGTCTTATGACGCGCCGCGTTAGCGCACCCGGAAGTGCTCCGGTACGCGAACTGAGACGCGAAGCGTAGCTCCCCGGAAGCGATCCGGGGCGCGTCGCGAAAGCGCGACGTATCGCGTTGCCGCGTAATGCGTCTTATGACGCGCCGCGTTAGCGCACCCAGAAGTGCTCCGGAGCGCGAACCGGAAGCGATCCGGGGCGCGTTCCGCAGCGTGTAACATAAGCGTAACAGGTCATGTGACTTGTTATTAAAACTTTTCATTGGTTCATTTCACTTTTGGTTTCCTAATGATGTAAGGCTAGGTCAGGTGACCTAAAAATAACACTTTTCATTGGTTTAGAACTATTTGTTTTCCAAAATGATGAAAGCCCCCACCTTTTTTCTCACTCTGACTTTCAACTTTGTTGAAAGGAAGACCTATTTTGCTGAGTGGAAAATGGCTTCACTAGTAGCTGCAGCTGGTGCACCCCCACCACCACCACCACCTCCTCATAGGAAGAGAGGACCACCTCCACAGTTCCTTCCCAACACAGAGGAGGAAGAGGATCAAGAAGAGGAAGAGGAAGTACAGGCAACACATTTTTTACAAGAGGAGCCCCGGGTATCTCATCATAAAAATAGTTTCATTTGGCAGTTTTTTTCTTTTCCTGAAGGACAGAAAAAAGTTAATGCTCGGTATGTGACGTGCCTCATATGCAAAGAGGACTTATCTAGAAGCACAGATAAGAAGTATAGTTACGGCAACTATACTATGCACCGTCACATGCAGAGGTGGCATCCACTAAATTACAGCCGGGCAGAGATGCGTGACCTCCAGGACAACCCACCAACTCCTGTGGCCAGAATCGGCACAGGTATCTCTGTCGGGGCCAGAGGCACGGGAAACAGTGCCAAACATTCAGGAAAACTTTGTCCACATGAAGATAGTCTGTATATATTGCGGTACCTTACTCTCATGTGGCAATATGAGTGTTAATTTAATAAAGCATTTGAAAACCACAAGTGCTCTAAACGCCCCAAAAAATTAAAAAAAAATTGCTCCTGTTGAGCCCTTTCCAATGCCTGTTTTTTGTTGTTTCCCCCCCAAAAAAACAAAAAAAACATAAAATTGTTCAAAAAATAAAAAACAAAAAAAAAATTTCAGAAAAATAAAAAAAATATATAAAACAACAAAAACATAAAAAAAGTTCTTTTCAGAACTACCTCCCCTTTATAAAAAAATTGCTAGAATGTTTAGCACTCTGGCAACCTCTATTTCTTTTGGTTCGCTTCCCCGTTCGCTCCCCGGTGCGCGAACCGGGAGCGAACCCCAAATTTTTTTTTACAAAAAAAGAAGAGTAAGTATAAGGGAAGTAAACAGAGAGTAATGTTAAAAGAAAGACAGCTATAGGGAGTACACCAGAGATACTGTTTAATAGATTTATTTACCGAAGAAAAGATGGAAGAGGGTATAATTGTGAAAAACAAAATAGATAAGGAAGTGAAAGAAAAAAGGACAGTAGAAGAATAACAAAGAAGAGTTTCTTAGAGAATATGAGTGAATGTTAAAAATAAGATTAAAACATGTGGAATAACAGAGAGAAAAAACAGAAAGCAGAAAAGAAGAAGTAACAGAAAAAGAATAATTGAAACAGCAAAGAAATCTAAATAACATAGGGGCATATTATCAACATAGGCAATAAAAGTTTTGCAGCTTTTATCGGCAGAAATGTGTCGCTAAAGCTGCTTTTGCGGCAGAAAACTGCCGCTAAAACCGCTTTTGCAGCAGTTTTCTGCCGATAAAAACAGCAATAATTTTATTGGCTGTGTTCATAATATGCCCCTTAGTGTGCTTCAACTACACAGAGAAAGCATAATGAACAAGTAGTGAAACAGTGATCAGTCAGAGACACTAAGAGTAATAGAGACGGAGTGAGTGAACAAGAGTGAGGAACTATGAGAAGAGAAAGACTGAGAAAAAGAGTGGAAGGAGTAGAGTAAGTAAGTAATAGAGAAAGGAATGAGGGAAGTAGCAAAGGCAGGAAAGTGAGGGTTAAAGAAATGAAGCAGTGGAACTAATAGTAGTTAAATGTGATAGAAATTAAACGAAAAGAGTACAAAAGATTTACCTTATAATTGTTGTTAACTTAGTCACTTGTTATTTTTATACTTTCAATCTGTGAAAGAGATAACAAACATTTGAAAAATATTAAAACATATATTTAAAAATTAGAAAAGACAAGGAAAAAGATTGAAGGACAAACAGTTTTTCAACAACTTTGACACTTACAGAAGCTTCTGCTTCTCCAGGCCCCCTACACAGTCCTAAAGATATACATTTTAAACTAACAGTATCTTGATGCAGATGAAGTAAGGCCTATCTTGGAACATGGTGCATCTTTTGCACTGCTGTTGTCTCACAAAAGTGACGCAATGGCAGCGCAAAAGAGGTGCACAATCATCATAAAACTGTTCCTAACATTTTAAATGATTGTTTCAGGATGGCAATAAGGTGTGTCCTATCCAGACGTTTGTTTCAGGTGAGGCCTACTCAGGGTTGCAGATCAAATTTAGGCTTGTTCAAGAGTACAGAGGAGATAATACATGTGCAGGCCAACCAATAAAGTTCAGACTTCCTCTGTTTCCCTGGACAGGCCTAAACTTCATCTGCACAATGTGATTCGTAATGTTAGGAAACACAGGTAATGTATTTCAAAAACGTGCAATTGCTTTTGCTCATTTCACAATCACATCACTTGTGTTTCCTTTGGTTAGGTATCTCATTGTGCAGATGTAGTCCAGCATATGAAAGAGTACGCACTGCATGCAACAACTTTGACACTTACTGAAGCCTCAGCTTCTCCATACCCCTACACAGTCCTAATTATATACATTTTAAACTGACGGTATCTTGCTGGAAATGAACTGAGGCCTATCTTGCAACATGGTGCATCTTTTACACAAAAGTGACGGAACAGCGGCGTAAAAGAGGCACACAGCCTTCATAAAACTGCCCTTAACATTTTAAATAATTGTTTCTAGATGCTGATAAGGTGTAACCTATCCACAGATTTGTTTCAGGTAAGTCCTACTCAGGGTTGCAGATGAAATTTAGGCTTGTTGAAGAGTATAGAAGAGATAATACATGTGCAGGCCTACTAACGAAGTGAGTCATGTCCACTGCACTCTTGAACAAATGTCAGACCTCCTCTGTCTCCTGGAACAGGCCTAAATCTCATCTACACAATGTGATGTGTAATGTTAGGAAACACAGGTAATATAATTGAAAAACTTGCAATTTTTTTTGCTCATTCCACAATCACATCACCTGTGTTTCCTTTGCTTAGGTATCTCATTGTGGAAATGTAGTCTATCATATGAAAGACTACGTAGAATGTGAGCACTGTATGCAACAACTTTGACACTTACAGAAGCCTCGCCTTCTCCATGCCTCCTACACAGTTCTAAATGTACATCATAAATACAAACAGTACAGAATTAATTATACATGTTAAATGGTTTATTTTTGCTGTTCTCAGAATGTATCAAATTTCACTAAAAACAGTGACTTGAAGGTATTCATCATATAACAGCGGGGAAAAAAAACACAATCAAAATGATTGTGTTTAAAAAACCCATATAACATAACCAATCAGAAATCAGAACTCCTCAAAAGTAACTTACTTTCCATGACGTCGAAGGATGTCCTATGAACAGCTTACACTCTGTTGTGCTGTTTTTATTTTCAGCCCGCCACTTTCTGAAAGAAAACCTCCATCGTTTTGAAAAATATGTTACATACAATAAATGACTTCTCGCTCTCTACCACACGTTTCCACAAGGCCAAATCATGTAAGAGCCATTTATAACTCTTGGAATTCTTGTAAGCAAATCCCGTCATTTTCTATTTCCCCAACTTTCAGAAAGAAAACGTTCAAGATCACTTTCACAATCCTGGACTAGTAATATCCTACCCTTCTTGCTCACTCATGTTCTACATTTCTTATGACACTGATACTGCTTACTATGAAGCAGACTTACACTACCTCTATGACTACTACAGTTATTTAATTCTCTACATCACTTTTAATCACAAAGCAATATAAAACAGTAGATAAAATTATATCAACCCCTAGAATCATTATACGCCAGTTACCTACCCTAAATTCTCTTTTCTGAAAACAGAAAGTAAGAATATTTTTAAGTAAAAAGGCAACATTGTATCGTAGTCGAATGGGAATAATTTCCGAAACAGCTAATTTTTTTACATTTTCAATAAGCTGTGTGATAAGCGGATCTTGTCAAATGACCATCATGCCATATAATAGCTGCAGTTACAAATGTTCTTCCTAAAATCAACGACTGTGTAGCCACAACATTTGTAATTAAAGTTGAAGACTTACTTTCATCAGGTTTATATAGTTGGATTTTTAAAATGACATTATAATCAAAAGTTTGGACAAATAATCTAGACAGCATTGCAGACTTACATTCCCTCTACTCCATGTCTTGATTGGCTGCTTGAATTAGCTTATAAAAAGAAACAGTTTTTCTGAACTCATTCAAAGTGCAGTTATTTTTCCATGACGTCAAGTGTTATGGTAAGAACACCGTTTGCTTTGGGAAATACTCTGTTGTCCTTCAACTAATCTCTGCCCACCACTTTCTATAAGAAAATCTTCTTTTTTTCCAGGAACTATTTAAAACTCAAAAATAACTTTTGACTCTGTACTACACTTATCCTCAAGGCCAAATCGTGTAGGAGCCATTAGAACCTCTTGAAATTCCTCAGAGCAAATCCCGAGATTCCTTCTCTAAAATTTTGGTTTTAAAAACACCAGGTAAGAATTTTTAAGGTCAAAAGGTAATTTTTTTTTGAAAATTAAAACAGAATCGTTGCAGAATGACCAGCCATTTCTAGACTTTAAATAAGCTGTGTAATGTCCTGATGTTATTGAAGGACCATCATGATATATAATTGCTGCAGTTACAAAAGTCCTTCCTGATATTGACAACTGCGAAGCAACAACATTTTTAATTAAAGTTGTCAATTTTGTTCCATCAGGCCTACATCGTTGGAACATTAAAATGACATACTGGCCATATGTTCGTATAAATAATGTTGACATCATTTCAGATTTACATTGGCTACACTCCATGTTGTGATCAGCTGCTTTTACTAGCTTATTAAAGGAGACTGATTTACTGTCTGGCAAAGTTAAATATATAAATCTTTCTGAGTCTACACTAGTAGTACTTGATACCCTACAGTTCTCGCAGTCATGCTGCCATTGATAAGAAAGCCCAAACAGGTGATCTACATCTACACCTTCAGCATGCAATACATCAAGCATATACATTAAAAACTCCTGACAATCTTGCTGAATATTTTGAGAGAATTGTGTTTGACCTGAACATCTGTCTAACAGATTTCGAATTTCAGACAGACTTTCTATTTTTGTTCTATCAGTGCTACATTTCTCTAACACAGAATTTAACAAACTGCTAAATCTTTGATCAGAATTGACCACAATCTCTTCTTTTACATTTTCTAGAGAAAACAAAACTTTAACCACTACATTAGCATAGCAGTTGACACCAGAACTGTTTTCAAATTGAAAACCAACAACATCTTCAACAGAATCCTTTTTGTTTCTGCTTATAATTTCAGGTTCATCGACTTTTCGTCTTTTTGCTACAACCTCCCTAGTATTGGTCACATTTCTTCGTTTCCGGCCTACCACACGTTTCTCAAACAAAGGATATTGAGGCAAATGTGGCGCATACTCTCTTCTTAACCTATTGTATTCCTTAACACAATCTAGATCCGAACAAATGTTTGTGACATCACACTCAATCAAGTACAATCCCGATAAAGTTTTAACTCGTGACAATGCCACATATGCCATACCCTCCTTGAACACAGAACTGCCAATATTCACCAATGCACTGTCTACACTTAAACCTTGCGATTTATGGATTGTCACCGCATATGCCAAGCAAACAGGAAACTGCTTACGGCGAATATATAAGTCTTTTACAAGCAAAAATCTAGCAGAACAACGACCAATTAGCTGTACTTCCTCAATGCCATCAAATTTAATTTTTAAAAATTCAATTCCATCTCTATTTCTGTATTTCACAAAATCAACAACATTACCCATTGATCCATTTACCAGACCTCTTTCAACATGTAAATTCCTTCTTAAAATTATACGGCAGTTTAAGCACACATTCAGAGTCTTTTCAAAACCTGCAGTTTTAGATATAGTCTTCTCTAATGAATCCAATTTTGTTTTCAAATTCTCAGACAAAATAATTGTTGATCCCATATGCTCTACTCTGTCAATAGCTTCCAGTTTCACAATCTCTTGGTTTTCTAAATGCAACATTTTGTTGTTGAAGATGGCACATTCTGCAAGAGTTGGCATCAAACATATTCCAGATTTCTTCTCAGTAATTTTCTGAAAAATATTCTCAGGCACAACATCTTGTTCTGGATATAAATTTGACAGTAATCGTGCATGTAAAGCTTCTTTCCCATGCTCGGTCACTTTTCCAATTCTAACATCTTGTAGAATATTCTTGTAATCTTCATCCTTCGCCTGACGCATATTTTCATGCAGTTCAGCATAATTGAAGTTTAACCATATATTGACGTTGCCAATGCTCCCTAGGCACTTCCTGGTATCTTAATGCGTGAGCATTTTGAACACAGGTTGTCCTTTCACTGGTGTCAGCTGCAGAAGATCTCCGAAAACAATGATGTGTTTGCCACCAAATAACACATCATACTCTGTTTTGAGAACTTCCTGCATTCTCAAATGCACAAAGGCAAGCATGACATTGGAAACCATGCTTACTTCGTCAATGATAAGAAGTTTCATTTTCCTCAAGACTCTTGAAACTTCACAACAAGCATCTCCAGATAACTTGTGGTATTGTAATTTGTTGTCATGCTCCACTGGCAGCATCAGTAGACGATGCAAAGTAATACCTTTAATGTTATGTGCTGCCAGTCCAGTTGGAGCGGTGACAACACAAGACAGCGATGACTCAGTCCTTTCCTGCAAATAACATGAAATTGCTTTAATGAGGAAACTTTTTCCAGTTCCCGCTTCTCCACTCACGTACAGTTGAACAGGCTTCAACGACGTACATGAGCACTCTTTCTTCTCATGACTTAATCCATGATCAATTTGCTTGGTAACTTCGTCATATATTTTCCTCTGCTCAACGTTGAGTTGTCTTTCCAAGTCTTCTAAGTTAACCGCATCCTCCTGAGCATGTGCCATGGCTCTTTCTACTTCATTCATGGCAGTGGCAGCTTCATTTTCGATAACAGGTCCTCCTAGTGGATCCTGACTCAATGAAACAGAACTCTGACTGTCCTGAGAACTGTCTCTGGCAATCTCGGCTGCAATCATTGCTTCCTGCTCGATTTCCGCATTCAACATTTCTAGATATTTGGGAAAAGCAGGACATTCTATGGTCTCCTTGGCGGCAGTAAAAGAGTCTTCGTAACAGAGGAAATCTCCAAGCAGTTCCTCTTCTGCACGCCAAGGCTTGAAAAGTTGCAAAAGTGCTAAATAGAAAAACTCCTTTTTTTCAGGAGATTCGCCACTCAATTTTCGATGGTTTACCAAGTGGCATTTTCTTTGCTTGACCAGACATCCCTCACTTCCAATTACAGCATACACTCCTTTCTCAATATCTTCTTTGATGTTCCTCTTGAATATGTAATTTTGTAGAACCTCATACAGACAAACATTCTCGAGGTGACTGCTTCGATTTGGATAATATGTATCCAACATGTTGGTCTTCAAAATATCGGTACTGTTTGGCTCCTTTCCCGCCAAATACTCAATTTCCCGCACAGGTTTCAGAACTCGATTACGTGTTGCAGCAAGACCAAGACTCGCCCAAACGATACTCCTGGATTTGGCATAGAGACTTGCTGAAGACAACCGGTCAGAACATTCGTAAGCTCCGATTTCTCGATGTGACAACATCTTCAGACTGAAACTGTACAACTTCTTACTGAGGCTCTTTTCATGGGAAATGTCCTCCCACATATCCTTCAATTCTGTCTTTTCTTTTTTGGTGATGTAAGATGTCACGTACCGAGCCACAGCCATACAGTTATCAGCCACAAACTGTATATCCATGTTAGCATTCCACATGGACAAAATCATTGGGTTGTAGTCGTTGATGTACTTGGACTCTTCGTTCCTCTTCAAATTGTATGTGTTTTTAGGTGATTTCTTCATCACATTATGTCACAGCGAAGACATCAAACTGTTTACTCTTCCTTTAGAAATCACCGGTCGTGGAAAGCCGAAACGACATTTGGTGTAGAACTTGTCCTTGTTTCTGAATTTACGACGACAGTACTTTCCACAACGATGGCTTTGGAAACGTAGAACTTTTTCTCTTAGGCTTTTCTTCTCCTTTGCGTTTGGAACAGCACACGTAGAATACTCTTGTATGAAACTCATCACTAAGTCTTCTGGATCTGTTCCAAATTTAGGTGCATCCTTGATCCACAGCAGCATATGTATATGAGGAGCACCTCTTGCTTGGTACTCCTTTCTCCAGAAGAAATCCAACACCTCTCCAAGAGGTGGATTCTTCTTATTCATGATGAAAGACATCATAGCTTCAAATCTATGATTGAAGTACCTGCATACATTGACTGGATCCAAAGAGCACAGTTCTCCGGGTGTCTTGAATTCAATGTTTTCAATGTTTCCATTTGCCTCTCGTAGAAATTCAAGTAAGTCTTCCCAGCCATACTCGGCACAGCTCAGAGTGAGGAACCATGTGGGAGTTCCTAAGTTCCTCAGCATACATTTTAAATCACCATGACGACGGTACCAGTACTCATTAGTACCACGCTGACACGCCATGAGATTAATCAGGTGACAATCCAAAATACTGTCTTGGACATTGACTTTATCCATAAAGTCACTTGCCGAGATGTTTTGCATCTGTATACCACTTTTCAAGATGTAGTTCACTGCATATGACAGTCCAGACAGATCGCTTTCAAACAGGAGATGAAACAAATAGGGAATGCATTGTCGAAACCTAGCATCTTCTGCATACAATCGTAAAGTCCGGTATTCAGAAGCAGGAATTTGATGAGGTCGCTCATCATATCTTCCTCCGTGACCTGTTGGAAATAGCTGTGGGAAACACCGAGCTTCCAAACTTTCCTCCCAAACACTAATGGGACTCCCTTTGGCTTGTTTCATTTGAAACAACTCAATAGCATTCCCCATGACTTCCTTGGAATGCAAAGGATGAACACTATAATGTTCATATATTTCTTCACTTTTAGAGGGTTCTACTTTCTCAATTTGACCAGCACACAAATCGCTATCCTCTTCCTCACTTACTCCCTCTTCTGCAACATATACATTCTTATAGTACTTATTATTTTTTTTCAAATACAATGTTGCCTTTTTGACTTTCCTAACATCCACTAAATCTTGCCATGTTTTCTTATTCTTTGTCGGAACCCCATTAACTAAGATAACCAGAGGTTCCTCTTCCACTTTTTCTACTCCAATTGTGTTAATGTTTTTCTTCAAATCTAGAGGCAAATAAACAACTCTTCCCTTTAATCCTCTCTGTAAATCTGATGGAGGCAATTTCCCTGTCTTTGGCTCCATTCTTACAATAGCCTGAAAGGGATGGATACTTTGAATCAAAATAGATTCATAAGTATTTAAATCCTTCAATTCAGAAGGAATCTCAACCAATTCCAGATTATTATGAACCGCTCTAGCAGGCATCTGGTTTTGATTTAATTTGTTGCAACAATAAGTACACACACGTTGATCCGATCCCAAATCAAAACAATTTTCTACCATCAAGTATGTTGCGAAATCCTTCCATTCACTATTATTTTCCCTTTCACTTTTTGCATATAAATCCACTAACTTAGTCTGATTCTTATAATAAGTGCGTCGACAACACACACAAGTGAAATTAGGCCTCTCACTTGATTTAACCTGAAACGTGGCAATTTCCTTCTGAAAATTATCTGTACTGGAAACCTGTACACTGTCTTCCACATTACCCTCTTCTTCTGGGTCAATTTCAACATTCTCCTCTTTACTTCCAAAGTAACAAAACTCAATTTCTTCACAAATATTCTTCACATCTATTTCAGAACCATGCAAAAGAGCAGCGCATAATTGTTTAAGCATAATTGCTGGACTCTTAGCATAATACAACATTCTAACTAATTTCCTCACTTTATTATGATGCACTGCTAGCATCCTGAAATGATGAAAAACACTCTGGCATACTCTCCTGGAAAGACAAGCCAGTGAATGACCATGCAAACCTGTCACTTCTCTCACTCTGCAAGGATCTAATTCTTGCAACAACATCATTTTCTGCTTCAAACTTTTCTTATTAAATGTCCGTACAAAATCACAAAGCAAATTGATGGAATCCTGTCGTACACTGCAAATACTACTACACTTCCAGGTGTACACAGGACCCTTAGGACGTCGTCCTAAAACCTCATTACCTAACACCTCTTCTGTCTCTGTTGTCACAAGTTTTTCTTTTTCAACTGGACAACCATCTTTCACCTCATAAGCTCGACCACTGGTGTCAACTGCATGCACCAAATCATTATCCTGGAAATAACTCTCCTCATTGAAAAATGCCTCACAACTTGAACTATGCATCCATTCTCCGGAAAAAACTTCACAAAAATTACTACGATTAACTATTCTCTTCCATCTACTATTTCTTTTGAAATCATAAATTGCCTTGTTTAGCTTCCTAATTCTATTGATTATCAAAATAAATAACTTTTGCTTTATTTCAAATGCCTGATCAATAACTTTCTCAACTTTTTTTTTTCTCTTATAAAAAACCACTTTCTGTTGACCTTTCTTAATATTTTTTAACAAATTGCCAATTATCCTGTTGCCGAACATTCGTCTACGAATGTCCCTAAACTGTTGTTTCCTTCTACTATCATGCACAGAGTTATCTCTTGCTCTAGCAGTAACATTTTTGATTGGCCTTTCCTTTCCGTTTAAATTGCTTCTCTTTTTCTGGACTAAAACATTTTCTGTAGTACTACTTTTTTTCTACAAATGTTTCTTATGAATGTTTTCGTGGTCTTACCCGGTGCTTTCTTGGTGACTTGACAAGTTTTTTTTGTAGAGGACTGCTGCAATATTTGATGGACCTGCTGTCTTTGATGTTTTGTAGCCTTTCTAATTCTATCCTTAGCTGGCATTCTCAAATTTTGAAATGATCTGCAGTTGAATCTGTGGTAAAATATAATAAAAAATGTTATTAACCACTATTACCAAACAGTAAATCAATAACAGTCATCAAAAACTTAACACACTACTTGTTATTTTTACATAGAACAATTTTTAGTGCATTGTCAAATTTAGAAATCACAAATAGTAGCAAAGAAATTGAATGCTTCTACATTTTACCTGTGTTGTTTTATATGTGAATCTGAACTAATTTTATGAGCATATTTTAATATTTTATTGAAGACACTACACATAACCTTTTTTTGAAGGTGTGTTTAATTTTAAATGAAACGGTTTACATTTTTACTTTTCATTTCTTGTTATTTTTAAAAATAAATGTTTATAGTTCCATAGGCTCAAGCAGGTCAACTTCCCACCCTATGTCATACAATTCTGACAAATCGGCATCCTCATCATATTCTTCATCATCCTCAGGATTTAAATCATCCAAGGGATCCACTTCCACTGACGTTTCAATGACAAATTCAATGATAAGATCGACATCAACTGATTGCTCATTATCACTCATGCTTGATGTTGTCGTTATCTTTAAAAAAAGAGAACAACAATGAGATGTTGCAGAGTAAGGCACAAATCTCAGAGACTATAATAGTAAAATTGTTTAACAAGAGTATCATTTTGCAGCTATTATTTAGCCATGTCCAGCGATGCTGAAGAGGTGAGGCCTATGTCCAAGTTTTCAGTAAACAGGACTCATCTCTTCTTAACCTTGGATAAGCCTCACCGACTCTGTGTCCCCTGCACATACTTAAATGTAAAGGGGCAGATTTATGTTAACTGGCACATCCCCAGGGATGCACCAGGTAACGTGCACCGCTGCTCTGCCACCCATGGTGTGCCGCATTTACAATGTGGAGCACCATTGAGTAAAAACAGCACAGATGCGTCACGCATCTGTGCCGCAAAAGCAACACATTGCACGAGTCACGTCGTAAACACGAGATGTCTACTGCAATGCACAGGAGGAAGCCACACATTGCATGGTGCTTCACTCCTTATGCCTGTTTCAAACAGCCATAAGGATTTGATCCAGCAATGCTATAAAGCTGACTCAGTGAAATCTTCTAAATTTCACTGTGTTAGTTTTACAGGGCTTTCATGCAAATGAATGCCCACCCTGCAACAAAACACCTATATGAAACCTGACGCAGGTTTCATGTGGCACAGGACTTTACAGCATAACACATCTGCCTAGATGCATCAAGTTGTAAATATATCACAACATAGCAAATCTTTTGCTCCGCCGCTGCATCACAAAAGTGACGCACAGCGGCGCAAAAGAGGCACACACCTATCATAAATCTGTCCCTAACATGTTAAATGATTAATTCAGGATGACATTAAGGTGTGGCCTATCCAGAGGTTTGTTTAAGGTGAGGCCTACTCAGGGTTTCAGATTACATTTACGCTTGTTGAAGAGTACAGAGGAGATAATACATGTGAAGGCCTACCAATGCAGTAAGTCATGTCCACTTCACTCTTGAACAAAGGCCAGACCTCTTCTGTGTCCGTGGACAGACCTAAACCTCATCTGCACAATGTCATTCGTAAACTTAGGAAACACAGGTGATGTAATTGAAAAATGTGGAGTTTCTTTTCCTCATTTCACAATCACATCACCTGTGTTTCCTTTGCTTAGGTATCTCATAGTGCAGATGGACTCTAGCATATCAAAGAGTACACATAAGTTGAGCAGTGTATACAACAATTTTGACATTTACAGAAGATTCAGCTTCTTACCTTGTTGGAGATGAAATGAGGCCTGTCTTGCAACATGGTGCATGTTTTGCATCACTGCTGCATCGGTTTCATGTGGCACGGGACTTTACAGCATGACACATCTGCCTAGATGCATCAAGTTGTAAATATGTCGCCACATAGCAAATCTTTTGCACCGCCGCTGCGTCACAAAAGTGACGCACAGCGGCGCAAAAGAGGCACACACCTATCATAAATCTGTCCCTAACATGTTAAATGATTGATTCAGGATGACATTAAGGTGTGGCCTATCCAGAGGTTTGTTTAAGGTGAGGCCTACTCAGGGTTGCAGATTAAATTTACGCTTGTTGAAGAGTACAGAGGAGATAATACATGTGAAGACCTACCAATGAAGTAAGTCATGTCCACTTCACTCTTGAACAAAGGCCAGACCTCTTCTGTGTCCGTGGACAGACCTAAACCTCATCTGCACAATGTCATTCGTAAACTTAGGAAACACAGGTGATGTAATTGAAAAATGTGGAGTTTCTTTTCCTCATTTCACAATCACATCACCTGTGTTTCCTTTGCTTAGGTATCTCATAGTGCAGATGGACTCTAGCATATCAAAGAGTACACATAAGTTGAGCAGTGTATACAACAATTTTGACATTTACAGAAGATTCAGCTTCTTATCTTGTTGGAGATGAAATGAGGCCTGTCTTGCAACATGGTGCATCTTTTTCATCACTGCTGCATCGGTTTCATGTGGCACAGGACTTTACAGCATGACACATCTGCCTAGATGCATCAATTTTTAAATATGTTGCCACACAGCAAATCTTTTGCACCGCCGCTGCGTCACAAAAGTGACGCACAGTGACGCAAAAGAGTCATACACCTATCATAAATCTGTCCCTAACATGTTAAATGATTGATTCAGGATGACATTAAGGTGTGGCCTATCCAGAGGTTTGTTTAAGGTGAGGCCTACTCAGGGTTACAGATTAAATTTACGCTTGTTGAAGAGTATAGAGGAGATAATACATGTGAAGACCTACCAATGAAGTAAGTCATGTCCACTTCACTCTTGAACAAAGGCCAGACCTCTTCTGTGTCCGTGGACAGACCTAAACCTCATCTGCACAATGTCATTCGTAAACTTAGGAAACACAGGTGATGTAATTGAAAAATGTGGAGTTTCTTTTCCTCATTTCACAATCCCATCACCTGTGTTTCCTTTGCTTAGGTATCTCATAGTGCAGATGGACTCTAGCATATGAAAGAGTACACATAAGTTGAGCAGTGTATACAACAATTTTGACATTTACAGAAGATTCAGCTTCTTATCTTGTTGGAGATGAAATGAGGCCTGTCTTGCAACATGGTGCATGTTTTACATCACTGCTGCATCGGTTTCATGTGGCACGGGACTTTACAGCATGACACATCTGCCTAGATGCATCAAGTTGTAAATATGTCGCCACATAGCAAATCTTTTGCACCACCGCTGCGTCACAAAAGTGACGCACAGCGGCGCAAAAGAGGCACACACCTATCATAAATCTGTCCCTAACATTTTAAATGATTGATTCAGGATGACGATAAGGTGTGGCCTATCCAGAGGTTTGTTTGAGGTGAGGCCTACTCAGGGTTGCAGATGAGATTTACACTTGTTGAAGAGTACAGAGGAGATAATATATGTGAAGGCCTACCAATGAAGTAAGTCATGTCCACTTCACTGTTGAACAAAGGCCAGACCTCTTCTGTGTCTGTGGACAGACCTAAACCTCATCTGCACAATGTCATTCGTAAACTTAGGAAACACAGGTGATGTAATTGAAAAATGTGGAGTTTCTTTTCCTCATTTCACAATCACATCACCTGTGTTTCCTTTGCTTAGGTATCTCATAGTGCAGATGGACTCTAGCATATCAAAGAGTACACATAAGCTGAGCAGTGTATACAACAATTTTGACATTTACATAAGATTCAGCTTCTTATCTTGTTGGAGATGAAATGAGGCCTGTCTTGCAACATGGTGCATCTTTTCCATCACTGCTGCATCGGTTTCATGTTTCACGAGACTTTACAGCATGACACATCTGCCTAGATGCATCAATTTTGAAATATGTCGCCACATAGCAAATCTTTTGCACCGCTGATGCGTCACAAAAGTGACGCACAGTGACGCAAAAGAGTCATACACCTATCATAAATCTGTCCCTAACATGTTAAATGATTGATTCAGGATGACATTAAGGTGTGGCCTATCCAGAGGTTTGTTTAAGGTGAGGCCTACTCAGGGTTGCAGATTAAATTTACGCTTGTTAAAGAGTACAGAGGAGATAATACATGTGAAGACCTACCAATGAAGTAAGTCATGTCCACTTCACTCTTGAACAAAGGCCAGACCTCTTCTGTGTCCGTGGACAAACCTAAACCTCATCTGCACAATGTCATTCGTAAACTTAGGAAACACAGGTGATGTAATTGAAAAATGTGGAGTTTCTTTTCCTCATTTCACAATCACATCACCTGTGTTTCCTTTGCTTAGGTATCTCATAGTGCAGATGGACACTAGCATATCAAAGAGTACACATAAGTTGAGCAGTGTATACAACAATTTTGACATTTACAGAAGATTCAGCTACTTATCTTGTTGGAGATGAAATGAGGCCTGTCTTGCAACATGGTGCATGTTTTGCATCACTGCTGCATCGGTTTCATGTGGCACGGGACTTTACAGCATGACACATCTGCCTAGATGCATCAAGTTGTAAATATGTCGCCACATAGCAAATCTTTTGCACCGCCGCTGCGTCACAAAAGTGATGCACAGCGGCGCAAAAGAGGCACAAACCTATCATAAATCTGTCCCTAACATTTTAAATGATTGATTCAGGATGACGATAAGGTGTGGCCTATCCAGAGGTTTGTTTAAGGTGAGGCCTACTCAGGGTTGCAGATGAGATTTACACTTGGTGAAGAGTACAGAGGAGATAATATATGTGAAGGCCTACCAATGAAGTAAGTCATGTCCACTTCACTCTTGAACAAAGGCCAGACCTCTTCTGTGTCCGTGGACAGACCTAAACCTCATCTGCACAATGTCATTCGTAAACTTAGGAAACACAGGTGATGTAATTGAAAAATGTGGAGTTTCTTTTCCTCATTTCACAATCACATCACCTGTGTTTCCTTTGCTTAGGTATCTCATAGTGCAGATGGACTCTAGCATATCAAAGAGTACACATAAGTTGAGCAGTGTATACAACAATTTTGACATTTACAGAAGATTCAGCTTCTTATCTTGTTGGAGATGAAATGAGGCCTGTCTTGCAACATGGTGCATCTTTTCCATCACTGCTGCATCGGTTTCATGTGGCACGGGACTTTACAGCTTGACACATCTGCCTAGATGCATCAATTTTTAAATATGTCGCCACATAGCAAATCTTTTGCACCGCCACTGCGTCACAAAAGTGACGCACAGTGACGCAAAAGAGTCATACACCTATCATAAATCTGTCCCTAACATGTTAAATGATTGATTCAGGATGACATTAAGGTGTGGCCTATCCAGAGGTTTGTTTAAGGTGAGGCCTACTCAGGGTTACAGATTAAATTTACGCTTGTTGAAGAGTATAGAGGAGATAATACATGTGAAGACCTACCCATGAAGTAAGTCATGTCCACTTCACTCTTGAACAAAGGCCAGACCTCTTCTGTGTCCGTGGACAGACCTAAACCTCATCTGCACAATGTCATTCGTAAACTTAGGAAACACAGGTGATGTAATTGAAAAATGTGGAGTTCCTTTTCCTCATTTCACAATCACATCACCTGTGTTTCCTTTGCTTAGGTATCTCATAGTGCAGATGGACTCTAGCATATGAAAGAGTACACATAAGTTGAGCAGTGTATACAACAATTTTGACATTTACAGAAGATTCAGCTTCTTATCTTGTTGGAGATGAAATGAGGCCTGTCTTGCAACATGGTGCATGTTTTACATCACTGCTGCATCGGTTTCATGTGGCACGGGACTTTACAGCATGACACATCTGCCTAGATGCATCAAGTTGTAAATATGTCGCCACATAGCAAATCTTTTGCACCGCCGCTGCGTCACAAAAGTGACGCACAGCGGCGCAAAAGAGGCACACACCTATCATAAATCTGTCCCTAACATTTTAAATGATTGATTCAGGATGACGATAAGGTGTGGCCTATCCAGAGGTTTGTTTGAGGTGAGGCCTACTCAGGGTTGCAGATGAGATTTACACTTGTTGAAGAGTACAGAGGAGATAATATATGTGAATGCCTACCAATGAAGTAAGTCATGTCCACTTCACTCTTGAACAAAGGCCAGACCTCTTCTGTGTCCGTGGACAGACCTAAACCTCATCTGCACAATGTCATTCGTAAACTTAGGAAACACAGGTGATGTAATTGAAAAATGTGGAGTTTCTTTTCCTCATTTCACAATCACATCACCTGTGTTTCCTTTGCTTAGGTATCTCATAGTGCAGATGGACTCTAGCATATCAAAGAGTACACATAAGTTGAGCAGTGTATACAACAATTTTGACATTTACATAAGATTCAGCTTATCTTGTTGGAGATGAAATGAGGCCTGTCTTGCAACATGGTGCATCTTTTCCATCACTGCTGCATCGGTTTCATGTGGCACGGGACTTTACAGCATGACACATCTGCCTAGATGCATCAATTTTTAAATATGTCGCCACAGAGCAAATCTGCGTCACAAAAGTGACGCACAGTGACGCAAAAGAGTCATACACCTATCATAAATCTGTCCCTAACATGTTAAATGATTGATTCAGGATGACATTAAGGTGTGGCCTATCCAGAGGTTTGTTTAAGGTGAGGCCTACTCAGGGTTGCAGATTAAATTTACGCTTGTTGAAGAGTACAGAGGAGATAATACATGTGAAGACCTACCAATGAAGTAAGTCATGTCCACTTCACTCTTGAACAAAGGCCAGACCTCTTCTGTGTCCGTGGACAGACCTAAACCTCATCTGCACAATGTCATTCGTAAACTTAGGAAACACAGGTGATGTAATTGAAAAATGTGGAGTTTCTTTTCCTCATTTCACAATCACATCACCTGTGTTTCCTTTGCTTAGGTATCTCATAGTGCAGATGGACTCTAGCATATCAAAGAGTACACATAAGTTGAGCAGTGTATACAACAATTTTGACATTTACAGAAGATTCAGCTACTTATCTTGTTGGAGATGAAATGAGGCCTGTCTTGCATCATGGTGCATGTTTTGCATCACTGCTGCATCGGTTTCATGTGGCACGGGACTTTACAGCATGACACATCTGCCTAGATGCATCAAGTTGTAAATATGTCGCCACATAGCAAATCTTTTGCACCGCCGCTGCGTCACAAAAGTGACGCACAGTGATGCAAAAGAGGCATACATGGCTATGTAAGTTAAATAATCAAAATCTAAATTTGCCAAGCACACATGGGTGTGTATTTACATGGACCTTCCACCACGAGGAAATGTCTTTAATTAAAATGGGAGAAATAACATCAAAGGGACTCAAATGCCTTTTAAATGTACCCCAAGCAACCTATGAAACTCTAGCAGTACATATCAAGAAACCTAATTGATTTCAGAAATCGTTTTTAAACACATCATCTAAATCAATGATATACCTACATTCAAGGGGAAATGACTTAAAATGGCCTAAGACACATGAAAGCGTTTTTTTAAGGTCCATGCACCATTTTTGGGTCACTTTTAACATGGCTATGTTAGTCAAAGAATTAAAATCTAAATTTGCCAAGCACAGATGGGGGCGTATTTACAAGGACCTTGCACCACGGGGAAAGGTCTTTAATTAAAATGAGAAAAATAACATCAGAGAGACTCAAATGCCTTTTAAATATACCCCAAGCAACCTATGAAACTCTAGCACTACATATCAAGTAAACTAATTGATTTCAAAAATCGTTTTTAAACACATCATCTAAATCAATGATATACCTACATTCAAGGGGAAATGACTTAAAATGGCCTAAGACACACGAAAGCGTTTTTTTTAAGGTCCTTGCACCATTTCTGGGTCACTTTTAACATGGCTATGTTAGTCAAAGAATTAAAATCTAAATTTGCCAAGCACAGATGGGGGCGTATTTACAAGGACCTTGCACCACGGGGAAAGGTCTTTAATTAAAATGAGAAAAATAACATCAGAGAGACTCAAATGCCTTTTAAATATACCCCAAGCAACCTATGAAACTCTAGCACTACATATCAAGTAAACTAATTGATTTCAAAAATCGTTTTTAAACACATCATCTAAATCAATTATATACCTACATTCAAGGGGAAATTACTTAAAATGGCCTAAGACACATGAAAGCGTTTTTTTAAGGCCCTTGCACCATTTCTGGGTCACTTTTAACATGGCTATGTTAGTCAAAGAATTAAAATATACATTTGCCAAGCACAGATGGGGGCATATTTACAAGGACGTTGCTCCACGGGGAAAGGTCTTAAATTAAAATGGGAAAAATAACATCAGAGAGACTCAAATGCCTTATTAATATGCCCCAAGCAACCTATGAAACTCTAGCACTACATATCAAGTAAACTAATTGATTTCAAAAATCGTTTTTAAACACATCATCTAAATTAATTATATACCTACATTCAAGGGGAAATGACTTAAAATGGCCTAAGACACATGAAAGTGTTTTTTTAAGGCCCTTGCACCATTTCTTGGTCACTTTTAACATGGCTATGTTAGTCAAAGAATTAAAATCTAAATTTGCCAAGCACAGATGGGGGCATATTTACAAGGACCTTGCTCCACGGGGAAAGGTCTTAAATTAAAATGGGAAAAATAACATCAGAGAGACTCAAATGCCTTATAAATATGCCCCAAGCAACCTATGAAGCTCTAGCAGTACATATCAAGAAACCTAATTGTTTTCAAAAAACGATTTTAAACACATCATATAAATCAATTATATACCTACATTCATCGGGAAATGACTTACAATGCCCTAAGACACATGAAAGCGTTTTTTTAAAACCTTTGCACCATTTTTGCATTACTTTTAACATGGCTATGTAACTCAAAGAATTAAAATCTAAATTTGCTAAACACACATGGGGGCGTATTTACAAGGACCTTGCACCACGGGGAAAGGTCTTAAATTAAAATGAGAAAAATAATATCAGAGAGACTCAAAGGCCTAAAAACGTTTTTAAACACATCATCTAAATCAATTATATACCTACATTCATCGGGAAATGACCTAAAATGCCCTAAGACACATGAAAGCGTTTTTTTAAGGGTCACTTTTAACATGGCTATGTAACTCAAAGAAACAAAATCTATTTGTAAAACACTTGACACAAAGCAACATTTTAAATACAGAACTTTCTTCATAATTTTCTCCCTAAAGCATACTATTGTCTATGTAATTAAATGAATCTTTTCTCACCTTAGCAAATACTTTATGAGTTTCAAAACAGTCTCAGAAACACACCAATTTGTCTTTAGCAGAGCAAAAGGTATGCACTCCAGAGTCTGCAGCTATGAAAAGCACAGAAATGCTGTAACTCATCACACATATCTCTCATGTCACCCAATCAAAACTCTTCCCTCACTTTTTTCAAATCAACACCCTTCCCCCCTCTGCCCTCTCTGCCTTTTTTGCATAGCAACCCCCTCCTGAAAGACCTCTGATGTTTGCAAGTTCACACAACAATGTTTCAATTGAACTCTGAACTCTCAGTGCACCTGCATATCCAGTGCAATCTTTCATTAAATGATTTTTTCTTGACCATTCAAATTACATCTTTCAAAGAACTCATCCATGCACCCTAACTTTCTGTTTTCAGCAATCAAAATCCACCAATCACTGCTACTGCTTCCTTAACACAGAAACTCCACAGTTTTTTTCATTTTAAACTCTTATTTTTCCAACTGCCATTTAATTGCCACACTTCATCTCACTGCAGCAGAACCTTCTCTCACCATGTTTTCTGTCTGGATTGTTGGACATAGTTACATCTACTGGGCTCAAAGGTATGCTGAGAACAGAAATTTACCTAACCTCAATATACAAGATGTGGAAATTAAGTGGTTTGGCCACAGAGGATTAAAATGTCACCAATTGATACCATTGGTGAAAACATTTATGCATTTGCCTAAACCTGACCTGTTAATTTTGCACTGTGGAGGTAATGACTTGGGCACTTTGACTGGTGTAGGTCTGGAAATGCTTTTAAAGGACACCTTTGAGCAATTGATGGCACTTTTTCCTCAAACTGCCTTGGTATATTCAAATATATGCCAAAGACAGAAATGGAGGTGGTCGAACCAATTTTGTCCACAAATTGAGAAATCGAGGAAGCATGTAAACAAATCTGTTTCAGCTTACATGAGAGACCATGGAATGGGCTCCATGTACAACAATAACTTGCGTTACTACATGCAAGATATCTACAGAGGAGATGGAGTTCACTTCTCAGATGAAGGGAACAGAGTTTTCATTCTGAATTTAAGACTGTGCATTGGTACCTACTTATAAGTACCTAAATGTACCATAAACCCAAAAGCTCTTCTCAGAGCTACCCTACATCTGATCACTCACAATTATTATTTTACTCTAACTTTTTTCACTAATTTTCAACAAAGTACGCTCCCCGGAGCGCTACCCGGTACGCGAACCGGAAGCTAACCGCGCGATATTTTTTAAAAAAATGTTTTTTTCGCACATATGGGCCTCCTCAGCCATCCTCAGAAAACCTAGGGGGTCAAAATACGTCTACCGTGTCCCCTTCTACCCATTCTGAACATTATTTGCCCTCCATCTTGTATCTTAATTCGACCGAAACACAAAATGGTGGACTCCCGTAACGCTGCAGGTTCGCATACCGGGGCGCTCCCCGGGAAGCGCTCCATTAAAAAAGGTGGGAAAGTAATTTACAGAAGAAACCCTGGAGACACTTTCACCAAATATATAGATTTGCTCATACTACATACCAATCCCTACCATTTTCACAAATTTGGTTGGAATTCCATTTAGCCATTTAGCCTGTAGACCTCTCTAAATACCCTGAGGTAAATTACTTCACAAAACACATCTAAAGTGTTGGAATTGACAACCAATGAAAATGTTACTTTCTTTTCCATTTTTTTTTACCTGACATTTGATTGGTTATGTACCTGAATATAAAGGAAGAGAAGGAAACACAGCCATTTTGACTACTACTTCCTGGTATACATTTCAATAGGATTTTCACTAATAACTTCAACTTCTTTTTAAAGGTAAGTTGTTATTTTAAAAACTGAAGTATATTGTGCACTTTAAGTTAATATGGTAAACTTTTTCTGATAGTTATATACTATCCCTCTGTAGTAGTTATAGATTTAGATAGACTTCTCTGTTATAGTTATGGATGGAGTTAGGCTTGTCTTTTATAATTATGAATTTACTTACGTTAAATCACATACACTTTTTGATATTCCTACTTCCACTCTGATACTATACACTGCCCAAAGATAAATTCACTGTTAAAAACTGCCTATCTAAAATTAATCCCAACAGTGCCCTATCTCTACTAATATATATTTTTTTAATGCAAATTTCAAGCAAAATGGAAGGCGAACAGAAAGTGTCATTTGAAATTGTCCTTGCAGAGACCAACCAAGAAATCATTGATCCAAATGACATTGAATTTATGGATGAAACTTGGGACCAAGAACTATTGCAATGTGTGCAATCAGTAGATGTCCTCCTTGAAAATGAGGACATTTTACACACTCAAATATTACAAGCTATGTTCAATGAAAATAACGACATTTCAGACAGTGAAATGATAGACATTTTATTAAATTTTGAAACACAATCACAATAATAAATAATTGTTTAAAAAATAAATAAATTAAAAAAAATCAACAAAACAAACAATCAATTAACATACAATATTTGAAAAGTCTATCATTCTTTTTTCCTTATAGTACGCTCCCCGGGCCGCTTCCCGGTTCGCGAACCGGGCGCTCCCCACGCAAAAAAAAACAAAAAAAAATGTATTTCTTTTTTTGCCCCGCGTGGCCCTTTTAAAGCCTCCACATCAAACCTAGGGGGTCAGGGAGGATCTACTATGCCCCCTTATGGTCATTTCCCCCTTTGTTTTGGCCTCCTCTTGTCTCTCTATCCTACCGAGAGACAAGATGGCGGCCGCTCCGGACTGTTTAGAATGTTGACAGACACCGGAGAGCCAATCAGCTTCGCTTCGCAAAGTTCCGTTACGCGTCAAGTACGCGAACCGGGGCACTGCCCGGAGCGCTGTTACAGATATATATATTTTTTTTAACCTTAATTTCTCAAAATCCACTGGAGCACATATATTGAGACCTAGCAAAGGCACATCGGGCTAACAGTCCCTACAATTTTGCCAAGTTTCGTGCAAATCCATTCAGCCGTTCGGGCTAAAAGTGAGGCCAACTGCCCTATGGAAATTAACATGGGAAAAACGCGTTTTGGGACCCCCTTTTTTCTCGGCTCCCCCTTGACGAACCCCCCCCAAATTTTCAGTGGCTGCTCAGAAACAAAATGTTCAATTTTCCTGAAAATTTCAGCCAATTCCGTCCCCAAACGCCAAAGTTATTAGACATAGAATTTTCAAAAATCCCATAGGAAAAAAATCCTAACTATATATACCTACTGGCGACCGCCAGTAGGTAATATATATATATATATATATACATATATATATATATATATATTACCTACTGGCGGTCGCCAGTAGGTATATATAGTTAGGATTTTTTCTCTATGGGTTTTTTGAAAATTCTATGTCTAATAACTTTGGCGTTTGTGGACGGAATTGGTGAAATTTTCAGGAAAATGGCACATTTTGTTTCTGAGCAGCCCCTGAAAATTTTGGGGGGGTTCGTCAAGGGGGGGCCGAGAAAAAAGGGGGGTCCCAAAACGTGTTTTTAACATTGAGTTTTCCATAGGGCGGTTGGCCTCACTTTTAGCCCGAACGGCTGAATGGATTTGCACGAAACTTGGCAAAATTGTAGGGACTGGTAGCCCGATGTGCCTTTTGTAGGTCTCAATATATGTGCTCCAGTGGATTTTGAGAAATTAACGTTTAAAAAAATATATATATCTGTAACAGCGGACCGGGCAGCGCTCTGGTTCGCGGACTTTTCGCGCAACGGAGCTTTGTGAAGCGAAGCTGATTGGTTCTCCGGCGTCTGTCAACATTCCAAACAGTCCGTAGCGGCAGCCATCTTGTCTCTCGGTAGGATCGAGAGACAAGAGGAGGCTGAAGCGAAGGGGCAAATGACCATAAGGGGGCATAGTACATTGTCGCTCACCCCCTAGGTTTGATGTGGAGGTTTTAAAAGGGCCCCGCGGGGCAAAAAAAATAAAAAATAATAATAATCGAACAGCTGAATGGATTTGCACGAAAGTTGGCAAAATTGTAGGGACTGGTAGCCCGATGTGCCTTTGCTAGATCTCAATATATGTGCTCCAGTGGATTTTGAGAAATTAACGTTCAAAAAAAGATATATATCTGTAACAGCGCACCGCTTCGCGTACTTTTCGCGTTACGGAGCTTTGCGAAGCGAAGCTGATTGGCTCTCCGGCGTCTGTAAACATTCCAAACAGTCCGTAGCGGCCGCCATCTTGTCTCTCGGTAGGATCAAGAGACAAGAGGAGGCCAAAGCGAAGGGGCAAATGACCATAAGGGGGAATAGTAGATCGTCGGTGACCCCCTACGTTTGATGTGGAGGTTTTAAAAGGGCACCGCGGGGCAAAAAAAATAATAATAATAATAATCGAACGGCTGAATGGATTTGCACGAAACTTGGCAAAATTGTAGGGACTGGTAGCCCGATGTGCCTTTGCTAGGTCTCAATATATGTGCGCTAGTGGATTTTGAGAAATTAACGTTCAAAAAAAGATATATATCTGTAACAGCGCTCCGCTTCTCGTACTTTTCGCGTTACGGAGGTTTGCGAAGCTGATTGGTTTTTCGGCGTCTGTAAACATTCCAAACAGTCCGTAGCGGCTGCCATCTTGTCTCTCGGTAGGATCGAGAGACAAGAGGAGGCCAAAGCGAAGGGGCAAATGACCATAAGGGGGCATAGTAGATCCTCCCTGACCCCCTAGGTTTGATGTGGAGGCTTTGAAAGGGTCTCGCAGGGCAAAAAAAAAATATACCGTTTTTTTAGTTTTTTTGCGTGGAGTGCGCCCGGTTCGAGAACCGGGAAGCGCTCTGGGGAGCGTACTTTCTTGAAAATTAGTGAAAAAAGTTAGAGTAAAATAATAATTGTGAGTGATCAGATGTAGGGTAGCTCTGAGAAGAGCTTTTGGGTTTATGGTACATTTAGGTACTTATAAGTAGGTACCAATGCACAGTCTTAAATTCAGAGTGAAAACTCTGTTGCCCTCATCTGAGAAGTGAACTCCATCTGCTCTGTAGATATCTTGCATGTAGTAACGCAAGTTATTGTTGTACAGGGAGCCCATTCCATGGTCTCTCATGTAAGCTGAAACAGATTTGTTTACATGCTTCCTCGATTTCTCAATTTGTGGACAAAATTGGTTCGACCACCTCCATTTCTGTCTTTGGCATATATTTGAATATACCAAGGCAGTCTGAGGAAAAAGTGCCATCAATTGCTCAAAGGTGTCCTTTAAAAGCATTTCCAGACCTACCCCAGTCAAAGTGCCCAAATCATTACCTCCACAGTGCACAATTAACAGGTCAGGTTTTGGCAAATGCATAAAGGTTTTCACCAATGGTATCAATTGGTGACATTTTAATCCTCTGTGGCCAAACCACTTAATTTCCACATCTTGTAAATTGAGGTTAGGTAAATTCCTGTTTTCAGCGTACCTTTGAGCCCAATAGATGTAGCTATGTCCAACAATCCAGACAGAAAACATGGCGAGAGAAGGTTCTCCTGCAGTCAGATGAAGTGTGGCAATGAAATGGCAGTTGAAAAAATGAGAGTGTAAAATGAAAAAAACTGAGGAGTTTCTGTGTTAATGAAGCAGTAAGAGTGATTGGTGGATTTTGATTGCTGAAAACAGAAAGTTAGTGTGCATGGATGAGTTCGTTGAAAGATGTATTTTGAGTGGCGAAGAAAAAATCATTAAATGAAAGAATGCTTTGGATATGCAGGTGCACTGAGAGTTCAGAGTTCAATTGCAACATTGTTGTGTGAGAGGTCTTGCAAGAGGTGGTTGCTATGCAGAAAAAGCAGAGAGGGGGCAGAGGGGGGAAGGGTTTTGCTTTGAAAAAAAGTGAGGGAAGAGTTTTGATTGGGTGACATGAGAGATCTGTGTGAGGAATTACAGCATTTCTGTGCTTTTGATAGCTGCAGACTCTGGAGTGCATACCTTTTGCTCTGCTGAAGACAAATTGGTGTGTTTCTGAGACTGTTTTGAAACTCAAAGTATTTGCTAAGGTGAGAAAAAATTTCTTTAATTTAGATAGAAAATAGTGTGCTTTAAGGAGAAAATTATGAAGAAAGTTGTGTTTTTCAAATGTTGCTTTGTCTCAAGTGTTTCACAAATAGATTTTGTTTCTTTGAGAAATTGTAATTGGAGAAAATGTGAAGTATTAGTACTGACAGGGCTTTTATGTGCATAGGAGCTGTGGAGTGTTTTCAAATTATGACTTGTAAATCGTTTTTGAGAAAAAGCAATGGTTCTAATATTGATGAGAAGGACATAATGGTGTCTGCTTCTTTATAAGGTAATTGAGAGTCTCTGATGTTATTTTTCCCATTTCAATGTAAGAAGTTTGTGTGTGGAGCAAATTGCTTGTAAATATGCTCCCACCTGTGCATGGCAAATTTAGATTTTGAATGTTTCCGTTACATAGGCATGTTAAAGGTGACTGAAACATGCTGCAAAGGCAATCAAAAAATGCTTTTATGTGTCTTAAGGACATTTTAAGTCATTTCCCCATGTGCAGTGTTTTCAAATTATGAGTTGAAAATCGTTTTTGAGGTAAAGGAATGTTTTCAAAATTTATGTGCGCCATATGACCCCAAATTTTTTTTTCAGGGGTGCAGCAGGGTGTTCTTGAGACACCCCTGCACCGTCGGAAAAATTCGTAATTTGCGATGAGGTAATTGCTAATCGCAAATTGCACCTTCATTCCTATGGGCCTCCTGCTGCATGGAAATGAATGGGTAATCTTGCTGAAATGCAAAGTCGAATCTGTATTTAAAAGGGTCTGCACCTCTGTACGGGTGTTCGCTATGTGAAGCACGAAAGTTTCACGGGCCGAACTCAAGGCCACCTCTCTCTGAGACAAAAGAGCTCTTATTCTTGCCATGCTGTTGAAATGTGCTCCCAAGGTTGGTATTTGTGGCCAGATTGAAAACTCCCTATGTTCATGTGTGGGAGGAAATAGAACATTTCTGCAGCAAATAACCCGTTCATTTACTGTTACGATAAAATGAATACTTTTAATTAACCCAGAACAATCTTCATTATTGAGCATCAAATAACTACCATTTTCCAAGAACTTGAACGTGGGGATGATAGCAGGAACTGGCGTGCCTTGCAACACGCAAGCCATATTTGGTCGGTGTTTGTTGCATGAACCGTGTAACTGTATGTGCCTACACATTAGTGAATGATCTGGCGTCTCAGTGCATTCCTCTCCATTCAGATAAAGGTCTTGATCATCTTTGAAAATCTGTATGTGTATGGAAGCGACCAGACCTCATGAAGAAAACCACTACCTAAAGGTTAATAACGACCTATTGGTATATATTTCATACAATTTGAAAACTTATATAAAGCAAAAGGCAGCGTTATTAAACCGTGGATAAGGCACGTTGCCAAAGCAGTGAACCTTTTGGATTTATACTGGAAATGTTAAAGGAAGAATTACGGAGTAGGGCCTGTAAATCTTTAATGGACAACGAGTAAAATTACTCCAACCATCATATTCCTCTAACTCCGGGATAGTAGGGGTGTTTAATTTTTTAGAAGTAGCCAATCCAAAGCATTTGGTCTGGGAAATTGTTTCATTCACAAACAACATATGATTTGGGATGAGACATGCACGGTGGAAAGCCTCAGTGCCTTGTACCTGCCAGGTTCGTGAACCCCAAACTGATGTAGATCCTGGATATTTTTACACTGTGTTACGTTAGCATGGGCTCATTACTGGTTTAAACGCCATTTTTCCTTTTTTGTAACTTCTGCACACGATACTTAGTTGTTGCTTTAGCTTTCAGCCTACCTGCGTCAAGATCTATGCCTGCTTCAAGCAGGCGCAGGGTTTTGATGTAGCTTTGTCCTATCTGATTGTAAATGCGGCACACCGTGGGTGGCAGAGCAGCGGTGCACGTTAACTGGTGCATCCCTGGGGATGTGCTAGTTAATATAAATCTGCCCCTTTACATTTAATTATGTGCAGGGGACACAGAGTAGGTGAGGTTTATCCAAGGTTAAGAAGAGATGAGTCCTGTTCAGTGAAAAATTGGAGATAGGCTTCAGTATATTATATACTTAAGTAGTGTGTTAAGTTTTTGATGACTGTTATTAATTTACTGTTGGGTAATAGTGGTTAATAACATTTTTTATTATATTTTATCACAGATTCAACTGCAGATTATTTCAAGATTTTAGGATGCCTAGCAAAGAAAGAGTAAGAAAGGCTGCAAAACGTCAAAGACAGCAGGACCATGGAAGAATGCAGCAGTCCTCTAACAAAAAGATTTGTCAAGTCACCAAGAAAGCACCGGGTAAGAGTCGAAAAACAGTCATAAGAAATATGTGTAGTAAAAAAAATATTACTACAGAAAATGTTTCACTCCAGAAAAGGAGACAGAATTCAAATGGTAAGGAAAGGCCAATGAGAAATGTTACTGCTAGAGTAAGAGATAACTCTATGCATGAAAGTAGAAGGAAACAAGAGTTTAGGGATATTCGTAAACGAATGTTCCGCAACAGGATAATTGGGAATTTGTTAAAAAATATTAAGAAAGGTCAGCAGAAAGTGGTTTTTTATAAGAGAAAAAAAATTGTTGAGAAAGTTATTGATCAGGCATTTGAAATTAAACGTAAGTTATTTATTTTGACAATCAATAGAATTCGGAAGCTAAACAAGGTAATTTATGATTTCAAAAGAAATAGTAGATGGAAGAGAATAGTTAATCGTAGTAATTTTTGTGAAGTTTTTTCTGGAGAATGGATGCATAGTTCCAGCTCTGAGGCATTTTTTAATGAGGAGAGTTATTTCCAGGATAATGATTTGGTGCATGCAGTTGACACCAGTGGTCGAGCTTATGAAGTGAAAGATGGTTGTCCAGTTGAAAAAGAAAAACTTGTGACAACAGAGATAGAAGAGGTGTTAGGTAATGAGGTTTTAGGGAGACGTCCTAAGGGTCCTGTGTACACCTGGAAGTGTAGTAGTATTTGCAGTGTACGACAGGATTCCATCAATTTGCTTTGTGATTTTATACGGTCATTTAGTAAGAACAGTTTGAAGCAGAAAATGAAGTTGTTGCAAGAATTAGATCCTTGCAGAGTGAGAGAAGTGATAGGTTTGCATGGTCATTCACTGGCTTGTCTTTCCAGGAGAGTATGCCAGAGTGTTTTTCATCATTTCAGGATGCTAGCAGTGCATCATAATAAAGTGAGGAAATTAGTTAGAATGTTGTATTATGCTAAGAGTCCAGCAATTATGCTTAAACAATTATGCGCTGCTCTTTTGCATGGTTCTGAAATAGATGTGAAGAATATATGTGAAGAAATTGAGTTTTGTTACTTTGGAAGTAAAGAGGAGAATGTTGAAATTGACCAAGAAGAAGAGAGTAATGTGGAAGATAGTGTACAGGTTTCCAGTACAGATAATTTCCAGAGGGAAATTGCGACGTTTGAGGTGAAATCAAGTGAGAGGCCAAATTTCACTTGTGTGTGTTGTCGACGCACTTATTATAAGAATCAGACTAAGTTAGTGGATTTATATGGAAAAAGTGAAAGGGAAAATAATAGTGAATGGAAGGATTTTACAACATACTTGATGGTAGAAAATTGTTTTGATTTGGGATTGGATCAACGTGTGTGTACTTATTGTTTTAACAAATTAAATCAAAACCAGATGCCTGCTAGAGCAGTTCATAATAATCTGGAATTGGTTGAGATTCCTTCTGAATTGAAGGATTTAAATACTTATGAATCTATTTTGATTCAAAGTATCCATCCCTTTCAGGCTATTGTAAGAATGGAGCCAAAGACAGGGAAATTGCCTCCATCAGATTTACAGAGAGGATTAAAGGGAAGAGTTGTTTATTTGCCTCTAGATTTGAAGAAAAACATTAACACAATTGGAGTAGAAAAAGTGGAAGAGGAACCTCTTGTTATCTTAGTTAATGGGGTTCCGACAAAGAATAAGAAAATATGGCAAGATTTAGTAGATGTTAGGAAAGTCAAAAGGGCAACATTGTATTTGAAAAAATATAATAAGTACTATAAAAAAGTATATGTTGCAGAAGAGGAAGTAAGTGAGGAAGAGGATAGCGATTTGTGTGCTGGTCAAATTGAGAAAGTAGAACCCTGTACTAGTGAAGAAATATATGAACATTATAGTGTTCATCCTTTGCATTCCAAGGAAGTCATGGGGAATGCTATTGAGTTGTTTCAAATGAAACAAGCGAAAGGGAGTCCCATTAGTGTTTGGGAGGAAAGTTTGGAAGCTCGGTGTTTCCCACAGCTTTTTCCAACAGGTCAGGGAGGAAGATATGATGAGCGACCTCATCAAATTCCTGCTTCTGAATACCGGACTTTGCGATTGTATGCAGGAGATCCTAGGTTTCGACAATGCATTCCTTATTTGTTTCATCTCCTGTTTGAAAGCGATCTGTCTGGACTGTTATATGCAGTGAACCACATCTTGAAAAGTGGTATACACATGCAAAACATCTCGGCAAGTGACTTTATGGATAAAATCAATGTCCAAGACAGTATTTTGGATTCTCACCTGATTAATCTCATGGCGTGTCAGCGTGGTACTAATGAGTACTGGTACCGTCGTCATGGTGATTTAAAATGTATGCTAAGGAACTTAGGAACTCCCACATGGTTCCTCACTTTGAGCTGTGCTGAGTATGGCTGGGAAGACTTACTTGAATTTCTACGAGAGGCAAATGCTAACGTAGAAAACATCGAATTCAAGACACCCGGAGAACTGTGCTCTTTGGATCCAGTCAATGTATGTAGGTACTTCAATCATAGATTTGAAGGTATGATGTCTTTCATCATGAATAAGAAGAATCCACCTCTTGGAGAGGTGTTGGATTTCTTCTGGAGGAAGGAGTACCAAGCAAGAGGTGCTCCTCATATACATATGTTGCTGTGGATCAAGGATGCACCTAAATTTGGAACGGATGCAGAAGACTCAGTGATGAGTTTCATAGAACAGTATTCTACGTGTGCTGTTCCAAACGCAAAGGAGAAAAAAAGCCTACGAGAAAAAGTTCTACGTTTCCAAAGCCATCGATGTGGAAAGTACTGTCGTCGTAAATTCCGGAACAAAGACAAGTTCTACACCAAATGTCGTTTCGGCTTTCCACGACTGGTGATTTCTAAAGGAAGAGTGAACAGTTTGATGTCTTCGCTGCGACATAATGTGATGAAGAAATCACCTAAAAACACATACAATTTGAAGAGGAACGAAGAGTCTAAGTACATTAACGACTACAACCCGGTGATTTTGTCCATGTGGAATGCTAACATGGATATACAGTTTGTGGCTGATAACTGTATGGCTGTGGCTCGGTATGTGACATCTTACATCACCAAAAAAGAGAAGACAGAATTGAAGGATATGTGGGAGGACATTTCCCATGAAAAGAGCCTCAGCAAGAAGTTGTACAGTTTCAGTCTGAAGATGTTGTCGCATCGAGAAATCGGAGCTTACGAATGTTCTGACCGGTTGTCTTCAGCAAGTCTCTATGCCAAGTTCAGGAGTATCGTTTGGGCGAGTGTTGGTCTTGCTGCAACGCGTAATCGAGTTCTGAAACCTGTGCGGGAAATTGAGTATTTGGCGGAAAAGGAGCCAAACAGTACCGACATTTTGAAGAGCAACATGTTGGATACATATTATCCAAATCGAAGCAGTCACCTCGAGAATGTTTGTCTGTATGAGGTTCTGCAAAATTACATATTCAAGAGGAACATCAAAGAAGATACTGAGAAAGGAGTGTATGCTGTAATAGGAAGTGAGGGATGTCTGGTCAAGCAAAGAAAATGCCACTTGATAAACCATCGAAAATTGAGTGGCGAATCTCCTGAAAAAAAGGAGTTTTTCTATTTAGCACTTTTGCAACTTTTTAAGCCTTGGCGTGCAGAAGAGGAACTGCTTGGAGATTTCCTTTGTTACGAAGACTCATTCAATGCTGCCAAGGAGACCATAGAATGTCCTGCTTTTCCCAAATATGTAGAAATGTTGAATGTGGAAATTGAGCAGGAAGCAACGATTGCAGCCGAGATTGCCAGAGACAGTTCTCAGGACAGTCAGAGTTCTGCTTCATTGAGTCAGGATCCACTAGGAGGACCTCTTATCGAAAATGAAGCTGCCACTGCTATGAATGAAGTGGAAAGAGCCATGGCACATGCTCAGGAGGATGCGGTTAACTTAGAAGAGTTGGAAAGACAACTCAACGTTGAGCAGAGGAAAATATATGACGAACTTACCATGCAAATTGATCATGGATTAAGTCATGACAAGAAAGAGTGCTCATGTACGTCGTTGAAGCCTGTCCGACTGTACGTGAGTGGAGAAGCGGGAACTGGAAAAAGTTTCCTTATTAAAGCAATTTCATGTTATTTGCAGGAAAGGACAGAGTCATCGCTGTCTTGTGTTGTCACCGCTCCAACTGGACTGGCAGCACATAACATTAAAGGGATTACTTTACATCGTTTACTGATGCTGCCAGTGGAGCATGACAACAAATTAGAATATCACAAGCTATCTGGAGATGCTTGTTTTGAAGTTTCAAGAGTCTTGAGGAAAATGAAACTTCTTATCATTGACGAAGTAAGCATGGTTTCCAATGTCATGCTTGCCTTTGTGCATTTGAGAATGCAAGAAGTTCTCAAAACAGAGTATGATGTGGTATTTGGTGGCAAACACATCATTGTTTTCGGAGATCTTCTGCAGCTGACACCAGTGAAAGGGCAACCTGTGTTCAAAATGCTCACGCATGAAGATACCAGGAAGTGCTTAGGGAGTATTGGCAACGTGAATATATGGTTAAACTTCAATTATGCTGAACTGCATGAAAATATGCGTCAGGCAAAGGATGAAGTTTACAAGACTATTCTACAAGATGTTAGAATTGGAAAAGTGACCGAGCATGGGAAAGAAGCTTTACATGCACGATTACTGACAAATTTATATCCAGACGAAGATGTTGTGCCTGAGAATATTTTTCAGAAAGTTACTGAGAAAAAATCTGGAATATGTTTGATGCCAACTCTTGCAGAATGTGCCAAATTCAACAACAAAATGTTGCATTTAGAAAAGCAAGAGATTGTGAAATTGGAAGCTATTGACAGAGTAGAGCATATGGGATCAACAATTATTTTGTCTGAGAATCTGAAAACAAAATTGGATTCATTAGAGAAGAGTATATCTAAAACTGCGGGTTTTGAAAAGACTCTGAATGTGTGCTTGAACTGCCATATAATTTTAAGAAGGAATTTACATGTTGAAAGAGGTCTGGTAAATGGATCAATGGGTAATGTTGTTGATTTTGTGAAATACAGAAATAGAGATGGAATTGAATTTTTAAAAATTAAATTTGATGGCATTGAGGAAGTACAGCTAATTGCTCGTTGTTCTGCTAGATTTTTGCTTGTAAAAGACTTATATGTTCGTCGTAAGCAGTTTCCTGTTTGCTTGGCATATGCGGTGACAATTCATAAATCGCAAGGTTTAAGTGTAGACTGTGCATTGGTGAATATTGGCAGTTCTGTGTTCAAGGAGGGTATGGCATATGTGGCATTGTCACGAGTTAGGACTTTATCGGGATTGTACTTGATTGAGTGTGATGTCACAAACATTTGTGCGGATCTAGATTGTGTTAAGGAATACAATAGGTTGAGAAGAGAGTATGCGCCACATTTGCCTCAGTATCCTTTGTTTGAGAAACGTGTGGTAGGCCGGAAACGAAGAAATGTGACCAATACTGGGGAGGTTGTAGCAAAAAGACGAAAAGTCGATGAACCTGAAATTACAAGCAGAAACAAAAAGGATTCTGTTGAAGATGTTGTTGGTTTTCAATTTGATAACAGTTCTGGTGTCAACTGCTATGCTAATGTAGTAGTTAATGTTTTGTTTTCTCTAGAAAATGTAAAAGAAGAGATTGTGGTCAATTCTGATCAAAGATTTTGCAGTTTGTTAAATTCTGTGTTGGAGAAATGTAGCACTGATAGAACAAACATAGAAAGTGTGTCTGAAATTCGAAATCTGTTAGACAGATGTTCAGGCCAAACACAATTCTCTCAAAATAGTCAGCAAGATTGTCAGGAGTTTTTAATGTACATGCTTGATGTATTGCATGATGAAGGTGTAGATGTAGATCACCTGTTTGGGCTTTCTTATCAATGGCAGCATGACTGCGAGAACTGTAGGGTATCAAGTACTACTAGTGTAGACTCAGAAAGATTTATATATTTAACTTTGCCAGACAGTAAATCAGTCTCTTTTAATAAGCTAGTAAAAGCAGCTGATCACAACATGGAGTGTAGCCAATGTAAATCTGAAATGATGTCCACATTATTTATACGAACATATGGCCAGTATGTCATTTTAATGTTCCAACGATGTAGGCCTGATGGAACAAAATTGACAACTTTAATTAAAAATTTTGTGGCTTCACAGTTGTCAATATCAGGAAGGACTTTTGTAACTGTAGCAATTATATATCATGATGGTCCTTCAATAACATCAGGACATTATACAGCTTATTTAAAGTGTAGAAATGGCTGGTCATTCTGCAATGATTCTGTTTTAATTTTCAAAAAAAAATTGCCGTTTGACCTTAAAAACTCTTACCTGGTGTTTTTAAAACCAAAATTTTAGGGAAAGAATCTCGGGATGTGCTCTGAGGAATTTCAAGAAGTTCTCATGGCTCCTACACGATTTGGCCTTGAGGATAAGTGTAGTACAGAGACATAACTTCTTACCATAACACTGGACTTTATGGAGAAATACGTGCACTTTGAATGAGTTCAGAAAAACTGTTTCTTTTTATAAGCTAATTGAAGCAGCCAATCAAAACATGGAGTAGAGGGAATGTAAGTCTGCAATGCTGTCTACTGTTTTACATTGCTTTGTGATTAAAAGTGATGTAGAGAATTAAATAATTGTACTAGTCATAAAGGTAGTGTAAGTCTGCTTCATAGTAAGCAGTATCAGTGTGATAGGAAATGTAGAACATGATTGAGGAAGAAGGGGAAGAAATTACTAGTCCAGGATTGTGTAAATGATCTTCAACATTTTAATTCTGAAAGTTGTGGAAATGCGAAAAGACGGGATTGGCTAACAAGAAATCCAAGAGTTATACATGGCTCTGAGAAGATTTGGCCTTGTGGAATCTTGTGGTAGAGAGCAAGAAGTCATTTATTGTATGTAACATGTTTTTGAAAACGATGGAGGTTTTCTTTCAGAAAGTGGCGGGTTGAAAGTAATAACAGCACAACAGAGTGTAAGCTGTTCATAGGACATCCTTGGCCGTCATGGAAAGTAAGTTAACTTTAAGGAGTTCTGAATTCTGATTTTTAATGTTGTATGGGTTTTTTAAACACAATCATTTTGATTGTGTTTTTTTTTCCCCGCTGTTATATGATGAATACCTTCAAGTCACTGTTTTAGTGAAATTTGATACATTCTGAGAACAGCAAAAATAAACCATTTAACATGTATAATTAATTCTGTTCTGTTTGCATTTATGATGTACATGTAGAACTGTGTAGGAGGCATGGAGAAGGTGAGGCTTCTGTAAGTGTCAAAGTTGTTGCATACAGTCCTCATATTCTACGTAGTCTTTTATATTTCATTACTTTCACTGTTTCTGACTGATCTAAAAATTTTTTTTTAAAAAGAACAGTAAGTATAAGGGAAGGAAACAGACAGTTATGTTAAAAGAAACACAGCTATAGGGAATAAACTAGGGATACTGTTACCCGCAATCCTCTGCTGATGATGTCACTGAGCATGTCATGAATGATGTAATATGTGACATCATCAGCAGTGGATTATGGGTAATAGTATCTCTAGTTTACTCCCTTATAGCTGTCTTTCTTTTAACATAAGTGTCTGTTTCCTTCCCTTATACTTACTGTTCTTTTTTTAAAAAAAATTTTTGGGGTTCGCTTCCGGTTCGCGTACCGGGGAGCGAACTGGGAAGCGAACTAAGAGAAATAGAGGTTGGCACAGTTGCAAATATTGTACCAATTTTTTAATAACGGGGAGGTAGTTCTGAAAAGAACTTTTTTTTAAATAGTTTTTGTTGTTTTATATTTTTTTAATTATTTTTCTGAACATTTTTTTACTTTTTTTGAATTTTTCTGAACAGTTTTATAATTTTTTTGTTTTTTTTTCGGAGGGGGCAACGAAAACGATTCATTGTAAAGGGCTCAACAGGAGCAAGAAAACAAAAAAAAAGAATTTATTGTTTGGGGAGTTTCGGACAAACATGAGCATGATTGTCAATAGCTCTGTTGATCAGAGTGATGCTACTTTCTGCGTAGCAAATGAATCCACTGCAATGTAGGCAGACTTGTTTTACTTCACGAAATCTCGTTTGTATATTTGGCACCATCTCCCTGCCCTCTGGTCCCGTTACTTCCGGTACAACAGATCTTCTGGCCATAATAGGGAGATTATCTAGGTCGTCCTGTTCCTCTTCTTCGTCTTCTTGCTGAATTATAACTTTAGCAGGTGGTCCACTCTTCCTTGGATGTGGTGGAGGTGGTGGGGAAGCACCAGCTGAAGCTAGTAAAGAAGCCATTGCTCACTGGTAACAAAGGGTCTTTCTCTCACAATGATGAAAGTCAGAGTGAGGAAAGAAGGAGGGATTTTCACCATTTGGGAAAAAAAATAGTTCTCAACCAATGAAAAGTGTTCATTTTAGATCATATGACCTAGTCTTACATCATTAGGAAACCGAAAGTGAAATGAACCAATGAAAAGTGTTATTACCAAGTCACATGACCTGCTGTGTGTATGTTACGCGCTTTGCAGGGTCTCCCGGTTTGCTTCCAGAAACCTGTGCTTTGCGACTCGGTAAGCGTACGAGTTCGCTAACGTAGCACGTCATATGACGTATCACGCGACAACGCGAAACGTCATGCGGACGGGAGGCGTCACGATGTTGTTTTCTAACGCGGCAGTTGCGGTAAAGAAACGTTTACCGGCTCGTGGTCTATTTCGCGGCATCAAGGTCAGCTAACGGGAAGCTTCCCGATTCGCGAAGCGGGAACGAAGAAAAAAAAATATTTAAAAAAAAAGTTATTAATAAACATATAAAATATATTTTTGGATTTAAAGAAGAATACATTTTACAGCTACAGATATTAGCTGTTAAAAAACCAATGAAATTCACTGAAAAAACCATAGGTTATAGACCATATATAGTTAGGAATTTGCATTTACAAAACCTTGAAAATTCACTGAAAAAACCATAGGTTAGAGACCATATATAGTTAGCTGGACATTTTATTGACATAAAACCAATGAAATTCCATATATAGTTAGTTGCACTAACTATATATCGTGCACCAGCAATCCACTGCTGATGATGTCACATATTACATCATTCATGACATGGTCAGTGACATCACTGATGACATCACTGATGACATCTCAAATGACATCACTGATGACATCACTGATGACATCTCAAATGACATCAATGATGACATCATGACACACCAATACCAGTTACTACATACGCACTCACTGATTCCTACGTCTACACACACATTCACTCATTCACCCATACAATCACTCATACATACAGTCACTCATTATTACAACACTATCATATGCACTCATACACCTATGCAGACACTCACACACTGCCACTCATCCATGGAGTTACTCACACACATAGTCAGTCCTGTAAAGAATCAATCACACTTCCATTTCCTCATCTATACAGTTAAACACAGAACACCATACTTCAGTGACATCACTGATGACATCACTGATGACATCTCAAATGACATCACTGATGACATCTCAAATGACATCACTGATGACATCATGAAACACCAATACCAGTTACTACATACGCACTCACTGATTCCTACGTCTACACACACATTCACTCATTCACCCATACAATCACTCATACATACAGTCACTCATTATTACAACACTATCATATGCACTCATACACCTAGTCAGTCCTGTGAAGAATCAATCACACTTCGATTTCCTCATCTATACAGTTAAACACAGACCACCATACTTTTTCACACATATACTAACACATACTTACTCTCTTATACAATCACTGATACAAGTACACATTGATATGCACAGAGTCACACACCTCCCAGCCAGCCACACACACACTCAGTCTTCCATACATCCACTCATTCTTCAATATGTAAAACATATTTAAACTTTACAAAAACACAGACACTAGATGATGTCATTTGAGATGTCATCAGTGATGTCATCAGTGATGTCATTTGAGATGTCATCAGTGATGTCATCAGTGATGTCACTGACCATGTCATGAATGATGTAATATGTGACATCATCAGCAGTGGATTGCGGGTGCACGATATATAGTTAGTGCAACTAACTATATATGGAATTTCATTGGTTTTATGTCAATAAAATGTCCAGCTAACTATATATGGTCTCTAACCTATGGTTTTTTCAGTGAATTTTCAAGGTTTTGTAAATGCAAATTCCTAACTATATATGGTCTATAACCTATGGTTTTTTCAGTGAATATATATATATATATATATATATATATATATATATATATATATATATATATATATATATATATATATATATATATATATATATATTCACTGAAAAAAACATAGGTTTCACACCAGTTATAGTTAGGAATTAGCATTTAAAAAACCTATTAAATTCACTGAAAAACCATAGATTTTACACCAGTTATAGTTAGCTGGAAATTTTACTCGCATAAAACCATTGAAATTCCCACGTTATATTAGTTGGACTCACTATAACTTGCGCGTGCAATGCACTGCTGATGACGTCACATATTACATCACTCATGACATGGTCAGTGATATCACTCATGACATCACTGATGACACCATCCAGTGAATGTGTGTATTTTTAAAAAATAATTATGTGTTATATATGTATATGTAAAAGTTGATGGAAGAATAAATGTTTCAATAAGTGTTTACATGGATGTTTTTTAAAAAAAAAATGGATTGGTTAACTGGTTTATTAAGTGTATCTTAGTGAATACATATATTAGAGAGTAATGTTTAAATATTTAAATATATGTATTTGTGTTTCACTTTGTGTTCAAGTGGCTGCATGGGTTGGTGAGTAGCTACATGTGTATGTATATGGGTTATTAGATGTTTTTCTTAGTATCAGTATGAGTGTTTGTATGGTTTGGTGGGGGTATTACTTAGCACATACATGCATGAATGACTGACTCTCTCTTTGTATGTGTTTTTAAGACAGTATATGTGCAGGACTGTATGGGTGGATGAGTGTGTATATGTGTGTGTTAGTGAGTGAATGACTGTCTCACTAGTGTCTTTATCAGTAACTAAATATGTTTTAATGTAGTATATGTGAATATTGATGTATATAAGTGAGTATATGTGAGAGTGAGGGATTGTAAGAGTTCCTGTTTAAATTAGTATGTGTTTCTATAAGTGATTGTTTAAGAGAGTAAGTATGTATAAGTTTCCTTAGAAGTAAAGTGGTAGTGTGTGTATAGCTGTATATGCAAATAAATGGATGTTCAATAGTTTATTTGCATGTGTGAGTATGTGTGTGAGTAACTTTTGGATGACTGTCGGTGTGTAACAGGATGTATAGGTGTATCACTACATATGATGAGTGAGTATATGTATGAGTGACTATATAGAAGTGTTGGTGAATGAGTGCATGTGTATATAGATGGTGGAATTATTGAATTGGTTGTAGTAACTGGTATGGGTATCTCCATTTTTTTGAAAATGTTACTTTTTATTTTTGAATGTGTGTTTCAAGGGTTACATTTCAGTGAAAGGAGGTCTATCACTCTGTCACAAGGATGGTGTCATCAGTGATGTCATGAGTGATGTCACTGACCATGTCATGAGTGATGTAATATGTGACATCATCAGCAGTGCATTGCACGCGCAAGTTATAGTGAGTCCAACTAACTATAACGTGGGAATTTCAATGGTTTTATGAGAGTAAAATTTCCAGCTAACTATAACTGGTGTAAAACCTATGGTTTTTTCAGTGAATTTAATAGGTTTTTTTAATAGCAAATCTTAATAGGTATAGAAAATGAAACATTTTAAAACGAATTTTATATTGTATAAATATGTAAAAAAATATATATTTTTTTTTTATTTGTAACCCGGGGGCGATCCCGGGGCGCGTACCGGTGAACGCACGGGTAAGCGCAATGTAACGGCATGCCCGGTGCGCGTACCGGGGAGCGTCCCGTTAGCGCAATTGCCGTGAACGAAAACAACATCGTGACGCGCCGCGTAAGCGTGACGTATCGCGTAACCGCGTGATGCGTTCTTTCGGCGCGCTGCGTAAACGCACCCGGAAGCGCACCGTGGCGCGACCCAGAGCGCAAAACGTAAGCGCGCCGGGGCGCGTAGCATAAGCGCGTCGGGACATGTGACCTGAAAATAACACTTTTCATTGGTTCTCAACTTTTTTTTTCTCCAAATGATGAAAGCCCTCATTCTTACTTTCTTCTTTGAGAAAGCAAGAGCTATTTGTGAGCAGAGAAATGGCTTCAGTAGTAGCTGCAGCTGGTGCACCCCCACCACCACAACTACCACACAGAAAGGAAGGTCCACCACCCCAGATCCTTCCAGGAGTTGAAGAAGAACAGGAAGAAGATGATGAGGAGGAACAGCCTAGGAGATTCTTGTGGGAAGAACCTAGGAAAATGCATGTCAAAGTGCATTTTATATGGAAGTACTTCTCCATCCCTGCTGGGCAAAAAAAGTGAATGCCCCATATGTCACCTGTTTGATTTGCGACAAAGTCCTCTCCAGGGGCAACCCAAATAAAAAGTATTCCTTTGGGAATTATACAATGCTCGGCCACATGGAGAGGTGGCATCCTAACAATTTGGCACAGGCTGAAGTACAGGACATGCTTCAGAAGAACAGAGATCCTCAGGCCAGCACCTCCACAGGTGAATTTTCGGTTGCAGCACCAGAAGGGCGCCAAATGATACCAAACATCCCAAAAAAAATTGGTGAAATAAAGATGGTCTGCATTTTTTGTGGAAAGACCCTCTGCTACGGGCAACTAAGTATTTCCCTCATTAATGATGCTGTAGACAACCACCACTGCAGCAAGAAAAGAAAGCAGTAGCTTTTTCTTTATTTTTTGCTCCTGTCGAGCCACTGTTAATTCCCAGTTTTTTGTTTCTTCCCTAAAAAAAATATAAAATTGTTCAAAAATAAAAAAATAAAAATGTTCAGAAAAGCAATAAAAAAAATATAAAACAACAAAAAGAATAAAAAAAGTTCTTTTCAGAACTACCTCACATTTATAAAATGAAACCTATATTTTTTGAGGATCTCTGTCAATTTTTTGTCCTTAGGGTACGCGTACCGGGGCGCGCCCCCCCCCCCCCAAAAAGAAAAAAAAATTAATGAAGCAGTTAGCATGAGGAAAGGACACAAAGAGAGTTATGTTAAGAGAAAAAGAGCTACAAGATGACCACAGAGGGATTGTTTATTACATAGTAAAAAATAGAGAAGGTGTAATTGGATGAAAGTGAAAAAAGTAAAATGACTAAAGGAGCGAAAGAAAGGAAGAGAGAGGAAGAACACTAAAGTAGAGATAGTGTGAGACTGTGATTGGCTGTTAAAAGAAAAAGAAAAGACAGTAAAAAATGGAGAATGAAGGGTAGTGGCGGAACCACAATAAATGAAGAAAGATGAGGGAAAATGAGAAAAGACCAGGTAGTATAAGTAAAGAGGGGTGAAAGAGGGAGAAAAATTATAGGGAGTCAGTGGGTGTAGGTCGGAGTGTGGGTGTGTAAGGTGTGTCTGTGGGTGTGGAGTGTTTCGGTGTGGGTGGAGGTGAGGGTGTGTGAAATATGTGTGAGAAGTGTATGAGTGTGGGGTGTATATGTGTTCGATGTATATGTGTGTATGGAATGTGTGTGTGTTTTTGAGGAGTGTGTGTGGGAGGTTTTTTTGTGTGTATGAGGTGTGTGTGTGGTGTGTGTGTGGGGTGTATGTTACAGGTGTGTGTATGTGTTGGGAGGGGGATGAGGTGTATGTGTAGGAGTAAGGTAAATAATTAAGAAAAAGAGAATGAGTGAAAAAGCAAAGGAAGGGAACAGAGGGTAAGTGAAGTAAAGAATAGAGATCAAAAGAAGTTGAATATGAGAGGGTAAATAGGGAAAGGGGAGTACACATGTAGAATAAGATTAAGTGAGAGAAGCAGAGTAAAGACACAGGAGGGAGGTAGGTTGAGAAAATGTTAGTGACCTTAAAGCAAAGGGTGATGACAAACTACATTTTTTTAGTCATACTTACCATATAATAAATGTAACTTTAATTTTTTTTGCTACAGTTTGTATCTGTGAAAGAGAGAAGAACAAATAAGTTATAATTAGTAAAATATGTATTTTAAATTAAAAGATACAAATGAAGAGGTTAAAAATCATAACACTCTATTTAGAAATAAAGTTAGAGTGAAGGACACAGAAAGGGAAATAAAGTAAGGTAAAAGGACAAAAAGAGAGAAAAAGAAATAGAAAGAGAGCAAATTACAAAGAGTAAGGCATATAGATTTACTGACAAAAAGAGAGAGAAGAACAGAGAAATGAACTGAAGGTAAGAAAGATACTAAAACAATGTGAGTTAGCAAAACTAAATCAGGAAACAGAAGTAAGTAAAAAGATAATGACTGAGACAGAAAACAGTCTAATTAAGGATGCATTTAGAAGAATGAGGAATAGAAGATAACTGAGAGTAAGTGAAGAACAGTCATAGAGTGAAATGATGAAGGGAGACAGGATAATATACAACGATTGAGGGAACTGGACTGAGGAAGTTATAAGGTATACACACTAAGAGAAAAACTGAGTGAGGTGGAGTACAATGAGTGAGAAAAGAAAATGAGTAAGTGAGCAAAAAGAAGGAAAGAGAGGAGAAGACGACTAAAACAGTGGTACTGAGAGAAAATAATTTGGTGATGAAAGTAAAGAGAAGGACATTGAAAGAAAGGAAATGAGGGATAGTAACGGAACCAGAGTAAAAGAAATGGGATGAAGACCGATGAGAGAGGAGCAGTGAAGTTGTTGTAAAAGAAGTGATAGAAGGTAGATAAACACAAGTGAAAATAACACAAGTAGAGTGAGGCACTGAGCACATAGAAGTAGTGAACGAAAAATAGAGAGAAGAGGTCAAAAGTAAGGAGCAAACAAAGATAAGCTAGGGAGAGTGCGTGATTTATAGTGATAGAGTGCAATAATACTGTTGAGTGAGTAAACAGGAATTACTAAAAGAGCAAAAGAGGAAAATACAGAAAAGAGAAGTAAAGCAGAGAGACTGAAAGTTGAAAAGTTATGCAAGGGAGAGAGGGCATGCAGACAGTTGAAATGAGAATGAGGGGTTGTCAAAGTTACAGAGAGTGAGAGAAAGACATTATAAGTGAGTAAAAAGAGGTGAAAGAGGATGGAAAAAAGAAAGTGAGTGTCAGAGAATGGGAATACAATTTAATTTACACAATCCAAACTATAGAATAACTTCTACAACATGTTACATAGTTTATTTTTGCTGTTCTCAGAATATATTGAATTTCACTTAAAACAGTGAGTTCAAATTACTCATCATATCACAGCGGGGAAAAAAAACACAATCTAAAAGATTGTGTTTTTAAAAAAAACCTTAGATACTGACAAATGACAAATGTACGCTAATCTTTGATTGACTTACTTTTCCTTGAGGCCAAATACTGTATCATGGAGGTCCTTTTCTCGTTGCAAAGTACTTTGCTAATCACTTAGAAATCCATTTGATCGACTTTCTACAAGAAAAGCTCCAAGAACATCTGAAATATTTTCAATATTTTCATATACTCCTTTTTTCAGTCATAACTCTTTACTCATTCTTGCACCTCTCCATTTGGCCAAATAGTGTCAGATGTATGAGTATATATGAGTACTCCTCCCGTCTTCATAGGCCAATTACCTTTACCTAAATTTTGGCTGTAAAAACACTAGGTATGAATTTATAAAGCCAAAAGGCAAACGTTGTTGGAAAGTCAAATGAGTGTCGTTACATTGGGTCCAACCTTTAGAAGTTTTTAAATAGCATGTGTAATGCCCTGATGTTGTAGAAGGACCATCATGAAAAATAATAGCTACAGTTGTAAAGGTTCTTCCTGATATCGATAACTGAGAAGCCACAAACATTTTAATAGAAGTTGTCAATTTAGTTCCATCAGGTCTACATCGTTGGAACATTAAAATGACATAGTGACCATAATTTTGTAGAAATAATGTGGACAGCATTGCAGACTTACTTTGGGTACACACCATATTGTGATCCGCTGCTTTAACTAGATTAGTAAAAGGCACTGATTTGCAGTCTGGTAAAGTCAAATATATAAATCTTTCAGAGTCTATTCTAGTAGTACTTGATGAAGCACAGTTATCACACTCATGTTGCCATTTATAAGAAAGGTTAAAAAGATTTTTTATATCTACTCCTTCATCTTGCAATACATCAAACATATACATTAAAAATTCCTGACAATCCTGCTGAATATTCTGTGAAAATTGATTTTGACCTGAACATATGTCTTGAAGATTTCTAATTTCTGAAACACTTTCTATTTTTGCTCTATCACTACTACATTTCTCTAACACAGAATTCAATAAACAGCACAATGTTTGTTCCCGATTTTCGACAATCTGTTTTTGTAAATTTTGAAGAAAAAAAACAACATTAACTACTACATTAGCATAGCAGTTGACACCAGAACTGTTTTCAAACTGAAATCCAACAACATATTCAACAGAATCCTTTTTGTTTCTCTTTACAATTACACTTTTATCTACTTTATGCCTTTTTGCTGATACCTCACTGCAATTACTCTCATTTCTTCTTTTTCGGCCTACCACACGTTTTTCAATCAGAGGATATTGAGGCAAATATGGAGCATACTCTCTTCTTAACCTATTGTTTCTTTAACACAATCTAGATCTGCACAAATCTTTGTTTCATCCCACTCAATCAAGTACAATCCTGATAAAGTTCTGACTCGTGATAATGCCACATATGCCATACCCTCTTTAAACACAGAACTTCCAATGTTCACCAAAGCGCTATCTACACTTAAACCTTGAGACTTATGAATTGTCACCGCATATGCCAAACAAATAGGAAACTGTTTTCGGCGAACATATAAGTCTTTCACAAGCAAAAATCTAGCTGAACAACGACAAATTTGTTCTATTTCATCAATGCCATCAAATTTAAGTTTTTAAAATTTCAATTCCATCTCTATTTTTGTAATTCACAAAACCAACAACATGACCCATTTCTCTATTTACCAGACCTCTTTCAACATTTAAATCCCTTCTTAAAATGACACGACAATTCAAACACACATTCAGAGTCTTTTCAAAACCAGCCGTTTTAGATATAGTCTTCTCTAATGAATCCAATTTTGATTTCAAATTTTCAGACAAAATAATTGTTGCTCCCATATGCTCTATTTTATCTGTAGCTTCCAGTTTCACTATCTCTTAATTTTCTAACTGTAACATTTTGTTGTTGAACATGGAACATTCTTTCAGAGTTGGCATCAAACATATGCCAGATTTCTTCTCGTTAATTTTCTTAAAAATGTTCTCTGGAAGAATGTTTTCATTTCCGTACAAATTTGAAATTATTCGTCCATGTAAAGCTTCTTTCCCTTGCTGACTTACTTTTCCGATCCTTACATCTTGTAAAATATTTTTATAATCTTCATCCTTTGCCTGCCGCATATTTTGAAGCAGTTCTGCATATTTGAAGTTTAACCATATATGAACGTTTCAAATGCTTCCTAAGCACTTCCTGGTATCTTCATGCGTGAGCATTTTGAACACAGGTAGTCCTTTCACTGGAGTCAACTGCAGAAGATCTCCAAAAACAATAATATGTTTTCCTCCAAATAAGACATCATAGTCTGTTCTAAGAATTTCTTGCATTCTCAAATGCACAAAAGCAAGCATTATATTTGACACCATGCTTACTTCATCAATGATAAGAAGTTTCATTTTCTTCAGTACTCTCGAAACTTCGGTACACGCATCTCCAGATAGCTTGTGATACTCCAATTTGTTATCATGCTCCACTGGCAGCATCAGTAAACGATGTAAAGTAATCCCTTTAATGTTATGTGCTGCCAGCCCAGTTGGAGCGGTAACAACACAAGACAGCGGTGATTCAGTCCTTTTCTGCAGATAAGTTGCAATTGCTTTAATCAGAAAACTTTTTCCAGTTCCCGCTTCTCCACTCACGTACAGTTGGACAGGCTTAAATGATGTACATGAGCACTCTTTTTTCTCATGACTGAATCCATGTTCAATCTGTTCTGTGACTTCGTCATATATCTGTTTCTGCTCAAGGTTTAGTTGTTTCACCAAATCTTCAAAGTTAACTTCATCATCTTGAGCTTGTTCCATAGCTCTTTCCACCTCATCCATGGCAGTGGCAGCTTCATTTTGGATAATTGGTCCTCCAAGTGGATCCTGACTCAATGAAGCAGAACTCTGACTGTCTTGTGAACTGTCTCTAGCAATCTCTGCAGCAATTGTGGCTTCTTGCTCTATTTCTTCGTTCAACATTTGCAGATAATTTGGAAAAACAGGACATTCTATGGTATCCTTGGTTGCATTAAAAGAATCTTCATAACAGAGAAAATCTCCAAGTAGTTCCTCTTCTGTACGCCATGGCTTAAAGAGTTGCAAAAGAGCTAAATAGTAAAATTCCCTTTTCTCTGGATTTTCGCAACTCAATTTTCGATGATTAATCAAATGGCCTTTTTTCTGTCTCACTAGACATCCTTCACACCAAATGATAGCATATATTCCATTGTTAATATCTTCTCTGATGGTTCTCTTATAAATATACTTTTGCAGAACTTCATACAAACAAACGTTCTCAAGATGACTACTTCTATTTGGATAGTATGTATCCAACATGTTGGTCTTCAAAATATCTGTACTTTCTGGCTCTTTCTACGCCAAATACTCTATTTCTTGTACAGATTTCAAAACTCGGTTTCGTGTTGCAGCAAGACCTAGACTCACCCAAATGATGGTTCTAGATTTCGCATAGAGACTTGCTGACGACAAACGATCAGAACATTCATATGCTCCAATTTCTCGATGCGACAACATCTTCAGACTGTAACTGTATAATTTCTTGCTTAGGCTCTTTTCATGTGAAATGTCCTCCCACATTTCCTTCAGTTCTGTCTTTTCTTTTTTTGTGATGTAAGACGTCACATATCGAGCCACAGCAAGAGTTGTCAGCAACGAATTGAATATCCATGTTAGCATTCCACATGGACAAAATCACTGGGTTGTAGTCGTTGATGTACTTGGACTCTTCGTTTCTTTATAAATTGTATGTATTTTTTGGTGATTTCCTCGTCACAGTATGTCACAGAGAAGACATCAAATTATTTACTCTTCCTTTAGAAATCACTGGTCGTGGAAAGCAGAAACGACATTTTGTGTAGAACTTGTCCTTGTTTCAGAATTTTCGACGACAGTACTTTCCACAACGATGGGATTGAAAACGTAAAACTTGTTGCCTTAAACTGTTTTCTTCGGTAGTTTTCGGAACAGCACATGTTGAATACTCTTCAATGAAGCTCATCGCTGTCTCATCCGAATCTGTTCCAAATTTGGGTGCATCTTTAATCCATAACAGCATGTGTATGTGAGGAGCACCTCTCGCTTGATACTCCTTTCTCCAAAAGAAATCCAAAACCTCTCCAAGGGGAGGATTTTTTTTGTTGGTAATAAAAGACATCATAGCTTCAAATCTATGATTGAAATATCTGCATACATTCACTGGATCCAAAGAACACAGTTCTCCAGGTGTTTTGAATTCTATATTTTGTATATTTGCATTTGCCTCTCGTAGAAATTGGAGTAAGTCGTCCCATGCATACTCGGCACAGCTAAGAGTGAGGAACCATGTAGGAGTTCCTAAGTTTCTTAGCATACATTTCAATTCCCCATGACGACGGTACCAATACTCGTTTGTACCACGCTGACATGCCATGAGATTGATTAGATGAGATTCCAAAATATTATCTTGCAGATTCACTTTCTCCATAAAGTCCCTCGCCTAAACATTTTGCAGATGTGCTCCACTTTTCAGTATATGGTTTACTGCATAAGAAAGCCCAGACAAGTCACTTTCATACAGTAGATGAAACAAATAGGGAATGCATTGACGAAACCTTGGATCTTCAGCATATAATCTTACAGTTCGATATTCAGATGCAGGAATTTGAAGTGGTCGATCGTCATATCGTCCACCTCGACCTGTTGGAAATAGCTGTGGAAAACAACGAGCTTCCAAACTTTCTTCCCATACACTAACGGGACTTCCTTTTGCTGCTTTCATTTGAAACAATTCAATTGCATTCCCCATTACTTCTTTGGAATGCAAAGGATGAACAGTATAATGTTCATATATTTCTTCACTTCTAGAGACATCAACTTTTTCAATTTGGCCGCCTGAACAATCACTGTCTTCATCTGCAGCTGTTTACTCTGCTGCAACATAAACATGTTTGTAATACTCATTGTTGTTGACTAAATACAACGTTGCCTTTTTGACTTTCCTAACATCCACTAAATCTTGCCAGATTTTTTACTCTTTGTTGGAACCCCATTAACTAGAATAACTAAAGGTTCCTCTTCTACTTTTTCTATACCAATGGTATCAATATTTTTTTCGAAATCTAGGGGCAAATAAACAACTCTTCCTTTTAATCCTCTCTGCAAATCTGTAGGAGGCAATTTCCCAATCCTAGGCTCCATGCGAACAATTGCCTGAAAAGGGTGGACACATTGAATCAAAATACACTCATATGTATTTAAATCCATCAATTCACGGGGAATGTCTACCAACTCCAGATTATTATGAACAGCTCTAGCAGGCATTCTGTTTTGATTTAATTTATCATAACAATATTTACAAATACGCTGATCAGAACTCAAATCAAAACAATTCTCCACCCACGAATAAGTTGCAAAATCTTTCCAATCATAATTATTCATCTTTTCACTTTTTACGTATAAATCAACTAATCTAGTTTGATGCTTATAATGACTTCGTCGACAACACACACAAGTAAAATTTGGCCTTTCACTTGATTTCACCTTAAACCTGCTAATTTCCTGCTCAAACGTTTCTGTATTTGAAATATGTACATTGTCTTCCACATTACCTTGAATTGCTGTCTCAATTTCTACACTGTCCTCTTTTTCACCAAAATAACAAATCTCAATTTCTTCACAAATCTTCTTCACATCTAATTCAGTTCCATGCAAAAGAGCACTGTTTAATTGTTTAAGCTTAAGTGCTGGACTTTTTGCATAATACAACATTCTCACTAATTTCCTCATTTTGGTATGATGCACTGCTAACATCCTAAAATGATGAAAAACACTCAGACTTTTCTAGAAAGACAAGCCAGTGAATGGCCTTGCAAACCTGTGATTTCTCTCACTCTGCAAGGATCTAAGTCTTGCAACAACTTCACTTTCTGCTTTAGACTTTTCTTACTATATGTACGTAAGAATTACAAAACAAATCAATTGATTCCTGTCGCACACTACAAATACGACTACACTTCCAAGTGTACACTGGACCCTTAGTACGTCTCCCTAAAACTTCATCAGTTAACACCTCTTCTGGTTCTCTAGGCACAAGTTTCTCTTTTTCAATCGGACAACCGTCTTTCACTTCATACGCTCGACCACTGGTGTCAACTGCATGCACTAAATCATTCTCCTGGAAGTAACTCTCCTCATTAAAAAATGGCTCACAACTTGAACTGTGCATCCATTCTCCTGAAAAAACTTTACAAAAATTAGTCCGATTAATTACTCTTTTCCATCTACTGTTTGATTTGAAAACATCAATTGTCTTGTTAAGTCTCCTAATTCTATTGATTATTAAAATAAATAATTTTTTCTTAACTTCAAAAGCCTGATCAACAATCTTCTCTACAGTTTTCTTTTTCTTATAAAAAGCAGCTCTCTGTTTACCTTTCCTAATGTTTTTTAACTAATTTAAAACCACCCTATTGCGAAATATTCGTTTACGAATGTCTCTAAACTGATTCTGCCTTCTATTCCTATACATATTATTCTCTCCTGCTCCAGTTTTAGGCTTCTTTGAAGTTCTCTCCTTCCTTTTCAATTTTATTCTCTCATTTTCTTTTTCTACATGCTGTCCATCATTTTTTTTTAAAGTACATATGTTGCGTATAAAAGACTTAGTTTTCTTACCAGGAGCTTGGTTCCTGTTTTTTGAAGTATTTGTTGTGGAAGAGTGCTGTAATTCCGTTGCTGTTTTTGATTTTTCCCGGTTACATTGTTTTCTTGTCCTTTCCCTTGTGGGCATCTTTGCTTACTCTTGAAATAACGATTTCAATCTGTGTTAAAGAAAAAATAGCACATTATAGACCACTATTACCAAACAACAAAGCAATGACAAAAAGCAAACGATCTATTCAGGGTTACAGATCAGGTGAGGATTCTCCAGGAGTGCACAAAAGGTGAGGCCCATATTGAAGAGTATAGTGGAAGACAGCTCTGTCCACAAGTAGAAAGAAGACGAGACCTGTGTATAAGTCCACTGCACTCTTATACACAGGCTTCACCACCTATGCTTCCCTAGAAAGGCCTCTCTCCCACTACAGTCTTGATCATAAACCTCACCTCCTCTGTCCCTCTGGACATGTCTCACCTCATCTGCACAATCTACTTCCTAATCTCAGGTAACACAGATGACATAATTGATCCTCATTTATAAAGCCATGCGTCAGTTTTGCGCTACTGAAGCGTCACTTTTTGTGACGCATTGGCGTCATAAAACATGTGCCTTGTTGCACCATATTTAAAAAGTAACTCATGTAGGTAGATGCGTCATTTTTTAAACCTTTTGCACCACATTATACCTCTGTCAAGTGTAATGTACAGAGAGGGGTCATTTCTCCACAAAAAGCCTCGTAATAATGACGCAGTAAAATCTATGAGATTTCACTGCGTCACTTTTAGGACAATGTTACATCAAAATCTTGCACCTGCCTCACAGCAGGGATAAGACTGAGGCAAACGCTTTCACATGGAGCTTCACAATTTTACAAAATACAATTCCTCTATGCAAACAAACTCAATATGCTGCCTACACTGAGTTAACACAGGTAACATCATTGTAAAGAGTCAAATTGACACCTGTGTCTAAGAGTGCAGTCGGGGATAGGCTTCATGGAGCCTAGTCCACTGCACTCTTAGATACAAGCCTCACATCCTACGCTCCCCAGGAAAGCCCAAACATGTACCTTTTTGCACCATATTTAAAAAGTGACGCATGTAGTTAGATGCGTCACTTTTTAAATCTCTGCGCCACAATATACTCAAAGATGTAAAAACCATTCATTTCCCCCAAAATCGTTTTTGACATCACATTTAGGAAACACAGCACAGATCCTATGTACAAGCATCTGCCTCACAGCAGGGATAAGACTGAGGCAAACGCTTTCACATGGAGCTTCACAATTTTACAAAATACAATTCCTCTATGCAAACAAACTCAATATGCTTCCTACACTGAGTTAACACAGGTAACATCATTGTAAAGAGTCAAATTGACATCTGTGTCTAAGAATGCAGACGGGGATAGGATTCATGAAGCTTAGTCCACTGCACTCTTAGACACAATCCTCACCACCTACGCTCCCCAGGAAAACCCAAACATGTACCTTTTTGCACCATATTTAAAAAGTGACGCATGTAGGTAGATGCGTCACTTTTTAAACCTCTATGCCACAATATACTCAAAGATGTAAAAACCATTCATTTTCCCCAAAATAGCACAGATCCTATGTACAAACATCTGCCTCACAGCAGGGATAAGACTGAGGTAAAGCTTCCACATAAAGCTTCACAATTTTACAAAATACAATTCCTCTATGCAAACAAACTCAATATGCTGCCTACACTGAGTTAAAACAGGTAACATCATTGTAAAGAGTCAAATTGACACCTGTGTCTAAGAGTGCAGTCGGGGATAGGCCTCATGAAGCCTAGTCCACTGCACTCTTAGACACAAGCCTCACATCCTACGCTCCCCAGGAAAGCCCAAACATGTACCTTTTTGCACCATATTTAAAAAGTGACGCATGTAGGTAGATGCGTCACTTTTTAAACCTCTACGCCACAATATACTCAAAGATGTAAAAACCATTGATTTTCCCCAAAATAGCACAGATCCTATGTACAAACATCTGCCTCACAGCAGGGATAAGACTGAGGCAAAAGCTTTCACATAAAGCTTCACAATTTTACAAAATACAATTCCTCTATACAAACAAACTCAATATGCTGCCTACACTGAGTTAACACAGGTAACATCATTGTAAAAAGTCAAATTGACACCTGTGTCTAAGAGTGCAGTCGGGGATAGGCCTCATGAAGCCTAGTCCACTGCACTCTTAGACACAAGCCTCACATCCTACGCTCCCCAGGAAAGCCCAAACATGTACCTTTTTGCACCATATTTAAAAAGTAACACATGTGGTTAGATGCGTCACTTTTTAAACCTCTGCGCCACATTATAATCAAAAATGTAAAAAACATTAATTTTCCACAAAATAGCACAGATCCTATGTACAAACATCTGCCTCACAGCTGGGATAAGACTGAGGCAAAAGCTTTCACATGGAGCTTCACAATTTTACAAAATACAATTCCTCTATGCAAACAAACTCAATATGCTTCCTACACTGAGTTAACACAGGTAACATCATTGTAAAGAGTCAAAGTGACACCTGTGTCTAAGAATGCAGTCGGGGATAGGCTTCATGAAGCCTAGTCCACTGCACTCTTAGACACAAGCCTCACCACCTACGCTCCCCTGGAAAGCCCAAACATGTACCTTTTTGCACCATATTTAAAAAGTGATGCATGTAGGTAGATGCGTCACTTTTTAAACCTCTGCGCCACAATATACTCAAACATGTAAAAACCATTCATTTTCCCCAAAATAGCACAGATCCTATGTACAAGATCTGCCTCACAGCAGGGATAAGACTGAGGCAAACGCTTTCACATGGAGCTTCACAATTTTACAAAATACAATTCCTCTATGCAAACAAACTCAATATGCTTCCTACACTGAGTTAAAACAGGTAACATCATTATAAAGAGTAAAATTGACACCTGTGTCTTAGAATGCAGACGGGGATAGGCTTCATGGAGCCTAATCCACTACACTCTTAGATACAAGCCTCACCACCTACGCTCCCCACGAAAGCCCAAACATGTACCTTTTTGCACCATATTTAAAAAGTGACGCATGTAGTTAGATGCGTCACTTTTTAAACCTCTGCGCCACATTATACTCAAAAATGTAAAAACCAGGGATAAGACTGAGGCAAAAGCTTTCACATGGAGCTTCACAATTTTACAAAATACAATTCCTCTATGCACACAAACTCAATGTGCTTCCTACACTGAGTTAACACAGGTAACATCATTGTAAAGAGTCAAATGTATTTCTTTAAACATGCACACATTCTTTATTCCTTTTAAAAAATGTAAAAGCCATTCATTTTTCTCAAAATCGTTTTTGACATCACATTTAAAAAACACTGCACAGGTCCTATGTACAAGCATTCCATGTCACTACTAAAACTTCACAATTTTACAAAATACAATTCCTCTATGCAGTAAAAATGTTTACCAAGCATTATCAAAAAGCATGATACAAAGCAACATTAAAAAACCACAATTTGCTTCCAAATCTTCTCCATAGAGTATACAAGTCTCTATGTATATTAAATGAATCATAACTCACCTTTACAATGCTTTAGGAGATTCAGAACAGTGTCAGATTCACACACCAATATTTCTTTAGCAGAGCAAAAGATATGTTCTCCAGGCACTGCAAACCATAAAGGCACAGAAAACCTCTAATTCTACACACATATTGCTCATGGTAACCAATCAAAACTCTTCCCTCTGTATTTTCAAACCAACACCCTCCCCCCCCTCAGCCCTTTCTACCTGTTACCATAGCAACTCCCTCCTCACTGAGCTCCCAGGGTTAAAAGTTTATTCTACAATGTTGCAAATCACCTCTGCAAGGATGTTTGACCTGCGAATACTCCAGCTTATCTGGTGCAAGGTTTCTTTAAATGACTTTTTTTTAACCATTCAAATCACTTCTTACACAGAACACAACCATGCACCCTAACTTTCAGATTTCAACTATCTCATTCTACTTATCATTGCTTGTGATTCAAGAGCACTAAAACTCCACAGGTTTTTTTTTGCAAATTCCTATTGTTCCAACTGCCATTTCTTTTCCACACTTCATCTGACTGCATCAGAATCTCCTCTCACCATGTATTCTGTCTGGATTATTGGACATAGCTATATCCACTGGGCTCAAAGGTATGCAGCTACCAGAAATTTTCACAACCTTGACTTACCAAATGTGGAGATTAAATGGATTGGCCAGAGAGGATTGACATGTCACCAATTGATACCATTGGTGAAAACCTTTTTGCATTTGCCACACCCTGACCTTTTAATTGTGCACTGTGGAGGAAATGACTTGGGCACTTTGACTGGGGTAGGTCTGGACATGCTTTTAAAGGACACCTCTGATCAATTGATGACACTTTTTCCTCAAACTGCCTTGGTATATTCCAATATATGCCAAAGACAGAAATGGAAGTTGTCCAATCAATTTTGTCCACAATTTGAGAAAGCACGGAAACATGTGAATAAATCTGTTTCTGCTTACATGAGAGACTATGGAATGGGTTCATTATACAACAACAACTTGCGTTACAACATGCAAGATATCTACAGAGGAGATGGTGTGCACTTCTCAGATGAGGGGAATAGAATATTCCTCCTGAATTTAAGACTGTGCATTGGTACGTACTTGTAGATACCTAAATCAGCCACAGAACCCAAAAGCCCTTTTCAGGGCTACCCTATCTCTGATCACTCCAAATGATTATCTTTTTCTAACTTTTTTCACTATTTTTCTCCATAGTACGCTTCCAGGTACGCTTCCCGTGAAAAATTAAAATGTTTTTTTTTTTTTTTTGCCTATTTGAGCCTCCTAAGACCCCCTCACAAAACATAGAGGGTCAAGGAGTGCCTACGATGCCCCCTTATATACATTCCCAACGTTGTTTGTCCTCCATTTTCTGTCTTAAATCTACCGAAAACAAAATGAAGGACTGCCGTAGCGCTGCCGGTACGCGTACCGGGACGCGCACCGGGAAGCGCTCTAAAAAAATGTTAAAAGTTAATGTACATAAAAACCACTGGAGACACTTTCACCAAATATAGAATAGCTCATACTACATACCAATCCCTACCATTTTCCCAAATTCGATGGAATTCCATTGAGCCATTTAACCTGTAGACCTCTCTAAATACCCTGAGGTAAATTACTTCACAAAAACACATCTGAAGTGTTAGAATTTACAACCAATGAAAATGTTACTTTCATTTTCTACTTTTTTTTCCTGACATTTGATTGGTTATGTACATGAATATAAATGAAAAATGAGAGGGAAACACGGCCATTTTGACTACAACTACCTGAGGTACATCTTGAAAGGATTTTCGCATTTTGTCTTCTTCACCTCTCTGTAAAGTAAGTTGATGATTTGTAAGGGGCACTTTAAGTTAATTTGTAAAAACGCTTTCTGATAGTTATTTACTGTCCCTCTGCTATAGTTATAGATAGAGATAGGCTCCTCTGTTATATTTATGGATTGACTTAGGCTTCTCTGCTATAATTATAAATTTACTTAAGTTTCTTCACAGGCACTTTTTTATATTTCTACTTCCTGCCTGTTACCATACACCGCCCAAAGTTAACTTCACTGTTAAAAAATCAAAACTACCTGTCTGAACTTAAACCCAACAGTGCCATATTTCTACTGATTTTTTAATGCAAATTTCAGCACAAAAATGGAAGGAGAACAGAACATTTCCTTTGAAATTGTCCTAGAGATAAACAATGAAGAAAACATTGAACCCAATTACTTGGAATTCATGGATGAATCACGGGACCATGAACTTCTACAATGTGTAGAATCTGTGGATTTGTTCATTCAATATGAGGACGTTTCTGACTGTCAAATGTTGGAAGTTATGTTCACTCAAAAAGAGGACATTTCGGACAGTGAAATGTTAGACTTATATTTAATTTGGAAAATGAATCTCAAAAAGAAATTTATATTTAATAATTCTAAAATAGTTTGAGACATTATTCATTTTTATATGTAATTCTTAAACTAGTACCAAATTGATTATAATGTAAAGTCAGACTTATAGTATACTGTGCAACTTTTTTGTTTTACATAGTAATTTTGCTCATAGATACTTCCTTTCTCCCACTATATTATCTCCAATGTGTATTTGACATCTCTTTTTCATCTCCTGCCTCCATGTTCTTTCTGCTTTCCTGACAGACTATGGTATGGATTCCATATACCACAATAACTTCTATAACAACATGCAAATTATCTACAGAGGAAACGGTGTACATTGAATTTAAGACTCTGCATTGGTACCTACATGTTGGTACTTAAATCACCCACACAACACAACAACTCTATTCAGAGATACCCTACCTCTATGCACTCTATTATTTTAGTGTTACACCGCCCTCTTTCGGCCCGCCCATATGGAAGCAGAGCATGGTGGTCCCAGTAGTCCCGAACAGAAAACAATCCTTGAATAGGTTTACGTAGTACGTGTGATAACATTACTGCTGAGGGCCAATTTTCCCTTCAAGGTGCCTATTGACATCACGAAGGGCCCAGAAACGAAGGATTGATTTCTGTTCGGGACTACTGGGACCACCATGCTCTGCTTCCATATGGGCGGGCCGAAAGAGGGCGGTGTAATTAAAGCTTGGTGGAATTGTCTGGGTTGCCGATGTAAAGCAACAAATTCCCGTGAACAAGGCTCATGCTGAAACGCGTAGGGAAATGCTTTTTGGTCCGTGCATCCAGAAAATAAAAAGATTTGCCAACTGTTTGTGTGCGAACTTGCTTCCTGGGGCTTCGTGGGAGGCAACGTGTGGACACTATTTTCACGGCACAGCCCAGTGCCGGTAGGAGTTTGGCACCACCAGATAAATGGCACAGAGCAGCCTAAAGGATCTTATACGGGCTGTCTGTGCCACCGCAGATACACTGCGTTTCTGGGCCCTTCGTGATGTCAATAGGCGCCTTGAAGGGAACATTGGCCCTCAGCAGTGATGTTATCACACGGACTACGTAAACCCATTCAAGGATTGATTTCTGTTCGGGACTACTGGGACAACCATGCTCTGCTTCCATATGGGCGGGCCGAAAGAGGGCGGTGTAATTAAAGCTTGGTGGAATTGACCGGGGTGCCGATGTAAAGCAAAAGATTCCCGTGAACAAGGCTCATGCTGAAACGCGTAGGGAAATGCTTTTTGGTCCGTGCATCCAGAAAATAAAAGGATTTGCCAACTGTTTGTGTGCGAACTCGCCTCCTGGGGCTTCGCGGGAGGCAACGTGTGGACACTATTTTCACGGCACAGCCCAGTGCCGGTAGGAGTTTGGCACCACCAGATGAACGGCACAGAGCAGCCTAAAGGATCTTATACGGGCTGTCTGTGCCACCGCAGATGCACTGCGTTTCTGGGCCCTTCGTGATGTCAATAGGCGCCTTGAAGGGAACATTGGCCCTTAGCAGTGATGTTATCACACGGACTACGTAAACCTATTCAAGGATTGATTTCTGTTCAGGACTACTGGGACCACCATGCTCTGCTTCCATATGTGCGGGCCGAAAGAGGGCGGTGTAATTAAAGCTTGGTGGAATTGACCGGGGTGCCGATGTAAAGCAACAGATTCCCGTGAACAAGGCTCATGCTGAAACGCGTAGGGAAATGCTTTTTGGTCCGTGCATCCAGAAAATAAAAGGATTTGCCAACTGTTTGTATGCGAACTCACCTCCTGGGGCTTTGTGGGAGGCAACGTGTGGACACTATTTTCACGGCACAGCCCAGTGACGGTAGGAGTTTGGCACCACCAGATAAACGGCACAGAGCAGCCTAAAGGATCTTATACGGGCTGTCTGTGCCACCGCAGATACACTGCGTTTCTGGGCCATTCGTGATGTCAATAGGCGCCTTGAAGGGAACATTGGCCCTCAGCAGTGATGTTATCACACGGACTACGTAAACCTATTCAACAATTGATTTCTGTTCGGGACTACTGGGACCACCATGCTCTGCTTCCATATGGGCGGGCCGAAAGAGGGCGTTGTAATTAAAGCTTGGTGGAATTGACCGGGGTGCCGATGTAAAGCAACAGATTCCCGTGAACAAGGCTCATGCTGAAACGCGTAGGGAAATGCTTTTTGGTCCATGCATCCAGAAAATAAAGGGATTTGCCAACTGTTTGTGTGCGAACTCGCCTCCTGGGGCTTTGTGGGAGGCAACGTGTGGACACTATTTTCACGGCACAGCCCAGTGCCGGTAGGAGTTTGGCACCACCAGATAAACGGCACAGAGCAGCCTAAAGGATCTTATACGGGCTGTCTGTGCCACCGCAGATACACTGCGTTTCTGGGCCCTTCGTGATGTCAATAGGCGCCTTGAAGGGAACATTGGCCCTCAGCAGTGATGTTATCACACGGACTACGTCAACCTATTCAAGGATTGATTTCTGTTCAGGACTACTGGGACCACCATGCTCTGCTTCCATATGGGCGGGCCGAAAGAGGGCGGTGTAATTAAAGCTTGGTGGAATTGACCGGGGTGCCGATGTAAAGCAACAGATTCCCGTGAACAAGGCTCATGCTGAAACGCGTAGGGAAATGCTTTTTGGTCCGTGCATCCAGAAAATAAAAGGATTTGCCAACTGTTTGTGTGCGAACTCGCCTCCTGGGGCTTTGTGGGAGGCAACGTGTGGACACTATTTTCACGGCACAGCCCAGAGCCGGTAGGAGTTTGGCACCACCAGATAAACGGCACAGAGCAGCCTAAAGGATCTTATACGGGCTGTCTGTGCCACCGCAGATACACTGTGTTTCTGGGCCCTTCGTGATGTCAATAGGCGCCTTGAAGGGAACATTGGCCCTCAGCAGTGATGTTATCACACGGACTACGTAAACCTATCCAAGGATTGATTTCTGTTCGGGACTACTGGGATCACCATGCTGGATCACCATGCTCTGCTTCCATATTGGCGGGCCGAAAGAGGGCGGTGTAATTAAAGCTTGGTGGAATTGACCGGGGTGCCGATGTAAAGCAACAGATTCCCGTGAACAAGGCTCATGCTGAAACGCGTAGGGAAATGCTTTTTGGTCCGTGCATCCAGAAAATAAAAGGATTTGCCAACTGTTTGTATGCGAACTCACCTCCTGGGGCTTTGTGGGAGGCAACGAGTGGACAATATATATATATATATATATATATATATATATATATATATGTATATATATATATATATATATACCTACCTTACCTATATATTACCTACCGGTCGCCAGTAGGTATTTCTAGTTAGGACCTATTATGCATAGGAAATCCGCAACATTCTATTCCCAATAATTTTTACGCTGATTGATGAATCTTTGCGAAATTTTCCAATTTTTTGGCCAGCTCTGTTCCGCTCCTATCCTGAACGTTTTGGGGTGATTCGTCAAGTGGGGGCTGAGAAAAAAGGGGGGGTCCCAATAAGTGTTTTCCCCATGCAATTTCCCATGGGACATTTAGCCACAGCTATAGCCCGAACGGCTTAACGGAATCAAACCAAATTTGGCAAAGAGGTAGTCCTCAGTTCAGACTTGTGCCTTTTGCTTAAATGGTGTCAATCTGTTCAGTAGTTCCTGAGAAAATTACAGTTAAAGTCATTTATATATCTATGGGCGCGGTGGATCCACGGAGGGTGCAAGGATTGTCATCGTACCATAAGCGCACCTTTCCGATCACGCGCTGAATGCTAATTGGCTGTCACGTGGTTGTCAACATTCGAAACCAGGAACTGTTGGCAGCCATTTTGTGCCTCAGTAGAAGCAAGGCTGAGGAAGTCAGTGGAATATGTGTGCAAAACGGAGAAAGGGTGCAGGGTAGAAATAATTTTACCCTCTAGACCTGCTTAGGGGGTCCCAGAAGGACCCCCAGGGCCCACAATGTATTTTTAAACCCGGCAGGTCCGTGTAAGGTGCACGGACTGTGCCGTAAAATAAATAAAATAAAACAGAGCTGTTTTTTATAATTACCCCCTGGGGGGTTAAATACTGGGGGCAAAAATATAAAATTTTATGGGGGGCCCAGAGGGGCCCCCAAGTGTTGAGAATTGTCACCTCCGGGGCTAAAATTACAAAAATGGTGGGGGGAGGGGCCCAATGTCTCCAAAGTCACAGGTACCACCACCCCCCGGGGCTTTATGTACTGTGGGATAGGGACTGTGTGGCCCCCCTCCTGGAGCACTCGAGGGCCCCGTTACCTTCCGGGGCTACAAAAAAAATGGTTGTTTGGGAGGCTGCAAGGTCTCCAAAGCCCCAGGGACCACCACTCCCCTGGGCTTTATGTATTGTGGGAGGGCCGGCTCCTGCAGTGTCCCGGGGTTTGCATCCCGCCCTCCCATAGCAAGGAAATCTGTTCTCTCTTTAAAATCTAAATCAGATTGCTTTTCCACACGGGGAGCTGCATGTTAGTAGTTCCCCATGTGGAAAAGCAGTGCTGGCTCCCAAACGCATAGAAGTTGTGCACCAAAGGCGCTGGAGTCGAGCACCTTACAGATTATGAGTCGTGCATCCAGCGCATGCACACCAAAGGGCCACACTGAGCGATGCGCTGTGTGCATGACTTTTAATTTTACCGTAAAAAAATAGCCCCTATCAGTAATTTCTAATATCCCCGGGGACCCTATCCCCCAGGTCTTATAAAAAATGTGGGGGACCTACAATGCCCACACGGTCCCGCCGGCTCCCCGCGTCCTTCGGGAGCCGGCATTGCTTTTCCGCATGGGGAGATGTTAACTTGCATGTGGAAAAGCAATCTGGTTTGGATTTTGAAAATGAGAATGGATTTCACTGCTCTGTCTTACAAAATCCAAACCAAGGGGCATATTATCAAGCAGGGATATAAAAATTATTGCCGTTTTAATGGGCTTGATAATATGGTCTTTTCAATTCCAATAAAACCCATGTTCTGGTGTGAACATGGGCTTCTATTGGAAAGTGGTGCATGGGTGTTGTAAAACTGGTTTGGATTGTGAAAGAGAGAGCGGGGTGCATCTGTAGGGTAAGTGCAGGTTAGTGTAGGGTTAACAATTACTATTATAACTACAGGAGGTTGCATCTGTAGGGTAAGTGCATGTTAGTGTAGGGGTCACAATTACTATTCTAACTCCAGGAGGGTGCATCTGTACGGTATGTGCTGGATAGTGTATGAGTAACAATTACTATTGCAAATCCAGGGGGTTGCATCTGTGGGGTATTTGCTGGATACTGTATGAGTAACAATTACAATGAAAAAGAAAGGAGTTAAAGGAGAAGGAGACACGCACTTTCACGGTGAACCTTGAAGGAGAGAAAGTGATGAGAGATGATTTCCGACGTGTTTAGGCTTGAGAGCCTGGTTAATCATTAAATGAGGCCTTGCAGATTTATTGTGCAAGAAGCTTTTCGGGGTCTTGCGAAAGCAAGTCATCTTCAATAATTACCTCCCGCTGCATATACTTGCAAGGTCATCTGATTTGCTCGTATGTGAAAAACAGAAACTTTCTACACCTCTTTTTAATTGGTTGTGAAGCATTGTAAGAATACGTATTACTAAGCAATCCCTTTCCTTGCGCAGATTTTGAAAAACATTTGATTGGCTGTTGTGTGGTTAACTCTACCTTCCTGATCCTAATGTTGATTGACTTGTTTTTTCTATGTGACGTTACGATACCCTCACCATGTACGTAGCCCATTTTGGGATGCATTTTATTTTACAATGCGTTTCAAAAACTAGTTGTGGTAGGGTGTTTTTAACTTAAACTGTGGACTCTGCTTACGAGTTTGTTGACTGTAAAGGTATTTAAAAATATTATTCTATTTTCTATTCTACCATAATTGTGCTGACTTTTCTCCTTTACCGTGGAGTACAATGTTCTTTTATTAAATATATAATTTTTCACACCATCCTTGAAAGAAAAATGCTCATGTTTTCAAAATATTTGTATTGAGTCTTTTATATTCATCATATGGGTGAAATGCATTCATTGGTATCATGTGTTGGACCACATTTTTTTTATTTTATCATAAGCACTCATTCCTTATGTTTACATTATATAAGTGTTGCCCCATCATCTTTATTTTAATGTTAGGGCTTTTTTTACTTTCAGATAAAGTAGAGTAGAAGTGCTACAACAAACACTCCCTCACTACTTCATCTTTCTTTTTTTATGTACATTTCATGTCATTATTACATTTTACAATAATTTAAAAAAATTGAAAGCATTGACATTAACATTAACATTTGAAGACACAAATACATAATTTTTTTGAAAAACAAGTGCGTGCGAAGATAATCGTCCTGTTCTTCACGAGTGAAAATTGGTGAAAGCTCTACTCAATATAAATACTTTTTGCCCATTTTCACTCAAGAAGATGAAGAGTATTCTCCTTTATTCCAAAGTATTTCTTTTTTCGTCCATAGTTTATTTATTCTACATTTTCCAGTCATTAAGAAATACTTGCATACTAAAAAAAATATTATTTATTATTGTTTCAAATTCTCTGTTGAAAGTCATCCAACTCCACCTGAAGGATCATCAAGTTGAATGTAAATTACAATATACATTAACAATATGATCCCTCTGTGGAAATGAAAGATAATCTCAAGATGATGGTATCGCTCCTAATCATTACTTTGCACGTAGTAATTCCTTAATTAACCTATGTTTCTTGTAATGGTTCTTTCGTCAACTCGTTATTATATTCAATTTAAACTTAATCATACCACATACTATAATCATTTAAATATTTTTTCTTTCTTTTAAAAAAAATATCAAATTCAGATAATTTACCCCTCTTCGATATTCTTTCCTTCCTCCGTCGAAATTCATCCAACTCCTATGGAGGGGACATAATGTTTTATGTATTTTTAAATATACCTTAACAATGTGTTCCCTCTGAGGAAATGAAAGATTTTCTGAAGATGCTTCTGCAGCCCTGAATCATTACCTTGCTCGTAGTTTTTGCACCCGTATTGATTCTCTGAAACGAAACTAATCATCCCACGGGTGTGGTTTATATACTTTTTGGTTCCTTATCAGTCTATGGGATCAATGTATTGCTCCTCCCACTTTTAACTCACGTTTTTCAGTTGACAGTTGTTCTCATTTCCACTGTTTTAGTACGTCACGTGTTTATGTAAACATGCCTCTTTCCATACTTTTTAACTTTCGTATAATTTCTAGAATGCTTTTTTTAAACTCGTTTTTCTTATTAAAGCATTTCTATAGGTTACCTTTTTTTAATACGAGTTATTATTCTAGTAACTTCCCTTTTTTTAAAACTTTTTTTATTATTCTTCATTACCCTGAACCCCTATTTTCCCTGCATCCCGTGCTAGAGATACTCTCTATTAAACTTAGCGTATTCTAATCTATATCCGATTATTAATTTATTTAATTCAATTACTCCGAGTTTTAATACATTAATTTATTTTATATTTTTAATCTTTCTTTATACACTTCAAGGGATACTGTTATTTGTCTAGAATCACAGTATACATCAGTGTACATTTGGCAAAATTGAGAGAGAATGATTTGGTTGGTTGATGTGTTTGCAGTTACATAAGTATGTACACTCTTGCAGTAAGCCAGGCTTTAGGGTATGCAGTGCTTCAAACTCCTATGCATTATGCATGTAGTGGTGTAACCACCTTCACATTTGTGCTTCAGGCCTACAATTCCCCAGTCACTATCCATATACTACACCAAACACAGTGTGACTGCTGTTGCAATCCCATAGTGACTCTTTCAGTACCATGTAGTAAATCATTCACTAAAGTAAAAGTCAACCAAATAAGAATTCTTCCAGTGTCCTTACTTACATTAATGTAATCATTGAGTCAGTAAGCATGTACTCATACAGTGAGCCAGGCTTTAGGGAATGGAGTGATTCAAAGTGCTATGTATTATGCATGTAGTGGTGTAATAACCTTCACATTTGTGCTTCAGGACTACAATTCCCCACTCTCGTTACATACCAGGGGTCTCCAACCAGTAGCCCGGGAGCTACTGGTAGGTCCCAGCACCCTGAAAGTAGCTCTCAGAGGTGAAGCGAAACCAAGCAAATCTCAGCGATTCTATGTATATTAAAGAAGGTAGCACTGCTTATTTCACTACCCTTAAGAGTTACAGACAGCCAAACCAATGGCAGGACTTGCTGATAACACTCAAACCCACTGTGGAGGCATATTATTTAATCAATTAGGGATGTATAGAGCGCACTACTCACCTGTGAGGCTTTCCAGGCGCTGGGGGAGTATATGGGGGGATTTATGCAGCTTTGATCATTCGAAAAGCCAGGTATTATGGCTCTTTCTGAATGCTTGCAGTGTGGGGCTTCATCTGATGCTGAGGGGGAGTTCATTCCAGGTCTTGGCCATGATGTAGGAGAAGGGTGTGCCTCCTTTCTTGTTCTGTGGATACAGAGGATTTCGGCCAAGGCCTGGTCAGCGGAGTGGAGGTTAATTTTGGGGGTGTAGAAGGAGATTGAGGTATTGGAGTCTGGTGTTGTTCGGGGCTTTATAAGTATATATGAGCAGCTTGAAGGTCACTCTTTTTTCGACAGGGAGCAAGTGGAGTGCTCGTTTATGCTGGGTAATGTGTCGTGGGATGCTGAGGATGAGTCTGGCTGCGGTGTTCTAGACAGTCTGAAGTTTGTGGAGTACAGATTTTTTGATTTCGGCATAGAGGGAGTTCCCGTAGTCCAGCCTGTTGGTGATGAGTGCTTGGGTGATGGTCTTCCTTGATTCAGGGGGTGGGTCTATTTGAAGGTCTTTCCGAGTAAGTGGAGGGTGTTGAAGTATGTGGAAGCAGCAGCATTGGCCTATGGGTTTGTCACATGAAACATGTTTATCCACTTTGGGGAGACTTACTGCTGTGGTAATACCATTTGTGGCACACTGCATGTCATGATTTTACTTGATTTAAAGCATTTAATATTGATAAACGTTTTCCTAGCATTCTGCTGATAACTTCACCTGGAATTTATTTGGTGGTTACTACTGATAATCGTGCTTAGGGTGGTCATTGTGTAATGTCAATGCAAACCCCCAGCACAACCCCTACACTTCACAAACACCACTAGACTACCCTAAACCCTAAAGCACTACCCCCAGCATGACCCTCTAAACTACATAAACACCACTGCATCACCCTAAACCCTAAAACACTACCCCCTACAGTAGATGAACAACGAGAAGGGTGCCCATTGAGTGCGCGATTTCAAAAAGAATAGAAACAAATATAGAAAATAATATAAATATATTTAAATGAACAAAAAATTATAAAAAAATATATATTTTTAATTTAAAAAAATATATATTTTTATTGAATATGTTTAATGTTATTTAAAAAAATAAGATATCTAAAAAAAGATTTTTGAAAAATGTAGTAAAACAATATGAAAAAAAATAATTATTAAATTATCATTGTAAAAACTTTAGAAATTCACTGAAAAAATCATAGGTTTCACACATGTTATAGTTAGGAGTTAGCATTTAAAAACCATAGAAATTCATTGAAAAAGCCATAGGTTTCACACATGTTATAGTTAGGAATTAGCATTCAAATAAACCATTGAAATTCACTGAAAAAACCAAAGGTTTTAGGAGTGTTATAGTTAGTTCGTCATTTCACTCGTACAAAACCATTGAAACTCCTCCGTTATAGTTAGTTGTACTAACTGTAACTCACGCATCCGCAATCCACTGCTGATGATGTCACATATTACATTATTCATGACATGGTCAGTGACATCACTGATGACATCACTGATGACATCTCAAATATATATATATATATATATATATATATATATATATATATATATATATATATATATATATATATATATTTCATTATTGCTCCAAAGTCCACCAGCCTGCTGCACACCCGAGCGGGTGCTCTTTTGGCGGGGGTGTAACCGCCGGCAAAATTCTGCTCCCAGATTCTCTCAACGTTCTATTACGAACAAGAAAACAGCACTCTCAGGCTAAGTGCCGAAACGCGTCTTGTCTGTGCTGGTTGCCAATAAAGATCTGTTGGCTGGTAAAACCTCCCCCTGAGAGTGCTGTTTTCTTGTTCGTAATAGAACGTTGAGAGAATCTGGGAGCAGAATATATATATATATATATATATTCCTCCAATCCCGCTTGTTTCAAAGACAGGTCTGACACATGCTCAGGTTTCCGAAATAATTTTATTTCAACCGGTGCACAAATTCAGGCTTTGCGATGTCCACAATGTCAGCGTCCGGCAGACGCGTTTCGGCGTGTGCCTCATCAGTGCCGGTTAGGTAGCTGTTTGTGCCAAGGTGAGTTTCTCGCGCAGCTGCAGTTTAAAAGACTGTCCCAGTGATTTCATTGGCTGGTGTTCCTTCTCTCAAACAGCGGACTTGGGAAGTTCCTTTGATTGTAAATGCCGCTGTTTTTCCTGCCAAGGGACCACGGACATAGTGCACCACTCCCGCAGTAACGAACCAATGAGCAAACAAACAGTCGGATTTAAGGTACAGTGACCAAAATCTTGCACGCGATAATGCCCCTTCTGCTTTTCTTTGGTTCTCACTTGCGGGAAACACAGGTTGAATTCCATCACTTTCGGGAAACCTTTAAGCGAACGCTATGTTCGCTCCCTCTCCCCAATACCTACGAGACACTCCAGGTTGGGGGGGCGCCGCATTGTGCCTTCCAAGCACTTGTAGCCAAAGGTTGTTTGTCAGTTGTTTATGCGGAGCTCCAGACCGAGGGGCGTGTCAGATGCGGTAGAGCCGACCTCCACCGTAACATACTCCTCCAATCCCGCTTGTTTCAAAGACAGGTCTGACACATGCTCAGGTTTCCGAAAGAATTTTATTTCAACCGGTGCACAAATTCAGGCTTTGGAATGTTATAGTTAGTTCGTCATTTCACTCGTACAAAACCATTGAAACTCCTCCGTTATAGTTAGTTGTACTAACTGTAACTCGCGCATCCGCAATCCACTGCTGATGATGTCACATATTACATTATTCATGACATGGTCAGTGACATCACTGATGACATCACTGATGACATCTCAAATATATATATATATATATATATATATATATATATATATATATATTTCATTATTGCTCCAAAGTCCACCAGCCTGCTGCACACCCGAGCGGGTGCTCTTTTGGCGGGGGTGTAACCGCCGGCAAAATTCTGCTCCCAGATTCTCTCAACGTTCTATTACGAACAAGAAAACAGCACTCTCAGGCTAAGTGCCGAAACGCGTCTTGTCTGTGCTGGTTGCCAATAAAGATCTGTTGGCTAGTAAAACCTCCCCCTGAGAGTGCTGTTTTCTTGTTCGTAATAGAACTTTGAGAGAATCTGGGAGCAGAATATATATATATATATATATATATATATATATATATATATTCACTGAAAAAACCATAGGTTATAGACCATATATAGTTAGGAATTTGCATTTACAAAACCTTGAAAATTCACTGAAAAAACCATAGGTTAGAGACCATATATAGTTAGCTGGACATTTTATTGACATAAAACCAATGAAATTCCATATATAGTTAGTTGCACTAACTATATATCGCGCACCCGCAATCCACTGCTGATGATGTCACATATTACATCATTCATGACATGGTCAGTGACATCACTGATGACATCACTGATGACATCTCAAATGACATCACTGATGACATCACTGATGACATCTCAAATGACATCACTGATGACATCATCTAGTGTCTGTGTGTTTTTGTAAAGTTTAAATATGTTTTACATATTGAAGAATGAGTGGATGTATGGAAGACTGAGTGTGTGTGTGGCTGGCTGGGAGGTGTGTGACTCTGTGCATATCAATGTGTACTTGTATCAGTGATTGTATAAGAGAGTAAGTATGTGTTAGTATATGTGTGAAAAGTATGGTGTTCTGTGTTTAACTGTATAGATGAGGAAATCGAAGTGTGATTGATTCTTCACTGGACTGACTAGGTGTATGAGTGCATATGATAGTGTTGTAATAATGAGTGACTGTATGTATGAGTGATTGTATGGGTGAATGAGTGAATGTGTGTGTAGACGTAGGAATCAGTGAGTGCGTATGTAGTAACTGGTATTGGTGTGTCATGATGTCATCAGTGATGTCATTTGAGATGTCATCAGTGATGTCATTTGAGATGTCATCAGTGATGTCATCAGTGATGTCACTGAAGTATGGTGTTCTGTGTTTAACTGTATAGATGAGGAAATGGAAGTGTGATTGATTCTTTACAGGACTGACTAGGTGTGTGAGTAACTCCATGGATGAGTGGCAGTGTGTGAGTGTCTGCATAGGTGTATGAGTGCATATGATAGTGTTGTAATAATGAGTGACTGTATGTATGAGTGATTGTATGGGTGAATGAGTGAATGTGTGTGTAGACGTAGGAATCAGTGAGTGCGTATGTAGTAACTGGTATTGGTGTGTCATGATGTCATCAGTGATGTCATTTGAGATGTCATCAGTGATGTCATCAGTGATGTCACTGACCATGTCATGAATGATGTAATATGTGACATCATCAGCAGTGGATTGCGGGTGCGCGATATATAGTTAGTGCAACTAACTATATATGGAATTTCATTGGTTTTATGTCAATAAAATGTCCAGCTAACTATATATGGTCTCTAACCTATGGTTTTTTCAGTGAATTTTCAAGGTTTTGTAAATGCAAATTCCTAACTATATATGGTCTATAACCTATGGTTTTTTCAGTGAATTTCATTGGTTTTTTAAAAGCTAATATCTATAGCTGTAAAATATATTCTTTATTACGTGACGTATCACGTAGCCACGTGAGACGCCTCATGACGCGTCGCATAACCGTGACGTATCGGCTCTGCAGCGCAAACAAAACCCGTAACGTAAGCGTGCCAGAGCACGCTTACAGATATATATTTTTTTTAACCTTAATTAGACAAAATCCACACGTGCACATATCTTGAGGCCTTGCAAAGGCACATCAAACAAACAGTCCCTACAATTTTGCCAAGTTTGCTGGAAATCTATTCCCTTCATTTATTTTTTACTGTTTCTCTTGGTTTTCACCTTGTTACGCTTACCGGGACGCTACCCGGTACGCGAACCGGACGCTCCAAAAACACAAGATGGCGGACTCCCGTTACGCTGCCGGTTAGCTGCCCGGTTCGCGTACCGGGAAGCGCCTCTACCGCGAAAAATCGCGGGGGACTTTAATATCCCCCTCATCAATCCTAGGGGGTCAGGAGGGGTTTACCTTGCCCCCTTTCCTTCATTTCCCCTTCTTTTTTCACCACATCTTGTCTCTCGAACCTACCGAGAGACAAGATGGCGGCCGCTCCGGACTGTTTACAATGTTGACAGCTACGCTGCCGGTTAGCTGCCCGGTGAACTGCCCGGTGAGCTGCCCGGTTCGCGTACCGGGACGCGCCTCTATGGCGTAAAATCGCAAAAAAAAAAAAAAAATTATTTTTTGCCCCGCGGGGCACTTTAATATCCCCCTCATCAATCCTAGGGGGTCAGGAGTGGTCTACCTTGCCCCCTTTCCTTCATTTCCCCCTTCGTTTTTCACCACATCTTGTCTCTCGATAGTACCGAGAGACAAGATGGCGGCCGCTCCGGACTGTTTAGAATGTTGACAGACACAGGAGAGCCAATCAGCTTCGCTTCGCGAAGTTCCGTTACGCGTCAGGTACGCGAACCGGGGCGCTAACCGGAGCGCTGTCACAGATATATATATTTTTTTAAACGTTAATTTCTCAAAATCCACTGGAGCACATATATTGAGACATAGCAAAGGCACGTCGGGCAAACCATATCTACAATTTTGCCAAGTTTCATGTAAATCTATTCAGCCGTTCGAGCTAAAAGTGAGTCCAACCGCCCTATGGAAAAATGAATGGGAAAAACGCGTTTTGGGACCCCCCTTTTTTCTCGGCCCCCCCTTGACGAAACCCCCCCAAATTTTCAGGGGCTGCTCAGAAACAAAATGTGCCATTTTCCTGAAAATTTCAGCCAATTCCGTCCAAAAGCGCCAAAGTTATTGGACATAGAATTTTCAGAAATCCCATAGAGAAAAAATCCTAACTATATATACCCACTGGCTATCGCCAGTAGGTAATATACATATATAAACCTATATAATCTGCATATCTATATAAATATAAATGCATGCATACATATACATATATGCATACATATGCATGTTATTTACATGAAAGTTTTAAAAACACTAATAAAAGCAAAGCTAAAAAGCCACCTCGTTACAAACAGAATGGCTTTAACTTAAACGAGGGCGAGATCTATTGCATTTTCAATGCTTGTTTACTTTGGTTCTATCAAGAAGGCATTCAGATGGGTCACACATTTGCCATAAATTCTGAATGTTAGCACTCTAGTTGCTCATTAGATCACTGTAGTAAAGCTAGTGCTCACCAGGGAAGTCTGCTGCTAATCATGGTTTGCAGCCATTTTCCCGCATTTTTTCTCCCGCAGACTTTCAGTCCGCATACCATTATCCCGCAAGGTCATTGACCTCGCATACCATTATCCCGCATTTTTTCAAAACGCATGTGCATTTATCGCGCATGCCTTTACAAAGAATTACGTTTTAAAGGCATGTATGGTAAATGCATTTGCGTTGTGAAAACCACGATGACGAGAGAGGTAAGTGGGTTTGTGTTAATTTTTTCGTGGGTTAGTGATTGTGTAGTGTAGTGTAGTGTTGTGTAGTGTAGTGTTGTGTTAGTGTAGTGTAGAGTTGTGGTGGTTGTTTAGTGTAGGGTCATGCTGGGGGTAGTGTTTTAGGGTTTAGGGTTGTGTTGTAGTGTTTGCGTAGTGTAGGGTCATGCTGGGGGTAGTGTTTTAGGGTTTAGGGTAGTGTTGTAGTGTTTGCGTAGTGTAGGGTCATGCTGGGGGTAGTGTTTTAGGGTTTAGGGTTGTGTTGTAGTGTTTGCGTAGTGTAGGGTCATGCTGGGGCTAGTGTTTTAAGGTTTAGGGTAGTGTTGTAGTGTTTGCGTAGTGTAGGGTCATGCTGGGCATAGTGTTTTAGGGTTTAGGATAGTGTTGTAGTGTTTGCGTAGTGTAGGGTCATGCTGGGGGAAGTGTTTTAGGGTTTTGGGTAGTGTTGTAGTGTTTGCGTAGTGTAGGGTCATGCTGGGGTGTAGTATTTTAGGGTTTAGGGTAGTGTTGTAGTGTTTGCATAGTGTAGGGTCATGCTGGGGGTAGTGTTTTAGGGTTTTGGGTAGTGTTGTAGTGTTTGCGTAGTGTAGGGTCATGCTGGGGGTAGTGTTTTAGGGTTTTGGGTAGTGTTGTAGTGTTTGCGTAGTGTAGGGTCATGCTGGGGTGTAGTGTTTTAGGGTTTTGGGTAGTGTTGTAGTGTTTGCGTAGTGTTGTAGTGTTTGCGTAGTGTAGGGTCAGGCTGGGGGAAGTGTTTTAGGGTTTTGAGTAGTGTTGTAGTGTTTGCGTAGTGTAGGGTCATGCTGGGGGTAGTGTTTTAGGGTTTTGGGTAGTGTTGTAGTGTTTGCGTAGTGTAGGGTCATGCTGGGGGGTAGTGTTTTAGGGTTTTGGGTAGTGTTGTAGTGTTTGCGAAGTGTAGGGTCATGCTGGGGGTAGTGTTTTAGGGTTTTGGGTAGTGTTGTAGTGTTTGCGTAGTGTAGGGTCATGCTGGGGGTAGTGTTTTAGGGTTTAGGGTAGTGTTGTAGTGTTTGCGTAGTGTAGGGTCATGCTGGGGATAGTGTTTTAGGGTTTAGGGTAGTGTTGTAGTGTTTGCGTAGTGTAGGGTCATGCTGGGGGTAGTGTTTTAGGGTTTAGGGTAGTGTTGTAGTGTTTGCGTAGTGTAGGGTCATGCTGGGGGTAGTGTTTTAGGGTTTAGGGTAGTGTTGTAGTGTTTGCGTAGTGTAGGGTCATGCTGGGGGTAGTGTTTTAGGGTTTAGGGTAGTGTTGTAGTGATTGCGTAGTGTAGGGTCATGCTGGGGTGTAGTGTTTTAGGGTTTTGAGTAGTGTTGTAGTGTTTGCGTAGTGTAGGGTCATGCTGGGGGTAGTGTTTTAGGGTTTAGTGTAGTGTTGTAGTGTTTGCGTAGTGTAGGGTCATGCTGGGGTGTAGTGTTTTAGGGTTTTGGGTAGTGTTGTAGTGTTTGCGTAGTGTAGGGTCATGCTGGGGGTAGTGTTTTAGGGTTTAGGGTAGTGTTGTAGTGTTTGCGTAGTGTAGGGTCATGCTGGGGGTAGTGTTTTAGGGTTTAGGGTTGTGTTGTAGTGTTTGCGTAGTGTAGGGTCATGCTGGGGTAGTGTTTTAGGGTTTAGGGTTGTGTTGTAGTGTTTGCGTAGTGTAGGGTCATGCTGGGGTGTAGTGTTTTAGGGTTTTAGGTAGTGTTGTAGTGTTTGCGTAGTGTAGGGTCATGCTGGGGGTAGTGTTTTAGGGTTTAGGGTAGTGTTGTAGTGTTTGTGTAGTGTAGGGTCATGCTGGGGTAGTGTTTTAGGGTTCAGGGTAGTGTTGTACTGTTTGTGTAGTGTAGGGTCATGCTGGGGGGTAGTGTTTTAGGGTTTACGGTAGTTTAGTTGTTTAGTGTATGCTAAAGGCATATTCGTTCTAAAAGTTTTCGTTATTTTAATTTGCGGCCTAATAGTACATGCGGGATTTTTTTTGCGGACTGATGGTATGCGGGATTTCGTCATATATTCGCTAATCATACTTTCTATGGCAAAATGAACCCCCTCATTTTGTTCCTTTTTAAATTAAATGTTTTAAGAGTTACCACTTTATTCCAATCAAGATGGCTTCAGGTGTGCCATACCTTTGTAATAAGTAGGACTGTTAGCACTCTAGTTGTTCTTTAGAACACTCTGGGACATTCTGTCATTGGGCTATAGTTGGGCTACATCTGGCTGATATTTGGGCTACATTTGTTTTTTTTGTCTCTGGTGGCCATCTTTGGGCTACATTGGGCTACATTGGGCTACATTGGGCTACATTTGGGCTCCAACATATATATAGCCCAATGTAGCCCAATATATATTTTTCAAAGTTAATTTTCGTAAAAACCACTGGAGCCTATATCTTGAGACATAGCAAAGGCACATCGGGCTACCAGTCCCTACAATTTTGCCAAGTTTGGTGTAAATCCATTCAGCCGTTCAGGCTAAAAGTGAGGCCAACCGCCCTATGGAAAATTGCATGGGAAAAACACGTTTTGGGACCCCCCTTTTTTCTCGGCCCCCCCTTGACGAAACCCCCCCAAATTTTCAGGGGCTGCTCAGAAACAAAATGTTCCATTTTCCTGAAAATTTCAGCCAATTCTGTCCTAAAACGCCAAAGTTATTCGACATAGAATTTTCAAAAATCCCATAGGAAAAAAATCCTGTGCCTTTGTTAGTTCTCAATATATGTGCTCCAGTGGATTTTGAGAAATTAACGTTCAAAAAAAGATATATATCTGTAACAGCGCTCCGCTTCGCGTAACGGAGGTTTGCGAAGCTGATTGGTTCTCCGGCGTCTGTAAACATTGCAAACAGTCCGTAGCGGCCGCCATCTTGTCTCTCGGTAGGATCGAGAGACAAGAGGAGGCCAAAGCGAAGGGGCAAATGACCATAAGGGGGCATAGTAGATCATCCTTGACCTCTTAGGTTTGATGTGGAGGTTTTAAAAGGGCCCCGTGGGGCAAAAAAAAAATAATAATAATAATCGAACGGCTGAATGGATTTGCACGAAACTTGGCAAAATTGTAGGGACTGGTAGCTCGATGTGCCTTTGCTAGGTCTCAATATATGTGCTTCAGTGGATTTTGAGAAATTAACGTTCAAAAACAAGTTGTATATCTGTAACAGCGCGCCGCTTCGCGGAGATAAAATTATATCTGTATTACCTAGCTGTTGCTAACACCAGTTAGCGACGGCTAGTAGGAGATAGCGACCATCTTGGGCCCCACTTTGAATGTGAGTGATATTTATCACTAATGACATGCAAAGTGGGCATGCCAAGATGTTAGCGACTGGAAACAGTCGCTAACATCGCTATCTCCTATTATCAACTTTTGGAAATATTCGAGATAAGCGCGAATATCTCCAAAAGCTAGCACCTGCCCTGAGCAGTTCTTAGCCATGTTATCCAATGGGAGGTGGATAACATGGCTAAGAGCATTAGCTCGGTAATGCATGAATATCGCTGAGTTTTCAGCGATATTAATGCATTGCGGTCGTTTATTATCGTATTTGCGATAAACCTTGATAATAGCAAGGTTTATCTGCGATAATTTCTGACGATGCTTAGCGGTAAAAAAATCGTTGCTAAGCATCGTTAGGGATAAATATCGCTTAACTTTGGTAATATGCCCCAACGTCTGTTAATGTTCGATTCGAAGGAAATCAGGAAGTGTTGAAAAACATTGTCTGCGCCATCTTGTCTTTTTTCAAATGCCACACTTTTGTCGTGCACGGCAGCCATTTTAGATGCCTTGACCAGACCCACTCTGTGCACGCTGTCGATCCTTAGCATGGCTCCCCACCCTCGCAAGCATCTCCCCCAGGCAGTGGTCACCCCCGCTTTCTGTCTTATGCATGGGTAATAAACCTCCCCCCATCTGCGCTGCTCTTCCCTGAGAATCACACCCTGTGCCCGCCCGACACCTCCCTTTCGCCCTATTCACTACCGCACCCTCTGACACTCCTTTTCCTCTGTGTCCGATTGTCCAGGCTGGTCCTAGGGTATCAGCTAGCCCTGCAGATGTAGTTTATGGGCCCAGCTGTAAAGAATCACCCCTCTTCAAAGGAGTTATAGTAGATCAAGGCCCACACTCGATGAGATTCGTCACAGCAGAAGCGTTCCTATTATCTGAAAACCATCCTGTATTGTGATTGGGGAGGGGACCGAGCCTGAAGCGGAAGATTCCAGGGATGACTCTTTGTACATCAAAGTTTTTACAATTATGTGTCACATTAAAAATATATAGCACTCCGACAAAGTAGTAAGATTATAAAACTTTAATAATTTATAAATATATACAAGAAAACAAAAATAGTAATAACATATAAACATTTTTAGGGAAAAACAACGAAGTAGCGGTCGGCTGTGCGAATAGTCCCAACGCAGCACAACGTCCAGATTTCCGGCGTGGGGCGTCGCGGGGGGTGGGTCATCAGTAGCAAACTGTTGTGCGAATAGTTCCAAGGCAGCAGAACGATGGCACCAAGGTGATGTCCAGTAAGTTGCCGCACTGGTTTTGGTATCCTACAATGCTGCTCCGAATAACGGCGTGGGGCGCCCCGGGGGAGGCGGCGTGAACGGGCCTCTCCAGGTGGAGTGTCATCTGTTGTAGTGGGGCGCCCCTTTACCGTTTCAGTTGCCATTCCGTCCGTTTTTGGTCCACTGTGTCAAAAGCCGGAATTCAGCTGAGTTGCGCCCACTCTTGCGGTGCAGCGATAGGCGGCTGTCACAGGACTCTCAAAATGGCGGCAGGCTCTTTCCTTTTTGGGCCTGGTCCACTGAAATGGCCCTGGGACACCTTGGAAATCGGACGCTTGTCTGCTAGGTCTTGGACCCCATTCTCGAAAGCATCCCCTCCGCCTTGAGGATTTATCAAAAGTTTTGGGGGCCCCCGACTCCTGTAGGCTTCTGGTGGGGAGCGGCTGCCATGATTGCTCGCGGAATGACCACGACGGAGCTACGAGATGGTGGTGCTCTCATGCTGACGCCAGCTTCAGTCTGAAACATCCATAAACAAGGTGGGGCTTTCATCGTTTGGGGGGAAAAAAAAGTTTTCATCCAATGAAAAGTGTTGTTTTTAGGTCATATGATCAAGCCTTCCATCATTAGGAAACCAAAAGTAAAATGAACCAATGAAAAGTTTTATAAACAAGTCACATGACCTGTTATGCGGCATAGGGTATAAAATGCGGAGAAAATACGTTGGCACGTGAGGCGGCGTCAGTAGCGGACCGATGTGCGAATAGGCCGAAGGCAACACAACGCGCCAAGATCCGGATGGCACCGAGGTGGTGTCCAGCAAGTTGCAGCACTGGTGTGGCCATCCTACAATGCTGAAAGTCGGCGTGGGGCGCCCCGTTGGCCTGTGAGTTTGCATCAGTAGCGGACCGATGTGCGAATAGGCCGAAGGCAGCACAACGCGCCAAGATCCGGATGGCACCGAGGTGGTGTCTAGTAAGTTGCCGCACTGGTGTGGCCATCCTACAATGTTGAAAGTCGGCGTGGGGCGCCCCGTTGGTCTGTGAGATGGCGGCAGTAGCGGACCGATGTGCGAATGGGGCCAAAGGCAGCGCAACAATATTTTCTGACTAGAAGACACCACAAGGCGCTGAGATGCCAAGCTCCGGATGGCACCGAGGTGGTATCTAGCAAGTTGTGGCACTGGTGTGGCCATCCTACAATGGTAAAAGTCGGCGTGGGGCGCCCTGTTGGCGTGTGAGATGGTGTCAGTAGCGGACTGATGTGCGAATGGGGCCAAAGGCAGCGCAACAATATTTTCTGACTGACACCACAAGGCGCTGAGATGCCAAGATCCGGATGGCCCCCTGGTACACTCAGACCCTAGCAGAGAGTCATCTTCTTTGTCGGAGACTAGAGAGACTCTGGAGACAAGCATATGATACGGTTTCCAGAACAAGTTATGTCCAACAGAGGAAATCATATCTCTCTGACATAAAAATAGCCAAAAAGGAATACTACACCAAGCTCATAATGGAAGCACACCAAAACCAAAAAACTATTTTTACCATAGTTAAGTCCTTCACTCACCCGAAAGTCCTCACCACTGACATACCTCCCTCTGAGAGTCTCTGCAATCAAATTGCAGATTATTTTGTCGACAAAATAGTCAATATTCAGAAAGATTTTCCCCCTCCTCCGACAACCCCCTTAGAGGCAACAATCAATTACCCCCTTCTTTCCACTTTTAAATCTGTCTCCCTGCAACAGACTAGCAAGGCAATCCGGGCCTGTAAATCAGGAGCGCCTACCGATTCCTGTCCCCCCATCATCCTTCATCACCTGATCGACACAGTCAATCCCTACATTAATGTTATCATCAATGAATCTCTTGAATCCGGACTTGTACCTACTGAATGGAAGAAGGCTACAGTAAAACCCCTGTTGAAAAAACAGAATAAATCGCCAACAGATTTGACGAATATGCGTCCCATCTCCCTACTTCCAATCCTTGGCAAAGTCACGGAGCATCTAGTGCATGAGGAGCTAAAAACTTTTGTAGAGGCCCACAACATCTTACACCCTCAGCAATCAGGCTTCCGCTCCGGTCACTCCACTGAAACAGCGCTGATCGAACTAGCTGACTCCATCAAGTTCCTGCAGGATGAGGGCAAGCAGGCTGTCCTCATCCTGTTGGATCTCTCAGCAGCATTCGACACCATCTCGCATGTCATCCTAATTAATCGAATGCGAGAGATTGGCGTGACTGACACAGCCTTAGCCTGGATTTCATCGTTTCTATCAAACAGGTCTCAGACTGTGTCCCTTGGACCCCACCTTTCCTGCGAAAAACTCATTACATCTGGAGTGCCTCAGGGGTCCATATTGAGTCCTTTGTTTTTTAACATTTACATGGCACCTCTTTTAGCTGTGATAGAATCACATGGGATTCTTGTCACGTCTTACGCTGACGACACTCAATTGGTCGTCACAATTGACAAGCAGCGGACCGACATTGATCTCCGGTTCAAAAACTGCCTTTCTGATGTCTTTAAGTGGTTAAACATTAACCATCTGAAATGCAACAGTGCTAAGACGGAAATCATCCCATTGGGTAAAAACCTTTCTTTCTGCCCGAAAGATTGGTGGCCCCTTGGTTCAGAGGCCCCCCCAAGTGCAGTTCCATCAGCCAGAAACCTAGGCGTTCAATTTGACTCATCTCTTTCCTTTGATGACCACGTCAAGACTACTGCCGGTCGCTGCTTTGGATTAATAAAATCTCTGAAATTTTTTTTCGATTTCCTCCCAATTGCAGCCAGAAAGTCAGTCGCGGTAGCCCTTATACTCTCCCGACTTGACTACTGCAATGGCCTTATGGCCGGAGTGAAAAAATCTACTCTCAGAAAGCTGCAGATCATCCAACATGCTGCAGCTCGACTGGTCTTACAACTCCCCAGAAGATCATCAGCGTCTGCAGCACTAAATTCGCTGCACTGGATGCCATTGCACAAAAGAATTCTCTTTAAACTACTACTTACAGTTTTCAAAACAATGCAAAATACAGGGCCCCGCTACTTTGCAAAGCGTTTCATTCGCTACAACCCCCCACGCTGCTTGAGATCTTCTGGGACAAATCTGGTCCTAATCCCCAGATTTAAATATAAGACAAAGGGTGGGAAATCCTTCAATGTTCTGGCCGCCAAAGCCTGGAACAATTTGCCTGTCAGTCTCAGATCCATAGATAATGAAAACAATTTTAGAAAACTTCTCAAGACATGGGTCTATCAACAACCAGACTCCTCCGTCCTGGCAGCCATCTAGTCTTTTCCATTCCAAATCCTTCCTTCTGTTATTCTCCGCAGCTTGCTCAGCGCCATGATGCTCCCCTGGGAGCGAACGTTAGCGCTATACAAATGCACATAAATATCAAATATCAAATATCAAATATCAAATGTCTAAGTTGCGGACCGATGTGCGAATGGGGTCAAAGGGAGCGCAACAATATTTTCTGTATGGAAGATACCACTAGGCGTTGAGATGCCAAGATCTGGATGGCACCGAGGTGATGTCTAGCAAGTTGCTGTACTGGTGTGGTCATCCTACAATGCTGAAACTCGGCGTGGGGCGCCCTATTAGCCTGTGAGATGGCGTCAGTAGCGGACCGATGTGTGAATGGGGCAAAGGTACCGCAAGAATATTTTCTGAATAGAAGGCAACACAAGGCGCTGAGATGCCAAGATTCGGATGGCACCGAGGTGGTGTCTAGTAAGGTGCACTGGTGTGGTCATCCTACAATGCTGAAACTCGGCGTGGGGCGCCCGATTAGTCTGTGAGATGGCGTCAGTAGCGGACCGATGTGCGAATAGGCCGAAGGCAGCACAACGCGCCAAGATCCGGATGTCACCGTGGTGGTTTCATAGTTGAGAGGCACTTCATCTGCAGTGGGGCGCCGAGATCCGGATGGCACCGAGGGGATGTCTAGCAAGTTGCTGTACTGGTGTGGTCATCCTACAATGCTGAAACTCGGCGTGGGGCGCCCCATTAGCCTGTGAGATGGCGTCAGTAGCGGACCGATGTGTGAATGGGGCAAAGGTAGCGCAAGAATATTTTCTGAAGAGGAGACACTACAAGGGGCTGAGATTCGGTTACCACGGAGGTGATGTCTAGCAAGTTGCCGCACTGGTGTGGCCATCCTACAATACTGCTCCGAATAACGGCGTGGGGTGCCCGAAGGGGGGGGGGAGGCGGCGTGAACGGGCCTTCCCAGGTGGAGGCTCGTCTGCTGTAGTGGGGCGCCCCTTTACCGTTTCAGTTGCCATTCAGCTGAGTTTCGGATGCTCTTGATGCTACAGCGACAGGCGGCTGCAACAGGACTCTGAAAATGGCGGCCTGTTCTTTGGATTTGGGCCTGGTCCACTAAAATGGCCCTGGGACACCTTAGAACTCGGACGCTCGATTTTTTTTTCCTTTCCTGTATATGCAAAAAAAGGTAAATGTCCGGTACGTTACACGCTTCATCTGCCACGATGAACTCTCCAGAGGAACCGAAAAAAAATATAGTTATGGTAACTATACCATGCATCGTCATATGGAGAGGTGGCACCAATTAATTATAGTGCTGCATAAAAGAGAGATTTGGAGGAGAACCCCTGACCTGCTAGTACATTCATCAAAGAAGTGCGCACTGACAGCATCAGAGGCAAGGGAAACGGTCCCAAATATTTAGAAGAACTTTGGAAAGATTAAAATGACATGTTTAGATTGTGGCAAATTAATTTCATGTGGACAGATGAGTGTTACTCTAATAAATACAGCATATGAACATCATCATAGTCGATGGTTGGTAGAAACATTTTGACTATATCCTGGACCTGCCCGTCCTCGCCCAAAATGGCGCCACAATAAATGGGACTCGTAACTCCTTGTTGTGTACTGGTTGCAGAACCTTGAAATCACGAGATACGTATGCAGTTTTGAAGCACATGGCGGGCGGGGACGAGAATTGATTGAATATTTCGACATCCCTATTGATATTAAGTTCTGATGTGTTATTGATTACTGTACTATTGAAAGTTCGAATTAACGTCACCCATGGTACTTGCCCGCAAATGTATATCTAGATAATTTTATTGTAACTGGCCCTGTCGTATTTTAATTATAAAATGTACGTCCACCGATTCCGTAACTGTTAGACACCTTAGTTCTTGCAACCTAATGGCCCGCCCGTTACGTTCCTCTACAGTGTAAATGTCTACTCATCATATACGATTACAGTTTGCTCCGTGGCCGGCCCACGTGGTTATAGGCTCGTATTTATATAATGAAATTTTCACAATAAAGGTTTTTAAAAGAAAACATGGTAGTAGTATATACATTGGTAAAGTTTTTAATAATAGTCACTGTTTTAGAATCATTAAAAGGCAAGTGAAATAAATCAGACCAATTACATGAAGGGTAAAAGGTATAATACGAAGGAACGCAGTAAAGATAAATGGTCAAGGGCTGTTGTGTTTTCTACTCCTGCAACATAAAGTGATCGATAAGAATCTCATATTCAGGCGTATCGGCGACTAAGACAGCAGGTCGACCCTCTTTTGCTCAACGGCTCCGTCATGGGACGAAGAAACGCTCTTTTTCTCGAAAAAAGAATATATTTTACTTGCAGGACAGTTGTAAATTTTCCGGGAAAGTACATTAGCCTGGAACATTATAACATATATTTAAGAAAAAATAATGTTCGGAAGTAATAAAAAGCGTAATGTTTAGGTCATATGAACAAGCCTTTCATCATTAGAATAAGAAAAGTAAAATGAACCAATGAAAAGTTTTATTAACAAGTCACATGACTTGTTATGCTTACGTTACGCGCTGCGCGCCCCGGATGACTTCCGGATGCGCTAACGCGGCGCGTCATATGACGCATTACGCGACAACGCAGGTCCAGAATATAGTCAAAATGTCTCCACCAACCAGCGGTCGGAACACAACCCCTTTCAGCAGGCTAAATAGTTCTGTTAAATGACAACAGAAGGGACAGGCAACAAGAACCATCAGTCAAAGAGGGGAGGGCTAGTTCTTCTCTACCGGGTTACATTGGGGCGCTACCGGAACTGATCGAATTGGTAGTCTACAGTGTTTCTGGATGTTTCAGACTGAAGCTGGGGTTAGCATGAGAGCAGCACCATTTCGTAGCTCCGTCGTGGCCATTCCGCAACCAATCATGGCAGCCGCTCTTTATCGTTATTTTGGGCGGGGTGGGTGGCGGAGCCGAGCTGTTTTGCAGCCATCATTGTGTGGAGTTCAGTTCATCTCACTAGTTTTGTATTTGTCATGAGGGGTTGTTCCTAATGTTTCTATTTTAGCGAGGTCAAAAAGAGATCCCATTAGTGGCCTACTGATTTTGCTCGATTCCTTTTCTTTTTTTTTTTACACGATTTTTCGTTATCTGCAAAGACTAAACAGAGTATTGCGACTCTGTGTTTGTTTGTAAATAGAGAATGAACCAAAGAGAACCAATTCTAAAACAGTAAATACTTGGATAACAATCAATCAAATGGAGAGAGAAGCAGGCACGACGTATTACAACGGGGGCAAAGGCCTGCGTTAACTACTCTTCACTATGTGCAAAGAGAGAGTAATCCTAATAGAAATGAGGGGGGGGGGCACCATTCAAAGCAGATCAGTGTGCATAAACACGAAAATGTTTTCACTTACCACGTACTTGACATTCGACAGCTTATGATATTTGCTATTAAAAAATCATTGAAATTCACTGAAAAACCATAGGTTATAGACCATATATAGTTAGGAATTAGCATTTACAAAACCTTGAAAATTCACTGAAAAAACCATGGGTTATAGACCATATATAGTTAGGAATTAGCATTTAAAAAACCTTATTTTACTCACACAAAACCATTGAAATTCCATATATAGTTAGTTGCACTAACTATATATCGCGCACCCGCAATCCACTGCTGATCATGTCACATATTACATCATTCATGACATGGTCAGTGACATCACTGATGACATCACTGATGACATCTCAAATGACATCACTGATGACATCACTGATGACATCTCAAATGACATCACTGATGACATCACTGATGACATCTCAAATGACATCACTGATGACATCACTGATGACATCTCATTTGACATTACTGATCACATCACTGATGACATCATTCATGTGATAATACGATGAACCTCTTCAGACTCTAATATAACCTTAGATACACTCAGTGTAAACAGACACTCATAGACTGTCACTCATCCATGGAGTTACTCAGACACTTAGTCAGTCATGCAAAGAATCAATCACACCTCCATTTCCTCAACTATACAGTTATACACACCTTACTTATTCAAACATATACTAAAACATATTTACTCACTTATACAATCCTGGATACAAGTTCACAATGATCCATACAGCCACTCACACATTCACTGGCTCTTATGCACAGTTATTTATATATGTCAACTCTCACATGTACTGTGTTTTACATATGTACTTACTTTGACATGTAGCACTGAGATATCCATTCACTCACCAATACACTCATGCACACAGTCAACCGCTCATACAGCTGTTTCCACATGCACTTTTGAACCCATACATCTAGTCAATCAACTGCTCACACATCTATGCAGAGAGTCATACACCTCCCAGCCACCCACACACACACTCAGTCTCCCATACAAATGCTTGGGCAACCAATCAATAACCCATACAGTTAATCATATAGCTAATGATCAACACATGCAGCAGTTTACAGAACAACAGACATAATGATGCACAAATTAAGACAGTTTAGTCACTAACCCATGCACTCAGTGAGACACATTTAATCAGTCACTCATACAGTCAGCCATGCCCCTACTAAATCCTTCATCAAGACACTTATACATCCACTCATTCTTCAATATGTAAGACATATTTTAACTTTACAGAATTATACAGTCACTGGATGTAGTCATCAGTGATGTCATTTGAGATGTCATCAGTGATGTCATCAGTGATGTCATTTGAGATGTCATCAGTGATGTCATCAGTGATGTCACTGACCATGTCATGAATGATGTAATATGTGACATGATCAGCAGTGGATTGCGGGTGCGCGATATATAGTTAGTGCAACTAACTATATATGGAATTTCAATGGTTTTGTGTGAGTAAAATAAGGTTTTTTAAATGCTAATTCCTAACTATATATTGTCTATAACCTATGGTTTTTTCAGTGAATTTTCAAGGTTTTGTAAATGCTAATTCCTAACTATATATGGTCTATAACCTATGGTTTTTTCAGTGAATATTTATATATATATAAATATATATATATATTCGGATATAATTTAAGCAGTTAAATCCTAGTACTAAGGAGATTGAATATAGTGGGTGTACAAACTTTCAGTATGAATTATTATGGTTAAAAAATGAGGTTTTAACTTAATTCATGATATGAATTTGTTTTTAATATATATATATTTATTTATGTATATATTTATATATATTACAAACAAGTGCCTAAAATAGAATTATACATTGATTGAATTGAATATTAAGGTTGTACAGCCCCCATTTGGGATTACACACACTGAGATCATATACACCAAATGTTAACCCCTTGGCTGCTGGGCTAATACCCCCACGGTGTGGGGGTAGGGATCTGCGGCGCCGCTGTGCTCATGACGAGCTCAGCTCGTCATGACTCACAGTGGAGCTGTGCTCATGACGAGCTGGCTGAGCTTGTCACAGACCTGCCCAATCTTTAATTCGCCCGCACTGGCGGGGAATTAGCCGGACGTGGGAGGGCCACGGCTGTTATGACGAGCTCAGCTCATCATGAGCACAGCTCCACTGTGACTCATGACTAGCTGAACTCGTCATGAGCATGGAAGGGGTTAAAGAGTCTATTCACTTTGTTTGTCACACAACGTCACAGGTAGGCAATGGTTTTTATGAAACACGCAAATGCATTGTAATCATGTGATCAAGGTAACAGCTGTTACCGAAACACGGAATGACTACTGAAGAGTGAAATAAAAAGAAACGTGTACCTAAAAGTGGAGTTTGTGCCCTTCTATTTGCGATCGCACTGAGGAGGAAGTAAAGGAGGGGTGCTGGTTAGTGTTCTCGATATATATCTATGTATATAGATATATATTCACTGAAAAAATGATAGGTTTCAGGGGCGTTATAGTTAGTTGGACATTTCACTCATACAAAACCAGTGAAATTCTCCCGTTATAGTTAGTTCAGCTAACTATAACTCGCGCTCCCGCATTGCACTGCAGATGACGTCACATATTACATCACTCATGACATGGTCAGTGACATCACTGATGACATCACTGATGACATCTCAAATGACATCACTGATGACATCACTGATAACATCACTGATGACAACATCCAATGAATGTGTGTTTTTGTGAAAATTAAATATGTTTTATATATGTATATTTCAAGGTCGAGTGAAGAATAAATAAGTGTCTAAATGGATGATTCTTTTTTGTAAAAATTGATTGTAAAACTGACTGACTGAGTGTATCTTAGTGAATACATGGGTTAGTGAGTAAGGGGCGTGGCTTGGACGCCGATGTAGGCGGCAGCGGCTTTCGGTGCTCCTTCGCGACCGCCCTACTCCCGCAGGCATCCTGATAATATTCTGGTGCCCCGGCCCCAGGACGGGCTAAGAACAACATAGAGCCCTGACGAGACGCAGATCGGCTCGAATTCAGGACCCTCCCGCGACGCAGGATAACTTTTTGCAGAGCGAGGGTCTGCCAGCGGTACTCGGTGACAAAATGGCGGGCGGAGTACGAGAACAGAGCGCCTGACCACGGCTCCCCTCTGGACGAAGAAGTGCCTGTGGGGGCCCAACAAACGAGCGGTGGTCGCAGGACACTTGCCCACGCAGGCCCACAGTGGGGGGGAGCGAACAGAACCCGTGGGGGAGGTCCACGAATGATCAAGCAGTGGAGTGCCTGACCATAAGATGGCGGCGCCCGTGTTGTACCTTGAGGCACAGTGTTTCAGTGCTTGGAGAGCAGCATGAGGGCCTGAGAGGATGACAGCCCGGCAATCCTGCGGCAGCGAGTGTACTCAGCCTACGACGAGGAGCTGGGATCGCCCACGGACACTAGTGGACAACTACTGACTGCAGGCTTGGTAAGGGACCCAGCCGAGACACGTGGGAACGGCCTAGAGCAAAGAACCCACAGGCAAGGGCCTACTGGGGGCCCACCAACACCCCCCCCCGGGGGGGTGAGGGGTGAATTACGGTGAAGGACGGACGAGGCCTCCTGCTCTGCCGGTGAGAAATAAAGTCCCGAGCAGCTGAAGCTACTGATCGGTGCTAGACCCCGCCGGGGCGCCCTGGGAGACAGTGCCCGGGATCATATTCACGCCGAGGAAGAACGGCTCACACAACCGACGAGTCACCAACTACGGGAGGCTGATGCCCGGAAGGGGGCTACGGCGCTGCATAGATTAGCTGCTTTGCGTGAGCCTCTGCAGGAGTGGTGCTACTGCTTCGACCACTGACATAGAAGCCCAGTAATGCGGCGCCAGAGAGGGTGCTGAGAGATCAGACACTCACAACACTTCCCAGGATCGGCAGAGTGAACAAAAAGAAAGGGTTTGAGGCCCTGCAGCTAGATGACCTGGGACACTCCATGGAAGAGGAGGAATCGGCACCTGGAAACAGTGCTTCCGCGCAAGGGCGAGATCCTTCTTTGGGTGACATCATGCAGGCCATCATGGCCTCGAGAGAGGCCCTGGAGAAACATGGACTCCATAGGATCTGACATTTTCCTACTGAAGGACGACCACCGGAAACTTAGGGAACGAGTGGCATCTCAGGAGCAGACCATGAAAGACATTCCGGACTCGGTGGATGCCTTGAGAACGCAGCTTAAAGAGGTGGTGCAGAGGGTCCAAGTGCTGGTGGTGAGAGCAGAGGACAGTGAAGGGCGCTCAAGGCGTAATAATCTCCGCATAATAGGGATCCCGGAGCGAAAAGAAGGGTCTTATGCTGTGCAGTTCCTGGAGACTTGGATAAAAGCGGAGGTGGCACCTGAAGTTCTATCCCCCTTCTATGCGCTGGAGCGGGCGCATAGGGTGCCGACACGACCACCAAAGCCGGGGGCCCAACCATGCCCGATGGTGGTGAGACACCTACACTACCGTGACCGCAACTTTATCCTCCAATGAGCCAGGGAGTTGCAAAACCTGAGAATCGGCAACAGTAAAACAATGATTTTCCCGGACTACACCAGGGAAGTGCAGCGCCAAAGAGCTTCCTTCATGGCGGTGAAAAGGAGGCTAAGGGCCTTACACCTTCCTTATGCAATGCTGTTCCCTGCTAGATTGCAGGTCAATGCGGATGGAAATACATACTTTTTCCTCACGCCTCAAGCCACATGGGATTGGCTGGAAGCTCGCGAAGCATCTGGGGAGCGATCACCAACTACGACCTCGCCTCAGCGTGGATCCCCTGCCACGGTATCAAGACAGCGACCAAGCTCCCCTATACAAAGGCGTAAAGAACGTGACAAAGTGGTTTTGGCGGTGGCGGCCATCAGTCAGGGAACCCGTAGCCCTGCCAGCAACACCTCGGAGCCTATGAGAAGTGGAGAGCAGAGCCCCCGTTCCAGCAGTCTTCAAGGGCTCTCGGAGACCGACTTACAAGTTGTAACTCCACAGACAGCGGATGGCGTGTTTGGCTGATGGCACAGTTACCTGGCCACCATGACTTTGTGAGGTATTGGGGTTGAATACTGGGCCACGGACTGGTTGACTGATGTGCCTGATGGGGGATGGAGCTGACGGAGAGTGCAGAGAAATGGATGGGGGGGACTGGGGTAGGGAAATGTTCACACGGGAGTGAGAAGGGGCTCGAGGGGACTCCTGGGATTCTTGAAGCGGAGTTCCAGGCAGCCTGAACTGATTAGACTTTCTAGGTAATTATTGTATGGATGGGGATGCCACGGCGGATGCGTGTCCTGGGGAGGGGAGTTGCGGATGTTTGCATTGTTCTATTTTTGGGGTTGAAATTAGGGGACCTAGGCGTGTTAGGGGGGATGGAACACGAAATACAGCAATGGGACACACACTAGGATACACATGTCTCACTTGGAATGTGAGGGGTATGCATACCATGCATAGGCGACATAAGGTACACTCCTTCCTGACGCGTAGAGGGATACAAATTGTATTTCTCCAGGAGACCCACCTCTCTGCAGGGGAAGGGAAGGCGCTCCAACGCCGCTGGAGGGGCCAAGTTTACTACACCACATACTCGGCATATGCGAGGGGGGTCATAATTTGGGTAAGAGCTGGAGTTCACTTTCAATGCACCTCGTCTATGATTGACCCAGAGGGCAGATACGTGGTGCTTCAGGGAAAACTAGATGGTCGGGAGTTGACTTTGGGGTGTTTGTATGCGCCTAATGTGGACCAGCCAGCCTTCTTCTCATTGCTGTCCCAGAAATTGGCATCAGTGTTCGTAGGGCCTTCGCTACTGGGAGGGGATTTTAATTGTGTCACAGACATTGATCTAGATCGCTCACACCCACCCTTACCGAATGCACCAGCGGATAAACTAGCAGCGGCGTGCGCTACCTGGCAACGTACTTGGGGGTTGATTCACACCTGGAGAGCGCAGCACCCCTTAGATAGGGATTTCTCCTTTTTCTCTGCCCTTCATGAACTGCACGTCCGCCTGGACGCATTCCTATGCTCCCCTGAAGTGCATGGTGAAATTAGCGATAGCGAATACCTAACTCGCACTATTTCTGACCATAACCCGCTGAAGGCCCAGCTGAAGTGGACGCGGTTGCGCCCCAGAATCCCTACCTGGAGACTGCGGCCAGAAGCACTTGAAGATCAGGTATTCCGTACCACTATAGCCATGGCCATTGATGATTATTTTCATCTTAATGCAGGGTCTACGGGATCGGTGACCACTGAGTGGGACGCTTATAAGACAGTGGTGCGAGGAAGTTGTATATCAGCGGCGTCAGGGGCCCGAAGGACACTGCTACAAGACATTAAACAGGAGAATGAGCGTTTGCGTGCCCTGGATTTGGAACGTCCTGAACGGCCATATAAGCAAAAGGAGTTGTTGGACGCTAGGGAGACAGTTGCAGCAACCGTAGAACGCCTACGATGCTTTGACTACAAAGCCTACCTCGCACGAGCGCATTCAGAGCATGATAAGTCAGGGGGCTCTTCTGGCCTGGCTGGCTAACCCGGCTAGACGTGGCTCGGTTATACTAAAGTTGAGAGACCAGTCTGGGGCGGCCCGCTTTGATCAGCAGGGAATAAATTAGCTGTTCTTTGATTACTATACGGAGCTTTATCGTAGTAGGGTGCTTCCGACGGTGGAAGAATTACAGAACTTCACGGGAGGTCTTGATGTGCCGGAATTGGGGGAGGAAGATGCGAAACAGCTGAGAAGGAACATCGAGGTGAGGGAAGTGCGAGTGCCATCAAAAGTATGTTACAGAATAAAACGCCGGGGTCTGACGGCTTTCCAGTGGAATTCTACCTCACTTATATAGACTTCTTAGCGCCGCGGCTGACGTGGCTCTACAATGAAGCCAAACGGTTGGGCAGGCTACCGGAATCCACCAAGGAGGCGATTATTATACCGTTATTGAAACTGTCAAACTTAAGAATATCTTTTGTTCTTTAACTACACAGGAACAGAGATGCTCGATCCCGAATCCACCCAGACAGCAACCCAGAGCTTGGTAAAACAAGACTCTCGATATGCTACCTTGGGGGGAAGGGGGAAATTGGATAAAATAACAAAAGAGAGAAGAGAAAGTCCTGGTCGGTTCCTCTTGTAGTCCGTCTCGCAGACTTCTATCAGATGGTAACCGTTAGCTTTCCAGAACTCTGCTTCTCTTCTATTTTCTTACTAGGTGAACGTGTAATATCTGGCTCCAGCTAGTTCTTTCTTTTTCGCTATTTTTCTATTCTTAACTTCTGTGATTCTTTTTCTCTCGCAGTTTGCCCGTATATTTCCTTTTCTCTTGTCAATCTGTATTTATGTATCTTATTCCTTTTCCTATTTCGCTTCTTCTCATCAACTGTTTCTTATTCTTCTTTTGTTTATTTACAGGTTTAACGCTAGTAAGTGCATGATGAACTTCTTCAGTCTAGCGCATCGGCTTTCTATTTATGGGTAAGTACTCTTTTCTTCATAAACTATTTTACAGTTAAATTAACATTCGTGCTACCACAAATAACCTTAAGGGATTTATTTGACACTTAGCTTTGTTGTCTTCTTCTTCTTCTTTCAGGCGCACCTGTGTTGACTCTACGAATCTCGTATCTAAAATGGATGGCAGTTACCGAAGATCTTTTCCGCTTCTTACCTTACCCACTCTATAGAATAACTCTCGGGTTTCACTTGGCTGGCTATGAAATTCTCAAGCTCCTTCACAAAAGAATACTCGGTAACTTACGTCAGTTAATTTCTTTAAATACCTTCGAAAACGATTACGATATTATTCAGTTATTATTTTTAAGTATACTTGAAGCATTTATTGCTCCGATATTATCACTAAACTAAGATTTCAATGACTCCTTCAAGAAACGCTCTTCCTCCGGTCAAGGCTCTGGGGAAGTGCGCAGCTTCTCTCACTCGCGAGCTTCACCTGGATTCCACAGTGACTGCCACAAATAAACTAGACCGCTAACCCTGCTTGGAGTCGGCGGCCATTCTACGGTGCCATTTTCGAATTAACCTTGTCCATGACTTCTTTTGCGCTCGTACAGCGCAGTGACTTCCTCCATTCAGTGCAATTACCCCAATTTGGAGTCTTGGGATTCTGACAGTACCCTCCAACAAGGTAGATTCTCTCCTTCTTGGTTTGGTAGGAAATTGCTGGTGAAATGACTTAACTAATCTTGGAGCATGGACATCTTCATCCCCCTCCCAAAACCTTTCCTCTGGTCCATAACCTTTCCAGTCCACTAGATAGTATAATTGACCTTTTTGCTCTTTAGAGTCTAGTATCTCTTTGACTTCAAATTCTGTACCTGTCTCCAGTTGAAGTGGTTTCGTGGCAGGTTAACTCGCAAATTTACTGGAGCCTTCTTCAACAAGGAGACATGAAAGACTGGGTGGATTTTCAATTTGGTTGGCAATTTGATTCGGTAAGTTACTGGATTTATCTTTTCTTCTATCAGATAAGGACCAATAAATCTTGGTTGGAACTTCCGGTTTCCTTTTAGTCTCAGATTCTTAGTACTTAACCAAACATGGTCTCCTATTTCTAAATGGGGACCTTCTCGCCTTCTCTTGTCTGCGTAAACCTTGTATTTTCTTTTGGCCTGTTCTAAGTTTTCGATAGCACTTTGATGTACCTGCTCTAGGTGGGACACTATTTCCTCAACTGCTGGAACAGAAATTTCCGTTTGTCTGATTGTTGAATTTGGGTGTCTTCCATAATTCATATAAAAGGGGGAAAACCCTGTGGAAACGTTCTTGGCATTCTTGTGGGAAAACTCTGCTGCCCACAGATAATTCGACCAGTTTCCTTCTTGTTTTAAAAGGAACAATCTTAAATACTGTTCTAGCTGCTGGTTCACCCTCTCTGTTTGGCCGTCTGTTTCTGGGTGATAGCCAGTGGAAAACCGAACTTCAGTTCCTAAACCTTCCATAAAGGACTTCCAAAAATGGGAAATGAACTGTGGGCCTCTGTCAGAAATCACTATTTTGGGGATTCCATGTATTTTCACTATTTGTGTGCTAAAATGAGTGGCCAACTGTTTAGCCGCTGGTACTTCTTTTAAAGCTGTGAAGTGTGCCATCTTCGAGAGGGAGTCTACAACTACTAGAATGGTGTTGTAACCTTGACTGAGTGGCAAGTCAGTAATGAGATCTAATGTGACTGTGTGCAATGGGTAAGGTGGAGTAGGCAAGGGCATTAGCAAACCCTTCGGAGCCTGCCGTTCAGATTTCCCTTGAGTGCAAATCTCACAAGTCTTTACATATTCTTCAATGTCCTTAGCCATCTCTGGCCACCAATAGTGTTGTTTGATCAGTTCCTTGGTTCTTTCCTCTCCTTATGTCCTGCTAATTTCGCATCATGACATTCTTTCAAAATCTGTTGTTGTAATTCTCTGGTGGGTATGTACAAGGCTTCTTGAAAATAGGGCAATTAATGAAAAATTCTTCTACCATCTTTCTCTTTCACTCATTTTTCCATGGCTTCAAGATCCATTGCTTCCAAAATGCTATGTTCAAGATTGATTGAAGTAGTTGCTCCGATTATTTTTTCACTTGGAATAATTGATTGATTTTCCAAAGGAGTCTTCTGATTTTCCGTGTCTATTCTGGATAAGGCATCCGCTTTTCCATTTTGTGCTCCAGGCCGATAAGTAATTACAAAGTTGTAGTCGACAAAGTACAATGTAATGTAATGTAATGTAATGTATGTAATGTAAAAAGAATTTATAAAGCGCAGCTAACACCTAGCGGTTTCTTGGCGCTAAAGAATAAAGAAAGCAAACAGTCCGTGAGGCTGGGAGCGTTAGTTGTAAGCCTCATGGAACAGGTGAGTTTTTAAAAGGGACCTAAAGTGGGTGTAGAGGAAGGCTTGTCTGAGACCTAAAGGGAGAGCGTTCCAGAAGGACGGGGCAAGGAATGAGAACCTCAGTCCTCCCTGTTTTTTGCGTTTGAAGGTCGGGATCTGGAGTAAGGCCAGACTGGAGGAACGGAGATTGCAGGAAGGGATGTATGAATGCAGTAGTGAAGAAATAAACGAAGGACCTGTGGCAGCGAGGGACTTAAAGATAATGCAACCCAATTTAAACTTGCACCGCTCAGAGACAGGGAGCCAGTGGAGAGATTTTAAAAGAGGGCGTACATGTTGGTGTTTGGGCTGATGGTGAATGAGCCGTGCGGCCTGGTTCTGGACAAGTTGTAGCCTCTTTAGTTGGTATGCCGGTATGCCAACGTAAAGGGAGTTGGCATAGTCTATCCTAGAGATGACTAAAGCCAATAGGACCAGGGTGAGGGCTTCGGTGGTCAGGAAGCGGGCAATCTTTCGAATTTTCCTAAGCTGAAAAAAGCTAGAGGAGACTACCGCGTTAATCTGGGGTTTCATCGTGAGGTCATTACTAATAATGACCCCAAGGCTTTTTGCTGAACTAACAGGATTGGGGGGGAGCCTAACCTTGTTGGCCAAAAGGTGGATTTCCTGGGGTTGGCTGTACCAACAATGACCAACGTAATTGTCTTGGAGTAAGAGTTCTGGCCGTTTTCAAGAATTTCAAGTTACGAGGGTCTGTGAACACAGTTACTTGGTGTTGCACCCCCATCAAATGATGTCGCCACTCTTTGAAGGCGTCTTTTATAGCCAACAGTTCTTTTTCCGTGATAGTATAATTGACTTCTGCCGGGGTTAATTTTCTTGATCTATAAACAACTGGGTGCAACTGGCCAGTTAACTTATTCCGTTGAGATAAGACTCCCACAGCCTGATCTGAGGCATCTGTTTCTACATAGAAAGGTTCGGTTGGATCTGCATGCTGTAAAATTGGGGCGGTAGTAAAGTTTCTCTTTAAGGATTGGAAGGCCTCTTCTGCAACCTCTGACCACTCAAACTTGAGTCCTTTCTTCAGCAGGCGGGTGAGCGGTAGAATTTTGCGCAAGAATTCACTGATGAACCTCCGATAAAAGTTTGTAAACCCAATAAAGCTTTGGACTTCTTTGACGCTCTCTGGGGATTTCCAATTAATCACTGCTTCAATCTTTTTCTTGCCCATGAGAATGCCCATTGGGAGATGACGAAACCTAACAACTCCACTTGGGAAATGTTCAAGGCACATTTTTCTAGTTTTACAAACAGTCTATTTTCTCTCAACTTCTGTAAAACTCCTCTGACTTGATCCTGATGCCTTTCTTTATCCCCGGAGTAAATAAGGATGTCGTCAATATATACAATTGCACACTGATCGATGAACTCCTTCAGAACGTCGTTAATGAAGTGCTGAAAGGCAGCGGGGGCATTGCAGAGGCCGTAGGACATAACTTGATATTCGAACAACCCGAATCTGGTTCTGAATGCAGTTTTCCATTCATCGCCCTCCTTCATTCTCACCAGATGATACGCACCTCTCAAATCTAGTTTCGTGTATATTTTGGCTCCTTTCACATGATCTAGTAAGACAGATGTAAGTGGTAGTGGATAGCAGTTCTTCTTTGTGATCTTATTGATGGCTCTGTAGTCGATACAATATCTCAAATCCCCTTCCTTTTTAGGCACGAAAAACAAGGGCGAAGATACTGGGGATTGTGAAGGCCGACTGAACCCATAGGCTAAGTACTTGTCTAGATATTCCCTTAGATGATGATGCTCTTTCTCAGTTAGGGCGTACACTCGACTGCAAGGCAAATTCGAGCCAGGTTCTATCTCGACTCGGTGTGGTGGTAGTTGTTCCGCTTCCACTTCGTTAAAAACGTCTTCAAAATCCTGGTACTCTTCCAGTATTTCTTGAACGTGGATAACACAGATTAATTCTCCTGTTTGACATAAGGAATGCGCAGGATTAAACTCTTGATCCTTTTCCTGACCTCCAAAGCAATTTTCTTGACAATAACCGGATTCCATTTTAATGGTTCTTGCACTCCAGTTAATCGTTGGATTATGTTCGGTAAGCCAGGGAAGTCCAAGGATCAGCTGGAATTGGGGGGCATCAATCAGATTAAACTGGATCTTCTCCTCATGCCCATCAATAGAGATCAAATGTATTAATTCCGTATGACTCACTATAGGGCCCGAGGATACATTTGTTCCATCCACGGCTTTAACAGGTTCACTTTTGGATTTTTTGATTGCTTGGATTCCCACCTTACTTGCAAATTTTAAATCACAAAAGTTTCCGGTAGCCCCTGAGTCTATCATCACTGAAACTTTCGCCAACGTTACATGTCTAAATTTTACTTCCATTGATAGAATTAAATGAGGTGCTGCAGACTGTAAGGTATTAGCCACTCTATGTTCTTCAGGAGTCTTCTATTGTATCGCATCCACCTGTTCAACTCCTCCAACAGGTGGTGCTGTTAGTTTTCCTTCGGCTTGAAGGTTATCTTGGGTTTCTTGGGGCAATTCCTAACGAAATGGCCTCCAGATCCACAATACATACACAGATTGCTGTTTCTTCTTTTTTCCTTCTCTTCCTTAGAGAGGGGGCCACGTATAGTTCCTATTTCCATGGGTTCTGTACCCTGTTGACTTTCATAACTTCGTCCTCCTTCCGATCTAACCCGATCAAATCTGGGAACCACTGATTTGAATTCTTTTCTTTTTTCGCCTTTCCTTTCTCCTTGTCGGAAATCTATTTCCAACACTAAATCCACCAACGCGGAGATATCTGTGGGTCTATTTGGTATTCCAGTCAACACATCTTTTAGTTCATCCCTCAGACCGCGGTAGAACACCGCCGCTCTCTTGCTCTCTTGCCAGTTCGTTTCTACCACAAGCTTATTAAACTGGGCCAAATAAGAGACTACATCTCGATTTCCTTGTTTCAGGACAAGTAATTTGTTGTCAACCGCTTGAGATATTCGTGGTCTATCAAATATTCGAAGAAACTCTTCTTTGAAGCTTTCATAATTTCGTAATATTGGATCATCTTTTGTAATCAAAGGCAAAGACCAAGACGCTGCATCCCCACTCAAATACGACAACACAAAGGCGACTCTAGATTGTGCATCTGGGAAAATTGAAGGGCGGCACATGAAATGTAGTGAACATTGCGTGATGAATATTTGCGCCTTTTGTGGGTCTCCACTAAATCGTTCTGGTGCCGCCAATGGAATAACTGGTGACAAGGAATGAATCACCTGAGTGGTCATTCTATTGGTACCTTCTGATAATGGGTTTTGAGCATCTTGCCCGGAACTAAAAGCACTTGACTCCTTTTGTATGGTGTCTAAGATTGTTCCTAACCCTTGTAAGTCTATTCCCTCCGCCATCTCTGTTCGGGTGTAAAATGCAACTTGGGCACTTCACTCTGTTCGACTTAAGAATATCTTTTGTTCTTTAACTATACAGGAACAGAGATGCTCGATCCTGAATCCACCCAGACAGCAACCCAGAGCTTGTTAACACAAGACTCCTGATATGCTACCTTGGGGGGAAGGGGGAAATTGGATAAAATAACAAGAGAGAGAAGAGAAAGTCCTGGTCGGTTCCTCTTGTAGTCCGTCTCGCAGACTTCTATCAGATGGCAACCATTAGCTTTCCATAACTCTGCTTCTCTTCTATTTTCTTACTAGGTGGACGTGTAATATCTGGCTCCAGCTAGTTCTTTCTTTTTCGCTATTTTTCTATTCTTAACTTCTGTGATTCTTTTTCTCTCGCAGTTTTCCTTCTCTGCCTGTATATCTCCTTTTCTCTTGTCAATCTGTATTTATGTACCTTATTCCTTTTCCTATTTCGCTTCTTCTCATAAACTATTTCTTATTCTTCTTTTGTTTATTTACAGGTTTAACGCTAGTAAGTGTATGATGAACTTCTTCAGTCTAGCGCATCAGCTTTCTATTTATGGGTAACTACTCTTTTCTTCATAAACTATTTTACAGTTAAATTAACATTCGTGCTTCCACAAATAACCTTAAGGGATTTATTTGACACTTAGCTTTGTTGTCTTCTTCTTCTTCTTTCAGGCGCACCTCTGTTGACACTACGAATCTCGTATCTAAAACGGATGGCAGTTACCGAAGATCTTTTCCGGCTTCTTACGCTGCCCACTCTATAGAATAACTCTCGGGTTTCACTTGGCTGGCTATGAAATTCTCGAGCTCCTTCACGAAAGAATACTCGGTAACTTACGTCAGTTAATTTCTCTAAATACCTTCGAAAACAATTACGATATTATTCAGTTATTATTTTTAAGTGTACTTGAAGCAAGTATTGCTCCGATATTATCACTAAACTAAGATTTCAATGACTCCTTCAAGAAACGCTCTTCCTCCGGTCAAGGCTCTGGTGAAGTGCGCAGCTTATTTATTTATTTATTTATTATAAAGTTTTGTATAGCGCGAACAAGACCCGTGGGTATCAGAGCGCTTAACATAGAAAGGCGTAGTAGAAAGACATATATATCAGGCAGTTATACAGACAACAAATATGAGGTAGATGATAAATATACAATACGTGTGCAGTTAGCGTTGATAGTCAATGGTATACTTCTATCATAAGTAAAATGTGTAAGCAAGTTTGATAGTTAGGTCATTATCAGTTCGTGAATGTTCTAATCTAGGTGGTATATTTCTTCATCAGAAAGCTCTTCACTTCTCGCTTAAATGATGCCACATTTTGGATCTTCCTGATGTTAGGAGGGAGTGAATTCCATACTCTGGGGGCAGCTCCTGAGAACGCTCTGTCATAGGTTTTTTTCTTATGGAAAAAGGCTGGCCGTAGTAGCAATTCCTCAGTACTCCTCACTGGTCGGTTACCTCCCGATAGCTGGATTTTCTTCGCTAGGTATCTTGGGGTGTTGTGATGTAACGCTTTATGGGTGATACATGCTATCTTCATTTGGATTCTTGCTTCATACGGTAGCCAGCTTAAAGCTTTCAAGTGTGGCGATATATGATCGTATTTCCTAGATCCGGTCATAATTCTTGCCGCAGCGTTTAGGCATGCTTTCAATGGCGCTGTGGACATTTTTGGTAATCCAGCTAAGGTGGTGCAGCCATATTCAATCCTCGAGATAACTAAGGATTGGATTGCCAATTTGAGATCCGCCTCTGAGATGAATGGTTTCAGTTTTCTTAAATAGTTCAGGTGGAATCAGGCATTTTTAGCCATTGAGTTGATGTGGGTTTTGTGAGCGTTCAGCTTCAGCTGGTTGGTAGTTAACCATTGTAGAGCCATTTGTAGAGTCTTGTTCACTAGTTCCATGTCTTTTAGGGAAGAGATCTTTAAGTATATTTGCGTGTCGTCTGCATACCTATGATAGGATATCTGTGATTTTTGGAGAATTTCTGTAAGCGGTTCGACGTAAAGGTTAAACAGATCTGGGGATAACGTTGATCCTTGAGGGACTCCAATTGAAATAGGGCATGGAGGTGAGATTGACTGGTTGACCAGGAATCTCTGTGTCCTGTTCTGTAGAAAAGAGATAAACCATTCCAGCACAGTTCCTGACAGTCCCATCCTGTCCCGTAACCTGGTCAATAAAGCTTCGTGATTTACCGTGTCAAAGGCCGAGGACAGATCTAGGAGAATCAGTAGGCATGCTTTGTTTTGGTCAAGTGCCTGTAGAGCATCATCAACAATATGTTTCAGTGCTGTGCCCTGCTCTGAATCCTGATTGGCAATCATCAAGTAATGAGAACTTGGTAATGTGTTGGCTTAGTTGGTTCTGTACGCATTTCTCAATTAGTTTGGCCAGTAGCGGGATGTTGGTCACTGGGCGAAAGTTGTTTGGGTCTGATCTATCTGCTGAGGGTTTTTTGATAATGGGAGCAACTTGACCTGTTTTTAGGCAGTCAGGGAGGATCCCTTGTGATAGTGAGGCATTTATAATTTCGGTCCATATTGGAACCAAAACGTGATTGATTTCTTTTACACATTTTGCAGGAAGTGGATCTTGGTAGTGGTTGTTTGGTTTTATTACAGAGAGCGTTTTGGCGATACTGTGTTGGTCATATAGTTCGAACGTATCCCAACTTGCCTCATTTTTTGTCATGGTACTCTCCGTTGTAGCGGCGGTATCTCTCGTAGGTATTGGTTCTATGGGCAGGTTTGCCACGGCATTTTTGAGCTCTACTTCTAGCGATTTCGCCTTCTCTGTGAAAAATGCAGAAAAATCTTCACAATTTAGGGGTGTTTTTGAGTTCTCATGGACAGATTTGGGTAGTTTGTTTGATTGTTGCTTTAAGATTTCAAAGAGTTTCCGTGGTCTGTTTTTGGCATTATCCAGCTCTGACCGTATGAATTCTTGTTTTGAGTTGATGATCTTTTTATTATATTGGCCTCTAATTTTTCTGAGTGCTTTCAGCTCTGGGGATGAAGGGTGTTGTCTCCATTTTCTTTCGGCCATTCTCAATTTCTTCATTTAGTGATTCATTAAACCATGGATTTTTTGTCTTCTCCGAGATTTTTTTCAGTTTTAATGGCATGGTGTTGTTGACAATATTTTCGACAGTAGTTATGTAGTGGTCAGTCAGCTCGTTCACATTCTGCAGGTTGTTATGAGGTTTTAGGTCTCTTTCACAGCTTTCAACTAGTAGCTCTAAGTTTGCATCTCTTGTGTCTCTAACCCATTTTTTGGTCTTGATGGGTTGTCTAGTCATGCCTTTTTCCATTAAAGGTATCGCGAATGTTATGGCATGATGATCCGACCAGTCACATGGTGTTATAGCGAGGATTGATGTGTTTTTGTTTCGTGAAATAATCCAGTCTAACGTCGCTCCTTTCGAGTGAGTGGGTTGTGTGCATAGTTGAATAAGGTTCAGTTCATCAAGGAAATCTTTCAGCGATTTGACCAGTTTGTCGTTGTGGTCTTCCCAATGTAAGTTGAAATCGCCAAGAAATATGTTGTTGACGCCGTCGTTAGAGTTGGTTGTTATGATCTCCATTAGCTCCTCTGTAAACTTTGCGCTGTCTCCTGGTGGGTGGTAAAAAGAATGCAGGTTGCATCTTTGGTTGTTAGTTGTTCTTATATTAAGACCTAGGTATTCGCTGGATTCTAGAGGGTCGGCTTGGATTTGTTTGACCTCAATATCAGATCTGTGAATGCAGGCTATACCTCCTCCTAACTTTATGGGTCTATCAAGTCTCAAAATGTTGTATTGGGGTGGTACTAGAAGATCCATGGAAGGGGATGAGGATTCCGTAAGCCATGTTTCAGTAAGGACTGCTATATCAATGTCTTTGTTAATGATGAGGTCAGCTATATCCGATGCGTGTTTGGTTGCCGACCGACAGTTGAGTAGTAGACATGTCAGAGGTTTTTCTTTGTTGCTAAGGTCCCTTCTGAGCTTCTCTCACTCGCGCGCTTCACCTGGATTCCACAGTGACTGCCACAAATAAACTAGACCGCTAACACTGCTTGGAGTCGGCGGCCATTCTACTGTGCCATTTTCGAATTAACCTTTTCCATGACTTCTTTTGCGCTCGTACAGCGCAGTGACTTCCTTCATTCAGTGCAATTACCCCAATTTGGAGTCTTGGGGTTCTGACAGAAACCGGGAAAGCATATCGCCCTCTATCCATGCTAAATCTGGATTACAAAATCCTGAGCAGAATCCTAGCGACTAGGCTGCTGCCCCACATGTCCGCGCTCATTCATGCCTATCAGTCCGGGTTCATCTCGATCCGCAATACATCGCTTAATATAAGGCAGCTCCTGCATGTTCTGGATGCCGACACCTATGAGGCAGACACCGCAGCGATATTTGCTGTAGACATCGAAAAGTCTTTTGATAGCCTTGAATGGGATTAGCTCTTCCATGTCATGCGTACGATGGGGTTGGGACCGGATTTTGTGAGCTGGATGGCCTTGTTGTACAAAGATGCCTCGGCCAGAGTGCGAACAGGGGGGGGTGATTTCTGAGGCATGTAAAGTGGGTAGGGGTACACGCCAGGGCTGTCCTCTTTCCCCGTTGTTGTTCGCTATGGCGATGGAACCTCTTGCACGCACGACTGGGACAAGCATTCCAGGGACTGGACGTATATGGACAGGTTCACCATATCGCACTTTATGCGGACGACTTATTAATGTTTTTGGCAGACACGGGAGAAGCCCTGTGCGGTGCAAAATCTCTGCTGAGAGCCCTAAGTGTGGTAGCAGGGCTGAAAGTCAACTGGACGGAGTCGTGCCTATTCCCAACTCGCGGTCATAGAGAATGCCCGCGATCAGTAGAAGGGGTGAACTGAGAAGAGAGACGTCTTCCTTACCTGGGAACGGTGATTTACCACAAACAAAAAGACATCCTAGACGGAAATGTGGGGAAGGCGATTAGGAGTACCAAGGCCAATTTTGAGTTCTGGAGCACCCTTCCTTTATCTGTAGCGGGACGAGTGGCACTCCTAAAAATGGTAACCCTGCCGCGATTACTCTACTATTTTAGAACTCTCCCAATATGGATTCCGGCGAGCTACTTTAAGAGACTTCGGGGAATGATCATTTCCTTTCTGTGGGGTTCAGGTAGGCGTAGGGTGGCACTTGGGATGCTCATGAGACCCTGAGCAGAGGGGGGCCTAGCGGTCCCGGACTATGAGACGTATTACTTGGCTGCCCAACTTTAATGGCTAACGCAATGGGTGGCGAGGGCCACTACAGAAGAGGGGGAGGCGGGTGAACCAACGGACCCTTTACTGGTGCTGTCTCGTATAGTACTTCACCTCCCGCTTGGAGATATGCAGCTTATGCAGGAGTTTGCCACAGCGCGTAAATGCTGGCACAGATATCTAAAACGAGGGGGCATTGCGGTCCCTTATGCGCCCGATATCCCATTGAAGATGTGTAAGGCATTGCCACACGGAGGAAGCTGGAGTAGATTGGAGATCTGGGAACAACAGGGTTTAACGACCGTAGGAGATCTATACAAGGAAGGCAATCTGCTGCCTTTTGATGTCCTCAGAGAACGTTTCGAACTACCTAGGGGGGACTTGTTGGTGCATGCTGCGCTCACGGCAGCGATCCGAAAGCATTGGAAAATTACCCTAACAGAGCCGCCCACCTTTATGGGCTGTCAATACGTCGTGGTCGCTGCGGGCACAGTAAAAGCGGTCTCATGTTTATACAGGCGCATGACCCACAAAGCCTTAACACCAATGGTAGCCTTGAAAACGAAATGGGAAGCGGACATAGAAATGGAGATACCTGCCCTAGCATGGAGGGGGATAGTGGAAAGGGCCTGGAAGAGTACGCGTACTGCGCGGTTCCAACTGGTGCATTTTCACATTTTACATAGGGCATACCTGACTCCGTCCCGATTACACAAATTCTTTCCAGCCCAATCTGCGACCTGTCCAAGATGTAATCAAGAGGACGCCGATTTTAAACATATGTTATGGGCCTGTCCATAGCTCGACTACTACTGGCAAGGGGTGACAACACTATTGAGGGACGTTACCGAGAGGGACATACAACCCACTATGGCGCCCTGCATCCTTCACTGGTTTCCCCACACTTCAAAAAACAAAATCACCAGTAAATTTATAGACCTGTTTTTCTTCTTAGCTAAAAGAACCGTCACCTCTCAGTGGAAGGCGAACAAGGGCCCCAACATAGATAAATGGAAGCAGGAGTTTAGTAAGTTGGCCCGATGCGAGGGGGAGGTCCGCATGCAACTGCCACATAGAACAGGAAATGAACAGGCATTAGAGAGGGCGAGGGCCTGGGAGAGGTTGCCTTGGAACTCACACTCCCGGAAGACGAAGTTGGAGGGACCCCTGCACATAGCCCTGGGACGCACCCCCTGTAGTGGAATGAAACGAAAGTAAAGTCGCTGGCTACTAATTGGTCACTTAAAGCTGCCCCACACTGAGTAGTGAGATGTCTCTTATCGTATAGTAACGACTGGTCCAATTGCGGGATAGGAGTACAGCAGACAACCCTTTACAGCCAAATGGGGGCACACCATGGCATGCCTAGGGGGGGAGGGTAGAGGGGATTGTTTTTGGGGGGGAGGTAGGGGGGAGGGAGTTGGGGAGTTTATAGCTAGAACAGTAATAGTGGTGGAGGGCGACTCGTAATGGGGGCTAGTTGTACGGTCTCAGGGGTCCACAGGACCGCTTCAATGACGCGGAACACAGCAGGTATGTGTGCACAAATTTCACTGACATCTATGAGCAATACTGGGGTGTTGGCTGAAGGGCAGATTGTAGATTAAGTTTAGTACATGCTCCAATAGGAATGCTCAGTGAGACTACAAGCTCTGATGTAGGAAGATGTCAGAATCATCGTATCAAACCATGCCTTACACTGCACACGGTTATGTAATGCTACATATACAGGCTGCTGCCAATGACCATTTGTAATCTTGGTTCCTTAGCAGCTTAGAGGAAGAAATAGGGGGGTAGGAATTGTTTCCCTGAACTCTTTATGTGTGTCAGATGTTAGAATGGAAGTTTTACGAACCTCGCGGTCCTTTTCTTCGTACTTGTTCAAACATTTTCATCAAGATGTAATGAATGTCTGTGTTATTAAGAGTAAATGCCAATAAAATATAATTTTTAAAAAATGGGTTAGTGAGTAATGTTCAAATATGTAAATATCTGTATCAGTCTCTCACTTTGAGTATAAGTGGCTGCATGTGTTGGTGAGTAGCTACATGAGTGTCTATATGTGTTATTAGTTGGTTTTTTGAGTATCAGTATGAGTGTCTGTATGGTTCAGTGGGGGGTATTACTTAGTGCATAGATGCATGAATGAGTGACTCACTGTATGTGTTAAAGACAGCATGTGTGCAGGACTGTATGGGTGGATGAGTGTGTATGGGTGTGTTAGTGAGTGAATGACTGTCTCAATAATGTCTTTATGAGTAACTACATATGTTTTAAATATGTGAGTATTGTGTATATAAGTGAGTATATGTGAGAGTGAGAGATTGGAAGAATTCCTGTATAAATAAGTATATTTTTCTGTAAGTGATTGTTTAAAGAGAGTAAGTATGTGTAAGTTTCTGTAGAAGTAAGTGTGGTAGTGTGTGTATAACTGTATATGCAAGTAGATGGATGCTTGATACTTTGCTTGCGTGTGTGACTATGTGTGTGAGTAACTCTATGGATGAGTGGCAGTGTGTAACAGTATGTATAGGTGTATGAGTACATATGATGATTGTGTACATGTATGAGTGACTGTATAGGATTGTTGGTGAATGAGTTGATGTGTACGTAGATCTTGGAATTACTGAATGGGTATGTTGTAACTGGTATTGGTATGTCCATTGTTTTGAAAATGCTACTTTGTACTTTTGAGTTCGGGTATCAAAGGTTATATTAGGGTGAAAAGAGGTCTGCCACTCTATCACAAGGATAATGTCATCAGTGATGTCATTTGAGATGTCATGAGTGATGTCATGAGTGATGTCACTGACCAAGTCATGAGTGATGTAATATGTGACATCATCAGCAGTGCATTGCGGGCGCGTGATTTATAGTTATGCAGCAATTACCGCTACTGGGAAGGGAAGTAAATATCCTACTGGATTTCCTTCAAAGTATTCTTATCATTTGAGTCCTGATAAAGTTCCTTATGTGAAAATACCAGACGTTGGTGACAGATTGATTCCCAACACGGACCCCAGGTCAGGGCTGATTACAGCTGCCCACGAGGGTGTTGCGTCCACTCATGCAGGCGTTTCGGCCACCGTATCTCAGCTACAACTTCGCTTTTGGTGGCGGGGACTGTACAAACAGACGCGTGATTATGTCCTTCAATGTGACATTTGTCAGCAGATCAAGCCTTCATCTGCTGCGCGTCGGCCCCAAACACAGTTGCACATTTCCAATAAACCACTTGGTTGTGTTTATTTGGACCACTGCGGTCCTTTTTCTTCAGATAATGCGTATAAGTACATCTTAGTTGCAGTTGATTCTTGCACGCGCTTTGTATGGGTGTGGCCCCACTGAAGTGCTGATTCACAAACTGCCATAAGAGATTTGCGTGTCTGTGGGAATTTTTGTGTGTGGCACCTTCCATTCGGACCAGGGTCCAGCGTTCCCCTCTAAGGCATACATGTATGCCATGAGTTCATTGGGGGTCCAAGTCAAATTTTCGTCTCCATACAGACCTGAGGGTAATAGTGTTGTGGAGCGGATGAACCGTGATTTAAAGCAATCATTTGCGGTAAGGGTTAGAGGTTCTGGCAGGAACTGGCTGGCCCATCTCAATAGTGTACAGTGTGCACTTAATAATCTCCCTAGAAGGTCTGTGGGTGGGCAGACCCCATACGAGATGCTCTTTGGTATCAAAATGTTTGTCCCAGACCTTGAAGTTCTAGACCAGGCGGCGGCTTCTGCCCCCTTTGACGTAGATGAACATTGTAATGTTTTACAGAATCTACAGGAGGCGAGAAACAGTCTTGCAAAGGAACACTTGCCCTCCACAACTGATGCTGCGTTGCAGATTCCGGTAGTTGGCTGGCTACCCTGAGTTGGAGAACTGGTCCGAGAGAAGATCGAGAACAAGAAAGAATTTGGTCCCTCATATCGAGCTCCAGTTCCTGTACTTGGCATGCAGGGCACACTAACAGTCATTTTACCACCACTTCCAGGTCGGAAGAAAAAAAGGTACATCTCCATTGACAATGTCAAATTACACAGAGTGTCCGATTCTTCTTAATATGACACCTGGGGTCTCCTGCCCTTCGATACTGAGAAATTCTGTGTTTGCTCCGGCTCCTAATAACAGGCCTGATGTTGTCTTTGAGATGCCTGCAGTTTCTAGTCCTAGATTGAATACCCCACATGATGCTCAACTTGATGAGACTGAGTATACTTACCCCACAGACTTATCGATGCCCGATTTACAAACCTGTTTGGCCACTGAGTCCAGATTTTCCTTTGACCACATCAAAGTCCTCTTCAAAACTTTCTGTTTTTGCAACATGGTTTAAAAAAAAATGTGATTCCTCCTTGGACTTCCATTTGGTTGATACTTTTTTCAATTTTTTTGTTCATGTCAATTGGATTTGTGGTGTATTTTTTCCGTCTTGTGAATGGACACTACGTTGGGGAGAGGACTGCTATTCAACATATTAAGTGGAACATTGGCACCCCATTCCTCATCACACAGATTGAAGAGGGTCCTGAGTTTTGTAAACATTACTACTTGGCCCGCCTTAGATGGGATTGTAGGAGATGCTGTTAAATTTAAAATACATGGTCCCACAGAGGTTATAAATGTCCCAAATGTACTAAGAGTTTCTATGGGGGATGTGGTTAAACAAAATATATGCTCTGATGATTGGGATGTTCAAGCCGTAAAGGCTTTGCTTTCAGATTTGAAATATTATGCACGTTTGATGCTGAGGATTTATACTTAGATTTGGCTAATTATGGTGATCTGTTCTGTTATCAACACTATGGCAATCAATACCTGCATAAAGCAAACACAAGGAGGAATGTGGTAATTACACGCAATTAGAACATTGCCCCGCTCCTGTGGAAGGCAGATCAAAATCTCTTCTAAAGAGATTCATTTATTTTACTGATTTCAATCAGTCAAACCCTAATGCATTTTATTTTAAGATGACCGAGAAGTCCTCTTCCAAAGTTAGATTGACCCCCACAAAATTATTATATTCCAAGTCCTTTCTTGACCAATTGGCTATTGGGGGTTATGAACTGTGGAAAGACACAATTGATCTTAAATCTGTTTGGGGTTCTAAAAGTTGGCAAGTGCAAGGCACAGAGGCTTTGCATCGTGCATGTCTCATCCCGAACCACATGTTTTTGAATTTGACTGTTTCACAAACCACCTGCTTTGGATTGGCTATTACTACAAAATTAAATGCTCCTTCTTTTCCAGAATTGGAAGAGTATCCCAGTTTTGGTACACCCTAATTCACTAAGGTCCTGAGTCTCTGTGCACAGTTCTGTGGCTGAGTCACTAGCACTCACCTGGGGTGTATCATCCTCCTTCGGAATTTATGAACAAACAAGCACATTTCAGCAGTACGCCTTCCTCAGTGTTGACACTGAGGAAGGCATACCACTGAAACGCGTTTGTTTGTTCATATATATATATATTCATTCGGGGTTTTTAAGTTTTGAAATGCATTTATATTGTATATAATATATGTACATATTTTTTTTCATTTTTTTAAAGTTCTTTTTTTAAAGTCAGCTGTTAGTTTACTGGATGAATTGAGAAAAAGGGGCAACTCTGAAGGATGGCTTAAAGTTGAAGTTTGTCAGCTTTACAAAGTTCTCTAAGCAAACTTTTAATTTCGAACAAAAGCAACAAAATAATTTATCTTCCTGTGATTCACATTGTAAATATGTATAAATAATTTAAGTATGTGCAATTATAAGTGTGTGTGTGTGAATTTCAAAAGCCACCTATACAGAATTAAATTTCAATTATATGTTCCCTGTTAGATTTGGGGTCTCTAGTTGGCAGAGGTAGGTACCTTTGACAAATAGGGACCCTTGCGTCCAGTCAGGGTACGGGGGAACACTCCTAAAATAACCCCTGTTCACCCCCTTGGTAGCTTGGCATGAGCAGACAGGCTTATCTCAGAGGCAGTGTGTAAAGCATTTGTGAACACATACAGTAATCAAGTGACAACACTACAGAGGGACGTCACACAAGTTGTATATCAAAAATAAGTATTTTTATATAGGTTTATCACAAGACCATTAAACGCAAAAAGGATCCACAGTACAGTTATCAAAAATAGAGTTCTTGTTAGGAATAGTTGATTCAAATTTCTTTACGAGTCGGTAGCCTCCTCGGGCTACGGCAATGTTAACACAATAGAGTCTCGCAATTCCAGCTGGCCACGTCAATACGGGTCAGCACAGCGGGACAGACTCGGTCACAGTACCTTTACTCGTGGTGGCAACCGTTGTGGTTGCGTTGCAAGATGGAAGCGGTGCAGGTTGCGGTGTCCTCTCGATGCAGTGCAGGCAGCGGCTCGGTGATGTCATCGAGATGGCGTCGGTGAGACCAAGGCGGTGCGTTGCAGGGCAAGACGTTGCTCGATGCGGTGCTGGCAGGTTGCGGTGTAGCGGCGGTGCTGATTGGGGGAGTTGATGTCGGTCAAACCAGTGTGTTTCAGTCCAGCGAGGCGGTGCGCAGTGCCGTGCCCACAGGTCACAGTACAAGCAGCGGCTCGTTGGCAGCAGCGTGGAACTTCACGGTCGGTGAGACCAGGGTTGCATTGCAAGATGCGGACATTGCTTCTGGGCAGTGCCGTCGGGACAGAGAGTCATCGTCATCGGAGTCGGTCACAGCTCCCTTTCCACTGTAGCGACTGAAACAGTGTTTCCAGAAGCGTTACACAGAGGTTGGTGAAGTCTACTGGTCCTGAGACTTCGGTCAGGGGGCAAGCTCTCTCTCAAGCCCTTGGAGATCCATCACAAGTTGATGAAAGTACACACAAAGTTCCTCTCTCCTCTCGTTGGCAGTAAGGCAACCACTGCCGGCAATCCCTCATGCTTAGGGATAGTCTCTCCTCAGTCTCTCTGGTTCCTCAGCAGAGGTGCTTCTTGTTTACCAATGGAATCCGATCATGATCTCTTCTGATCTCGGTGATTATGATCTAAAGTTCTGGGGTCTGGGTCCCCCTTTTTATACACAGTTTCTCTTTATTTTCTGAAGGCAGAGAGGCCTATGCCTTGTCCAAACCAGTTCTGGTCAGTCCTGGAGCACTTTGTTGACAGGACTCCTTTCCTTTCACAGTGTAGGCCAGGGTCATCAGATGCACCACAGGAGGTGGAGCCAGCATTGTATCTGGAAGACACAGCCCTATTCAGGTCTCAGGTGCAGCTTCTCTCACTCATCTACATGTAGATCTCTCTATTCAGCCCTGTGTTGACTCACCCTGCCTTCTGGAATCCACCAGCCCCTGTCACTCAAACTCCAGACAAAGAATACACAACCTAAAAGAGGCAGGCTTTGATGGTTAGACAAGAAAATACCTACTTTTAAAAATGGTATTTTCAAGCACAGCATGTTAAAACCAACTTTACTAAAAGATATATTTTTATCATTCTGCGTTCAGGCATACTAAACTCGAATTTCTACCTAGTTCCCTGAGTCAGTTAGGATTAGAAGATGTAATAATCAAACTGCCCATTGTGGCCTATGGGGAACAGGTAACCTTGCAATAGTGAAAAACTAAAATGGCTGTAATTCACTATCAGGACATGCCACACACATCGGGGCATGTCCTACCTTTTACCTACAATGCACCCTGCCCTCTGGCCTACCATAGGGGGGGACTAATATGCAGAAAAGGGAAGGTTTAGGGACTGGCAAGTGGGTGCACTGGCCCAGTCGACACAGCAGTACCGGACTGCACACAGGCTCTGCGATGGCAGACCTGGGACACACTTTTAGAGTCTGCTTCCATGGGTGGCCCAACCAGTTCTGCAAGCCCACCAGCAGCGGTTGGTTTACAGGCCCCGGGCACACTCAGTGCACTATACGAGGGTCTGACAAGTAAACCAAACGAGTCAATCATGGAGTCACTAATTCACACATCAATTTACTGTAGGGAGCACTCGCACTGTGGCACTGGACAGCAGTGGCAGAGTGCCCAAAGCATCTAAAACCAGCAAAAACACATGAGGCAACAGCAAAATATGGAAGGGAGACCCCCGCCAAGGTCCCAGATCTAACATTCCTGCTCCCTATCGTCCAACTTAGACAGTCTACTTTCTCTATATTGGTGTCTACAGATCCCCACTACGCACGCAAAATACTATTCAATACGCACCAAGAAGATGCTAATGTTTATAAGCAAACTGTTCTTCATTAAGTGTTCCTGTGCTCTTTGAAGTTAGCTTTCTATTACATCAAATACCTGAGAAATCCATTACCTTGCTTTAGCAGAACTGGACCATACTTGTGTTGTGCATACATTTGTTTCTGGGCACGGATACTAGTCGAACTCCAATTGCATAGTGTGTGAGAAAGCAGAAAACCTAGAGGGTGAGCAGCAAAATTACACTATTACATAACACCTATGATGCAAAAAATGCAGCAAGAGATTTAGGACAACAAAAATAAAGCCGGAGACTAAAGAACACTCCATTGCTCAGTTCCATGTTTGAGTAGCTCACTGAACCCATTTTTTCTACGTAGTCTGCTTCTTGTGGGCCTGACATTATAATGGGATAAAAAGGACAATAAATATCGGAAAGCAAAGCGGAACTAGGAAACTTGAGCGCTCTGAGTCTAAGGAGGAAATTTACTCCAAAGAACAATTTGAACTTTGTCCATTGCAGCCGTGTTTTCTAAGGACTGCTCATGGCTCAGGAGAGACTGCACCTTGTCAGCATGTTCTCTCTTTTAATATATGCACTAGGCAAGGAGTCATGTAATTGTCCTGCAATTGTCTTTTTTATTTAGGTCATATTCTTCCTTTGTTAATCCATCAGTAGTGTCGTCAAAGATTCACAAAAGAGACAGATGCTCTCTGATGACTAATTTACAATGAACTGAAAATACATCGGAGAGTAATTTCTTCCAAAAACGTATGTTCTTGTGCATTAACAAAAGCATTTGTACTTATGATAATCTTGTGATGTTTGCTGCATCATAGTGTATATTTCCAGGCATGAATGGTGCCTCTATAAGTGTGGACACAAACAACGAATTTACAACAGAACAAACCACTGTGGCCCGGAAAAAAAACATAACTAATTGTAACGCGTTTCAATCCTAACTGATTTACAAACGTGTGTGCATTGTCCAAGCAAATTCCACTTTTCAGCTGTAGGACATTCTCAATACCTCAATTACCTGCTCAGTACCAGACACGACCTGACTTTTTTTTCTCTGGAGACAAGACAACGTTGCACCAGGAATTGCAGACAGGCCACTGGAAAAGGTGTTTTCATTCAGTTCAGATACTGAGATGCCTCTGTTATCCAAATTTACTTTTGCACTTCCTGCTCGATGTGCTTGGCAGTGTAATGCATGCGATTAATCCATGTTGCGTTGAAAACATGGGTGCATATTATCAGGAACGGCGTTAAAATTATCGCCGGTTTAGTGGCAGAAAACTGCAGCTAAAGCTGCGATAATGGGCTTGATAATATGCCCTGGAGAATTCCAATAGAAGCCCATGTTCACACCAGAACATGGACTTCTATTGGAATTCTCAAGAGCATATTATCAAGCCCCTTATCGCACCTTTAGCGGCAGTTTTCTGCCGCTAAACGGGCGATAATTTTTAACTCCATTCTTGATAATATGCCCCATAGTCCATTACAGTCAGCCAGTTGGTCATGTCATTCATGTCATTAATAGCATAATGACACAATCTCTGCCTAAATATTGACACATTCCCTGCTTTGGGAGACATGCAAACAATTAGGATGAATGGAACTTGGTGTTCTTTTCAGGGATGCCTGAAGATATGAGCTTCTAGTAACATTTCAATAATCACATTTGATTAATTAATAAGTGGGGTGAAAGTGAGCAAAAAGTTTTCTGGTATGTTATCACTGCTCAATCGTGGAACCGCTTGCCATTGTCCCTGTCGACTGAATCGGAATGCCTATTTCGACGTAATTTAAAAACCTGGCTATTTTCCGACCCTTAGCCGCTCAGAGACACTTACAATTGCCTACCGTCCGTAGCACCGGGACACCCCCATAGGGGTTAGGTGCTTGCTGTATAAGTTCCTAATTAAATACATATGTCTATGGCTAAAGGCATGCCAGCTTGCAAACAGATTTCTTTTTCCCAAAATTATGAATAATAGTGCATTTGAAAACACGCCAAAATATGTTTACATAACAGAATTGATTTTAGAAGGGCTTTTGAAAGGGGGTTACCTTTAAAGAGGGTTCTGCGAAAATGAGTAAAAGGGCATTGAAAAGTGCTTTCCCTACATACACTGCCAAATTTTGGCATTTTTGAATTGTTAGGTCAGTGGTCACTTTCAAGTGATTTTTTGCAACAAAAAATAAATCAAACCCAGATGAACTGTTAAAGGCATATATATGTAGATTAAAAAATTGATTTGAGATAAATTGACCTACATTTTTGCAGAGCTTAGTTTGTAAAAAAAATAGGTGCAGGTGCACGAATGTTTGTCAGAATTCTGCAGACGCTCAGTGTCAGGGTTGCTTAACACCAAATTCGATGTTCTGATTTTAGTATACACCCCCTGCCCCTTTATCTCATTCTGGTAAATTCCTTCTAATCCATATGTTCTCCTTTTGTCACTTTTTTCCATCTTTCTATTCATCTTTATTTTCATCTTTGACAATTTACTTGTTGTGGGTCAACATTTAATAATACGTCCTAGTCTCTAAACAATAGTGCCGCCGAGCCCTATCTTCAATCACGGTATAGTAATGTAATAATTTTGCGACTTAAATTCCCTTGAGGATTGTAATTGGATTATGTCAATGGTCAGATTTAGGCAATATATCGTTCTTCCGTGAGACACGGCTTTGATCAGTGACACGTAGTTGCATTGAGTCAGGCAGTGGGGCTCGTTATGCATCAAAATCATTGTAGAGTCACAGATAGCATGGATCTTCAGACCCCAGGTGTCTGAGCCATCCCTGTCTATTCTGCGGGTTAGAAGAGTGATTTGTTAGGTGATTTGAAAGGTGTTTTCAGAATCAAGATAGAATTCTGTAAAGCTGCCATTTCTGTGGAATGGGTAGCGAAGAGTATCGACTGCAAACCTCAAGCGGCCTCTTATTTACTTAATTGTTTTCCATAATGAAATGGAAAAGTTGGTTGAGAGCCTTTGAGAACTATATTGTATCTATAGATGGAAAGGGATATGATGCAGAGAGGAAGAAATCACTCCTGTTTGGATTGTTAGGGAAACCGGTCAGGAGGTATTCGATAGCCTACCAGAATACGAAAGTCCACCTGGAGTGTTTATACCCCTCAATGAATATCAGGAGGCAATAAAAAGGCTTGAAAAACAGTACGATGAGGAGAGCAATATAATGGTTGGTAGGCATAAATTTGCGCTGAGGAAACAGGAAGAAGGTGAAACAATTAACGAGTATATAGCATGTTTAAGAGTGTTAGCAAAGGATTGTGAATTCAATGAAATGACTGACATTTATATAAGAGACCAAGTGGTGTTTTATTGTTACTCTAAAAAGGTGCAAGAAAGGTTGTCAACATGCAGAAACCCAACACTACAGAATGTAACGGACATTTGTAAAGCCATAGAAAGGGTGTTAATGACTACAAAAGTGTTGTCAGGCAGCAGTAGTAATGATAACGTGTTTTATTTACAGGAAAAGAGAAAAAGTGAATACAAAGGTTTTGAGAAAAGTTGGGGGGACAAGAAGGTAGGAAGTAGAAATTTGAGTTGTTTCAGATGTGGGTCGCAGGAACATCTAGCTGATTGCAGGTCGTGCCCAGCCATTAGCAAAAGGTGCGCGAAATGTAAAAGGTTTGGTCACTATACTGCGCTATGTAAATAGACCAACTGAAAATGTGAAGGTGAATACCGTGGGGGATTTTGATGAAGAAATGTGTGATAAAATTGTACTCTATGTGGAGATGGTGGATGGAAAAATAAAGAGGCCAATTGGTGATGTAAAAATAGGAAATGTAGATTTACAGTTCACTGCTGACTCAGGGTCACCTATAACAATTATATCGGACAAACTATTTGAAGAAAAATGGCAGGATGTAACACTACATGATACTGATGTAAACCCCAAAGCTTTTGGGGAACAGGATATCGAAATGATGGGTTATTTCTTTGACACATTAATGTTCAAAGGTAGAGAAATAAAGACAAAGATATATGTAGCAGTAAAAGGCAGAATCTTAGTGGGATGGAAGGACTTGACGAAGTTAGGTGTGATCCTTCAACCAGCAAAGGAACCAATCATACTCAAAGAGAATTAAATAAATAACATATGTGTAGAGGAGCATCAGGAAAGTGTAGAAGAAGTAGTGGATAAGTACAACGAAGTCTTTAAGGATGTGATAGGGTGTGTAAAAGGCTTTATACACGAAATCAAATTAAAGGAAGATGCGGAACCCATCAAACACAAAGTGAGAGCAATTCCACTGTCAATAAGAGGAGAGCTAAAGGAGGTGCTAGCAAAATTATGCAAAGAAGGTGTAATAGAGGAAACTGATGCATCTGAGTGGATATCCGCAATAGTAGTCTCAAAGAAAAGGAAAACAGGGGAGATACGGCTGTATGTGGATCTCAGATCCTTAAACAAAAACATTTTAGTGAACTGCCATCCACTCCCAATGATTCAAGAAATCCTACAATCTGTAGCAGGATCAAAATACTTTACCCTGATCGATCTAAAGGCCACATATCATCAGGTCGTGTTGTCTGAAGACTCAAAAAAGCTCACAACATTCATAACGCCATTCGGCGCTTACAGATATGTAAGATTACCTTTCGGTCTGGCCTCCTCATCTGGCGTGTTCCAGAAGTTAATGGACATCCTGTTTGGTGAGATCAGAGGAGTCAAGGCGTTCCAGGACGATATCCTGATTCATACCGAAACCAAGCAAGAACACTTGCGAGTACTCAGCAAAGTATTAGGCATCCTAAAGAACAAAGGAATGACAGTATCAAAGGAAAAATGTAAATTTGTGAAGAGGAAAAAAGAATACCTGGGACACGTGCTATCATCCGATGGAATAACTCCAAAAGATGACCTGGTCCAAGCAATCAGAGAGGCACCGGAACCGAAAGATAAAGAGACATTGAAATCTTTCCTTGGACTCAGTGAGTACTACTCCAGGTTCATAAAGGGATATGCAGACAAAGTAGAACCACTAAGGAAGATACTATGGAAAAATGTGACCTATGTTTGGTCCAGTGAGCAAGCAATGGCATTTAACAAAATAAAAAAGGAGATCGCTGAAGCACCTGCTCTGAAAGCTTACAACCCCATGCTGGAAAACGTAATCACAGTAGACGCCAGTGCCAAAGGCATAGGAGCTGTATTTTGTCAAATAAAAGGAGGCAAAGAAAACACAATTGCGTTCATATCAAGGAGACTAAGCGACACAGAGAAACACTACAGCACAATTGAGCGTGAGGCACTTGCATGCATTTGGGCTGTGCATAAACTAAAGAACTACCTAAGGGGGAAAAGATTTGAAATAGTGACAGATCACAAGCCATTAGTGTATATGATGGGCGGAGAAGGTCGTGGAAGCGGAAGAGCAAGCTCAAGATTGATAAGGCTATTGTCTAAACCCCAAGAGTACACGTTCAGTATCAGGCATATCAAAGGAGGTCTCAACAGCAGGGCCGACTGTCTATCACGGCTGCCTATGGACAACCAGGATAATGAATCAATGGATGATGTGGAATGTGTAGTAGCCTGGGTAGATGCTTTGGAAGCTAACAATGGGTCCATGACAGAAACAGAGTGGAAAGAAGGATTGGAAAAAGATAGGACAATAAGTAAAGTAATGAACTACGTGGGGTCAAAGTGGCCCCCTATAAGGAATCTTCAGAATGAGTACAAAAGCTATCAACAAATAAGCGATGAGCTGACAATAGAAAATGGATTCCTAAAGAGATGCGACCATTTCATTCCACCTGCAGTTTTGAGAGAGAAAATAATAACTTTGACTCACAAGAGACACCCCGGAAGTAGTGCAACAAAAAACATTATCAAAAAATATTACTGGTGGCCGGGAATGCATCATGAGGTGAACAACTTCATCGGCAGGTGTGTCATGTCTCAAGGCCGACAAATATTGGAAAATATGCAAAGGAGAATTACAGATAGTGGAAATACCCAGCGGACCATGGCAAAAGGTTGCCGTTGATTTCGCAGGTCAATTTCACGGATTGAACGAAGACTGAAAATATCTCATTGTTCTGACAGACTACTACTCCAAATGGCTGCATTATAAATTTGTGCGCTCAATCACAACAGAACAGGTAATTAAGTTCTTCAGGAAAGCGTTTGCGATGGAAGGACAACCCAAGATTGTTGTCTCCGACAACGGCACACAGCTGGTGTCTAAACAAATGACTGAGTTTTTTGAGAGTGCAGGTCACAAGCAAGAAAAGACACCACTGTATGGCCCAAAGAGTAACGGCCAAGTGGAGAGAATGAATAAATTCATAAAAGAAGGAATACAATTGGCTATCGCATCGAAGTTGAATGTGAAGGACAGCATCCGAGAAAAGATAAACACTTACAACAGCACACCCAATGAAACAACCAAGTTCACCCCATTTTTTTTAATGAGGGGAAGAGAGTGCAATGATGTGCTTACGCCAAAATTTAACGATTGGTATAGGAACGAAGGAAGAGCTGAACAAATAAAGGATAGCGAGCTCCAAGTAAGAGAGAGCATTCTGCGCAAACAGGAAAAGACCAAAAGATATTCGGATCAAGTGAACAAAACAAAGGTAAAAGAAATAGAACGCAGAGATTGGGTGATAGCGAAGAAACCATTCATGGTGGCCAAAGTAGAGTCAACCTACAGTGATCCTGTGCAAGTGCAAGATGCCTCAGGAGGAGCAGTATATCTAGAAGGAAAGGGTTGGCGAAGCAAAGATGACGTGGTCAAGCTAAAAAGAGGACAAGAGAAGATCATCATGAAAGGAAGAGCAGCAGAGGAGGATAGTGCCAACGAGAGTATTCTGGAATGTGACGATGTATCCGATAGGCATTATTCTACAGGAGAAGATGAAAGTTGTAAAACGCCTAATGTCGGAGGTATGTCAGAAGGCAGCATCCAAGACAGGGGTCACTGCAGGAGGGAGATGGACAGTGTCCCTGCAAATGATTCTAGACTGGGTGGTATAATTAATCAGACCAGAAGTGGAAGGCAAGTTAGAATGCCTAAACGTTATGACGACTTTGTTCGAGATTGACTGTTATCAGTTAATGTGTGAAGAAGGGAGATGTTGTGATTTATTAATATTGGGCCACATCGGCGACCGTACAGACGGTTCTGTAGTGCGTTATCTATGTTCTTGTAGATACGTCACGCATTCCATTTTGGAATGCTTGGAATTTGTATTTAAGTGACGTCACCATGGTGTCCCCGGCATTTTCCCATATCTTCTTCCCCACACTAACTTTGTCCTAGCTGTATCCCCGTGGGCCTTTCTGTTCTAATAAATACTTTATTCCTTCCACTTCTGTCCGTCTCATCTTTACAACAACACTGTTTGTTGATTTTAAGGTAGCATATCAGCATGACAAATCAATATTTGGCCTGACTGTATTGCACGAATGAAGGGAGGGTAGGAAAAGAAAAGGCATTACGACAATACACACTATAGTGGCCTCTTATTTTTAATAATTGTAATAATTTGCTGCTGACTTAATAGAGAGCTCTTATATGACAACATGCATGGCCTTGCTTTAGGGAAGTTCAACCAGTGCAGCTGCACCTGACGCTGAGGGGAAGCGGTGCTGCTTAGTTTTTAAAGTAATGTATGAGTTCCAAAGCAGGTGTTTCAGAGTTCATCTGTGTCAAGTAGTTTTCAGGCAATAATACAAATGTGAAGATGAATCTGGTGATTAATGTTGCTTCTGAAGAGAGATATTAGTTTTGTCTAGAGGCAGTTTTGACTCAGCAGAAAGCAGCCTAGAGAGTTAATGTGCCTACTGCAAAGAACGCGTCCTATGCAGATCACAGAACTGAGTGTGAGTAGACTCTGAGAAGCACTATAAAATGTATTTAAAATGTATCCAGATAGGGTCTTTTGAGAGATCAGGGACACAGTTGAAGGGTGGCAGTGAGGGAATTTGTGGAGAAGACGGTCATTGGTGGTGGGGGGCATTGTAGAATCCCAGTTACTTTCCATGAATGCGGAGACTTAGAGGCCTGTAGTACTTCAACTACTGTTATTCAAGTCAGGTAGCTCTGGATTAACATCCCAGCCATCCGCTTCTCACCGCATCCTCCGAATCTAAACCATCTCTCTAAACCTTGTGCACTGAAACAAAACATGATTTAATAGGTTGGCAATTCCATTAGGTTCCTGCAAAAAAAAGAGAACAATGTGAAGCATTGGCTGTTCTTTAGTTCATCATTTGAAAGCTGGGAGCAATGCAGGTAAACCAGGATAGATGGTTACCTTAATTTCTGGTGGATGACGTGCACAATTCTAGTGAAGGAGAGTAGAGCTGCTGGGAAAAGAAGATTGGCAGAGATGCCTTATGTCACAGAGCACATGGAAATAACAGAAATACTTGAGGAGTGGCACCCGGTGTGGTGGTAGGGAAGGAATAGAAAATGGATGGCATATATCTTTGGTAGGGTACAGACATGAAACACAAGAAACTGAGTTTGGGTAGGAGGTGAAATCCCAAGGGAAAGAGATCTAGAATTAGAAGAGATACCAGGGAGAGGCTCCCTATTAAGATTATGATGAGGAACAACATTTGATGCTGCTTTTCATTTGAGAATGACAACCAGGTAGACTCAAATTATATAGCTCATTTCTCATGCTCTTGGCACTGTCATTAGATTAAGTAGCTCGAAACAAAAACAAAACAACTACTTGGATGACACACTAAATGAGTGTAATTCAGTCTTTGTTTAGTTTTATTTGTCAAAACAATTCTATTTGAAAATCGATCTTTGAATTCACACCAATACCTACAACAGCTCAGTAAAAATCCTAATTGAGATGTATTCTTGTCTTACATTTCCCTTTCCCTTCCAAAGGATCATGATATTGGCAGATTTACAAATTAATACTAAGAGGAGATCTACAACAGGTGATCCTAAAGATATACAATCTTAACAGCCCACTGTAATTCAATTATATTTTAGCCCCTCACTGACCATTATAGGAAGCAAAGAATTGTTCTAACATTCCTACACTGATGACTGTCAATGGTTCTTACTAATCAAAAACAACATAAGCAAATGTCATGCCCTAGGCAACTGCCTGGCAAATCTCGCCTTCTGAATGGTTACATTTATAAAAGTCAGTAGAAGCAAAATTTTACTTTTGTTTCTCAAAACCAAATGCATCGCCTGATCTCCCCACAACTGATCAGCCAATTAAACACAACTCCAAAGTAAAACCCAATGAATCGCCCATACCTTTAAAATAACCTTTGATGCATAGATCCGCTTTGTAATCCGCACAGTGAGAAACGACTTCTGCCACTCAGAGGTGTTAGACCTGACATCCTTGATGCGGTATTCCTGCAAACCTTTTACCTTCACTGCTCCTGTTTTGCTGAATTTGTTTTGCTTGGCATTATTACTCTGTGCCTTTTACCAAACTATGTGCATTTTACCACAGCTAACCAGTGCTTGGGCTTTCTCCCTAAAACTTGGTCAAATTGGGCTATACCTAATTGACACCTTCAATGCACTTATAAGTACCTAGCACAGCGGTACCACATGTACCCAGGGCCTTTAAATTAAATGCCACAAGTGGACCTGCAGCACTCGTGCCACACACTAAAAACTTTGAAAACATGTCTCAGGCCTGCCACTTCAGCCTGTTTTGCAGTTGCTTGTAAGCTGCCATTTCGTCCTGGCAAAATAAACCTTTTACCAGTCCTGCACCTTCCCTTTTAATACATATAAATCAACCATAGAGAGGGCCTAAACGATCATAGAGCTGATTGCAATGTTTTCAAAATGTAGGACATGTGACTCTACGATTTACATGTCCTAGCAGAGAAAAACTCCTAAAGTAGTTTTTCACTACTTTAAAGCCTATTTCTCCCATTGACTAACACTGGGATTCTTTAGTACATTTAGTAAGTTACAACATTTGATTGGGAGCAGATACAAATATGGTGTTTACACTCAAATGAATTGTAAAATCCTCTTTATTGTAAAGATGAATTTTAAGTCACAATTCAGAAAATGCCACTTTTAGGAAGGTGAATGTTCCTATCCGAACCATTTATGCTGTCTGCCTTCTGCCAGTGTCCTGGGTCTGATAATTGTTAATGGCTCTGCCTTTGGGGTTTGTGTATTCCTCCAGGACAGTGACACAAAAGAGGACTAGGTGTAGGCATGTGTCAGCATAGATGGGAGCAGAGCCCTGTCCCAGTTACACTTCAAAGGGATTGACTCCTGCACACACAAAGGAGACTCACACTAGTCTTTTTTCATCCCAAACTTCTTAGAGTCTTGACAGGCGAAGGGAAGAACATTCCGGAACCAGAAGTAGGGCTAGTATAGGAAACCCCTCCACTTCCAACGCTGGCACCAGGTATAATAATAGTACACCTCCAGAGCCTCTATTATGCTTGCCAATCACATGTAAACTGCAGGTCTTCTGCAAGAGTGAGGATAGCCCACCCACACTCTTCTGAACAACTCTCATTATGCAGTTGTGTACTCAAGCATTAACAGATCTTCTCGAAGGGAAGGAGAAAAGAAAGAGAGAATAAAGCTTCTTTTAACCTTAGTTGGGTCTTCTTGTGCTTGAATGCTGAGGGGGTGGATATTCACAAGTCACCTCTGTTCTCTTGCTTGCAGAGTTGCCTTGTACACAAGAAACACAACAAAATGATCTCAGGAAAAGTCATAGGTATGTAATTTCTAAATCAACTATTGTATGTCTCCTATAGCTAAGGCCTACCAATAGGAGAATGCAACAGTTTGTAAATCGATTCTTGAGCCCTTGACATGAAAGTTCCAATCATAACTCTAGACTCTTATGTTAGCACAGAGTCTATTGCCAAATAAGTAATGCTCACTTCTCTACAGAGATTCGCAAATTCTTATCTTGTAAAGTATTGACTCGTGTAACTTAGGCAACTGTTTGCAAAGTTCTTTTGAAACAGGTAATGTAAGTCTCAATCTTACAAGCGCGTCTTAATAAGTCACACAAGTCTCTGTCTTATAAGTGCTCCTCATAAAGTAACATAAGTCTTTGTCGTGTAATGTGTGCTCCTCAATGCTTGTTGCCAGTGTCTATGGCAGTGCAATAACATGACTTTGATGCTAATGTTCCCTTTCACCTTTCCCAGGATCCGATGTGAAGACGATGTGCTGGTAATCATCTGGAGGGTAGCCGGAGTCCAACATTATGGCACAGATACACAAGTCCAAGGTTCAGCAGGTAAGTAGCAGATGGTGATGAAGATCCTTTCCCCACTGTCTGAGAAAGCTTAGCACTGGCTACGTGTTTGCGGCAAGGAATTTCTTCCCACCTCATCCAAAAGGGCAGTCGGTCACATGATCCCCTCGAAATCACCCGTGATTTCTATTGTGATCTCAAAAGCACGTTGCGTGGGCTAAGAGAAGGTAGGAGGTAAGCCTGGGGCATGATAAATGAACAAAAATGGGGCATAACGTTCAAATGGAGGCCTTAAGCTGAGGTGAAGCATGAAGGGGTCAACAGGCATGGATCCTGGAGAAACTGGGGCACACAGAGATGCTTGAGCAAGACAGGAAAATAAAGGGTGCAAATGACACAGGTGTTTCCAGTGGTAACAGCCATTCTTGAGTATGTTCCTGGGCCTTTGGACAGTTAACAAGAAGGACTGCCTTGTTCTCCAGAGGACTGCCCTGCTGCTTTCAGCCTGCCTTGCTCACCAGAGGGCTGCCTTGTAACCTGATGCTTGAGGAACAAAGCCGCTGCAAAATATTGGAACGTAAATGGCGACAAAATTATGACCTGGAGTCTAAAACGAATGATAAGACCGCTCTAAAAAAGTTCCTTAAACTAAAACGAGTTACTATGAGAGACTTTTTCTCTCTACAAATCACTAATGCTAAGAACTCTTCAAAAACCCTCTTTAGCATTGTTAAGGACTTTGTTAACCCTCCTGCCAGGGCCTCTCTGAACTCCTCTAGCCAGGCACTATGCAATGGCTTGTCTGACTATTTCCAAGAGAAAATGGATAATATCAGATCCTCGTTCCCTACTGATCGGATTCCTCCGGCTCCCCTGGTCAGAGACCTGGAGATTGCATCTTTGCAGTCTTTTAACGAACTGTCTATTGAGACCGCATTAAGGTTGTTTACCCAGTGCAAATCTGGTTCCCCTTCTGACCCAGTTCCTGCCAAGGTCATGGGTGACCTGGCCCCTCTATTGGTTAGACCTCTTCTTTCTATCTGGAATGCCTTCCTTTATCATGGCAAATTTCCTACTGCTTGGAAGGAGGCTTTGATGGTCCCCATTCTGAAAAAGTCGGACGCTGATCCAGCTAAATTCAGTAACTATCGCCCCATTTCCCTCCTCCCCAAACCTGCAAAAATTCTGGAAAAGGCCGTGCAGCTACAATTGACAGAATATCTAGAAAGTAATCTTTTATTCCACGATTCCCAATCCGGATTTAGAACGGGTTTCAGCACAGAGACTGCCCTCTTGGAGGTGTCTGAGACGATCCGTGAGTGTGTGGATAAGGGCGAGGAGGCCATGTTGGTCCTCCTCGACCTATCCGCCGCTTTTGACACGGTTTCACATAAGATTCTTCTAGATCGTCTGTGGCTTGCTGGAATTGGTGGCACTGTACTGTCCTGGATTGAGTCCTTCCTTATAGGAAGATCTCAGAAGGTGGTTCTCAGGCCTTTTAAATCAGAGGGTAAACCCCTTCTTTGTGGCGTCCCACAGGGCTCTGCCCTGAGCCCTCTGTTTTTTAATGTTTATCTCGCACCTTTGGCTAGAGTGGTGGAGGCCTGGGGGATCAGAGTGATCTCATACGCTGATGATACTCAGCTGGTGTTTTCTTTTCGAGATCACTCTGACTCCACCTTTGCCAACTTCCGCCATTGTCTGGACAATATTTGCGCTTGGATGACCACCAACCACCTAAGGCTTAACACCGATAAGACAGAGGTCTTATTTTTTAACCAGAAAACTGTACTGTCTCCTAGTCTGTGGTGGCCCACAGTGCTTAACCCCCCGCCCACTCCTGTCCAATCAGTACGCAACCTTGGCTTCATGTTTGATGATGCCCTCTCCTGTAAAGCCCAGGTTGGCAAGGTTACATCGGCCTGTTTTGCAAAACTTCGTATGATTAAAACAATCTTCCCATACCTCCCCCTAGACGCCCGCAGAACCATCACTCAGGCCCTCATTACATCACACCTGGATTACGCCAACAGCTTGTACGCCGGTGCCCCTCAATATCTGATTGAACGTCTGCAGATTGTACAGAATGCTGCGGCAAGACTGATTGGCAATATCCCTTATCGGCAGTCGGTTGTGCCCTACTGCAAGAAATTACATTGGCTTCCCATTGCATGCCGTATCCAATTCAAGATTCTTACCCTCGCCTTTCGTGCTCTTAATGGTCTCGGTCCAGGATACTTGAAAAAGCGAGTGGTAGTATCCCAATCAGTCAGATCGCTGAGATCTAACAGTTTACGCCTTCTGATTGTGCCACGCTTCCGACTTTCCAGAATGGGCGGCAGAGGGTTTGGCGTAATGACTGCTAAACTCTGGAACAGCCTCCCACTTGATCTTAGGTTCAGCCCGTCTGAATCGCTTTTTCGTAGTAAATTAAAAACGTGGCTGTTTTCCAGGTTTTGAACTCAGTCCTGAACTTAGCCCTGTTCCTTCTCCCTACCTCTGAGCCTTCTGTCCTAGCGCCGGGACACCCCTTCGGGGGTAGCCGTGCGCTCTATAAGCTACTTAAATAAATAAATAAATAAATATCTTGATCTCCAGAGGGCTGCCCTGCAGCTTGAGGGATGACCAGCTCTCTGAGAATGAGAACTGAACCTGCTCCGTTCATCCCAGGCGAACCTGAGTGACTCCAAGATTCAGTTGGCTGACCCCTTTTCTAATCTGCAGGGACACAACACAGCTCCAGAGGCCCCCCTGCAACTCTCAGCTGACCTTCTGCCACTGGACCTGTTTGGACTTGAAAACTCGACCTACCTGAGCCCTGCTGGCCTCAAGGTGCTGAGGGGAGGGGTGCTGCTACTGCTCGAAGTGCCAGGTCTTGAGGAGTCTTCAGAAGGGGAGTAGGTCTTGAGTCTGCCGTAGGTGGGTAGGGAGGGTGTTCCAGGTCTTGGAGGCGAGGTAGGAGAAGTATCTGCTGCCAGAGGTTGTTCGTTGGATGCGGGGGACATTCGCGAGGGTGAGGCTGGTGGAGCGGAGGTGGCGAGTCGGGGGGTAGAAGTTGAGTCTGCTGCTCAGGTAGGCTGGTCCGGCGTTGTGGAGTGCTTTGTGTGCAAGGGTGAGTAGCTTGAAGGTGATCCTCTTCTTGATGGGGAGCCAGTGTAGGTCTCTCAGGTGGGGGTGATGTGGTTGTGGTGGGGGACGTTGGCCATCAGTTGGGGGGAGGTGTTTTGGATGCGTTGTAGTTGTCGTAGGTGTTTGGCTGGGATTCCTGCGTAGAGTGCATTGCCGTAGTCCAGTCTGCTGCTGACGAGGGCCTGTGTCACCGTTCTTCTTGTTTCGGTCGGGTGCGGAGCATGCGGAGGGTGTTGTAGCAGGAGGAGGAGACGGCGTTGACCTGTTTTGACATTGAGAGGGAGGAGTCGAGGATGAATCCTAGGTTGCGTGCATGGTCGGTGGGTGTAGGTGCTGTGCCCAATGTGGTCGGCCACCTGGAGTCGTCCCAGGCTGAGGGGGTGGGTCCGAGGATGAGTACCTCCATCTAGTCCAAGTTCAGCTTTAATCGGCTGTTCTGCATCCAGTCGGCGACGGCTTTCATTCCCTCGTGGAGGTTGGTTTTGGCGGTGTGCGGGTCCTTGGTGAGGGAGAGGATGAGCTGGGTGTCGTCGGCATAGGAGATGATGTTGAGGTCGTGTTGGCGGGCCACTTGTGCGAGGGGGGCCATGTAGATGTTGAACAGCATCGGGCTGAGAGATGAGCCCTGGGGGACGCCGCAGATGATGCCGGTCGCCTGGGAACGGAAGGGCGAGAGGCGGACGCTCTGGGTTCTGCCGGAGAGGAAGGACGTGGTCCAGTCAAGGCCTTCTCTTGGATTCTGGCTTCTAGGAGGGGTGTCTTTAGAGTGCGATGGCAGACCGTGTCGAAGGCAGCTGATAGATCCAGGAGGATGAGGGCTGATGTTTCGCCATTGTCTAGTTGGCGCCTGATGTCATCTGTGGCAACGATGAGGGCTGTCTCGGTGCTGTGGTTTCGTCTGAACCCGGACTGGGACAGGGGCCAAGATGTTGTTGTCTTCCAGGTGTCGGGCCAGTTGCTTGTTGACGATTTTTTCGATGACCTTCGTCGGGAACGGCAGCAGGGATATGGGCCGGAAGTTCTTGAGGTCCTTGGGTTCCAGCTAGGGCTTCTTGAGGAGGGCGTTGATTTTGGCGTGTTTCCAGCTTTCCTGGAATGTCGCTGTTTCAAAGGAGATGTTGATGACCTTCCGTAGTTGGGGTGCGATGGCAGCGTCAGCTTTGTTGAATACGTTGTGTGGGCACTGGTGTTCGGCGCTGTTGAGGGTGTCGTCTGCGTGGGTGGCTACCTTGAGGGTGGACTTGTGGACGATGGCTATTCCTCCTCCGATTCCATTGGCTGGTGATCTTGTAGCCGTCCTGGATGGCTATAGCAATGTCGGGCTCCGAGGAGTCATTCCACCAGGTCTCGGTCAGGAAGGTCACGTCTGGGGTAGAGGTGTCGAGCAGATCCCAGAGCTCAACGGCGTATTTGCGTGCGGAGTGGGTGTTGAGGAGTATGCAGCAGAGGTGGTTGGGTCCGGTCCTTGGAGGTTTGATGGTTCTGTCGCAGGTGAAGCTGCAGGTGCGGCAGGTGAAAGGTCCGTGAGTCTGTTTCAGTGTGGCTTGGAAGCAGGTGTGGTCTTGGCCGGCGTTGAGTGTGTAGAGGGTGCTGGCGTCGTAGCAGAGTCTCGTGTTGTGGCATTCGCGGGGTCCAGGCGTTCTGGCACTGGGAGCGGTCCAGGCACAGATGGGCGCAGATGTGTTTGCCGTTGGCGCGCCTTCGGCGCGCCAGCGGTGCACCCGCTGAGGCGCGTCTGCTGCGCGGCCTCCATAATAGGGTGAGAGGGAGGGAGGAGCAGCGGGGTGGCCAATGGGTATCAGGGGGCGGGGCCGCAGCTGTGGGAACGAATGAGCGGGAGACTGCGGCGGCAGTAGGAAGATGGCGGCAGCAGGAGCAACGAGGCAGCTGGCGGCTGTGTGGTGGCATGGGGAGCAACCTGCCTGCGAGCAGGGTTAAAGGTCTCTCCTATGCCACAGCGCAGCCCCCTTAGGAGGTGAAAAGGGACGGAGGAGCAGCTGGGAGGCGGGAGCGGGGGTGGCCAATGGGTATCGGGGGCGGGGCAGCAGGGACGCAGTGGCGGGAACGAAGGAGCGGGAGACACCGGCGGCAGCAGGGAGGGGCGGCAGCAGGAGCAACGAGGCAGCTGGCGGCTGTGTGGTGGTGTGGGGAGCGACCTGCTTGCGATGTCCAACCTCGCAGGAAGAGCAACCTTCCCATGTCTTGGACCCTTGGCTGGCATCAATGTACACTTCTCTTCAAGAAAAGAAGAAATCCTGATGTTTTGGGTTGCTTGTGATTGCGAACAGGCTCGTTCGCAACTAGACTCTGCCACCTCAGACAACCGCCAATGTGAAGCTCGGGTGAACTCAACTCTTTGTGCTGAAGTGACCACCGGCAACATGAGATCTGTACTTTGTGCTACAGCAATGACAGCCCGTGGTGACTTCGAATGTGATGATTGCCTGACTTTTCGTGCTACAACGACAACATCCTGTGGCAGCAAGCCTGCTCCTCATGCCACAGTAACAACCTTCTGCGTCTCTCTCACTGCTCCTCATTGCCTCCTTCACAGCAAAAAGAATTCTATGCATCAGACTTTGAGAAGGCAACTTTTGAAGTGGGATTAAACGAGTCCCTGTATATGGCCAATGCTCCATTGCAGTCATGCTGTACATTGTGACTTTACACAGTCTAGCACAATCAGATGACGTATGTGCGGCTTTATGCTTTTAGTCGCTACATCTAGCTAAAAATCAAATCTTTTCTTGTGTCGTGTTTTCAATTTATTAATGTTTGGGTGCTGCATGAATACTTTACATGCTTTGTGCCAAGTTGCCATGGGGTTAAGCCCAGGGCAATTTGGTGACTATTGTGGTTCACTCTAACACAATTGTGGATGTAGCCGGAGTAAGATTTCCACCCCCCCTCAAGCAATAACCCAGCTTCTTACAAGAGGCATCCACATTTCCCTTACATCTCAGTGATTGCACATAATTAATTGAACCACCAGTAACTTCAGGCTCCACTATGTTAGCTCACTATACTACTGCGTGCCACACATTAAATATCCAAGTAACCCAGAACAGCAGAGCAAGTGTGGCAGTGGTAAAATGCTTAGGTTTTCAATTGCACTAACACTTAGATCACCAAACTGTTTTCCTTTAGCTACTATTATTATTATCATTATTATTATTATTAAATTGAATGTGTAGGGCGCACAGCGAACCACTAAGGGCTTCCCGGTGCCGTCCCGGAAGGATAGAAAAAGTAATGAATGAAAAGAAAAGAAATTAGAGGTTGAAGAGCCAAGTCTTTAAACCTTTGCAGAATACACCGGACACAGTTTTCTCGCGAAGGGAGACAGGTAGAGAATTCTACAGGGTTGGTCCTAAATAGGAAAAGGACCGACCACACATGTGAGAGAGTTTGACTTTTGGGACAGTAAATCTAGTTTGCTGGGCAGAGAGCCCAGGGCACGAAGGTTGATAGTGCTGAACTAGATCTTGCAAATATTTTGGGGCATTCTAGTTTTAATTTTAAACATATAGCGACAGACATCTCACCATACCCACCAAATTCCATGGTTGCCACATTCACAATATATGCCCTTCTACATGATATTGTGGATAATTGACTATGCGTTGCTACAGGCGTGACTGTCTTTCTAGCAAAACCATTCAGGTGTGTCTAATCGTATTCAGTTTGCCCTCCCTCTTCGTCTGTAACCAATCATAATAAACACACAAACAACCTTCACTACTCACTACAAAATGAGCTCATGATCAGGGACCAAGCACAACCACGCTCTAACTAATGTTGGGTCAACGCTAACTACTGTTGGGTCAACGGGTGCCTTACTAAGCCTTTAGACCCTCAGTCAAAGACAACCTGTCCTGCTTATCAAACGTCTGTGTACTGCCTTAAGCTGTGCTGTCTTTTCTCCAGAGTGTGACGTGAACACCCAATATTTAGTCTGGCTTGGTTATACCTATTTCCTACATTTCCCCTTTTTAAGATGCGTGCCTCTTGCCTTCCTTCTCTCACGTCTTCTCTGCATCAGGTCTGTTGCTGGATGGATTGAATGCAACGGGCCGTGTTTATTGGCGGGGGAAAGGAAAGCTAAAGTTAAAGGGAGCAAGTATAAACCACTTTAAATTATGGTGACAAGCTCAGGGGGTGCACTGATTTAAATATTTTATGTTGTGTATTAAAGGCTGGGGATGGAGGCACACTGGGCATGTCTGGATTATGCGGGCACTTTTGCAGAAATCCGGCATTTTTACAAAAGTGCCGATTTCGCGGCAAACCTCGAAATCACAAAATCCTGGAGGGTCTGATTAAGTAGAGGGCCAAGGCGTAGCGTAGAGTGAAGGCTAGAACGCTAACTGCGAGTAGCGTAATGCTCTAACAAAATGGCCTCTCAAAGAACTGACCCTGATAAAATAAAGTGCTTTTTGAAAATATCACAATCATTATTGTGTGATAAAAAACACAGTCAGATTCAAATACAATTAATAAAACACACAAGATTATCAGCAATACGTAAGGCTAAAAGGAATTAAATGCAATTCATAGACAGTAGTAATGAGCCTACCAGGTGCTGCGCGTCCTCTCCCGGGCCATAAGTAGGGGGCCAAGGCATAGCGTAGCATGAAGGCTAGAACGCTAACAGCGAGTAGCGTAAGGCACTAACAAAATGGCCTCACAAGGACCAGACCCTCGTAAAATAAAGTGCTTTTTAAAACTAGCAGAATCAGTATTGTGGGATAAAAACACAGTCAGATTCAAATACAAGTAATATAATACACAAAATTATTGGCAATACCGAAGGCTAAAATAAATTAAGTGTAATTCATAGACGGTAGTAATGAGCCTACCAGGCACTGCACATCTGCTCCCTGGCCATTAAGTAGGGGGCCGAGGCATAGCTTAGCGTGAAGGCTAGAACGCTAACAGCTAATAGCGAAAGGCACTAACAAAATGGCTTACCAAAGAACATTAAAAAAAAAAATCAGAATCGGTATTGTGGGATATAAACAGTCAGATTCAAATACAAGTATAAAAACACACAAGATTATCGGCAATATGTAAGGTTAAAAGGAATTAAGTGCAATTCATAGACGGTAGTAAACAGCCTACCAGGCTCTACAAGAGATCTCCTTCAAATTCCGCTGTAACAAGAGAACACTGAGATCAACAGTTGACTAGAGAGCTAGCCTATGAGTTCGGTCAGACTTAGTGAGTGCCCCCACCACATCCACTGATGGATTTTTAAAAAGTATCTGTGTTTAAATGTGGTCATGACATTGATTATTCTGTTTCGAAATGCAAGAAGGCATGTCATATATGATTATTTGCCTTACGGAGAGTATGATAAAAAACCTTAATATCAGTATGATAAAAAACCTTAATATCATGTTCAAAGTTGAATTCTCATTCATTCTGTGGGTCACCATTTTTCAGATGGGTACAAACATTTCACTAAAAATGCAGAGGAATGTGCTTCTGCGTCTCCAGTTTGACTTTGGGTCAAAATGTAGTAACATCTATAAAAATTACTGCAACATCATATTCACAGGCCTAACCAAAAAGAACCCTAAAATAATTCAGAACCAGGCTTTCATAACTCTACTAAGTAATGAAAAATGGGACCTGATATCCTCATCATGAGATGCCTTCACTGGCTCTTCGTGGACAGTGAATCATATACTCCTGAGTACTATTCAAAAGGCATTCTAGTTTATTTACATATGGCCCGCAATACCCCTTCCTTTAACACCAGGTGTCTTGCCGATTCGACCTTCACAAAAGATAAAGTTAAACTTACACTAAACGATAGATCACTAAGGGCCAGATGTAGGTAATTCATATTTACCGACTCTTAAATACCGAATTTTACCGATTCGGTATTTAACCCCTTCGACGCTCATGACGAGCTGGGCTCGTCATGAGGTAGCCTCCTCGCACGCTCATGACGAGCCCAGCTCGTCATGTAAAGTGCGATTTAAAAAATCTCAGCGCCGGAGCAGAATTCCGCACGCACGCATGCGGTTAAGAGTCGGTAAATATGAAGGGGGGAGATGTAGGTATTACAGATTCTGTAAATACCGAATCGTTAAGATTCGGTATTTACTGATTCTGTAATTACAGAATCGGTATTGCCAATTGATTCCTATGGGCCTTGAAGCCCATAGGAATCAATGGGCAATAACGATTCTGTAATTACAGAATCGGTAAATACTGAATTTGGCAAGGGTGCAGGGGGTGTCACTTTGACACCCTCTGGCACCCCAAAAATAGGCATATGCGCCATGTGGCACACAGACATGCCCTAAGGGCATGTCTGTCTGTCACATGGCTAGGTGTGCATGCACACATGTGCATGCACATCTGAATTCGGTATTTTAACACCCAATTGGATTGTGTGTTAAAATACCAAATTTGTAGGGCCTTTGGGACTCAGAAGAGTTCCACCTACATCTGGAAGGTACCGAATCGGTAAAAATACCGATTCGGTATTTTACAGATTCTGTAAATTTACCGAATCGGTAAATATACAGAATCTGTCAAATCTGGCCCCTACATACCAATTCTTACATACCGCTCGGTAAAGGCCGAAAATACCGATTTTCGGACGTTACTGACGGACCTACATCTGGCCCTAAGCCTCTATGAACGGATCATCAGTGACCTGGAAAGACAATTACAATAGCAACAAACATTGACAAAGCCAGTCGGTCTTGTCTTTTGGCTTTGCCAGTGCTGACCAATTGGCTTTGGCAATTGTTTTGCCAATGTTTATCAACATAGATCAAAAACAAGAAAACATGATTATTGCACATGAATAAAATCATGGCCCAAAAAAGAAAAGGATCAATGATGGATATACGTTCCCTGAATGCAAGCAGTGGAAGGACACAAGTCATCCAAGTGAGGAAGAAATGCTCCAGTGGCGGGCCAAAGAAAACATATGGAGAAAAGCCATTGGACAGGAAGCAGGTAAATGAGGTAGACAAGGATGCCATCCAATCAAGAGTAAGGATCTGATTCAAAACCCACTAAATGAATATATTCTTATGTACTTGAGTTCAATAGATTGGCGACAACAAGTAAGCAAGACCGAAAAACTGCCTCTTCAAAGTCACTAGCGTTACAAAGTGGCTGTCTCTCAAAAACTAGGACTTTACAAATTAAATAAATAAATGCATTAGTAAATAATAAAACAAGAAGAACCTTTTATTCATGAGAGAATTAAGGCTATAAAGGCACACCCATACTTAAATGAACCTGGTGTTACATCAAGAGGCTAAAAGGCATTGCATAATGTCTTAACAAAATTACTTTGCACTTTTCAAGCAAGCAATTACATTATTCTCCTTGACAGGCACACGGAAACTCCTCCAATTGGTGGAGAATAACCTTTTCATCAGTTTACAAAGCTCCAATAATGCCTTTCTCTAATTAGTAGCAAGGTTTGTCAGAACACTGTAAGGGCCTTCCATTTATCAAGGATCTTGAAATAGTTTTCTTTTTACAGCTTCCTTGTACTACTAACTTTGCTTAATATTTGTGTTCCCAACTATGAGAAGGGAATTTGCTCACATGTCTTTGGAAAAAAGTGCAAGTCTCTGAGTCACTGAAAAATACAGGTGTTGTATGAAAGCACCTGAGGCCCTATTACAGCTAGGGCACACCTTCCTCTTTGAGCCACGGAGCACCCTAAAGCAAGTCACTTCAAGCAGGTCGCCGGTTGCAAACAGGCAAAGTGTGCACTATTATTAAGAAAGCATTACTCTGAGGGCAGTGCATTCAAGAGAAATACGGAGCAGCTGTCTAAAAGCTGCTCCGTGTTTCTCTGTGCAGGCGGCAACCCGCCTGCACTTTTAAGTAGGGAGAGAGATCTCCTTGCAGGTGGGTTCAGGGAGTGACTACACACGCCTACAGTGGGAAACCTGGGGGTCCATGGGACTCCCTTCTTCCCTTAAGAGGCCTGCCCTATGTGTTTGCTTTCAGAATGACACAGCTGATGACACTCATCCTTTAAACAAAGTATGAATTTCAAAATTGAATTTGTTTAACGATATAGGTAGCAAATAAGAATGGGCACGGAATAAACAGAAAGTCAAAGAGAAAAAAATAGAGCAGAAAGGTGAACTTTTCAACCATAATCCAAACACAAAACAAAGCAATGTTGCACAGGCTTAGGAAGCCTAGATATCTTTCTGGTGATGTTTACTACACACTTCAGTGCAACCCTGCAGCACAAGATGTAGACAACAAAGAAAACAAAAATTAGAAGCTCAAAGCAAAAGAAAGAATTTAGGGGCAACACACAAAGAACTAGACCAAACTAAACTTGAAAATAAATAAATACAAAAACATATTTCAAAGTCAAATCTTTATTCATAAATGTGGAAATAACTTAAGTTAATAAAATACCTCAAGAGTGAGTTGAAATTGTAAAGTAATTCATGCTCTCTCATTCAATTGTGATCACAAAGAAGCAGATACCAAAATGTGACAGTTCTTCACCTTTTATCAAGAAGAAAATGGAAATTATTGAACTCTCCATCACCCATCTGTTGAAAAACAAGAAACACAAAGTTATTTGCCAGAAATCCTTCTTCCTTTGGATAAGACATTTGCTAAACATTGATGAAGAGCATTAGGAACACCAGACCCACATTCAATTTTTTTGAACCAGTCCTCTCCTCTCTGCTTAAGAGATCAGTAGTTTGTGTATACCCTACTTGTTAGGAATAGGTGTATCCAGAAGACCTTGTCATTTCTACCCAGATTCTAACTTATTGTTCCTGGCTAACGTGCCAAAGAACTCATGAAAACCTAGTTATTCTAGAAAGAAAACAACATTGAAGATGATCTCCAGTGTAGATTCAAAATGTAATACTGAAATAGCAACCATAAAAAAGAGTTGAAGACACCCTTGACAATTTGGACAAAGGTGAATTGTGCCTCCTTGTGCTCCAAGACTTTTTACTCCTAAAGATACTTAAAGAGAGAATGGGGCTGAATGTAGCTGGTTCTCTTCATACCTACAAGAAATGTGGCCAGTGTAAGATATTCAACCTTGACATTGAGCAGATGGCCTGCATTCTAGAAGTCATGAGCGTCTCAATTTATTTTTGCATGGATGACACGGGACATCATCTGAAAAAGCTCTTCTCCAAAAGTCATTGAGGTAATGTCCCCGGTTCTTCACAATATCCAGTCTTGAATGGCATTTCATGCAGTTACCAGAAACTAAACCAGTAAGGTCAGAATTTCTTCTAATCTCCCCTCTCAAGTGCCTTATAATGATTCACAGAAGGCTCAAGGAGAAGACAATGCTGAACAGCAACCATGACATTGTAGATTTTGCTAACTCCCTGGTCTTTGTCCTGGACAAAGACCTGAATCTGCAATCCAACGAAGACTTATCTGAGATATTAAACTGTTCATCACAAGCCTTGGTTCCAAACAAGCAATCTACTGCTGAGTAATAGTGAGACTGGACTAGAGTAAATGACTGCCAATGGAAGTTACCAACATACAACTTGTTTCACTCCTAGCAGCCTCAATTGCAGAGGCTGCAAGACTGACCACTAGCCAAGAAAATGTTACTGCATCTCAACCAACCTGATATCATAGACAATAACGTGGTTTCTGACTGATGTAAGTAGCATGTTCAAAGTTACGGGTGTCACACAGTAATTGAATTAGTGCCCCCAAAATATCTCAACCAAAATATTTGTTGAATTTCAGGAGGCCAAAGCTAATTGAAATCAACACGTTATTTTAAAATTCACATCTGGTACGTATCTAAAAATGCATTGCTCTGGCAGTCCATTATAGAATAGGCACAGAGAGCTTCCACATCTTATTTGAGGTCTTTTTTTGCTTTAGGTATTGCTGTACACCATTCAGTCCTCTACCGTTAGCCTTGCTGATTATATGAATATTTCCACATTTATACTTATATGTCAGCAAAATAGCATTTTATACATGTAGCAAACCAAAACTGTAGTTGTTTCTGTCTGCATGTGAGACTAAGTCAGGTTCATGGAAGAATCCAGCTGTTGCAGTCAAAAGTAAAACAGTGATCAGCTAAGAGTAAAAGGTATGAGGCAGCAAAGGAAGAGAAAAGCATAATTAATGATTGGATGTAGTCATTTCACTACTGTACACATGTCCTGTTTAACCTTATATTGTACGCACTTCACTGCAGCACCAATACAAGCATTCCACTTCTGCACCACTATTAACATGAGTTACTCTGACTGTCCTAGATCCAGTTTTCATTCTCATAAACCTACTACCGAAAAGATCTAGAGGCAACTCATTCTGCACTATCATGGCCAACGCCTGCCAGCATCAGGGAGACATGTTTTAATATAATCTCAAAATTGTGCTGTGGAATGAAGGGAGAAATACCTGTGAAGTTAAACAGACAGGACAGCCAATAAAGTCATGAACATCATGTTACTATTCTAAGAGAGGATTCCATATTGGTGGAAAGACCATTCCATGCTTCAAAATTAAAACTCAATATTCATCCTCAGGAATAGAGAAAACATGCAAGAAAGGCACAAGAGGGCATCCAGAACCAACTCGAACCTCTTATTATTTCAATTTTTTTTAAATCCCTATTATATTAAAGTTATTTAATCGTTTCTGAGTGAAGATTTATAAAATGTGAGAAAAAAACTAAGAACTGAAAATAATAATTCACAAGCTATGCACATGCTCAACAAGAAACTTAGTTAAAGGAAACAAGGGTACCCCATTAATGAAACCTGGGGTTAAAGTATTTATAAAAAATAACAATGGTTTGGGGTGGCCTCAAAAGGTCCTAGTGAGAATATGGTATAACTTTAACATTGAAATCAATCCTGAAAGGGAGTCTTTGCAAGGTATCAAACAGTTAATACACTTTATTTAGTTGTTTCACAATTCTATATTTTTGCATTTTATATTTCAGGTGCTCACACATGTGACAGAGTGCTCTTAGTGACTGAGTGAAAAGAATAAAAACAGCAAATATATACAAGATGTCACAGACAAGGTTAACCCCTCAGAAAAATATATACAGTGCAATGGGGGAGTTTTCCTTGAAAGGGTCGACGGCGTTTCGATCTAGTATGATTTCTAGATCATCATCAGGACGTGAGCGTGAGCTTTCTTCAGAATTATTTAGTAGAACTGTGTGCATCCAAGATTGCCATACAGGATTCTATAACTGTTATAAGTGAATCCAACTGCGCAGCGTCTATGTAGCAAAATTCATAGAATCTTATTTCTTGGTATACTCGGCTCTTATTTAAGGTGTTTCCATCGTTGTCGATATTTAAGTATTTTAGTGTCCTGTTCAGAGTAGGGACCAGTATCTGCGATTTTCAATCAATAAGTTATCGCTGTGCAGAGTCACGGCGGGAGTAAATCACCGCGGTCCACGGTAACGCTATAAGTCTCTTGCTGCTTCGGCGTAAATATCGACAACGATGGAAACACCTTAAATAAGAGCCGAGTATACCAAGAAATAAGATTCTATGAATTTTGCTACATAGACGCTGCGCAGTTGGATTCACTCATAACAGTTATAGAATCCTGTATGGCAATCTTGGATGCACACAGTTCTACTAAATAATTCTGAAGAAAGCTCACGCTCACGTCCTGATGATGATCTAGAAATCATACTAGATCGAAACGCCGTCGACCCTTTCAAGGAAAACTCCCCCATTGCACTGTATATATTTTTCTGAGGGGTTAACCTTGTCTGTGACATCTTGTATATATTTGCTGTTTTTATTCTTTTCACTCAGTCACTAAGAGCACTCTGTCACATGTGTGAGCACCTGAAATATAAAATGCAAAAATATAGAATTGTGAAACAACTAAATAAAGTGTATTAACTGTTTGATACCTTGCAAAGACTCCCTTTCAGGATTGATTTCAATGTTAAAGTTATACCATATTCTCACTAGGACCTTTTGAGGCCACCCCAAACCATTGTTATTTTTTATAAACAACAGGAATCTTAGGGCCTGATTTAGAGTTTGTTGGGCGAGGTTAATTTGTCACAAATGTTACAGAAATCCTGCCCACCGCATTCCAATTCCATTATATCCAATAGGACTTGTAATACAGTAGACAGGATAGCTGTCTTAATCAGGCCATAATTGCCCAGTTTGGCAAATTAATGAATGATTCAACTGATCAACGAGACAAATACAATGACTGACCATTAGAAAGAAGGAAGTAGTCAAAATGAAACCCCCACCTGAACCGAGCCATTAGCATGAGAGGGGCATTTCAGTGTTCAATATATGATAAATTCGACATGCATTTTAAATATATGTATTTTTTAGAGCCTTCTCCAATAACCACTGTTGAATAGGAAGGCGATTTTAATGAACTTCCGTGTTGTTTCCACAAAATATCGAATTCTTGATTTACCCCTTTATCTGATGACAACCTCCTCTCCTCTCCTCTGATAAAAACTTCCTACTTTAATATGCAGAATCAATATTGCAGTTGTACACCAGAATATTGTTGCAGGAACATTGTCTGACATAATATTTTATTCTAAGTATTTTTTACAAGAACATCATCCCAATGGCAGTAGACGTTATATTATTAACTCAATTGGGTCTATATTTTTGTAAGCGCTATTAAGGACAAGATATTTATTTCACAGGATATTCTTTTTGATAATGATATTCTAGCACAATATGCAATATCAAGATTAGAATTCTGGCTGGGCATAGTTTAAAAAATGTCAACAATTAAAAATAAAGAGAGTGATGCATTTTCAATCCCAGAACATGAGACAGCATTCAATCAATTTATTAATCAATTATCAGTCAATTTCTGTCTTTATTCGATCATAATAAATCATACAAGACGCATTAAGACAAATACAATATAATACAATATAAAAAGGCATAACATTTCATACAAGAATATTTTGTTCGGAAAAGCATGTCATATAAAATCCCAAGGCTGTTAAAACAATGATTAGGTTTATAAGGGAGAATTTAGGGTCAAACGCTATTAATGCATAATTACACAGGGCTTGAATACAGTCTTCAATATTGGACTGAATGGCATGGGGGAACCTTGAGTACACCAATGATTAAGCAGATAGATTACATAATGCCTTGCAGGTTTTTCCTTCTAAGGACCCAAGTCCAGCTCAGAAACTTAGCCATAGCAACAACTATGACTTCAGAAGTTTCAATTTTTAAAATACGCAGGGCCATTTGACAAGGTCTAGTCCAAAACTTTGTATAAACCGGCTTGAACCATTTCAGCCGAGGGCTCTTGTATGCAGGGCATACAAATAGGACATGCGATAGAGTTTCGTCCTCAGTTAAACAAGTGTCACATTTTTTATCCTGGTCATCCCGATACTTTTTAGTAAACAATTTTAGGGGGAGTGTTCCCACTCTAAATTGGTGGAAGAGTTTTCTATCACCAGGACGTGTGTTAATGTCCCAATATGCCTCCAGCTTATGCTCACGTTTCTATTCAAGAAAGAGGCCTGTGAGGGAACCACTGGTAACCGAGGACAACGACTTTACATAAACCTTGTCCTTATATAAGGCTTTAAGATCTCTTTTAGAAGGAAAGGAATTCCCCTCTGGCTCCTCCCACAGGTGAATGAGGCCCATTTTAGATAACAATGCCTTAATCTTTTGTAGCCAAGAAATTTTGTTTGATTTATCTGCTTCCCTAATGTACTTAACAGCTTTTGCATAAGGTGCTAGCTCTGGGGTTGTCCAAAGCCTTCCCCAATAGGCAAGTGGTCTAAAACCCGCACCCTCCTCAAAAGAAATGCATCCTAGATCTAAAAGTAGGGGACTCAAAAGAGAGGATTGAGGAAGGCCGGTCAATGCCCTCAGGAACTTGTTCTGGGCTAAGACTAATGGTACTAAATTTTCAAACCCCCAAAGTTCAGCCCCGTAAATTATTGAGGCTCTAACCTTCCCTTGGTAAACAGATAGAGCTGGTTCAACTGGTTTGGTTTGGGACAACGGGAATTCTTTTAGGAGGGCCCCTGCAAGTTGATTATGCCTTATGAGTAATGGATCTAACTGTGGCTTCCAGTTCAAGCGTTTGCCCAAAGTAACACCCAAGTATGCAATGGAGTCAGTTTGTTCCAGGGGCACAGTGTTCATATCCACTCTAGCTTTCACTACTTTGTGTTTATGCAAGACCATGAACTTCATCTTATCAACGTTAACTACTAAACCATGGTCATTGCAGAACAAAGTGAATCAATCAAGGGCACGTTGCAGACCTGATTGTGTCTTCGACAGAATTAAGGTGTCGTCTGCAAACATTAATAGAGGAACCCTGGATCCAGCAAGCGCAGGTGTGTCCGTGGAATATTTGGAGTAATATGAGATAACATTATTTATGAACAATGAAAAGAGGGTATGGGCCAGAACACCCCCCTGCATTACTCTCTTGTTCACAGGAAAGCGGTCTGTTAGCTCACCCTGCTGACCCCATCGCACTTGGGCAGATGTAGACTCATGTAGATTTATAATAAAAGATAAGATCTCAGCAGGCATCCCTACTTTTCTAAGAACCTCCCACATCTTATGGCAGGGGAGTAAATCAAATGCAGATTTAAGATCTACGTATGCTGCATAGAGTGTCCCCCCTGCTAAGACCACTGTGTTCCAGTATATCATCATGAATCTAAAAACGTGGTCAATAGTGCTAACATGGGAACGAAATCCTGCTTGATAAGTGGAACGTATTTCCTTCTCATCTATCCATTTATTTACCCTACTTAGCACTAATCTCGCCACAATTTTTTGAAGGGAGTCTATGAGGCTTATGGGCCTATAATTAGATGGACTGGCGCGATCCCCCTTTTTACAAATGGGGATGATTTCTGCCACGCGCCAGGATTCCGGAAGGGGTGCACCACTTGTCAAACTATTAGCAAGGAGGAGGATATATTTCAACCAGTTCTCCCGATCTAATTTAAATATAACCGTCGGGATACAATCAGGTCCAGGAGCCCTACCTGCTGCCACACCATCGAGGGCTCTCTTGATTTCCATTAGTGTGAAGGAAAGACTGATTCCATCACAGCACAGGGCTGGTACATAGTACTATTTTTGGGTGATGAAAATTGGGACTTGTAATGTGCGACCCAAACTTCTGGTGGAACGTTGATAACTGGATCTGGGCCAGCACTGTCACTGCCCCATTTAATTAACTGCCAGAACCGACACCACTTTTTCCCATTGCATACATGCCTCTAGAAGGTCCCTCCATCTATTTTCCTCGTAAGCTTTCTTTGCCCTAAGTTGTGTTGTGACAGCATTCACTAAGCTTTTAAACATTTACACTGGATTACACCGGTCACATACATATAGCGCAATGCACTCAGTGGGGCCCAAAGTCATTTGTGAGAATGTCCATGTGATCTAATTTGTCAGTTAAAGACGTGCATCCTTCAAGAACAATTAGGGCCTTCCGTTGAGCTCAGATCACCACCTGAAAGCTAATGTTGAAACAAAGCTTACTTTTGGAGGATGGAGGTAGACACCACTGTGGCGCAGTGCAGCAGAGAATTAAACCTTAAATCCTAAGTGCCATAAACTTCATTTGATGAATTGATGAATCATAGTTTTAAATAGGGACAGATGACGTGTAGTTAATTCAATATATACTTACATATGAAGAAATCTCCAATGCTAAATCAAAATCATATGTTTCATTTTAAGACAGAAAACTATGAACTCATTCCATCTCATCTTGTTCAAATATATCTCATATATGGGTGTAACTTTTGGATCACAGTTGCACACTGGCAATTTGATTTTCAAATGTGTGATATTCACACTGCTCTATCTAGAACTGCAAAAACGAAGTGGGATCGTGATATGCCCAATGGCATGCAATAATATGTCTGTTAATAGCTGATGCATGAGAAATAAAAAAAAAATCTTTCTCCGGTCTCCTACTATAACAAGGCAATAGAGCTTGTGGTGCCAGATCATGAACTAAACCGACAAGTGAATCCAATGTCATGTTGATAAGTCCTCATTATTATCCCACAGATTGGCATATTTCAAACATATGTAGTAGCTTTGCACTAGGATATCTGAACCTCAAACATGTCACCCAAGCTGTATTTTGACAAATGAGCAGACTGTGTGGGAGTGATACAGAGAAATCAAATAGGGTCTTGTAGTAGTAAAGTTGATATTTCAATGGAGATGAACATGTATAGTAAATTTAGGTTTGAGATGAAGTCATAAACCGTGCCCAGCCCATTGACCAAATTATTGGCAAATGTACAGAGGTCATTGGGTCGGACTGCAAGTGAGCTTTAATACATACTAGGAACTGATTACATTGGGGTTCTTGAAACTGGTGAGACCTATAGCAATCTGTGAGAAAAATATTTAGTGAGGATGTTGTGTGATACTGATTACATTGGGGCTCTTAAGACTGGTGAGACCTATAGCGATCTGGGAGAAAAATGTCTACGGAGGATGTTGTGTGAAATAATACCTGCTTTGTCGGTGCTTGGATAAGATTTACCTATGGACATTCCTTTTTATAGCTCAGCAAATGATGTATTCTAATATAGCAATTAAGCTGAACAACTTTTTAAAAAGACCATCACTGAATTTGATTTGGGAAGACCTCAATGCCTTTTTTATTTTTACTTTTTTACATCAGATTCGAGTACTTTGTCTTCACAATTTCTTCCCATACTCCCACAGTAGCACGCTTCTCTATGTACCTCAATATCATAGCCATATGAATTCAAATGCAGATTTGCTGAAAGGCAGCCTGCTACATCTACCATACCTTACTCTTAGGGATTCATTACAATGATGGGTGGAAAGCCTCCTCCAGACAGTCGGAATCTTCCCGACCGCTTTGGAGCCATTACAACTGACTCGGTCAATATACATTCTGACAGCATGATTACAATGTTTGAGTTCGGAACATGAACTGGCTGGCCATCCCAACTTGGTTCCAACCGACTCGCGGAGTATTCCTGTCGGTCAGAACCACACCGTAACCTCCTATGGACAGCATTTTTGCTGTCGGGATTACGATCTTGGTTTCCAACAGCTTTTTCAAGCAGGCCTTTCCGACACAGAAAGACTGTCGGAAAGTAACTTTGGTGGACTCTGACAGGGCTCCCTAACCCCCACGGCCTACGGTGGGTGGTCGAGTGGGTAACTAAGGTACCCCCCTATAAAACCCTGCACTGTGTGGCAGGCATCATGGGGTGCCTGTGACAGGGTGCAGGATTTTACACACACCCCATTTCCGTATAGGAGTCAGTGTTACGGACGGTTCTTGGGCATAACATGTGTCCCATAGGGAACAATGGGAATCCGACCGAACAGTGTTGGGTCGTAAAGTAATATGGTGGTCGCAACTGCCGGATGCAAGTTGGTCAGTTCCAAATCCAAAAAAGTCCGCCCCACATTGTTATGAGAGCCTTAGTGTACTAGCCTGCTGTTGTGTTACAGTGACATATAAGGCTGATGGTAGAAATTAAAAATACCTTTGCGGAGGTTTACCAGAAATAAATGCACACAATGTGAAGTGATCTCCTTTCTGCAATTGTGATAAGGGGTTCCCTAAATCCTATGATTTTGCTTTATAATCACGTATTGTACTGACATAGATATAGACATTTAATTATTATATGATTATGCTGTACCATTTTTATTTCAAACACCATCCAACAGTTGATCATTTGATATGTCAGCTGTGTTCATAGGCCATCATATGATGGGATTGGATGACTAAAGGTCTCTGATAATGTTATTTGTATGAATGTGGTATTTATACAAGGCAAACCTATCCAAAATGAAGCTGAGTGCTACACAGGGCAAGAAAACAGTCCGCATGTGTTTGGGAGGAGATAGCAAGGGTACCAAGGGCTGACCAGCAGTTCTAGAAGTCACTTTCTGGGAGGCATTTGGTCACTTTCTTTAGCAGAGAAAACTGATACCAGGCTGTCTTAAGTTTCTTGGTGATATGTTCCTTGTTGGGTGAGATTGGTGTCCATGGTGAACATGGTTGAATTGGTACTGGATGAAAGTTGGGGTTCACTTCACTGCATTAGACTTGAACCAGCGTTGATTTCTTTTCTTGCAGTCATCCATGAAAACACATCGGCGGCCGTTCGTTATGATGAAAATGGAAGTCTAACTGAGGAATGGCTAGTGAAGCAAGGAGTAAGGCAGGGGTGCATACTTGCACCCCTGCTGTTTACACTCTATATTAATAAATTGGGTGATGCACTGATCTCTTCCTGCAAGGATATCCCTAGGGCAGGATCCAAAATGATTCCGGCATTACTGTATGCAGACGATGCTGTTTTGGTGGCTAGGACGTCGCAGGGGTTGTAATCCCTCTTAGATTGTTTTATTGATTTTATGGACTTCCTAGATCTAATCACTAATCTCAAGAAGTCACACTCTATGACTATCGGAAAGGGATGGGCTAAAAAAACAAAGTTTAATTGTAAGAGCATTGAACTTACAAAAGTCCCTACTTTCCCATATCTGGGTGTACTTTTCGATGACAAGCGATTATGGGTTATGCAGCGTGCTCTTAAAAAGAGTACTTTAGCTAGAGCGTCTGGGTCACTACTAGGATTTGCAAAGAGGATAGGTTCTAAACCGCTTCCGGCACTTATGAAGATTTATAATGCTAAGTGTCTTACAATGGTCACATATGGGAGTGATTTATGGGGTTATATGGAGACAGGTGAAATACAGAAAGCAGAAAATGATTTTTTCGTAGGCTGCTATCGCTCCCAGCCTCCACTCCTATTCATAACCTTCATGAGGACCTAGGTGCAAATATGTCTCAGACCAGATTGCGGTTGCCCCATTACTATGCTGGTTAAGAATTTGGGCACAGCAACCACCTAACCTCAATCAGCTGATCATCCAGGATTGTGTGTCTTTAGATAGAGGATCTGATATTCCTTGGATTCGCTATATTAAGACACAACTGGATTTAATGGGCTGCTCTGAGCCATTTCCTAAACCTAGAGCTCTTAGCAAATCAGCTATCAGAGACCTGAAGACCCAGTTCCTAAACAGGGTAATATCAGCAAGAGAGGAGGCGGAACTAGTAAAACCCTCGGTGAGGTGTTTTGTTATGTTGAGTTTGAATAGGAAAATACAGCCATATCTAACTTACATAAACAAACCTTATCACCTGTTTGTGTTAACTAGGTTCAAGTATAATATGCTCCCCTGGCTACTGTCATTCCCAAAAGGCTTTTCGAAAGAGGGTTCTCTGGGTCAATGCCCCTGTGATAACTTTTCAGAGCAGAATACCATCCACATTAGTTTTTTCTGCGATTTTTATGTAACATTGCGCAGGATTATTTTGCCATTGCTAAGAGGGGCTAACTTTGTGCAAGTAAGACCAGCATTAGCCTACTTGCAAATGCTCGGCTCCCCGGTTGTCTGTTTTGGGGTTACCAGTTATATCACTGGGGCAATTAGGCGAAGAAATAGACTCCAATTTTAGCACCGTTTTCTCTTCTTCCTTTTTAAATTTTTTATGAAAATGAGATTTATTACTTTAAGTACTTTTGTATGTGACAAACTTTTTAATGTATTTATGTGAAAGCCAAGGGTGTTTTTGGTTGGGGCTGTACAGATGGTTGGTAAATGGTCTTTTAAATATGATCTATCTGGAAATGTTTGTAACATTTACATTGTATAATTTATAATAAGTAGTTGTGATGTGATTTGTGCTTTGATGGTTTTAAATTTTAACCGAATAAAGAAACTTTGACTTTGACTTTGACTTTGAAAGTTGGGGTTCAAATCCATCCAGATTCATGTGATTGAACCAGGTATGGCCTAGTTGCTTTTTATTTTTGACAGACAGCAGGAAGTCTGGTTTGGTGAGGACAAGAGTCAGGTAGAAGCTGGATATCCATGTCTGGATGAGGTTCACACTGTGTGTGAGGTATTGGATGTCCAGAGAATAGGAGCCCTTTAATACAGTTTCATGTAATTGTGTATTGGTGCATTTTGAAGTTGTTTTCTGTAAATAGAGTTAAAAGAGTACCATCTCGAGATTGAGTGGGATCTTCTGAGACCCAGAGTAGAGTTGCCCATGTGATGGAGCTGCTGAATAGGTAAGAGGATAATCAGTGAATGATGTTTCTATCTCAATCAAGACTTTAGGCTGGATGTCTGTGGGCTGGTAGTCAGTGTTGAAGGCAACTGAGAGGTACAGTAATCCCAGGAGACACAGGTCATCATTATAGGAGGTCGAAAGGGCATTGTCTATGATTTGGAAGGTAGATGGGTATGTGATACAGTGTGATCTGAAGCCAGATTGATAGTTGTGCAGGAATTGATAGGAACTGAGGCCTTGGCAAAATGTAAAGTACGTTAGTATAATTTATGTAATTTGGGAAATTTCGACGTATGCCTGTTAGGCAAAATTCCTGAAATTGTGCCATTACCCACACTTCATGTAATTAAATAACCTTTTTGGTAAAATCTTCTGTGAAACATGCCATTTGTGGTGAAAGTTTGCCACAAATACAAGCGAACAACAGACCTTGACAGGGTGTTGTTCACAGTGCTTTTTTTAAAAAGCATCCTTGCAATCAAAAAAGATGCAACAACGCATGAAGCGTTAAATTATGAAATTGAATTCTATTATGATAATTATGAGTAATTTTGCATAAATCTTACTGATCTGATCGTGAATAGACTACTTGGTGATGAAGGGTTGTTGATTTGGCATGGACGTTAGGTCCTTGTGTGAGTTTCATAAGAAGTGGGAAAATCTCACCTGTGTTCAGAGCTTCAGAGAAGGTTCCTTTAGTGAAGGAGACATTTACAACGGTAAATAGTGATAAGACAGCGTCTCTAGAGTAGGGTTTGATGAAAGAGGGTACAACATAATTTCAATTGATGGGGGTTTTGAGGGAGGTGGACAGGCATGGGATTGAATTAGAGGGTAATTGTTTTAAAGAGTTTACTGCTTCTGGTGGCAGCTACATTGAAATGGTCGCAATAGTACGTGACTTTGTCGGCTGTGATCAGTTATCTGTGTGGTGTGCGGAGACAAGCATGAGGCTTTCTTAGGTACTAATTTTCTTCCCCTTTTTTCTGTCTATGGTTGCATCATTTCTTGACAGCAGAATTTTAGAATACCAGAGTGCAGAAGGTTTTGGCCATCCCATTCATGTTTTATTTGGAGCATAGGTATTATCGTAGTTTTACAGAAATACATGGAGCAGTCTTTGAAGTATCTGACGGTCTGATAATTGGGTTGACCTTGATGTGTTGATTGGGTACTGTTCAGGAGATAGGCACAGCGAGGTGATTGGTACAGTCAGGTAGTATGGAAGGCTTGCATTGGATGCTTAATGATGTCAACAAGATGAGATTCAGCATGCATGAGGTTAGTATAGTGTGTTAGTTGGGTGGCATGCTGTATTATGTCGAGTATGTAGATGAGGTTGACAAAAGTGTCTCTTGTGTTTTTTCATGCTTGCATTATCTGGGAGGGATTAGTCACTAAAGATAGCAATATGGGAGTTTTGAAAAGAAGAAATGGTGACGAGGTCCAAAAATGTGTCTATAAATCCTTTATCTGTCAAAGAGACCTGTAGATGTGGTGGAAGGAGGCAGACTTAGGGGCCGATTAGGATGGCGGACGGACCTGAGTCCGTCCGCCACCATAGAGCAGGAGGGAACCTCCGCATTGCCTGCGGAGTTCCCTCCTGTGCAATTAGGATGTGACCGCCACCCTGGCGGTCACATCCTCTATTTTTACCATTGCGGCGGGTGCAGCTTCAAGCTGCATCCGCCGCAATGGTAAAAATGCATACATTGCATTTGTATGCAGAAAGCGGCAGGCACCGTGCGGTGCCTGCCGATTTCTGCATACAAATGCAGGGGGGTACCATAGGTACCCCCCATGTGCACCCCCCACCCCCCCTTCACCTAGGGGGCCCGCAACGGCCCCCCGCAGTGAAGTTACACATGCTTTTCCACGGCGGAAAACCCGCCGCGGAAAAGCATCTTTTAAAGCCCATCCTAATATGGCGGACGGTGTCTGAGAGACACCGCCACCATATTAGAGCTTTTCCGCCGCGGTTGTAAGCCAACCGCGGCGGAAAAGCTGCGGACGGAAACCAGGACCCACCAGCCATCCTAATGTGGCGGTGGGTCTTTGGTGGGTCCGCTGCGGTTTTTCCGCATCCTCTGGGCCGGCGGTGGCTTCCGCCGGCCCGGAGGATGCGGAAAAACCGCAATCATAATAGGCCCCTAGGTGTGGAGAGTGAGTAATTATATTTGAGGACATCTTTGGAGTAGATTAATGCTTGCTAGCATATTGTGCAGGGCCAAGAGGACTTATTGAAGGCAGTATGGTCTGCACTCTGGATACTTTAGCAAGTGCTAAGGACATTTGGATGTGTGAGGATGTATAGGGTGAGATGTGTTTCTGGGAAGAGTGCACCACAGAAAAATAAATGACTTTAGCATCACTACGTTTAGTCATTTGCTTTGTAAAATCTATATACATGGCTGACATACTTGTTGTTGAATATTGTATACTTACTCATTTTCCCATCTTCTTACTTTCAGTGGAACACATTGCACATACACTAAATAAGAGGGCCAGGACGAGATAGAAAAGGCATAGTCCAAATTGAGCTTGTGAAGAGCACCTTAATTTCATTCTAAGGTTTTAAAATGTTGAATGGTCGATGGCTTAACAAGTTCCTAATTAAGGATTTTCATGTAGTGTGCTAAAGCCACTGCTTTGGAATGACTTGTGGGTGCCTGATATTTATAATAATATATATGTTTTTAAATAGGGATTTATGCTGTACTTCTGCCATTTTTCTAAACACTGTAAATATTAGGTCCTAATATTACCCAATGAGGAGGCTTTTATATATTAATCAGGAGTATTTATTTTTAATAGTGTGCAGAATAGTAATCTTCAGCTGAATTCACATGTGTTCGAAATGTTGAAATGACCTGCTAAAGTATATTATCCTGGCTTATGCCTCAAAAGGAAGTCACATTCACTGTTTATTATTTTTGCAGCACATAACCAAGAATGTCATGCTTTTTTTTACATTTCTGAGTGAGACTGTTCTCCAAGAAGGCTCTCGAGCATGGACTCACCAATGTCATCATCATCATCACCATCATAATAACTTTATTTCGTCTTAATGGACCATTAAAGTGCACAGTGCAAAAAAAATGATACATTCAAAAAAGATCCTAAAGACAGATCACATCCGAATACCAATGCACAGTAAAAAAATAAAAATCTAGTCATAGAGAAACAATTGACAAATGGTGCCCCCCGACTAAGACCAAAACCAGGAGACACAAACCTCAATGAGGGAAACCTTATAAAAGTGCTCCTAAAGGGTTCCCTATGTCACTTAAAATATGTGAATAATTCACCTTCCTTCAAACCTTTAGTCTCTGTTTCGGGTTTTAAAAGCTGTAAAAAAATATTAAAACCTTAAAAGCATATAAGTTGAACATCTACACATTAAAGTCCTGATTGAATTAAGAAGCAAATTAGTTAAAAAAGAGACCTTAAAATTAGGATTAGTTACTTTCTTGACCCCCTGCACATAGTATCAAAATCCAGTACCTAATCTTTATCACCAAAGAATCCCTCTATTCTGATCAATATGAAATATCCATCCCTTATCCTAGGAACCTTTTCCTAACACACCATACGGGGAAAAAAAATGTAGATACTGCAAATACTATCGCATGGTGGAGATTGTATTTCACTATTCTAAGGGCCTCTAGGTGGTTAGGGATCCCTTGATTCCTGCAAATCTGTACTATCCACTTTTGTCCTACTGTTTTAGATGCCAGACAAAAGAAGAGCATGTGTGCTTCGGTTTCTTCTCCTGTAGCACAGGAGGAGCAATTACAATCTATTTCCCTCGACCGGACACTAGTAAATGTGTGCAGGGGAAGCAAGCCACACCTGAGCTGCAAATACATCTTCTTGGCTAGTGCTGGCTGGATCTCATCTGGGAAAATGTCATGTCTATAATTGTATTTAATCTGTATGAAATTCCTAGATAAAACACCCTCTGTTTAACCCTTCATAAGAGAGGAAAATTTAGAAGCCCTGTAGTAATCCACAAGTTTCTTCTTGGAAATTGCCAATGAGGTTGTTAGAGGGTCTTTCCAAAGAGAAGCCAGTCCGATACTGGCCAGAGTGCTCCTGAGATGAGAGAACCAAGGTAGGTTTTTGGCTCCTGGTATCCCCAGAATTTCTTCTAAAGCTTGTTTATGTGGGGTCACTCTGGGGATAACCAAACTCTCCTCCAGAAGAGGAGAGGTCTTAAAGCAATAGTCTCTGAAATGGGGGAAACCCTAAATCTAGTCGGAACGGAGTCAGGGTGGTGCTAGGGGGAAGAATCACTAATTCCCTAATTAACGTATTTTCTATCAATACAATATCATCAGACTTATGTCCCCATAGCTCTTCCCCATAAGTAACGTCTCCCAGAGATTGGGTTTTTTATATTTCCATCAGGGGGCTAAGGGGCTTAAAGAATGAAGACCTATGAACCTTAGCAAGACCATCTGTACTCTGTGCTAGCTTCAATCTCTGTTTCCTTATTTAAAAGGCCCAATCCATATGATCATTGAGAGTGATCCCCAAATGCTCAAAAATGGCAACCCTCTCCAATGGGATTACGTTCAGCATGGGGCTGGATCTGATGGAATGCACAGAATTAAAAACCATAAATTTAGTTTCAGCAACATTCACCTCATGACCCCCCTCGATGCAAAGAGAGTTAAACCCATTGAGTATCTTTTGGGTACCATGGAAGATTTGATAGAAGGAGGGTATTTTCAGCGAACATCAGAGCTAGAATTTGGTGGAACAAATCATTGGAGCGTCACTGTCGCCGACCCCATTTAGGGTATCCACCAACGTACTCACCAATGTATTTCCAAGGATCTGTCATTTTTGTAAGTAGTTTGTTCTGTCACCTTCGGATGGCCCTAGGTCAGAGGGGCTAAATCAGTATTCATGTAGCGGGTTAGTGCTTAGGTGGTAAGACTGTATAACCATTTTAAATTCAGTATTCTGATTTGTTGAAAATGTATTTCATTCCTCATACCATGATGAATCTGTACTTTTCATCCATTCCACTGGGAGATTTCCTAAATAACCCTTCTATTTTGGGGGTAACAAGAGACCTTTTCTATGTTACTAGGAATACTGTCTAGTTTCTTACTGATTATCCTTCATATTTAAGACGGAGAGCCTGATTTAATTTTTATTAAATGGCAAGGATGTTATCCAATCACCGAATTTAGATGCGGGTGGACCTTGGTTTATTCATGGCAGAGACTGCTCCATCTCCACCAAGATTAACCTCCTCCGGCGGCCAAGTGGCGTAAGGGCCATCAAAGGCAGATCTATAATATTGCCCACCTAATTTAGAGGGGCAGAATTAGAGGTCAGTTTTCACTGCCCATCACTGCCAGGAAAACCCTGGTGGTAAAGGGCAGTGAAAACCGTTAAATGCTACCCTTTGCCTGAGAGAGAACTTTTATGGTGGGCATTTTTTTTTTTTAAAGAAAACCTAGCTTCTGGATTTTGTTTTTGACAAAAAAAAAAAAAAATTTGTGCAGGGCTCCTTCATGTTGATGGAGCCCTGCACAAATCTGTAAGAAGAATTGATAAGAACTGTTGTGACAACGGTTCATGCCAATGCTTTAGAAATTACCGCCGCTGGCGGTCATTCCTAAATTTGGCAAGGCACGTAGTCTCAGCCTGGTGGACATTAAGACCTCCACCAGTATGGATTAATCAGTTCACCAAAATTGGGCCCTTAGTCGAGTTTTGATTTTGCCTATTACCCTGTATTGTCTATTACTGACAGCCTTTACGGCAATTATTTTATCCATTTACCTGAGACTTGCTGAATCGGCACTTTATTATCTCTGTATTTTAATAAATCTTCATAGAGTTTCTAATTCCACCCTAGAAGTCACTTATTGAGTCAGTCCTTTTCTATTTGAGTTTATTTTTGAACTGCTGTTTTTGTACCTTATCTTGGGGCACATTGCCTCTTGACATTAATGTCAACATCGTCCCCAACCCACCCAACCTGTGGGTGTGCTTTTAAGGTAAAAGGAGTGTCCACATTAGTGTAATGGTACTCATGACACCACTCTCTGAGGATTGGAAGGTGGGGTTGGACTTGTCAGGGTACAGACTAATGATTGCAATTATTTATTTATTCAGTTTTATATGGTGAAAACATGGCCCAAAAGGGTGTCAGAGCCTTTACAAATGATCAGGAACAAAGATGACAATATAATACCGAGAAATACAGGAAGTCGCAAAAGCAAGATGGTGGAGGAGGACCTATCCAGATCAAAGCACAACGTCTATGTATCAGAACATAAATAGAAAATACAAACATGGTTGGGCAATACAACATTATAATCAGGAACAATGTAGGAAGTCGCAACACCAAGCTAGGAGGTAGTCTCAACAAGGCAAAGACAATGAATCAATATATCGGGGGATAGAAGGAAGTAAAAAGGCAAGTGGGAAGAGGATGTATCAAAAGGTAAGCCAGGACATAGTCCATAAATATCTAGTACAGAAAGGTATTCATCAGTAGTACTTTCAATTCTTTTTTGAAGGATGCGGTTGAGGGATTCAGTCTGGTTTCCGGAGGCAGGGAGTTTCAGAATCTCTGGGCAATACCAGAGAAGGCACTGTTATAAGTTTTCTTCCAATTACATTTTTGAGGTTTCAGCAATAGGGTGCTAGAACTCCTGGAGGATCTGCAACCACCAGATATTTCCAGTTTTTGCACTATATACAGAGGGTTGTTGAAGAGTAAGGCTTTGTGGGCCATGCAGGCAATTTTCTATTGAATCCTGACCTCATTTGGAAGCCAGTTCAGCGACTTCAAATCAGTAGAGATGGGGTTGCTTCATTTGGATGCTGTACTGAGTCTTGTAACCAAGTTAAGAGCGGACCTAAGCGGCACCAGCTTGTAGCCAGAAGACCACAAAGGTTTGAATTACTACAATCCAAGCTAGAGATGACCAAAGCTTGAACAGTGGACTTGAAGTCATCAGGGGAAAGAAGGATTTTATTTTCCTTAGAATGTTCATTTGGAAGTTTGTTTTCTGCTTTGGTGACAGAGCTAATGTGCTCCTGCATGTTCAAGTTCTTATCCAGTGATCTCGAGGAATCTATGATGGATGGTACGCAGTTTACAGCGGCTAAACAGGAGACATAAGCAGGAAGAATTTAACTTACCCAGGCACCTTTACCAGCTTACTGTATACGAATGTATGAATAATATTGAGGTACAGCGGACCATAAAAATAAAATCAACACATTTTGTGCAAAATGAAGCACAAGACCATGATGGAGAATTATCAAATAAGAGCGATAACTGGATTTAAGGTTAGATCATCAAAAGCCAGTGAGGACAGACATCCTATGAACGAACAGGAGTTCACCCTTTAATGTCCACCTTCAAGCAGATTTTTAAAAGGTTCTCTATTTTAGAATACTAACCTTGAAACTGATGAGGCTCAGGAATCCTCCAATTAAGAAGTGTGGCATTTTCCTAAAGTTTCAGGGCAGAGCTATGAAAGAAATGCAAATCCACTTTGAGAGGTATGACCACGTGACATAAAGTTCATTAAATGTGCAACTTTATTTTGTTTTACCAGCTTAGCAATTACAAGATAGATTTGCTCATGACAATCAGAGCCAAGACAAGAATGAATTGGATGGGTGCCGCTTTAATATCTCAAATCTATAAAAATGCAGACATCAGCAAAGTCAGAAATCAGATTATGCTAGGCATCTTATCAATGTCCCATCTGTCCTCATTAATGGTTACATACAGGTGGCAGGGTTCTGAGCTGCCAACTAAGTGAACTTCACCGACCTAGGGTAATCAAGAGCAAAATGTATATTTGCAGTTCTTCTTTCATGAATGCCCGCTCACGGAACACACTTCGAGCACAATTCATTAAGCATCTATTTATACCACTGCCACCTGTTCGTGTTTTGCACGGGTCGTTCCTCTTTCAAACCTGTATCCCTGTTTTTGAAATCAAGTCTAATCATAGGTGGTGATGCATGTTTTTGTCATCCCTGAAGACCTTCACTTTTATTCCATCAGTGAGAGAATAACACAAGTATGCCTCAGTCACACGTCTACTGAAAAATACCAGTCCCTCCGTAAATCACTGTCTGGGATTGGAATTCCAAGTAATGTAGGTTACTTCACCGAGTAATCAGTTGTGATAAACTCTGCGACCCCGCAATTGTTTCCAAGATCAGTTTTGGCTGGACAAACATGTTGACATTTATCAGGAGGAAAAGGCCCAGAAAATGCTTGGAAGATCCTCAATTAATTTGCGATGCACTCTCTGCCCCGTGGTTCTCTGAGAAATTGAGGGTGGAGTGAAAATATTGCAAGTAGTTGGAGCGATTGTTAGGGAAATTATATCTTCAAGAGAATAAAAGTAAGTATTGTGAGGCTCTCAGAAAATATCTAAGGCTAATAAAAAGAAGCACAAATGTCCTACTTTGATGATACAATATCTTCAGTGATAATAGCACACGTGAAAAGTTTTAAATTGTTGAAAACGTTCTCTATTTTGCGTCTTCTGCACCACTGGTACCCACCTCTGTTGGTCTTTGTAATATGTTTTCTTACTTTTTGAAGAGAAAATTATTAAAGTTGTCTCCAGCTTGGAATAAAATCCAACTGGGTCGTGTTCTGAAAAAAGGTCTCAGTTGACTAAGACAACTGTCTGCGCATTGTCACAATTTTTTCCATCTGGTTGGAAGAATCAGAACGTACCAATCTTACATTAAAGTTGGGTTCCCCTGACCACCCGTGTTCTCCTATGATTTTGAAAACCATGGTGAAGGGCATTAACCCTATGTTCAATCACCTATTCAATACATCCAATCATTCAGCAACAATTCCTTTGGCCAGAGTCATCCCTCTCCTTAAACAAGCATTGGCATTGCCAATCGGTCTCGCTTGGGGGGGAGTCCTTACACGTCTGTCAGCATCGTTTGCATGAATCTGCGAGGACAGTTTTACTGCCAAGACTCTGCTTACCTGCCCTGCACTAAAGGCGCCGGCCCTGCACCAGCAAAGAGCCGCGTTAGGAGACTCCGTTGCGTTGCATCAGCTGTCCTCATTTATTGGAGACGAGGCCTCCGGGAAAATAGACGGCTACAACTAGTGCAAGTGAGACTGCTCGGGCTGTCTGCAAAGCACATCCTCTCAGCACAGTTTCTTGTTTTTGATCAGTTTTCCAAGTTATCTTTGTGACATGCCCAGTATGATCGGACGTGTCAGTGGTGAGCATGGTGTGTCTTTCACAGTACACGTGAACTCCGATACGGTCACCTTCCTTAGTAGGCACTGAAGATACGGTCTTTTGAATGGTCTAATCGTGCTTTCATTGTCATATTGTTTATATGTATATATATTTATACCAGCAAAGAGCCGCGTTAGGAGACTCCGGTGCGTTGCATCAGCTGGCCTCATTTATTGGAGACGAGGCCTCCGGGAAAATAGACGGCTACAACTAGTGCAAGTGAGACTGCTCGGGCTGTCTGCAAAGCACATCCTCTCAGCACAGTTTCTTGTTTTTGATCAGTTTTCCAAGTTATCTTTGTGACATGCCCAGTATGATCGGACGTGTCAGTGGTGAGCATGGTGTGTCTTTCACAGTACAGGTGAACTCCGATACGGTCACCTTCCTTAGTAGGCACTGAAGATACGGTCTTTTGAATGGTCTAATCGTGCTTTCATTGTCATATTGTTTATATGTTCACAAGCCTAGAGTCAAACAAGCAAAAGTAAATGGAAGCAAATGGTGAGGGCCTGAAGGAGGAGGGGGTGCGAGGGATGAGGGAACACGGCCTGGGGAAGCTGGCTGGGGAGGGGGAGGAGAAATGCAAGGAAGGCTGTGTGCAGCGTAATTAGGGGAGGAGAAGCCGAGAAGCCGCAGAGCGCACGCTGGGCGAAGCCCTTTGATGTGCTGTGCGGCAAATGGAGGGAGGCTGATGCGCGTTCATGTTTGAACACGTGGTTCACATGAACTTAATGAAAACGCCAGCAAAAAGCTGGTGGTTTCATGAAGATTTTGCCGACTTGAATTCTCGCTCCGCTCGATGCGCATGCGCGCATCGATAGGTCGCGAGACCTAAAAAACCTTCAGTGAACAAAACCTAATCTCTCATTTTCGACTTCTCTAGTCTTCCTGCAGCTCTACAATACTGGAAAAGCTCTTTAAATACTATCGATCAGCGTACTTGCAACAGGTTAATATTCTTCATTCTTCACATTCTGGTTTCATTCTGTCCTCACTATAGCATGTCAACAAATTTGACAGAGGCGATTGGTAAGATGGATGCACCGGCACAAATAAGTATTTCGGAGTGTACTTTATTAGAAACAAGTAAGGAAAAGAAACCCACGGCCAGCACGTCTTCTTCATGTGTCTTACATTTGCAAATGCCCAAGTAGAACCCATTGGAACACACAGAGAAAAGCGCTGGAACATGGAATGCACACTGATCTTAACCATGTACATCTCAGATAATCAGAATGAGGTATTAGCTAATAATAAAGAAAGGACTAAATTAAATACAAAGACGTACATCATCCTTCCCTTTTTATAAAAGCAAATACGAAAAATAAACCAGGCTCACAACCAGATAGCTACTGCAAGTAAAAATTCGTAAACCATGAACGCATAGAAACAATGCTTAAGGTGCTAGCATTTTTCACATATGAACCTGTATCAGACTGTTCATCTGCAGGGCCAATGTCTGCATATTCTCTGATGGCAACCACCTGATCACCCTGTAACCCAATATCACAGGAATCACTCCTTAAACAGGAGAAATTGTCCTCTTGTCTCTCCAGATTTTCAACATTACCAGAATCCAACCTCTGGCTCTGTTGCATTAATCTTGCTTGGGAGCCAGAAGGAAGCCTGTAAAAAGCTATCCTCAAGTCCAGCTTTACATTTTATTAATTTCTGTGCTTGTTCAAATGAAACTTTCACCAAACCTCTTTTACTTTACCATCTCTTGCTACTCAAAAACACTGACCTTTGGCCAATTTTTCTACTTGTACTGGTGCAGAATAGAGTGGCTCTCGTTTTTTCACGTTTTTTGGTTTTCTGATTAAAACCCAATTTCCATTCTCAAATTTCTGACCTTTCACATGATGTTTAGTGTCAAATGGATGCCTTGTGAGAAGATTGCTGACATACAACTGTGTTGGCAACTTCTGCATTAACTTTGCACGTATAAGCTTCATCTTTTGTAGTCAATCCAACACTCCTTTGACCAAGGCTCTCTTTTCTGCCAAAGATGGAACGGAGAAATGCATTTGTGTTGTGTGGTGTAATTACATTTGTCCACAGCTTTTGTCGCAAGAAATTCTCCACAGGTGCTCCTGTGGCAAGAGCTGACTAAATGCCTTCTTTCAAAAACGTATTCATCCTCTCCACCAAACCATTTGAACTTGGAGAGTAGAGGGCCACCCGTAAATGCTTGATATGGTATGACTCAATCACAAATCTTCATTTGTGAAGATGTAAAGTGTGTTCCATTCTCAGCTACTAGATCCCTAGCTAGGTACTCTATTTCATATATTTTGTTTCACAATTTGACTAATGATGCAGTTGTAAAATCAATATAAACCCGCTTAGAAAAGTAATCAAACAAGATCACCACATACTTTAAATCACTTGGTAATAACTCATATGGCAAATACAAGGAGATGATGGACAGAGTGCTGAAACTTTTCAAACACTCACCCCCAATCACAGATCTGGGTTGAATCCATCCTCATTCTTTAGCTCACTTTGCCACCATAAATCATATTGGCCAGCAAAATATAAACCCACTTTACACCAAACATCTTCTGGAAATGGCACCATGTGTTTAGGTGTGTGACGTCTTCGAGTGTTCATCAGACATGAGACATGTATCACAATGAAGTATTCAGTTAGTTAGCTGTGCATTCATAGAAGGCCCCCAAAATATTGTTTAAAATTTTTACATGTACCACCTATCCCCAGATGGCCATCATGAGCTGCTTTGATAAGTACTTCGTGAACTAACACAGGTGGCACACACATATCATTGGGCATCAAGAGTCCTCTTACAACGGAGAGTTCACTGCCTATTTGTGCAAAAGGTTTGAGAGATGAAACCACAAATCTTTCTTTAGGCCAACCCTTTCTGACAAACTCCATGGCTGCCATTAATACATCATACCTTTCCATTACATTAAACCATTTTTCATGTGCAATAATGCTATCAGAGTACAACACAATTTCAGTTGACGCCACCAGACAATCTATGTCATCCATAATCTTATCTTATGGCAACTTGGCCAATGGCATTTGTGAAAGCAATTGGCCTTTACATTTGCCCATCTGGAATGTATGTAATTGTGAAATTAAACTCCTGCAAGCGTCATAGTAGCCTAACAGGTCTTGTCCCATTCAACATGTTCATCAGAGGCTTGTGATCAGTGACAATTTAAAAATGTGTGCCCCATAAGAATGTCATACATTTCTATAGCCACATGAAGAAGCCAATGCCTCTCTTTCTATAGTGCTATAAGGCAAATGCCACAGTTTGAGCTTAACTATTAACCCACTGAGAAAGACCGGCACCCAAACCATTGGACTTGAATCCACTGTGAGGAAACAAACATGCCTGGCTGCATACAGTGATAGTGATTCTGCTGAAATAACCAGCTGCTTAATGTTTTAAAAAGCATTATTTACAGACTCATACAATTCAAACTTTACACCCTGCCTTAGAGGATTGTGTAAGGGCTGAACTGTTAAGGCTTAACCTTAAATGAATCTAGAATAATATTCACTCAAGCCCAAAAAAGATTTCAGAGTATACTTATCCCTGGGAAAAATCACTGAATAAGTGAGAACTTAGGTTTGATGCTCAAATTAAAGATACAGTGACCTGAGTAATCCAATTTCCTAGTCAAAAATTGACTCTCCTCACAACTTAGACTTATTTATATATTTTTTTAATGGTTAAAACCTTCTCTAAGATCATATTAAGTTCAATATCATCATCATCATCATCGTGAAATGCCTGAAACCCATCAAAGCCTGTCAAAAATGTGTCCATCAATTTCTGAAACACACTTGCAGCGGAAGCAAAACCAAAAGGCAATCTTAAAAATGTATATGCTCCAAATGGCGAGCGGTATTTGATGGTAAACTGACCTTAAGTCTAACAGAGAAAATAACTTTGCAATCCCTATATTGACCAGTAAATCCTGAATCTTGGGTAATGAGTGACAATCTATAATTATATATTTATTGAGGGTGCATAGGTTAGCACATAAACAAATGTCCCCTGTGTTTTTGTGGACAATCACAATAGGACTCACCCACCTAGAAAAATTGGTGCTGGCAATTACACCTTCCTCTGAAAGTTTGTCCATTAGTTTCCTTATGTGTTCTTTAACACTTAATAGACCCGGTCCGACTTTGTGAACTACTGCTACTACATTTAGTTTCAACTTAATCAAATGTTGAAAAATGTTTATTGGCCCACTTTTTGTTTTCAACACCTCAGGGAACCTTTCTATTATGGTGCCCAAATTGTCAAATGAAGCAATAATTGCATTCTTCACCTGTACTAGGGTTATCAGATATTGGTACAAACTTCAGACCCATCTTGGATAGATCTTGTCAAACTCCAATGTTTTTACCTTTGCTAACTACATACATTTTGGTGACAGATTATCTACCTAGACACATAATATTATCAATGAAATTCCCCAAGATATCTATATCCTGGTCTTCATATGCCTTGGGAGCAACATCTGTTTGACTGAGCGGTTTTCTGTCAGCCCCTATTTGGCCATACAAAACATCTGAAATAATTGTTACTGCTGCACCTGAATCTAGAATCATATTCTCATGTCACATAAAGTGACCTTGGCTTCTTTACGATAGGACTGCCCATGTCAAGTGTATGCACAATTTTTATTAGATAAAACCCACACTCTGCATTGTTATCATTTACACTGCTTACTTGTACCATGTATTTGCCATTACTGCACATGCTCTGAAGGTGATCAACCTTATGGCAAGTATTACAGTTCCTACCAAGTGTTGAACTAGTGGGTTTGTTATTTACATGTGATTTGAACCACATTTAAAACATGAAGTATCATTCTTTCTTTGAAAGGTTTTTGTATATCAATCCTTTAAAGAAACTGCATTTATGAACAAAGGGCCAGATGTAGGTGGCTAAATACCGGTCGGTAATGCCGAAATTCGTTACATTTCTGCGTTACCGACCGGTATTTGGCTGAGTGCAATGTAGGTGACTTTAAACCTACATTCTAAATAAGGAATCGCAAAATAGGGATTCCTTATTTTGCTCTAGCATTTAAGGAATCGGAAATACCGATTCCTTAAATGCAATGTACGTAGCACTAAAAACATTGCACTTCAGCCTTAAGGAATTGCTATTTACCAAAAACTTCAAGTTTGTGGTAAGTAGCGATTTCCTTTCAAAAAGCACTTTTTTGCTTTTAGAAATGTGCCATGTGGCACACATACTTGCCCTTAGGGCATGTATGTGTGCCACATGTGCACACAAGTACCATTCAGGGGTGCAACAAGGTGTCCTTTGGGCACCCTGACACCCTTGAAATAGCTCCCACTATTAGCGATTCGGTAATACTGAATCGCTAATAGTGAATCTCTTCCCATTCATTCCTACGGGCCTCATAGCCCATAGGATTGAATGGCTAGGTATTTCTTAATAACAAATCTAAATTACCATTAGTTCTTAAGGAATGTTAAAGAATCGCTAATATTTTAGCGAATATTACCTACATTCCATTTAGCGAGTACTTAATAGCGATTCGGTAAAATTCACTATTAAGGACTTGCTAAATGGAAGTTACCTACATCTGGCCCTAAGTGTTTTGCACTGAGTTGATAGAAGGCATGGAATCATTTGCTGTGCATTCGCTGAAAACTAGTGCATGTGTAATACTGTTAGTAATATCTATAGCCTCCTGTAAGGATGGGTCTCAACAACTCAATAAGCGCTCCTGAAAGTTCTTTGAATAACAGCTGTACACAAACTGGTCTCTGATGTGAATATCAAGGGCAGTTCCAAATTACAAGTTGCAGCTAACTGTCTTAAAGTTGAAATGTATTCCTCAACCGTTTCTTCCTGGTTCTGCTTCCTCTTAAAAAGTTAAATCTCTCTAATAAAATGTTTGGTTAGTCAGTACATTTATTAGAAAGTCTGGTAACAGCTTACATGTTCTTATTCCAAAATAAAGAAGCACTTGCTGGAGGGTCAACATTAGGTAGATTATAAAAAATGTGTTGACCCTTTTGTGGCAAATCGCTAAACAGAAGAGCAGCTTTCCTTTTTGCTAGGAAGTTCTCATTGTCAATCGCAACTAAATCATTTTTTTAAATATATGTTTATAGATTTTTTTTTAGGTACATTGGACACAGCATATACAACATTGTTTACACCAGGAATTACAATTTAGCCAAGACATGGTTGGCCAAGAAAGGCAAGCACAAGACATAGTAGTCAATATAAAATCATAAAACTAAATCTACAACCTCAGTTCCAGCCTGGAGCCAAATGATATTGGTCCCAGGAGGTGTTATATACACTATGTGTCAGGTGCATCAAACCCTAAGTCAACATCATAGTATTCCATGCATGGGGCCCATATTTTATGGAATTTCCTTGGGCACCACTGTACCCTTTATGTGACCTTTTCCGATGCCATATAAAGATCCCATGCCTTCATCCATTCCGTCAGGATCTGCAACTTTGGTGCCCCCCATTTCCTAGCCACTTCCCATTTAGCCACCGGCAAGCCTAGGTTGGCACAGAGGAGTTTGGTCCTAGGAAGGTTCAAGAAAGAGGCATTCTAGGGATATAACATCTCACTTCTCCCTCTTTTTTGTGGGTCATTGTGTTCTGTGCCCTATCACATAATACTGTCTTCTAGGCCTCCCGGAGCACAACAGCCAAGCTCAGCAAGTTCTCATTTTCCACGAAGAATAACTCAAAATCCACTCGAATTTGGCTGGAAACTGTCTAGTTTCGCAAGCCCTGGGCATTTAGTCTCCAGCTCTTCCGTCTCCCATGAACCGCGTGCCCAGAGTAACCCAGAGAGGCATGTGGTGTGAGAGGCTTCTCGCCCGGTATTGTGCTTTGCTCACTGAATGGGATGCTTCCACGGGGCGAGTATATAGTCCAGCCTGTAGAGTACGTTATGAGTGCTGGGGAAATATGAATATTCCCTTGCTTCTGGGTGTGTGTGGTGCCAGAGTTCCACCAATCTCAAGGTATCCACAAATAAGGCCAAGGGGAGGTCAAGGAAGTCATAGAGGTCACTTCCCTCCATGTGTAAAGATGAGTTTGCCTCTAACAGTATTCCTGCCAAACTGTCCATAGTACATTTTTGGAGTCAAGGGGGGCATACACTGTGATAAGGGTGATACTCCTCCGCCCCCATTAGCCCTGTACTGTGGCATATGTTCCATTCAGGTCCAGCCATGTGTTTTCTATGTGGAAAGGTGGTGTTCTCCTAGCCAGTGTGGCTACCCCCATGCACCTGAGGTGATACATGCATGTGCCAGAGTGACATAGGCTCCTCTACCCAGGAAGGCGCAGTTGGTACCCCTCAAGTGGGTTTCCTGGAGGCATCAGTCTCCTAATGTAGTCAGACACCATACCCCGTTTGATTTTGCTACTAAGCCCAATATTGTTCCATGTCAGAACAGAATAGAAAGAGTCATCTTGATCTCCTGGTCCTCCCATTTATTTGTGTCTGCTAAGATTGTAATCAATGCTCCATTTTAAGTGTGTCTGTGTCTGTATATCAGTCACATGTCTGCCCTATCTAGGCTTTGTCTGCAACAAAACACTGTAATGGCACCATCCACCTCCTCCTTCTGTCCCCCCCCCCAACACCTCCTGCCGCCCCCTGTATCAACTGGACAAGTGCAGTGCAGGTCGGACCTGAGAAGTCTATTGGCCACCCTCTCATAACCTATACACCCACCCTGCTAAACTATTACCCAACTATGATCACAAAGTGATCCACTTTCAAGAGAACTCACAGGCAAAGTTCTACCAATTAAGAAAGGAAAAAAGAAAGAACAAGAAAGGGGATGGAAGGAGGGGAATCCAAGAACGGAAGGGAGAGAGGGAGAGGAAGGGAGAAGGGGAGAGGTAGAAAAGACGTGAGAGAAGGAGGGGAAGGAGAGATATGGACAAAAAAAACACTTCCAGTATCTCTGTGGGAAAAGGGAAAAAGAAGGGTGAGAGAGCTACTCATTATTGTGCAGCGTCTGATGGGGCTGTGGTTCCAGCTAGCAAAGACCTACCCTTATGCACTGCAACTCTTGTCTAGTGCAGGGGCCCCCTTTGAAGGCCCTCCATGCTCTGAATTACAGACAATAATGGGTGTCCTTCATACGAGTCCGAAAAGATTATTCTCTTTGATGGGTCCGATGTAATCAGCTCTCGGGCTAGCCTCTGCTTGTTTGTTTTGGTAGTTGCTGTCTGCTGTCTTCCGCCATTTGTGTCAGTGGAGCAACCCCATTGCCACTGTCTATTCCCAGTAGGTAGGGGTGTCTTCCTTATCCTCCTATGTGACATATCGACCCCGTGATGTTTTCCACACCAGGGGGTAGCCCGGGCAGTATCACCCGCCTTTCCACTGCAGTGACTCAAGCCAGACATTTTCGGGATTTTTGATGGAAGCCTCTCTTCTAACCAGGTCCATGCCTCTTCAGGGATCTGGAAGAAGTTAGCCTTTTCCTTGTCTATACCAGAGGGGGGAAGCCGTTTTATGTACATGGTTTTATGATTCTTTTAAATCTATTTTATAGTTGCTTTATGAATTTAACATCACCTTTTTAGCAGTCACTAAAGTTGATCTATTGTTTTATATGATGTATATTACACCATGATGATTTTATGTACTTTTTATGCATTTATGTAAATGCGAAATAAAGATGTGGTCATGCATTGAATGTGAAGAGTCCTCTGCTTTGCCTCAACCGAGACAAAGGTGTGTCTTTGTTTCTGCACCTCACTGGAGTAGTCAGGAAATATAATAATTTTATAGTTCACCTAATGGACGTCTCCCAGCCCCCGCGCCTTACGGAGGATCATATTCCGATCATGATAGTTTAGAAAGCGGGCAATCACTGGCTTTGGGAAAGCACCCACCGGAAGACTCATTGTCAGAGCCCAATGAGCTCCTTCTATCACAAAGCAGGTATAGAAGTGCGCCTCTGGTAGGGAGGTTCTCAGCCACTTTTCCAAGAAGTGACACATGTCAGGGCCCACCGCTCCTTCTGGGAAAATCACAAATCTCAAGTTGTTCCATCTCGTGCAATTTTCCGCATCATCAGCCCTCCAAGCCACTTCCTTCATGTTCCCTGCAGGTCCATAACTTCTTTGCAATTGTTCTGTGATGTGTCTTCAAGGGCTGAGATTCTATTTTAGGCATTTGTGACCCATTCCACAACATTGTGCAGATCTTGTTGGAGCAGTGAGACTTCAAAATGTACCTCTCCAATACGTCCTTCTAGTGCATCTCGAGAGGTACAGATAGCCTGGAGAATTTCTGCATTGTTGGGCCTAGCAGGTGCTCCCTCTACTTGTTCCAAGGGGGAAGCCTTGACCCTTGCGAATTTGTTAGGTTTCCATGTTTGGGTGGTCAAAGGTCTTTATCTTTGGCCATGTATTTCCTCCCTTCTCTCTCAGTCAGTGTCGGGCTATGGAAGTGTGACTTTTTAGAAACAGTATCTCACCAACAGTGGATCTGTCAGTCTCCAATGTTCCCCTGTATCTTCACATCGCCGGTGCGTGTACCTCTCGGGTGCAGGGAGTACTACTCAGAGGCCGGGGAGGTTCCCAGCCCCATGTGACCCATGCGTCAACGTATCCTGGTCTTCATCTCCACAGGTGCCGGGGTGGAACCACTGGTCTCGACCAGGATGGTCAAGAGGGGGCACAAAATCCTTCCCGCGCGACTATCAATATCCACTGGGCAGGCACACCGCCCGTTGCTCACCTGGCTGTCTATAAATGTCCAGCAGAAGGTATTACTCTCCCTCCACCCCATATATGGGGGTCCCCCTCTCCCCACGCTTCACAGCAGTTAGGGCTTCGAACATGTAACAGTCTCAGTTGTATGTGGAGAAGGACTCATGGACAGTAGGAGTTGCACACTGACAATGTCACTATACAGGCAAAGCTGCTCCAGGCTCTCTATCCTCTCTGGTTCCAGCCGCTGGGGCCTTACATGCCATGTTTCGGCCATGTACTCAGCCCAATGCTCCTACATAGATTGCAAAGGCGGGCGGGAGGCAGGGCCAGAGAGGCAGAGCGTGCTGCAGCACCTGCCCCCCATGCACCTACCAGAGGTCTCCTCCATGACGTCAGATGGCCGCTACGACAGGCCCAGAGGCCAAGTAAGGGAGGCCGCACGGGGCACCAGGCCATCCTCCACTCCAACCCACAGGACTGACTCCAGCACCTCTCATGGGCCGGTGTCGGTACATTGGCATACTGTGCCACAGGCCCCGCCTCACCTCAGAACACAATCCAGGGGTACCCGACCACTCCCAATGCTGTTGGTGTGCAGTCCCCGACCTCCGGCAGTCTTTGCCCCAGTGTGGCCTGCATGGCCACAGTGATGCTGCACATTCTCTTAACTCAAACCACGTCTCTCTAAGGCCCAGCCCCAAGGGCACGACCGCCCCTTCTCCGCTACTCTGGAAAGGACTGCAGTCCTCCACCTCTCACTCCATCAGATCATTGTTCCCCATCACCAGCTGCTCCCCCGATCCAGCCAGCGAGACCCAGTCCCCAGGGGCACTCTAGGCGGGGGAGGGAACTGGCCGCAGATTGCACCACTCTCAGTCTGGTCACCTCCTGAACACCATTGCTCTCGCCCCCCAGCCTCTTCAGACAGCACAGCAGGCTCTGTTTCGTATGGGGACCAACCACAGCGCAACTCACAGTGGACACTGCTGTCCGGTCCAACGAGGCTCAAATCGAGGTAAGAGGCAGGGACCCCGGTTGGGGCAGCCTCATTCTTTTTCTTGTTTTAGTGTTTGAAAGTCTCCAGACACTAGCAGGTTGGAAAGCAGATCCATTTTCAAGTGTTCTGCGGGTTGGATCGGATGTCTCGCTTTGAGCAGGATTTGGTCAGATTCAGAATCAGGCCAGCGGAGCCAACAAGAAACACATCTAGTCAGTCATCTTGCTAGCCACGCCCCCTACTAAATCGTTTTCAAAAGAATGGTACCATAATTTCCATGCTTCAGGCGGCTTAGCAGGATATGCAACAAAGGATTGATTTGAATTAAATTTTGTGATGAAGACATAGTAAGGTTGATAGAAAGACTTGTTCTAAATAAACTTTTTTTAATGTTTCTTTTGTTGTAATAATTGACCATAAGATTTAAATAGGTAATTAAATACCAATGCTTCAATGTCTTGAGGTTTTCTTCTAGTAAAGAAAGCAAATATGCATGCACGAGTCCATTTTTTTTACTTTACTGCTTTCTCCTTTAAATTCCATAATGTTAAGTGAACCCAATTTAAGATGGCAGCACAGGGTAACATGATGATGTCATCAAGGCAAGTGGACATCACATAAAACCAGTGATCAATGGCACAAGTCGACACGCAAAGTGGTCATGTGCATAGCCGCTTAGTGAAACTTTAAGACCATATCTAAAATGAGACCCATAGTTTGTACTTTGCTTGCACATCTCACAGCACAGTGCACAGCGGGGGTGACAGCTACAATCCTGCGATTTGTGCGTTGCTGTACCCACACGATTTAGTGCAATATGCACCAGGCGGAAAGTTTTCAAAAATTGTCCTCCCTTTCTACACACCTGCCTTCATCAGTGCAGGCACAGCAGGGAAACAGGTTGCATTTAGCAGCTTCCAAGCGGGCCTGGATTCCTGCAGATACCAGCGACCAAATACGTTCCAAAATTGCTCTTCACAGAAACCTCCTAATAGTGACCTGCTGTAGAGTTCTTCTCCTCGTTACCAAGTGATAAGATGGACGCATCACCAAAGAGGAGTATTTCCGAAGTGTATTTTATTAGAGCCCATGTCCAGCAAGTCTTCTTCCTGTGTCTTTCACCAGCAACTGCCATTGAAACATACAGAGAAAAAGCGCTGGAATATGGAATGTACACTGAACATAAACATGTTCATATCAGATGGCCAGGATGAGGTATTAACTAACAATAAACAAAGAACTAAACTAAATACTGAGCATTACATCAGTGACTGACGCTATCAAGTGCTTGATCATGGGAAACAGGCTGCCTTGGTCCTAATTGATCTATCAGCGGCTTCGAAACAGTGTTGCAGACTATCCTCCTAGAACATTTGCAGAACATGGGAGTCAAAGGATTAGCATTATCGTGGATCTGCTCCTTTTCAGAAAACAGGAGCCAAGTTGTCTGCATGGCCCCACACTTTTCGGATTTTAAAACCCTTACATTTTGAGTTCCACAGGTATTGGCCTAAAACCCACTCTTGTTAGTAATTGAATGTCCCCCTTGGCATCCCTGGTAAAATCCTAAGGAGTGAGCATTGTCTCCTACGAGGATGACACACAGCTTTACATTAACACACAGAATGGTGGGATGCACACTGTTGTTTGTTTTCCTTCTTTTGTAATCTCCTGATAAACTGCTTCTCAATGGCTAAAGTTTAGGGTGCAGTCTTGAATTGTGCCCTGTCCTGATAGCACTGATAAAACATACGCAGCACTGGAAGATGATTGCCACCCAGTGTCAAGCCGCTACAGCTTTGCAAACATTCAGTTGCAAAATTTCGAAAGTTCAATAGACATTTTAACCATTTGATCCATAGTAATCTATTTTATTCCAGATGGTGTTCAATGTTAATAGGAAAATAGTTTCATTCCATTCTTGTATTTCTACTGAATTGACAATCCAGGCCTTAAACTGTAGCATGTCAGAATCCACTATATAGCCATGTAAACCGTGTGGATAATAACCCAATGCATTTCGGGCAGTTGAATGTTTACAAAGCTGTAGCAGCTTGACACTGGGTGTCAATCACCCTCCAGTTCTACACAGCTGTACATTATCATTGGAGAAAGGCACTGCTCTTGAGAAGGAAGCTTTTAAGAACTGTTTGGGGCGTTTTTTGAGTGGATGGTCGACAGTAACCTTCAGTGCAATGCTGACATGACGGACATTCTGTTGTTTGGTTCACTCTCTCCTCAATGGGGAATGAAGTGCTGGCAGAATCCTAAATCTGCTCCACACACTCCTGCCAGGGCTGTTTCGCAATTTGAGTGTCAAGCTAGATAATCCACTTACTATGGCTCCTCAGATGCATCAGTTGTTGAATCCTGTTTTGCTTTGTGAAGTTTCTCAAAGAATGTCTGTTTTTACTTCCTTCCTCGGACCAGAAAGCAGTGATCCGTGCTCTTATCACCTTCTGTCTGGATTATGTAAATGCGCTGTACCTGGATCTGCCTACCTGCTTCTCAAAGAGGCTGGAAATTATACAAAACGCAGCATCTAGAATATTATGTAATATGTAGCTACACTGGCTGACAATTCATAAGTGAATTTAATTTAAAGTCTTGGTCCTAGAACACAGAGCGATCCGTGACAAGAGCCCTTCCTATCTTTCAAATAGACTCATCCAATATTGTCCTGCGAGGACACTCTGATCTACAGATGAGGACTGCTGCAAGTCCCTAAAATTAAGTGCAAAATAGGGAGGCTCTTCTTTATCTTTCCTTATGGTTCAGTCCTGAAATCTCCTCACCTTACAACTCCGCAAGCTAGATATTTAAGGCGATTTTCGGAAAGCCTTAAAAACTCGGCTGTTCATGATCGCCTATTAGGTATGGTTGCTTCATAGTTTGGGGTGGTTTATACGGGGGACTGCTTTGTTATCGTCAGGACATTCCTTTAGTAGCCCTGCGGTTTAGAAATACCCAATTGATTGGTTGAAATGAGGTATTTGATACAGTGTATACCAATTTAACCATATCATAACCATTTCCAAGTTTGAACTCAGAATCGGATTTATTAGACCCATGAAACACAGCACCCCACAGTGTCAGCAATAGTAATCCTGCTCAATACGAGAGGAACCGCAGGTTCAGACATTTGGTGTATGTTTACTAAATACCTCATGCCCTTCTGTTCCCCTTGTGGCCAGTGTTTAAATAGTATATTCACCTGGGAAAACCCTTATGGGGCATGTTATCAAGCCCCTATCGCCACCGCAACATCACTTTTTGTGACGTTGTGGTGGCGATAGGGTCAGCGCCCTATTATCAAGGCATCGTCAAGCCACTTAACGTGGCTTAAAGCCACGTTAAGTGGCTTAATGCTGCCTTGATAATAGGGCCCCTTTCGCTCTAAACTTACAGTGAAAGGGGGCTTGCAGTGGGTATTGCGGTGGGCGGTCCACTGCAACACGCATTGAAGTCGACGCTGCAACCTTTTATCAAGCTTGGCGATTATAGGTGGCAGCGCCGAACTTAAGACCAGAAAATCCTGGGCTTAAGGTGGCGAAATGAGGATAAATGCTTTATTTCTCCTCGTTTTTGCTTTTTCCATGTGTGCTGCCTTGTGCAGCACACACGGAAAAAGCAAAATGCCATGGTTTGTTCATGTACAGGAAGGTGTCCCTTCCTGTACATGAACAAACCGTTTTTCAAAATGCCATTTTGTAACTTCCATGTGTGCTGTACAAAGCAGCACACAAGAAAGTTACAAAATGGCATTTTAGGTTTGTTTATGTGCAGGAAGGAACTCCTTCCTACACATAAACAAACCTCCCTGCCCGCAGACACCCTTGCACTCTGGTGCAAGGGTGCCCGCACTGGCGCTAAGTTGTGTAACTTAGCGCCATCCCAGGGGGAAATGCCATGCTTCACCATATCCTTATTAATATGGTGCAGCCTGGCATTTCCGAAGTGGCGGAGAGAGGTGTTAAGCCAACCCGGCTAACGCCTCTCTTCGCCACTTCCTTGGTAATATGCCCCTATAAGTAGGTGAGTTCAAAGTTATAAACCAGGGGGCATATTATCAACAACTAGAGATATTTATCGCTAAATAAGCTTAGCAACATTTCTTTTATCACCGCGCATCGCCGGATTTTATTGCAGAGATAACGTGCTATTAGCAATGTTTATCTCCAAAGCAATAAAATATCCGGCGATAGCAGCGAAATGCGTGAATATCACTGGAAATCCAGCGATATTAAGGCATTTTCGCTAATAGGGAGTTAGCCTGAATATCCACCTCCCATTGGATATACAGGCTAAGAACTGGTCTGAGCAGGCGTTAGTTTTCAGCGATATTCGCACTTAGCGCGAATTTTTTTGTTGCTACGCCTGCGTTGATAATAGGCGATAGCGATGTTAGCGACTGCTTTCAGTCGCTAACAGGCTGGGTATGCCCACTTTGAATGTCATTTGCGATAAAAATCACTGACATGCAAAGTGGGCCCCAAACCGCTCGCTATCACCTAAAAGCTGTCGCTAACTGATGTTAGAGATAGCTTACTAATAGGGCGATGAAATAATCACCGGTTTGCGGCCGAGAACGGCCGCAAAAGCGGCGATAATTTCATTTAGCCTGCCTTGGTAATATGCCCCCAAGTACCTAAAGAAAAATACAACAATGCACTGAGATTGTGCAGTTTCCACATAAAGATTTCAATAGGCATGGGCAAAATTTCCAGAAGGCATGCATAATCTTGTGTAATTTCACATTACGCTGCTTATGCGAATTTTCCAAAGGTACGCTATTATGCCATGACATGTAAATAAATGACACATGAAACACTGCGAATGAGCATAAAGCAAGCACCTGATATTTTCAGCACTTGTATTTTTTGCACTATTTTTTTACATTTGTGCAAAATGGATGCGAGGATGCATTGCATGCTAAAATATAGCGACAAATGCTGGTTGAGAATTTAGTGTAATTATGTGTAATTTCACTTGATATTTCATACATTTTGCACTATTGCACATAAGTAGATTGGTAGAATTTCACAGAACCATAGGTCTCATGTCTGGAACCTTCTTTATTCCTTGGACTATTAAACTGCATGCCCTACATTGACATATATCATAAACCTGTTGTTTTTCTGTTAAACGATGCCAGTCTGTTCATTTTTAAAATAAAAAAATGTTTTTGTTTGTAGAAAATAATAAGTGCATGTCAAATAGAATATATCAAATACCAGGCATCCAACTGTAACAACAACCTAGAACTAACATTCAGAGGGTAAGAACCAGAATACCAAGAATTACATATCAGATGTTGAGATTAAATCAAACTGAAGAGGATGGAGGCTAATAGATGGTTTATTGTCAGTGAATGTAGTTCAATTAAGGTCAGCCTCTGTGAACCGGCTTGCTATCTGATGATTTAAGTATAAACAGATCAGCATATGATATTCCCTTCAGTCTAATCTCTCCCTTTCCGCCTTTGGTCTATTGATGTCACACGATATGGGCACGGCCTACTTGCCATTTGACTTTGAGGAAGTTCCCCTTGGCAGAAGGTTTTGTAAAGTGTTTGTTAATCACTATATAGGCATTGTAAAAAAGTGAATAGCACAAAATAATTGAATAGTTGCAGGTAATAATGAAGCAAGAGGACTTTCACCAATTCAATAAAGATTTCAAAATATTCCTGTTCACAGATGCATTTTTCTGCCTTCTGTTGAGACCCTTCCACCTCTATTAAAAGTAATTTTATACCATCTTTGATCTGCTTATACAGCCTCATGAACTGCTTCTTTATACCTTTTCTAGTCTTTGCGTCTCACAGCACTCACCAACACCCCTTTTCCCATCCCTTTTTATTCTTAGCTTTTTCCTACTTTTATAGTACCCTGAAGTTGCCATTGGAAAACATGAATGTGCTTTATAAAACTCCTTAAATAATGTTGCACTCAGTACCATACAGTGTCTGAGCACTTGAAGGAAGCAGCCACAAAAGAATAGTATAAGGGAGGAAATGATGACTGTTGGACTTGGCCCTTTTGGCAGGTTCAACCCTAAACTTTTTCACTTTAAATGTGACCTGATGTTAGTTGTTTTTGGCTTCTGCGCATTTTAACACTGTGTCCCATTGTAAAGTGAGTGCGCAATCTGAGTGATTGTGGTGAGAATGGCCTGCCCTCCCATTGGAATGCATGGGGGATATATGTTTCCATGGTAATTCCTGGTGTGAGAGGAGTGCAGTGGCGAGTTTGGTATCTGCGAACTCGTGAGAATAAATGCTGTGCAATGGTGTGTGCAGATTGAATGTGTCTAGTGGAGAAGTGCCACTTTTAGAAGTTGGCATTTCTGTGTGCAGTGAATGTGAATTGCCTGTCTGGCTTGTGAGTGACAGGGGCTGGCTGGTGTGCTTGGCTCCAGAAGCTAGGATGGGTCTGCCCGGTGGTAAATAGGGTGATCTGCCTGTAGATGGGAGGGAGGAGTTGCACCTGGGACATGAATAGGGCTGTGCCTTCTCTCCACAATGTTGGCTCCGCCCCCTGTGGTGTGGCTGATGTCCCTGGCCCATCCTGTGAATAGACGAACAGGAGCTGAGCAAAACAAAGTGCTCAAGTACTCCCAAACCAGTTGCATCTGGTTTTCCCTAAACCCTGTGCTAGGTGACAAAGGAAATGTGTGTATAAGAAGGGGCTGTGACCCCATGTATGTTGTTCTCGCGCTGTGTTCCTGACTTGAAGGGGGGCCTGCTTTTGCTGGGCGCAGGAGGTACCGCCACTGGGGGCTGCCTCCCTGCTGGAGGGCCCTGTGAGCTGGCCCCTGGGTCCAGCCTTTGCCCCCTTTATCCTGCAAGACTTTGCCTACTTTGAAAGAGCGCTTTGCTCTTGACTGCTAGCCAGAGCGCTCCATTCTTTCCTCTGGATTTTGGGCTGCAGCGCCTGGGAGAGCTTTATTTTTCCCCTGCTGAAACTGCGCTTGACCTTGGTACTGGAAGCGCTGGGTTTCTGCCCCCAGGAGGACGGCTGGTGCCTGCAGTGAGGACCTGCACCATGGAGATTCCCCCGCAATTCCACTCATTTCCTAGGCGGGTGCCTACCCCAATCTTTGCCGGTTCCTGCGCATATTTGAAAAGGGGGTGACCACCCCGCTTCTATATTTACTGAAAACGGGAGCCTACCCCGTATTGACCCTGCTGTATATTTGTAACCCTGAGGGTGCCTACCCCTCGTTTTGCCCCTTATTAGGACAACCTTTTGCCAGACATGGGAGGGGCTTAGCCCAGAAGCAGGAAGCAGACGGGAGCCTAACCCGCGTTCCTGCGTGTGCCCAGAGACACGTGCGAGAAGGACTGCAGCTGAGCCACGGGGCTCCCGTCTTAAAGGGAGAGCCCCGTGAGGCACATGGTGACCGGTGCCAGAGTAGAAGACCCAGGCGGGAGCCTACCCCGCACTGGGCCAAACCAGGAAAGAAGTGCCACCCTCTAGACCCAGGCGTGAGCCTACCCTGCGCTGGGACGGGCGTCGGAGCAAGTCCCTGGTGCCCAGGAGGGTGCTGCCGTAATGAGGAGCTGAGTGCCAGCGTGGACGGAACCAGAGTCCCGCCCAGACACAGTGATTAAAAGAGCGCCGGGGTATTGTGGTGCCCTCCAAGGTGCGGGATCTGTGCCTTGGTTATCAGAGCGGCCCCGTCTAGCAGCGGGCCACTCCAACCTGGCCACATTTGTTTAAAGGGCCCCAGTGGAGGTCCCGAGGTCCTGTGGGCCTCGTTATGTTCCGAGCCTAGGTGTCTCCAACGATTAGGGGGCATGCGGTTGTGTAAAGAGCCTGCCTGGCTCCAATGCCTAGCCCAAATTAGTCCTAGAGCCTGCGTGGCTCCAACATCTGCCCTGAGTGTCTTAGAGCCCAGGTGTCTCCAACGTTGGCACATTTCTGCACAGTGAGTCTAGAGGCACAGTGGGGCCCATGTTTCCCCTATTCCCAGCTGCCCTGTGAGAGCGCAGGCAGCTGCAACGTGTTGCATAGTTATTTAGAGAGTCCCTGAGAAGGATAGAAGGAGCACAGAGGTGCCAGGCATGCCCCATTGTTCCCAGCTGCGCAGCACTTCGTGCCAGCTGCAACATTTAGGTTTCTCTTGGCTTTGGAGGGTATGTCTGTGTAGGAATGAGTTGCACTCCTTTGCCCCTGACACAGCTGCGCAGCACTTAGTGCCTGCTGCACAGTTTAGGTTTGCGCAGTGGCGCAATGGGATTCTGCTGCATTGGCAGCATGCCCTGACATTCTGGACACAGGGCATTTGAGCCCCTCTGGAGTTGGACAGGGGGACTGGTAGCTGAATAGAGCGCCAGGCCCTAATGTGCTTGATGTGGTCATGCGATGTGGTGCTAGGAAATGTAATGCATTTAGTATGTTTTACACACCTTGTTTGATACCTCTACATATGGTTTATGCAAGCGAGTTTATGTTTACATGCGTGATCTATGCCTAGGTGATTAGTATTGCGTAGTGCGTTCCTACCTTTTACCAGAGATTACTGGTTGTGTTCTACAATTGTTATTTTGTGCTTCAGTTATTCTAGGTTCTACATCTACTATTTCTACAAAGTGCTGATTCTTACAGTCATCCATGTGGCACTGTCATGTGTATATAATCCCCAGTAAATACGGCTCAGTTCCAGTTGGCACAGTGTACATGTGTGATTATGATCTAATGTGTTTATGGTAATACAAAGGCTATTTTTATAGATAACCTTGTGTTGAGTTCCTTTTGTGGTGTGCCTAGTGTGTTGCTGCTGTGTGTGTGTTGCGCAAATGCTTTACACATTGCCTCCGGGATAAGCCTGACTGCTCGTGCGAAGCTACCAAGGGAGTGAGCAGGGGTTATCTTGGCGTGTAACTCTCTTGCCCTGACTAGAGTGGTGGTCTCTGCCTGGCTTTGGCACAAGCCTTAGCCAACCAGAGATCCCATTTCGAACAATGACATAGCATGGAAGTTTTGAAATTCTTGAAGGGTCGTGTATTAAGATTGATGAGCTACCTAGTGGGTACCATCGAATGAGCTGATCATCATAGCTCCAGTGAAATGTAACCAGATGCTTAGGAATGATTTAAGATAATCTTATAATAAATTGCCTATCTACACCAGTCTGCACCCCTATCATTTATTTGTGAGTGTCACTTACATTTTCACATCGATAATACTTCTTTTTAAAGTAGTGAGCACGCACCTAGAAGCAATTCCTTTGGACTTGCATAGAAACCACCAAACAATATTTCAGCTGCCCCCCTATGTTTTCTTCTACAGACCCAAAGGGGCTGCTATAGCCCCCAGAACTTCTCGATGGTAGTTAGGAACAAGAGGTGCCAACGGGGTGGGGCGCAGCCTAAAGGAGTCACGGAGAACAGGAAATAGGTTTTTGTGTCTCTCTGAGCTGAATGGCCAGGATTGACTTGTCCCAGAAAGGGGTTTTTAACAGATAAAAGAGCTCTGGATGAAAGTAAAATGCTTGTGCCCATGACTCGTAAGGAGCAATATGTATGCACAACTAGAAACAAAAGGTCCACTACGTGCCTTGAGGTGAACGAAATCCCAGGTAGCACGAATGGACATCTTATACCCAAACAGCCAGTGATTGTCCTCATATCATGGAATGTGGCAGGGCTTAAAAATAAGATTGATATACCTGATTGGCATAGAATGATTTCTAGCTCCCACATTATCTCCCTACAGGAAACATGGCAGAAGACAGCTCACCCATTGATGGGTATATGGAATTTTATACCCTGACTAAACCCTCAGTCATGGGCAGGGTGAAGTAGGTCTTAGTGACATATATGTTAAACTCCATACCTTGGAAAATATTGAAATTTATTCATGATGTCCCTTATTTTCACTTATTGGTATGTGAGGTGAGCGAGTCATGAGATATACTTTTAATTCATTTTTATAATAACTGTTTTGATAATTTGAGATCCCTAGTAGTGATGGATCCGGAGTTAGCCATATAGTCAGTCATGTCCTCACAGTACAAGCCATTGAGATTTATCTGGGCAGGAGCTTTTAACACACACTATGGCTAATTTTTAGATAAAACAAATTGCAGAATTGTAGAAGTGGAATAGCTCTGAATAGCTTAATTGTGACACTAAGTCTTAGACTGTATAATATAAAACTGTAGAAGAGTGAGGGTCTAGGATCCACATTTTTCAGAAATAAATGTGTCTACTATTGATTATATTATGGCCTCCGAAGCTTCAGACACGGTGATTAAAGGCCTTGATGTTAGCCTTTCTGGTATAGTGACCATGCAATGCTAGAAGTTAGGGTGATCTTAGCCAAAGCAAGTGGTTGGCTTGACTCAGAGTGTACGATAGCCAGGAATCGGCTGCATAAAGTTCTTCAGCAGCGACCAAGGGACTTGGTATCGATTAGGCTTGCACCCACACACACACTTTAAACAGAGTATTGCCCGAAGAATGAAATGTACCAAAAACGCTGAATGGGAGACTCCAGTACAGGCCAGCGCCCTTAAGGACACTAGACATTTTTGGGAGATGATTAATAACAACTACTTTAGGGAGCCCCATGAACCTTCAACAGAGGTTCAGATTGCAGAGGAGGCTTGGGTTGAACACTTTACCGTCATTTATGACAATAACCCAACCATGAGTACTGAGCAAGATATACAAAAAAGGGAAGGGGCGATTGACAATCTTCGCTGTGTCTCTCGGCGCATATGCTTAGAACTAATTCTAACCAGTTCTTATAGAAAGAGAACAGGAAGGGGGCTAAAACACACTTCTGCCTAACCATTCTTCTGATGTTACAACTGCCCGAACATTCACCATCCCTGCCAAAATGTTAACGGGTGTTAGCGTCGAAATACAACTTCCTAATGAAGGTGATAATACCTGTCTCAATCCCTAAATCCTCTATGATTTTCCATAGTTTTGAGTGGTCAACAAGTGCTCTTGTGCTCATGTGCTCCACTAGTGCTCATGTGTGTTGGATGACTCCCGGCCGTCTGATCACTTGGCACTGGAAATTCCTCTGGTCTGGTCACCAGAGGGATTTCCTTTTCCCCCCAACAGCCTCAGGAGCTGGAAAAGGGCTTCCCTAGCTCACGGGGATTTGTGTTTGGTTTCTCTGAAATGAAGATCAGCGTGCATGTCATTTCAGAGAAACCGAAACTGAAATGAGCCTATCGGCTCATTTCAAATTCACTTTGTACGTGCTGAGGGGTCTATCACAGCCCACTAAGCATGTAAAAAGTCAGGAGAGGTATCATTGAAAAGGGGAAAATCTTCCCTTTCAAATTGTACCCATCCCTAATGGATCCCTGCATGGGGATCCACCCACCGGACACCTTGGGCAAGGGCCTTTGCTCCCCCAAAAATAATTTGGATAAAATCAGTCTTTCCGCCCCCCCCCCGGGGACATAGGGGGCATTTGCCCCCAATCTGCCCCCTGGGGGAGCAGAAATCCCACTTGAAGTCAGGTATTATTTTCAATTTAAATTAGGGGTGGGGGCTGCCCAAGGTGGCCCACCCCCAGCAAAATTCCAGTCTTTCTGCCCCCCTCCCCAGAGGGCAGTAGCTGGAAATCTGCGTTCGGGGACAGAAAGCCCACTAGAAGCCAGGGACATTATTTTAATTTGATGTAAGAGTGCGGGCTGGCCAAGAAGGGCAGGCCCATGCCCCTACCTCCCCAGCAAAATTCAGCCCCTGATCTGCCCCCAGTCCTTCCCCTCTCCTTGGCGGCAAAGCAACTGCAGGTCAGTCCAGCAAAGCAACAGCAGGACAGTCTTCCTTCTTCAGTCTTCTAGCTGTCTCCTTCTCAGAGGTTCCTTCTTGATTCCAGGATGATCTAATTTTCTGTAGTCAGGGGTCCTGTACTTATACCCCTAAAAGTCTTTGTTCTGTTTGTGCAGGAGGGCCCTGAGCCCGGTCTGAACCAGTTCTGGGTGTTCCTTAAGCAATTTGTTTTCCTGGCCTCTCTTTTCCTTTCAGGGAGAGTGGCAGGGTCGTCAGTCGCCCAGCAGGAGGTGGAGCCAGCATTGTGGAAGGCAGACACAGCCCTATTCAGGCCCAGGTGCTATCCCCTCCCACCACTCAAGATGCAGATGCAGTCATTAAGCCTAGGGCTGACCCGGCCAGCCTCCTGGGGGCTCCCCAGCCCCTGTCACTCTCAAACAAGACAGTCAATTCACAAACAGGCCAAGGCACACAGAAAGGTCAGATAAGAGAACAACAACTTTCTAAAAGTGTTGGTCTCAAACACAGGATTTAAAAAACACCTTTCCTAAAAGATGTGTTATTAAATTCTGAGTTCAGGGATACCAGACTTTTATGTCCTACTTTGCTCCTATGGGAAGATATGCTGGTAGCCACTGTAGCCAGCATTCCCCACGATAGCTTATGGATAAGTGAGCCTTACAATAGTGAAAAACGAAAATGGTTGTCATTCACGACCAGAGCATGTCACCTGCACTAGTACATGCTCTACCTTTCACATACACTCCACCCTGCCCAAGGGGGTACCTTGGGCCTTCCATAGGGGTGACCAAGGTATCAGAAAGGGAAGGGTTAGGCCTGGTCAATGGGGACACTGACCAGGAGGACATGGCAGTTCACAGACTGCACACAGGCACTGCGGTAGCAGGCCTGAGACACCATTTTAGGGCTACTCAGGTGGGTGGCACAATCAGTGCTGCAGGTCCACTAGTAGCATTTGGATCACCAGCCCTGGCACACTCAGTGCACTTCACTAGGGACTTCTTGGTGACACAAATATGCCAATCATGGATAACAATTACAGTAACAATTTACACAGGGAGCACTTGCACTTTGATACTGATCAGCAGTGGCAAAGTGCCCAAAGCATCTAAACCAGCAAAAACGAAATCCAGCACAGCGTCAAAAATACAGGAGGCAGAGGCAAAAAGACAGGGGAAACTATGCCAAAGATGCCAGGTCTAACACGTGTCCCCTCCAGCTGAAAGTGGGGAGAACTGCCCACCCTCTTGGGAGTTCTCATCACTAAGGCGGTAGAATCTGGACGGACCATCAGTATTGGCGTGTTCTGTACTAGGTCGGTGTTCCACCGTAAAGTCAATTCCCTGTAGGGAGATGGACCACCTCAAGAGTTTTGGGTACTCATCCCTCATCTGCATGATCAGCAGTGGCAAAGTGCCCAAAGCATGTTAACCAGAAAAAACTAAATCCAGCACAGCGTCAAAAATACAGGAGGCAGAGGCAAAAAGACAGGGGAAAGTACGCCAAAGATGCCAGGTCGAACACAAGGGCATTCGCTTCTCGATGTCTCTTGAAGCTGTGCATTGGGTTACTTGTAGCCCAGACCCCGAGCACCTTTTCCACCTAAGATTGCTGGCCTACAGTCCACGAGTGTTCCGTGAGCCGGCCCTTTGTGTTTTTGCTTGAGGTACCTCCACAATCCCTGATCCATCGACACCTTGTGGTCCTCGTGGCTGCAGAGTGAAGCTTCACCTCTTCACACATGAATCCCCCGACATGGCCCACCCACACAAGGGAGTTTTCATTTTTATCACGAGATTATGGATAATTCAGAGTGGGTGGACGTTTGTGGATTAACACAGATTCCAGAACTTTTCATCACCGAAATATGAGGAAAATGTGTTTTGTTTTTACAAAGTTTGAGATTTGCAAGGGATTCTGGGTAACAGAACCTGGTGAGAGCCACACAAGTCACGCCATCCTGGAATCCCCTTGGTGTACAGGTGTGCTAGGTTTCCCTAAGTGCCGGCAGGGCTAGGGTTCAAAATCCACAGCTAGGCACTTCGCAAAAAAAACGGTCAGTTTTCACTGTAAAAATGTGGTGTGTCCATTTTGGCCCATTTCCTGTCACGGGCACTAGGCTTACCCACACAAGTGAGGTCCCATTTTTATAAAAAGACTTAGAGGAACACAGAATTGTAGAGCAACTGTTATTACCTATTGACTTTCTATGCATTTCTGCCTTCCAAATGTAAGACAATGTGTAAAAAATAAGTCACTTTGAAAAATGTCCTATAATTCACATGCCAGCATAGGTAGCCACAATTTCTAAGATCGGCAAATAACTGCTGCTTCCCATTTTGGAAATGCCTAGGTATCTTTGATTTCTATTTTTCACTCTTTATAGTTTACCAATTGAATTGCTATGTACCTGTTGCGCAATGAAAAACCATTGCAAGATGCTGCTCAGTTATGGGGTCTGGGTTCCTCTGGTTCTTAGTGAATCTACATGTCCTATATATCCCACAACTAAAAGGGTCCAGCAAATGTAACGGTATATTGATTTCAAACATCTGTCATATTTAGAAGAAGTTACAGGTGAAAATGTTTGCACAAAAAGCTTTTTTCAACTATTTTTTAATATTTCGTATTTTCAACTGTAAGTTTCTATAAAAAAAACCTGAAGGATCTACACAAATGACCCATCCCTTGCTGGATTCAGAATTATTTCTACTTTTCAGAAATGTATAGCTTTCTGGGATCTATTATTGGTTTCACACCCATTTCCACCACTAACTGGAAGGAGTTTAAAAGCACAGAAAGTACCAAAAATAGGCCTGTACCAGTAAAATTCCAAAACTGTGTAGACAATTTTGGTTTTCTTACTAACGACTGCCTGTCCCTGGAAGATGAGGTTTTCAGCACCACAAACCCTTTGTTGATACCATTTGCAGGGGAAAAAACAGATGCTTTCTTCTACAACACTTTCCCTCCATTTTTACAAAAAAAACGAAAATGTAGCTGTATTTGGCTAATTTCTGGGTCCCCTCCAGGGGAATCCACAAACCCTGGGTACCCTTAAAATCCTCATGATGTTAGAAAAAAAGACCTCAAATTTAGTGTGGATACCTTATGTGGATAAAAGGTTGCAGGGGCCTAAGCGTGAACTATCCCAATAGCCAAAAAAGGCTTAGCACAGGGAAGTGGGGGGGGGGGCCTAACAGTGAAAGGGTTCAAATGGCTGAGATATGTAAAATCCCACTGTGAGGAGATTCGTCCAATTGATCTGTTCAATCAACCAGATTCCTGTATATCGCTTGACAAGAGTAGGCTGAAACTCTGTGCCCATAGCAAGGCCAAAGATGGGGATGAGGGAGAGATGAGTAGTGGAAAAAGCAAAACCATATGTTCCCGCTTATGTTAGGATGTCCTCTCAGGAGGGCATAAAAACTTATCTGACCCTAAGTCAACCTTCCCTGCACAGGTTTATTTTTTACACAAGATTTAGGGCAAATATGTTGCCACTGATGGTGGGATCCCTGACTAATTACTATTCATTCCATGGTTGATCTCTCGCTGTGCCCATATGATGGCTTGTCACAGATACCAAACTTACACATTGTATTCTTCTGTCAGTACAATGATCTCCCCAGGAAAAAATATTTTAAAAACATAATATTAGACAGTGTGGACCAGCTTTTCTATTTTTGCAACAATAAAATAACCAACTTCTTTGTTGTGGAATGAGCTCATATCTACGGCAGGTATTAAAATTTAGGAAAAGCCTGCGAGTGGAAACTCCTTATCCAAATGAGATCTCTCTACGATTGACAGTTTTATAGCTTAGAAAGAGTAACATGAAATCTTACAATGAGCAATTTTAAATAATTGTTATTATTATTGTAACTACCTCGAGTCCTGAAAATCCATCTTGGGTAGATTTTATAAAGTAATGGAAACTTGTTGTGTGGACTCATTTTAACCACATTGTACTGTTGCACAATATTGAGCTCCTATTGTTTGTGAAACTGAAAAATTGAATGGGGAATAGTTTTTTTCCTGTGAAACTGTTTATTTGCAAATTTAGGAGCTGATTACATTGCGTGTGATTTCTTCTTTTAATGTGAAAGTCTTAATATGCTTGTATCTTTTTAAGTACTTTTATGTTACTAAAGAGTCACAAATAAAGTTATTATTGATTTATTGATAGGTGAGAATATTTGTGTATTTTAAAGGACGGGGCCCTCTAGTACCACAGTGGTTATATACAACCACCTGCTATGCCTTCCCAAATGAAGAGTCAGTCAGACAGTAGGAGTCCAGTCAGCCTTCACCCTTGGATGTCTGTCGAGGGGGCTGACACCCCAGGGTACACTAATACATAATACATAATAAACCTTTCTGGAGACTTCGGCCATGCCTCTGGTGGAAAATTACCTGCTTAAGCTGGGCATGAACAAAGGAGGTACACAGACATGAGTTTGCACCTACCAGAGGGGTGCACTATCAGTATCTCAAGGACACTGTGTCGAATCTCAGTGTCTCCTAATGTGGGAGCAGAGCTACATATTGAGATTGGAATGCAGAGAAAGAATATCAGTTCATTAGCAAGTCAGGATACAGCCTTGAGCAGGGGAGAAAATCATAATGAAGTACAGTTTTGCTAAGGCAAGCAAAAACGCAAATAAGACCTAGTATGAGAGAGGCCAAAGCAGTCTTCTAGTGATTACGAATTAATTACAAAATGGAGCCACACAGGCTAACTAAACTTACAGGCTGCAAGGATAACTCAGTGGGTTGCAATATTTGAATACATAGTGTGAATACAAATATCGTCTATTTAGCCACATAATGCTAACCTCTATCATCGCACCCCAACTCCGGGACGTCATCAACACCTCCTTCAACACCGCCACCTTCCCGGAGAGCTGGAAGCATGCCGAGCTCAACGCCCTACTGAAGAAACCAACAGCGGACCCCACCGACTTCAAGAACTTCCGCCCCATCTCGCTCCTCCCTTTTCCTGCCAAAGTCATCGAGAAGACCGTCAACAGACAGCTTGCAGCCTTCCTCGAGACAAACGGATCCCTCGACCCCTCGCAGTCCAGTTTCCAAGACAACCACAGCACTGAGACCGCCCTCATCGCAGCCACGGACGACATCAGAACCCTGCTCGACAACGGAGAAACAGCGGCCCTCATCCTCCTGGACCTCTTTGCAGCGTTCGACACAGTCTGCACTCTAGCCCAACGCCTCAGCAACATCGGGATCCAAGAGAAGGCACTGGAGTGGATCATCTCGTTCCTCGCCGGGAGAACACAGAGAATCCACCTCCCCCCGTTCCGATCCGAGGCCACCGAAGTCATCTGTGGCGTACCACAAGGATCATCACTCAGCCCCACCCTCTTCAATGTCTACATGAGACCTCTTGCAACCATCGCACGCCAGCACAACCTCAACATCATCTCCTACGCCGACGACACCCAACTGATCCTCTCCCTCACCAGAGACCCCGCCACCGCTAGAACGAGCCTGCACGAAGGGATGAAAAACATCGCCGAATGGATGAAGAACAGCCGCCTGAAACTGAACTCAGACAAGACGGAAGTCCTCATCCTGGGACCATCGCCCTCCGCCTGGGACGACTCCTGGTGGCCCCCCGCCCTGGGCACCGCTCCCAAGCCAACCGACCACGCACGCAACCTGGGCTTCATCCTGGACTCTTCCCTCTCGATGACCAGACAAGTCAACGCTGTCTCCTCATCGTGCTTCAACACCCTGCGTATGCTCCGAAAGATCTTCCGATGGATCCCGACCGAAACCAGGAAGACGGTCACCCAGGCCCTCGTCACCAGCCGACTGGACTACGGGAACACCCTCTACGCGGGAACCATAGCCAAACTACAGAAAAGACTCCAGCGCATACAGAACGCCTCCGCCCGACTCATCCTGGACATCCCCCGACGCAGCCACATCTCCGGCCACCTGAGGGACCTGCACTGGCTCCCCATCAGCAAAAGGATCACGTTCAGGCTCCTTACCCACGCACACACGTCTCTCCATGACCTGGGCCCCAAGTACCTCAACGACCGCCTGACCTCCTACACGCCCACCCGTCAGCTACGTTCTACAAGCCTTGCCCTCGCCGCCGTACCACGCATCTGAAGAGCCACCGCCGGAGGAAGATCCTTCTCCTACCTGGCAGCCAAGACATGGAACTCCCTCCCCATCCACCTCCGGCTGACACAAGACCATCACGCCTTCAGGAAACAACTCAAGACCTGGCTGTTCGAGCAGTAGCAGACCCCTCCCCAAAGCGCCTTGAGACCCTTCCGGGTGAGTAGCGCGCTATACAAATGGTATGATTGATTGATTGATTGATTAACCTAACACAGCATGTATAAATGCACCATGGGTAAGGGAATTTAAAATCTAACAGACTCTCCTTTTAGGATATTTGGCTAAAAGCTTTATTGCTATCCGGCAGGGTCTTTACAATTCTAAGTGGGAGGAGGGAAAGTACATAAACATTTATATTGCAAAACATATTCAAAGCAAATTGAAATAGAAATCATCAGTTGTCAGTCAGTTAGTCAAACCACTTTATTCGATTAATTAAAATCATACAAAGCAAAAAACACATACATTTTTTAAAAAACACAAAAACTCAATTATTTACAAATATTTACATCAGAGAGGCACCATATTTTTAAAAAATGAAAAAGAATCATCCACTGTTATAAAACCCCCCCCAAATCTCAAATAAAATATCATAATAGCACTAGGAAATATTTTTTTCCTTAACCTCACAGTAGCAACCAAAAAACTGGCAATATTAAAAATGGACCATACATCATCTAGCAATTGGAGATATAATAAAGCTGGTTTAACTTGTTGAAATCCCTTTCCTCTCAAAAGAGGAACTAAAAACTGCTGTCGGATGGAATCATAAAAACCACAAAACATGATGAAATGCAGTGTATCTTGAATAGAACAATCATCACAATGACACACAGCTAAATCTTCTGGTTTACACCATCCAGACAGGTTCCCCAATGAAAAGTGAATTAAGTTAAAATAAAACCTCATCAACAGCCATCGGTGATAAGGTTTGGTCACAACTCTTAGGTATGGTTTAATCAGGGGGGAAGTATTTAATAAAAAATCGTCAGTTAATGTTCAAATATTCCCTCGTCTATTAACATTATTGACTGTATTTTTTGCATCATCATGGGAGAGCACTTATTGTCACGTTTGGGCAGCGGAACACTTGGAGTGAGTTTGCTTATGCAATAGGTGCAGAGGCTGGGAGGCAATTTATGCATAAACAACATGTGAAGATGACCCTTGCAATGGCTACCAAGACAAGAAGTATCTTCCAACCACATGACATCAAGAGACCCCATAGCCATCCTGAGAGGGACCATGTGCCATTATCTTTGTGAATTTCGGAAGCCAGTCTGTGCAATTTCTGCATTGCAGAGTATACAGTCGGGCACTGTCAGGAATGTACACTCAGCAACTGCTGCCGATGACGCGGCAGACTCCACCCCTGTCAGCTAAGCCATCCGATTTGAAGCGAGACAAGTGTCGTAGCCTGGAGTTCGACTGTAATATTGGTCAGTATGCAGTGGTGTTAATGACTCCCTCAACTACTCTGGCTAGTGGCGGAATATTGCGTGCATTGAACATGGAACCCCAGAACGGTTTGAAACCCTTCATTATATCAGTAAACTGTTGCAAGGAGGTATCTGTTTGGTCAATATCATCTAAATCTATAACACTTTTAACACGGAAAACTGAAGCATCCCTACGCTGCAGGCGATGAGTTCTGTCATAATTGGAAGGAGCTATATAAACTGGGGCAAGGAGGTAAGGAAGGTAACATCGCCCGGACCATCCCTCAGGCAGCAACACATAACCACAATCGCCACAAACAAAGTAAACATTGGGTGGTGGTATTAATGGCAGGCTCTTGACATTGTCAAAATGGAAGTGGTATTCTATCTACTGTTTCCTACCTCTTTGTCTCCCGTCCCCTGAACACAAAAGGGTACTGGTACATCCAACACTGCCATCTGCTTATCTTCAGTGACATGGGTTTGGAAAGACTGGTAATATTCAGATACATTGAACTGCGAGAATCTATTCTTGTACACCCCTGTTCTGTTTGCCTTCCTTTCTCCATTTACCGTTCGGAGGCAAGAACTTCAAGAATACTCAATCAAATCGTCTATCTCCAGGGGAAACACCATGTGGGGATCTATGCTGAGGATACACATTCATTGTCAGAGAACGGGAACTGGTGCTCCTGTGCTTCAAAGAGTCAGGTTGGGAGAATGAGCGAATCAAACTAAGCAAGGTGAAGCAACCCTCAGAGCCATCAACATAGGACAGAGGCATAGGCAGCAAATTTTCACTTTGATGTGTAGCCGAGGGTAACAACACACACACCCAACATTGCGTTGTGTTATAAACAGCATGCGTTTGATGCAGCATCTGGATAAAAACTTTATCTTTATAGGACTTCCGTTGCTCTTCTTTGTGAGGTGCTAAAGTGCCAATAATATGTTCAGGAGGTGTTGGTGTGGTCTTATCCAAGCATGCACAGGATAGTTTCCTTCTAGAAAGAACAGCACCCCAAATACAAATATCAGAGAAAGCAAAATTATTATCACAAACCCTATTTTAGTGTTGGGGGAACAAGAGGACCAAACAGGACCATGTAGAGTGGGAAGTGGAGCTGCAAAGGGATGCTCCCCATCAGGAATGGGACGACCAAAGGGATAGATTTTTAGAAAACACGTTTGGGAATTGGAGCCGCAATACAACCGGCGAAAGGGGTATTTGTTCTTTCCTTTGTCCGTTATGAGCCTCACAGGTAGGCTCCCAACGTTCAATATACACTTCCACAGTGGAGCTGCGCAATTGAAGCCCTTGCTGGAAAACAATTGCAGCCCTAACGAGAAACAAATCGTCTTCTTTCAGGATAGGGCAACCTCCCTCCAGGGCAAATACCCTCAGCAATCCTGTCCAGTGTCCAGGGGCAGTGCACCAGTCTTTTCACTGTAATCTAAAGCAGACACCTGAGGCGCAGCACCTATAACCTAAGCTTGAGTCCTTCCCTAAGTCCTAGATTGCCCTGCCGGTGCACTGTCCTTCTGTCAGGCCGCAAATTGTACCTGGTCCGTCCAGGCTCTTCCTCGTTAACAAATAGGGGCAAGAACTCGTGTTCAGTTGGAGATCAGGACTCAGATGTTCGGACGCCAGGAGTTCGAGGATCCGGGCGGCCCTTTTCTCAAGGGGGTATCACCTCGAATAAGGCCTTGTCACTCTCCTTGTCTGTTTGTGCCCCTCTCACCCGGGTGTCGGAGAAAGGGACAAGCAATCCCATCTCGCACCTAGGCATTGTATGGAAGTGGAAGGGGCACCCTTTTTACGTGAGAGGCATGAACCCAGTGCTTTCGGCCATCGATCTTCACTGCAGTGCGGGTGGCCAAAATTTTACCTGGGCAGGCCCCTTCCACCCGGCTCCAAACACGTTTTGCTCTGAAACTGCTGAACCATAACAAAATACCCGGGCTGGATCTGGTGTCCGGGGCCCTCTGGCACTGATTGTAGAGTGGTGTGTATCTATTGATGGAGATAAGGTAGATCTTTAGACAAGGCATGCAAATAGTCAATCAAAAGAGGGTACTCTATCTCAGAAAATGCTTGGGTCTTGGGACGCCCCACACATTGGCAGCCCATCCAAAGACAACCTCATAGGGTGACAGCCCTCTTCTGGAGTGTGCTATCACCCTGGTGGACAATAACGCTAAGGGCAACACAACTGGCCATTGTAATCCTGTTCTTTTATGTATTTTCGCTAGCTTCAGTTTGAGAGTACCATTGTACTTCTCAACAAGACCTGCTGACTGGGGGTGATTTCCTGCATGAAATTTGTAACCCTTACACACCAGTTCAATGCCTTTTGCATTGAAATGGCTCTCATTGTCACTCCAGATCAAGTGTGGCAATCCATAGCGTGGGAAGTACTCTTTCAAAAGCACCGTTGCCATGGCTGTATTTTCTTCGGTTGGGCAGGTCTCTATCCACTTACTGAATGCACAAACTATCACTAGTAAATATTTCAGATTATTCTATTTCCATGAAATCCGTTTGGAGAACCTCGAAAGGGAAGGAAGGCGGTGCAAAATTATCAGCAGGTGTAGGGGTGCTCTTCCCAGGATTGTGCTTTTAGGCAAATAATACAGTGCTTTACCAAATGTGCGGCAACCTTAGGGATATTCTCGTTCTGTCATACTGGGTCTAATAATTTACATATCCCTTTGGCACTAATGTGTGCCGGCCCATGAGCCTTGGTGACTACAAGGAGGATGAATGCATTTGGCAATGACCATCGCTGCTTCCCTGACAAATCAGTCCAACACCCATCCTCATCCAGACATCCTGCCCTCTCCTCCCACATTTCCAGTTCATCCATAATTGCTTCTCTTTGTATTTCTTTCCACTGTATCCTCAAACATCCCATTGTCTGGAACCCATCTAGCAGGACCTGCCACAAACATTTTATTCATTTTTGATCTAGTTGTCTCTTTAGCTGTTTGGTCAGCAAAGGCATTACCTATTCCAATAGAATCTACAACAGCCGTGTGTGCCCTACACTTGATTATAGCCAACCTGTACGAAAGCTTCAACGCTGACAACAACCTAAGTATCAGGGAACCGTGCTGTATCCTCTGCCCATGGGATATCAGGAACCCTCTCTCTGCCCAGAGGCATCCAAAATTATGGGCAACCCCGAAGGCATACTGAATGTTAGTGTAAATATTAACAGCCAGACCCTCACTCAACTCACAAGCTCTCATAAGGGTGACTAACTCTGCTGCTTGCGCCGACTGCTATGGAATGCGAGATGTCTCAACTACAGTGCGTATCGTGGTGATCGCATAGGCTGCAGTGGTAGTGCCATCCGGCAATATGAAACAAGAGCCATCGACATATAGTTCCCCTTGGGGGTCAGATAAGGAAACATCAGTCAGGTCTACCCATCCCTTCGTTTCCTCTTCAGTCCGGAATAGGCAATCATGGACATCCTTGTCCTTTTCTTCCGAAGGGACGGGTAGTAGCGTGGCTGGGTTCAAGTTAGGGCGTCTTTTGATGGTAATGTGCAGAGCACATAATGTTTGCTCATATCCACTGAGACGCGCACTGGTGAGGTGCGGCATCTTTGTCTTGTTCAAAAGTGTGTCCACAGGATGAGATACCATAACTGTGAGGTCTGTATGAAGAACGAGGCCTGCCGATTGCCTGATAAATACTGCTGCTGCCGTGACAGTTCTCAGGCAGTTCGGGAGTGCTCTGGCATCATTATCCAAAATGGCAGAGAAATAAGCGTAGGGTCTCTGCTTGTCACCAAAACCCTGGGTTAGTACAGAGAGCGCGCAACCGTTGACCTGAAGTACGTAGAGCACAAAGGGCTTCTGGTAGTCAGGAGTACCGAGCACAAGAGCAGAGCAAAGTGCAGTCTTTAATTGATAAAACGCTTGCTGGCATGCAGGTGTCCAAGGCAAAGGCTCATGCATGTCTTTGGTGGTGAGGTTAAGAAGGGGATTTGTTAGTAATGAAAAATTCAGGATCCAAAGGTGACAATACAAACTTATCCCCAGAAACGCATGTATCTCGCTTTGGGATTTAGGAACAGGCATGTTAGTGATAACTATGCATTGAGGTGTTAGCTTGCGTCCCTCCTTTGACAGTAGGTGACCAAGGTAGGTGACCTCCTGTCGACAATACTGAAATTTCAAAAGTAACACCTTGTGTCCATGATGTGCGAAATGTAACAACAATTTAACTGTGGCCTTTTTACATCCTGTTTCAGTGTCCGAGGCCACTAGGAGATCGTTAACATATTGCAGCAACAAATTACCAGAGGGGAGTTCCAGAGCATCTAATTGCATTTTCAAAGCCTTACTATAAATACTGGGGCTTTCTTTATAGCCTTTTGGAGCACAACCGAATCTAAAACTCCAACCAGCTATTGCAAATATAAACAGATGACAGCTGTCAGGGTGTGTTGGGATGCTAAAGAAAGCATTTTTTAGATCAATCACTGAGAAAAATTTAGCTGTTGGAGGAATCTCGTCAGCATTATTGTAATGTCAGGGACTACAGGATATTGGGGAACCACAATCTTATTGACCTCTCTGAGATCAACAACAAAATGGTACAGATCAGGGTGGGTGTCAGAACAGTCCAAATGTGCCTTTTTTTAAAAAAAGGAAGAATAGGGCTGTTGCACATATTCACTGCTATCTCTTCAATCACACCAGACTTAATCAATTCCTGTATTATTTGCAACAAGGCCTTCTCACCTGCCTGGGAAATCTTGTACTGGGGAATTCGGGGTAGCCTGGCATTTTCCTTTATCTGTATAGAAACTTGTGGGATCTGAAGCAACCCCACATCTGTATCATCTGTAGTCCATAATGTGCAGGACACATCTCGGAACTTGGAAGGGAGGAGATGCCAACTCGTGGGCCAACAGTCATGTGAACGCCGTCTGGGGAACAGTAAATTGTTGCATGCTACCAACTGGTATGCCTGAGAAACCCACTGAAAGAGGCTTGGAAATGGGGCTAACAACCAGTGCGCCTGAGAAACACACTGAAACATTGTTTTGGCCAGACAGAGCTGCCCCTGGGATCACTGAACGGGAAACAGAGCTATTCATAGCCGCTGTATCAACTATGAATTTCTCTGAGTTACCTTGTAAACCCGCAGTAATATATGGTCCATGCTGATCTACAGGCACCGGAACTGGTCCCTCGCCCTGCCCTTGGCTGTCCTAGCTGTGAGACAACCCGTCACTTCATCCATTTTATAGTCGCCGTGGTAGTACTGTCTTTCCCTAGGGTCATCAAAATAATTCCCTCTCTGCCTGTTGTAAGACACGTCCTCAGACTGCGTCCCCCCTCGGCCTGCTCCTCCCCGCTCTCTGCCTCTAAAACCCTGATGGAGCCCCACCTTCCTGCAACAATTCTGGACACTCATTTTGCCAATGTCCCTCCTTTTTACAGTACACACATTGATTGGGTCCCACTGCAACACCTGAAGCACCACCCCTGTTTGTTCGGGGAGGTCATGGACCTGGACCTCGTCCTCTACCTCTTCCTCTCACAACTTGCTGAATTAACACCCTCGTCTTTAAATCTTTTGACATCTTTTCCACCCTTTCTTTGTCCTCGTTCTCTCCATGCTCATAGTACTGTGCCATACTCAGTTTCACCTACAGGGAGAATGTCATCCAAGTACTTTCCAAAGCCTGAAACCTAGTGGCAACCTCAGGGAGTAGGTTAGTGACAAATCAGTTCATAAACAAACAGACACCACTTTCTTGTGACAAATCCTGACCACAAAAGTTGAGAAACACCCCTTCGAATCTGGTAAAGAAATCCAACACACTCTCATCTTTCTTCTGACAACTTATCACAATCCACCTTCTTCGAAGTGATAAGGAAGTGCATATAAGCAATAATACGCCCCGGTAAAGCCAATAGCTCTGCTTTTGGCTTCTCCCCGGGCTTGCGCTCATTATCCCATGCTCTAATTTCATCCCATGTGCCGCCCATCTCCAGAGCATGGTCCTGCATGTGGACCTGTCTCTATATATCTACAGGTACTAACAAGACGAAAAATAACTCTATGTCAGCTAACTTCATCACTGTGATGGATGCCGCCTCTGTCAGTTCTTCATAATATGCAGTGAGGTTTTTCCGTGGGTCTGGCAACTGGCTCTTTAGGGAAATTACCTCACTCCTCTTCCAAGGAGTGTAGATCCATTGTTCTTGGAACCAGGCTTCGACTCGCGCTCTTATCACGGTATTTGTGGCGTCGCGCAATTCTGGTATTTCAGGGTGATAAATAGGATGGACTTCCCTCATGGGGTGTTGCGTCCCTAACAATGGAACCTTCTGAAGTAATCTGCCTCGGTAACCCACCAATGTAGACACATTACAGAAGATCTCATTTGGGGCCAAGTCAGTAACATATACTCTGTCTCATATATTATAGATAATCTGTGGTGCGGTACCCTGGAAACACTGCTCCAACAATTCTATCAGAGTGTCTGACATTTGCTTAAGGGCATGCTGCTGTAAAAAGGGCTCATAATCTTTCATCACACTCCACACATCCTCCAAGCTATAGATCGCTTGCAGGGCCCATTGAGCTGCCTGATTCGCCAGCATCTGTTTCTCCTCAGTACCCACAGCAGAGCGCACCAACACTTTCTCCATGCGGTCTCGCGCTGCTGCTCAATTGACCCTGGGAAGTCCGCGTGCAGGTGATTCAGCATTCAATGGTGTCTGTGGTGTTACACCCACAGAGGAAAGGGCAGATGCAAAGGCTGGCCCCATCGTGTAGGGGGACAGAGTTGTAGGTGTAAAAGGAAGCGTAATTGTCGAGGCATATTTAAGGGACAGGGCAGGAAAGGGAAGGGATAGAACAGCGGAAATGGTAGTGTCCACCCCTGCAGCCAGCGGGATTGCAAGGGAGGCAAGTGGGGCCGGGGCTGAGGCAACAGTACCAGAAGCCTCAGAGGGGATAGTCCCAGTGATCGAGGATGGAGAGTTGTGGACCGTAGTATATATCTGCTGTGGGGCATAAGGTGGCGGGGGATGAGAATTTAAGAGCTCTTCAACCAGCTCACGTTTCTCCTCCCTAGCACCATAACTTTTGTCAGTCTTCAAGCAAAACTTCCTATCTACGCCTTCTCTGCCTTTCTTAGTCTTTTCCCTTTCGTAGGCTACTGACTTTGCGTAATAGTTTGTTTCTACTTTCTTTGAACCTCTATCTCATGCATCGCTGCTTAGCTTCTTTCTGCCATACTCTCAAAGAATCAACCATGGACTGCCTAATCATTTTAGCAAACAATTTGTCTTGCAGGAAATATATTTCTGCTCATAAAACAAACCAGTAAGTGTCCATTGCAGCTCAGCATTGTCGCTTGTATGTTTATTCAACAATGTGCTAAACATAATAGGGCCAATACCATGCTTGACATATATATCTAAATTTGAGGTACCCTCCGGAGGAGCAGGCTGGCTCTCTTCCAACTGAGCATCAGTAGAACAACATTGGCATCCAAAACCTCCGAATTTACTCAAACAAGGCATCTTAATATAAGACACATATGCTATTCCCAACAAATATAACATCAACGAAAATAAATAGGGAAAATAAACAAAAGAATGATTGGCCAAGGACCAAAATATCCAAAGGTCCGCAAACCTGACAAATTCAAACCAAGACAGCCCGTTGACTCGTGTCACCCATGCAAGGCTTCCACAAACTGCACCCAAGATAGTTCAGAAACTGTACCAATACAAGAGGACAGGCCTCAGCCCGAGACCTTTTTGAAAGAGCAAATCCAATTACCAGTTGGTCTGGCAGATTACCTGTTAACACAAAGAAGCCAATTACCAGTTGGCCCGTAGACTGCTCACAAGTTCTCTGTGTCCCCCAAGTGTCCGCAGACCCACCAATTCCAAGACAAGACAGTCCACAGACTGTACCATACACAGCCCAAAGATTTGTGTCATTCAAGCAAGGCACCTTTCCAAAGAATCAAATCACTCACCTGGTGCACACAGGTTAAGTCAAGTTATTCTTCAATGATCAATGATGACTCTTTGGACCCAAACGGTCAGCTCCAAGGTCTCGCCTTGTCAGGACCCCCGCTGGTGACCACTAGCCAAGGATCTGCCCGATCAGAAGGGTGGGGCAGCAGCGAGAACCAAGCTCGGTCTTATGGATGTGGAGCCCTGATCCGCCCGACTGACCAGACACCGTCGCGGAGTTCCTGTTCGGGCACCAACTGAAGGACGGAGCCCTCTAGGGCAATGCGGGTTATATACAACCACCTGCTATGCCTTCTCAAAGGAAGAGTCGGTCAGACAGTAGAGAATACAAACTTACATTTATTCAGGTATGTAATCTGCAGAGGAGCCCAGTCAGACCTTCACCCTAGGATGTCTGTTTGAGGGACTGACGCCCCAGGGTACACTAATACATAATTAACCTTTTTGGAGACTTCAGCCACGCCTCTGGTGGAAAATTACCGGCTTGAGCCAGGAATGAACAAAAGGTACACAGAGATGAGCTTGCCCCTACCACAGGGGTGCACTATCAGTATATCAAAGCCACTGTGCAACTCTCAGCGTCTCCTAACCTGGGAAAAAAGCTACATATTGAGACTGGAATGCAGAGAAAGAATATCAGTTTATTAGCAAGTCTGGATACAGCCTTGAGCAGGGGAGAAAATAATAATGAAGTACAGTTTTGCTAAGACAAGCGAAAACATAAATAAGGCCTAGTATGAGTGCGGCCTAATCAGTCTTCTACTGATTACGAAATATAAAATGGAGTCACGCAGGCTAACTAAACTTACAGGCTGCAAGGATTACTCAGTGGGTTGCAAGATGCAAATACACAGTGTGAATATAAATAGTGCCTATTTAGCCACATAATGCTAACCTAACATAGCATGTATAAATGCACCACGGGTAGGGGAATTTCAAATTTAATAATTTCTTGCTCATTTTGAAAACTAGGCATATTATTTGTCACATGTGGAGGAGCGAAGCGCGTTTCTGCACAGAACTGTGCATTATAAATATGTTTGCTAATATGTTCAAATGTGAAAACTAATATATGTTTCAAAAACACCAAAGCATGTACCAAAAAGGCATAAACCAATATGTAAGAGTACTAGGTGTGTGCAACTTTACATACTCCAAAATGCCTTTTTGAATAGGCTTGCACATCAACAGGTACTAAAAGGGACAGAAAAACATTGGTGAGCATGTTGCTGAGGTGAATTCCGATTTTAGTTGAATTTAACATTTTGGGTAGATGCATAAATAGAAAAATATGTTTGTACGATGTTTGAGTTTGGGACTCTAAATCCAGCAAACTGTACTTTCATAGAAATGCTGTGTCACATGGTTGCCCATCTGGTTGTGCTACAGAGTTAGTTTTGCTGCATCTTATCTTCTCTGTTGAGAAGTACCCTGTGTACTGAAAGATGCAGGATCCGTGAATCTTTTACCAGATGCAACTGTTAGAAGATGAGAGTTAGATGTTTGTTAGACAGAAGATGTCTGATTTTATCCATCTGGACAACAAAAAGCAAAGGACAAGGTGGCATGAGGCACACAGCTATTGACATGATTCACTTGCAGCAAATTGGTAATGTTTGTATAATGAAACTTAGGTGTTGGGATTGGACTTGTGAGGAGACAGGGTAGGATGCTGGCCAAGAGAGAAGACACTTGCCTGCAGGAAGATAGTTACCTGCAATGGTTGTTGCACTCAAACGACGGCCATTCCACTGCTTGTATTTGCATTGGTTGTCAGCACTGAAACTTTAGCGCCTGGAGCTAAAGAGGTGCACAGTTTGCTACATGTCAATTTATAGATACCTGTTGGACCCGGCCTTTTTTCATGTTTATCCCCAATCTTTTTGCCTTTTGCCTCCAATTGTTCCGACCCTATGTTTGTTGGCTTTAGGACTCTGGGCACTTTACCACTGCTACTCATTGCTAAAGTGCATATGATCTCAGTGTAAATTGTAATTCTGATTGGATCTCCATGACTGGCAAATTTGATTTACTGCCCTAGTTAAGTGCACTGTGTGTGTCCAGGGCCTGTAAATCAAATGCTACTAGTGGGCCTGCAGCACTGGTTGTGCCAACCATATGAGTTGCCCTGTAATCTTCTCTCAGGCCTGCCAATGCAGTGTCTGTGAGTGCAGTTTTAAAGTGCCATGTCAACCTGGCAAGTGCACCTCTAACCTTCCTGGCCTCAGCACTCTTCTCCTACATAGCCAATTTCCTTTTCTCCATTCTTAACTGGTCCATCTGCAGCTTGAATTCTATGTCCGCCAGCCCATCTGGGGACTGGCTGCAGGAAGACACACATCTTACTGCCCCAGCAGGGGGTTCCACTCCCGGGACTAAGTCCTCCCCATCAACTGTTGGTGGGGCCATAGGAAGGTTTTCTCCAGGCCCTTCCAGCTCATCATATTCTACTGTGGATTCACCCACTAACTGGTGGGCTTCTACCTAGGCCCTCAGTGCCTTTTGGAGCTCCACCATCAAAGTGATGCTCTTAGCTGGAAGTCCCCTTTCGTTGCAGAAGTCCTTGAGCTGGGCCACAGTGTTGGACTCCATGTTAGCCACCTCAAACTCCATCCTTGCAGAGGTGGATTCAGGGATATCTGGGTGCACTGGATCAGGTCAAAGTCACTCTTTCAGGCCAACCGCGATAGTCACCAGGTTGGGTCAGCTGAAAATGACCTTCCTAAAACCGTGCCAAGAGTCTCGCTTTTGTTGAAGGTGGCCGCAAGGAGCTCAGAGAGGATCACAGGAGGCTGTTGATGTAGGGCAGACAGCAGGTCTGCATTGCAAGTGGGTGGTGCTGGAGCTTTGTGTTGGTAGTCCTCTGCTAGCAGTGAATGCTGCAGCATGAAGAGGCAGCTTCCAGAGCTTCATGTGGAATCTGGGTGTGAATGGCGAGTTGTCAGTGCAAACAGGTCCTTTTGTGAAGAGCTTAAAATCTTGAATTCAGATCCCTGAGTTACACCAAGGGTTCAGAACCTGAGGGGCACCACTTGGGGGTCAGGAATTCACTGCAGGTGGTTCTAGGGGCTTGTGCAGGATGCTGGGTACCCATTTATGTCCATGAGGCTAAGATCCGGTGGCCAGCAGACTAGCCCTTGCAATCACCCTGGGTTCAAAGGGGAAGTTGCACGTCCCGTTCTCTCATCATCCAGGAAAGAGGGCAGCAGGCAGTAGTTTAACATAGCAGTGCAGCAGTTCCTTCAGAGCAGTAGTCCAGCAGAGTGGCAGTCTTTTCAGCACCACAGGAGTCCTTCTTTCTGGCAGTATCCACAGATCTAGATGTGTACTAAAGGGTGATGCACCGTTACATCGCAACTTTTACAACGGGAGGCTTTTACAACGGAACTTTTACAACGCAGGATCCATTACATCGGATGCCATTACAACGCATGGCATTACATAGCAGATGCTATTACAACGCATGGCATTACATCGTAAGTATAGGTAAGTATTTAATTTTTTTACATTTTATTAATATTAATTATAATTAAATATATTTATTTATGTTTTTTAATATTATTAATTTATTATTTATTATATTAATTAAAGTAATTTTTAAAATAAGTACAGGTGTACAGGGGTGTTTTAAGGTTTCAGGGTAGGGTTTGGGTTTTGGGGTACAGGGTTGTTTTTAGCTTTCAGGGTAGGGTTTGGGTTTTGGGGTACAGGGGTGTTTTTAGGTTTCAGGGTAGGGTTTGGGGGTACATGGGTGTTTTTAGGTTTCAGGGTAGGGTTTGGGTTTTGGGGTACAGGGGTGTTTTTAGGTTTCAGGGTAGGGTTTGGGTTTTGGGGTACAGGGGTGTTTTTAGGTTTCAGGGTAGGGTTTGAGTTTTGGGGTACATGGGTGTTTTTAGGTTTCAGGGTAGGGTTTGGGTTTTGGGGTACAGGGGTGTTTTTAGGTTTCAGGGTAGGGTTTGGGTTTTGGGGTACAGGGGTGTTTTTAGGTTTCAGGGCAGGGTTTGGGTTTTGGGGTACAGGGGTGTTTTTAGGTTTCAGGGCAGGGTTTGGGTTTTGGGGTACAGGGGTGTTTTTAGGTTTCAGGGTAGGGTTTGGGTTTTGGGGTTCAGGGGTGTTTTTAGGTTTCAGGGTAGGGTTTGGGTTTTGGGGTACAGGGGTGTTTTAGGGTTCAGGGTTGGGGTTGTGCTTATGGCTAATTAAATTATGTTTACCATTTATAAATTAATTAAAATATATTTATTAAATTAAATTAATTATATTATATTAATTACATTTTTTAATTAAATTAAATAAAATATTTTAATTTATTTATTTTAATTATAATGTTTAAAAATATTTAAATTAAATTAATTTCATTATATTAATTAATTAAAATTAATTACAATTTTTATTAAAATTAAATTAAATAAATAGATTTAAATTTATTAAATTAAATTAATTACTATTTTAAAATGTATTTTATTTAAATTAATTAAAGTAAATTAATTAAATTAACTTAATTACATTTTTTTTAAAAAGATATACTTACCTATACTTACGATGTAATGCCATGCGTTGTAATAGCATCTGCTATGTAATGCCATGCGTTGTAATGGCATCCGATGTAATGGATCCTGCGTTGTAAAAATTCCGATGTAACGGAATGCGTTGTAAAAAACCGCGTTGTAGTGACACCAATCCGTACTAAAGAGTTGGTGTCTGAGGACAAGTATTTATAACCAGTTATGCCTTTGAAGTGGGGAGAAGCTTCTACAGACTTGCCTTTCAAGTGCACAGGTCCCTTGCTGGCCCCCGCTACAGACTATCTACATGGGGTATGCAGCACTTTGCGTAGTGACAGGACATACCCAATTCAAATGTAAGTGGGGCTGGGCTCAGCTCCTCCCTCCCTTCCTACCAATGATCTCCCATCCAGTCATACCTAAGGTCACCATTGTGTGCGGCTGTTTAGGAGGAATACACAAAACCCAACTGTCACCCACACCTAGTCATATGACTCAGACACAGGCTACTGCCACCAAATGGCTAAGGCAAGAAAATGCCAAATTCTAAAAGTCGTATTTTCAGAATTGCAACTTAAAATCTGACTTCACATTAAGTTAGAATGTTAAATTGTGATGCAGAGATATCAAATATGAACTGGTTACCTATTCCCATTTGGAAATGACATTTATAAAATGTAATAAGGTAACTCCAATGTTGTCTTATGGGAGAGATGGGCCTTGCAGTAGTTAATTACAAATTTAAGAGAGTTTCACTACCAGGCCATGTAAAAATTAGAAGTACATGTCTTTTAAAATACATTGCACTCTGCCCTCTGGGCTCTCAACTGCCTACTCTCGGGGTATATTATATGGATTAAAAAGGATGTTTTGGGCATGGTAAAAGGTAACAACCATGTTTAAAAGGCCCAGGTTAATGTGAATTCCCAAGAACTCCAATCTACTTGGTAACCATTGGAAAGGTAAGGTGCTCCTGGAGTCCTGTGTCAGACTCCTCAGGATCGGAACGATGCTCATTAATGGTCGACCTCTCGATAGCTTCAAGTCTAAGTGCTATTATAGCGCAGAACAGTGAAGTGATCAAGCGAGGGAAGGAAAGGGAGGGAACAGCAGGGAAGGAGACCTGAAATGACATGAAAGCAAAGCACACAATCAACATGCATTGATATACTCCGTTCTCTCCCCCTGTAGAATGACATAGTAGTACAAAGAAGTATCTACCTGTAAAGAAAAAGAAAGATGTGTGCTGTCCTAGTTAATCCAGCTCAACGTGTACCTCCCAAGAACAGGAGGCCGGTAAGAGCAAGACCCAGTCGCAACGATGGACATAAACGAGACACTACAGAGAAGAATATAATACACTATTTAGGTACTTGAGGTTTGCGTGTACTCCTCTCTATATGTAACACTTCCTCATATCTAGCAATTGTGAAGGGGCATGTACCCAGATTCCCCTCTGGTCTTGTTTCACAGAGGTTGTATGAGACCGAACCTGGCTCAACCACAATCCCCTGCTAAATGGATACACAATAAGAAATCAAAGTTAGATAAACTCAAATCCTTGAGTAAATGGTATTTCCTTAAGGGTATGTTAGATTTGGTTCAAATGTACAGTTTCACCAAGCCAGATTACGTGGCGCCAAGTAACATACCTTCGTACATATACAAGTTTGATGGCCAACACAGAAGTGCTCCTACGCTTGAATTGCAGGAAGCCTTGAACTCCCCAACGCGAAGGAAAAGCACTCTACCCACTTCTGGTGGCAATATCAATATATAGCAAGCTGTCTGTAGGAGAATGGTATCGCTCCTACCATACACCCTTGCACTGGTTTCCCTTCTACTCACAAGAGACCACAAACGTGTATCTCACCAACAAGGAGGAACACTTAGTGCTTTGGGTTGTTACTGCATAAACAAAACGCTCATCCAAAAGGAAGAAGTGAAGGGATGTTTGTCCCAATACATCATTATGCACTCTCCCACACTATTAGTGCTGGTATCAGTGGTGGTGCAGCAGCACCCTTACCGAACCCACACTTGTGTCTGCCCTTTGGTTTCCAGGACCGGGGCTCTGACCGTGGAGCTCCTCCGCGGAAGTTCCAGAAGTCGTCTCTGCTCCGAGGCGCCAGCCGCTGGGCTCCACTCAGCGACTAATGACCAAAACGAGAAAAGCACAAATGCCCAAAAGCAGCCTCTTCGTGTTCTGGACTCAGAATACTCGCCAACGCCGCTGGGGCGGAAGTGCGCTCATATGCCTTCCGCTGCTCTGAGTGTGTACCGCTCCGCCGTCAGTGCTCATGGGACATGTAGTCTTTTGAGTAGTCTCAGCTCTGATCCGCGCAAAACGAGTCACGACAATGTCGAGAGGACGTAGAATTGCCGGAACCCCAAGGATTCACCCAAGGTAAATAGACAGGGACCCACAGAGTGATTTCCTAAGAAAGCATCTCTAGCTAGAAAACCACAACACATTTCATTCTAGGAATTATTTTAATGTTTATTACATGCCCAATTCACTTATGAAAGAAGATTTCTAACAAATATTTTAGAATAGTTACTTTTAGAAAGTTATCTCTTCTCTTCCTAGACCCTTTGGAGGCCCACTAGCATAAGCCCAAACCTTTATCTGACAGCTAAATAGACCCCTAAAAGAGGTGTTAAAACTGCTCCTAGTCACACAAAAAAGTCTTGGGTTTGGGGAGGTGCTCTGTTCCACAGGCAAGATGACCATCTGGGATGTGCCTAGGAACTTCATTATTTCCAATAGACCTCCCTTGTCACAGGCGAAGAGGAAGAGGTGTGGTGCAGCAGCCACGGAAGCTGACTCCGGAACTCAGGGCTTTTGGTTTGATCCCCAGCGGCAGGTTAGCCCTGCACCTTGTGACTCTGGACAATAGCTCGCTTAAACTTTCCTACGGCCTCCAGTGCCGGGACACCTCGCATGAGGGAGCTGCCGCTTTACAAATGCTTCTATTATTAATTATCAATAATATTAGCTGGCTCCTCACCGGGGCCCTTATTTGTTCCTCCAGGCAAGTAGGCATCAATTCTTATTGGGGGGAATCTGCCCTTATGACTGGTTTGAAATGATAATTGTTCCAAACAATAGTTCAGGAAAAAGAATACATATTTCAACACATTGACAGAAAGAATTCAATTCAAACCAGAATTATGTTATTTTGCAAAAGAAAGAGAGAATAAAGGACACAAAAAACGGAGGGGGGAAAAAAAGAGGGGAGACAGGTGAAAAAAGTGAAGGAAACCAAGGAACAGATAATGTTTTTTTGATTCAAAATGAATTTAGAAAAATATCAAAAAGCTTTTTTATTATTTGTTATTAGTCAAGTTAATACGCTCATGAGTGAAATGTTGGTTATTAAAAATACAATACTTCAAGTTAAAAACCAAACATGTGGCGAACACAATTTCAGTTCAACAATAGTAGGGTATCAATATACACTTCGAATCATAAACCCTCTATCATTTAGGTGCCACCAGTATGTCGACGGCGTTTCAACAGCAGTGAAAACTTGCGGTCATCATCAGGACAGGAAGAATGTAGGAGCGTGAATAGGTCTGTAAACATTAATACATAATATTACTTATTGAACTTCCTTGGAAGTATGAACAGAAAAAAGAGAGAAAAAAAGAGACAAAAAAAGGGGGGAGAGAAGGAGAGAAAAAAGAAAACTTTATTTGTGCCAAATAGGCCCCGTTTATGACCTTAAAGTAAATTCAGAACTTTAACGATCTACCGAAGGAAACCATAATTCATGAGAAGATCGTCACTTCATCCATACCATCACCATCGTGAAAGAAAGGGAGGGAAAGCATAATGAAACAACAAGGCTTATAGTTTCACCTATTAAGATAGCCTAGGGGTGCGGTCAGATGGCCACATCCGATGTTGATAGTTTCATCCGATTATTTTTAACAAAAGGAGAGGAGTGATCGCTCTAGAAAAAAAGGGGGAGGTAGCGTTAAGCCCAAATGGGTTCTTGCATGTGCTACAAATAAAGGCTTGGCTAGAAATAGAGACTTACTTTATATAACAAGAGTTTACTCTTGAGTGGTCCTGCAAATAAAGGTCAAGCGTTAGAGAGCTGAAAAATGCAGGACAGCCAACCTTGGCATGTAGACGCGTTACATCCGTCTGCAAACAAATCCAGAGCACAAATGAGAAAGTCACTTAGATGGCTGTAAAGGAATCACGTGTGCAAAAACATGCGGAACTACTCGACTGAATAGCATGAAGCTATATCATTGCGGAAACCAACCTTAGTAACCGGTTGATTAAAGTGAAAAGTAAAACAGGCGTGAAAAAGACCAGAGTTGACACCCACAAAAACAAAAATGGAATGGGATTGTAATCTTAATATGACAAGGTTGTGTTGTTGAAATGATAACAGAGGAGGGGCTGCTCATTACCCTGGCTGCACCTCTGGGGTGGCATTTTAAAATCTTGTTTTCGGTCAGAGATGGCACTGTGGCATTTTTTGCAGTAGGGCACACAGGAACCACTGTAAACAGGGGTAGGGTTACCCCTGCGAACATTTTCTCTCCTGGTTAGGGAGGAGCGAGGAGACACCCTCACTCGCAGGCTAGTGCCAGGCATGGCATTAATGTGGCTCCCCTGGGCACCCTATTCAGCTCTGAGGAAGACAGAAGGACTGTCTAAAAAAATTGCAATATTGGTTGAAGGGGTGAGTTTTATCGTGCTTTTAGGGGTCCAGCGGCACTGCAGTTCCAAGAGCCATATGTTAGCCTTAAAACTGCAGAGCCGAGGCAGTGCCAAAGTCTGTTCTTGCACACAGGGTGGTGAAGGAAGTGGCCCAATTCGGGTCACTCGGATCACTAATGACCACCTCTCAGCCTTTCATAGCAAATGAATAGAGGGTCAGACAGTAGAGAATACAAACCAATATCTGTTTATTCAGGTACACTCAGAATGGAGCCCAGTCTGCCCAGTCGCTAGGAGTGCTGCAGGGGGACGCATAAAGATACATTATGTATATTTCGTAACTGGGCTAACACACGCCCATAGTGGAATTTTCAAGGTGCTGCAAAGCAATGGAGTATAAGAGAAAAACAATCTCAGCGCTCACATCTTACACAGAGTTACAAAGTCCAAGGTTGTTCCAGTCGGGACCATCACCAGAAAGTGGGAGAAGGCCTCCATCTGGTGAGAAAGGTATGCGCTAATGAGAACAGTCTATTCATTAGTTAAGCAAAACCCAACTTTGGAGAAATGAAACCTAGCAGAGGCCTTTTCTCAGAAATAGCTAAGGATTAGTTTTGATCATGATTTAAAATGGCGTCTAAACAGAAAATGGTGCTGCAAATGCTACTTTACATACGATAATACGCAAGCAGAAACATTTCTATTTTAACAGACCTCCTTTTAGCATGAGCTAAAACATTTTCTGACAGCAACAAGAAAAATATAAGACCAGGAAAATAAAAGACCATAAGCACAACTTCTTATGGACATTCCATATTCTCAGTAATGGGAAGAGAGACTGTAAGGAAGGAAGAAGTCTGAAAAATGCCCTCATCTAACTGCATTAGATTGTCTATCTCTTTCTGCACCATAATTGCGCATTGGTAGCATGAACCAATATTTTCCTCTTAGGAGTGAGAAGGGTGGTGCAATACGAGCAGCAGAAGGGGAGGCACTGAATAATGGCACAGCAAAGCCCCAATACCACAATCAGGTGAATCACCTTTTCAAGAATCCAACCCCAGGCACCAAAAAGAGACCAACTCCAATTTCCACTTTCCATTCCCTTGACATTCTCTAAGATATCCAATATGTGTTTAGTAATATTATTTTCCATATTTTTAATCCCAACTACACACAGGTCTCCTATTACCGCGCATACACCCCCACTCCTGGCTAAAATAAAATCCACTACATATCTAGTTTGTTCGAATTTGTTTGCATACTCCCCAACTGAGTAGTGATGTTGTGTAAAGCAGCCACGGTAGTGTTAGATAAAATTTGTAAGTTGCATCCAAAATATTCTCTAGCTTTCTCACCCCGGGGCATAGCGGAACCACCCAGAGTGGAAATAGAGGAAAGGATATATTCAAAGGTGATCCCATTACTGTAGTTATTGACCTGTATATCCGTCACTCCCTCACAGAATTCCTTGGTCAGAATCCTCTTTACCCAACGAACATTAGGTTTTGCATATTTACAGGGCACACCTAAGGGCAACACCATCCCAAGTGCGACATCATCAGAAGCATTATGAACATTAGAGTAAGTACAGTTTGATTAAAAAATAAAACCCTGGGTGTGCATAAACTGGTCCTTCATAATCTACTGCAGCATATCTAGGGTTCCTTCCAAAGGTACTCAGGTAATGGGTATGCTCAGACATGGGTTCCTTGCTCACTTTGCCACTCGATTCAAGCTAGCCTGGCTGATGACGGCTGACTAGCCAGAAACTGGTCCCAGGATGCTTGTCTCCAGTCTAGGGAAGACATGGCTTGGCAGTTTGGGCTGGACTGTTTACATGAGGCACAGGGTCAGACTGATTTGCATATAGCCATGTCTGAACTGGGGTGGTGGAGCGAGCTAAAGAATGATGATGGATTAAACCCAGATCAGTTGACTGGGGGTGAGTGCTTGCAATTTTCAACACTCCGCCCATCATCCCCTTTGGTTTTGCTTTGCTTGCCCTAAGTTGGCAGGGTATGCCCAGATGTGGGTCTCTTGCTCACTTTGCCAATGTATTCAAGCTAGCCTGGCTGATGACAACTGATTAGCCAGAAACCGGTCCCAGGATGCTTGTTTCCGGTCCAGGGAAGACATTGCTTGGCAGTTCAGGCAGGACTGATCCCATGAGGCACAGGGTCAGACTGATTTGAATATGGCAATGTCTGAACTGGGGTGGCGGAGTGAGCTAAAGAATCATGATGGATTAAACCCAGATCAGTTGACTGGGGGCTTGCAATATTCAACATTCCGTCCATCATCCCCTTTTGTTTTAATCGGATCTTTTTCATTCACCAAGGGCATTGTATTTTTGTATAGCATTATTCCCGAACAAATGATATAGAGAGAAGTACCTGTACTATTCATGATGGGGCACCAAGCAGGGTAATAACCAGCCTCTCAGGTAACTATCAGTTCCTTGTAGTGCCAAACCACCAATGTAACATTCTGTTCTTCCATATAGAAGTTATCACAGTGGTGTATTGTTATCACACCCCGGATAAACCATCCCTTGTGGCTTTCTATAATATAAACAAGGAGCTGGAAAACCAAAACCAAAAACTCCTTTCATTTCAGTAAATTGCTCTGAACGAGTGTAGGTATAGTTCACAAGAGATATTGGGTATGCAGTCCATAAACTAGTGACAGACTCAGTGAGGTAACCAGCGTCCCTTCTCTGAAAAATCTCTTATGTGTATCTAGAAACACATTGCTTGGGGCTGTCCTTTTCTTTTTTGGTGGGGAAATAACTTTAACCCTTGGTATGTAAAGGCATAACCAGATCATTCTCCAAAACCCAAGACATCCCACACAATATTATTAGCAATAATACTACAAGAGTAACACACATCATTTTCTTCTTGCAGATCCATGTCACATTATGCTGGGCAACAGAAATCACTAGCTGCTCTTCCTCGGCAACCAATCTACCGAAGGGATACATAACAAATGATGAAAAGGGGGCAGAATGCAAAGGCAATATACAAGTTCCCAGTCTCCCTGAGAGCCTCTCTGGTGAAGGCTCCTATTGTTCATCAATACATTGGCGTTCTTGAGCACTGGCGGTGGAGCTTGCTGTGTCCTAAGCTCATTTCCCACACCGGCCAGGATTGTATACCTCCAAGGTATACTTTAATTTTCCCTATCCAATGTTCAAACAACTAGCAAGATTCACATCAATCTAACTGACTCTGTTGGTACTATAACTGTGTACAGCCTAGCTTACACAGTCCATACCTAACTAGTATTTCTTCTCCTTAGAGTCATTTTCCCTCAGCCGAGGGCGTAAATTGTATCTGGCAGCTCCAGGCACAGAATGATCAACAAATAAGGCCTATTGGATAGCTCATATTTCCAAGGAACAACCGCATTAAGCACATCTTCATTCTCCTATTTGTTTGCATCCATGTAAGTTGGACATCGCTAATGGGAACAAACTGAGGCACTTGTTTGCACTCGGAGTCCCCGATGCCGTCCTTGACCCATTGGGTTGCATGAACCCAGTTCCTATGGCCAGCAACTTTCACATGGATATGAGTCACCAACAGGACCTGTTCAGACCCCTTCCATCACGGCTCAAAACTTTTTGTTTGCTGAAAGTTTCGGAGAAGAACAAAACCTTCAGGCTGAATGTCGTGGCCGGGTCCCTCTGGTGTAGAAGACAGGGACTCCCAAACCTGTTGGTGAATAGAACGTAAACTTTCTGTTAACTGGCTAAGATAATCAAGTAACATACGGTACTCAATTTCAGAGAACAGACAAGGGCTTGGGACGCCCCAGACATTTGCCGGGCGTCCGAACACATCCTCATTCAGTGACAATCCTATTCTAGAATGTGCTGTCATTCTTGTTGATAAAAGAGTCAAAGGCAAAGCATCTGGCCTCTGTCATCTCCTGTATCTTTAAGTTTAAGTTTGAGAATACCATTGTACTTCTCAACCAAACCCGCTGACCGACGATGATTGACAGCATGAAATTTCTGCTTCACATAAATACCCTCACAAATCAATTAAATCACTTTTGCATTAAAATGACTTCCGTTGTCCTTCCAGATCACTTCGGGCATGCAGAAACGAGAAAATAACTCCTTCAGGAGTACCTTTTCAGTCGTAATGGCTGTATTGTCTTTATTGGGGTAAGCCTCAACCCATTTGCTAAATGCACATCCAGCCACTAGAACATACTTCCAATTATTACATCTCTATAACTCAAGGTAGTCCATTTGGAGGACTTCAAAAGGGAAGGTTGGTGGTGCGGAATTACCAGGCTTCCCAGGACTATGCATCATGCATACTATGCAGTACTTCACTAACTATGCAGCTGACTTAGAGATATTATCATTCTGCCATACGTGATCTAACAATTTACACATGCCTTTAGCACTAATATAAGCTGGACTGTGGGCCATTGTAACCACAGAAAGAGCATATGCATCTTGCAGCATACATCTCTGCTTCCCTGATTTATCAATCCAACATCCTTTGTCATTCAACTGTGCTGTACTTTCCTGGAACACTGCTAATTCTTCTGTCGTGGCTTCACTTTGTATCTCTTTTACATTTTCAAGGGTATCTTCAAACATGACAACCTTGGGGACCCACCTAGCTCGGCCTGCTACAAACATTCTTTTCATCTTTGTCCTGGCCATTTTCTTAGCTGTCTGATCTAAAAAAGCATTTCCTCTACCTATACCATCAGTGACCTTTCTGTGGGCGCAACACTTCACTATTGCCAATTTCTTGGGGAGTGTCAAAGCAGACAAAAGCCTCAACATGAGGTGTTCATGTTGGATTTTGGTGCCATGTGAGATAAGGAACCCCCTCTCCGCCCAGAGTCACCCAAAATGATGCTCAACCCCAAAGGCGGACTGGCTGTCAGTATAAATATTGACAACCAGTCCCTCACTTTATTCACAAGCTCAAATAAGGGCAGCTAACTCAGCAGCTTCAGCTGACCGATAATGGACCCATGATGTCTTTACCACCGTGCGCAGTGTTGTAATAGCATAGGCTGCAGTGGAGGTTCCATCTGGTCATTTAAATCAAGAGCCATCAACATATAGTTCCCCTTGTGGGTCAGATAAGGGAACATCAGTCAAGTCTATCCGTCCTTTCGTCTCTTCTTCGGTTCGGAAGATGCAATCATGTTTGTCAACTTCATCACTTTCGGAAGGGAGGGGTAGTAACGTGGCAGGATTCAGCGTCGCACATCTTTTAATTGTGATATATGTAGCAAACAGTGTCAGTTCATAGTTGGTAAGACGTGCACTGGTGAGGCGCTCTATCTTTGTCGTTTTCAAAAGCGTGTCCACAGCATGGGATGAGGTCAGTATCACGTACGAGTCCAGCCGATTTGTGATCAAAATGTCACAGCTGCAACCGCTCTTAGACAACTTGGGAGGGCTCTCACAACAGGATCGAGCACAGCAGAGTAACAAGCACACAGCTGTTGTTTAGCCCCAAATTTTCGTGTTAACACAGAAAGCTCACAATCAACCATCTCATGGACGTATAACGCAAATGGCTTACCATAGTGAGGTGTGCCAAGGACGGGAGCCAAACAAAGTGCAGCTGTCAATTGCTCAAAAGACTGCTGACATTCAGGCATCCAAGGCAAAGGCTCAGGCACTTCTATATTGGTTAATGTAAGGTATCCACTGGCGACAGTAGGAAGTGATACCTATAGAAGCGCACACATCTTTCTGAGTTTGTGGAATGGGCATTTTAACAGCGGTACTGATACGCTACTGGGTCAACCTCCTACCCTCCTTCGACAGCAGGTGACCTAAATAGGTGACGTCCTGTCGACAATACAGACATTTAGAAAGAGAAACTTTATGTCCATGATGAGCTAAATGCAGCAACAATTTAACCGTACTATCTCTACAAACTTGTTCAGTGTCAGAAGCAATGACGACGTCATCAACACATTGCACCAATACTAACCCTGGGCGTAGTGCTACGCTCCACCCACGGAGTGTATGCAGTGTTGCCTACTATGCATTTTGCAAAGTAGGCGTAGTAGGCAACACTACGCACACTCCATGGACGGAGCGAAGTTGCCCGCCTCCCTGCCGCCCTCTCCTAAATACCTAATTAAAGCTAAATATACTACAAAAGTAAATTAAAGGCACTTAGCTGGTCCGCGGCATCCCGGGGCTCCCTCTTCTCTTTCACGTCGCCGTCTTCGATCCCAATGCGCATGCGCAGGCAGCCACACATGCGCATTGGGATAGAAGACGCGGTGGCGCAAAAGGTATTTAGGAGAGGGCGGGAGGGAGGCGGGCGGCGCGTAGTGGAGCTACGCGAAGTGCGTGGGTGGGCGTAGATTCATGCCCACTTTGCATAGCTTCGTGTAGCCCCACTACGCATACTACGCCCACCCTTAACCAATACATTACGTGAGGGAAGCGAAAGGGAATCCAGCTAACTCTGTAAAGGTTGACTATAAATACTCTGACTCTCTGTATAGCCCTGAGGAGCTGGACAGATTCTAAAGCTTCTATGAGGTAGTGTGAACCCAAACAAGTTTCTGCTATCTGGATGAATGGGAATACTAAAGAATGTAATTTTCAAACCAATAACCGAAAAGAATGAAGCTGTAGAAGGAATCATTGTCAAAAGCGTGGTGATATCAGGAGCCGCCGTCAACTGAGGCACCACAATTTTATTAACCTCACAGTAATCATTCACAAAAAGGTAAACATCCTCATGATCATCAAAGGAACCTGAGGGTGTCCATTTAAGAATCGGAAGAAAAGGGCTATTACAAATATTAGCAGACGTCCCCTCAACTTCTCCTTTGAGTATCAAATCCTGAATAATCTGTAGAAGGGCTCATTCCCCCGCCTGAGGTATCTTATACTGAGGAATGTGAGGCAAAAATAGCATTGACTTTGACCGGTATCAAAACTGGTGATATATGCAATAATCCTAGATCTGTATCACTTGTTGCCCAAGGTGTTGTGGTACATTAGCAAATTCAACTGGACCCATCAAATTTTCACCATAATTGGTCTTCAACAAAAACGCGGAATCCACAGAAAAAGTACCAACAGTCAATGCTAGGGGTTATGAAATGGGACTTACAACCAGAACTCCTGAAAACCCTACCGAAACATTATTATGGCCAGGCAGAGCCACCCCAGGGACCATATGCCAAGAAACAGAAGTCTTTGTTGCACCTGTGTCCACCAAAAATTCCTTAGTCAAACCTTGCAACTCCGCAGTGACCTAAGGACCACACTGATCAACAGGTATCAGAACTGGTCCCTCACTCTGTCCTTGGCTATCCTAGCTGTAAGACATCCCTGTCGCTTCATCCATATCATAATCATCATGGTAATACTGTCCATCATGAGGGTCATCAAAATAATTGGTATCAGAAAGACCCTGTGAGACCGCAGCACTCTGAGGTCTATCAGTCCCACAATCTCGTCCACGAGGACCTCGTCTTCTAGGAACCACCACTTTTTTCAAAAGCACAGGACACTCGCTATGCCAATGACCCTCCTCCTTACAACATGCACACTGATTCGACCCCAAAGGTGTTGTGGTCAGCTGCCTACTCGTTGGTGGAAGCTCTCTGGCAGGACCACCATGCCCTCCACCATTCCCTCTAAAAGCTTGCTGCAACAGCACCTTTGTCTTTAGATCCTTTTTTTTCCTCGCGTTTCTTTTTCTCCACTTGATCACTATGTTCATAATATTGAGCCATATTCAAAATAACAAAATGGGAAGAGGTAGACCAAGTGCTCTCAGATGCATGTATATGAGTCGCAATTTCAGGACGCAAATCAGAAACAAACCTATCAACAAAAAACAAAACTCCTCCCTCAATAGACATATCCTGCCAACTATAATCCAAAAATATATATTCAAACAAGGTAAAGAAAGCAGACACACTTTCATCGTTTGTCTGTTGACAAGCTGTCACCTTGTCCAACGTACTTTCTTTGGCAGAATAAGAGAACTCATATCTAATAATACAACCTGGTAAAGCAAGTATCTTGACTCTGGGCTTATAACCTGGCTTCCGTTCCTGATCCCATTACTTAATCGCCCCCCAGCTTCACTACATGATCTTGAGTAGCAACCTGTCTCAAAACGACAACCGGAAGAAGAAGGCCAAAAAACATTTTAATATCAGCGACGGTCATTACAGTAGAAGAGGCAGCCTCTGTTAGTTTTTCTGATAAGCATTAGGATTTTTCCTAGGATCAGGCAAATGAGTCTTAAGGGATAAATCCTCGATTATTTTCCATGGAGCATAAACCCACTGTTTTTTTAAAACAGGCCGCTTCACCCGGTCTGGTGACAATACCCTGCTGATCCGTTAACTCTGGAATTTCTGGGTGATATATAGTATGAAGCTCTCGCATCGGAAAGTGAGACACTGGGGTAGGACTCATCTCATGCAACCTACCCCTATAATCAATTAACTTTGTAATATTCCCGAAAACGTGGCCAGCCTCCAAACCGCCAGCATACACACTATCTCTAATATCAAATAGAATTTGCGGTGCATCATCCTCAAAGTGTTGCTGCCAAAGACTAATCAACGTAGCAGACATATGCTAAAGAGCGTGTTGCCATACAAAGGGCTACAAATCTCGCATAACTGCCCAAACATCCTCCACACTATAAATGGGATTACGATCCCACTGCCCACATGATCAGCTACTACCTTCTTCTCCTCATCCTTCACCCCAGATCGCACCATTGGGCCCATTTGCTTCTTAAATTTCATCAAACCTCTATATTCAAATCTGTGTACTGGCATCTCAACACTCAGAAATGTCGGGGGATGAAGAACCATAGAAGGAGAAGCAACAGAAGTAACAGGTACAATTGTTGCTGGCAGTTGTGCCGGAAGCGATAGAAGGAGGTATTGGAGTCGAGACAGTTGGTGTGCAAACAGTTATAGTTGCCACAGATGCCAAAGACAATTAGGGAGCAGGGGGTGCTGTAGCCAAAGCTGTTGAAACTACAGCAGTATACACAGGAACAGTTGGAGCAGTTGTAACAGGCTGCTGTGATAACGAAGTAACAACAGAACATATATCCTCTGCTGGGCATATGGGGCAGGGGTTGAGTGTCTAACAATTCCTACAAAAAAGTATAATTTTCCTCTTGGGCCAAATAAGATTTATCAATCTGTAATCAAAACCTCCTTTCCTCATATTCAACTCCTGCCTCCTGCCTTTCTCTATCATATGCTACTGTTTTCTGGGTCAGTGTTTGCGTCTACCCTTTCCGTGCATCTTTTTCCATCTTCAGTCGTCTCTGCCTAGCTACTTTCTGCCACGTTCTGAGGGAATCAAACATAGACTGCTTACTTTGTCTTTTGAATAACTTTTCCTGTAAAACCCAGTCTTTTGTTCATCAAAAGTGCCCGTCAACAGCCCACTGTGACTCTGCATTGTCCTCGTATATTTGTGCCATAATGTACTAAACATAGTAGGGCCAAGACCATGCTTCACATACATATCAAAATTAGGAGTGCCTTCTAGAGGCACTGGCTGGGCTTCTTGTAACTGAGCATCTGCAGAACAACAACAACAACTCAGAGAGAACCTTACTAATTCCAGGCATTTTTGAAAAAGAAAACAAGTTTGTTATTTATGCCTGGCAAAGCAATTGCAAATGCTTTTATCAAAAAACGGTCTTCAGACCGTATCAAACTCACCTGATACAAGTAGCACAAATAAACTGATTCTCCACTGCCAGCTCTCCAGACCAAATGGTCAGATTCAAGGGTTTAGCCATTCCTGAGTCCAGTCGGGATGACCGCTGGGAGAGGCACAATCCGGCAAAACGGAAGGGGCAGCTGCGAGCAATCAATACTCCTTGTGCAGGGATCCCAGAACCGTCAGTCCGACCCAACGATAGCCTCGACCTCCCCTCCATCTGCAGAAGGGTGATGTTTCACTTACCCGAAGGAGTCCCTGTTCGTGCGCCAACTGAAGGAAGTAGCCCGATTCGGGACACTCAAGTTACTAATGACCACCTCGCAGCCTTCCATACCAAATGAAGAGTCGGTCAGACAGTAGAGAATACAAAGAAATATTTATTCAGGGACACTCAGAGTGGAGTCCAGTCTGCCCAGCCGCTAGGAGTGCTGCAGAGGGACTGAAATCAAGAAGCATAAAGTTACATTATGTACATTTCGTAACTGGGCTAAGATACGTCCATAGTGGAATTTTCCAGGCAGGTGCTGCAAAGCAATGGAAAACAAGAGAAAAACAATCTCAGTGCTCATATCTTACACAGAGTTACAAAGTCCAAGTTGTTCCAGCCGGGCCTGTCACCAGACAAGTGGGAGAAGGCCTCTATCTAGTGAAAAAGGTATGCGCTTATAAGAACAGTCTATTCATTAGAGAAGCAAAACCCAACATTGGAGAAATGAAACCTAGCAGAGGCCTTTTCTCAGAAATAGTAAAGGATTAGTTTTGATCATGGTTTAAAATGGCTTCTAAACAGAAAATAGTGCAGCGAATGCTAACTTACATAGGATAATACGCAAGTAGAAACATTTCTATTTTAAAAGGGGCACAACATGTGCCTCCCCGCTAGCACCCCATTCACAGGGGCACCAGAGGGGCCTGTAGGGCCCCCTTACTTTCCTGACCACACCACTTTTCATGACAGGCTCACGACCATGAAAAGTGTGGAGGTCTGGAAAGCCGTAATATGCTTGGCCATGCAGCAGTAGCACCACCAGATTACTGCTGTCTCAGAAGTCGCCAAGGTATCATGTATCCCCGGCAGTTGCGGTAGTGCCATGGCAGTCCGACTGCAAAAGTTGCAATACAGCGGCCGGACCCCAAGTGAGGTGGTAGCTGCATCACCACTGCTGTGCCAATGTGAATTTGGCGGTCCACAGACCACCAAAGTCATAATCAGGACCTACGTCAAAAGGATTATTTAATTAAAAAAAATATATATATATATATCTATCAGCTTTTCTTCATTGTTTGTGAATATGCATTCTTACTTCCTAGTGGCGTCATGGGGGTGATGCGTCGATATCCTTTTGAATAACGTTCCATCCCCATGTCATTAAAGTAAAATAGCACCACTGATAGATCAATAATACTATTTGAAATATTTAAAAAACTGCACTGCTCTAGCTAACAAATTTACCAAAACACACAGTTACATGCGCAGAAAAGTGGACGCCAGTGTTAGCTCTTGTGGTTTATGATTCTCTGAATTTCTTAACTAAGATTTCCAATTTACATTAATAGTATATACTTTTATCATTTCTAAAGCATTTACGCTCAATTATGAATAACATTTACTTTCAAAGTACGTCCCATTTGTGATTTTAATGAGTGACTATTACAAAACTCTGCGAAGATTGACTCTGAGCCACAAGCAGGGCAATTATCTTTCCTTTTGAGGCTGAGTCACCGCATGCTTGAGGAGGAGAGAAAGGATCTGCGTGCGACAGGCAGGTTACTGCTGCTAGCTCAGCTGTGATAAAGGGGTCTGACTTTCCTTCAGGTTCAAACACTGCCCAGATGTTTCTACTCGGTAGGGTTTCAGCCCGAGTTTTTAACAGTAGTAGGCGGATCATTAGTATGGGGCGAATAACCAATCTGGCAGTCGTCACTGCAAGTAAGTTACCTGATGGTCTAAAAAAGGATACTCAGCCTATCAGCTCAGTTATTTTCATTTACGATCACACTGCTCACGTGACCAGGTGAGCATTAAATTGCAGCCTTCCTCCATATGTACAGTTGCTCTAACTGCTGGGGAAAGAGCTGGAAAACACTTTGGGGCAGATTTATGAAGGCCTTGCGCCGCCGGTGCGTCATTTTTAACATGGGAAAAAGTGACGCACCGGCGGCGCAAGGCCTTTATAAATCTGCCCCTTTGCCCCTACTAAGGGGACCGAATTGCATTGACCTCAGCTCCGCCAAAACTGTTCCTGCATCTTGCAATGTCCCCTCATTTGCTAAGCCTGACAAATCAGCCTGACACGTTGACCTGGGATTGGAGTAAGTGGGTTGGTACCTGAGTGCGACAATGAAAAATATAATAATCGAATCCTACCCTTCTTCTCCTCTTTCTGCTTGTACCCTGTCACTCGCCCTTCTGCCTTCTTGCTTTGGGCTTGACTTGTTAGCTGATGCTGAATTGGCACCTCAGTCCAGTAGGCAGGCAAATATAGCCTGCAACCCAGTCCCTCTTTTTGGACGGCTATGTCACAGTGCCCACTTTTTGACTCTAACCTATCAGAATCCGGTCCTGTACCAGCAAAAATGGCCGACCATAAGACATCAATCATCAGTGGGACTAGAAAGTGAGGAAGCAATTGATTCTCCACATTCTACACCTGTATGTGTGTGTTTGTCTGTATATTAATGTGTACTCATTCTAAATGTTTGTGAATGCGTCTCTCTCGGTGTGTATGTGTGCGTAAGTGAGTGTGTGCAGATTGACTGGGAAGTGCTGGTGTGTAGGAATAAAGTGATTAACTGGCTGCATGATTTTATTGAATACTATATGAATAATGGGACACATCATTACTTGGAATGCACTTGTATTATGGAAGATAACTGGTCTAATTGGGCACTCTCGGGCATTTATACACATAATTGGGCCACATCATGGCATTGGCATATAGGGGTAACAAGAATATGACTGCATTAACTGACAAATAGAGAATAAAGGGTGTGGCCTTGACAGGCTTATCGAGAACATTAAGGGCGTAACATGGTACTGAACTGCATATCTGGAGATATATATTTTCACATCATAACACCATCTGTCTGGGATTCTTGGGACACACCACCGGCATTGCCAGGTCTGATTTGTACCTAGCCACTTGGTTGCATGTAATTGATACCTCAGAACATTCCACAATTTACTGGCATAGGCTGGAGATAACTCAGTACATGGTAGCATTGACTGCCTATGATTGGGTAACCGTGTGCATCCTGGTAATAATGACTGGAATACAATGGGGGCTTCTGAGAGACCACAGTGGCCATAACTGACTTTTATGTGTTGCCTAAAAGTGACTGCATGACTTTTAGGCAAAATCTTCGTATTTACTAAAATGACTAATATATGTTGTCAAAATTACTGTATTTAGGAAGCTAACTAGCTGATACTAGGGGATAATTTTAAGTCTTTAAATAAAGCGGTAATATTTGGCGACAGAATTACTGTATTTTCAGATGAAAAACTAGTTACCGCTGTCAATAGCTTACAATTTCATTTTAGAGGCGTAAATGGATGAGCAGGTTATGACATATGCTGTTCAACAATTTCATAATTAACGATATTGGTGATGTTAGGTGTGTTCTCTTGAACGGTGTTATTAATGGTGACATTACAGATGTCATCAGTTATGTCACTGATTATGTAATTTGGGTAGACATCAGTGACGTCATGTGTAGGTGTGGAGCTTTGAGTTATGATGTGTGTATCAAAAGATAATTGGATATTTCAGGACTTTTTTTTTTATAAACAAAACTTACCTCTGTGTTTCTTTAAATGGGTGACCTTGTAGGACTCACTAAAGTGACACGGGTAAATAGTCATGATTACTCCTACAGATCACTACACAGTCTGTGAGACAGGCTTTTGTCATGGCACACACACTTGACTCATCTTGACCCATGACAACGATAACAAAAATAAGCACCTGGGATCCCTATATCATAGCAGTTGGGGCACTCAGGGCAGCGGTATACATCCATCACCATGCAAACAACTTTTCCATCCCAAAAGACGCAAAGAAGTAAATAGCATAATTTATTTTACCAGAGTTTGCAATTGTGTTTTTTTTCTTCCGTTTTTATATTTGTTATTATTGTCCTTTTCTTCGTGGCTAATATTTTAGTTGAAATTTGCCACTTTGTAGCAGGAACAAAACTAAATGAAAATAAACAGAATTGAAAACTTAAAAGCCAAATTCTGAATAAAAGTTCTTATTGTGGTAATGCACCAACTTCTTTTAAATTAATTTGTTCTAGTCTCATTGCTAGACTTGGGTATGGAAAGTAGTGAAATAGTGACCATTGATTTGATTCCATGATCAGTTGCCTGCTACTGTCCTCCACAATGTTTTCTGGAAGTTTTCTTGAACTTTTCCTCCCCTTGCGTCATTGCTAGTGTCTCTCCATACTCCTCCTGCTTGGCCACAAGTGCCTTTTCTGAGCTGATGTTCCCAAGGAGTACAGGACAGCAAATCTCTGAATAAGGAGGTCTTCAAGGTTTACAATTCACGTTTTATGTATTTGCTTTATTTCCATCTGGTGAATGGGATAAAAGCTTGTCCATCAGACTCTTGGTGGTATATCCTTCATTAAAACAAGTTTCAATGTTGATGTCATTATCAGAAGTTTCTGATAGTAATTGTATTGTGATGCAGGATGTATACTTGCAGTGTTCAGTTGTGAAGGCATTTCCACTTCTCCAGCAATTGTAAGCATGCCTTCATTAAGATTACTAATGTGGTTGCAGAGTCTCTCTTCTTAAACACTGACTAATCACAGTTCATAAAGGCAAATACTGACATCTGTGAAAAATAGATATACTACTTCTACTGCAATGTATATAACAGTAGGGGAAACGTTAGACTACAGAGGGATAAAATGTACTATTCCAACTCCATTGGGTAACATTTACTATTCCCACTCCAGTCTTTGCAACAATAGGGAAAGGATTGGACACAAGAGGGTTAAAAAGTTCTATTCCTACTCCAGTCTGTGCAACAGTAGGGAAAACATTGGAGATACGGAGGGGTAAAATGTACTATTCCCACTGCAGTCTTTGAAACAGTAGGGAAAGCACTGGACACCAGATTGCTAAAATAAACTGTTCCCATTCCAATCTGTGCAACAGTAAAACAGGCATTGGACACTGAAGGGGTAACATTTACTATTCACACTCCAGTCTGTGCAACAGTAGTAAAAGCATTGGGCTCCAGAGGGGTACAATTTATTACTCCCACCCCACTCTGTGCAGCAGTAGAGAGAGTAGTTAATTCAAACAAATAACATATTTTAGTGACTCTATTAATTAACCAAAAATATAAAATACTGCAAATAAAAATGTTTACCCAAACTTTAAAAAATGTAACAAATTACATAATTTGTACAGTTCTTAATAATTATAATGAATTAAAACAAATATTACTAATGTAATTAAAATCCCACACTATATTCCCACAAAAATAGCAGCCAAACATTAAAATGCAATTGAAATAAAAAAGTATAACACACTTAAAATATTAAGTAACAAATAAAACAATTAAGAAATGAATACATGTTTTTTATTTTTTATTATATCAAAAACTGTCTTCCCTATTCTCCTACAAACACAACAAAACACAACTAACATATAACATAAAAATGTATTTCATAAATATTTTACAAAATTATCAATAAGTTAAATATGTCCTTTAAAAATTAATAACTAATCATCAATACATGATTTCTTAATTAACTTCCCACCTGTACCCCTAAAAACCAAACAACCTGCACCTCAAATGTTACTTAAAAAATATACTAAAATGCAACATTTATGTAATTCATTATCAATTAATAATTAGTAAATAAATAAATAATTAATATTAATCACAATTAATTAGCTTCCCACCCTTTATCCATACAAACCCAAAAACCTGCAACTAAAATCTAACATAATACCCATATTAATTACATAAATTATACAATTAATGATCAATTAAATAATGAATAATAATTAAAAATGAATTAACTAATTATAATTAATTAACTTCCCATCCTTTACCCCTAAAAAAAACCCAACAACCCACACCTAAAACATAACTTACAAAATATATTATTTACACAATTTGGATAATTAATTAACAATTAACTAATTATTATTATTTAAAAATTAATTATAATTAATTAACTACCCACCCTGTGGCCATAAAAGTCATACATCCCACTATGACACAATAAATTACAATTAACAATTAAACAAACTTACAAATAACTAAAATTTCCAAATATATTTTAAAACATCAACAACTGTACAAATAATTTATAACATATACATTTAAAATATAAATTAAAATTCATGAAGATCATTAAAAACTATATTTCTATAACTATATTTTAGTAAACGCTATGAACAACACAGATATTTTTAACATTGATATTACTTACCTCAAAAAATCTATATATTTGTCGATGACATTTCAGCTGCATGATATTTCTGTATCGCGATATTAACAACTCGATATTTGTGCGACTTGATATTTTTGACTCAATATTTTGTCCAAATACCGATAAACTGGCAAGCCCCAAAGGTAAAGCCATCTGTTGTTGCGGAGCTCTTCATGTCCCACTTCCCAGCAATTCTCAGTGGATGGATAGTAAAAATGTCAAAATAAGGCTGGTGAATAATGTACCTGAAAGAGAGATTGGAGTTTTCTTTAGTTAGGCAGGTCCTACCTGCCAGCTCCATCAGCAACAGTTCTCCTATCCAGCTGGTCCACAGTCTGCTAGGCCTTTGCTCGCTATCTACCTGTTGCCTTCTGATTGTGAATCCTCAGCTCATTTCTTGCTCTGTTTTGCCTTTTCTGCTGTTTTATGCTCTCTGTTTTGTCTTTTTTGTTCATTTTTTCTGCCTTCTATTTTGCCTATTCTGTTCGTTTTTATGCCCTCTACTTTCCCTTCTCTGCTCTATTTTCTGCCCTCTGTTTTGCCTTTTCTGCTCATTTTCTGCTTTGTTTGTCCCGCTTCTGCTCTGTTTTGCCTTTTCTGCTAATTTTTCTGTCCTCTGTTTTACCTATTTCTGCTAATTTCTTCCCCCTTCACGCCTTTTCCTCAAGACCTGGCATTTCAATGGAGACCTCGCACCCCAATACCCAGATTCCCCCAGGGGTGTCAGTTCCATACTCCACAAATGCTGATTGTTGATTGGGAGTTTTCCTTAGTTGCTGCTCAGGTGTGTAACAAAGGCCCACTGCAGCCCCCACAGTGCAGGTGGGCTCACTTAAAACTACACTGCAGGACCCCACAGTCCTAGCTGGCCTCATAAGAAATAAAAATGCAGTCTAACAGTTGTGACTTCGTTTGAGAGGCCGGCTGAGTTGGAGTGGGCTCACTGCACAATCTTGTATTTCCATGCCTTACATAGTGGGTGGGGCCCCTTTGAGGCCAGTGAAGCCTGTTACCAGCAGAGTAGGCAAGAATCCTCCACTGCCATCGTCCCAAGAGCAGAGAACTCCGCAAAAAGATGAGGCCCAGGCAGAAGGCACATGGGAGGAACGTACATGCAAACCTCTCAGCTGTCTCTTCCACTTTTATTTTTATAAAGTATTTGTCCAATACATGCTTGTAGCCAGTTAAGAAAATACCTTGCTCTGTTATATGAACTCTTAATAAGATGCGCTGAGTGGTGTCAAGGGCAGGCGGAGGAGTGGTCCCATATCCTCCCATGACCTGGGCGGAGTGCTTCATTCATCCTCTCCCCTCCTTTGTACCCCATCTACAAAGTTCTTGAAACCTCAAGGGCCATTGTGACCTTCGGAAACATTTAGTGACTGAGCAAAAGATGCATTCATGTTAAGTAAAAGTCAGTTACTCAGCTGACCTGCTAAGCACACCAGAGATCATTGGGCCTCTTTATTCTCTAGTATGACCGGTCTAGTAAGTGATGATGTACCAAAGGAACAATAAGGCACAGTGAGGGAGACAGATTGAGAAACAATAGAGGGTAGGGAAAGAATGAATGTGAGAGAGAAAGAAAATGAAAAGAAAGTGAAAGATAAAAGAGAAGAAATAAAAATAACAAAGAAGGGATACAAAAGAAAGAGAAGCCAACCAATAGAGAAAAAGTAATGAAGAAAGTGGTAACAGGACTCAAAAAAGGAGACATTAAAGGCAATACAAATAAGATGAAAAAGAGTTGAATGGGAATGATAGAAATCAAAGAGAAAAGAGTAAAGAGAGCAAAATGAGACAGGAAAAAAAACAAATAAAAAAGAGGAGGGAAGAAAAATGCATGACAAACGAAAGTCAAAGAGGAAGAACGCAGGGAATTTGGAGAAGGGAAAGGAGGCAGAAGGGGATGAAAGACAGTGTAAGATGAAGATGGAAAAATGTGTGAAAAGTCATGAGAGAGGGGTTTGAGAAGAAAGCTAACAGAGAGCAGGGGAAGACAGTAGAAGAAGTGCAAGTTATACGAGTTATTAGATGGTAGCCTTATATCCAGCTTTGTGGGTTCTCAACACTTCACCACAGATTCCTTCTCTGAGATTAAGAATGCATTTCAAGCTGAACCAGAAAATTGAGGCTAGTTGCACCTCTATATATCTGTGCTTTGTCTTTGGCTGTAAGCTATCCGAAGATGATACTCTGTCAATGCTTGTGTAGCACTGTGTCAGATAGATGGAGATTAATAGCAGTATTTGTGGTATTGGGTGATGTGCAACATAGTATCATGGCATTATCTGTAACCAGATGACTAAAATTGCTGCCTGAAACTGCAAGATTATTAAATTAGGGTAATCCGTAGCAGAGACTAGCCAAGACACTTTGCGCAGTCATAAGAACAAGGGGGCAGATTTACAAGCCCCTTACGTCACTTTTATGCTGCTGTTTCGTCACTTTTGTGATGCAGCGGCGGCGTAAACCATGTGCCATGTTGCGACTTATTTACAATGTGACGCATCTAGGCAGATGGGTCACGTTGTAAAGCACTGCACCGCATGAAACCTGTGTCAGGTTTCATGTAGGCGTTCCGTCGCAGTGTGGGCGTTCCTTCGGAGGAAAGCCTCAGAAAAGTGAGGTCACTTTTCCGACGCCGCTGAGCAAAACCTTGTGCCTGCTTCAAGCAGGTATAAGGCATGACGCAGCATGTTGGAGTTAGGCCAGGTTGGAGCAGTGCTGGAGGTGTGTCGTGCCCATGACATGACTCTCGCACTGCGCCAACCTTATGCCGGCTGATACGTCACGCATCTGCCTATCTTTGCGCCAAGGCACGCCGCATTGTAAATGCGGCGCATCCATGGTGGCACACGGGTAGTGTTGCGTGACGCATCTTTCTTGGCGCATCCCTGCTGATTTGCAGGGATGCGCCAGAAATTGTAAATCTACACCAATATGTTAGCACGCCAAATCACTGGTCATTCTACGTTTAACGTTCCTTTCTTAATTGATCAGCACCCCTTTGATCCATTTGATCCATGAGAGTTGTTTGGCTCCTTTCAGATTTCGCTTATTAGATACCCTAGAGTATTAGAGCTCCCTAAAATATTCAAGCAATTTTGTCTACCAGTGAATAACACCTCCAGGATTGCTACCCTTCTATTATGAAATCAGCAGTATGTATGGTACTTTACATTTTATGATCTTATACAGGATTTGCTGATACAAAGAAATAATGCTTCTGTAGTGAATTTCATTTCATTTGCATTTCCACATGCTTTACAGAATAACCGGCTAATTATCCTTAGGATGTCTGTTGATTTAAGTTTCTGAACTAACTGGTACAACCACTGTCAGCACATCTGCCCCATTGGGAAAATGACGAACACTGAAATCGTTTTTTAGTGTGCTCTGTTGTCACTTTGACTACAGTGTATGTTGATCACTTAGGAATATCAGTATTTCTTTTTAGAGAGTAGTATCATAAAATTCATGAAGTTGAGTTTTGTGTGGCACAAAGTTAAACATTGGGCATGACTGGTGTCAGAATGAGGGTATGAGCCCCCCTCACCATACATTGCTGGGGGCCACCCAAATTCTTTGTTATGTCACTATTGCAGTTTTGACTCATCCTACATTGGGGAGCAGAATGAATGTGCCTCCTGCTAAGTAACACCATGTACCATGAAGACGATGTGGCGTAAAGGCCAGAGCTAATGATTTTGCTCCTGGGGACACAGGTTTGAGTCTGAGCTCAGCTCAACATCCTGTGATTCTGGACAAATCATTTATTCTCCCAGCGCCTACTAATCCAATGCCTGAGGGTCGAGGTTGCACTTAATAAAACTGAAAAAAAACTTTAGGTCATATAACTGTATTTTATGTGAATAACTCAGTGGGTTGCTGCTTTTGCCACAGAGAGCCTGTTGTTACCTGTAGTACATAAGTATAGCACAGTGAGCTATGAGCTATCATCAAACAGCTGCATGCAAACTTGAAAGCACAGGTTCAGTACCTTATATTTTTTCCAAATACTTTTGGTAGTCTAGGGTTGCTAAAAAAAGATAAAAATGTAATGCATTCTTATTAGTCACCAGAACCCAACTGTGTTATGCTTTAAATTCCTTTCACTGTGTTATGTTTTAAATCCCACGTTTGTATTTCTCTAGACCATGCACTCTTATCTTTGAATGCCCATAGGGTATGGATGCAATGTGACTCTCACACCTTGTAGTCCTTATATTCTTTTGTAACATTTCCTGTATATTGATTTACACACATATGATTCATTTTCCATGTAATTTGTGTATGATGTAATGTTCTCTGACACTCTACATTGGGATGAGTAGCGCTATAAAAGAAATGAAACACATTTGAGAGAGGAGCTATAGAGTGGTGCATTTATAAGTATGTTAGGGCACTGAGGGGTATGCACTGCACTGGAGTCCACTGCATACCCCTCAGTGCCTTTAAATAAGTATCACAGGGCCTCTGTGGCTTTACATGCTTATGTAAGGGCAAGGAGGGGTATGCACTGGAGTGCACTGGATACCTCTCGGTCCCCTTACATACCATTGTAAGGGTACTGAAGGTTATGACCTGTACTGCATACCCTCAGTGTCCTTACATAAGCATGTAAGGGCACTGAAGAGTATGAACTGGAGTGCATTACCCTCTGTGCCTTTACATTCTTATGTAAACCACATCAGCCTCTTTTATTACATCTCTGCTTTCCACCCAAAAGCTTGTCGGGTTTGCACATGTGTTGAACCTCAGTCATCATTGCATGGGTTGTGAAAATGTATTTATTTATTTATGTGTTTTTTTATAGCGCGGACTTTACCTGAAGGGGTCAGAGCGCTTCACAATAGGAACAGAAAATTACAGGTGAACAACTTACAAAAGCAGACGTTAAGTTACATGAGATAAAAGTGACAATTGTGAGCAAACAAAATACATGAGGTAGCGAACAGTGCATTACAGGAGGAAAAAGTGACAAGTGTGCAGGTTACAAGAGAAAACAAAGTACAATTAGAGGTAAAATACTGCAATATATGCTTGACACTCAGGCACAAGAACGAACGTTACGTAGGCAATGGTGGCACTTGTTCAAGTATCAAAGGCAAACAACATGTGAGAGGTAGCAAACAGTGTGTTACAAGAGAAAAGTGGCGGGTGCATGTTACAAAAGAGTACTAAACACATGTACAAGGATAGTACTGCAATAAATGGTAAACACTCCAACCACAAGAACACACTGGGAAGGCACTTCCATAGTCATGGAGAATAGAGTTTTCAGTAATGGGAGGTCTTCCTTCAGATAATAGGGAGGGCGTGAATTACTTTTGGAGTTTTCTTTGCAGGAGAAGAACTTTGAGGTCCGCTTTGAAGGCCTGGGGGGAGGTGGTGGTCCGGAGCTGAGGCGGAAGTGAGTTCCAGATTCTCACCGCGTTGCCTGAAAAGGATTGGGCCATCGATCTTTCCTTCTTGAAAGTGGGAGGTTCAAGCAGTAGATTTTCCGCATTACGTGATGGTCTAGAGCCTCCAGAGAGTTTCAGTTTATTCACCAGGTAGCGAGGAAAGGAGGAGTGCCAGGCTTTGTGGGTGATATAGGCAGTCTTATAGATAGCTCTAGCCTCGATGGGAAGCCAGCGGAGGGTGGATAACATCGGTGTGATGTGGTCGTTTCTTTTGGCCCCAGAAATGAAACGAGCTGCTGAATGGAGAACAGATCTAAGGGGGGACAAGTGGGATTTGGGGAGGCCAGTAAGAAGAGAATAGCAGTAGTCTAGTCTGGAGAAGACAAGCGATTGCACCAGGGTTTTATGGTCCTGCTCCGGGAAAAATCGACGAATTCCCCAAAGAAGGAGCAGTTGGTATCGAGCAGACTTTGCAATGGAATTGATGAGGGAGATTAGATTGAGTTTTTTGTCGAGTATGACACCAAGGGATTTTGCGCTGTCGACAATGATGGGTTTATTGTTAAGTAGATTCATCTGATCCATCCATGATTGAACCGGGGGAGGAGAGAGTGAGGAGGAGAGGAGGAGGAATTCAGAATGAGTTGATGATTTAACATCCAGTTTTGAATGGAGTCGAGAGTAGAGCTTAGGATGGAGAGATCGTGAGTGGAGGCAACCTTGAGGTAGATTTGGGTGTCGTCTGCATAGAGATGATAGTGGATCCCAGATTTACTTAGGAGATATCCCAGTGGTTCTCAATAGAGATTGAACAATGTGGGTGCAAGTATAGAGCCTTGAGGAACACCTTGACCTACCGCCACAGGAGATGAAAGACTGTTCGCTATTTTGATCATTTGGGATCTATCAGAGAGGAAGGAAGCAAACCATTTAAGCACAGTGCCCTCCATGCCCATTCTCTGTTGAAGAGTGTTGAGGAGGGTGTTGTGATTGACAGTGTCAAAGGCTGCAGAAAGGTCAAGTAGAATTAGAAGACAGGACCCCCCGAATCGAGTATCCTCAGCGCGTCATCAACCACTTGCAATAGGGCTGTTTCAGTCCTGCAGTTTTGGATGAAGCCGGACTGACAATTGTCAAGAAGATCATTGTCCTTGATATGTCGAGAGAGTTGTTTCGCTACACATCTTTCTGTGATCTTCGCAAGAAAGGGTAGATTAGTGATGGGGCGGAAGTTGTTGAGGTCATTCGCATCAGCAGTGGGTTTTTGAAGCAGAGGGGTGACATGCCCAGTTTTGAAGGAGACAGGAAGGGAGCCTTGACAGAGGGAGAGGTTGACCAGAGTGGTCCAATAGGAAAGGGAATGGGTATAGAAGTCAATGGCAATGGCACTGGGGATGGGGTCCAGAGAATGGTTGGAGGGCTTTGTTTCGAGGATGCACTAGAGAAGGGCATCTTCAGATATGGGGTCAAAGTTCTGCCAAATGGCTGAGGACTTGCGCTCCTCTGGAGGGGTAGGATGAGCGGCCTGATCCACAAGTGATTTGACTTTTTCATCAAAGAATATAGCGAAATCTGCTGCTTTCTTTGTAGAATCCTCCAACATGGAGGTTGGGGGAGAGCGGTTAGGAATCTTGATGAGATCAAATAGCTTGTTGGGTCTATTTTTGGCTGAGTCAAGGAGGGTTTTGAAGTGCGACGCTTTCCCAAGGAAGATGTGCTTGTGGTACTTGGATCTTGCTGAACAAAGCGTGGCCAAATTATCGGTGGAGGGTACTTGCCTCCATTGTTTCTCCAGGAATCTTAGCTGCTTTCTTTCTTCATAGAGGGATTCGTTGAACCAAGGTGCTGAGGGAGTGGGCCTTATCTTTTTGCTTTTGAGTGAAGTGACGTTATTGATTTCGGCTGCAAGGACAGTGAGGCATTGGGAGGTGAGTTTGTCAACATCTAGGTTCGAGTCTAGCCTTGGAAGTGATAACAAAGCTGATTCACGGAGGGGACCGACATCAATATTTTTAGCATCACGGAACCAGGAGGTAGCCCTCTTAGGTTGGCCAAGAGTTATAGAGTGTGATAGGTGAAGAGAGAATGGGATGAGGAGGTGGTCAGACCAGTCTATATGAATAGGGGTAGTGATAGAAAGCATGCCTGCTTTAGAAATAACAAGGTCCAGGATTGAGCCCTTGGAGTGTGTTGATTCTGTGCAGTGTTGGATAAGATCGTTTGCAGAGAAGAAGGTGGCCATTGAGTTCGCAGAAGAGTTATGTGGTACGCCCCAGTGGAGATTGAAGTCACCCACGAAGGTCTGATTGTCACTTCGCGAGTATTGGTCGCTGATGAAGCCAGTGAGTTCCTCCATAAACTAAGGGCCACTACAAGGCGGGTGGTAAATGACATGGAATCAGAGGGGTGAGCGGTGGTGCAATTGAAGCTTAAGAGAAAGGCATTCAAAGGTGTGGAAGGAGCTGATAGGAGAAGCCTTAAGTTGAAGGGAGTTGAAGGCATCCACTTCTGCATAAATAGCTCAGCCTGGTCCTGTAAGTTGTATATTACATACGAGGCACTTTGGATCATTACCACCAACCAGTCTTCCAGGGTTGGAGGTACGTGCAACCTCCACTGGCGGGAAATGCATATCTTGGCCGCAGCCAGAGCCGTGTGAAGGAAGCAATGCTGCAGGCGGGAGAGATCCGGGGAGTATCCATAGTCGTGGAGGAGGATGACTAAGGGGGTGAGAGGGAGGTGCAGCGTTATGCACGCACCAAGTATCATTTGGATATGTGAACAGAAGGGTTGATGAAATATTATTTCTAATTGTCTGGCTAATACTAAAAATTCAAGGACAAAATGTATTGGATGGATATGTATTTCGTGATTTTTAACTTATTTGCCATGTACTGTGTTACTAACGGTGTGGGCATTGATGACTTGATCAATCAATACAATAAAGAGGCAGAGATATGTAACAGGTAGGAAACACTTAGAGTTTGATTTAGATTAACCCCGGGCAGAGACCTCCGCTCCACCCACGGAGTGTGCGAAGATTTGCCTACTCCGTGATAAGCAGAGAACCCGGAGTGGGCAAATCTCTGTACACTCCGCGGCGGAGCGGAGTTGGCTAGCCCCCGCCTCCCCCCCCCCCATTAACAATTGATTAAAACTTCAATAAAAAGACTTTAAAATAAAGAAAATTCACTTACCTTGGCTGCGGCGTCCCCGGGCTGCACTCCTGCTTGTCTAAAGCACAATAAATGTGTGCATATTATTATCATTGTTTGCACAGGATAGGTCTGTGGGCCCATCCATAACTCTGTAGGCCTTTAAAATGAAGTACCGAGGCTGGTGGAGTTCTGGATGCAGTACTTCGGCTTAACCAGGCCTCTCTGCAGACCTCGTACATTTTCATTTATCGGAATTCACTGTAAATATTAGGCTGATCATAGATGCCCCCTAAGGCAGAAATGTTATGCTGTTATGCTTTCAAAGCCTTTTTGCACGAGGGACCTTCGCTGGCCGTCATTGTAAGTAAGTCATGGCTACCACAACAGGAAGTCTCGCCCAGACGTCTGGTTAATTGGCCGCCTGAGGACCCAAGCTGAAGAGAGTTTCATTGTAGAATAAGTGGGTTGTATGATCTTACAACGAACTCCGTTGTAACGCATGCCTTTACCACGCATGCGTTACAACGGAATACTATTTTCACGCTTTTCCTTCTCCACGTTTTTTCCGTGGTGACGTCATAAATGAAAAAAAAAACGGCCGTTTCCTTCCCCTGCGCCGCCGATTTCCTGCACATCTCCTCTAAAGGTTAGTGGTTTATTTTTGGGGGGGCAAGCCCCCCCAACCCCCCCTTTTTAATTTTTACCCTTTACCACGCATGCCTTTACTACGTACATCGTAGTAAAAGTATGCATGGTAAAAGCTGTCGTTGTAACCACGCATGCGTTGTAATGCATGCGTGGTTATGGTTTTCGTTGAAACGGCCTCGTTGTAATGGCCGTTTCCCGAATAAGTGTATATTCCTCCACTTTAGTAAGTATTGTATCTGATGTAGTAATATTGAGAGAGGAAGCTGATGGCAACGTAAAATCTATGAGTAGCCAGCCACTTGAAAGCCAAACACATTCTTTTCGAGTTGAAAAGGCCGCTGTGAGGAAGAGAACTGCTTCACTGGTACCATCTGCTGTTGACATAATGCCACATTCCGTATTTCCACAAAGAAAAAGGACATATGCGCCGAGTATTGCAATGTAATGCACTCATTCCGGAAACCATGTCACTGTGACGTACAGCACACCTTGCATTCTCAAATAATGGTTACTTAAAAGTAGAGGTGAAAACCCTAATTTGATTTCAGCTGTTCTCCCAGTTGAACACTTTTATTTCATTGTTAAAAAACACATGGTTCAATTGCAATGATATTTTCCTTTCACTTTAAGAAACAATCAAATTAATGAAAACAGAATGATTTCATGATCTAGCAATATCCAACGCTAGAAGCAGCAGGCTTTGTCAAAAGCTTATGTGTTATTAGACAGCAGTTACCTTTGGGGTCATAAATCGAAAAGGAGATTTCTGTAAATAATTTGGCTGTGTGCAGCCGATGTTGGGTGAGTATGGTATGGCAAACAGCCACCAAATTCAAGTTGCACATGGCATTCGGCCGTGTGCAGCAGGATTAGGCCACGGGCCTCCTTCATCCATCCCCTGCTCTCACTAGTAGAAGCCATGCACGATTAGCGTAGAATGCAAGTTGTGAACTAAAGCTAGTCTTTGTGCACAATCTCCCAACCGGACAGCTCATGCAGTGAAAGGCCAAGGCTCTGCACCCAGCCCACTATCCAATTGTAATTCCGGGCATGTGGACTTGCATAATTTTTTTTAACAGTCCTAGCGCCAGGGCACATACGCTACTCTCTCTGCAAGACTGCTGTAGTAAAGTGAGGGAGAGAAGCTGCGCCCACTCTCCCTCCATATTTTTCATTGGCTTGTGTCATTGTCTTTCGTAAAAGCTGCCTTCGGATTCGTTAATAGGCTTGTTAGTCCCTACTTAATACCCCTTGTTTTTATTTGTACCCTCTCATGGTGATTGGCCCTTTTACTTCGATTGTTTCATGGGACCTGTTATTTAGTCTGTAAGCACTATTTACTTTAGTGAATTTCTCTTACTGCAGGCCGAACATGCGCTAGATCAGCTGAAACCGCTTGTCTTTTTTTAAGCAGCACCGCCGCCCCAGTAACACGGGCGCTTCTTTATTTATTTATTTATTTATTTTCTTGTATAGCGCAGGAATCGACCCCCTAAAGGGTATCTCCGCGCTTGTGCTAAAGCTATGTTACCCAGTCTTGCGCAGGAAGGAGTGCTGTAATTACAGGAATGGGAAAAGATGGGTTTGAGGGATTTCTCAAAACTCTGGAAGTTGGTACCCTGTCTCCAGATAAAGGGGAGCGAGTTCCAAAGCATGGGACCCTTGTAGGACAGAGCTCGACTTCCCTGTCTTACTTTCCTTACACGTGGTACCTGAAGGAGCATTTGGTTACTGGAGCGTAAGGCACGTTCAGTCCTATAAGGGATACATTTTTCTGTCAGGTATTTTGGTCCAGAACCAGAGAGACATTTAAAAATGGTACAATAAATCTTAAACTTGATACGTTGTCGTACTGGTAACCAGTGGAGTGTATCAAGGAGGGGATGGGAGGGGGATCTGGCCGGGGCATTAAGGACCAGTCTTGCTGCGTTGTTCTGGACCACTTGTAATCTACTGAGTTGTTCCTCATTGGCAGAGATGTAAAGGCCATTACATCCGGCATTATCTGGTGTCAGTTTCAACCTACTCCCCTGAGTAAAATGGATTTAGAACGATTAGCGAATTAAGTCATGTGAATTCCAAGTAGCACATCATCCTGTGCTAATGGGCTGAAGCTGACAACAGCACATCTGTGTTACATGTCATCTGTACTAAAGCCACCTGTCGGGTTATTTTAGAAGCCTGTTTTATTAACAACACCACCACCAATAGCACCACCACCAATACTACCACCATCAATACCACCGCCTCCAGCAATACCACCACCAAAATACCACCAATACCACCACCAATACCACCACCCCAATACCACCACCAGCAATACCACCACCAATACTACTAGCACCACCACCAATACCACCACCACCAATACCACCACCACCATCAATACCACCACCTCCACACCACCAATACCACCACCACCAACACCACCACCACCAATACCATCAGCACCAGCACCACCAATACCACTACCATCAATACCACCACCACCACCAGTATCACTACCAATATCAACACCGACAATATCACCACCAATACCACCACCACCAATATCACCACCACCACTGCCACCACCCCAATACCACCACCAACAATACCACCACCAATACTACTAGCACCACCACCAATACCACCACCACCAATACCACCAACACCATCAATACCACCACCACCATCAATACCACCACCTCCACACCACCAATACCACCACCACCAACACCACCACCACCACCAATACCACCACCAATACCACCAGAACCCCCACCACCAATACCACTACCACCAATACCACCACCACCACCACCAGTATCACTACCAATATCAACACCAACAATATCGCCACCAATACCACCACCACCAATACCACCACCACCACTGCCAATGCTAATACCACTACCAATACCAATACCACCACCATCAATACCAACACCACCAATACAACCACCACTAATACCACCACCAATACCACCAACACAAATACCACCACCACCACCAATACTAATACCACCACCACACATAGCACCATCGATACCACCACCACCACCAATACCACCACTAATACCACCACCACCACCAATACCACCACCACCACCAATACCAGCACCAATACCAGCACCAATACCACAACAAATAGCACCAACAATAACACCACCACCAATACAACTACCACCACCAATACCACCACCAAAACCACCAATACCACCAACACCACCACCAATACCACCACCACCATCAATACCACCACCTCCACCACCACCAATACCACTACCACCACCAATACCACCACCAATACCATCACCATCAATATCACCACCACACATACCACCATGAATAACACCACCACTACCACCACCAATACCACCACCACCACCAATACCACCACCAATACCATCACCACCAATACCACCACCACCACCACCAATACCACCAATACTACCACCAATACCACCACCAATACCAATATTGCCAACACTAATACCACCACCACCAATACCAGTACCACCACCAATACCAATACCACCACCACCAATACCAATGCCGCCACCACCAATACCGATGCCGCAACCACCAATTCCACCACCTCCACCAATATCACCACCAATACCACCAATGCCACCACCACCACCAGGAGGTGAAGCCAGGGCCCTACTGTAGCTGGAGTGTTTTTTATTAGGCAAAGTATTGGAATACCACTACCACTAATACCACCACCACCAGTATCACTACCAATATCAACACCAACAATATCGCCACCAATACCACCACCACCAATACCACCACCACCACTGCCAATGCCAATACCACTACCAATACCAATGCCACCACCATCAATACCACCACCACCAATACAACCACCACTAATACCACCACCAATACCACCAACACAAATACCACCACCACCACCAATACCAATACCACCACTAATACCACCACCACCACACATAGCACCATCAATATCACCACCACCACCAATACCACCACTAATACCACAACCACCACACCACCACCAATATTACCACCACCAGCAGCATTACCACAGCAAATACCACCAACAATAACACCACCACCAATACCACCACCACCAATACAACTACCACCACCAATACCACCAACACCACCACCAATACCACCACCACCATTAATACCACCACCTCCACCACCACCAATACCACTACCACCACCAATACCACCACCAATACCATCACCACCAATATCACCACCACAAACACCATCATGAATACCACCAGCACTACCACCAGCAATACCACCACCACCACCAATACCCCCACCAATACCATCACCACCAATAACACCACCACCACCACCACCAATACTACCACCACCAATACCAATACTGCCACCACTAATACCACCACCACCAATACCAGTACCACCACCAATACCAATACCACCACCACCAATACCAATGCCGCCACCACCAATACCAATGCCGCCACCACCAATAACACCACCTCCACCAATATCACCACCAATACTACCAATGCCACAACCACCAACAGGAGGTGAAGCCAGGGCCCTACTGTAGCTGGAGTGTTTTGTATTAGGCAAACTATTGGAATGATTTTAGGCAATGCCACACTGCACACTCAAATCACAGGGAGTGCAGGAAATAGCCCCTCCTCCTGCTCTTCCTTCTAAGCCATAACAGTGTAATCACAGAGCGAAAGGTGTTAGAGTGCTTTGTTAGTGTTTATAGCTCGGATCATATGTAACTCTCACTTCACACTTTGTGTCTGTGTAACTTACACATATTCTTCACTGTACTATTTATCACTATTTTGAAGATGTCGCAGGTCGGTCTCTTCCTCTGACATTTACAATCTAAAAGCGGTAAAGAAGGCCCTTTATTGCAATGTAATAGGTCTTGCATTTGCTAGAATTTAAGCTATTAGTATTGTAAATGACAATGCCTTTTATTTATGTTTTAAAACCAAAAACATAAATAAAAGGCATTGTCATTTACAATCTCAATAGCTCAAACTTGTGTGAATGCGTGACCTATTGCACTGCAAATGCTTGTTGGACAAGTTTTGACTGCAAATTTGAGCTGAGTCCCAGACCTCAGTACCTTCCAGAGAATCAATGGTCCTCTGGCCTTGGCAAATAAACCCTGCCTGAGATGCATGGCGTCCACTAGAACTGTATCATTTTGTTTTGTCTTTTGAAGGTCTGATGGGATCCTCTGAGTTCACCCCACATGGCTGAGGCCCAGGGGACTAACCATGATATTTGAAAATATAGATAATTCATAACAGAAGTCAGCCCGTATCCATAGAGATAAATGAAATATATAGTTCCCATAGATATATACAGAGCACTCGGGAATCTATAGTGCATTGACCATCCAAACAACTAACAGTGGTATACTTGTAAGTATGTCCCTTTTGTAATTGTAATTGTTCTGCAACTGCATTCATACAGCGCTTACTGCCCCTGATGATGTGTTAAAGCTGTGTTTTGGGAAGTAGCATGACACTCCAGAACCCATAAAATATTAGTGGTGAATGGACAGTGAAATATGAAAGTAATTTGAGTGGTCGATATGTTAGTCGGTTAGTTCAATTGAGAAGGATAGCGGAGGGATAGAACAGGGAAAAAGGTTTGCATTTATATAATGCTTCCTCTACCCCTGATTAGGTGTTGAAGCGCTTGTTTTGGTCAGTAGCACGCTACTCCGGAACGAATAAAGGATTATTGGTGAATTTGTATAGTGAAATATGACATTAATTTGAGAGGTGGATAAGTTACTCTGTATTTGAATTGAAAAGGATAGTGGAGGGATAGAAGAGGGAATGATTTAGACTTTTTTTTGTTTTGGAGGTCATAGTAGTAGGAGGAGGCTTGGGATGAGTAAAAGGGTTGTGGACGGGAAGAGTCCGAAGGAAGGGTTTAGAAAGGATTGTTTTGGGGTATCGGAATAGTAAAAGAGATGATGCAAGGAAGGGTAGTGCAGTGAAGAGCATAGAAAGGGTTATTTTTTCAGGATCATAGTAGTGGTATGGGGTTTCGGATGAATGAGAGAGCAGTGGTAGAAGATACATTGATAGAGGTATAGGGTGAGAAATAGGGTAGTGCATGCAAGGTACATGGACGGTATATAGATGCATAAAGGAAGAAAGCATGTGTAGATTAAAGATGCATTAAATAAACTCAAGCTTTGTTTTACTTAAAATTACTTTTATTTATTTGTTTATATGTAAAAAAGCTTGTAATTCAATAGTGAAGCAATTGTAGTTAAATAGTTATGATAAAAGATTTACTTCTTTATGCAGTCACTTATATACATGTTAAAACATATAATAATGTAACTATCAGTAATATGTTCATTTGTTTTGCAGTACTAATGAATATCTATATATAATATTTTTTTCTTTTAACTATGGGGCTGGTGGGTTACCAGCCTTTTCATGGCAGGTAACCCACCATGAAACGGCCTGCGGAAAGGGACATCATAATCACTACGGCGCTACCTTTAGGCAGTGCCAGCATTGTAGGGACTACGAGCCCCTCTGCCGCATCGGCGAGCTCAAGGATCCCGTCAGATGTGTGGCGGTCAGTCTTTTAGACCTCCACACGTCCGTCCACCATCATAATATGGCGGGTGGTAAAGTTGGGTAGAATGGCGTGGAGACAGCCATCGACAGTCTGTTGGTGGTGGTCTCCCCACCGTTGTGATCAACCCCATAATTATTCTACACAGTTATACAAAGCAATACACAGATATAGGTACATATCTATAGTACAAATAGATGTTATGTACAGAGGGATATGATGCATATATCTGTTTGTGTATGGTGCTTATGTGGGGAAGAGCCCATTCTTAAGTAGTTTTCAGAAGATAAGGTGGTTATCTGTGGATCTTATGTTGGTGGGTGGAGAGTTTCATAGTTTGGCTGCTTGAAAAGAGAAGAATGTGCCACCCATGGTGTTAGGAATATTGAGATGTAATGACACTGTGGTGGGTGATTGAAAAGGAGCTACAGGGAAAAATGGTAAAAAGCTTACTACATTCGCATTGTGACCCGTGTTGTTTTTCGAAATGCGCTTTATGTTCTTAACATAGGTGCCCTATGAGGTTTAAGGCCCAATGCCATGCAAAGAGGATATTGCCCTGCTAGGGTTCACTCACCTGTGATGACTGGTGGCATCTTGCTCTGCCCTTCTGCTGTGTTCTGCCTCGCAACTTTAGAAGCTTGCTAATGCCTGCAAACCGGTTGCTCCCTGCTCTCTTTTGAAGCTTCCTTTTTTCTCTTGGATTTTAGTGGGTCATCAGAGGGCCTGCAGAAGGGCAGGGCCCTCTAAATTTAAAACCTGGTGCTTTTTCTCAGTTTCCATGAACAATCTAATCAATCAATTAACATGGACAAATTTATCATACATGTATGAAATTGGTGTATTAGTTGAGGTGGGTTAGAACCCATCTCAATAATAATCACAATGCTAGCCTGGGTGAACCACAACAGTCACTAAATAAACTTGTGCCTAACCCTCTGGAGGTAATGTTTAAAGTATTTATGCAAGATTTAAATGGTAATACACTGAAAATGCAACTCAAGAAAAATCACAACCCAATTTAGAGAAGCATTCGCAAAGCCAGTAGGTCTCGGCAATGCGATATCTATTGGCTTTGTCAATGTTTTTAGCTGTGCTGTAGACAATTTTATGAGGCCTCCTGCAGCCCAGCTTGATTGATAGCCTGGCTATCTGAGGCATGATCTGTGCAACTGTAACCCACGATTGCAGATGCAAGGTCGGTGTAATCTCCAAAAGTAGGAAAGAGCATCACATGGCCTGTGGTTGCAATATTAACGCAAGGGCATGGAGCATTGTAGAAAGACACCTTCTGTGTTACCAAAACAGTGTTGTCATAACCTCTTAAACACAGACTAATGGGGCATTCAAGCTAGCACATTAATTCCCCATGGACATAATGCCACTGCAATACTGAATACTTGTAGGTATAAGTGCAAAATTGAGTACATGTAAAGATAATTCATTAAAATCCCCGGACCTAAACAAATGAATGTCATGTGTAATATCCACAGATGCATCCTCCTCAACACCAACTCCGCTCGCAAGCACGCCATCGAACTCTGGGACCTCCTAAACTCTACCGCCCCCGACATTGCCTTTCTGACGGAGACCTGACTGAATGCCACCTCAGCACCAGACATCGCCATAGCCATCCCAAAGGGCTACAAGATCTCCCGCAGAGACCGTACCAACTGAGTTGGAGGGGGAATCGCCATAGTCCACAAAGGCACCCTCATAGTCTCAACCAACACCGACGAAACCCTCACCACTGCCGAGCACATGCACTTCCAGATCCACACCGACCCCAACATTAATTCCCCATGGACATAATGCCACTGCAATACTGAATACTTGTAGGTATAAGTGCAAAATTGAGTACATGTAAAGATAATTCATTAAAATCCCCGTACCTTAAAAAATGAATATCATGTGTAATATCCACAGATGCATCCTCCTCAACACCCACTCCGCTCGCAAGCACGCCATCGAACTCTGGGACCTCCTAAACTCTACCGCCCCGACATTGCCTTTCTGACAGAGACCTGACTGAATGCCACCTCAGCACCAGACATCGCCATAGCCATCCCACAGGGCTACAAGATCTCCCGCAGAGACCGTACCAACTGAGTTGGAGGGGGAATCGCCATAGTCCACAAAGACACCCTCATAGTCTCAACCAACACCGACGAAACCCTCCCCACTGCCGAGCACATGCACTTCCAGATCCACACCGACCCCAACACGACCCTCAGAGGAACACTCGTCTACAGACCACCCGGACCACGACCACAGTTCAGCGACACCATCGCCGACATCGTCAGCACCCATGCCCTTTCCTCCACGGACTACATCCTCCTCTGGGACCTGAACTTCCACCTCGAGAACAACAACGACGCAAACTCCACCGCCCTGATCGACAATCTCGCCAACCTCGGACTCAAACAGCTCGTGACAACCCCCACCCACACCGCTGGACACACGCTGGACCCCATCTTCTCCGCAAGCCCCCACGTCACCTCCAACCACACCACCCTACCCCACTGGACCGACCACAGATGCGTCCCCTTCACCTTCAGGAAACCCACCACACACCACCGCACCCAACAGCTGCTACGCCGCTGCTGGGGCAAGGTCACCAAGGATCAACTAACCACCAGCCTCGCCCTGAGACCACCCGCCGACCCCATCGACCCCGACTCCGCCACTACCAACCTCAAACAGTGGATCAAAAACTGCGCCAACACCCTAGCCCCTCTCAAGATCCCCACAACTAACCACACCAACAAGAAAGCCGCCTGGTTCACTGAAGACCTCCGGACCTCCAAGCACACCTGTCGGAAGCTGGAGAAGAAATGGCTCCGTGACCGATCACCAGACAGCCTCACAGCCCACAAGAACGCCACCCGCAGACACCACCAACTCATCAGGACCGCCAAAAGGACTGCCTTCAAGGACCGCCTAGACAACAACGCACACAACACCAAAGAGCTCTTCAGAATCGTGAAAGAACTCTCCAACCCCAGCTCCAACACCAACCACATTCCACCATCACAAGACCTGTGCGACTCCCTGGCCACCTTCTTTCACCGAAAGATCACCGACATCCACGATAGCTTCAACTGAGACACACCCGCACCCACCACCAAGACCACCATCCACGCAACCTCCACCCACACCAGTTGCCTGACCACCTGGACCAACGTCAGCGACGAAGACACCATCAAAACCATGAACTCCAACCCGTGCCCTCACCACATCTTCAACATAGCCAGAACAGCATCCTTCCCGGAAAGCTGGAAACACACCGAGATCCACGCCCTTCTGAAGAAACCCAAGGCGGACCCCAAGAACCTCAAGAACTTCCGGCCCATCTCCCTGCTCCCGTTCCCGGCAAAAGTGACAGAAAAGATTGTCAACAAACAGCTAACCCGCTACCTCGAAGACCACAACATCCTGGACCCTTCCCAATCTGGCTTCCGCAGCAACCACAGCACCGAGACCGCCCTCATCGCCGCCACCGACGATATCAGGATCCTGATGGACAAAGGAGAAACAGCCGCCCTCATCCTCCTGGACCTGTCAGCTGCCTTCGACAGGGTCTGCCACCGCACCATTTCAGCACGCCTCCATGACGCCGGGATTCAAGAGAAGGCCCTTGCCTGGACCACATCCTTCCTCTCCGGCAGAATGCAGAGCGTCCGTCTCCAACCCTTCCGTTCAAAAACCACCGAGATCATCTGCGGCGTCCCACAGGGATCCTCCCTTAGCCCGACGCTATTCAACATCTACATGGCACCTCTCGCCCACGTCGCACGACAGCACAACCTCAACATCATCTCCTATGCCGACGACACCCAGCTGATCATATCCCTCATTGAAGACCCCCACACAGCCAAAGCCAACCTCCACAGAGGAATGAAGGCCGTCGCTGACTGGATGAAGGACAGCAGACTGAAGCTGAATTCAGACAGGACGGAGGTCTTCATCCTCGGGCCTGGGACGATTCCTGGTGGCCCACATCGCTTCGCACAGCCCCGGAACCCACCGACCACGCACGCAACCAGGGGTTCATCCTCGACTCCACCCTCTCCATGACCAAGCAAGTCAACGCCATCTCTGCGTCCTGCTTCAACACCCTCCAGATGCTCCGCAGGATCTTCAAATGGATCCCTCCCGACACGAGAAAAACCGTCACCCAGGCCCTCATCACCAGCAGACTCGACTACGGGAATGCCCTCTACTCAGGAACAACAACCAAGCTCCTGAGACGATTACAACAAATCCAGAACGCCTCAGCACGACTGGTCCTCGACGTCACCCGACGCAGCCATATCACACCCCACATGAGAGGCCTTCACTGGCTCCCCGTCAACAAAAGAATCACCTTCAAACTCCTCACCCATGCACACAAGGCACTACACAACACCGGACCAACATACCTCAACAACCGACTCAACTTCCACACCCCGACCCGCAACCTCCGCTCTGCCACCCTCGCCCTCGCCACAGTTCCTCGTATCCGGAAAACCAACGACGGAGGCAGATCTTTCTCCTACCTCGCCGCCAACACCTGGAACGCTCTCCCTACCAGCCTACGACAGACCCAGGACCTGCTGGCCTTCAGAAGACTTCTCAAGACCTGGCTCTTCGATCAGTAGCAGCCCACCCCCCCCGCCCCCCAGCTCCCTGAGACCCTCACGGGTATGTAGCGCGATCTACAAATGCATTGATTGATTAATATTACTGGTGCTCTCGGGTCACGTTCCAATTGTATAAAAATGTAAATATAAATATAGGGAGTGGAGGGAATCGAGCAAAGGTATGGCGTGGGCAGGAGGGAAAGAGCAGCAGTGGGCAGTGCAGACATTTAAAATGGAGGCAGCAAGAGACCAGATAAAAGGAAGCAGCACAGGGCCAAGTAAAAAACATAACGAACATCTGCAACTACATTAAACAAGAAATGGAAATAGCCCCTGGTTTTGAGATGTGGACATTCTTCTTGTTTTTCATTGTACTAACATCAGCGTGTATTGATTAGTGCGATGTGAAGTTGTTGATTATGAATGCTGTTCAACTGCTTGGAAATGTTTCTGCATTTGTTGTTGTTGTGGCTGACCGCACCATGGACATAAGTGAAAGACAAGCATTTGCCATGCAATATGTCACGCGGTGCGAGAGTTAGAGCTATTGGTGTTATAAATGACAATGTCTATTATCTATGTATTTTGGCTTGGAGTATAGTGGGTGTATGTGGTGCAGAGTAGAATTATGTGAGTTGTATTAGAATTGTTAGTTGTGGAATTATGTGGTGTGGAGTATGTATATGCAGTGTAATTGTGTGGCATGGTGAATAGATAGGGGTGAGAGCTGCACAGAAAAGAAAGAAAGGAGGTTGAGAGGGATAGGTAGTTTGTTCAGGAAGTGTTGTATGAACTTGAGGCAGAGGATCAGAAAGAGTGTGTTAGAAAGAGGGAAATAAATGGAGATCAGGCCACAGATGCATAAAGAGGGAGGACCTGTGTATGCAGAAGACCCACTGGGAAGAGGAAAGTGTGGGTTTGAGGGACGGAAACCTTGAAAAGGCATGGTAAAGAAACTGTGCTTAGTATTTGCGAAAAGGCAGTACAGAGAGGAGATAGGAAGTGTGAGGGAGGGATGACAGGAGGCAGAGGATATTGCCATATGAGAGGGGGTAGTCGCAGTGTGAGGGAGAACTGAGAGTGGCAGTGGGTGTGCAGGGAACCGTTGACAGGGATGTTGGAAATGGAAGGGAGAGATGTGTTGAACTGGAATTGTTTGTTGTGGAATTGTGTAGCATGGAATTGTGTGGTGTGAAGTTACCTTTGAATGTTGTTTCCTAGAATAAATACTCATCCATGATTAGAATGGATTTTGAGATTGGAATGTGGGTAGTGAAAGAAACTCAAGACCATATGAGCTACTTTCTCAATCAATCAATCAATTAAAAAAGTTATTTGGTCACATATTGGCCATAAAAGTACATTTTACATTAAGAAACATAGATGTTGTAGGTTAAAATGGAGAAAGTTATAAAAAACACAAAGAACAGACATATATATTCTGATGACTCAATTCATGATTGTAAACCCACCATATTAATTTGTTTATGGATCGCCCTTGACAGAAAGCGTGCAACCCCATAACAAACGAAGGGGGAAGAAAGCATTTCTAGGTAGGTCAATGCTGGCCTAACTTGTGCAAAATGGCAATCTTTAAAAAGTGGTAGAATATATTTAACTCTCAGTTTGGTATAAAAACCACAGAAAAACATAAAGTGCACTATATCTTGTTCGGAGAAGTTGTCACATGTGCATGGTTGCAAGGAGCCTAACTTTGAGAAGCCTTTGGCTACAATTAGGAGCCAGTGAATACAACTAAATCTAAACCTAGATAAAATAAAGCGGTGGTGCAGGTTATTAACAAAAGACCAAAACGAAGGTTTCATAAGTTCTTTTGTTTCTCTATCTAATTGCCTCCTAGTGAGAAATTGAATATTTAAGATTTTCACAGTTTCAGGTTGCAGCTTCCTAGGATTCTTAAATAGCTCTGGTTGCCCAAGAGTTGAAAGCTGCTGTGAAATATAATTTAACCACGGTATTTCCATGGCTCCATCCAAACTCATTCAATCATCTAAGATGGTCTGGTTTAGGTTTAGTTTGTCTTTTGACCAAATGTTTAGCCACCATTTGAAAGGAGCTACAGCAATAATATCTGTCAAGTAACCCTTTCTTAGTTCCTCATGGATAATAAAAGCTGGAATGCTAGGGGGAGCAGCCAAGAGTTTTTGTAAATGGTTATTTTCTACCCCCCAGAGTTCGCTGCAGTCCATAAAACCCCACACCACACTACCATACACTGTCATTGTGACACATTTCTCATTTGATATTTTTAGCAGTGATTGTATTGGTTTGCTGCCAAATCTTCTAGCAAAATCCAGTGAAGCTCCAGTCGCTCTTGCCAAAATATTTTTCTTTAGAGCGCGCTGTGCTACCCAGGTGTCCCTGTCGTCAAATAATACGCCCAAGTGTGGATAAGTGGGCACATTGGTTGGCACTCCACCTTTACAGGGAAGATATTTATTCCCCCTTTTGGTGTAAACCATTGACATAATGTGTGATTTTTTCAAATTAACTGCAAGATCTAGGGCTACCATAAAATCAATAAAAGTGTTAACTAAGGATTTCAGTATATTTGTGGTCCTGGCAATTAAAACTGCGTCATCTGCATATAAAAGTGCTAGAATAGATTTAGAACCTACTCTAGGAATGTCTAGGCAAGGGTTGGAAAGTACTGCCCCCAGATTATTGATATGCAGAGTAAATAAAACCGAGGCAAGGATGCAACCCTGCCGTACTCCACTTTGTACCTTCCAAGCATTAGATAGGGAGCCATCTTCGTTATATCTCACTGAGGCAGTTAGATTGAGATGGCACCAATACAATAAACTTACTAAGTTCATGTCCATCCCTGTATTTATTAATAGGTGCCATAATTTAGACCTGTTTACCCTGTCAAAGGTGGACGTTAAGTCCATAAAACCCAATGACATACGTCCTTTTTTGGCTAGGGTATATTTACTGGTAATCATGAGTATGTTCATACATTGCTCAACTGTACCTCTCCCTTTACGAAAACCAAATTGTAATTCTGACAACACGTCCCTTTCTTTCAGCCAGGTCGCTAGACGGTTTAAAATTACTTTTCCCATGATCTTTGCAGCGGAGTCCAATAAAGAAATTGGGCGATAACATCCTTGGTCTTCCCTGGCTCCTTTTAAAAAATTGACAATATCACGGCTGTTGACCATGAATGAGGTTGACCAACCCTTACTGCTGCATTAAACACTCCAGTTAAAATTTTCACCCATACACCCGCATCTGACTTATAAAGGTCCACTGGTATCCCATCAGGGCTGGGATCTTTCCTGACGGACATACCCTCAATGGCTTTCTGGACCTCTTTTATATCCACAATCAAGTCTAGGGGAAAAGGGCTTGGTACCAAGGAGGGACCTTTAAGTTCTGCAACAACCACTGAGTACATTTGTTCAAAGTTGCCAACCCACCTATCTACTTTTTTTGTTCTGTTGTCTTAAAAAAATTAGCTGTTGACCACTTTCCAGAATTTTGCAGCTTGTGAATACGCCTGTGTTAGTTCGTCCCAAGCCTAATCCCTTAGCAAAGCCTTCCTTGAATTTATAGCTAAATCGTGGGCTTTTCTACAGGATTAAATCAATTCGGGGTCTTTGGGTATACTTTTGAGGGCAACCATGAGGGCTTTATGAGTTTTAGAACAGTCGGCATGAAACCACTTTACCTCATTTGTCCCTGCCTTGGACTTTTTGCTTATTACCAATTAGCTTACCTAGTCTATTATAAGCCTTTAATACTTCTGTTGGCTCACTCTGTGTATTTAGACAACACTCAATTTCCTCTTTTCTCTCAGTATATAGCTCAAGTAAAAAGAGTTCTGGGACAATTTTCTCCCATCTTATCTTTCGGTCCTGGGCCGTGGCCGAAAAACCCCATTAGTCAGAGCTTATGGCTCCTCACCTCTAAAGACCAAATAGCCTTTAGTTTCCACAATAATTGGATTGTGGTCACTAAAACTGGTTTGAGCCACCCCAACCTACCAAATATGTTTGTATATGGGGGCTGAGATTACGACATAGTCTATAGTGTAACTGCAACCTGTACCAAAGAAAGATGGAATCACCTCTTTTTCTTCCCCAGGCTCTAGAAAGTACAGATTATTGTTTGCTAATAAACTATCCAGCCGGGTGCCTTGCATTGAGTGTTCAAAATGGGCCATTGGTGGTAAGTCTTCATCTGGCTCCCTCTCTATCACACAGTTTAATTTACAGCAATGAATATTAAAATCCCCCTTTGTAATTAGATCGTAGGGAGTATGTCTCCCCTGTGCAAGTTCCTCTAAGAAGACATCGAGTCCAGTCAGATGTTCACTCTCAAAATCTCTACAAAACGAGTTATAAAAATTTACAATCACTATTGTTGCCCCACTTAAAAAGGTCAGTTCTACTGCTAGAATCTGTGGCGATGGACTTGGGAGACCCTTGATGGTACAGGATAGTTTAAGAGAGATTAATATGAGTAAACCACCCTTCGCTCTACCAGCAATCAAGGGTGAGGCAGCTTTGAAAAAAGGGGCAAAACCATCCATTACAAAAGAATCAGAGGTATCCCAGGTCTCTTGGAGTGCAATGCTGTGGGCCGCCCTTATTACCATTGACCACTGTTTGTCATCTTTTTTTGCCTTCAAACCAGCAATATTCCATGTCATAAGCATGCATGCCAAGGGATCTGTCACTTTGTCACCTAGTGATTCTAGCGGGCCAATCGGTTGTACTCTTACTGAATGACTTGTACAAACTGTGGTCACTAAAGGAATTGGCTGTCAATCTACACTATCCAGATCCCTTAATAGAGCAAATCTATTTAAAAGTGGAATTAGTGTGGTCCTGGCAGGGCTGACTTCATTGGTATGCGGTACCTTCTCTTGGGCCTGAGTGCATCTATTGCCCTCAAACCGGGGTTGTAATGGCCCTTCTGGATAGAAAAAACAGAAAGGGAATATCTGTATACCCATGGATGCGGTGGCTCTCATCTGGCCTTTTAACATTTCTCGTGCATGGGCAGGAGTAGTTACATTAACCACAATGCAATCCCCACTCCTAACTTTTCCTACGGTTTTCCCTACCCAGCCCACTCTTCTGGCCATGATGATATGAGGGGCAAAAGTATGACCATGTAGTTGGGTTTTACCCAACTAGTGTGTTACCTTATGAATTAGGTCCCTTGTTGTTTCTTTTCTATTTTCCAATGAGGGTGGGACTCCTACTAAGACAGTCACGAGCGGAGCTGACTCAGGGGGCAAGTATAGAACATCAGTGCTCAGATTCACCAGGCTATTGGACTTGGTCACTCTCGACTCAGTGGTTTCATTACTGTGCATCTGTCTTGTCTTCACAGATGCCCCCCTAAGTGGATTACATATGGCTAGGGCTGTATCTGGGGCACTTCTTTGAGCTAAGCCAATCATTGATTGACCAGTCATTCCTTACGGATCTCTACAACTTAGGTCCTGCATATTATCTCTAGAGGTCTGCTGTGACTCCTCTAGCACCCTTGGATTACTACTATTAATTGTCACCCCAGTATTTTGTGGTTGACTGTTACATTCATTTACCTTAGCTTGCCCACTTTGTGCTAAACCCGTGCATGCCGGAGAACTAATAGTAAGACATTTATTTGCCTTATGTAAAAGTGATTTAAGTTTATCCAGCCTGGTAAAAATAGGGCCAAGGTGCAATTTCATAATTTCTTCGATTTTCAAAGAAAAACTGTTGACAATTTGCTCTTCAATGGTTAACACAGTCTGTTTTTTTGCCTGGGGAGCCGTTTTCCTGCCTCCACCTCTTGTCTTTTTTACTGGTGGTTCAAGAAAAGAGGGTCCCTCCTCTTGATTGCCTTCCGTCTCCTCAGTCAGAGGGGAGTAGACCATTATTAGTGGTATAGTCCGACTTTGCACAGTATGTAGTGAGGTGGTAGGTGGTGAGGGGCTTACCGGCTGACTAGTCAATTCCAGTGAAAGTTTACGTTCTGTTAGGGCAATTTCATTAGACAGAGCATTGGCAGCTCTGGACAAATATGAATCTAAGGTAGTCACTGCTACGCCCCCTCTAAGGCCTTTCATTGGTTGCTTTCCCTTAGCCATACTTTCCCCTGGTAGTGACCAAAGTGGGTTATTTATAGCTAAATACCAAAGCTAAGATAGTATAAAATAGTATAGCTATGGCCTAATAATAATCAGTATCAGGTAGTAAGGACCTGTTGTTGTATGGCGTTTTAGATTTCGAATGAATTTTCCCGATTCATGCACTTATATAGGTATAATTCGTATTGCCCTTATATAGGCATAGAAATCAAGCCCTTAGGCATAGCCCTTCCTACCCAAATACAGGCATGGCTACTTCCATCGGTTCATCAATGGATTCTTGGGAAACCAGACTCTTAAGCTGTAAGGGACTTCCCCTAGCCTGGATATTGATTTCTCCAAGAAACTCATTATTATGCATGAACGACTATTCCTTAGGGGTTCATCCATGACATTCATATGCCCGACTTTACCTCAAAGCTTGCATTCCTAAACACCTTCAAGGTATATATATACCTTCACTTGCTATAGCAAAGCACTGCGTGGTTCGGTGCAGTTCAACTACCTACTTGCCCGACGCTGCTCGCTACATCAAGTGCCAAAGGAAGTCGACTCACCAGCTGACCCACTGACAAGAAGCTGACCTCCTCTGCCGAGAACCCAGCTCCAGTGTTTCTGACTCCCCTTGCAGGGAGTTGGGAATTTGAGTCCGAGACAGAGATACCAACGTCCTTCATTCTAAGGTATGGAGCTGATTAGAACCTAGAAAAACCTTTGGCAGTTCTTGGCAAAAACTAAACCTATGCTAAAGTCCATACTTACTTCTTCCTTCGTACTAGACTTAAGTTAGGTGCATTGGGGTAGGTGTATTTTAGAAGCACCAGTTGAGTAGTTTAGCCTGTGTTATTTATGTATGTATTTTTATATGTCATAGCATTAGACAATGCTATTACAGTATTATTTTATAATACTATTCTCGCTATACGCATTATACTTTGCATTCTAACGATTGTAGCAGTTCACCTCTCTTGCATGATAAACAAGACTGTTCAATAAACCTTTTATTGAAAACGCCTGTCTCACTATTTCTCTGCAACTCTGTAGAAACTAAGCATGCATGATTGACTGAGTAAAATAGTTATCTATTGTTTCCACAACTATGAAGATATATATTCCAGTCCTAGGGAAACAAAGTTGTCATGTTTATGAGGTTTGTCAGAAACTAATCCCTTCTTGTGTATTCAACAAAGTTTCTGGTGACCTCTGAGCTAGCTGGCACTCACAATTAAGTTTAGTATATTTGATAGAGACATACTGACCTCAGTCCTATGTCACATCCATAGGATATATTATTCCAATGTGCAGAGTCTATTGGGAACATTGGAACTACACTACATGGCGCCCAACGTTTGGTAAGGCACTCATTTAACGCTAGATGCTAAAGTAACTCAGTCGTGCTTTTCTCAGAGACCCCTTTTTCCATAAATACTCCAATAGACGTCTGGAGTGGGCAAAGGAATAATATCTGCCATAATATCCGCCATAGCTGAGTAGGACGGAAGTCCTATGTATGTGCCTTTTAGTTTGTTCAACGTTGAAGGATACAGTGTTCCAAAATATTGTGCACCTTATCTTTGTCTCCTTGAAACTTGCTCTGAAATTTTCATTAAACAATGTCGATTAACGGCAACAACACTGAGAACGGTGGAGCTGCGGCTGATCCAGCAGTTTTTAACATGACAGATTTTAATGAAACCGACGAGGATGCTATAAGCATTCCTATGAATTTAAGGAAAACCATCACTATAAAACTTATAAAAAATGGCCTAACATCGAGATGTGGTAGGATAGTTTTTGTGATAGAGGCACATGAATATCACCAGACAGAGGTATTCTATTCATGGATAATCTTCCCCGAAGCAAATCCAGTAACACAAATGTTTCACTTCTACAAAGAACATGACCCACCGGATGAGTATATACCTTTCAAGGATATAGAAATTCCACTCACATACCAGGAGCATGAGCTCTGGTTTAAAGGCTCCCTAAAACATTTAAATCACATTACCAGGCTCGGTCCACGAGGTAGACAAGGAGCAACATGGTCGGCCATAGCCAGCAACACACCTGACCCTGACATTGAAGCATTGTCGGATGATGAATTACTTAGTAATATACAACATTTAATAGAATTATACAGTGAAACCCCAACTGTCTGAAAGTCCTGAAAAGGTCTTTTCTAAAAACACTCCTACTCCTCCTATAAAGAAGTGGGAAAATAATAAACAAACTTCTAAAGAGAAGCGTTCTCATTCCAGAGGCAGGTCTCCTCAAAAGGGTTTAACCTCAGGAATAGGGATACGTTGAGAAAACCTGATAGATATCAAGACACTGATTCACGTTCCTTTCATACCTTTCAGACTTTGTCACAGAAATCCGAAAGAAGAGGACGTTCAGAAAACAAGGAAGAACGCACGAAGTCCAAAGACGATGAACACGTTCAGGAAAAAAAACTAAATTCTCCAAAAAGAAGGTAGCAGGTCTAAAAATCAGACATGCCGAGGATCTTGAGGACACAACTCAAGGACGGGGAATGGGCTCAGACAATGTTGGCCAGTGCAGCAGAAGTCACCATAGCTTACAAGAACTTGAAGGATCATCTGGAGACAGTGGACTTGAATCAATTCATTCAAGTTTAAACTGCAGATACCAGGGTTAGTTCTCCACATAAGTTATATGCAATAACACTCCGGATGGAGGGAGACATACCAAGAAGGATAAGAGCACTCTTTTGGGAGGGATTTTCCAAGGGTTATGACATTCTTCTAGCTGAACAAGACTGGCCACCACAATTTGTCAGGGAGTGCCCGCATGGCAAATACATCATTATACCAGCCTTCTCTAATCAAATTGCGATTCATTTAAAGTATACTTATGCCAGGAAATGGACAGTCACCCAAGCCCCAGCATTATACAAAAATCATGTAGCATGGGATGAAGAGTCTCCTCGCCATAAAATCCAACTAAAGAATATACCAACTGCACAAATGGCAGTACCCATTTAAGCAAGAAGCTAAAAAACTGGTCAGGCAGATATTAGATCAACTTTAATACCAAGGGGTAACTGAAACATGCACCACGTCAATGAACAATCCTTTATTTCCTGTCTCCAAACCAGACAATACATATTGTCTAGTATTGGATTACAGACATTTAAACTCTTTTTTAAAACGTTTGCAGTACAAAATGCACACAGTGCAGCATTAATGAATAACATTGTGCGTAAAAAATATACTACTACATTGCTTTAATTGAATTTGAATCTCCAAAGGAGGTTTTGCAGAAAGCAGGAAATGATGTGAGCACAGGGCTCATGGTACCGTTGCAGCCGGTGCTGAACAGACCAGACGGGCAGGGGAAGAGCACCCCAAGTACCAGAATGTTTGTTACTCCTCTATTGGTTGCACAAGTAGCAGTGTAATTTGTTGCTCCTGAAGCTGGTTTCACAATCACATGCACGTCATTTGCCTATATATAAATCATTTTCCTACAACAGCATCCTCTTCCTAAATTGTGAGTTGCTCTTGCTGATGTATAACTAATCCCCTCATTTGTAGTTACACCCTTCATGCTTCCTTGTGAGCAGCATCAAGAAATTTCTACTTTACTTGTTGTTGCTATCCCTACAGGCTTTTAATGAATACGACTTTTTAAATGGAAGTTTTATTTGTTATTATCTATACATAATGTTTTTTTATGAATATAAAATTCTAAATGCAATTTTGAAACCTTTAAATGTTTTGTTCTTGCAATGGTTTTTTTTTAAATCACGCAATAAAGATTTATTATTATTATTATTTTTTTATTATTATAAAGATATTTCTACTCTTCTTCTACCAAATACCTATATCTAAGTAGGAGCTTCCTCCAACTACACTACCCAACTCCTCCATAGGGTTGCTCCTTATCTCCACAACCCTTCTCCACCTTGTTACCTCTCTACTGTCAATCTCCTCCTCGGTGGCCCATTGAAACATGCATGCATGTATGTGGTATCTATGTAGTGTAAACCTATCCAAGAGCCAGAGGAGTGTGGAACAGTGTCACATGCAATCATACAGTCAATGAGATGAACACTGTTACTGCATTGTGATGTTTTTAAAGAGGTGTGACATCAGTGCTTAAAAAATAAGTGTCAGGGCTCTCGTAAGAAGGCCAGTGCAGCTGGCACCATCCATTGCCCCTACCAACTCTGCTAATAACAGTACCAGCACAACTACAAACCATCACACTCTACAAGTGTGACAATTCTGACTATTCCAGGCCCCCGGAGCTATAAGAATGGCTTGGGTGGCAGGTATTAATGATTTTAATGTATTTTGAGTTAATAAACAAGGATCACTGACAGAATATCGAAATCAAAAAAATCGACATACAAAAATATCGAGTCAAAAATATCGAAGTACAAAATATCGACAGCCTATCTTCAAATAGGTAAGTACCAAAATATCGACTCCAAAATATCGACTTACAAAAATATAGACTGTCAAAATATCGATTTTTTTAAATGTCTTAAAATTAAGTTAAAAATAATATATATAAATATATTTAATATAAACTTAGAAATAATTATTAAATAAATGTAATATTAATAAATAATTAATGTAAATTAAAAAAAAATCACCAAAAATAATACATGTATATATATATATATATATATTCACTGAAAAAACCATAGGTTATAGACCATATATAGTTAGGAATTAGCATTTACAAAACCTTGAAAATTCACTGAAAAAACCATAGGTTATAGACCATATATAGTTAGGAATTAGCATTTAAAAAACCTTATTTTACTCACACAAAACCATTGAAATTCCATATATAGTTAGTTGCACTAACTATATATCGCGCACCCGCAATCCACTGCTGATGATGTCACATATTACATCATTCATGACATGGTCAGTGACATCACTGATGACATCACTGATGACATCTCAAATGACATCACTGATGACATCATCCAGTGACTGTGTGTTTCTGTAAAGTTTAAATATGTTTTACATATTGAAGAATGAGTAGATGTAGAAGTGTCTGGATGAAGGATTTAGTAGGTGCGTGACTGACTGTATGAGTGAGTGATTAAATGTGTCTCACTGAGTGCATGGGTTAGTGACTAAACTGTCTTAATTTGTGCATCATTATGTCTGTTGTTCTGTAAACTGCTGCATGTGTTGATCAGTAGCTATATGAGTAACTATATGGGTTATTGATTGATTGCCCAAGTATTTGTATGGGAGACTGAGTGTGTGTGTGGCTGGCTGGGAGGTGTGTGACTCTGTGCAGATCAATGTGTACTTGTATCAATGATTGTATAAGAGAGTAATTATGTGTTAGTATATGTTTCAAAATGTAAGGTGCTCTATGTTTAACTGTATAGATTAGAAAATGGAAGTGTGATTGATTCTTTACAGGACTGACTAGGTGTGTGAGTAACTCCATGGATGAGTGACAGAGTGTGAGAGTCTGTATAGGTGTATGAGTGCATATGATAGTGTTGTAAAGATGAGTGATTGTATGTATGAATGATTGTATGGGTAAATGAGTGAATGTGTGTGTAAACATAGGAATCACTGAGTGCGTATGTAGTAACTAGTATTGGTGTGTCAATGGTTTCAAAAATTATACTCTGTATTTAACACTGGGTGTAACAGAGGTTATATTAAAGTGTGAGGAGATGCATTGTATTGTCACATGAATGATATCATCAGTGATGTGGTCATTGATGTCAAATGAGATGTCATCAGTGATGTCATCAGTGATGTCATTTGAGATGTCATCAGTGATGTCATCAGTGATGTCACTGACCATGTCATGAATGATGTAATATGTGACATCATCAGCAGTGGATTGCGGGTGCGCGATATATAGTTAGTGCAACTAACTATATATGGAATTTCAATGGTTTTGTGTGAGTAAAATAAGGTTTTTTAAATGCTAATTCCTAACTATATATGGTCTATAACCTATGGTTTTTTCAGTGAATTTTCAAGGTTTTGTAAATGCTAATTCCTAACTATATATGGTCTATAACCTATGGTTTTTTCAGTGAATTTTCAAGGTTTTGTAAATGCTAATTCCTAACTATATATGGTCTATAACCTATGGTTTTTTCAGTGAATTTCAATGGTTTTTAAATAGCAAATATCATAAGCTGTCGAATGTCAAGTACGTGGTAAGTAAAAACATTTTCGTGTTTATGCACACTGATCTGCTTTGATTGCTGCCCCCCACCCCTCATTTCTATTAGGAGTACTCTCTCTTTGCAGATAGTGAAGGGTAGTTAACGCAGCCCTTTGCCCCCTTTGTAATCCGTCGTGCCTGCTTCTCTCTCCATTTGATTGATTGTTCTCTTTGGTTCATTCTCTATTTACAAACAAGCACAGAGTCGCAATACTCTGTTTAGTCTTTGCAGATAGCGAAAAATCGTGTAAAAAAACAAAAGGAATCGAGCAAAATCAGTAGGCCACTAATGGGATCTCTTTTGACCTCGCTAAAATAGAAACATTAGGAACAACCTGTTGAAAATAGCAATGCGTATGTATATAAGCGGCGTTCATTTGTGTTCACAGTACCCCTTGTTGATTGTTTCAATCGAGCATTGAATTGTTCGAAGTTAATTCTCTTAAGGATCTTCTCTACCTGCAAACGAGGAAGAATAGGAATATTCTATCTCCCTTTGCAGATAGTGAAGGGTAGGTAACGCAAGCCTTTAACACGTCGTACCTATTTCATTCCTCATTGATTGATTGATTGTCCGAACATTGACTGTTTGGAATTAGTTCTTTTTGGAGGTATTCCCTGTTTGCAAATAAACGTAGGAAAATCTTTGCAAGTAGTGAAAGGGTACGTAATGCGGACCGTTCTCCCCCGTTGTAATCTGTCATGCCTATCTACTCCCCACTGATTGATGCACCTTTTTCACCCGGACCATTTACTAGAGATACGTCATCTGGCCCGACCAGAGAGCACCCGTAGTGAAAAGGACATATGCAATAATAACGAAGTGATCACTGTATCCTGTTAACAGAAACTTTACCATGAAACAACCTGGAAAGAAAAAAATAGGAAAACGAAAATCAGTAGGCCACTGATGAACATGAACTTTTATTAAACAACGAACAAAGAAACGATAACATAACGTAATGATAAAACCTATTAATGTCCTAGAAACAAGAAAACGTTAAAATATGCCAGTGGTGAGAGACCAGAAAAACAGTAAGAGAAACCAAATCACCCCTCGCTGTCCCACCGCCTGCCACGCCAAAAAAATCGATAGACTAGGGAAAATGCAAGTCAGTAGAACATCCACCCCCACTCTGGAAACTTCCAAGGTGGGGCAGGGTTCCGGCTACGCCCAGCCGGGAGCAGCCCATATAAGGCAGGTCCTGCTGCCACGCCTCGGCCAGGAGATCCTAACGTAGGGTGTAGCCGAAGGAGAGGCCGAGGCCAGCGGAACCCGGCCAGGGGATTGCCTTTACAACGCTGAACAGTTGCAGGGGGGGGGAATGTCTCCTCAACCCTCCCCTCTCTCTCCCAGTCAGGCCGCGGTGGCCCTTGAGAGTTGCAGGTAGTCCCGCCACATGCTCTTCCGGTCCGACCACCAACGGTCGGGGGGCCGAGGCCGACGGGATCCGGCTGCAGCCGATAAACCAAGAAACCCGTTCATGGGGCCAGAGCCAGGGGCGTCCGGCCGACATCCACCGGAAGCCCGGCCCGAAGACGGACGGGACACTTCTTTCTTTTATAATGGCTGCGACAACACTGGGGGGGATGTCTTGCACATGCCTCCGACCCCCCCCTCGTCCTCATCGCCTGGTCCGGCCATAACAAATCTCAAGCGAGACGCCGTGGGGTGCACTGGGAGGGAGAGACGGTGCGAACAGGCCTCTCCCGCCTCCCCAGGTGGAGACTTCCCAGCTGCACCCTCAGCGCTCCAGGCGCCCGGAAAACGGTTCTTCCACTGTGGCCATGCTGCAACGTCTCGCCCGGCAGGGTGGAGCCCGTCCGCTCATGTGACCCCGCGATCGCCGGTAGCTGCCGAACTCTCAAAATGGCGGTCGACCTGGCAAGAGCGGGCCCAGCATAAAGAAATGGCCCGGTCACTGGTTGACTCCACCACCGTAGTCCTCCACGACCTTGAAGATTCTAGAGGAGCCGCGGGAGTCTCCGACCCCCGATGGGGAATGACTGCCATGATCGCCCGTGGAGTGACGAAACTGTATCCGCGGGACGTCGGCGCTCCCATGCTGGCGCCAGCCTCACTTTGAATTACTAGAATCCTGCAGACCTCACTTCCGGTGAAAGCACAGTGTGACCCGGTAGGAAAAATTATTGCACCCCCTCCCCTTTTTGACTGATAGTTCAAACCACCGATCCTTTCCTTTGCCCTTTTAACGGAACTTTGGACTGCCTCCCCCTCTTTTACATTTTCTAGAGAAAACAAAACATTAACCACTACATTAGCATAGCAGTTGACACCAGAACTGTTTTCAAATTGAAAACCAACAACATCTTCAACAGAATCCTTTTTGTTTCTGCTGTGACCCTGCTACAGCACAGGCATTGTCCCCAGCAGTAATTCTGCAATGCCGGTAAGAATAGCTGTGGTGCCTACTGGACTCACTCACCCCCGCGGCGCCCCACGCCGTTTTTTGCTGGGCGGCAACTTACTAGACATCACTTTCGTGCCATCTAGATTTCAGCGCGTTCTGCTGCCTTGGAACTATTCGCACAACAGACCGCTACTGACAAGAATATTTCATTATTGGTGCTGTCAATTTCAATAAATCTATTGGATAATTAAAAAGAAATTGCCACGGTCTCTTCGTTGTTTAAATGTTTTTACTGTTTTTGTTTTGTTGTATATATTTATATGTTATTAAAGTTTTATATTCCTACTACTTTGTTGGAGTGCTATATATTTTTAATGTGACACATAATTGTAAAAACTTTGATGTACAAAGAGTCATTCCTGGAATCTTCCGCTTCAGGCTCGGTCCCCTCCCCAATCACAATACAGGATGGTTTTCAGATAGTAGGAACACGTGTGGTGTGACGGATCTCATCGAGTGTGGGCCTTGATCAACTATAACTCCTTTGAAGAGGGGTGATTCTTTACAGCTGGGGCCATAAACTACATCTGCAGGGCTAGCTGATAGCCTGGACAATCGGACACAGAGAAAGAGGAGTGTCAGAGGGTGCGGTAGTGAATAGGGCGAAAGGGAGGTGTCGGGCGGGCACAGAGTGTGATTCTCAGGGAAGAGCAGCGCAGATGGGGGGAGGTTTATTGCCCATGCATAAGACAGAGAGCGGTGGTGACCAGTGCCTAGGGAAGATGCTTGCGTGGGTGAGGAGCCATGCTACGAATCGACAGCGTGCAGAGAGTGGGTCTGGTCAAGACACCTAAAATGGCTGCCGTGCACGACAAAAGTGTGGCATTTCAAAAAAGGCAAGATGGCGCAGACAATGTTTTTCAACACTTCCTCATTTCCTTCGAATCGAACGTTAACAGACGTTGGGGCATATTACCAAAGTTAAGCGATATTTATCGCTAACGATGCTTACCAACCAATTTTTTACCACTAAGCATCGTCAGAAATTATCGAAGATAAACCTTACTATTATCAAGGTTTATCGCAAATGCGATAATAAACGGCCGCAATGCATGAATATCGCTAAAAACTCAGCGATATTCATGCAATACCGAGCTAATGCTCTTAGCCATGTTATCCACCTCCCATTGGATAACATGGCTAAGAACTGCTCAGGGCAGGTGTTACTTTTTGGAGATATTCGCGCTTAGCGCGAATATCTCCAAAAGTTGGTAATAGGAGATAGATATCTTGCATGTTGTAATGCAAGTTATTGTGGTATATGGAACTCATACCATAATCTCTCAGGAAAGCAGAAACTGATCCTTTTGGGACCGCCTAAAAAGGCCTAGGGGGTGAGGAGTACTCTACTTTGCCCCCTTTTCACGTTCCGAACTATTTTATTTTACTCTCTTCTGTAATTACACAAAATACCAGCGATAAGATGCATCGGAGACACACAGTGAGAGAAAGGAGGCCGGAGATGAAGAAGACATGTCAAATACACATTGGAGATAATATAGTGGCAGAAGGGAAGTAAATATGAGTAAACTTACCATGTAACATAAAAATGTTGCACTCTATACTATAAGTCTCATTTTATACTACAATCACTTCGCTACAACCTCATAAATTAAAAATAAAAATGAATAATGTCTCAAACAATTTTTGATTTCTAAATATAAATTTATTCTTCAGAATTTTCTAAATTTGAAAGAACTAGTAACATGTCCTCATCAGCAATGTCCTCATTAAAAGTCTCCAATGATGATTCTTGTAACTCTATGGTCTCCAAACACTCGATAAATTCGCCATCAAGAGATTGATCAAAAAAATCATTCAAGTCATCTCCTCCTTGTGACAATATTTCATTATTGGTGGTGTCAATTTCAATCAATGTAGTGGAATCATTCAAGTCATCTCCTCGTGACAATATTTCATTATTGGTGCTCTCAATTTCAATCAATGTAGTGGAATCATTCAAGTCATCTCCTCCTTGTGACAATATTTCATTATTGGTGCTGTCCATTTCAATCAATCTAATGGAATCATACAAGCCATCTCCTCCTTGTGACAATATTTCATTATTGGTGCTCTCAATTTCAATCAATGTAGTGGAATCATTCAAGTCATCTCCTTGTGACAATATTTCATTCTTGGTGCTGTCCATTTCAATCAATCTAATGGAATCATACAAGTCATGTCCTCCTTGTGACAATATTTCATTATTGGTGCTCTCAATTTCAATCAATGTGTTGGACAATTCAAAAGAAATTGCCACGGTCTCTTCATTGTGAGCCATTTTATTTTGAAATTGCTTGCTGTAAATTGCAGAAAAAAATAATCACTTTCATTTATCGTTTTTAGTAATACATAATATAAAACTAACTTTATCAAGTATTTAGTATAACAGAAGGACTGCAAATAAATAACAGAAAACATTTTTCAAATTATCTTCAAGTGTACAACATAGTTCCCCTTACAAATTAACAACTCACCTTTTTAAAAGTAGCAGAAGTGTTAGTACTGTGTAAATCAAACACCAGAAATTCACCACCAAAAATTCCTCACAAATGTACCTCAGACAGTAGTATCACAAAATGGCTGTGGTTTCCTCTCATTTGACATATATACATAACCAATTAACTTTCATCACACACAAATACAAAACCAAAGTAACATTTTAATTGGTTCTAAATTTCAACACTTTCAAATGTGTTTTCCCCATGCAATTTTCCATAGGACATTTACATACGTCTACAGCCTGAATGGCTGAACGGAATTACACCAAACTTGGCAAAATGGTACATCAAACCTAAGAGGTCAGGAAGGATCTACTATGCCCCCTTATGGTCATTTCCCCCTTCGCTTTGGCCTCCTCTTGTCTCTCAATCCTACCGAGGGACAAGATGGCGGCCGCTACGGACTGTTTGGAATGTTGACAGACGCCGGAGAACCAATCAGCTTCGCAAAGCTCCGTAACGCGAAAAGTACGCGAAGCGGAGCGCTGTTACAGATATATATCTTTTTTTGAACGTTAATTTCTCAAAATCCACTGGAGCACATATATTGAGACCTAGCAAAGGCACATCGGGCTACCAGTCCCTAATATTTTGCCAAGTTTCGTGCAAATCCATTCAGCCGTTCGATTATTATTATTTTGTTTTTTTTTTGCCCCGCGGGGCCCTTTTAAAACCTCCACATCAAAACTAGGGGGTCAGCGAGGATCTACTATGCCCCCTTATAGTTATTTCCCCCTTTGTTTTGACCTCCTCTTGTCTCTCGATCCTACCGAGAGACAAGATGGCGGCCGCTACGGACTGTTTGGAATGTTGACAGACGCCGGAGAACCAATCAGCTTCGCTTCACAAAGCTCCGTTGCGCGAAAAGTCCGCGAACCAGTGCGCTGCCCGGTCCGCTGTTACAGATATATATCTTTTTTTAAACGTTAATTTCTCAAAATCCACTGGAGCACATATATTGAGACCTACAAAAGGCACATCGGGCTACCAGTCCCTACAATTTTGCCAAGTTTCGTGCAAA